>NW_026988445.1:28720000-31708673 GCF_030222135.1 Aotus nancymaae | reverse complement strand
AAGATCAACTCAAGGAAATAAAACAAGAAGGCAACATTAGAGAAAAAAAGAGTGAAAAGAAATAAACAAAACCTCCAAGAAATATGAGATTATGTGAAAAGACCTAATCTACGCTTGATCGGTGTATCTGAAGGTGACGGAGAAAATTAATCAAAGCTGGGAAACACTCTTCAGAATGTTATCCAGGAGAACTTCCCCAACCTAGCAAGGCAGGCCAACATTCAAATCCAGGAAATACAATGAACACCACAAAGATACTCCTAAAGAAGAGCAACCCCAAGGCACATAATCATCAGATTCACCAGGGTTGAATTGAAATGAGAAAAAAAAAAAAAATGCTAAGGGCATTCAGAGAGAAAGGTCGGGTCACCCACAAAGGGAAGCCCATCAGACTCACAGCAGATCTCTCAGCAGAAACTCTACACGCCAGAAGGGAGTGGGGGCAATATTCAACATCCTTAAAGAAAAGAACTTTCAACCCAGTATTTCATATCCAGCCAAACTAAGCTTAATAAGTAAAGGAGAAATAAAATCCTTTATGAAAAAGCAAATGCTGAGACATTTCATTGCCACGAAACCTGCCTTACAAGAGCTCCTGAAGGAAGCACTAAACACAGAAAAGAACAACCAGTACCAGCCACTGCAAAAATGTACCAAATGGTAAAAACCAACAACACAATGAAGAAACTGCATCAACTAATGGGCAAAACAACCAGCCAGTAACAAAGTGGCAGGATCAAATTCACACATAACAATATTAATGTTAAATGTAAACAGCCTAAACGCCCAGTCAGAAGACACAGACTGGCAAACTGGATAAAAAATCAAGACCCATTAGTGTGCTGTATTCAGGAGACCCATCTCATGTGCAAAGACACACATAGTCTCAAAATAAAGGAATGGAAGAAGATCTACCAAGCAAATGGAGAACAAAAAAAAGCAGGGGTTGCAATCCTAGTCTCTGATAAAACAGACTTTAAACAAAGATTAAAAGAGACAAAGAAAGGCATTACATAATGGTAAAGGGATCAATGCAACAAGAAGAGCTAACTATCCTAAACATATATGCATCCAATTCAGGAATACCCAGATACATAAAGCAAGTTCTTAACGACCTAAAAAGAGACTTAGACTCCCACAAAATAATAGTGGGAGACTTTAACACCCCACTGTCAATATTAGATCAACAAGAGAGAAAATCAACAAGAATATCAAGGACTTAAACTCAGATGTGGGCCAAGCAGACTTAATAGACATCTACAAAACTCTCCACCACAAATCCACAGAATATACATTCTTCTCAGTATCACATTGCACTTACTCTAAAATTGGCCACATAATTGGAAGTAAATCACTCCTCAGAAAATGCAAAAGAATGGAAATCATAACAAACAGTCTATCAGACCACAGTGCGATCAAAACAGAACTCAGCATTAAGAAACTCACTCAAAACTGCACAACTACATGGAAACTGAACCTGTTCCGGAATGACTACTGGATATATAATGAAATGAAGGCGGAAGTAAAGATGTTCTTCAAAACCAATGAGAACAAGACAAAAAGTACCATAATCTCTGGGACACATTTAAAGCAGTGTCCAAAGGGAAGTTTATAGCACTAGGTGCCCACATGAGAAGCGAGGAAAGATCTAAAATCAACACCCTATCATCACAACTAAAAGAACTAAAGGATCAAGATCAAACAAACTCAAAAGCTAACAGAGGACAAGAAATAACATCAGAGCAGAACTGAAGGAGACTGAGACACAAAAAACCCTTCAAAAAAATTAATGAATCCAGGAGCTGTTTTTTTTTTTTTTTAAAAGATCAACAAAATAGACAGACCACTAGCCAGACTAATAAAAAAGAAGAGAGAGAAGAATCAAACAGATGCAATAAAAAATGATAAAGGGGATATCACCACTGATTCCACAGAAATACAAACTTCCATCAGAGATTATTACAAACACCTCTATGAATAGAAACCAGGAAATCTAGAAGAAATGGATAAATTCCTGGACGCTTATGCTGTCCCAAGACTAAACCAGGAAGAACCTGAATCTCTGAATAGACCAATAACAAAGTCTGAAGTTGAGGCAGCAATTAACAGCCTACCAACCAAAAAAAACTCCAGGACCAGACAGATTCACAGCCAAATTCTACCAGACATACAAAGAGGAGCTGATACCATTCCTTCTGAAACTATTCCAAACAATACAAAAAGAGGGAATCCTCCCTAACTCATTTTATGAGACCAACATCACCCTGATACCAAAACGTGGCAGAGACACAACCAAAAATTGAAAATTTCAGGCCAATATCCATGATGAACATTGATGCGAAAATCTTCAATAGAATACTAGCAAACCAAATGCAACAGGACATCAAAAAGCATATCCATCGCGATCAAGTTGGCTTCATCACAGGGATGCAAGGCTGGTTCAACATACACAAATCTATAAACGTATCAATCACATAAACAGAACCAAAGACAAAAGCCACGATTATCTCAGTAGATGCAGAGAAGGCTTTCGACAAAATTCAACAGCACTTCATGCTAAAAATTCTCAATAAACGGCCGGGCGTAGTGGCTCACGCCTGTAATCGCAGCACTTTGGGAGGCCGAGGCAGGTGGATCACGAGGTCAGTTCAAGACCAGCCTGGCCAAGATGGTGAAACCCCATTTCTACTAAAAATACAAAAATTAGATGGGCATGGTGGCAGGCGCCTATAATCCCATCTACTTGGGAGGCTGGGGCAGGAGAATCACATGAACCTGGGAGGGAGAGGCTGCAGTGAGCCAAGATCACGCCACTGCACCCTAGCCTGGGTGACAGAGCAAGACTCTGCCTTAAAAAGAAGAAGAAGAAAAAAAAACTCAGTAAACTAGGTTATCAATGGAATGTATCTCAAAATAATAAAAGCTATTTATGGCAAACCTATAGCCAATATCATACTGAATGGGCAAAAACTGGAAGCATTCCCTTTGAAAACTGACACCTAGACAAGGGTGCCTTCTCTCATCACTCCTATTCAATACAGTATTGGAAGTTCTAGCCAGAGCAATCAGGCAAGAAAAAGAAATAAAGAGTATTCAATTAGGAAAAGAAGAAGTCAAACTGTCTCTATTTGCAGACAACATGATTGTATATTTAGCATTGTCTCAGCCCAAAATCTCCTTCAGATGATAAGCAACTTCAATGATGTCTCAGGATACAAAAATCAATGTGGAAAAATCACAAGCATTCCTATACACCAATAACAGACAGAGAGCCAAATCATGAATGAAGTCTCATTCACAACTGCTACAAAGAGAATAAAATACCTAGGAATACAGCTTACAAGGGATGTGAAGGCCCTCTTCAAGGAGAACTACAAACCACTGCTCAAGGAAGTAAGAGAGGACACAAACAGAGGGAAAAACATTCGATGCTCATGGTTACAAAGACTCGATATTGTGAAAATGGCCATACTGCCCAACGTAATTTATAGATTCAATGCTATCCCCATCAAGCTACCATTGACCGTCTTTACAGAGTTAGAAAAAACCACCTTAAACTTCATATGGAACGAAAAAAAGTGCCCACATAGCCAAGACAATCCTAAGCAAAAAGAACGCTGGAGGCATCACGCCACCTGGCCTCAGACTATACTACAAGGATACAGTACTCAAAACAGCACGGTACTGGTACCAAAACAGAGATATAGACCAATGGAACAGAACAGAGGCCTTGGAAGTAACACCAAACATCTACAACTATCTGATCTTTGAAAAACCTGATGAAAAAAAGCAATGGGAAAGGAGTCCCTGTTTTAATAAATGGTGTTGGAAAAACTGGCCAGCCATGTGTAGAAAGTTGAAACTGTATCCCTTCCTTACACCTTATACAAAAATTAGCTCTAGATGGATTAAAGATTTAAACATAAGATGTAACACCATAAAAACCCTAGAAGAAAACCTAGGCACTACCATTCAGGACACAGGCATAGGCAAGGACTTCATGACTAAAACACCAAAAGCAATGGCAACAAAAGCCAAAATAGACAAATGGGATCTAATTAAACCTAAGAGCTTCTGCACAGCACAAGAAACTACTATTAGAGTGAACCGGCAACCAACAGAATGGGAAAAAATTTTTGCAATCTACTTATCTGAAAAAGGGCTAATATCTGGAATCCACAAAGAACTAAAACAAATTTACAAGAAAAAAAAAAAAAAAACATCAAAAAGTGGCCAAAGGATATGAACAGACGCTTTTCAAAAGAAGACATTTATGCTGCCAACTAACATATAAAAAAATGCTCATCATCACTGGTCATTAGAGAAATGCCAATCAAAACCACACTGAGATACCACCTCACGCTAGATAGAATGGCGATTATTAAAAAATTGGAGACAACAGATGCTGGAGAGGATGTGGAGAAATATAGAAACCCTTTTACACTGTTGGTGGGAGTGTAAATTAGTTCAACCACTGTGGAAGACAGTGTGGTGATTCCTCAAGGATATAGAAATAGATATACCATTTGACCTAGCAATCCCATTACTGGGTATATGCCCAAAGGTTTAGAAATCATTCTATTATTAAGACACTGCACACGTATGTTCACTGCAGCACTGTTTACAACAGCAAAGACTTGGAACCAACCCAAATGCCCATCAATGATAGACTGGATAAAGAAAATGTGGCACATATACACCATGGAATACTATGCAGCCACAAAAGTGAATGAGTTCATGTCCTTTGTGGGGACATGGATGAAGCTGGAAACCATCATTCTGAGCAAACTGACACAAGAACAGAAAACCATACACCGCATGTTCTCACTCTTAAGTGGGTGTTGAACAATGAGAACACACGGACACAGGAAGGGGAACATCACACACTGGGGCCTGTTGGGGGGGTGGGGGGATTGGAGAGGGATAACATTAGGAGAAATACCTAATGTAGGTGATGGAGGGGATGGCTGCAGCAAACCACAATGGCAGGTGTACTGGCAGGTGTATACCTATGTAACATTCCTGCACGACCTGCGCAAGTATCCCAGAACTTAAAGTATAATAAAAAAAATAAATAAATCATCCCATTTGTAATAAAAGGCATTCTTTTTTTTTTTTTTGAGACGGAGTTTCACTCTTGTTACCCAGGCTGGAGTACAATGGCGCGATCTCAGCTCACTGCAACCTCTGCCTCCTGGGTTGCCTCAGCCTCCTGAGTAGCTAGGATTACAGGCACGCGCCACCATGCCCAGCTAATTTTTTGTATTTTTAGTAGAGACGGGGTTTCACCATTTTGACCAGGATGGTCTCGATAAAGGCATTCTTTAAACGTTAAAATAGACATATCTGAGCCCAAAGAGCAGCATCACACTTAATGAGGCAACACTGGAAGACACCTATGCTCCATCTCTAGAAATATTTAGCACTGTACAAGAGGCACTGTTCAAATGAAGAAAAACAAAAATGAGAAAGACTATGATTTGCATATAATTTAAACCTAGAAAACCCAAGAGAATCTTCTAAAACTATTCCAAATAAGAAAGCTCAATATATAACCAGACTATAAAGTCTTCATACATGTAATAATATTCATATTACAATAAGACAATGCACGTAGCAGTACATTTAACAAAATTAGCATAGAGCTATATGGTGGGAGGGGGAAAAGTGAGGGATACAAAAGAGAATTAAGCAAATAAAAAGATACACTATGTTTATGAACAGGAAGAGTCTACATCATAAACATGCCAATTCTTCCTAAGTCAGTGTAGTACTTTAATGTCATCCTATGAAAACAACACATTCTTAGATATAGATAAGCCAGAAAAACACTTATGTGGAAAACTGAACAAGAATAGACAGTGCGTGGTAGGTTATATTTCTGTTCACCCAAAACCTGGTCCTTCCTTCCTGTATTAGCTGTGTCTGTCATAACACATTCCACAGACTGGGTGACTTAAACAACAGAAATTTTGTTTCTCACATTTCTGGAGACTGAAACATCCAAGATCAAGGTGCCAGTCAAATCATTTCCTAATGAGGTATCTCCTCCTGGTTTACAGATGACAGCCTTTTTGATGTGTCCCTACATATCAGACAGGCAGATCTCTCTTCCTTTTCTTTTAAGACCATCAATTCTACTGGATTAAGGTATTAGTCTTATGACTTCACAAGAGGTTACAGGGGTGCCCGCATAAGAGGGTACCCTCGGCCAGGCGCAGTGGCTCACGCCTGTAATTCCAGAACTTTGGGAGGCCGAGGCAGACAGATCATGAGGTCAAGAGATCGAGACCATCCTGGCCATCATGGTGAAATCCCGTCTCTCTTAAAAATACAAAAATTAGCTGAGTGTGGCGGTGAACAAATGAAAGACAGGAAAGTGAAACAGTCTTAAAGCGGCTACAAGTCTCTTCAGTTCTATAAAGACTGACAGAGACGAGGAAATTGCAGAAGGAAAGGCGGAAGCACGCAGAAGTTGGTTCATGCGGTTTAAGGAAAGAAGCTGTCTCCATAACATAAAAGAGCAAAGTGAAGCAGCAAATGCCGACGGAAGCGCTGCAGCAAGTTACCCAGATCTGACCAAAATCATCCACGAAGGTGGCTACACTCGGCAGCAGATTTTCGGTGCAGTCTCATATTGGAAGATACCTTTCTAGTCGCGGGAGCGCGCCAACTCCCAGCCCCCAACGCCCCTACCATCTCGGGCCCACCCTGGCCGCGCGCTTCCCGAACCGCTTCTGAGCTCAAAGGCCTGCCCTTCTGAGCGCCGCCTCAGACGCAGCGGCAGGGGGACGGCGCAGCCTCAGTCGCCCAAGCCCCCCACCCTCGCACCAAGGGAGCCCCGTCTTGCTCCCCAGGACCCCAAGGCCGCGGTCTCACCTTCGCCCTCGTAACCACTTTCCAGGACGGCCAACCCGACCCTAGAGCTGCGGGCCGCCCAGAGAACGTAGGGTTCAAATTTACCGGCCAAGATGGCGGGGCGGGCGGGACGGGGCGGGGCATGCGCAGAAGGAGACCAGGAACTGCCTTCCCATCGTCCTGTGCTGGTGGCGTCATCGGAGGGAAACTACATTTCCCACGCGCCTCTGCGGCCTCTGCTGCGATTCGAGAGAGGAAGCGTGTTCACTTTGGGGAGTTAGTTCCGCAGCGCCCCGGAGGCCTGAAGGTCGGGATTGCACTTTCCCACGGGGCAGCGCCCTGGATTCCGCTTCTTTATCAAACCCAGGACTCGCAGCCTGGGACGCTGTGGGGCGGATGGGGAAGCGCCATGTGGGCGCACCGGTCTGTGATATCCACTATTAGTGTTTTTTTGTTGGCGAAAGGTTCAGTGGTTTTGGAACCCACATCTGTTTTTTGCAGTTGCATCCCAAAGAATGAGAATCGTGTCTCTTGTACTTTAAATTTGTTGACAGAAAATTAATGTTAACACTGTTCGAACCTATTAAAAGATGTTTGTTCTTGCCCAGTAAATTAATTTGTGAATCTTCAATGGGTCGTATTACACAGATGGAAACACTGCTCTAGTGTATAGACTACAATAAAATAGCAGGTTCATAGGGAGGGTGCACTCCATAATCCTTATGCCAGTTTACACTCCAGCGTCTGATAATTAGTTGCCCAGAAACTCCACAGTTCCACCCACCCAGCTATCAAATCTTTACTTACTTGGTTTGAGTGTGTAAACAAAACTTTAAGCCCCCAGCTCTCCCCCAGCCATCTGAATGGAATTCTGTCAGGGCATTCCAACGTTATCCTGAAAGACTGGTTCTGGCAATGACGGGAAGTGGGGGGTCAGACATGCCTCATTATACCCTCCAGCATTCCATTGACACAGACCTTAAGTCTGATAGGAAACGTTTAGCATCTCTTGTCTCTGAAGCCTGCTACCTGGAGGCTTCATCTGCACAACAAACCTTTGGTTTCCACAACCTCTTATCATAACCCAGACATTCCTTTCTATTGTTAATAACCTTTTCAACCAATTGCCAATCAGAAAACTGTTAAATGTACCTAGAACTTGGAAGCCCCCACTTCAAGTTCTCCTGCCTTTCTGGACCAAACTAATGTATATCTTAAATGTATTTGATTGATGTCTCATATCTCTGCAAATGTATAAAACCAAGCTCTGCTCCAACCACCTTGGGCTCATGTTCTCAGGACCTCCTGAGGGCTGTGTCATGGGCCATGGTCACTCATATTTGGCCAGAATAAATCTCTTCAAATATTTTAGAGATTGACACTTTTCATCGACAAGTGTGAGATGGCTCTGAATTAGGCAAGAAGTCTTGCACAGCGCTTTCTTGGCGCCCCTACCATCACTGCCCTTCAATCACCCTGGAAGAGCCATCTATAAATAAATGTTGCCCTGTCTTGAAGGGAGTTTCTACTAAATCTGGTCTAACTTTTATGTGAAAGGCAATTAAATCTAAACACGTGTTCCTTTTTTTTTTAACAGTGGGTTCCCTGTGAAGAAGCTGGCTGGATTAAGCAAATTATCTGTGGGTCATCCTTTTCTAATAAGATAGCTTCAAATTTTAAGATCCTGGAACCAGTCAGCCATCTTCCAGCTTTTTAATTTAAGATGACTCTAACTTGATGAGGTGTACTCACTGTCAGGTATCCTCCAAAACTTAGCTTTCTACTTTCCTCGAGTAGTAGTGCTGTGGCTGCCACAGATCGAATGCATTGTGGCCATCTGCAGGCGACGGGGTCTAACATCTTTGACAGGAAAGCCACTGGCTGCCAGTGGCCTCCATGTTCCTGAGTAAGCACTCCTAAAGTGACTCCATTATTTACATTAACAAAAAGATGAAATGGTTTCTCCAGGGCGGATAACGCTAGGACAGGAACAGTTATAACTCTTTCCTTTAACTCCTCCACTTGATCAGCTTCCTCAGAGGACCATGTAAGTGGATCCTGTCGCTGGTTAGTTAGCTTTTCATACAGAAGTTTGCTTCTTAATGCATAGGAGTCAATCCATAAGCGACAATACCCAACTAACCTAGAAATTTTCTGAGTTCTTGCTTAGTTTGAGGCAAAGGTGAAGACACAATTCCTTCAACCCATTCAGACCATATTCGTCTCTTGCCTGCACTAATTAAGTGACCTAAGTATTTAACTCCAGGTTCTACATATTGAAGTTTTTCTTTTGAGACTCGTAACCCTTCAGATTGCAAATAATTAAGAATATATCTGGAAAACTCAGCAACCTTTAATACATCTTCACCAGGTATAAGGATATCATCCATATATTTGTTGGAAATAGATGTTGGAAACAGATGCTCAGTGCTGCAAAGAAAAAATAGCACTGAGACAAAGGATTTTTTAGCAATGCAATTTTTACTTCCTGGACTGCAGGAAGGGTACTCTTGCTAGCCATCTTGCCACAAGAGTACAATGAACAAAGGAAAACAGACACATTTATCCCTTACGCATTTGAGGTGGTCCTTACTGCTGTGTCTGATCTCCGTTGGCTGGAGCCAGACCTCACAATCTAAACTAAGACACAATTGGCTAACAAAACTTCTTGAAACAGGTAAACGCAATGGAGAGGTGGGACATGCCTGTGAGCACGTCCAGCACAGATAATCTTGGTTAAAGTACAAGGACATAGAATATACTATGTGCCTGTAAGTATATGTTTAACAGCTACATAGGATAGGGCTTAACAAAGAGTTATTAGCACACTTATGATTTAACAAGAAAGGAAACTTTAAAAAGGAACTTTTCTACTTCCCACATATTGAAGTAAATGCAGCTGCTTCAGAACAGCAACTTTCTCCATAATTCGCTCTAAAATTTGGCTAAATAGGTTAGGTGAGTCTGTAAATCCTTGTGGTAAAACTGTTGTTATAGTGAACCCCAAGTTTCTCTTCAGAGAATCAGTATGTATGTTCAGCTCTCTTATTCTGTAATTCTCCATTTTAAAGTTTACCTTCCTTGTAATTCTAGTAAACAACCTTCTCCACCGGTTCTAATCAGTGGTTCACATCTGCTTTCCCTCCCCTCCCCCCCCCGGCTCCATCCTGAGTTATCCTGGTCACCTGATCACCCTTGGCTGCCTACTCTGACACACCTATAGACACCCACCCTACCACACCAGCTTGGACCCCTGCTCCTTTTAAAATAGCCAATCGGGATTAGTCTAGCTTGTGCAGTCTGAACCTAGCCAATAGGGGAGAACACAGCAGTAGGGAGGACCCCCGTCAGGCATAAGCACCCCTTCCCCCCTTGTCCAAGCCTGCGGTGGCCATCACTGCTCCGTCCCATGCACCCCACACCCTTAGAGAAGTAAACTACCTTGCTCAGAGGACATATCTTTGAGTGCTATTTCTTTTGCAGCATCAAAATTTTACTTATAACACTGTCCATCTATTTGCTACTTTCATCCTGAATGGGGATCTTCCCATTTGAAAGAAAATATAGCTCAGCTATCCACAACTGGGGGACATGCCCAGAAAGCAGCTTTTAAGTCTATTACTGTAAACCACTGGTGATTCTAGGGAATTTTACTAATAGTGTAAGGGTTAGGCACAACAGGATGAGTGATCTGGACTACCTGATTAATAGCTCTAAGGTCCTGGACTAGTCAGTATGACCTGTCCGACTTCTTGATGGGCAAAATTGGAGTGTTATATAGTGACACGCAGGGTTCAAGAAGCCCATGTTTAACAAGACTTTCTATTACAGGTTTTAACCCCCTTCTTCCTTGCAAAGAGATAGGGTACTGCTTCCTTCTATTTCCCCTGGAGTCTTATATTTAATGCGTATTCAGGAAATTCATAGCTTTCCCCATTTTCCTTCCTTTGCCCAGACATCAGGATACATGAACTTTTCATCTACTGTAGTTAGCAGATTTGGAGAGGTTAGAAAACCTGTCGGGCCAACCTGCAAAACAACACCGAGGTTTAACATCACATCTCTCCCTAGCAGATTAGTTCCTGCTTTGGGAATTAACAAAAATTTGATGTAAGTTGAATGATTTTCTTATTTCACCTCTGTACTTTCCAAAACTTTTGCTTTAAATCTCTCCCTTTTACCCCAGAGTTTAGCAATTGTTCTGGGAAACAAGTTAAATCAGCTGGGGGAAAGCAAACAGACGAGCGAGCAGCTCCTGAGTCAATTAAAAAGGTAATTGATTCACGTACGGGTGCCACCTCTAAATTTATCAAGGGCTCTTGGTGGGACTCAAAATAAAAAAGACAGAACCCCTGACGCCCCTATTCTTCTTCAAAGGTAGGCATGAGCAGAAGGATTTCCTCCTCTTTCTTTAATTCAGGACACTCTTGAAATGGCCTGGTTTTACACATTTGTAGCATCTACCCTGCGTCCCTTCTCTCCCCAGCTCATGGCCCTTTTGTCTTTGTCTTTACAAAGACAAAACATTTGCTTTGATTCTCTTCTCTAACGTACGGACCTTACCATCTTTCTTTCTGCATTCCTGAATTCCTTGCCCTCCCTCTCTCATCTACTCCAGACAATTACCTAAATTTAGCCCCTGGTATCATTTGCCTTGGTGAGCTCTGCCAAAAGATTCTCACTTTCTGTCTTTGCTTCTCTTCATCTCTCCTTACATACACTTTTTGGGCCTCTCCTATGAGCTCCTCCATAGATCGATTTTTCCAGTTTTCTAATTTTTGCAACTTTCTTGCAATGTCTGGCCAGCTGTTAGTGACAAAATGTAGCTTTTACATGCTTTGTCCCAGAGGTTCTTCTGGGTCTAAATCTGCATGTTTCCTCATCTGTTCCCTCAATCTGTCTAAAAACTTCATGGGCCCCTCATTTTTTTCTTGCTGTATATTAAAAGCCTTAGAAAGATTCTGAGGTCGGAGTGTGGACTCCCAAATCCCTTTAATTATTATTTCTCTTAAATCCCCCATATTATCTCGGTGGGCTGCGTTTTTATTATCCCACTGTGAATCTAAGCTGGGAATTTAAAATCCACAGCTGGGACGTTTTGGCCTGGAGGATGCTCACACTCCCAGACCGCCATAGCAGCTCTAAGGATCACACTCCTTCCCTCCCCTGAGAAGAGGACACTCAGAATGGACATTAATGGAGCCCATGAATATAACTAGGGGCCTAGAAACTGATCACTTTGTCTTGCACTCCACAGGGATCATCTAAAAGTGGCTCGAGTTCCTTCTTTAAACTTTAGACTTCAGATCTGGCAAGGGGGGCATTCACAAAGCCAATAGCCCCCCACTCCACCACTCTTTGTGGTACTTACCTCAAAGGGAAGAGCTTTGGGGTAGAGTCCTTAGATGCAGAAGAAAAACGGATACTCTGGATATCTTTCCACTGAAGCCCTTTGCTCAAAGAAGGATGCTCAAGCTAGCAATGTGCAGGTCTTTGAGGTGACAGCTTCCAAGAGTCTGGGTTATGTGGGGGAGAAATAACCTGGACAGAAGGGTCTGGAACCAGGTCCAGAACAGGATCCAGAGCAGCAGCAATTGCCAGAGGAGGAGAAGGAGGCAGATCAGGATTGGGGAATGGGGAAGATGGCTTAAAGAGTCCCACTAACTAGTATTAGAGGCAGACTTTGTTCTTGTCAAACGTGGCAGTTTCTGATTCCTTCTTTCCTTCTTTCCCTCTGTTTCCTTCTCTATCATTTTTAAGGGATACAGAAGGACAGGCTCTTGCTGCCAACAGAGGGTGTAGTCTATTTCTTCTTGTAAAACAGGACTTTTGTTGGTGACATACATCATCAGGAGTCACCAAATGCAATCTTCATCCTATCCAAACTGTGGCCAGAAAACTGTGGGTTTAAGGATTGGCTCCCTTGCCCAGATGAAGCAGCAATATTTTGTCACCTGCTGCTGCTTCTTTTTCCTAGTCCTCTCACTGTCTTCCCAATATTTTAACGTAAGTCCTAAGGGACTGTTCGGTGTAATTTGATTGTCTGAACTTATCCCCATTCCTGCCTTCCTGGAAACATTCCCCATACTGGGTACCAGTTAAACTCAATCTCAACCTAGAGATTTCTTGTTTAACCCTTTTCTGTCTTGTTCAAGACTCAACCCCATGTGCTTGAGATTTCTTGCCTTTCTTCTCTCTGGGAGAGGATCTGAACCCCCTCCTGGAGGCTTCTCACACTTTCTGCCTGCTTTGTCCTACATAGTTGCTTCCCTCCTGGGAACTTAGGTCCCTCTTAGCATTAGCATGTTGGTATAAACCCCACAGCAGAATCTGCCCTAAGCTGTATGAGGTAGCCACGGAACCACAGATAGGACCCACTCACTCTGTCTGGCAGTGGGACTTATCACCAATCATGTGCACTTTCAACCTCCAGAATATCCCGACCACCAAGGAAGTACCTTTTCACCCTCCTGTGACACTTCCTACCGTGGTCTGTGCATAGAGTTGCCTGATCGTCACGGTTTTGCAAGCCTTGTTTTTCCCTGCATTGCTGAGAATCCAAGGTTTATTCCTCACACCAGGTGGGTCCTGGCTCCCTACCCCTGAGGCCACTGCAAGAGGCAGTGGGTGCACTGCCTCACGAGAGAGAACCAAGGGCCCTCTTGGAGGGGAATGGCTCCCTGTACAGGCCACCAGATTTGTTGGAAGTAAATGCTTATTCTCTGGTGTCGCCAAGAAGAGTTAGCACTCAGACCATATATTTTCTCAGCAAGACAATTTTACTTTCTGCAGAAAGAGCACTACTCACCAATAGTCTTGCCACAAGAGTGCAATGAACAAAGGAAAAAATTTATCCCTTATGCAGCTGGATCCCTATTGCTGTGTCCTGGATCTGTTGGCTGGAGCTGGACCTCACAACCTAAGCTAGACCCGACTGGCTAGTATCTTAAAACTTTCCTAAATAGGTAAGGGGCAGGAAAAAGCAAAGAAAAGAGGATGTTACTTAGAAAAGAACTGACCTACCCAAATAAGGAGAGGTATGTGTTACAGGTTAAGACACGCCTGGGCATGTTTGCTAGGAAAGAAATGGAGCCAGGGTCCTTGGTGCTCGAGAGCAGGGAGATAGAATAAGCTTCATCTGAGGAAGAACTTTGCCACACCTTTCACGGGTTCAAGCGATTCTCCTGCCGCAGCCTCCCAAGTAGCTGGGATTATAGGCCTGTGCTACCATACCTGGCTAATTTTTGTATTTTTAGTAGAGATGGGGTTTCATCATGTTGATCAGGCTGGTCTGGGACTCCTGACCTCAGGTGATCCACCTGCCTCAGCCTCTCAAAGTGCAGGGATTACAGGCATGAGCCACCATGCCTGGCCATTTAGTGCATTTTGTAATGTCCCTTTTGATTTCTTAAGTTTGAAGTGCATTGATTGCTTCCACATATTCGAACTGCCTGGAGTTCCTTCTGAACTGACAGCAGCCTGCGGGGCTGGTATGCCAAGGACTAGAGGTGGTAAAGTCTGTGGCCTGGGCCCAGGCACAGAGCTGTCCCCGCTGAAGCCACAGGCTGGGGTGAGTCGGTGAGTCAACAGGGCACCTTCGGGCTAGGGGTTTTTCCCAGGCTCCCCTTATTGCTCCTGGAACCTGCAGAACCCCACTTTCTTCCCTGGACCCTGGGATCCCCACTGCCCGGAACACACAGGCATAGGGGTTTTGTTACTGGGTTTCCTGGCTGGGGCTGCAGGGATGGTGCTGGCTACCAGGAAGCAGTGGGGCCCACTGTACTCAGAAGGGACCTGGAGCTAGGGAAGCCCCAGGGTCATGCCGGCCCCTGCCACCAGCCCTGCCTGCCCCTCCCATCCCGGCCCCACCTCTGGCCCAGCCCTCCCCCCTCATCCCACCTCCCCACCACCTAGTGCCCCACAGGGGATGTCCCACTGGCACTGCCCCCCACCAAGGTCATGAGGGCGAGACTCCAGTTCCTGCCCTCATGGGGTCTCAGAGGCAAGGGCAGTGAGGATCTGGCCCACATCCCTGACATGGGGTGTCTGATTCTCCATTGCTGTGGTGGGAAGCTGGCCAGATTTGAGGGTGATACCCAAGACCCCAATTCTTGACCTGGGGCAGAGGTGAGGGCAATGGGCTCGGGAGTGGGCAGACCCTGCTGCTGAGCCAACGGCCTCCAATGGGAGCAGGCAAGCATCCCTGAGTGGGTCTGTGGGGTTGGTCACTCAGGCTCCTCCCTCACCTGGGGAGGGGGGCGGCAGGCTTGCAGAGGAAGGAGGGCCAGGATCCACCAGCCAGATCGGGTATGGGTGCCCAGACGGGGCTATTTGGGTGTGGGGTCCAGGTGGGGTCTGTTTGGGGTATGCGGCCCCAGGCAGGGTGTATTTAGGGTGCATTTCTGCAGGATTCTGCCTGTGGATTTTCCTCTAGCTTCAGGATAGGGTCTGGCTCTCCCAAAGGAAGAGGGTAGGAGCCTAGCTCCAGCTTTTTTCCTGTATGTCAGAGCCTGCAGTGGGAGGGCAGCTGGGGCCTGTGGAAGGGACTTCCAGGGTCAGCTCCCAGATGGGTGAGAGGCCCAGGTCCCTAGAGTTCCTGCCTCCAGGGCTGCTGAGTTTGGGGGCAGGCCACAGGACACTGGACACCTTGGTCCCTATCTTGGCCAAGCTCAGGCTGAGGGCTTAAGACACTGGACACCTTGGTCCCTATCTTGGCCAAGCTCAGGCTGAGGGCTTAGGGAAAGGGACTGTCCATACTCCTCCAGTGGCCTGAAGTTGCAGCCACTGGCATTGACCACATGACTGACCAGCTGGACCAAGCCATCATATCCTGGATCAGCCCTGCAATTCTGAGGATGATGTCTTTCCCCACCCGCATCCCCCATCCCCTTCCCTGGACGGGTGGGAGCGAAGCCTGTGAAGCCAGGGCTCGGAAACAGTCTTCTGGGCCAGTGAAAGGAGTCACTGACTTGGAAAACAGGGCCTACCTTCTCTCTGCCCGAGGATGCAGCTGGTGGTTGGAATTCTTGGGACACTAGCACCATTACCTGCCACAACCAACCACACAGTGGTGGACAGGGCTGAGGCTGACACTTGGAGCATGCATGAACAAAGGGAAGGACATGGCCTTGGATGTGGCCATCAGGGATGTCACAGACCTGGAATGTGGGCTCCAGGGTAGCTGGCAAGGAGCTGCTCCTTCTGCTGGGTCAGCGGCACAAGCACAAGGAGGACCTTGTGCCCTGGGGCAGGCACCTTCTCTGGAGGCCACAGCTGGCAATGATGTGACCTGGGGCTCCTGTCTCCACCTCCATGATTTCCAGCCAATCACAATTGCAATGCCAGGGCAGGGCAGGCACGTGCTGGGGGTGCCCACAGGCCCCGTCATACTCCCTGGCCCTGTGTCCTCCTGGCACAGTCTGCAGACACAGCACAGCCTGACTTTTCCAGTCTTCCCGTGGGGGCCCACACGTCCCACTCCCCAAGGGATCTGGGTAACTGCACGCCCTCACCCAGGCATGGTGGGGTGCACGGCCATTGTCCCCACACTTGCAAGTATGTCTACCTTTGTGCGGCTCCCATGTAGCCTTAGGTCTTGAGCGTCTGCAGTTTCTCTGACCTCTTTCCACAGGAGTGTCAGGTAGCTGTGGCCTGCCTGTCCTTCCTCAACACTTGGCAGGGATGACACACAAAGGGCAGGGGCAAATCTCTGCACCTCTGCAGCTCCTCACCTCGCACTCAGGAAGGAGGCTGGTTCTCAGGGCAATGCAGCCCAGCCTGTCCTGCCTCTTGCAGAAGTGCGATTCCCTTTGCAAAGGTGTCCTGACATCACACCTCCCTGACCCCACAGGCTCCCAGGGCGGCATACTTGGGGAAGAGGCATCCTGCCTGACACCTCAAACTGCTGCCTAGCCACACTCTGAACAGTGGCTGCCCCACAACCCACCTGGCGCTGATGTCAGCATTTTTTCTCCCAACCTGGAGTCAGGTAGGCTAGAGTCACCGTGGGTGGCTGCAGTTCACACGTTGCCCTGTGGAGGGCTCTGTCTCCCCCAGAGCTGCTGGCATTTGCTTCTTTGCTGCTTCTCTGACAGCCCAGCCCGAGATTCTCGATGTTTGCTTTAACCAAGAAAAAGTGACTGAGGCTAGCAGGGCCCTCAGGAATGTCTGTGCACTGCCTTCTGACTGCAGAAGCACGAGGGTCCTCACACCCAGGTCAGGAGCGCAGGACCACACAGCCTGGACAGTAATGGACTGTGGCCTGTGCTACCTTGAGCCGCCAGCTGGCACCCCTTGTCTCTACCATGGTGTGACTATGGTCTGAATACATGATCTCAAGGAGAACGCACTACCCTCACTCAGCTAACAGACTGGAAGACACACATGCGGGACAATTCCCCCTCACATCCTGTTTCAACACCGAGAGCTCTTCCTGCTGGGGCTGTCACCAAGGGTCTGGGGGCTTGGTCTGGGCCCTGGCCGCCTGGGGGTCCACAGTGCTGCCCTCATCATGAGAAGCTGAAGGAAAACTGGTGCTCACAACTGGGTGGTGCCCCTCCCCTGCAGGTGCTGAAACTGCTGCTCAAAGGGGAGCCCCAGCTCCAGCAGACGCACCTCGGCAGCCTACTAGCAGTGCCCAGGGCACAAACCCACACCTTTGGCCTCAGCCTGTGTCTGAGTGGTGGGGTGCCAAGAGGCCCAAGTTCAGAGGCTAGCAGAGGGGCTAAACAGGTGAGCCACGCCCCACACTCAGGCTGGGTCTGGCCCTGGCGAGGCTGCAGCCTTGCATGTTTGCTAGCTCCCCCCTCCTCCCCTACAAGGCACCTTTGCCATGCGTGGTCTGGGCAGCGCCAGCTCCATCTGTAGGAGGCTGGATGACATCTCAGGGCATCCCCATGCAGACCAGGGGTCCCAGCATACAAGTCCCTGGAAAATTGTTGGCTGGAGGTCATTCGATACACACATATGAAGCACCTACCGTGTAAAGGTGCCTTTGCAGACGCTTTGCATGATTCACTGAACAGAGCAGACAAAACCCCCTGCCCTTCCTGGGGGCTTCCATCCTAGCTAAGTGCCAGCAGTCCCAGTGGACGCCACAGGCAGGCAATGCACAAGCCATGGCACGTGCCACCCCTGTGGATTCAGATGCCTCCTCCCCTGCTGGGGTAGGGCAGCTGACCAGGAGCCATCTGAAAACGTGCTGGCCTCTGGGTCAAGGGCAGGGCTGGCAAAGTGCCAGTCTCCACACACTGTGGACCTGCTAGAGGGCCGAGGCCTGGGGGCATCCTTGCAGGAGGACCCCACGAGAGTCCATTCCCCACCACAGGCCTCTGCTGTTCACCACTGAGCAGACAGAACACTTGATTGGCCTGGACAAGCCCACCCACACCTCCATCATGCCCAGTGTGCAGAGGGGCCAGAGACCCACCGCTCCTAAGAACAGCATCCTTGGGAAGACCCAGCTGTGAGTACACAGCAGGCACAGCCCCTCTAGGCCCAAGTGCGGATTCAGCAGCAGATGGGATTCCACCCCAACATCCATGGCCTCTCCAGCTAACCACAGGCCCTGCAAAGGCTATCCTGAAGGCAGGGAGGCGGCCGAGGACAAGGCTCTTTGCCAGCCCTGCTTAGAGGCCAGCCCAGCCGGCCATCCCCTCTGGGGACCCATAGAAGGCACAGGCCACTGGCTCTGCAGCCCATCACCTGGAGGATGGGCCAGCCCCAGCCATGCCTGGAGGCCCTGGTGAGCTTGCCCAGCACTGCTCTGACCCCTCCCTGAGCCCACAGGGCAGAGCCAGGGGCGGCCACCTAGGCCTGAGATGAGGAGATGGGGCTGGTCTACAGAGAGGAGTCTCCAGAGAAGGCAAATCAGACATGGACTCCTGTCAGCTTAGGCGTCCCAGCCTAAGGCAGGGCCCCCAAGAGAAGGAGGTCATGGCGCCACCCCCCGAGCTCCCAGCAGGCCTGCTGCGGGTCAGAAGGGCCACATCCCTTCTTCTGACCTCATTGGGCCTCACCCGAAAACAGCCGCCTGGGCAGTGGCCATGAATAGCCAGGCCACGAGGCTCGACAGGGGTAGGCCCCAGGTCATAGGGAGGGCGCTCTTTATTTCTGGAAGGGCCCTGGAGCAGGAGGCTGGCTCTCGTCCTCTCCTCTGCCCATCCTTCTGTCCTCTCGCCAGGTGCTATGGAGCAGAGGTGGCAGCAACAACCTTCCTCAGCTGCTGCAGCAGCTCCTCGGGCCGTGGTGAAAACATGCTGGTGTCCACTCTTTGGAAGTCGGGGTGCGCAACCAAGGAGGCCAGCACGTCTGTGATGCGCCCAGCGTCAAAGGCTGCCTGTTCGAAGCCCAACCCAGTACCATCCTTGGCGGCCGCCTCCCCCAGGACCAGAAGCCTCTTCTCAGCAACGACCTTGAGGAAGTGGTAAAACTCTGCAAAGTTGATGCCTGAGCAGGACCTCATGATGACCTGGGCAGAAGGAAGAGGCCAGTGAGCTGAGGACGCAGTTCAGGCTGCAAAGGACCTGACATGCGCCCATTCCCCAAGGATGAAGAGGGGACCAGTAAGACAGAGGCACTGAGAAGCCGGGCGAGGAACAAGGGGGTCTGAGCTGCACAGCCCAAAAGCCTCCCCGGGGCTCAGCCCAGGCTACTCCACACTCTCACAGCCTGCACCTACCCACAGCTCGGCCTGACAGCCACACCCACCCCGAGCCTGCAGGCCTCACGAGGACCTGGCCCCAGTGGCCTCCACATGCAGCCGCCCCACCTGGCAGTGGTGGTGCCAGTCCGGCATGGAGTCCCTCCATTCGCTGACCTCCTCCTGCACGGCGCGCAGCTCCTGCTGCAGGAAGCGCCACATGTTGGCCAGGTTGAAGCCATTGACCCAGTTGTGGTTGATGGAGATGGTGTCATCCTGGAAGGGGCACGGTGCAGGCAGGCCTGAACCCATGGCAGGTGCCCCCCAACCAGTCCACACCTCCCGAGCCAGGAACCCACTGTGGGGTCCAGCCCTCTGCAGCCAAAAGGGCCCTCCTGTCTCCCAGTCGGGCTTGCTCAACAGGGAAGTGGGTATCGGACTGGGACCACCTCAGGCCACAGCGAACCCAGAGCAAGTAGATCCAGGGACCAGCAGGGGGTGAAACAGAAGCTGGGCCTCAGCGATGCCACCTTGTGAAGGGACCAGCCTCACCCGTGAACCACCGCATCCCAGCCCCGCTCTGGCTGGGACAGTGGGGAGGAGGTGCTGCCGTCTTCCTGCCGGAAGGTCCCCGACAGGAGCAGCAGAGCAGCACATCCTGGATCCAGGCCTCGGGGCGCCTCACCGCCTTACCAGGTTGTGCACCTGGTGGTGCCAGCCACTGGGCACAAACAGCATTTCGCCTGCCTCCTGCGTGACCTCCAGGGGTGGGCAAGCAAGCCGGCCCTGCGGGTACAGGTGCGTGTCGCAGAGTGCCGGGGAGGTGACGTCGTAGGGCAGGCTGCCGTGGCGGTCCCGCAGAGTCTCTTCCTGCCCTGGGGGGAAGAGGAGCCACCTCTTCCTCCCACAGATGTTGACGGACCAGCTGAAGGAGCGGAAGATGTCAGCGTGGAATGGGGACCTGCAGCAGCAAGAGCGCCTGGTTCGTGCCTCAGGGGCTGGCACGGGCTTTGCTTGGCACCCTACAGGCCTCCAACCAGAGGAGGGGTGGCCCCTTGGGTCTTGAGGCACCCACTGTGAGGCCTGTGCCACCCTGAGCCTCCCAGCCCGCCACCCCCACCTCTGTGGTCTCACCAGCTGCCTGCAGGCCCTGCGTACACAAAGCGGTAGTCGTCCACGTCCAGCGCGTCCCAGAACTCATTCAGCCAGTCAGACGAGAAGTACTCCGGCAGGGTGAATACGTCCTCCACCGCCGCTGGGAAGTCCCTGTGAGGAGGGTGCGAATGCACCACCAACGGCGCGTGAGACACAAGACCCGGGCAGCACGAGTGGGCACCTGAGACCACTCAGCACCAGTGCAGCTGCCAGATGCCTGCAGCCCCCAGGGGCCCCAGCACCTTCTCTGAGCCAGCTGCTGCTGCTGGTGGAGTGGCGGAGAGTCTGACGACAATGGTTCTGCTTATGGAAAAGGACTGCTCACGCCTATAATCAGTGTTTTGCAAGGCTGAGGTGCATGCATCACTTGATCCCAGGAGTTCAAGTCCAGACAGGGCAACATGGGGAAACTCAGTCTCTTACAAAACAAAAAAAAAATTAGCTGGCCGTGGAGGTGCATGCCTGTAATCTCTGCTACTAGGGAGGCTGAGGGGATCCATCTAAAAAAAGGAAAAAAAAAAAAAATATATTGACCTCCAAAGAACCACACTTGCACCCATGCCGAAGACAACCCAGTTTCTTTTAAACGGGGAAAATAGACCCTCTTTGTGCCGCCGGGGCCACCATCATCAGAAAGGCCTCTGGGTTCCCGCGCTAGGGAAGGCAGCGCCTCGGTGCATCCCAAGCCCCATTACCTGCAGAGGTGCCAGTCTTTGAGGTAGAGACAGCCCCTAGGAGAGGAGTAGCCCCCCCGGATGTACTCTTTCCAGTAGGTGATGTAGTCTCTGAGGGGCATGTGCTCTTTGGGGTTCGAGTTGTATTCCTGGACCCCACAGTTTGCCACTGGTACAACCACGTCTCCTGAAATGGAAGTCAGGCACGGTCCATGCCATCTCCCTGGGCCGCGTCCCCACTCCAAACCGTGTGCAGAGCATCTCTCCAGGGCCACGCGCTCGGCCCCTCACCCTCCCTGGTGCCCGTCTCTGCCTGGGCCGCGTCCCCACTCCAAACCGTGTGCAGAGGATCTCTCCAGGGCCACGCGCTCGGCCCCTCACCCTCCCTGGTGCCCGTCTCTGGGCGGGGACCTCCCGAGCCTGGGTCCCGCCGGCCTCCCTCCCTGCCCGGGGTCTGCGTCCGCCGCCCCACCGTAGGTCCGCAGCAGGTGGTCGAAGTCCGGCCTCCCCGCGGGCGTCACCCAGCGCCGCCGGCTGCCCCAGCCCTGCGTGAAGGCGCTGGAGAACACGCAGGGCAGGTTGGGCAGCAGGAAGCCCCGCACGAAGTCGGCGTAGGAGAAGGCGCCCGGATCCGAGACAAAGGCCACCCGGCCCGGGGCCCGGCCGACGCCGGGGACACCGCCCCCCAGGCCTCGGAAGTGGCGGTCAGCTAGCGCGCGCGTCTCGCGGTCCATCCCGCCGGGCCGGGGTCGAAGGACCCCCCCCTCACTTCCGCCGGAGCGGAAAGGGTAAGGACCAGCCTCGGAACCAGAAGCCGCAGGGCGCTGCGTTTCCGCCCGACCCGCGCCTGGGGCGCCCGACCTGCACGCCCGCCCTGCGCCTGCGCGCGGCTTGCCGTCGTCTTCCCTGCGCAGGCGCGGAGCGGTGGCGGCGCCTCGGATCTGCACTGGGGCGAGTCTGGCGTCCCTCAGGTGAGCGACGGCGCTGGCCTGTTGGGGGCCCAGCCCAAGCACTGGTGTCCGCCCTCGGCTCCGTCCGTGCGCTGTGGCTGACACAGCCCGAGCCCTCCTTCCCACATCCCTGGCGGGGGGTGGGTATGCGGGCTGCGCTGGGAGAGGGGCGGGGACACAGGCGGTTCTGGGCGCGGGGGTGCGGCGGTGTGGGGGCGCCTAGGGATGAGGGGACCCGGAGAGAACGCTGGGACCCAGAGGGAGATCTGGGGGGGCCCTAGGATGCTGGGACCTGGCGGAGATGGTAGGGTCCTGGAGGGGACGATGGGACCTGGAGAAGATGGTGGCACTTGGAGAGGATGGGGACAGTGGGGACCTGGAGGGGACGATGGGACCTGGAGGGGTTGGGGACAGTGGGACCTGGAGGGGATGGTGGGGTCCTGGAGGGATGAGGACAGTGGGGACCTGGAAAGGATGGTGGGGGCCTGAAGGGGATGGTGGGGACCTGGAGGGGGTGGTGGGGATCTGGAGGGGGCCTGGAGGGATCAATGGTACCTGGATGGTACGGTGGGATCTAGAGAGGATGACAGGGACCTGGAGGAAAATGTAGGTGGGGAGCTGAAGGGGTCGGGGTGACCTAGATGGGAGAATGGGGCCCACAGGGGACCTGGAGAGCATGGCAAGGGGCCGCAGGGGACGACGGGTGTCTGGAGAAGATGGTGGGGAATGAGGGAGGGTGTGAAATGAAGGTGTGGTGGGAGTGTGGTTGGGGATTTGGGGCTCGTGTACACATGAACAGGTCTGAAGTCGGAGGACATCAGAGTGGTGACATGAGGAGTGTTTTGCCGAACTTGCAACTGGAGTCACCCCAAAAGTGGCAGCAAGGGAGTTCCCCGCACTGTCCTCAGGTGGGATGAGTTGGAATTCCAAAGAAAGAAGTGCTAAATGCATGGGGAGCCTGGAGCAGCTTTTTGTTTTGTTTTGTTTTTCGTTCTGAAGATGGTGTGCAGTGGCACCATCGAAGCTCACTGCAGCCTCCACCTCCTGGGCTTGATCAGTTCTCCTGCTTCAGCCTCCCAAGTAGTTGGGACTACAGATAGGAGCCACCACGCCCAGCTTAGTTTTCTTTTCTTTTTTTTTTTTTTCTTTTTCTTTTTTTTGTAGAGACAGGGTGTACAAAAACAACACAGACACAGGTCTCTGTGTTGCCCAGGCTGGTCTTGAACTTTTGGGCTCAAGTGATCCTCCTGCTTTGACCTCCCTAGGTGCTGGGCTTACAGGTGTGAGCCACTGCGCAAGGCCCTGCCTAGAGCCTTTGTTAGTGGAACTTTGATACAGAGTTGGCTGCAGCAGTCCTTGAGATGGGCAGTAGGGAAGAGAGATGTCCTCCCTAGGTATGTGTCTGGCAAGGGGTGGGTTATGGAGTTGATAGGAAGGTTTCAGAAATTTGGCTCAGGGGCAAGATCATTTTCTTTGTAGATAGCTTCTTCCAGGCCTGGAAACGTTCAGGGCCCTGGATTGGGGTGAAGCCTGGTGGGAAAAACCTGTGGCTGGGGCACAGAGGGGTCAGGGTACTCCATGATTTTTGGCCAGGACATGAAAGTGGGGGGCCACGGGGGACTGTATGTGATGTATGTCTTGGTGTGCTGGAGAAATAAAAGACTTGACAGCTCAAACCTACTCACATGGACGCAGAGGGAAGAGAGCAGATTTATTGCCCCCGAAGCCTGGCAGGCTGTGTGCACATAGGCGCTCTGCGACAGTGTGCAGAGTCTGGGCAGTTTCCCAGGCGCCTTGACAGCGAGGCAGAAGGAGGAACAGTTAGAGCTGCTCGTGTCTCCCAGAGAATCGAGAGGCAGCTTTTGCTGGTTTGCATTCAGTGAGAGGCCTTTGATTTGGGTTTGGTGGTCTGATGACAGTCTAGGGGCTGGCAGGCCGGGACTGTGTTTTGTGAAATCTGGACACTGGCCTGTCTCATGCCAGACCAAACGGAGGCATCCTAAGGAAGAAGGGGACACCTGCCTTCCCTTTATGAAGCGATGGCAATGTTTTATTTACCCTTGTGAACGGGGATAAGGGAGGTTCTGGGAGTGCTGGGGCTCTGATCCTTGCTGGGGACTCTTTCCAAGGGGTGTGAGGTTTACCCAGGAGAACAGGGAGGATCAGAAGAGGGGAGGACTAGGAGGAAAGTGAGTTTTGGGAGTCTGAGTCCAGTGGAGGTGGGATTGGGGGCCATGGGGGCAGGGACAGGAGGTGGGGAGTTGCTTTGAGGGTTGTGTGATTCAGTGTATGCTGTGGTCCCTTTCTGGTAAGCCCCACTGTGACTTGTTTGGTCACAGTATGGAATTCTTTGTTTTTTTTACACTAGAAAATGAGAATGTCTGGAGAAGTTACAATTGAGAAAGAATCATCTCCAGTTCCATCCAGAGGTGACCGTTTTTGTTTGATTTTTTTTTAGATGGGAGTCTCACTCTGTTGCCCAGGCTGGAGTGCAATGGCGTGATCTCGGCTCACTGCAACCTCCGCCTTCTGGGTTCAAGTGATTCTCTTGCCTCAGCCTCCTGAGTAGCTAGGATTACAGGCGCATGCCACCTTGTCTGGCTAATTTTTGTATTTTTAGTAGAGATGGGGTTTCACCATGTTGGTCAGGAGGGTCTCAAACTCCTGACCTCATGATCCGCCCACCTCGGCCTCCCAAAGTGCTGGGATTATAGGTGTGATCCACTGTGCCTGGCCAAGATGACCGTTTTTTATTTCCTGGTGTAGAGCTGGCTTTTCTACGTTCCTTCATGTGTGCATTCATTCATTCATTCATTCATTCTCTCTCTTTGCTCTTCTCTCCCCCAGTCCTTGTCTAAACGTTCACGCACACGTGCGCGCGTGCGCGCACACACACACACACACAGTCTCTTTCTCCATCATGTATAATATACTATGTGAACTTTTGCTGGTGTTAGTATTTTTTAAAATTTAACAATGTGCTGTAACATCTTGCCACACACTGACCTCGATATTGACAGTTAATTGACCTTGCCGTGTATCGTTCCGTAATTGCTAGTAGTCATTTGATTTTGGTTGTGGTGTTAGTATTTTTTAAAATTTAACAATGTGCTGTAACATCTTGCCACACACTGACCTCGATATTGACAGTTAATTGACCTTGCCGTGTATCGTTCCGTAATTGCTAGTAGTCATTTGATTTTGGTTGTGGCACATGCAGATCACGGGAGGTCAGTGGGAAAGATGTGGGGAGCAGAGTGTTTATCATTGTCCCGAGATCTTAGAATATGGTTCCAAGTTTGCCTCATGGGGAAACTGAAATTCAGGTGGGCATTGCCTGGGAGGAGTTCCTGAAGCCCCTTGGTTGAGCCTCAGTTTCCTAAGAAAGGGGCATTTGGGCCAGCAGGTCCGCGGCTCCCCCGGATCACTGAGCCCCTAGGACTTGGTGGGAGATGGAGGTCTCGTTCTTGAGATGGATCTCTGTGCTTTAGTTCCCTGGTCTGCAGGTGCCCCCTGGGATCAGTGTCACCACCGTGTACACAGGAGGCCTGGAGCATCATCTGCTCTGATGGGACTGGAACACAGGCTTGTGTCACCCAGAGGCCCCCTAGATCAGCCTTGGCATTGCTTGGGAATGGCAAGAAATGCACATTCTTAAGCCCCACACAGCACTCCATCAGGGTGGTTTTTTGTTTTTGAGACAGGGTCTTGCTCTGTCGCTCAGGCTGGAATGCAGTAGTGCAATCTTGGCTCACTGCAACCTCTGCCTTCTGGACTGAAGTGATCTTCCCACCTCAGCCTCCCAGAGTGCTGAGATTACAGGTGTGAGGCACTGCGGTCGGCCAGGATGGGGTTTTAAGTCAGCACTTTGAAGACATGCAGTTTGCACTGTGTGGAACATGTGCTCCTCTGTCACTGTGTTGCATGCAGACAGCCCCGGTGGGCGTGTCTGCACCTTGTGGCTAGAGCTGGGAACCTCTGAGGGAGTGGAAAGAGGGTCTGGGAAGCAGGGGAGGGGAGCCTGGAAAGATTGGCCGCACCCTGCCGCCTCCGTGGGCACACACAAGCCACCACTGTCCTCACTGAGCTTCTGGGTTGCAAGGTAGTGGAAGGTGTGCAAGATGTTTGTTCTGTGACTGTGGAAATTAACTAAAAATAAGTTGTTTACTGGATACTGAGCCTCACTCAGGGGACCCTTGAGTGATGGAAATGCTGAAAGAGACCCATTGTACAGATCGCCCTGTGTGCTGCAGACTTCCTCCTCAAAAGCGTCACTTGTGTGGGTTGGCTGCAGACACCCGTGGGCCCCTGGCCACGACCTCCCTGGGGATTCAGCTGTGTGTTCTCAGGGTCAGCGCGGGTCCCCAGGCCCACACCTGCACTGGAGGAGACAGATTGCAGATTGCAGCAGGCAGGGACCCCGTGAGGGCTCCAGGACTCAGCACTGGTCGCAGAACTAGGTGGTACAGGAGGGCATGGGCACGGCCCTGCTTCCATGTGGCGTGGTCATGGTCCACTCAGCACAGATTCATTGGGTGCCCATGGTGTGTAGGCCTTGTGGCCCTCCCATGACAGAAGGTGCCTTCTGTAGTGGGACAGTTGTGAAAGCACCAGCTCTCTGGAGTTTTGCTTGGGCCATGGTTGGTGACAGTGCATTAGGAGGGCAAGGAAGCCCTCTGAACAGAGACCTGAGGAGTGGAGCTGCCAGTGTAACTCCCTGCTGGGAGCAGAGGGCAGAGGGCGACCAGGGCGGGGAGGTCGCAAGTCCTGCAGAGCCCATTAGGCTGAGGAGTGACATTTTCTAATTCCGTTCAATGAGTGTCTCATTGGCTGCTGGAGGAGAGTGGGTGGTGGGGACAGGATGAGGTCAGGAGGTTGCCTGAGAGGTTGTCCAGGTGTGGAGGGAGGAAGGACTGCCTTGGGTGGTGGAACTGCGGAGAATAAATAAAACTAGGTTGTTTCCCGGAGATTGAGTCTCACTCAGGGGCACATGTATGCTGGAAAGACTGAAAGAGACCCATTGTACAGATCGCAGTGTGTGATGAGTGAGTCCCTGTGACTGCAACTTCTTCCCCAAGGGCGTTGTTTGTGCTGGTTGGCCCAGACAATGCCTGTGCCAAGACAGTGGTGTGGCCTTGGGGTGGAGGGCAGGGACACAGTTGTCAGAACATGCTGATGGTGTGTTTGCGGGGAGGAGGAAGAGAGGAGTCGAACTCCTGGGCCCGTGGCACCTTTACTGAGAGAGGAACTGATGCTGGGGGTGCGAAACTGGGGTGCCCATTAGGGGCAGGGGCAGATGCCCAGCGGGTGACAGGAAGGGAACTGGTGGAGGGGCTGTGAAGTTGGGGTGTCCATTAGGGGTGGGGGCAGATCAGCGGGTGATAAGATGCTCGAGTTTGAAGTGTGAGGGGGTCTGGCTGGAGTGGGTGTTTGGAGGCAGCGGCTAGGGGGTGATGTTGAGTTTCTGGCCTGTGTTGTGTCACCTAGGAAGAGAGGGTTCAAGGAGGACAGGTTGCGCACTGTGCAGTCAGGTGCACAAGGAGGCTATGCCAGGGGGAGTGGTCGTAGGCGCTCATAGAAGTGGGGCTGGAGACCTGGAGAGGGTCGTGGCCAGGGAGCCAGAGTGCAGGGACTCTCAGCAGGGCGCCTCGGCCCGTGGCCAGGTCTAACTAATGTTCTTGTAAGTGAGGTCCTGTGGGACAGTGGACCCGGTGTCGGTGTCTTGTGGCCACTTTCACTCCGCCCCGGCAGAGCTGTGTAGTTGTGGTGGAGACCGTGCATGGTCCTTCACGGAGAA
Organism: Aotus nancymaae; assembly: GCF_030222135.1. Taxonomy (NCBI): domain Eukaryota; kingdom Metazoa; phylum Chordata; class Mammalia; order Primates; family Aotidae; genus Aotus; species Aotus nancymaae. Next base: position 31,680,599 of record NW_026988445.1, on the reverse strand, counting down.
TGTGCAGTGCCTGGCGTGGGAAGGCCAGGGAGATCTCAGGGCTGAGAGAGAGAGGGTGGGATCAGGGCCCCTGGACGAGGGTCTGGCCTTGGAGGTGAAGAGGGATTGCGTTCCCCCGTGGCCTCCGTTTGGGGCCAGGCGTGTCCCTCGTGGGGGCCGTGTCCGAGATTGGGCTGCTTCTGATGTTCCGTGGGGTGTCCTTGCTTCCGTCCTCGCACTTCATCTCTGTTTACTTAGGTTTTCTGGGAAAGAAGCCCTGGAAACCTGCAGCTGGAAAAGTATGGTCACAAGTTTCTCCTCTGGCTTCTTCCTGGGTTGTTGGCAACTTGAATACTTTTTTAATATTTATTGTTTAAAATGTGATAATGAGAAGAGCCTTGGTTCTTCATGTCCTAATTTCTCGGTCCTTTCCCCATTCTTTCTTTCTTTCTTTTTTTTTTTTTTTGAGACAGAGTCTTGTTCTGTCGCCAGGCAACAGGCTGGAATGCAGTGGTGCTGTCTCGGCTCACTGCAATCTCCGCCTCCCGGGTTCAAGCAATTCTCCTGCCTCAGCCTCCCGAGTAGCTGAGACTACAGGTGCACGCCACCACGCCCAGCTAATTTTTGTATTTTTAGTAGAGACAGGGTTTCACCATGTTGGTCAGGATGGTCTCGATCTCTTGACCTCGTGATCCGCCCACCTCGGCGTCCCAAAGTGCTGGGATTACAGGCGTGAGCCACCGCACCCGGCCTCCCCTTCTTTCTTTTTTTTTTGAAGAGACAGAATTTCACTCTGTTGCCCAGGCTGGAGTGCAGTGGTTCAATCACAGCTCACTGCAGCCTCAACCTCCCAGGCTCAGTGATCCTCCTGCCTCAGCCTCCTGAGTAGCTGGGACCACAGCACGCCCAGCTTTCTTTTTGAATTCGGAACATTTTAGAGCTGGTGACCTTAGGCCTTTTAGTTATTTTAGTGGTGGGTAAACAGGTCCAGAAGGTGAGGCGATCTTTCCAGAGCTGTAAACTGCGCTGCAACATCAGTCACAGGACTTCTCCAGGGAGGTTGTGCATAATTTCACTCCGCACTCCTGGAACACCTCCCAGCCCTGCCTGCTTAGCGATGGCTAGCACACCTTCACTGTCCACGCCGTGTCTGGCTGTCTGTGGAGGCAGTGTGGTGAGGTGTGGTCCCTCCCCTCGAAGGCCAGGTGTGGCTAAGGTCTGGGCGGCCTCTTCAGCTGGGAGCACAGGCACAGCAACCGTAGGGCTGAGCAAGGAGGGCTGCGACCCCTCCTGTAGCTGCTGGCTGGCCTGACTTTGAGAACCAGGGCTGATGTGATGTAGTCTATCCTCCTCCTAATTCTGAGAAGCAGATGCCTTTGTGTCCCTGTAGTCTGGGGCCTGCTTGGTGGCCTTGAAGTCGTTGTGGCAGAAGAGCATCCATCATGGGTCCTATGTGCAGTGTGCTGAGCCCTTGCCATGGCCTTGGTGGGGAGTGGGGTGGCCCTGGACAGGGCGGGTCCTGTGTGTGGCCCACTGGGCCCTGGCTGTGGTGCTGGGGGTGTAGCTAGGTTGGCCGTGGTATCCTCCATGTGCTGAGTGCCATGCCCCAGAGGGAGGGTGGACATGGGCCGGTGTGGGAGAAGCTGGGTGGGGGCTCTTCCCTTGGCCACACGGGCAGGCTGTGGACTGGGGAGACTAGCCAGGCAGCCCCCACGGTCCAGCCTTGCCTCCTTCCCTGTGGTCTGCGTGTGACGACACCTGGTGTGTTCTCTGATGGCCGTGTCCTCATAAGCATGAGGGTCCCATGGGAGGCAAGCTCTTCAAGTGCAGGTGCGGCGTTTCCACGTGTCTCGACCAGCCCTGTGTTGCGGGACATGGTGTCTTGTGTAGCCATTACAGGGAAGACCTGGCTCCTGCGAGTGCAACCGTGGTGAGCTGCAGGAGCCACGGACTGGATCAGGATGGCTGGTGCCCAGCAGGGCATTTGGCACATGGTGGGACTCATGAACATGGTGCCAGAATGTGGAGGCCCCCACAGCCTCTTTCCGTGCTGTGGAAAGCCCACACTTTTCAGTATCTGAAGGGCTTCCACTGGCTGGCTGTCCTGGTTGTGTAAGTGAAGCCATGTTGCAGTGAACTTCTGTGAGAGAGAAGTGGGACAAGTGCTGCCCTCCCCGTGGTCCCCTCTCTGCTGTCAGAACCTTGGCGAGGCATCCCCGGCCTGGCTCTGGCCCGGCAGAGTCCTGCACTTGTGCCTGGATCTCGCACGAGGCCCTCATGTTTTCTTAACCTTACCTTATCTGTACGGCGAGAGGGTTGGGCTGCGTATTCCATGAGGATTCATTCAAATCTGTCTTCCATGACTTTCCAGACTGCACTGATAAATGTAGATATGAAAACACGGTAGGACCTGCAGCTGTGTAAAACTGTGTACACACAGTCAGCTAATACACATATGTGTTACCAGTCAGTTCTGTAGAGTGCTGTGAGGTTAGCTGGGGTTGTGAGAAGGGGAAACGCTTGTCTGCAGGATTGTTTCTCTGTGCGGTGAAGTTGATGAATGGCAGTTTCCAAAGGGCAATGTGCATCTAGAGGGAACATCACGGCCAAAAGACAGCACTCCTTGGAACGGTCTGAGAGTGAGGCCCGGGACTGAGGTCCGAGGCCCAGGGCCCCGGCAACGTCTCCAGCGATGCCCTCCTCAGGTCTCATCCAGCAGTGGACGCTGATCCAAGCAGGGTGGCTTTGCTGGGTGCAGGGGCACAGAGTGGTGAGGGGGATGATGGTGTGAACCCTCTGCTTGGGGGATGGGCATGAGTCTGGGGCTCAGGGTCCTGGTTCCAAACCAGCCCTCTTGCTCCGGCTGCTCCTCCTTTACCAGCTAAGAGTGCACATGAGCTTCGTCCTGAAGCCGCAGGTGGGTAGAGTCAGCCTTGTGCTGCAGCCTGTGTGAGCCCAGAGACGCAGGGGAGGCGGCATCCTTGCAGGGTTGCTTGTGTCTCCAGTCCATGGATCACAGCACAGCATCACTGTCTGTTCTCCTTCAGAGGCAGAAGAGGCCTGGACCTTGGCTCAGACAGACCCGGGAACAGATGAGCAGGGATGTCTGCATCCACACCTGGCCATGTACCTACTACCTGGAGCCAGAGAGGCGATGGGTTACTGGCCAACTGTCCTTAACGTCGCTGTCACTGAGGTTCGTGACTGACAGCACTGGAGAGACTCTGGTCAGCTTCCCCCTCTCCAGCATAGTCGAGATCAAGAAGGAGGCTTCGCATTTTATCTTCAGCTCCATCACTGTCCTGGAGAAGGGCCACGCCAAGCACTGGTTCAGCTCCCTGCGGCCAAGTCGAAATGTGGTCTTCAGCATCATCGAGCATTTCTGGAGGGAGCTGCTGCTGTCTCAGCCTGCGGCAGACGTGTCTGCCCCCAGGACCCGGGGCAAGGAGCTGACGGGACTCATGGCCGGATCCCAGAAACGCCTGGAGGACACAGCAAGGGTCCTGCACCACCAGGGCCAGCAGCTGGATGGCGTCATGAGAAGCCTGGACAAGATGGAGTCAGACCTGGAGGTGGCAGACAGGTGGGCGACACACACACAGTAAGGCACACTTGTGCGGAGGCTCACTGCGCCAGGCACCGCCGGGCCACGGCACAGTATCTGTGCACACCCAGCGTCCTGAGAGCATGGCTCTGCACTGCTGCACACGCTCAGTGGGTACACATAGTGAGATCCAGCACTCGGAGAGCGAGGCTGTGAATGCACCATGTACTCTGCTGGAAACACGCAGTGAGATCCGAGTGAGTGCCGGCTCGCTGGGTGCTGGGCGCCCCTGCTGTCCACTGCACCATCGAGTTCACACCCAGCAAGCAGAGACTGTGCTGTGACCTTCTTGTGCACTGCTCTGCTCCTGGCTCCTCTGTGGTGATGCGGACAGGCCTGGCCTCTGAGGTCACAGAGAGGGGACTGAGGTCTGCCTTGGTGATGGCCTCTGAGTGAGGTGCCTCCTGTCAGTGCCTGCCATTTGTTAATGAGCTGTGTTCTTCCATTTCTTGGTATGAAAATCCTAGTATATTTCTGGACAATTTCTTCAGTTTGTTTGAAAATGATTATCTTATCCCAAGCCCCCTTTTGTGCTTTCTGAGTCCTGCTGTCTTCTGTCTGGGTGTTCGTTTCTTGTTGGGCTTTCTTCTTGTGTTGCTATTCTAGTGGATGTTTCTGGTCTTTATCTTCCTACCATTTATCATTTGTACTTGTAATTTCTTAGAACTCATGGGTTCCTCTGGTTTCCTGGAAAAACCTTCGGGTCTTGCGTCACGGCCTGAGCATCTTCTCTGTTTGGATATTATTAATAGCCGTGTTTTGCTTGTGGTTTCTGATTTTTCAAGGGGCTTGTTTATTGCCTGTTTTTTTTTGTAGTCATTTTTCCTGAGATGGTGTGTGGGGGGACTGAGGTATCAGCCCTGGGCTCTTTACTGGGACCCTCGGTTCCTCATCCTGGGGTCCCCCGTCTGAAGTGTGAGTCTTGAGGGGCTGCGTTCTGGCTCAGGTAGAAGGTTCACTGACTCTGCCCTCAGGTTCCCTCCAGTCCCTCTTCCAGGACTGGGGGGTGCCCGCTTGGGTGGGTCCATCTGGGAGCCGAGGGTCTCCAGTGCAATGCCACGTGGACTTGTGCCTGCGTGTTCCTGGTTCTTCCTGCCGCTGCTGGGAGGGTGCTGGTACCACCTCCTCGTCACCCCCTAGGGCTCTGGCGTCCTAATCGCGTGGTCTCTCAGCACCCACTGCTGGCACACCGTTCACCTTCCTGGGTTTGCCAAGTCTGCCTGCTTTTCAGTGTCAGGCTGCCGCTGTGTTTGTCTTTGGGGAAGTGTGTGTTGAGTCCTTCTCTGTTGCTCTCTGCCCCTTTTTTAAGGGCACGTCCTTGAGATAGAGAGCGTGCGTGTGTGTGTGTATCTGCGTCTGTGTGTGTCTGTGTGTTTCTGTTTGTGTGTATATGTGTCCATGTGTGTTTGTATGTGTTGTCTGTGTGTGTGTATCTGCGTCTGTGTGTGTCTGTGTGTTGTCTGTGTGTTTCTGTTTGTGTGTGTATGTGTCTGTGTGTGTTTGTATGTGTTGTCTGTGTGTATATCTGCGTCTGTGTGTGTCTGTGTGTCCATGTGTGTTTGTATGTGTTGTTTGTGTGTGTATCTGTGTCTGTGTGTGTCTGTGTGTTGTCTGTGTGTTTCTGTTTGTGTGTATATGTCCATGTGTGTTTGTATGTGTTGTCTGTGTGTGTCTGTGTTGTCTGTGTGTTTCTGTGTGTGTGTATGTGTCCATGAGTGTTTGTATGTGTTGTCTGTGTATCTGCGTCTGTGTTGTCTGTGTGTTTCTGTATGTGTGTGTATGTGTCCATGTGTGTTTGTATGTGTTGTCTGTGTGTATATCTGCATCTGTGTGTGTCTGTGTGTTTGTGTGTTTCTGTATGTGTGTGTGTGTCCATGTGTGTTTGTATGTGTTGTCTGTGTGTATGCGTCTGTGTGTGTCTGTGTGTTTCTGTGTGTGTGTGTATGTGTCCATGTGTGTTTGTATGTGTTGTCTGTGTGTGTGTTTCAGTACACATAGCTCAGGTTTTTACATGCTTTCAGTTATTCCTTGAAAAATCATTTTGAAGCGTGTTATTTCTCATTTTGTGATTATTCAGGGTCAGTGAGAACTTTCTCGCAGCACCCACGGCTGCAGCAGGCAGGTAGAACTTCTGTGTCCCTGAACCCTCCCTGGGCCCTGGCCACTGTCCCTCAGCCCTATGCTGGAGTCGTGTTGGTGGATTGGTGTCGCATGAGGGTTCATTGGACTGAGGTTGCATCTGCTCCTTGACTAAGAGGAGATCCTTTCAGTCAAAGAGATTGGCTGGTACAAGGATGGAGCTGAGAGATGACAGAGCCCCTGACGACCCAGCTCCTCTGCGTAGCTGCCAGGCGTGTGTTCTGCCCTGCCCAGAGTCTACAGGGGGCACCTGGAGCCCCAGGGGCAGTCACAGCCCCAAGGCCGTGGCTCTGTTGCTCGGGTCAGTCCATGTTCTTTTAAGGCCTTCAGTAGGTGCACGGGGCCTGCCCGCGTTACCGGCACAGCTGCTTTTTTGGGAGTCTGCCAATTTCGATTTAATCTCTTGACACACAGTATCACAGACACGTGCAGAGTAGTGCTTGACGACTGGGCCTCGTGGCCCCACTGCATGGACACTAATGTGACCATCCTGGCCTCCGGGAGGCACATGCCCTGGTGAGCTGGGACTGGCCCTCTGCCCTCCAGCCTGTGGGGTTCTGGAGCCCTCCCCATGGTGCCTCTGTCCTGGTTTCCCCTGCCCTGGCTCACTGCCGAGAGGTGTCCTTGGGCTGGACCCTGAGGGCGTCTGCAGAGGGAGGCGTGGGGACAGCACAGAGCACTGGGCCCCAGCCCTGGGTGAGGGCGACGTGGTCCTGGAGGGGAGGGTTACATTGTGGCTTTCCCTGCTTCCCGGAGTGTCATCCTGCTCCACTCACAGACAAAACAAGCACTGTGGAGAAGGAGCATCTTCGTCTGTGCCCAGCTGAGCTTCCGCCTTGCCGCCTGGCATTGGCACTGGTATTGTGTGTGCGGAGATGGCCTAGAGAGATGGGAGGCGGCGGCCTAGAGAGATGGGAGGCGGCTGCCAAGGCACGTGATTACCCACCGCATGGACTCAGAGCCCCTGTGTTTGCTGTCGACTCCTGCTGGGAAATGAGCCGGGCACCCAGCGATGGGCCTGTCCCTTCTTCTAGAAATGGAGTAGGTGACCCAAAGACAGGCTGAGCCAGAGAAACAGAGTTCCACCCAGGGTGCCGGCATCTGACCCAGCACCTGGGCCCCTTCAGTGCTCCCTGACCACTGCGGCCCTGATCCTGCGGTGAGGAAGAGCCCGCCCTGTGTTGCCCACTCTGGTGGGACAGGCCCTCCCACGTTCACCTGCCTGGTCCTGTGCTGCCACGTCTCTCTCCTGCTCAGCAGCTGCCTCCCAGGAGCAGCCCACCACCACGCCAGCCCACCACCACGCCAGCCCACCACTCATCCCACCACCTGTCCTGGCCACCGCAGGCCCCACCGCTGGCCAGGCGTGCTGTCAGCTGGTCCTCTGCGCCCCATCCTTGTGTGCAGAGAGCAAAGTGAGGCCCTGCGCCTGCCTGCATTCGTGCCGGTTCCTTCCTAGTGATGGTGCTCAGAGCCCTTTCCCACCAGGCAGGAGGACTGAAGTTGTCAGCCTGGCGGGACTGCAGGTCACAGTGTCCGAGACCACCTGGACTTTGCCGACACCGCTCCCTCCAAGCGTGGGCAGCTTTGGTGCCTTCCCCAGGCCCACAGGCAGGGCTCCCAGCCTCCAGGACCCGCAAGAAACAGAACAGACACAAGAAAAAGACAAATCTGACTCAGGATTTTGAAAAGCAGGTCAGAAAAACAATGTAGACTTTGTTTTTAGGTATAATTATTTTTTCCAGCTGTACTGAGGTACTGCTGACAGCAGCTGCGTGTGTTTGAGGCGTGTGGGTCGGCGATGCCGTTTGTACCCAGCAGTCGTGTCCGTGAACACGTCTCTCGCCTCACATACCTGTCATTTTGTTTGGTTTTCTTTTTCTCCTTGAGAATGTTGAGAACACCTAAGATATGTGTTCTTGGCAGATTTCAAGTGTACTCTTAGTACAGAGAGCTGCACCCACTGTGTCATTGCTGCCCAGAGCTCGTTCATCCCGTAACCGAGGCTGGTGGCCTTGGCCGCCCTCTCCCCGCTTCCCCACCCGCCCCGCACCTGGCCTTGTCTCTGCTTCTGCGGGTTTGGCTCCTTTAGGTCCCACGTGTCATGCACGGTTTGTCCCTGTGTCTGACGTCTTCCACTCAGCGTAACGTGCTCCAGGTCCATCCATCTTGGTGAAATGGCAGGATTTCCTTCTTTTTTATGGCTGAATAAAATTCCATGGCGTATAGACACTGTATTTTTGTGCCCAAACCCAGGTCTCGGCCACTCATTGCTTGAAAGCCAAAACTCAAGAGATGAGCTTTGTGAAAGGAAAGTTAGCTTTATTAAGGAAGGCAGCGACCTCGGGGTGGCAGACTCACTTCCAAAGACCACCTCCCCGAGTTGTGACCCCAGATCAGGGCTTTTGAAGAGAAATGAGGGGAAATGATCAAAGCATCCTTGTGAAACTTGCAGCGTCTCAGGTGGGCAGATATAATCCTGCTTTCTTGGTCAGTGCTTTGTGGCCTTCTGCAGGCGCCATCAGTCTGTTCTTACCAGGCCGGTCACCCGTTCCCAGAGCTGTGGAGTCCCAGAGCGAGTTGTTGGTTCCCAGAGTTGTTGGTTGGTGTATTTCCTTATATTTCTGTTGAAGGTCCTGTTTTCCCAAGGCATTTTTAATGAATAATCTACAGGTTAATGACCTACAGATTATTCATTAAAAATGAATGATAATCTAATCTAATAATCTAATCTTCAAGTGAAGCAATAATTACACTCAAGTAAACAAGCTTTTCTCTTACTTGGAGTCAGTACTGTTCCACTTTCTCTATGCTTTGGCCCGTGGATGGACATTTACGTGGTTTCTGTGCCTTGGCTATAGTGACGCACGCTGCAGTGAACGTGGGAGTGAAGAGTCGCTTTGAGACACTGATTTGTTTCCTTTGAGATTGTGGAGACTGAAGCAAGTCCATCATGGATGCTAACCGGCCTTGTTAACATCTGATGAACTCTAGTTCTGGGAATGCTCTGAGATCTCCACCTCACCTGTCATTCCTGGTATGAGAGCAGGTACTTACCACACACCCTGTTCTTAGGTTCACGGGGCATTCTTTTCCTGCGGGGTCTGTCCTACACATATGTCCCCTGTAGTACAGAAGCCCTGGGTCTGGGGACCATGGTGTGGGATCCGCTGCCTCATCTCACCGCTGCCTGAGACACAGACCTGCCTTCTGTCCACAAGTCACTCTTAGATGCCTCCTTCTGAGAAGCGGGGTCTGTCAGCCTCTTTCTGCAGCCTCTCAGCTTCCTCACGTCAGGGGCAGGTTTATGTAGGCCTGCCCACCATGGAACAGGTGTAACCCACAAACAGGATTGTGGACTCATGGTGGTTCTGAGACAGGAAAGGTTGCCTTGTCCCCATCATGGGGCATTCGACAGGGGAGTGGCTGGCTTCTTCAGTGCCCTCTGCTCAGACCTTTAGGGGAGCATGCAGACGGGCAGGCTGTGGGGCTCCAATCCCACCACAGCGTCTAGGGCTGGCTGTTTCCAGCTCCGGAAGCCCTGGTGGGCGTGTGCTACCATGCGGTCTTTTAGTTCAGCCATCTGTAGGTGGCTTGTGTTAACCAGCTCAATTAGATCCTCTACCCTGTTGCAAGGACAGAGGGCTGTACCCTGGGATTCTTGCCTTGTGTACCGGAGGAATCAGATCGCACGCGGGCTTGGAGAATGAGTGCAAGGTTTTATTGAGTGGAAATAGCTCTCAGCAGATGGGGGAGTGCGAAGGGTTTCCCCCTGGAGTCGGGCCACTCAGTGGCCTGGGCTCTCCTCCAACTGCCCCAGCCAAACTCCGTGTCATTCTGCTGGTTGGTGGCCTCCAGGCGTGCTGGTGCCTGTCTGTGCGTTCCTCTCGGCACCCAGCTGCCTGTGTGTCCCTCTGCTGGTGGGCTCCTCTCAACGTCTGGCCACCTGTGTATGCCTGCTAGGGTCTCAGGGTGTTTACAGGCACAGGATGGGGTGTGGCAGGCCACGGTGGTCTTGGGAAATGCATTTGGGCAGGAAAACAAAAATGCCTGTCCTCACCTTCCGTCTGTGGGGGTGGAGCCCTAGCCAGGGACCATGCCCTCCTCTCCCCAGCATTTCTGCCCCTGCCCTCACCCCTTCCCTGTCATTTAAAGGGACCACACCCTTCCCTTCCCAGCACTTCCAAAATGGTTCCTGGTTAATTTTTTGAGGAGCCTCCGTGCTGTTTTCCACAGTGGCTGGAGATGGAGATGTTTAAAGTATGTGCACCCATGCCATTGTGTGCTTGGCAGGTCACCTCGCACAACAGCACTGCGATGAGAGCTGGTGGCCGGCCCTCCTCCTTCAGGAGGCACAGGAGCACTGCAGGCCTTCGAGGGGAACACTGAGGAAATGAGGGGGTGACGGGAAAGTGAGAGGTCTAAAACCAGGACCTGCGGAGGGAATCAGAAGTGTTTTGCCTCAAGTGGAAAGCTGATCAAGACTGCCTAAAGTAACTGACGGTGGTCACATGAGACCATTTTCTCTGCAAAGCTAAACTAGATGCTTTAGTTGTGTAAACCAGAAGTAAAATCCTAAGCACCCCAGCTGACCAAATGGATCCCCTCTTGACCAAGGGGATTCCAGAGTAATACTGAAAAACTAGTTCAGACCATGGAGAGAAGGAAGGGGTCAGACATGCCTCGTTATGCCCTCCTCCTGAAGGTCTGGAGAGGAAACACTTGCCATCTGTCATCTCTGAGTGCCACCTGTGAGACCCAATCTCTGTAACGGCCTTGGCCTCCCTTTGTCTCTAGCCTGGACACTCCTTTCTGTTGATTCCAGGTTTTTAGTTTACTTTTTGAGACAGGGTCTCACTCTGTCACTTGGGCTGGAGTGCAGTGGCACGGCCACAGCTCACTCCAGCCTCCAGCTCCTGGCTCAGCCTCCCACGTAGCTGGACCACAGGCATGCACTACCACGCCCAGCTAGCTTTCTTTCTTTTTTTTGAGACCTGGGATTCCAGGTTTTTAGATGATAACTCTTAATCGAGGGTAACAGGAACGCACCGACAGGCATTGGCACGCCTGCAGGCTAACAGCCGGGCAGAGCAACGTGGAGTTTGGCTGGGGCGATTGGAGGAGAACCAGGGCCACCGAGTGGCCCAACTCCAGCAGAAAACCATCTTGTAACTAATTGCCAATCAGAAAATCTTTGAATCTACCTGTGACCTGTAAGCCCCTGCTTTGAGTTGTCCCGTGGTTCCAGACCGAACCAATATATTGATTGATGTCTTATATCCCATTAAAACGTAGAGACCCAAGCTGTAACCCAACTACCTTGGGCACATGTTCTCAGGACTCCTGAGGCTGTGTCACTGTTCGTGGTCCTCACATTTGGCTCAGAATAAATCTCTTAAAGTATTTCAGAGTTTTGCTTTATTATCAGCAGTTGTAAAGTGATAGGAAAGAAAATTTGGCTTGATAAAAGCAACACTTCTGACTACATACAGTTGTGGAAAGCCTAGGAAGTTATCACATGAGCAGTGCGTCTCTCATCTCTTCTGGAATGTGTCACGTGACTCACGTTGGTACTAAATGGACACCGGCCTAGAGGACCTTCAGTCCCCTTTCAGTTTTGAGATTCCTAGGTATGAGTATGATTTTTCTTCTTTCTTTTTCAATATCAGTTTCCTTTAAGATCTAATTTGCAAACTAGTGACCTTTAAGAAAATCCCCTGTGTATAACCAGATGCCACTTTGATACACAGACTATTTCTGGCCCTGGTCCCGGCCCCTGCCGGTTAGATCAGCTCCTGCCCGTCCTGCCAGAAGCCTCCGACCATCCTCAGCAGGGCCCTGATGGTGGTGGCTCTGCCCAGGTTTATTTCCCACATGTATTTCCAGCAAACAGTCAGTGTGCTGCCCGTCTGAAATGGGACAGGTCCTGGAGGTGATGTCCCAACCATGTGGAGAGGCTGGTGAGGGACTCATGCCCGGGGTCCTGGGGATTGCCCCTCCCACGGCGTGGTGCTGCCCAACAGCTGCTGTAGGTGTCTCCTTAGTCCGAGTTACCGCGCACAGCACCCTGGGCTGGGTGTCCCGTTCCTGCCGTGCCCCACTGTTGCTGGTTGTGCTCAGGATGTTTCTCCCTTGGCAGTGCTTCCCATGGATTGAGGCAGGAACAGACCTGCCAGGGAGCCCAAGAAGTCAGGGAAACAGTTGTTCACCTCAGTCTCACTTTTTCCAGGTTCAAGACTGTGAGCTGGGGAGCTTTCTCTGGGTGAGGGGTGTCTCTGTTGTGGAAGTTCAATTCCCATAGTCTCTGCTCGGAATCGTTCCTTTCTCTGTGGCCTCAGGGGCCAGTACATTCTCACATTTTAGTTCTGGGATATTGCTGGTGCTGTGCCTTTGTTTCTGGTTTTTGGTGGGAGGAGTGTAGCCAGCCTGTGTCTATGCCATGCTTTTGGAACCAGAAGTCTCCGCGTTCACCCCCAGACCTTCACTCTAGGGCCAGGAGTCATCACTGTAAAATAAAACGCACACGTGCTGCTCTTGAAAACAGTCTATCTAGGGTGCAGCCACGCAGGGCGCCACATCTGCCTACTGCACCAGAAATCTGATAGTCACTTAGAAGTCAGGGCAGGGAGGCCACAGAGTGCTCACTGGTCTACCTTCATGAAGTGCCAAATGCCCGGCAGCAAACTGACTGTACCTTTTGTTTTAACTTGGATCATCGTGCATTATCTTGGCTAAGAATGGCCTGTAATACATGCGGGATGTGTACTGTAAACCCTTGCTGAGGTCATGTGAGGTCTTCCTACTGATGTATGGGATGATGAAGCCGATGGCAGGTCCAGGAACTGCAGTTGTGTTAAAGCCGGGCTTGATGTGATAATGTTGAGATGTGCAGTAACTAACGTGATGAGATTTCTGTTGGTGAGAGTCGAGGTTTCACTTAACGCTGAAGCTGTCTACAGTCACAGTGGAGGGAAATGCCACATTCAGCCGGAAGTTGGTGAAAGTAGCTGTGATTTTCCCCATGTAATCTTGCCAATAATTCTAATAGGCTGGCCCACAGCAGTTAGCTTAGGCACAGCGTCACAACCACGGGAGCCATTCCTTCAAATAAGCCTTTCCCTTCTTCTCCCCAACACGCCCACCAGTTTTGTTCTCTGGAGCACCATGACTGACACAGTTGCCCCACTGGGCAGCGTGGGAAAGAAACGAATGAGCTCAGGGTGCTGCAGGAACGGCCTGGATGTTTCTGGATCTGCCCCAAAGGAAGCGCTTAGCTCTTGTAGCTGCAGGACAGAGCTTTCTGAAAACAGCATCTGGAGTCTCCTGCTGCAGGTGGCTGAATTCTAACTGCGTGACATCTGCCGTGACACTGAGAAGGAACAGGACCCTGAGAACCCAATACAGATGCGTGGCAGCAGCCTGCGGAAGCTGGGGACGTAGAGTCTCTGAAGGCCGCAGAACCTCCCTGGCCAGTAGAGGCAGCCTTTCCTCCCAGTCTAGGGAGATTGATCCTGCAAGATGAGCCGGGTTCTCCTCAGCTCCTGTCCTGACCTGTAGATGCTCAACTGGACTCCAATCCCAACAGAGCCTGGAAGACAGGGTGCAGAGTGTACCCCTGGGGAGGAGGTGCACGGCCTTCCATTCGGCACCGGCAGGAATCTGGAGCACGCGGACGAGAGCGGGTGTTGAGAGTGTGGGTGGTGGGAAGCACTCTAACACTGGGTCTGGCCGAGGCAGGGAAGGGGCCTGCTAGGCAGGGCTGCAGTTGTCACGTGCGCCTCCTACGATATGGACGGCGCAGGCATAGAACATTCCATCACTGCAGAAAGGTCTGTTAGATAGTCCCCTAGACAGTAAGTACAGGTTTTATTTTGAATCAAGACCGGATCAAGGTAGCATGGTGTGGGCAGAGTGATATTCTAGGCAGAAGGTGTGCATTTTTGCTGTCTTTCTGCTGGTTGGCTTGGAATCTGTGGACGAATGTTCTCTCCGCCCTGGTCCCCAGCATTCTCTTCTCACACTGGAGACAACAGTCCCTGTGCCTCCTGCTTCATGGAGTGCTTGTGGAAAGGTGCTATAAAATGGTAACATGCTTTACGAAGGTTAAAACTGTTTAAAAAAAAATGTATTACTCCTTAAAAATGAACTGACCCGGTTTTCCATGTTTTGTTTGCTTTTTCAGATTGTTGACAGAACTGGAATCTCCTGCTTGGTGGCCCTTTAGCTCCAAGCTTTGGAAGACACCATCAGAAACAAAGCCCAGGGAAGGCGTCTCCGTGAAACCAAGTAGTGAACCCTTTGGGAAAGAAGGGATGCTGATCCAAATTCCTGCCATTATTTCCCACAGAACAGAGTCTCACGTTAAGCCGGGGAGGCTCACTGTCCTTGTGTCTGGGTTGGAAATCCATGATTCCGGTTCTTTGCTCATGCACAGATTTGAAAGAGAAGATGTGGACGACATCAAGGTCCACTCACCTTACGAAATCAGCATCCGCCAGCGGTTTATTGGAAAGCCAGACGTGGCCTATCGTTTGATATCCGCCAAGATGCCAGAGGCTCTCCCCATTTTAGAAGTGCAGTTCAGCAAGAAGCTGGAGCTGTTAGAAGACGCCTTGGTGCTCAGAAGCCGGAGAACCTCTTCCCCCGCAGAGAAGAGCCGCTCGGTCTGGCATGCAGGTTAGTGACCGACAAGGCAGTGAGTGTGTGCACAGACTTCTAAAATTACAGCCAGACTCAGCACGCCCGTGGGAAATGCCTAACAGATGCGTCACCTAGAGCAGCTGCCGGCCTCCAGCTCGCTAGAGACAGCTCGTTTGTTTATACTTAAAAACAATTCCAGACCATTTTCCTTGTACTTGACATCTGTGAATCTGAAATCACTGAGCGTTAACCTGTGCACTCGATAGGTGCGTGGATTCCGAAGCAGGCCGGTGCCGTGCTTTGGATGCGGTTTGTCCTCACCAAAGCTCCTGTGGAAGTTTGGTCCCCAGTGTGGCAGGGCTGCGAGGTGACTGGTCACGAGGGCTCTGCCCTCTACGTGGCTTGGTGCTATTCTCGTGGCAGTGAGTGAGTGCTCCCTCCAGGAAGCCTGGATGAGTTCTGGAAATGCATTAGTTCCCGAGAGTGGAGTGTTGGGAGGCAGAATGTCCCTCCGGTTCTCTTTGCCTGTGTCCGCTTCCCACTTGAGTGACTCTGCCACAGCAGGAGAGCCCTCACCAGAAGCCAGGGCACGCTCTCGGACTTCCCAGCCCACAGAACTGTCAGCTCACTAAAGCGCCGTTCTTTGTAAATTACCGAGTCTCAGGTGCTCAGTTACGGCGATGCAGAATCTGCTACGGCACGGAAAGGGCTTTCAGAATGGGTGTGTCGGAGCAAAAGGAAGCTCCTGCTGTTGTCTCTCTCACCTCCCCTCATTTTGATGTGGGAACCAGCACCTTGTGACTGGCACCATCTCTACCTGCCCTGGTGGGGCTGTTCCCGTCACCCCTACTTTGCCCACTCCTGTTTCCCTGGGCATTTAATCTAGGTTTTCCCAGCCTGGCACCCAGACATGCTATTAGGGATTTGTGTGTGAGAACTGTGCAGCGTGCTTCCATGTGTTTGTGGTATTCTCAGGTGTGTGTGGCATGGCCACGGTGCCTTCCCACAGACTCCACTGTGGATTGTGAGTGCTCAGCTGGCCTGTCCCTGGGGCCGGGCTGAGGGGCAGACACCCTGGGTCTTGGCATGTCCGCCATGTTCGGCCCACCTCCTCCCTAGCACAGGACTGAGGCTCAGCCGCCGTTGTCCTGCCCTTCTGATGGGAGGCTGGTGGCACCTTGGTGTTAATTCTCACCTTCACCCTTTCCCTGGTTGGGAGGTGGAGCCCCTGATGCCTGTATTTGTTTTGGCCCTGCAGGTTTTGCTCTGTGGATAGCCTGTTCTGTTTCCTTCTTTTCTTGTGTGCCTTCTTCCCTCGTGGATGGCAAGACTTTCCTACGATCCTAGGTGGTCAGGCTTTAGAGGCTGCAGCCACTTCCTCTGGATCCTCTTCCTCCCTTACAGAAGTCTTTTATCTTGCCATGGCGAAATCCACTGATTTTCCCCGCCGTTTGTCTTGGAGCCCCAATTAAGAAATCCCAAGGTCATAAAAGACTCCATTTTCTAATATTAGCATTATGGCTAATACGCATGCATGTATACATAGGCACACGTGTACCAGTGCATGTGTGTTGTCATGTATGTGACGTGCGCATCCACGCTGTAACGCGTGTCTACATGTACAGCATGTAAAGCTGTGCTCTTAGGGATTTCGATTGCCAGATGTCTGTTGTAAGAGGGATTTGCTGCTCTTTTGGTTTCTCTAATTTTTCTCTTAAGACAAAGATTTCAGTTCCTGTAACCTGTTTCCCTAACATGAAAATATTTTGCTTCCTATTCTAGATGGCTTCAAGTTTCTTTTTTTTCCTTTTTTTTTTTGAGACAGAGTCTTGCTCCGTCGCCAGGCGCCAGGCTGGAGTGCAATGGTGCAACCTCGGCTCACTGCAACCTCTGCCTCCCAGGTTCAAGCAATTCTCCTGCCTCAGCCTCCCGAGTAGCTGGGACTACAGGCGTGCACCACCACACCCAGCTAATTTTTGTATTTTTAGTAGAGACGGGGGTTTCACCATGTTGCCCAGGATAGTCTCGATCTCTTGACCTCGTGATCCACCCGCCTCGGCCTCCCAAAGTGTTGGGATTACAGGCGTGAGCCACCACACCCGGTCGCTGGCTTCAAGTTTCAGAAAGAAATACACATAATAATAGATGGAGTCCCATGAGCCCCAGGGCTGAATACACACCTTAAAAACAAAAGGTGCACACCTTAGTTAAGCAGCATGTGGTTGAATCACAGAGAACCTACCACCTTCCTGTATGTGCCTGAAAGTCAGGGGTTGCAAAGAGAGGCATTGACCCCTATGGAGCACAGTACACGGTGTGAAACGTAACGATCCATTGATCAAGATGAGTAGATCAGAGGTCACTGTGAGCTGCTGTCACTGAAGTGCAGGCCCAGACCTGAGTGTCCTAGTGGGAGACAGGCTACAGAAGCATAGGAAGAGGGTCTCCACCCACATGCAGGGTGAATGGCACAGCTGCACTACTGCATGTGGCCCAGGGAGGAGGTGTGTGACATGCTGTGGAGGTGGGGACTGTCCTGCTGCTGGGGACTGAAGAGGGGGCCCCGGGTATGTGTGGCTTCAGGCAGGAAGTTTGGAACATTCTGTGGCATTCAGGACTGCTCTCCAGGGTCCCAGTAGAGAAGCGCTGGGTGTGTTCAGTGGCCCTGCCACATCACCAGGCCGGCTGCACCATGGTGGCCGGCACTCCTGTGTTCCACGGCCTGGCATTTGTAAGTCGGTTCCTGCAACCTGTGCTGTTTGAGGTCAGAGGGGTATCATGGCCTTTTCTGGGGGCCTCAGTGTGCATTTAGAATTCAGGACTGATAGTGTCACCCTCCCTGCTTGTCTAGGAGGGCCCCCTTACTTTAGGTCACCCAAGCGTGGGCTGTCGCCACAGTGAGCACCATGTGTTCACTTGTAGGGCTGCACCCAGCCCGTGCTATTTCGAGTACCTGGGCGGCCATCTTGCCACGTGGCACACGCAGCACACAGGGAGCCCCAGGGGACTGCCGCGCGTGTGAGATGGACTGTGCCTCCTGCGAGGGATTGTTGCTCACTGTCGCCCCCACGGGCAGCCTGTCCTGTCCAGGTAGGTACTGGGCAGCTGCGCCTCCAGAGGGTGTTCGTGGAGAGGCTCCATGCAGGGGTCAGAGCGTGCGGTGCCCTGCCTGGTGCCGTGTTAGCAAGAAGGCAGCACCCTGTTTGCTGGGAGCTCAGTAGTGTGTGGGGCACCCGCAGCTGTGAGGCCTCGCTCTGCCTGCCGCCTGCTGCTGTTGTTGTCCGTGTGTAGGCACGGGGACTCTGCCAGCTTCCCCGTGTTTACTGCTCTCAGCTGGAAACCATGACGGCTGTCTCGGAAATCCCTGCCTCTGGGGCGAGCGCTGGTGTGTGTGTGGCCACAGGGTGGCAGCCTTGCGACGCTGGACGGGTGCCTGTCAGGGAGGGACACCCGGGGCGGGGAGCCTTTCCAGAGACCTCTGCAGGGCTGTGTGACCGGCATACGTTTTATTTTATTCCAGACGCTCGTCCTTGCCCGATCCCGCCTCGTGCTGGAGGAGCACCCACCATCCTCATGATCACCATCCTCACGTGTCCCTGGGCCCTGCGGGTTCTGACAGCCGTCGAGAGGCCGAGCCAGGGCTTGCACGGCGGCCTCCGCCTCAGGTTTTCTTGCAGTCAGCCTGGGCTGTGGTTTGGGAGGAAGGCCACAGGGTGAGGTTTCCTTCCCACACATCCTACCAAGGGACATGCACAGCATTTTCTTTTTCTTTTTACTTATTTTTTTCTTTTAGAGACGGATCCTCGCTCTGTCACTCAGGCTGGAGTGCAGTGGCGTGATCATAGCTCACTGTAACTTCAACCTCTTGGGCCCAAGACATCCTCCTGCCTCGGCCTCTTGGGTAGCTGGGACTATAGGCATGTACCATCATGCCCGGCTAATTTTTTTTTTTCCCAGAGATGGGGTCTTGCTGTGTTGCCTAGGCTGGTCTGGAAGTCCTGGGCTCAAGTGATCCTCTAGCCTCAGCCTCCCAGAGTGCCGGCATTTCAGGCGTGAGCCTCCACCCTGCTGTGCACAGCATATTTGAAGGCTGGCTGTTCACTGAGTTTTTCTTTGTCGCTCACTGCCTATCTTGGGGCTAAGGCCTGCCTGGGCTTCCAGCTCCCTGATGACAGCTGTGCCTGTCCCCCTGCTTCCCCTGGCTGCGTGTCTGTCCACATGGCAGCACCAGCAGCAGGGCGGGGCAGGAGGCAGGCACGTGGAGTGGGTAGTTAGTCAAGGATGCGAGCGTCGGGTGGCTGAGGTCGTCTCTGCAGGTCGTTAGTGCCAGGCGTCTTTTGAGGTAGGGGAGTTCCCACTGGAGCTGAAGCACGCAGGAGCCTGCTGCAGCACCGTGGGCCCAGGGCGGGCTGACTGGGGAGCCGGGGGGCACTGCGCCACCTGGCCTGGAGCCTGTCAGACGCCCCCACCTGTGTGCACGGGTTGGTTGGGTGGGAGATGGAGCATGCAAGCTGCTATCTCCTCCGTCCAGCTCCTGTACTGTCCTCACCTATGCAGGCCCAGCGGAGGCCTTTCCTGGGTGATGGGTGAGTGTTGGGAGGCCAGAGCTGAGGGAAGGGGTGTGCTGGGGACGGACAGGCCAGGCTGGCCCAGGTCCCCGATCCCCGGCGGATGCAGGCAGCCTCTCCTCGGCACTGCAGTGAAGATGGATAGATGTGTCTTACACAGGGCCCTCTGGCCTCAGGGCACCCTCTTCCCAGCTGACCCGGGCATTCTGCAGCCTAAAGTGTCCCCTGGGCTCTTCCTGGCTGGCGTCCTGCACCCCCAGGCCAACAAGGCCTCGCCTGGGTGCCTCAGACGCCTCCAACTCATGACAGTCGAGTCACCCCACCCCTCTTGCTGTGAACCACCTGCAAGGCTTTGGTTTAATTGCAGTCGCTCATGACCCCGAGATAGAAACCATCCTTACAGAACCAAATTAAGCTTTCCTGGAAGAAATGTCAAAAAGTATGACTCAGCAGCTCCACGAGGGCTGTGGCTCTGGAGACGGTGGGTTGCAGCCTCACCAGGACCCCAGCCACTGCGCCCAGCAGAAACATCCACGGCCTGAGGCTTAAGCACTCTGTCCAGCTTTCCGAGTGTTCAAGCAAAATCCTATTTGTTCAAATTCCAGAACGGCCTGAGTGTCTCTCTCTGTCATGCTGCTTCAGGTGCTGAAGTGAAAGCCATGTCCTAGGTGGGGAGGCCCAAGGGCTGTGCCCGTAAGAGCCTGTGTGGGCTGGGCATAGTGGCTCATGCCTGCAGCCCAGCACTTTGGGAGGCCAGTGTGAGAGGATCAGTTGGGTGCAGGAGGTCAAGACCAGCTAGGGTAATATAGCAAGACCCCTGTCTCTATAAAAAATACAAGGGCTCTCGTGTGGCTTGCCTGTGCTCTCAGCTACTCGGGAGGCTGAGGCCAGAGGATCACCTGAGCCAGGAGTTTAAGATCAGCCTGGGTGACATGCTGTCTCTACAAGATAAATAAATATATATTTTATTTTTTATTTTATTTTATTTTTTTGCTAGAACTTATTCCTCCTACCCAGCTGTAATTTTGTATTCATTAACCAACCCTTGGCTACTCTTCCCACACCCTACATCTCCATCCTCCATTCTAGTAACCACTATTCTACTCCATAGTTTTATGAGATCAATACAATAGATTGCTATGTATTAATTTTAGAACCTGCAACCTTGCTGAACTCATTTATTGTGGTAGTAATTTTTTTAGTAGATTTTTTAGGGTTTTCTGTATATAAGATCATGTTAGATATAAATAAAGATAGGTTTACTTCTTTCAAATTTGAATGCCTGTTTTTCTTGCCTAATTGCTCTGGCTAGAACCTACAGTACAGTGTTGAAAAGAAGGAACAAGAGAGAATTTCCTTGTCTTTTTCCTAATCTTAGGGGGAACGCATCCAGTGTTTTCACTATTAAATATATTAGTGTTAATTTTTTATAGATGCCTTTTTTTTTTAAAGAAAGAAAGAAAAAAAAGAATGAAGAAGAGGAAGAAAAAGGAAGAGAAAGAGAGAGAGAGAATGGGAGTATTGCTTTCTTGCCCAGGCTAGAATGCAGTTTAGTAATGGGTATTGAAAATCTCTTTTATACCAATAATTATACTTAATGATGTAGACAGGAAGGAATAAGGGAAGAAAATAACAAACAAGCAGCCAACCAATATTTCATTTAAATCTATGAAATGCTATGCGATTACTGAGGAGTGATTTACTTCCAATTATGTAGTCACTTTTGGAATAGGTGTGAGGTGGTAATGTGTGTTTTGTGTATTTGAAGTGGAGAGTTCTATAAATGTTTATTAAGTTTACTTGTTCTGGGTCTAAGTTCAAGTCCTGGATGTCCTTGTTAATTTTCTGTCTCATTGACCTATAGAATTGTTAGCTCTTCTTGTTAGATTGATCTTTTTGCCATTGTGTAATGTCCTTCTTTGCCTCTTTTGCTCTTTGTTGCTTTAAAGTCTACTTTATCAGAGGCGAGAATTGCATCTCCTGCTTTTTGTTTATTTGTTTATTTTTACTCTCTGTTTGGTTGGTAAATCTTCCTCCTTCTCTTTGTTTTGAGTCTTTGTGTATCGTTGCATGTGAGATGGGTCTGGGTGCAGCATACCTATGGGTTTTAGCTTTTTATCCAATTAAAATATATATAAGTTTAATACTGGCATTTGATGCTAGCTGGCTGTTTTGCCCATTAGTTAGTGTAAATTTTTCATTGTGTTAATGCTCTTTGCTTTTTGATATATTTTTGGAAAGGCTGATATTGGTTGTTCCTTTATATGTATAGTGCTTCTTTCAGAAACTCTTGTAAAGCAGGCCTGGTGGTGGTGAAGTCTCTAAGTACTTGTTTGTTCGCAAAAGATTTAATTTTTCCTTCGCTTATTTTGGCTGGATATGAAATTCTGGGTTGAAAGTTCTTTTCTTTAAGGATGTTAAATATTGGTCCCCACTCTTTTCTGGCTTGTAGGGTTTCTGCTGAGAGATCTGCTGTAAGTCTGATAGGTTTCCCTTTATGGGTAACCTGACCTTTCTCTCTGGCTGCCCTTAGTATTTTCTCCTTCATTTCAACCCTAATAAATCTGGCGATTATGTGTCTTGGGGTTGGTCTTCTTGAAGAATATCTTTGTGGTGTTCTCTGTATTACCTGGAGTTGAATATTACCTTGCCTTGCTAGGTTGGGAAAATTTTCCTGAATGATATCCTGAAGAGTATTTTCCAACTTGGATTCATTCTCTTCGTCACATTCAGGTACACCTATCAAACGTAGATTAGGTCTTTTCACATAGTCCCATATTTCCTGGAGACTTTGCTCATTCCTTTTTATCCTTTTTTCTCCAATCTTGTCTTCTCTTCATTTCACAGAGCTGGTCCTCGACTTCTGATATCCTTTCTTCTGCTTGATCAATTCGACTGTTTAAACTTGTGCGTACTTCTCGAAGTTCTCGTGTTGTATTTTTCAGCTCTATCAATTCAGTTATATTCCTCTCTAAATTGTCCATTCTTGTTAACATTTCGTCAAACCTTTTTTCAAGGTTCTTAGTTTCTTTGCATTGGGTTAGAACAAGTTCTTTTAATTCACAGAAGTTTCTCATCACCCACGTTTTGAAACCTGCTTCTGTTATTGGAACACACTCGTTCTCCATTAAGCCTTGTTCTGTTACTGATGAGGAATTGTGATCCCCTGTAGAGGGAGAGGCATTCTGATTTTGAGTATTCTCTGCCTTTTTAGGCTGGTTTCTTCCCTTCATTATATATTTATCCGTCTGTTGTCTTTGTAATTACCAACTTTCTAACTAGGTCTCTGAGCAGACGTCCAACTTGTTGATTCCCAGCGCCGAAATCTGAGCAGTCCACTGCACCAGCCAAAACAGCGGTGTTAAGATTGATGGTGCTTTTCTGCCCGGGAATCTCCGGACTCTGCACCAAGAACTGCCGCGCTCAGGCGCCAGCAAAACCGCCGTGCCGGCCACAAGAGTCACCCTGGCGACCCGTGGGGCTCCTCCACTGGGAATCTCCTGGTCCGTGAGCAACAAATATTCATCTGAAAGTGTGGTATCCTCTCGTTCTCAGCACTTTCACTGGGAGCTACGAGCCTGAGCTGCTAGTGATCAGCCATCTTGGATCTCTCTCTAAATATATATTTTAAAGCCCATGTTGTAGCCAGGGAACTGCAGCTCGAGAAGATGCTGAGGAAAGCACACGGTCTGGCCCGACACCCAGCAGGTCAGAGGGCACAGCACAGAGCAAGTGTGTAGCCCATCATGCAGCCAACTACAGAGCAGACCATGAGAGCCTGGGCCGGGGCAGGGGGAGCGTGGGGGCTCTCGGAGAAAGGGGCGCTGGCAGAGTGCAGGCTGGGCAGTTGGTGCTCCTCCATTCCCATGGCCAAGGCCGTGCCGGTGCTGCGAGGTGGACGGGGGCCACCTTGTGATCTCAGGTCACCAGGGGCACAAATCCTTTGGCCTGTGCTCTGTGGCTCAGCATTTCAGAGAGGGGCTCCTCAGAGCAGCTTCCTGTGAGGGCCTGTGGGCTCCCTCAGGGAATGCACAAATTCACAGATGTGCAGCAGTGGGCCGCAGCTCCCCAGAGAGCACCCGCATACAACATGGGTGTTGCAAACCCAGGTTGTGAAATCATTGTGGTTTGTTGCAACCAGATTCTGTTTCTGAAGAGTGGGTTATGAAAACAGCCTTCTGGGCCATCTGTCCCACAGGTGCCATCTGTGAAGAGAGCCCCTCGCTTCCCACTGAGTCTCACCGACTCCCCCACTGCACCTGTACCCATCCGTTGGGCCTGGAGCCATTCCCTCTTTAGGGCCATCCCTGTGCTGAGTCCCCTGTGGCCCTGGGCAAGGCCGGTCCTTCTCTGCTTAGCTGAGCGCTATCAGGGGAGGTGAGCTTGTAAGGATCATTTGGGGGGTGATAGGCTGGTGGGGGTGGCATGTTGGAGGTGGCATCTCCCCTGTGGAGGGTGGGGTTGGAAGGTGAGCTTGTAAGAATCATTTAGGAGGTGATAAGCTAGAGGGGGTATGCCCTCAGTCCCAGCAAGAGTGCGCCTCCAGATGTCCCCCCTTTCCTCTCCTTTTCTGAGGGCGTGCTCAGCCACTGCCCCAGGCTGCTGCATTCATCAGGAGTCAGGGGTGTGGGCTCTGCTGGCTGAGGTGGGACCCTGGGGAGGACGCTGAGGCTGCCTGCCTGCCCCATCGGGAGCTGGCAATGCAACTGCACTCTCCCTGCCTGCTTCCTGGCACCCTCATAAATGACGACTGCACCAGATGCGGGGGAGCTGCGTGTCCTGCAGAAGAGCAAACAAGAGGCTTTAATTGCGCTCTTATCTGGGCCCTGGGGTGTCAAGGCTGCCGTTGAGGTTGCTCTGTAAATAAAGGGCAGGTGGCCTCTGCGGGAGGCACACTGGGCCACCTTCCGTGGGGTGAGACCGCCCCTGGCAGGTGGCCTGGAGCGCCCCAAGGCTCACCGCAGGGCGGAAACACCCAGGTCCTCTCTGAGCCTGACCACGGGCAGCTCTGACTCACCTCCCACCTCGGTGGCTCAGACGGTGGCTGTGCTTGGCCCCGGGCCGCGGGCCGCTTCCTGTGCTCTCGGGAACCGCAGCCTTCTGGAGAGCAGCTCAGATGTCACTGCAGTTCCCCAGTCATGCGTCTGACGTGCATTTCACCAGGGCTCAATGATTCTTGTGTTTTATACTCCAGATCTTCAGTCTTTCTCAAAAAAAAATACCACATGGGATGTAGGCCTCTTACTCTGAGAGGTAGAGAGCGGCCCCCGCATGTTTGCAGCGTTGCAGACCCCGATCCTTCAGGGCCGGCTGGCAAGGCAAGGCTCGCAGAGGCCGGAGAGGAAGCAGTCCTGCGTGTAGTGGCGGGAGGAACACCGCCTCAAAGGCCGTGTTCTGCCGTCCAGAGCGCATGAGGGCTGTCGCACCTCTGAGAGATGTCACTGCTGAACATCTGCTCTCCTTGCAGCATCTGGGCTGATGGGCCGCGCCCTGCACCGTGCGCCACCCGCAGGAGACCAGGAGGGCATGGCACTGCACCTGCAGATGAGCCCGCCAGCCCTGTCCGAGGCAGATACCCAGGAACTAACCCAGGTAAGGTGTCCCCAGTGCCATGCCAGCCGGTGCTGTGTCCCAGTCCTCCCACAGGCTGCTCCCTTTGCCCTCCTGACCACAAACAAGCTCTGGGTCATCCGTGTTGGCCTCACACCCAGGAGGAGGTGCTGGCCTCCACTCAGCAGCTGCAGGGAGGGAGGAAAGGCAGTGTCCGTCCCAGATCCACACGCCTCCTGGAAGGGGTACACACGGCTGCCCCGGCTGCCACCTGCACCCACTGTACATGTGCACGTGTGTGTGCACAGGTGTTTATGTTTACTGCGCGTGCACATGTGCTTGCCGTGCGTCACGTGCATGTACTGGACACGTGCATTTATGTGTGCTGTGTATTCTATGTGTACACAGGCTATGCATGTACTTGTACTGTCAGTACACATGTGTATTGTGTGTGCACGTGTGTGCTGTGCATGTAGATGTGCTGTCTGTGTACCTTGTGTGCAGTGCATGGGCATGTGTGTCGGTGTTGTATGTGGAGCATGCATGTACTATGCCTGTACATGCATGTGTTCTCTGTGTCTGTGTGTGCTGTGCATGCACGTGTGCTCTGTATACTGTGCGTGCATGCTGGCACATGCCTGCTGTGTGTTGTGTACTCTGTGTGTGCACTGCATGTGTACATGCACAGTCGGGTGAGGGCTCACTCAGCTCTCATGTGCTGAGCACTGGTCCTTAAGGAAGCTGAGCACTTTGTGCCTAGGAGGCTGGAATTTTAATGTTCAGTGTAAACACCCCTGTCTTGTCCAGGGGTTGCTGGCCACTATGCTGGCTTTCCTTCTGCCTTCTCAAGTAATTTTTCAAGCTGTACCCAGTCATCATATCACTCTATTTGTAAATATCTCCGTATGTATTAGTAAAGGATGAGAGCCATTCAGAAAGAGCCATACTGCCACTGTCACCCTAGGAAACAGAAAGTTGTCCCTCAGCACCATCCAGTCTCCAGGCAGTGCTCCAACCTGCCGAGCCCTTGCTGAAGGGCGTGTCCCACAGGGTGTGTGGCGTGCACGCAGCTCGTCTCCAGGTGCAGCTTCTGTCGTCTTCCCTTGCGGTTGATTCCTTGAAAAAGCGAAGCTGTCTGTTGGGCTGAGACTGTGCACTTTGGATCTTGCAGTTCCGTGTCCATGCAGGGTGTGGGCTCCCCGTCCCTGAGCCTCTGAGTCGGCAGGTGGGTCTGGGGCTCTGTCAGGCCCGGCCCTGTTTTTGGAGGGAGTGTTCTGTGGGTGGCTCTGCCCGTGGTCACCAGGAGGTGGATAAAGACGCTCTGTCTCTTACGCCTGTTTTTGAAAACCAGTTCTTACTTTATGTATCTGTGTACGCATAAACTCCTGAGGCCAGCTTGTTTGGGGAAAAAGGTGTTCATCTTTGCTCTGGGGTAATTCAAGTGGACACAGCTTGTCACTTTTTCCTCCCAGCCTCACTTAGTCATGTCTGGTAATGGCACACACAGTGCTGCCTGATAGGTGTAGCCAGCTCACTGTGCAGCTTCCTAGTCACCTTCAGATACACTCATTGCCTCCGGAACGTTCTTGGCCCGGGTCTCGTTTGCTCAGGGTTTTTGAGAAATCCCAAAACTATAAAGACAGGCTTACCTGGTTCTTCCCCGGCCATCCTCCTGAGAGCGCCTCAGGGTGCATGGCTGGGACTGGCAGAATGTGAGCACACCCCACTCCCACACCCCACAAAGGTGTCCACGGCCGAGATGCTCGCTGTGTTCCACGGTTGTGTTTAGACTGAAGTAGGAACGAAGCTTTAGGATGGAAAGTCAGAAGCTTATCTGTTAACTGTGATGGTGGCCATGTAGTTGGAGAGGCTCTCCTGCCACGTGCGGCATGTTCTTCGCCTCAAACCCGGGAGTAATGGGGAGGTGCTCAGGTGACTGCATGGAGCTGCGGGTGATCGGGGCTCCCCAGGACGGTCCAGGCTGTGTCTCCCCTGGGACTGCGTGGGAGTCATTAGGGATCCGGCAAGCCCAGTGACTCAACACCGGAAGGAGCAGCCTCTACGCTCAGGACTCTGGCGTCAAGGCCAGCGGCGGGCGGAACGGGAGGAAGCAGTGACCTGAGGACGGCTGGGGAGGGCCCAGGAAGGCCTGGCGGGCCCGGGGGGCAAGCGCAGCACGTTCGTCAGATGCGGGCCCCCTTCCTTGCAAGAGGGGCCTGGTTACAACAGGGACCGTCTTTTTGAGGCAATACATGTGTTTCCTATTTAGAGAATTCCTAGTGCACAGTTGAAGCTCAAGCAGAAGCCAGAGTGAGTTACGTTTCTGGGGAAAACAGAAATGCACGAAACCCCCTTCATCCCTTCATCCAGCTGTGGTTTTTGTTGCAGATGCTATTAAAGCCATCAGGCTGAAACGTGTCCCAGTGGTGGTATGGGTTGCAACGGGGTGCTCGGGAGAGAGCGGCTGTGACCACAAAGGCCAGACGGGGCCCAGGTGGGGGTGGTGCGGCGAGCCCCACTGTCTGCTCTGCGGGGCCCTGGCTGCTGCTCACGTGGCTGCGGAGGGCGGAGGGAGGGCCGGGGGCTGTAGGAGGTGAGTTTGCAGAGCCCTTGGCTTGCTTCTGTCGTCTGCTCCCCTTTTCGGCTCTGGAATCCACTGGGCGCCACGCCATGGATGTGGGGCCTGGACACGGTAGAAGTGGAGGTGGCATCTGGCAGTTCCCTGGGACACTCCAGCTCACGTCGTGTCATCTATCTTGTCTTGCTTGGGGTTGCTATGTCCATGTCCCTCTGTCTCCAGGGAGGAACCAGGTGGACACTCAGTGTAGACAGACACTGGGTCTGGTGGGAGAGTGGGTGGGAGCCTCGCTGGCGGCCAATGGTGGGAAAGAAATCTGCTGCACTTCTGCCATGGCTCCTGCTAGGAACGGACGTGCCATGGCTGGTCCCTGTGGGCGCGGGTCCCAGTGGGTGCTTGGGTGATGCCTCAGCCTCCTGTCTCGTGACATGGGGCGGCCGGTCTGCGACTGCCTCTGACGTCTCCATGAACAGCAAATGCAAACACACATAAGAGGAAAGCCACAAGACTCGTTCTGTGCAAGTCAGAGGGTTCCCAGGAAGCAGAGCCTGGGGCCGCGATGGGCGAGTCTGAGGGTGCAGCCAGGCTCTCGTGGGGCTCACGTGGGGCTCACGGGACGTGGGCTGGCGGCTTCTGGGCCTGGGGGGACCCAGGTGTTTCTGTCCTTGCGTCTTTGGCAGAAACCCTCTGCCCGCCCCTGGCATCGTGTCCCATGTGGAACTGCTCTGGTGATTTGCTGAAACATTCCACAGTCATTCTGGGGCTCCCTGCTTTCTATGAAACCGTCTTCAGAAGGTGATGTCCCTTTCTCTCCTTTTATGTTTCTCTTTCTTAGGAAGCGGAGAACACAGTGTGTCATCCTCGGGGACCCGCTTTCTGGTCTGCCTTCCCTCACTTCCCTGTCCCTGACGTCTCTAATGTAAACTTCCCTCAAGTCACCTGTGTCCTCTCCTAGTCGTGGGGTGGAAGGATGTCGCTGGTTTCCTGCAGACCTGATGAATATAAGATAATCATATTCACAGAGTGTCTCCCTGCCTGGACTAAGGGTCTTGATCAGTGCGTGACCACCCTGCCTTCTTTGAGCTCACCGACCATGTCAGGGGCCGACAGCCCCATGTGACGTTGGCCCCCATGGTCCCAGGGGGAACACTGTGGACACCGTGATCTGTCCTGAGCACACCTGACACAAGCGTCGCTCTCCCGCCTGGCCCCTGTGGGAGTGTGGAGAAGGAGCCACCCCAGCCCTGGGAGTCGGAGAGCGAGTTACAGGCAGAGGGGATGGTGGGGCTGGGCTCGGGGGGGACACTGGACTAGGCACCCACCCTCTAGACCAGCCAGGCAGGAGTGGGCCTTGCCTGTGAGTGAGGAGGGGCGGGGAGGCCAGGCTCCTTCTCCAGTCAGGCTCTCAGTGTCTTGTGCCTTCCTGCTTTTCCAGACTGTTCACGTCAGGCGTTCATCACGACGCAGGCAGGAGATCGATTCTGGGGGGCTGCGAGGTTTTGTGATGCTGTTTTTATTTATGGCCTTGACACCAGTCAGATGGGCAGTGAACTAAGCCGAATGTTTGGGGATCTGTGCCTTCACTGAGAGTTCCTATCACTCATGCTCCTGACACCACGTCACATGCACTTTCTAAACGCTGATCCAGAAGAGCCTAGGAATGAGGACAGGGTTCCCTACAGCCCCTGACATCCACACAGCAGGAGGCCACTTCCCAGGGGCCCCGGACCAGGCATGGGAGCCATGCATGCACAAGGCTTGAGGGCGCCCCATAACTCAGACCTGCGGTGGCTGCGTGGAGGCGGCATCACAGGGAAACACCACGCCTTCCCTTCTAGCCTGCGTGCTCTTTGGTAATGGGCTCGTGCTGGTGAGCACCTGCTCGCCCGCCTCTGTGCGCTCTGCCCACCCCTACCCCCCACACCCTCTGCTGTTGCTGGTGAGCCACTCCAGTGCCCACACCCCTAAGCTCCCATTGCACTGGGCATGACTGTGGAGGACCCAGGACCCTGGGCTGAGCAGGGCCCATGGCTTCAGAGTGATGGGGATGGGAGGCCGTGCCAGGCACTGCCCTAGGGGTCCTGATGCTCAGTGCTCACATCAGCTGCTCTCAGTTACCCAGGGAGTACCTGGGAAACTGCCATTGCAAGGGGCCTGGCGGGAGAGAGTGCAGGACCTATGCTGAGGGTCGAAGGCCAGTGCCTGCTCAGCCCTCCCAAGGCCACTCCCAGGCTGCACCGGCTGAGCGATCGAGTAGAGACCGAGTGATGAGTGGGACTTGAAGCTTGGAGGACTCGCCCCACCCGAGCCTTTGCTGTCCTCCCGGTGTCACGGTAATGAAGGCTGTGTGCCGGGCAAGTCCTGGGTGTCACGGAGGCCCTGGCTGTGGAAGGTGATATGTGTTATAGCAGTGGGGAGTTTCTCTTTATTCCCTTTTTAAAAATTACGGTGAAGGGCCGGGTGCGGTGGCTCACGCCTGTAATCCCAGCACTTTGGGAGGCCAGTGCAGGTGGATCACGAGGTCAAGAGATCGAGACCATCCTGGTCAACATGGTGAAACCCCGTCTCTACTAAAAATACAAAAATTAGCTGGGCATGGTGGCGCGTACCTGTAATCCCAGCTACTCAGGAGGCTGAGGCAGGAGAATTGCCTGAACCCAGGAGGCGGAGGTTGCGGTGAGCCGAGATCGTGCCATTGCACTCCAGCCTGGGTAACAAGAGTGAAACTCCGTCTCAAAAAAAATAAATAAAATAAAAAATTACGGTGAAATGTATAAAACACAAATTTTGCCATTTTAACAACTTTTAAATGTGTTATTCAGTGGTTAATGAAATTCATCCCCGCATCCCGCACAGAACCCACGTTTCTGCCCCAGACCCTGCCCACCACTCTGCGTCTGTGTCTGCCAGCGTCCACACTGGGTTCCTTCCAGCAGGGGAGCCACGCAGCACGTGTCCTTTTGTGCCTGCTCGTTTCGTCGGCATGCAGTTTTCGGTGCGCCGGCTGACCCTCCCCGCCACGGGTGGACGTGCGGCCGTTTCCTCCTTTGAGCTGCTGTGGAGAATGCTGCTTAAGCGTTCACATGTGAGCATCTGTTTGAGGCCCTGCTCTCAAGTCTTGGGGTGCACAATGGTCCCCCAGGTCAGGGGTTCTGTGGTTTTGGTTTCCTCTTTAGGTGTGAGCCCATTCTGAGTTAGTGTCTGTGTGGAGTGAGGTGAGGACCCAGCTCCATTCTGTGTGTGCAGATCCAGTTTTCCCAACACCATTTGGTAAACCAACCATTCTTTCCCCACTGAATGGTCTGACACCCTTGGTGAAAATCATCAGCCGTAGATAGATGAGTTTATTTCTGATTTCTCACTTAATTCCGTTCTGTGGTCTAACGTCACTATTTTGATTACTGTAGCTTTGTAGTAAGGTTTTTTGCATTTTTTATTTTGAGACAGGATCTCACTCTTGTCTCCCAGGCTGGAGTGCAGTGGCATGATCTCGATTCACTGCAACCTCTGCCTCCCGGGCTCAAGTGATCCTCCTACCTCAGCCTCCCGAGTAGTCAGGACTATAGGTGTGCGTCACCACGTCCAGCTAATTTTTTTTTTAAGACATGGAGTCTCTCTATGTTGCCCAGTCTGATCTTGAACTCCTGGGCTCAAGTGACCTTCTCTCCTCAGCTTCCCAGAGTGCTGAGATTACAGGCATGAGCCACTGTCCCTGGCCAAAAAAAGGTTTTAAAAGTAAAGTAAGTTAAAAAGAGAAAACAGCATATAGGATGAGGATATGAAGAAAAATTATCCTGGCACAGCTGTATATTATTTGTGTTTTAAGCTACGTTTCATTACAGAACAGTGTTAAAAACAATTGTAAAGTTTGTATTGTGCAAGTTACAGGAAGCTGAGGCTCAGCTATTACTGAAGGAAGACTTTGTAACGTAAACGCAGTGGAGCCTCAGTGCGTGGTGTTGATGAAGTTCACAATGGCGTTTAGTCAGGCCTGGGCCTTCACGCTCACTCACCATGCACACAGGCAGCGTCCAGGCCTGCCAGCCTGCTCACGGGACGCGCCCTATGCCATGTGCCCTGTTCAGTCACGCCTGGGCCTTCACCCTCACTCGCCATGCACACAGGCAGCGTCCAGGCCTGCCAGCCTGCTCACGGGACGCGCCATATGCCATGTGCCCTGTTCAGTCACGCCTGGGCCTTCACCCTCACTCGCCATGCACCCAGGCAGCGTCCAGGCCTGCCAGCCTGCTCACGGGACGCGTCCTACGCCGTGTGGCGTTTCCCGTCCTTATGGTGCACGTTCACTGCACCTTCCCCACGTCGAGATGCACAGGTGCCTGCTGTGGTGCTCCAGTGACTGCGCGCCTCGGTGCTGCGGCGTGCCCTGCAGGCTTGCAGCCGGACACCGCAGGCCCTGCGCCCTCGGTGT
Source organism: Aotus nancymaae (assembly GCF_030222135.1). NCBI lineage: Eukaryota > Metazoa > Chordata > Mammalia > Primates > Aotidae > Aotus > Aotus nancymaae. The sequence continues at coordinate 31,649,112 of NW_026988445.1, read as the reverse complement.
GTGTGCCTTGCTCTAGCACTGCCCCGTGACGAGACCCCGAGCCACGGTTCCTCGGGATGCATCCGCGTCATTAGGCAGCCGTGACGATTTTAGTGTATCGTGCTTTTGTTTTCATTCATCTCTGAGAATTTGCTTATTTCCCTTCCTTCACCTGTTGGTTGTTTAATTTGTGAACGCTTCAGTTTGCCATGTTGCCACCTTCCATCTGCTGTGGTCGGAGGAGGCACCTGCTGTGGGTCTGTGTTTCTGCGCTTGTTGAGGGCTGTCCCCCGGCCTGTGTCCCTTGGAGGCAGCTGGTGCGGAGGAGAACGGGCCCCTGTGGTTGTGGGGGGAGCACTCTGCACAGGTCTCCCGGCCATGGGTTTATAGTGCTGTGCAGGCTGCCTGTTTCTGTGTGGATCCTCTGCTTAGCTGCTCTGTTCGTTTTGACATGTTTGCTAGCCTTTAAATGTGGTCAGCAGGTATTACGCAGTCTTGGTTCAGGCTGGGAAGTGGTTTGTGCAGCTGTTGAAGGATGAAAGAGCCATGCAGGGTCAGGTTCACTGGGCCAGGTGTCACCCCTGGGAGAAGGTGGCCGCAGAGTGGCCCCGGATGGTAGGGTCAGCACCGTGGCTGCTTCAGAGCTGTGTGTCACAGCCCTGAGTGTTGGACCCAGTTCCTGTGCCCTCTGTGCGCAGTGGCACCCCGCCTCAAGGTGCAGGTGAGAGGCAAGGGGCTTGGGGTCGCGGCGTGCGGGGCAGAGCGTGGGCGCCTGGCAGGTTGCGAGCAGACTTACTGGCCACAGCCCTGGCTGTGTTGGTTCAGGCTGGGAAGTGGGTTTGTGGGGCAGTGGCTGTCCCCTTGGAAGAGCCACGTTTTAATGCATTTTCAGTTTGTTTACTATTTTGAGGGTACCACTGAGGTTCTTCCACGTGCCCAGTCCACAGCACTGAATGCTTCTTTTGGTGAGGGCTCATCGCCCGTCAAGCTCTCGGCTCTCTTCATGGGAATCTCTGTCCATAGTCTGGGAGCAGGGAGCGCTCTTGGGCAGGCCAGGCCAGGCCCGGCTCCTTGCTCTGCACGGCGTTTCCTGTGCGTGCCTGGAGTGAGCGCAGCTGGCCCAGCCGACTCAAAGTCCCCTCTGAGTAGCGAGGCTGAGGCTGGCCGCCGTGCTCACTGCCTCGACCCACCGCCGCGGGGGCGTCCTGAGGAGGGGCCTGCGCCTGCCCCCTGCTAGTGCACAGACCACCGTGGCCTCCAGGAATGCAGCGGAGGGGACTCGGTGGGCCGCGGGGTGGTCTGCGAGTGCCGAGTGTGACAGATCGCAGCGGAGAGTGTTCTTTATGGCCTCCAGGGCTTGACTGCGGTGAGAGCCAATTTTCCCCCTTTACGTTCTCTGCAGCATATTAATGGCCCCAACTGGTAGAACTATTTTGAGTTGTAGACAGCTTGATTTATCCCAGCTCTGTTCTTAAATGGTTGCTAATTTCTCACTGCAGGAACATTCACAGTTCCTCAGTGAGTCAGCTTAATGGCACGGCGGGGCAGTGCAGTGACGCGGACCCCTCCTGGTGCTTGCCTTGGTACAGTGATGGGCCGCACTCCGGCGCTGCGAGGCGAGCCAGAGCAGACATGTCCCATGGGACCCGAGAGCTGGTGTCCCGCGGAGTTTGGAGGCTCAAGGCCCCGCGTGCCTCCGGAGCACGTCTTCCTGGGCCGCTGGTGGCGGCGAAAGCACAGGCCCCGGACACCTTGAGGCCCCGGCGCTCAGCCTTGCCCTGACGGTGCGCGCATGGGCACAGCTGCCTGGTAGGTGGGCCCACCCCACTTCATTAGGCTATTTTTCCGTATTTTTTTTTGTCTCTAGAAACAAGATGGAGATGGTGAGGCTAAGCACGCTGTCTTCACTCTGCCGGGCTTCTGGCCTCTGTCGCTGTCAGCCCAGCAGTGTCGGTGATGCTTTGCCGAGTCTGCGGGAGCTTCGTGGAGACAGATGCTTCCCTAGTGGGGCAGCAAAGAGAAGCTTTTCTTCCATGACAGCCTTTGCCCGGGGCCTGAGGGAGCTGGCCAGGCCTGCGGTGCCCAGGGCCGCCTCCTCACGGGCGTGTGGAAGGAGAGTGGCTTTGGTGCCATCCTGGGGGACCACGGCCATAAGCTGGCAGTGTTGGCCATGCTCAGCCGCGTTTCTTTGTTTAGCTTGTTCATCTGAGTCACCTAGAGATGCTCCCCTTCCTGGCTCCAATGGCCTCTGTGGGTCCCATGCCTGCTGAGGACCACGGAGTCCGGGGGTGGGTCTGGCCAGGCATCCATGGCAGCTCTGAGCCAAAGCTTCTCCCAGAAACACTTCTCTCAGGCCTGGCTTGCAGGCCTGCCCCACGGGGGCCCGGATTGTCCTTCATGCACTCCCTGCTCTTTCTTTGAAGTTTATAAAAGTTTGTTTCCCCCAAAACTAAAAGCACTTTTTCTTCTTGAGACAGAGTCTTGCTCTTGCCAGGCCTCAGGCTGGAGTGCAGTGGTGTGATCTCAGCTCATTGCAACCTCCGCCTCCCGGGTTCGAGCGATTCTCCTGCCTCAGCCTCCCAAGTAGCTGGGACTACAGGCATGTGCAACCACGCCCAGCTAATTTTTGTATTTTAGTAGAGGTGGGGTTTCACCATGTTGACCAGGATGGGCTTGATCTCTTGACCTCATGATCCACCCACCTCGGCCTCCCAAAGTGTTGGGATTACAGGCGTGAGCCACCACGCCCGGCCCAAAGCACTTTTAATTAGGTAGTTTCTGTGGAGGTAGAACTTGCCAGAAGGAAGGCCAGTTCCTGGGTTTCTTTACTCATGTAGCAGGGACTCAGGAACTCTGATTTGTACCCGGCCTCTGACTCAGAGCCCACGAGGGTTCCTGCACGAGACCACTGGCTGCCCCGGAGCTGACAGCATCCTGCATAATGGCTAGATGGCTTGTCACCCCGGGCCACAGAGGAACAACTGTTTCTAGGGTTTGGCCAGACTTCACGTTCTCCATTCTTTCCATCCCCGTGATGTGGAATGCACACGATGCCATGTAATTACTTCAGTCCCTTCTTAAAGGAGAAAGAATCTGGACCTGCACTCCAGGACACTCGCAGTTTGGGGGTTCGCTCAGGAATGTTCTTTGTCTGCAGACCCAGCAGCTGCACAGATCGCTCCTGTGTTTTTGCACTATTAATTAGCTTCAAGTGCAATTTTGGCAGGCAAACCAAGGGTCTCAACAGGCTGTTTGGAATGAGTTCTCTTTTAAGGCCTTCAGTGTAGTGAGAAATTTTCAAATCAAAAAGTACAGCAGGAGCCAGCCCTTATTTTGTCTGTGTATACAATCAAATACTCCACTTCTGCAGGCAGACCAGCTGATCTTATCACAAATTAATTACCTGTGCGTATCACTACTGTGCTTATTAGGCGAAGACCCAAACTGTAGAAATTTCTGCTATTCCCAGTGCTTTCTTACACACTAGAAAAAGATATGAATTTGTTGTCTTTTTAAAAAAAAAAAGTTATTTTATTTTCTTCTTTATATTTTGGGGAGATGTCATAGACAATTTTTTTTTTTTTGAGATGGAGTCTCACTGTTGCCCAGGCTGGAGTGCAGTGGCGCGATCTCACCACAACCTCCACCTCCCGGGTTTAAGCGATTCTCCTGCCTCAGCCTCCCAAGTAGCTGGGACTATAGGTGCCCGCCACCACGCCCAGCTAATTTTTTGTATTTTAGTAGAGATGGGGTTTCACTGTGTTGCCTAGGCTGGTCACGAACTCCTGAGCTCAGGCAGCCCGCCCGCCTCAGCCTCCCAAAGTGCTGGGGTTACAAGCGTGAGCCACCGCGCTCGGCCAACAATATTTTTAAGTGGAGAATAATTGTACATACTGACGGGTTACGTAGCGAGCGATCACATCACACCAGGGTCACTGGCACAGCCAGCATCTTGGGCATGTGCCACTCAGCCTTGCAGGGAAGGTGGTGGCCAGCAGTGCCGGGCTGTTGGGGTGTGTGTGTGGAGGTGGCCCTGGGGGACAGGCGCCGTGTGGGGAAGGTAGTGACAGCAGTGCGGGGCTGGTGGGGTCTGTCGGAGGTGGCCCTAGGTGACAGGCTTCATGTCGCACTGTGGTCCTGGGCTCCATGTGGCTCCTGATCCCTGAGTTGCTGCTCGTCTCTGCTGGGCCTTGCCGTGGGTATAACCTTCATGGCAGCTTGCTAGGACTGTGTATAAAAGAAGAGTATGGTGTATGTATGTTTCATAATTATTGGCACGGATGCCTGCCCAGTGGTACTCTGTGTCTCTTGGCTTCAGTACAGTATTTTATTTTCCGTATCATTTTTGCCTTGGGACATCTGGGTCGGGGTTAGCAGATTAACGCGGCTTGTTCGGCTGCCCTTAGTGCCATCCTGCTGAAGACGCTCCAGAGTGAGAGTCAGGGCAGGTTCTGGCCCAGCTCCCTTGGACGTCCCAGGGCCCTGCCACCACCTTTAAGGTCTGTGGGACTTCTGGCAGTGACGTGGGATGTGGCCTGGGTCATGCCCCGCAGCATCTCCCTGTGTGCAGTGAGTGTATTCTCAGGACTGGGGCAGGCCGCCCTGTCTGTGAAACAGAGTTAGAGGTAAAATGTGCCACGTTCCTAGAACAGTGTCAGCTGACATTGCATAGCCAGTAACTCAGCTTTCATTCAGGAAAGCGACGAGATGGTAAAAACAGAAAACAAACTTGTGTGTGTACTTTAATCCCAAATGTGAGTTATTTGCAAGTGTATGGACATAGCAACAGGGAGAATGCCAGATGGCAGTGTGCTCGTGCCGCTCACGGTACCAGCCTAATTAATAGTGGTCTGGATTGTGGGCGGAGTTTGTTTGCTTCCTTCTCTCTTGTTTCCTGGTTTCCTACATGCACAGTTACTAACAGAAAAGACAAATAGTGGTGTCTCCTGATAGCAGTCCACGCCATGGTCGTGGAGAGGGCCAGGCTGACACGGGCTGCTGGGAGGCATTGGAGCTGTGGGTCCTGGCAAGGGCTTGGGCCATCTCCCTAGCCGTCAGCTCGCAGGAGCCCTGTGGCCCTGAAGGACATTTAAATTCTAAACACGCTGAAGTCACATTTTAGCATGGTTGACGAGGAACATAGGCACTGAGAGCAGAGCCCTAGTGGACCCATATCCCTGGCTTCCGGGAGGCCTCCTCCCGGGACGTGGGTGCTAGGACAGTGTGAGCGCTCAGCCCGGCCCTCCCTTCCAGGGGCCACACCTGCCGGTCCCAGCAGTGCCTCAGGATCACGCTGAGAGGAGGGGCAGGTGAGACGGCAGCGGGTTAGCAGAGCTGGCAAGGGGTGGGCTGAGCTTTCTTGCCTCTCACAGCACAGCTTGGGTGTGGGCCATGTGAGATCATGGGCCGGGCGGTGGAAAAGACCTCCCGTGTGAGGTCATCTGCCCGTCCTCTGGAGCCACTGACCCCACCGTATACTTTCCAGAGCCCCATCCAGCGATCTCAGTCATGACTCAACAGATGAGTTTCCGCCAGCTCCCGAGGGTGCAGAAGCCCTGCTGTCTGCGACTGCAGCTCAAGTCAGGCATTTCTCCGTCTGTCTCATGACAAAGATCTCAGCAGGAAGGCCGTGTTTGGAAAGGGACATGTGGCTCATTTCACCTCTGCCATGTGCCCGTGAGTGACCTCAGCTCCTCACTCCTGTGGCGTCTGCAGAGAGGGGCTGGGTACCCGGCCGGGGAAGGGCTCCTTCTGCAGCGCAGCAGCTACCCTGGCTGGGCCCTTTCTGGTTTTCACAGCTTGTTTGCATTTGTGATCTCATGTGAGCCGCACCATTCTGTGGAGGGAGCTGGATCTGACCGGCTGGGCCTCTGTGCTGGCCGCCTCCATGCTGTTTCTCATGGGTCAGACAAAGGCCAGACCGTGGGCGGGGGCGTTGCTTGTGACCCTGAATCCTGAGCTGCATGCATCCCACCGCCGGCCACCCCACCCCGCAGGACGCTGAGCCTCCTGCCATGTCGCTGGGTGGAGCATGGGGAGGCTGCTCCCCCAGGGCTCAGGTGCACTGTTCCTAGAGACATCCGGAGGAATCATAGGGCCCCCCTCAGGATCACCACCCCCCGGACCCTGGGTGGTCACTGCCGTCCAACTCGTGGGGACACAGAGCACTGAGGGTTCTCTCCTGACCTAAGCAGTGATCCAGAACTTTCCCTGAAAGAGGACATGGACATTTATTGCAAGTGGTGGGTCACTCACGTTTCCTTTCCAGGGTCTTCTTGTCCGTGGTCAAGTGGGCGTATGGGGTGTCTAGACCTAGGCTGAGCGCATAGAGCAGCGCTTCACAGCGTGGTTCGCCTTCCTAGATTCCTCACAGGACACGGCCGGCTGGGCCACGGACACAGCACCAGCTCGGTCCTCAGTCTGTCACCCCCGCTGTGCCCAGCGGACGTAGCTCTGTGCTAGCATTCCTGGGGCAGTCCAGCTTTCCCCATCCACACCTGCCTGGCCCTGGGTGACTCCAGCTTCTGCACCTGCTGGACCGGGGTCCGTCTCCCACACCCCCATGGTGCCGGCCGCCATCCACCTTGTGGAGAGTTACTTGCATTGTGCATGAAACATCCCACACCTAGAGACAAGAGAAGGGGTTTGTGTTTCTTTTTAATCCTGCTTTCCTACTTCAGTCTGCAGTTAGGAACCCGCATGCAGATAGGTCATGAGCACAGTGGCCAGGCAAGAGCTGGGGTTCAGATCCGCGCTACCTGCCTGGGTCCCTGGCTGCCCTGCTGTGGGCTGGAATTCCACACCCACATGCAACACTCCCACAAGGCCAGCCAAACAGAGCAGTCTGCAGCGTGGGGACAGCAGGCCAGGGTGTGGCCGCAGCACCAGGAGGGAGGTGGGGGCAGGCAGCTGGCAGGAGGTGGGGCGGGCACCTCATCTCACCAGGCCTGTGCTGGCAGGAGCAGAGCCATGCCCTGACCCTGGTGCTGGGCTGTGGGCTCCCTCTCATTGGCTTGCAGATGGCGTCACCCAGGTGATCACCCAGAGACTCTCGGGGAGGAGACTGGGAGACGTCTTTGTCAGGGTTTGCAGAGAAGCAGCCTGTGCTGTCATCTTGTGCTTCTCCCCAGATCCTGAGGAGGATGAAGGGGCTGGCCCTGGAGGCTGAGAGCGAGCTGGAGAGACAGGACGAAGCCCTGGATGGCGTCGCGGCGGCCGTGGACAGGGCAACCTTGACCATCGACAAGCACAACAGGCGGATGAAGAGGCTGACCTAGGGGCAGACGTCCCTGCGTCCTGTTTTGCCCTGCACGTCCCCCTGAGATGACGGGCTGGGGGGCGGTGCCAGGGCTGCAGGCGCCTGTGGCCTTCCCCTGGATGGGGCTGCTGCCGTGGGGCCGCCTCCGCACCAGGGGCCTCCCCAGGTGTGACGCCTGCCCCCTATGTGCTTCTCCCTGTTGGCGGGCAGGACCTGGCTGCACGTTCTGCAGATGGTGCAGGAGAGCAGACACGGCAGGGCCCCAGGGACACTGGGCACAGGCCTGGAAGAGGCCAGTGCGCTGCCCTTCTCATCTTAGCTCCCTTCCGTGGACAGACCGGCCTTCCTAGCTGTACTATGACTTTGTGAGTGAAGTTAGAGCCAGCTCACCTGAGGGCATCCTGTAACACCCAACTGTTCTTTTATCATCTTGGTTTTAGCCAGAAGTGAAAATAGCATGACTGCACCTTTCGGCCCTATTTCCATCCAGAAATAAAGGGAAATGCTGGCTTTGGAGTGGTCTTTGAAGGTGGGCGTTGGTGTTTCCACCTGCTGCCTTGTGTCTGGTCAGCAGCCGCTCCCAGGGGGAGGTGGGCATGGCCTCTGGCGGGACTGCGCATCACATTGCGGGCAGTGCCCCTTTGCCATGCTGCTTCCAGATGCCCCATGCAGGGCTCCAAGGAAGGGTGCGGGCACATGGGAGGCGAGGCCCAGGACCGCACCATGGCCCCAGCCAGCAGGGCGTCCACGCTGGTACACCCAGTGCCCAGTGGTGCAGCCTTCCCGGGGCTGCTCAGTGAGCCTCATGTGTGGGGGCCTCACAGCTCTGCAGCCGGAAGCCCCACATCTGAGCTCCCTCCAAAGGCTCTAGGACGGACACTCCAGCTCCTGGTGGCTCAGGCGCCTCAGGCACATGGCCACACACTCCAGTCTCCGCTCCGTCCTCTCGTGGCCGCTCCCCATCTGTGCATCTCAGATCCCCCTCCCCTTTCTCTTAGGGGGTGCCTGCCACAGGCCCAGGGCCCACGCTAGTCCAGGATGGCCTGGTCTCAGTGTCACTCACTGAGGGTGACTGCCCAGACCCCAGTTCCATAGGAGCTCCTGCTCTGGGGCTCCAGCGGGACTAGGGGCCATGGTGGACACCAGAGCCAGTGCAGGTGCCTGGCAGGAAAACTGGGAAGCAGCCTCTCTAGAAAGCCACGGTCCGGGGAGCTCTGATGCTCTTTTTTGCTTGATTTGGAAATTGTTTTCTACTCTCCTTTTCCTATGGATTTATACTTAGCAGCCTGCAGAAGGGGACCTTGCACTGTCTCCCCTGGGGTCCTTACACTAAGACCACGGTGAGTGAGTGCTTGCAGCCTATCTGGGCACCGCAAGGAGGCCAGTGTTGGCCCCCAAGCCCGCCCCAAGGCACTTGGACACCAGGGCCCCTCCCTCCTCTCAGTGCTGGGAGCCAGCAGCAAGGGCTCACCATGCCTGCAGCCCCCACACAGACCCCCATCAAGCCTGGAGGAGGCTGCGCCCTCTTCTCAGGACCTCACAGTGTGGGTGGGGTCTCCCCTGTCCCAGACTTCTCGCTGTCCTCAGGAGCTCCCAGTATGGGTGTGGTCTTCCCTGTTCCCCACCCCTCGCTCTCTCGGGACCCCATAGCATGGGTGGGGTCTTCTATGTTTTCTAACCTCTCACTGTCAGCAAGTTCTTGCAATATCAGGTGAGGCCTTTTGTGTCACTTGACCGCTCCTTGTCCACTGGACCTCAAAGCTAACGTGCTGTACAGGAGGGATAATGTAGAAACTTTCCCACTGAGATCGTGACCGAGGCCCACACGTCCGCTGTCACCACCTCCTTTCCACGCTTGAAGCTCCAACGGTTGGAACAGGGCAGGAAAAGGAAGTGAAAGTTTAATGATACTGAAAGAAGGAAACAAACTGTCTTGGTTCACAAATGACATTTTCCAGGTAGAAAGTATAAAAAGGGGATCAAAGAAACGCCCCTAGAATAATAAACAACTGTTCAAAATTTCAAAATATACAAAAGTCAGTCACTTTCCTACATACCAACAAGGGATGAGTACATTTGAAATTAAAAACAAAATACTTTTATAATACTTAGATACAGGTCTAAAAAAATGTGTACTTTATGTATATATATATGAGAAAAACTACAAAACCCTGATGAAAGGAACAAAAGAACCAAATAAATGGAGAAAAATTCCATGTTCATGGAGAGGAAGAGTCAGTATTTTCAACTTGTTCTTCCACCTTGATCTACAGATTCAATGCAATTTCAGTCAAAGTCCCTGCCAGTTATTTTGTGGATATTAACAAATGATCCTAAAGTTGATACGGAGAGACAAAAGACCCAGAATAGTCAATTCAATACTAAAGGAGAGGAGCAGAGCTGGAGGACTGGCACTACCTGACCAGAAGACTCACTGGAAAGCTGCAGTTACCAAGCCAGTGTGTTACTGGTAAAAGGAGAGACAAATAAATCAATAAAGTAGATTAGAGGACCCAGAAATAGGCCCATACAAATACAGTCAGCTCATCTTCTAAGAAGATTCAAAGGCAGCACAATGCAGAAAAGACTTTTCAACAATGGTGCTGGGACAGCTAGACATCCGCATGTGCAAAAGAAATCCAGCACATGCCCCACACCCTAAACAGAAACTAAAGGAGCTGGGCGGGTGGCTCACGCCTGTCATCCCAGCACTTCGGGAGGCCGAGGCGGGCGAATCACCTGAGGTCAGGAGTTCAAGACCAGCCTGGCCAACATGGTGAAACCCCCTCTCTACTAAAAATATGAAATTAGCTGGGTGTAGTGGTGTTTGTGATCTCAGCTACTCGGGAGGCTGAGGCAGGACAATCGCTTTAACTTGGGAGGCGGAGGTTGCAGTGAGCCAAGATCACGCGACTGCGCTCCAGCCTGGCAATAGAGTGAGACTCTGTCTCAAAAAAAGAAATTTACTAAAAGGGATGGCCCTTAATAAAATGCAAACTGGAATATATCATTGGAGAAAATGCAGGTTACCTTTGGTAAGATGATGGCTTATAATTTTTTTCCCACCTATTATGTACCCACAAATTATTAATATTTGTGGGTACATAATAGGTGTTTATGGAGCACGTGAGCTATCTTGATGACAGGCATGCAGCGTGTAATCATCACATCGGGGTAAATGGGGTCTCCATCCCCTCAGGCATTTATCCTTCGTTAAAAACAATCCAGTTATACTTTTAGTTATTTTTAATGTACGATTTATTGACTGTAGTCACCCTGTTGTACTGTCAAATCGAAGGGCATAGTCCTTCTTTCTAACTATATTTTCATGCCCATTAGCCATTCCTGCCTCCTCCCCAAGATCCCACTTACCCTTCCAGCCTCTGGTGACCATCCTTCTGCTCTCTATCTCCATGAGTTCAATTGTTTTAATTTTTAGCTCCCACAAATAAGTGAGAAGATGTGAAGTTTGTCTTTCTGTATTTGGTTTATTTTACTTCATGATCTCCAGGTCCGTCTGTATTGCTGCGAATGAGAGCAGCCCATTCTCTGATGGCCGTGTGGTCCTCCATCGTGCGTATGTGTGTATGTTATCTTTGTCCCTTGGTCTGTTGATGGACGCTTGGGTTGCTTCCACATTGTGGCTGCTGTGAACAGGACTGCAGCAAACGTGGGTGCAGGTGCCTCTTTCACATACTGACTTCCTTTTGGGCTGTATACCAGCAGTGGGACTGTTGGATAATATGGTAGCTCTCTCTCTTCTTTACGTTTTTGAGGAAGCTCCAAACTGCTCTCCCTAGTGGTTAATTTGTGTCTAATTTACATTCCCTTGGTGATGGCTTTGTAGATGTAATACCAAAGCCATGATCTGTGAAAGAATGAATTGACAAGCTAGACTTTGTGCAAATTTAAAACTTAATGCTCTGTGAATGACACTGTCAGGAGAACGAAATGACAGGCCACAGACAAAAGACATCGACAAAGGACTTTATCCAAAATATAAAAAGAAGCTTGAAGCCAGGCATGGCTCCCAACAACTCAGGGGGCCGAGACGGAGGAGGATCCTTTGAGGCCGTAAGTTTGAGACCAGCCTGGGCAATCAAGCCAGACCTCATCTCTAATAACAATACTATAATGTAAAAACTTTTTTGGAACCCTTAAAACTCATCAAAATTAAAAACCCAAGTGAAAACGAGTAAAAGACCATAACAAACACCTCACCAAAAAGATACACAGATGGCAGCTAACCATCCGAAGAGATGTTCTGCATCACATGCCATTAGGGAACTGCAAATCAAAACAGGGAGGTGCCACCACGCACCTGCTCGCACGGCCAGAATCCCAGACACTGACATCACCAGCTGCTGGGGAGGGCGTGGAGCCACAGGAACTCTCATCCATTGCGGGTGGAAATGCAAAATGGTACAGCCGCTTTGGAAGACAGTTAGGCGGTTTCTTACAAAATTAAACATGCTCTTACCAAATGATCCGGCAATCATGCTCCCTGGTATTTACCACATAAATTAAAAACATGTTCACACAGAAACCTGTACATGAATGTTTATGGCAGCTTTATTCATAATTGTCCAAATGTGGAAGCAGCCGAGATAGGCTTCAGCAGGTGAATGGATCAACTGTGGCCCATCCAGACAATGGAGTATTATTGGGTGCTCAAAATAAATGAGCCATCGGGTCATGAAAGGAAATGGAGGAAACGTGAAATATCACTAAGTGAAAGTAGCCAGTGTGAGAAGGCTACATGCTGTATGATTCCAGCTGGGGGATACACTGGAACAGGCTCAACTATGGAGACCGGGAAAAGATCAGTGGTCGCCAGGCACAGGAGGGAGGGATCAGCAGGCGGAGTGCAGAGGTGAAAGGGCAGTTACAGTGCTCTGCTTGATGCTCTTGGTGGGTGCATGCCATCGTGCACTTGTCAAAACCCTGAGAATGTACATCAGGAGTGACCTTTTATGTAAGCTTTGGGTGACGCTGTGTCAAGCTGGGCTTGACACTGTGGTGGGAGATGTTTACATTACGGGAGGCTGAGTGTGTAAGCTGCGGTATATGAGAGCTCTCTGTATCTTCCCCTCAACTATTCTGTGAACCTAACACTATTCCTTTTTTGAGATGGAGTCTCACTCTCACCCAGGCTGGAGTACAGTGGCACCATCTCGACTCATTGCAACCTCTGCCTCCTGGGTTCAAGCAATTTGCCTGCCTCAGCCTCCCAAGTAGCTGAGATTACAGGCATGTGCCACCATGCCCAGCTAATTTTTGTATTTTTAGTAGAGATGGGATTTCACCATGTTAGCCAGGCTGGTCTCGAACTCCCTACCTCAGGCCATCTCCCTACCTCAGGCCATCTGCCTGCCTCAGCCTCCCAAAGTGCTGGGATTACAGGCATGAGCCACTGTGGCCGATCTCTTTCTTCTTCTTATTATTATTATAAATCAGTATTACCATTTTTGAGATAGTGTCTCACTCTATTTGCAGGCCGGAGTGCAGTGGGTGCAATCACAGCTCACTGCAGCCTTGACTTCTGGGCTCCAGTGATCCTGTCACTTCAGCCTCTTGAGCAGCTGGGATTACAGGCACGTGCCACCACACGTGGCTAATTTTTGTGTGTGTTTGAAGAGACACGGTTTAACCGTGTTGGCTAGGCTAGTCTCAATCACCTGCCCTCAAGCAGTCCTCCTGCCCCAGCCTCCCAAAGTGCTGAGATTACAGGCATAAGCCAGTGGGCCCAGCCTAAGACTATTCTCAATAAAAGGAAAAGAGACCGGGCATGGTGGCTTATGCCTGTAATCTCAGCACTTTGGGAGGCTGAGGCGGGCAGATCACCTCAGGTCGGGAGTTTGAGACCAGCCTGACCAAAATGGAGAAACCCCATTTCTACTAAATACATATATATATATATATATATATATATATATATATATATATATATATATATAAGTTAGCTGGGCATGATGGTGCATGCCTGTAATCCGAGCTGCTTGGGAGGCTAAGGCAGGAGAATCGCTTAAAGGAGCTGGAGATTGCGGTGAACTGAGATCATGCCATTGCACTCCAGCCTGGGCAACAAGAGCGAAACTCTGTCTCCAAAAAAAAAAAAAAAAGAAAGAAAGAAAAGAAAAGATAAAATGGGATCACCATTCCCCAGCAATACTGAAATCCAGCAGAACAAATTTCACGAGGTCTCAGGACCTGATAATAATTTTCTGTGATTCAAGGCTTTCCCCTCTTTTAAGCCAATGTCCCACCTGTGGGGTCATCCTTTTTCTTTAGGGGTAGAACCTGCCTGCAGTCCAGTAGGTCCATCAGCCTGTTTCCTGCCTGTAGGGTGTTGGGATTCCAACAGCCCTTTTCACTCTGCCCTGGTTCCGCACCTTTCATCCAAGCTGGAAGTGTTTCTGCTGACCTGACAGTCTCAAAATCCTTGTGAGTCTCCTGTGCATGTCACAGGGATCAATGCCATGAGACAAGAGGGTCCTCCACAGAGCTTTGCTGGCCAACCCCATGTTGACTGCTGGCCTCTGCTGAGAGGGCAGAATGCGAACCACTGTCCACTTACTGCCCGGGCTTCTCTCCAGATCACACTTTCCCAACAATGGTGCTCCTCGTTCTACCATCGTTTTTTTTGTTTTGTTTTGTTTTGTTTTTCTTTTTTTGAGATGGAGTTTCACTCTTGTTGCCCAGGCTGGAGTGCAGTGGCGAGATCTTGGCTCACCGTAACCTCCGCCTCCCAGGTTCAAGTGATTCTCCTGCCTCAACCTCCCGAGTAGCTGGGATTACAGGCATGCACCACCATGTCCAGCTAATTTTTTTTTTTTTTTTTTTTTTTTTTAGGAGAGATAGGGTTTCTCCATGTTGGTCAGGCTGGTCTCAAACTCCCAACCTTAAGTGATCTGCTTGCATCAGCTTCCCAAAGTGCTGGGATTACAGGCTTGAGCCACGGCGCCTGGCCATTCTAGCATCTTTTGCTATCTGGACAGGCTGAGGAATTCTCAAATCATTAAGAGCTGGTTGTTGTTTTTTATATTTGCAGTTCCATCCTCAGTGTTTCTTTCCTTTTGCATTTCACTACAAGCCTCAAGGAGAAAACAGGCCCACGCTTCCAACACTTGGCTCAGGAGCCTCCTCGGGTTCACCGCTTACCAGCTGTGCTTCCCGCGTAGCAGCAGAACACGTTCAGCCAAGTTCCCTGCGCTCCGTGACATGTTTCCTCCAGGCTCCAGCAGCATGGTCCTCGTTTCCCTCTGAGCCCCCACTCACAGAGGCCTTGCCGTGTTTCTACCGAACGCTACCTTCAAGCCAGGCGAAGCTTTTTCTATCACATGCCTCATAGGTTGTCAAGCCTCTACTGGTTTCTTAATTCCAAAGCCAATTCCGCATATTTTGGTATTTGTTACAGCAGCACCACACTTCCTGGTAACAAAATCTGTCTTTTTCCCTAGGGTTGCCATAACAAACAACCACAAACTGCATGGCTTGAAGCAAGAGACATGCATTCCCTCACAGTCCCAAGGCCGGCATTTGAAGTCCAAGTGTTGGCTAGACCGTGTCGTCATCTGGGCTCATGTGAGGTTCTTCCAAGCTCATTCAGGTTGTTGGAAAAATTCAGTTCCTCGTGGCCATGGGACTGAGGTCCGGGCCGCTCTGAGCTCCTGGAGGTCACCTGCTTTCCTTGACCTGTAGCCCCTGCATCTTCAAACCAGCAGCAAGACCTGGTGTGGTGGCTCACGCCTGTAATCCCAGCACTTTGGGAGGCTGAGGCAGGCAGATCACTTGAGGTCAGGAGTTTGAGACCAGCCTGGCCAACATGGTGAAACCTGTCTCTACTAAAAATACAAAAATTAGCCAGGCGTGGTGGTGGGTGCCTGTAATCCCAGCTATTCAGGAGGCTGAAGCACGAGCATCGCTTGAACCTGGGAGGCAGAGGTTGTAGTGAGCCGAGATTGTGCCACTGAACTCCAGCCTGGTGACAGAGCAAGATTCCATCTAAAAAAACAAAAAGAGACTAGGTAACTTACAAAGAAAAGAGGTTTAATTGACTCACAGTTCCGAATGGCTGGAAAGGCCTCAGGAAACTTAGAATCATGGAGGACGATGAAGCAGAAGCAGGCACCTTCTTCACAGGACACCAGGAAGAAGGGCGTGCAAGCAGGGGAATTTCCAGATGCTTATAAAACAGTCAGATCCCGTGAGAACTCACTATCACAAGAGCGGCATGCGGGAAACTGTCCCAGTGATCCAGTCACTTCCCACCAGGCCCCTCCCAACAATTCAAGATGAGATTTGGGTGGGGACACAGCCACACCATGTCACTGGGCCTTCATGACACCAGCAGAACCCTTTCCAGCCCTTAATCCGTGTTTGACCAAGTAGTTGAGAAGCTTCCCGTGCACCAGGGCTGGCGTCTCAGGCGTCTTGGGGTCCACCCGCCCCGTCCTTCCGTGCTGGGCCTCAGGAAGGTACTTCCCGTCTCTGAATGTCTGTTTCTGAATCAATAATGTGGGGATGTCCACCCTTCCCAGGCACAGTTCTGAACACACAGTGTCCCACCCACTGGGAACCTGACCCCAACCCCACACGCAGGCCCCAGTGAGTGGGCGTTGCCGGCTCTCTGCAATTTCTTGTCCCACTCACAGCACATGTCACCACCTGCCACTACTGCCCTCCTCCCTCAGCTCAGGCTGACGGAGATGTGCTGATGCTCCTCCTGACGGTCACTCGTGTTCAGAAGTCCCAGAACTAGTGAGCCTGGGAGACATCCTCTTCCTCTCCCTTGGTGTCCTTGAGGGAGATGGAAGGCATGCAGCACACCGTGCAGAGACCCCGCTGCTGAGAAGGGTGGGACACCTGTTGAAGGCACCTCTGGCTGCTGCGACTGCCTGGGCATGATAGCTGCAGGGTGGCAGCCAGCTCGGAAAGCCAGGATGGGTCACGGAGGCGTGGCAGCTGCAGCCACTGCAAGCCCCAGGAAAGGCAGGGCTTCTGCACTGTTAACTTGCTTTGAAAAAGGCCAGCTTGATACAAGCCTGGGCCGTGGAGATGCTAGAATTTGCGCCATATGTTTTCATTCAGTGGTTTCTATCGGTGGAGGATTTGCAGCAGTGAGGTCAGGAGTCCTGTCCAGTAGAGAGGGCACCTCAGTCCCAGGGAGAAGGCAGGAGGAGAGGCCATGGGACCAGGGACCGGGCCTTCAGCGGCTTCCCCTGCACACTCGGGGTTCGTGGCCCACTGGTTCTGGGGGAGTCCGGTCGGCTGTGCATGCCTCACGGCAGGAGGCTCGGGGCCAAGGCCACCCTCTTGCACCCACCACTCTGGGAGGCTCCAGAGCACGGCCCTGAGATCGTGCCACACTCACCCCCTGGGAAGGAGGCGACTCGGAGTCCCG
Organism: Aotus nancymaae; assembly: GCF_030222135.1. Classification (NCBI taxonomy): domain Eukaryota; kingdom Metazoa; phylum Chordata; class Mammalia; order Primates; family Aotidae; genus Aotus; species Aotus nancymaae. Next base: position 31,632,472 of record NW_026988445.1, on the reverse strand, counting down.
GGAGGAAGGAACAGACACGGGCCTCCCTGCAGACAGGGAGAACGTGGTCCCCGGTGGTATCAGGGAGAGGCCAGGCCGCTGGTGGGGAGAACCAGGAGCCTCCACTGTGGCTCCCAGCAGGCGCCCAGGGCAGAGGTGAGTGTGTGATGTGTCTCAGGAGGGCGCTGGGCAAGGCTAGTCTGAGGGAACCGGAGTGTGGGGCAGGGACAGCCTGTGGGCCGCGGTGCCTCTGAAATGCAGTAGAGAGAGCAAGACACTGCAGCTGCGGGGAGGTGGGCGCTGCTGAGGCCACCCGTGCACAGAGGAGCCAGCGCGCCCGACCTCCGCAGGGTCTCTGGGAGGCGGAGGCTTCACCGTCGGGCGCCCACGATGCGGGTCTTCACCGCCTGGAGCCCACGATGCGGGTCTTCACCGCCGGGCGCCCACCATGCGGGTCTTCACCGTCGGGCGCCCACGATGCGGGTCTTCACCGCCGGGCGCCCACGATGCGGGTCTCCTTTGCTTCCCTTCCTTTCTGCACCTGGATTGGGAAGGAATTCGGGTGCAGGAGAGAAGGGAGGGGGCCCGCAGGCCCAGGCCGGGTCAGGCAGGGCGAGCCCAGCAGGAGCGCCATCCTGAGGCCCCCGGGCGCCGACCCAAGGCCCCGCGTGTGCGCGGCAAAGCCGGGCTTCCCCGAAAGCACACGCTCCCTGCAGCGGCCGTCCCGGCGAGCGCGCAGCCAAGGGAACCGGTGGACGGCTCCGCAAGCTCACACTGGAGACTGGAGAGGTCGCGCCTGTCGCGACAACAGCCCCGCGGGATGCGCGGCGTGGACGAGCTTCCAGACGCGCGCTGGGGAGGTGCCTCCCGGCCAGTTCCCGAGCGCGCTCGGGCGGAGTGTGCGCCGCGGGCGCGGGCGCCGGGACCAGCTAGGGCAGAGCGAGCGGACCGCGGAGGGCGACGGAGGGGCAGCGGCCTGGGCGGGGGGGTGCGCGGGGAGATGGGCGTGGCCCAGAGGCGGGCCTTGGGTGGGCGCGGAGGGCGGGGGGCGTGGCCGGGGGAAGTGGCGGGCCTGGGACTGGAGTCTGCAGACACCCGCGTTGGGATCTGGGCGGGGCGATGGGCGCGGCCTGGGTGTCGGGCCCGGGGAGGGGAGCGGGGCGTCGGGCGGAGACGGCGAAGGAGGGAAGGTGCGGACCCTCCGGCTGCTGGAGCCCCGCGAGGGCGCGGAAGGGATGCTGCGTTGCCTTGGAGTGTCAGGGTCGGGGAGGGAAGACCCGAGGACCCCCGTCCTTCGCCCCCGCAGCGGAGTCCCCGGGCGGCGCGTCTCTGCAGCCTGCCCCGGGGCCTCCTGTCACCTGGGACCCAGCACCTTGCAGAAGTCCGCCCGGGAGCGCCACCAGAGCGGACCTCCTTCCCGCCGCTGCAGAGGTGGCTTCGGGCAGGTGGGGCGTCCCGGAGGGCTGGAGGGACCCTGCCTAGGGAAGGTGAGTCGTGTGTGCTCGGGTGTGTGCGCTCGGGTGTGTGCGTCAGCGTGTGAGCACTGCGCGGTGTGTGTGTGCTCGGGCGTCCTTGTGTGTGTGAGTGGCGGCGGGGCCGTATCCACTGCACCCTAAGAACTCTGTGGCTGTCAAGTCCCCATTTGGGGACCACTCTGGACTTTTCACATTTCTTCCAGTCTATCGCATTCCTCCCCACACAAGGCGCCTTCCCAAGGCGGGAGGGATTTCCCAGGTTGTGGGGCTTCAGTGCTGAACCAGGCAGCCCTGAGCAGACGGGGACAGAGCTTCCAAAACCTCACCTTGGAGGAGCCCGGGTGGGTGTGGGATCCATGTGGTCCACAGAGAATCAGCTCACAGCTCACCACCCCAGCGACTTCAGGACAGCCCACCTTCCCCTGCGCTCCTCAGATGAGCCAGGGAGTGGCCCCTGCTCAGACTCCCCTCCCCTCCAGAGACTGCAGGCCCACACGCCCCAGCTGCAGCCTTCTGGGGATACTGCGTGTCTGAGGCCCAGTCTTCTGTCCTCCTGCTCTTATCGGGGCCTGGGCACTCTCCCTAATTCATCGTGAAGACTCAGACACCCAATGCCCGTCTTCAGGCCCCAGGAGATGCAGAGAAGTAGAGAAGGGGGCTTCAGACCCACAGCTGCCGAACCTCAGGTGCTGGCTCCTGCAGCCACAGCCCTGAGCCCTGGCCCCTCCAGGCTGTCTCCTGCTTGTCCAGGTGGGCATCAGCTGGTCAGTTCCTGGCCGCTGCCCTTCAGACCCCATGCCTGGACTTTGGGATGGGCTCTGGGCATGGCACTGGCCAGGCCTGGGTGCCTCCTTGAACAGCCAAGTGCTGGGAGGCAGTGATGTGAGCTGGCTGCCCAGTGGTTGTAGCTCTCACAGGCTGGGCTCCTGCTTCCCCTGGCTACCCTCCTTGGGGCAGGAGACCCTCAGTGGCCTCACCGCTGGCTGCTGGACAGGCCCTGTGTGGAAGCGCCGTGCAGGTCCGCTGTGCGTCGTGGGTCAGAACATCCCTGCGAAGTGCAAAGTGTTTCCGGTGGCTGCCGGAGGAGGCTCTGGCCAGGACTGAACCCCACTGTGGCTCTCATTGTTTTCACCGCCCAGCTCACCTCCTTCCTGAGCAGCCAATGCCTGCGCAGAGCACAGAGCCAGGTGGAGTAGGAACCCAGATGATGAGAGGCAGACGCCCTTGGTTTAAGCCTGATGTTGTGACAGACAGGAAGCAGAGACCCACTGAGGGAGCTCGGGCTGCCCGAGGCCACCTGCCCAGCAGACCCCGTGTAGTTCTGCTGCTCCAGGAGCCCTGCAGCAAGGGGCCCTCTTAGAGGCCAAAACGGACAGCTTGACCCCACTCAGGACCTCGAGTGGTCCACCCCTGAGTCGCCCAACTGGGCAAAACCATCCCTGCCCGAGGAAGCCATCCCTGCCTGAGGAAGCCGTCCCTGCCCGAGGAAGCCGTCCCTGCGGGAGGAAACCGTCCTTAACTCAACGTTTGCCTTTCTGGGTCTTTGTTGAAAGAGACCAAACACCTTTTAAAAACTTTAAGAAAATCAAACAGAGGCAGAGAAAAATAAAGCCACGAATACGGAATCACGGAACAATGAGGGTCCACCATAATTAACCAGCCAGTCCCTTCTGCCAAGGCATGTGCTTTCTTTTTCTTTATCTTATTTTCTTTTGAGTCACCCAGACTGGAATACAATGGTGCGATCTTGAACCTCCCCGGTTCAAGCGATTCTAGCAGTTCTCCTGCCTTAGCCTCCCGAGTAGCTGGGATTACAGGCATGTGCGACGATGCCTGGCCAATTTTTGTATTTTTAGTAGAGACAGGGTTCCACCATATTGGCCAGGCTGGTCTCGAACTCCTGACCTCAGGTGATCCACCCGCCTTGGCCTCCGAGAGTGCTGAGATTACAGGCGTGAGCCACTGTGCCTGGCTAAGGCATGTGTTCTTATGCTTGAGATAAAACATCTTTACCAACGCTTGACATTGAATAGAAATTAGAAAGTGCTCACTGTTTGGAGAGAAGGCAGACGGTGAAACTGGGTGGGCTGGGGGCGGTGGAGCACGGCTCTGGCCTCTGAGATGCTTGAGGCTGAAGCCAAGGGTGAGTAGTTCTGTGTTTCTGTGCCTCACAGCATGAATCTAGACAGCTGATGCTTCCTGGGAGAAGCAGGTGTTATCCAGGCACTGATTTTGGTTCTCAGAGGCCTTCTGTGAGTCAAGGCAGGGTCTTCTGCCAAGGCATGCTGGGTGGGTGGGGTTCTAGATACCCACAGCTGCAGTGGGATTTGCAGGAGGTGCAGATAACCTTAGCCCAGTGCTCTTCATCAGCTGCCCCCGTGCCTAGGAGCCCCATAACACTCATCCTAACTGTAACCCTAACACTAAGCCTGATCCTCTACCTAACAGTGACCCTACCAATAGCCCTGACACTAGCCCTGGCCCTAACACTGACCCTGGCCTTAACCCGCATTGTATCACCAACCCTCACTGTGACACTGTGACTAAGACCCTGACCCTGACCCAAGCTGGCCCTCAACTGATCCTAACACTAACACTGACCATGAACTTGACCCTAATGCTAACCCAGGCTCTCACCCTAACCCAGAACCTGACGCTGTCATACTGATAACCGAATGCTAACCCTGACCATGACCCTGACCGTACCCTAGCCCTGACCTTATGACCTTGATTCTAACCCTGTGACACTGACTCTAGTCCTGACCATAATTCTGATCCTAACCCTGACCCTGACCCTGACCCCACCCGACCCTGACCATGACCCTATCCCTAACCCACGTTTGAACTAAATGTCTTCACGTATCAGGGATGGTTTAAAGGTTCTTCCTAACTTGTGTCATTGATAATTAAAAACACAAGCAGCTGTGATTGAGCTTTGCAGCTAATGTTTTCCTTTTTTGACTTCTGAGTCAGTTTAATTAAATTGTGCTTTGCTGTTGTAAGTCAAGCTTTTTAAAAAGCCATTGAGTTTATTGGACAAAACACAATACATTGTAGCTGAGATCACATGGCCATTCATAGTGCCAGATTTTGCATTTTTTGTGTGTATCAGAACAGTCTTGTTATCCTTACTGCCTTTAGAAGTGTTCTGCTTGACGTAAACAATGCATGCATAATTCCAAATACTGATTTCATTTGATTCATTGCCCAAAGTAAGTTTGAAATTCATAAACACGTAGACACAGATGCACGGCAGCAGGCAGACGCTGAGAGGCCGTCTCAGGCACATGGGATCCACACAGACACACAGCATGTGCACGGAGCACCGTGCAGCACGGAACATCTCAGAAAGATATGGGGTTAGCAGAGGTCAGGCTGCTTCCCCAAGCGAAACACAGAATCCCTGCAGGGACCCTGGGGTCTTACTTGGGGGCAGTCCAGGACAGGCCCTGGCAGCAGCAGGCTCCCTGCAGAGGCCTCCATGGTCCTGTGGCGCCCGCCCTGCGGTCCAGGCTCCAGGGCCCCAGATCTCCATGCCTTGTAATCTTCAGTGTCTGGGCCATCAGGAGCTGTCCTCTTGGGGCCACATGTGACCTGGGGATCACAGTGGACCCCCCCCAACACACACACACCATGTTCAGTCTCCTCCCTGTGGCCGGACAGAGGGGGAACTCGGGGCCCAGAGGTCTGTCCCGCTGGGTGCCCTCGTGCTCTTTGGTGTCTCTCCCTCCACGGTTTGCCATCTGAACAGGGAGGGCTGAGATTTCAGCCCGGTGGAGGGAGCTGCTGCCACTCAGGCGCTGTGCGTGAGTGTCTGGCGGAGGGGAGGGCTGAGGGCCTGAGGGGGTTCCAGAGACTCCCAGGGCTGCATCCTTGACCTCTCCCTGTGAACGCGGAGAGCCACATGGACCCCGCAGCTGAGGCTGGGTGTCTGCTGGCTGTATTCAGGCCAGCCTGGAGCTGTCAAGCTGCCCAGCCAACCTCGGGCCACAGAAACCTACCCTGGAGAGGGGCTCCTGGGTTGCTGCCCCAGCTGGGGGCAACTCGGGGACACACAGGCCCCAGGGGTTGACCACAGGCTCCTCAGCCAGGGTCTGGGCCCATCATGGGTGCTCCAGAGCATGGGTCTGGGGGCTGCAGCCCTCCACCTCGGGGCTGTGCCAAGCTTCTTGGGGATCAGAGGCCTCTGTGGCATCTCTGGCAGGCACAGCTCACCCCAACCCATGGCAGACACTTGGCTGGAGACAGAGGCATAGCCTGATGTGGGTGATCCGCCTGCAAGGGACTGTCTCCCTGCCCCATGGGGCCTGTGCTCACGGGGGTGCAGGGCCTCAGAAGTCCCCCAGGGATAGATCCCCTATCAGCAGGAGCCTCTTCAGGAGGCTGGGAATCAGGGTCTGAGCCCCCCCAAAGGGTCCTGGTCCTGGTCACAGTAGCATGACCTCCTGCAGAGTGACTGTGTGCCACCCACTGCTCTTCCCACGCTGGGCCAGGGCAGCTCAGCCTCCAGCCAGCTGCAGGGAAGAGGGACTCGGAGAGGAAAGCTGGGGCCGCTGAAGGCAGGGCTGAGCTGCCCCGGGGTCCTGGGGGCTTCCACCCTCCCTGCGGGGCTAGGGAGTGGGAGGTGGATCTTATCGCGTGCCCCAGAGCTCGGAGCCTGTTGTGCTGGGATCGGCCAGTGCTTGGCCCTGGGATGACAGGCAGCCCTCATGCCTTCAGAGGAGGCCTGGGAAGCCAGGCCATGGGAGGAGACCTCTCTCCAAATAGGTGTCCTGCTGGAAGCCACATCCCAGCTGCACTTCCCGGGAGCCCCCTAGCCCTCTGCGGCCAGGAGGAGGCAGGAGTGGTGCTGCCTGCGCTACTGGGCTGGAATGTGGGATGAGGGACCGGGATCAGGTTTCCGCCCCTGCCTGACTGGCTCACTTCAGGAGGGGAGCTGAGCCCTGCTCTAATCGGGACCAGCTGTGCTGGCTGGGGCGGTGGGGGATGTGCCTGCGGGGAGAGCGGGCCACGCACCCCCTCCTGGCTCCCAGGAAATCCCCAGGAAACTCTTACAGTGGGAGAAACTGAGGCCCGGGGTGCGGAGCTGCCGCACACCCCCCGTCCGGCCACGAAGGCCCTCGCAGGTCCCCAGCTTCCCCAGCACCCAGTGCCGTCAGAGCTGCTCCCGCCCCTCTTGGCAGTGGGTCTGCAGGATGCGCCTCAGGCCAGCTGCAGAGGGCCGTCCCTGGGACACCACAGCCGTGGCACAGGGACTTTCATCCTGGGAGCACCTGGCACCCCAGCCATCGCAGAGGGAGGATCTAGCCATGTCTGCACCACTGGGCCAAATTCCTCCACACCAGCTTGGGCACAGGACCAATGCCGCGGGCGGCTACGGCTCTGCAGGAGCTGGAAGTCAGGCTGGCCTCCAGTCGGGGAGCCGAGGTGGGTGGGCCCACTGGGTGCTGGGGAGGAGACAAGAGATCAGTTCCAGTTTGGCTGAGACTCACGGAGAGGCTGGGCCCTGGACCGGGGATCCAGAGAGTGAGAGGGGCACCGTGGCTGGCTCAGGGCTGAGGACTGGTGTGAGCCTGGCAGGAGGGTCCCTGGCTGGGAAGGTCAGGCATCGGGGCAGGGGCTGCAGGGCCCAGCTGCAAAGGAGGCAGTGCGCTGGGACACCTGCGCTCCAGACCCCAGGGGCTTCTCTAGGCCGGGAGCCTCCAGGTCTAGCTTGCACCACACTGGGCCTCACACTGCTGCTCTCCGACCAGGGGCAAAGAGGGTTTGAGGAACACACCTTGGGACAGACCCAGCTGTGGGGAGGGGCAGCAACACACAGGCAGGTCCCTCCTCCACAGGCCAGGCTGCCTCGCCAGCCCAGCAGGCAGCAGAGGCACCTCAGCCTCGCCAGGCCCCTGGCAGGTGTCCTCCCACGACCCCCAGAACTCCCACTTCCCTCCAGAGGTGTTCCCAACCCCTTGTTCCCACAGGAGACCCCCCCAGCCCCCTCTTCCCTTAGAAGCTCCCCCCACCCCCTCCTTCCCACAGGAGCTCCCCCGACCCTCTCCTTCCCACAGGAGCTCCCCCGACCTCCTCCTTCCCACAGGAGCTCCCCCGACCCCCTCCTTCCCACAGGAGCTCCCCCCACCCCCTCCTTCCCACAGGATCTCACCCGACCCCCTCCTTCCCACAGGAGCTCCCCCCACCCTCTCCTTCCCACAGGAGCTCCCCCGACCCCCTCCTTCCCACAGGAGCTCCCCCCACCCCCTCCTTCCCACAGGAGCTCCCCCGACCCCCTCCTTCCCACAGGAGCTCCCCCCACCCCCTCCTTCCCACAGGAGCTCCCCCCACCCCCTCCTTCCCACAGGATCTCCCCCCACCCCCTCCTTCCCACAGGAGCTTCCCCCAACCCCCTCCTTCCCACAGGAGCTCCCCCGACCCTCTCCTTCCCACAGGAGCTCCCCCCACCCCCTCCTTCCCACAGGAGCTCCCCCGACCCCCTCCTTCCCACAGGAGCTCCCACCACACCCTCCTTCCCACAGGAGCTCCCCCCACACCCTCCTTCCCACAGGAGCTCCCCCCACCCTCTCCTTCCCACAGGAGCTCTTGCCACCCTCTCCTTCCCACAGGAGCTCTCCCGACCCCCTCCTTCCCACAGGAGCTCCCCCCACACCCTCCTTCCCTGAGGAGCTCCCCCCACCCCCTCCTTCTCTCAGGAGCTCTCCCTACTAATCCCTCCTTCCCACAGGAGTTCCCTCCACTAACCCCTACTTCTCTCAGGATTTCCCCCCACCCCCTCCTTCTCACAAGAGCTCCCCCACCCCCTCCCCTACCCCCTCTTGGCCTCTGGTACAGAGTGGACTGAGGCTCTGGCCTGAGAAAGGGCCAGATACAAATACAAATATCCCTGATGAACATAGATACAATAGTCCTTAACAAAATTCTAGCAAACCAAACTCAACAGCACATTAAAAAGATCATTCACTATGATCAAGTAGAATTTATCCCTGGAATGCAAGGATGGTTCAATATGTGCCAATCAATAAATGTGATTCATCATATTAACGAATGAAGCATAAAACCATATGATTATTTCAATGGATGCAGAAAAAGCATTTCATAAAATCCAATACACTTTTTTTTTTTTGAGATGGAGTCTTGCTCTGTTTCCCAGGCTGGAGTGCAGTGGTGCATTATCAGCTCACTGTATCCTCCACCTCCCAAGCTGAAGCGGTTCTCCTGCCTCAGCCTCCCAAGTAGCTGGGATTACAGGGATGTGCTACCACACCTGACTAATTTTTGTAGTTTTAGTAGAGACAGGGTTTCACCATGTTGGCTAGGCTGGTCTTGAACTCCTGACCTCAGGTGACCCACCCACCTCAGCCTCCCAAAGTGCTGGGATTACAGGTGTAAGCCATCACTCCCAGACTAACATTTAATACCTTTTATGATAAACATTGTTAACAGACTAGGTATACATGCAATATAACTGAACACAAAAAAGCCATATATGACAAATGCACAGCCAACATTATATTCAGTAGTGAAAGTTGAAAGCTTTTCCTCTAAAATCAGGGACAAGACAAGGATGCCCACTCTCATTACTTTTTTCAACATAGTTCTGGAAATCCTACCCAGATCAATTAGACAAGAGAAGAAAATAAAAGCTATCCTAACTGGAAAGGGAAAAGTGAAGTTGTCTCTGTTGATGACATGATATTATATAAAGAAAATCCTAATGACCCCACCAAAAAGTTGTTGGAACTGATAAATTCCGTAAAGTTGTAGGATACAAAATAAATATATAAAAATTAGTGGCATTTTTATACACTAATAAGAAGCTTTCTGAAAAAGAAGAAAACAATTTCATTTACAATAGCAACAATAACAAAACACATCTATATTCATATTTTATCAAATACTTCTTTATAAGACTTGTATACTAAAAACTATATAAGAATTGTATACTAAAAACTATAAAACTCTTGTGAAAGAAATTGAAGAAGACACAAACAAATCTAAAGATATCCCATGTTAATGGAGTAAAAGAATTAACATTGTTAAAATGTCCATATTACCCATAGCAATCTGCAGATTCAGTGCAATTCATATCAACATTCCAATGTCACTTTTCACAGAAAATGTTGGTACAAGTGTGAGAACATGGAGTCGGTACAAGTGTGAGAACGTGGAGACATCCGGTGGACTTATGGGAGTCAGTACAAGTGTGAGAACATTGGCGAACTTACAGGAGTCGGTACAAGTGTGAGAACGTTGGTGGACTTAAGGGAGTCGGTACAAGTGTGAGAACGTCGAGACATCTGGCGGACTCACGGGAGTCGGTACAAGTGTGAGAATGTCGAGACATCGGGAGTAGGTACAAGTATGAGAACGTGGAGACGTCGGGCGGACTTACAGGAGTCGGTACAAGTGTGAGAACGTCAAGACGTCTGGCGGACTCATGGGAGTCGGTACAAGTGTGAGAACGTGGAGACATCCGGTGGACTTACGGGAGTGGGTACAAGTGTGAGAACATCGGCGGACTTACGGGAGTTGGTACAAGTGTGAGAACGTCGAGACGTCCGGTGGACTCATGGGAGTCGGTACAAGTGTGAGAACGTCGAGACATCGGGAGTCGGTACAAGTGTAAGAACGTGGAGACATCCGGCGGACTTACGGGAGTCGGTACAAGTGTGAGAACGTCGAGACATCGTGAGTTGGTACAAGTGTGAGAACGTGGATACATCCGGCGGACTTACGGGAGTCGGTACAAGTGTGATAACGTTGGTGGACTTAAGTGAGTCGGTACAAGTGTGAGAACGTCGAGACGTCCGGCGGACTCACGGGAGTCGGTACAAGTGTGAGAACGTCGAGACATCGGGAGTTGGTACAAGTGTGATAACATTGGTGGACTTACAGGAGTCGGTACAAGTGTGAGAACGTCGAGACGTCCGGTGGACTCACGGGAGTCGGTACAAGTGTGAGAACGTCAAGACGTCCGGCGGACTCACGGGAGTCGGTACAAGTGTGAGAACGTCCAGACATCGTGAGTTGGTACAAGTGTGAGAACGTGGATACATCTGGCGGACTTACGGGAGTCGGTACGAGTGTGATAACGTTGGTGGACTTAAGGGAGTCGGTACAAGTGTGAGAACGTCACGACGTCCGGCGGACTCACGGGAGTCGGTACAAGTGTGAGAACGTCGAGACATCTGGAGTCGGTACAAGTGTGAGAACGTCGAGATGTCCGGCGGACTCACGGGAGTCGGTACAAGTGTGAGAACGTCAAGACGTCCGGCGGACTTATGGGAATCGGTACAAGTGTGATAACATTGGTGGACTTAAGGGAGTCGGTACAAGTGTGAGAACGTCGAGACGTCCGGCGGACTCACGGGAGTCGGTACAAGTGTGAGAACGTCGAGACATCGGGAGTCGGTACAAGTGTGAGAACGTGGAGACATCCAGCGGACTTAAGGGAGTCGGTACAAGTGTGAGAACGTCGAGACATCCGGTGGACTCATGGGAGTCGGTACAAGTGTGAGAACGTCGAGACTTCTGGTGGACTTACGGGAGTCGGTACAAGTGTGAGAACGTCGAGACGTCCGGTGGACTCACGGGAGTCGGTACAAGTGTGAGAACGTCAAGACCTCCGTGGACTCACGGGAGTCGGTACAAGTGTGAGAACGTCGAGACATCGGGAGTCGGTACAAGTATGAGAACGTGGAGACATCCGGCAGACTTAAGGGAGTCGGTACAAGTGTGAGAACGTTGAGACGTCCGGTGGACTCACGGGAGTCGGTACAAGTGTGAGAACGTGGAGACATCGGGAGTTGGTACAAGTGTGATAACATTGGTGGACTTACAGGAGTTGGTACAAGTGTGAGAACGTCGAGACGTCCGGTGGACTCACGGGAGTCGGTACAAGTGTGAGAACGTCAAGACGTCCGGCGGACTCACGGGAGTCGGTACAAGTGTGAGAACGTCCAGACATCGTGAGTTGGTACAAGTGTGAGAACGTGGATACATCTGGCGGACTTACGGGAGTCGGTACGAGTGTGATAACGTTGGTGGACTTAAGGGAGTCGGTACAAGTGTGAGAACGTCACGACGTCCGGCGGACTCACGGGAGTCGGTACAAGTGTGAGAACGTCGAGACATCTGGAGTCGGTACAAGTGTGAGAACGTCGAGATGTCCGGCGGACTCACGGGAGTCGGTACAAGTGTGAGAACGTCAAGACGTCCGGCGGACTTATGGGAATCGGTACAAGTGTGATAACATTGGTGGACTTAAGGGAGTCGGTACAAGTGTGAGAACGTCGAGACGTCCGGCGGACTCACGGGAGTCGGTACAAGTGTGAGAACGTCGAGACATCGGGAGTCGGTACAAGTGTGAGAACGTGGAGACATCCAGCGGACTTAAGGGAGTCGGTACAAGTGTGAGAACGTCGAGACATCCGGTGGACTCATGGGAGTCGGTACAAGTGTGAGAACGTCGAGACTTCTGGTGGACTTACGGGAGTCGGTACAAGTGTGAGAACGTCGAGACGTCCGGTGGACTCACGGGAGTCGGTACAAGTGTGAGAACGTCAAGACCTCCGTGGACTCACGGGAGTCGGTACAAGTGTGAGAACGTCGAGACATCGGGAGTCGGTACAAGTATGAGAACGTGGAGACATCCGGCAGACTTAAGGGAGTCGGTACAAGTGTGAGAACGTTGAGACGTCCGGTGGACTCACGGGAGTCGGTACAAGTGTGAGAACGTGGAGACATCCGGCAGACTTAAGGGAGTCGGTACAAGTGTGAGAACGTGGAGACATCTGGCGGACTTACGGGAGTCGGTACAAGTGTGAGAACGTCAAGACGTCCGGTGGACTTATGGGAGTCGGTACAAGTGTGAGAACGTCGAGACGTCCGGTGGACTCACGGGAGTCGGTACAAGTGTGAGAACGTCCAGACATTGTGAGTTGGTACAAGTGTGAGAACATGGAAACATCCGGCGGACTTACGGGAGTCGGTACAAGTGTGATAACGTTGGTGGACTTAAGGGAGTCGGTACAAGTGTGAGAATGTCGAGACGTCCGGCGGACTCACGGGAGTCGGTACAAGTGTGATAACGTTGGTGGACTTAAGGGAGTCGGTACAAGTGTGAGAATGTCGAGACGTCCGGCAGACTCACGGGAGTCGGTACAAGTGTGAGAACGTCGAGACATCGGGAGTCGGTACAAGTGTGAGAATGTGGAGACATCCGGCAGACTTAAGGGAGTTGGTACAAGTGTGAGAACGTCGAGACGTCCAGTGGACTCACGGGAGTTGGTACAAGTGTGAGAACGTCAAGACGTCCGGCGGACTTACGGGAGTCGGTACAAGTGTGAGAAAGTTGGTGGACTTACGGGAGTCGGTACAAGTGTGAGAACGTCGAGACATCCGGCGGACTCACGGGAGTCGGTACAAGTGTGAGAACGTGGAGACATCGGGAGTCGGTACAAGTGTGAGAACGTGGAGACATCCGGCAGACTTACAGGAGTCGGTACAAGTGTGAGAACGTTTCATTGCATGCTAAAGCCCAGCTGAGAAGATCCACTGCAGAAGAGGCCCCCAGCCACCAAAAGGACAGGATGATGGGCCCAGAGACACCAGCAAGCCTCTGTCCCCAGCCACCCCGTGAGCCTCCATGAGATCGTGGAGCAGCTCTGAGGGCAGAGAGGGAGGCCATGCACGAGCCTCCAAGGTGGGCTCCCTTCCTCTCCCCAGAGTTGGCCTCACTGATGTTGTGCCCCTGAATCCCCAGTTGCCGGCAAGGCAGACCAGAGCTAAGGCCTGTGCGGTACCATCTTTTGAAGAAACCAACCAGCAAACCTGGGGCGAGTTGATCATCTTGGGCAAAACTTTATTCTGACCAGGACTGACATGTATCCCAAGCATGGGTCCGCCTCTCGGGCCTGCAGGGATTCAGCCAACACCGACCTCTGACAGCTCATGAAGGTCTGATTGACACACATGGGATCCCACCGAGCCTCATCCGGGGATCACTTTTAAAGCAAGTAAGCAGTGGCAGAGGGCCCATGTTTCTGTGCAAACCTGTCCCCAAAGTCTGAAGAAGTTGAGAGGCCAAAGAAAGAGCTGACGTGGCAAGTAGAAAGAGACGGAAAGAATACAGATAGATAGATAGATGATGCAGATACAGATATAAATATAGAAAAAGAAAGAGGCTGACTAATCCAGTCTTTCAAAAAGAAACATTAATAGGGACTTACAAACAGAAGCCAGGTGTGTGTCATGGGTGGCGGTGAGACAAGATGCTGGATCCCCATACCGTTGCCCCCAGACCCAGGGCTTACATAAACAGGAAAAGAGTATACATGATTTGGAAGAGCTGCGTGGGACCACTGCAGCCTGATAACATCAAGGTTGTTTGACAAAGGGCAGGATTTATGGCAAGAACCTGCTCTTACAGAAAGAACAATAGATAAAGTGAAAATCTGAGACACCCTCCCAGAACTGAGGTTAATCGGAAGTCAACATGGCAGACCGACAACCGAGATGGAGCTGCTTTAACTGCACAGCATGTGACTGTGGGATCCATCCACCCTCTAGATGCTGCAGGATGGAGCTGCTTTAACTCCACAGCATGTGACTGTGGGATCCATCCACCCTCTAGATGCGCAGCATTCCAGCTGATAAAGTGATGGGAAGATCGTCGTCTTGAAGGTGCAGCTGAGGCTCCAGCTTGAAGGTAAAGCCTATGAGGATAGGGTGCTACCTCTCAGGACGTGGTACAGCCCTTTGACCAATGTCCACTATATGGGGCTCTCCCAGAGGGTAGGATGCATGGATCTAACAACCACTTGGAGAACGTGAGCTTCCCATCCCTGCAACCTCAAGGTCTGTGGGTCTAGAGATCTTGGTTCCTGACAGTTTGGATGTTTGTCACCTCCAAACTTCACACTGAAATTTGATCTCCAGTGTCGGAGGTGAGTCCTAGTGGGAACTGTTTTGATCATCTCTCATGAATGACTTGGTGCCATCCTCACGGAGCTCGTTGTTAAAAGGGGCCTGGGCACATCTCTCTCTCCCTCTCTCACCCTGTGATCTCAGCATATACCAGCTCGCCTCATCTTCCATCAGTGGAAGCTTTCTGAGGTCCTCACCAGAAGCAGAACCGTGAGTCAAATAAACCTCTTTTCTTTAGAAATTACTCAGCCTCAGGTATTCTATTTTAATATATACTTTAAGTTCTGGGGTACATGTGCAGAACATGCAGGATTGTTACATAGTTACATGGGTGCCATGGTGGCTTGCTGCATCCATAACCCAGTCATCAACATTAGGTTTTTCTCCTAACACTATCCCTCCCCTAGGAAGTTCTGGCCAGGGCACTCAGGCAAGAAAAAGAAATAAAGCGTATTCAATTAGGAAAAGAGGAAGTCAAATTGTCTCTATTTGCAGACAACATGATTGTATATTTAGAAGACCCCATCATCTCAGTGCAAAATCTCCTAAAGCTGATAAGGAACTTCAGCAAAGATGCAGGATACAAAATAAATGTGCAAAAATCATTCCTATACACCAATAACAGACAGAGAGCCAAGTCATGAGTGAACTCCCATTCACAATTGCTACAAAGAGAATAAAATACCTAAAAATACAACTTACAAGGGATGTGAAGGACCTCTTCAAGGAGAACTACAAACCACTGCTCAAGGAAATAAGAGAGGACGCAAACAGATGTAAAAACAGTCCGTGGTCATGTATTGCCCAAAGTAATTTACAGATTCAACGCTATCCCCATCAAGCCTCAGGTATTTTTTATTTTTATTTTTATTTTTGTCTGTTCGTTCTGTTGCCTCGGGTATTCTTTATAGCAACACAAATGGACTAAGACAGTTCCCACAGGGAGGAAACGCCCACCAGGAAATGGAGCAAGGTCCCAGGTGACTTACAGCAGCCAATTCCACCTGGTCACTCCAGGCAGGGAAAGGAGTCACAATGACAGCAGAGCTGATGGTCGTGGCGGCGTGAGGAGTCGGGACTGGCAACACGCACGGGGGAAGGGGCGCTGGTGAACTTAGGTGCCCGGGTGATGTCCCTTGCTGTCCCTGTGCCATAGGCTGTGAAGGGTCACAGACTCCTCAGGGATGAGGACCTGGGCTGCTGCACTGGGCCATCTCCATCAGCAAAGGGAAGCGGCCATGGAGTGGGTGGTGGAGGAGGGCAATGAGCATCTCATGGCCGCAGGATGACCTGCAGCAGCGGCTGCCTTTTATTATCCTGCTGACTCTCCACTTGAACATCTTCTCAGGAACTGGACCCATCAGAACCCTGAGGAAGCCGGGCCAGATGGAGTGCATTTGCTCAGGGAAGCAAGGATGTGGTACATGCTGCTGGTTTCCCGCCCGGATCCTCTCCAGCAAGCAGTGCTCCCTGTGCCAGCTGCGGTGAGTGTTGGCTGCCAGCCCCCCACAGCTGTCCTCAGGAGTGTCAGCCTGAACCAGGCAGAGCGCCTGGCCTGGGAGGCCCCAAACCACTGCCCGCTGCAGACCAGACCGTGGTCATGGATGACCCGGCAGGAGGCACACAGGGCAGCTGCCTTGCCCGGAGGTGGCCACGACTCTGCCAGCTGCTCTTGGGCACGAGGTTTCCTGCAGGGTCCTGCCGAGACCACATCCTGCTTAGCTTTCTCTGTTCTGCCTGCCACTTTGCTGCTGTTCTCCTGAGAACACATCCTCCCTCGATAAATCTGCTTTAACAAAATCAGTAAACTCAACCTAAGACAGCTTACCATTTCAATAATTCTTTTTAAACTCATGATTGATAACAGGCAGTTTCATCATCTACTTAGAAATGAATCTAGCAAATGTGTGTGAGATGTCTACCCCAAAAAGCTGCACACAGTATGGAGAAAAATTAAAGCATACTTCAATGAACAAAGAGCTGTGTCAAGGTGCCCCTCCAAAATTCATGTGTTGGATACTTAATCTCATTGCAGCAATGCTGGAAGGTGGCCCCCAAGGGGAGGTGTTCAGGATGTGGGGGCTTTGCCCTCAAATGGATTAACGCCTCTATAACAAGGGCTTTTGGGAGTGGGTTTGCTGTTTTCCACTCTTCTGCCATGTGAGGACATAGTAGAATGTCCCACACCAGATGCTGGTGCCTTGATCTTGGACTTCCCAGCCCTCACAGCTGCGAGAGTACATTTTGTTCTTCATGAATCGCCCAGTGTGTGGTGTTATTTTATAGAAGCACAAACAGAATAAGGCGCATGGTCATGAGTCGGAACACTCAGTGTTGTAAGGTGCCAACGCTCTTCAAACCGGTCTATAAATTAAACGGTACTGCAACAAAAAACTTCACTGTATTGTGTAAATTGATCCTGATGCTAAAACTTATATAGGAAAAGGTAGTCAAGACACACCTGAAGAAGCAGAGCAAGGTGGGGCGACGTCCTCTGTGGAATATTAACAAAGCTGTGGTCATTAAGACAGAGGGCACTGGTGTGTGGATAAGCAAATAAGCCCATGCAATGGAATAGAGAGTTGAGAAATAGTCATACCCTCATATGGACACAATGCAAACCCAAAATGATTCTGCATGGTGGTGCAGAAAGAGAAGTGTTTTCAGTATGTATATGGAAGAATAATGAAACTCGACCTCTATCTCCCAACTTGTCAGTTCCGGTACATTTAGGTCCAACTGTGAAGAGAATATAAAGTATTTTCACAACCTCGTCATAGACAAAGATTTCTTTAAAAGAATGTATGAATTAGCCAGCCATGTTAACATGCACCTGTGGCCCCAGGTACTCAGAAGGCTGCGGTGGGCAGATGGCTTGAGCCCAGGAGGTTGCAGCTGAAGTAAGCCATGATTGTGCCACTGTGCTCCAGCCTGGGTGATAAAGCAAGACCATGTCTCTAAACAAACAAAAACCAAAAAAATTAAAATTAAAAAATCAAGGGGACCTGGGCAAGATGGCCAAATAAAAACAGCTTCGGTCTGCAGCTCTCAGTGAGATCAACGCAGAAGGCAGGTGATTTCTGCATTTCCAACTGATGAACCCAGTTCATCTCGCTGGGACTGGTTAGACAGTAGGTGTAGCCCATGGAGGGTGAGCAGCAGCCCCAGTCAGGGGCTTATAGATAAAACTCCCATCTCCCTGAGACAGAGCAACTGGGGGAAGGGGCAGCTGTGGGCTCAGCTTCAGCAGACTGAAATGTTCCTGCCTGACAGCTCTGAAGACAGCAGTGGATCTCCCAGCACAGCACTCAAGCTCTGCTAAGGGACAGACTGCCTCCTCAAGTGGGTCCCTGACCTCTGTGCCTCCTGACTGGGAGACACTTCCCAGCAGGGGTTGACAGACACCTCATACAGGGGAGCTCCAGCTGGCACCTGGCAGGTGTCCCTATGGGATGAAGCTTCCAGAGGAAGGAACAGGCAGCAATCTTTGCTGCTCTGCAGCCTCCGCTGGTGATACCCAGGCAAACAGGGTCTGCAGTGGACCCCCAGCAAACTCCAGCAGGCCTGCAGCAGAGGGGCCCGTTAGAAGGAAAACTAACAAACAGAAAGGAATAGCATCAACATCAGCAAAAAGGACGTCTACACAGAAACCCCATCCAAAAGTCACCACCCTTTGGATAAGAGACTCAAATGAACACCACGAAAGAGGCTATTCAGATGACCAATATCCACACATCAGGGAAATGCAAATTAAAACCATAACAAGATACAACTACATACCCACCAAAATATGTAATATTGGAAAAGAAACCCAGACAACACCAAGTATTGGCAAGAATGGAAGCGACTGAAAATCTCATGCACTGCTCGTAAAAGTTTCCATTGGTTCAACTGGTTTGGAAGATGGTTTGGTATTATCTGCTCAAGGTGAATATGAATCTATTCTCTGAGCTAGCAATTCCATCTTTAAGTGTATACAAAAAAAGACATATGTGCACATATATATACCAAGAAATATGGAGAAAGTATATTTATAGCCTCATTATTAACAACTGTCCCCAAAAATGAAAATACTCAAATATCCAGCAATGGACTAAGGCAGCCGGGCGCCATTGTTTTTTAATGCCTGTAATCCCAACACTTTGGGAGACTGAGGTGGGAGGATCACTTGAGGCCAGAAGTTTGAGACCAGCCCGGGCAATGTAGCGAGATCTTATCACTGCAAAAAATTTAAAAATTACTCAGGTGTCGTGGTATGCATCTGTAGTCCCAGCTACTTGGGAGGCTGCGGTAGGAAAATCACAGGAGATTAAGCCTGCAGTGAGCTGTGATCGGATCCCTACACTCCAGCGTGGGTGACAGAGTGAGATCCTGTCTCTAAAATAGAAAAAGAAAAAAAAAATAGTGGTATAGCAGTAAAAACACACAATTCAAAGCAAAAAGCAACAATGTGCATGAATCTCATAACTCTAATATTGAGCAAAAGAAGCTAGACACGATAGAATGATATCGTATGATTCCATTTATGTGGAGTTCAAAACAAAAGCAAGACTAGACTGGTATTTAGGAATAAAAGTATAAAGAAAACTCAAGAAGCTATTTAATAAAGCTCAGGAGAGCGGTCACCCAGAGAAACTGGCAAGCAGGAGGGAAGAGAGAGTTCTCAGGAGGGGCGCCAGAATACTTCTAGGGTGCTGGGAGTGTATGCTGTCCTGATCCAGGGGCATTCCCATCATAAAGGTATTTCTTTTGTTATCACTGTTTCAGCTGCACAATCTTGTTTTGTGAAATTTTCTGCATGGATGTTATTTCTCAAAATAAAAATGATGTTTAAAATGGGAAATGAGGGATGTAATTACAAAGACAGCATATAAAAGTGAACCTTCAAGAATTAATGGAGTTGGTTTTTACAATGTAATCTCAAAAATGTAAAATATAGTTACTTAAATTTTAAAAAACCCCACAGTGCATGGGTTCAGGAGGTTACACACAGTTAGAGAGAGAAGGCGTGGAAGAGAGAAACTCCAAAGAAGATGGGAAGAGGAGAAACATGGAAGAGATTAAGAGACGTGAGGGGACCCGACGGCAGCATCTAATATGTGTCTGTTTGTAAGAGATGTGAGGGGACCCAATGGCAGCATCTAATATGTGTCTGTAAGAGACGTGAGGGGACCCGACGGCAGCATCTAGTATGTGTCTGTTTGTAAGAGACGTGAGGGGACCCGACGGCAGCATCCAGTATGTGTCTGTTTGTAAGAGACGTGAGGGGACCCGACGGCAGCATCCAATATGTGTCTGTTTGTAAGAGACGTGAGGGGACCCGACGGCAGCATCCAATATGTGTCTGTTTGTAAGAGACGTGAGGGGACCCGACGGCAGCATCCAATATGTGTCTGTTTGTAAGAGACGTGAGGGGACGCGACGGCAGCATCCAATATGTGTCTGTTTGTAAGAGACGTGAGGGGACCCGACGGCAGCATCCAACATGTGTCTGTTTGTAAGAGACGTGAGGGGACCCGACGGCAGCATCCAACATGTGTCTGTTTGTAGGAGACGTGAGGGGACCCGACGGCAGCATCCAACATGTGTCTGTTTGTAAGAGACGTGAGGGGACCCGACGGCAGCATCTAATATGTGTCTGTTTGTAAGAGACGTGAGGGGACCCGACGGCAGCATCTAATATGTGTCTGTTTGAAACCTCTAAAAAAGAAGATAGTAAGAATTTATTTAGGAATTTACATTAAGAGAATAATGTATTCTACATTAAAATAATTATGTACTGAGATACTTTTCTGGAACGGATGAAAAATATACATCTAAAGATCAAGGAAACACATGATTCTACACCTAGACATGTTATGGTAAAACTGAAGAGTATCATCAACAAAGGGAATGTCTTGCAAGAGCCCAGAGGGAAAGGAGAATTTCCTATGAAGAAAAGGCCTGTAGGCTTCTGATCAATAGCAGCACGGCCACCAGCCTCCAAACGGCCTCCAATAACCCTCACCTCCCGCCGTCTGTGCTTGTGTGTGGTCCCTAACAACACATTCATGGGGTCGGTCCTGCGTAGGAAGTGATGACGTATGACTTCTAAGGATAGATCATAAAAGGCACCAGAGCTTCCACCTTGGTGTCTCGAATTGCAAATCCTGGAGGAAGTCAGCCACAAGAACACTCAAGCAGAGGGCTATGATGAAATCCTCTCGGAGAGGAACCGCAGCCTCCAGCCAACAGCCACATGAGTGAGCCACGCCGGAGACAGCTCCTCCACTGCAGCCTCAGCCAACAGCCACGTGAGTGAGCCACGCCGGATACAGCTCCTCCACTGCAGCCTCTGGAAGGCTGCAGCCTCAGCCAACAGCTGACCGCAACCTCGTGATACGGCACGAGGCAGAACAGGCCAGCCAAATCACTCCCAAATTCCTGATCCACAGAAACCATAGAAAGAAATTAATCACTGTTGTTGTGTGAAGCCGTCAGTTTTGATGTAATTTGTTATGCAATAATGGATAATCAATTTATTAGACTGACAACCACAAAGTGCTGAGAGGAAATACATTGTATAAATTGTCAACCTAAAACTGTATATTGAGCAAATCTATTTCTCTAAGACAATGACAAAATAAAATCCAAAATAAATGGAAATAGGGGGATTTTAAATCAGAAGGCTGTTCTCAAGGGGTTTCTAAAGCACATGCTTCAAGAGAAGGAAAATAATCCAAGGAGGGTCCACTGTGCCAGAAGGATGGTGAACAAATAGGGTGACAAATAGGTGGATAAATCCAAACATTGTCTATAAAATAATAAGTCAGCATTTGGGAGGCTAAAGACAGAGCGAAAATACTCAGTAAGATTACGCTGGCTACGTATGGGGTATATGAGATATTTTCATACAAGCATACAATGCATTATAATCACATCAGGGTAAATGAGGTATCTGTCACCTCAAACATGTATCATTTCTTTGTGTTACAAACATTCCAATTATACTCTTTTAGTTATTTTTAAATGTGCAATAAACTACTGTTGACTGTCAAAAAAGAAAAAAAGATTCAGTTGGGAAGGGATGGTTGGAGCTAAAATGTTCTAAAGTTCTTTTATTGCCTTGGGAATGGTCAAATACTGTTTAAATCTTCACTAACTGAGAATATGTATGTAATAGCTCAAGGAGAAACCTGAATAAAGGAATAGATCAGCATATATACATTTAAAACACATAAGGAGAAAAGAATATGAACCCTTTTCCCATCTAGAAAAAAAAAGTGTGGCTCATAGCCAGCGCTCATTTAATTCTATAATAAACACACTCTTTGAGGCTGAAGCAAATGTCACTGATTTTCAATGTGAAAATAAAATATAAAAATCGTTCTTGGAGTTATTTTGAAACAGAACTAACATCAGAATCATCTGAATTATCAGGTTCGTCCATTTCAGAAAAATCAGATTCATCAAATGAATCTTCAGCCAACTGTATAAACGTTGACATCACTCATAGGCATGCTACATTTTCTAGGATTTGACATTTTCAGCAATCAAGAATTACTATATTTTGTAAATGAAAATACCTCTACCAAAAACAGATTGCTTTAAATAGAATGATGTTTTTTGTTTCCAAAGTTAACAAACTAGATTGGTGTGAATATAATAATGAAAGTGAGATATTTCATGGCAGATTATCTCTGGGCGAACGTTGCAGTTGTAAGTGCTGGCAGCGAGTGTTCTCAGGGCAAATGAGAAAAGGGTTAAAACAAAAATCTCCAAGAAAGTAGAAACAAGCAAACAGGAAATTTGGTTGCAATGAAACTAAAATGTAAACTGACAGAAACAGGTCCAAAGATGTCACTAATCACTCTAAAAGCAAGAAGCTATTCTCACCATCTCAAAGAGCATGCCAAAGTATTTTTTAAGTCTACAACCCCCAGCTATATGCTATTTTCAAAAAACACATCAATGCAATAGAATGCAGAAAAATTTAAAGCAAAAATATGGGGAAAGATACATCAGACCAATATTAACTAAAAGAAAACTGATACGGTTATATGAATATCTGACCTGATAGACTTTGAGAATGCATTGCAAAGAGAGTCAGTGCTCTCTGAGAAAAGGCTCTTATTACATAAACCTGACCTAATAAATATGAACAGGATTCTGCCCCAACAACAATGGGTGTGGTGGCTCATTCCTGTAATTCCAGCATTTTGGGAGGCTGAGGCAGGAGGATTGCTTGAGTCCAGGAGTTCAAGACCAGCCTGGACAACATAAGGAGAGCCCATCTCTACAAATAACAAAAAATCAGCCAGACATGGTAGTGCACACCTACAGTTCCAGCTACTCGGGAGGCTGCGGTGGGAGGATCACGTGGGCCTGGAAGGTCTGTGACCGTGATTGCATCTCTGCACTCCAGCCTGGGTGACAGAGTAGACTTGTCTCAAAAAACAAAAAACCATTTTCAACACACTTCCAACAGCATATACTATATAGACAAGGTCTCTGACTACAAAACAATTCAATTAGAAATTAAGTATGTAAAAGATCATTTTCAAAAACCCTTATTTTTGGAAAATGTTGCTAAAAAATGTTAAGCAAGGTGGTTGGATATAAGATCAATATACAAAAGTTACTTAGGTTTTATAAGGCAACAAAGCATTAGAAAACATACTTTATGTTTTCTTTTTCTTTCTTTTTTTTTTTTTTTTTTTAATACGGGGTTTCACCATGTTGGTCAGGCTGGTCTTGAACTCTCGACCTCAGGTGATCCACCCGCCTTGGCCTTCAAAGTGCTTGGATTACAGGTGTGAGCCACCACGCCCGGCCCTAGAAAATATACTTTAACAAAAAGGACAAAATTTACAATAGTAACAACCACCACCAGAACTCCAAAAAATGTACACTGTGAATCAATATAGAAAACATGCAAAACCACATCGTATAAAATCATAAATCATAAAACCATGCACACTGCGAAAAACAGTCATGCCATGGCTTGGCACCTAGAGGGGCACTGGCACCGCAGGTAGAAGCCTCTCCACCAGCCCATCCTCTCGTGGCCTGGTTGCCCCGTCCCAGGGAGAATGGGGCCGGGGGCCGGGGGCCAGGGGCGATGAGAGTGGTCGTAGAAGAGGGGAGAAGGCAGGGACACTCAGCTGTCTGAAGCCTGAGGGTCTGGCAATCAGTGAGGGGAGGCTGCCGATTCCTTTCTCTAGTGGAGTTTCGTGAATGCTGCATGCTGCCGACATCTCCCGTGTGTCTCCCTCCCCCTCCCCCAACATGCAGAGGTGAACCGCAAACACAAGGCCATGGGGGCCTGGGCAGGTGGCTGCAGCAGGTCAGCCTGCAGTACCTGGGTCACCCCACCTGCCTCCTGCAGAGACGCCCTCCTCTGCCACCACTGAGCACTCACTGCAGCCTGCTGCTTCTCCACGTGAGCCTGCAGGGCCAGGCTGGGGTTCTCACCCCGAGTGGAGGGGTGAGGCGAGGCTGGGGGTTCTTGCCCTGAGCAGAGAGGTGACGCCAGGGGCATGGGGCTCACCCGCCAGGTGCAGCGACATGGAGGTCAGAGGTCGAAGCACACTGACTGGCTGGGGAGCATGGGTGTCCAGGCCTCGGCTTTAGAGGCGGTCACTGGGGTCTCTGGAGGGCTCTCTGGCTCCTGATGGTGAAGCGAGACCACCCCTTTCCCAGCGGCCCAAGCCAGGGTTTCCTCGGCCGCCCAAGCCACTGTTTCTGGTTCTTAGGGCTGGGCAGCTGCACTGACTCTGTTCGTGGTCCTCTGAGTACCGGCTGCACAGGCCCTGTGTGCCCACCCCAGCTCTGGCCCGGATGGACCCCCATCATGTAGAATGTCCACCCGGTCCTGCTCAGCCTCCAGGGGCCTCTGCCCACCTGCACGTGCACGGTAGCCTCAGCTAACTGCTCGGCCCCTCCTAGCCTCACTTGCCCATGCACATGGGGGTCCACTTGGCATCCCCAGGTCTCTGTAGACACTCAGGGCTGTGCCAGCCAGCTGGCTGGGCTCACATGGCAGCCACACGTGTCCGTCCTCCCTCCTCCTGGGAGCAAATCTTGTCTAGAGGAAGTGTGGCCAGAGGCAGGGCCGCTGAGTCTGAGTCCCTAGTGTCCCTCACCGGGCTGTCACGAAGCTGCTTTAGCCTCGCCAAGGGCTGTTTCCTCCATGAGATGGGACTGTAGTGTGCTGCATTGTGAACTCATCCGCACATGGATGGCACTTGGAACCCATGGCAACAGACCCACGTCTCCAGGCCCCTGTCACCTGGGCAAGTGACTAGAGCCTGGCAGGTCCCCGGGGGGCTTGGAAGATGTGTGCACAGGGTCCGCCTGGAGCCCGATGGACAGGAGGGTGTGGGAGACCGACCCACCACAGCCTGGAGCCCCCATAGCCCTGGGTGATCACCGAGGGCATCAGTCTCGGCCCCTCCCCTGAGCCGAGCCTTGACCAAACTCGGTCCTGGTCCTGTTCCTGCCTGCCTGTGTGGAAAGGCGGGGCAGGCAGGGGGATGCG
The DNA here is from genome assembly GCF_030222135.1 of Aotus nancymaae. Lineage (NCBI taxonomy): Eukaryota > Metazoa > Chordata > Mammalia > Primates > Aotidae > Aotus > Aotus nancymaae. The sequence goes on along the minus strand of NW_026988445.1, from coordinate 31,607,566 downwards.
GGCACCCCGGGAGCAGGCTGCACCGCCCCTCCACCCCCGGTCTGTGCCCTGGGCTGGGCCGCCCATCTGGGTCCACGAGTGGAATCAGGAGTACGTTAGCATTCCTGAGTGAGTGCTATGCAGGCCTCCGTGCCTGCCATCACTCCTGTGTGCACAGATAGGAGGTCTCAGAGTCCCCGCCCACACCACATGAGGAAGCCCGGAGGAGGGGGTGCAGGACCCCCACCCACAAGGATGTTCAAGGCGTCTTTGCCTCAGGTAGGACATTTGGAGGAGAGGGGGATCCGTGAGTCACAGGCCCACTGGCCCTGGTGCCCCCCAACTCCCATGCCCAGTGATCGACCTCTTTGCCTAGCATTGCCCCCTCCCTGGAGAACCCCCTGAAAGCCCCTCTCCTCACCTTGTCCCTGGGATCATGGGACCCTCCCCAACCCTGTTGGAAAGCTCCTCTCCTCCCTCTGTCTATTCCTTGGGAACCCCCCAAGGTCCCTCTCTTCAACCCCCCACACCTTCCTGGGAACCCCCAAAGGCCCCCTCCTCCTCCATCAGCCCCACTCCTCACCCCGCCCTCTCTGCTCCCCCACCAGGCTCCTGTGGGGCTCTGCCTGCTCCTTGCACCCTGGAAGGTGGGAGGCCCAGGTGCAGCTGAGGGCGGGTGGGGGATGCAGCTGCTGTGAGCAAGGCAGGCCCAGAGCTGTGTCTGCACCACCCACTGCAGACTCACATACATGCATGTGTGCCAACCGCAGGCCAGCTGTCCCACGAGGTCTCAGAGTGAGACGCCCTCTGCAGGTGAGCGCCTGTGGTGGGGAGGTCTGGATGCAGGCCAGGCTGAGGCTCCAACCCTCGCTCCAGGACCCTGCCCTTCCTCTGCCAGGGTTCTGCATACTGTTGGTGCTTAATAAGTGCTAGGCACCCAGGATGGCCTCCCTGTGACCTTTGGAGGCTGGAGCAAAACCCCAGTATAGGGTCCAGCCCTACAGGGTCCTGTGAGTCACTTTCTACAGGTGTGGAGATGAGAAACTGAAAATAAAGATACAGGACACAGAGATAGAGAAAAGGGAGTTTGGGCCCAGGGTCCACTGCTACCCAAAGCGTGGAGTCCAGCAGTGGCCCCGAGTGCCCGGACGCTCTGACTTTCATTGAGTACAAAGCAGGGGGCAGGTAGGTAGGTGAGGTAACGGTGGTCAGTGACAGGGTCAGACAAGCCACGTGTCTTGGAGACAGGGGCTCAAGATTTTCAAGAAGCTGAGGCGAGGAGAAGACCTAAGGCGTCAGCACTTTTTTCATATTTGTCAAGAATATCAAGGACGTTAAAATTTCTGTTACTGTTACTAATTCTTATCTTAGAAGAAAGAGAGGAACAAGGTGCAGAAGCAGAACTCGAAAGCAGCCATGGCGCGTGGCCGCTGAGGCACAGCCTCACATAGAGACGGTGAAGTCCCCGGTGTCTGCGGGCCTCCCTGACAGCCGCCAGGCCCACTGCAAGAGCTTGGAGAAGCGGAGTTTTCTCCTCACTCTCCCAAGGAAGGGGACGTCTCGGCCGTCTTGACATTTCCTTCCCTCACTGGCTGAACAGCGGACGTTCTCACAGCGCTGGCGCTGCCGCACAGCCGAGGCGCCCTCCAGCAGCCCTGATGCAGCGGGACAGAGGGCTCAGAGCACCTTGCCTTAGGGTCAGCTCTTTTCCAATGCCGCTTCAGTTCCATACTTCCTGACCTGAGACTTATTAGTGAGAATAAAGATTACATGATTGTATATATGTATATTTATGATTACATGTGAATAGCTCTGTGATTATTTCATGATTATATAGAGGAATCACTATGTAACTATCTCTCTAATTCTTTTTTAATTCTTTATTTATATGAGAACAGGCCGAGGCTTCAGGCCCTTGCCTCGGCTCTTGTGGGGTTCCTCCAACACCCTGCCCAGGGAAATGGGTAAACAGAGGGCAGCAGGGCCCTCACCGCCCCTGTGGCCGGGACACCCCTCGTGCCCCTGCAGGGGCTGCGAGACAGACCCACCTTGCCGACGCCCAGCTAATCACGCAGGCAGCCTCTCACCCACCAGACTCGCAGGCGGGTCTACTGGCCTCTCCTCAGTCTTAACGACCAAAACAGACCTTCCCGGTAACAAGCCATGCTTTGACACTGCGGCCAGGACCCAACCCAGCAGCAGATCCCACATGGTTCCTGTTCGCTGTTCATTCAACCAGAGGCCGTGAGTCAGCCCTGGTGGCCTGAGGCCAGCTGAGGACGCAGCCCAGCCTAGGCAACAAGGCGGGAACGTACCTGCTGGGGGTGGCCAGCGGCCACCCAACCCAGACTGTCACAGACTAGGATAGTTGGGGCAGGACCGGACCCCGGGGTCTGCTTACAGGAAGAGCAGACCGGGGAGGTGCACGTGTGCCCAGCCACTGGGGAGGTGGACCGAGTACTGAGCTGGGGAAAGAGGGTCCCTTTTTTCAGGCTCTACCCTGGCCCCAGCCTGTCCAGAGCTGGTGGCGGAAACACGGCATGATCTGTAAGCCGGCCAGCTCCGGCCAGCTGGGGTCCCTCCCTGCAGCCCCCTTGTCCAGCAGCCTGGCTGGGACTCCCTTGCGGCCCTGCGGCAGGCCTGAGGTCGAGGGGCCTATGGGAGGCTCTGTGGCTGCAGAAAGAGCTCAGGCCCAACCATAAGCAATCTGCAGAGACCCCCATGGCTCTCAGCTCAGTCACCAGCTCAGTCACAGAGGCAGGGGCTGCCTGGATCTCCTGGGATGCCCAGGCCTCCTCTCCCCTGCCCAGCCTCCCCCACCAGATGCCTCTCCGCTGACCCCTTCCCAGGAGTTCCCTCCCTAGGACCGCTCCCCGCAGGCCTCCCCGCGACCTTCCCCAGGCCTCCCGTGCTCCCCTCCTGAGCGGCAGAGCCAGCCAAGCTTCTCAGCTCCTAAGTGGGGCTCTTGCCTCTTTATGAGTCTCCCACCCCATAAAAGAGATCACCGCAGAGCTGTCCAGAACCCCTGGAAACAGCTGGGCCGGCCGGTGGCAGGGTGGGCGGAGAGAGGCGGCTCAGTGCACGAGCAGCCTGGGGGTCACCCTGGGATCTCCAGCCACCCTGTCCAGGACCGGGCAGCTGCAGCCCTGCGCAGCCCCTGCCTCCCACCCACCACCCCTGAGCCTCTCTGCTGGCTGCAGGGGTGTGGGTTGCACCGGCCCCTCCAGGACATCCAGGGGGATCAGGCGGGGTTGACAACAAATGCCTGCTGATTAATAAAAGCTTGATGGGAATTTCATAGCTGCCAGGATCCTAAACATTCTCCAGGAACATCTGGCGGAGACCAGGCCGCCTGTTTATGTTCACAATGAGAACATTTTTTCCGACACAGCCCACAGCGATTGTCTCCCTCAGAAGCAGCGCTGGGGACGCCCTCCCGGGCCGGGCTGCCGCCAGCCAGCCTTCCTGGGGCCCAACCCCTCGGCCGGCCCTGCAGCATGGGACCCCACCCCCGAGTGGGAGAAGGAGCCTGAAGCCAGGCCTGCGGGGAGGGCCCTGGGCGGGCTCTTCCGCCCCCGTCCTCCCTCTCCCAGATTCCAAGTCCCCCCACCCCACAGAGGGGCTCCCTGGCTTCTGGCCCGCCCACCACGGCCTTGCCAGGGGAGGGGAGCGGCGTGGGTCACCTGGGAGGCGGGGGGACCCCCACCCATCCTCATCGTACACGGTGGGGACCGGGCTGTGGGCCCCTTCGGCCCCCACCTACGTGGCCGCGTCCTGTCCCTCCTGCCCTGAGCCTGGGGCCTCCAGGGGTCCCTCTGGGGGCGTCCAGGAGGGGGAGGGCAGCTGTGGCGTGGAGAGGGCCTTGCGCACCCAGATGGCGGTGAGGGCGGGCGGGACCCGAGGTCGAGCCCCGGGAAGGGGCGGCAGCACCCTCCGTGCTCACCCCACCCCGACCGCAGTGACCACGGGGTCAGGGTTCTGTCCCTGGGCTGCCCCGCGCCACTGTGTGTGGTCCTCGTGGGAGCCAGTCATTTATTTTTCTTTTTCCCTCCTCTTCCTTTTTAATAAAATGCATCAGAGAGGAGGGCAGATGCCACCTCTGATGTCCTTGTAAAACACGTGTGCGTGCTGTGGCGGGGACCCTCCGCGAGCTCCCCTCACCGGGGCACCAGCCTCCCTGCTCATGGAGAGGGGGCGTCAAGCCCGATGAGCTCATGCTGGGCCTTGGAGACCCCCGACACTTTGCAGATACACAGAGAAGCCCCGGGTCCCCAAGGTGGTGGGGTCCAGGCTGGGAGGGGGTGGGTGGCCACCCCCAGGCCTCCCTCCACAGCTCCAAAGGAGCAGGGCGGGGTCCAGCATCCTGAGACCTAGGGCCACGGCTGCCAGTTCTCGGCTGTAACCCTTGCCCCTGGACTATGCTCAGGCAAAGGGCGGGGCCTGAACCCGCAGCAGCTCAAGGTTGAATCCTGCTCCAGTTGGGTAGGAGAAGGGTCTGGCCTCCGTGACCGGGTGTCCCCACGGCTCGGCTCACAGTGCTGGGTAATGTGTGGGCACCCAGGCCTCCCCTCCAGAGGGGCACCCAGCGCTGCGGGAATGTGGGCGGCTGGGACAGGCACTCGCAGCACCCAGACACTTGCTCTAAGTGACAACCCCGCTGTTCCCTGGTGTTCGTTTTCCCTGCAGAACTGATCTCAGCACCCACCTGCCCACCATACAGGCAACTTCAACAAAGCCCTGTAGGTAGGCCCAGCCCGGCCTCCCCTGCACAGCCTCAGAGACCTGCCACCCCCACCGAGTCCAGACACCCACTCGGCCATCCCAGGCTTCGGGTGCCCAGAGGTCAGGTGTCCAGGGCTCAGGCACCCACGGCCCAAGTGTCCACAGTCCAGGAATCCAAGCCCCAGGTACCCACAGCCCAGGTATCTAAGGCTCAGGTGTCCACAAGCCAGGCATCCATGGCCTAGGTGCCCACATCCTGGTACCCATGGCCCAGAGAGCTGGGCTGCAGCGGGCGGAGCGTTCTGGGAGGGCTCTTCAGCCCCACACCTGGTCGGGCCAGCATTATCAGGTGTTGCCACCAACCACTGGCTGGTATCTCCTGGAGGAACCCCATCCTTCGACGGCACCAACAGGACCTCCTCTTCTCACTCAGCCACCGGCCCTGTGCCCTCTCCCCACCCCATCCCCTGCCCTTCCCATGCACCCAGGAGCCTGGGAGGGCCTGGACTGCAGACACTTATTCAGGGCCAGTCACCTGCTGGACAGAGCCCCCCAGGACACTGCCTCCCTCCATCCCTCCTGGTCTGCCCCCCACACTCCAGCCACTCCCCTCAGATGTAGAAAAACCACCCCCAGAGACTGTCCCTGCTACCTAGGCAACCCCCTTGTCCTGTGCAGCGGAGGACCTCTGACCCCTCCTGGCCCTTCTGGAGGGAGCTGTGGAACCAGAATGAAGGCTGAGAGGATGTTGGCCGCCACAGCCCTGGCCTCGGTGATGGGGTGTGGGAAGAAAGATCTCCAGCCACGCCAAAGGCTTCCAACAGTCTTCACTCGGGACAGCAGGACAGCGTCTGGGAAGCTGGAGATTGGTTGGCGGGAACCACCCCGAGATTTTACGGCCCCCTGGAGGGAGTGCCTCAGAGAGGAAAGGGCCAGTCCCACCCTTTGAGGTACCCAGGGGACTGTCTTAAAGGCAGGACGATTCCAGAACCCTGCCCTGGGCCCCTGGCCTCCCAGTGTCTGTTCCTGTGTCCGGAATGCTGGGTCTGGAGGTCATCAGCCAGGAAAGCCCCCAGTCATCATGGGCAGGACTTGGCAGAAACAAAGCTTTTTCTAGAAAACTCTAACTTGCCTTGGGTCAGGGGTGGCCTGAAGGACCCACAGAGCAAGGCAGAAGGGGCGTGGGTGGCCTCTGAGGCTGCATCACAGAGGCGTCGCAGCTTCAGACATAGTTCCAGGACCGGCCATGTTGTGAGGACACTCAAGCAGCACTGTAGAGAGATCCCCCACGCAGAGAAACCGAGGCCCCCGCCAACAGTGGGCCCCAACTCCAGGGGGCTGGAGCCCATTCGCCTCGCAGAGGCCCCACCCAAGTCAGGCCCCAATCCTGACCCATGATGACCACAGAGGCAGCAAACAATGATCGAACAGGAACCAGTTCACTCAGGTTCGGAGCGCATGGTTCTGCACCCAGAATACACACCCTTAAAGTCTGTTGGCAGGTGATTTCCTGGGCACCCATGGGTGTGACTTGCTCTGTTGCTGGGAGGCTGCTCCAGGGCCCGCTGAGGCACAGGGTCACACACATGCACACGCAGACACGGATGGCTGCAGGAGGGCACGGCCCGAGAGTGCAACTGCGGCACCCAGGGCCAGGGTGGGGCTTCCATGTGCCCACTGGGGCACCAGAGGGACTGCTCATCTACTCACACCACAGCCAGGGGGAGGCTCCAGGCCTCCAGGGCAGAGAGAAGATGGGGGGCTTCAGGACAAAGAAATGGGATGCAGGGGCTACCTGCACAGTCCCTCTGCAGGTGGGGGGCAGGTTAGGAGGGCCGGAGGTGGTGGCTGTCCTGATGGGCCCTCCGTGGGAGGCCGCAGGTCCAGGAGCCACCTGTCTATCCCTGAACAGAGATAAGAGTGCCCAAGGAGGGGACCATGCTCCCCTCAGCCCCCTTGTCTGTGGCCATCCAAGCCCAGGGACCACCCTATGTGCAGGTGGGGAAACTGAGGTTCAGAGAGCTGGTGAAAGCACTGACTCTATATGGCTTCCTCAGCCCCAGGATCAGCCAGAGGTGCTCCTGGAGTTTAGGGGAGATGACATACAACTTCCTGCCTATCCAGGGGGTGGAGGAGCCAGGCCCAGGTTGGGCAGGTGGGGAAAAGTCATCCTGGCACTTCTGGGCAGCGGATGAAGCTGCATAGGCTGAGCAGGAGGAGACGGAAGGGCCAGCTTGTGCTCAAGCAATGTGCATATGCACACACAGATACACCCGTGCACATGAGTGAGCACACACCCGGACATGAGTGAGCACACACACACCCGTGCACATGAGTGAGCACACACACCCATGCACATGAGTGAGCATGCACACACACCCGTGCACATGAGTGAGCACACACACCCATGCATGAGAGTGAGCGTGCGCACACACCCGTGTACATGAGTGAGCACACACACCCCCATGCACATGAGTGAGCGCACACACACCTGCACATGAGTGAGCACGCACACACACCTGTGAACATGAGTGAGCACACACCCCATTGCACATGAGTGAGCACACACACACCTGCACATGAGTGAGCGCACACACACCTGCACATGAGTGAGTGCACACACCCCCGTGCACATGAGTGAGCACACACACCCACGCACATGAGTGAGCACACACACACCCGTGCACATGAGTGAGCACACACACCCCTGTGCACATGAGTGAGCACACACACACCTGCACATGAGTGAGCACACACACCCCCATGCACGAGTGAGCACACACACCTGCACAAGAGTGAGCACACACACACCCCGTGCACGAGTGAGCACACACACCCCCATGCACATGAGTGAGCACACACACCCTGTGCACGAGTGAGCACACACACCCCCATGCACATGAGTGAGCACACACACACCCGTGCACATGAGTGAGCAAACACCTGCACATGAGCACACACACTCTTGCACATGATTGAGCACACACACCTGCACATGAGTGAGTGCACACACCCCCGTGCACATGAGTGAGCACACACACACCCGTGCACATGAGTGAGCACACACACCTGCACATGAGTGAGCAGATACACACCCGTGCACATGAGTGAGCACACACACCCCTGTGCACATGAGTGAGCACACACACACCTGCATGAGTGAGCACACACACCCCTGTGCACATGAGTGAGCACACACCCATGCACATGAGTGAGCACACACACACCTATGCACATGAGCACACACACCTGCACATGAGTGAGCACACACCCATGCACATGAGTGAGCACACACACACCTATGCACATGAGCACACACACCTGCACATGAGTGAGCACACACACACCCGTGCACATGAGCACACACACCTGCACATGAGTGAGCACACACCCCTGTGCACGAGTGAGCATACACACACCCATGCACATGAGAGCACACACACACACCTGTGCACATTAGTCAGCACACACACCTGCACATGAGTGAGCACACACATACCCGTGCAAATGAGTGAGCACACACACCTGCAATGATTGAGTGCACACACACCCGTGCATGAGTGAGCACACACACATCCATGCACATGAGCACACACACCTGCCATGAGTGACCACACACACCCATGCACATGAGTGAGCACACACACCTGCACGTGAGTGAGAACACACACCCATGCACGAGTGAGCACACACACACCCCATGCACGAGTGAGCACACACACCCCCATGCACATGAGTGAGCACACACACACCTGCACATGAGTGAGCACACACACATCCCTGTGCACATGAGTGAGCATACACCCATGCACGAGTGAGCACACACACCCATGCACATGAGAACACACACACACGTGCACATGAGTGAGCACACACACACCCATGCACATGAGTGAGCACACACACCTGCACATGAGTGAGCACACACACCTGTGCACATGAGTGAACACACACCTGTACGAGTGAGCACACACACACATGCACATGAGTGAGCACACACACCCGCACATGAGTGAGTGCACACACACCCATGCACGAGTGAGCACACACACGTCCATGCACATGAGCACACACACCTGCCATGAGTGAGCATACACATACCCATGCACATGAGCATGCACACCTGCACATGAGTGAGCACACACACACCCATGCACATGAGTGAGCACACACACACCCGTGCACATGAGTGAGCACACACACACCTGTGCACATGAGTGAGCACACACACCTGCACATGAGTGAGCACACACACCCATGCACATGAGTGAGCACACACACACCTGCACGAGTGAGCGCACACACACTCATGCACATGAGTGAGTGCACACACACCCCATTCACATGAGTAAGCACACACACACCCGTGCACATGAGTGAGCACACACACACCCACATACGTGTGCCTGCCAAGTTGGCATGAGATTGGCCTGGGACTCCCCAGCCCAGCTTCCCCCTTGCCCCAGGGAAGGCTCCGTGGGAGGCCGGGCAAGGCCAGCTGCAGCTGCACCCAGACCGGCCCTGGGGCTTGGCTCCCTGGAGGGCGGCCGTGGGGGCCGAGCACATGTGCTAGAGGCCCCGCCACCCCTGCATGGACGCAAGGGGGACTCCACACCTGATTTACGACAGGGCTCCCGCACACGTGTCAAAGACGCCGTGTTAAGCAGCAGCATAAAAATAATGTATAGGTGACCGCAACGTTTTTATGACCTTCCTCAGCCCGGCCTGGAATGCCGGGATCCAGCAGGTGAAATAACACACATTTCGGCGGCTGCAGCCGCAGCGGCCCAGGGCAGGCAGGGAGTCGGGAGGCTGCGTCTGGCCTCAGCCCTGGGGGTAGCCTGTGTTGGCGTGTGCAGGGTCAGAAGAGAAGGCGGATGCCAGGATGGGGTTAGGACGGAGCCCCAGAGGACTCAGGACACACAGCATGGTGGATCGGCCTGGGGGGTCCTGTGGCAGGGCCGCCCAGCAAGGGCTGCAATGTCCCACAGACAGGCTGCAGGACAGCCTTCCAGAGCCTGCACCTGCTCTAGGGTCCGTTGTCAATGGGGGCGTCGCTCGAGGGGAGCACAGCCCTTGAATCCGTGATGACTCGGGCTGCAGCAGTGGGGAGGCTGGGCGTGCCCCCAAGTGAGCTGCAGTGAGAATGCAGCAGCCAGCCCTCGCTGCCTGACAAACACCCACCGAGCACCTCCTGACTTCAAGTAGGAAGGGCCAGGAGCCCCTGTAAAGGTGGGGCCAGCAGGGCCTGAGGGTGCAGCCTGGGGCCCAGGCAGAGGCTGCGTTTGGACCATGAGGACGCTGGGCTTGCAGAAGTGGCCACAGCAACACCCCCATTGGCTCCAGCCTCCCACCTCCCACCAGGGAGGAGAGGCCCCCAGGGCTGGGCGGGCCTTTTGGTGCAGGCAGGGAGATGGGGGGCTCCAGGTCTGGGCAGAAGGGGGCCCGGCTCCCAACCATGTACTCTCTCTGTCTCTGCCTCTTTATTTCTGTCTCTGTCCCTCTAGGTCTCTCTGGGTCTCTCCCTCCCTCCCTCCCTCCCTCCCTCCCTCTCTCTCTGTCTCATCTCTTCCTCCCCCCGCCACCCCCCACCTGCTCTAGGAGCGAGTGCCGGGTAGTCAGGAAGCCCCTGGGTGTCGGGTGGCCCCATAGGAACCCCTAGGCTGCCAGTTCTGATTGTGTAGTCAGACAACAGTCCCACCCGAGAGGCAAGCCAGGTGGCCTTGTGGCCCGGTGTGGAGCGGGGCTGAGATGGCGCTGTGCTGGAGAGTGAGCAGCCGTAGGAGGCGCTGGGAGCAGAAAGCCCTGGATCCCACCCAGCCCAGAAAGGAGATGGGGAAGGAATTCCGGGAATTCGTAGGGAGGGGCAGGAGGACCGGGGCGGGTGGGGCGTGGGCGGGGCTGAAGTGCCTGGCTGTTCTGTTCTTCCCGCTTCTCTGAAGTCTGCAGTAGCACACAGTATATTTAGGATCAGAAAAAACAACTTCTAACCCCAAGGCTCCCCCGCCCTCAGGCCAGGGACTGAATATTGCTTCTGGTTCTCAAAGCCTGTGTCCCCGTCACCCCTGCTGACCACCTCCAGCCCAGGCCCCCTACTCCCCCTCCAGCCACCTCGTCCCTGCAGCCACCCAAGGCTGGCCTCCCGGTGGTGTCCCGTGAGCACTTTCGAGGGAGCTGAACCGGTGACACCGCAGCTCCCACTCCTTGGGGTGTGGGGAGGGCAGAGGGGCCAGACAGCTGGGGGCTCTTCCACCTGACGGCCATCAGAGGTCTTGGGCCTCTGTGTCTGGCCCACAGAGACTCAAGCTCTTCTATCTTAGGGCCCAGGAGAGTGAGGGAGTGACATCCAAGACAGGGAGTGACGTCCAAGACAGGGAGTGATGTCCAAGACAGGGAGTGGCTGGGAAGAGGAAGGCCACAGGCTAGCAGGGCCTGGGAACCCCCAGTCACTCTCCAGGCTGTGGTTTGACACCACAGGAAGGCCGCGGTCAGGCCAGAGACTCCCCAGCGTGGACTGTGGGTTGTGCCAGGGCCTGGCATGCTTGATGTGCTCACCATGCTGGGAGGACAGAAGAGGCCAGCACTGACCTGCCCTCACCCCTAGGTCGGGGCTGGCTGCAGCTAGAGCTGTCCATCACCCACAAGCCAGTGGCAGGTTCTGGCAGTGGCCCTGCTGGGTCTCCAGCCCACGTGGCTAGGGGAAGAGGAGTGCTTGCGGAGGAGGAGAAGGAAAATGCAGGAGTTGGGGGTGCTGAGCCCCGAGTCCCCCACTGGCAGATGACCCTTTCTGAGTGTGACATTCACAAACCCAGTGGGATCCTCCGCTTGGCCAGCACAGCCTCCTGCAGGAAGCCCTCCAACCATTCCCTTCTTCCATTCGGCTTTCTCCCAGAGAATTTGGGGTACAACAGGGGTTTCCCAAGGTCTTCAAGGCAGCACTCGGGGGCTGTGGCAGGTAGGGAGCCCCCAGATGTCTGTCCCCGCAGACCCTCTTCCAGCATGGAGACCGGCTGTTCTGTCCCGGCCGCCCCTCGTCCACCAGCAGCTCACCCCACCCATCACTGCGTTCTCAGACCTTCACGGCCTGAGTCGGAGGCAGCAAGAATAAAAACCCACAGGAAGGGAACGAACTTATCTGTTGTGGCATCTTGGACATTCTTCTGAACTGTGGAAGCACAGCCTGGGGGTGGCTCTCTCCGACTGCATCCAGTGATTCTGAAGGAGAGGGGAGCCAGAGAGGTGGAGTGGCCGCAGCCTTTGGGTGCTGGCATGGGACAGGTGGGTGCCCGAGCACAGATGTCCATGCTTGGCTCTGTGCACAGCCCAGGCACAGGGCATCCACGGCTCTCAAGCCACGAACGCACAGCCAGGACAGGTGTGGGAACACGATTCCAGGACGTGTGATGCCTGCAGGCACTCACCGGGACCCACAGTGGCCACGAACGCATCCACGCCCTTCCCACAGACTCAGACACAGGGTGTCCGTGATGCATGCATCCATGCCCGTGCCCATGCCACATGCAAGCAACCACGAAGGGTGTCCACACACCAGCCCAGACGCCTGGTGCTTGCAGGCACACGCCTGGGACCTGTGGTGCTGAACGTGCCCATGCTCTTCATGTAGACTCAGACGCAGGGTGCCCACGACACACGTGTTCATGCACACGCCTGTGAAGCTGAGCGTCCATACACGAGCCCAGATGCATGATGCCTGCAGGCGTGTGCCCAGGACACTGGTGCTCACCACACCATGCACGGGCCTCCGCCACTGTCTCAGAGTCCACAGCTGTGAGCACACGCATAGACCCCTTTTCTCTGTCACAGGCCAGGTGGGGACACACACTCCTGCTCACAGACACATGGCAGACAGACTGGAGAGCGCACGCGCACAGCCTCCGTGACACGCCCACCCCCAGGCTTAGAGGGTGAGAGGCCTTGGGGGCTTCTGGTGGGGGATGGGGCACAGGGGCTGGGGCTGAGGCGAGACTGATGCAGGATGGAGCCCCTAGACCCTGGGCTGGTTGGCGACTCGGGGTCAGCATGGCAGCCGGAGTCGTCCACCCTTCCCCTCGCCCATCATACTGTCAGCCGGGGCAGTAACATTCCCGTTGCCACCGGCGACCCATCAGCAGCATGGGGACACGGGGTCATCCACTGCTCTTGCTGCCACACCCTCTGTGAGGAAAAATTCCGCGTGTTAACATCGGTGAGGAAGACTGCTCCAGGGCGTGGCACGTGGTGTGGGTCCTGCCTTGGGGCCTTGGGGAGATGGGAGACAGCAGAGCGGGGGCAGAGAAGCCGCGGAGCAGCGTGGGGTCCGTGGGTGGGAATGACTGAGAGGAGACATCAGGGGTGAGGGGCGTGTCTGGCTAAACCCACCTCCCAGGGTCCTTGCTGCAGACAGGCAGGGTGATCAGACGTCACCTGGGGACGGTGGAGGATGAGGGCCCTGATCGGATGTCATCCAGGGTGAGCAGATATCCAGGGTGGGTTCATTATGAAATCGGACCATGCAGGCTGGGCGCGGTGGCTCACGCCTGTAATCCCAGCACTTTGGGAGGCTGAGGCAAGAGGATCTCGAGGCCAGGAGGTTGAGACCAGCCTGGGCAACACAGTGAGACCCCATCTTTACAAAAATGAGAATGAAAATGAGCCCATCAGACATAACTACAGACATGCAAAAGTCAGGCCTGGGGCAGTGAGTTGGCGCAGGCTGAGGGGACCCCTGCCTCTCCCCGTGCACCTGCCGCCTCAAGTCCAGGTTCGTGCTGGGGCCGTGAGTGGGGCGGCACCCCAGACCTGGACTCCTGGGCCGCTGCTCGCTCTGGTCTCAGGTGCCCTTCCCAGGAGGGGCTCTGGGCGAGGGCTGGCCCTGCAGGTCCCTCAGCCTGTCGGGAGAGCCACCCAGGACAGGGGCTTCAAGACCCCGGGCACTCTCGGCTCGGGAGGCCCGGCCCTGTTTCTTGCATTCCAGCAGAGGGCCAGATCTGATAGGGCAGCATTCCTCTCGCCGAGCGTGCCCGGGGTGGCTGGTCGGCACCAGGCCCCACTGGGAGTCTCACTGGGCAGAGGCGCCCAGCTTCGAGCTGCCACCCCTGCAGGACCCCGGGAGCAGGGCCTGGGCTGCCAGGTGGCCCTGGGAAAGCACAAAGGGCTGTTTGTCTTCAGCCTCAGGTGAGGAGGAAGGGCCTGCCGGGAGGCTGGAGCCAGACTCTGACCCCCTGTGACCCCTGAGCTCTGTCTTCCCAGCAGCCGCAGCTGGTACCTCCCCTCTCTGGGCCTCAGCTTCCCTGCTGCCATCCATCCGCTCGGTCAGTTTCTCCAGAGTGGTCACTCACGGTCTCTGTCAGGCTGCAGGGGCTTGAGCCCACCCTCCCCTGGAAGGGCCTATGGTAGGGAGGGAACTGGGGCAGGCAGCTGTGGGTCAAGCCCAGAACAGAGGGTCCAGGGACCTGTCAGCATCCAGGTCCCCAGTGAGTGCACCTCTGAGATGGGCTTTGCAGTGTGACTAAGAGTTCACAAAGTGAGAAGCGTGTTCCCTGCCGGAGGATACGGCCCAAAAGTGGGTGGTCCTCAGGGCCTGTGGTTCCAGGGACCCACGGCTAAAGCCTGGGCCCAGGAGAGATGAACAGGGGCAGGGTGAGGGCAGACGGGGCCAGGAGGCTTCCACACAGTAGATGCCTCGGTTACAATGCCCTCTCCTCTTCCTGCAAAGCAGTGGCCTGTGGGCCAACCCTCCCACACCCCCCGTACCTGCCAGGCTTCGAAACAGTCCACAGGGATACATAGGGCCCCTGGCCAGTATCTCGCTCCTGTCCCCAGGCGTCCCCAGTGCATGGAGGCTTCAAGGGGCACTGGCCGCAGACATTTGGTGATTATTTCCGCCACTCAGAGCCGGCACCCCTCCCGGGTGTGTGCTGCGGGCCAGGTCGGGGGACAGCTCGTTGCTCCTTCCCACTTGCTGTGTGATTCCAGGAGCTCCAGGCCTCTCTGGGCCTTCAGGTGGGCCCCGTGGGAAAAGCTCTGCTCCCAGCTGGCCAGGCACAAGCTGAATGCCCTAGAGGGACACAAGGCCACGTGGGAGGTGGAGACCCGAGCCTCAGAAGTACAGGAGCCAAATGCCAGGCGGTCTCCAGCTGCCCACAAAGGAGCCACAGTGACACCTTGCAGCTCCACGCTCACTTCCCTGGGGAAGGGCCCTGTGGCCAGCGTGGTGGGCACTGCCTGCCTGCCCTGGCTGAGCTGCACAGGGACCCACCTGGGGAAGCCCACCACGCCATGGACGGGGGCACACAGCCCGACCTAGCACTGCCCCGGAGGCTCCCAGGGGACGGAAGCTGGAGGGGCCCGGTCTCTATTGCCAGCTGCTGATGAGCCACACCTCCAGCTCCCGCATGAACCGAGGCCGGGTAGACGGAAGCAGGGGAGCCCCCAACTCCCAGTGCAGGAGCTGCAGGTCCCGCCCGGGTGTGGGCTGCCAGGCCTCCCACTGCACGGTTCTCCTAGGAGGCTCAGCTCAGCAGCTCGCTGGGTTTCCTGTCCCTGCGGCCTGGCCCTGTCACCATTCTTCAGCCCCAAGATCCTTCTGGCAACTCCGGTTCCTCACACTGGCTCCACACAGCACCTCCCTGCCTTCCTGGCCTCTGCCCACTCTGCCCACCTCCCTCCTCCTCCTTCCTCCTCCTCCTCCCACCCCCCTCCTCCACGAGGCATCACCAGGCCCACGTGTTTGTCTTTTCACAGTGGAGAATTGTACTGATACTATTGTAATTACAAAAGCCGCAAGCTGCAAGAAGCTCCCAGGGAAACGTGCTCCTCAGTCCTTCCCGCTAGCTGGGTAGTCAGGGCCAACACCCAGACTCCAGCCACCGCACCGGGCAGGGGTTACTGTCACCACACATCAAAGCATGAAGTCACGCATAACGGTACAGATTAAACATGCCACAACCAAGTGACATCTAAGAGCAAGAGAACGTGGACAGGAAGAGGGGTCAGCGACCTGGTCCAAGGAGAGCCACTTGGACAAGGAGTGTGACCCCAACGGACACCAGCGTCTTGCAACGAAGAGACCTTGATGTGGGCGGAGCCTCGGCAGTGGGGGCTGAACCTGACCCTGAGTGACAGCAGGATGGGGCCTGTTACGTGGCCCCCTTGAGATGGGGAAGCCCTGCTGTTTCTATGGCCACAGAGTCCTTGGCAGTGTGCCTGGCCACGCCCTTACCTGATGTTGCGGGGGCAGTCTCTGTGGATTAGGTGAGCGTCTGGGCCCTGCTGGCCTGATGTCCCCTCCAGGGCAGGAGGGAGTCACTTCCTAAGAGGGAGTGACTCTGTGAAGGGTGCTCTGCACACCTTGCAGCTTGTCCCATGCCCCACCCATGCCCGAGCAAACCATGCCAGCCCCCATGCCCGCATGCCAGCGCATCCTAGTGACCCTGGCACCTGGACTCCAGAGAAGCCTGCCCATCCCAGCCCCTCGAGGAGAGACTGGATGCCCACAGCTGCCTCGCCCAGGGTGGCCCCTGCAGGCCCCTCGGCCTCCTTCCAGATGTGTCACCTGTTCTGCCACCTTGGGGCCATTGGCTCAGAGTTACAGGGACATCAGGGCTGCGCTGGTGTGTGGGGGTCCCTGCCACTCTGAGTAGACAGGGATTTCATGTGTGGCCGAGTGCTTAGGAAATCCCCCAGGGCTGGGCACAGAGGCTCATGCCTGTAATCCCAGCATCTTGGGAGGCTGAGGCAGGAGGATTGCTTGAACCCAGGAGTTTGAGAGCAGCCTGGACAACACAGTGAACCCCCATCAAACAGAAAATAAAGTCAGCCAGGTGCAGTGGCACATCTGGTCCTTGCTGGCCAGATGCCCTGTCAAGGGCAGGAGGGAGTCTTTTCCTAAGCAGGAGTGACTACGCGAAGGGTGACAGAGTCTACTGTGGCTACTTGGTCAGCTCAAGTGGGAGGGTCGCTTGAGCCCAGGAGTTTGAGGCTGCAGGGAGCTGTGATTGCATCACGGGACTCCAGCCTGGGCGACAGAATGAGGCCCTGTCTCTAAAAAAATTAAATAAATAAAATAAGAGGACCTACGACCGTGCCATGGGCCCCTACACTTAATAAGCTGGGCTCTAACTGCTGCAGAGTTTCCTAAGCTCCGGCCTCCAGCTGAGCAGCATTTGGACCATCGCCGCCCGCCACGCCTCTCCCGCCCCCCTGCTCCAGCAGCCACGGCGGCAGCCTTCCCTGGACAGGACACTGACTTCAGAGCTTCCTCCTGATGAGAGACCGCGGCCGTGGGCTGGTCCTGGCCAGGTCACACAGGCTGTGGGCTCGCACACCTCTGCGTCGCGGAAAGACCCAACGGGATACAGTCACGTGTGAAGCGTCACCCCAAGGTGAGCGTCCGTCACTGGTCACATGCGTGTGTGTTCCATGCACACGTGTGAGGGCCGCCCTCACGGGTCTCCCAGCCCTCCCGTGGCCTGTGGAATGTGCGCGTGTGGCCCCTGGACTGCACACCCCTCTCATTCTGCTCCCCACTAGCTCCTCCTCACCTGCACAGCCCCCCAGAAGCTGCTCTGGCCACATGCAGGCTGGTCAACGACCTCCAAGGCCAAGTCTGGCTGCTGAGTTCCTCCTTCATCACTGTCACCATCAGTCCCCTTGTCCACACACTCTCCTGCCGTTAGAATGACTTTCAGAAAACCAAAACTAGATGGTATTCACTAGTGTCATGTATTTGTAAAAATCAAGCAGAATATAAGTGCTCCGTCAGAGTAAAACACGACCCCAGCTTCCTTCCCTGAGAAGTAAACAGTGCTAACCCTGTGAAATGTAATCCAGGCCTCCCCACCGGCCATTCTGCAGGCTCCTGGGGTTAACACGCAGGCCAAGAGATTTACCGTTCATCTAATTAAAGGGCTACCTTAAATGCGTGCTGTTGACTGTAAATATGTTCTTTAAATTATGGGAATGAAGGAAAGAGAAAGAGAGAGAGAGGAAAAGAAGAAAGAAAGGAAGAAGAGGGAGGGGAGAAAGAAGAGGAAGGAAGAAAAGAAATAAGGAAGAGAAACAAGACGGAGGGAAGGAGAAAAAGAAAATATGAAAGAGAAAAAACCAAAAAGAAGAGAGGGAAGGAAAAAGAAATCAAGAAAGAAGACGGAAGGGAGAGGGAGGAGAGGAGGGAGGGAGAGAGGGAGGAGGGAGGCACGGAGGAGAGGGAGGAGGGAGGCATGGAGGAGAGGGAGGAGGGGAGGGAGGAAGGAGAGAGGGAGGAGGGAGGCACGGAGGAGAGGGAGGAGGGGAGGGAGGAGGGGAGGGAGGAAGGAGAGAGGGAGGAGGGAGGCACGGAGGAGAGGGAGGAGGGGAGGGAGGAAGGAGAGAGGGAGGAGGAGGGCAGGGAGGGAGGAAAGAGGAAGGAGGGAGGGAAGGCAGGAAAGTGAGACTGTTTGGAAGGGTTACTGAGGGACCCTGAGGTCTTTCTTTAACGTGTGAGCTACGTGTTAAACAATCCTTCCTGCCGGGTGCGGTGGCTCACACCTGTAATCCCAACACTTTGGGAGGCCAAGGCAGGCGGATCACGAGGTCAGGAGTTCAAGATTGACCTGGCCAACATGGTGAAACCGTGACTCCACTAAAAATACAAAAATTAGCTGGGTGTGGTGGCAGGCGCCTGTAATCCCAGCTACTCTGGAGGCTGAGGCAAGAGAATTGCTTCAACCCAGGAGACAGAGGTTGCGGTGAGCTGAGATCGTGCCACTGCACTCCAGCCTGGGTGACAGAGCGAGACTCTGGTCTCAGAAAAAACAAAAAAACAAACCGAAAAACAATCCTTCTATGAAAAGAAACGGGCAGGATAGGAGCTGTGAAGACTTGGAGTTAGTTTGCTTTCGGCCACACTGGAGGCTCCTGCTGCAGGCAGCCCCAGCCCCAGGTGTCATTGTGCTGGGGACCGCGACACCGAGTGGCCTCCGCTCGGTTCCTCCAGGGTTCAGGCCTTGGTGGGGGGTACGTGGGCTCTGGCCCACCCACTCTCAGCCCGGGCTCCTCTCCAGATGTCTCCATGTCCAGGTCTTTATTTTTTATTTTATTTTTTTTTATTTTTTATTTTTGAGACGGAGTTTCGCTCTTGATACCCAGGCTGGAGTGCAATGGCGCGATCTCGGCTCACCGCAACCTCCGCCTCCTGGGTTCAGGCAATTCTCCTGCCTCAGCCTCCTGAGTAGCTGGGATTACAGGCACGTGCCACCGTGCCCAGCTAATTTTTTGTATTAGTAGAGACGGGGTTTCACCATGTTGACCAGGATGGTCTCGATCTCTTGACCTCGTGATCCACCCGCCTCGGCCTCCCAAAGTGCTGGGATTACAGGCTTGAGCCACCGCGCCCGGCCCCAGGTCTTTATTTTTATCTTAACACAGGGACCCACACAGCCTGGCTGTCAGGCCACAGCTCTCCCCGCCTCCTTCCCTCCTCACCCACAGGGGAGCTGCTCCGTGGGACCTCCGGAATTCCTCTCCTTGGTTTGCACGCTTGTTTTGTGAAGCATGTCCTCAAAGAGTTGACTGGAAAAGATGTGAGGGTGGAGAACTTTCTGGAATCTGCCTGCCTGAAAATGTCTTTATTCTAGTTTTTTAAAAGCAAGTCTGGCCAGGTGTGGACATCTTGGTTGCAAATCATGGTGCTGTGATTACAGGTGTGAGCCACTGCCCTAGATTTTTTCTCCAGGTCTTCCTAATGATACTTATTAGAGTTTCTTTAAAACTCTCATCTGTGCCCTGGATTATTTCTGTTTCTTCCAGTGTCTTTAGGGTTCGGGCCAGGCACGGTGGCTCACTCCAGTAATCCCAGCACTTTGGAAGGTCAAGGCAGGTGGATCACGAGGTCAGGAGATTGAGACCATCCTGGCCAACATGGTGAAACCCCGTCTCTACTAAAAGTATAAAAATTAGCTGGGCATGGTGGTACGTGCCTGTAATCCCAGCTCGGGAGGCTGAGGCAGGAGAACCACTTGAACTAGGGAGTCGGAGGTTGCAGTGAGCCGAGATCACACCACAGCATTCCAGCCTGGCAACAGAGTGAGACTCCATCTCAAAACAAACCACTAGGGTTTGTGTGAGGGCACCATGAGGTCACTGGAGCATTTTCTGTTTTCGCTCTGTCATCCTTAATGGGTCGCTTCCTTACTCATGATCTCAAGACAGCTGCGGTGACTCCACCATCACATCCTGCATCCTAGGCAGGAAATGGGTGCAAGGGAAAAGATGTGCTGAGCAAAATGGGCATCCTTTCAGCAAAGCGTTGCCTGCTTGCTGGAGAGGAGAGCCTCTCACTGTAGGAATTTATCACAATGTCTCATCGGCCAAAAGGGTGTCAAGTGCCCGCCGTAGATTTTCCTACAGCCAAGGACAAGCTGACCTATTTTTTTCCTCACTAGATTTCTCAGGCTTTATCTTTCCAATTTTTATTAAAAAAAAAAAAGATTACTTTGCTGGTCACAATTTTGTTTATTTTTTGTTTTATTGTTCCTTTTTCATAGATGATTTTCTTTCTTTTCCCCTTCCTTCCTTCTTTCCTTTTGACAGGGTCTTGCGCATCACCCAGGCTGGACTACATTGGCACGATCTCGGCTCACTGCAACCTCCGACTCCCGGGTTCAAGCGGTTCTCCTGCCTCAGTCTCCCCAGTAGCTGGGATTACAGATGCACGCCACCATGCCCAGCTAATTTTTTGTTGTTATTGTATTTTTAGTAGAGACAGGGTTTTGTTATGTTGGCCAGGCTGGTCTTGAACTCCTGATTTCATGATTCTCTGGCCTTGGCCTCCTAAAAAGTGCTGGGATTACAGGCGTGAGCCATCACACCTGGTCTTTCTTTCTCTTTCCCTTTCGTTCCCTCTTTCCCTCCCTCCCTCTTTCTTTCTCTTCCTTTCTTTCTTCTCTCTCTCCCTCCTTCCTTCCTTCCTTCCTTCTTCCCTTTTTTGAGACAGAGTAGTGGCATGATCTCAGCTCAGTGCAACCTCAGCCTCTCAAGTGGCTGGGACTAGCAGCGCCCGCCACCGGTAATTTTTAAATTGTTTTGCAGAGACAGGGTCTTGCTGTGTTGCCCAGGCTGGTCTTGAACTCCTGGACTCAAGCGATCCTCTGGTCTCCATCTCCCAAAGTGCTGTGATTACAGGTGTGAGCCACTGCCCTAGATGGTGTTTTTTCTCCAGGTCTTCCTAATGATACTTATTAGAGTTTATTTAAAACTCTCATCTGTGCCCTGGATTATTTCTGTTTCTTCCACTGTCATTTTTCGGTCTGTCTCCCTGGCGCACCCACACCGATTCTGCGCACACAGAAAGCAGACCACAGCTCACTTGTGCCTCAAACCCCTGACATCCAGAAAGCAGGGAAGTCCTCAGAGACTCAAAGCGTTGCATTGAAACTGAATTTGAAAGGAGGAAGGACTCGTGCGACTTTAGCAATACTAAAAACAAACGAACGGAGGGAGAGTTTTCTTTCCTGAGTGCTGGGATCTCATCAGTGCAGCCAGGGATACAGAATCAGAAAGTGGGAAGTGCTGGGGCTGGACCGGGGTGGGAGTGCCCGTGGGCCCAGGAGCATCACCGTTCAAGGGCAGTGCTTCACTGATGGAAGCAGACAGTCCAGAGGACGAGCCGGCCTTGATCGGAGGCTGGACAGGGAAAACCAGAGTGGCTGGAAGGAGCACCCCAGGAGGGAGGACGGGGCACCCCGGCAGTGCAGACGCTGCGGGCATAGCCCACCCGCCACATGTGAAGGAGAATGCGGATTCCGGTACGGTACAGTACCTCCAACTTCTTCTCTAAGAAGCTGAAAAGCAAAAAGACACGCATCTTGTTTTTAGAGAGAGAAGAAAAGAAAATCAAACGACTGCAGCTCACCCGGGAACAGCATGGGCTTCAGGGCGCCGGCCCTCATGCAGCTGAAAATCCCAACATGGCTGGGCGCAGTGGCTCACGCCTGCAATCCCAGCACTTTGGGAGGTAAAGGCGGGTGGATCACGAGGTCAGGAGATCGAGACTGTCCTGGCTAACGCGGTGAAACCCCGTCTCTACTAAAAATACAAAAATTAGCCAGGCGTGGTGGCACACACCTGTAATCCCAGCTATGTTGGAAGCTGAGGCAGGAGAATCCCTTGAACCCAGGAGGCGGAGGCTGCAGTGAGCTGAGATCACACAATTGCACTCCAGCCTGGGTGACAGAGCGAGACTCCATTTAAAAAAAAAAAAAAAAAGAAAATCCCCACGTAAGTTCTGGCTTCCTGAAATTGCACTGCTAACAGCCTCTTGCTGGCCAGAAGTCTTGAGGAGAACATGACCAGGTGATGAGCACACATTCTGCACGATCCGTGTCAGGTACTGTGTAATGTGACCAGGTGATGAGCACGCGTTCTGTGTGTCAGGTACTGTGTAACATGACCAGGTGATGAGCCTGCATTCTGCATGATCCATGTCAGGTACTGTGTAACATGGCCAGGTGATGAGCATACATTCTGCGCGATCCATGTCAGGTACTGTGTAATGTGACTAGGTGATGAGCACGCGTTCTGCGTGTCAGGTACTGTGTAACATGACCAGGTGATGAGCACACGTACTGCGTGTCAGGTACTGTGTAACATGGCCAGGTGATGAGCATACATTCTGCGCGATCCATGTCAGGTACTGTGTAATGTGACTAGGTGATGAGCACGCGTTCTGCGTGTCAGGTACTGTGTAACATGGCCAGGTGATGAGCACGCGTTCTGCGTGTCAGGTACTGTGTAACATGGTCAGGTGATGAGCATGCATTCTATGCAATCCATGACAGGTACTGTGTAACATGACCAGGTGATGAGCATGCGTTCTGCGTGTCAGGTACTGTGTAACATGGCCAGGTGATGAGCACGCATTCTGCATGTCAGGTACTGTGTAACATGGCCAGGTGATGAGCACACATTCTGCGTGTTAGGTACTGTGTAACATGGCCAGGTGATGGGTGTACATTCTGCGCAATCTGTGTCAGGTACTGTGTAATATGACCAGGTGATGAGCACATGTTCTGCGTGTCAGGTACTGTGTAACATGGCCAGGTGATGAGCACGCGTTCTGCACGTCAGGTACTGTGTAACATGGCCAGGTGATGAGCCTGCATTCTGCACGATCCATGTCAGGTACTGTGTAACATGGCCAGGTGATGAGCATACATTCTGCGCGATCCATGTCAGGTACTGTGTAATGTGACCAGGTGATGAGCACGCGTTCTGCGTGTCAGGTACTGTGTAACATGACCAGGTGATGAGCACACGTTCTGCGTGTCAGGTACTGTGTAACATGGCCAGGTGATGAGCATACATTCTGCGCGATCCATGTCAGGTACTGTGTAATGTGACTAGGTGATAAGCACGCGTTCTGCGTGTCAGGTACTGTGTAACATGGCCAGGTGATGAGCACGCGTTCTGCGTGTCAGGTACTGTGTAACATGACAAGGTGATGAGCACACGTTCTGCGTGTCAGGTACTGTGTAACATGGTCAGGTGATGAGCATGCATTCTATGCAATCCATGACAGGTACTGTGTAACATGACCAGGTGATGAGCATGCGTTCTGCGTGTCAGGTACTGTGTAACATGACCAGGTGATGAGCACGCATTCTGCACGTCAGGTACTGTGTAACATGGCCAGGTGATGAGCACGCATTCTGCATGTCAGGTACTGTGTAACATGGCCAGGTGATGAGCACAAGTTCTGCGTGTCAGGTACTGTGTAACATGGCCAGGTGATGAGCACCCATTCTGCGTGTTAGGGACTGTGTAACATGGCCAGGTGATGAGCGTACATTCTGCGCAATCCGTGTCAGCTACTGTGTAATGTGACCAGGTGATGAGCACGTGTTCTGCGTGTCAGGTACTGTGTAACATGGCCAGGTGATGAGCACGCGTTCTGCACGTCAGGTACTGTGTAACATGGCCAGGTGATGAGCACGCGTTCTGCGTGTCAGGTACTGTGTAACATGGCCAGGTGATGAGCACGCGTTCTGCGTGTCAGGTACTGTGTAACATGGCCAGGTGATGAGCACCCGTTCTGCGTGTCAGGTACTGTGTAACATGGCCAGGTGATGAGCGTACATTCTGCGCGTCAGGTACTGTGTAACATGACCAGGTGATGAGCACACGTTCTGCACGTCAGGTACTGTGTAACATGACCAGGTGATGAGCACACGTTCTGCATGTCAGGTACTGTGTAACATGACCAGGTGATGAGCATGCGTTCTGCGTGTCAGGTACTGTGTAACATGGCCAGGTGATGAGCACGCGTTCTGCGTGTCAGGTACTATGTAACATGGCCAGGTGATGAGCACATTCTGCGTGTTAGGTACTGTGTAACATGGCCAGGTGATGAGCGTACATTCTGCGCAATCTGTGTCAGGTACTGTGTAACATGGCCAGGTGATGAGCACATGTTCTGCGTGTCAGGTACTGTGTAACATGGCCAGGTGATGAGCACGCGTTCTGCACGTCAGGTACTGTGTAACATGGCCAGGTGATGAGCATGTGTTCTGCGTGTCAGGTACTGTGTAACATGGCCAGGTGATGAGCACGCGTTCTGAGTGTCAGGTACTGTGTAACATGACCAGGTGACGAGCACGCGTTCTGCGTGTCAGGTACTGTGTAACATGACCAGGTGACGAGCACGCGTTCTGCCTGTCAGGTACTGTGTAACATGGCCAGGTGATGAGCACGCATTCTGTGTGTCAGGTACTGTGTAACATGGCCAGGTGATGAGCACGCATTCTGCACGTCAGGTACTGTGTAACATGGCCAGGTGATGAGCATGTGTTCTGCGTGTCAGGTACTGTGTAACATGGCCAGGTGATGAGCATGCGTTCTGAGTGTCAGGTACTGTGTAACATGGCCAGGTGATGAGCACGTGTTCTGTGTGTCAGGTACTGTGTAACATGGCCAGGTGATGAGCATGTGTTCTGCGTGTCAGGTACTGTGTAACATGGCCAGGTGATGAGCACGCATTCTGTGTGTCAGGTACTGTGTAACATGGCCAGGTGATGAGCGTACATTCTGCGCGTCAGGTACTGTGTAACATGACCAGGTGATGAGCACGCGTTCTGCATGTCAGGTACTGTGTAACATGACCAGGTGATGAGCATGCGTTCTGCATGTCAGGTACTGTGTAACATGACCAGGTGATGAGCACACGTTCTGCATGTCAGGTACTGTGTAACATGGCCAGGTGATGAGCGTACATTCTGCGTGATCCGTGTCAGGCACTGTGTAACGTGACCAGGTGATGAGCACGTGTTCTGCGTGTCAGGTACTGTGTAACATGACCAGGTGATGAGCACGCGTTCTGCGTGTCAGGTACTGTGTAACATGGCCAGGTGATGAGCACGCGTTCTGCGTGTCAGGTACTGTGTAACATGGCCAGGTGATGAGCACGTTTCTGCGTGTCAGGTACTGTGTAACATGGCCAGGTGATGAGCACGTGTTCTGCGTGTCAGGTACTGTGTAACATGACCAGGTGATGAGCACGTGTTCTGCGTGTCAGGTACTGTGTAACATGACCAGGTGATGAGCACGCGTTCTGCGTGTCAGGTACTGTGTAACATGACCAGGTGATGAGCACGTGTTCTGCGTGTCAGGTACTGTGTAACATGACCAGGTGATGAGCACGTGTTCTGCGTGTCAGGTACTGTGTAACATGGCCAGGTGATGAGCACGCATTCTATGCGATCCGTGTCAGGTACTGTGTTCACACAACACAGCAGGCTGGAGTCTAGACGCCTTAGTGAGGAAATCCCAAGGAAGAGAAAACGTCGTTCACTCTCCTAAAGGCCTTCGTCCTCCTGGTATTCACCCTGAGAGGCTGCGGAGGAGGAGGGAAGGGGGCTTGGCCTCACCATCTCTGGGTGGCAGAGACAGGAGAAAATCTGCATGTAAGGGACCCACGCAGGGCAAATCGTGCCGTTCAAGGGCCAGCTGTAAATGTGGCAGTTGGTGAATCCCGGTGCAGGATGCTGGGTGCCATGGCAGACAGCCCCTCAGGCCTCCTGTGACCCCTGCACCCCAGGCTGCTGCCCTGACTTGCTCCTGCCCAGCAGAGCAGAGCAGCAGCCCCGCCACCCCTGTTGGCAGCTCCACAGACTTCCAGGCCCCTCCTTCCGGTGTACTGACTCCATCACCTTGGGACGCCGAGGAAGCCACCCCTCAGAGAGGTCCTCAAGGCAGGGATCTGAGGAAGGCCTAGGGGATGGCCCCTCAGTACCCAGGCCCTCCCTCTGACAGGGCACGAAGCCTGGACACAGAACCTGCCCCAGGCGAGCCTCAGATGAGACCCTGGCCTGGCGACACCACATCCTCAAGATACCCCAGGTCTGAGGCCCCAGCCCTTGGAAATGGGTGCTGATAAGCCTGTGTGGGTGAAAACCCACGCGTGCACTCACCTGCAAGCTGGCCCTCCAGGACAGACCCAGGCGTTACCTTCCACGGCTTAGGACTTGCCGCAGAAGCCAGGGAGGACTGGCTGCAGAGCCAAGGCCACACCCCACCCCAGCACCTTCCCCTCTCTCCTCCCTTCCCCTCCCCTCCCACTCTCCCTCCTCCTCCTCCTCTAACTCCCTTCCCCCATCCTCTCCTCTTCTCCCCTCCTCCTTCCCCCTCCCTCCCTGCTGGGAGGCCTCGGCCTCTGGCTGGTAACCACAGCAGGAGCCCCCAGCTGTTGCCATGGACATGGGCCCACACAAACACAGGATGCTGGGCTCTCCTGCCAGCCCCAGACCCCCCACCTCCATCCTGGCCCTGTGCAGGGTTGGGTGGCCAGATGAGGTCATTGCCACGGGAGCCCCCTCCGCAGGGCTGCAGGGGGAGTGTTTATTTGGTCTTGTTTCCCTGGCAACATGCTGGACCCCTGTTCCACTCCATCCACCAGCTACGGGGGTATTCCGGCAAAGCCGTCCAGCCAGGCCCTGCTGCCCCCGGCACCCACGCCAGCCCCTCCACCTGGTCTGGCCAGCCCCACAGCAGACCCCCGCCCAGAATCCCAGGCTGTCAGGCAGGGACCGCCTCCCAAGGGATGGATGGGGAAGCCAAGGCCCTGGAGCCCGGCAGAGGTAGGACCAGGCAGGGCCAGGGCTCTGGTCCCCAGCCTAGACCCTCTGCAGCCGCCAGAAGTGGCCTGCTCTTTCCCGATCAGCCCCCTGTGCCCGGCTGGCCTAAGCAAGGCTACTTCCAGGGAGGTGACAGCTCTGCCCAGCGTGTGCTCCTCCTGGACCAGCCGGCTGCTGCGCACATTGGACAGTGGGCTGGGATGGCTTCCAAGGGAGCACAGAGGCTGCAGAGAGGGCCCAGCGGGGCTTGGAGGAGCAGAGCTCTGGTGCACGTCAGGGGCACTAAGAAGACAGGCAGCACAGTCAGGGGACGAGATGCAGGACAGGTGGAGGCCACCTTCTCATGGACAGCCGCCCCAGCCCCAAGATGAGGCCCACCCACATGGAGAGGCCCCAGAAACAGAGTGCACATGCAGAGAAGGTAAACCCCTGGGACCCCAGGCCCCAGTGCAGGGGCTGCAGCCTGTGTAGCCAGGTGGGGCTGGGAGTGAGGCTGAGCCTCCCACCACCTCCAGACTCCTGCACCCCGGGCCCTCCTGGGCTACCTCCCTCTACCCTGACAGCAGCTGCCTCGGGGGCCGGCCCCACAGCACCTGCAGTGTGCAGCCTGGGCCAGACCCCATGGAGGCAGTGAGGACATCATCCTGGGGTCCCTAACCGTTCCCAAGGTCCATGGCACAGGAAGGGCGACACAGGGCCCAGCCACGGCCTGCCTGGGCTCTGGGGTGCCAGACTCACTCTTTGCACCCTCCCCTCCTCCTTCTCCCACCCCTCCCCCTCCTCCTTTCCACCTTCTTCCTCCCTCTCTGAAGTCAGCCTGGAAGGATCCCACCCAAACCTTCCCACTGCACACCCCAGGCCCTTCTGAGACATTACCTAACCGCGCCTTCTTACCTAATCCCCTAGCCATTCCCTGCCGCCGCCTGGAGGGGAGCCAGATGCCTCAGCGGGGCCCTGGAGCCACCCCAGCCCACCCAGCCCGCCTCGGCCTCAAGCCTGGGCTTGCCTCCGGCCACCTGTGTGTCCTAGGCCTGCCTCCGACCTGCGAATGGCACCTGAGACCGCTCGGCTGGAGTGGCTCCACGCCACGTGGGCCCTGCTTTCCTTGCCCCAGCAAGTCAAGATGCAGATGCCCTATTGTCCAGAAACTGCCTGGGACCAGTGCTTTGACCAGTGCTCTAGCAGGTGGGGAACTCCTGGCGAATTCCAAGGTGTCTCCACCCCCTTGGTGTATGTCGTTGGATAGGGCGGGCCCAGGGCCAGTGGGAGCTTGTCAGCTGGAGGAGGCCAGAGTGAGGGTGGGGGCCTGACCTCAATCACCCAGAAAAGGTGAGGTAGGTGGAGAGAAAGATGAACTATGGCTCAGCACACACCCACAGCACTCAAGCACATGAGTGCATGCAGACACACGCATGGTACAGACACATGGACACACACGGACACAGCACTCAAGCACGTGTGCATGCAGACACATGCATGGCACACATGGACACAGCACTCAAGCACGTGTGCATGTAGACACATGCATGGCAGACACATGGACACACATGAACACAACACTCAAGCACACGTGTGCATGCAGACACACGTGTGGCACAGACACATGGATACAGCACTCAAGCACGTGTGCATGCAGACACATGCATGGCACAGACACATGGACACAGCACTCAAGCACATGTGTGCATGCAGACACATGCATGGCACAGACACATGGACACAGCACTCAAGCACATGTGTGCATGCAGACACATGCATGGCACAGACACATGGACACACATGGACACAACACTCAAGCACATGTGTGCATGCAGACACGTGTGGCACAGACACATGGACACAGCACTCAAGCACATGTGTGCATGCAGACACACATGGCACACACATGGACACACATGGACAGCACTCAAGCACACGTGTGCATGCAGACACACACATGGCACAGACATGGACACAGCACTCAAGCATGTGTGCATGCAGACACATGCATGGCACAGACACATGGACACAGCACTCAAGCACATGTGTGCATGCAGACACATGCATGGCACAGACACATGGACACACATGGACACAGCACTCAAGCACATGTGTGCATGCAGACACATGCGTGGCACAGACACATGGACACACATGGACACAACACTCAAGCACACGTGTGCATGCAGACACACGTGTGGCAGACACATGGACACAGCACTCAAGCACATGTGTGCATGCAGACACGCATGGCACAGACACATGGACACAGCACTCAAGCACATGTGTGCATGCAGACACACACATGGCACACACATGGACACACATGGACACACCACTCAAGCACATGTGTGCATGCACACAAGTGGCACAGACACATGGACACAGCACTCAAGCACACGTGTGCATGCAGACATGCATGGCACAGACACATGGACACAGCACTCAAGCACATGTGTGCATGCAGACACACACATGGCACAGACACATGGACACACATGGACACAACACTCAAGCACATGTGTGCATGCAGACACGTGTAGCACAGACACATGGACACAGCACTCAAGCACATGTGTGCATGCAGACACACACATGGCACAGACACATGGACACAGCACTCAAGCACATGTGTGCATGCAGACACGCATGGCACAGACACATGGACACACATGGACACAGCACTCAAGCACATGTGTGCATGCAGACACATGCATGGCACAGACACATGGACACACATGGACACAACACAAGCACATGTGTGCATGCAGACACATGCATGGCACAGACACATGGACACACATGGACACAGCACTCAAGCACATGTGTGCATGCAGACACATACATGGCACAGACACATGGACACACATGGACACAACACTCAAGCACATGTGTGCATGCAGACACACGTGGCACAGACACATGGACACAGCACTCAAGCACATGTATGCACGCAGACACATGCATGGCACAGACACATGGACACAGCACTCAAGCACATGTGTGCATGCAGACACGTGTGGCACAGACACATGGACACAGCACTCAAGCATGTGTGCATGCAGACACATGGCACAGACACATGGACACAGTACTCAAGCACGTGTGCATACAGACACACGCATGGCACAGACACATGGACACAAACCCAGCCACACATGCTTGCGTGCTCACATGTGGACCCACACAAACCCAGCCACACATGCATGCGTGCTCACATGTGGACCCAGACACACAAACCCAGCCACACGCACACACATGCTCACATGTGGACCCAGACACACAAGCCCAGCCACACGTGCACGTGTGCTCACATGTGGACACAGACACACAAACCCAGCCACACATGCATGCATGCTCACATGTAAATGCACACAGATGGGGACACAGACATACAACATACACACATACACAATGCCTGCAGACACAGATGCACTGACATGCAGACCCACGTGAATCCAACCTCTCACACACACACACACACACACACACACACACACACACACACATACGCAGATGCAGATCCCAAAAGACTGACCAGACACAGAGCATCCACCACATACAGGGGACCCCACCCCACACAGCAGGGATCCAGGACAAATGGGAGGGTTGGCTGTGCATAGTGGTCTGTTCAGCCAGTCCACCCACCAGCAACTTGTCTCCTCAGCAGCCTGGCCGCCGCCTGCCCACCCTGCACCCAGACTGAATTTAGCTGTGGTTTTACTGCTGTCATTCAGAAGAATGGTCTCATTCAGGCCACCTGCTCTCTTGCTGGACAGCTCACATCCCCCTCCTGCCTGGGCACAGAGGCCCAAGTCCCAGGCCACCCTACCCTCCAGAGCCCTGTCCCCCCAGGCAGAGCTATCCAGTGGCTTCACCTGGCAGAACCGAGGCTGAGGGCCAGGGACTGGCCCAGGAAGCCCCCAGCAGCCTCTTGGTAGGAGCTATGCTCCTGAGTCCGGAAAGGAGGCCTGGACTGTTCCCATCAGGGACATAATCCCACATTCCTCAGCGGGCAGCCCCCCTCCCCAGTGCTGTGGTGGGCGTGAACCTGGAGGTCCGGGAGGGCACAGACCAGACGCAAGGTGGCAGGAGAGGGGCAGGCAGGGTCTGGAAGGGCCAGCGAGGGGTTTCCAGCAGGGCATGTCGTGGCAGTGGGGGACCCACGATGTGGGCTCAGAGGGCGATGAAGGTGAGGGGAAGGTGAGGACTGTGGGCCTGGGGCTGGCTCCGAGCCAGGGGGCTGTGCCCAGAAGACCCTAGATGCAGGGCAGGAGGATGATGAGGCCCTGCTGGGGACCTCCTTAAGGAAGAGGCTGTGTGCAGGAGTGGGGTGGAGCCAGGCACCTGAGAAGATGGGGCTGGACAGGGCTTCCTGTGGTATCCCAGGCCTTCCAGCCTGGACACGGGAGGCGCAGAGACCAGGGTGGGCTTGGGCCATACAGCAGCCTAGAGATGCCTGCCCAACAAAGGTGCCCAGTGTGGCTGGGAGATAAGGCTGCTCCCCAGGGGTTCCTTCTTAGGTCCTCCTAATGGTCCTCCTCTTCCTCAGGTTCTCCTCCCCAGGTCCTCCTCCTCCCCGGGTCCCTCCTCCTCCCCGGGTCCCTCCTCCTCCCCAGGGTCCTCCTCCTCCCCAGGGTCCTCCTCCTCCCCGGGTCCCCCTCCTCCCCAGGGTCCCCCTCCTCCCCAGGGTCCCCCTCCTCCCCGGGTCCCTCCTCCTCCCCGGGTCCCTCCTCCTCCCCGGGTCCCTCCTCCTCCCCGGGTCCTCCTCCTCCCCGGGTCCCCCTCCTCCCCAGGGTCCCCCTCCTCCCCGGGTCCCCCTCCTCCCCAGGGTCCCCCTCCTCCCCGGGTCCCTCCTCCTCCCCGGGTCCCTCCTCCTCCCCAGGGTCCTCCTCCTCCCCGGGTCCTCCTCCTCCCCGGGTCCCCCTCCTCCCCAGGGTCCCCCTCCTCCCCGGGTCCCCCTCCTCCCCGGGGTCCCCCTCCTCCCCAGGGTCCTCCTCCTCCCCAGGTCCCTCCTCCTCCCCAGGGCCCTCCTCCTCCCAGGGTCCTCCTCCTCTCCAGGGTCCTCCTCCTCCCCAGGGTCCCCCTCCTCCCCAGGGCCCTCCTCCTCCCAGGGTCCTCCTCCTCCCCAGGGTCCCTCCTCCTCCCCAGGGTCCTCCTCCTCCCCAGGGTCCTCCTCCTCCCCGGGTCCTCCTCCTCCCCGGGTCCTCCTCCTCCCAGGGTCCCCCTCCTCTCCAGGGTCCCCCTCCTCCCCGGGTCCCCCTCCTCCCCGGGTCCTCCTCCTCCCCAGAGCCCTCCTCCTCCCCAGGGCCCTCCTCCTCCCAGGGCCCTCCTCCTCCCCGGGTCCCTCCTCCTCCCGAGGGTCCTCCTCCTCCCCGGGTCCTCCTCCTCCCCAGGGTCCTCCTCCTCCCCGGGTCCTCCTCCTCCCAGGGTCCTCCTCCTCTCCAGGGTCCTCCTTCTCTCCAGGGTCCCCCTCCTCCCCAGGGCCCTCCTCTTCCCCAGGCCCTCTTCCCTAGATACCCCTTCTCCTGAAAGCCTCCCCCTTCCTCCTTCTCCCTGATCCCTCCTCCCCATTCCTCCTCCTTCCCAGGCACACCTCCCTGAGCCCACCTCCCCTCCAAGCCTCCTTTCTTGTCCTCCTCCTCAGGCCCACAGAAGCCCCTGTGGAGGCAGCAGACTGAGATGAGGCTATAATTTAAAATACATTTATTTCGTGTTTCCATTTGTTTCCGGTTCTGTGACACAAAGCTGTTAAATAAATACATTCTCCACAGTCCCTCTGGGACGGGCCACACAGATGAGGTAGAGAAATCATTGCACGCACGGAGACTCAGAGCACACATACGGCCCCTCCCGCCCACCCACGCCTGGCCAGAAGCCACCTGGGGGTCCAGGTCCCTCATGACAGGGCCTGGTGCAGAGAAGGTGGCTGGGTCCCCGCCAAGGAGCGGGCCGAGCGCCTCCCAACAGCCCTTTGTCCTCTACTGCCCCACAGAAGAGAAGCGTATGAAACAGGAGGCTCCGGCCAAGCGGCCTCTTCACCAAGCAAGACATTCGAATATATGTTTGTATAGAAACCAACTTGCTAGCAGACATTTTCAGCCTGCCTCGTTTACAAAAATACTTTTCTGAATACTTATGACATAGAGCTAAATGTGGTATTTGATTAAAAATAAAAACCTTCCTCTGACTTGACGCCCTTCATAGACCCAATAGTGACTGAGTGACAGTCTTGTCATGAGTGTGTGTGGCCAGCTGTGCCGCTCGGGGTCCGGTGGCTGCGGGCACAGCAGAGGGCAGGGGCCACCCCACCTCTAGCCAGGCCTGCACCAGACCAGGGACAAACCCAGCGTCCTGCACCCACACTGCGGTCTGGGGCCGCAGCCACGTGTCCGGTGCGCTCTGAACCACAGGAGAATAAACGTTCTTACGTACAACACAGGGATGGTGAGACCCACAGCAACATAAATAGGTTTTCTTTTAAAAATACAGACCCCCATGGGCTTTCTGGAGACCTTTGGGGCTCTGAGACACCCATTCATTCAGTAGTTCCTGTGTCCACACTGTCAGCCCACCCAGAACCAGCCCACAGCCGCCAGAACACCCACCAGATGGAGCCCGGGGTGAGAGGCTCTGGGAACCTAAGGCAGCACCGTGCCACTGACAGCACAGCACGGCCAAGCTGACCACGCCAGTACACACACACACACACCAACCATGCCAGTACACACTCACACACACTGACCACGCCAGTACACACACACAACCAACCACACCAGCACACACACACCGACCATGCCAGTACACACACACTCACACACTGACCACGCCAGTACACACTCACACACACTGACGCCAGTACACACACACTGACCATGCCAGTACACACACACACACTGACGCCAGTACACACACACTGACCACGCCAGTACACACACACACACTGACCATGCCAGTACAATCAACCACGCCAGCACACACACACACGCCAGTACACACACACACTGACCACGCCAGTACACACACACACACACTGGCCACGCCAGTACACACACACACTGACCACGCCAGTACACAATCAACCACGCCAGCACACACACATTGACCACGCCAGTACACACACACACAGACCACGCCAGTACACACACAACCAACCACACCAGCACACACACACACCAACCACGCCAGTACACACACACACACCGACCACACCAGTACACACACACACATTGACCACCAGTCCACACAACCAACCACGCCAGCACACACACACACCAACCATGCCAGTATACACACACACAGACCACACTAGCACACACACTGACCATGCCAACACGCACACACACACCGACCATGCCAGTACACACACTGACCATGCCAGCACACACAGACGCCAGTCCACACACATGCTGACCACGCCAGCACACACACACACTGACTATGCCAGTATACACACACACACACGACCATACCAGTAAACAGACACCAGCACGCACACACACACTGACTACGCCAGTACACACACTGACCACGCCAGCACACACACACAACCATGCCAGTATACACACACACAGACCACGCCAACACGCACACACATACACTGACACCAGTACACACACACTGACCATGCCAACACACACACGCTGACGCCAGCACACACACTGACCATGCCAGTATACACATACACACGCTGACCACGCCAGCACACACACAGACCATGCCAGTATACACACACACACGCTGACCATGCCAGCACACACACACACTGACCATGCCAGTATACACACACACTGACCACACCAGCACACACACACTGACCATGCCAGTATACACACACATGCTGACCACGCCAGCACACACACACTGACCATGCCAGTACACACACACTGACCATGCCAGTATACACACACACAACCATACCAGTACACAGACGCCAGTGCACACTGACCATGCCAATATACACACACGCTGACCACGCCAGCACACACACACACTGACCATGCCAGTATACACACACACACACGACCATACCAGTAAACAGACACCAGCACGCACACACACACTGACCACGCCAGCACACACACACTGACCATGCCAGCACACACACACAACCATGCCAGTATACACACACACAGACCACGCCAACACACACACTCACATACACTGATGCCAGTACACACACACTGACCATGCCAGCACACACACGCTGACGCCAGCACACACACACTATGCCAGTATACACACACACGACCATACCAGTACACACACAGATGCCAGCGCACACACACACACTGACCAAGCCAGTACACACACACACTGACCATGCCAGTATACACACACACATGCTGACCACGCCAGCACACACACACACGTCAGTATACACAGAGCACGCTAGCACACACACCAACCACGCCAGTACACACACTGACCATGCCAGCACACCGACCACGCCAGCACACAGATGCCAGTACACACACACACACGCTGACAACAGCACACACACTGACCACACCAGTACACACACACGCTGACCACACCAGCACACACACACACCGACCACGCCAGCACACACACACAAACATGCCAGTACACACACTGACCATGCCAGTATACACAACTGCACAATGCACACACACTGACCACACCAGCACACACACACTGACCATGCCAGCACACAACACACATACCGACCATGCCAGCACACACAACACACACACTGACCACATCAGTACACATGCACAATACACTGACCAGTACACAACACACACTGACCATGCTAGCACACACAACACACGCCGACCACACCAGCACACACACACCACATGCACATACATGCAATGACTATGGCAGCACACACACACACCG
This sequence comes from Aotus nancymaae, assembly GCF_030222135.1. NCBI lineage: Eukaryota > Metazoa > Chordata > Mammalia > Primates > Aotidae > Aotus > Aotus nancymaae. The sequence continues at coordinate 31,571,915 of NW_026988445.1, read as the reverse complement.
ACCACGCCAGTGCACACACTCTCACAACATGCACCACACCCTCAAACCAAGCCAGGGTGCAGGTCACACTGTCCCCAGCAAACAACAGCAGGGCCATAAAGCACGGCATTCTGTGGCCAGATGCGAGCCCGAGACTCCCTCCACTGGCCTCTGTCCCAATCTGTCCCCCAGTAACACAGAGCAAGCGGCTTCCTCATGATATGACATGAACCAAAGGGTCGTCCTGCCCCTCACAGTGCCCACACCCCACCACCATCCCCAGCCTGAGAATGTGCGCTGAGCCACCAGGCCGGGCCCTCTGCCCACAGGGTGCAGGACAGGGGCCCCCGCTGGCCCACCACGTGGCAGTGGCCAGCTGGCACGGGGCAAGGGGAGCTGGCTTCCAGAAGCCCAAGGGCTGTGGCCAGACACAGCTCACCGTGTTTCCTTAACTACACACATCTATCTCGATTTAGTGGTTTCAAACGACTAAGCAGATCAGAGGTGGGGTCGGGAGGGAACAGGTCAGGGATGGAGGCGGGGCCTCCCAGACTGGGGCTTAGCCGAGAGCGGGGAGCTGCAGCCGGGGAGGTGGCAGGGACGGAGAAAATAATAATTATTATATTAGTTAAATAATCATAATAATTTAAAAGTCACTGATATTTACTCCAAAGAGAAGTGCTCAACGTCAGAGGTCGGCAGCGTCCCCTGAGCCTGGGCACCTGCACGGCTGGGCCCCGCGGGGGCGGAACAGGCTGCGTCCTCTCCTAGTGGTTTCCCTCTCTGAAGACAGTGCTGGTGTCGGGGCAGCCTGGGCCAGGCCAGTCCCCCACGGGCGGCCCACACAGAGGCCACGTGGTCACCAAGGTGCACCTGCCCCTGTGCCTCAGAGGTGGTGGGGAGCAAAAGCCAGTGGGCTGGCGTGGGGCACTGCTCCCCAGGGACTGGTGTGCTGGGGACGGGAGACAGCTCAGAAAGCATTGGAGCAATGCTCTCGGGTCAGGCGGAGGAGGTCGCGGCCCAGGGCGTAAGCAGGGAGGTTGCACACACCAGACCAGAGCCAGCTCCTGCCTCTGGGTCCTGGAGATGGGGAGACACAGGTCTTAGACAGCCAACTCAGATGGCCTGCGGCCCCTGCTTCAGCTGTATGCCCCAGGGTGCCAGGAAAGACCCTCAGTCCTTGCAGGTGTAGACCCCTCACACTGCGTGCATGGCCCTCACCCTGCACAGCAGGGATAGCCAGGCCCGGGCACTCATCCCTTGCAGGTGGAGACCTTCTCACACCATGTGCAATACCTGCACTTGGAGCAGCAGGGCTGGCTGGGCCCAGGCACTCAGTCTCGCAGGTGGAGACCCTCCACGCCGTGTGCAATGCTGGCACCCCACACAGCTGGGGCTGGGCCCAGGCACTCAGCCTTGCCGGTGGAGACTTTTCACGCTGTGTGCAATGCTGGCACCCCACACAGCTGAGGCTGGGCCCAGGCACTCAGTCTCGCAGGTGGAGACCCTCCATGCTCTGTGCAATGCCGGCACCTCACACAGCTGGGCTGGGCCCAGGCACTCAGCCTCGCAGGTGGAGACCCTCCATGCTCTGTGCAATGCCGGCACCCCACACAGCTGAGCTGGGCCCAGGCACTCAGCCTCGCCAGTGGAGACCCTCCACGCCGTGTGCAATGCTGGCACCCCGGGCAGCTGGGCTGGCTGGGCCCAGGCACTCAGCCTCGCAGGTGGAGTCCCTCCATGCTCTGTGCAATGCCGGCACCCCACACAGCTGGGGCTGGGCCCAGGCACTCAGCCTCGCAGGTGGAGACCCTCCATGCCCTGTGCAATGCAGGCACCCCACACAGCTGGGGCTGGGCCCAGGCACTTAGCCTCGCAGGTGGAGTCCCTCCATGCTCTGTGCAATGCCGGCACCCCACACAGCTGGGCTGGGCCCAGGCACTCAGCCTTGCAGGTGGGGACCCTCCACGCCGTGTGCAATGCTGGCACCCCACACAGCTGGGCTGGGCCCAGGCACTCAGCCTCGCAGGTGGAGTCCCTCCATGCTCTGTGCAATGCCGGCACCCCGGGCAGCTGGGCTGGGCCCAGGCACTCAGCCTTGCAGGTGGGGACCCTCCACACCGTGTGCAATGCCGGCACCCCGGGCAGCTGGGCTGGCGGGGCCTGGGGACTCAGCCCTTGCAGGTGTAGACCTCCTCGCGCTGCGTGCACTGCCGGCACTCCACATAGCAGCACCAGCGCACCTGGCACTGGCAGGGCCTCGTCACCACCCGACTCTGCGTGTTATGGCCGCGGCCACAGCAGATGCTCTCGCAGTTCTTCTCCCGGTGGCACCTGCGGCCGGCGGTGCCTGGGGAGAAGCGGCCGGCCAGGCAGAAGCTGGGTGAGTCGTCCAAGTGCACAAGCTCCGGAGTGCGGGGCAGCGGGTCACCGCCACCCGCCCCCGCGACGCGGCCCCGGGGCGGGGAGATGGCGCCCGCCTCGCCGGCAGCCTCGTTGGTGGTGCTGCCCACCTTGAGCGCCGTCTCGTACTTGTGCTTCAGGTGCTTGCCCACCTCGTGGAAGGGCGCCAGCTGCCGCCAGCAGGTCCGCACCGTGCAGGAGCCCGACACGCCGTGACACTTGCAGGTGGTCTCCACCCCGGCCTTGATCACCTGGCAGGAGGGAGCAGGAGGGAGGACAGCGTGAGGGCTGTGCGGGGTGGGGGTGGGGGGTGGGGGGGGGCCCAGTGAGCGGCCCCGCCCCTGCCCCCTCCTCCGGCGGCCCCTGGACCTCCGCCCAGGCCACACTGCACGTCCCACATCCAGCTCAGGCTCCTGGCATGCAGGGCCGCTCTGCCTCCTCCAGGCTGCCGAATGCCCAGGACAGAGGCTCCAGGCACCTCAGCCCCCAGGGCGGTCGCCCTGCACCTCCACAAGGGGGATCCTGCCTGATGCCCACCCTGCATTGGGGGCTGCCCTCAGCAGGGGCTGGACCTTCTGTCCCCACGCTCATAATCCTAGTCCCACCAGGACTTCACGTCTGCTCTCAGCACAAGGCTCGCTAGACAGGTGAGGACAAGCGTGGCCTCACCCAGCGGTGTACGTGTGAGCTGACCACGACCTCCCCACCCCTAGCATCGGGAACCAGGTGCTATCACGCAGGCAGACATGGCCCCCAGCCCACCAGCGCTGAGGGTCGGGCTGCTGGGGGGGCCCACGCTGCGGGGGAGAGAGCCCCTCACGCCTCGACAGAGGGTCCAGGCCGACCCCAGAGAGGGGTGCACCCCTCACCCACGGCAGGGAGGGCCAGGTACCCACAGTCCATACTGGGGGCTGCCATGGAAGCCTGGCTGAGTCTGTCCCCTCCTGGGACTTAGGGCCCCACCTGCGAAGGGCCAGGCCAGCAGCCCCCAGGAGGGCTGGCTCAAGGAGGATAAAGACATGGCAGCCGCCTCTGGCCGGCAACCGAAGAGTCACATTTAATGATGCTTTGCAGAGAAGCTGGGACCAATCTAATTAAAATGCTGCTGACCCAGGCTCTGCGGAGCTAAGGGTGCACCCTTCATGTTCCGACTTCTCATTAATCTCTTACAAAGCGTGAAGCCGGGAAGCGGGGTCAGGCACAAAGGAACAGAAGGAGCCTTGCCTAGGGCTTGAATCCGCTCTGCAGCCTCTCCCCTGCCCACCAGCCGTCCCGAGAAGGCGGAGGGAGGCACAACAGGCCCCAAAGGGGAGGCTGATCCTTTAGAAAGGGGGCGACTGGGTACTCGGACCTCACAAGCGAGGCTCGGAGCAGGGCCAGCTCTCACCACCTTGCCCTCCCCAGGCTGGGGCTCCACATTCCCGGCCTGCCCAGCGAACATGAAGTTGAGGGCAGGAGGGAGAAATGCCCCTCAGCTTCCAACAGAGGTGCCCACCCTGCCCATCCCTGCTCAGGGACTGCGGAGATGCTGGGGGCTCCGTGCAGAGTGGGGTTACAGGTCCAGCCCGGACTCCTCCAGACACGTAGACCTGGGCACTGAAGGGCTGCAGGTGGCACAAAGGATGAGCAGAGAGCCACGGTCACCCCGGGCCAGCCACGGCTGCAGCCAGTGCCGCCCGCCCGCCGAAGGGCTCGGGAGAGGACTGACTCCTTTTGCCTCCAAGTCTTTCGGGCGGGATTCTGTCCCTCGGAACAGAGGCCTGGCCACGGAGAGGGCTGCTGGGGCAGAACTGGACCCCCTGATTTGGGTGAGTGGGTACCATACCCCCAGCCCTTCCCCGGGACCCCCTGCCCACCATGCCTGCCACCGTGGTCTGCGGGGGCACGTCTTCCTCCCACCAGTCTTGGTGACAAGCCTGCTGGCTGGCTGGCACATGAGACCCACAGTCCCATGATCCTGGTTAGACCGCGTAACCAGGAAGACCCTCCTGGGGCCCTACGGGAACCGGGCAGACATGGGGCACCCCTCCATGGCTAGTGCCCCGTTTGGTGGGTAGGGAGCCGTATGGGCATGAGAGGTTCCAGGGCCCTGGCTGGCACTGCACAGCCTCCACCCTCTTACAGGGAACACTCTGCTATGTGCCACCCCGCCCCGCGCCCCACCCCCCTCCCCCCTCCCCCCCCCATGACGCTCCTTCTGGCCCCCGCCGCCCGCCGCCCCGCCCCACTCGCCTTCACGCCCACGAGGTTGTTGTGGAAGTCCACTCGGGCTCGCAGGTCCTTGCTGGACCGCCGGCCCAGGAACTCCTTGACGAACTTGCTGCTGTATCTCAGGTTGTCCCCACAGCCCCCCCACTGCCAGGCCTCGCGGTTCTCCAGGTCAGGCGCCTCGTCGCAGGTACAGCGCTCCATGCGGCCCGCGCTGCACGCCTTGGCCAGTGCGTGGGTCAGGCCAGCCGACGAGATGGCATAGAGGAAGGCAGTCTCCTTGAAGCCTGCGGTCGGCAGGGGCGGGTCAGCGAGCTCCCCCTTCACTGTGCTGAGCCAAACCACCCCGAGGGTATGAATCTCATGTGGGGGCTCCAAGCATCTTTCCTGGGGCTGCACTCGGGACAGGGTGTGGGCGTGCCCCAGGCGCAGGGCTGGCTGGGGTGGGGAGAAAGCAGGGCCGCCTTGGCCATGGCTCCGGGTCCGTGGTCACAGTCCTCATCGGGGTCTCGAACCTCCCAGCCTCATCATGGGGCCACTGGCGAGCTCTGCCTTGCCCTGGACCTCGGGTCCCCAACTTTTAAACAAGCTACTGCAGTGCAGTGGCACACGGCTGCAGCCCCAGCTACTTCGGAGGCTGAAGTGAGAGGGTCATTGAAATAGGCGGTGGAGAGCCCCTGGGAGGGGGTGGGAGGAGCCCCAGGTGGGAGGGTGGCTGAAATAAGGCGGTGGAGAGCCCCCATGAGGGCGGGAGGGGCGGGAGGAGGGTCTGCACAGGCACAGCCCACTGGACCCTGGGCCATCTGGCAGAAGCCAAGGGCTGTCAGGGCAGCCCCGGGCAGCCTGGGTCCCCATCAAAGGCCGAGCCAGCATACCCTGGCCGCCAGCAATGACTGCCTACAGCAGGGCAGGGCAGGTGGTGCCCAGGGAGCTAAGGGGCTACCCTTTCCTCTGGCAGGCTGGGCCCGGGTCCCCAGGAGGGCAGCCCAAGAGGGGCCTCTTGGGACAGGGATGAGGCCTGGGCTGCCGCCTCTGCCCGCAGCCTCCCTGAGGGCCAGGCCGGCCACACTCACCTCGCTTGAGCAGGCTGGCCCGGTAGCGGCCCTCCAGCGTGCAGTTCCAGCGCTCAAAGCGGAACTGGAACTGGCACTCCAGCGCGCTCATGCTCACGGCCTCCAGCAGCGTCTCCGCCACACCCGGGTCCCGGCGGCACATGCGCCGCTGCTTCCGCTCCAGCTTCAGCCGGTCGCAGGCCTTGTAGTGTGCCTGGGCGGCCGCCTCGGACTCCAAGGTCAGCGGGAGGACGGTCAGGGGCTCGCTGCCCGTCAGCCTGGGCACAGAGAGGTCAGCGTGAGCCCGGCCCCGGGAAGCCCTGCCGGAGCCGGGCCAGGTGTCTCGGTGGCCAGGGGACAGGGGGCAGGCATGTCCATCCGCGGGCGAGAGGGGCAGACAGAACCCAGGGTGAGCCAGGCAGGGGAGGGGGAGGAACGCCCACGGCCCCCACTCCAGCGAGCATGGTCTTAGCCACCGCCCGGCTGTCTCTGCTGCTGACTCCACCCCCGCAGTTTCAGGGAGTCTAGCTGACTCTGGCCACACTGGACGGACAAGACCCCCAAACACACACATACGAAAGAGGACAGCCTGGCCCAGAACTGTGGGCAGGGAGGAGCCAGAGCCTGAACCCCAAGCTATGCCCGATGGGCATCTGCCACCCCTCCACCCTCTTGAGCCCCAGCTGACCCACAGGACCCAGCGTGAGGTCACCCCACCCCCTGCCAAGACCTGCTGGGATGTCCCCTGGTCCTATGGCCCCTGCAGCCTCCTAGCACTCCTACGGTCTGCGCAGATATTCCCAGGGTCCGGCTGGGGTGTCCCCGCCTCAGTGGCTCGGTGTGCGGCACTGAGAAGCTGGCTCTTGCTTCCCCCTGCTCCCTTCCCCTCACCAAGCCTGGACATCCTCCTTTGCAGGACAGACCCCAGCTAACCCATCCCTTAAGCCACCCCTGGGGGCCTCTGAGCTAAGGCACACCACCCTCCATCTTTACACAAGGCCCGAACCGCCCCAGCACTGAGGACGCACCCCCAACCTCCACTGCTCCAGGGACCCAGCTGCACCCCACTGGGCACCTGCTGTCCCCAGGCCGCTGCTCCAGGGACCCAGCTGCACCCCAGTGGGCGCCCGCTGTCCCCAGGCCGCTGCTGCTGGGCTCACTGCACAGGCTTCCCTCGCACCCCACCCTGGCCCAGCCCAGTCCACACTGAGCCAAGGCCGCCCAAGCCCAGAGCCTGCCCCATGTCACCTGTCTATCCTGGGATTGACCGCCCAGGCTCTGCAGCTCTGTGTCGGACCTGCCAGCCCAGTGTCCCTACACTGAACGTCAGGGGCCCCAGGCACGGCCCCACGGGGAGGGCAGGAGGGACCGGCCAGTCTCAGAGCCTAGACACTGCCGTGGGCTGACGCCGGGAGAGGCCTGGGGTGAGGGAAGGAGGTGCAGTGCACACAGGTCCCCTCAGACACCCTCGGGGTCAGGACAGGAGCCCCGGTGGCACTGTGGGCATCCATGCACAGACGCTTCCAAGTCCCAGGTCCAGCGATGAGACATCCCAGGACAGCTGGGCACACAGAGCCAGGTGGGGGTGGGGGGCAAGCTGGGGAGCAGGGCCAGTAGAGCCTCACTCCACACACGAAGGCAGCTTGCAGACGGGGACCTCCATCCCGAGATGGAATGCCACAGCTGTGCCCAGAATAGCTCTCGGGACGACAGCCTCCCACCTGTGCCTCTCCCCAGGCCTGGACCCGCCAGGACGCACAAGACCAAGCCACTGTCCCAGAAAACCCCTATGGCCAGGCTCGCACAGGCCCTCCACAAGTGTGGACAGGGGACGGGGAGGCGGGAGCCTGAGGGCGCTAGGAAGAGGAGCGGGAGGGGAGGAGAGGAGGGGACCCCATCTACCAGAGCCAGCCCTCCCTCCCTGTCAATGGGGACTGAGAATATCAGCCTGCCCTGCCTCCCTGTGACCCACCACCTCGCCCACACTGGTCAGGGTGAGGCCCGAGCACGCCGGGACACTGAGAACTGGTTTGACAGTGACAAGCTGAGTCCTCCAGCCTTCCCTAGGGCGTCCCTGGAGCAGGTGGACAGCAGGGCAGCAAGCGTGGCTGCACGGAGACTTGCGGGGCTGCTGCCCTCCCCTCCGGCCCCAGGACACCCCTCCGTCAGAGGCAGCTCTATAAACGCAGCCTCAGGGGACTGGCCCTGACGCCAGGCCAGGCAGGGTGGGCTGTCAGCACTGGCAAAACGGTGTGGAGGGACGGTGACCCCCAGCCGAGAAGCCACGGGGGCCGGCCTGAGGCCCGAGGGCAACGCTGTTCCCTGGAGTAGTCTCTGAATGCTGTGCTGCTCTGACCATGCCTCTTAAGCCCCGCCCCTCACCTCTCCCGCCCAGGGTGGCCCCTGCCCCATGCCCCCTTTACTGTCAGGGTGGGCTCAGCATTGGCCAACCAGGGGAACTCAGAGCCTCAGGGGCTCCAGGTCTGAGGATGAACAGGCAGACGGCGCCACCGGGCACACTGGGGAGCGTGGCAGGCGATCTCGGGGCCTGAGCCCAGCAGAGGTGGCCCAGGAAGGAGGCCCGGACCCTCCTGACAGGTGCGGCTTTCAGGACAGGAACCTGCCACAAGAGCTGAAGAAGGGAGGTGCGGTTCCCAACACAACCTCAGAACTGGGAAGCTTTCTTCCATGACACTCAGAACCCAGAAGACACTGAAAAGCAGTTACATTTGACTACTTAGAAGTATAAACATCTCTGCGTGGCAAAAAAAAAAAAAAAAAAAATGCGGCACAAAGTCCAGAGAACAACTGACGAACGACACCTGGGGCAAACTGTGCAACTCGCATCCAGACCGAGGCCCGGCGCTGTCCACATGCGTGTCTGCACATGTGTCTGCATGTGTGTGCCTGCATTTGTGTCTGCACGTCTGTGCCTGCACGTCTGTCTGCATGTCTGCACGTGTCTGCATGTGTGCCTGCACGTGTGCGTGTGCCTGCACGTGTGCATGTCTGCACGTGTCTGCACGTGTGTGTCTGCACGTGTGCATGTGTCTGCACATGTCTGCACGTGCGTGTGCACGTGTCTGCATGTGCCTGCGCACGTGTCTGCACACGTGTGTCTATACGCGTCTGGACGCAAATCTCTTCCTACAAACCAATAACAAATGAACCGACTGAAGACAGACAACGAGTATAAACCCACAGGTCAAGGGAAGGAAACCGACTGGCTCTTCAAGCCCATGAGCCGACCCTCAGCCCCGCTCCAGGACGTGCTGTGCCGCCGTCCCACCGCTCCGGAGACCGTGACGGGAGGGTCGTTCTGGAGAGCAGCCCAGGCAACAGAGCAACACCCCATCTCAGGAAAATATACATATTATATAGATAGATAGATACATTATGCTTCATTAATTAACAAGCACGTATCAAATGTGATGAGAATGTTGTTAAGGACACGGGGAGACACTTTCATGGCTGGAATTCCAGACCGACATATAACCCACCACAGAGCTCTGAATGTTTGCATCTTCCCCAAATTCATATGCTTAAACCTAACACCATCGAAGTGGTGGCATTAGACGTGGGACCTCTGGAAGTGATTAGGTGGTGAACAGGATTATGTCCTTAAAGACCCCAGGCCGGGCGCAGCGGCTCAAGCATGTAATCCCAGCACTTGGGGAGGCCAAAGTGGGAGGATCACCTGAGGTCAGGAGTTCAAGACCAGCCTGGGCAACATATTGAGACCTGGTCTTTACAAAATATTTAAAAATTAGCCAGGCACGGTGGTGCATGCCTGTGGTCCCAGCTACTCAGGAGGCTGAGGTGGGAAGACCACTTGAGCCTGGGAGGTCAAGGCTGCAGTGAGCTGTAGTTAAAATACTAATAAATAAAAATAAATAAAAGGGGCCCTACAGACACTGCTGCGTGAGGACACGGTGAGAGGCACTGTCCATGAACCAGGAAGTGCCCCCGCCAGAAAAAGAGTCTGCTACACCTTGACCTTGGACTTCCAGCCTCCAGAGCTGAGCAGCACACCCGTGTTTTGCAGGCACGCAGGCTGTGGTGTTTCGCCACAGCAGCTGCGTAGACTAAGACGCCCGCCAATTCTCTTTCTGGAAGCACAGGTCACACATGCATTGCACCTTCCCGGCATGCCATTCAGCACAGCCTTGTGACAGGAACGTGCTGGAGACAGCAGGAGAGCAGCCACGAACATGGGATCCACACACTCCATGACGTGCCACGTGGTCCGTGAGAGGCAGCGCCCGTGTGCATCCACGCCGAGTCGCCCCGGGCGTGCTCAGAGGACAAGCAGAGCCCAGCAGTGTGTGGATAAGCTCAGCAAGTGCTGCACGTGCGTGCACGTGTTTGTGGCTGCATCGGACCAAGCAAAGACCCAAGATGGAGGAAGTGCGTTCTTCCCCACACAGCTGTGAGTTGTGCCAGTGCACAGACGGCCTATCCAGAATCCACAGCTCATGCCACACTCAGCAAACGGTCCAGGCCCGGGCCCGGGAGGTGGGGACTGCAGTGAGCCACAGTCACACCACGGTATGCCAGCCTGGGTGACTGAGTGAGACCATCTACAAACTAACAGAAAAACCAGCTTGCACCACCCCAGTTTATATGAAGGTGACAGCAGCCACCCTGGTCTTGTTCTTGACCTTCAGAGGAATGCCTTCAACATTTCAGCATGAAGCCTAATGCCCGAACACTGTTTCAGGCCCCAGAGGCAACTTTGGTTCTTTGTTTGCTAAGAACCTTTAAAATCATAAATGGGTCCGGGCACAGTGGCTCACACCTGTAATCCCAGCACTCTGGGAGGCTAAGGTGGGCAGATCACTCGTAGTCAGGAGTTAGAGACCAGCCTGGCCAACATGGTGAAACCGTGTCTCTATTTAAAAAATAATAACACAAAAATTAGCCACTGTGCTGGCGCAGCCCTGTCGTCCCAGCTACTCGGGAGGTGGAGGCAGGAGAATCACTTCAACCTGGGAGGTGGAGGTTGCAGTGAGCCAAGATAGCGCCACTGTGCTCCAGCCTGGAAAACAAGAGTGAGACTCCACCTCAAAAAAAGAAAAATCATAAGTGGATACTGAATGTTATCAAATGTCATCCCTACATCTTTCGAGGCATGACTCCTCTCTCATCTACTAAGGTGAGAAGCTATAGAAACTGACCGACGTTCTGTGGAACTTTGTCTTCCCAGACTCAACCTGACCAGGACAGGCTCCGTCCTTTTCTGCAGGGCTGGATGTCTTCTGACAGTGTCTTCCTAGGATTTTCACATCTGTGTGTGTGATTTTCTTCCCACTGAGTTTCAGTGCCTGGGTGAGGGGTCCTCTGTTTAACTTTTCTGGAAGAGTTTGTATCAGGTGAGAATTGTATCTTAACTGTTTGTTCCGAAGAACTAGCCATGAAGCCATCTAAGGACTGAGCTATTCTTGGAAAAGATTTCCTTTCTGATCCAGTTTTTCTTTTCTTTCTGAACAGCTTTGCTGAGATACACAGGCACACCTCAGAGATGTTACAGCTTTGGCTCCAGACCATCACAATAAAGAGAAGGTCACAGCCGGCACAGTGGCTCACGCCTGTAATCCCAGCACTTTGGAAGGCCGAGGCAGGTGGATCATGAGGTCAGGAGTTCTAGACCAGCCTGACCAACATGGCAAAACCTCATCTCTACTAAAATTACAAAATATTAGCCAGGCATGGTGGCACACGCCTGTACCCTAGCTACTCAGGAGGCTGAGGCAGGCGAATTGCTTGAACCTTGGAGGCAGAGGTTGCAGTGAGCCGAGATCATGCCACTGCCCTCCAGCCTGGGCAACAGAGGGAGACTCCATCTCAAAAAAAAAAAACAGAGAGAGATGGTCATAATAAAGCAAATCATGAGTTACTTGGTTTCCCAGTGCTTCTCCAAGGTATGTGTATACCACAGTCTACTAAGCGGGCAACAGCATTACGTCTAAAACGTACTACGAACACTTTAGTTAAAAACACTGGGTCACTAGAAGGCTGACCATCATCTGAGCTTCACTGAGTTGTCATCTTCTTGCCGGGGGCGGGTGTTGCCTCCACGCTGGTGGCTGCTGAAGGCTGGGGTGGTTGCTGACTGGTCGGCAAAGTGGCTGCTGAAGGCTGGGGTGGCTGCTGAAGGCTGGGGTGGCTGTGGAAATTCCTTAAAGCAACACAGCTGTGAAGGTTGCCACCCACATCGACGTGCTCTCCCTTGCATGAAAGGCGTCTCTGTAGCAGGTGATGCTGTTTGATAGACTTTTTCCCACAGTGGAACCGTCTTCACAATAGGAGTCACTCTTCTCAAAGCCCGCACTGCTTTATCCGCTCAGTTCCTGTCAATTCTAAGTCCTTGTTGTCATCTCAACAACGTGCCTAGCGACTCCACCAGGCGTAGATTCCATCTCAGGAAACCACTTTCTCTTTTCTCTTCTTTTTTTTTTTTTTGAGACAGTCTCACTCTGTCACCCAGGCTGGAGTGCAGTGGTGTGATCTTGGCTCACTGCAACCTCCGCCTCCTAGATTCAAGCAATTCTCCTGCCTCAGCCTCCTGAGTAGCCGGGATTACAGGCGCCCGCCACTATGCCCAGATAAGTTTTGTATTTTAGTAGAGATGAGGTTTCACCATGTTAGTCGGGCTGGTCTCGAACTCCTGACCTCAGGTGATCTGCCCGCCTCGGCCTCCCAAAGTGCTAGGATTACAGGTGTGAGCTACCGCCAGGCCTCAGAAACCACTTTCTCTGTGCATCCATAAGAAGTAAGTCGCCGTCCATTCATGTTTCTCACGAGGCTGCGGCAGCTCAGTCCCACCTCCAGGCTCCACTTCTAACTCTAGTTCTCCTGCTGCTTCCCCGACTTCCTCCCTGAAGTCTGGAACCCCTCAGAGTCACCCACGAGGGCTGGAATCAGCACCTTCCCAACTCCTGTTCACCTGCTGTTTGACCCCCTCCCGTGAATCATGAATGTTCTGAAGGCATCTAGAATGGCGACTCCTTTCCAGCAGGTTTTCAATAGACTTTTCCCAGATGCGTCAGAGGAATCACTCTGTGGCAGCTGCAGCCTTATGAAATGTCCTAAATAGTAAGACTTGAACATCGAAATGACTCCTTGATCTACGGACCAGAGATGCGTGTTGTGTCAGCAGGCACGGAAACAGCGTTTACCTCCCGGCACGTCTCCACCAGAGCTCTCGGGTGACTGGGACACAGCCAGTGAGCAACAATACTCTGCAAGAATCTGTTTTTCCGAGCCGTGAGTCTGCACAGTGGGCTTAAAACACTTAGCAAACCATGGTGGGAACAAACATGCCGTCATCAGGCTTTGTCACTCCATTTCTAGAGCACAGTCAGAGTAGATGTGGCGTAATTCCCGACACTCCTAGAATTGTTGCAATGGTAAATGAGCATTTAACTTTCACCAACTGCATGAGCCCCTATCAAGAGAGTCACCCTGTCCCTTGAAGCTTTGAAGCCAGGCACTGACTTCTCCTCTCTAGCTATGACCGTCCCAGATGCCATCTTCCGGTAGGAGGCTGATTCAGCTGCACTGAAGATCTGTCGTTAGGGTGCCTCTGGTCAGCGATCTTAGCTGGACCTGCTGAGAACTTGCTGCAGCGTCCCCATCAGCTCTCGCACTTCCGTGTTACAGAGACGGCTTCTCTCCTTAAACCTCACGAACCAACCTCTGCTCGCTTCCACCGCACCTTCTGCAGCTTCCTGGCCTGTCTCAGCCTTCAGTTTTACGAAGAGGGTTGGGGTCTTGCTCTGAGGTTGGCCTTGGCTGCGGGGAACCCCGTGGCTGCTTTCTCTACCCACACCACCCACGCGGTGCCCCGTCAGCGGTAAGCCTGCCTCGCGGTACCAGGTGTGCGTTTACTGGAGCAGTGCCTTCCATTTCAAGGCCTTCGCATTCTTTCAATGCTTGGCTGACTGAGGCACAGCTTCCAGCCGGCCTTGGCTCTGGACGTGGCTTTCTTGCTAACCTGAATCGTAGTGACCCCACTCACAGCCTCAGGCCACCAAGCAGAGCGCAAGTCACAGGCTCCGGTCACTGCAGAGCCTGGTTCGCCCTCTGGCTCTTTCTTCCTCCTTCTCTCAAGATTCCCTCTATGCCCTAAGCCGTCTGAGCTGGTGAGTTCTCCCTCCTCCTGTAACATTCTACATCCTCCGAGTGTCTCCTACAGGGAATCTTAATTAGCCCCTAATCACACCTCGATTAACCCAGCCTTCCACCTGGAGCAGTTCATCTCCTAGGGTCTAGGGCCTCAGTTTACCCTCTTGTTCACTCTTTCTGACCACACGTGTGCTGGTTTTTCATCCTCTTTTGGGGTTTGTCGTTGTTCCACATTTTACTTCTGCGCATCTGAAGCTGCAAAGTCTATTTTGTAATTTCCACGGTCACCTTCAACGCTACACCACGTGTCTGTGACCTACCCAGACCTCATGCTGGTCAGTGCCTTCTCTACCCAGGCAGCACGGGGCCAGAGAACACATTCCCTTTGACACTCCCACCCTGACTTATGTGCTGTCATGTGTTTTAGCTCCATTTGGGGGCCCGACAAGACCCTGTTTTATCGGCCGGCACTCCTTCCATGGCACCTTCAGAGCCCCTGCTCTGCCCTCACTCCTTCCTGCATCTTGGGAGGCGGCAGGGCCTCTGCTTCCCGAGGTCGGTGCCAGCTCAATGGCGTCCTCACGCCTCATCTGTATTCTGCTTTTTCAGATGGCTTTTATGACTCTTTGTCTTCAGTGTTGACTTTTTTTTCCCATTTTTTTAATTTCTTTTCTCTTTTTTTTGAGATAGAGTCTCGCTCTATTGCTCAAGCTGGAGTACAGTGGTGTGATCTCAGCTCACTGCAACTTCCACTTCCCAAGTTCAAGCGATTCTCCTGCCTCAGCCTCCACAGTAGCTGGAATTACAGGCACCTGCCACCACACCTGGCTAATTTTTTGTACTTTTAGTAGAGATGTGGTTTCGCCATGTTGGCCAAGATGGTCTCAAATTTCTGACCTCAGGTGATCCACCCACCTTGGCCTTCCAAAGTGCTGGGATTACAGGCATGAGCCACCACACCTGGCCACTCATCTAATTTTTTTGTGTTTTTCGTAGAGACGGGGTTTCACCATGCAGTCCAGGTTGGACTTAAACTCCTGACCTCAGGTGATCCACCCACCACAGCCTCACAAAGTGCTGGGATTACAGGTATGTAACCCTGCGCCCAGAATTTTTTGTTTGTTTGAGACGTGGTCCTGCTCTGCTCAGCCTGGAGGGCAGTGGCACTATCTCGGCTCATGGCAGCCTCCACCTCCAGGACTCAAGTGATCCTCCCTCCTCAGTCTCCCGAAGTGCTGGGATCACAGGCATGAGGCACTGTGCCCTGCCTGCTGCGCTCTTCCAATGCGTCATGTTCCAGCGAGATTTTTACTTTCTGCCTGGGAAGAGGCTGGGCTTCTGGAATCTTCTTTACAGCTTTATTCGGTTTTGGAAAACGCTCGTCCTCTCCCCTCATCCATACCAGCCCTGTCCCGCTCCCGCGCCCTCTCGGCCTCTAGCACAGCCTCCCCGTGCCATCGACGTACGCTGCCCTCTGTATGCCACCTCGCCGCCTCTCTGCTACACTCCGGGTAATTTATTCTGACCTATCTTCCTGTGCGCTAATTCCCTTCAGCTGTTTCTAATCTACTGTAAAATCAGGCCATTACTTACTTTTTTCCCCTCTAGCTCTATTTGGTTTCTCCAGACTTGCTGGGTCAGTCTTTGTGGTTTCCCGAGCCTCGCAGCCATCCCGAGTGTCGTCTTCCTTCCTGAGGCGCAGCGAGGAGAGCTGCTGGCTGAGGCTGTCTTTGCGAGGCCCCCCGCTGTGTTTCTGTGCAGGCCTGGTTAGCTCTGACCCCGGGCTACTCACCGTACTTGGGAACAGTTGGCAGGAACCATTTGAAGCAGAGGATAAAGGAGCTACAGTACCCTTAACCCCGCCAAATGCAAACGGAGTCCCTACCAACTGTGTCTAACAGAACCTCAGAGGGGCCTTAGGAGGAATAAGAGGCTTTGTAGAGATCGCCGAGATAAGAATCTCAAGGCAAGACCATCTCAGACACGGTGGGCCCTAAAGCCAGTGGAGCCTATCCTTAACAAGAAAAAGGAGAGACCGGGTGCAGCGACTCATTCCTGTAATTCCAGCACTTTGGGGGGGCCGAGGCGGGTGGATCACCTGGGGTTGGGAGTTCGAGACTAGCCTAACCAACATGGAGAAACGTCGTCTCAAAAAAAAAAAAGGAAAAGGAAAACGGAGAAGACACAGAGGCGGATGAGAGGGTCATGTAAGGAGGGAGGCGGGGCGTATGCGGATGGGTGTGGGGCGTATGAGGATGGAGGCGGGGCGTATGAGGATGGAGGCGGGGCGCATGAGGATGGAGGCGGGGCGTATGAGGATGGAGGCGGGGCGCATGAGGATGGAGGCGGGGCGTATGAGGATGGAGGCGGGCGTAAGGTGCAGCTGGGAGAGGCAGGAAGGACCCTCCCCTCAAGCCTCCAGAGGGGCTCGGCCCTGCAGACACCGTGATTTCAGGCTTCCGACCTCCAGGCAGGAGTCCTGTTGTTTGAGGCCAGCTAGTCTGTGGTGTCTGACAGCAGACCCAGGACGCTGGCACAGATTTGGAAAGGGTCTTGTGTGCACACTAGCCCAGCTCCTGAGGCCTGCAGTCCCAGAGCCAGGCCACCCAAAACCCAGCACGAGGCCAGGGCCGGACCACGTTGGTGACTCAGGCCTCGGCACACACATGGTGACTGTGTCCTGCCCTGGCGGCACCTGGGGCCGTGCGAGGGTCTCCTCTGAGTATTCTCTCCTGAGCGGGCCCTGGCCTTCACCACGCAACCTCATCCCATGAGACCAAACGCACCTCATGCTTTCTTGTACAGCATCTGTTCCTATTTCTCGGGATCCCCGTCATCCATCCATTTCATCAGCTCCTTGACAGTTATAAAGTTAAATACAAATACACACACACACACACACACACACACACAAAGACAATGACACACCCACACACTCACACAGACACACCCATACACACATACGTACACACAGACACACCCATACAAACCCATAAACCCATACACACACAGGCACACACACACAGATACACCCATACTCAGACACACGTGTACATACACACACATACACACACACAGATACACCCATACGAACCCATAAACCCATACATACAGACAACACTCATACACACATGGAGGCACACCCAACACATACACACAGATATACTCATACGCAGACACACATGTACACACACATACAGATATGCCCATATACACAGACACATCCATACAAACCCAGACACACACATACACATATGTACAGGAATGAACACACCCACACAAACCGCCCCACACACAGACACATGCATACAGACACACCCATACAAACCCATACACCCAGACATACACATACACACATGCACAGGAACAAACACACCTACACAAACCCTACCCACACAGACACACCCATGCACACATGCATACACACACACATGCACACACCCATCCAAACCCAAACACCACACATGCACACACACAAACATACACCTGCACGTACACACATAAGATCCATGTAAAAATCCAGGTTTTGGTGTTTCAAGCAGAAAACCGTCTGAGGCTCCTGGGCCTGTGGCTGGAAACGGGCGTCTGTGCTCGCCAGTGTCGTCTTCACATCCCAAACGACCTGGTGAGTGTTTTTGACTCCGCTACACCAGCAGGAGACTGAGGTTCAGGGGATTAAACAGTGTGGCCGGCTGTGTAGCGCATGAGTGAGGAGGCAGGGCTGGGACCTGAGAGTGGCCTGTGACCCGGCCGCAACCCTGCCAGCCCCATGGCAGCACCAGTTCACGGCTGCTGTCGCGGCGAAGAGCCTGGATGACGGCTGCACGGGACACCCACACCCTCGAGCCCTGGCCACCTCCCACCTCTGGCTATGGTTCCAGATGAAGCCACACAGGAGGACACGGGCCAGCTGGAGAGAAAGAAGATGGCGCAATACCCACACGTGACTGTGGCTGCCTTGCCACAGAACAGGTGCTGCAGACAGGAGCGGTGACCTGGCCACCTCCTTGAGCCCTGGAAGCTGGCCGGGGTGGTCAGCACTGATCCCTGCAGAAGCTCCACAGAGACCATTCCCCAGTCCCACAGGGAGCTGAGCTTAGCACACATGGTGCTGAGTCTGAGTGGGGATGGCCCCTGCTCCTTGGGCTGGGCCTGATGCTGCCATGTCCTGTCTGCTTGGGGATCGAGCCACCCTTGAAGGACCCAGACACTCAGACACTGCCCTGAGCCTGAGGGTAGCCAAGTGGGCCTTGTCCCGAGAGGCAGCCCGAGACACACAGGCATGGCCACCCTATACTGCCCGGTCCGTAGAGTCACAGGCTCCTTCCTGCTCTCAGCACGATGGACATGAAGTCCTGTGGAGGGAATCCATATCCCCAAGCCGGCCTCTGACCTCCCTGCCTCCCGCCAGCAGGCCCGGCCACCCCGACAGCCACCCTGACCGGGACCCAGCTCTCTTCCCTGGGCTGGGGCAGAGGGAGAGGCTGCAGTTACAGAAGCCACAGCGCTCCGCCAGCAAAACCTCAGTCCTGCCACACAGCGTTTAATTTCTGTGTGAAACAAAATCAAAACAAATTCTAGCACTGAGAAACCGGGGCTGAGATCAACCTTCCACCCTCCCCGTGGTCTGCAAGTCAATCCAGCCCCGGCCCAGCTTCCAGCCCAACTCCCCCTTGGGGCTGCGACGCCACCGGGGCCCAGCCATCCGCAGGAGCAGGCAGGACACGTGCCACAGGGATGCCGGAGCAGATGAGGGGGCTCCGGCGGACTGCAGCTCGGTTCACCCAACGCAGTCCCTGAGAGAGGTTGGGCTCCTGGGGACAGAACACCCACAGCACCCAGCAACCTCCACTGCCCTGACACCAGGTGCCCACCAGGCCAGGCATCCTCGGGCCTGACAGAAGCACCCGCTACCCTGCTGAAAGCCCCAAGTCCCACAGCAGCCCCTGGAGCAAGCTCTGCCCTGCCTGTGTCTGCAGCACCCATGGGGTCCCCCAAACCAGACCATGGAGGCCAGCCCAGCTCCCCCAGTCCCCGAGGGCCACTTGAGCTGACTGTCCTTTTCTGGGGCAAGGCCCTGGATCCCAGAGGGGGCCCCAAGACAGGCAACCCAGGCTGCACACAGGACCCCTGGGAGGACGGTGAAGAGTAGAAGCTTCCAGGAGGCCTCTCTTTAATTTCAGTGACCACAGCCCCCACGGCCTTCCCAGACAGCAGCAGACCCACACAGCTGCTCAACTGGTCGGAAGGACAGGGAGAGCCACGGGACCTTCCAGCAGCCACCAGTGTCACCTCTCACACCATCATCCCCTCTGGAGCTCACTCCCGTGGGTATCACGGAGAGGGCATCCCGAAGTCCACCTGGCTCTCCTCCCCACCCCATGGTGACCCCAGGGCTGCAGCCTCTGTCCCCATCTGGCCAGGAGGGATGCCGGCCCTGACGTTCTCTAGCTCTGGGAGGCTCCAGAAGCAGCTCCTCCCGGGCCAGACCTCCAGCCCGCTTCCCCAGGCTGCACCGACCTCAGGTATCGCTAAGAAAAACAAACGCACTCTGCAGCCTGCCTTTTTCCAACGTCCCGTCCGGCCACCGGTCCTGAGGTGCTGCGGCTGCCAGTTGGACAGCTGGGCTTCCTCCGGCGGGCAGCGGCGCCCAGCCAGCCACGACCACGCCGGGAGGCGGACAGGCTCCAGGGAGGGCCCAGGCTGCAGGTCACGGAGTCAGGGTTGACCCAGTGCCACCCAGGTCAGCGGGCACAGCAAGACCATCCCCATCCACCTGCCACCCTGCCCGGCCTGGCCATAGATGTGCTTGAAAATGACCCCTGAAGGAAAACCAGGTCACATCCCTGCTGAGGCTGCGCTCCGCACGGCTGCTCTGGGCAGTCATCAACACGTGGCCCACCGTCCACATGCGGGAAGCTGCAGCAGCCTGGCGGCCAGGTCGGCACTGCGCCATGTCTGACTGCAGATGTAGACACAGCCCTGCCAAAGTCAGGGTCCCATAGGAACCGGGACCCTGGTGACAGAGCTGGGCTGTCAGGTGAATGAGTGACACAGATCTGCCTGGCAGGGGGAGCTCGGGCTTGAGGGGTGCACAGAATGCAGCTTGGAGGGGACCCCATGGGACCCTCCCGGCCAATCCCAGAGCTGAGTGACCAGGAAGGGAAGGAGGCGTCTGAGGAGATCCCCCGGGGACCCTCGTGGCCGACCCCAGCGTTGGGCACGCAGGGAGTGAAGGAGGCATCTGGCAGTCACTGGGCTTCATGCAAGAAGCGGCCGAGGGTCAGGTGAGCCCTGGGGCACAGGGGAAATGGCCTCCCCTGTCCCTCAGGGTCAGCCCCATCAGAGATCAACTTCCAGTCAGAAGGCTGGGGTCTGGGGAACCACCACCCATGGCTCACCTTCTGGGTTCCAGGGGCCTGGCTCCGTCCCCAGTCCCACGGACACTCCTGCAGGGGCCACCCTACTCCCAGACAACTGCGCCAGTCCTGACCCCGCCGCCCAGCACAATGCACAAAGGGAGTCCTGGGATCAGGCGGGAGACCCACGGAGGCCTGTCAACAGGTGCCCTTCCCGCAGCCCCACCCTCCCGCAGGCATCACCTCCTCCCCTCCCGCCCGGGGTGCAGAGCACGGGGAGGAATCCGTGCCTGTGCACTCCTTCCTAGGGGAAGAATCACCCACATGCTTCTTCGATGGCCAAACCCTGGAGTGGGGCACCCGCAGCCTTGGGGCACCCCAGCAGCCGTCGGAGGGTCCGAGGGCAGGGTGGGCACTGGGGAGTCTGCAGCCAGCAGCGGGTGGGAGCGAGATGAGGCCAGCTGTCTCCCTGTCCAGACGGCCGCCGGCTGTGGGCAGGACATCTGCTCCCTCAGCTGTGGGCGGCCAGGCGCTGCTGCTCCATCCTTACCACACACCCTCAGGGAGCCAGGACCCCAAGCGGGTGGGGCAGGGAGGGGATGGGGGTTCCGAGGCCCCTGGGCATGGAGTGGGAGGGAGGAAGGGCCTCAGAGCCTGCAGGGGCCATCAGGCTGCCAACTCCAGGCCCTCCCACCTGTGGCCCCACTGTCTGGGAAGCTGGCCACCTGGGCCCTGTGCAGGCCAGCAGTCCTGGAGAAATGCCCCCATTATCCACTGCCCCATCCTCTCCTCTCCATGTTGAGAAGCCCCCAGGGAGCCCCACTGTTCCCCAGCCCACCCTCAAAGCCCTCTGCTGAGGTCTGTCCCACTGAGCCACTTCCATAGTCTCTCGAAACAAGGCAGCCGCCTGACCCCTTTCCTCCCCGCCCTCCTGGCCTTCCAGAGCACTGTGTGTGGCCTTTCCTCCGGAGGCCAGGCCCCACATGCTTCCTGGGGTGTCCTAAGTGGTTGGGGGGTCTCTGGGACAGCACCCGCACAGACCTAAGCCTGTGCTCTCAGCCTGCGGTGCTCAGAGCACCCAACCCAGGCCCAGCCAAGGGCTTCCCCAGATGTTCCCTTCCTGCCAGCCCCTTCCCAGGGTTCTCCTGCCCACCATACAGCCCTCTGATTCCACACCTCAGGCCCACCCCTCCTTCTCTGGCACCACCAGAGACCCACAGGTGCCCCTCATCCAGGCAGCCAGCTGTGCCCCAGGCCTGGTGCTCGGAGAGGCAGAGCCATGGGACCAGCCAGGCTTGTCTCACCCACAGCCAGCAGCCTCCCTCTTGGACCCTGTGGGGTCTGATGTTGGCACTAATGTGGGAAACACGGCCCCCTCCCCACACCCTTGACAGCAGCCTCTCCGAAGCCTCCTCTGCCAGTCCCCTGAGCACCCACACTGCCCCACACCAGGCTCTAGGATATGGGGGACGTCCTAGCTGCCCCCACGCACCCAGTGCGGCTGTCAGAGTGTCGCTGGCTCCTTGCGCAGGGGTAAGAGTGCCCACAGTTCACAGGTCGAGAGGTGAGGTTCTCCTCAGTCCAGGGAGAGATCCAGAATATGGAAAGAGCTCTCATAACTCAACAGGAGGAAGACAAGCAGCCCCCCACTCACTAAAAACAGGCCAAGGAGCGGCAAGAACGTTCTCCAAAGAAGAGCCACAACCCGCGAGGCCAGGAAAGGGTGCTTGGCGCCACTGGCCACCTGACAAACGCAGTCAGAGCCACACGAGGCGCCATTCCACACCCACTAGGACGGCCGCAGGAGAAAATAAAACAGAAAAGCAGCGTCGGCGACCAAGCGGAGGAGCGAGCCTCGTGCGCTGCTGGTGGAAATGGCAAACGCTGTATCTAGAGGGCAGTTTGGCAGGGCCTCAAAGACCTCAACGCAGGTGGGGAGTGGGGCTCACGCCTGTCACCCCAGCACTTTGTGAGGCCGAGGCGGGAGGATCACTTGAGCCCACGAGTTCAAAATCAGCCTGGACAACACGGCAAAACCCTGTCTCTACAAAAAATGAAACTTAAAAAAATGAGCCAGGCGTGGTGGCTTGTGCCTGTGGTCCCAGCTACTTGGGATGTGAGGCAGAGGAGGCTGAGGCTGGGAGGTGGAGGCTGCAGTGAACCTCCACACATCACTGCACTCCAGGGTGACAGATCAAGACCCTGTCTCAATAAAACAAAGCAAAAACAGACATGACCAGCAGAGTTCCACGTGACTCCGCATCTCTGCTTCTAGGTACGTACCCCGAGAACTGAAAACACACGCGCACAAAACCTCACACACCAACGCTCACGGCAACAGAATCCATCAGAGCCCAACAGTGGAAACGATCCAGATGTCCATCAACTGACAAAGCGGACAAAAAATCTTTGAGATTCATGCAGTCGAGTCTAAGTCAGTGATAAGAAGGCAGGTAACACGACGCGCGCTACAGCGGTGATGCGAGTGAGAGAAGCCAGGCGCGGACCACGCCGCATAGGATTCCATTTCTAGGAAACGCCCGGGACAGGCGGCCCTGTGGAGACAGAACACAGATGAGCGCTTGCCAGGGACTGGGGGAGGGGATGGCAGCGACCGCCGAATGAGTATGAGGTTTCTGGGGTGAGGAAAATGTTCCGGAATTAAATAGTGGAAGAGCTGCAAGGCCTGGCGAACGAGGTACTCAAAACCACGGGGATGTGTACTTTAAAAGGGTGGATTTCACAGGACTGAGTTACATCCAATAACAAAAAGCCTCCGCCAGCCCCGAGGCCCACCAGGCCCCCAATTCGCAGTGGTCACTCCCTCCAGCCTAGCCTCTGGACCAGTTCCAAGCACCTTCCAGTCCCGATGGCTGGCTCTGGAGCCACAGGCGGGGACACCTCAACAATCCCTCAGCGCCAGCCTTGCTCATGCCTCTTCCAGGCAGGCCTCCAGGCTACTGAGGCCTGGAGAAGGGGACAAGCTGGCAGGGCCCGGCCTCCCACTCTCGGCCCTCAAAGTGGCCTGCAAATGTTTCCTGAGTGATGTCATCTGCAAGGCCACCACCACAAAACAGCCTCAGGGCCTTTAGAGAAGAGCCCCCATGGGAAGTCACAGCCCTTGTCCCAAGCCAGCCGGGACCCCTAAGGAAAAGGCCAGAGTGCCAGGGAGCCAGGCAGCCCAGCAGGGGCGGGGATCCAAGCCCCGCTGGGCACCAACAGCCCCCAGCCCCAGCCCCAACACCACATCCAGAGCGTGTGGGCCCAGCCGAGGAGCAGCCCCAGCATCTAATCCAGATCCACTATCTCACCTGAGACCACAACTCGGCAAGGGTGAGGCCAGAGGGGCCTCCCAACGGAGGACAAGCCATGTCCTAGGCCACCCTCAGGCCCGCCCTCTCGCTACAGCCTCGGGAGAGTGTCTGAGTCTGCTCCCCAAGCCGTCCCCATGGCCTCGGGCTGGCCTCCCTGCTTACCCCTCTGTCTAGAAGGGCTTGGGGCCAGGCCAGCAAGGAGGCATGGGGACACAGCCCTGGGAGAACCAGATGGAAAGTCCACCTGCTAGCCAGGCTGAGGTGCAGGGCCAGGCCAAGGGAGCCTCTTCCCCGCAGGGGGTCCAGCCTGGTGGCCAGAGGCCTCCAGGAGGGCAGCGGGCACCAGCCAGGGTTGGGTTGCAGTTCAGGGAGGGGGCAGGGAGGGCTCCCGTGGGCCTACATGACCCTCCCCCAGGCCAGCCTCTCCTCTCCGGGTTCCTGGGCTGTAACTGGAGCCGCGTTCTTGACCGGGAGCCTCCGTGCCAGGCAGAGCTTTCAAGAGGGGGAAGGGAAGAAAAGGCCCTAGATCCCAGCCCCTTCTCCCTGCTCCCTGGACTGGAGCTGGGGAGGGTCACCCCAGCCCCACTCCAGCCCCGCCTGGCCTCTAATGCCCTGGGCCTCCCTTGCCTTCGCTTGGCCAGGAGCCACAGCCCCAGACCCCAACCAGCAGGAGAGGCCTTTCTCTACACACAAGCCAGCCTGGAGCCCTTTGTGCCCTCTTCCCCTCCCCAGCCCAACCTCAGGAGGTGACTAGAGCGGGGGAGCCTGCCCTGCCCTGGGATGCCTCCCCAGCCCCTGGCTCAGGAAGGTGCTCATTCTTCGTCAAACAGAGTCCTAGCTGCCCTCTGCAATGCCAGCTGTCCCTGAAGGCAGCACACTTGCCCTCTGGACTTCCCACATGGCGGCTACATGGAGAACTGCCCTCAGGACAGGACTCAGGAATCCTCCCTTGATGGGTTCTTTGGAGCCAAGAAGCAGGGCCCAGGGGGCCTGGTCAGAGAAGCCACGACAGCATGAAAGCCTTTGCTGTGTGCCGGGCACCAGCCTGGACTCACTGTCTGCAAGAGAGCTGAAACACACGCGCACCTAAAGCGGCAGAGCCCCCTGACCTCCCCCAGGGCGCAAAGCCCAGAGATAGATCGGAGAAGGAGAGGCTAGGACCCAGCCCCACGCCGTCGCCAGGAATCAGATCACAGCAGGGACAAAGCCGCTGCAGCCCAGACAGGCCCAGGGTGTGTCCCGAGCCCGGGGAGCAGAGCCTCTGCTGGGCCGGAGAGCAGGGAAGCACAGCTGGCTGGCAAGGCCCCCGTGACTCACCGCGGACCTGTGGCCCTCCCTCCTGCCCTCCCGGGTGAGGCTTCGGGCTGCACAGATGGCGTGCCGCGGCGTGCCAGCCCGGGCCCAGGGCCGTACCCACAGTCGGAGCCAGGAGAGGATTGCGGGTGGGGGCCCCAGGGAACGGAGACACCGAGCTGACCCTGGAAGACGACCCAGAAGAAAGGAACGGAGAGAAAAAAGGGGGAGAAAGAAAAACACAAAGGGAAAGTTTCCCATGAAAATATTTTATTTTCTTTGAGAACAGGATACACCTGCAGGGCTCCTCGGCCCAGGCGGCCTCTCCCTGCCCTGGCGGGTGCCAGATTCCTGGACCAACGGGGCCCTCTGCCGGCCAGGCCGCCGCGCGCCGGCGCTCTCAGGGCAGAGGGCCGGGAACAGGTGACCGGCGGCGGGTGTCGGCCCAGGGAGCGGCCCAGGGCGCCCAGGTCGGGGGCTGGGATCCGAAGGCCAGCCAGGGCTCCCAGGGGCGGCGCCCGGGGCAGCGCCCGGGGCAGGGGGGGAGGGTGGCGGGGAGGCCGGGGGCGCTGCCTCGCACGGTGCCACCCTGAACCTCGGCGTGCCCAAAGCGCAGCGAGGGTCCCTATAAAGGTCGCTGGGCCGGGCATCCCCGACCGGGGAGGGGGGAAGGGAAGGGAAGGGAAGGAAAGGCAGAGAAACGCGCCGACAGCCCGGCAAAGCGCCGCTGCAGAGACGCGCGAGCACCGGCAGTGACACCGCGGGACGCCCCGGCCGGGCCCTGCGCTCCAGGCCAGGTCCCACAGACGCGCTCCCGCGGGCAGGGTCCGCGCCACAGCGTCAGAAGAAAAGCGCAAGAAAAACAAATTCCTCCAGCTTGGAAGGTTTTTTTTTTCTTTCTCCCTTTGGGGCTGAGCGCAGAACATCTGGATTTTGTACGTATTTTTGTTACTGTTAAATTAACTTCTCGAGGAGAGAAAGGGGGGGAAGCTGCTAGGTGGGCGACGGGCTGGGGCCGAAGACTCAGGCTCCAGCCGTTTGGCAAGGACAGGGCGGCCCCAAGAAGCCGGGACCCGATCCCAGTCACTAAATGAGGCGGTCCGCTCACGGCGGCAGCGGCGACCACCACGATTCCGCGGTCACGGAGGACCGCGGCCCCGTGCAAGCCCGACGGGTCCGCCCGCCTCTCCACCGTGCCCCGCCGCGGACGAAGCGACGCGCGCGCGGCAAACAAACAGCGCCGGGCAACCCGGCGGCCCCGCCGCGCCCCGGCCCGAGCCACCCCGAGTGCCCCGGGGACTCCGACGCCCCCGCCCCGGCCCTGCCGCCCCCGCCCACCCGTGCGCGCCGGCCGCGGAAGGCACCTACCCGAAGTAGGCGGCCGAAGGGCGCAGCGCGGCGAGCAGCAGCGTCAGCCCGAAGGCCGCGGCCAGCCAGCGCGCCAGCGGGGGCCCATCCAGCATCTTGCCGCGCCGCGGCGGCCGACCATCGCGCTCCCAGCTCCGCGCAGGGCGCGCCGCGGCCGCCGCCCTCTTATAGCGCCCGGAGCGCGGCCAGCTGGGCCCGGCCCCGCCCCGCGCCCGGGAGGGGATCACGCCGGCGCCGGGGGCGGGCCGAAACCCGAGCCGCGCGCGCCCGCCCGCCCGCCTGCCCCTTCTGGCCACGCGGGGCCCCGGCCGCCTCTCCCGGCGCGGGTCTCGGGCGCGCCCCGCCCGCGGGGACGGAGGAAGGCGGGGCGGAGAGCGGTGGGAACCGAGGGCGGGGCGGGCGAGGACTCGGGGCGACCGCAGCGGGACGGCATTGGGGGGCCGGGGGCGGGCACCGGGGGGCGGGTAGAGCGTCGGGGACGCTGCCGGCGGAGCTTGGGGTGGCCCCGGGGGCGGGACCGAGGGGGAGGGGAGGCGAGGCGTTGGCGGCCGGGCTAGCTGCCGGCGGGGCTCGAGGCTGGGACGGTCGGGGATGGTGCCGCGGAGGACCCGGGCGTCTGCCCCGAGCTGGGCGCTGCGCGGCTGTTCCTGGGAAAGCCTGGCGAGGAGGAGGCGGGCTCGCCGGTGATGCCTGCGCCCCTTGCGCCTGCCGACCCCCTCGAGGAGCGGGGCCAAGGAAGCGCTCCTCTCTGGCGGGCACGGTGGCTGCTTTGGGCCTGGGGATGAAGCGACGTTGCCTGTTGGGGCCGAGAGCTGAGTCGCTCTACCTTTTGGGGTCCTGGTGGCCTCCCCATTCTTAAATTGTGGGAGGGGAGCTAGCGGCTAAGACCCTGCCACACCAGCCATCAGGCGACGCCCTTCTGTTTCCTGGCCGAGACTGCGGAGAAAGAGGACTCCTGGGATGGAAGGTGCACGCCCAGGCAGCTAGAAAGGCAGAGTCCCCGTCCAGAGACTCGTCCCCGCTGCTGATGCGGATTCAGAGCTGCTTCTGAAGCAGGATGGTGTCAGAGGACCCAGAGCTGGCACTAGGATACAGGTGCGCACGTTCCAGACAGACCTGGGGGTGGCGTCCAGGAGGCGGCTTTGAAGTTCTTTGGATGGGGCCTCTGTGACACAAAGCAAGAGACACAAGAACAGGTTCTGGATCCAGGCTGGTGGTGACATGTCATCCACCTGCCACGTGCAGACCCTGGTCAGTGCGGGGTGGTGCCCCCCACACAGGCCAGGCTGCCAAGACCAAGAACACTGAGGGCCAGCGAGCCTGCCCGGCCACGTCCTGCAGGGGCCTCAGAGACCTGGGCTGCGGGGCAGCACTGCCCCCGGGAAGGAAGGCCTCTCTAGGCAGTGACCTCTGCGCCTGCAGGGGCTGATTCTGGCACAGTGACCGCAGGACCCGGGGGGAAGAGCAAATGTCCCGGAAGGCTGTGAAACCCTGCCCGTCAGCGACCTGACTGTGGCAGTGACAGGTGGATATGAGGGGTCCTCAGAAGAAAACAAAGAAGATAAGAACAGCAGAAAATGCCCCCCACGAGGGTTCTGAGCCACCTTCACCACTCCTTGGGCTCTTGGCCTTGCTTCCCTGGGAAAGCCTGGCCACTTGGGCCACCCCGGTGACCATGCCCTTCCTGAGTCCACCATGTCCAGCTCGCCACGTGAACTCCAGGTGCATGTGGGGCAGGGCAAGGCTGGGGCAGGGAGGAGACCGGGCCCGGGCAATCACTCCCTCTCGGGGTCTTGGTTTCCCCATCTGAGAGCCATCCAACTCCAGTGAGTGGTGGCGTTTCTGTAAGGCGTGACGTCCCATATGAGAGCCCTGGCCCCTGGTTCGGCATTTCCACTGAGTGTGACTGGCCTCACACCCTTCCCCATCCATAGGACCCCTCCTGTGGGGTGGGGAGAGGGCAGCCATTTGTCCTCTTTTGCTCATGAGGGGGTGGGCCACCTCCCTTGAAATGGGGCTGGCTCAGCAAAGGGAGGGCAAACGGCAGCCCAGTCACCCAGGCTGCAGCAACCCCGGGGAGGCCCACCCGCTGCACAGCCATGGGCACCAGTGAGCCCCCAAGCTCCGGCTCCAGCAACTGGAGGCGAGAGGCAGCAGAGGAGAGCAGGCAGACGGGAGACCCCCAGCGATCACGTGCTTAAAGGCACGGAGGTTGCCTCCAAGAAGAGGCGTGAGATTGTAAACGTGCATCACAAGCCTCTGGCGACACAGAGCTCTCCATCCCAGGCAGCGTAGTGGTCCCCGAGGAAGGAGGCAGCTACCTGGCCGGCTGAGGGCGAGGAGTCTCTAGTCCCACATTTGGTGCACAAGGGTGCTGAGAAGGAACATGCAACATCCACGGACTCGGGAAGGGCCCTGTTTCCTCAGAGGACGGAGGCCATCAGCTCCTGGCAGCTTTCGGTGGTGGTGGGACCGACGGGCCAGCCCTGAGTGGCCCCATCAAACCCCCACTTGAAGCCCCCGCCCAGCCTGGAGCCTATCAGGACCCAGGGCACATGGGTGGTAGGGCCCAGTGCCCCACACAGGGTAATGCCAGAGATACACCTGAGGTCTGGCAGACCCTGCACCTAGGATGATGGTGGCAGATAGAGGTGGTCCCCTCAGCCTACCTGGACCCAAGGGGAACCATGGCCCCTCCCACGAATCTCCCACGCCCCCTTCCACGAATCTCCCCGGCTCAAACTCCCTTTCACGTCTGGCTGCCCTCACCCGCCACGGTCTGCCTGCTGCCTTAACCGCAGCCACTGGTGGCCCCTCCCAGGGGGCAGTGTTCACCCACCCAAGGGCACATGGCGCTAGGGAGGCAAGCGCCTGCTCCTGCCCCCTGCTTCTCCCACCTAAGCCACATCCAGACAACCTTGGGCACGGCGTGAGGGGGAGATGTTTCCCAGGAAGGGTGGGCTTTTTCATCGTCATCCAGTAGACTGCAGTCTGGCCCATGGCAAAGTGGCCCCTGTGTTTCCATTGGAGAAGCTGAGCCTGCCGGTTCTCTAGCTGGAAGGTGCGTCGTACCCACAACTCCCCACGGCCTCCCAGCCCTAAGAAGCTCTCCAGGTAAGGGGAGGGGAGTAGGCAGGACAAGCCATCTGGCCCACGGTCAGGTGAACGGAAGTCTAACTCCAGTCAAAGCCAGGCCAGGTGTGGGGGCTTACCCCCTACTACCAGCACTTTGGGAAGCCGAGTATGGACGTCTGAGGCCCAGAATTCAAGACTAACCTGAGCAACATAGCAAGACCTCGTGTCTATTAAAAAAAAAAAAAAAGGAAAGAAAGAAAAACAAATTAGCAGGCTGGGCGTGGTGGCTCACGCCTGTAATCCCAGCACTTGGGGAGGCTGAGGCAGGCGGATCACCTGAGGTCAGGAGTTCAAGACCAGCCTGGCCAACATGGTGAAACCCTGTCTACTAAAAATACAAAAAAGAAAATTAGCCGGGCGTGGTGGTGGGCACCTGTAATCATAGTTACTCAGGAGGCTCAGGCAGGAGAATCTCTTGAACCCGGGAGGCAGAGGTTGTAGTGAACCATGATTGAGTCATTGCACTCCAACCTGGACAACACAAGTGAAACTTCATCTAAAAAAACAAAAGGAAAAACAGATTAGCTGGGCCAGGCACAGTGGCTCACGCCTGTAATCCCAGCATTTGGGGAGGCTGAGGCAGGTGAATCACTTGAGGCCAGGAGTTCGAGACCAGCCTGGCCAACGTGGGGAAACCCTGCCTCTACTAAAAGTACAAATAAATAAAAATGAAACAAGTTAGATGGCCGTCATGGTGTGCGCCTGTAGTCTCAGCTACTCAGGAGCCTGGGGAAGGAGGATTGCTTGAGCCCAGGAGTTCAGGGCTGCACTGAGCTATGATTACACCACTGCACTTCAGCCTGGGCAACAGAGCGAGACCCTGTCTGAAAAAAATTATATTAAAAATTCCGAAGTCCAAGCTCCTCGGTCAAGTCCCAAATTTGAACCAGTTGGCAGACCCAGAACCTCCTGGATGGCAGGGAGGCCAGGCCCCTTGAGGGGGACCCACTGTGCTACCAGAATCTTACTGTTCCTATCGCTCTCCCAGCCTTCCCCAGAGGCGCTTACGGCCTTTTGCCAGGGTGACCGTGCAGTGGGGTAGGAGGTGGTCAGACCTTTCGGGGATAGCTGGACGCAGCCCCCAACAGACTTCGACTCCAGGAGACCTCGCAGGGCGCGGTGGCCCCAGGCAGAGCAGGGGCTTGTGAAGGTCACGGAACCCATGGAATTGTAGCTCAGTCAACTCCCAGTGGTTCCCACGGCGCCCGCAGCCCATCCTGCGGTGGCGTCCCCAGCTCCAGATGTTTAATTGGAGTGGACACGCTGGGCAGCCGGCTGAAGCCCCCAAGGAACTGCAGGAAGTGTTTAAGGCCAGGCTGGGTTTTCCCTGCCCCGCCCGCCCTAGGGTTCAGCATGCTTTCCAAGGGATCGGGAAGGCACAGCACAGACAGGTCCTGTGTGCTGGGGAAGGAGCCTCAGCATAGAGAGAAAACGCGAAAGCGAGCCGGCTGTGAACGCTCCTCACGTCCCCACTGTCCCTGGCCTGCGACTCCTACCCCCACCTCACCCCGCTCCACCTCCCCGGTCCAGTGATCCAACCTCCTCAGGGCCCTGCTCCCAGGCCCGAGTCACAGAGAGAGGGAGACAGAGATGGAGAAAGGGGAAGAGAAAGAGAATGAGAAAGATGGAAAGACAGGGCTGGAGAGACAGAAAGAATGAGAGACACAGAGGGAAGGAATGAAAGATGGAGACAGAGACAGAATTAGAGGGAGATGAATACAGAATGAGAGAAAGAGGCAGAGTGAGAGGGCAAGACAAGAATGAATGAGATAGGAAATGAGAAACGGAGTGAGAGAATGCGACAGAGACGGCATGAACGAGACAGAAAGGGAGCGTTTCCTGTGGGGCAGGGAGGACAGAGCAGGAATCCCCGCAGCCGCAAGCCCCAGAGGGGTGTGCAGACTGGCTGCCTGAGCTGCCACAGTGTAGGTGCCGCTGGACGCCCTACACCCACCCACCAAGGCCTCAGAGAGCAGGGGGAGCCCTCCTCCCCCGCTGACGTGCCCCGCTCTGGACCTGGCCCAGCTAACAGAGGTGCATGAGAATGGGGTTCCGGGGAGCCGCACACCACTGCTCTGTGCCAAGAGGCCGTGGGGAGGCCCAGGGCGGGGAGGCTGTTCGCACTGCCCGGGAAAGGGGGCCAGTCTCTTGGGTGGTCTTGGAGAAGTGGGGCGAGCGGCTGCTTATCAGGAAACGTTGCCTCCTTGGGAAGGTTTATGAGGCCAGGCAGGGGGTGTCCCTAGGGGAGAGGGCAAAAACCACTCATGA
Organism: Aotus nancymaae; assembly: GCF_030222135.1. NCBI lineage: Eukaryota > Metazoa > Chordata > Mammalia > Primates > Aotidae > Aotus > Aotus nancymaae. The sequence goes on along the minus strand of NW_026988445.1, from coordinate 31,540,409 downwards.
GTCACTTGAAATGGAGCCGGACAAAGAGCTCAGGCAGAAGCAAGCCACCAAGACTGCCCGCCGTGGGCAGAATGAGCTCCTGGGCTGCGCGCGCGTGTATGTGTGTGTGTCTCCTGGGCTGCGTGTGTGTGTGTGTGTCTCCTGGGCTGCTCATGTGCGTGTGTGTGTCTCCTGGGCTACGTGTGTGTGTGTGTGTGTGTCTCCTGGGCTGCATGTGTGTGTGTGTGTCTCCTGGGCTGCGTGTGTGTGTGTGTGTCTCCTGGGCTGCTCATGTGCGTGTGTGTGTCTCCTGGGCTACGTGTGTGTGTGTGTGTGTGTCTCCTGGGCTGCATGTGTGTGTGTGTGTGTCTCCTGGGCTGCGTTTGTGTGTGTGCGTGCACGCTCCTGGGCTGTGCGTGTGTGTGTCTCCTGGGCTGCGTGTGTGTGTGTGCGTGCACGCTCCTGGGCTGTGCGTGTGTGTGTGTCCTGGGCTGTGTGTGTGTGTGTGTGTGCGTGCTCCTGGGCTGCGTGTGTGTGTGTCTCGGGCTGCGTGTGTGTGTGTGTGTGCACGCTTCTGGGCTGCACGTGTGTGTGTCTCCTGGGCTGCGTGTGTGTGTGTGTGTCTCCTGGGCTGCATGTGTGTGTGTGTGTGTCTCCTGGGCTGCGTGTGTGTGTGTGCGTGCACGCTCCTGGGCTGTGCGTGTGTGTGTCTCCTGGGCTGCGTGTGTGTGTGTGTGTGCACGCTCCTGGGCTGTGCGTGTGTGTCTCCTGGGCTGTGTGTGTGTGTGCGCGCTCCTGGGCTGCGTGTGTGTGTCTCCTGGGCTGCGTGTGTGTGTGTGCACGCACGCTTCTGGGCTGCACGTGTGTGTGTCTCCTGGGCTGCGTGTGTGTGTGTGTGTGTCTCCTGGGCTGCTCGTGTGCGTGTGTGTGTCTCCTGGGCTACGTGTGTGTGTGTGTCTCCTGGGCTGCGTGTGTGTGTGTGTCTCCTGGGCTGCTTGTGTGCGTGTGTGTGTCTCCTGGGCTGCATGTGTGTGTGTGTGTGTCTCCTGGGCTGCGTGTGTGTGTGTGCGTGCACGCTCCTGGGCTGTGCGTGTGTGTGTCTCCTGGGCTGCGTGTGTGTGTGCGTGCACGCTCCTGGGCTGTGCGTGTGTGTGTCTCCTGGGCTGTGTGTGTGTGTGTGCGCGCGCTCCTGGGCTGCGTGTGTGTGTGTGTCTCCTGGGCTGCGTGTGTGTGTGTGTGCGTGCACGCTTCTGGGCTGTGTGTGTGTGCACGCTCCTGGGCTGTGTGTGTGTGTGTGTGTGTGCGCGTGCGCACTCCTGGGCTGTGCGTGTGTGTGTCTCCTGGGCTGCATGTGTGTGTGTGTGCGTGCACGCTCCTGGGCTGTGCGTGTGTGTGTGCGCGCGCGCTCCTGGGCTGCATGTGTGTGTGTCTCCTGGGCTGCATGTGTGTGTATGTGCGTGCACGCTTCTGGGCTGTGTGTATGTGTGCGCGCGCTCCTGGGCTGTGTGTGTGTGTGTGTGTGTGCTCGCGCGCGCTCCTGGGCTGTGCGTGTGTGTGTCTCCTGGGCTGTGTGTGTGTGTGTGCGCTCCTGGGCTACGTGTGTGCGTGTGTGTGCGCGTGCTCCTGGGCTGTGCGTGTGTGTGTATCCTGGGCTGCGTGTGTGCGTGTGTGTGCGCGCGCTCCTGGGCAGCGTGTGTGTGTGGGTGTGTGCGTGTGTGTGTGCGTGCACGCTCCTGGGCTGTGTGTGTGTGTGCACGCGCTCCTGGGCTGTGTGTGTGCTCTTGGGCTGCGTGTGTGTGTGTGTGTGACACAGAACAGCCACTGGTCTCACGAGGCCAGGCCTGGGAGGCTGAGCCCAGCCCAGGGGCCTCTGGGGAGCCCGGGTCCCCGCGAGGTAGGGCTGCCCCCTGCAGGCCAGCTAGAGGAGGTGCCTGCATCCCCGCACACACACACCCCGGGCGGCATCCAGCACAGGATCGGCCTGATTATTCCCATGGATGGTGCCATGTCCTCTGTCAGATGCATGTTGGGCACTTGCATAGAAATTGTGCAGAGACACCCCAGTATCCTTCCCCTGGTTCTCCCCAATGGTAACTGCTTGTCCAACTCTGGGACGATATGACAGCCGGGAAGTTGCCGTCGATACTCTCCACTGACCTTGTTGCAGGCACTCACGTGTGTGTGGGGGTGTTTAGTTCTACGCGAGCTTCCTGTGTCCACTGCCACAATCAGGATACGGACATTTCCATCAGCACGGGGCCCCTCGTGCTGCTGCCGCATAGACGCAGCCCATCCCAGGCACCTGCTCGTCTGCTCTCCAGCTCTCATTCTGTCTTTTCGAGGATGCCATTTACCTGGAATCTCACAGCAGGTAACTGTGGGATTCACTTTTTTACTCAGCAGAATTCCCTGGAGAGCCACCCCAGTGGACCAATAGTTCCACGGATCAGTGGTTCATGACTTCACTTCGGCAGAGTATTCCACCCACAGATGCCTACAGTGCACTCCGCTGTTCACCGTGGAATTGGGCTGTCTACTGTTTCCGGCTGTTACGAATGAAACTGCTGTAAGCGTTCATGTCCATGTTTCTTGTGAACATAAGTTTCATATCTCTAGGAAGTATACCCAAGAAATCGCAGACTGGGTCATAGGGCAACTGCATGTTGCTTTTGTAAAAATCTACAAACCGTCTTCCAGAGGGGCTGTGCCAGCAGGCACGTTTTACACCCTCACCAACAGTGGGGAGGGACGCAGCTCCACACCCTCGCCGGCATTCGTAGTTGGCACTGTTTGTTTGTTTTTGTTTTGTTTAAGATGGAGTTTTGCTCTGTCACCCAGGCTGGAGTGCAGCGGCGCAATCTCAGCTCACTGCAACCTACACCTTCCCAGGTTCAAGCAATTCTCCTGCCTCAGCCTCCTGAGTAGCTGGGACTACAGGCACCTGCCACCATACCTGGCTAAGTTTTGTATTTTTAGTAGAGACAAGGTTTCACCATGTTGACCAGGCTGGTCTCGAACTCCTGACCTCATGATCCACCCGCCTCGGCCTCCCAAAGTGCTGGGATTACAGGTGTGAGCTACCGCACCCAGACGTCACTGTTTTTTATTTTAGCCGTTCTGATAGATGTCCAGTGATGTGCCATTGTGGATTTAATTTGCGTTTTCTTCATGGCTAATGACGTTGAACATTGATGATGTTTATTTGCCGTGTGTATATCCTCCTCGATGAAATGCCTGTTCAAAAAGGAGGGAAAAAGCCTCCGAAGGTCCTGAGGACGTGGGCTCCTGCACACTCTGTAACTGGATTTTTAATGTCGAGTTTTGAGAGCTCTTTATATATTTTAGGTATAACTCCTTTGCAAATATAGTTTACAAATATGCCCTTCCCGTCTGCAGCTCATCTTTTCATCCTCTTCACGTGGACTTTTGCAGAGCAAAGCTTTTAAATTTGACGACGTCTCACTTCCCAATATTTCTTTTTGTGGATCATGCTTTTGGTGTCAAGTCTGAGAACTCTGCATACCCACAGATTCTGAAGATTTTCTCTCATTTAGTTTATGCATTTCACAGTTTCACAGTTACATTTAAGCCTGTGCTGCATTTTACATTACTTTTTGTGTGACGTGTGAGAGTTCGGTTCAGATTTAGATTTCTGCCTGTGGCTGTGCGGTTGCTCCAGCACCGTTGTCGAAAGGGCTGCCGCTTCTCTGCTGAAGTATGCAGTGCTGCACATGTCCCTCTCAGCGCTGCTTCAGCTGAATCCCATATATTTTGTTTCCAAATGTGTACACAGCAAACAACAGAGCCTCAAAATCCATGAAGCAAAAACTGATAGAGCTAAAGAAGATGGAGGCAAACCCACGATTAGGGTGGAGGACTCAAAATCTCTCTGCCAGCAGCTGATAGAACGACTCCCAGAAAATCAGCAGGGAGATAGAAGAACTCAGTAATACCATTGACCTGGAGGGTCTGCTTGACATCTACAGACCAGTCCACCCAACGACAGCCGAATATACATTATTTTCAAACGCCCATGGAACTTTTGCCAGGATGGAACACGCTCTACACCTCAGTGGGTTTAAAAGAATCAAAGTCACACACGTTGCACTCTCTGACCACATGGGAAAGATAAGGACGCCGAGCATGAAGCTGGCCAGTCCCGTGGGGAGGCAGGTGAGGGGCAGGGGCAGGGCCAGCTTTCGGTGCTCCCACTGGGTTGGCAGCCCTTCTCTCCCCAGATGTTCTCCAGACCCGAGATTCGCATCTGCGGTTTCCTCCTTCATTTTGGCAGGAGCTTCGAGCAGTAATCCCACTAAAAGCAGCTCCAGGTTCTGCCTGGCCTTTCGCCTCCCCATGGCTGGGACCCTGCCCGTGGCCACAGCTCCCTAGTGGGCCTCAAGGGGCATGAATTCCTGCATCCAGGCCCTTCAAACCCCAAAACCGCCCGATCTAGTCAGGAGCCGCTGACTAGGTCCAAGGGTGCCCAGTGATTCTCCTGGGAGGAGGGCGTGGACGAGCGGGAGGATGCTGAGCTGTTCACTCTGCTCATGGGCATGTCCCTGAGGATGGGGCCGACAGCCCCCAGGGTTGGCTCTGAGCTAGGAGCTCTTCCCAAAGTTTGACAGGCTCAGCCTTTGAGGCCAGAGAGGCCTGTGAGTGGCCCCTTGACCCCTCTGAGCCTCTCTGCCAGATTGAATTGACTCCCTGAGCTAGAAACAGACTCCAGGGAGTGTGGACCCCAGGAATTGGGTAAAGGAGCACCCTGTGTCTTCAAGCCTGGACGCAGGCACACGCAGGCATGTCCCACCTGGCAGTCAGCATGGGACGGTGGCCAGGTCCATGGCTCCCTACTCCTGCTGCAGCCTGTTTTATTTATTGACATGCGATCTCACCCTGTCACCCAGGCTGGAGTGCAGTGATGTGATCATGGCTCACTGCAGCCTCAAGTGATTCTCCCACCTTGGCCTCCCAACATGCTGGGATTGTAAGCATAAGCCACTGCACTCAGCTTTCCTGCTGGGTCTTTGCCTTGGCCCCCGCGACCCTGGCCAGCCAGCGGGTGCTTAATGCAGGACAAAGGGCGACGTCCTCTCCTGCATGGACCCATCACTGAAGTAGAGGCTGGGAGGCGGCAGGAGAGCCCCCCGGGTCCCGCTGCCCTTCCTGGGCTGTGACTCTGCCTCACAGGAGCCTCGTGTCCACCTCATGCCCATCTTTCACTCCATCTTCCAAGTCAACAGCTTTCAAGAGACAGCATAGGCCGGGCACGGTGGCTTATGCTTGTAATTGCAACACTTTGGGAGGCCGAGTCAGGCAGATCACCTGAGGTCAGAAGTTTGAGACCAGCCTGGTCAACCTGCTGAAATCCGTCTCTACTAAAAATACAAAGAATTAGCCGGGAGTGGTAGTGGGTGCTTGTAATCCCAGCTACTTGGGAGGCTGAGACCGGAGAATCGCTTGAACCCAGGAGCTGGAGGTTGCAGTGAGCCGACACCATGCCACTGCACTCCAGCCTGAGCAACGACAGCAAAACTCCATTTAAAAAAAAAGAGATGGTATAGCCAGCTCCCAAAGTGATGTGATGTCAAATCTCTGTCATTAACAAGTAGACCTCTCCAAGCTGTTTGCTTCTCCAATCACAGCCTGACTGATGGATGCGGTGAGCTATGAGGATAGAGACATCTTGTCTTGGGGCAGTGGCTCCAGCCTCTACTCCCAGCATGTTGGAAGGCTCAGGCAGGAGGATTGCTTGAATCCAGGAGGTCGAGGCTGCAGTGAGCTATGATCATGGCACTGCACTCCAGCCTGGACACAAGTGAGACCCTGTCTAAAAAAAAAAAAATAGACATCTTCATGTATGAGCCAGCTCTGCGGTGGGCACAGGTGCTGTGGTCTGGAGCTGGTTGGTACAGAGTGGTTCTGATATCCATGTCCACATCATTAGAGCAGGGCTGCCAGGATAAAACTGGGGTAGATGCCAGGGCTCTGAGAAAACACTCGGTCCTGGGGATGCCCCTCCCCAGCCAGACACGGACCCCAGGCCAGAAGCCAGTGTTACTGTATAGCTCCCTGCAAGCACCCAGGTGCGACCCCAGCTCAATTTGAGGAGGGAAGGAGGGAGAAGATTCCCGCAGAGATGTGCCCACGGAAAACCATTTTGAAGAGAGCAGATCAGCTGCTTCACAAATGACGAAGTCACACCCCAGCTTATGCCATAAACAATTTTCGGGTGGATTAAAGAGACTTTAAAACAATCGAAATGTAGGAAACCGTTGTATCGTTCCAGAGTGAGACAGCGCTTTGTAGCCGTAGGAGGAAAGCATTCGTAATATCTGGGTAGAGTGATACAAAATTTTTGGTGGCCATCTGGCAATATACCCTAGAGGTTTTAATTTTGTCAAAGGTTTGACCCAGTCACTAAGCATTTATGATAGAAAAGTAACAGATGCACAGAACATTCTGCACAAGGGCAGTGATCAAAGCGTTATTTACAACAATAAAAAGTTACAAGCATTATAAATGTCCCCCAGGAGAACATCTGCTTTCAAATAATGTTTCCAAGAAAGTTTAACTGTTTAGAGACACGAGGAAACATCTGGAGGAAGACGGCAGCTTCACCTGTCTAACACACACTGCTGTCTTCTTCCTTTCAAGATCTCACTAAAATCGTCATGAATGAATGAAAACATAGAAGACCCGTGGGGACAGGTTGATCGGGAGAAGCTCACTCAAGAGATTACAACAAATCCTTGAAAGAAAAAAAAACAGAGGGAGAAGAGGTAACTGATCAGGCCGGGCGGAGACAGCTGTAAGCAGACGGACGGCAGGGTCTCTGCACTGCAACCTGGGGCTCTGCCAAGGGCGGCCGGGGCTGGGATGAGGATGGAGCAGAAAACAAGAGGGCAGGTTAAGCACCTCTATTGTGAGACTGTTTTTTCTTTGAGACAGAGTCTTGCTCTGTGGCCAGGCTGGAGTGCAGCGGCACCATCTTGGCTCACGGCAACCTCCGCCTTCCGGATTCAAGCGATTCTCCTGCCTCAGCCTCCCAAGTAGCTGGGATTACAGGTGCCCACCCCAATGCCTGGCTAAGTTTTGTATTTTTAGTAGAGGCAGGGTTTCACCATGTTGGCCAGTATGGTCTCGATCTCCTGACCTCATGATCCGCCCGCCTTGGCCTCCCAAAACGCTGGGATTACAGGCATGAGCCACCACACCCGGCCTATTGTGAGACTTCTACTCCCAGCCAAGATTAAGTAAAAAGGTTCAAATTTACCCTCCCTCCTGAAACAACTAAAAAATCTAGACAAAATAGATGGAACCACAATTTCCAACATTAGCCAACAGGTGGCACAGGACAGCGGGCCCTGGGAGGGGATTGAGTGAGGTGGGTCCAGGCAGGGGCCAGCAGTCCCCTGAGGAGACAGAGCTGGGAAACAGAGGCTATTCTGGGCTGAGCCCTGACCCTTTCCCACCCCCAAAATCCATATGTCGAAGTCCTAACCACCCCCCGCCCCGTACCTTAGAATATGACCAGATTTGAAAACAGTGTCTTTAAAAAGGTGATCGAGCTAAACTGAAGCCACCAGGGGGTCCCTAATCCAATCTGACTGATGTCCCTATAAGAAGAGGAAGTCTGTAAGCACAGACGCCAGGCTGCGTATGCACAGGAAAGGCCTTGTGAGGACACGGCAGGGAAGTGGCATCTGCAAGCCACGAGGGGAGGCCTCGGGAGAAGCCAGCCCTGCCCACACCTTGACTCAGAATTCCGGCCTCCCGAACTCGACAACATAATGTCTGTAGTTTCAGCCCACCGGCCTGAGATATTTTGTTGTGACAGCCTGAAGCAAACTAATACAGAAGCCAGGCTGGCTGGAGTTCACAGGGCAGAAGGCTGGAGAGGAGGAGGGAGCTGCAGAGTGTCCTCCACGGGACTGGTGAGTGCACAAGGGCGAGAAAACTACCTAAGATGGGGCAGGAACCACTGGAAACGCAGGAGGAAAACTCGCTGGAGCTCACACAGAACTGGGAATAGGTCGCTAACATCCAGATCAGAAAACCTTGCAACTCGCGGGACATTGAGAGGAGAACAAGGAGGACATAGAGATGGCCAAATGAGGCGACGATGAGTCGCTCTGTGCTTGCTGAAAAACACTTAAAGGCAGTCTTGGAAAGGATCAAATTGCATCCCAAAACAAAGCTCAGAAACATTTAAAGAAATAGTATTCAAAGTTCACAACGCCAGACACCCGATCAAATATAACCAGGCATGCAAATAAACGGGAAAATATGACCCATAATGAGAAGACAATTTACCAATAAAAACAGACCTAGAAATGAAAGAGACAATAGAATTAGTAGATATGATCCTTTAAGCAACTGTTCTAAATATACCCCGCATGCCCAAGAAGATAGAGGGAGGTAAGAGCAGATGGGGGAGGCCGGGCAGTGGCTCACGCCTGCAATCCCAGCGTTTTGGGAGGCCCAGGTGGGAGGACGGCTTAAGGTCAGGAGGTTGAGACCAGCCTGGCCAACATGGTGAAACCCCATCTCTACTAAAAACACAAAAATTAGCCGGATGTGGTGGTACACATGTGTAGTCTCAGCCACTCAGGAGGCTGGGTGGAGGCTGCAGGGAGTCAAGATCACCCCACTGCACTCTAGCCTGGGCGGCAGAGCAGAGCTCTGTCTCAAAACAAAACCCCCCAAAAAACAGAAGAAAGGAATGAGAAAAGAGAATATATATAAAGAGACATGTGGAAAATATTTTAAATACCTAAATGGAGATTGTGGAGATTAAAATTTTCAAATAAAAAAGGCACTGGATGGGACTAATATGTAGTGTGCCCATCAGATGCCACAGCAGAAAGGACTAGTGAACTGGCAGCAGAAGCCATCCAGAATGAAAACATGGGGACAAAAGGGACAGCAGAAAACGGAACAGAACCCCAGTGAGCCCTGAACCCACTTCAAGCAGTTTAACACCTGTGTAACTGTGCTCCCCAGAGGCGGCAGGACAGAAAAGATTTGAAGTAAAAATGACTACAGTTTTTCCAAATTGTAAGAGAAGTATCAACCCACACATCCGAGAAGCTCGACAAATCACCAGCAGAAAGAACACAGAAAGGACTCCCTCGATCGAACGTGCCGTAAGCCAAATAGCAAGGCGGGCAGTGCCAAGCTCTTGCCCCTGGCCCCACAGAACTGTCCAGAAACAAGCAGAAATGGTCAGCATCAGTTTTGTGAAGACTTCTGGGAAACGGTAAAAGCGTCACAGCAACCAAACAGATGCTGAATCAAGAAACAGGTGACTTTAAAATGGTAGCGAGCCTCCGTGGCCCACTCTCCCCGGTGCCACAGCAGTCCTGGAGAGAGCAGTCAGCATCCCCAGTGTGGGACCCTGGTCTCACAGGAGCACAGCAGACCTGATTTACAAGTTATTGTGCGTGTCTGTCCTAAGCTGCCTGGGGGCTGGAGAGGCGGCCTGAAGGACTCACGCAAGGAGTTTGTCTTTGTTTTGCTAACTCAGAATGCAGACGGAAGCATGGCAGGTAGTGTTTATATGTAAACATGTGTGTGTGTGTACATATATATATATATATAATATCTGCCAATATATATATATTGCAAGGTGAACCCACATCATCCCGCGATCCTAGGGCAGAAGATTATACTTGAGACCTACAATAGAACACATAAGACCCAGTAGTAAAAGCTGGTGAGAATTTCTTTGAGAAATCAGGAAATCCAAAGGCTCCCATGTGTACAAGGGGATTTAGAAGGCCACGTGCATGCCCAGGGCAAGATGCGTGCTCAGCAGACACCTGGGGAGATCCTCAGCCTCCACTGTGGGCTGATCCCCAGGCGAAGCGCAGGCTTGGGTCAGTGTGGAAGGAGTGTCCTGGCGCAGAGCAATCTGCGAAGTCTGGGGTGGTGATTTGCTTTATTCTGTTGTTTGTTTGCTTGTTTGTTTTTAGTTCCTGATATTAAAGGAAATCTCCGTCAAACACAAGCTGAGGTCAGGTACAGTGGTTCAGCCCTGTAATCTCAGCACTTTGAGAGGCCAAGGTGGAAGGATCACTTGGACCCAGGAGTTTAAAACCAGTCTGGGCAACATAGTGACACCTAGTCTCTATGAAAAAAACAAAATTTAGAAATTAGTCTGGCATGGCGGTGCACACCTGTAGTCCCAGCTACTCAGGAGGCTGAGGTGGGAGGATCACTTGAGCCCAAGAGATAGAAGGTGCAGTGAACCGTGATCATGCCACTACACTCCAGCCTGGGTGACAGAGTGAGACCCTGTCTCAAAAAATAAAAATATAAAATAAAAAAAAGCACAAGCTGAACATGCGCTATTGACAAAATGTCAATGACTGAATATGACAAGGAATACAGTCTTTGCAAAAAATAGTTTGAGAAAGTCATTATACAAATTATCTGCTACAGCCTTTAACAATCAAAAATCCAGAAAACACTGGGAAAAGGGATAATCCGATTTCCAAAGTTACCACATTATAATATTCAAATGTCTAGTTTTCAAAATCATTCCAAGGCATAAAAATAAACATGAAAGTATGGCCCATTCAAAGGAACAAAATCGACTGAGACTGTCCCTCCGGAGCCCAGCATTGGGCCATTGGATAAAGACTAAAACGATGATCTTAAATATGCTCAAACAGCTGAAGACAATGAAAATCAAGAAAACCATGTGTAACAAAATGAGACTCTCAGTAAGAGATAAGAATTATAAAATGAGACCAAACAGAATTTTTGGCATAAAAGGTGGGATGATTGAAATGAAAATTTCACTAGAGGGGCTAAATAGCAAATTTCAGCAAGCAGAAGAATCTGCAAACCTGAAGGTAAGACAACTGAAATGATTATGTCTCAGAAATAGAAAAATGAACAAAGAAAAGTAAACAGAGACTAGAAGCTGATGAAGACACCATCAAGACAACCAACACACACAGTTAGAGACTCACAGACGAAGACAGAAAGAAGTAGAAAGAATAGTTGAAGAAATAACAGCTGAAAACTTCTCAGATCTGAAGAAAGGCATGAATATACATGTCCAGAAAGCTCCATGAACTTCAAGCAGGATAAACTTCAAGACACCCACACCAAGAAATTATAATCAAATTGTTGAAAGAAAAAGACAAAAAGAAAAATTTTAAACAAGCAATATGAAAACATCTTTCATGCACATGGGATCTTCAGCAAGATTAACGTCTGATTTCTCATAAGAAAAATAAATAATGCCAGAAGACAGTAGGATAACATATTTAAATCTTGAAAGAAAAAAGAAAACCCTGTCAAGAATACTATATTTAGCAAAAATTTCTCCTTATTCTCATTTGAAAACAAAAGATAAATTAAGGCCAGGCATGGTGGCTCACACCTGTAATACCAACACTTTGGGAGGCCAAGATGGGCGAATCACGAGGTCGAGAGATCGAGACGATCGTGGCCAATGTGGTGAAACCTCATCTCTACTAAAAATGGAAAAATTACCTGGACATGGTGGCACACGCCTGTAGTCCCAGCTACTCTGGAGGCTGAGACAGGAGAATTGCTTGAGCCCAGGTGGCAGAGCTTGCAGTGAGCTGAGATCGCGCCACTGACTCCAGCCTAGCAATAGAGTGAGACTCCATCTCAAAATAAATAAATAAATAAATAATAAATAAATATAGAATTACCTACAATATTAGCTGCGAACCCCACTCTGGGTATAGATCCAGAGAACTGAAAACAGGATTTTGAAGAGGTTTTATATCCACATCCATGTTCATTGCAGCATTAATTACAGTAGCCAAAGGGTGGAAGCAACCTAAGTATCAGTTAACATAGGAATGGACACACACACACACGCACATGCGCACACGCACACACGTGTATGCACACGCACGCACACGCACACACACAACACGCACACAGACGCACGCACGCGCATGCACGCACACGTATGCGCACACACACACGCACGCACACATGCACACGCATGCACACACGCACACACAATATACATATACAAATGTGATATATACACACAAATGTGACATAAACATACGTACAAATGTTGGCCAGGCGCGGTGGCTCACACCTGAAATCCCAACACTTTGGGATGCCAAGGTGGGCAGATCACCTGAGGTCAGGAGTTCAAGACCAGCCTGGCCAACAAAGTGAAACCCCCTCTCTACTAAAAATACAAAAATGCGCTGGGCCTGGTGGCGCGCGCCTGTAATCCCAGCTACTCACGAGGCTGAGGCAGAAGAATTGCTGGAATCCGGGAGGTGGAGGTTGCAGTGAGCTGAGGTTGCACCACTGCCCTCCAGCCTGGGTGACATAGTGAGACTTTGTCTCAAAAAAGAAAAAAAAAGTGATATATACACACATATTAAAATGTGATGTGTATATATGTAATACATATTATATCTATATGAATGAGATATATACAGTTAGTCCTTCAACAACATGGATCTGAACTTCGTGAGTCACACTCAGATTTTCTTCTACCTCTGCCACCCCTGAGACATCAAGACCAAGCCTTCCTCCTCCTCCTCCTCCTCATCCTACTCGATGTGAAGACGGCCAGGATGAAGACCTTTGTGATGATCCACCTCTGCCTCGTGACTAGCAAATACGTTTTCTCTTATGAAGTTCTTAATAACATTTTCTCTTCTCTGGCTTACTATATTGTAAGAATATAGTATATAATACACATACAAAATGTGTGCTGTTTATGTTATAGGCAAGGCTTCTGTGGTTCAGTCTGGGGGAGTCAAAAGTTACACATGGATTTGCAACCATGCAGGGGTTGGCATGCCAACCCCCAAGTTATTCAAGGGTCATCTGTGCACACACACACCAAAGGACACTATTAGTAGAGTGAAAAGACACCCCACAAAATGGAAGAACACACTTGCAAATTATACATCTGATAAGGGATTGATATCCAGAATATATAAAGAACTCATACAACTCAACAGCAAAAAACTAATTTAAAAATCAGCAAAGGACTTGAACAGACATTTCTGCAAAGAAGATATATAAATGGCCAGTAAGCCACACTGGAGGAGCTCAAAGAGGCATGACAGCTAAATGCAATGCATGATTCTGACCAAGACACTTTTCCCAAGCAGGGCTTTACCGGGACAACTGGTCACCCTTGAACTGCTGCGACGATTAGTCACCAGTAATGGGTCAAGGTGGTGTCTCGATTTCAATGGTTGTATTGTAAGTATCAAAGTTCCCAAGCCCCTGCCTTGTGGGCACCCACCCATCCCTCGGTAGGGACCTAACCTCCCACCTAGGCCCTGGGCATTCACTCATTCCTTGGTCTTTTGACTCAGAGACCAGCCTGCTCGGAGATTACACAGTCAGACAGTCAAGTGGAGGGGTGGGGACAGTTGTTCTCATGACATTGGTGAGGGTTCTTTCTGAATGGCAGTTTAATGATATGTAGCAAAATCTTCAATGTGCATGACACCTTGGGGCCAACGGTCCCACTATGAAGAATTCGTCCTAAGAAGGCCTTCAGGGACGGAAGAACACGGCTGCCCGTAGGCAGCCCAGGACTCACTCGACGAGCCTCCCTGAGGACTGAGATTCTCCCCTGCCTGCAGTGTCTCTCCCCCGGAGGCCCCCTCCACCCTCTCTGTCTACAGGCTCGCGAAAGCAGAGTCACCCCAGAGGGGAGGAGGCAGATGGGGATATGGGCCACACAAGAGAGAAACGTCCAGCACATGCCTGGGCACGTGAACCCAACATGGAATTCTCCTTGTGTTTCTTTGTCTTCTCTGGAAAGGGCCAGAACGGGTACCTAGAGAAGAGGGAAAGCCCCACGAGAAAGGGAGGGAGCAGAGAGAAGAGCAAGATAGAATCAGAGAATGTGCAGAGAGAGAGGGATGGGCCAGCCAGTCAGGGTGGAGGGTCTGGAGGCACAGGGGGCTCCAGAGCAGGCCACGTCCCTATGTGCTATGTCTGGATGCAAGTCCAATGTGCAGAGAGAGAGGGATGGGCCAGCCGGCCAGGGTGGAGGGGCGGGAGGCACAGGGGGCTCCAGACCAGGTCACATCCCTACGTGCTATGTCTGGATGCAAGTCCATAGTCTCTCTGGACTGGTTTGCCCACCTGTGAGATGTGAGGCTGGGCATTTGGGCTGGCATTCTGGGATGTTCTATTCCATGGCACTGCCTAGGACAGAGTCAGACCCTGGAGGCTGGAAGTGTGGCATTAGTGTCTATTTTCCCAATGTCACAATGGCTCCTCTTGAGTTTATGACGGTCTGAAAACTGAGCTATTTTCTGAGTCAAGCTCTGACAGAACTGGGCTAGAAAAGGGGGCTCTTTGGAAACCAGAGCCCAGCTAAGCACCTGCCATACTGCAGTGAAGGGTAAACTGCTAACCCTCCTGCAAAACCCGGTATCTTGGTCCATATTCTGTTGCTTATAACAGCATGCCTGAAACTGGGTAATTCATATTTAAAAATGTATTTCTCGTAGTTTTGGAGGACGGGAAGTCCAAGACAAGGGGGTGTATCTGTCGAGGGCCTTCTTGCTGATGGGGACTCTGCAGGGTCCTGAGGGAGTACCAGGCATCCCATGGGGGGGCGCTAAGCATGCCAGCTCAGGTCTCTCTTCCTCTTCTTATAAAGCTGTCAGTCTCACTTCCATGACAACCCATTAATCCGCTGATCCATGAATGGATTAACCCATTCACGAGGGCAGGACTCTGTGACGCAATCACCTCTCAAAGGCTCCACCTCTTAACACCGCCACATGAGCGATTACATTTCAATATGGGTTTTGGAGGAGACAAGCATTGAAATCACAGCAGGCAGCTTGAACTAGGCCAGTGTAAGGCCCACCTGGGACAAGCGATGAACAGGTGAGCTCTCCACTGTGGTTTTCCAGGCTGACCAGAGCCAGCTGAGCTCACACATGTCCTGACTGCAGGGAGAGCAGAGCTCACTTCCCAAAGGAAGAGCAGGGACCTCTCATGCCAGGCTCTCTACCAGCTGCACTAGAGATTGGGCCATCCATGACAGTAGCCACTAGCTATGCGCGGCTACCTACATTTAAGTTGAAATTCATTAAACTTAAAATTCAACACTGGGTTCCTCAGTTGCATTAGCCACACTGTCTAGAGAGAGTTCACACTGCAGCAGGGAGGAGGACTGAGTCCAGGGAGTTCAAGTTGGCTGGGGTTCACAAGGCAGAGCACCGAAGGGGACAACTGCCTGGAGCGACCTCCCAAGACTTGCAGACGGGTTCCTCAGCGTATCCGTCGGAGAGCTGAACAGCGCACGTGTGTGATGAAACTACTCCCTCAAAGAATTCAAGAAGCAATCCTCAGAGCTCACACAGGGCCAGCAACAGTTTGTGTTCCCAATAGCCAGAGTGGAAAAATCTAGAGACTCATAGGACGTCAGGTGGAATAGTCAGAAGGGTAAGCCTCAGGACTGGGGAAAATTAGCCCTAGAGTAAATGCTGCTTAGGTTCTGGCAAACAAAGCTTAAAAGCAAGCCTCAGAAGAATTAAACTGTTTTCAAGTAATTTTACTGCATTCCAGAATAAAGCTGAAGAATATTTATAAGAATACAAAAGTATTCTGCACAAAGAAAGGTAAAATTCACAATGTCTGGCATCTAATCAAAACTTAGTAGGCATGTGAGTGAGCAGAAAAATATGACTCACAAATGAGGAGGAAAATCAACTGACCAATAGAAACAAACATGATGACACAGATGATAAAATTAATAGACAAGCACATCAAAAGAGTGCCTCTAGTGCTTCCACGTGTTCAAGAAGGTAGAGGAAAGGTGCAGCATGTTGTGTGTGGAGAAGGAATGGATATTTAAGAGCACCAAATCGAACTTCTAAAGATGGAAACTATGTTATCTGAGTGGATACATGCACTGGCTGGCATTGACGGCAGTTTAACACTGCAGAAGAAAAAAATGAGTGAACTTGAAGACACAGCATAGAGAAAAAAGACTGCAAATATGAAGAGATAATCAGTGAGCTGTGAGAAAACTTCAAGCAGCCCAACATAAATGTAACTGGAGCCCCTGAAGGCAAGACAGAGTTACCACAAGGAAGTGCCTTATGCATTTGTGGAGGCTGAGCACGTCCAAAATTCACAGGCCGGGACTTCAGGAAGAGGAGACCACGGGTGGGCGCAAACCGTGGGTTTTCTGTCTCTATCCAGACAACCCAGGAAAAAGAGAAAGGACGATGACTTATATCAATAATTAGAAAGGTGACATCTCTACAGAGTCTAGAGATACTAAAAAATAAACAGGAATATTAACATCTATATGCCAATAAATTCAAATTGGTAGTTGATACTACCAAAGCTAACACAAGAATTAATAACCAAAATAGTCCTATAGCTGTTTAAAGAACTGAATTTGTAGCTGCAAGCCTTCATACAAAGAAAACTTAAAGGTTAGATGGCTCCACTGGTGAATTCTACCAAACATTTAAGCAAGAAATAATAACAATTTCCACGAATTCTTTCAGAAAATTTAAGAGTTGGAAATACTCTTCTATTTTGGTGTGGTCATAAAAAAAAAAGAGAGAGAGAAAAAAAAGAGTTGGAAATACTCATGAGTATTCCATGAGGCCAGAATTACCCTAATGCCCAAATCAGATAAAGACGCCATAAGGAAAAAGAATTCTAGATCAGTGCTTCTCAGGAACACAGATGCAAAAATTCTTAGCAAAGTTTTAGCATATCCAGTCCAACAATACATAAAGAAGAGGATACACCATGACCGAGTGGGATTTATCCCAGGAATGCAAAGTTGGTTTAATATTTGAATATCAATTAATGTAATTCACTATATTAGTTGGCTAAATAAAAACATATATTCGTCTCAATAGACACAGAAAAATCATTCAATAAATTCCAGTATTTATATAAAAACTCTCAGCAGATTAGAACTAGCTGGGAACTTCCTAAACCTGATAAATGGTATCTATGAAAAACCTCAGCTCACATCCCCCTTAAGTAAATAAAACACTGTGTGTTTCTTCTCTAAACATCAAGAACAAAACAAGCACATCCACTCTCACCACTTTTATTTGACAGTGTCCTGGAGTTTCTAGCCAGTGCAATAAGGCAAGAAAAAGAAATGAAAGTCGTCTAGAATTTAAAGGAAGAGGTAATCTGTCTTTATTCACAGGTAACACAATTGTTTATATGGAAAACGCTAACAAATCTACAAAAAAGAATAAATCACGGGAACTAATCGGTGAGCTTAGGCAGCTGCAGGAAACATCAATGTACTAAAAGTCAGCACTAGCAACAAAACACGGAAACGAAAATGGAAAGAGCTAATACCACCTTAACCAGCTTAACAGCTTCTGGGCGAAGCGGAAGCTGCAGGTGGAGAGGGCAGGTGGAGAGGGCAGGGGGAACAGTCAGGAGAGGACGGAGGTGGCTGCTGAGCCCGGTGTAAGAGCCTGGAGAGAACACGAACGAATGGTTTGCCGAAGCTTCTGGACCCGTTGGGCTGGAGGACAACCAGCTAGGAAATTTCACCTCTGCGGAGGGAGAAACAGAAACTCTCTGCAGAGACTGCAGGCTGTGAACAGAAGCTGCTGGCCTCCATTTCCCCTCATGGAATGGGAGAGTAGGGTGCCGTCGATAGGGAGAAAGGTGAGCAGGAGGTGGATTCCAGGGAGGAAGCCCACAAAGGGGCTGATGGCCTCATAGGCAAAAAACCATCATGTCTCCTTGGACCCAAAGAATGGCAACAGTGGAAGGGAGTGGACAGAGGAAACCCTGGCACCCTGGCCCACCTGGCACCCTGGCCCTGCTTTGTGCAGTCACAGGAGCACACCTCGCTTCACCTCACCTTGCCTGGCCAGGGACAGCAGGCCCAGAGATGAGTCTTAGGATGTACGGTCACGATGCCTCAGCCTCTCCAACCTAGGGAAGATGGTGGCCAGTGGATACCCCAATGGCTTTCTCTCTTCACTGTTCCCCCACTCTCCTGTGCCCTAGAACCATGTTCCCACATAAACCACTTGCACAGGGCACTTGTATCAGGTTCTAAAACTCCCACCACATCCCTGGGGCTCAGGATCTTCAAGGCCGAGGGGAGGCACTAAGGGTGAACTGGGGGTGAACCGGAGTGGAGGAGTGTACTTCCAGTGAGACCCAGGCCCGTGAGCCTGGGTGATGGGGTGGACAGGAGGAGCACACTTCCAGTGAGGCCAGGCCCGTGAGCCTGGGCGATGGGGTGGACAGGAGGAGCAGGACTGCCAAGCCGCCAGGCCCAGGCCCACATGCCAACAGCTGCCCTGCAATGCTTGCTCTCGGTCTCTGAGCCTCGGCTCTGGCTTATGCTCCAAAGATGGTGCCCTCGCATCTCTCGTGGTCTCAGGAACCTGCTGAGTCATGCAGGCTTCAGTACATATGTAGCAAGCAGGGGTGTGGTCACCACCGTTCCCATGAAATAGGTCAGACCCGCAATGTAAAATCCCACTCGGGCTGCAAGACAGCCAGGGGCTGGGGAGGAGGCGCCGCTCATGCCACCCACAACCTTGCCCAGAGGGGCCCTGCCTCCAGGGGAAGGTTGGACCCGGGCACCCCTCCAGTGCCGCCCTCCTCCTCCGGCATCTCCACTTGGTGGCAGTATTGGCCCAGAAGCCGAACTCCAGCAGGCAGCCACCAACTGGCCCATAAGAGCCGCTGTGGCAGAGACAGTTAACTCTTCCCACGGGAAAGTCTGGGGAGTCTAATGCCCTCATTTCACAGGAAAGCAAGGTCGGCCTGGGAGTCAGGATTCTGGACAATTAATCTGTAGGATTCCAGAACTCCATGATACTGTGATTTTTTTTTTTTTTTTGAGACATGGTCTCAATCAGTCACCTAGGCTGGAGTTTGGTGGCAGTCATGGCTCACTGCAACCTCAAACTTGTGACCTCAACCTATCCTCCCACCTCAGCCTCCTGAGTAGCTGGGACTGCAGGTGCATGCCACCATACTCAGCTAATTTTTTTATAGAGATGGTGTCTCACTATGCTGCCCAGGCTGGTCTCAAACTCCTGGGTTCAAGAGATCTGCTGGCCTCTGCCTCCCAAAGCACTAGAATTACAGGTGTGAGCCTATCTGGCCCACTGTGACTTTTTTAATCACCAAAGTTGATTTTCTTATGGTTCTAAGACTCTCCATCTATGGGTCTGTGCTTGGAGAATCATAAGATTACAAGATCTTATGATTTTTTGAGTTCTACTGACTCAGTTCCTCTGTCCTATGATTCTGTGTTTGGGCAACTCCAGCATTTCATGGCCATTTCATGGGATCAGCCAGGATTTACCCCATGGCTAAGGGGAAAGGCTGATGGCCCTACTTCCACAATTCCCCATGGGGAGGTCCGCAATTCCCCACACATCACCAGGCCACCGGCAAGGAGAGAAGTCACCTTGCAATGAGAACGGGATTGCTGCGTGTCCCACATCATGTCCTAAGGGAGGTGGATGGCTGCAGGTGTCAACTGAGAAAGACACGCTTGCTGGATCCCAGAGTTGACTTCCATGGACTCCAGGAGCTGCCTGTGAGAACACACACGGCTTGGTTTGGTAAGGGATGTTCACGCGACCACCGTGGGTCACCCTTCTCAAAGGTGGCATCCATGGCGCAGCGTGTGAAGGGCTCTGAGTTGACAGACATTCCTGGAAGAAAAGTGGTGTGAGCCTGCGGAAGGATCCAGGGAGGCTGGGACCCTGGAGACCAGGGTCTGGCCTGAGGGCCCATCGCCCCTTCCACCTGCCTTGAGCCTGGTCTTTCTGTCCAAGGAGGGGTGACCTAAGGCTGCAGTGGCTTTCATCAGGTGGGATCTGGTGAAGGGTCAAAATGGAACTCTCAGGGGGGTAGTTGAAGGGGTGACACCCGGGAAGAGAGTGATGTCTTGAAACAGACTGAATTTTTTCTCAAAGAGGTGCCCAAGCCCCTACATATGCACCCTAGGGAGCCTGGCTGCTGGGCCTCATCCCACAGGGCAGCTCAGAGAGACAAGCTCATGAGGACCGGCTCACATCCATCCACTCCCTCATTGCCCACAAGGACTCCCAAGCACGTCCCCCATCCTGGCGCGATCTTCCGCCCCGGAGCAAGGAAGGGATGGCCTTCTGAGTTGGAGTCTTGCAGTCGGTCTTCCAGTCTTGGAGAGACACACATACTCTACACATGGTGAGCCTCAGAGAGAGCCCGGCCCTGCTGTGCTGCCTCCAGGAGGCCCGGGCACTCAGCCTCATTGAGCCTTTCCACTCCCGGAACATGGTAAAATTCGCTTCCCTCTGACCACACGGTGCTTGGTGCAGCACTGGGCACAGCGGGCACGGTAGTCAGTGTCGTCGCTCGGCTCCAGGAGCCTTCAAGAAATCATCTCATCTGACAACCCACGTTTACCATAAGGACCTTTTGGAGGCCGGGAGCAGGGGCTCACCCCTGTAACCTCACACTTTGGGAGGCCAAGGCAGGAGGATCGCTTGAGCCCAGGCGTTTGAAACTGCAGTGAGCTATGATGGCACCACTGCACTCCAGCCTGGGTGACAGAGTGAGACCCTGTCTCAAAGAAACAAACACATAAGAACCTTCTGGAGAACTGAGGGAAAGTGGAAATTTGATAAGAGATCTGGGCTGGAGAGGAGGCTTTTACAGTATTAATATAATGGCAGGCTCTGAAAGATAGACACAGCCAATGGTAAAAAGCAGACGGGTAATTAGATTGGGCTGCTGGGGTGTGCCACTGTGAGGGGGAAACCGGGAAGCCCCCGCAACTGGTGTGCACAGCACGGGGGCAGAGCAACCACCCCTGCAGCCTGGACCTGCCCTGGGCAGGGGCCACAGGGAGCCCCGTCCAGATAATGCACAGCAGGAACCCAGAGCCGCAGACACACAGACCCCACACACAGCCTCCCACAGGGGCAGGTGACCCGCAGGAAGATGGACAGCCCTGAGCTCACAGCCGCACTTGCCAAGCCCCGCCAGGACATGCCTGCATCAGGAATGGGGGTGGTGAAGTTAACGTGGAGGAGGTAATTCCCACAGTGCCTGAGCTGAACAACGCCAACACAGGTAGAGACAGGGCGGAGGGACAGAAATGGGGAGCGTAGAGAAGGGCTGCAGACAGGAAGAGCAGCTCACGGCTGCGCAGTGGGGCTCAGTGGCTGTGACAGAAGACACACGGAGACCAACAGAAAGACAGGACGGCCACAGACAGGAGGCGGGAGGCAGACGGGTCCCAGAGAGCCCGCCTCGCCACAGCAGCTCTGGGGAAGCCGGTGGCCAGGCCACTTTCCTTGTCTCTGTTCTGCTGACCTGCGAGTCTCAGGCCCAGCCCCGGCTGCTCTCTTTCTAGCCGCACGTCCCAAACCATGTGCTAAGGTACCCTGGGACGCCACAGCAAATTCCCAGGCTGTTGCAGAGTACCACGCCTGTAATCCTAGCTCTTGGGGAGGCCAAGGTGGAGGATCACTGGAGCCCAGGGGTTCAAGACCACCAGCCTGGGCACCATGGTGAGACCCTCGTCCCTACCAAAAAATAAATATATTTTTAAAGAAAATACAACCTGGGGGTTAGGGGTACCAATCCCCTGCAAAATCAAAAACTTGAGTATAACTTTTGACTCCCCGAAAACGAAACTGCTAACAGCTTCCTGTTGACCAGCAGCCTTGCCGAGTCCACGCACCGTCAGGACATACGATGCCTGCCACGTGTGCTATCCACTGTGTTCCTTCCACACACTCAGCTGGAGAAAGGAAACTCCTGCTCAAAAAACCCAGAAAAGAAACCAGATTCGCAGTGAGTCCTCACGAAGGTGCTCTGTGGAGTAGCTGCAGAGGAAGACGGAGCGGGCTTGGTCTCGCAGTGGTAGGGTGGCAGAGGCGGGAGAAATCGCTGTGTGAGTGACCCACACAGCACACACCTGTGTTATTCACAGGTCAGCTGCCCAGCATCACATCACCTGGAATATGAAGTAACTGCAGTTATGTGAAGATGAAATAAAAATATAATTCATTTATTTTAACTACTGTGAAAATTTTCAAATAGCTACTAATCATTCAGTTGTTGGACCTAATTACTTAATAAACAAGCCCTTAGGTATTCCTTTTAGCCTGAGGAGCTGGGGGGGAAATGGCTATAAGTTGTTTTCTTGGTTTAGTTTATTTTATTTAGAGTCAGGGCCTCACTCTGTCACCCAGGCAAGAGTGCAGTGATGCAATCATAGCTCACTGCAGCCTTCAACTCCTCAGCCCAGGTGATCCTCCCATCTCAGCCTCCCAAAGTGCTGGGATTACAGGTGTGCACCACCGCACCTGGCCAATCAAAAGTTCTGACCTCAAGAACCCACTCCTTGTGGAAGAGGCATTTAAAGAGTGACCCCCACAAGAAGGGTCAGGGAAGCTTCTAGAAGGGACCAACTTCCGGTGGAGCCGAGGTGACTGTGGAGGGCACTTCGTCTTCTGACCCTAGACCGCTACCCCATCCGGCTGCAGTTCCTTCTGGGGTCCCTCAGCCAGAAAGTCCCCAGAGCCTTGAACTCTCTTTCTGCCCAAACCCCTTCCCTGCTTTCCCCCAACTTCTTTTTGCTCAAACGAGGAAAATGAAGGAAGCAAAAGATAACCAGTTAGTGTCTGAAATTCTGCCTTGCCCCACCCATAACGGATTCACAGCCGCTGTAGACGGGGAACTCACTACCTCACACAGCAACCTGCCTGGCACAGGCGCCTTCCCACCTGGCTCACCCCACCCAAGCAGGGGTCTTCCAGAGCTCCTGGGGTGGGCAGCACCTCTCTTCCCAGGGGGCCTGTTCTGGAAGGAGCACCTCCCTGAGCCCTCCAGCGGGCCAGAAATGTTCCCTCCAGCACCATCCACACATGGGGAGTTTTCCCTCATCAAACACGTGGCTGGCGGCTCAGGGCTCAGCTCCAGACCTGCCCGGCTGTCAGGCCTTCTCACATCGCCCCTCTCTCAGGGCCATGGGCCCTTTCTGATGCCAGCTTGTAAGGTCTCACCCACCTCTCCGTCCCGCCTGTTGGAATGCGGGTCTGTGTCCCGGCCAACAGGGAGGTCTGTGGAGACAGGGCCGAGTCTCAGTCACCTTTCAGCACCCACCCGGCATGCCCCCAGGAGCTTGCCCCATGCCCTGACCCTGACACCAGCACCCTCCTAGTCCCAGGGCCAGTGCTCAGGTGGGACTCAGACCTCGCAGGCTGGTCAGGGACAGCTCCTGTTAGGTGCCAGCAGAGGGCGCTTCCAGGGAGGCCCCCTCACCTTCCGCTGCACCCCAAGCAAGGGACCAGAGGTGCTGTCCCAGCACCACCCGAGCCTCGAAGACACTCAGGGCAGCCCCTCAGGCCCCTGCCACCCAGCTGGGGTCCCACCCTTGCTCACTGCTCTGCTCTCCACCCCACCCAGCCCAGCCCCACTGACTTGGCTGCTGAGGAGCCGAGGCTCCCAGGAGGCTCCCAGGGGAAGGAGCCCCGCCTGGTGCCGGCAGGTGCCTCGAGCTGGCCCCAGAAGCCCCCACCCGCTCCTCCACGCAGCCTGCCCCGGCTCCCGGTACCCTGAGGCAGGTTGCTGAGGCCGAGTCTTCAGAAACAGGAGCCCTCGCCTGAGAGCCCGGGGCTGGAGCTCCTGCCTAGGGCCTTGGCGACTGCTCCTCCCTTCCAGCTCTCAGTGTGCCCACTACCAGGTGGCACGGGCAGAGGACGGGGCCTGACGGGGAAGAAGAAAGCAGCCAGGAGGAGGGGCTTGGCAAGCCAAGGGCAGGAGGGCAGGACGGAGCAGGCTGCGCTCAGTCGCCGGGTCACGGAGGCCCATCCTGCTGGTGGGCACGGCTGCCCTCCTTTGTGTGTGCAGAGCTGGCATCCTCTGGGGGGCTCCCCATCACCGAGGCTCTAATCCCAGAGCCTCACTGCTGGGGAGGTGGGGGTGGCAAGAGTCTGCGTGCCTCAGGCTGGGCTCGGGCACCCCCCCCCCGCAGCCCAGGTTCCCCCCAGTAACGCCATAATTGGGTGGGATTTTTGCTGCGAGGCAAAGTCCAGAGAAGCACAAACACGCTCCCTCCCCTCCCCTCCCTGCCCCACCGCGGCTTCATTCCAGAGCTCTTCCCTCCTTCCCTCAGAGGGTAGGGGCCTGCAGTACCTCGGAGAAGGGGGTGGGTGGCTGGGCATGCGTAGAGGGAACTGGATTCCCCAGGCAGTGAGGAGCAAAAGGAACTTGTCTTCAGAGAGAACGGCTGTCATTCTGAATTCAGGAAGGGACCCCTGACATAGTCATCAGGTGGCCCCCACGCCGGTGTCCCCAGGATCACAGGCTCCCTCTGCAGATGCAGAACCAGCTGTGAGTAGGACACACCGTGGAAAGTGCCTGCCTCGGTCCCCCAGCCAGTGACACAGCTGGGGACAGACATCTCAGCCACCCCGGCCCTGAGAAGCTGCACAGAAGCGGCCCCATGTCCTCCCTGCCTCTCCACGCACCTCCGTCCCGCAACACACACTCTGCAGCCGCACTCGAGGCCTGGCCCACGGGCCGGGCAGTGCAGGATCCCCAGAGAACACAGCACTGACAAGTGCGGGGCTGCTCCTAGCTCTCAGAAGCTCCTGGAGCCTTCTCCCTCAATTCCTACGCGGTAACCAAGATTCCTGCTGAGATTAGGTCGCAGAGTGACTGCGGGAGGACCAGCCGCGGTGGGAGAATGCCTCGTAACCGCCCCTGTTATCAGGTGCCCCGGGGGGAGACTGGGGACACTTCCCCTCCGCAAATTACAACCTCCCCTGGCGACTCTCGGGGCTGCACAGGGATATGCAAATGGCTGGGAGCTGGAGAGTTGGCTGGTCACTGGTGACCTTGGGCAAGTCACTTTCCCGCTCTGGTCTTCCCCTCTCTATCAGCAGACTCCTCCAGCTGACCTCAATAATCAGAAATCCCTCTGGCTGAACAGGCTGCGTAGCCCGGGCACACCTGGAGGTCGGTGGTCCCGGAACCCGGGGCAGCGCTGCGCTTCCCCACAGACCCAGGGCGCCAGGGGCTTCCCTGGTGGAGTGATGGGGAGAAAAATGGAGGGGTCAATCCCTGTGCCACACAGTCCCACTTGCCCCCAACTGTGACTCAGAGGCGCGTGGCTGCACCTCGGAGGTCCACCCGGCGGCTGTCCCCACTGCAGGCTGCACCCCTCCCGGCCCCTCTCTATCCGCCGCACGCGCGGGCAGCCTGGTCTCAGGAGAAGGAGTCAGGCCGCAGGCAGACGGGGCCAAAGGACGTGCACCCGACAAACGCTGGCTCGCGCCCCAACCCTGCGCCCGGGCAGGGTGATGGACGAAGGGGAGCCCTAGCCCAGCCGCCTCCAGGCCAACAGACGCAGCTCGCCATAGACCAGGGGCGGGAGGAGGACTGCGTGTCCCACGGTGAGCGCAGGGCGCGCGGGGTTGGAAACCGAGGGCGCGGCCCCGGAGCTCCAGGAGGGCGCCTGCGGACCGCGCAGCCCCGGGCCGGCCGCCTGGCCATCTGGCGCACCCCAGCGCCCCGCGCACACTGGGCGCCGCACACCCGCACGCCCTTGGGCACCCCCGCACCCACAGCCGCGGGAGGGGGCCAAAGCCGCCGCCGCCGCCGCCGCCGCCGCCGCCGCTTGGGCTCCCAGGGCCCCGCCCGCCCCTGCCCGCCCCGCCCGGGCCCCGGCCCTGCCGGGCGCCCCCCGCGGCGCTGCCCCGCCCCCGCCGCCCCGCGCCGCCCCGGGCCTCGGCCCGCAGCCCGGCCGCCGGCCCACCTGGCGCAGCGCCGCCCTCGGAGCCCGCGCACACCCGCGCACCCGCGGCCGCAGGAGGGCCCAGCGACGCCGCCGCGCCAGCTCCCAGGGCCCGGCCCGCCCCGGCGCTCACGCTCTCGGGGCGGACTCCAGGCCCTCCGCGCCCTCCCGCGCGGCGATGGCCCCGCTCGGATACTTCTTACTCCTCTGCAGCCTGAAGCAGGTTCTGGGCAGCTACCCGATCTGGTGGTGAGTGAGGCTCCTGGCGTTCGCCCCTGCCCCCGTGCGCCGCGCCCGCAGCAGACGGCCCCTCGGGCAGGGACCCTGCGGTGGCCGAGCCCGCGCCCTCCTGCTCCCGTCCCGCGTGCCGGCCGCCCGCGGTTGGTTTTCCTGGACGGCCACGTTGGACCTGTTCAGGCCAGGCTGGGACGCGTGGGTGGCGGGGCTTCCGGAGACAGTGATTCCCGGGTGGGGGTGGGGGAGCTTGCGGAGAAGGTCTCAGCTGCCCCTGGCGTCGGACGGGGCGAGCAGTGGGCTGGGGAGAGGCGGAAAGAAGGTCGGCACGCGCGGTCGCCGAGGCCCGGGGACAGGCGAGGAAAGAGGGCCAGAGAGAGGGAATTCGCTGGAGACGTTCCTCAAAAACCGTATCTTACACACAAACACACACACGTTTTAAAACAAAGTCGGTGAGACAAGACTGAACAGCTCGGAGCCGCGTGGTTACGTAAAGAAAGCTGGGACCCGGCGGGGAGTGGCGCAGAGCCGGCGGCGGGGCGCACTGGGGGCCGGCTCTGGGTCCGGGCGCGGGGGTTTCCAGGGCCCCTCTCTGCCAGCCCTCCGCCTGGGTCCGCCTGGCAAGGAGGGGCTGCTGTAGAGAGAGGTAAGGGGAAGCGCAGCACCGGGTGTGAGGGGCTCCAGGACCCTCAATGAGAAAGCGCTGTGCTGCGCCCTCCACGCCGGAAAAGGCGCGTTCCGTGAGACCCTCCCCAGCCAGGCGATGGAAGTGCAGATAAATCAAAGGAAGGGTCCCCGAAGGTCTCTCCGAGGCCTCCAGCCTCCACCGCACACATCCTGTGGAAAGGGGAACGGGGGCCACACTTCCCTAAGTGCTTGTGACCCCTCAGAGCCCTCACCAAGCAAGAGTCACCCCAGTTCCGAATTAAGGGCGCTCTGAGATGCCCAAGATTGAGGAACACAAGTGGGAGGCCTGTGGGCGCGCGGGGCCAGGCGCAGCGCTGTAGGACCCGCAGTTGGAGAGAAGCCTCCCCACAAGCATGCACACTCCCCCCATCCTTCTCCGACGGCAGCCTGGAATTATAATAATTACGCCGAGGGGAAGGGGGGAGACCCAGCGAGCTGAGGTACATCTAATCCGATAATAATTTTTCTCTTCGAGATGGTTCAGGAGCGGGGGCTCCCGCGGTAGCGGCGCCGGGCCAGGAGCAGCCGGGCGGGGAAGGGGCAGCCCTAGGCGGCCGAAGGGCCTGGAAGAGGCCGCAGGAACGCGCTTCAGGGACTCCCCCGCCCACGCGCGCGCCCCGACTCCCGTGTGCCCGTTTCCCGTGCAACACCTGCGGCGCCCGGTGGCCCACCTGAGCGCCAGGCTCCGGGCGCGCCTTGGGGCGCGGGGATACTGACGCGCGTCCAGACGGCTGCAGGGGGCCAGGGCAGCGCGTCCGCCCCAGAGAGCCCGAGGGCCGCCTGCTCACGCACCAGGCTTCTAATTAGAACCCGTCGCCGCGTTCCTGAGCGCAAAAGGAAGCGCCTTCGCCCCCGCGCCCTTCCCATCAGTGTCACCAGCCTCCTGTCAACCCCGCGCCCTAGGATCCTTGTCTTGTCGACCCTAAGGATTTCTAGCCTCCGTCCCCACCCACCTCATACCCATGTACACCTCGCTTTCACCTGGGCCCCCTGTGTTCCGCCCCGAATGCACCCCGAGACACCCTCGGGACAGTCAGACATTCTTCAGGGGAGCCAGGAGGAGCAGAGAAGTGAAGTCCCTGGACTCTCTCCGCCCTCCCATCAAGAGACCAGGACAGCCCTTTGGCCACACAGGGAAGGGGGGCCTGGAACCCCACCTGACACTGAGGGGGGTGGGTGGTGAGGACCCCTCCCCCGTCCCCACCCTCACTTTGTTCTCAGTAGGGTTCTCACACTTGGGGATTCTCTACTTCCTGAGAAGCAGCATCTTCTTCGGGGAGGCTGGCTCCCTGGGGACGAGACTGCCTCCTTCTTGATCCCCTCTCTGCCCCAGGCAGGCTCTGGGGCGGGAGCAAGGACATGGCTTCCCCGGAGGGGGTGGGGGGCGCGTGAGTAGCACACAGGCACCCCGGGGGGAAGACTCACAGGACGCAGCCCTGCAGGACCGCCCTGCCGCTGGACCCCTGCTGCTGACGGCCTGCGGTTTAATAGCGGGGAGATTCTCTTTCTTCCTCTGCGTCTTCCACCCAGCACAGCGTCTCCTTTCTCCTGTCTCCTCACATCCACCCCAGATTAAGCATCACGGGGAGGAGGGGGACCTTGGCCCCTGCCAGGTGGACTGCTGGTGAGCCCCAGTGCAGCAGAGCCGGCTGGGGTGGGGGCCTCTCCCTCACTCCTCACCTGCCCCCCAGCCCCTCCCTAACACGCACCGCTGCCCCCTTCGCTTCTCCCGGCTCCACCATCCCTGGCACACAAAAGTGAAAGTGAAGGGGAATCTCCTCACCTGGAGAAACCAACCAGGAGACAGCCCAAATCAGGGTAATTAGGCTTTTGAAGTCGGCAGAGGGAGAGGCAAAGGTGTCGCTGTGGCCAGCAGCCCTGGAGAGTGTGAAGGGCCACCTGCCTCCCCAGGGCTGGTGGCCCAGAGGTGTCTTACACCACGCAGCAGATGCTAGCGGTCCCAAGGTCCAGCGGGTCTGAAATGCAGAGAGGTGAGCCCGGCCTAAGACTGAATGGCCCGGAGCTGTGCAGACATCCAGGAGAGTTCCTTCTGAGCTTGTCCAGTGACAGAGAGGAGCCAGGCAGGGGACCAGACAGGCCTGGGCGTCTGACCACCTGCGTCCCATTAGGCCACAGACGGCAGGGACTCAGTGGCCCCCACCTCCCTGCACGCCCCTTCCAAGCTGAGTTCTCGGAACCGGAATTCACAGAAGAGCCCACGTGGACAGAAGACAGGGCAGCTGAGCTGCAGGACCACAACCCCATCTGAGGATAATCCCCGTCGCCCGCCCGCCATTGTGCTCCCAGCACCACTGCCTCCTTCTTCCCGTGTCTGGGTTAATGGCACCTTGTTATCTCCCCAGGGACTCCACCAGGACCCTAGAGGTCCGCCTGTGCCTCCTGCCACCGCCTCCCCAGGGTCCAGGCCTGCTTCGGGGCTGGGGACTGGATGTTGTTCATCTTTCAAGTCCCGCCACGGCGGCCTCCCGATTCCGTTCTCAGTGGTGGCCACACTCTCTCCCCTGGGACCCATACCCTCCCAGCCACCTGGAGTTGCTGCCAGGCCTGGTCATGGCCACCGCCACCGCCTGGCCGAGCATGGCAAGCTCTGTTCCTCGCCCACGCCCACTCTCCCTCTCAGGCCCTTCCCTCTGCCAGGCCTCACCAGCTCCTGCTGCACGGTGGGCTCCTGAGCACGGAGGCCTGGCCGCCCGCAGATGGCCACCGCAGCCGTCCCAGGGAAGCACGGTGTGAGCCGTATCCAGCCTTTTCCCTACCCCTGGCCTGCTCCACAGCCTGGCTCATGCTCCCTCCAGGGTCCCCTCACGTCCCTCTGGGCCTCAAGCTTGTAAAACACATTGTGACCCCCATTTTTATTGAGTCCCTCATGCAGCCCTCGGCAGAGCACGTATGCCCTTTCAGGCCCCCGCTCTGCTGCACACTCATGGGTGCCAACAATCTGGGCACAGGGCTCAGCCCCTGCTCCCACCCCTCCATGGGCTGGAGGGCCCGCACCCCTGGAGGCCCTGCTCAGAGGCGTCCACACCGCCGACCAGGTGCCTGGCCAGTGTCCTCAGTCTGGGTGGGCCTCACCGCAGTGGGAGACAGCCTTACTGGAACACGGGGCAGGTGAAGAGCAGCTCAGAGGGGTAGGAGCTGGCAGGGGGTGCAGAGAGGGAAGGAACCCGGCTGGCATGATGGGGCAGACAGAAGTGTGCAGCGGGCGGGCAGGGGGGCTGCAGCATGGATGTCTCAGGGACTGAGAGGGACCAGTTGGGCAGGGCAGGGACATGGCCCAGGGTACCCCGAAGCTCAGACGGGAAGGGCCTTGTGACAGGAGGGATGGGTGCCACTCTCAGAGCCACTCTGCGTCCATGTTAGCCTGCGACGTGTGCTCCTTCCCAGGCCTTCTCCCTCCCCTTCATCTGTCTGTCTCTGTCTCTGCCTGTCCATCGCTCTCTTCCTTGTCTCTGTCTGCCCACCTGTGTCTCTAGCTCTCTGTATCTGTCTCTGCCTTTGTCACTATTTGTCCCTCTCTCTCTACCTGTCTCTGTCACTCTATCTCTTTTCATCTCTGTCTCTCTGTCTCTTGTGGTCTCCGCCCCTCTGTCTCTGTGCCTCTGGCCCTGAGGACAGCAGTCATTAGCAAATAAAACTCATGAAATGAGCTGAGTGGAGCCACCAGGCCAGCCCTTCCAGAGCTGTGGGCTCAGGTACCTGGGGGTGGCATTGCCCCTCAGAGCTGCCTACACAAAACCCTGCTGAGGGTAATGACCGAGAGTGGCCACATGTCAACTGTCTGCAACCAGACATGGGCCCTGCATGACCGCCAGGGTCTGTAGCCACTGCAGGGAGCATCTTTCCGGAGCAGAGCGCAAAGCTCCTCCTGCCTGGGGCTCACACCGCAGGCGCTGGCTGGCTTGGGCCCTCGAGGCCGGCTGCCCTTCCAACCCCCCGGGGCTTGTTCTAAGGGCGTTTGCTTGGCATAGGCCTCCTGGAATCCTCCGTGGGGGATGAGCACACACAGTCACAGAGCCCAGTCTTAGGGGTGGTGACCACTGGGGGCCGCTTCTTCCCCTGGGTCCCTTGTGCCTGTCGCCGGCCCTCAGGGAGGGAGGCCGCGGTGTCCAGCAGCCCTCCCAAGACGGCCAGCTGCATCCACGGGCCCCGCTGGGGCTTCTCAATGTGGGGCTCACCGTGAACGCTCGGCCACCTGTCCGTGAAGAAGAACAGAAATGGGAATTTAAAAAGGATTTGGTGACATTGTAGCGGTTTGACAGTGCTGCAGTTATTTCTGTGGATTTTTATAATAATGGAAATTTAAAAACACACCGGCGACATCCCTCTGTTGAGACTCTAGTCTGAGAAAGACAGCCTGAAGCCGCACCTGGAGTGACGGGGGCGGGGGTCTCTCCCTGTGGACCACTCCCTGCAGCCCTCGCCCACTGGATTTTTGAACCAAATATGAGACTTCTAACTTGTCCCCTTTAAGAGCAGTTGAAGGGTTGTCTGGGCTGTTGTTTCTGTTCAGAAGACGGCGTCGTGTCTCTGAAGGCTGTTGGTTGGGGAAGGAGGATTAGACTCTGTGGCTCAAGGGACAGGGGCTGGGGCAGAAGCTGTAGGTGCCGAGGAGGCTGGTTCTGGCTCCGGACTGGAAAAGCCTTCCTAGGGGAGAGAGCCAGTGCCTGGAGCAGTGCCTGGGAGGTGCTGAGCTGCAGCCACCCAGGCTGAAGGGAAGGCCTCACAGAAAACACCCGCTGTCTGTACAGCCCCACAGATAGGCTCTCGCTCTGTCACCCAGGCTGGAGTGCAGTGACGTGATCTTGGCTCACCACAGCCTCCACCCTCATGGGCTCAATTGATCCTCCCACCTCAGCCTCCCGAGTGGCTGGGACCACAGGCGCGCACCACCACACCCAGCTAACTTTGTGTTTTAGTAGGTACGGGTTTCACCATCTGGCCCAGACTGGTCTCCACCTCCTGGGCTCAAGCAATCCTCCTGACTTGGCAGTGTGAGTAGCTGAGGTCACAGGCTCACGCCACCATGCCTGGCTAATGTTTCTATTTTTTGTTGAGATGGGGTCTTGCTCCGTGGTCCAGGCTGTGCACTTGAATGCTGGGCGGTCCGCCACCCCACCCCTCACTGGGTTGCAGCCCTGAGGCCGGTGAGGGGCACGCGGTCTGTGCTCGGTCTCCCTCCTGGCTTCCCCAGGTGACGCCCTGGAGGTGTCTCTCACGTTGCTGCTTCCACATTCCTTCCCCAGCAAAACGTGCCGCTGCCGCCCAGGGAAACTGGCAAGTGCGTGGCCGCGGGCACAGGAGCCGCTGCGCCTGCTGGGACTCGCTCAAAGTATGTGTCAGTAATCCCAGCTGGGCCGGCGGGCAGGAGGAGGTGCCGGCTGGGAGGACTCCAGGCAGGGCCAGGCAGCCTGGACTGGGAAGGGGTACAGACGCCCAGGAGGGACCTTGGAGCCTGAGGTCCCGAGAATCCCGCCCCGGCTCACAAGGTGCTCAAGCTGCCAGGAGTGGTCTTCCAGGCAGCTGCAGTTCCACCACTGGGTGTGAGGAGAAACCAGAGCCCTGGGCATCTCCCGGGCAGGTGGGCACCTCGGGCATTCTCAGCCCTGGCCAGCTGGGAGGTCATCCACTGACAGGCAAACGCCGTGAGCCTCAGGTCTGAGGGTGGAAGCCTTCTCCCCACCCATGGAGCCAGTCTGATCTTAGAAAGACAAAGCTCAGGAACAGGAGGTTTGCTCCAGAGGCCCCCACAGAGGGGAAGCCCACTGCCCAAGCAGGACCCTCCGTGGCAGAGACACCCCGCCCCGGTCCTCCACACCCTCCTGCATTGCGGCTGTGCTGGAGCCAGAGGGGTCCCAGGAGGCAGCCAGCTGGACTCAGGGCACAGATCACGTCCTGGAGGGGTGGCCCTGGCAGGCCGGCGAGTTGGGTGCGCTGGGTCACTCTCAGGTTAGGAGGAGGCTGAGGTGACATCCAGCAGAGCAGCAGGGCCTGGGAGCGGCACCCCCGTTCCATGCACTGCTCCCCTCCTGTCTCAGAGCTTCAGGTAGGAGAGGGGCCCCTTACCCCATTTGACAGATGGGAAAACTGAGGCCCGGGTGTGGGGGAGAGAGAAAGAGCAAACAGACGAGCGAGTAACAGGGCCCGGGCTGGAGCCCACGTCTGCCTCCCAGGCCTCCTCTCCACATACCTGTGTGGAGCGTCACTGTGAGGTCCCCATGCCCCCAGCAAACGTGCAAGCACAGAGGCGTGCCCTTGGGGCATGGGTGCTCTGAGTTTGCTAAATTTTACTGCTGAAAGACACCAGGCCTGAACTTGAGAAGTCTAAGAGCCTGCCAGCCTCAGAAGGGCTTGCACGGAACAGCGGAGGCCGGATCTGATGGGCACTCAGGACGCCCACAGCTGTGTGGCCGTGAGAAGGCGCTGTGGCCACAGCCCCACGCTTTGCCCTGAGCCTCCATCCACGGGGATTAGGTGGCACCCCCAGTGCCGCCACACAAGACGGGAAATTGCATGTGAGACCAAACCCAGCCGGGAGGCCAGCGTGGCCCAGGCTGGGCTGGCCTGCCGCCCGCCTTGTGGTCCTGGGCCAGCCTCCTTCCTCCCCTGCATGTCACGGCCAGCGTCTCTGCCGTATCCCTGGCGAGCTGCCCGGCCTTTCAACAGAAGCGAGGGAGCGGGGAAGGAAAACCATTAGTGCTTGCGGGCTGCAGGCATGGCTGCTGTGACTTCGGCCACAGGCGTGAGCCGTGGGTCTAGGGACCGGGGCCATGCCGCAACACTACATTTGTGTGTGTTCCGAGTGGAAGATGACAGCCTCCCTTCAAAACAAACTATTATTAGGAAAAACAAGCAAACAGCTTTAGTGAAAATCTGGAAGGAAAGACAAGTCTGTGATCTTATCAACTTTTCATGTTTTTCTAAGGATAGCAACAGTTCGTGTTCTGTTTTTGAAAACTCGCTAAGCATCATCTCCATTTCTGGGGCCTTCTGGATGATCACACGTGTGGGTCCCCCAGGCCCCCGTGGTGCCGGAGCGTGTGGTCTGCTAGCTCAGCTCTGCCCTTCCCTCCAGAGCTGGGATTCCAAGCAGAGGGGACAGAGTGGGAGAGGCAGGAGATACCGAGGACAGCGTTCCCTGGGGACACTGATTTTGTATGGCTGGAGGGATATCTGGTGTCCCATCCAGTTGGGTAGTTAGAATTCCAGCCACTCAGCTGGGTGGCAGCTGGACGTGGGAAACATGGACTCTTCCTGGGACACCGTGGTGTTGGCAGTGAGAGGGAAGAGGGAATGAATCCCTCATCCGGTGAATCACAGGCTCAGGGTGCAAGGCATGGGGGCAGGGAGGGCGGGCCGGACTCAGCCTCTCCCGGGGGACTGAGCCCAGCCTTCCTGCCCCTGCTGTTCCCACCACCCGGAGGCAAGGCCTGGACCTCACCGCGACCCAGATTGATGACAGGAAGTGAGCAGGGAGTGACGGATGACGAGATCACCCCCGCCCCAGTGCTCACCTGTGGTTCCTTGTGTGAGCGACCCTCAGTGAGGACCTTCGTCCCTGACCAGACACTTGTGTGCGCGCCTACAAAGCGTGGGAGACGTCAAAGTGGAGACGGGGGAGTTCAGGAGAAGGCCTGACCGCCGGCTGGGGCCACGCTTGTCCCAAGGCTCCCGTCAGGGCAGAGGCCACCCATGAGCAGACAGGAGCCACAGACTGACAGCCAGGGCTCAGGGTTCGGCCTCGCCCGTCCCTTTCTGGGCACCAGATGTTGTGCCTTTCTGTCCCCTACACGTACTTCAAGCGTCTGCTACGACCTTGCTCTTTTGAGGACCCTTCTGACTAGAAGGTGGAGGTAGGTCCCTGACCTCGCAGGGTGATGATCAGCAAGGCTGATTCCCTGGAGACTGGGCCCAAGGGAGCCCCCCAGGGCGCTCAGCATCCCCGTGAAGACAGACAGGGGCTGTGGCACCAGTTTAGACTCAAGGAAGCCATAGAAGTTTCCCCGTCAGCCTTAGAATGTCCAAGCCAGAGGCAGCACATGCTGAGTTCGTGCAAGAGCTGGTTGTTAGGAGGAGCCTGGCACCCTCCCCCGCTCCCTCTGCCACATGTGACACACCTACCCACCCCTGCCTTCCACCATGAGGGGAAGCCCCCTGAGGCCAGCAGTGAACCCAGCACACATTCCCCGTGGCACTCATGCTCCAGGGCGCCACCCTGGGAGGACCCTGGCCTAATCCACGACTGCCCAGTACAGCTGGGGAAACTGAGGCTCCGAGAGTCCCAAAGCTGCAGGTGCAACAGTTAGGGTTACTCCCACATCCCCCTGGGTGGCCTCCTGGGGTGGAAAAGGGGCTGCATTGGGGACAGGAGGCCCTGTGATGTCCTGTGTCCTCAGCTGCAAGGAGGCTGCCCAGGCTCTGTGTGACTGGTGCCATTTATCTCTGACTCGTTTGCAAATGTTACTTTGCAGGACTGGGGCTTCATACATGTATTAGTCCATTCTACGTTGCTATAAAGGAATGCCTGAGACTAGATAATCTGTAAAGACAAGAGGTTTCACTGGCTCACGGTTCCACAGGCTGCGCACGCGTGGCGCCAGCATCTGCTCCTGCCGAGGCCTCGTGGTGGAAGGCAGTGGAGTGGGGGGGACGTGTGTCACACGAGGCAGGGGGAGTGGCGGAGGGTGCCAGGCTCCTTCTAACAACCAGCTGTTGCACGAACTCAGAGGGAGAAGCCCCTCATTACCACAGGGAGGGCCCACGCCATTCACAGGGGATCCACCTCTGAGACCTAAATGGTTGGGGTCTACCAGGCCCCACCTCCAACACTGCGGTTCGCATTTCAACATGAAAGTTGGAGGAGACACACATCCAGACTACATGAACACACTTGAAGGCCACCGTAGGATCTTAGGGAGGCCGACATGCCAGCCCCATTCTGCTGTGTTAGCCAGTGGCCATGGCAAAGCTCCATCCCCTGAGCCTCGGCTTCCTGCTCTGGAAAGTCCCGGTGCCACCTCTCCAGGTCATGTGGGTTTCGGGGAGCCACATAACAGAGCCTGTGGGCAGGGTACCAGTGAGCTCCGCCCAGGAGGTGGAGGCAGGTAAGGGGCCGGGTGGTGGCAGTGAGAGGAGCCGTGCTGGGTGGTAGAAGCAGAAGTAACCGGCTTCAGCAGGGCTCCCTTTCACAGACAAGAGCGCTGGAAAGGTGGGGAGGCCCCAGGAGGGAAGAGGAGGGACGAGCTCGCTAAAGACCACGGTGGCCGGGAGCGGAGGCTCACATCTGCAATCTCAGCATTTTGGAAGCTGAAGTGGGAGGATGGCTTGAGCCCAGGAGTTCAAGACCAGCCTGGGCAGCATAGCAAGACCCCATCTCTACAAGAAATAAAAAAATTAGTCTGGCATCATGGTACTCGCCTGTGGTTTCAGTTGCTTGGGAGGTTGAGGCTAAGATGGGAGGATCCCTTGAGTCCATGAGGTCAAGGCTGCAGTGAACCCTCAGCCTAGGCCACAGAGCAAGACCTCATGTCTAAAAAACTAAATTAAGGCCAGGCATGGTGGCTTACGCCTGTAATCCCAGCACTTTGGGAGGCCAAGACTGGTGGATCATGAGGTCAGGAGTTCAAGACCCGCCTAGCCAACATGGTGAAACCCCATTTCTACCAAAAACATAAAAAATTAGCCGGGCATGGTGGCTGACGCCTGTAATCCCAGCTACTCTGGAGGCTGAGGCCAGAGATTCGCTTGAACCCAGGAGATGGAGGTTGCAGTGAGCAGAGATCACGCCACTGCACTCCAGTCTGGGCAACAGAGCAAGACTCTGTCTCAAAAAAAAAGGTACAAAAAATTTTATTAAAATTTTATAATTTTTATAAATTAAAATAATTTATTTTACAAATTAAAATATTATAATTTTAATAAAATTTAACAAATAATAAAGGCCACGGTGGTGGGCTGGTGGAGACAGCGGTGGCCAGGTCCCTGGAGCTTACACAGCAAGATGCCTAAGGCGGTGGTCTGGCCCTTCTCTGGGTCTGAGAAGCTTAGATGTTGGAACTCAGAGGTGGTTAGGAAATGCCAGTGTGAGCAGGGAAGGGAGAGGCAGGGTCTGCTGGTTCCCGGTGCCGCAAGACCCCAGCTCTACAAAAAATACAAAGCCAGAGAGCAGCACTGTGGCGTCGCCACGGCTAAGTAGACCCACCTCCCCAGTGTGGGCGTGAATGTCCTTTTCACGTTCCAAAGTCGGGTCCGGGAGCCCAGGTTTCATCGTATTTGATGCATCCGAGAACTTGGGCTGAGAACGGGACCCTGGGAACACACGACCCCGAGGAGGAGGACTGGGCATCTCGTTCACTCCCCACCTCACTGCAGTCACTAGTCCCTGGCGAGGCCCTGAGACAGGCCTGTCTGTCCCTTGCCCCAGGCAAGCCTGGCTCACAGGGTGTGGGAGGAGGAGATTACAGGTCAGGATTTCCCAAGCATTGATGGATTCCAGTTATCTGCATTCTCCTTGGATTAGAAATTTGGATCCTAGGAACTTTTTGGGGTTGAGGTGGGGATAGTGCCTGTGAGGTTTAGCTTTTTTTTTTTAGAGACAGGGTCTCGCTCTGTCACCCAGTCTGGCATAATCACAGCTCACTGTAACCTTGACTTCCTGGGCTCAAGTGATCCTCCGGCCTCAGCCACCCGAGCAGCTGGGACTGCAGGTGTGCGCCACCCCACCCAGATAACTTTTGTGTCTTTTGTAGAGATGGAGTCTTGCTGTTACCCAGGTTGGTCGTGAACTCCTGGCCTCAAGCAATCCACCTGCCTCAGGCTTGCAAAGTGCTGAGATCACAGCCATGAGCCACCGTACCCGGCCTTATATTTGATTTTCTTTTTAATGACCCAGCTGGTCCTTCAAGGCTCAGATGAAACCTGGCAGCCAGTGGGCCTCCTGGGCCTCCCCTGCGCTGCTCCCTGGCCCCGCAGCAGCTCCCCGCACCTGCCAGCTTGCCACCCTCCTCAGGCAGGCTCTGTGTGGCCCAGCCCTTCCGGCAGCCTGGTGCTGTCAGAAGGAGAAATCTCTCAGGAAGCAACTCGAGGAACTGGAGAGGCCCTCTGGTCCACAGGAGGCAGGAGAACCCACCCCGACCACAAGTCCACAAGGGCCGGTCAAGGGAGGGGTCCCATCAGGGCTGGCAGAGGCCAGGATACTGGAGCCACCTCTGGGCTGGCAGTTGGCCACCTGCACCCTGGCCACACTCAGGAAGGTGGTAGGTGAGGGCCCGCCCAGGAGGAGGGTGAGAGGGGGCCAGAGCTGGCTGGCTGACTCAGTGCCCTGAGGACGGAGGCTTCCGACTTGGGAGCCTCCCTCTCTGCTTTCCCTAGAGACCGGGGACAAGGCCGCCCCTCTGAGCCCCAAGCCTGTGAGCCGCGGTGGCCCCGGCGCCATGCTGGTCATGCCGTTCTGGGGGTGGGCAGAGTGGCAGTCCCCAGAATGAATCCAGCGTCTAGCCGTGGGGAAGGCGCGCGCCTTGGAAATGGCCGCATCCCACATCCCCCAGGCAGTCCCTATTTTGAAATCAGCGACCTGCAACTGGATTCCTTTGTCTCTCCTCATCCTGTCTCCAAGTAAACAAGACATTCAACTACTCAGGCTTTTCCTTCTTTCTGACACCTTTGGCTCACTTCCCCAGCTGTGAGTCAGGCTGACCCCAGAGCCTAGGTACCCAGCCCTTCTCAGACACACTCCCCCCGGCCTCAGCCATGACACTCAAATGCTTGTCCCCTACAGCATTCCACTAGGAAGATTTTCGAACATCTGGAAAAGAGGCAGCCTTCGGACATCAAAGCCTCCTCTCACCCCGAGGTCCGCCTGCTTTATCTCACAGCGGCTGCTCTCCAGTCTCCATCTACCCATCTTATCTTTTTATGCTGACGTCAGTCTGCTCTGTCCCGAGCACCGCAGCAGGCACATCCTGAACCAGCGCTGGATGGTGTTTTTGTGTTTTTCTTGAGACGGAGCCTCACTCTGTCACCCAGGCTGGAGTGCAATGGCACGATCTCGGCTCACTGCAACCTCTGCCTCCTGGGTTCAAGCGATTCTCCTGCCTCAGCCTCCAAAGTAGCTGGGATTACAGGCGCATGCCACCATGCCCGGCTAATTTTTTGTATTTTTAGTAGAGACAGGGTTTCACCATGTTGGCCAGGCTGGTCTCGAACTCCTGACCTCATGATCCGCCCACCCTCAGCCTCCCAAAGTGCTGGGATTACAGGCGTGAGCCACCGTGCCCGGTGAGGGCTGTATGTTTTGCAAGTAACATCCCACATGGAGTCACGCCATAGAATGGGTGAAGGGGGAGCATCTGGGTTCATGGAATTGCACCTTGCCTGGAGCAACCACCTCACCCCGGCTTAAAAATGAAAAGCCCCTTGTCCGGGCACGGTGGCTCACGCCTATAATCCCAGTACTTTGGGAGGCTGAGGTGGGTGGATCACCTGAGGTCAGGAGTTTGAGACCAGCCTGGCCAACGTGGCAAAATCCTGTCTCTACTAAAAATACAACAAGTAGCCGGGCGTGGTGGTCCACACCTGTAACCCCAGCTACTCAGGAGGCTGAAGCAGGAGAATCACTTGAGCCAGGAGAGGAAGGTTGCAGTGAGCCGAGATCACGCCATTGCACTCCAGCCTGGAAGCCCCTGCAAGAGTCCTGGGCGAAGTGGACACTTGGTCTCCCAGCCTCACCTACAGGGGCACCCGAGGCCCCTTTGCTGGGGCTCCTGGGCGTTCTGAGGTGCATGGGTTGAGAACCCTGTGGGCACCTCCCTGGCCTGGTTCAACCCGTCTTCTCCTGTCCAGAGGCCTCTCTCCCACAGTCCAGGTCGGAGACAGCTGACCTTGGCCACCACACCACTGGGCAGAGAGCTTTCCCGCCACCCCCATGTGGCAGTGCAGACCATACCCTAGGGACCCCGGACGGCCATCCAGTGGTCAGGATTCAAAGAAAGAGAGAGGACAGGGGAGGGGAACATAGGAAAAGACCGCCCAGCTACGTAGATCAGGGACATCACCCAGCCTCCACCAGGGCTGGCCTTCCTGGGAGTACTGGGATCTGCAGGACAGTGGAGAGGGTGCACAGGGACACCTGGGGCGGGGCACCTGTGTATAGTGAATGAATGAGGGAGTGAGCGAGCGCGTGGTGAAGGAATGAGGGAGGGAGCGAGCGCAGGCTGAACGAGTGAGGGAGGGAGCGAGCGCGCGGTGAAGGAGGGAGGGAGGGAGCGAGCGCGCAGTGAAGGAGTGAGGGAGGGAGCGAGCACGCGGTGAAGGAGTGAGGGAGGGAGCGAGCGCGCGGTGAAGGAGTGAGGGAGGGAACGAGTGAGGGAGGGAGCGAGCACGCGGTGAACGAGTGAGGGAGGGAGTGAGGAGCTCGCTCTGCAAGCACCGACTGCAGGGACGCAGGCTTGGGTGGGGGCTGGGGATGCCCATGGGGTCTGGTGCGAGGTTATGCACTCAGATGGGGGCCAGGCAGGAGGGAGGGTGGCCGGGAAGGGGGAGGCCAGGTCTCCAGGGTGTGGACGTGCTGGGGACGCTGAATGCTGGGAGTCCAGTCCGGAGGCCAAGCTGGTTGGATCCAGTGGACACATTGACAGGTGGTCGTAACTATGAGGAACCCTCTCCCTCCACCTGCCTCCAGTGGTACCCAAAAGGACCTGGCGATTCCTTCCAAGCGAGGCATATTTTGTACAGCAAAATGGAAGCCCCTACGTCACGGCTCAATTCATTCTGACGCAAAGCACTCAGGTAACCAGCATGCCAGTCAAACGCACAGCGCTTCGGCCAGGCTGGCTGGGCACGGCTTCCCTGACGACAGGCACGTTCCCTGTCTGACTGTCCCATTCAGGGGAGCCACGGGGCCACACGTGAAGCATGGCTGGTGCCACCGAAAGACTGAGCTTTACGTTTCTTGTATTTTAATTAATTTTAAATTTAATTACATCAATTTAAAAGGCGCAGGTGTGGAATGGCTTTCGCCAAAGCAGAGCACAGCCTGCGAGATGCTGCGACCTGGAGCCGTGGAGTGAGGTGGCCACGGTGCTGACCTCGCCCTCGGATGGGTGTTGCCTGCTCTTGGGCTCAGATTGGGGGGTGCGGAGGGCCCCAGGAGCATCCCAGGGCTGAGCGCCCCTCCTCCCTGTGTGCGCACCCGAGCCCAGCCTTCGGTTTCCGAGCAGCATGGCAGCCTAGAGGCGGCCTTCATTTGTTTATTCGAGCTCCTATTGATGGATGCTTGGGTGGCTTCCAAGTTCCTGCTCTCAGGCTCAAAGGCCTGGGAAGATTCCTGAACACGTCTCATTGTGGACACGTGTTTACATCTGGGGGTACATAGCCCAGTGTGGCCTGTGGGCTGGCTGGATGGTCCTGAGTTTCACATCGATTTCTGCACTGGGTCACCCCTACGCCCCAGAAGCCAGGCCTCCTCCTCCATTCCCAGAGCCAAGGGCACCCCTCCTCTGGGCAGCCCCCACCTGACCCAGTCCTGGCCTGAGTTCTTAGGTTCTAGCCTTGGGTCTGCCAGTGGCTCCAGGTCAGCCTGGTGTGAACGCGGCCTGTGCAGCTGTGCCGGGCAGGAACCTAGGGCTGCGGCGTTTCCTGTTGCAGATTGAGACAACTTGGATTCTGACCTGAGTGTTGGGGACAGGGCAGGGTCCTGGCCTCCTCATAAAATCAGACTTCCAGACAAGACACGTAGAAAAACACGTGGATGATATCGAAACATCTAGAAAAAAATGAAATAGCCGGCATCGAGTGTTCATGCAACACACAGCATTGTTGTCGTAACACACAGGCTTAAGGGCTGGGCAAGGGGGCTCATGCCTGTAATCCCAGCACTCTGGGAGGCTCGGGCGGGAGAGTCGCTTGAGGCCGGAAGTCTGGGGTCAGCCTGGGCAACATAGCAGGGCCTTGCCTCTACAAAATGTGAAAATGAAAGTTAGCTGGCTGTGCCGGTGCGTCTCTGTCGTCCCAGCAAATCCAGAGGCTGCAGTGAGCCGTGATCGCACCATTGCACTCCAGCCTGGGCAACAGAGTGAGATCCTGTCTCAAAAAAAATTTAGAAGGCATGGTTTATAAACATTATTTTAGAGGCCATAAAGAATCTTTAATAGGGATTTTTCTTTTTTTTTTTTTGAGTCAGAGTTCTGTTCTTGTTGCCCAGGCTGGAGTGCAGTGGTGCGATCTCTGCTCACTGCAACCTCCGTCTCCCGGGTTCAAGCAATTCTCCTGTCTCAGCCTCCCATGTAGCTGGGATTACAGGCTACCACACCCAGCCTCTAATCAGGATTTTAAGTGAAAATTCTCTTACTTGCAAAATAAAACAATCAGATTTCCTTCATGACGAAAGATGCATCTCGCAGCTGGAGCCCCCGGAGCGGGTCTGGGACCTGCTGGTCTGCACTGCCGTCCCGCCACCACACTCACCGCCGGCTCTTGCCCTCACAGGTCACTGGCGGTCGGGCCGCAGTACTCCTCCCTGGGCTCGCAGCCCATCCTGTGTGCCAGCATTCCGGGCCTGGTCCCCAAGCAGCTGCGCTTCTGCAGGAACTACGTGGAGATCATGCCCAGCGTGGCCGAGGGCATCAAGATTGGCATCCAGGAGTGCCAGCACCAGTTCCGAGGTCGCCGGTGGAACTGCACCACCGTCCACGACAGCCTGGCCATCTTTGGACCCGTGCTGGACAAAGGTACGGGGTGGTCTCAGGGAGGGCAGGAGAGTCTGGAATGGGATGGAGTCTCCTGCCTGCTGCTCCCTGGCATTCTTGTCTGTGCACACAGAGGGAACGGCGCCTCACACAGGCGCTGGGATCTTTCCCGCTTACCTTGGGGAAGATGGTCTGAGGCTGGAGCAGGACTAAGCCTGCTGGGTCATTCAGGTGCCCCTCCTCCTTCTGCTCCCTGGAGAGGAAAGCGGGCGTTCTCAGGGTGACTCTACCACCCACAGCGGCAGGGCTGCTCCCAGGAGCCAGGGCACGGGCCGGACTTGCAGAGGAAATACACAAACTTAAAGACCCACAAGAAGGGAGAGGTTTGGGGACACCCTGGGGAAGAAAGAGCGACAGAAAGACAGAGGGACAGACAGAGACACAGAGAGAGACAGAGACAGAGACACGGAGAGAGGAACAGAGAGATGGAGAATATGAGACAGGGCCATGCAGAGAGAGACAGAGAGAGACACACACACACAGAGACAGACAAACACAGAGAGAGAGACAGAGAGGGACAGAGAGACTGAAGGAGAAAGACACAGAGGAGTAGAGAGACAGAGACACAAAGATGCAGAGAGAGACAGAGAGACACAGAAATAGACAGAGAGAGACACGCAGAGAGAAACTGAGAGAGAGACACAGAGAGAGACAGAACAGGCACAGGATTACTAAATTGGCATGTTTTTTAAAAAGTTGAAG
Source organism: Aotus nancymaae (assembly GCF_030222135.1). Classification (NCBI taxonomy): domain Eukaryota; kingdom Metazoa; phylum Chordata; class Mammalia; order Primates; family Aotidae; genus Aotus; species Aotus nancymaae. Next base: position 31,497,284 of record NW_026988445.1, on the reverse strand, counting down.
TGAAATCCACATAACAGAAAGTCCACGATTTTAAAGTATTCAACTCTAGCATTTGGTATACTCACAGGACAGGCAGCCATCACCTCTGCCCAGTTCCAAAATATCCTCATCACTCAAAAAGGAAACCCGTGCCCCTTTAAGCAGCCGTTCCCGCTCCTCTCCCCTCCGTAGTCCCTGGCACCCACCCGCCTGCCTTCTCCCCTGGAACTTAGCTACTCTGCGGGTTTAAGAAATGACGTCGCTAAATACATGTCCTTTACATCTGGCTTTTGTCGCTGAGCTGTGGATGGTTGATTTGCCTGCACTGCAGACAGTTTCAGCATTTATGCCTGTTCCTGGCTGAATAATACTCCATTTATGGATGGTCCACTCTGGTTCATTCATTCTTCAGCAGATGCACATGAGTGTGGTCCGCACCTTCTGGCTGCTGTGAGTAACACTGCTGTGGCCTTCTTGGACATATGTGTGTCTGAACGCCTGTTTTCACACCTTTTGGTGTCTGTATCTAGGAGTGCAATTGCTGGGTCACAGGGTAATTCTGTTTCACTCTGAACCTGGGAGGTGAATGCTACAATGGGCTGGAACCATCACGCTCTTTTCCACAGTGGCTGTGCCATTTTATGTTCCTGCCAGCTTTGAGGGTTCCGGCTTCTCCACATCCTCACTGACACACTGTTTTCTGGGGTTTGTATTTTTCACTTCTAGCCATCCTCGAGTGTGACGTTGAATCTCCTGATTTTGGTTCGTGCTTCCCGGATGACTGATGACACCAAGCCCTGTTTCATGGGCTTTGGGGCCGTTTTCAGACCTTCTTTGAAACGTTTAGTCAAGTCCTTTGCCCAGTTTTAAATTGGATTCTGTGTTTTCGTTGCTGAATTGTGAGTGCTCTTTATATATTCTGGATACTGGGCACACGTCAGAGGTGTGATTGGTGAAGAGTTCTCTCTTATCATGTAGGTTTTTTCATTTTCCTGAGATGTCCTTTGATACAGAAAATTTTTTAATTTTAGTGAAATCCAACTTGTTTAGATGTCATACTGAAGCAAGAAATCGCTAACCTAAGGTCACAAACATTCACATCTGTTTTCTTCTAAGAACCTAATAGTTCGTCTTTACTTTGAAGTGTCTGACCTAATATTTGTGTAAGGTATGAGGTAGGAATCCAACCACATTCTTTTGCATATGGAAATTCAGTTACTCCAGTATCTTCTATTGAAAACCTGTTCTTTTTCCCATCAAATGGTCTTAGCACCCTTGTTGAAAGTCAATTGGCCGTAGATATGTAGGTTTATTTCTGGACTCTCAATTCCAGTCCATTGGTCTGTATGTCGTGTCATCAATAACACACTATTCTGATCGTTGTAGCTTTGTGGTATGTTTTGAAATTGGGAAGAGTAACTTTTCCAACTTTGTTTAAGATTCCAGATTGTTTGTGGGGGGCAGGAAAAAAAGACTGTTTTGGCTATTTGGAGTCCCTTTCAACTCTATATAAATTTTAGAAGCGGTTTTTCCATTTGCACAAAAAAAAAGGCTGTTGGAATTTTCATGGGGATTGCATTCATTCTGTAGGTTGCCTTGGGGAGCATCGCCTCCTTAACAATATTAAGTCCTTTAATCCAGGAGCTCAGGATCTTTCCATTTATTCATTTATTTAGGTCTTCTTCCTTAACTTTTTTCTTTTTGAGACAGGGTCTCACTCATGGCTCAGGCTGGAGTGCAGTGGCACGATCGCCACTCATTGCAGCCTCGACCCTCAGGTTCAAGCAATCCTCCCGCTTCAGCCTCCCAAGTAGCTGGGACTACAGGCGTGCGCCACCACGCCCCACCGATTGTTGTATGTTTTGTGAAGATGGGATTTTGCCAGGTTGCCCAGACTGTTCTCTAACCTCTGGGCTCAACGATCCACCTGCCCTGGCCTCCCAAAGTGTAGAGACGACAGGACGTGAGCCACTGTGCCCGGCTTCTGTGATTTCTTTCAGCCATGTTTTGTAGTTTTCAGGGTTTGAGTTGTGGACCTCAATGGTTAATGTATTCCTAAGTACTTGTTTTCTTTTTTATGTTATTATCAATGGAATCATTTTCTTTTCTTTCTTTCTTTTTTTTTTTCGTTTGAGACAGTATCTGGCTCTGTCGCCCAGGCTGGAGTATACCATCCAGGCTCACTACACTGCCACCTCCCAGGATCAAGCGGTTCTCCTGCCTCCGCCTCTGAGTAGTGCCACCATGCTTGGCTACATTTTTGTATTTTTTGTTTTGTTTTGTAGCGATGAGGTCTCTCTATGTTGCCCAGGCTGGTCTTGAACTCCTGGGCTCAAGTGATCCTCCCACTTTCCAAAGTGCTGGGATTACAGGCATGAGCCACTGTGACAAGCTTGGAATTGTTTTCTTAATATTTTTTTCAGATTTTTCTTTGCTAATAAATAAAAACACAACTTTTTAATGAAAAAATACATTTTTTTTTTTTTTTTTAGTTTTGATCCTCAACTGTAACCCTGGTTAATTTGTTTGTTCGCTTTGAGAAGGTTTTGTTGAGTCGTAGAATTTTCTACACACAGGTTGATGTCACCCGTGGCTGGAAGGCGCTGGAAGGCGCTGCATTTCTTCCTTTCTGATTTGGTTGCCTTTTATTTTTTCTTTCCTCATTGCTCTGGCTGGGACTTCCAGTCCTATGTTGAACACAAATGGTCAGAGTGGACTCCCTTGCTCCTAACCTTAGGGTGAAAACTTTTCAGCTGCCTGCATATGTGGTATTGGCTGCAGGGTTTTCATTCTTTCTTTTTATTTTTATTTTTTTTTAATTTTTATTTCAATAACTTTTGGGGCACGAGGTTTTATTGTTACTTGGATGAATGGCTAGTGGTCTGCTGAGATTTTAGTGCACCCCTCACCTAGGTAATGTACATTGTACCCAACATGTGCTGTCCTATCCCTGGCTTCTCTGCCAGCCTCCCCCTTCTGAGCTCCCAAAGTCCATGATATCACTCTGTATGCCTCTGCGTGCCCACTTATAAGTGAGAACATAGGATATTTGGTTTTTTCACTCCTGAGTTATTTCACTTAGAATAATGGCCTCCAGCTCCATCCAAATTGCTGCAAAAGACATTATTTCACTCCCTTTAATGGCTGAGTAGTATTCCACGGTGTATCTATACCACATTTTCTTTATTTTATTTTAGTTTTTAGAGACAGGGTCTCACTCTGTTGTCCAGGCTGGAGTACAGTGGCACAATCTCAGTTCACTGCAACATGCACCTCCCCGGTTCAAGTGATTCTCCTGCCTCACCCTCCCAAACAGCTGGGACTACAGGCACCCACCACCAAGCCGCACTAATTTTTGTTTTTTTAGTAGAGACGTGGTTTCACCATATTGGCCAGACTGGTCTTGAACTCCTGACCTCAGGTGATCTGTCCACCTCTGCCCCTCAAAGTGCTGGGATTACAGGTGTGAGCCACTGCGCTTGGCCTCATAGACCCCGTTTTCTTTGTCCACTCCTGAGTTGATGGGCAGGTAGGCTGGTTCCGCGTCTTGGCAGTTGGGAACTGTGCCGCTGTGAACATGTGTGTGCAAGTATCTTTTTCATATAATGACTTCTTTTCCCTTAGGCAGGTACCCAGTAATGGGATTGCTAGATTGAATGGTAGAACTACTTTCTGAGTCTCCATACTGTTTTCCAAAGTGGCTGAACCGACTGACCTTCCTACCAGCGGATATAAGCGTCCACCACATCCACGCCAACACTGTTATTTTCTGATTTTTTAATGAAGGCCACCCTTGCAGAAGTAAGGTGGTATCTCGCTGTGGTTCTGACTTACATTTCCCTGATGATTAGGGATGTCGAGCACTTTTTCTTATGTCTGTTGGTCAGTTGTATGTCTTCTTTTGAGAATGTACACCATGGAATACTACTCAGCCATCAAAGGGAATGAAATAATGTCTTTTGCAGCAATTTGGATGGAGCTGGAGGCCATTATTCTAAGTGAAACCTTCTCGTGTCCCTGACTCACTTTTTAATGGGGTTATTTGTTTTTTCTGGCTGGTTCGAGTTCCTTGTAGATTCTGTTTATTAGCCCTTTGTCAAATGCATAGTTTGCGAATATTTTCCCCCACTCTGTGGGTTGTCTGTTTACCTGACGATTATTTCTTTTCCTGTGCAGAAGCCTTTTTGTCCAGTTACGTCCCATTTGTTTATTTTTATTCTTGCTGCATTTGTTTTGGGGCTCCTAGTCACAAATTCTTTGCCTAGGTTGATGCCTAGAAGAGTTTTTCCTATGTTGTCTTCTGGAATTTTTTTAGTTTCAGAATTTTTTTAGAATTATTCTTCCAGAATTTTTGTAGTTTCCTGATCCCACTACTGGGTATCTACCCAAAGGAAAAGAAGTCATTATATGAAAAAGACACTTGCACACGCATGTTCACAGCAGCACAGTTCCCAACTGCAAAGACGTGGAACCAGCCTACGTGCCCATCAACTGATGAGTGGACAAAGAAAACATGGTCTATAAGGCCAGGTGCAGTGGCTCACACCTGTAATCCCAGCACTTTGGGAGACCGAGGTGGACGGATCACCTGAGTCAGGAGTTCGAGACCAGCCTGGCCAACAGACTTCAAGACTTAGACTTGAGTCTTTGATCCGTCTGGCGTTGACTTTGTGTACGGTGAGGGACGGGCATGGAGTTTCATGCTCCTACCTGTGCTTTGCCAGTTTCCCCAGCACCGTTTATTAAGTAGGATGTCCTTTATTCAATTTATGTTTATGTTTACTTTCTCAAAGATCAGTTGGCTGTGTGTATCTGGCTTTGTTTCTGGGTTCTCTGTTCTGTTGCATTGGTCTATGCACGTACTTTTATACCAGTATCATGCTGCTTCAGTCACTATAGCCTGGTAGTCTAACTTCAAGTGGGTAATGTGATACCTCCACATATGTTTTTGCTTAGAATCGCTTTGGCTATTTGGACTCTTTTTTGGTTCCATATGAATTTTTTTTTTTTTTTTTTTTTTTTTTTGAGACAGTCTCTCTGTTGCTTAGGCTGGAGTATAGTGGAGCAATCTCGGCTCACTGCAACCTCTGCCTCCCGGGTTTAAGCCACCTCCTAGATTCTCCTGCCTCAGCCTCCCAAGTAGCTGTGATTACAGGCATGTGCCACAATACCTGGCTAATTTATTTTTATTTTTATTGTATTTTTAGTAGAGACGGGGTTTCGCCATGGTGGCCAGGCTGGTCTTGAACTCCTGACCTCAAGTGATCCACCCGCCTTGGCCACCCAAATTGCTGGGATCACAGGCGTGAGCCGCCGTGCCCGGCCGATTCTATATAACTTTTAGGGCTGTTGTTCCTAATTCTGTGAAAAATGATGTTGGCGTTTTGACGGGAATTGCATCGAAGCTGTGGGTTGCTCTGGGCAGCACTGTCATTTTCACGATATTGATTCTTACTGTCCGGAGCGCGGGATGTGTTTCTGTTTGTTTGTGTCGTCTGTGTCTTTTTTCAGCAGCGTTGGCTGCAGGTTTTTCCCAAATGCCCTTTATCCAGTTGCCCCAGGTGGCAGTGGCTTTTATTTAACTTTCAAAGTTTTCAAAGCCCACCCTTCGATTAGCCACTGCTCCATCCTGAGAGAGTTCTGAGTTAGGCAAAATGAAATTTTTTGACCCAGACAGGTTGAAACAGACAAACAATTCCTCGGGGAAAAGGTCTGCTCTGCTCCTCCAGAGCTATCCGGAGGCGGGTTCCCTCCACCATGGGAGCGCCAGCCCCGTCTGTCTTCAGGACTTCACTGTCCCGGAGGCTTGTGGGCGCCACCACATGAAAACACCGCCAGGCTCCGCCAGCAGGGCAAGGTCACTGCTTCCTCAATTTGACGTCCACTGGGTTACAGTGGCCCTCCGACGACCCTCCGGAGATCTAGCAACGTTGTTTGACGTCCGCTGGGTTATGGTGGCCCTCCGACGACCCTCCGGAGATCTAGCAACGTTGGTACTAACCGTTTGTGTCTCATTTTTGGGAGGGCCCCGGAGCTTCCTCCTGGGTTCCAGGCTGAGTTCTGGGAAAAGGACACTGATCCCACCACTTGATGGAACGTCAAGGTCGCTTTGGGAGGCCAGCATGTAGGGCGGAACTGCACAGCACCATCCACCCCAGGGTGGGCCGGCACAGTCCCAGGACCACAGGGGACCACAGCTGTGCTGAGCGTGTGGTCAGTAGGCCCAGGAGACCTGGGAAGCCATGGTGCTGAAGGAAGGGTGCTCGGACACAAGGCGAGATGGTCACTCTGGGAAAGTCCTCCCACGGACCTTGCCATCCTGGGGGTGCTGCTGGCAGGATGCCCAAGGCCGCAGTTCATCTCACTTCTCCACAAATCTGCTTCTCCGCTGGCTCTCTCATTTTATAATGGACAACACCAGTTCTCTGTTGCTCAGGTCAAAAACCCTGGGCCCCTGGCTATCACCTTACCATCCTCTCTGTCCTCCCTGCAATGGCATGAGTGTCTGCGCCCCACCCCCCACAATACCTACATTGAAATCCTCACCCACAGGTGACAGGGTTAGGAGGTGCCTCTGGGAGGTGGTCAGGTTATGAGGGTGAAGGCTTATGAGTGGGATCAGTGCCACTGAGGCTGAGGTGGGAGGATTGCTTGAGGCCAGGAGTTCAAGACCAGCCTGGGAAACACATCAAGACCCCATCTCTGCAAATATAAAATATGTTAGCCAAGCATGGTGGTGCATACCTGTAGTCCTAGCTACTCAGGAACGGTCACTTGAGCCCAAGAGGTGGAGGCTACAGTGAGCCATGATGGCACCACTGTCCTCTGGCCTGGGCAACAGAATGAGACCCTGTCTCTAAAAAATATAAAATAAAAATAGATAGGCTAGATACGGTGACTCACACCTGAAATCCCAGTACTTTGGGAGGCTGAGGTGGGCAGATCACCTGAGGTCAGGAGTTCGAGACCAGCCTGGCTAACACAGTGAAACCCCATCTCTACTAAAATACAAAAAAATTAGCCAAGGGTGGTGACGGGCGCCTGTAATCCCAGCTAGATGGGAAGCTGAGGCATGAGAATCACTTGAACCTGAGAGGCAGCGGTTATAGTGAGCTGAGATTGCACCACAGGCTCCCTCAGGAGTGTCCCCCACGCTCACTCCCATGCCCTCACCCCACGTCACAGCCTCCACTCAGCCCCATGAGCTGATGTTGCTGTGGAAGGAGAGCGTGGTCTCGCTCAGCCCCTGCAGCCAAATGCACAGGAAGACCACGGTCCTCTGGAGGGGAGGGCGCGGCTCTGGGGACCATGCCATGCGTGGCGGGCTAGGAGAGCCCCAGAGTGTGCAGCTGACACTGCCTCCAAGGGTGGCGGGGCCTGGCTGAGGCCATCCAGGGGCAGAAGCCCTCCAGCGTCTGGCAGTCATGGCCATGCCCCAGCCCCCATCACAGGCCTGTGTTCTTCAGGCATGGAGAAGGCGCTGTGGGGCAGAGTGGGGACGAGAGGGTCAGGCTTAGAGCCCAGGCACTGGTCACTGAGGGCCTGCGATGAGGACGTCTCTGATGAACACGTTAGGGTCTTTGTAGTAAAAGAAACTGGAGTGAAGGTAGTTTGGGTGGTGGCCTTCCTGTGACCTTGAGTGAAGGGCAGCTCACTTCTTGGAGCGTCAGCATCTCATTTATAAAATGGAAGAAGACTTAAACTTGTCAGACTTCACAGAGCTGCTGGTTGGGGTAGTACCGAGCGCAGCTTGCCTGGGCACAGCTGCCAGGGTGCATAGGGGTCAGGTCCCAGGGCTGTGCAGCTCATCCAGTGTGTTGGAGGGTGTGTGTGGCATGTGGTGCATTGTGTGTACGTGAGTGTGCACGTGTGTGGGAATGTTGTGTGTGCAGAACATGCACGTGTGTGGTGTGGGGTGTGTGTGTGTGGATGTGCATGCATGCATGTCACTGTGGTGTGCACATGTGCACGTGGCTGTGGTGTGCATGCATGCATGTGGCTGTGGTGTGCACATGGCTGTGGTGTGTATGCATGTATGTCGCTGTGGTGTGCACGTGTGTGTGTGGCTGTGGTGTGTATGTGTGCATGTCGCTGTGGTGTGCATGTGTGTGTGGCTGTGGTGTGCATGTGTGCGTGTGGTGTGCATGTGTGTCGCTGTGGTGTGCACATGTGCGTGTGGCTGTGGTGTGCCTGCATGCATGTTGCTGTGGTGTGCACGTGTGCATGTGGCTGTGGTGTGCATGCATGTGTGTCGCTGTGGTGTGCACGTGTGTGCGTGTGCATGTGTGCATGCCTGTGCGTGTGCACATGTGCTTGTCACTGTGGCGTGCACATGTGTATGTGGCTGTGGCATGCACGGGTGTGTGTGCCTGTGCGTGTGCACGTGTGTCCGTGTGCGTGCCTGTGCGTGTGCACATGTGCATGTCACTGTGGTGTGCACGTGTGCATGTGGCTGTGGCATGCACATGTGCGTGTGGCTGTGGTGTGCATGCGTGCGTGTCACTGTGGTGTGCATGTGGCTGTGGTGTGTATGTGTGCATGTCACTGTGGTGTGCACGTGTGCGTGTGGCTGTGGCATGCACGTGTGCGTGTGGCTGTGGTGTGCATGCGTGTGTGTCGCTGTGGTGTGCACGTGGCTGTGGTGTGTATGTGTGCATGTCACTGTGGTGTGCACGTGTGCATGTGGCTGTGTGTGTGCATGCCTATGTGTGCATGTGTTATGGTTGCTGCCCGCTAGGATTCTTGGGCTGTGCCGTAGCCAGTGGCGGCATGGAAAGAGGCATGAGCAACACGTACACTGCAGAAGGCCAAGAGGCACCAGACTGGCCCTGTGCCATGTGGCTGCTGGCTCCAGAGCCAGGATGGGGTGCTTAGGGCTGAGAAGGAAGCAGTGATTTTTAGGAAGAAAGCGGGACGCTGTTGTGCTCGGAGACATACCAGGTGACGGAGAAAGGCTGTGCTGCATGGGGTCGGAGGGGAACCCGCCGTTCCTGAAAGCCCTGCTACCCTCAGGAGTCTTTAGGGTATTCCATTGCCCTCCAGAATGTCAGAGTGTCCCTCGCTTGTGGAAGTGGGGAGGACACCTGCATCAGCTCGCTGACTCCCATCCTGGGCAGCTGAACCCAGCTGGGGGCCAGGAGAAGGCTAGCCTCATGGGTCACACCATTCAGGAATCCCTGGGTCTGCCCTCCAAGCTGAGCCTTGGGGAGCCTGTGCCATCGCTGTCTGGATTGAACTACGCCCATGGAAAGGCGCAGATCTGCACAGATGGGAATCCCAGCCAGCAGATAAGCGCTGGGGCCAGCCAGTTGAATGCAAAGCCCCAAAGTTGGTGAATATCACTGGGTCCTAAACCTGATGGCACCTCCAGCTGCTTCGAGGAGAGGCCTTTGAACAAGTCCTGCTCTGGAGCCCCCAAATCTATGGCCTAGGAGCCTGGTCATATACCAGAACGTCCTTCTTTTTATGGCTGAGTAATATTCCACTGTATGGCTAGACCATATTTTGTTTATCCATTAACTCATTGATAGGCATTTGGGTTGTTTCGATTTCTTGACCATTACAAATAATGCTTTTTGTGTGAATGTGTATTTCCAGTTCTGTCTGGCATATACCTAGGAGCAGAATTGGGTCACAGAGGAACTCTGTGCTTCACTTTTTGAGGAACTGTCAAACCATCGCAAAGCGCCTGCACCGTTGGGGGTTCCCGTCAGCAGGGCCTGCACCGTTGCGCGTTCCCGTCAGCAGGGCCTGCACCGTTGCGCGTTCCCGTCAGCAGGGCCTGCACCGTTGCGCGTTCCCGTCAGCAGGTCTGACTTCTTACTCTCCGCTTGCTGGTTTGGTTCTAGGCGTCTTGCTGGGTGTGAACAGTGTCGGAGTTTCCATTTGCATTTCCTGACAGCTAAGGACGCTGAGCATCTTTTCATGTGCTCATTGGCCACTTGCCTCTGCTCCCTGGAGTAATGTCTATTCCATTCTTCTGTCTACCTTTTAATTGGGTTATTTTTCCTTTTGTCGTTGAGTTGTAAGGGGGCTTTATACAGTCTGCACGCAAGTCCCTTATCCAATACATGATTGGCAAATATTTTTGCCCCTTCTGTGGGTCGTCTTTTCACTTACTTGATGGTGCCCTTTGATGCATGCAGGATCTTAATTTTGATGAATTCCAGTTCATCAACTTTTTCTTTGGTTCCCTGGCTTTTGATGTAGATCATAAAGATCTACTGTTAATTAGGTTTTTTTAAATAAGAATTTTACAGTTTTAGGCCGGGCGCGGTGGCTCACATTTATAATCCCGGCACTCTGGGAGGCCAAGGTGGGCAGATCACTTGAGGTCCAGAGTTTGGACCAGCCTGACCAACATGGAGAAACTCTCTCTCTACTAAAAATACAAAATTAGCTGGGCGTGGTGGCACGTGCCTGTAATTCCAGCTACTCAGGAGGCTGAGACCGGAGAATTGCTTGAATCCAGGAGGCGGAGGTTACGGTGAGCAGAGATCAGGCCGTTGCACTCCAGCCTGGGCAACAAAAGTGAAACTCTGACACACACACACACACACACACACAAAGAATTTTGCAGTTTTAGCTCTTACATCTCAGTCTTTATTTTAATTTTCATAGACGACGTGAGGCAGGGATCGAGTCGTGTTCTTTCCCATGTGGAAATCCAGTTATTCCAGCGCCGTCTCTTGCAGGCTCTTCTTTCCCCTTTGAATCGTCTTGGCACCCTTACTGCAAACCGTCTGGCCCTAGATGGAGGAATTTATTTCTGGGCTCTTTTTTTTTGAGACAGAGTCTTGCTCTGTCGCCAAACTGGAGTGCAATGGCGCAATCTCGGCTCACTGCAACCTCTGCCGCCTGGTTCAAGTGATTTTCCTGCCTCAGCCTCCAAAGTAGCTGGGGCTACAGATGCACACCACCACGCCCGGCTAATTTTTTTGGATTTTAGTAGAAATGGGGTTTCACCATGTTGGCCAGGATGGTCTCAATCTCCTGACCTCATGATCCGCCCGCCTCGGCCTCCCAAAGTGCTGGGATTACAGGCGTGAGCCACCACGCCCAGCCGGGCTCTTTATTCTATTCCATTGTTCCATATGTCTGTTTTTATACCAATGCCACACTGTTTTGATTATTGTAGTTTTGTAGTGTTTTGAAATTAGAATATGTAAGTCCTCCAGCTTGTCTTTCTTTTCAAGGTTATTTTGGCCTATTTGGAGGCCCTTACAGTTCCATATGAATTTTAAGATTAGCTCATCAATTTCTGCAAAAAAAAAAAAAAAAGCTTAGATTTTTAGAAATTGTGTTGAATGTGTAGATCAATTTAGAAAATATTGTTCTACTAATATTATGCCTTCTGGTCCATGAACATAGGATATCTTCCCATTTACTTAGGTCTTTAATTTCTTTCATGACATTTTGTAGTTTTCAGCATACGAGTCTTGCACTTCTCTTGTTAGATGTATTCCTAAGTATTTTACTCTTTTTGATGCTGTTGTGAATGAAATTGTTTTATTAATCTCATTTTTGGATTGTTTGTCACTAGTGTATAGAAATGCAAATGAGGCCAGGTGTGGTGGCTCATGCCTGTAATCCCAGCACTTTGGGAGACTTAGACAGGGAGATCACTTGAGGTCAAGGGTTCAAGACCAGCCTGGACAACATGGTAAAACCTTGTCTCTACTAAAAATACAAAGACTAGCCAGGCATGGTGGTGCACACCTGTAGTCCCAGCTACTCAGGAGGCTGAGGAACGAGAATCACTTAAGCCCAAGAGGTGGAGATTACAGTGAGCTGAGATCGCACCACTGCACTCCAGCCTGGGCAACAAAGCAAGACTCTGTCTGAAACACACACACACACACACACACACACACACACACACACACACACGATTTTTCATATGGATCTTATACTCTGTAACCTTGCTGGAGTTATCAGTTCTAATAGATTTTTTATTTGCAGATTCCTTAGGGCTTTCTACATATAAGATAGTTTTATTTCTTCCTTCCAATATGGATGCGCTTTTTCATCAAAACAAACAGCTTTCAGTCTTTGACCACTGAACAGGATATTCGCTGCAGGTAGGCCCATCTTGCTTTTAAACTTCATAGATCTAGACATGAGAAAAACTTTGTTCACATAAATAAATAGATAAAATGGGAGCAGTTAGTTGTCATGCACCTCTCAATTCTTTGACTTTTTCCAGAGTTATGTATGCCCAAACTCACATGGTGGCCTAGCATCAAAATGCTGAAAAAGCCTTTCAGCACGTGACTCAGTTAGTGCTCCTTAAAGTTTGTGGAAAACAGAATTGAAGGCGCCTGATTTTCACAAGTCCCCGTCATTATCAATGGCTCCCACTCTTGCTTTCTGGGAGATACCCCCTAGGGTTTGGCATGCTCCAGGAAGATTCAGGAGTCTCCTGAAACAAGAGCCAGGAGCTCCGGGGGTCTCCCATGGGCCTAATATGTGACAGCATCCCTCTAGCACATGTCACAGGTATACATGTGGCGCAAATATACACAGTCCGTCCCCTGGGAAAGCAAAGCCACACAGCACATGCTTAGAAAGGATGAATTAAGCAAGCGACCTGAGGACAATGGTGCATGCCTTGGGGAATCCCAGGAGGGCTTCCCAGGGGAGGTGGCCCCTGAGCTGAATCTTGAAGGATTTTCTTTCTTTAAAACACACATGGCCGGGCGCGGTGGCTCAAGCCTGTAATCCCAGCACTTTGGGAGGCCGAGGCGGGTGGATCACGAGGTCAAGAGATCGAGACCATCCTGGTCAACATGGTGAAACCCCGTCTCTACTAATACAAAAAATTAGCTGGGCACGGTGGCGCGTGCCTGTAATCCCAGCTACTCAGGAGGCTGAGGCAGGAGAATTGCCTGAACCCAGGAGGCGGAGATTGCGGTGAGCCGAGATCGCGCCATTGCGCTCCAGCCTGGGTATCAAGAGCGAAACTCCGTCTCAAAAAAAAAAAAAAAAAAAAAAAAAAAAAAAAAAAAACACATATCCAGTGCTTTCTAGGCACTGTTTAAGTGTTTGACACACTGGCCAGTTGAATCCTATTGCCCATCTGATGGGACCAGCACTGCGGTGGCCTTGCTTGACAAATGAGGAAACTGAAGCTCTGTGACGAAGCAGAGACTTCAGCCTTGTCAGCCTGGCTCCAATGTCCCCAGGCGGGGGGACAGCCCATATGAAGGTTGGGGCTGACGTGCAGGTGAGCAGAGCCCCCAGGCAGGCCCAGCAGTGACAAGGCCTAGCTGGAATGTACAGTTCAGGAATCACTGAAGGAGCCCAGAGCCCACAGGGAGGGCAAGTGCAGCGTGGGAGGAAGCAGAGAGGGTAGGACTCCAGAGGATGCCCCGTCCCTGCATCCCGTTCATGCATCCCTCCAGGCAGGGCAGGGATGGATCTTCAGGGTCACTGAGAATTTCTCAAGGGGGCTCTTGGATTAATGCCACAGGCTCTCCAGTGGCAAGTGGGCCCCACAGATGCCCAGGTCCTGCCTAAAGTGCCGGGCGTCGGGTGGGGGCGGTGGGGGCAGGAAGCCGCATTTCGGGTTGCTTTCCTGCTGCTGTGCTGGCCTCTCTGCAAAAGGCTGAGCTCCTGCTGCACTTCCAGCCTCCCTCCCATCCCACCCACGTCCCTTCCACCCTCTCCTTCTCCCCTTCTCTGATCCTACTACCCTCTTCTCCTCCCCTTTCTGATGGAGGAACAGAGTCTGGGACCCCTCCTACCTCCTCATGGTTTAAATAGGTTTGAATAGGAAGGGGGAAGTCCTGGCTCCTCCCCGCTGCCTGCGGAGGAGACTCCAAAATGCCTGGTGTCCTGGTGGCCTGGGAGGAAGGAGCCCGCCGGGGGCCTCAGAGAGAGGCCTGCTCAGGAGCCATTGTGGAAGCCCTGGCCTGCCCCCTGGCCACGCTCTCCGTAATCATCTGATTGGATTAGGGTCAGGGCAACCCTAATCATGTCAAAGGTCACCCAGGCTTTGTGGCAGAGGCCACGGGGTGCCTGGCCACCCCTGCCAAGACGGCCTTGTTGAACAGAGTTGAAAACCTCCGGCCAGCTGTGAGGAGAGGGGCCCAGCCTCCTGTGTGTGTGTACATGTGTGAGTGTGCATCCTCGTGTGTGCATTGGGAGGGGTGCACATGTGTGCCTATAGTGTGTGTGGGCTATGTGTATGCATGTGTGTGTGCGCGTGTGCGTGTGTGCACGAGTGTGAACATGCAAGGGAAGGAGCTTCATATCCTCACACCTCCTGCTTTCAGCCCATCTGCCCTGCACCTGGCCTGGGACTAGGGGCTGGGGCCACCAGACTGCAGCTGGGAGAAACCATCGGCCCTTGGAACATGGGGCTCCGCCACAGAAGCCGAGCCTGGTGTCTGAAGAGCCCTCTCTTCTGGGGTCCAAAAGGAACAGGACATTCAACCTGCCTGGGGCAGAAAGCATTTGAGGAATTTGGAGTGCATGGAGACCGGGCACACCACATAGCTTCTCTGTCCCCGGCAGCAGGCCCCAGGCACCGGAGGGCTTGCTTCGCTGCGGAGCTGGAGACACCCCTCTCTTGACCCCTGGCAAGGTGAAGCTGGCGAAGAAGACACAGGGGCAGACGCAGGGCAGGGACGGCTGCAGTGGACGCAGCAGGGCAGGGCCCGGCTGCTGGGTCTGGGTCTCAGGCGGCTCGTGGCTCTGTGGAGAGCCTGGCCTGCTCTGGGGCGTGTGATCCTCAGAGAAGGGGACGGAGGCCAGGAGAGCTTGAGCCCGGGAGCCTAGGGCCGCCACCTGTGCCCACACCCTCTGTGCCCTCCAGCGTGGGCTGGACCCAGGAGTTCCTCCCAGTCCCTGGCACCTACTGGAGGGATTGGGGGCTGGGCGGGGGGTGGGTGGGGAGGTGTGCAATCTCTTGTGCTTGTGAAATAGGTATGCTTCCCACAGCTCCTGTGGACACCTCCCAGAGGCCTGGGGTTTGCTTCCTCCCCAGTGTGGGCGGGGACTGCAACGTGGCTGCCCCACTCAGACTTCACACACCACCCCTCCCCCAGCATTTCCAGTTCCCACCCCCTGCCCTGGGCTGTGAACCTCAGGCCAATGCCACTCAAAGCACACTCAGGTTCCTGGTTAGAGCCCAGGACCCCTCCAGCCCCAGAGGGTGGGGAGGGTGAAGAAAGGGTTCCTGCGCAGCACGTGTCAGTAAGCCTTGCTGGGCGCCCCCACAAGTCCCCCCATCACCTCCGCAGCGCCTTCCCCAGGCAGGACACAGCCCAGCGTCCTCTCCTTCCCGCAGAACCCCCAGGAGCCCCTCGGGGGTGGTCCGCCGCCTCCCTGTGTGTCCCCTGCCTGTAAGACCGGCACAGAGATGGGGCCTGCCTGCTAGGACGGGGACACAGAGGGCAGCTCTTGAGGGAACCCGCGTCCCCAAATCCAGGTTGCGACCCCTGACCCCCCCATCGGAAAGTGTTGCCGTTTGAGATGCGTTGGGGTGGGGGCTCCCCGGCTCCGGCGGCCTCTGCGGTATATCATTAACTCTCCGCAGTGGGAGGGGGACCCCGGCCGACTTCCCGCCGCGTCCGGCTGGGAGCACAATATCCCGGCGACGGCGACAAGATTAAGCACAAGGGGAGATGCAGGAGCGCGGGCGGTTCACACGCCCTTCGCGGCGCGGCATTAGCGCGGCTGAATGGGGATTTCCCCTCGCGCCCGACGGCCCGGCGCGCGGCGCATACTTCCAGGTTGCTATGACCGGCCCGCGCCCGCCTAATCGCCGGCCATTGTGGGCCTAACTCGGCGTGACAGTGGCGCACAAAGCCGGATTCGAGCGCCCCAGCGGGTCAGCGCGGCGCCCGGCCGCGAGGGCCGCCCGGCGGTGTCAGGGGCCGCGGCCGCGCCGGGGCGCGGGCGGCATTCCGCGCTCAGGTGGCTCCGGGGCCTTTGTGCCGCCGTGATTACCGCATGCCGCCGCGACACCCCCTCCCGGCCGCCCGGCTCCTCCCGGGGCCGCGGGAATGAGGGAAGGTGGGCGGCCCCGAGGGGAGGCGCCCGGGCGTCGGCTCCGGCGGGGACGGGGGCGCGGCCTGAGCTTCTCCGTCCCCCGCGTTTGGGCCCCTCCGTTGGCTGCTCTGGAAGCTGCCGCGGCGCAGGAAGGATTTGGCTTGTCCTTTGTCAGGGGCGATGGTCCCCGGTGACGTTTGGGGTTACAGTGGCCGGTCCGCGCGGGTGGCTGCGGCTGGGATCCGAGGCACCCCTCACTCAGCCCCTCCCTGGCAGGTGTGGCGTGAGCTGGTGGGAGACCCGGGCAGCACCGGGAGGGAGGACCCAATGCATTTGGGGTGGTCACTGTCCCCAGCTCTGTGGGTCCCAGGTATGTGGTGGGTGTGTGGTAGCCAAACGGGCGCAGCGTGCACGCGGGGCCTGTGTTCGCTGTGACCCTCCCGACCCCTGAAGGCCAGTCCCTGGAGCACAGGAGACTGCTCCTCACTGGCGCGAGGAAAGGGCTTGAAGATCAGGTAGGCGGAGGCCTGTGGGGTGCGGCCTTTGCCCTGCAGATCTGGGGACAGAAGCCGGCAGAGTAGGTGCACCTGTGGCGCAGAGGACATTGTTGTCACGGTGGACATGAGAACTCCCCGGCGGGATTCAGCAGAGCATCTCTGCTGGGCAGTGGGCAGTGTTGGGAGCCTGAGCCCCCAGCTCCCGGCTGCGCTGGCCAGGCCACCATGGGGCCTGCCTCGGCCTGTGCATCCCTGCCAGAACTGGGGGTGTCCAGCCAGACAGTCAGCATTGCCAGGGGAAGAGAGGAAGCCATGGGGTTCCAGGGGCTGGGGACAGCATTGGAGGGCCCCAGGAGGCATTACCAGCTGAGCATGTGTCAACATCAAGAAGCAGGCTGGGCACAGGCGGCATCCCGAGCTCCTAGGAAAGGAGGTCAGCTGCCTCAGGATGGGGCCAGAGAGGCAGAGCCATAACCTCCCTCCTGGCCGAGCAGCCCAGCCACCAGCTACCAGCAGCCAGGCCCCTGAATCCCAGAGCCTGTGAACAAGATGCCCACCTTCAGGAAGAGGCCAGGCCAGAGACCCAGTGACCACTGCCCACTGATGGGGGGATGGCCATCAGCATGTCAGAGACACCGCCCCGCACCAACCCCCTTCTCCTCCTGGCAGTCTCCTGTCCAGGGTCCCATATGGCCCTTACAAAGTCCATAGCCTCCCTTCTGCTCACAGCCCAGAGGGGGATCAGCACGGAACGCATCTGAGCTAGAGGAATCTCGCCCCAGTGGATATGTCAGAATGACTGGAGACCCTTTAAGATATAGCTGTGCCCCCACCCCAGTTGAACCTGGGTCCCCAGGGCTGCCCTGCAGTGATTCATTGGCCCCCAGCCATGACCACTGTTGGAGGCCTCCAGTCCTAGCTCGCCGCTGGGCTTCCCAGAGGGGCCAGCCTGGGTGAAGCCCCTTCAGACCGAGCACGCTGCCTTTCCGAGGAGCTGGATTTCATTGTCCAGTGGTCGCATTTAACAACAATCCCCACCCCCTGCCCCAGAACTTTCTCTCCTTCAAGTTATGTTTGTCCCTCAGCCAAGCCACTCAGGAGTCCCCTCTGGACCAACAGGTACATCCCAGGAGCCCAGCAGTCCCGGGCTGTCCCTCTCCTCTGGCCCCGTATCAGCCCCCACAGCCATTCCACAGATAGGCATGACCCCTTGGCCGTGGGGTGGGGGCCCAGCCATGCAGATGGGCTCCCTGTCACGTCGAGGCTCTGGCCATGGAGCACCAGCCGTGGGAACACCCACAGAAGCTGTGGGAGCCTGTGATGATGGGTTGAGGGACCTCTCTTGGGACCCCTCTGTCTGTGCTCTGCACTCACTGCTGTGCAGCCTGGGGCCCATGGCTGACCCTCTCTGAGCCATCTCCCTGTTGGGGCCACTTCTCTCACTAGTTAATACAAGAAGAGGCTTGGACCTGCTTTTCCCCCTGTCACCCCAGAGCAGGGCAGTCTCCATGCTGTGCTCCCTCAGCACCCACCGTCCGAGCACGCAGCTTTCCCTGCTGAAATGCTTCCTGGGTGACCGCCCCAAGGGAAGGTCAGCTCCAAGGGGACAAAGGCTGCAGCCTTCTTTGCCACTTAGAAGACAGTCGCTGCTGAATAAATAGGGGCAAACTGAGCAGCTTTAGTGAAATGTGAAAGACAAGGATTTGGGAATGATTTGGGCAATGTTCTTCCACATTTAAGAATTTGGGGCCGGGTGTGAATCCATCAATTCATCCCAGCACTCTGGGAGGCTGAGTCAGGTGGATCACTTGAGGTCGGGAGTTTGAGACCAGCCTGACCAACATGGAGAAACCCTGTCTCTACTAAAAATACAAAACTAGCTGGGCATGGTGGCGCATGCCTGTAACACCAGTTACTCAGGAGGCTGAGGCAAGAGAGTGGCTTGGACCCAGGAGGCGGAGGTTGCGGTGAGCCGAGATCACACCATTGCACTCCAGCCTGGGCAACAAGAGTTCAACTCCATTTCAAAAAAAAAAAAAAGAATTTGGGGCTGGGCACAGTGGCTCATGCCTGTAATCCCAGCACTTTGAGAGGCCAAGGCGGGAGGATCACTTGAGGTCAGGAGTTCGAGACCAACCTGGCCAACATGATGAAACCCCATTTCTACTAAGAATACAAAAATTAGCCATGTGTGGTGGCACGTGTCTGTAACCCCAGCCAGGGAGGCTGAGGTGGGAGAATTGCTTGAACCTGAGAGGAGGAGGTTGAGATCGTGCTACTGCATTCCAGGCTGGGCAACAGAGTGAGACTCCATCTAAAAAAAGAAAAAAGAATTTGGAAACATACCCTCCTGTTTGATGTTCAAAGGTCTTTTTCTGAAGTTATGATGATAGATCCTGGTGGATTTTATATATGTATATTTGTCTTTGTCTCTCCCAACAAAATAAAAACACTTGGCAGTCCTCCGTTAGTCCCCAAATGCTCTCTGATACTTGAAAAGCCCATTAAATCCAAACGTAGAAACAAAGGATTTATTAAGATCCCTCTAGTCCAAAAGTGCTGAGATGCAGGAGACAAAGTCACCATCAAAGCTTATCTCATGATTCCCCGCATCTGACGACTGCTCTGCCCTCAGCTGTGATGGAGCCTTGCCTGGCAGCTTTTCCGCCTTTCCTAAATGTCCACCTCTTACTACCCAGAACTCTCTCACTTTCTCAGACTTTATTTATCCATCCATCCATCATCTATTCCTCCATCATGCATGATCCACCATCTATCAATCCATCATCCATTCATCCATCCATCCATCCACCATCAACATCCATCAGTCCATCCATCCATTCATCTATCTGCCATCCTTCAATCCATCATCCATCTGTCCATCCACTGTCCATCATCCATCCATCTACCATCCATCCACCATTCATCTTCCTTCAATCTATCGTTCATCCATCCATCAACCATCCCTCAATCCATCATTTATCTATCCATCCACCCAGCCATCCATCTGTGCACCCATTACCCATCACCCCTCCATCCCAGGCCTGCCTCAGGGCTCATGTTGCCAAGCCTCGCTGTGTGTCCCCTCCACTGTCTCCCTTGTGAACTGTAAGCTCCCAAAGGCAAGTGGTTTAGCACAGTCCCAGGCAAAAAACCTAACACACACCCGCAGAGCCTCCCACTAGAGATAGGGAAGGCTTCCCCGGTTCATTCTCCTTACCAAGGCAAGGACTCTCTTCTCTTGAAAGTGGGCCATTGAGCCTGTTTTATTATCACCAGGACAGGAACTCCTTCAACTTTCAGAAAGCCTAGGTTGTTAGAAATTTTATCATATTGAGCAGAAGTCCACTTTCTGGAGGATTTCTTACTGTGGTTTTTGAGAGTGGGCACTTTGTTTCTTATTCATCTCATATTCCTAGTTCAGCCTAGTGCCTGGCTTATTAGGAACTCTCAGATCCTGGATGGATGGGTGGATGGATGGATGGTGGATGGTGGATAGATGGATGAATGGATGATGGATGGATGATGGATGGATGGTGGTGGATGGTGGATGATGGGTAATGGATAGATGATGAATGGATGGATGATGGTCGAATGAAGGATGGATGGATGATAAATTGATGGATAGGTGATGAATAGATAGGGCCAGTTGCGGTGGCTCACGCCTGTAATCCCAACACTTTGGGAGGTGCTAGAGGTTGAGGCAGGTGGATCACAAGGTCAGGAGTTCAAGACTAGCCTGGCCAATATGGTGAAACCTTGTCTCTACTAAAAATACAAAAAAAATAAAAATAAAAATAACCAGGTGCAGTGACAGGTGCCTATAATCCCAGCTACTTGGGAGGCTGAGGTAGGAGAATGACTTGAACTCAGGGGGCAGAGGTTGCAGTGAGCCAAGATTGCACCACTGCACTCCAGCCTAGGTGACTCCATCTCAAAAAAAAAAAAAAAAAGATGATGAATAGGTGAAGAGTGAATGGATGGATGGGTGGTGGTAGATGGTGGATGGTGGATGGTGGGTAATGGATGGACAGTAGATGGATTGTGGATGCATGGATGGTAGATATGACGGATGATAGATGTATGGATAATGTATGGATATGGATGATGGACGGATGAATGGTGGATGGATGGATCATGGACGATGGATGATGGATGGATGTGCATGGTGGACAGATAGACCATGGATAATGGATGGATGTGCATGGTGGACGGATGGATGATGGATGATGGATGGATGTGCATGGTGGACGGATGGATGATGGATGATGGATGATGGATGGATGTGCATGGTGGACGGATGGATGATGGATGATGGATGATGGATAGATGTGCATGGTGGATGGATGGATGATGGACGATGGATGATGGATGGATGTGCATGATGGACGGATGGATAATGGATGATGGATGGTGCATGGATGTGCATGGTGGACGGATGGACGATGGATGATGGATGGATGTGCATGTTGGACAGATGGATGATAGATGATGGATGATGGATGATGGATGGATGTGTATGGTGGATGGATGGATGATGGACGATGGATGAATGTGCATGATGGACAGATGATGGTGGACGATGGATGATGGGTGGATGTGCATGGTGGATGGATGGATAGATGTGGATGACAGATGATGGGTAGATGGTGCGTGGATGGATAGATGGGTGGTGGTGGATGGTGGTAGATGATGGATAGTGGATGCTTGGATGATGGCTGGATGGCTGGATGGTGAATGAATAGATGAACTGATGAATGGACAGATGGTGATGGTGGTAGATGATGGATGATGGGTAATGGATGGATAGATGGATGGATGGCATGATAGATAAATGGAGAGATGGATGGATGTGGATGATGGGTGGATGAATGAATGGAAGGAAGGAAAGGTAGGTAACTGATACGTTGGATGAATTCAGTAAATAACTGCTAAATGAGACCACAGCAAGTCTCTGGGAAAGATAGTTGTCCCTGGTGGAAGAGATTCCCTTACAGAACAATTTTGTTACGGAATTGCCTTTCTTTTTCCTTTCTCTGACAGCTGACGGCTGTGTTCGAATAAAAGTCTTGGCCTGAATAGGGCAGGCCTTAGGTGGCTGAAAAAGTTCACCCAGGATCCTCCCCAGGTGACTTGGCAAGTTGGCAGCATTTGTGTCTAAGCACCCTGCCTGCCAGTAGCCCGTGTCCCATTGCAGTGGGGCCTCCGACAGCCCACTCTGATGAACGCACTTTCCTGCTGACTGGGATGGTTCCCTGGCCTTCTGGGACGGCTGGTGCTTCCCGTGGGCAGGATGCCTCTGTTGTGTCAACAAAAGCAGAAACCCCTGACAAAGATGTTTGTGGCAGAGAACCTGGCTTCTGTGGGCTGGCTGCCAGGACTGCAGAGCCTGGGTGTGAGTCCTGGCCTCAGGGGAGCCCGGAGTTGGCTCCTCTGTAAACAGATGACTCTGGGCAGCGGTTCATAACCTGTGTGCTTCGAACGCCTGTGGAAATCTGACCAGAGCAATGGATTCTGTCTCCAGAGCGATGCCTGCGCTCCCGGACGTAGCCCCTCGTTTGCGCTCCCTGTTTTGGGAGGGTGGCGAGCCTCTCCATAGAACCCTGGGTGGAACGTGTCCCATAGGAACTCAAATCTCTTGTTGCTGTGGCTGCCACCTGGGCATTCTGGGAATCTTCCCTGCATGGTTTCGGAACACTTTTTAACTTTTATTTATTTATTTATTTTATTTTCTTATTTTTAGAGATGAGGTCTCATTCTCTCCCAGGCTGGAGTACAATGGTGCCAACATGGCTCCCTGCAGCCTTGAAATCCTGGGCTCAAGCAATCCTCCTGCCTCAGCGTCCTGCGTAGCTAGGAGTACACGTGCATGCCACCACGCCTAACTCATTTATGTGGTTTTTTTTTTTTTTAGAAAAGGGGTCTTGCTATGTTGCCCAGGCTTAACTTTTTATTTTGAAATAACTTTAGACTTACAGAAACATCGCAGGAGTGGCACTGAGGGCCTGGGTCCCCTTGCCCAACCCCTGGTGCGTAACCATGCCAGTCATTCAGCACTAAGGTGTGTTCTGCTCACCATGCTCCGGACGCCACTCAGCTCTCCTTCGTTTTTCCATCAGGATCCCTTTTCTGCCCCAGAATCCCGTCCGGGGTCCCTTGCTACTCCTGGTGATGCCGTGGCTCTGGCTCCTCCGCTCTTCCCTGTTTGTCGTGCCCCGAGACCTCCGAGGAGCACAGTTAGGCATTTTGCGCAACAGCCGTCAGCTGGGGTGGGTCTGATGTCTCCCAGCGATGGGACGTGCGGGCTGCGCATTTTGGGCGCGAATATCTCGAAGGCGACATGTGGCTGACCTTCATGCATCCTCCCAGGAGGCACACGGTACCGTGTCCCATTTCAGACAAGGCGAACCCAGTCCCCAGTGTCAGGTGCCATCTGCCAGGCTTCTCCAGTGCACAGTTGAGGCTTTTCCCGTTGTGCTTGATCAACGCTCCGAGCTGCTGCGGAACTGCTTAGACACCTCCTGGCTTCAGCTTTAACACAGGCTGTCCTGGCCGAATGCAGGGTCTCCTGCTTTTCTGGCCTATGGCCTCGCAGCCTGCAGCTTCTACTTCGGCCTGGGAGGGGGGTGTCTGGCCTGGCATCCGAGTCTCTCTTCAGAGACTTCTTGTCTCACGGCTGAATCAAAGGCCTGCTCCACGGCTGTCTCAGCCTGGCCGGGAGCTCCGCCTGTGACGAGAGGGGAAATCCAGGTTCAGCCTGCCAGTGACCGAACCGAGCAAGAATGAGCTCTTTTCTCTCTAAGTGGAAGCCCTGAGCGCCGCCGCCCTTGCCCCTGAGTGTGTCTGGCTGTCGGGGCTGTTTGCCTGAGTTCTGATAAGCAGGATCTCCAGGCCCTTGTTCTGGGAAGGGCCTGGGTGAGGCAGAGTGAGGCCTGGCCTTAGGCTCTGGTTCTCCCCTTATCGGAAGTTCAGGAGCCAGGGAAGGGCAGGAGGGAGGGGCTGGCCTTGGAGACAGACTCCGGTAGAAGCCCGCTGGCGAGGTGGGAAGGCAGGCTTAGCTGGGGTAGGGTATTCGGGGCATGGGAGTGAGAGGGTCCAGCCGGGAGGGCAGGTGGAGCTGTGTGCCATCCGTAAGCTCCAAGAGCACCCAGGACATTCCTCAGCCCTGCCTCTCAAGCCGCCCTGGAAGGGAAGTGGGGCAGACGGCAGGGAAGGGGTGCTGACTAGGGAGGGGACCACCTGAGTCCTTCAAAGAGCAGAGCAGGCGCTTAGGCTTGTAGGCATAGAGAGGATGCGTATGGTGGATTCACGTGCGGCTCTGCATCACTCAGGGGCAGTGGATTCAGCAGAGGCCCCTCCAGGCCTGTCTGTGAATTGATCAGGTGTGTTAAGGAAGGTCAGGGGTGGGGGCTTCAAGTTTCTACAGCTGCCTAGCTGCTCCCTGGGAAAGGGAACGGCAGAGGCTGCATGATGGGCCTGGGTGCCTTGGAGGGGCAAGGGTGGGCCTGCCTAGTTCCCTGACTCAGCCCAGGGCTCCTGCCCTTCACTCTGGCACCAAGAAATATCTATGGGTTGGGCCTTGTGCTCTGGATTGGAAATAAAAGGTCAGCCAAACACAGTCCCTGCCCCTAGGCAGCCAGGGCTGGGGAGGGAGTCAGCGGACAAATCTTCCTGGCTGGGGAGGGACAGCCAGATGTAGAGGACACCCGGCCCTGGCCACTCCCCTCAAAGCAGGCAGGGGCACAACAGGGCCAGACGGAGCCAAGGAAGGCACTGGAAAGAGCCCGAGGTAAAGACAAAGGGCTGAGTGTGGCCTGATGCCAGGAGAGGACACAGATCCAGAGGGGGCTTGGAATGGCCAGACTGGCACCGGGCAGCGACCCGAGCCTGCAGAGTGTGCTGCGAGGGACAGGTATGCATGCATGCGTGTATGTGCATGTGTGGAGGGGTGTGTGTGCATGCATGTGTGTGTGTGCATCTGTGTGTGCATGCGTGTGTGTGCATGTGTGGAGGGGTGTGTGTGTATCTGTGTGCACGCATGTGTGGCGGGGTGTGTGTGTGCATGTGTGGAGGGGTGTGTGTGCATGCATGTGTGTGTATGTGTGGAGGGGTGTGTGTGTGCATCTGTGTGTGCATGTGTGGCAAGGTATGTGTGTGTGCATGCGTGTGTGCATGTGTGGAGGGGTGTGTGTGTATCTGTGTGCATGCATGTGTGGTGGGGTATGTGTGTGTGCATGCATGTGTGTGCATGTGTGGAGGGGTATGTGTGTATGCATGTGTGTGTGTATGTGTGGAGGGGTGTGTGTGTGCATGCATGTGTGGCGGGATGTGTGTGCATGTGTGTGTGTGCATGTGTGGAGGGGTGTGTGTGTGCATCTGTGTGCATGCATGTGTTTGTGTGTGGTGGCTCGTGCATGCATATGTGCATCTATGGGAGATGTGCATGTGTGTGGTGTCTGATGTGCATGCATGCATGCATATGTATATGTGTGTACGTGTGTGTGTGCATGGGCATGGGGCGTGCATGTGGGATGTGTGCATGCATGTATGTGTATTATGTGGTATTCATGTATGTGTTTGTGTTTTGTGTTGTGTATGTGTTTGTGTGCATGCATGTGAGTGGGGTGGGTGTGCATGCTTGTGAGTGCATGTGTGTGGTATGTGTGATATGCCTGCCTGGCATGCATGTGTGGGGGATGTGCATGTGCATGTACATGTGTATGCTGTGCTTGCATGCATGTGTATATGTGTGTGCGTGCATGTGGTGGGTATATATGTGTGCTCATGTGTGTGATAGATGTATCTGTATATGCATGTGAGTGATGTGTGCATGTGTGTGTTGTGTGGTGTGCGTGCCTTAATGTGTGTGTTTGCATCTGTGTGCATGTGCATCAGGTGGGGTGTGCATGCATGTGTGGTGTCCATGTGTCTGTGTGTGCATGCATGTGTGCATGTGGCTGTGCATGCATGTGGTGTAGGGAGAAAGCTGGAGTCTGGGGGTGTCCATCCCTTCTGGGGGGCTCTTCATAGCAGGGTGGGAGATGGACCCACAGAGAAGAACCAGGAGGGGAAAATTGACTGAGACACCCCAGGGCTGCCTGGGAAGGCCAGGGCTCTTTCAGAACTGGCCAGCAAGCAGAGCCCTTCCTGAGCTGGTGCTGGGAAGTGGATACAGAAGAGATGGAGAGTTTTCTTCTGGGCTTGTGACTGGGTGCAGTGGGTGTCCAGGCCTGATATGTACAGGGCCCTGGGGAGGGGACGGGGCTGCTGGGCCTGCCATCAGGGGACTGTTGGCCAATCCACAGAAGAGGCGACCAAAGCAGGCTCAAGGGGCTCGGGCAGCTTTGCCAGCAGCCAGAGGGACACTGATGCGGCGCCACAGCCTCAAATACCTTCCACCTTGTGTGTTCCTGGTCTGGGGGAAAACGTGCGTTCTCTGTGCTGGCTGTGTGTGGATGCGTGCCAGGCCGTGTGGGGGCGTCTGTGAGTGTCACTCACTCACTCATGCCTTTCTGCTCCTGCCGGCCTGGGCCCGAGGGTGTCACAAGCCCCAGGGGCTGCTCTGTCCGTCCTCTCCTGGGCAGCCTGCAACCATGTGCCTGTGCCCTGAATGAGGCCACTCTTGCATTGCTGTAAAGAAACACCTGAGGCTGGTAATTTTTTTTTTTTTTTTGAGTCGGAATCTTGCTCTGTTGCCAGGCTGGAGTGCAATGACATGATCTCTGCTCACTGCAACCTCCGCCTCCTGAGTACAAGCGATTCTCCTGCCTCAGCCTCCCGAGTAGCTGGGATTACAGGCACACACCAACGTGCCTAGCTAACTTTTGTATTTTTAGTAGAGACGGGGTTTCACCTGTTGGCCAGGATGGTCTTGATCTCCTGACCTCCTTTACCTGCCTGCGTTGGCCTCCCAAAGTGCTGGGATTACAGGTGTGAGCCACCGCGGGAGGCTGGTAATTCATAAGAAAAGATGCTTAATTGGCTCATGGTTCTCAGCTGCGCAGGAGGCATGGCTCTGGCTTCTGTGTCTCAGGAGGCTTGGAAGCTTCCAATCATGGCGGAGGGAGAGCGGGCATCTCACGTGGTGAGGAGGGCGAGTGGGAAGAGTTGGGGAGATGCCACACACTTTTCAACAACCAGATCTTGCAAGAACTCACTCATAAGTAATGTCGTGGATAGCACCAGAACATGTGACCCACCCCCATGACCCCTTCACCTCCACCAGGCCCCTCCCCATCCCTGGGGATCTCAGTTCAACATAAGGTCTGGGCAGGGACAAATATCCAGACCAGGTCAGCCCCATCTGCTCAAGGATGAAAGCTTCCTGGAGGTCCAGGTGGCAGAGGAGGTCACAAGCCCCTACCATGACTTTCTTGTGACCCTAAGGGGACCATTGGGGGCCTCTGCCAAGGAGGAGTGGGGGACACAGTGGGACGCAGCCATGTCCATCCCACCTTCTCCCATGGGAGGACCCTGGAGCTCCCTTCTCCATCCTGCTGGCTGAGGGCCTCAAGGGGAGAGAGAAGGTCAGAGCCAAGGAAAGGTGGGGCTCAGAAGCAGAGAGGTGGAGGGGCCTTCCCCAGGGCACACGCAGCCCCCAGAGGCCAAGCTGAGGCTGGGGGTCCCGAAGCACATGTGTCTTCTCCTAGGTCTGTAAGAGCCCCACTCAGCCGCAGGCCGGGCTCTTTCCTGGCGGGCTCCCTGCTGGTTCTGCAGCGCAGACTGCAACGCTTAGCAGACAGCAGGCGCTGTGCTCCTTACTGTGTCGGAGGGTGGGTCCAGAGTGAGTGCCTGTCTTTTCTTATTTGTATTTTTTGAGACAGGTTCTCACTCTGTTGGCCAGGCTGGAGTGCAGTGGTGTAATCATAGCTCACTGCAGCCTCCAACACCTGAACTCAAGTGCTCTTCCTGCCTCAACCTCCTGAGTAGCTGGGATCACAGGCGCCCAGCCCTGAGTGCCTTTTATCAACGAAAGCAGGGCCTGACCAGGCCCAATGCCTCTCCTCCTGCCCTTGCAGAAGTATCTGCATACACCCACCCCCAGGACACAGCACATTCTCTCATCCCGGCTGGGGAAGCCTGGCTGGGGACCTGGCCACCACTCATGCCCATCCCTCTGGTCCTGGCTGCCTGAGCTTCCTCCTGAGTTACAGCCCTCCCTCACACCCTTCTGCACAAGCAACGCCACTTCCCCATCTTAGCCTCCATTTCCCCATTTGGGGAAGAAAGAAGCTGAGTGTGAGGACCCAGGCAGCTCCACCGCCAGCAGCAGACACCCTGCAGCCCTCCAAGCTGGGGGCGTGGGCATTTGGGGCACTGGGGCTGGCCCTGGGAGGCAGCGCTGGAGGCCACAGGTCTTCCGAAGATTCCAGAACAGGCAGCCATACCTCTGGGCCGCACAAGTGCCAGTGCTTGAGGTGAAGGAAGAAAACGGCAAGAAGCCGGGCAGAGGTGGGTGGTGTGTGGGGTGGAGCCACACTCGGGGGTCTGCACCCCGGGCTGTCTGGACAGCAGAAGGACGTGGCTGTCTGGTTTTACCTGCCTTTGTTCAGTCATGTGACTATTCTGAGATCCTTCGTGCTATTTTTCTTATCATTCCTAAATTGAATGCTGTTATGGACCTGCCACTGTATTTTAGGCATCCCTGTTGATGGACATTGGGATACTTCCAGTTTGGGGCTTGTGTGAACATTTGCTTATGAGTCTTTGCGCAGACACGGGTTTCCGATGGGGCAAACCTAGCTGCTAATGGCTGGTGAATGCTTGCCCTTGAAGACAGTGCCAAAGTGCCTCCCAAGGGGCCCGCACCTTCCCCTCCCTCCAGCCTCCCAAGGGGCCCGCACCTTCCCCTCCCTCCAGCCTCCCAAGGGGCCCGCACCTTCCCCTCCCTCTAGCCTCCCAAGGGGCCCAAACCTTCCCCTCCCTCCAGCCTCCCAAGGGGCCCAAACCTTCCCCTCCCTCCAGCCTCCCAAGGGGCCCAAACCTTCCCCTCCCTCCAGCCTCCCAGGGGGCCCGCACCTTCCCCTCCCTCCAGCCTCCCAAGGGGCCCAAACCTTCCCCTCCCTCCAGCCTCCCAAGGGGCCCAAACCTTCCCCTCCCTCCAGCCTCGAGCAAGGGTCAGGGTCCGCCTTCTCCACGTCCTTGCCAACACTCGCTGCTCTCCAACTCTTGGATTCAGCCGTCCCAGTACGCGTGGGGCAGCCCCTCACTGGGTTTCGATTTGCACATCCCAAAGGTGGGTGATGTCGACCATCTTTCCAGGTGCATGCTGGCCTGGTGCCATATTTGTTTTTTTTTTTTTGAGACGGAGTTTCACTCTTGTTGTCCACGCTGGAGTGTAGTGGCGTGATCTGGGCTCACTGCAACCTCTGCCTCCCGGTTTCAAGAGATTCTCCTGCCTCAGCCTCCCAAGTAGCTGAGATTACAGGTGCCTGCCACCATGCCCCGCTAATTTTTGAATTTTTAGTAGAGACCGGGTTTCACCATGTTAGCCAGGCTGGTCTCAAACTCCTGACCTTGTGATCCGCCCACCTCGGCCTCTTAAAGTGCTGTGATTACAAGCGTGAGCCACTGTACTGAGTCCTTTTTTTTTTTTCTTAAAGACAGGGTCTTGTTCTGTCGCCGAGGCTGGAATGCAATCATAGTTCACTGCAACCTCAAGCTCCTGGGCTCTAGCGATCCTCCCACCTCAGCCTCCTGAATAGCTGGGACTACGGGCGCACACCACTGCGCCTTGCTAATTTTTTAAATCTTTGGTAGAGATGGGGTCTGCTACATTGCCAAGGCTCGTCTCAAACTCCTGGGCTCAAGCAATCCTCCCACCTCCGCCTCCCAAAGGGCTGGGATTACAGGAGTGAGCCACCACGCCCAGCTGTTTGTTTTTTTTAAAGGGCTGGAGTGCAGTGGTGTGATCATCGCTGACTGCAGCCTCGACTTCCTGGGCTCAAGCAATCCTCCCGCCTCAGTCTCCCAAGTAGCTGGGGCCACGCCCAGTTAATATTTTTAGTTTTTCAAGAGATGGGGTCTTGCTATGTTGAAAGGGCTGTCCTGGTCTCAAGCAGTCCTCCTACCACGTCCTCCCAAAGTGCTGAGATTACAGGCATGAGCCACTGTACCCAGCCAAAGTTGATTGTTAAAAAGGGCCTGGTGCCAACCTCCCCGTCTCTGGCTTCTTCTGTCGCCATGTAATCTCTTGCACACACTGGTTCCCTTCACCGCCCCTTCCCCTTCTGTGCAGCCGGCCACCAGGCAGCCTCAGGAGCTCCTTTATAGCAATGCAAATGGGCTCGGACCCCGCCCTCCCCAAGGCCGTCCTCGGAGCTGAGCCATCTCTCCTCTCTCTGCAGCTACCCGGGAGTCAGCCTTTGTCCACGCCATTGCCTCAGCCGGTGTGGCCTTCGCGGTGACACGCTCATGTGCAGAGGGCACGGCCGCCATCTGTGGCTGCAGCAGCCGCCACCAGGGCTCACCAGGCAAGGACTGGAAGTGGGGTGGCTGCAGTGAGGACGTCGAGTTCGGTGGGATGGTGTCTCGGGAGTTCGCCGACGCCCGGGAGAACCGGCCAGATGCCCGCTCGGCCATGAACCGCCACAACAACGAGGCTGGGCGCCAGGTGGGTTCGCGGCCCCAGGGGTGTGGGGAAGAGGGTGCCCCCTCAGCAGGGCGTGTGCCCTGGTTCCTTGGGGCATGTGCCCTGGTGAGGCAGGATGGTGGCCAGGCCGAGGGTCTGCTGGACTCTTGCCTGGGTGTGTAACGCTTTGCACCAGCCAGCTGCACAAAGCGTCCGGTGCGCTCCTGGGGATGGTGAGCCCACCTGTGGACTGGGGGCGAAGGCCTGGTCCACAGGAGCCCCTCACAGCCCAGGAGGGAGACTGCCAGGCAGCCACAGAGATGAGGGGAGCTCCGTGATGAGGAAGTGTGGGCACTCAGGCGACCCGAAGCCAAGGACAGCTGGCAGTTATTTAGGAGGAGGGAGGCTGGGAGAGCCTCCCAGGCAGCCTGGAGGTCTGGGCACAGCACGGCATGCAGTGGAACAAACAGTGTCTTGTTGTGGAGCGGCCAACCCAGACCAAGCTGTGTGAAGTTCCGTGAGCCTGGGTCTTAGTCTGTCCGTGCTGCTATAACAAAGCACCTTAGATAGGATCGTGTATAAACAATGGAAGTTTCACACCACAGTTCTGGAGCCTGGGAAGTCCACAGTCCTGGCGCCAGCACATTCCTTGTCCAGCGAGCACCTGCTCCTCACGGACAATGCTTTCTGTGTCCTTCCCGGCAGAAGGGTGCGGTTCTCTCTCGGGTTCCTTTTTTTTTTTTTTTGAGATGGAGTCTGGCTCTGTCACTCAGGCTGGAGTGCAGTGGTGTGATCTCAGCTCACTGCAACCTCCGCCTCCCGGGTTCAAGTGATTCTCCTGCCTCAGCCTCCCAAGTAGCTGGGATTACAGGTGCGCACCACCACGCCCAGCTAATTTTTGTATTTTTAGTATAGACGACGTTTCACCATATTGGTCAGGCTGGTCTCAAAGTCCTGACCTCGTGATCCACCTGATTCAGCCTCCCAAAGTGCTGGGATTACAGGGGTGAGCCCCTGCGCCTGCCGCATCTGGGGTTACTTTTAGGAGGGTATTGTTTTAGGCCATTCTTGCACGGCTATAAAGAAATGCCTGGGGCCGGGTGATTTATAAAGAAGAGAGGTTTACCTGGCCCGCGGATCTGCCCGCTGCACAGCATGGCACCAGCATCTGCTCAGCTTCTTGGGAGACCTCAGGGAGATTACACACATGGCAGAAGACGGAGTAGTGGCAGGCACGTCACACGGGCCAGAGCAGGAGCAAGAAAGAGAGTGGCGGAGAGGTCGCCACAGACCTTGTGTGAACGCACTCAGTACCGTGAGGACAGCACCGAGCCACTCGTGAGGGACCCGCCCCCACGACCCGAACACCTCCCGCCGGGTCCCAGGCCCGAGCCTGGGGATCACACCTCAACATGACGTTTGCAGGGGACACAGATCGAAAGCGTATCAGGCACTAATCCCACCCGCGACGCTCCACACTCACTCGATCAGATTCTAAAGGCCCTGCCTCTTAATGCTGTCACCTTGAGGGTAAAGATCTCTGTTTGTGGGGAGTGGGACCAGAGCCTTGCTGGAGTACAGTGGCCCTATTCAGCTCACTGCAGCCTCCACGTCCTGCGTTCAAGTGATTTTCCTGCCTCAGCCTTCCGAGTGGCTGAGACTATAGGTACATGCCATCATAACCAGCTAATTTTTTCTTTCTTTTTTTTTTTTTTTTTTTGCTACGGAGTCTCTCTCTGTTGCCCAGGCTAGAGTACAATGGCACGATCTTGGTTCACTGCAACCTCTGCCTCCCAGATTCAAGCGATTCTCCTGCCTCAGTCTCCTGAGTAGCTGGAATTACATGTGTGCACCACCATGCCCAGATAATTTTGTATTTTTAGTAGAGATGGGGTTTCACCATGTTGGCCAGGCTGGTCTCGAACTCCTGACCTCAAGTGATCCACGCACCTCTGCCTCCCAAAGTGCTGGGATTACAGGTGAGCCTGTCGTCTTCATAGTAAAGATTTTAACACATGAATTTTTGAGGAACACAAACATTCAGACCACAGCAGCTTGCTAAAAAGGACTTGGTCAGAGATCAGTGGATGACTGAGGGAGGGAAGATGGCTGACAGGCAGTGACGGGTGGAAGGACCAAGAGGCGCCCATGTTGGATTTAGCAACATGGCAACATGAAGATGGCAGCTGCCCTTGACTATAGAATCAGGGGATCACAGCGAGGTGAAGAGTGAACAGGGGATATTCACCTTTCGGCAGTGAGGAATTAGAGGACTCAGGCGAATCTTCCTGCAGAAGACAACTTCAGAGGCAGGATGAGCTACCGAAAGCGCCCTGTGAAAAGTGTGGAGCCCCCACATACATACGACTGCCCGGTTCACGATGCACGAGGCTGTGCGGTGCCATGGGAGAAAGGGGCTCCTCAGTAAATGGTGCTCAGTCAGCTGGGAGGTGCTGTGGTCTGCATGTGTCTCCCAAAATTCATATGTTGTAACTTGATCCCCAGGGCAACAGTCTGGAGAGGTGGACGTTTAGGCCATGAAGGGAGCAGTGCTGCTGTAAAAGCACTTGCAGAAGAGGGCGTTCTCTCTCTCTTTCTGTCTCTCTCTCTCTCTCGTCTTCCTGCCATATGAGGACATGATGTTCCTCCCTTCTGAAGGACATGGCATTCATTCAGGGTGCCATCTTGGAAGCGGATAAACCAAGCCCTAACCTGCCAGCACCTTGATCTTAGATTTCCCAGCCCCCTAAACCATGAAAGAATACATTTATGAATTAGTCTCAGGTATTCTGTGGTAGCAATACAGAATTGACTAAGACAGATAGCAACATGAAAAAAAATTAAACCAGGCTTGTGCCTCATACATCTGCATAAATCAATTACAAATCCCAGTGGGAAAGCTAAAACAATAAAACTTTTACTGCCCTAAGGTCATTTTATATAAGAAAGTATAAAATATCTTCGTGAGCTTAGAGTGGGCAGTGGTGTCTTAAACAGTCCAAAAAAGTACTTACATTGAAAGAGAAGTGGAATAATATAGACTATATTCAAATTAAGAACTTTCATTCATAAAAAGACACCACTCTGGGACTGAAAAGGCAACTGACAGAGGAGGACACAGTCACACACACACGTCCACACTCACGTACGCAGCAAATGTGGAGAAGCCGCGGTAGAAAAGGAACTCTGCAGACTAAGAAAAAGATAAACAGCATAACAGGAAGAGTGGTCCAAAAACTAAAAGCCATGTTCTGAAAGAAAACAGAGAAATGTCAGTACCTATACTAAAGGTGCTCAGCGTTATGAGCCATCAAGAAAATGCTGAGAGAATCTATGTCCTGGAAAGGGAGAGGGGCTCTGAGGCACTGATGTTCTGGGACAGGTAATTTGTACAATTTGCAGAATTTATATTTGCACTTATGACACATATACTTTTTTGTATGTCTATTATACTTCCATAAAATAATTTTTTTTTTTCAGACAGAGTATCACTCTGTCGCCCAAGCTGTAGTGCAGCGGCACAATCTCGGCTCACCGCAACCTCTGCCTCCTGGGTTCAAGCGATTCTCCTGCCTCCGCCTCCCAAGTACCTGGGACTACAGGCGCCTGCCACCATTCCTGGCTAATTTTTCTATTTTTAGTAGACATGTGGTTTCACCATGTTAGTCAGGCTGGTCTCGAACTCCTGACCTCATGATCCGCCCGCCTCGGCCTCCCAAAGTGCTGGGACTACAAGCGTGAGCCACTGAGCCTGGCCCATAAAATGATTTTTAAGGGTCAAATAACTGATTGTGTAGCGAGGAATTAGCAGCCCCTGATCCAAGAGAAGGTCCCAAGCATGGTACCTGGGGTAGCTTCTGTCTAGGGGCCATTT
Organism: Aotus nancymaae; assembly: GCF_030222135.1. Classification (NCBI taxonomy): domain Eukaryota; kingdom Metazoa; phylum Chordata; class Mammalia; order Primates; family Aotidae; genus Aotus; species Aotus nancymaae. The sequence continues at coordinate 31,463,368 of NW_026988445.1, read as the reverse complement.
GCTGACCTGGAAGAGACTGCAGCAGTGGCACTGCATTTCCAGCAGACCCGCAGAGCTAAGGTGCTCACCAAGAGTGCGATCTCTGGGAAATCCTTCCTCAGTTTAGGCTGCGACCCTGAAGGGCAAAGCCAAGCCAGAAGTAATTCTGCCCTGGGCACACGGGCAGACTAGAAATCTCTCAAAACCTAAACTTGGATTAAAGTAATACCAAATTGCTGGTACTCCCATATATCTGGAAAAATCAGGCAAACCTCTTTGGAGAAGGATTATATCCCTCCTCTAAGCCTGTAAATGTTTCTGCAATAATTCTGTAGAAAACACAATGTCCAGTACATAATCAAAGATAATCTATCACATGATCTGATGACACAATGAGTTTAATTTGAAAAAAAAAAAAAAAAAAAAAAACAGAAACAACTACCCCAAGGAAATTCAGATACTAGAATGATTAGACCCAGACTTTCGGGGGAAAATGCTTACTTAGGTTCAGAAAGCTAAAACACAAGTGTGAAGATTGCAGCAGGGAATGTTCCTTTATATAATGTTATTATACAAAGAATATAATAAGCTGGGCACATTGGCTCATGCCTGTAATCCCAGCACTTCAGGAGGCCGAAGCGGGTGGATCACCTGAGGTCAGCAGTTCAAGACCAGCCTGACCAGCATGGAGAATCCCCGTCTTTACTAAAAATACAAAATTAGCCGGGCCTGGTGCTGCATGCCTATAATCCCAGCTACTTGAGAGGCTGAGGCAGGAGAATCACTTCAACCCGGGAGGCAGAGGTTGCGGTGAGCTGAGATCACACCATTGCACTCCAGCCTGGGCAACAAGAGTGAGACTCCATCTCAGAAAAAAGAAAAGAATAGAACAGATTTGGAAAGAATCACATAGGAACTGCAGAACTGAAGAATAAATGAGGACTTCCAGTTAAAGATGAGCAGCTGAACCCTTCCCTCTGCACTCTCCAGGAACCCACTAAAATAACAAATTAATTTTTAATAAATATATATGTAGTGATCAATATAAATAGATATAAGTAGAGACAGGTAATAGATATAGACGATAGTATAAATGGATGTCAATGGATAGCACACAGAGATTACACAGAGGTATAGACGCTAGTGTAGATAGGATGGACGGATACATAGATTAGATACCTGGATGAGTAGAGATGGATATTCATGAGAATACAGAAAATAGAGAGGAAACAATGGTAACAAAACTTCGAAAGCTAAAAAGCAGATAGAGAAATAGTCAAGCAGACCCAAGAAAACTGTCTTAAGCCAGTAGAGGAAAAATTTGAGAACCAGTCTAGGAATTCCTAGTATCTGATATCATGAGAAGTGGAGAGAAACACGGAGCTGAAAACAGGAAGCCTGGTTGAAAGATGACTTTCAGAGTCCTTCACAGCCCACTCACTCCACTACCCAACTCCTTAGGCAGGCAGCAGCCTCTTCCTTCCCTGTGGCTGAAGCCTGGAGGTTCGTTTTCTGCAAAGGCAGAGGTCTCTGATCTGAGGGATGCCAAGCACATCTGAGAGTGAAGCTTCCAAAGTGAAAAGTTTCTCCCTAAATATAGAAGCTCATGCCTTTACCTCTCCTCCTGATTTCCTAATGCTGGCTGTGAACCCTAGTTATCCTCCAGGCGAGAGGATGGAAGATTCTGCTCTGGGGACTTGGACCAACTCAAAACAGGAGACTTTAAGATAGTGACTTGTGGAGGGCCCCAATAAAGCAATGCAGCTAGATCACTTCATAGGGAGGACCGAAGCTGACAGGTCTCTCCCAGGTACAGGAACCTCCAACAAGAATTTTAGTGTCCCATTTTTAAATCTGAGCAGACAGCCAAGGATCACCAGACCTCTGAAGAAGGCCTCTAACAGCAATAATGGTAAAGTCCAAAACAAACTCAAACAAAATTTATAGGAAAGAGACACTGTAAAGAGAGATGAGCTGGGTACAGTGGCTCACACCTGTAATCCCAGCACTTTGGGAGGCCAAGATGGGCAGATCACAACGTCAGGAGTTTGAGGCCAACCTGACCAACAGGGTGAAACTCCATCTCTAATGAAAAAAAAAGAGAGAGATGAAACTTCAACAAATGGCCATTAATATACCCAAAGAGATAAAACACTATATCCATAAAATTGGAACAGGATGGTAATTTTAAACATTCAGGTTACAAAGGAGCTCTTAGAAATTAAAAATATGATAACAGAAGCAAAAATCTCAAATTGAAAGACAGTTGAGACACCCTCCCACAAGATCGAGGAAAAAAAAGACAAAAGAGATTAAAAATAAGAGAAAGCAGAAGATATGGAGGATCTGTACAAGAAAGATAATGATGAACAAAAAGAGGAGGCAGTCAGCAAAGAAACAAGGCAGGAAGCTTCCCCAGAACCAAGGAGCACAGGTTTCAGACCAAACAGGCCCACTAAGTGACGAGAACAACAAAAGAAAAAGACCTACTTCAAGACACACTGTTGTGATATTCAGAGCCTACCACACAGAGAAGCCCTCCAAGCTGCCAAGGAGAATGTCTGGGCTTTAGGATCAGGAATCAAAATAGTACCAGACTTTTCAGGAGCAATAATTTAAGCTAGAGGAAAATAGAGTAGTCCAGGCACGGTGGCTCACACCTGTAATCCCAGCGCTTTGGGAGGCTGAGGCAGGTGGATCATGAGGTCAGGAGTTCAAGACCAGCCTGACCAACATGGAGAAACCCCCTCTCTACTAAAGATGTGAAAAATCAGCCAGGTGTGATGGCACACACCTGCAATCCCAGCTACGTGGGAGGCTGGGGCAGGAGAATTGCTTGAACCCGGGAGGCAGAGGTTGCAGTGAGCTGAGATCATGCCATTGCACTCCAGCCTAGACAACAGGGTGAGACTCCATCTCAAAAGAAAAAAAGAAAAGAAAATAGAGTAATACTCAGAATTCCAAGATGTAAAAATGATTTTAAGCCAAGAATTCACTTCCCAGCAAAGCTATCAATTAAATGGGAAAAGATTTGTTTTTAGACATGACATTTCATAAAATTTACAAAGCCTTTTCTGGGGCGGGAGACAACATGTCTGCAAGAAGATGAAATTGATAGAAGAGCTGATGTGTTTGGACATCTTGAAGAGAATATTACGTAAATAAGGGAGAATTTGAGGCTGAATCAGTACATTAATAACAGCAACTACAAAGTCATTTAGGAAAAGAAAAATCATAATGTATCACTTGTCTCAGCAAAGTATGACATTGAACATAGTCCCAATACCACCGGCAGTGAATACTGATGTGAAATTAAGCTAGTTCTTAGGCAGGAGGGGTTGGGGGTTGGAGTGTGCATCAGTGTGGTGGAGTAGGGAGAAGTAACTACCACGCACCACGGTGAGAGGCCGGTCAATAATGCCTAATGCCGAAAAATCAAGAGCTGTCAAGACAAACGTGTTCTTAGAGTTGTAGACATTGCAAGAGGCTGCATGTGGGACCAGAATTGCTGTTTCTCTATGCAGGTCTTGGAAACTATTGGGCTCCTTAAAGTACGCACCCTATACAACTTTGATCCAAAGTAAAACTAAAACAAAAGAGGAAATAAAATGGATATTAGATGAACTAGACGGACGGTGGGGGTGGGTATACTACTCTACAGATGCCCATAGGAAACAGTCAATATCAGAGGGAGCAGTTCAAGAAAGAGCCAGAAGGGGACGAAGAGGAGGCAGGACTGGGACAGAGCCCAGCTGAAGCCTTAGGTTAGAACTGTCCAATAGAGGTAGAATGGGAGCCACGAATGGCTTGTAGATTATTATAATTTGTCCCACAGAGACACACAGATCATTATAAATGTTCTAGTAGCCATATTTAAAGAGTAAACAGGTAAAACGAGTATTTTTGGTTTTGTTTTGTTTGAGACAGACTCTTGCCCTGTAGCCCAGGCTGGAGTGCAGCGGTGCAATCTCCGCTCACTACAACCTCTACCTCCTGGCTCAAGTGATTCTCCTGCCTCTACCTCCCAGGTAGCTGGGATCACAGGCACCCACCGCCACGCGCCGCTAACTTTTGTATTTTTAGTAGACACGGGCTTCGCCTCAAGGAATCCACCCACCTCAGCCTCCCGAAGTTCTGGGATTACAGGCGTGAGCCACGTGCAGAAACAAGTTTTAATACTAAAGTTTTAATATTTTAAAGAAACAAGTTTTAATACTAAATTTGATTTAACTCAGGATAACCAACACGCTGCCATTTCAATAATGCAGTCAGTATCAAAATTATGAAAGAGCAGGGATGCAGGGGGAAAGGTCCCAACACGGCCTTCCTTCTGCAACCCCGTACAGTGACCAGCTTCATTACTCATGCTCAGTCCCCCTGCCTTTCCACCCAGCCTGCACACCTCCTCTGGGCAGCATGCCTGCGTGCTCGGGGTCAGAAGGAGCACCTTTCCCCCTGCATCCCTGCGCTTTGCTGCGGCTCTCACGCGGCAGCTTGGTCCGTCCTTGACTCCACCCTAGACAGTGTAGAAGTACTCAGCTAGGAGCCCCGGAGAGGGAGCCCCGCAGGCCCTGACCGGGGAAGGCTTGGTCTGGCAAGGGAGCGGCGGGGACCAGCACCTGCACCCTAGGAAGGGGGTGGCCCCGGGGCCCTGTCTGGGAGTCTGCCCCCTCTGCCCGGGGCTTTATGGAGCAGCAGGGCTGCCGGCGACGCGTAACGCTGTTCCCCGCAGGCCATAGCCAGCCACATGCATCTCAAGTGCAAGTGCCACGGGCTGTCGGGCAGCTGCGAGGTGAAGACGTGCTGGTGGTCGCAGCCCGACTTCCGCGCCGTCGGCGACCTCCTCAAGGACAAGTACGACAGCGCCTCGGAGATGGTGGTGGAGAAGCACCGGGAGTCGCGCGGCTGGGTGGAGACGCTGCGGCCGCGCTACAGCTACTTCAAGGCGCCCACGGAGCGCGACCTGGTCTACTACGAGGCCTCGCCCAACTTCTGCGAGCCCAACCCCGAGACGGGCTCCTTCGGCACGCGCGACCGCACCTGCAACGTCAGCTCGCACGGCATCGACGGCTGCGACCTGCTGTGCTGCGGCCGCGGCCACAACGCGCGCGCGGAGCGGCGCCGGGAGAAGTGCCGCTGCGTGTTCCACTGGTGCTGCTACGTCAGCTGCCAGGAGTGCACGCGCGTGTACGACGTGCACACCTGCAAGTAGGCGGTGCCGCGCCAGCCCTGGACCGTGCGGGCGGGCGCTGCCTGCGGTGGGCTTTTCCCTGGGCGGAGCCGGACTCCCACCAGGCGGGACCGGGCAGGGCTCCTCCCTGGGGCGGCGCTCCTCCCTGGGGCAGGGCTCCTCCCCGGGGGTGGCACTCCTCCCTGGGGGCGGTACTTCTCCCTGGGGCAGGGCTCCTCCCCGGGGACGGTACTCCTCCCTGGGGGCGACACTCCTCCCTGGGGGTGGCACTCCTCCCTGGGGCAGGGCTCCTCCCTGGGGGCGGTACTCCTCCCTGGGGCAGGGCTCCTCCCTGGGGCGGTGCTTCTCCCCGGGGGCGGTACTCCTCCCTGGGGGCAGTACTTCTCCCTGAGGTAGGGCTCCTCCCCGGGGGCGGTGCTCCTCCCTGGGGGTGGCACTCCTCCCTGGGGGCGGTACTTCTCCCTGGGGCAGGGCTCCTCCCTGGGGGTGGGGCTCCTCCCTGGGGGTGGGGCTCCTCCCTGGGTGCTCCTCCCTGGGGGCTGGGCTTCTCCTGAAGGAGGTGGAGCTCCAGGATGGGGCGGGGCTCTGCATAGGCTTCTCCCTGGGGTCGGACTTCTCCTGAAGCAGGTGGAGCTCCAGGATGGAGCGGGGCTCTGCATAGGCTTCTCCCTGGGGTGGGGCTTCTCCGGGTTGGGGGGGAACACGGCTTCTCCCGCGGGGACAAGGCACCTCCCATTGGGGCTTGGCTCTTGGTGGGCGGGGCACTAGGTAGGCTTCTGAAGGAGGCGGGGCTCTGGGATAGGCTCCTCCCTGGGGGCGGAACTCTTCCATGGGAGCAGCGTTCCATGGTGGGCGGGACTCCTGTCCGGATGGGGCTCCTGACCAGGGCGCGGCCCGTTCCACGCGGACTGTGACTCTGGGTGGGCGTGGCCTGCATAGGCTCTTCCCTGTGGATGGGGCTCCGGGACGAGGCTCCGATGGGGGCGGAGCTTCCCTCCGCGGGTGCGACTCTTCCCTGGGAGCCGCCGTCTTGATTAAGGCGTGACTACTGCAGGACCCCGGGCTCCAGAGCAGAGAATTCAGCCCACCAGCCCCCTTCTCCGCAACCCGCTGTGAGGTTCCATCCACCCCTGTGTTGAGCCGGGAATGTTCCATGGAGAGAGTCAGGTCCCCGGCCCGTGCCTCTGAGATCCGAGGGCCCCTCTCCAAGCGCCTGGCTTTGGAATGCTAACGGCGCGCGGAGGCCTGTGCCACCCCATCGTCAGCCTGGGGTTTGACCACCCCCCGACCAGGAGCCCTACCAGGGATAGACTGCAGCGTCCCCCCGCCAGCCCCCAACCCCAAGACCAAGCTCAGTCCTGGGAGAGGACAGGGGCTTCGTGGAGTCAAGTGATCGAGGCCCTCTCACAGAGGCCGCCCTGCCCGGCCTCCCACGCCGCGGGCCCTCCTCCCAGGGAGCCGGCCTGCTGCGCCCCAGGTCCCGACCGGCTCTGCGCTGCTCAGCTGCGCCCCCTTCTTTGCAGCTGCCCGGCTCCTCCTCGCTGCCCTCGGGTCTCCCCGCCTGCACTCCATCCAGCTACAGGAGAGATCGAAGCCTCCGGTCCCATCCCTCCCTTTCCTCCGTCTGTCCACAGCCCCCCAGGCTGCCCAGAGCTGTTGGTCTCATTTCGGGGCTGCTCGGGAGGTTTGGGGGTATCAACCCCTCACTGTGCTGCTCGCGAAGGTCCCACAGCCCTGAGATGGACTGACCTCCTTCCCGGCCCCTGTGGCAGGACTGGAGCAAAGGTCCGCTTTGCTGGAGCCAATGGCCCGGTCCCTCCTGATGCATCCAGAATGAATGGGAGGCCGCGGAACCCAACCGGCCCATATCCCTGGCCTCCCTATGGCCAGCGCCCCTCAGCCTCTGCCACTGTGAACCGGCTCCCACCCTCAAGGTGCCGGGAGGAGACGCGACCAGGTGGGGCGCCCCAAGAGCCCAGAAGAGGGGACGCCGTCATCCTCTGCCTCAGATTCTGCGTTTTTGGTTGTAATGTATCTGATGCTGCTATATCCACTGTCCACTGGAGTTAGATGAATAGATGTGTTGTGTTTTGGGGTTTTTTTCTTTTCTTTCTATGAAAGAAATTTAGTCATAGCTTGAGAGTTTCAAAGAACGGGAAAAGTGAAAAAAGAGGAACCAGCCAGCAAGGCTGTGGTCTAGGCTGGATTTTTGGTGGTGGGTCAGCATGGTGTTGAGAAAGTAGAGAAGATGCCCACTCAGGGGCTCAGGGCCTGGGTCTGGGGCAGGGGGAGGCCCCGGGGCCATGATGAGCAGGGGACCTCCACAGCTGGAAGCCCAAGGAGAAGGAATAAGAATAGCCAAGCCGAGGAAATGAGGGAACGGCCGTCGGCACCAAGGCCTGGAACAGGGTAAAGCCTCTGATGGCGAGAGCAGCAGGCACCTGAGGCCCCAGGTGGGCAGCCCGAAGGGGAGGGGCTTGGCCGAGTCCCACCCCCAGGTGGGCAGCCCGAAGGGGAGGGGCTTGACCGAGTCCCACCCCCAGGTGGGCAGCCCGAAGGGGAGGGGCTTGGCCGAGCCCCAGCGAGTCAGTAGTGCAGCGGGTCACCCACCATCTCCCCTCCCGCAGAGCCCGCAATCACTCAGCTGACACCACAGCACCAGCTACGGATGTGCCCCCAACTCTCTGGGTTTGAGGACAGTGGCCTGGTAGCTGGTAGCCTCTAAGTGTGGGGTCCGCTGGATCCCAGCAGAACCTTGGAATGGGGCTGGCCATCAGGCGTTCCTCCAGAATCCTCACCTCCTGGGCTGTGCACAGGGGCGGCCCTGCTGTGGGACCCCATCTCCTTTCCCCAGCTGAGGAAGGCAGAAAGAGCCCCTGGAACAGGCGAGCTATCCAGCCCATGGGAGCCCTCACGTGACCTCACTAGGGGTGCTAGGTGCCCCTCCGGAAACAGGCAGCAGGGGCCCGAGGCCTGTCTCAAGGCCATGCCTTCCCCGTCCCAGCCCCACCCAGGATCTCTGCTCCACTCTCTGCCCTCCCATGCCTGCCTGGTCCTTGTGCCCACCTCTGGGCCCTGCCTGGATGCCCAGCCAGACCCTCAAGGCAGTGAATGCCAAGGGAAGAAGCCATGGAGGCGGGGAGGCCAAGAGCAGCCAGCGCACCTGCTTGAGGGCTGGGCCCAGCACAGCCTCCATGCTCAGGCCATTTGCATGCCTCCAGTGGGGAGACAGGCCTGTAAGAACAGGAGGGGCTGGCCGTCCCCCGGATGCCCTGTGGTAAGAAGGGGGGTCAAAGTGGCCCCAGGAGTGGGGCAGGTGCACCAGCATCCTAGGCCTGGATGCCATAGGAACACAACCCCCGGGTCCCAAGAGCCAGAGAAGGGCCAGCCTTGGGCAGGGGCAGGACCCCTCCAGCGGAGGCACCTGCCATCCCAGCCCCCGAGGGCACAGGGCCAGGGCATGCAGCTCAGGCTGGGCAGAGGGGCCTGAGGGACTGCTGACCTCCCTCCCCACACCCTGGCCCCAGGCACCCACACAGCTAGCCAGCAGGATACCCTCTCTAGACCACACCGGGCCTGGCCGCCCTCTCTAGGTGCCATTTGCAAGCTAGTGCCCTTGCTCCTGGCTTTTGTGATGGGTCCACCGGAAGCCTGGCCTTCCCAAACCTGCGCCCTCACTCCCCTCTCCCCGGGTCCCCATGGTCCTGTGCCCCATCCACCTCCCTGAGGCTATAGGTCCAGTCCAGCCCCCACAAGGGCCCTGCTCCTCTCTGCCCCAGGTCCGGTCTGTCCACCCACTCAATGCCCAGGGCCTCCTCACGGTGCGGGCTCAGCGAGGCCACACAGCACCCGCAGAACAGGAGAGCATACGGCCCTCTGCCAAGAGAGACCTGCTGGCTACACAGAACTCCCACCCAGGCCTGGCCACTGCGAAACCCCTGCCCACGGCAGCCACGCAGAGCCTCATGAAGCAGAGGCCCCTGCCCCAGGACAGTCAAGGAGGCCAGGCCCAGGAGGGACTGAGGGCTGAAGCGTGGCTGCTGGGGGCGACTGGGGGAAGGGGTGCTTCTCCAGAGCAGCCAGGAGAGCACAGAGCTGCCAGGGCCTGTGAGGGCCACGGTGGGAGGGACCTGGTCCAGGGCTCTGGAGGCCCAGCACCCCTTCCGCTCGTATCCCCAAACCCTGCATCAGCCTCCGTGCACCCCCGAGGTCTGGTGGGCACCACAGTATCAGTCCCAGCCACGGCTTCACTGGCTGGGACTGTGAGGCCCATCCCAGACGGGTCGCCCACTGCTCCAGGCGGCCCTGACCCTCCACAGGCAGGGCCACTGGAATTCCTCAGTGGGCCCCAGGGGCCGCTGTGCTGCCGTCTACCTGAGGGAGCCAGTGACTAAGGGCGCTGGACCCCTGTCCCCCGTGGCGCTTCACCAGTGGGGGCACCCCAAGCCTGCTCAACTCGCCAGGCCTTCCTGAGCAATGGGGTCAGTCCTCAGGGGAGGGCGGCGCCCCACAGGAGCCCCTGGTCAGCTCCAGCCCATGGACACAGTGCCTCTAAGTCGGGACCCAGGGCAGAGCCACCCTAATTGGCACCTACTGGGCCCCAGTGCTGGGGGCATTGCAGATGAAAGACTTGGGAGGCGACTGGGCAGGCAAAGGGCGCTAGAGCGTGGGCACAGCTGCCGGGGCACAGGGACCTGAGGACTCAGCGTAGGCCGGGGCAGGACCCCACACCCAGATCCTGGCCAGGGCCACCTAGGGGCTTGAAGCTGAGGTCAGCAGAGAGGTCCCCAGCACCCAGGCTCTGTCTCCACGGCTGAGGCTCAGAGGGGACAGTGCTGGACACGCAGGCTGCCGGAGCCTCGGGGGTACCTGGGTGCAGGTCCCAAGGTTTCCTTGCAGGCCTGGTGTGAAGGACCACCGTGAAGATGGTCTCAGCTGTCCCCATCCACACTGTGGCCTAGCACAGACAGAGGGCAGACCCCACAAGGGGTCCTGGATGTGCCTCCGAGGAATGGGGACGCACTGGTCTGCAGCCCCTGGGGCCATACGACACAGCCTAGTTTACAGGCGAGGGGGGCTGGGAGGTAAAACCTTCAACTCACCCTGCTTAGGAGCGAGCCCCACCCATGCCTGGGCCTCAGTTTCCCTTCTATGCAAAAGACAGTGAGCCAAGGGAGGTCTTCCCTCCCAAGGGCCTGCCGGCCTGGGCTGCTGCACCTGGTACACGTTCTCCCTCACCTGCCAAGGGCGGGCATCACCCCAGGAGCCCCAGCTCCAGCCCCCAGAGCCTGCAGCCCTCCCGGCCAGCCTCAGAAGCCACCCCCCAGGGCGTTTACAGCCCATCCTGCCCACCCGCAGGCAGAGGGAGGAAATGCGCCTGGTGGGCCTGTTCACAGGTAGTTGAGACAGGACAGGAATAACCATATAAAAGGCCCGGAGGTGGTGGGGCCCCACCCCACCAGGGCGCCTCGCCCAGCCCGCTGCACATCTCACCCTCCGAGCTTTGAAGTCCTGGAGGGGTGTGGCTGGCCCCCGACCTTGGGCACCCCCCACACACTCCCCCTCTCTCTGACACTCCTCTCTGACACCTCCTTTCAGGATCCTGGGGCCTCAGTTTCCTCCCTTCAAGGAGGAGCCTGGAGGCTGCCAGCCAGCCTGGCCTACTGCAGTAGGCAGGTGCAAGGCCAGCTCCGGGTCCCCGTGCCCGACACGAGGTGGGGGTGAGGCCCCACTTACTGACTGCCCGATGCGGGTCCCCAGCGCTGAGCCTGGGCTGGGTGTGCCCCGGGGCCCTGCTGGCCCTGGCCCTTATCCTGGCCCCGTCGTGGGTCCTCGATGGGCCCTGCTGGGTGGGTGGGGGCCTGAGAGGTTCATCAGTAGAGATGGCCCTCCCTCTCAACCGGGTTCCACACCCAGCCTAGGCCCCGTAGTGTGGGCCTGGCGTCACCATCCTCCGGTGCGTGGGAGAGGAGAGGGCAGAGGGCAGGACCCCTGACCAAGGTCTGGGCTTGTCAGTTCCCAGGAGCGCAGCTGCTGCCGCGGGAGTTGACACAGCCCAAAAGATGGCCTCAGCTCAGGGGCTGCCCGTCCTCTCCCAGGTTGGAGTGGAGTCTGTCACGGCCTCCAGGGAACTCCAGGACGCAGGCTGAGCAGCCAGGAAGGAATTCAGGGTTTCCCCAGAGTCCCTGGGGTTGTCCTCAAGAAGGAACCTTCTAGAAGTGTATTGCTGGGGGAAGGCGAGGCCTGGGGGACACCACTGAAGCGGAAAAGAAGCCTGGACTTGGGGGTGCCACAGCCCAGACACCCCCTCCAATGACCAGGGCATTGCAGAGATGGTGTCAGGCCCAGCTTGCCATCCAGGCCTCGATATGCCTGTCTGCATATGGGGTGGATTGTCTGAGACATCGTCAGGCCCTGAGCCCTGAGCCCTGGCAAGGCTGCCCTGGGCTCGAGTGCCCCGAGAAGGTGACCCTGTAGCCGCATTCCCTGGAGTCTTCCTCTAGCTTGGCCCTCAAGGATGTTTCAGCTGGATGGGTACTTTTGCCCTTTTCCCTGCAGATAGCACCAGGAATTACAGTCAGGGCCATGCACTCAGAGCCTGGCATCAGTAGAGCGGGGGACCCAGGTCGCTAAGCCCAGGGTGGGGCTCAGTAGGTGGACTGTCCGCCCTCCGCTGAAGGCTGGAGTGAGAAACCATGAGAGAAAGTCCACGGGGAGGGCCAGAGAGGGAACCCCTGGGATGCTGAGCCAGCTTCTGCCCTCTGCCAGGCTCTGCCCCTGCCCTTCTACCTGCACCTTGCCCTTCCTAGGCTACCAGCAGAGGGTAGAGGAGGTTGGAACATCCTGGGCTGCCGGCCCAGGTAGGACAAGCACGGACCCTCAGCCTGGACTGAGCTGGGGATGTGCCCCACCCTGGGGTATGAGAAGACATACCTGCCCTGGGGTCTGGGAGACCCAGTCTCACCCGGGGTCCTGGCAGTAGCAGCCCCAGGCATCGCCCTGGGATGAGCCCTAGTTCCCTCTCCCCTACAGCTGTGCCACTGCCCTCACAGGCCCCAGCCCCTCCCCTAGACAGCTCAGCCCTCTTTCCCGGTCTCCTCCCCTCACGGATCCCCCTTTCTGCCTCTGAACCCCTCAGGATGGATGCCTCAGGACGGGGCACTGAGGTCCTGCCGGAGTCCTGAGTGGGTCTGGAGCCCTGGGTCCCAGGAGTGTGACCTGGAGCAACTGCCATGGTTTGGGGGACCAGGTCAGTGTTCCGCAGAACTGGGCTGCTGTCAGTGGCTGCCTTCAGGATTATCTGGGAGGGCTTCCAGGAGGAGCTGAGCATGGGGACGCTTCCTAGGGCTTCAACATCCTCCTGTAATTCTAAGATTGCATCACTGCGGATGCCATGGAAAAAGTGGGCCCCCTTGGCAGCAGGGGCGCTCTCGGAAGGGGCCCCGCTGAAGCCTGGGAGCCACCACCCGCCTGCCTGCCGGGACGGGACGGGAGCTCAGCAGAAGGTGCTAATTGCTGTTTAGCTCCAGGCTGACTCCTTGCTCTCTTTTTGTCTCTCTCTCTTATTTTTTTTTTTTTATTTGAGCCTCTAGAGCACACAGTAAACAGTCATTTGGCTCTCAGGGCCCTGCAAATTGGTGTTTATGGTGCGAAGATCAGGAGGACCTGTCCACCCAAACACAGGCTGGCTGGGAGGGAGGAGCAGGGGTGGGACACCCCACCCAGGCCCAGCTCAAGGGAGCCTCCTTCAGACCGAAGAGCCTGGTCAGACAAGCAGAGGACAGTGATTAACCCAAGAGAGCTTCTAGGAAGAGGCGAGGCATGGGCGGCAGAAAGACCGCCTCCACCATGCCTTCAGGTGCCCCTGGGGAGCCCTGCCCTCCAGGCCCAGCTGGGATCACAGCTTTCTGGCCAGGTCCCAGCCTGGGTCTCCTTCCAACAGCACACCTCTCCTACCCACCCAGTGGCCAGCTGAAGAGTAACAAACTGGAATGCCAAGGCCCAGCCTCTAGGCAGGAGCAGGAGACACGGAAGTCCAGGCGCAGGCACATGGGAAGGACGTGGGGCTGGGAAAGTGCGGCTGTTGCCCAGTCATTCAGGAACCTCAGGTGGGCAGACTGTGCCCCAGAGCCAGTCGCTGGGCTCCTGTCTTCTGCTGCCCAGACTCACCCCACCGAGAATACTGCAGGCAGGATAGTCCATAGGGGGATAGCGTAGGGGATAGTGTAGGGGTCACAGTGCTGTCGGGGTGCAGAGGCACTGTGCTGCGTGTCCGTGATGGTTTGTGTGCTCTGTGCCTTGCACTTCATGTGGGGATCCTGCAGACACGGAGTCGTGGTCACCCTCCCTCTTTCTGTGTCACTCGGCCTGCCTCAGGCGGAGGGTCAGCGGGCAGTCTGTTCCCCATTAGTGTGGGCATTTTCCTGGGCCGTGCTAACCGTAGGTGGTTCTGCTCAGGCCATCCTGGCCCAGTGCTGCCTAAAGGTGTGCAGCTGGCCACCACCCACTGGGAGTTGCTTCTTTGAGGGCTGGTCCAGGGTCAGGAAGGTTTGTCGTCTGCGTCTGTCCCCTCTTCTGCCACCTGGGTCTGATCAGCAGCCCCGCCTCTAAGACCTGAAGCCCATCCTGGCCCCTGGACATCGTGGCCTCCCCAGGCCCTCACGCCACCAGCCCGGTGTGGTCCCTGGCTCCAGGCTCCAGGCCATGTGCCTAGTCAGCAAACGGCAAGCGGGCCCCCGACCAGCCTCCAGCGTGGCTGCTGTGTGCACCTGCACGTCCGCTGCACCGGCGCGTTGGCTATTGAGACCTTTCCCAGCTGGTGCCAAGGGTTCATTTCTCTCCTGGATCACAAGCCCCCCTGCCTGCCAGGTGCACAGGGCCTCTTCCCACCACCTGCCTACTTACTCCAACTCTGCGGAGGCCTCTGGGTCTGGACTGCAGCCCTGAGAGGCCCAGATGGGTGCCCAGGCTCTGGGCGGGTGGCTGTCCTGTGGGCCACGGTGACACTCTGTCACCTCCTCATCTGTCACCTCCTCCCACTGGGGCAGAGTTCTGCCCTTCTCCTCCAACCACTGTCTCCCTCACTGCGGCCAAGCCCGGGGCATACGCTGGGAGGGCAGCGCTATGGCCCCCACCCGCCCTCCGTGCCAGCCTCCCTCACGGGGCCACCCACCCTCTGCATGCTCCTGCGCATCCAGAACTTTCCACGGCAGCCCTGGCCACTCCCTCCCTCCTGAGAAAGGGGTCCCCTGGTGTGAGTGTGCAACTGGGACTGCAGGTGATGGGCAGTGGAGCTGGAGAGGGCAGGGTCACCGCTCAGTGGCCTGGGAGCAGTAGACAGCACCCAGACCCCAGGGTGAGAGTTAGGAGCTGGCACAGGTAGGCTGGGGCAGGCCGGGGCGTTCTGGTGTCCCAGAGCCAGCCTTGCCCTCCCAGTGGGGACACTGGGGCCCGTCTGAAGTTCAGAGTGTCCGAGAGAGTCTCCTTTTCATTGAGGTTAGAGGGGCGCTCACTGAAGGACCCAGCCATGAGCAGGGTCCCTGCCCAGCCTGGCTCCAGGCTGCAGTGGCCGGCTTCGGGGGTGGAGGCCCCTGGGCATGGTTCTGCCCACCCCGGCAGCACAGGCCTTGGGCACAGGTGGGGCACAGGTGGGCGGGTGCTGGCAGCAGATGCTGGGGAGACAGCAATGCCTTCAGCTGGGCTTTTTAATTAACCTCAGCCGCCCCTCCTGAAGGGCCCCAATTAAGTGAAGAATGCGCCAGGCAGAGTGGGGTCAAGCTCAGGGCGGGTTTTAATGAAAGCTCCGTGGCCTGGGCAGGAGCGCCCCCGCCTGACCACCCGCTCCCTGGTTCTTGTGCCGGGGACCGCGCACCTTCTCCTCCCGCCTGTCAGGCCGCAGACCAGGCGGCCCCTCTTTGAGCCACCATCCCGGTGCTGGCGCAGTCCCACCGGACTGGCTGAGCGTCTATGGTGTGTCCACTGCAAAGGCAGACAGAAATCACACAATGAGTAACCAAGTCAGACGTGCAGACGCCAGGAAAGCAGGTGCGGTGAGGCACAGAGGGAGACAGAGAGGGCCGGGCCACCATGCTGGCGACAGGACCTGTGGGAGGTGGGCAGGGAGTACCCCTGGAGGGTGGGCCCTGGGGACAGGGGCAGCAGCCGGGCTGAGCAGCTGAGGGTCAGCCTGCGGAAGCCCACATGCAAGAAAGCGAGGGCAGACACGTCTCCCGAGAAGATGCAAACACTAGCAGCTACCCAGAAAGACGCTGCGATTCCTGAGTCCTTCAGGACATGCAGATCAAAACCACCGTGAGACCCCAGCTCACCCCGTCAGGATGGCAGCTATTAAAGAAATAAAAAAAGTGGCCGGATGCTTTGGCTCACGCCTATAATCCCAGCTACTCAGGAGGCTGAGGTGGGAGGATCGCTTGAGGCCAGGAATTTGAGACCAGCCTGGGCAACATAGTGAGACTCCGTCTGTACAAGAACGATAATAATTAGCCAGATGGTGGTGCGTGCCTACCCCCCAGGTACTCTAGAGGCTGAGGCGGGAGGATCACTTGAGCCCAGGAGGCGGAGGTTGTAGCAAGCCAAAATCACGCCACTGCACTCCAGCCCAGGTGACAGAGCAAGACCCTCTCTCTCAAAATATTTAATTTTTTTTTAAAAAAAGGTTAAAATGGTAAGTCCTATGTTATGGATATTTTAACACAGTTTTTTTTTTTTAAGACGTGGTTTCACCATGTTGGTCAGGCTGGTCTTGAACTCCCGACCTCAGGTAATCCGCCTGCCTTGGCCTCCAAAGAGCCACCATACCCGGCCAACCATGATGTTTAAAATGAGAAAAATTTGAGGACAGAGGGCTGTGGGTATGGGAGGCTTTCAGCTGCATCAGCAGAGCAGGAGCTGTGTGGGGCTTCTGAGCAGAGACTGACACCAGGGGCCTGGCTCCCCACAAGACCCCCACACCCCGCCTCACGCAGTGGGGTGTGCCCCAGGACCTCGAGCCACATATTCACGGATCCCAGCACCAGAGCCCTTGCGTCTGACAACAGGAGAACAGCAGCTGGGGAGGGCCAGCAGGCAGGCATGTGTGCCCGCCTCAGAGCCACCGGCTGTGCTCAGGGCAGCTTTGCATTAATTGCCACTGCAGGGCCAACATTCTCCACACCTGGCTTCCTTTAGAGACGCCTTGGGAGTGATGAACAAGAGAATCGAGGGTCTCTTCCAGGGTCACCATGAGCACTCTCCTCTGCCCCAACCAGGTCCCCCGCCAGCCTCGCCTCCTTCCCACAAACCTGAGCACCAACAAGCCTTGTGCTGGGGGCTCCCCTTAGTTCTTCTGGAGATTCAGGGTACAGCATGCCCAGGAAGGGAGTAATCTGATCCCAGCAGCCAGAGTCACTGTGGCAACAGGTGACATCAAAGTCCAGCAGCCCTGAGCCTCATACAGGACCCGACCTGCTGCCCAAGGTGGCCCAGGCAGGAGACACATGCCTGGCTGCATGGGTCAGGCGGCTGCCTACAGAAACCCATGAGCCTGAGGCCGTGTGGGCAGACACCGCATGCAGGGCTGCAGAGAGGGGTGTCGGAGGAACCTCAGTGCTTTTAGCACCAGATACTTGACTCTCCCAGCCTTGGCACCTGGCCTGAGGGAAGGAGGTACAGTGGCATCCTGGGGTGGCCACAGGAAGTCACCACAACCCAGGTGGCTCACAGCAGCAGGGAGTTACTTCCTCGCAGCCCTGCAGCCAGAAGCCCCACACTGAGGTGACCCAGGCTTACTCCCTCCAAAGGCTCTGGGGTGGACCCCACACAGCCTCCTCCAGCTCCTGGTGGCTCAAGCACCCCGGGTGTGTGGCCACACACTCCAGTCTCCGCCCTGTCCTCTCATGACCAGCTCGCCGTTTGTGCACCTCAGATCCCCCCTCTTTCTCTTAGGTGGTCCAGGGCTCACCCTAGTCCAGGATGGTCTCCACGTCACTCACAGAGGATGTCTGCCAAGAAGACCCTGGTCCCACAGAAGGTCCTGCTCCGAGGCTCCAGCTGGACGTGAAGCGGGGTGCCCAACCCACCCCGCCACAAAGCCTTTGAGGTAAACCCAGGCACTGACACCTCATCTGAGACCTTAGAGTGGAACCAGGTTGCCAGGAGCCCAGGGTCCTGCTTTCCAGAAGCTGTGAGAGGCCGTCTATGCGGACTGCTGTTTTAAACCATTAAGGTTTGCTGCAATTTGTCACCAAGCCTTGGAACCCAGATGGGGACCAACAGTTCCCCTCTCCCCAAACAAGATACGGGCCGTTCAGAACCCAGTGCCTCTGCTGTGGGCTGCTGTGTCCTCTGGGTCCTGTCTGCCCTATGCAGAACAAGATCCGTCCTCTCCCCAAACAAGATACGGGCTGTTCAGAACCCAGTGCCTCTGCTGCGGGCCGCTGTATCCTCTGGGTCCTGTCTGCCCTATGCAGAACAAGATCCGTTTGCTTTTCTTGTTCTTCTTTTGTTGGAGACAGTCTCACTGTCACCCAGGCTACAGTGCAGTGGCGTGATCAAGGCTCACTGCAGCCTCGAACTCCTGGCCTCAAGTGATCCTCCCACCTCAGCCTCCTGAGTAGCTGAGAATATACATCACGACACCTGGCTAAGTGTTTAATGTTCGGTAGAGACAGGGTCTCACTGCGTTGCCCATGCTGGTCTCAGATTCCTGAGCTCAAGCCATCCTCCTGTCTCAGACTCCCAAAGTGCTGGGATTACAGGCTGAGCCACCACTCCTGGCCACTTTTTAATGTCCTTCTCTGGAGTGGTGAAAAGGCCACCGCCCTACAGAAGTCCCCAATATCATTTTGAGACATTACTGCTCCGTGTAGCCCCCAAGCTGGGGGAGTCACACTCAGAGTGAGTCTGTGATGCATCCTGGGGACAAGGCCCCCAGCCAAGGTGTGCCTCTCCTGCTAGCCTCTGCCTGGAAACTTGGCAGGTGGAGAAGCCCTGAAAGAGAGGTGCAGACCCCAGCCCCTTAAAACCTGGAGGTAGGTCCCAAGAGAACAGCTTCACCCAGGGGGAGCCCGGCAGGTGCCTTCACAATGCGCCTCTCCCTCTCCCCATCCCTGGGGGCCCGGCCCCTTCCTCACTCCTGCCCCGCCGCCTCACGGGACATCACCCAGGGGTTGCCATGGTCCCATGCCCCAATCAGCCTCCTGCTGGTGTCCTTGTCACACCTCCAGGTGGCACCTCTCTTGCACCCACCTATGGGTCTCATCTAGATGAGACCCCTGCCCTTCACCCACACGGTCCTTTCCAAACAGGCTTACTCAGCTGTTCTCTAAGGACAGAGGGAAGCTCCGCAAAGTGTTCCTCACCAACACCTCTCCCACCTCTGACTTCCTACCACACAAGGCTCGCCCTAAACCAGCCTTACTTGGTGCCAACACCCCCCAGCAAGCACAGCCTCTCGTCAAGTCTGCTTAGCCTCCTGTGTGCCCACAGCAATGGCAGCTCACTGCCAAGGTGCTCCCACATCTGGAGCTGCAGCCTGTTCTGGGCTGGCTGCTGCCACTGGCCTGGCTGTGTCCCTTGCCATAGACACCCTGTCTGTCCTCCAGTCTCTGGTTGCCCCAGAGAGCGCTGACTCAAAAAGCCTCTAGCGTGAAGTAGCTCCATGCCTTCAGCCGTGTCTCCTGGAAGCCCTGGGCCAGGACCCAGTGCGTTCCAGGGCGCTGAGCTCAGACACAGGTCTCAGCAGTGGCGAGGAGATCCCAGGCAGGCCCCAAACCGTGGGGCAAGTCGCCCACGTGACAGAATCCCAGGTTCTGATGTCCAGCCTGGAAGGAGACTGGGAAGGCCCTCTCCCCCTCCCCCAGGACCCCCCTGGGGTCTCAAGGCTCAAATAGCCACGATCATGCCACTGCACTCCAGCCTGGGTGACAGAAGGAAGGAGGGAGGGAGAGTGGGAAGGTACTAGGGTGGGGAGTTGGCAGGCAGACAACTTGTCAAAGTCCCACAGGAAGGGAGTGTCTAAAAGTAGGTAGAGGCCCACAGTCAGGGTCACTGAGTCCAGGACAGGGCAAAGTCACGTATGCAGGCAGGGAGCACTCTAGGCAAAGCAGGGCCTCAGCAATGCCGAAGACAAATGATGCACGGGCCGGAGAAACGGCACCATCAGCCACCTTCAGACTCGTGGCATGGCACTTTGGGGGTGCCGGGTGTTTTGTTACCCTCATGGGGGCAGGGGATCGGTGCGGGTGTCCAGAGTCAGAACTTCTTTTATTTTTTATTTTTTTTATTTTAGAACCTCTTTTGTGATTAGCATCTGAAACGCTAAGAGCAGACCATCTCTGTGATTTCAGTTGACAAGAGTACAAACAGTATTTCCGGCAGGGCAGAGTGGTGCCCCTGCACTGCCAGCACCTTGGGAGGCCGGGTTAGACGGTCACTTAATCCCAGGAGTTCAAGGCCAGCCCAAGCAATAAAGGAATACCTTGTCTTTAAAAAATTAAAATAAAAAGAAAAGAAAAAAAATCTTTACAGATTTCATGCAACAGCTCTGAGATGAGAAGGTCTGAGATTTCAGCAACAAAAGCCACACGTCTTGCTGATACTTTCTGGGGGTGCTGCTTGCACTGAAGATGGGAGGAAATGCTCGATGTCACTCAGGAGTGAAGAGAAGCCAGGATGTGCTTTTCTGCAACCCCACCCCAAGGTGCTCACCTCACCGGCTCCCCACTTGTCCATCCGGGAACAAGGGGCTGGAATGCCCCGAGGAGCCAGCCTGCCTGGGAAAACAAGGTCCCCGAGAGCTAGGCCAAGGAAGGGGTATGCGCAGCTCTGGGCTTCCATTTGAGGGACAGAGGGCTGGCGTGAGATGGGGAAACTGAGGCCGAAGTGAGTATAAGGGGAAACAGGTGACGCTTCAAAAGGACCAGAAGTCAGAGGACTATGAGCTTGCTCCCTGGAGTTCACAGAACTCAACTGTAATCTCCTAAGTCGCTGTGTAGTGCAAGCAAGCCCGCGGGCCCCACCACTGGCCACTGGGTTCCCCAATGACCCCAGACCCCAGCCCAGGCCCAGAAAGCAGGGCAGGGCCGGGCCACCCCGCGAGGGAGGGCCTCTTCCAGGCCCACGCAGTCAGAACAGCCATAATAATTCCTGTGGCATGCTCGAGGTGTGACCGGCCAGCGGGCAGGCTTTGGGTAGGGGTCCGGGTGAGAAGGAAACAGGGCTGGGCAGAGGGGAGGGCAGGGTCCTCTCCTCACCCCACCACCAGAGAAGTCTTGAAGGGCTGAGTTCTTCCTGCCACGGGTCTTGGCGGTTGAGTGCTGGGACTGAGCCCTGAGTGTGAGGAGGAAGTAGACTCTGGTGGAGGCAGCGCCACCCCGCAGGACACCCAGGCATTCTGCAGTGTGATTCTCCAGCTCTAGCCCGCTGAGTCTCCCAACAGAGAGGGAGGCAGAGCAACCACGTGGAAGACAGAGTGGGGCAGGAAATCCCAGAAAGGTGCACTCTGCCCATCTGTCCCTCCAGCCACCTTCCCTAGAAGGCCAGCCCATTCCGTTGCTGGCATCCCTGTCTCTGAACTGGTTCTCAGGTGCAGCCACCCTCAGAGGAGAGAAGCCCAGCCCCTAACCCTGACTGACAGCAGAGGCGGCCAGGAAGGCTAGAGGGTCCCTGTCTAGCCTGGCCCCCAGCCAGCTCATCCCGCCCCTCTTGGCTGAACCTCATGTGATCCCAGGGAACTCTGAGGAGAAAGAAAGGGATCCTCACAACCTAGGCAGCGTCGGGGGAGCACCAGGGCCTCAATTTCCCCAAGAACTCACTGCCTGACACTTCTTAGCTCCCTAGCGGGTCCCCTTCTAGGGACAGAAATCTGGGTGTGATGACCTGGGCTGCCCTGCACCTGTCTGGCCTGAAGACATCACCTTTGCCTGGGTGGTGGTGGGGAGGCCAAGCCAGGAGCACAGAATCAGCAGGAAGGGACTTTTTATTATTATTATTTTCAGGCAGGGTGTCACTCTGTCACCCAGGCTGGAGTGCAGTGGCACAGTCCTAGGTCACTACAACCTTGAACTCCTGGGCCCAAGTGATCCTCCTGCCTCAGCTTCCCAAGTAGTTGGGACTACAGGTGCATGTCACCATACCTGACTCTCTTTGTAAAATTTTTGCAGAGATGGGGTCTCATTATATTGCCCAGGCTAGGAAAGGTACATTTCTTAACCCTAGGGCTGGGTATACGGGAATCCATTTATTTACTTTTTAAACTGTGCATGTATCTGACATACACTCCTGTCTGTATTTTTTCACATTAAAAAAATATATATATTTTAAAGGGGCCAGGCACAGTGGCTCACACCAGTAATCCCAGCACTTTGGGAGGCCGATGTGGGTGGATCACCCGAGGTTAGGAGTTTGAGACCAGCCATGGCCAACATGGCCCCATCTCTACTAGAAATACAAAAATTAGCTAGGCATAGGGGCAGGCGCCTGTAATCCCAGCTACTCCAGAGGCTGAGGCAGGAGAATTGCTTGAACCCGGGAGGTAGAGGTTGCAGTGAGCCAAGATCATGTCACTGCACTCCAGCCTGGGCAACAAAGCAAGACTCCATCCCCCCCACCCAAAAAAAGGGGGGAGGTAGGCTCTGGTTCTCACAATCCCCTCAGTAGCACTGGAGCCATCCCTGGCCACCCTCTGCCAGCAGAGAACCAAAGCCCAGGCTGGGGTCCCCTCAGCCCTAAAGCGGCCATAACCACATGTAACCCCCATGAAATGTCTACACGTGGCCCAGTTCTGGCTGAGCAGGGAGAGGCCGCACAACCAGAAGGCCCCAGAGGCATCCACATCCCTCCCTGGGGCTTTCCATGAGCACCTGAGATGCCTACAGGGCGGGAGAGAGATGTCCTTCCTCTAAACAGACAACTCTGCTGCAGCTTCACAGAGCTGAGACTTCAGATGGGAGCCCCAGCAGAGAAAAGGACTGAATTTTGGGGGCAGGAGGGTCACCGCTTCTGGGGACCTTTGCAGCCACCGCAGGTGCAGCCCCAGTGGAGAGTTCCGGCCATAGCAGCCTCCAGAGGCAGTGAGGACGCCCTGCCCAAGGGGCAAGGAAGGTAGGTGACAGGGACAGCGAAGGGGCGCAGGAGGCCTTGGCCAGGCCCTGTCCCCGGGCCTCGGCCTGGACAAGTCAGGATGCTTCCCGACCTCCACAGTACCCAGGGCACTGTACTGCACGGACACCCTCCCAGCAAGCCCAACCCCACACAGCCGCACAAGGGAAGAGAGAAGAAACCTGGGGGTGGTGGGCAGAGCCAGAGCTCCAGCGCGGAACGGAGAGGCTGCACCGTCCTGTGTCCCCTTCCGACCAGCCCAGGAGGGATTCCCGAGAGCGAGGGCTCCTCTGCTCAGACCGGATCTCAGAGGCCGCTGCGACATCCCCTCTGGGCAGCCGTCCCCAGCCAGGGGCCCCACCGCCGCGGCCCCCGTCTCCCCCCGGTCTCCAGGCCACCTCCTCCTTTGCTTCACCCGTGGCCAGCTCCCCGGGGTCTGCTCCGGGCCCAGACGTGACCCCGCTCGAGTCACTGCGGCCGTCAGGGCGCTGGGGCCAGTGTGGGGACACAGGCCTCCCGCCTTCGGACCTTCAGTCGTGGACCCGCGAGTGCCAGAGGTTTCCCCAGGGCCGGGGCTCGCGACCCCGCGCAGCCTGGGGGCTAGGAACCCCACCCCCGGCGAGGGGCACCTCGCACCCCCGTCCTCATGCGGCCCTACGGCTCGCGGTGACTGCCGCGCCGGGAAGGAGGAGGGTGTCAACCCGGCCCCGCCGCTCTAGTTCCTGCAGGAGCAGCCCGGGCCTCAGTCACCGAATCTGTGAAACGGGCGGGAGGGAGCCACATGGTGTCTTCTCGGAACACACACAGGCGCAGGCGCAGAGGGGTGCGCTCGCCCTCTCCTGGGCGCGCGCGCGCGCGCGCGAGGACCGAGGCCCGGGGCGGGGCGGGGCGGGGCGGGGCGGGGCGTCCCCGGCGGGGCGTCCCCGGCCCCGCCGCTGCTCCGCCCCCTGCAGCCCTCCTGGAGTCAGCGCGCCTGCGCCGGGGCCGCGCGGTGGGCGGAGTTCCCTATGTCTCCGCCCCTTACCCGGCGTGCTCTGCGTCCGCAGGCGCTGACGTGGCCGCCGTCAGAGCCGCCATCTTGTGGGAGCGAAACCAACGCCTGGCTTGGAGCAGCAGCCGCTGAGGTGAGGGCGAGGGGCCCGGGACGGTGTCGGCCGCGGGCAAGTTGGAGCCGGCGGGGGCCGGGGACTGGCCTCGGGGCGACTTGAGGTTCGCTAAAAGCACCTCGACCCCCGCGGTGGCGGCGATAGGGCCGGGCCGGGAGCGGACGAGGACGGGCCGGGCTGAGGCTGGGGCCCGGCCGGGGTCGGGGCTGGGCGGGCAGACGGGTCGGTGGGCCCTTCGCGCCCCTCACAGATTCCCGGCGTCGCCCGCGGCCCCGTGTCGTCCTCTGCCCGTCCCTGCCCCCGCCCGCCGCCCGGAAGTCCGCCGGGACGCCGGGCTCTTTTCCAGGAAGCCTGGGCTTCCTGCTTCCCTCGCCTCTGCCCTTCTCGCCTCCCGAAGCCGCCCGCGCGTGGAGGGTTAGGGTTAGCGGCCGCGGGGGTCGGTAGGGGCCGTGGGCCCCCCAACCCGGGCACGGGCGAGCGGGCGGCATCCGGGCAGACCCCTGCCTCAGGGACCGGGAAACTGAGGCTCGGACGGCCCCAGACGCCGTCAAGGTCACGTAGGTGGTGGGGGCTCGCACCTCCGCCTCCCTGCTCCATCCAGGTCGTGTTTGCTCTGCGGACGGCACCGGCTGGGGGGCGGTGAGAGCGGGCGGGCGGGTGGATGGGGACCCCGCGCCCGGCCCCGGCTGCTGAACGGAATGCGAGGACTTCCGGGGGAGTCCAGAGCGCCTCCCTGCACGCCAGTGAGACGCAATTGGGGTCCGCACTCACGGCCCCGTGGCTTCCAGGGGGCCGATCGATCTTCGCTTTAACCCCAGCGTGGTTCTTTGTCGTCCGCAGTAGATAAGAAGGCCTGTTTTGCGCTGGTGAATCTTTAACCTGCCTGCGGAACGACCTGCTCGCAGCCTCCGGGCCGCAGAGGCCTGCCCCAGCGCGCGCTCGGGCACAGCCTGCGCGGTTCCGGGGTGAGACGGGCTGGACAGCCGGGCGCACCTGGGGTGTTAGATAACCTTTCCGACGGCACCTCCTGGCACTCGCTTTCCGTCCAGGCAGCCGGTTGCTGCTTTGCAGGAAATGAGCAGAAATACACTCGGAATCGCGGGCAGGAAAAGAAGGGAGGTCGGAGGCTTTGGATGGTCCCCGGAGTTGGTGCCACTGCCCCTGTTGGAGTGGGCAGTTGTAGTTCTTGTTTCAGAACTAGTGGTCAGCAGTTTTCTTTGCCGGCTGTTGCAAGGCTGGTGGTTCTGGCGTTTTCCGCAGTGTGTTTGGGAGGATTGTGAGATGCCGCGGTGCAGTTTGTGTGCGGCCCCTGTGGCCCTCTGCTGTTGCGTTAGCCATTTTCTAACACTTGTGACTGCGTGGATGCTGTTCTGGCTTAATTTGAATTTTCAGCAGCACTGTCACGGTAGCCAGAAGCATAGGTCCTGAAATGCAGTATTACTATCTGGGTCCAAAGTTGAGAAGAACTGAGTAGTGTAAATGTTAGTCACACATCTGATTGGCCACATTGTTAGAAGTCTGTTGTCCACGTTTCCACATGTTGGTAGACCGGAGAATATCTGTCACTAGTCTTCGGGTGTATCTTGTTGAAAATAAATCCAAATCACTGCAGCAGTAGGAATATGCTGTTGCCTGTGAGGCAGATGTTCAGATTTGCCAGTTGAAAAAGATTTGAAACAGTTGGTTTGGACAACAGCTGAGTCACACAGTGACTGTGAGTGAAAGGCAAAAACCGGTTCTTTGCTCCTCACAGTTCTGGTTTTGTACATCATGTGGTCTAGCTATGCGCTGTCCCTCTTGCACAATATGGAGAGGACATTCAGACGTCTTCCTTCACCTGCTAATCTGCCCCTACGGACCAGACAGACTTGAAACTATAGGAAGGTGCATTTGGCTTTTCATTTTTCACTTCAGTAAAATTTAATGTGGACTGTCAGCGGCTGAGGTGATCATAGAAGTAGACCTAAACAAAGAGAAGAAAACCTGTTGTGCAAGTTCACACGCGGAGTAGTATATGACTGGTTTCAGAGAGCTGAAGCATTTCTTTTTAGATTCTTCAAATTAAATGTCTCCTTGGTGTGTGGATTTAAACTTGCTCTTACTCACAGACCAGGCGCACCAAGCTTTTCTACATACTTATTCATGAGCTGCGACCATTCTCCTGAGCAGGAGGCTGAAGCCAGCCTGGGCTGGTGGGTCCATGCTGTTTCTCATAGGCGTTTTCTCCCCTTGACCTTTCACCTTGATAAACTCAAGAGGGTGAAAGGAAGTAGAGTGCACTGTCAGAGGTAATTGGGAGAGAAACATGAAAAGGCCTTGCAGTAGGGATCTTAAATTATGAGGACTTTGTTTTCTGTGTTGTGTGCTCATTGGCGTGGATGGTTGGTAGGGGTATCCTGTCCAAAGTGTCTGAAGTGGTCTTTTGCAAAAGGTTTGGCCCCTTCGTGTTGGGATTCCGGGACTTGTCTTCATCCTCAGGTTCCCATCCTCTTGTGGCTGTTGTAAACTCTCTAAGGCATAGTTGCACTCATCGCTTTACAGCTGTGCAGCCACCTCAGGGTCTTGGAAGGTACTTTCACATTCTCAGGTGGGTCAGATGACCTTGTTAGCAACTTGACAGACATGTACTGGATGCTATTTGTTGCCAGGAGACTCTCGGGTCCTCCCCCAGGGTTCTGTCTCAGTCTCCTACAGGGATGCAGAGACAGTGAGGCTGGCTGATTAGCCATAATGTCCTTGACTAATCTTGGTTTCCTGGTTCTTACACAGTGGTAACAAGGGCTTGCAGCCGGTCGTCAGCCAACTGACTGGGAAGGGTGGTGCTTGTTACAGGCCCTGATAAAAGGAGAAGCCTCAGTGACCAGAAGAGAAGAGACACAGAAAGCATAAAAGGCAGGCAGGTTTCACAGGTACAGCAATTGAGGATGATTCTCTTCAGAAGGCAGATGTTCTCCCACACCACTGAGGCCCAGGGCTCACTGCTAGTGTCCAGCATGAAGTGAACAGGAGACTTGATTGAATCCATGAACATTTCAGGAAGTTAGAAGTCTGCAGTTGTAGATTGCAAAATACATATCTGGCCTGCCTCCCATTTCCTGGCATACAACTACTAAAATACTTGGAATCTCCAAAGTGATGATGTCTTTTTGTACAATGAGTTGACTGGTGACGGGCAGCCCCTACGAAACTTTTGGGTGGGGCTAGTCACTGGGCCAAGGCAGGATTAGGGAGTTCCAAGTTTCAGCCCACCCTCCAACTTCCAGGAGTGAAGAGGGACTGAAGATTGAGCTGGTCACCAATAGCCCATAATTGAATCAATCACACCTATATCATGAAGCCACCCTTTTGCCTTCAGTAGTTAACAGCATCTACAACCCTGTGTTTCCACATCTGTACAAAGGACTGTTAAGAGTGAACCACAATTAAGTCAACCACACTTTGAAACAGCACGAAATTCCTTGTTGGTGGGGAATACCCAAAAGGCCTGCCTGGGCTTTCAGAGAGCTTCCAGATAGCTGAATTCATGGAGGTTACTGGAGGGTGGCACACCCTGTAGGTCATGGTAGCTTCATGTCCCTTCCCCCATACCTCACCCTATGCATGTCTTCATCTGTATTCTCTGTAATATCCATTATGAAAAACCAGTAAACTTAAGTGTTTTTCTGAGTTTTGTGAGCCACTCTAGCAAATTAATTACCCAAGAAGAAGGAGTTGTGGGAACCCTGATTTATAGTCATCCAGAAGCACAGGTAAAATAACCTGGGGCTTGCGATTACCTCCAGGTAGGCAGTCAGAATTGAACTGAATTAAAGGACGCCCAGCCCAGTGTGTGCTGCAGAACTGACTGCTTCCTTGGCATGTGGGGAGAAACCCCTGCTCATGTGGTGTGAGAAGTGATCTGTGTTGTAAGAATGTGTGAGAAACTGAGTTTGGGTTTTCCTCTGTCCTCAGAATAGTATATTTTGAAAACCTTCTAGGCAGAATGTATCAAAATAGTTTTTATTCCCTAAAGGGGTGCCAGCAGACTAGAAAGACTGATCTCCAAAGGGCTTCCAGCGGTAGCATGGCTAGATGTGAGACATCTTTCCATTTGTGTCCTACAGGAAGTTGTTTTTGCAGTACCGTATACTCTACACGGGAAACTTAATGGTTCTAGTTCTCAAATAATATACTGAAGATTTTTAATGGGTGGTTTTTAAAAATACTATTAATACATCTTCTGGCAGTTTTGGTGGTGACATTTTCCTTAAAATATTTATGCGAGCCAGGCATTGTGCCTGACACTCGCGTAGTCCAATCTGCTTGGGAGGCTGAGGCAGGAGAGTGGATCACTTGAGTCTAGGAGGTCAAGGTTGCAGTGAGCTGTGATCACACCACTGCACTCCAGAGATAGGGAAAGCATAAAAGGCAGGCAGAGTGAGACCACCAGCTCTTAAAAAAAAAAAGTTACACCTGCTCACCAGTCGAGGGTGCCTGGGGGCAGGTTTAGAAAACAGATTTTGAACACACATCCCTCCCTCCTGGGGTGTCTAACATCACTGAGCTGCCACACTTTTGCCTTCAGTAGTTAACAGCATCTACAACCCCTGTTTCCACATTTCTATAGTCAGAAGAATGTTCAGACTGAACCACATGCAACAAAAGTTTTTAAACAGCATGAAATTCCTTGTTGACCGATAGATTTTTCCTGACAAAGTAATTTTTAGGGTAAGCACATCTGCAGATGTGTATGGTTGGTCTTCGTGAGCCCTGCGGGCCTGACAAACATTCTTTTGCCTTTGTTTTCTCCTCTCCTTGGTGGTGAGTCACTTGTGCAGTGCCCAGCGGAAGAGGGTGGGAGGCTGGAGAGGAAGCCCTACTTGATGAGTATGAGGCTCCACGGGGGCAGGGGCTGTGACGGTGAGTGCCACACAGAGCCACCCACGCTGGCAGAGGGAAGGCAGGGAGATACCAGGACCATCCGGAAGGGGCAGGCTGTTGTTTGACAAGGGCCATGTGTGCAGAGATGTGAAGGAGTGGCCCGGGGCAATCAGGGCTGAATCCCTGAAGTGGATTCGCTGGCTGACAGGGTTTGGAGACCTGCCAGGAGCAGGGTGCATACTGGGTGGGAAGCCTGTTGGAGTGTTCAGTGGCCCTTGGGGGTGGGGTCTACAGTCCCCAGGAAAGGGATTTGGGGAATCTAGGGGGCATTTTTGGGTGGCAGCAGCAAGAACACTTCCTGTCTGGCCTTCGTGTGGGGGTCCTCTGATGTCCTAGAACTGACCTGTTATAAATATGAAGAAAAAACTTTTTTGTGCATAGTTTTAAAAGGTGTTCTGAAGTTTCCAGGGAAAAAAAATCACCGTGTAAATGAAAGATGACTGTGTATTGTCTTCAGAACCATAGTGAGTTTGGTTTCCAGAAGGAAAAGCTACGGTAGTAGCTTCATGGACACGGCTCACCCTTGAGGTTGGAGGTGTCAGTGCCTGAACAGCCTGGTGAGGATGGTTCTCTGGCCGCCCATGGTCCTTTCGCGTGGGTGTGAAGTCACTTGCCTTTACTCTCCGTTGCAGCATAGTTGGGGCAGAGCGGTGGTTCTCTGCCATCTTGTATGAGTGCTGGGATGCTGTCTCTGTTTCCTTTTGGGTTGCCAGAGGCAGCATTTGGAGCACAGTGTGGGCACTGTTGTGGACCAAGGCAACTTATTGCGAGGACCTGATCTGTGGCAGCTGTGGGGCATCTCTGAGCAGAGCATCAGGTCACGTGGCTGGCTGGTGTGCTGAGAAGGTGCAGGAGGAGGCTGGAGACAGGGTTCTTGCACGTGGAACAGGAAGGAAGCTACTTGCGTCATAGTGGAGAAGGCCTGTTGGGTTTGGGAGGGGGATTTTGGCAGCAAAGCTGGCTGCCAAGGGGCAGGAATTGGGAGGAGGGTCTAAGCCTTGGAGAGAAATGTGGGGTTGCTGTGTGGGGGCTGCCATCACCTGGAGAGCAGGGCAGATGCCAGCCTCTGTGTGAGACCTGGGTCACCTAAGGGGAGGTCTCAGGACACACCTGAGGGTGTGTCCCTGGGGTGTGTTTTTCTCTCACCTAGATCAGGAGTGCAACCAGAAGCGAGGAGTTCCCCACAAGGGCAGTGGCTTCCCAGGGCCTATGAGGTGTGTCCCCATCTCTGTACATGTCTGACTGACCAGGGTGGGCTGAGGTGGCAAGGTGCTGCTCGTCCCAAAGCTGGGGAGAACCTCGCGATGGCTCCCAATTCCATTGTCGCACTTTGCTTTTGTTTCTCTGGAAGAGCAAGTCTTTGTGGTGTTTCCCCTCAGCCCTCATTTTTAAAATGAAAGTTTCCTGAAGGCAGAAATCAAGTTTTAGGCATTGGCTGAATTACTGTTGCAGCTGCCGCATTAATTTTCCTTAACCTGGTGCTGGGAAGCTGCAAGGGCCCCACCTGCTCTGAGTAGTTGGAGGAAGGAGCAACTTGCTCTCCCAGTTTATGACACCAACTCCAGCAGTGTGCTGTTCCAGTTCCCCTTTTTCTTCAAGTGGTATGAAAAGGAGCCTCAGGGCCCTGGGTCCTGTGGGGCCGTGTTCACCTGGAACAGTGCCTGGCAGTAGCTCGGTGCCCAGCATGTCTGTAGTGAGTATGTAGTTCAAGGAGTGAATTGGCAAAGCTGAATAAATGAGATTTACTTCCCAGCAGAAGTGCCAGGCCCCATTACCCCTCTCTTCCTGGGTTCTCGCCACTCTCCTGAAACCCAGGGTAGCACTGTCACATCAGAGAGCTCCACGACGTGTGCGCTGACCACGCTGAGATGGTCACTGTAGACTCAGCCTCTGGTCATTGCTGGAACCAGCGGCCCCCATGAATGCACTGCTAGCAGATGGTTGGGGTGAGGACACTAGTCTTGCCTTCTTGGCTTGGCGCTGTGCCATCACACAGACACTCACTGTTCAGCATGCACGGGAGAGAGTGAAGCACAAGGGCCCAGGTCCCTGGGATTGCCTCCCCTCAGGTTGGGAGAGCCCTTGGGCATGGCATAGATGCCTGGCAGAAGTGGGCTGGGCCACGGTCCAGGGCGTTGGCACCTCACCTAGGAGTTGGGGTTATGGTCGGAAGTCCTGTGGAGACAGGGTCTCCTCTGTGAACACCAGACTAACCTCACACTGCCGGTACGTTGGCCCTGGGGACGGGGCTGGTTGAAGTACTCTCCCTGCGGCTGTCACCGGCAGGGGTGCTGCGTTCCTTGGCTGTGCGTTGCAGTGGTGAACCCCTGAGGTTCTGCATTCTCAGCTTGTGTTGTGAGTTTCAATATTGTGAGTTTCAGGGCTAATACGGATTTGTGTTTCTGGTCTTGGTTTTCCCAGTGGCCAGTCCGTCAGCCACTGCACTGGGGGCCAGGTGGAGGTGCACCTCCACCCTGCCTACCAGAACAGAAGGTAGGCCCCAGGCTGTTCTGCTCCTTCCATGTCCTTGTGTAGGCATCTCCAGACAGAGCTCACTCACGGTGTGCACAGCTACAGGGAGGCCAGGAAATGTCGATTTCATTCTGGAGGGCCTTGTGCTCAGTGACAGACCAGAGTCCCATCACTGAAAGAGCAGGGCTGGGGCAGCACAGAACACTGGACAGCGTTTGCCATGATGCCATGTGCACAGCCAGCACAAGTCCCTCATTGTAGTTGTGGTCAGAGGTCATGAGACACTGCCTTCAGCAGCCCTGGGAGCCCACCTGGTGTGTGCTCAGAGCTGTGCATCTGCAGATTTCAGAAGGCCTTAGCTTTGGGTGGGGTACCTTGAGGACAGTTAAGTAACATTTCACAAATACCAATGAGGAAGAAACACACAAATGTGGAGGTAGTCAGTGGGCAACAGTTGTTCGGTGTTCACATTAGCTATAGTCCCAGAACTCAGTCCGTGAGGTGGAATCACAAAAATGGAATTCATTTCTAGCTGTCAGTACACACACTGATTTAAGATATCACCTTGAATTTTAAGCTGACAGTGACCTAAACTGAATTTCCCTGATTAGCCCACCTGAAAGTCAGACCTGATAGATAATGCCCCTCCCTTAACTCAAGGCCAGCAGCAGATGTGTTAGAGGGGACCCTCGTGCCTGTCAGCCCTCGTCTCCTAATGGCTTGTGGGATCACTGTGTTGAGTTGTAATGCCTAATGAGCTCCTAGAAAAACATCCCGAAACTTTTGTTGTAAAAAAACAGAAGACTGTCAGTGGAACGCGCCTTTAGATGCAGGCCTGAATGAGAGTTCTAGCATGTGTGTCTCAATCTGCATGATTGCAAATCTCTTCAACCTGATTGGGTCTATGGAGTGTCTCAGTCATGTGTCTTCTCCTGTGAGCGTGCCTTTTGATTCGCACCTGTGTCACAATTGTGCCGGCCTGTGAGATGTGTCTGCCTGTCACCGGTATTGGCACATTTAGTTTTCCCTTTACATGAGTTTTAGTAAAATAGTGACAAAATGTAATGTAGTGCTCAGTCACAGAAGAATGTCAGGCCTACAGAAATAGAGCATTTGGCTGGCGGGTAGAATGGTGACCATAGGCTTTATTTGACTGGTCTGGTAAACAAGAAGTATTTTTGTGCAGGTGAGAATAAATGGTCATATTGCATTTCATTTTAAGGACTCCCTCAAAATGAAAATCACCATGTGGGAAATGAACCAGGCTTTCAGGAAACTGATCATCTGCACTGTATGTATGACTGATGAAAGGCCGTTGTTCTTCAGAAATCCTTAAAATGTGGGGTAATGTACATGAGTCCCTTTGGGAAGTCATCAGCTTTGTTAAATTTCCTCAGGTTAGATAGTAAAACTGAGATTATTAACTATAAAGATGTGTGTAATTTATGTGTGTAACTATAAAAATGTCTGTAATTTTTATGTATCTTTAACTATAAAGATGTGCATAAATTAAAGATTTTTTTTTGAGATGGAGTCTCACTTTGTCACCCAGACTGGAGTGCAGTAGAGCAATCTCGGCTCACTGCAGCCTCTGCCTCCCCTGTTCAAGCAATTCGCCTGCCTCAGCCTCCTGAGTAGCTGGGATTACAGGTGTGCGCCACTACGCCTGGGTAATTTTTGTATTTTTAGTAGAGACGGAGTTTCACCATGTTGGTCAGGCTGTTCTTGAACTCCTGACCTCATGATGTGCCCACCTCAGCATCCCAAAGTGCTGTGATTAAAGGCATGAGCCACCACGCCCGGCAATAAAAGCTTTTTTAAAAAGAACTGTGGGTGGGGTACATTGGCTCACACCCATATTCCCAACTACTGTGGAGGTCAGGGCAGGAGGATCACTGGGGCCCAAGAGTTCCAGACTAGCCTGGGCAGGATAGCAAGACCCTGTGTCTATAGAAAATATTACAAATCAGCCAGGTGTGGTGGCATGCACCTGCAGTCCCTGCTACTCGGGAGGCAGAGGTGGGAGGATCACTTGAGCCCAGGAACTCAAGGCTGCAGTGGGCTGTGACACTGAATTCCAACCTGGGTGACAGTGAGGCCCTGTCTCAAAAAGGGAACTCTGGATATCACTGGCTTTCCACGTAAGCAGAGCACATTGTATGAGTCCTATTTGTAGATGTCAGTCAGCAAAACAGAATCTGGGACCTGGAGCTTGTTTGCCCTGTGTTGGAGGTTGGAGGTATCTGTCTTTCTGTTGGTTCCTGTTAGTTCAGGTCACTTAGAGATTCTGTCATATACACCAACTCTGACAGGTTGGGGGGAAATGATCGACCTTTGCCTTGTTCCTTTCCCTGACTCAATGTCAAAGCATCCCTGGGGTCTGCAAGGGACCGGGGACAGTACTGGCTGGAGGTCTGGGTACAGGCCACAGAGGCGCTGGCTCCCCTGTGCATCTGAACCAGTTCGGTTGGATCCATTCATAGACACAAAACGGACATGAACTCACAGAGCTATGTTTTCTCCCCACCCCTGTTCAGCAGGCACAGTGAGGTGTCAGGGACTGTAGCTGCCAGAGTTGACTGTCCTGTTGCCAGGTGTAATGCCTGAAGGCCACCTTTACCATTGGTCTCTGGTCCTCACTGAAGAAAGAAACATTCTTCCTAAAAGACCTTTCTTCCTCAGAGTTGGAGCCCACAGCGTGGTTAGGAAAGAGAAGTAGCCACTGGAGGCTCCTGGCGTCCTCCTGCTGGGTGGCCCTCTTCTCACAGTGTGAGGGGTCACGTGTACAAGCAGGAAGGCTCTGAGAAAGCCAGGGTTTGTTCCTACCACAGGATAATTCCGATGGACCTGAAAAGCGGGTTTTGGCTTGTATTTGGGGACTCTGGTGGAGGAAAGGTTGACAGCACCTGGCCTGGGCATGACACAAGTTAGGACCTGTACCAAGAGGCCCTGGAATTGAGGGCGGGGGTTGCTCTGGAGCCTTTCCCCCACTGCAGAGACTCTATTTGGTCTTGACCTGTCACAGAAGCAGTAAATGGTGCAGGGGCTGACAGGTCCAGGGTCCTGTGGGGATGCTGGTATATGCCGAGGCAGGATGTGCCAGCCACCCTCTGCCCATGTGTTCAGCAGGGCCGCAGATGTGCTTGTGGGTGGGAGAGACCAAGCTGTCTGTTTGCTGATGTCTGACACCTGAGACTTGGGGCTCGCCCTTCCTGGTTCTGCCATTCCATTGCAGGGCTGCTTCCCTCCTCTGGGGGCTTGAACGCTTTGGTCTGTTAATAAAAAAAGTCACCATATGGAGGGGCTGGGACTACTGTCATCACGAGCCCTGCCGCCTGTAGGCTGCATGGTCTTCTGTGCATGGTTGGCAGCAGGCATGTGTGGATCATGGACAGTCCTGGGGTTGAGGGGGCTGGTGGTGGTGGGGTGCCCCTTCCCCTAAGTGCCTGGGTGTTGGTATCAATTCTCCCCAATGCCATGCTTCAGTGGCCATGGCAGTCTGGTGCTGCCTCTGCCCAACTGGCAGGTGACCCTTATTCCTGAGTCCCTGCTGACATGGTTTCCTAGGTTTATTCCTTCTAGACTTGTTAACTTGTGCAGTGTGATTTGGCCTTTGACACCACACGCCCTTGCCTCAGCTTTCCAGCATCCCAGTAATAACACAGCATCAGGACTCCCTGAATATCGCCCACCATGTTTTCCTGGAGTAACTCATAAAAGTCCCTCTTTTCGTTCTGTTTCATGCTTGGGTTTTTCCTACAAACCTGTCATTAGTTTTTCCCCATTGCCCAGAGTTGCCCAAGAACACATAGGTGGCATGTCCCATTCTTGTAGGGATCCACTTCCTGCTCCAGTCTGAGGGGGTTGGCTAGGCTGCTGCTCTCTCTCCACGTTGCTGTGGGCTCACATCCTCTCTCTGGATTCCTAGGGGAGCCTCTCGGGGAGGGAGCACAGGAGAGATCTGAGGCCCTGCAGTTTGAGAGTTATCTTCATTCTCCCCTGAGACTTGTTGGATACTTTGGCTGGGTATAGAATTAAAGGTCATGTTCTCAGGGTTTCGAAAGCACTGTTTCAGAGTCTTCCATTTTCTGGGGCTTCGAGGGTGTCATTTGCCCCTGGGCATTCTGGAGTGCACAGTGCACCTTCAATGGGTCTCATTTAGGTCCTTGGCTTTGCCCTTCGGCCCTTTCAGGCTAGAGATTCTTGGGCCCCTGCTCTGGAACACTGAAGAATTTCACCCCGTAATTTCCTACGTTCGTTCTTTTTAGAGTTTCTGTTAGTTGATATCTTAAGTTGCTTCTCATTTTCCTTTTTTACTTATTTTGTTGTTGTTCTGCCTTCCAAGCACCTTCATTTGGAATTTTCCTTTTCAGCTATTTGTGTATCTATCAGGTCTGTCTCTCTCCCCTTTTCCTTTGTTAAAATAGTCTTCTTTCTTCAGTCTCCTCTGTTGCTTGCCTCCTCCAGATTCCATTTACATTTGGGTCTCTTATGTTGGAGGCCTTTCAGAGGCAGACAGCCCTGTCTCTTTGGGGGGCCTCCAGTTGCTTGTGTGTGGATCTGCTGGGGCATATAGAAGTCTCAGGAATTGTTCTGGAATCTCATGGCTCAAATGTGTTGTCACGGCTCAGCGCAGGCCTAAGCCCTGGTGCAGCTGTTCCCCTGGACCAAGGCTGTCCATCCTTTGGACTGCATGTGGCCCAGGACAGCTTTGAACCTGACCCAACACAAATTTGTAAACTTTCTTAAAACGTGGAGATTTTGGGGGTTTTTTTGGTTTGATTTGGTTCGGTTCATCAGCTGTTGTGTGAGTATATTTTTTGTGTGTGGCCCAAGACAATTATTTCATTGTGGCCCAGGGTAGCCAAGATTGGACACACCTGCCCTAGACACTCCCAGCTTCATCCCTTGGGTCCCAGGTGGTTCAGCTTTCTCTGCCTGATCAATCATCAGGTTCAAGGTCTTCCTCACTTTTCTCTCTGTCCTTCAAGGCTTGTGGGTGATTTTGGTGTTTTCACTGGCAGTGGTTGCAGGAGTGGACTGAGAGGCCGTATTTTCAGTCTCTTCTGTGCTTCATGGGTGGTGGTCTTCCTCTGGGCTTAGAAAACCTGGCTGTCCCTGAAAAGGGAACACACTGCAGTGAAGGTCCTTATAAATTTCAGAATTCGTTTTAAGTTTCAGAATAGGTGACATGGTTCAAAACCAAGAACAAAGTGTCCAAAGGACACTAATCCAGCTTGAAGGGGTTCTGCGGTCATCTGGGATGATGGCAATGTCAAATCAGAAATAGGTGGCCAGTTCACACCCACTGAACCACACAGGCATGTGTGGGCTCTCACCAATGTTGAGAAATGGAGAAGAGGTGTTACCTTGCAGTAGGGTGCTGGGGTGAGTAGATGAGAAAGTAAGTCACCAGCAGACAGTCATGGCCGTGATTCAGCCAAGAGCTTCCTGCATGTGGAACCCCGGTGGAGGAGGTGATGAGGGGTGGGTGTGGTCACAGGCTCCTGGCATGTTCTCTGGAAGGCAGAAGCCTTCCTCACTGGGGATAAGCCCCCTGTGGGTGCACTGAAGAGGCAGCCAGTGTTTCAGAGAGTGACCACTTTAGTTTTTTTTCTAAAGTCTCTGTTTGGAATAAAAACACCTGATTCATGAAAGTGCCCACTGGGCGGTGAGGCCAAGGCCTAGCAGCTTCAGTGTCCTCACAGAGGCATCTGGGCAGTGGAGGCCCTTCCTGCTGGAGTCTCCACAGAGCTCTGATGGTGGGTGCCAACCAACGTGATTGCTGTCCCTGGTGTTTGTGTTCTGAGGGAACCCCTACCATTGCCAGGTGGGGCAGACATGGCATTCATGCCCCATCCAGGCTGTGTCCTCAGTGGGACTGTTTCCCTGAGAGTGTCCTGTTGTGCCTGGCCTGGCCCTGTGTGCTCTGATCCTTCTGAGTGTGGGGAGGCACAGTGAGTGGTGCTCTCTAGTCTTGGAAGGTTCTGTGTTGGGGTGTAGAGCAGCCTTGCATGCACCTGGAAGCCAGTCCTCAGATAGCCAGCCTCCCCTCCTGCATAGGCTGGGATGATGAGGCAGCCTTTCTGGCCATGCAGCCTTGGAAATGGCTTCCCAAGATCAGGGCAACAGCTTCTCAATTCCTGACTCAGCCATTTTCCCTCAGCACCCATCCTCAGGTGGATTTCGGGGGCTTGGGAGGCAGGGCTCTTTCCCTGTTTCCCTGCAAGCTTCCAGGAGGTGGGGTGAGGCAGTGGTGCGTCCCTGGGTGAATGGGGTCTGAGCAGCTGCTGCTGCTGGACAGTACAGAACCAGACATGGAGCACCTTGTCTCTCCAGGTGTCCCTGGCCAGTGTCCTTCCACCTGTCCACAAGCATGGGGAACATCTTCGCCAACCTCTTCAAGGGCCTTTTTGGCAAAAAGGAAATGCGCATCCTCATGGTGGGCCTGGATGCTGCGGGGAAGACCACGATCCTGTACAAGCTAAAGCTGGGTGAGATCGTGACCACCATTCCCACCATAGGTGAGGCAGTGGCCAGCAGGGGGTGGGCTGGGGTGGGCTGGGCCGAGGTACAGAGCCTCACCCTGCATCCCACCCGCAGGCTTCAATGTGGAAACCGTGGAATACAAGAACATCAGCTTCACTGTGTGGGACGTGGGTGGCCAGGACAAGATCCGGCCTCTGTGGCGCCACTACTTCCAGAACACACAAGGTGAGTGGCTGGCCTGGTCCCATGGGTCCTCCTGTTTCTAGAGAGGGCGGCCAGCCCATAGATGCGTCAGGGAAGCTGTGTTCCCTTGACCATTTAACACTGGCTGCTCTGCAGGCCTGATCTTCGTAGTGGACAGCAATGACAGAGAGCGCGTGAACGAGGCCCGCGAGGAGCTCATGAGGATGCTGGCTGAGGATGAGCTCCGGGATGCTGTCCTCCTGGTGTTCGCCAACAAGCAGGTAGGTGCCCGGGCCAGCCTGGGGAGTGTGAGGAGCCAGTGTGGGTTCCTCCAGGGCATCTGGTGGTAGGAGTTGTTGGAGGCTGGTGGGGCCCCTTTCTCTGTCCTGGGGACATCCCTTCCCACCAACCCTTCCTTCCCCCAGGACCTCCCCAACGCCATGAATGCGGCCGAGATCACAGACAAGCTGGGGCTGCACTCTCTACGCCACAGGAACTGGTACATTCAGGCCACCTGCGCCACCAGCGGCGACGGGCTCTATGAAGGACTGGACTGGCTGTCCAATCAGCTCCGGAACCAGAAGTGAACGCGACCCCCCCTCCCTCTCACTCCTCTCGCCCTCTGCTTTACTCTCATGTGGCAAACGTGCGGCTCGTGGTGTGAGTGCCAGAAGCTGCCTCCGTGGTTTGGTCACCGTGTGCATCGCACCGTGCTGTAAATGTGGCAGACGCAGCCTGCGGCCAGGCTTTTTATTTAATGTAAATAGTTTTTGTTTCCAGTGAGGCAGTTTCTGGTACTCCTATGCAATATTACTCAGCTTTTTTTATTGTAAAAAAAATCAACTCACTGTTCAGTGCTGAGAGGGGACGTAGGCCTGTGGGCACCTGGCCTCCAGGAGTCGCTGTGTTGGGAAAGCCGGGCACGCTCTTGGCTTTAGAGCTGTGTTGAAATCCATTTTGGTGGTTGGTTTTTAACCCAAACTCAGTGCATTTTTTTAAATAATTAAAAATCCAAGTCGAGAACACTTGAACACACAGAAGGGAGACCCTGCCTTGCATAGATTTGCAGTTATGGCCTGGATGCCGGTCGCCAGCCCGGCTGTTCCCCTTGGGAACATGAGGCGGCGGCGTGGCAGACCACGATCAATTCTGCATGGTCACAATAGAGATCCCGCAACTCGCTTGTCCTTGGGTCACCCTGCATTCCATAGCCATGTGCTTGTCCCTGTGCCCCCATGGTTCCCAGGGGCCAGGCGGGGAGCCCACAGCTGCCCCACACTCCTGCAGGCTGCCCCACCCACCTTTAGGCAGCCTGTGGGAGACAGGGCCCCACCTGTCCCTCGGTCAGCATGTGGCCAGAGTGAGTCCGTCATCCCCAGTACTCGTGCTCGCTCAGACACTTTGGCAGGATGTCTGGGGCCTCACCAGCAGGAGCGCGTGCAAGCCGGGCAGGCGGTCCACCTAGACCCGCAGCCCCTCGGGAGCACCCCACCTCCGTGTGTGACGTAGCTTTCTTTCCCTCAGCCTGCAAGGGTCCGATTTGCCATCGAAAAAGACAACCTCTACTTTTTTCTTTTGTATTTTGATAAACACTGAAGAAGCTGGAGCTGTTAAATTTATCTTGGGGAAACCTCAGAACTGGTCTATTTGGTGTCGTGGAACCTCTTACTGCTTTCAATACACGATTAGTAATCAACTGTTTTGTATACTTGTTTTCAGTTTTCATTTCGACAAACAAGCACTGTAATTATAGCTATTAGAATAAAATCTCTTAACTATTTCACCGGCTCTCCAGTGCTTCTGCACAGGCAGACTGACCCCAGGAGATGGTGGGTGGAGCAGCCAGCTTTAGGAAGTGCAGGTGACTGCCTAGGGCCGCACCTGAGTCCACACCGTCCCCATTCCCCCTCCTGAGTGTGCAGGAGCTTCCCTGTGTGTGTGAGAGGCTCTTCCACCATGATTGCCCACAGTAACCTTGCTGGTCTCTGCTTGGTCCTATTGGGCCCAGCCAGTGAGACCTGGGCCATACAGGACAGGAGTCAGCAGGCACCATGTGAGACCTCAGCCTCCCTCCCTCCATCAGCCTGCTGACTGTGGGGCAGGGCTACTGCCAGCATACATGGTGCTTTGTGCCAGCCGGGGAATGGCCCCTGCCTGAGTGGGCACAGCCCCCACCTCTCCTCAAAATGTCATGAAGCAGAGGGCTGCCAGTCTCGGGGTCCCTCTGTGGGGTATAGCTATCAGCAGGTCCAAGGTCTGCCTTCTGTTGGGCAGAGTCCCAAAAGGTGAGGCTGTCCTGGCCAGGTGGCCTGACCTTCATGCCCCTTGACAGTGCCCAAGATAGTGTCATCTCCACTCCAGTGGCCACGTGAGGGCGACGGCAGAGGTCAAAGCCACAGGAGCCACACCTTGGCTAGGGCCCTGAGGAAGTTCTGCTTAATTTCTTTTGAACTTAGAAACAGGCCAGGTGAGGCAGCTCACCTGATCAGAACACTCTGCAGTGAGCCGTGATCCAGCCCAGGTGCCCACACATGTCCTGAACAGCCCCAATTCTTCTCAGGGTCAGGCAAATGGGACATCCAGCCCACTGCCCTAGAAGCAGAGCTGAGGGTTGAGGCAGCCAGGTCTTTTGGCGGGCAGGTAGAGTCCCCAAACCTCACCCAACAGGCTACCCCTCCAGACTCTGCAGTCCTTGACCTCACCTGTCCCAGGTCCCCATATTGCCAGCTGAGCACCCCCTTCCAGGGCCTCGGCCCTCCCTGGGTATGGGTAGGGCTTTGGGCACCATGGGAGGACTGCATTCTTGGACATTATGGAGCATTAGGGCACAGCACCATCCTCCCAGTGGGATCCCGTTAACTCCTGACACTGACCTGCCCATTACGATGATACACCTTTCTTTTAAAAAACATTTATTGAAATATAAAGAGTCGATGTAAGGAAAAATAAACGTCACCGAACTTGGCCACAGGTAGGTTGCTTATAGGCCCAAGGCTGCTGCAGCCATGAGCAGGACACGGGGTGTCCAGCCTCGACGGGTACCCGTGGGCAGGCTCACCTTCGCAGGGCAGGCCAGGGGCCATCCCTGCTGTGCGAAACCTGGAGGTCTTCCAGGAAGCTGGCTGTTCCAGAGCTAGCTGTGCAGCTTTTACCCCACAGGCTGGTGCCCAGAGCCACTCCACAGGAGCAGCCCCAGGTCCCACAGTAGCAGTAAGCAGGGTCCACCATCAGGCCTCAGAGTCTGTCACGCCGCCTGCAAGATGGGCTCCTGTCCCCACTGTGTCCCCGCTTCCTCCTCTTGCAGCAGGGGGAGTCGGAGTCAGAGTCATGGTGGCAGCGTCTGGGCCTGGGGATACCAAGGGCAGTCACTCAGGCGGGGGTCAACCAAACCCCCACCCCCAAGACATGGGCCGGGGCACACCTCTCAGGAGACGTGGGAGAGGTGGTGGCCTCAGCTGGTCGCCTGTCTCTGTCTTTCTTCTTCTCTTTTTTGTGTTTCTTCTTTTTCTTTTTCTTTTTCTCCTTCTTGCTTTTCCTGTGGCTCTCAGAGCTGGGAGGGTACAAAACGCGCCGCAGAGAGTGAGCACAGGCAGGTCCCATCCAGGAGATGAAGCCACCACCCACAAGTGCATCTTTAAATCAGCTAAATGAGATTACAAATTTCACTCCTCAGTCACGTAGTCACATGGCCACTGAGACAGATGCAAGATCCCTATCTCGATTGCACCCTGCTCCACCCGAGCTGTGCCCTTGCAAGGTGACACCTTCCTCCTAACTGTACCCACCAGGCCACTCCTGGGGTTACAGGCCCAGGCTCATCACCCAGGAAAAGCCCTGGAGGTGCCACCCATGCAGAAAAAGGCTCCTGCCCAGGTCCTGAGCGCCCTCCCACGGCACAGCCCCCAACCACTGCCAGTACTTAGGACCTCCCTTCAAGAGTGACCCGAGAAACTGCCCTGGGAAAAACCTAGGAGTAAGTGAGACAGGAAGGAAAGTAGGGCAGACCACCGCCAGGCCCGGTGCGCGAAGAGAAGCTGCCACCTCCCTGAGTAGGAGCCGCTCCAGTCCTTCCGAGATCCCCCGCCGCGGCCTCACCTGCTTTCAGGCTGATCCTCCGCCCGTGGCTTCCTCCTGGCCGAGGCTGCCGAAGTCCCGGGCCCGCCGCTCTCCACGCGGTGGTGCTGCGGACGAAGCGCGCTCTGGGGAGAAGTGTGCGGGCCGGCCCCACACCACGCCCCGCAGCGCCCCCGGGAGCTCCGTGCCATGCCGTGCCCTGCCCCGTCCCACCCCTGTGGGCCCCGATGCGATCAGGCGGGGAGGGGGGGTTACCGTGAACACAGACAGCCCCAGTTTGGCGGCCTCCTTGTCCTCCCGCGACAGCGCCACGCGGCCCGCAGAGCCACTGCAGTAACATAGCGATCAGGACAGTCCGGCAGGGACCCGCCTCACCCGAGTAACCAAGCCGAGACAGACCCTCCCTTCCCCCGAAACCGGCCCGCACCTGGTGCTCCCCAGCCCCAGCAGCCGGTCCACGCCCTTCTCCTCGGGGTCGCCTCCTTCCCGCTTGCAGACCTCCGCAAAGTCCTGCAGGTGGAGGAGCAAAGGGAGCGCTCGGGACGGCCCCACACCCACGGCCCTCCACGCGCCCCCACCCCGGGGAGTTACCTCCTTGCTCAGGCCCGTGGGCTGCTTCTTCACGTTCTTGTAGCCACTGTGAGGCAATCGGGGCAGGCGTCAGGGGAATGGACCCCCTCCCAGCACAGTGGGGACAGGACCCCAGCCTTCGTCCTGACGGCCCCGCCCGCGCGAGTCCCCGCAGCTCCGCCCCCGCCCAGCCGGGCCCCCAGCCCTCACCCCCGGCCCCAACCAGCCTCCGCCGCGCCGTCCCAAGCCCCGCCCGCTGCTGCCCGCCGACACTCACAGCGCGGCCAGCAGCGCCTCGCGCTCCGCCTCCCGCACGGCTGCCAGCTCCTCCTCGCGGCTCGGGCCCGCGCACGGCGCCCGGCCCTTGGCATACCAGGTGAGGTCGCGGCCCTTCTGCCAGCGGCCTACGGGCGCCATCAGCGAGTTGCCTGCGGACGTAGGCGCCGTGAGCCCAGCGCCCCCCAGGGAGCCCGGAGCCCGGAGCCCGGAGCCCGGAGCCCGCCCGCCGCGCCCACCCACCCAGGTAGTTCTCCCGCTGCTTGTCAGTCTTCACGTCCTCCCAGTTGAACTGATCCTGACCGCCGCGCACGCCTCCGCGACTGGAGCCGAACATGGTGCTGGGGCGACCGTGGCCTGCGGCCTGCAACCCGCGACCCCGGACCCGCTACCCACTACCGTCGGACCCGGGGCCGACCCCGCCTCCGCGTCGCGCGCCGTGACGTCACTCCTGAGCCCGCTCAGCTTCGTCGCCTGCGCCTGCGCAGCACACTGCCCCGGCTCCGCGCTCTGCGCCCCGACGGAATGCACCGCCCCCGCGCGCCTGCGCACTGCTGCACCGGCCCTGCCCGGCGCGGGAACGCCTCTGAACTGGACGTTTTAAAATGATTGAAATGGGCGAGGCGCGGTGGCTCTTGCCTGTTATCCCAGCACTTTGAGAGGCCGAGGGGAGCGGATCGCTTCAGGTCGGGAGTTCCAGACCAGTTTGGCCAACATCGTGAAATCCCGTCTCTACTAAAAACACAAAAATTATCTGGGCGTGGTGGTCCACACCTGTAATCCCAGCTACTCAGGAGGCTGAGGCAGGAGAATCACTTGAACCCGGGAGGTGGAGGTTGCAGTGAGCCGAGATGGCGCCACTGCACTCCGGCCTGGGCGACAGAGCGAGACTGTCTCAAAAAAAAAAAAGGTTAAAATGGGCCGGGCAGGCGCGCTCTTGTAGTCCCAACGGGACTACGGGAGGATCGCTTGAGCCCAGGAGATCCCTGTCTCGTTAAAAGAAAGAAAGAAAATACACAAGACACGCCCAGCTAACACCATCAACTGGTACTGCCAGCCGCGATTCCCTATGCGGAGCCTAACAAGGGAATGCCCTTAATGATTTGTGCAATTTCCGAGGATTACCCAGTGAACTTGTGGATGAAAAAGCAGCTGCCCAGACGCCCTCAGAGCACTGGTCCTGTCCCCGCTGCGGTAAACTGAATGTGCACTCCAACTCCCATGTGAAATCCTCACCCCAAGGCGCTGGTGTTTCAGAGATGACTAGGTCAAGAGGGCAGAGCCTTCTTAAAGGGACTCCAAGGGCGTGTGCAGCTTTCCACTGCGTGAAGGCGGCGGGAAGGTGTGGATGGGAGACCCCGCAAGTGCCAAGGCAAGGGTCTGAAGCCTCAGCCTGTTCCCATATGAATATTGAACTAGAAAAGAATTAGAGATATAGTCACAGTTATTCCTATAATCATAATCACATATGCATATATAATCATATATATATACTCAATATAACCTTTTAATTTTGCTAAGGATTCTCAGGTCATGAAGCATGGAACTGAAGTAACATTGTGAAAGAGGTGACCCTAAAGCAAGGTGCTCTAAGCCCTCTGTCACACCCGCGTAAGGGCTGCTGGAGGGCACCTCGGCTGTGCGGCAGTGCCAGCGCTGGGAAAGCGCCTGCTGTTTAGCCAGCTAGGGAAGGCGACGTCTGACATGTCTCCTCCCTTGGAGGACTTAGGAGAAAACTCTTCTCCCCGCAAGTTCTTGCAGTAGGCCTGGCGGCTGTCAGGGAGGCCCGCAGACATCCAGGGGCTTAACCATCTCTATGCGATGCTGTGCGTCAGCGGTGACGTTCCATGACCACTTTCATGTTCCACTTCTGCACCTGGTTCCTCTTCTTAGATTAGAATTAGTAAAAGTAACA
The DNA here is from genome assembly GCF_030222135.1 of Aotus nancymaae. Lineage (NCBI taxonomy): Eukaryota > Metazoa > Chordata > Mammalia > Primates > Aotidae > Aotus > Aotus nancymaae. Next base: position 31,419,096 of record NW_026988445.1, on the reverse strand, counting down.
TACATCTTAATGTCTTTGTTCTTTCTTGACAAATATGGAAAAAGTGCTGATGCATTAGATTTTCTCCTTGCCTCGGCTACTTGAAAGTCTTGGGCCCCCATCTCCAACACACGTGACTTACCTGACCCTATCACTGACCACCAATGACTCGCCCTACCTACCCTGCCCCCTGCTTTGTACTCCATAAAAGTCAGAGTGTCCAGCCACTCGGGGCCACTGCTGGTATCCACGTATGCTGGTTAGCAGTGGACCCTGGGCCCAGACTTTTCTCTGTCTCAGTATTGTGTCTTTTATTTCGTTTCTCGTCTCTGTGCCAGTAGAGAGGGGCTCAAAGGACCCTGTAGGGCTGGCCCTATAGGAAGGAAGTGGCAGTCTGAAAGAGACCCCTCACCAGAACCTCAGCATGCTGAGCACCCTAATTTTGGACGTTGTGGCATCCCCCTGCTTCCCCCTTCACTTCATTCCCAGTGCTGACCCAGAGAGTCCCCTGGCTGCTCTGTGACCTGGCCAGCGATACGTTTTCCTCTGCAGACTGAACCCGAGCAGCAGCCTTGAACGTTCCCAGGCACAGATGAAAGCATCTAGGTTGTTTCTCAAAACAGAAAGAAACTGGACCCAGCCTGAGCCAGCTTCCTTAAACCCTCATATACACTCCATTCTCCAACCCCCTCCCCGCGGATATACCTACAGAGAACATTCACTTCACCGCCCGCGGCAAGAATGCTGCAGCCTGCTCTGTGCGGGAGCTCCCCTAGTAAATGCCCTGAGCACATCACCCTGGCGTGCTCAGTGTTCCTGCAGAATCCCACCTGGCCCCATCTCAGGATGGTGTGGGGCACTCCCTTGTGGGAACCCTCCTGCCACAACTTTTGGGGCAATTCCAGCCACAGGTTGAACTGGGTGAAAACACAGGTCTAGTGTCCAGAACTGTGAGAAATCTGTTTCTCAGTGACCTAGCCTGTGGGTCAGGCTGTTAGAGCAGCCTGGCAGACGGCCCACATCTGGCTCATCCATCTACTCAGTAAGTCCCAGCTGCCGTCCCCCTCCTGCAGCGCTGCCTGAGTTCGCATCACGGAGCAGGTGCATGGAGGGCAGAGTGGCACGCCACATCCAGGCACACTGAAGGCAACTGGCCAACTCCTGGGAAGGCTCCCTTGGGTGGAGGGCATCATCTCCTGTGTACTATTATGGCTTGCCAGGCCAGGGTGGACTTGGCCCACGTGGCAGGGTCCGGCTGTGGAGTCTGACCACTGACTGGATGTCAGGTGTGGTGAAGGGACAGCAGGGCCAGGTGGACGTCAGGCAGGAGTCCAGGACGGCTCTGAGGCGCTGGTCTGGGCAGCTGTGAGGATGCAGCCACTTGGCAACACGAGAACCAGGTTTGTGGGGAAGAGACCAGGTCAGTTTTGTGCCCGTTAGCCTGACAAGCTGTAGGCCACAGGAGGGGTCACTGGGGTGGAGGTGGCATGGCCTGTGCCTGCTGGGTGGAGGCCCGGCCGGGGACACTAGTCACAGTGGTGCCCTCTATGTAGACAGCAGTGAAGCTGGACCCAGGAGGGTGGAGGTCCCAGGGGAGCCCACTAGAGCAGGAGGAGGCTGGGTACAGTGGAGGAAGAGCCGAGTGAGTACACAGTACGGCCAGGAAGCCAGCTCTATATGCCACAGGGATTGAGGCCACAAATTCAGAGAAAGGGCTCCATGGAGCCTGCTCAGGAAGTAACCCTGCAAAGCAGAGTCCCAGGCGGCCACACAGCCCATCCATGTGAGGTCAGGCACTGCCAGGCCACAGGACATCCCTTCCCAGGTGGCCACACAGCCCATCCACGTGAAGTCAGGCAGTGCCGGGCCACAGGACATCCCTTCCCAGGTGGCCACACAGCCCATCCACGTGAGGTCAGGCACTGCCGGGCCACAGGACATCCCTTGTAGGCTCTCCTCAGCACAGCTGAAGGCCAGAGGGATGAGCAAAGGGCCAGGAACAAACAAGGGGCAAGGAAAGGGCCTGTGAGGACGCTGCCCAGCTCAACTGGCAGCACTGTCATCGCAGGGCCATGGCAGAGCACACCCCCACCTCCCCAGCAATCCCAGAGCAACACTGCAAGAACTCCCTGGTGGGCATCAGGTGTCAGAGAGAGAGCCTGCCAGCTGGGACCCAGTAACACCCCAAGGCAGGAACAGGAAGCAGCCTGGGCCCTGAGCCGTCCAAAACCCAGGCTGGTGTGCAGGTGGAAGGCACCCACACATCAGCGGGAGCTGCTTTGAGTGAAACCAGCCTCTGGACAGATGGAGCAGGTCTGTGGATCCCCCTGGGCTGTGTGTAACTGCAGGGCTCTGCATACCCCATGAGGAGTCATGGACAGCCAGGGCTGGCTGCTCCTCTGGGGACCCTCCCAGGGCAGAACCTTCCCGGGAGCAGTGTGGGAATGCAGGCCCAGGGCGGGAGATGCAGGCTATGCCCACTGGGAAGGGTGGTCCTAGGGCTGCCCCACCGAAGCTGATGCCTTGAGCCCAGAAAACCCAGCCCCTCCTAGGAACCAACCTGAGGCCCACTGTGCTGTCGCCCTGGTGCCCCTGAGGCTGGGAAGGCAGAGCTTGGTGTTGGGTGCTGCCCACATGGTTGTCTGTGTGCCACAGCCCCAGAGCAGTGTCCAAAACCCACAACCCTCGCCCCGCTCGTCCACGGAGCCCTCTCTATGCTTGAGCTGGTGCTTTTCAGAGGGCAAGCTGCCAGGCCGGGGCACACACCAAGTGAGAAGACAGACACAGACACGGACTCCACGTGGCAGCTTTGACAGCATATGATTTAAGAACTGCTCTCCCATCTTAGCAATGTCCCAGCGTGGCTGGAGCCACAGTCACTTCCTGGTCTTGGCCCAGAACTGTCGGTAGCGCTCCACATCAAAGTCATCGCTGAGCTCCTGTTCGTATTCCTTCGTCCGCTGGAGCTGAGCCTCACGCTTCCGCAGCCTGGCCCGGCGCTCCTCAGGAGTCAGGGTGTCCAGATCTACGGGCATCTGCAGGGGACAGACCAAGTTTCGTCCATGTGGACGGAGGGACCTTGGGAGCTACTGAGGTCACAGCCCAAGGCCTTCCCCTCAACTTGTGTCTTCCATCTTATGCTAGCTTAATTTTCAAACATTCTATTGGTCTCTCTCTTCAAAGCTTTCAATCTTTAAAATAAATTGTTCTGTGTCTTCCCCAGATTTGATGTTTATAAAAACACACAAGGCCAGGCACGGTGGCTCATGCCTGTAATCCCAGCACTTTGGGAGGGTGAGATGAGAGGACTGCTTGAGCCCAGAAGTTCAAGACCAGTCTGGGCAACACAGAGACCCCATCTCTTGTGTAAGAGCTAAAGAAAAAAAAAAAAAAGAGAGACCCCATCTCTACAAAAAAGTCTTTAAAAAAATTAGCAAAGCATGGTGGTATGCACCTGCAGTCCCGGCTACGGGAGAGGCTGAGGTGGGAGGACCACAAGAGCCTAGAGTCAGGGCTGCAGTGAGCCGAGACTGTGCCACTGCACTCCAGCCTGGTTGACAGAGCGAGACCCTGTCCCAAAAAATAAATTTAAAAATAAAAACACAGGCCAGGTGCGGTGGCTCACGCCTGTAATCCCAGCACTTTGGGAGGCCAAGGCGGGTGGATCATGAGGTCAAGAGATCGAGATCATCCTGGTCAACAAAGTGAAACCCCGTCTCTACTAAAAAATACAAAATTAGCTGGGCACAGTGGCACGTGCCTGTAGTCCCAGCTACTCGGGAGGCTGAGGCAGGAAAATTGCTTAAAGCAGGCAGGCAGAGGTTGCAGTGAGCCGAGATCATGCCACTGCACTCCAGCCTGGCGCCTGGCGAAAGAGTAAGACTCTGCCTCAAAAAAAACCAAAAAACAGAAAAACACACTAGTGGTGAGTCCTGTCTAATGCTGGTGCTGAGAGGCAGTTTGGGATTCACCCTCTTCCACTCCTCCAACAGCCACCTGCTCCCCCGACTCCTGTCATGCGGCACAGTGACCACAGCCACGTTCCCTCCTAAGGCGACTGGCCACTCGCACTCCCACCACAGCCCCACTCCAAGCCTGGCACCCGGAAGCACCTGTCAAGGAAAGCTTACCGCCAGCATGCGCCGCGGCTCCCTGTAGCGGATGTGGACGGTGGAGCCATCCTGCTTCACCAGCAGTACGGGGTAGAGGCGTGCATAGGCCTGGCGGCGCACACGAGCGAGTGAGGCCCTGCTGCTGTCGGCCCACCGGGAGGATGCATGCAGGCAGCGGAGCGTAGGCCCAGCGGCCTTCATGGCGCTGCATCTTAGCAGGCTGCAGATAAACATGCAAGCGCTGGTCAGCCGACACTGCCACAGCAGAGAGTCCCAACATGACTGAGGCTGGCCGTGATGGGGCACTGCCAGGCTACAGGAGACACTACCAGAGCTGGCACATGCCAGGATCAGCCTAGGGCTTTCCTGAGGAGCCGCAGGCTGTGGTCAGAGCCGCTCTGGCCCCTAGCCAGGAAGAGGCTGCCAGGCTGAGCAAGGGCATGAGGCTTCCAGCACAGGGGACAGTGGACAAGAGCTGGGACGAGGGAGGCTTAGAACTACCGTTTCCTGCTGAAGAGAGGGGTTCCCTGGGGTGCCCCTAACAGCGATCCCCAGGGACCTGAAAGTTCATGCTTACCCAAGCAGGCTGCCCACTGCCGCCATTCCTCCTCAGAGCCCCAGTGGCACGTGGCGGTGGTCAGTACAGGCCCTGGCGTGCAACCTGCTAGGCAGAGAATGGAGAGATCTTTTTTTAAAGGAAGGTTCTTCCACCTAATGGGTTCTCATCAAATCCCAACCCAGGATGTAGCCACAGACCCCAATATACCTCCAAGACACAAGCAATCTCCACGTCACTCACCAACCTCTCCCACTATCCCCTGCACTTCTCAGAACCGCCTGTAGTGGTGTTTCCAAAAGCAGAAGTTGGTCACTACTCCCAAAGATTCTGAGACAGTCTGCAGCAGGGCCTAGGCTGTCTGTTCTGGCCGTTACGGAGTCTGGGAAACCCCTCTGAATGGACTGCAGCCTCAAAAGTGGAGCTGGGCTCATGGCTCATGCCATGGTTTCTTTTTTTTTTTTTGAGATGGAGTCTCGCTCTGTCACCAGGCTGGAGGGCAGTGGTGCTGTCTCGGCTCGCTGCAACCTTCACCTCCCAGGTTCAAGCAATTAACCTGCCTCAGCCTCCCGAGTAGCTGGGACTACAGGTGCATGCCACCATGCCCAGCTAATTTTTGTATTTTTAGTAGAGACAGGGTTTCACCATGTTGGCCAGGATGGTCTCAATCTCCTGATCTCATGATGCCCACCTTGGCCTTCCAAAGTGCCGGGATTACAGGCGTGAGCCGCCACGTCCAGCTCATGCCTTGCTTTCTAAGGTCATTGCTAGTTTTCATAAACACCCAGTGAGGTGAGGATCGTCATGCTTGCTTACAGGAGAATGGAGGCCCAGGGCTGCTTTGCTGTGACCTGGATTCCCATGGGAGGCTGGGCTGTGGTGTCCGAGGTAAAAGCCCAGTTTCCAATACTCAGATTCCAGGAGATGAGGCTGCACGGAGGCCGAGCGCCCAGCTTCCTCGGGCGTACCCCCTATCCCTCACACCAACGAAGGACCTGAAGACAGGTCCTGCTGCATCTAAAATGGAAATCCTGCTCCGTGTCCTATGCCCACATCCCTCTCTCTCGTTTTCACCAGCACAGGAGCCTGCGGCTGGTCCAGGAGGGTCTTCGGGGGAAGCTCCCTCTCCCTTCCCGCTAGACCCCACGGGGACAAGGGCCCAGGACAGATGCAGCCCCCTGTCCCCTTCCCTGCCTCCCTCCCTCCCGACTCCACGGGGAGAGGGGCCCAGGACAAGCACAGCGCCCGTTTCTGCTCCCGGCCACACGAGGTGTCAACCTGCGGCCGCCTCTGTCGCTGCGGAGGGGCCTGAGGACAGGCGGTCCAGACTTCCAGGTAGGAAACTAAGGCAAGGACGAAGACACGCGTGAGGTCACGGCACACTCACCGCCTTGCACGCTGCGGCGCGCAGCCCACGACGTCACTGGCAGACGCCGTGTCGCGCAGTATGACGTTTCCCACGGCGGGGCGGGGCAAAAGTGGGCGAGGCAGGAAGATATACCCCCCACTGGGCGGGGCCGGCGCTGTGTGACGCAATCATGGGAGCGGAGCGAATCGTGCGTGGGCGTGATCTGTGGGACGCTGTGGCTTACGAGGACCGAGGTGGGTCGAGCGGCGGTGACCTCCGTTCCTACGGGGCGCACCAGGGCGGGCAGGCGGGGTCGAGGGGGACCCGTAGGACCGAGGGAGGATCCAGGAGGGCTGAGGGAGGACCCAGGTGGGGCTGAGGGAGGATCCAGGTTGGGCTGAGGGAGGACCCAGGTGGGGCTGAGGGAGGATCCGCGGGGCTGAGGGAGGACCCAGGTGGGGCTGAGCGAGGACCCAGGTGGGGCTGAGGGAGGTCCCAGGTGGGGCTGAGGGAGGATCCGCGGGGCTGAGGGAGGACCCAGGTGGGGCTGAGGGAGGATCCGGGGGGCTGAGGGAGGACCCAGGTGGGGCTGAGGGAGGATCCGCGTGGGGCTGAGGGAGGATCCGCGGGGCTGAGGGAGGACCCAGGTGGGGCTGAGGGAGGATCCGCGGGGCTGAGGGAGGACCCAGGTGGGACTGAGGGAGGATCCGCGGGGCTGAGGGAGGATCCAGGTTGGGCTGAGGGAGGACCCAGGTGGGGCTGAGGGAGGATCCGCGGGGCTGAGGGAGGACCCAGGTGGGACTGAGGGAGGATCCACGGGGCTGAGGGAGGATCCAGGTTGGGCTGAGGGAGGACCCAGGTGGGGCTGAGGGAGGATCCGCGGGGCTGAGGGAGGACCCAGGTGGGGCTGAGGGAGGATCCGCGGGGCTGAGGGAGGACCCAGGTGGGGCTGAGGGAGGATCCGCGTGGGGCTGAGGGAGGATCCGCGGGGCTGAGGGAGGACCCAGGTGGGGCTGAGGGAGGATCTGTGGGGCTGACGGAGGTTCCAGGGGAGCTGAAGCAGACACAGCGGGCGGACTGAGGGAGGACCCAGGGGGGCTAAAGAGGGACACAGCGGGCTGAGGGGTATCTAAGAGGCTGAGGAGGGATCCGTGGGGCTGAAGGAGGATCCGAAAGGCTGATGCAGCGAGGCTCAGGGGGAATCTGCAAGGTTGGCGGGGGCTGACGAATCCCCTATAGTTCACAACAAAATGAAGTCATTTGTGTCACAACTTAATCAAAATGGAGAGGGGAGGGCCCTAAGGAAGCCGCTGTCACACATTTCTGAAATGCCAGCGAGGCTCGCTATTACCTTGTAAACAGAGCTTATTCCGGCCGTTTCCACTGGCCTGCAGTATTCTAGATGAGATGCTTGGACCAGGGCAGGCAGAGAGCATCGCTTATCTGCCCCAGCAAACCAGGGTTGCTTTGTGCAATGAGTTCCTGAGACTAGGACCTTTGTTTAGTGAAAGTTACAGATGAGGAATGGAATCACTTATTCAGGCCCAGACAGGAGGCTCAGGCTTAGTGTCTGAATAAGAGCTGTTTGCCAGGACTTTCTGAAAACCCCACAAGAAACCCTTTTGTGTCCTTCGTGGGTCTCCTACTTTGACAAAATTTAGACCATCTTTAGGACTGCAGTAATTCAGATAAGATGCTCGGAATAAACACGTCCAGTAATGGCAGCTCCACCAATGAACTGAGGACAACTTTGAGCTTTGGTGTTGGGCCTCTGGAACCAATGAATTCTTTCTAAGCAGCTTCTGTGAACCTGTCCCTTTTGGCTAATAAAAAGTTCCCTTTGCCCTTCCCTTACCAGGAGTGCTGGTGGCTTGGTGTTGTTGACAAAAAGAATCAAACTCTGTAAAATACTTTAAGAGATTTATTCTGAGCCAAATATGAGTAACCATGGCCTGTGACACAGCCCTGAGGACAGAGGTCCTGAGAACAGGTGTCCAGGGTGGCTGGGGTGCGGCTTGGTTTTATACATTTTAGGGAGGCATGAAACATCAAATACATTTAAAACCTACATTGGTTTGGTTCAGAAAGGCAGGACAATTCGAAGTAGGGGTCGACGGTGGTGACTTCCAGCTTATAAGCAGATTTAAAATTTTTCTGGTTGAGGATTGGTTGAATTTACCTAAAGACCTGGGATTAACAGAAAGGAATGTCTGGGTTAAGATAAAGGATTGTGGAGATCAAAGTTCTTACTTGCAGAGGAAGCCTTCAGGTACTAGGCTTCAGAGAGAATCGGTTGTAAAATGTTTGTATCAGAAAGTCTATGTAGATGTTAATACCAGAGAGGTATAATGAGGCATGTCTGACCCCCACTTCTCGTTATGACCTGAACCAGTCTTTCAGGTCAAATTTTAAGAATTCCAGGTCAGGCACAGTGACTGACGCCTGTAATCCCAGCACTTTGGGAGGCCAAGGTGGGTGAATCACTTGAGGTCAAGAGTTCAAGGCCAGTCTGGCCAACAGGGTGAAACCTGGTCTCTACTAAAAAAATAGAAAAATTATCCAGGCATGGTGGTGTGCGCCTCTAATCTCAGCTACTTGGGAGGCTGAGGCAGGAGAATCACTTGAACCCGGGAGGCAGAGGTTGCAGGGAGCAGAGATGGCACCACTGCACTCCAGCCTGGGTGACAGAGCAAGACTTCGTCTCAAAAAAAAAAAAAAGTGTTCCTTGGCCAAGGAGGAAGTCCATTTAGATGGTTGGGGAGCCTTTAGAATTTTATTTTTTATTTTTGGTTTACATTTGATTAAAAAAAACTTCAGCCAAATTAAATTTAAAGTTTAATTGGGCAATGAACGATTCATGAATCACACAGCCCCCAGAATCACAGCAGATTCACAGAGACTCCAGTGCATGGCGGAAGATATGTAGACAAAGAAAGATAACTGACGTACGGAAATTGAAAGTGAAGTACAGAATGGCTGGATTGGTTACAGGTTGGCGTTTGCCTTATTTGAACACAGTTTGAACACTCAGCAGTATGTGAATGAAGTCCAGCCTCAGGGATTGGCCAAAACTCAGCTGTTGCTACAGCTGCACACTCCTGTTAGGTTTTGAATCTGTCTATTAAGCTGGGTTGCACTTCCTCCATAAAGACTCAAATACAGAAGTATGAAGTCCTTCTCAGGCCATGTTTAGTTCACTTTAACAACCCCTCTTTAGGTCATTTTCTCAACTTTGAGAGATTGACCAAACCTTTGGTTATGGTTGTCACTACCCCCATTGTAAACGTAGTACTTTGCTCCTGAAACTCGCTGGGAAGCAGTAGAACCATGTTTTCCAAAGGTAGGAACAAGGATTGAGTAGAAAGTACCTGTTTGTGCTGGAACATCCTGTTGACAGGAGAAAAAGTCTGGTCTGTTCTAGGATTTGCGTGTACCCTTAAAGTCTCGGTTTGATTATGTCGCATTTAGCACAAGTGACTCCATTTTAGTTTGGTTTGGCCTGTTGGGACCTCGTGCATGAGTCCAAAACAGTGGCCTCTCATAAATTTGTTTTAAAAACGATTATCCCTTTTTGGTCAGGCTCTCGCTTGAGTGAGGGTGTGGCCAATACTTAGGGCCTTAGCACCTCTCTCTGTTGCCATCGGTTTGGGTTTCTGGTGGCGGCACATTATTCATAGGTCATGGTATCCTCATGGTCACATATGTCTTTTGCTCTTTCATTACAGTTGAAGAGAGACCATTGATATCCTAGAGATGGCTGCGTGCAAACATTTAAAACCTTTGAGAGAGTACAGCACTCCAGGGAGACTACTACTATGACTATTGGGAGGATGATAGCAAGAGTTTGGAGCATGTTCCTTAGCCAGGGTCCCCATAAACCAAACCACCTAAAATTAAGTAGATTAAAGAATGAGCTCGATGAAGAGTCTACTCGCTTGACTAAGTGGTTTTTTTATTAATCTCTGACAACTGAATTTTGATAATCTACATTTAATGTTTTCCTCCATAGGCCACAAGTGCCAACAGCGGCACAGATATTTTTCTGTTTAGCTAATTCTATTATTTAGCATAACTTCCATAAGAGAATTTAAAGTCTGTTGTGTAATGATAGCCTTTACAGTAGGATCTGCTAGAGAGCCTATCATGCGGGATACATTTCTAACTATTGCCTATTTTATTCTAAACCATAGAAAAAGGACCTGACAATTGATGTCCTTCAGAAGAGTGAAGGCCTCCTGGCAATGTTCTCTTTAACCCATGATGTGGATTAAGAGGAGTTTTTACTGATTATGTGGAAATGTGTATGCGCTATTAAAGTTGTTTTTTTTTTACCTACATCTTTTAGATAAAAGACCTTCATCTTTTATCTATCAAAGTATAAGATTAGTCGTGTATAAGGCTGGCTGCAAAATCCTTCACAAATACAAGTATACCCTATAAGTGAATATAATAGAATCCCTTTTCGTTTCTATTGTTCATAGAGGCATAGACGAGGAAAAAATATTCAAAGATAAGAGTCTCATGGTAGTACAAGTCTTGATCTGTGAGCTTGGGAAAAGCTGTTCACATCAAGGATGCTATCTTTTTCTGGGGAGAAACTTCCCTGGTTAGTTTTACCTTAGGGATTCCAATGAGTGTACCATTCCAAGAGTGTGGAGGGACCCTTCTCAGTTGTTTGATTGTGAACCCAAGGTTCAAGGTTCCGAAGTTCCGTTGCAGCGTGGAAGGACAGTCTTTCTCTGATGTTCTCAGAAGAGTCAGTCTTCAGGTTCTAGATTATGAAGGGGTTGATTGTCCTCAGTGAACCATAAAAAGTTTTCTTTATCTGGTGAAAATATACTCTGGCATAATAATGAGCTGTTACAACATAAAACATGCATTGAAAATGACAATGGGATGAAATCCCTTTATACATGATTAAATGAAGCATCAGGTGGCCAAATGTACCTGAAGGTTTGATTACCTTCCCAGGAATGTGGAACAAAGCATTCGTTCTACTTTTTTTATTGTTTTTACAAGACTCATCTGCTTATTTTACGGAGTAATGATTTAAATTGAGTACATTTGTGCACGGTACATATTTGAAATGAAAAGTACTTGTATCAGAATAGGCATCAGAAAAATACCAACTCATCTTACACATAATAACTACAAAATATTATTCTGTCTGATCATTTAAGCGTTACAGATCCTGAGAATGTTATACACTGAACAGATTAGGTACTACCTTAAAATTAAATCTCGCTTGGAAAAAAATCCTTTCAAAAATGCTCTGAGGTACAAATCACCTATGTATTAAGCATGAGTCTTTTACGTTCTATGAAGATTTTAAACAGATATGTCAGTTACAGTTCAGTGGCTGTTGAAGCAGCTACCAGTCAGGTTCAAGGACGTGCTGTCCCACAGTTTCCCTGAGCTGGGTTTTCAGTTGCAGCCGCCACTCTTTCTTTGTCATTTATCTGCTTATTGATGTCTTCTGTTGAGTGGCTTCCTTCAGAAATGTGGATTTCCGACTTACGTTTAAATGGTAAACATGGCTGAAGTTTTACTCAAGCACAGCTCCATAGGAGTCGCCAAAGATCAGTGAGGTTGTGGTGTCAACTTGATAATAACCACAGTCTTGTTCATTTATCTTCTGAACTTCCACACAACTTTCCATTGCCAATTCCAGTTCTTCTAAAGTATTAGGCTTTTCTGGGTCTGGGATAGTTTGAATCAAATCATAAACCTCTAGCATTTCTCTTCCATGATCCGGGGCTGCCGGCCTTCTCCCTGCTCAGAGGTCTGAGAGCCACAGGACTCTGCTTGTGTCCAGGAGAGCAGCCCAGATGCCCACTCCATCCTCAGCTCTGCCATCCCTGGCGACTGTTTTAAACAGTTTTCACAATTTATAAGTCAACCACATCAGTATATTCAATTTGGATTATTTTATCTTTTCCATGATGAGTCATAAAATACAGAACCTTTACTAACAAAAGCCTTAAGGCCTCAGGAGGAACAAGGCGGCCGCCCTGGTTGTCCGTGAGTCGTGCTTGACATTGGACCGTGTGCTCTTGGATACCAGCTGTTTCTCCAATTTAGCTGCATAGCACTGGCAGCTGATGGGTATCACGGGTAATTTGACTTAGACCTTGGAGTTCAAATTGCATATCTAAACAATTTTAGTATTGACTGGTTTAACATGAAAAATCTGGCAAAGTATTTTCTTTGTATTTAATTTTTTCTTTTTTTGAGACAAGGCTCATTCTGTCACCCAGGATGGAGTGTAGTGGCGTGGTCTCAGCCAGCGCATTGCAGTCTCCACCTCCTGGAGGAGGATTGCTCCACCTTCAAGCAATCCTCCTGCCTCAGCCTTCCCAGTAGCTGAGATTACAGACTCACGCCACCACGACCAGCTAATTTTTGTATTTTTAGTAGATAGGGGGTTTTGCCATGTTGGCCAGGTTGGTCTTGAACTCCTAGCCTCAAGTGATCCACCTGTCTTAGCCTCCCAAAGTGCTGGGATTACAGGCATGAGTCACGGTGCCTGGTCTGGCCACACATTTTGACAAACATCATGCAGGAATTCCTTTCTCCCAAAAGGGGAAAATAAATTTGGGATTTGACAAACCAGATCAAACTGACTCAATCCTGGAACTTCCTGACTCTTTAAATTACCTCAAACAAGGAAAATCTATTGGTCATAAAAAGCTATCACTGCAGATTATAAGGCACAAGATCTTGTTATGTCATGTACCAGTTCTTTAACACTCCAATTATGCCAGTAAAGATACTTAATGGTTGTGAGTAGAGAGTTGTTCAAGATCTTTGTGTGATAAACAATATGGTTGCACCTCACCACTCAGTCATCCCAAACCCCCATACTTTGCTGACCTCAATCCCAGCTGATGATAAGTTCTTCACCGCAGTTGACCTGTGCGGTGTCTTCTTTAACATCAGGTCAGCCAGGCCAGTCAAGGCCGTTTGCTTTCACTTGGGAAGGCCAACAGTATACCTGGACGGTCATGCCCAATGCTTCACTGAGAGCCTGTCTAACTGTCCAAATTCTAAAGGCTAACCGAAAGGATGTCACTTTCCTCATGGGTCCACTTTACTGCAACATGCGGGTGACCTTCATTGTTCTCCCTCAAGGCAGCGCGTGAGGAAGACGGTGTATACCCGTTAAAACTCCAAGCTCCTAAAGGCCTCTAGGTTTCTCAGGAAAAATATTTAGGCCACCAAATTTCACAAAGTGGACCACACTCAGACCCAGATTGCAAACAAGACATTTTATAATTTCTGAAATCCAGAACTGAGCAGCCACTCTGTGGATTTCTTGGGCTTGCTGGATCCCCAGGTCTTCTGTTCTGGCCCAGCCCCTCTGCTAAAATCACCAAACCTGACCCTGTTGTTTGGGAAGAGCCAGAAGATGTAGCCACATCTGACAAGCTAAACAGAGTTTTATTAAGTCCCCCAGCCTGGGGACCCTGATTATCAACTGCTACGGTTTGAATGTCTCCTCCAAAACTCATGTTGAAACGTAGTCCTCAGTGTAGCACTATTGAGAAGTATGGCCTTCAGGAGGTGATTATCTGGAGGGTTCTGCTCTCATGAATGGGTTAATCTATGCATGGATTTGGGGACTGATGGGTTAATGGCTTACAGGGCTATCCTGGGAGTGAGACTGCCATCTTTATAAGAGGAAGAGAGACACCCTGACCATGTGATGTCCTGAGCCACCTCCCTCAGGACTCTGCAGGGAGTCCCCACCTGCAAGAAGGTAGAAGGCCCTCAGCAGATATGCCCCCTTGATTTTGGACTTGCCAGCCTCCAGGACTGTGAGAAATAAATTCTTTTTCTTTATTTATTACCCAGCCTCAGGTATTCGGTCACATCAACAGAAGACTAAGGCAACTCCGCTTCTTCTCTTGATCTTAGCCGAAAGGCCAAGAAGCGACACGACCCACTTCTTCCTTTCTGTACATGAAAAAGAAGGAAGCACGCTGGCAGTTTTAACTGAAAAGCATGCAGCTGGGCATGGCTGGGGGGCTGAGGTGGGAGGATCACTTAAGAGTTTGAGACCGGCCTCAGCAACATAATGAGAGCCCCCTCTCTAATAACATTAAATATTAGCCAGGCATGGTAGAATACCTGTAGTCCCATCTACTTGGGAGCTGAACCCAGGAGTTGAAGGCTACAGTGAGTTATGATCATGCCACTGCACTCCAGCCTGAGTGACAGAGTGAGACTCTGTCTCTAAAGAAAATTGAAATTTAAAGCATTTTAAAAGCATGGAGATCAGCATATTCCCATAAGAGACTGCAGTGAACAGTGGGACGTGGGAGCGTGTGGCTCTCCTTGTCTGAGGGTTATCCCTGCCACCACCTTGCGGGTCAAATCCACCAAAGCAATTGTCAGGGGATCTCCCTGGACCTTTTTGTGGCCCACACTGTGGAAAGTCTCTCAAAGTCTCGTCGTACTCAGCACCTTCATCCTAGCCACCTCACTTTTTATGAGATCCTTCTGTTAACCGCTCCCCATGTGACTGTCTCTTCCTGTGATAATTTTAATCCTGCTACTTTCCTTCCTCTCTACTCTGGGGCAAGACGCCACCTGACTGTCTGATTTTAATGGATCATCTTTTGCCTCCCCGAAAGGATTTACAGAAAACTCCCCTGCACAATGCGAAGCTGTCCCAGTTCACAGATGGCTCAAGCTTGCACGACGATCTCTTGCTTTGAGGTTGGGAAAGCAGCCCCTTGGCCTTCGGCCACTTCAGCCCAGCAGGCGGAGCTGTCTGCCCTCGCTGGAGCCTGCCTCCTTGCTGAGGGGAAACTGCTAACCTTTGTACAGATAGCACGTAGGCATTTGCAGTTGCTCATGATTTTGGAATGTTGTGGAAACAGGTTTCCTCACTTTCATAATGAACCTTATGATTTGTTAGATGCAATACAAATACCTGCTGTTGTGGCCATGATGAAGGTTCCAGGCCATTTGAAACTAGACTCTGGAGGCTAGAGAACGCCACCTTGCTGAGAATATTGCTAGGAATGCTGCCCTTAAGAGTCCTACTGATTGACCGGGCACACTGGCTTATGCCTGTAATCTCAGCACTTTGGGAGGCCAAGGTAGGCAGATCATGAGGTTAGGAGTTCGAGAGCAGCCTAACCAACCTGGTGAAACCCCATCTCTACTAGAAATACAAAAATTAGCCAGGCGTTAGGAGGCCGAGGCAGAAGAATCGCTTGAACCCAGGGGTCAGAGGTTGCAGTGAGCCGAGATCGCTGCACTCCAGCCTGGGCGACAGGGTGAGACTCCATCTCAAAAATAAATAAATAAAAATGCGTGATCATGAAGATGAAGACACTGTAATCTGTCAATGATGTGTTGAGACCAGAAACCCAAACTGATGGTAACTGAGACGAATTTAAGTCCTAAGTGTTGGTCAGGCTAGGTGAGAGCCTGATCAAAATGGGTAAAAATTGTTTCAAACAAATCATGGGAGGCCAATGTTTTGGACTGAGTCTTGCACTAGGAACCAACCAGACCAGACCAAACCAAAACCAAATCACTTATATTAAATGCACATAAGTAAACAGATCCCAAAACAGACCAGTTTTTCCTCAATAGGCATAAGGAAGTCCCCGTACAAAATAGTAACCAGAAGTAAGCTAAGGTAAGTAAGCTTTTTCTTTTCTTTTTTTTTTTTTGTTGGGGGAAACCCCTCAAGAGCCAAGGCAAGGGTCTGCGGCCTCAGTCTGTTCTCATATAAATATTGAATTAGAAAAGAATTAGAGATATAGTTACAGTTATTCCTATGTATAATGAAATAATCACAGAGCTATTCACATGTAATCATAAATATACATATATACAATCATGTAATCTTTAGTTTTACTAATAAGTCTCAGGTCAGGAAGTATGGAACTGAAGTGGCATTGGAAAAGAGGTGACCCTAAGGCAAGGTGCTCTGAGCCCTCTGTCCCGCTGCATCAGGGCTGCTGGAGGGCGCCTCGGCTGTGCGGCAGCGCCAGCGCTGTGAGAACGTCCGCTGTTCAGCCAGTGAGGGAAGGAAATGTCAAGACGGCCGAGACGTCCCCTTCCTTGGGAGAGTGAGGAGAGAACTCCACTTCTCCAAGCTCTTGCGGTGGGCCTGGCGGCTGTCAGGGAGGCCCGCAGACACCGGGGACTTCACCGTCTCTATGTGAGGCTGTGCCTCAGCGGCCACGCGCCACGGCTGCTTTCAAGTTCTACTTCTGCATCTGGTTCCTCTCTTTCTTCTAAGATAAGAATTAGTAACAGTAACATGAATTTTAACATCCTTGATATTCTTGACAAATATGAAAAAAGTGCTGACGCCTTAGGTCTTCTCCTCGCCTCAGCTTCTTGAAAATCCTGAGCCCCTGTCTCCAAGACACGTGGCTTGTCTGGCCCTGTCACCGACCACCGTTACCTCACCTACCTACCTGCCCCCTGCTTTGTACTCAATAAAAGTCAGAGCGTCCGGGCACTCGGGGCCACTGCTGGACTCCACGCTTTGGGTAGCAGTGGACCCTGGGCCCAAAAACTCCCTTTTCTCTATCTCTGTGTCCTGTATCTTTATTTTCAGTTTCTCATCTCCACACCTGTAGAGAGGGACTCACAGGACCCTGTAGGGCTGGACCCTATAGTTATCAATTTGTTACTTTTCTTTTTTTCTTTTCTTGAGACAAAGTCTCTCTCTGTTGCCCAGGCTGAAGTGTAATGGTGCAATCTCGGCTCACTGCAAGCTCCACTTCCTGGGTTCAAGTGATTCTCCTGCCTCAGCCTCCCAGGTAGCTGGCACTACAGGCGTGCGCCACCACACCCGGCTAATTTTTGTATTTTTAGTACAGACAAGGTTTCACCATGTTGGCCAGGCTGTTCTCAAACTCCTGACCTTAGGTGATCCATCTGCCTCAGCCTCCCAAAGTGCTGGGATTACAGGTGTGAGCCACCGCGCCTGGCCCAATCTGTTGTTTTTCTTTTTCTTTTTTTTTTTTTGTTTTTTTGAGATGGAGTCTTACTCTGTAGTCCAGGCTGGAAAGCAGAGGCTCGATCTCAGCTCACAGTAACCTCCGCCTCCCGGGTCCCAGTTCAAGCAATTCTCATACCTCAGCCTCCCAAGTAGCTATGATTATAGGCACGAACCACCATGCCCAGCTAATTTTTGTATTTTTTAGTAGAGATGGGGTTTCACCATGTTGGCCAGGCTGGTCTTGAACTCCTGGCCTTGTGATTTGCCCGCCTCAGCCTCCCAAAGTGCTGGGATTACAGGCATGAGCCACCATGCCTGGCCCAATCTGTTATTTTTCTACCTTTGTTTCTTCATTCTTCTCACCTCATAAAACCCACGGTCCTGCTAGCTCCCAGATAGGGGCTTTTATTCTATTTTGTAGAATGCAGGCTGCCTCAATTCATGAATTACGAAGAAAAGCCAACGAAACCTATGACTACATATGCCATAATTTGGCCTCTGACAGTGAACTTTCCCTTTTCTGCCTAAAAGGCTTCTCGTTGCCCAACTCCCCCAGTGCAGCACCTATGGTCCTGTTACAGTGAATCCCAAGTTTCTCTACAAAGAATCAGTATGACAGTATGTTCAGCTCTCTTATTCTTGAATTCTCTATTTTAAAGCTTAACTTCCTTGTAATTCCAGTAAACAACCTTCTCCACCGGTTCTAGTCAGTAGTTCACATCTGTTCCCCCGGCCCCCGGCTCCATTCTGACTCATCCTGCCCACCTGCTCCACTGACCCACCCGTAATCATCCTTCCCGCCAGAACACCCACCCTGCCACTCCAGCTCGGACCCCTGCTCTCTTTAAAATAGCCAGTCGGGATTAGTCTAGCTTGTGAGGTCTAACCCTAGCCAATAGGGTACGACACAGCAGTAGGGACGACCCCCCATCAAGCAGAATTACCCTTTCCCCCCTTATGGAAGCGTGCGGCCGCCATTGTTCCATCCCTACACTGCACCCTTCTATAGAAGTAAACTGGCTTGCTGAGAGGACTTATGGAGTGCTATTTCTTTTGAGGCATTGAAATTTTACTTATAACAGTCTGACATAGCACGTGTATTCCAGGTTGCAATCCCTTGCCCAACAAACTGTTTTATTATTATTTAAAAAACTAGAGACGAGGCTTTGCCATGTTGCCTAGGCTGGTCTCAAACTCCTGGGCAAGCGATCCATCCGCGTTGGCCTCCAAAAGTGCTGTTCTCCACCACGCCTGGCCCCAACACATCTTTTAAAAAATGTTTTATTTTTTAAAGTTTGAAGTTTTTTCTTACCATCCTGCAGTTCAAATTCAATAAATCTTTTTTTTTTTTTTTTGAGACAGAGTCTCACTCTGTTGTTCAGGCCAGAGTGCCGTGGCTCAATCTCAGCTCGCTGCAACCTCCGCCTGCCAAGTTCAAGCAATCCTCCTGCCTCAGCCTCCTGAGTAGCCGGGATTACAGGGGTACACCACCACACCTGGCTGATTTTGTTATTTTTAGTAGAGATGGGGTTTCACCATGTTGGCCAGGCTGTTCCTGAACTCCTGGCCTCAGCTGATTGCCCATCTCCGCCTCCCAAAGTGCTGGGATTACAGGCATGAGCTACCATGCCTGGCCTTCAATAAATAATTTTTAAAAATTTTAAAAGTAATTTTTAGAAATAGGGTTTCGTGGCCTTAAAAGTAATTTTTAGAAATAGGGTTTCGTGGCCAGGTGCGGTGGCTCATGCCTGTAATCCCAGTACTTTGGGAGGCCGAGGTGGGTGGATCACCTGAGGTTAGTAGTTCAAGACCAGCCTGACCAACATGCTGAAACCCCATCTCTACTAAAAATACAAAAAGCCGGGTGTGGTAGCAGGCGCCTGTAATCCCGCCTACTTGGGAGGCTGAGGCAGGAGAATCGCTTGAACCCAAGAGACAGAGGTTGCAGTGAGCCGAGATCACACCATTGCACTCCAGCCTGGGTGACAAGAGTGAAACTCCGTGTCAAAAAATAAAAGGAATAAGGTCTCACTTTGTCACACACACTGGAGTGCAGTGGCACGGACACCGCTCACTGCACCCTCGACCTCCCAGGTTCAAGCGACCGCCACAGTCAGCCTCCCGAGCAGCTCACGGCCACACTCGCAGGTTAACGGGTTTTGACGAGTGGCCTCTCTGATGCTCAACGCAGGCTGACACACGTCCTCCCTGCGGGTTGGAACGGGCCAGCGGGGTCGTTGGTCAGTTAGGTCCCCTCAGTGTCGATGGAGGGCGGAAGCGGCGCTGAGATAAGCGGGAGGCGGAGCGCAGGCGCAGCGCGGTGACTTAGCGGACCGAAGCAGGGCCCATGCTGCACCGAGGTACTCCTCTGAGGGACAGGGCGGTCAACGTACGGAGTGGGCGGGGCCGGCGGGTCGTGACGTCAGTACGCGCTGGGTGGACGCGGGCCTGCGCGGCTCTGTGACGTCAGCGGGGGAGGCGGGTTGGGAGGGCGGCGTGGTGTACGCCCCTGCGGGTGCGACGGACCGGCACGGCGGTGTCGTAAGTCCCTTGCTGGCGGAAGCGGGACCGGCGCGGCACTAAAGTACTTCCCTAAAGGCGGGGAGGAACGAGACGTGGGCGGGACCGGGGGGCTCATGACGTCAGTCTCGCGCGCGGGTGGAGGTGGGCCGGCGCAGTGCTGTGACGTAATGCAGTGGACGAAGGAGGTGGCCCCGGATGTTGCGGCGCCCGCTGGCCGGGCTGGCTGCGGCCGCCCTGGTCCGGGCCCCTCCGGACGGTGAGTACGAGGGCGGTCCTGAGGGTGAGTCGGTGCCTAGGCAACTTTGGCCCCTGCGCTTTGCAGGCGCCCAATCCGCGCCGCCTCCGGAGCTCCTCCTAGCCGGTTGCCCTGTGCTGCGTTCACCTGTGGGCCCTGAGAACGGGGACCTCTGGAGGGCGGACGGGCAACGCAGCGGAGCCCCGGTTCCGGAGGGCGGGGCACTCCTCCTCAGGAGCCGGGCGGGAGTTTTCGCAGTGTCAAGCGGCTCCTCGGCGCGTAGGAGCGCACGGTGTCTTCCCGACAACGGGGCGCGCCGCCAAAGAGAGCAGCCGGGAATCCCTACCGCCGGCTCTGGCGGTGTGCGCTCCGGTTCCCACCCCACCCTGCATGCCCGGGGGTCCTGGGAGGATGGAGCCGGCTACTCCGGGGCTCCTAGGATTCCGCGGGCGGTTCTTGCCTGCCCTGTGGCCTGGCGCAGAGACAGAGACTTCGGCAAACAGCAGGCCTTCCCGACGCATGAGTGCGGTGTTTGGGGTTCTGATTCTCCCCAGGCCAGAGTCCGGGTTGGGGTTCCTGAAGCTGCCCAGCTCCCGTTCTTGAGCGTTGCCTTAGAAGGATGCCCCAGGAAGGACTGCTGTGGGAAGCAGGTGCCTCAAAGTTGATTTTGACCGTGTGTGTGCTGGGCCTCGGTTTCGCCTCTGCATGAAACAGGCCGGCCGATCCTGGGGCCCCGGGTGGGTCCTGCTCTGCTGTCCTTGGGCTCCTGACCCCTTCCTGTCTCAGGCTTGCTCTGCCCGTTGCCTGGGGTTAGTGTCGAGGACCCTGTGGAAGACTCGGCCGGTTTTTCTTTCTCCTTGATGGACAGGCCCAAATGGCCGCGCAGCATCGTGGGCCTTCACGCGCCTGTGGCTCTGGAGGGCCCGGTTTTCTCAGGAGGTAAAGGAACATTCCTCTCCCCTTGGGGAAAAAAAAGTGAAAACGAAAGCGCTCTGGCTGCTCCTGGTGTGGTCCGGTTTAAAACAAGGTTACAGAAGGCTAGGACACGTGCTACCCGGATGTGTGCCCACAGCCCCTGCTGCCAGAGCGGCCGCCTGGACCACCAGCCTCCCCTTCATCCAGCCGGCCCCGCCCAGAGTCCAGGTCCGTGTCTGATGGCTTGCGTCTTACTGAGAGGCTAGGCGGGAGGTGACTTCTCTCCGTTCTCAGAAGGTCGAGCCCTCTATTAGCATCTCCTGGAAGAGTGGGCCGAGGGGGTGGTGGTGACTGTGTTCAGTGCTCAGGATGGCTGGAAGCCAGAAGGAGGCGATTCTGCCGCCAGAGCAGGAAGTGTCTTTCTAGTAAAGCGGCTGCCGGGGCAGCATGGGGAGCCCAGTCCAGGGAGCGTTCTGCCAGAGAGCGTTCCGGAACCTGCGTCTGCGCCAGGCTCCTGGGAGACCTTCCATCTCGGAGCTCCTGTGGGGACCACGTGCCTGGCAGGTCCTTACAGTTGTGGGTTGTGTGGCTTATTGCCAGGCTGCTGGATGGAGTTGGCGACTGTGGGTTGGTGAGAGTGGAGGACACAGACTGTTTGCCGGCATGCTTCCCACCACCTAGAGGAAGACACCTTTGGCACGTGCGTTCTGCTCAGGGCAAAGTCAGGTTCTGTGGTTTCCACCCCAAGATTGCACGAGCCATGAGGCCTGGGCCACAGCTTTCTCTTTTGGGTGTGCTCTGTGGAAGGTGGCTTTGGTGACCGCCCTGCCACTGGTCCCTCCCCAGGCAGGCAGGCAGGCAGCTTGTGCGCCCACCCTGTCTCCAGCAGTGATGTGGCTGTAGTTCCGAAAGGCCTCCACCCACTAGCTGTCTGCCCTCTGCACCCCCTGGCTGGCCGGGACCCCGGTGGTCTATGCATTGTGACCTCATGCTTGGCCAGAGGCGAACTCAGGGGACCTAGGAAGAGCAGATCGTCGGGCTGCCCAGAGTTCTTGGCGGTTGATATGCAGCGTGTGCCTCGTGCCCTGTGCTGGGTGAGAGTGGGCACAGCTGCGCAGGCAATGCCCTTGGCTCAGCCGGAGCCTGGACCCCTGCCTGGCAGCAGCTGAACAAAGCGGTGTCTTCTGCTCGTGGGCCCAGCCTCGCCTCAGTAGCTGAGCGCACGCACCCTCAGGAGGGAGGAGGGGAGGCCCGGAAGCCTGGGCTTGTCGGGGAGTAAGCGCGGGGCGGGTGCAGCACCTGTGAAGAAGCAGGTGGGGGTGGGGCCGCCGGCGTCCGCTCTCCGCTCTGCCCTGGGTTGGCTCTGTGGTGAAAAGACGCACCTGCCGCTCACTGCTTGCAGGGAGAAGAGGGAGATCCCCAACCCAGGAGCCAGAGATGGAGCTCCAGCTACCCCTCAATCCCGGGATTTGGAAGTGAGGCACGAACTCCCGAATTGCTGGGCGTCGGGATGGAGTGTGGGGTTGAGAGGGTTGGAGACCAGAGTCTGGTAGTGGTTTGGTGGGATCCTCAGAAGGTGTGGCTGTTCCCCTTCTGAGACGCACACGGGGTGCTGAAGCTCCATTTCTTGTGGTGGGTTGACCCTGGTCACCCCTGTGTTTCCTTCCATATGGGTTTGTAGTGGCGTGGCATCTAGGTTCAGACCCTAAGAGCTTGGAGCCAGGGACTGTGGGGAACTGGGCAGGACTGGCCTCGGGGCAGCCCTCTCGGGCCCACCAGTACTGTGCTTCTGTGGGGTGGTGGGGAAGAGTGACCTTGAGAAGGGCCAGCTCACTGGAGCTACCGGGCAGAAGCTTAGGTGGGGTCCAGCCCACAGGCCATCTGGGTAGCCTTCCCATACTGGGTCCTTTGAGGCGCAGGATCTAGCTCTGCTTTTTCTGCTTTGTATTGGAAAGGTCACCATGAGATCATTGAGTGTTAATTTCTGTGATCTTGATGCATTAAGTAGGTGTGTAGCAATTGCTGGATGTGTCCTGAGAACTGCACCCCTTCCACCCTGGCGAGGAGCAGGGGCTCCAGACATTCACGCAGGTGTCATGGCTCCTTGATTGTGGGAGGCTCAGGGGGGCTCCAAGCTCATGCATCGTGGGAACCAGGCTGTGAGGGTTGCAGGGCTTGCCAGCTGGGAGTAGCTGAATGAGAGCCCTGGCCACTGCGGTGCGTGCTGGTGGTTGGCTGGCATATAGAGGAGGTGGCAGGGCTGGGTGAGCAGGAGCCAAGTTAGTGGGGAGGCTGGAGCCACTTCTGTGGGTGGGAGAGCCAAGAGGGCATGGTGGGCATGCTGAGTGAAAGGGACATGTGCTTGTGACAAGAAGTCCAGAAGAGGCAGGAGGAGGGAGGAGTCACTTCCTTAGGAGCACACATGGACTACTGGGTGGGTGCGCTGCAGCTCCCTGACTCCTGAGTCTTTTTACTGGTGGTCTTGTGTGTTTGTGATCAATGGCATGTATGTGTGTGCATGTGTGGGTACACGTGTGTGTGCATCTGCTTGGTGTGCATGCATCTGTGTGCATGTATGTGCTGTGTGTGCATGTGTGTGTGTGTTTGCGATAGGTTTGTGCACACATCCTGCATACCTTTGTGCCTGGGAGTGGCACGTGTGTGGTAAGTGCCCCATGCATGATGGAGTTGCGGCGGTGGTGCATTTGTGAGATTACCTCGGTGGCCTAAATTGGGGATTAGGAGGGCATCCTCAGGTCCTTCCTACTGTCTGCTCCTCTGCCCGCAGCAGCTGTGCCCCAAGCAGGAGGAGGCCATCCGTGCCTTGCCTGAGTTGTGTCCAAGGTGTGTGCGTGGCCAGGGGTCCTGTCCACCTCCCTCTGCCCCGGTCCCTGAATGCGGCGGCAGTGCACAGCTCCTCCCCTCAGCTCTGCTCCCCACCCCAACTCAAAGACACAGCCCTGGCCCTGTGTGCGTAGCTCGCGTGGGCTGTGTGGGCAGGGCAGGTGCAGGTCTTGGGGCGAGAACTGGAGCTGTCTTTTCCTTCCTGCATAGCCAGTACCAGGTGGACGGGGCTGCCTCCCTGCAAGGGCTGAGGGCCGAGCCCCCTGGGGATTTATTCCTGGCTTAGAAGGGCGGGGCCAGAAGCAGGCGTGGTGGGGATTAGGGATTCAGCACCCTCAGCTCTCAGTCCAGCAGAAAGACCCGCTCCAGGCTGGCCACAGAGGCTGCACACCAGCAAACAGGTAGGCCCTGTCCTGGGGAGGGTCCCCACCAGGCAAAGGCCAGCTCCCAGGCCCACCTGACACAAGTGTCCAAGCTAGGATACTGTTTGCCTTCCCCTCGGGGGCTAGTGGGGAGGCCTCCAGTCCCCTGCTGGCATTACCAGCATCACAGATAGGAGTCCCAATTCCGAGGAGAAGTTCCTCGAATGGGTATAAATTCAGCAGACCTTGACAAGGCCATATCTGCAGAGCATGGTGCCGGAGGACAGAGGCAGGACAGGGACACTTCCATCCCAGACCTGGCAGCCCAGCACTCAGCACGGCCAGGCTCCTGGGTGGAGTGGGGGGTCTCCTGACAGGCTCCCAGAGGGCTTGGAGGTGACTGCACTAGGTGGGGACGGCAGGTCCTGGGGAGGGTATGATCGGAGTAGGCGGCACCGCTTGCCCAGGACCCTTGGGGAGGCTGACAAGGTCAGTGGGTTTCAGAGATGGCGGGTTTCAGAGGGGGGGCTCCCCTGCTGAGAACCCAGTAAAGCTGGCCCTCCACGCATCTCCCGTGTGCCCAGAGCCTGGTCTGAGGGCTGCCTTGTGCATACCGGACCTTCCGAGGTAACAGAGAACAGAGCTCATGGGGACACGCACCCAGGCTCTCAGGAGACTCTCAGGGCAGTGTCTCCATCTGCAGGTCAGCCCTTTCCTGCCAGGAACTCAGGAAGGCAGAGGCAGCTCAGCGGGGGTGGGGGTGGGGGCCCAGAGGCCCCACTGCTATCCTCCCCTCTCACAGCCTCTCCTCTCACCCCCAGGCATGTCGGGCCCCCGGCCTGTGGTGCTGAGCGGGCCTTCGGGCGCCGGGAAGAGCACCCTGCTGAAGAGGCTGTTCCAGGACCACGGAGGCATTTTCGGCTTCAGCGTGTCCCGTGAGTACAGGGCACCTGCCGAGGGGTGCGTGGGCCTCAGGGCTGCTGGGCAGTCCCAGCACTGTGGGCAGGCCAGGAGCCTTCACCCAACAGGCACGCCCACCCTGGGGACTGTTCCTTCTCCTGTACACTCACCCCGCACGTGTGCACATAGACACACACACACACACCCTATGCCCTGAGGACCGTCCCCACTCCTACACACTCCCCCCCAGTGCACACGCACATGCACACACACACGCCCTATGCCCTGGGGACCGTCCCCACTCCTGCACACTCCCCCCCAGTGCACACACACATGCACACACACGTGCCCTATGCCCTGGGGACCGTCCTCACTCCTGCACACTCCCCCCCAGTGCACACACACATGCACACACACACACCCTATGCCCTGGGGACCGTCCCCATTCCTACACACTCCCCCCAGTGCACACACACACACACACACACCCTATGCCCTGGGGACCGTCCCACTCCTGCACACTCCCCCCAGTGCACACGCACATGCACACACACACGCCCTATGCCCTGGGGACCGTCCCACTCCTGCACACTCCTCCCCCAGTGCACACGCACATGCACATGCACACGCCCTATGCCCTGGGGACTGTCCCCACTCCTGCACACTCCCCCCAGTGCACACACACATGCACACGCACACGCCCTATGCCCTGGGGACTGTCCCCACTCCTACACACTCCCCCCAGTGCACACACACACACACCCTATGCCCTGGGGACCATCCCACTCCTGCACACTCCTCCCCCAGTGCACACGCACATGCACACACACACGCCCTATGCCCTGGGGACCGTCCCACTCCTGCACACTCCCCCCAGTGCACACACACATGCACACGCACACGCCCTATGCCCTGGGGACTGGCCCCACTCCTGCACATTCCTCTCCAGTGCACACGCACATTCACACGCACACGCCCTATGCCCTGGGGACTGTCCCCACTCCTGCACACTCCCCCCAGTGCACACGCACATGCACATGCACACGCCCTATGCCCTGGGGACTGTCCCCACTCCTGCACACTCCTCCCCCAGTGCACACGCACATTCACACACACACGCCCTATGCCCTGGGGACCGTCCCCACTCCTACACACTCCCCCCAGTGCACACACACATGCACACGTATACGCCCTATGCCCTGAGGACTGTCCCCACTCCTGCACACTCCTCCCCCAGTGCACACGCACATGCACATGCACACGCCCTATGCCCTGGGGACTGTCCCCACTCCTGCACACTCCTCCCCCAGTGCACACGCACATGCACATGCACACGCCCTATGCCCTGGGGACTGTCCCCACTCCTGCACACTCCTCCCCCAGTGCACACGCACATGCACACGCACACGCCCTATGCCCTGGGGACTGTCCCCACTCCTGCACACTCCTCCCCCAGTGCACATGCACATTCACACGCACACGCCCTATGCCCTGGGGGCCGTCCCACTCCTGCACACTCCTCCCCAGTGCACACACACATGCACACACACATGCTCACACACACGCCCTATGCCCTGGGGACTGTCCCACTCCTGCACCACCCTCACGCCTCCCCCACCGACCGCCCACCGAACCTGAGGCTGTTGCACTCCTGAGGCTGTTGCAGACTCCCTTCCCTGGGTCTGTTGAGCACTGATAACTGTGCCATGGTGCCTTCCTGCGAGAACCCTCGCCCTGTAGCTCCTGCGCCTTCCCCGACGTGTGTTCCACTGGCTGCCTGCATCCTGGGGCTCAAATGCTGTCGGGACTGCAAGGGAACGCTGGGTGGGGCAGTGGGCTCTGAGCAGTCCCTGATGGGTGACAGGTCTCTCTGCCAGATACCACGAGGTACCCGAGACCCGGCGAGGAGAACGGCAAAGGTGAGTGGGGTGGGGCCCTGTGGCTGGAGCACCCCTGGTGTGAGCAGGCTGCTGGGCCCTGCAGCTCTGTCACTGTGCTTCCCATCCCCTGCCCCTGTCGGTCCTCATCTGTGAGAAGGTCCCATCTCCTGCCCCCGTCAGTCCTCATCGGTGAGAAGGTCCCTGCCTCCCAGGGCCAGTGAGCTCAGTCAGGGTGTCAGTGCCACAGTACGGTGTCACCTGCTTTTTTGGGTGTAGTGTGAAAGGCAAGCCAAGGCCTGGGGTTGTCCTCCTCCCACCCTGGAGGCGGCCACAGTGCTGCCGTCCCCAGCTCTATCCTGGGCTTGGCACTCATCAGCGCTTTCAAGCTGTCTTCTGGTAAACAGGGCTACTCTGCCTGCCTGATTCGAGACAAGGGAGTCCCCTCCTGACAGCACCCCGCCCCTAGCCACACAACCCAGTGGTCTCCAGTGCCCCACCACATCGTCCCCTCTGTAACCTGACAGTCTCCAGTCTTCCCCCCCAACTCCCCCCTGGAGCCCAGCAGCCTCGAGTCTCCGTCCGTGAGGAGAATGTGGGCACCTGGCAGCACTTGAGGGGTCCTCAAACGTCTCCCCAGCAAGGGTCTGACCAAAACAGCCGTGGGTGTGGGAGGGGCCTGCAGGTGTGCCTGGGTTGGGGGCGGCTGGCCCTGGACGCCCTGGTGCAGGCCTAGACTGCGCTCTGGACGGCCCCTCCTCTTCCCCAGATTACTACTTTGTAACCAGGGAGGTGATGCAGCGAGACATAGCGGCCGGCAACTTCATCGAGCACGCTGAGTTCTCAGGAAACCTGTACGGCACGAGGTGGGCCTGGAGCGGGCTCCCGGGTTGCCGTGGACAGCAGGAGTCCGCACCGCCCACCCCATGGTCGTGAGTGTGGCCCAGGGCCAGGCTCCATCTGTGGCCCCGTGGTGGCCCTTCTGACGAGAGTGCTGGGCCCGGTCCTGCCACCGTGCACTGTCCTGGCAGGGCGAGGGGTGCACAGGACACCTTGTGCTCACTACAGGCACCTTGGGGCGAGGGTGGCTTCTGTTCCCTGTAGGCGGGGTGGGCCATGGGGGTAGCAGGCTTGGCGTGCTCCTAGAGCTGCCGTGGGATGCTGGGTCTCGGCCAGGCCTAGGCTCAGCTGTGGGAGGAGAGAGCTGGGCCCTGGAAGGCCTGAGTGTCCCTGAAGCTCCCGTAGGCACCTGCTGACCTGGCACCTGCCCCCAGCAAGGCGGCAGTGCAGGCGGTGCAGGCCATGAACCGCATCTGCGTGCTGGACGTGGACCTGCAGGGCGTGCGGAACATCAAGGCTACCGACCTGCGGCCCATCTACATCTCCGTGCAGCCGCCCTCGCTGCGCGTGCTGGTGTGTGCCAGGCAGGTGGGGGCTGGGGGCCAGGCTGCGCCAGGCTCTGACCGCCACCCCCTTTTCAGGAGGAGCGGCTGTGGCAGCGCAACACCGAGACAGAGGAGAGCCTGGAGAAGCGGCTGGCTGCTGCCCGGGCCGACATGGAGAGCAGTGAGTGTGCGGCGGGGCACCGGGCATGCCAGGAGGGGAGTCGGGGTTCTGAGGCCTGCAGCACCAGGGACCCTATGGGTCCCCAGACCTCCTGACACCCAGAGTCCCTGTGAGAGTCGTCAGGCCTCCCAACCACCTCCTGACACCTGGAGACCCCATGAGGGTCCCCAGAACCCACTCATTCACCAAAGGTCTCATTGAGGGTCCCCAGATCCCCCCACCACCCAGGGTCCCCTGAGGTGTCCCCGACCTTGTAGCCCTGAAGTGCATCCTCTTACAGCTGTCACCTCTCCTCTGCAGCCCACAGGAAGAGGGCATTTAACGTTCTGCTATGTCTGTAGAGGACAGTGCTGCCCCTAACCAGAGTCCTGACAGGTGCTGGTGTCCAGGGTCTGGGGCGCCTGAGAACAAGGCCCGGGGGGTGGCCCTTCCCCATGCTGCACAGGCCTGACTGGGCTAGAAAGCTGTCCCACAGCCACAGCAAGGACAGCCGCAGGCCAGTGGGCAGCTCTGGGGTCATGTGGGACCTGGGGTGGGGGCTTTGTGGGCTCACTGTGGCCTGACCCCAGGCCCCACCCCCAGGCAAGGAACCCGGCCTGTTTGATGTGGTCATCATTAACGACAGCCTGGAGCAGGCCTACGAGGAGCTGAAGGAGGCGCTGTCTGAGGTGGGCCCCATCCTCCTGCCAGCCTGGGCAGGCCCAAGGGGAGGCCTGGGGCCAGGGCTTTGTTGCCCACGAGGCCACTGAGATCAAATGGGACAGTCTTACCCAAGTACTGGCACGAGACCCAATGGTCCACCATGGAGGGAGTGCAGGAGGCCTGGCCCTTCCTGGATACCAGCCCTCCTGACCCCCGTTCTCACTGCAGGAAATCAAGAAAGCTCAAAGGACCGGCGCCTGAGGCTCTCTTCTCAGGACCCTGGCGCATACGGGACCAGGGCAGCAGCACTGAGCAGCCTCCTTGGCAGGCCCTGCGGCAGCTCTGTGCCCTTGGCTGGCGTGTGGAGTGGAGGGGATGCGTCTCCTGTGGTTGGACCATGCTGGGGTGACCGCAACCCAGCCCCACCAGGCTGTCCCTCAAACACTGGACCCGGGGCTGACATGCTAATAAAATAATGGTTGGATTAGAGAGTCCATAAATGAATGGGACATGGCCCTGAGGTTGGTGTGGGGCCCCGTCGTGATCTGGCCCCCAGCCCCAAGGAGGGCTGCCAGGTGGGCTCTGCCCAGGTATCTGTTTCCTGCTGGACATGCAGGCAGGGAAGGTGACGGGGCCAGTGCCTACCCACCTGGCGGGCCAGCAAGCGGGCAGCAGACAGTGGCTGCACGTGCCAGCCTAAGGCTGCAGGGGTGGTTCCTGGGGGCTACCTCTTGGTGCCTGAGCTCCTGTGGGTCTGGCATGGGCCACAGGTTCCAGGAGAGGCCCCTGAGCCGGCAGCTGGAGGTTCTAGAACTCAAGGTCTGGAGGCTTCCCTTAGGGAGATGCCTGAGTGGAGGGCAGCTGCCCCTCCCTTCCAGCCCCAGGGACCGTGTTGTGTGTGGGGAGCCGATGCTCAGGCCGCCTCCCTCCCTCCTCAGTGCTCCCCCAGCCTGCCTGTCTCAGGCAGCGCAGAGCAGTGCTGCCAGGCACCCCTAGGGTCAGCCCCAGTTCTGGTCTGAGCCCAAGTGAGGTGCTCCTGGGGTGGGGTGCAGACAGAGATGAGCGACCTGGATGGGAGAGGAGGCAGGCAGGGCGCCCGGCCGGAAATGGGGGCGGGGAGCAGAGTCCCCGCCCAGAGCCCAGACGCTGGCTGCCAGACGATACTGGCCAGAGCCGCCCGGACTGGGCCGCAGGGCAGGGGAGGGGAGGTCATGGACAGCCCCCAGGGCAGGTGGACTGAGCTTCTGAGGCTCGGGCTGGCCTTCGACCTGCTTGTGCCTGGAAAGCCCTGCCTGCCGCCCCACCCCCGAGGACAATCAGGGATTCAGACCCTGAGGCCGAGGGGGGAACAATGGGGCCCTTGAGGGCCCCTCCCCCAGCCCCCATTGTGCTTGGTGGCGGGAGGTGGCCCCGGCTCTGCCGAACACCCTCGGGGAGGACCAGCATCCGAGCAGGTGGAAGGGCTCAGAGGGAGACTGGAATTTTCTGACCTGGAGAAGGTAGGGTGCTGGGGCCCATGTGTGCACCGCTGGGGGCCGTTCCCTAGGAGACAGCCTCACCCTGTGCCCCTGGCCTCGAGGCGCTGAAGGAGGGAGGGCTTCCTAAGGACCAGCTGCAGGAGGGGCACTCCTCATGCCTGCCGCCCCTCCTGGGCCCTGCTGTTCCATGAAGATATTGGGGTGGCCCCCCCCACTTGATGTCTGTGTCCTTCAGGCCCAGCTGCCTTCAACCGCAGGGTGGGTGCCAGCCGACAGGGTCTGGTCTGGGACAGCTGGCAAGCAGGAGGGGTGCCTTCAGTACCTCCCCCAGCAGCTGGGGCCTCAGCAGCGGTAGGGCTGGCCTCCGGAACACCAGCCAGCTGCAGTGTGCCCAGGCCCAGCCCCCCACCCTCAGCAGCCCCCCGGAGGTGAGGATCCCGGCCTGCCCCTTATGCAGACAGACTTGGGGCCCTGCTCAGCCCTTTCCTTGGAAGGCCACAAGCCACTCTGACAAGCACTAACCGTGCACTGGGGCCCAGCAGACTCTGTGGTCACAGAGCCGACCCCAGTGGCCGTCAGTGTTGTGATTAACTGGGTGGATGCTCCCCTGGGGTGCTGGGGCAGGCCCTGAGTGCAAGGAAGGGGCGGCATGGCTGAGGAGTGGGAGGCCTGCACCCCGCTGGGAGAGCGGAGCACCCCGGGGCTGCTGCGCAGAAAGGCCACACAGTCCAGGCCCAGGGCCCCATCCCAGGGCTGGATGGCAGTAAGCCCAGGATTCGTGGCTGCTGTGCTGGGTAGGGGGTTCAGGAGGGAAGAGATGGGTTCATGGGCTCTAAGCAGAATGGGTGGAGGGCAGGGACAGCCTTAGGAGGCTGGGGCAGGCATCAGCCCCTGGCGCCCCATGCGCTTATCCCCCAGAGCTCCATTTTTGGAGCGTGTGTGGCTCAGCTCCAGGCCTGCACAGCCCTGGAGACTAGCCTGGGGGAGCTGGCCAGGGTGCAGTGATGACACACTCCCACCTGACCCGGGCCCGGCTTGCCCCTTGGTCCACCTTCAGGAGAGGAACAGCCCCTCACCGCTAGGCCTGGGACCCCGAAGGAGGGGACTTGAGAAAGGGCAACAGAAGGGACTCACACATTCACAGCGCCACCAGCCCCAGGGAGGAGAGAGCTCCATGGGGGAGGGGGCACCAGCCTGGATGCTGCCTGGCCCTGGCAGGGGCTGGGGACCCCGCAGACTCAGCCCCACGCTACGTTCCTCAGCGTCCCCTCACTCCCCTGACGTTCCTGAGCACCATCCTCCGGGGCTTCTGGGGCTCTGGTCAGTTCCGGAGCTGTTGCAGGCCATGGGAGGGGAGCTGTAACGCAGGGAGGCACTTGGGGCCTTGGGGGCACCGTGCCTTCCTGGGTCTCGGCGGTTGGGGGGGGCTCCCTGAGGGACACACATGGTGAGGTTGAGGCAGAATCAGGGAGGGCTCATGGCTGTGTGACCGAGTGTGTGAGCCCACCTCCATGTTGAGCTGGGGCAGCAGTGTGCATGTGGGAGTGTGCATGGTATGTGTGTGCATGCGTGTGTGCAGTGCGTGTGTGTGTGCATGTGGGGAGGAACGTGCGCTGTGTGTGCGTGTGAAGGATGTGTGACGACAGCTTGTGCTCACACCCAGCAGGGCTTAGAAGCTGCACAGGCAGGACAGCGAGACTGGCCACAGAGCTGCTGGGGCAGAGTGGTCTGGAGGGAGAGTTCCGGGCCTGGGGCTTGGGTCCTGGGTGGCCAAGCTCTGTGCCTCCCTCTGGACCAGGGCATCCAGAGGAGCATGGCTGAGGCTGCACTCCAGGCTGACCATCCCAGGGCCTGGGCTGTCCAGGACGGGCAGCTGGGGGCCCAGGCAGGGACACACGGGATGGATGCAGGAGCTGCCACCACAGAGCTGAGCTGGGGGCATCAGGGCAGGGGGCTACGGCCTGTCGGGCCGACGGGTGAGGAGACGTTGAGGCCTGCGGGTGGGTGAGTGCTGTAGCCCCCCGAGTGAAGACGGCCCCCACACAGCCCTGCAGCAGAGTGGAGGGGTGGGAGGGGACCGTGCCTGCAGAAGCTCCAGGGAAGTGGGACGGAGAACCTGCTTTGGACTGTGCGGACGAGCAACAGCACAGGGCCCACCATGCGCTGGGGTCCCGTCGTTTTCAGGGAGGGGAGGAGCCTGCCCCAGGGTCCCCACCTGGTGAACTGTGCTGTGTGCGTGGTGCCTGCCTGGCAGCCTAAACTACGAAAAATACCCGCCCTGTGCAGCCTGCCCCAGGAGGGCCTGCGGGGGAAGGAAATACCTGGGCCCCTGACCCTGCACTGCAGACCCGGGCGGGGTGGGGCGGAGCTCATACTGCTGCGCCCCAGAACCCGTGTTTAGACCCAGGGTGAGCAGGGGCTTGATGGAGGAGGAGGCCCGGCTCTGACTGGCGTCCTGATGTGCCAGGACACCGGTCAGAGCTGGCCCAGCTGGGTTTGCAGAAGGGCGGCCTCCGCCTGGGCCTGCTTGCCTTGAAACCCCTACCAGAGGTGGCCCCTGCTGTGAGCCCCACCCCCCCGCCTCACCGTGAGCCCCCCATCCCCCCGCCTCACCATGGGCCCCCCATTCCCCCGCCTCACCGTGGGCCCCCCACTCCCCCCCCGCCTCACCGTGGGACCCCACTCCCCCCCGTGGGCCCCCCACTCCCCCCAGCCTCACCGTGGGCCCCCCACTCCCCCCAGCCTCACCGTCTGTCCCCCCACCCCCCCGCCTCACCGTGAGCCCCCCACTTCCCCGCCTGTGAGCCCTCACGGTGAGCCCCTTGGCTTTTGCCACGCACCCCGTTGAAGTCCTTCCTGTGAGCCCCTCATGCCACCAGGGTGACACTGCCCCCATTGTGAGGCCCCCTTTCACACCCTGGCCTAGGAGCGAGCCCCCATGAGCCCCTGGTCCCCGATAAGAGAACCCTGTGAGCCCCTGGCCCTCCACCAATGCCCACATCCTCCTCTACTTCCCACAGCCTTCCCCGGGGCTGACCCCACCTCACCACTCCCACACCTGGGCCAGGCAGCGTCCTGGCTGGTGGCCTCCTGCGGTCACCCCTCTACCCCGCCCTGACACATGTTACTAATCCCAGCAGCTGCCCCCTCACAGACTCTGAAGCCCACGGGCGCCTCCAGCTCTAGCCAAGCTGAAGCCCCTCCCCACCAATCCTCGTCCTGGGTGCCCTGGAGGTGTAGTTTTGGGGTGAGATCTCTCTTGGACCTGTGTGCACAGACAGCCTGCAAATCCCAGGCCCGGCTCCCTGGGGGCCAGCACCCCTCCCCTCTGACAACCTCATCCTGCAGCACTGGACAGTGCCCACCTCAGCTTGTCCCGCCTCTGTGTCAGGGGTCCTTTCTTTTTAAGTAAGAGTTTATCTTATAGCACTTTCACAGAAAAGGGCCAAGGCGCGATGGCTCATGCCTGTAATCCCAGCACTTTGGGAGGCTGAGACAAGAGGACTGCTTGAGACCTGCGGTTAGCTACGATTGTGCCACTGCACTTCTCCAGCCCAGGCGACAGGGCAAGGCCCCATCACTCCTCCAGCCCGGGCGACAGAGAGAGGCCCCATCACTCCTCCAGCCCGGGCGACAGAGAGAGGCCCCATCACTCCTTCAGCCCGGGCGACAGAGCGAGACCCCATTAAAAAAAACGGACATGGGGTCCCGCTCTGTCGCCCAGGCTGGAGGAGTGCAGTAGTGTGATCTCGGCTCACTGCACCCAACCCCTCCCAGGTTCAAGCGATTGTCCCACCTCAGCCTCCCAAGTAGCTGGAACTACAAGCACATGCCTCCATGCCTGGTTCATTTTTGTATTAAGACCCCATCGTTTAAAAAAAAAAAATTGCCCAGCATGGTGGCACGCACCTGTAGTTCCAGCTACTCAGGAGGCCAGAGGTGGGATTGCTTGAGCTCAATAAGATTTACAGAAAAGCTGTGAGGATAGTGCCGAGTTCCCACAGACCCTACACCCAGTTTCCCCGTTGCTGACATCTTGCAGTAGCGTGACATGCTCTCACAACCAATGGACCAGTATCGAGCTGGGATTATCCTCGCTGTCTGGATGGACACTGGCCATGGGGTGTCCACGCCGTCGGGATGGACACTGGCCATAGGGAGTCCACGCCGTTGGGATGGACACTGGCCATGGGGTGTCCACGCCTTCTGGAGGGACACTGGCCAGGTGCTCTGTAGGGTGCCCCTTGGGTGGGATCCCTTTCAGCCTCATGCTTCCTTGTGAGTCTTCAGGGGGATGGGTTTTGGGAGGAAGACTATGGAGTTGACGGGACCTTCCCATGAGATGCCATGAAGTGTCCACGCCATCCAGGACGCTTGTGGTGGCACTTTGGCCACCTGGCCAGGGTTGGCGTAGGGTGTGGGCTGTAAGGGTGCTCTCCGTCTCTCCCTCCTACACCCTCTGAAGCCAGGTTACCAGGTGCAGCCCGCAGGCAGGGCTGGGGGTCCACTTGGCTGCTTTGGACTGACTGCACGAGGAGCTGTCTCCTGCCCCTTGTTCGGTTATCCATTCAGGCACAGCCCTGGGCAAACTATGAGCCAGTCTGTAATCTGTAACACAAGACTACTCTGTTTCCTTCACTGCTCGGAGGGACCTGGCCTCCGGCACCGGCGCCTGGCGTGCAGGTGGTGCACCCCCAGCCTTCCTCTCTGACTCTACGGTTGCCTCAGGCTCCTCTGTGCGTTCCCAGCGCCAGCCCTAGGGTCTGCCCGTTCCCCGCCAGGGGTTCCTGAGTCCTGTGATTGAGTGTGGAGGTAGGAACCAAGGCCTGGGCCCCAGGTGGGCTCTTGCTTCTAGGGTGTTTTTACACTGAGGCCTTTTCAGGGGCCAGAGCAAAGTGTGTGTGAACTCAGGTGCATCCACACGTCTTTATTTTCTGTGAAACCACCCACGTCTCTAGCCGGGCGTGGTGGCACGTGCCTGTAATCCCAGCTATTCAGGAGGCTGAGGCGGAGAATCGCTTGAACCTGGGAGGCAGAGGCTGCGGTGAGTGTAGATCACGCCACTGCACTCCAACCTGGGCAACAAGAGCGAAACCTCATCTCCCTGACTCTGTGAGACACACCCCTCGGTTTCCAGCTGTGATCGTCATCACATGGAATAGTCACAAGAAGCACACAGTGACATAGCGACAGCCTCAGGCAAGGGCTGAACCTGCGTGCACGCCTGTGCGTGTGTGTGTGGCGGGGCCAAGCAGCAAAGGCTTCTGGCTGGAGTGGGCTCCAGCCAGTGTGGCAGCCATGGGCAGAGCGCACGAGGGGATGTCTGGAGCCAGGCGTGGAGTGGGGCAGAGGATATGCCGCTAGGACAGGTGAGGCTGGGCACTTGCTCTGGTCAGGAGTCACGCTCAGGGCGGGAGGCCTGCTGGGTAGGTGTCCTAAGGCTCTCTAGGCTGCTGGGCGAGGAGTGAAGTGCTGGAGGCAGCGCCAGGCTCAGGACTGGCTGGGATGAGGAGGCTGTTCTGCAGGGCACGATGGCATTTGGGTGTGGACATCTGGCTCTGGTGGTGCCTGCTGGGTGCTGAGTGCTTATGTTGGGGGTGGCAGCAGGCCCAGGAGAGAATTATGGGCTGGGGGTGTGGCACTGAGACCAGGGCCTGGGTTCTTCCAGGCCATTCCCCAAACCACTATGTGGCCGTAAGTGACACAGCCCCTCAGAGCGAAGCGCAAGCCCTCCGATGCGAGGGCACATCAGCCCGGGGCCGAGCCACGGTGGTCTTCAGAGCTGAGCCGATGGCGCCATTTTCTCAGCTGAGTCAGGGAAGCCACTTGGCAGTCAGCCGCAGCGGGAGTGCTCACACCATGGGCACCGGCGGGCACCATGACTGCAGGTGGTCCCCAGAGAGCCGCTTGCTCAATATTGCCCCCACGCAGCTGGGCAGGCCGGCCCTGGCACTGAAGCCCTACCGCTCCGTCTCTCCCTTGAGCCTCCTCTGTCTTAGGTTCCTGTCTGGCTGGGATCGGTGGGCCGAAGCCCGCTGTGATCTGACAGGCGGGGAGGGAGGGGGACCTGCCTACCGGAGCCAGGGGGAGAAGGGAGGTGGCCCCAGGGCTGGAGTGTGCCAGCCTATGCAGCAGGGTCTGTGATCCAAGGAGGGAGAGCTCCTGCAGCTCCCCTGCCCACCCTCTCCTGGTGGCTGCCCCAGGGCCAGTACCTGCTCCTGGGTCGCTGGGGCAGGAGACCCCTTAGCTCCCTCCCCTTCTGGCCCCCTCCCCTTCTGGGAGGCAGCAGTGGCAGGTGTGGGACCAGCAGCAGTCGCTGGTGAGGCTCCTGGCCTCTGTGCAGCTGATGTGCCCTGGCATCTGAAGGCTGGCGCTTCACTCTGGGGGGCTGTGTCACTTGGGCCCACACAGTGGTCCTGGGAATGGCCTGGAAGAACCTGGGTCCTGGTCTGAGGGCCACGCCTCCATATGTGTGATCACACGTGTGAGTCCATAGGTGTGTCTGCACGTGTGTGCATGTATGTGGTTGTGCATACATAGGCACACTGTTTGCATGCATGTGGGTCTGCATGTGAGTGCATACAGGCATGCCTGCGGATGTACACTGGTGATAGTTTGCACATATACATCTGTGTTTGTACCTGTGTGTGTCACATATGTGCCCTATGGCGTTAATCTATTTGCATGTGTATCTGTGTATGTGTGTACATGTGTACATGTGTGCATGCACATGTATCTGCATATGCATCTGTGCATGTTCGTGCATGTGCAGGTGTGCGCATATGTACAAGTGTGTACACGTGTGAGTGTGGGTGTGTATCTGAGTGTGTCTGCACATGTGAATGTGTGTGGCTCTGAGGGGTACTGCACAGATGTGAGGAAGCAGGGCCATTTCCCCAGGAACCCTGACTGCCCCCTCTTCCTGCCCCGGGTGGGGAGGCCTCAGCTGCATAAAGAGGCCGGGAGCCTCACCAGCGGCTGCTGCTGGTCCCACACCTGCCGCTGCTGCCTCCCAGGCCAGGTACCGGGAGGGGGCCAGAGGCATAGGGAACTAAGGGGTCTCCTGCCCCAGCGACCCAGGAGCAGGTACTCATCTGGGGGCAGCCACCAGGAGAGGGTGGGCAGGGGAGCTGAGCACAGACCCTGCGGCACAGCCCCTCCTGGGCACTTGCCCACTTTGGGCTGGCTGGTCTGCGGCACAGCTGTCTCTGAGGGTCGCAGATGCTGAGTGTGGCCTCAAATCACGGAGTCTATAACTTTGCTGGACACCTTCCCTCCTGGACAGACGCCTGCCTTCATCCTGACCCCAGCTGGGGACCGTCTGGGTTGGGACTGTGGAGGACCAGGAGCCTAGGCTGGTTGGGGGGAGCCCTGGGACCGTAGGCGCCTGGAAAGGGCAGCGGGATCAGCCGGGGGCTGGAGGGAGGATGGAGGTCCCTTGTGGAGGTGGAGGGACCCCCCACGGCCCCTGTGCAGGGTGTGGAGGGAGGCAGAGCAGGGCCACTGGGGGCCAAGGGGCTATGGAGACTGCGGACTGGTGGCACTTTCAGGTCTGGGGGCTGATGGTGGTTCAGGCATGGGAGGCTGTGAAGGACAGGGCTGATGGGGCTGCAGGGTGGGGGCCAATGGGGCCACAGGGATTTGGGGGCTAGGGAGCTGGAGGGGCCAGGAGGGATTAGGTGGCTAGGCAGGCTGGGGAGACCCTCCAGATGCTGAAACCCTCTGGGACCCTCCCCAGTAACCTGGGTGCGGCTGGGGGCTGGGGTGGTGGCCATGGGTGCAGTGGACACTGAGACCCCCAGTCCCCGCACACTCGAAGTTGCTTGCCTCAGTGTCCCCACCTGCCTCAGGAAGGCAGCTCACCCAGCTGGGGCCCTGCATCTGCACGAGCAGGGGCCGGATCAGGTGGGGGCTTTCGCTTCTGTTTAAGGTGGTACGCTGCACGTCATCCGGTGTGTGAGCAGAGGGGCCAGCTGCGAGGCGAGCCTCGAGCCCCAGCTCCGAGCTCTGCGCGCCGGCAGCTCCTCGGTGCAGGCCCCTGGCTGACCCCCGCCCCGCCCCGCAGGACCTGCCCGCCCGCCCCTATGACCAACATGAGCTGGAGCTTCCTGACGCGGCTGCTGGAGGAGATCCACAACCACTCCACCTTCGTGGGCAAGGTGTGGCTCACGGTGCTGGTGGTCTTCCGCATCGTGCTGACGGCCGTGGGCGGCGAGGCCATCTACTCGGACGAGCAGGCCAAGTTCACCTGCAACACGCGGCAGCCGGGCTGCGACAACGTCTGCTACGACGCCTTCGCGCCCCTGTCGCACGTGCGCTTCTGGGTCTTCCAGATCGTGGTCATCTCCACGCCCTCGGTCATGTACCTGGGCTACGCCGTGCACCGCCTGGCTCGCGCGTCTGAGCAGGAGCGGCGCCGCGCCCTCCGCCGCCGCCCCGGGCCCCGCCGCACGCCCCGGGCGCACCTGCCGCCCCCGCACGCCGGCTGGCCCGAGCCCGCCGACCTGGGCGAGGAGGAGCCCATGCTGGGCCTGGGCGAGGAGGAGGAGGAGGAGGAGCCGGGGGCGGCCGAGGGCGCCGCCGAGGACGCGGAAGAGGCCGGCGCGGAGGAGGCGTGCCCCAAGGGTGCCGGCGCGGACGGGAAGGCGGCGGGGACCCCGGGCCCGGCCGGGCAGCACGACGGGCGGAGGCGCATCCAGAGGGAGGGCCTGATGCGCGTGTACGTGGCCCAGCTGGTGGCCAGGGCGGCCTTCGAGGTGGCCTTCCTGGTGGGCCAGTACCTGCTGTACGGCTTCGAGGTGCGGCCGTTCTTCCCCTGCAGCCGTCGGCCCTGCCCGCACGTGGTGGACTGCTTCGTGTCGCGCCCCACTGAGAAGACGGTCTTCCTGCTGGTCATGTACGTGGTCAGCTGCCTGTGCCTCCTGCTCAACCTCTGCGAGATGGCGCACCTGGGCCTGGGAAGCGCGCAGGACGCCGTGCGCGGCCGCCGCGGTCCCCCGGCCCCTGCCCCCAACCCCGCGCCGCGGCCCCCGCCCTGCGCCTTCCCGGCCGCGGCCGCCGGCTTGGCCTGCCCGCCCGACTACAGCCTGGTGGTGCGGGCGGCCGAGCGCGCTCGGGCGCACGACCAGAACCTGGCAAACCTGGCCCTGCAGGCGCTGCGCGACGAGGCGGCGACCGGGGACCGCGACCGGGACACTTCGCCGTGCGCGGGCCTCCCTGCGGCCTCCCGGGCGCCCCCCAGGGCGGGCGCCCCCGCGTCCGGAACTGGCAGTGCCACCTCTGCGGGCACGGTCGGGGAGCAGGGCCGGCCCGGCGCCCAGGAACGCCCAGGAGCCAAGCCCAGGGCGGGCTCCGAGAAGGGCAGCGGCAGCAGCAGGGACGGGAAGACCACCGTGTGGATCTGAGGCGCGGGCTTGCGAGCTGGCGGGGGGGGGAGGAGGAGGGTTGTGGGGCTCCCGTGGAAACCTGTGACCCCTTCAACTCAGCTTGCTCCTTAGCCTGTGGCCT
Organism: Aotus nancymaae; assembly: GCF_030222135.1. NCBI lineage: Eukaryota > Metazoa > Chordata > Mammalia > Primates > Aotidae > Aotus > Aotus nancymaae. The sequence continues at coordinate 31,379,277 of NW_026988445.1, read as the reverse complement.
CAGGCAGACCCTGCCCAGAGGGGCAGCCAGGCTGCTCAGGGAAGGGGCTGAAAGCCGCGGAGGAGTGCCCTGGCTTGGTCACCGCTGGGGCCAAGGTGGGGTGGGGAGGGGGCCTAGGAGGCAGGAAGGGCCCTCTGCTGTGGTCTGAGCCCCAGGGGGCTGGGGCACTGAGGACTCCACCCCATCCTGAGCTGGAATGAGTCCTCTGGGATGCCAGCTTCCCTGGAGCAACCAAGGAGGCCCCAGGGTGCCCAGCATGGGCATCAGTTGGTGTGTGTGGGGCTGCTTGTCCCCATTCCCTGCAACAGCAAATGGGGCGGCTCCTTCAGCCCTCACCCTCCCAGCCCCAAACTGAGACCCACTGGGAGCTGGGAGCCTGGGGTGGACAGTGCCACAGCCTCTGAGCTTCTGCGCCGCCAGCCTTCCCTTCCTCTGGGAGACTTGGAGCTCTGCAAAGATGTTGGCCATGCCTTGCAGCTTGGACCCAATGGTTGGTTGCAGCCTGGGGGCTTGGCCATGCTGGGGGAAGGGGGCTCTTCCTGCCCATGGCCTCTCTGCGCTCCTCCCTAATTCAGACCCAGCCTCCGGAAGAAAGGGAGTAAAATAAAATCCTTTTTGTTTATAACCTTGTGTGTACATGTGTATGCATCTGCACGTGTGGCTGCGTGTGACTGCATCCACATGTATGTGCATTGCATGCATGTGTGGGAGCGTGCATACATGTGTATGATGGGTGTGTGTGCATGGCTACCACATGGGGAGACGTGGCTTAGCTCCAAGAGACCCCTCCCCAGGGACAGGCAGGGGAGTACAGCCACAGAAGAGCCCCATAGCTTGTCGCAAAACACTCGGGGACTGCTCAGTGCAGGCAGCGTGCTGGGGGCAGGGGCGGGTGGGGCTGGGCAGTGAGAAAGAAAGGGCAGCTCAGAGCCCCAAGTCAGGTCACAGCTCAGTGGATGGAGGGCGGCTGTCTCGGGCCCTGTTGTGACCAGGATGTCGGTCAGAGCCTGCAGGGGTGGCTCTGGCGAGGGGCAGAGAGGGCTCAGGAGCCCTGGAACACTCCAGGTGACTGGCTCCCTCCCAGCCTCCCTTAAACCTGGTGCAGCCTGGCTGGCCGCCCCTCCTGGGCTGCACACCCCTATCTCCGTGGTGTCCCCCAGCCAAGACCCAAGCCTGGGCTGGGCCCCCAGTCTCACCCAAGCCTGACTCCCGGCAGATGCCAACTGCAAGCTGAGCCCCTCTCCTTTCTGGGGCTTGCCTGGCTGACCTCGGCCCCAGGTCAGCCCCGACTGGTGGAGCCGTGGACGGGAATGCTCAAAGTGCAGCCTCAGGGAAGAAAGCGAGCACGAACCCCAGGGGGTCCGCTGCAGCGGGATGCACCAGGGGCCTCTCCAGGGCAGGGAGGGGCGGGGCTGACGCACCAGGGGCCTCTCCAGAGCGGGGAGGGGCGGGGCTGTGCTGCTGACGGTGCCGCCGTGGGGGAGACCAGGTCTCTGTGGTGAGGGCCGTGGCGCCCAGCCGTGCTGGGCAACTGGGCATGGCTCACCCTTCCTCCGCCTTTGCTTCTGCTCAGGCCTGCTCAGACAGGGCCACCCGCGTTAGGAAGGCCAATCTGCTTTCCTCAGTCCACCCATTCAAGCGTTAGTCTCATCCGGAAATGCCCTCACAGACATGCCTAGAATAATGTGTGACCCCATATCTGGGCACCCCGTGGCCCAGTCAAGTGAACACAAAGTGAATCATCACAGGCCGGGCACTGTCTCACGTCTGTAATCCCAGCACTTTGGGAAGCTGAGGTGGGAGCATCACTTGAGCCCAGGAGTTCAAGACCAGCCTGAGCAACACAGACCCCATGTCTACAAAACCTTTAAAAGTTAGCGGGGCGCAGTGGCATGCACCTGTGGGCCCGGCCCAGGAGGCTGGGGTGGGAAGATCACTTGAGCTGCGGAGGTGGAGGTTGCAGTGAGCTGTGATTGCACCACCGCACTCCAGCTGGGACAGCAGAGCAAGACCCCGTCTCAAAATAAATAGAAGTGGCCGTCACAGGCAGATGAAGCAGAGCTGCTGCTCTGGGGAACTTCGGTCTCTGGCTGTGTATCTAGATACAGATCTAAAAGTAGGATATAGTACATTCTGTTTCTCTGGAGAACCCTGACTGTACACATCCCTCCGCAGAGCTGTTAAGAGGGCACTGAGCTGCGAGGACAGCTGGAAAGGACCCCTAACTTGGAGGGTGTGTCCACTGGGACTACAGAGACACAGCACCCCACGCCGGGTGCCTTAAACAACAGACACGGGTTGTCTCGCGGTCCTAGAGCGGAAGGCCAAGACTGAAGTGTGGGCAGGGCCGATTCCTCCCGGGCACCCCCGCCTGGGCCCGTGGACACTGTCTCCTCCGTGTCCTCACAGGGCTGTCCCTCTGTGTGCATCTGTGTCCTAATCTCCTGTTCTTTTAAGGACACCAGCCGCCGTGGATTAGGGCCCACCCCAATGAACTCATTTTAACTTAATCACCTCTTTAAAGGCTTTGTCTCCAATTATAGCGACATTCTGAAGTTCCTGCAGGTTAGGACTTCGACACAGGAATTTGAGGGGACAACTGCCCATATTAGAGGGTAGATGCCCAATGGGAAGCTGGATTGTCACAAGAGAAGGGGAGATGGGGCTGGAGGACAGACCTCCCTTCCTGGAGACTTGGGGACAGGCGGGCCACGTTGGATTTGTGAACGTCTGCTGGAGGCTTAGGCTCTGCTGCCACAACTGCCCAGTGGGGTGGCCCTGGCTGTGCAAGCCCCAGCCTCCCTGCCATCTGCTAGTTCCCCTCTAAGACCAAGTCCTTGATAATCGGTACGTTCCCACAATGTCATGCCTGAGCCCCGAGCCACAAGCAGGGCTGGCGTCTCCCACTACAGCGGGTTGCGGTATCTTAGCGGCTCCAGTCTGCGGACTCCCAGAGGCTAACCCCGTCCCACACACCTGGCGCTTCACAGTCACCTGTGAAAACACCAAGCCTTGGTTTCCCCAGCGACTTGGGGTGGCCGTGACGGTGATGAGCTGAGGCTGACACTGCTGACACCACAGCCCCCTCCCTCCTCTGTCCTGCATCTTCCTGGCTCTGGGGCCGGCTGGCGGTGCCAGGTGGGGGGACAGTCGCTGGCGGGCCCAGCTTTGTGCACAGCAGGGCAGAGCCCGGCCGGGGCGGAGCAGGCTGGCGGGCTGGGCCTCCTCGTCTCACCTCCATCCGTTTCCACGGCCTCAGCCAACTCTCGGCCACTCGTGGGAGGGCGCAGTGGGGCGGGGGCCAGCTGCTCAGAGACTACCCCAGAATGGGCAGGGGTGCTCTCTTTCCTCTAGGAAGGGAGGAAGCCCTGAGGCGAGAATAACAGGAAAGCACCTTCCCCCAACCCCCAAGGACCTGGGAAGCAGGGCTGCGACCCCCCGCCCAGGCGCTTTCCAGTTCTCAGCCCCCTGGCCCCAGCTGGTCCCTGAGGCCAGGACGGGGGCTGGGTTTCCTCCCCCAGGTGCCAGGTCCCAGTCCCCTGCCTGCTGATAAGGGGAACAGCAGCCCCGGGCTGGCCAGCCTGGTGTGGAAGGTCCAGGGAGGCTTCTTGGAGGTGGCGTGGAGCCAGGCGTCACAGGCTCTGGCACTGGGCCGTGGCCCCTGCGACTCTGGGTCTGAAAGCTCTCTTTTGTTTCCTCTGAGTCCATCTGACCCGGAGTGGCCCCGTGTGGTGGTGGTGGCTTCTTTGGGGTGGGGGGCCCTCGGCAGGATGGATTGGGAGCCGCCGGGCCCGGCCCAGGGCGCCAGGTTGCTGCGTGCCCTTCCTGCTGCCTGTGCAGGGGCGGAAGCAAATTCCTCTGCCGGCTGAGGCCCAGGCTGACGTGAGGCTGGAGGAACTCGACTCCCGCCTGTGGGTGTTGTCATCGCCACCCCCCGCCCTGGGTGTCATCCTGCCTGGCTTCCGCTCTGTCCGCATGGGGCTGCCCAGGAGGCACCGGGTCACCCTCAGGAACGCCAGGCTCCAGCAAAGGAAGGGGTGGCGACTGCGGCTAGGAAGTGCATTCTAGGCCCGGCCTGTCTCAAAGAGGAAGTGGCAGCTGGCAGGGGACTGAGGCCCAGGGACCTTGGGGGACCCAGCTGAGTCACTCCAGGCCCCTCACCATGCCCGACCTCTCTCCTGGTTGGGTAGGAAGGGACCCAGGACCTCACAGGGCTTGGGGCAGGTGGGGAGGCCGTTAGGAGGGTTCAGAAGGGTCAGCAGGAGCTCTGGGGACGGGGATGCTGCAGCAGGGGGAGTGGCCTCCATGGCCTCCCCTGGCCTCTATGGCCACGTCCAGGGCCTGCGGGAATTCGGTGACTGCCCAATGTCACCTGAGCCCCTAAGACATGCCAGGTGCTGGTCCAGACCCTTGGGACACGGCAGGGAGCTATGGCAGGGATTCTCTGCTTGGCCAAACTCCGGATGGGATCTGGAACCTTCTCCTGGGCCCATCTGTGCACTTGCTTAGAAAATCCAGTTTTAGTAAGAGCCCTGCCGAGTCAGTTTAGCCAGAAGTCCACACCCTGGATATCTGCTCACCCTTGGTGACACGTGATCAGTTCCCTCATTTTCCACTGTCCCCTGGTGACGTCTGATCACCCCGCCTGCCTGCAGCAAGGACCCTGGGAGGTGGGTTTAGCCAGACACCCCCTCAGCCCTGACGTCTCCTCTCAGTCATTCCCATCTTCGGACCCCACGCTGCTCCGCGGCTTCTCCACTCCCCACCTGCCTTATTGGGGTTGAGCCCCGTCTCCCGCAAGGCCCCAAGGCAGGGCCCACACCACATGCTGTGCCGTGGTGCAGTCCTCCTCACGGACACTGAGACATGTCATGAGGAATTCTTTCTTCAACAGCTACACAAAGACCTCTGCTTGTCTGGACTCTGTGCCATAAAGACACTTTGAAGAAGTCTCCATTGGGGCTTTGAGGGCCATGGAGAAAGGAATGTGTCAACAGGGTACACGGGCCCCAGGAGGCCAGCAAGGTGGGCCCAGCTCGGACCAGGGCAGTCAGACGCTAGGACTGAAGGCTGCTGGGGCCACCTTGTGGATGCGTCACCTACTACCAGAGAGAGTGGCCACTGCACAGGCCTGCTCAGCAGGGGGCATGGGACATCATGGCAGTGTGCAGTTCCTGCCTAAACCATCCTCTGTGAGTTCAGCTGTGAAGAGACGATGAGTCACTGGAAGGACGTTTTGCGGGAGGACAGGCTGGGCTCCAGGGAGGGCTTGGCGTCCTGCACTAAAGAGAACTGCAGACACGACGGGGGTGACCCTGGCCTGAAAAGCAGCAGTGACCAAAGATGTGATTGGAAACCGTGATTGTGTCTTGTTATGTCACATTGATTAGGGGTGTGGAGGGGCTGTGGGCAGGATGGTGCCTGTCCTTATCCATGGAGACATTTGGGGACAGAGTCTCCTGCTGCCTGCAGCTGACGTCCCAATCGTCCAGCAAATGAAGAAAAGATGACACAGACAGATTAGGCAGAGGCAGCCACATGTGGACAGCTGGCAAACTGGTAGGTACCCTTATAAAGAGAGGAAGCGGGCGGGCATGGTGGTTCACGCCTGTCATCCAGCACTTTGGAGGCTGAAGAGGGTGAATCACTTGAGTCCATGAGTTCGAGACCAGCCTGGGCAACATGGGGAGACCCTGTCTCTACAAAAAATACAAACATTACCCGGCGTGGCTACCCAGAGGCTGAGGCGGGAAGATTCCTTGAACTCCAGAGCTCGAAGTCAGCCTAGGCAACACAGCCAGGTCCTGCCTTTACAAAAAATAAAAATAAAAACGGGAATGCTGACACATGCTAGACCGCGGATGGACTTTGAGGACACCGTGCTGAGCGAAATAAGCCGTCGCGAAGGGCAAATCCCGGACGATGCCGCTCCTGTGAGGTCCCTGGAGGCACGTTCAGGGAGGCAGACGGCAGAAGGGGGATCCAGGGGTTGGGGAGTGGGAGTTTAACGGGGAGTTTCAGGTTGGATGAAGAGGTTCTGGAGATGGGTGGCGGTGCCAGACACGGGTGGGTGAAGGCGAGGAATGCCTCCGACGGTGCACCGGAAGGTGGTTAAGAGGTGAGCAGAAACCACACTGCATGCAGGGGTTGGAGCCTGCGCGCTGACGGACAGGCCGAGCCCCGCCCCCGAAACACACCCCGCGTACGATGCCCCACCCAACCCGCAGGCACGCTCGCCCCGCTCGCTCCGCTCGCCCCTTCCAGCCCCGGCGGCCCTGCTCTTCACGCACGCACGCTGTCTGCCCCGCCCCGCGATGCCCCGCCCCTTCTCGCCTCCCTCTGGCGGCCACCGCCAGGGGACGCTGTAGCACTCGCCCCTCCCGCTTCCTTCGGCCCCTCCCGCCGCCGCACTCCTGTGCAAGATGGCGGCCGCGGCGCTGCTTCGAAGCGCGGCTCCGGGGCGCGGAGGCCCGGCCGGGAGCTGGCGGCTGCGCGTGGCGCCGAGGCGCCGCCTGACTCAGGGTTCCTGCAGTCGCAGCGGCGACCCCACGGCCGGAGCGGCCTGGGCCTGCTTCCGGCTGGACGAGCGCGCGCTGCTGCGCGTGCGCGGCCCCGACTCGGCGCCCTTCCTGCTAGGGTTGCTGACCAATGAACTGCCGCTTCTGGGTCCCGCCGCCGCGGATGCCCCGCCCCCTCCGCGTGCGGGCTACGCCCACTTCCTGAACGTGCAGGGCCGGACGCTCTATGACGTCATTCTGTACGGGTGAGCGCGGGCGGGGAGGGCGCCCAGGGGACGGGCACCCAGGGAAGTGGCCAGGGACCGGCACCCAGCGGCAGGGCGGGCTCCCGGGGCCTGCAGAGGGCGTGGGAGGTGGGGTGGAAGCTCACGGGCAGGTGGGCCAGAGACGCACCCAGGGGCAGCCACCCAGAAGATTCCACTTGGGATGGACACCCAGGGGAAGCTCACCCAGGGCCCAGCACCCAGAGGCTCGGCTTGACACCCAAGGATGGGTCAGTGACTCACCCAGAGGAGGCCTGGGTACCCACCATTATCAGAACAGAGGCGCCTCTAGGTGGGCACCTCCCAAGTGGGCCACCTGGTCAACCTTCTCCCTCCGTAGGGACAGGGGGCTCAGGGGCCCCGCCTGGTAGCAGAGCTGTGTTTCTGAGTGCCAGCTTGTGCTGACACTCCGAGTTCTGTGTTCCCTGTGTTTCTCTGTGTCCCCTCCCAGATCTCCCCATTGCTGGCACATTTGCATTTGGCTCGGTCATCTGTGCTGACAACATCAGGACTGTCAGTGATGTTCATGCTGGGTCAGGGCCTTGACTGCTTATAGCCTTGGGTTCCCTTGCCCAGCTTCCGGAGACCTGGATCCCTGACACCTCCGCTGAGTGCTGTGGGCCTGGATCTCACCGCCTGCCTGCTGCTCTCCCCCGTGGCGGATCCTGATCCTTCTCTTCAGCTTACTCCTGTATTTTGGTTTCAGAGGATGGACACCTTTTTGATGACGTCCTGAGCTACGTGGGGTGAATTTTTGGACTCACTGTGTGTCTGCCAGTGGCTTTACCTGATATCCTGACTGGCTGTAAAAATCTTAGCTTGGAAATTGTCACTGAGAATGTTCACATGACAATCTTGCTGCCAGCTTTTCTGAGACGTCTAGTGCCGTTCTTATTTCCAGTCCTTTGTACATGAACTGTGTTTTTCTCTGGAAGCTTTTCTTTAACCCTGATGTCATGAAATGTGTCTTAGTTTGGCCTTTTTCCATATCACATTGCTGGGCACTTACTGGGCTCTTTAAATCTAGAACCAGAGTCTGTGAAATATCAGACCTAGCCCATTGCCTGTATTTATAATAAAATTCTCTGGGACCCTGACCCATTGGATTCCATGTGGTGTGGGGCTGTTTTTTTTTTTTTTTTTTTTTTTTTTTTTTTGAGATGTAGTTTTGCTCTTGTTGCCCAGGCTGGAGTGCAGTGGTGTGATCTTGGCTCTCTGCAACCTCCGCCTCCAGGGTTCTAGAGATTGTCCCGCCTCAGCCTTCTGAGTGGCTGGGACTACAGGTGCCTGCCACCACACCCAGCTAATTTTTGTATTTTTAGTAGAGACAGGGTTTCACCATATTGGCCAAGCTGGTTTCAAACTCCTCACCTCTGGTGATCCATGCAGCTTGGCCTCTCAAAGTGCTGGGATTACAGGGTTAGCCACCACGCCCAGCCTGGGGCTGCTTTTGTCTAGAGTGGCAGAGTTGTGGCGCGAGTGTGGGCCTCAAGCGTAAGTTATTCACCGGCCCTTTATAGAAAATGTGCCCACCTCAGCTCAGTAGGCTTAAATCTCCATGCCCCCAGTTCCGAGATGTAGTCATCGTTGTTTGTCTTATATATTCGTTACATTCCATTCAGCTGCTTTAATTTCTTCGTCTTTGATTCTCTTGGCCCCCGTGTCAGCACGTGTTGTTCACATGTTAGCCTTGCGATGACAATGTTTGCTCCCCAGATTCCCTCCCTTATTTCTGCATTCCTCTTTGTCCTTTTCCCTTCGAGTCCGGGTTCCATTGAATTCCTATTCTTGATAAGTGTTCTGCCCGGCGCAGTGGCTCACGCCTGTATTCCCAGCACTTTGGGAGACTGAGGTGGGCAGATCACCCGAGGTCGGGAGTTCAAGACCAGCCTGGCCAACACAGTGAAACCCTGTCTCTACTAAAAATACAAAAATCAGCCAGTCGTGGTGGTGCATGCCTGTAATCCCAGCTACTTGGGAGGCTGAGAGAGGACAATCTCTCGAACCTGGGAGGCGGAGGTGTGGTGAGCCGAGATCCCACTCCGGCCTGGGCAATGAGTGCTCTACAGTGTAAAGTACAGGTGAGCATTGAACAGCATGGGTTCGAAATGCATGGGTCACTTGTACCTGGATTTTCCTTCGCCTGTGCCACCCTGAGACAGCAAGACCAACCTCGCCCTCCTCCTCCTCAGCTACTCAGTGTGAAGACCATGAGGACGCAGACCTTCACTCAGTGAGGAGAAACTGCATTTCCTCTTCCTTAGGATTTTCTTCCTGGGATTTGTAGCTTACTGTATTGCAAGAGTACAGTATATAATAGCATGAAACATACAAAGTGCCACTTGACTGCTTATGTTATACATGAGGTGTCCAGTCAGCAGAAAGCTGTTAGTTAAGATTCTGTGGGGGTCACAGCTTAAAGGTGGGTTTCCAACTGTATGGGGGCTGGTTCCCGAAGCCCTTGCGTCGTTCAAGGCTCAGCTGTCTGTCCTTTCTGCATCTCAGGGTTTTTTCCTCTTCGTCCTGTCCGGCCTGGTCTGGAGCTTGTCTGCAGACCTACTGGGCCCCAGCTCTCCTTACCAAGCTTATGCTTGGTGGCTATGTGGCTATTTGCTCTCCTCATGGGGTCTCTGTCCTCAAGGTCTTGTGCTGGGTGTCTGCTGTGTCCCTCACTGTTCTGCGTGCTGAGGGCACTGGGGCGGCTCTGTTCTTCCCCTGCTCAGCACTGAACAGCGACGTCATCCAACTCTGGTCTCCGTCGGCCAGGGAGCTCCGCCCCGAGGGGTCGGGTGGGGCGGGACCGTCCTCCGTGGGATTTGGCATCCATGTAATAATATTTGAAACCCTCCAGCCTCAATTCTGTTGGAGTTCACAGCTCCGCTTCTCCTCAGCTGTCAGAAGAGGGACACGACAAGGTCACCTCCTCAGCTGGCTCCCCAGGGGTGCTGGCCGACAGGATCCAGATGCCACCCCTCCCGGCTCTGCTCTGTGGTGAGGGTGGGCTTAGGGCAGCGATCGGTGGGCACGTTTAGTTCAGTTGGTGAGGTGACAGTCTTCCTCACTGGGTGCTGTTGGCTGTTGATCTTCGCCTCTGTGGTTTGCCCTCCCTGGTCTCTGCTCTGGGGAGGCGGCAGCCTGCGGGTCAGGGGCCTCTGTGCCTTCCTGCTTCTCCGGTCGTTCCCTGCCCAGCATTCCTCCCTGGGTATTTTTGGACTGTAGGATTTTTATTTCAACTCTGATACTAACTAATATATCATCCCGAGCCGTTCCTTCCTCAAAGCACCCTGTTCTTGTTTCCTGGATGTAACGCCTTCTTTCAGATGAAGCTATAGTTTTTTTTGGTTGTTGTCTTTTGTTTATTTATTTTTAATTTTTTTTTTTTGAGATGGAGTCTTGCTTTGTTAGCAGGCTGGAGTGCAGTGGCACGATCTTGGCTCACTGCAACCTCCACCTTCTGTGTTCACGTGATTCTCCTGCCTCAGCCTCCTGAGTAGCTGGGACTACAGGCATGCGCCACGGTGCCCAGCTAATTTTTGTATTTTTAGTAGAGATGGGATTTCACCATGTTGGCCGGGATGGTCTTGAACTCCTGACCTCGTGATCCGCCCGCCTCGGCCTCCCAAAGTGCTGGGATGACAGGCGTGAGCCCCCGCGCCCGGCCTATGGTTGTTGTCTTTTAATAGGACTTGCTTTTCAGAGCAGTTTTAGGTTCTCAGCAAAAGAGCAGAATGTACAGCGATTTTCCATGTTACCGCACAGGGTCCCCCATCATCAGATCCCCCACCAGAGTGCCGTTTCGCCACAGTCGATGAACCTCTGTCGACGCGCTCCCATCACCTGGAGTGCACGGTTTCCATGAGGGCTCACTCTCGCATGGTGCGTTCATGAATTGGGCAAACGTACCGTCGCATCACACAGAGTAGTGCCACTGCCTTAGTCCTCTGTGCCCCGCCCATCCGTCCATCTCCCTAACTCCTGGCCACCGCTGGTGTTTTCCGTGTTTCCAGAGTTTCACGCGTTCCGGAACGTCCCATCGTTGACTCAGCGTCTGTAGCCTCTTCGCGTTGGCATGCTGCACTTACTGGTACGCGTTTAGATTTCTCCGTGTGTTTTCATAGCTGGATGGCTGATTTCTTTTAGTACCGGTCAATTCTCCGTTGTCTGGATAGGCCGCAGTTTACATGTCACTCTTCTACAGGACATATTGGTGCTGCCAGGCTTTGGCAATTGTGGACAGAGCTGCTGTAAACATCCACGTGCAGGTTTCTGTATGGGTCTAAGGTTTTTGTTTTGTTTTAAGACACAGGGTCTCGCTCCATTGCCCAGGCTGGAGTGCAGTGGCACAGTCGTGGCTCACTGTACCCTCAAACTCCTGGGCTCAAGCGATCCTCTCACCCAGTCTCCAGGACTACAGGTAGTTGAGGTCTCACTGTGTCGCTCGGGCTGGTCTTGAACTTCTGGGCTCAAGCGATTCTCCTGCCTCAGCTTTGCAAACTGTTGGGATTGCAGGCATGAGCCGCCGTGCCCAGCCTCCTTGGGGTCCCTTTCTATCAGTTGGTTTTGATCTGTCTTCATGTAGGAGGCAGAAAGAGGCTGCAGGCTCCTGTCGCAGGTAGGGTTGTGGTCCGGTGGCCTTGCTGTGGGCTGGCCGGGGCAAGAACATGGACTCAGTCCAGGGCTCGGCAGCCCCAGGAGTGTCAGGGCGGTGGCCTGTGTCTGGCCAGCACTGAGGAGCAGGAGAGACTTGTCAGGCCTCCAGCGGCCTGGGGAGGGAGGAGGGAAGGAGGCCGGCCAGGCCCCAGGGCAGCGTTTTCCCGAACATGACTGGAAACCCTTGGATCTGATGGCCGGGCCAGAGCCACTGCGGACCTCCCTCCTCTTCCTGTGTCCTCGCTCCCAGAGGGGCTTCTGGGCTCAGCAAACAAAAGCTCGGGACACCCAGGTCTGTCTGATGAGCAGCGGATGATCTGTAGGTACGTCCTATGTGGTCTTTGGGATACACTAAAAAAAGTCATTTTTTGTTGATGTGAAATTCCGATTTAACCAGGTACCCTGTATTTTCTCTGGCAGCCCTGTCCCCAGCGCCCCTCATGATGGGGTGGGCTGCAGGCCAGGGGTGCTGCTCAGCGTCTGGACAGCCCCCACCACAGAGAATGATGAGGCTGAGAAAGCTCCCGTGCCGGGGCTCTATGTGTGGCAAGTCTCCTGGTGGTCTTCAGATGTGGCAGGGGTTGGGGTGGGCCCAGGGTCACATCCCAGCTCAGTTGGTCCTGAGAAGCTGCCTGGTAGAGAGTCACCGGCACAGAGGGCTGGAAAGTGCCCTCAACCCCAGAACCCAGGTCCTGTGAGGACATCCACCCTGTGTGAGGCCAGGGAGTGCCCAGCAGATGGGGGTGATGGGGTGTCAGCATGGGTGGGGGTCCCTGCCAAGGCGGGCAGCTAAGCTGGCCCTACCTCAGAGAGCAGGGCCCAAAGCTTGGTCTTCTCTGGGCCCCACTCTGGACCGACGGACCCATGGGGCACCCTGGCCCCACCCTGCCTGCTCCTCCCCAGCTCCTGCCCTTGCCCTGTAGGGCTCTGCAGCCCCCTGTGCCTGTGTGTCTCGGCTCACTAGACCCTGGACCTGCGGTCCCTCAGCCACACTGCAGTCCCCTTACCCTGTCCCGCTACTCGGCCTGGTGCTGCTCAGCTCCTCCCTGCCCTTCTAGTGCCCAGCACCCTGTGCCCTGACCTCACATTTGTCCCTCCGTCCAGGTCCCCTGGTCACCTGTGTTTTAGTCCGTCTTCATCTGCTGACCGCACTGTGGATTTTAAAAATACAAACACATATGCACGTGGTTAAGGACTTGCTGATGTCAGGCAGCTGGGGTGAAAGGACTGCCCGCTGCCTTCTCTCCTGTAGCTCTCGGACACTGCAGGGGGAGCTTCTTGTTTTTTTCCCTCATCTTATTAGAAGTAATTATAGATTTCACAGGAAGTTGCAAAAAAAAAAAAAATAAACCTGTTGGAGGAGCTTGCGCAGACCCCTCCCCAGTTCCCCTGATTGCACACACAGGGCACTCGTGGGGTCTCTGGATTTGCTTGTCTTGCTGTGTGCCTGTGTGCACCCACAGGTGTAACGCTGTGATTTTATCACGTGTGAATACCTGTGGCCATGATCAGGCCCACGTGGCTTCCCACTCCTGCCTCTGCGTGGGCACCCCCGACACCCAGAAACCTGTTCTGCAGCTGTAGGATTGTGTCATCGCACGAGTGTCATAGATGTATGCACCGGCCTTAGCCTTTGCCCTCACATCCACCCACATCTGTCCATCTCTGGCTCCGTGTTCTTGCTGAGAAGTCCCCTGTGGTGTGGTGACACCTTGATTCTCCCTTTCTGGCCGTTACTGTAGAGCTGGCCTCTGTGGGCTTTCGCTGCGGGTTTCCTGTGAGCTGCCGTCTTCGTTCCTCAGTGATCCAGGCCGCAGGGGTGAGGCCCACCCCAACCCCTGCCACACCTGAAGATTCAGGAGTGAGGGGCCAGGCCGCAGGGGAGTTGCTCGTTTGGTGTCGTGAGGCCCTGCACCCTGTCTTCCAGAGGGGCGCCCATTCTGCCTCCCCACCAGCAGCGTGCCAGTGACCTGGTTTCTCCTCGTGCTGGCCAGCGTTCGGGGCCGCCACTGCGTCCGTTTCCCTGATGGCGTGGTGACCTTTTTGCAGCGTGCCTGCGGCTGCCCCCTGCCCTGTCCTTACTGTTCTTCCCGGCATCTCAGCCCACGTGTGTAAATGACGTGTGTTCCCCTCCCTCGCCGGTGCTGTTGCTGTCCTGGAGGGTGGGCTGGCTCTACTGGCTGTGGCAGCTGGCGCTGTTCACCCTCCCTGAGGCAGGGTCCTCAGTGAGATGTATGGCTGCTGTTTCCGGGTGATGAGCGTGAACATTCCCTGTGGCTGCTGGCACGTGGGTATGACTACAGGGTGGAGTGAGACTGCAGAGATGAGGATGGCAGGCCCCTGCGTGGCACCTGAAGCTTGGGTGACTGGCAAGGACTGAGCCCTCTCCCGGCGGAAGGGGCTGGGCCACCTGCTCTTGGGCTCCTCTCTGGCAGGTTCTCTGGGGGTCTTACCACCTCCCTGTCTCAGCTCCCACTGGGCTGCGGAGCCCTGTGCAGTCCACACCCACAGTCAGCCCCGGCCACAGAGGCGGCTCAGCCCAGGTGTCTCCACTTGGTGCCCCCAGCTGACGTGCCCCACGCTGCCTGGGCCTCTCTTCTGTGTCCCTCTGTGAGTGGCCCTGCCATCCATCTGGTCGCGTCATTCGTGTGGTGCCGCCTGCTGAAATCCTCTGAGGAGGGCTGCCGGGGGGTCCATTTGGGATCTGAGACTTGGCTTGTGGGGGCAGGTGGTGGACACGGGCAGAGTGGATCTCAGGCATGCTGCACCTCCCGACCTGCCCACCTTAGGACCCTCCAGCTCCCCGATGGCTTCCTGGGGCTGGAATAGACTGGTCTGGTTCTCAGTGGCTGTACACACGGTTCCCCTGCCGGGCCCTGCTCCCCCATCCGGCGAACTCTTGTTTCTGCCCTAGGCTCTCTGGACGGCGCCCTGGGGCAAGCCATTGTAGTCCTCGGGGAGGCGGGGTCTGTCTGAGCTGGCTCCGTGAGCTCGCTTCTGGATGCTTAGACCTGAGCTCTGGCGGCTCAGCTCCGTGCGGCTGCGGGCAGGGCTCTCCGGACGCCGGTCCGGGTGTACCCTGCCGGCCCTGATGCGCGTTGTCAGGACACACATCCACGTGGCTGTGGGCGCCGTGCTCTGTGCCGTCTCCACGGTGCGCGTGTCTAGCTGTGGGTGTGGCTCCTGCACGGGACCGGGCGCTTGCCCTGAAGGTGCAGCCCCTTGTGGCTGAGGGCAGGGCTCTTTCATCTGCCTGGGTAAGGCGTGCTCCGTCGAGCAGCCCTTTCTGGCCCAGGCGCTTGGTAAGCCGGCAGCATGTGCCCTGCCTCTCTCCCTGCAGGCTCCGGGAGCACTCAGAGGAGATGTCCGGCTTCCTCCTGGAGTGTGACAGCTCCGTCCAAGGCGAGCTGCAGAAGCACCTGGCGCTGTACAGGATCCGACGGAAGGTCACGGTGGAGCCGCACCCGGATCTGCGAGTGTGGGCGGTGTTACCCCCGTTCCCCTGAGGCCTGCGGGGCTGCACCGCTGCAGGAGAGGGCAGGGGCTGACGCCATCCTCGTCCGTGACCCGCGAACGCCACGCATGGGGTGGCGGCTCCTCACCCAGAATGAAGGCCCAGCCCTGGTTCCCGGGGGCCGGCTCGGGGACCTGTGGGATTATCACCAGCACCGGTACCTGCAAGGTATGGGCTGGGTGCGCACGCTAGGCTGGATTGCACGGGTGGGGCCGGACGCACTCAGTTCTTGCTGGTTTCCCCCTCCGATCTCTGCAGGTGTTCCTGAGGGGGTCCGAGACTTGCCTCCAGGGGTGGCCCTGCCTCTGGAGTCCAACCTGGCCTTCATGAACGGCGTGAGTTTCACCAAAGGCTGCTACATCGGCCAGGAGCTGACGGCCCGCACCCACCACATGGGCGTCATCCGCAAGCGCCTCTTCCCTGTCCGGCTCTTGGACCCCCCTCCCACCAGTGGTATCGCCCCCGGCGCGGCGGTGCTAACTGAGTCAGGACAGACTGTGGGCAAGTACAGGGCCGGCCAGGGCAATGTGGGGCTGGCCCTGCTGCACTCAGAGAAGATCAAGGGTCCTCTGCACATCAGAGCCTCCAAGGGCGCTCAGGTGGCCTTAGCTGCATCTGTGCCAGACTGGTGGCCCATGGTCTCCAAGTAGCCCGAAGCATTGGCTGGCACCGGCTGGTGGGGAGGCTGGGGGCTGGGGCCTGGGGCCTCTGTCTGGGGTCTTCCCATCCCATCTGTCTGCTGTGCCTGCTGGGTGGGATCCTGCTTCCCGCCTGGGAAAGTCCCCCTTGGCGGCGCCCTGCCTGGCCCCGCCCATGCTCAGTGGCCCCGGCTTGCGGGTTGTTTTCTCCCTGAGCATCCTGTAGCCCCAGAGGGGAGAAGTGGCCGGAGGAGCCCACCACGTGGGTGCTAAGCCCCAGGGGGCGCTGGGCCCCAGTCGAGGCTCCACACAGGGTTGTCTGAGAGGATGGGACGGCGTCTCTGGCCAGCCCTGGCGGCCTCTGGGCCTTGCACCCCACTCTGCCAAGCATGAGCCTCGAGGGTTGGTTTCTGTGCCTGGAAGCTGGGTGCTGTCCAGGGTCTGCGCACTGGGGTTGGGGCTTTGGAGTTGCCTAACTGTGCTTGCTTGCAGGGTGCCTCAGGGTGGGTTGTGTGTGGTCCAGAGGGGTCTGGGGCATTGGATCAGGTGGCATATAGGCGTCTGCATGTGGAGGAGCATGTGCTGCACACCTGAGCCAGGTGCACCTCTGTGTACTGGGGCACCAGGGCTGAGCCTTCAGGTATCCCATGCAGGAGGCTGTGCCCACCGCCCGTTTCTCCACCTCCACTCTTCCTCAGAGCCCTCCAGGAGCGTGGCGGGGGGGGCCGGCGCAGGGCTCAGGAGCCAGCAGGGCGGAGTTAGCATGACCGGTGTGTGCTGGGTTTCTGCATAGCCTGTGTTTGCGGTGAGAGTGACTTGCTGTCAGCCGCAGGGCATGGCCTCCGCTTCACCCACTGGGTTCCCTCTTCCCACTGAAGTGTGAGCTCCGTGTTTGAGGGCATCCATTAAAGAGTGAGCCACAGGCAGCCTCTTGGGAGCTCTAGTTTCATTTAGGGGAGAGGGAGGCCGGGGCTTCGTTTCTGGGATCTGGCTGACTGGACCCTGGGAATAGCTGTCCCTTGAGAACGCCCAGACACACTAGATGAAGCATGTGGCGCGGCTGCAGGCCAGCAGGGGAGGGCTCAGAGGCCCAGGCTGGGTGCATGGTGCCACGTCTGCAGAGCGCAGCCATGTAGCTGCAGGGCATGGGGCCTGGGGCAGGCATTTGGGTCTTCACGCTTGACCTTGGGTGGCCACGAGGGACAAGCAGGCAGGGAGCCTGTGTGGCCATCCTGGTGCCGGGGGACCACAGGCGCTCTCTAAAAACCTGCAGCTATGGTGCTTTTGGGGTCAGGGCCAGGGGTCTAAAGGCAGCTCTGAGCTGCAGCGTAGCTTGCATCACCCAGGAGGAGGGCGTGGAGCGGACGCACGGGAGGAGGTGGCTGCAGCTGGAGGGGAGAGGAGGGCCGTCCATCCCAGCCGCTGCCATCGGCTCTCCTGTGGGCAAGGAAACAGCTAGGTGGCCCTGACCCCTGGTGAGAGAGAGCCAGTGGCCTTCAGCCGCTCTTGGACAGGTCACACTCAGCACAGGATGGATTCCAGACCAGCATCCCTGCCCCCTTCCCGCCCCACCGGCTGCTGCTTTAAACTGGCATGGAGACAGTTGAGCGGCTTCCCAGCCAGTTCTCTCTCCAGCTCAGCCAGGGTGGGTGTCTGTGGCCTGTGTCACCAAGAGCCGGTGTCTCCTGCGTGGGGGGCGTGGACACCTGGAATGAGGGTCTGTGCCTCGAACTCAAAGTGCCCCGGCTCCCTCACCTGCCCAAGGTCGCCTGGCGTTCCCAGCAGGGTCTCCTTGAGTGCAGCAGCCTCTGGGAGCGTCCTAGCCTTGGACTCGGCGAATGGTCCCACAGGTGTGGCTAGGTGAGGGCTGGGAGGTGAGTCAGGAAGGAAGGGCTCCCCTCCAGAGCGAGACGCCACTTGAGCGGTCCTGTGCCCCCGTGTCTCCAGGCCTCTGCAGGTGTCAGGATATCAAAATACTTGGTTCAGTTCAAACACACACATTCCATGTTCTGTGTCTTTTTTTTTTTGAGATGGAGTCTCGTTCTGTCACCCAGGCTGGAGTACAGTGGCGTGATCTTGGTTCACTGCAGCCTCCACCTCCCGGCTTCCAGTGATTCTCCCGCCGCAGCCTCCCGGGTAGCTGGGACTACAGGCGCCTGCCACCACGCCAGGCTAATTTTTGTATTTTTAGTAGAGATGGGGTTTCACCATGTTGGGCAGGCTGCTGTCAAACTCCTGACCTTGTGATCTGCCCGCCTCGGCCTCCCAGAGTGCTGGGATTACAGACGTGAGCCACCACGCCCCGTCTCTTCTGTGTCTTTAAAAAGGAAGTGTCAGGCGCCAAAAGATCTCTTCTGTCTTACAAACCAAATCGGCTTTCACCAGAATGTCCTTAGTCCTCTCAGAAAGGCCCGGCCTCGAGGACTTGGAAGCAGGCCCTGAAGCTCATCAGCAGGGCTGGGCTTTGCGTTTAGCAGCACTGGGACCTGCTGAGAGCTGGTGCGGCTGTTCCTAAACTGTGCGCTGCTCTTCCGTCCGCTTTACTTTTGTAAAAACATAGGAAGTTCCTGTGTGTGTGTGTGTATGTGTGTGATTGCCTGTGTGTGTGATTGCCTGTGTGTGTGTATGTGATTGTGTGTGTGTGATTGTGTGTGTATGTGATTGTGTGTGTGATTGCATGTGTGTATGTGATTGCCTGTGTGTGTGTGATTGCCTGTGTGTGTGATTGCGTGTGTATGTGATTGTGTGTGATTGCATATGTGTGTGTGTGATTGCCTGTGTGTGTGATTGTGTGATTGTGTGTGTGTCTGTGATTGCATGTATGTGATTGCCTGTGTGTGATTGCATGTGTGTGTGTGATTGCATGTGTGTGTGATTGCATGTGTGTGTGTGATTGCCTGTGTGTGTGATTGTGTGTGTGATTGTGATTGCATGTGTGTATGTGATTGCCTGTGTGTGATTGCATGTGTGTATGTGATTGCCTGTGTGTGATTGCCTGTGTGTGATTGCATGTGTGTGTGATTGCATGTGTGTGTGTGATTGCATGCGTGTGTGTGTGATTGCCCGTGTGTGTGATTGCATATGTGTATGTGATTGCCTGTGTGTGTGTGACTGCATGTATGTGAGTGTGTGTGTGTGTGTGTGAATTGGTAGTGTGAGGTGCAGTTGTGTTACATGGGTGTGGTGTATCATGGTGCGGTCTGGGCTTCTCACCCTCACCCCGCCGCCTCCACTCTTCAGAATCCCCTGCGTCTGCTCTCCACTCTCCGAGCCCACAGTGCCTGTCGTGCAGCTGCTGCTTATGAGGCAGGGCGTGCAGTGTGTGGTGCTGTTTCTGAGCTGATTTACTTTAACACAGTGTATAGTGCTTACATTTTCCTTTCAAAGCCAGATGCGGGGGGGTGTGGTGGCTCACACCTGTGATCCCGGCACTTTGAGGGGCTGAGATCAGAGGATTGCTTGAGCCCAGGAGTTTGAGAGCAGCCTGGGCAACATATCAAGACTCTGTCTCTTAAAAAACAAATTAGCCAGGAATGGTGGTGCACACCTGTGGTCCGAGCTACTCGGGAAGCTGAAGTGCGAGGATCACTTGAGCCCAGGAGGTGGAGGCTGCAGTGAACCATGATTGTGCCACTGTACTCCAGCCTGGGCAATCAAGCAAGACCCTGTCTCAAAACAAAGAATAAAAAAAGAGAGAAGTTGCAGTTGGTAGTATTTCCTGGAGCATGGCAGACACCGTGTGGAAACTGAGAAACCTGCCTCCAAATCAGGAGCTGTTTGGAGAAATGACCCCAAAGTTCAGCACAGAAAGACATCGGATAGAAGACATCCCGAGAAGTGTACGTTCACTGTAAAATCATCCGCCTCATCTTCCAGTCCCTAGGAGACAAGCTCCCTGTTCTGTGTTCTTGTATGAGACGATCAGTCAAGTGCAGCCCAAGAGGACAGGCAGGAGCCCTGGAGAGCCTCGGCCAGACCTTCCCTGCGGCTTCCCCAGGAAAGGTGAGGCAGGGTGGGTGTGCGGCTGGCCAGCTGGAGTGATTTACATGGGCTCCAAGCTGTAGGAGTGGTCCCTGGCTGCCTGAGTGCTTTGGCCAGATAGAGGTGGGCTCTGGACTGGTGAGGTTGCATTGCAGAGGTGTGCACCCAGCTGGTCCCTCATCTCTAAGGACTGGCTGACCTGGAGGGGCAGTCTCCCAGCCAGAAGAGTTTTTTTCTTTTTTTTTTTTAAATGAGACTACCATAAAATAGCACAGAAGGTTTTTTTTAATATGTCAAAACATCCTAAGGTACAGGAAATAAATTGTAAACACACACACACACACACACACACACACTCACTCACTACCATAAGCAAGGCCCAGCAAAAGGACAGAAGCAAACACATCAATGTTCTGATCCTAGAGTAAGCAGACACATCACACGGAATGAGGATGTTTAATACATTTAAAGAAAACAAGGAATTTATGTGCAGGAAGCAAGAGACTGTAAAAATGACCGAGCAGATTTTAAAAAGAGAACTTGTTGAAATAAAAATGGAATTTTCTAAAAAATAATCCACGATGTCTTTCCTGAAGAATCGGGAGCTATTTGAAGAAAATGACCCCAAAGTGCAACACAAAGAACTAGAAACGATGAGATGGGACAGGGGGCAAGAAGGCAGTTTAGTACCGTAATTCCAGAAGGAGGGGAAAGAGAACACGGCAAGTATTCAGAGAAATACGGCTGAGAACTTTTCCAAACCTACGGGAGCCCCTGCTCCTTAGATTCAGGAATCCAGCGGCTCCCAAGCAGCATAGTCAGAAAGCTGTACTCAAACAATCACATCTTGGTGAAAGTGCAGAACCCAGTGACAAAGAGATCTTGAAGGTAGGCAGGGAAGAAAAGGCTTATCTGGAAAGAAGAAAGTAAGTGGTTTATTAAAAACAACAGTGGGAGCTAGAAAGAAAGAAAATAATACCTTCAAAGTCCTGGGAGAAATAGTGATAGCCTAGAATTGTGTACCCTGAAAATCTATCAAGAATGAAGGGCTGGGCACAGGGGCTCACGCCTATATTCCCAGCACTTTGGGAGGCTGAGGCAAGTAGATCACCTGAGGTCAGGCATTCAAGACCAGCCTGACCAACATGGTGAAACCCCACATCTACTAAAAATACAAAGATTAGCTGGGCATAGTGGCACATGCCTGTAATCCCATTATTCGGGAAGCTGACGCAGGAGAATCACTTGAACCTGGGAGGCGGAGGTTGCAGTGAGCCAAGATTGCACCATTGCACTCCAACCTGAGCAAGAGTGAGACTCTTATCTCAAAAAAAAAAAAAAAAAGGCCAGCCATGATGGCTCACACCTGTAATCCCAACACTTTGGGAAGCTGAGGCTGGCAGATTGCCTCAGCTCACAGAGTTCAAGACCAGTCTGGGCAACACGGTGAAACCCCGTCTCTACTAAAATACAGAGAATTAGCTGGGCATGGCAGCGTGCACCTGCAGTCACAGCTACTCAGGAGGCTAAGACAGGAGAATTGCAAGAACCTGGGAGGCAGAGGTTGCAGTGAGCTGAGATCGCGCCACTGCACTCCAGCCTGGGCTACAGAGCGAGACTCTATCTCAAAAAAAAAAGAGGGCTGAAGGCATTTTCAGACCAGGAAACCCCCCCCAGAGTTTGCTGCCAGCAGAGCCTAGAGCGTCTAAGACATGTCTGGGCAGAAGGCAAGGGAACCCGTGGGTAAGCTGGAGGTGGAAGAAGGAATGAATAGGCAGGAAGGTGGATTTGTGGGCATATCTAAAACACCACATCTAGAAGCTCCTACTTAGAATGCGTAATTTTGGAGTTTATAAAATGATGCCACGTGTGAGTTGGGAGAGAGGTGCCCAAATCTACAGGGTTCGAAGATCCCTCTTCTGGCTGGAAGGAGGGCTGGACACTGAGTTCAACACCTGCTACTAGGCTGATCAGTATTTTCAGATAATCTCTAAAAGAATGGAAATACATCCTCCAGGCCAGGCGCAGGAGGCAGAGGTTGCAGTGAGCCCAGATCGCGCCATTGCACTCCAGCCTGGTGACAGAGCGAGACTCCATCTCAAAAAAAAGAAAAAAAAAAGAAAAGAAAAGATGATACTTATACTCAATGGATATATACTACGTTATTCATCCATGAAGGAGAATGAAATCCTGTCACTAGCCGCAACGTGAATGGAACTGGAGGTCTTCAAGTTGAGTGAAATAAGCCAGGCACAGAAAGACAACTTCGCATGTTCTCGCTTTCATGTGGGAGCTGAAACAGTGGACCTCGTGGAGATGGAGAGGACTGGTGGGTCCCAGAGGCCAGGGAGGGTGGGGAGGTGGAGATAAGAGAAGTTGATGACTGGGTACAAATCTGTGGTTTGACGGAATAAGACCTGTTTCAGAGGGCAGTGGGATGACTGTAGTTTACAGTAACCAGTTGCACATTTTCAGACAGCTAGAAGGGAGTAATTAAGATGTTTCTAGTATAAAGGCAAATGGTGAAGGTGATGAAGACACCCCAAGTATACTGATTTGATCTCTATAACTTGTATGAAGGTATTAAATTATCACATGTACCCCAAAAATATGCATCAACTGAAAAAAAAAAAGGATCACAGTCTTAAATGGAAAGCATAAAACTATAAAACTTGTAGAAAAAATAGAAGAGGCCGGGCATGGTGGCTCACACCTGTAATCCCAGCGCTTTGAGAGGCCAAGACGGATGCATCATCTGAGGTCAGGAGTTCGAGACCAGCCTGTCTAATATGGTGAAACCCCATCTCTACTAAAAATACAAAAATTAGCTGGGTGTGGTGGTGGGTGCCTGTAATTCCAGCTACCCGGGAGGCTGAGGCAGGAGAATCACTTGAACCCGGGAGGTGGAAGTTGCAGTGAGCCAAGATTGCGCCATTGCACTCCAGCCTGGGCAACAAGAGCGAAACTCTGTCTCAAAAAAAAAAAGTACCCGTGTAAGCCATGGTGAAGTGTCTGGTTCGGCGGTATTCAGCACATTCACCACCCATCTCTAGACCTCCTTTGTCCTCCCAGCCTGAAACTGTTCCAATCAAACACCAACTCCCCGTCCCCTCCTCAGCCCCTGGAGCCACCAGCCTACCTTCTGCCCCTGTGACTGTGAGGACTCCAGGGGCCTCTCATGAGTGGAATCATACAGGATTTGTCCTTTGGTGTCTGCTGTATTTCACTCAGCATGTCATAGCCTGTGTCAGCGTTCCCTTCCTTTTCAAGGCTGAATACCGTCCCATCATGTGACGGCCCACGTTGTTTGATCCATTTATCTGCGGGTTGTCTCTACCTTTGGTGACTGTGAGTAGTGGTGCCGTAAACATGGGTGTGTAAATATCTCTTCAAGACCCTGCTTTCCATTCTTCTGGGTAAGGCTGGGCACGGTGGCTCACGCCTGTAATCCCAGCACTTTGGGAGGCTGAGCTGGGTGGATCAATTGAGGCCAGGAGTTTGAGACAAGCCTGGGCAACATAGTAAGACCCCATCGCTACAAAAATAAATAAATAGGGCCAAGTGCGGTGGCTCACGCCTATAATCCCAGCACTTTGGGAGGCCGAGGCGGGTGGATCATGAGGTCAAGAGATCGAGACCATCTTGGTCAACATGGTGAAACCGTCTCTACTAAAAATACAAAAATTAGCTGGGCATGGTGGCGCATGCCTGTAGTCCCAGCTACTCGGGAGGTTGGGGCAGGAGACTTGCTCGAACCCAGGAGGCGGAGGTTGTGGTGAGCCGAGATCGCGCCATTGCACTCCAGCCTGGGTAACAAAAGCGAAACTCCATCTCAAAAAAATGAAAAAAAGAAAAAATAAATAAATAAATAAAATTCCCCCGGTATCTATCTGGAAGTGGAATGGCTGGATTATGTGGGAGTTCTGTGAGTTGCTTTTTGAGGAACCTCCGTACTGTGGTGACAGCTGCAGCAGTTTACGCTCCCAGCAGCCATGTGCAAGCGCCCCCGTTTCTCCACATCCTTGCCAACACGTGTTATTTTCTGCTTTTGGATAGTCGTCATTCTAATGGATATGAGGTAATTTCTTGCTTATTTTATTTTAATTTTTTTTGAGCCTGGGTGTCACACCATCACCCAGGCTGGAGTGCAACCTCTGCCTCCCAGGTTCGAACAGTTCTCCTGCCTTGGTCCCCCGAGTAGCTGAGACTACAGGTGTGCGCCACCATGCCCGGCTAATTTTTGTATTTTTAGTAAAGACAGGGTTTCACCCTGTGGCCAGGCTGGTCTGAACCTCCTGAGCTCAAGCGATCCACCTGCCTCCCTAAGTGTTGGGATCACAGGCGTGAGCCACCGCGACCGGCCTGGCACAAGGTGATTTCTCGTTGTGGTTTTGATTTG
Organism: Aotus nancymaae; assembly: GCF_030222135.1. NCBI lineage: Eukaryota > Metazoa > Chordata > Mammalia > Primates > Aotidae > Aotus > Aotus nancymaae. The sequence continues at coordinate 31,355,314 of NW_026988445.1, read as the reverse complement.
CATTTCTCTGGTTGTTAGTTGAGCACCTTCCCGTGCGCTCTTTGGTTGTATGTCTTCTCTGGAGAAGTGTTCATTTGAGTCCTTTGCCCGTTTTAAGATCAGATTGTTTGCCAGTGTGTTTATTCATTCATCAGGTGCCGGGCTGCTCCCATCTCAGGCCCGCTGTGAGTAGGGCTGTTCACGTCCCCTGGGTGGACGAACAGCTGACTTGGTTTTCAAGCAGTCACTGGCAGTGACACAGCCGGCCCCCCTCACAGCGCCGCAGCATACTTGAGGCCAAACCCAACCAGCCTAGGAAGGACCCCGGGGTGGGGGCCCATGGGGTGCTGGGTCTGCAGCCCCCACTGGGGCAGGGCGGGGGCACTGTTCAGAAACTATCCCTAGAAAATGACACTTAAAAAAAATTTTTTTTTTTTAAATTTTAGAGACGGGGTCTCGCTGTGTTGCCCAGGCTGGAGTGTAGTGGCTATTCACAGGCACAGTCCCACTACTGATCAGCACGGGAGTTTTGACCTGCTCCATTTCTGACCTGGGCCAGTTCACCCCTCCTTAGGCAAACGGGTGGGCCCCTGCTCCCGGGAGGTCACCATATTGATGCCGAACTTAGTGCGGATACCTGATCGGTGTAGCGCACCACAGCCCGGAATTCCTGGGCTCAGTGATCCTCCCACCTCAGCCTCCCGAGTAGCTGGGACTACAGGCATGCGCCACCGCGTCCGGTGAAAATGACTTTTTTTCCTGCAGACCCCAGTAAGTGTTCTGCTGCAGAGAATGGAGGGATGTGTGGGCCAGGTGGGCTGTCCCACTGCGAGGGGATCCCACGTGGTGAGGGTCTGCACTCCTGCGGACACGGCCTGCGCCCCGGCGCCAGGTGGGCGGGTCAGCAGGGCTGTTTCTTGGATTTAATGTCCCGACTGGGAGTGGGTTGAGCCCCCTCTGTGTATTGGCCATGCCTGTTCCTTTCTGTCGCAGCCTTTCCAAGTCCCTTGTCCTTCTCGCCGGTTGTAGGAGTTACCTGCGGGTCCTTGTCTATTCTCTGCATTGCTCGTATCTTTGAGGCTTGTCTATCACTTTCTTTCATGGTGTCCTTTGGGACAGGCGTTCTTAACTCCAATGCAGTGGATTTTTATTTATTTTTCTTAAGGTTTGTCCCTTGCTTAAAAATTCCTTCCCCACCCTGACTTCATGAAGCTACGATCCTGTACTAACTCTAAGACTTCTGTACATACACCTTTCTATTTATGAATGAATGAGTGAGAGGGTATCGTTCCGTCACCCAGGTTGGAGTGCAGTAGCCCAGCCTCGAATTCCTGGGCTCAAGCAATTCTCCCACCTCAGCCACCCAAGTAGCTGGGCCCACAGGCGTTGTGCCACCACACCTAGCTAATTTTTGTAGTTTTTGTAGAGACCGGGTTTCACCATGTTGTCCAGGTGGGTCTTGAACTCCTGGGTACAAGCAATCTGCTTGCCTCCGCCTCCCAGAGAGCTGGGGTTCCAGACGTGAGCACTGCACCTGGCCTGGACCTTTCTTCTGTAGATTTTTTTTTTTGAGATGGAGTCTCACAAGGTCCCCTGGGCTAGAGTGCAACGGCACGATCTCGGCTCACTGCAACCTCCACCTCCCGGGTTTGTGCAATTCTCCTGCCTCAGCCTCCCGAGTAGCTGGGATTACAGGCGCACACCACCACACCTGGCTAAGTTTTTGTATTTTTAGTAGAGATGGGGTTTCACTGTGTTGGCCAGACTGGTCTTGAACTCCTGATCTCGTGATCTGCCCGCCTCAGCCTCCCAAAGTGCTGGGACTACAGGCGTGAGCCGCCGCCCCGGCCTCTGTAGAACTTTAATGTACTTGGGGTTGATGTCGACGTGTGATGTGAGGTGGGGATTAACATCTCTGGTTGACATAACTAGCTGTCCTAACACCATTCACTGAAATTCACCTTTCCCCACTGACTCAGGGTGCCAGCGTGGTCAGACGCCATGCCTTCACCTGCGTGAGTTTGTTTCTGGACTTCTCATTCTGCCGCACCTGGTCTGTCTGTCTGCTTCTGTGCTGACACCGTGATGTTTGTCTTACTGTACTGTGAGGATCGTTCTTAGTAATTGGCATGGCGCTATCACAAGCTGAGGTCTTCTTCAGGGAACATCTTGACTGCTCTTGGCACTTCACTTAGCTGTGAGAGTTTTAGAGTCAGATTTTTTACAGCCTGTTTGACACATACTCATGCACACACACGGTAGCATTTGGGTGCGCATTGCATTCATCGTGTAGGTCAAGTTGGGGAGAACTGCTATCTTTGTGTTACTGAGTTTTCAAGCCCCAAAAACATTGCACATTTCTCTGCTTATTTATGCCTACTTTAATTCTGCAAAATCTGTATAATTGTTCTGAAGTCCTTATATATCTTTTGTGAAATTTAGTCATTTAAAATAATTTTAATACTGCGGCGAAAGACATCCTTGTGAAATGGCATCTATAATTTTTTTGTTAGTGATGTTTAGAAATAAATGTGCTAAATTTTAAATGTTCTTAGTAATTATTTTCTGTGTAGATAGGTTGGGGCTTTTACTGTAGATAATCAGATGATCTCAAATTCATGACACTTTCATTTGTTGCTGGTAATCCATAAATGTCTACTTTTTCCCCGTTCCTTTCTCTGATGGGTCAAGTTAAATAGCGGTGCTGGTGCCTCACTCGGCTCTCGATCTGAAAGGAAAGTGCATGGTTGTTTTACCGCTTGGTCTGGCGGTTGCTGACATTTCTTGGTAGGTACTCTTTCTGAGTTTGAGAAAGTTCTTATAACTGGAAATCCTAGTTTGCTAAGATTTTTTTTGTGTAAAATCACAAATGGTTGTTGAAATTTATCAATTTGGGGTGTAGGAATTGAAGTGAACGTGATGTTTTTAAAGGAACTTGTCCATATCACCGTATTCAAGTTTGAATGTGTGCCCCACTAAATCTCACGTTGAAATGTCGTCCCCGGTGTTGGAGGCAGGTCTGGTGTGCGATGTCTGGATCGTGAGGGCAGGTCTCTTTAACACCTAGCTTTGATCCTCTGAACTGGGGTCCTGCATTCTTGAGACAGCCCCACACTCCAAATGGAGTGAGAGTGACAGAGGCAAACAACACTTCAACATCACCATGGAAACCACTGGGACCTTGGGGGTCACAAGAGGGCCCTAGGGACCCACAGGCTGCTGGGACCACACTTTGAGAACCACAGGTCTGCTGCTCTGATCGGCTTCTTATACCTGGGCTCTGTTTCAGATTTCATTTTAAGGTGGGATTCAGGAGCCAGGCTGAAAATTTCAGGATGAAGGAGGAGGCCTGAGCCCCAGGCCTGCTGCTTGGTGAGTGTTTGAGGCTGCTCCTGTCCTCAACTGAGCTGGGACCTGTTTTTTTTTTTTAACTACAAATGGCATGTGTACTTGTTGAGTAAAATTTAACACTACAGAAGCATACGGAGTAGAGCCTGTCTGTTTCCCATTTCCTTGAAGGTCACCATGTTCAGCAGCCTGTGCTCGCCTCCAGATGCATCTGCGCGCGCAGACACCGCTGTCTCCATCCCAGATGCGTCTGCGCGCGCAGACACCGCTGTCTCCATCCCAGATGCGTCTGCGCGCGCAGACACCGCTGTCTTCATCCCAGATGCGTCTGCACGCGCAGACACAGCTGTCTCCATCCCAGATGCGTCTGCGCGTGCAGACACAGCTGTCTCTATCACACACTTCCATCCACACACACCACCTTCACGTGGCCCCTCTCCCAGCTTAGCTGGGGTTTCACCTTCGATGTTCTGCAGCTTGCCTTTCCATTGCTGGGTACAGGTGTTGTGATGGTGAATTTATGTGTCGACTTCACTGGGCTTCCGGGTGCTCAAGCATTGAGCCAGGCGTCATTTCTGGTGTATCTGTGAGGATGTTTCTGGAAGAAATTAGCACTTGAATCAGTGACTGAGTAAAGCAGATTGCCTTTCCAAAGGTAGGTGGGCCTTGTCCAATCAGTTGAGGACCTGAATAGAACAGAAAGGCTGAGTGAGAGGGAACTCTTCCTGCCTGAATGTTTTGAGCTGGGACATTGGTCTTTTCCTAGCTTTGGACACAAACTAAGACCTTGGCTCTTGCTGGGTCTTGAACCTGCTGGCTTTGGGGCCAGAACGGTACTGTGGGCTCTCCTGCTGACCACAGACCTTAGGACTTCTTAGCCTTCATAGTTGTGTGAGCCAGTTCCGTTAATCACTCAGTCTATCTAGCTATCAGTCTGTCATCTATCTATCAATATCTGTCAGTCATCCATCTGTGTCCATCCATGTATCCAACCTAACTAGATCCATCTATCAGTCTTCTGTACCTGTCAGTCATCTATCATATTCATCCATCTATCCATCCATCCGTCCATCCATCCATTGATCCATCTGTCTCATGTATCATGTATCTTACTGGTTCATGCAGGACCAATGAGAGACACTATATCCATCTGCTGTTGTTCTCTTTCTCTGGAGAATCCGGACTAACACAAGTGTCATCCCCGATCAGTGCATGAGGGTCCGCCGCATTTTCTTCTGTGATTGCTCCCAGCTTTGCCAGACCTGTCCTGTGATTCATTTGATTCTTCCCTTGGTGACCGAGTTTGCTGCCAGTGTTTTGCCACCATCAGGTGTCTTGAATATTCTTTTTTTTTTTTTTTTAATTTATTTTGTAGAGACAGAGTCTCCCCATGTTGGTCTGGAACTCCTGGCCTTAAGCAATCCTCCCGCCTCGGACTCCCACAGCGCTGGGATTACAGGCGTGAGCCACTGCGCCTGTCCCTGAATATTCTTGTGTCTGTATCATAGTGCGTGGGCAGGAATGTCTGTAAGTCACCTGTGTGGCAGATGTCTTTTTCAGCATTTGTTTTTGGTGTCTTTTGTGGGATAGTCATTTTACATTTTAATGTAATTAAATTTATTTTTTTCCTTATTTGGGATGTGTGCTTCTTTGGTGTGTCTTGTTGAAGCAATGTTTGCTTGAAAATGTTCTCAAGTTTATTCTTAAAGTGTTTGTTTCACTTTTTTCTCAGTCGAATTTTAAAATTTATCTCAGCTTTTCCAAAAAAAGTTCCATTCCCTATTCCCCCACAGACCCTGGCAGCCAGCAGTCCACTTTCTGTCTTTGCCGATTTGCGTATTCTGGATATTTCATGTACATGGAAGCATACGATAGGTAGCCATTCGTGTCTGGCTTCTCACTGAGCATCCATTCTGTGGCGTGGATCCAGACCGTTCCCTGTGTGGCGAATGTTCCACTGCATGCCTGTACTGTATCTTGTTTGTCCATTCGTCTGTTGATGGACATTTGGGTTGTCTTCATCCTTCGACTCTTGTAAACCATGCTGCTGTGGTGGACGTGCATGTGTACATTTTTGTGTGGACAAAAATTTCAGTTCTCTTGGGTATTTATCAAGCAGTGAAGTGAAGGATCAGATGGCAGCTCCGTGTTTCATCAGCGTGAATTTTGTGTGTGGCATTGTATTTATTTCCTAGGTCTGTTGTAATAAATAACCACAAATTGAATGGCTTAAAACCGCAGACTTGATTCTCCTGTAGAGGTCCCAAGTGAAGGTGTGGGCAGGGCGTGGTCCCTCCAGAGGCTCCAGGGGACGGTCCCTAAGCTACTGTCAGTGGCTCCAGGTGCTCCTGTGCCTGTGGTCAGTCCCTGCAGCCTCCGCTCTGTCCACACGCGGCCGCTCTCTCCTGTGTGTCTCCGCATCGTCTCGTCTCTGTCTGTCTCTGTGACTACTTTTCCCCTTCTCAGGAGGATAGCAGTTGCTGGATGAGGACGCGGCCCTCCTGAGGACGGCATCTTAGCTTGATTGCATCTGCAAACCTGGGCCCCTAGTCAGGTCCCATCCACGGGTTCTGGGAATGAGGAGTTCAGCATAGCTTTTCGGGAGGACACCACCCAACCCATAATAAGTGTGAAGTAGCACTCCATTTTTATTTCTCTCTCTTTTTTTTTTTTTTGAGACGGAGTTTCAGGCTGGAGTGCAATGGCGCGATCTCAGCTCACTAAAACCTCTGCCTCCCAGGTTCAAGTGATTCTCCTGCCTCAGCCTCCCAAGTAACTGGGATTACAGGCATGTGCCACCACATCCAGCTAATTTTGTATTTTTAGTAGAGACAGGGCTTCTCCATGTTGGTCAGTCTGGTCTCAAACTCCTGACCTCAGGTGATCCGCCCACCTCAGCCTCCCAAAGTGCTAGGAGTACAAGTGTGAGCCACTGCACCTGGCTTTTATTTCTTTTCAGAAGAAATAAAAGGTAGCTGGTTATCCAGAACATTCTTCGCACTCCTCCACAGGGTCACCTTGGTATTTGGATGTGCGAGGGCCAGTTTCCAGGCTGTCTTTATTTCATTGGCCTGTTTCTCTAACCCTGAGCGACTGTCTTAATTACTACAGCTTCCCGAGTAGCTGTTAGCACATTTGAGAGTCAATGCTTGTAGAGTAGAGGCTATTTCTTGCTGGGACCGCTTTCTCTGCACACTGTCCTCAGTGGCCCTGCTCTCTGGACTCTTCTAGATGTGCCGGGCCTGGCGCTGGCTGTTGAAGTGCCAGCAGTGGCCACATAGAGGCCCCGGACAGCGAAGTGGTGCGCCCCACAAGTGACTGTCCAGGGCACCTCCCAGCACAGCAGTGGGACGAGAAGACAGTGAGGGGATGTTACATGAACTGAGCCTCAGGACCCGATGTCCAGGAGAACATGAATTAGGATCTTGAAGTTCTTCAGAAAGACCAGAGTGAGGGGTGGCCCTGAGTCACTCTGTAGCAGTCATGGAGTGAGAAGAGCCACTCTAACCACAATGGAATTGCAAGATTGCCAAGCTAAGTCACCCAGTTAATTGTGGCCCTTAATGTTACTCTAGGAATCTCTGCAGTCCTAATCTTAGCTTTTCCAGGGAGACATGGCAGCTGCTGGGGGCAGGAGGCATCACTGTGTTCCATGTGATACCATGTGACCAGCAGGCTGTGCAGGCTCTAATTTTAAACTGTGATGGGAGAGAGGAGGCTGAGAACTGTGCTTCTGACACTGAGACAGGGTCCCTAGAGCTTCATTTTCCTTGGACATGGCAGAAAGACTTTGCACAGCCTTTTCAAAGATTTGGCAAATACTGTGGGCCGATTTTTATATTTTCTGGCATTTATTTCAGTGGATGCAGGATAGATTATTAAAATTCCTGCACTTAATTTAAATTGTTTAAATTATTATACAGGCTTTGTTTCATGAAACCCTTTATCAAATTACGTGGTCATTTTTAGATTTTCACCCGCATTGCTAATTGCAGCTGAATTCCTCTTGAACACTGAGAAAACGGTAAGGACCTGTGAGAGAATTTTTAGAAGTCAGCCAGCAGCATCCCAGTCCTCCCCAGCAGCTGGTTTAAAGCATCTTCCAGATTTGAAGTCAGTTTTAATAGTGTTCATTAATATGAGTCACGTTGACATAGTTTTAAGCATGTTGCACTTCATGTTCTGACTGAGCGTTTTTAAAGATTCTGCTTTAATTGCTGTTTTGTGAGGAGGCGTGATTCAGAGGTCTGCGCTTCGCTGCCTGGACGCACGTGGTGCTCAGGACTGGGTGAGGGAGAGATGAGTAGGAATTCCAGATCATCAGAGTCATTTCACTTTGTTTTGGACAAGAAATGTGTGCGTGCCTAATTGCTCTGCCTTGTTTTTTGATGCCATTGTCTCCTGGTAGCCATTGTTTCAGATGGGAAATCCGCTGTTAATCTCACCGGGCGGCCTCGCATATGAGGGGCTGCTTTTCTCTTGTGTGTATTGGTGTGCCTGATCGTGTCCCACATTTCTCTGGAGCTCTGTTCATTTTCTTCATTCTCTCTGTTTTTTAGATGGCAGAATCTCTGTCCATCTGTCCTGAAGTTCTGACTCTTTTTTTTCCCTGCCAGTTAAAAACCTACCATTGAGCTCCTCTGTTGAATGTTTTATTTTGTATATTGTACTTTTGCACTTCAGAATTTCCATTTGGTTGTTTGTACAGTTTCTGCTTTATTCTCTATTTGATGAGACGTCATCGTCACACCTCCCTTTGCGTCTTTAAGCATGGTCTCCCTAAGTTCCTTCAACGTGGTTGTGATCGCTGCTGTGAGTCTGTCTGCTGAGTCCGGCATCCGGGGCCTCTCACACTTTGTCTGTTCTGCTGTACCCCAGGTATGGGTCATACTTTCCTGTTCTTTACATGCCTCATAATTTTAATTTCAGTTGAAAACTGGATATTTTAGGCAATATGTGGTATCAATTCTGGATATTGATTCAATTTCTCCCTCTCTTTGATTTCTTAAATTGTTTGCTTATTTATTTGTTTAGTGACTTGCTCATTTACCCTGCACTGTGAACTCTTCAGTGTCACTCCTCAGATGGTGTGGTCTTGAGCATGCCCAGAGTCACCCTGCGATGACAGTGATTTTAGGAGCTCTCTTTCTCTCTCTCTGTCTCTTTCAGGCTGGGTCTCATGTTGCTGGCCAGGCTACAGTACAGTGGTGTGATCATGGCTCACTGTAGGCCCCACCTCCCAGACTCAAGGGATCCTCCTGCCTCAACCTCCTAAGTAGCTGGGATTACAGGTGTGAGTCACCATGCCCAGCTGTTTATTTTTATTTTTATTTTTTTAAAATAGAGATGGGGCCTCATGATGTTTCCCAGGCTGGTCTTGAACTCTTGGCTTCAAGCCCTCCCACCTCAGCCTCCAAACTGTTGGAATTGTAGGCACGGTCCACTCTTCCCAGCCAGGAGAGCCCTCTGCCTCTTTCCCTAGCCCCTCTGTTAAACTGTCTTTCTTATTAATACCCCCACAGCTACTGACATGGCTGATTCATCCACTGTTTTTAGTAATGCCCTGGAAACAGAAATTACCCCATTGTTTTTTGGTCGGGGGTCATTTTCGTTTTGTTTTTCTTTTTAATTCATTTATATTGATACATAACTGGGTGTTTATCCAAAGAAAAGGAAATCAGTGTATCAGAGGGCTTCCTGCACCCCTGTGTTTATTGCAGCAGTATTCTTAATGGCCAAGATGTGGAACCAACGTGAGAGTCTGCCAGTGCTGGAGTGGAGAAAGAAAATGTGGTGCACGGCCAGCTGCAGTGGCTCACGCTGTGATCCCAGCACTTTGGGAGGCTGAGGCCAGCGGATCACTTGAGGTCAGGAGTTTGAGACCAGCCTGACAACATGGAGAAACCCCTTCTCTACTAAAAATACAAAATATTAGCCAGGTGTGGTGGTGCATGCCTGTAATCCCAGCTACTTGGGAGGCTGAGGCGGGGGGATCATTTGAACCTGGGAGGCGGAGGTTGCAGTGAGCCAAGATGGTGCCATTGCACTCCAGCCTGGGCAACAAGAGTGAAACTCCATCTCAGAAATAAATAAATAAATAAAAATAAGGGCCGGACACGGTGGCTCATGCCTGTAATCCCAGCACTTTGGGAGGCCGAGGCGGGTGGATCACGAGGTCTAGAGATCGAGACCATCCTAATCAACAAGGTGAAACCCCGTCTCTACTAAAAATACAAAAAAATTAGATGGGCATGGTGGCGCGTGCCTGTAATCCCAGCTACTCAGGAGGCTGAGGCAGGAGAATTGCCTGAACCCAGCAGGTGGAGGTTGCGGTGAGCCGAGATCACGCCATTGCACTCCAGCCTGGGTAAGGAGTGAAACTCCGTCTCAAAAAAAAATAAAAATAAAAAAATAATAAAAGAAAGAACACATGGTATATCTACACAATGGAATATAATTCAGCCATCACAAAGAACGAAATCACATCATCTGCAGCAACACGGATAGAACTCGGGGTTGTGATGTTGAGCGAATAAGCCGGGCATGGGGGTCATTTCGACGCAGGACGTCCTTAGCCGTGCCCTGCTGAGGTTCCTCCGGTGAACCAGCTGGCCTGAGGTCGAGCTGCTGGGTCTTAGGTAAGCGCACCCTTAGGCTTGAACTTCCTTTCCCATGTGCTGCCTCAAATGCAGTCCGTTCCTGTGGGGAGCGCTTCGGAACCTGCTGTTCCTGGGATCTTCTTTTCCCCTTTGGCGAATCTTGGAGTCAGTTTTCTGGGCAATGGCAGCCTGTGGTCTTCTTGCTTTGTGTCGGACACCAGCCATCCGTGTCCTGTGGTTCCGCCAACCCTGAACTGCCGCGGTAGCCCAGCTGTGGAGCATCTGACCGTGAGCTCTGCGATGAGGCTCGGCGGTGTGCAGACCCGGCTTTCAGTAAGATTCTGCAGCTTTTCTTCTGCAGACAGACACAGACCATTTGAGCAGGAGCCAGGCATGGCTGACTTCCCCACGGAAGGGACAGGGCTGCGTGTCACTGAAGGCCAGGCCCTCTGCTCGTGAGGCTCTCACGCCATCTTAGGAGTGAAGCTGACAGGCATCTCACACTTGGCTTTCTGTGGCACAGGTAGGATTTTAAAATGAGGCATTTTTCCTACACGTGTGACATGCTAGAGATGTGGCCTAGAAGACCACATTCAGGGCCGGCGGGTGGCTCGCGCCTGTAATCCCAGCACTTGGGAGGCTGAGGTGGGCGGATCACGAGGTCAGGAGTTTGAGACCAGCCTGGCCAACATGGTTAAACCCCGTCTTTACTAAAAATACAAAAATTAGCCGGGCATGGTGCCGTGTGGCTGTGATCCCAGCTACTTGGGAGGCTGAGGCAGAAGAATCATTTGAACCCAGGAGGCAGAGGTTGCAGTGAGCCAAGATTGTGCCATTGCACTCCAGCTTGGATGACAGAGTGAAATTCTGTCCCAAAACAAACAAACATTCAGAAGCCATCAGGGAGATAAAAGAGGCACAGATACTTCAAAACCAAGGCAATTACCTACCCCATCTGCTGAGACAGCATACAGGTGCTGTTGTGAAGAAATGCGGTCACTCCGCAGAAAGCCACTTCCTTACAGAGTCCTGTCCTGGGGATGGGTTTCCCAGCACTCCTGCCCTCAGGCCTCATGTGTCTGTCCCCACATCTGCCCTCCATCTTTTCATTCATGATGCAAACTCTGCAGGGTTCTCACTGCAGACTTGCCTTTGCAAAGACAACGTGATTTTCCTTCTGAAGCTCAGCCAGAACTACTGCAGTGGTTTGGAGGAACTGGTCCCAGCCCTGTGATTGGTGGGACCCTGTGGTGACCCCGGGCACGGAGTCCTGGCATGCTGCGCCCTTACTGCGTTGCGATTGGTTGTCTCAGTGGCTGGCTCCTCACTTTCCCCCATTCTTCTTACTGTGTTAAAATATGTAGAACACAAAATTTCCCATGTTGACCATCTTAAGTGTCCAGTTCCGTGGAGTTAAGCGCATTCATGTGTCGTGCAGCCATCACTGCCACCCACCTCCAGAGCTGCTTCATGTTCCAAACCTGACAGTCTGACCCATGACACACCAGTCCTCACACCCCCAGCCGAGCCCCTGCAACCCCATTCTACCCTCTGTCTCCATGGGCGTGATGCCTCTGGGGACCTCACAGGAACGGAGTCCGTCTTTGTCTTTTTGTGCCTGGCTTATTTAGTCACCATCATGTCCTCAAGAATTATCTTTATTGTAGATGTTACAAATGTCCTGCTTTCAAAAGCTGAATTAAAAAGAAACCGAATGGCCTTCCTTTGTGTGTGTGCACCACCTCGTGTTCATCTGCTCATCTGCTGCTGGACACCCGGGGTGCTTCCAGCTCGTGGCTAGAACAGTGCTGCAGTAAATATGGGTGGCGGGCTGTGGTGGCTCACGTCTGTAACCCCCGGCACTTTGGGAGGCTGCAGCAGGAGGATCACTTGAACCCAGGAGTTCAAGACCAGCCTGGGCAACACAGTGAGACCCCATCTCTATTTAAAAAAAAAAGCTTTTAAATAAAAAAATAAACAATGGGTGTACAAATATCTTTTTGAGACCCTGCTTTCAATTCTTTTGGGTGCATACTGAGAGGTGGAATCGCTGGGTCACGTGGGGAGTCTATGTGTAACTGTTTTAGGAACCATCACAGTGTTTTCTACAGCGGCTGTGCACCCGCTCTTTATTTTAATAAACCTTCTGCAATGTAAAAGTGAAATAAATGATCCAAAAATACAGTAATTGTTACTTTTGTCTCTACAATTTGCCTTATATAAAAAGGTGACATTTTCCATTGCATTTCTCATTTTTGGTGTGACTTTGCGTCATTTTGTAAGAGATGGTTTTAAAAATATATTTTTTCACCATAGAACAGTTTTTTTTTTTTTAAAGCAGCACAAACAGTAAAACCAAGAGCTTCTGCCCTTTGGACTTGAAATGGAAGCAAATGGACAAGCCAGTTTCAAATGAGGAGAACGGGAGGGTTGAAATAAGGACCTTTTCCTCCGTCAGTCAGACAAGCTTTACACAGTAGCCCGACGTGGGATCTAAAGAGGCAGGCCCAGGGGATCCCAGGAAGACACAGGCCTCGTTATCTTTATGGTGCAGTTAAACACATGCAAATAACTTTGCAAATTAGTGTTTTCAAAACAGCTTTAGTCTGTTTCTTTCTTCCTTTTTTTTTTTTTTTTTTGAGATGGAGTTGCCCAGGCTGGAGTGCAATGGTGTGATCTCAGCTCACTGCAACCTTCACCTCCCGGGTTCAGGCGATTCTCCTGCCTCAGCCTCTCGAGTAGTTGGGACTACAGGCACCCGCCACCACATCCGGTTAATTTTTTGTATTTTTAGTAGAGACGGGGTTTCACTATGTTGGCCCAGATGGTCTCCATCTCCTGACCTCGTCACCTGCTCGCCTTGGCCTCCCAAAGTGCTGGGATTAGAGGCGTGAGCCATTGCACCCAACCTGTTTCTAATATATAAGGCAAATGACTTTCTTCTGTTTTATGCTACCTATGTGTGTGGTGTCTATCCAATGTGTTACGAGGGTACATGTTCGCTGTAGCTATTCGTGATAGCCAAGATATGGAATTAACCTAATCTCCAAGAAAACATGGTACATATACACAATGGAGTGTCACTCAGCCACGAAGAGGAGATCCTGCCGTTAGCAGTGTGGACGGAACTGGAGCCTTTATGTTCAGTGAAATAAGCCAGGCGCACAAAGGCAAACATCCCGTGTTCTCATTCCCATGTGGGAGCGAATCTGCACTATGTAGACGTATGTCAGAACATCACATTGGACACTTTAATTATGTACAGTTTTTACCTGTTCATCATGCATCAGTAACGCCGGGATTGGGCATGCGGCGGTGTAAAAACTCACCCTCCTCTCTGCCTGCGCACGTGCACTCATCTGGGCAGTCGTCTTCAGGCTCTTCTGTGTCCTCCCCAAGAATGTTTAAACTCTTACATTAAAATAAAAAAGCTAGACTGGAGACTGCGATTGGGTTTCACCAGTTCTCACTCCTGTGGATTTCACGGAGGTAGGGAGTTGAGTGATGGCTACCAGAGGCTGGGGGCCACGCGGGAAGTGGGAGGAAGAGGGGCTGGTGAGTGGGTAGAGACACAGCCAGAGAAAAAGAATCCATTCTAGTGTTTAGTAGCACGGTAGGGTGACTGTAGGTAACAGTAATTCGTCATGTGCGGTCGACCCTTGAACAGTATGCGTCTGAACCAGTGGGTCCACCTATGCACAAATTTTCTGGAACCAAATGGGAAGGGAACCCACGGTGTTCTTGGATGTCAGACCTGCGTGTATGGCGGTCCTGCTTGTCCCGTGCTGGGTGCCGCAGGCCGACTGTAGGACTTGCCCACGCACAGATTTTGGTATTTGCGGGGTCCGGGAACCAGCTTCCCGTGTATGCTTCAAAATAGCTAGAAGAGAAGGCTTGGAGTGTGAAGAAACGGTCAGTGTTTGAGGGGATTGTGTCGTAACCCTGACTTCATCGTTACGCATTGTGTGCAGGCATCAGGACACCACATGTGCCCTGTGAATATGCGCACGTGTGTGTCAACGACAAGCAAGTAAATTAATAACTTACGGGGCAGCGGTCAGATTGACTTGTCCAGACAGATTTTACTTTGCTCCTGGTAGGTCACTGAAGAATGTTTACAGTGAAGCAGTGTATTTGTAAGCCCCCAGCTGCGATGAAAGGAGGCATTTCCGTTAAAATGTGACAGCGTGACTTACAGTAGCCTCTATTTAGAATTCACCACTTCTGTCCAGGCATGGTGGCTCACACGTGTAGTCCTAACTACTCAGGAGGCTGAGGAAGGAGAATCACGAGCCTGGGCAGTTAAAGCTGCAGTGAGCTGTGATCACGCCACTGCACTCCAGCCTGGTGACAAAGAAGACCCTGTCTCAAAAAAAAAAAAAAACCACATCACATTGTACACAAATATGAACAATTTTTGCATGTCAATTGTAATATAAAAAAGCCGTGGCAGGTAGGGGACGAGGCAGTACAACAAAACCCCCTAACCTGGCCAGGCACGGTGGCTCACGCCTGTAATCCCAGCACTTTGGGAGGCCAAGGCGGGTGGATCACGAGGTCAGGAGTTCGAGACTAGCCTGACCAACATGGAGAAACCTCGTCTCTACTAAAGATACAAAAATAAAAAATTAGCTAGGCTTGGTGGCACGTGCCTGTAGTCCCAGCTATTCAGGAGGCTGAGGCAGGAGAATCGCTTGAACCCGGGAGGTGGAGGTTGCAGTGAGCCAAGACTGCACCACTGCACTCCAGCCTGGGTGACAGAGTGAGACTCTGTCTCAAAAAAACAAAACAACAAAAGAAACCCTCAGCCATCTGCTCGCGCCAACGCAAGACTTCCATCCGGGCGGCTTTCCTCAAACTCTCGGCCTTTGCGTCCCACAAGAATGTTTAACACTTTATGTTTAAACAAACTGTGAAACTGCAGACGTCATCAGTCTTTGCAGTAATGTCCTCTTGTAGAGGCAGAACCTCCTTCAGGGCGGGACAGTGCACTCAGCAGTCGCATCTCTGTGGCCGCAAAGTCTGCTTCTCGTTTATGCCAGGAGAAACGCTGCCACACAGCCGCTGTGTGGGCTTAAGCAAATTGTTTTCACGCTGTGAGCCTCGGGCCCCTCTTCTATAAGATGAAAAAACACCATCGTTTGGGAATACCTGATAAGATACTGACATGAAAAGGCCCTATGAACGCAAAGGCATTGTTATACACCTGTGCTCTCTCGGTGCTCCTGGGAGTGGGCGTTTGCTGAGTGTGTGTCATCTACAAGCTGGTCAAGGATGAAAGACGCCTTCCCTCCTAACATTCAGAAGGGAGCGAAACCCTCTTTCCTCCTGGAATACAGAACTTTGCCTCTGCACCCAAGCCAGGACACCAGAGACTCTCAACATGTTCGTATTCGACCTGGGGATCATAAAACATTTGGGAAAACCTGCAGGACTGACTTGGAGTTTTTCAGATTCGCTTTCTTTTCCTCCTGTCCCCAGTCCCCCTCACTTGTCAAGGTATAATTGACAAATAGAAATTGCATACACTGAAGGTGTACAATGTGATGATTTGTGATATACACGAATGAACACACCATCGCCTCACGTCGGTCCCTTCCCTTCACTCATTCATTCGTTTCGTCACCATCTGTCTGAGCAGATGGATACTTACCTTCTTTCTTGTGGTGAGAACACGTAAGATCCACTCTCCTGGCATGTTTTAATTAAACAGTGCAGTCTGATGAACTGTAGACGCTGCGCTGTGCTTTAAATCCCTAGAACTTATGAATATTACAACTGAAGTTTTATACCCTTTGAACAGTATCTCCCCATTGCCTGAAAAGAGGATAGACCCGCCGTGTGGCCCAGCAATCCCACCACTGGGTGTAAACCCAGAGATCAGCACATCCGAGGGGCGTCTGCGCTCCCTGGTTGGTTTCAGCCCTGTTTGCCGTAGCTGAGATGTGGAGTCCTGGAGTGGCCAACGATGAGTAGAAGAACGGATGTGATGTGTGTACACGGTAGAGTGCTGTCAGCTGGGACAGAGGACGAGATCCTGTTGTTGGCAGCAGCACAGACAGGCGGGAAGTAAGCCAGGCACACAGAGACAACACTGTGTGAGCTCCTCATACGGGGTCCAGAAAAGCTGAGCTCGGAGCGGGAGAGCATAGTAGGAAGGTTCCCAGGAGCCGGGTGTGCTGCGGGATGGTGGTTGACGGGGATGGAATTGGTTTCGCATGGACTCTCCTGGAGGGCAGCTTTGGTGCCAGGCTGCTGGCCAGAGTGGGGCACCTGGTCATGGCACAGGTCCCTCTGAAGCACGGGGCCCCTCCAGACCAACGGACCACTCTTGGCTCAAGGGAACCGGATGAGCAACAGGCGACCTGACTCCTCCCTCCAAAGAACCACGAGGAAGGATGTGAGGCTGTCCAATGGGACAGGGAACGGGTGAATCTTCAGAGGCATCCTGCTAGCTGAGACATGGAACCATCTCACGAGGGAGGGAGGTGCCCACCAGAGGGCACAGAGAAAGGAAGACAGAGAAAAGCGATGAGGCTGAGCTGTGGGGGAGGGAGACTCACAGCGGGGTAGGGGGAGGACAGAGGAAGAGGAGGAGGCTGAGCTGTGCGGGAGGGAGACTCAGCGGGGGGGGAGGATGGAGGAGGAGGCTGAGCTGTTGGGGAGTGAGACTCACAGCATGGGGGGAGGACAGAGAAAGGAGGAGGCTGAGCTGTGCGGGAGGGAGACTCAGTGGGGGGGGACAGAGGAAGAGGAGGAGGCTGAGTTCTGGGGGAGGGAGACTCAGTGGGGGGGAGGATGGAGGAGGAGGAGGTTGAGCTGTGGGGGAGGGAGACTCACAGCAGGGCGGGGGGACAGAGGAAGAGGAGGAGGCTGAGTTCTGGGGGCAGGAGACTCAGCAGGGGGGAGGACAGAGGAAGAGGAGGAGGCTGAGCTGTGCGGGAGGGAGACTCAGCGGGGCGGGGGACAGAGGAAGAGGAGGAGGCTGAGTTCTGGGGGAGGGAGACTCACAGCCGGGGTGAGGGGAGGACAGAGGAAGAGGAGGAGGCTTAGCTGTGGGGGAGGGAGACTCGGGGGGGAGGACGGAGGAGGAGGAGGCTGAGCTGTTGGGGAGAGGGAGTCACAGCACACAGTGAGGGAGAGGAGGGTCTGCTGAGTTCATGGTGATCGGACGGGAGCCCTATGGCAAACCCCAAACCCCAAACCCAGGGGCTGCTTCTCTAGTAGAAATGGACCCATCCAGGCTCGTTCTGTGCTGTGGGGCCACTCTGTGGCTTCTCGCCAGCCCTGCAGGATGGCTTCAGTCCTGGTATAAATGGGGTCCCTCTGCACTGGGCTTGGTTTATAGTTGGTGGGCAGCGGGGGCCCAGCCACCCCATCACCTGGGCAGCAGGTGCAGGTCCGAGGCCTCTGGGCCCGTCATCCCGCCAGGCCTTGGGAGGTGGCTGTGAGAACACCCCCGTCGCTTAAACTGCACCCAGCATGCACCTACTAGCTGTGAAAGCCCCCGGGAGGAGGGCTCGTGGTGGGGAATCCTGGTGGAAGCTGGCAACTCCAGGGACACGGGGACATGTGCTTTCCTCAGGAAACTGTCTCTGCTCCCCTCCACCTGTACCCCTTTGAACAGACAGCAGCTCCATGAGGGTTCTCTTTGCAGTGGATTCCAGCCAGGAAAAGACAAGGTCCACGGCCAGCCACGGCATCCTGTGGCCTCCCATGGTGTGAAGGACACTCCCGGCACAGTGCCTCCCGACAGCAGGGGTCCCATGAAGTGCTGTCGGAGGCAGAAAATCCATCCCAGGGCTGACCGTGGGGTCTGGAGACGCGTCAGGGAGGCAGCGAGGAAGGAGGGCTGGGAGGGCCGGCGGCTCCTGGTGGCTGTGGGGGCGTCACTTCTCCCAGGAGGATCTTCAGGGGGCTGGCCCACGGACATTCCTTCTGCACTCTCCACCACCCTGTCCTGGAGGGGGTGGGGCGTGTGTGAGCACACACAAAGGCGTGCACACACAGGCATGCACACACACTTCTGCATGGCTGGGCAGCTCAGGGTCAAGCTCCTGGGGTTGGGGGGTGGGCTCGCCTTCCAGCCTTTCCCTCCTCCCTGGTGCTGTGGTCTGAATGCCTGTCCCTGAGATTCACACATTGAAATGCTCACCAGCAAGGTGACAGCATGAGAAGGTGGAGCTTCTGGAGGTGAGTGATCATGAGATAAGGCTGCAGGATGGCACGACCATTACCCCAGAGACCCCTCGCCCTCTTTCTGAGTGAGGACACATGAGACGTTGGCCGTCGCCAGGAAGAGCCTGGGGTGTCCTGTGAGGACACAGAGGCCGGGCACTGGATCAGGGACGGGGCGAAGCCTGGAGGCACAGAGCAGGTTCCCAGCACCCCCGTCTTCCGCACCCTCCCTCCTGCCACAGCCTGAGCCATCCTCCTGGGCCCAGCTCCAGACCCTGCCCAGCTGGCTCCTTCTTTGGCTCCCTGGTGCTGGCAGCCAGGACCCTGTTGGCAGCACACCTCCGGTCAGGTGCCCCCAGGTGTGGGTGCAGGGTCCCACCTCACATGCCGCCCTGGCTCCCTCCTCCCTCCATGTGGGGAGAGCCTCGGCTCTTCCCTCATCCCCATCCAGTTTGAGTGCCTCCGGACCTGGGCGCTCCTTGGAAAGGCACACGGCTCTCACTGGCGGCCCTCTCTGGCTGCTCCTCCCAGGTAGGGCCTGCCCAGTGCCCAGTCCACACTGCTTTGTGGCCAGGGCCGTGGGGACAGGGCCAGCCCTTCCGGGGTATGAAGCAGGGTGCCGTCAGCAGCCCTCCCCAGGGTTGATCCCTCCACCCAGGCAGGCTGGGTTCTCACAGGAACCCCTGTGCTCCCACATAAGGATGCCTCTGAGACCCAGCTGAGGGCTCCAGGAGGGCCCCGGGTGCCAGCCGCCTGTCACAGGCCTGGGCCTGGCCAAGCACAGTGCCCCAAGCTCCTGCTCTCCTTCCTTCACCGCCGGCCCAAGGGAGGGTGCTGGGTCCTCCTACAGGGTGGTCCTGAGTCCCTTCTCAGGGTGGTCCTGGGTCCCCTCTTGGGGCAGTACCGGGGCTGCCTCAGAGTCCATCCTGGGCTCCCCTTGGGGTGGTCTCTTGTCCCACTCAGAGCTGTCCTGGGTCCCCCAGGCTCCTTCCTGCCCCATCTTCAGGATGCTGGTTTGAGGAGAGGCCAGGCCAGTTGTGGCCCCCCGCCTCCATCACTGCTGGGGACACATGGTCCCCCCGTCCCTGGCTGTGGCCCTTGGCCTCCATCACTGCTGGGGACACATGGTCCCCCCGTCCCTGGCTGTGTGACCCTTGGCCTCCTCTGTCATTGCTGAGGACACAGGCATCCTGCGTCCCTTGCTGTGGCCCTCGGCCTCCATCACTGCTGAGGACACAGGCGTTCCCCCGTCCCTGGCTGTGGCCCCCACCTCCATCACTGCTGAGGACACAGGATCCGTTGTCCCTGGCTGTGGCCCTGAGCATCTGCCCTTTGCCTCCCGCATGGCCGAGGGTGAAACTGAATCCGGGACAAAGACACCCGGGCTATTTTGGAGCTGGGCTGGGCCGGCCTGGCCGGTGCAGGGGGTGGGGTGGGGGCGGGCCCAGCCTTCTCCAGCTGACAGCGTCCGCCTGTCCTTTCGTCCCCATCCAGTTTGAGGAGCGGCCGGAGTGTGGGCTGCTGGTGGGCAGCCTGCTGGTCCTGGGCCCTCAGAGGGAGGTGAGACCCAGCAGCCCCCGACCCCTGGCCTGTGCGCTGCCCAGAGCCCCCATAGAGAGAGGTGAGGAGACAGATCCTGACTGGGTGGGGGCCGTTCTGTGCCCTGGAGGGTGGCTCGGCTGAAGGTCACATCTGGGGAGTGGGAGAGCCTTCAGGGTCTGGCGGAGATGCAGCTTCCTGTGGTGGGGCTGGGGTTCCAGCCTCTGCTCCCTCCGAGCCTGGAGCTGGGTCCTCACATGGGATGGAGCCGCCTGGCCGGCCTGGGGCTGCAGGGTGGACAGGGTGGTATCCTGCACCCACCCAGCCTCCACCCAGGAGTTGACCCTCGCTCAGAGAGCGGCCGGGGGGTCTGGCTGGCCCTGCCCCCAGCGCTGCTGAGATAGATGCCCGCTGACAGCTGGGGCTATTTTGGGCCTGTTGCCTCAGCGGAGGGGACAGCCAGAGGGGCGCTGACACCTGACTCCAGGAAAGAATTTTCCCGGAGCGCTTGAAGCCTCCGGTGGGGTCTAAGGTGAGGCGCAGTCCTGGGGCTCTGCCCTTGAAAGTCCGTGCTGGAAGGGCGAGGGGGCGAGGGGGTGAAGGGGCGAGGGGGTGAGGGGGCGAGGGCTGCCGAGGCTGCCTGTCTGCGTCGGGGTGGGGAGGGCCGGCGAGGCGGCGCCCTGGGAGCTGCCTCTCACTCTGAGCTCTCTCTGAGGATGGTCCCTGGGCCCCTGGAGGACAAGAGTGGCAAAGTTCCACAACAGTCAGGGTGGAGGGCTGCGGAGGGGTGGGTGGCTGTGGCGGGGCCTGTCACCGGAGCATGGGGTGGTCCCAAAGGGCTGGAGGGAGGCCTCCGAGGGGCCGAGGAGCCCAAGTGTGGTCCATGGTGGGGAAAAGGCTTTCCTGAGAGGCTGAGGGCTGAGGTCTCCCCGTCCTGGGGAAGCTTGTAGGTTGTCCAGACTCAAAATGTGGCAGAGAAAGAAGACTGCCTCTGTGGATGTCCCAGTGCCCTATGAGTTTCCTGGGAGCCCCAGGGGTGGCCGTGGTGGCCTCCTTCCTGCTCAGCCTGATTCCTCATCTGTGACGTGGGTTGTCAGGGAAGAGGGTGACTCCCGAACTGCATGGCGAGCCCCTCCCTGGCCTCAGGCCTGCTGACTGGTAGGGATACCTCCTGACCGGGCTGCCATGAGCCCCCCAGGCCCTGCAGTTGGCCTCCTGGGCCTGCACCAGGTGACAGAATGCAGGTCCCAGGGCCATGGTGCCATCCCACGAGGACCTCAGTGTCTCTACCAGCTCTCTCCAGGCCAGGGTGAGCCTGTGTGCCCCGGTCCCTTCAGCATGGGCAGTAACGGGAGCTCCCTGACTGTCCTGGTCCTCTTGGCCCAAAGAGGCTGCGACACATACCGCCTCATCTGTTGTTCCTCTGTGACCCTGGCAGGGCCAGGTGCGGCTCTGGGTGTGGAAGAGGCTGGGGAACAGGACACCCTGTTCTGCTTTTGGGGAACCCACAGACCAGCTGGCTGTATGATTTTTTTCTTTTATTTTTTTGAGATGGAGTCTCGCTCTGTCACCCAGTCTGGAGTGCAGTGGCTTGATCTCGGCTCACCGCAACCTCTGCCTCCCAGGTTCAAGCAGTTCTCCTGCCTCAGTCTCCCCAGTAGCTGGGACTACAGGCGTGCACTACCACGCCTGGCTAATCTTTTGTATTTTTAGTAGAGACGGGGTTTCACCATGTTAGCCAGGATGGTCTCGATCTCCTGACCTCGTGATCAGCCTGCCTCAGCCTCCAAAAGTGTTGGGATTACAGGCGTGAGCCACCTCACCCAGCCTTTTTTTCTTTTCTTTTCTTTTTTTTTTTTTTAAAGAGACAGGGCTTTGCTCTGTTGCCCAGGATGGAGTACAGTGGCATAATCATAGCTCACTGCAGCCTCAACCTCCAGGGCTCAATCAATCCACCTCAGCCTCTTGAGTAGCTGGGACAGCAGGCACCTGCCACCACTTCCAGTTAATTAAAAAAATTTTTTTTTGTAGAGATGGGGTCTCACATGCTGCCCAGGCTGGCCTGGAACTCCTGGGCTCAAGGGATCCTCCTGCCTCTGCCTCCCATAGTGCTGGGATTACAGGCGTGCACCACCACGCCTGGCCTGGATGTATGACTTCGGAGAGTGCTGGGGACAGCCCAGGGCTCGTGGGCCCTGGAGAGCTGATGTCAGAGTAGCCCTTTGAGTCCTGGGAGGTGCCCAAGGAGGCAAATCCCCAGAAAGGGCGAAACTCGGACCCCGGTGCCTGCCACGGGCGGGCCCCAGCCCCAGAGCCCTGCTGTGGATGGGGAGCTGGCCTGCAGCAGGAGGTGCTGACTGCACAGTGAGTCAGCAGACTGGTACCCGCAGCCCAGCCCTGCTCCAGCCTCAGCAGACCAAAAGGATTAAGGGGATTAACTACCTGAATCACAGGACCAGGAGGAGGGCCCGGGAATGACGCCCTGGCTCAGCCCACAGTGGGTAGCCCAGGCCCAGAAGCTGGAGGCTCTGGCCCGAGGGAGGGTGCAGCCAAGGTGCCCTGGTGGGGCCCTCTCCACCATGGGGTGGTTGTGCCTGCCAGGGCTGGAGGGAGTCAAGGCGCCCCAAGCCAGCCCAGTGCCGGGGGGCCCGCTCCCACCCGCTGTTCCTACAGAGGAGCTGCACAGGCAGGGTAGCGTCACCCACACCATCTACATCGGGGGGCCTGTACTGGGGGTGGCTGGCCTGCTAGGTCTCTGCCTGGGGTGGTCAAAGGCCAGCATCACCTGGGGCCTTTGGCACTGAGGTGCACCCTCAACCCTGCAGCACGTCCAGCTGGCCAGTGTGGCTGAGAACTGCGGGGTGACCAGGTTGGGCGCAGCTGGTCTCAGCCTGGAGGTCTCCCGCCCTTCCAGGGGGATGTTACTGGCCTTGCCAGCTCCGGACTCTGGGGGTACCGCAGAGATGCTCCCCAGCCAGATCCCTGACTGCGCTGCCCACGCATCCCCATCCAACGCTGGGGTTCAGTGGAGGGGCCTGGGAGCAAGCAGCTGATTGGTTTCTGGTCCTTCCCCCTCATAGATGGAGTGTGCCCCCAGGGTGGGGGAGGGAGGTGTGTGACCCTGCAGAAGAGGTGAGGCCCCTCTGCGGGCAGGCTGGCCCCTCAGTGCAGCCTGGAGGGGCTGCTGAAGGAGTTGCCTGGGGGTTGGGGGGAAGAGGAGGGAGTAAGGGCAGTGCCCAGAGCAGAGGATGCAGCTCACGGAGAAAACGCTGAGGGAAGCCTACCAGGGTGGAGAATCCGTGACCATGTTGTGCCATGGGGCAAGGGACCAGTGCCCACAGTGGGCCTCCTGCACCCAGGCCTGGCGGGGCTCAGCAAGCATCCCCTTCTTGTTGCAGAGGGCACACAGGCCAGCTGAAGTTTTAGGCCTGGGGAGGCAGCAGTGTGTGGAGCAGGACAAAGGCCCCCCGCCCCCGCAGGTAGAGTGGCTCACGCAGGGAGCTGCAGCAAAGTGTGCAAGCTGGGAGGAACCGAAAACAGCTGCACTGGGTGGAAGATGCCTGCCTGCTCGCTGGGGGTGTAGGTTCGGGACACGTGCTCCAGTGACTGTAGCTGGGACAGCGGGTGTCGGTAGGGAGGGGGAAGGAGATGTTCTCAGCAGCTAGAAAAGTCATCTGCAGGTGAGGATACCAAACCCCAAATGCCCAGAAAGGGGCAAATCTGCGCTCCTGGGCCACGGTGCCAACCGGTGATGCTTCCTCAGGGCGTGAGGGAGGAAAGGTGTGTTGAGGTGTTGAACTGGGTTCTCCTGGCGGCATGGTGGGGTGCGTCCAGTCCTCATTGCCACCTCCACTAAGGCCATCCCCACCTCCTCGCAGGGCCCCGCCGCCACCCTCATGGATCAGCCCCAGTTCAGCGGGGCGCCCCGCTTTCTCACCCGGCCCAAGGCCTTTGTGGTGTCGGTGGGCAAGGATGCCACGCTCAGCTGCCAGATCGTGGGTAACCCCACGCCACAGGTGAGCTGGGAGAAGGATCAGCAGCCGGTGGCGGCGGGCGCGCGCTTCCGTCTGGCCCAGGACGGCGACCTGTACCGCCTCACTATCCTGGACCTGGCGCTGGGCGACAGTGGGCAGTACGTGTGCCGCGCGCGCAATGCCATAGGCGAGGCCTTCGCGGCCGTGGGCCTGCAGGTGGACGCGGAGGCCGCATGCGCAGAGCAGGCGCCGCACTTCCTGCTGCGGCCCACGTCCATCCGCGTGCGCGAGGGCTCCGAGGCCACGTTCCGCTGCCGCGTGGGTGGCTCCCCGAAGCCGGCGGTGAGCTGGTCCAAGGACGGGCGGCGCGTGGGTGAGCCTGACGGCCCCCGCGTGCGCGTGGAGGAGCTCGGCGAGGCAAGTTCACTGCGCATTCGGGCGGCGCGACCGCGCGACGGCGGCACCTACGAGGTCCGCGCGGAGAACCCGCTGGGCTCCGCCAGCGCCGCAGCCGCGCTCGTGGTGGACTCGGATGCCGCGGACACAGCCGGCCCGCCGGGGACCTCCACGGCCGCGCTCCTGGCGCACCTGCAGCGGCGGCGCGAAGCCATGCGTGCCGAGGGCGCCCCCGCCTCGCCGCCCTGCACCGGCATGCGCACCTGCACGGTGACCGAAGGCAAGCACGCGCGCCTCAGCTGCTACGTGACCGGCGAGCCCAAGCCCGAGACGGTGTGGAAGAAGGACGGCCAGCTGGTGACCGAGGGCCGGCGCCACGTGGTGTATGAGGACGCCCAGGAGAACTTCGTGCTCAAGATCCTCTTCTGCAAGCAGTCAGACTGCGGCCTCTACACCTGCACGGCGTCCAATCTCGTGGGGCAGACCTACAGCTCCGTGCTGGTCGTAGTGCGCGGTGAGCTCCCGGTGCGGGGCGCGCGGGCCCAGGACCCTCCGCAACCCCCGCACCTGCGTCCTTTCGCCCTTGCGGCCGCTGCCGTTTCCCGCTCCCGTCTGCCGGGTCGCGGAATCCAGAATTGCAGGTGTCCGTTCCTGGTGCACAAATTGCGGGCGACGCGGGCGACGGCCCTCGGCCTGTCCTAATGAGCCGCAACCCACTTTCTCCGTCCAGCCCCCTGCCTGCCCGCCCCCACCCCACCGGTCGCCCACACACAGAGGGGAGACGCGTGAGAGTGGCGGGGCCACAGGGGATCCCACCTCCTCAGTCCCGCCCTCTCCCTCGAGCTGTTCCCGCCCCAATCTCCCCCACTCCGCCTTCCGCTCTTCCACTCCCCCACCCCGAACTTCGCGTCTCCTTCTGAGCGCCCCTCCCACCCCCAGCACCCTGGCCTCTCCCCACCCCACTCCTCTACCCTGCACCCTCCCCTTTCCAGATTCCCGCGCCTCTGCTCCGTCCCCTTCTCCTTCCTACACCCTGACCTGCAAGCTCCAGGCTCCTCTCCCACCCCAACCCCGCATCTCCCACCCCACCCCGCCTGCGCCCCACCCCCTCCGGCCCCGCCCTCTCACCAGTCTCCGCTCCTCTCGGCAGAGCCCGCGGTTCCCTTCAAGAAGCGGCTGCAGGATCTGGAGGTGCGGGAGAAGGAGTCGGCCACGTTCCTGTGCGAGGTGCCCCAGCCGTCCACCGAGGCCGCGTGGTTCAAGGAGGAGACGCGGCTGTGGGCGAGCGCCAAGTACGGCATCGAGGAGGAGGGCACCGAGCGCCGGCTGACCGTGCGCAACGTCTCGGCCGACGACGACGCGGTGTACATCTGCGAGACGCGGGAGGGCAGCCGCACCGTGGCGGAGCTCGCCGTCCAAGGCAGGCGGGGGGCGCGGGGCGGCTTCGGGGAGGCACCGAGGTGGGAAGAGAGCCGGGCCGACTGGTTGGGCGGGCACGGGGTGGACGGGCTGGGCCCGGGGCTGGCGAGGGACGGGTTTGGCCCCGGGGAGGCAGGGACGGGACCGGGGCGGGCAGAGCAGGTAAGGTGGGGGCGGAGGAGCAAGGCGGGGCGGGGCACGGGCGGGGATGGCAGGGCAGTGCGTAGGGTTCTTGCCGGACCGAGCTGGGACTGGGGCAGGCCGGACAGGTAAGGGATTGCGCGATGGAGTGAATTGGAGGCAGCTGGGAACCCGGGGACGGGGGCGGGCGCAGGAGCGCGTCTGGAGCGGGGCGCGCAGGGGCTGCTGTGACGGCCCGGCTCTCTCCACCCCAGGAAACCTTCTCCGAAAGCTTCCTCGGAAGACGGCGGTGCGCGTGGGCGACACGGCTATGTTTTGCGTGGAGCTGGCGGTCCCGGTGGGCCCCGTCCTCTGGCTGCGGAACCAGGAGGAGGTGGTGGCCGGGGGCCGCGTGGTCATCTCCGCGGAGGGCACGCGCCACACACTGACCATCTCCCAGTGCTGCCTGGAGGATGTGGGCGAGGTGGCCTTTATGGCTGGCGACTGCCGGACGTCCACCCAGTTCTGCGTGGCGGGTGAGGGCCTGGGGGTGCTCCCAGGATGGCATCCCTTCCCTGCTGCCTCCGGGTTTCAGTCCCCTGCCCTCCCTTAGCTCAGCTCTCTGGGCTCCGGCTGCTGCACCGAGGGCCTGCAAGATTAGCCGCCCCCCCCAACCCTTGCCCTCCAGGTTAGCCGTCCCCCTCCCCTGCGCCCTTGCAGTCTTTCACCTGCAGCCAGAAAAGTGGCTGCAGTTCTGGGGCTGCAGGTTGCGGCTAGTGGTCCAGGTCCCCAGAGCAGCCCCAGGAGAGCTGAGGATCCTGTGACTCCCCTCCGGGTGATTCCAGACCCAGGGCTCAGGGAGAGGCTCCCAGTAGGTGACCTCTGCCCACCCTCTCCGCAGCCCCCAGGAAGCCTCCCCTGCAGCCCCCTGCAGATCCAGCGGTGAAGGCCAAGACGGAGAGTTCCGTGACCCTCAGCTGGTCCCCGCCACCCCAGGGGGAGTGCCCCGTCGCCATTGATGGCTACCTGGTGGAGAAGAAGCAGCTTGGCACCTACACCTGGAACCGGTGCCACGAGGCCGAATGGGTGGCCACACCCGAGCTGATCGTGACGAATGTGGCCGAGGAGGGGGACTTTCAGTTCCGAGTCTCAGCTCTCAACAGCTTTGGTCAGAGTCCCTACCTCGAGTTCCCGGGGACCGTCCACCTGGGTGAGTGGGGCCTCACGGTTACAACCTACAGGGCTGCTCACCTGCCCCAGAGTTCCCCAGGTCCAGCCTCAGGGGAGGCCAGAGTGACCTCATGGAGACCTTCTGTGGGGAGAGGGGCTGCCAAGGCTCTGCCCTGGTGCGGCGTGTGTGGTGGAAAGGAGAGGTGACCCCACGACAGGGCCCCTGGGAGGGGCTGCCCCCTCTGGTGGGGCTTGCAGGATGCTGGAGGGGTCTCAGGGTGGCTGTACCTTGTCCTTGTTCCTTCATGAGGCTGCCTTGTGCCGTGGTCCTTGAGCGTGCTGGCCGGGCTTCCTGGAGGAGGGACATTTGGGTCCAGGCTCTGTAGGAGGGGAGGGGAAGGCAAAGACGCCCTCAGCACTCCCCACTCCTCCGCTGCCCCTTCCTGACACCGCCCGCCCCACAGCCCCCCAGCTGGCCGTGAGGACACCGCTGAAGGCAGTGCAGGCGGTGGAGGGTGGCGAGGTCACCTTCTCCGTGGACCTCACGGTGGCCTCAGCGGGTGAGTGGTTCCTGGACGGGCAGGCCCTGAAGGCCAGTGGCATGTATGAAATCCGCTGTGACCGCACCCGGCACACACTCACCATCCGGGAGGTGCCCGCCAGCCTGCACGGGGCCCAGCTCAAGTTCGTGGCCAACGGCATTGAGAGCAGCATCCGTATGGAGGTCCGGGGTAGGTGGGGGCCCCGACCTGGGACCCTGAACCCTGTTTCTCTTGGGTGGGCCGGGCCAGGGCTCTGGGTGGGGCTGTCACAGGTCTGAGGGCCCTGGGACACCCTGTCAGCCCGCAGGTGGTGGGCGTGCGGGGACTCACCCGGGCTGGCTGGTGGCACTGATCCCTGGTGTCTGGGTGAGGGCCTGGGGCTGCAGGGGTCCCGCTAGGCAGAGCCTCATGTCTGTCTCCCTCCTTCTCTCCTCCTCCCTTCTCTGCCTCGTTCATCTTTTCCCTTCTGTTTCTTTCCTGCCTCTCTCTGTCCTGTCCCCCCACCCCATCCCGTGCCTGGCTGTTCCGCCTCCATCTCCCGGGCTTCTCTGGTGTATTCGTGACCTCTGTTCTGCCACTGTCTCCTCTGGCTGCCTCTCCCCCACCGCCCTCCTGTGCCATTCTGGCTCCCTCCCTTCCTTTTATCTCTTTCTTTGTCCCACGTCCTGTCTCCCCTCCTGTCCATTCCTCTCTTCCCACCTTGCTGTGCACCTCCATCCATTCCCCTCTGGCCACGCATGCCCGGCCCGCAGCGGCACCAGGGCTGAGTGCCAACAAGCCACCAGCCACAGCCGCCCGGGAGGTGCTGGCACGGCTGCACGAGGAGGCGCAGCTGCTGGCGGAGCTGTCGGACCAGGCCGCGGCTGTGACGTGGCTGAAGGACGGTCGCACGCTGCCTCCAGGCCCCAAGTATGAGGTGCAGGCTTCGGCCGGACGGCGGGTGCTGCTTGTGCGAGACGTGGCCCAGGACGATGCTGGCCTCTACGAGTGCATCGGCCGTGGGGGCCGCATCGCCTACCGGCTGTCTGTGCAAGGTAGGGGCGGCTGGCAGGCTCCACGGGGTTCTCTGACTCTGTGGGGAGGGTGAGGGACGGGGCAGTGGGCGCCAGCCTGGCTTGGTAGGAGGAGGGACTCCATAACTGGGTGGTTGCTCCGGTGGGCACCAGTCCCACGGTTGGAGTCAGCAGCAGGCCGAGCTGGCTGCTTGCCCAGCAGAGTCCCTCTGGCTTGGGTGAGCCTGGGTGTCCTGTGTGTGGTCCCAGAAGCCGGAGCTGCTCCAGCCTGTGGGCCCTGTGGCCTCGCTCCCTCTGGGCCTCTGCAGTCCCCGACCCGCCCTATGTCCCGCAGGCCTCGCGTGCTTTCTGCACAAGGACGTGGTGGGCAGCTGTGTGGATGCGGTGGCTGGGGGCCCGGCGCAGTTCGAGTGTGAGACTTCGGAGGCCCACGTCTGTGTGCGCTGGTACAAGGATGGCGTGGAGCTGGGCCGCTCTGGTGAGCGCTTCTTGCAGGAGGACGTGGGGACGCGGCACCGGCTGGTGGCAGCCACAGTCACCAGGCAGGATGAGGGCACCTACTCCTGCCGCGTGGGCGAGGACTCTGTGGACTTCCGGCTCCGCGTCTCTGGTGAGCACGCTGTGTGTGCATGTGTCCTGGTCCACGTGGGGCGGGGAGCAGGTCTGGCTGCACCCAGCACAGTGGGATTGACCTTCCTGGCCCTTCTTCTCTCCAGCAAATGGTTGAGGGTGTCAACTGCAAAAAAATCAAGGTTTTAAAAGGATTCGTTCTATTCAGAAGGCTCAGTGAGGATTGCAGGCAGGAGGGTCTTTCAGACTTTCTGCTGAGCTGCTCCAAAGCAGAGTTTCAGCCTGCAGCTGACACACAGGTGGCGAAGTCTCTGCGGCTGCCCAGAAGGTATCTCCGAGCCAAAGCCCCTCCAGCCTGTGTGCAGCTGGCTGCAGAGGCACAGCCACGAATGCTGCCAGGCACGATCTCCCGTGCAGGGAGGAGAAAGGGCCAGCATCACTGAACTTACCTTTCCTAAAAATGCTGCGCTTTAGGCAAGAGGCTGGGCAGCTGCGCTCCGCCCTCCCAGGGCCGTGCCCACTCACCAGGCCGGGCCGGGACCACGCTCGCTCACCGGCTCACTCACCAGGCCGGGGCCTTGCCCACTGACTGGCAGGGGCTGGCGGATGCCGCTGGCAGAGCAGGAGGAGCAAACACAGCTTCTTAGGTTTGCTGCCTCGTCACAGAGGACATTTGCTTCTCTGGGAAAAGAAATGACATGAAAAGCCAGCGTTTACACGGGTGAAGAATCCAAGTGCAGACAATAAGGAAAGATCCATGGAGGAGCTTTGGGAGGTGGGCGTGGACTCGGTCTCATCTGGGCTTTCAGAGGGGCTTCCTGTCTGCCCCGGCCTCCCTCACCCTGACCCCGACCCGGGGCTCGCTCACAGCTCCGCGGACACTCTTGCGTATCGTGTGTTTGTGGGCCAGGCTCAGGGCTGGGCACTTCATTTCAAATGTGGCTTTTTTGTTTATTTGTTTTTGAGACGGAGTCTCGTTCTGTCGCCTAGGCTGGAGTGCAGTGGCGTGATCTCGGCGCTCCACGACCTCCACCTCCTGGGTTCAAGCGAGTCTCCTGCCTCAGCCTCCTGAGTAGCTGGGACTACAGGCGCACACCACCACGCCTGGCTAATTTTTGTATTTTTAGTAGAGACAGGGTTTCACTATTCTGGCCAGGCTGGTTTCGAACTCCTGACCTGTGAATCACCTGCCTTGGCCCCCTAAAGTGCTGGGATTATAGGAGTGAGCCACTGCACCTGGTCTAAAATATGTTTTTATTTTATTTTGTATTTTATTATTTTATTTTATTTTATGTTTTTGAGATGGGGCCCTCCCAGGCTGGAGTTGCAGTGGCGGGACGTCACAGGCTCAGGCGATCCTCCCACCTCAGCCTCCCAAGTAGCTGGGACCACAGGCGCACACTATCAAGCGCAGCTAATTTTTGCATATTTTGTAGAGATGAGGTCTTGCTGTGTTGCTGAGGCTTGTCCCAAATTCCTGGGCTCAAGCGATCCTCCTGCCTCAGCCTCCCAAAGTGCTTGGGCCAAAAATGTTTCTACAGTCCTTCTCTTCCTTTTTAAGATAAGGGGATTGAGACTGAGCAGAGCCACAGGCTGGAGTGTCTTTGACAGGTTAAGATTGGAACATAAGTGGCTCTGAGCCCTGGCTCTTTCTGGAAGCCTCCTGGGCTCAGCGATGTCACCTGGGAGGCTGGAGGAGGAACTCAGGGCTTCTCAGGGAGCGTGGCTGCCAGGCCTCTGTGGGCTGGTCCCACTCACAGACCCCACAACAGGGAGGGCCACAAGGCTGGGCTCTGTGAAACTACCCTGCTGGCTTCCAGGGACAAGTGTGTGGGCTTTTCATGGATAAAAGTTTAAAAGTCACACCAGTCCAGCCTCCTAACTTTCACAGTCCAGTGGCCGATTTGTCCACAAAGCAGAACATGGCCTGCGCCTGCTCTCTGGTGCTCGAGCGATCAGGGGAGCGTCTGTGAAGCTGAGCTTTCTGTCCATCTGCACCTGCTCTCTGGTTCTTGAGCGATCAGGGGAACATGGCCTGTACCTGCTCTCTGGTTCTTGCGCGATCAGGGGAACATGGCCTGCACCTGCTCTCTGGTGCTCGCGCGATCAGGGGAGCGTCTGTGAAGCTGAGCTTTCTGTCCATCTGCACCTGCTCTCTGGTTCTTGAGCGATCAGGGGAACATGGCCTGCACCTGCTCTCTGGTGCGCAAGCGATCAGGGGAGCGTCTGTGAAGCTGAGCTTTCCGTCTGTCTTGGCCCACGTGATGGCCCACGTCTGTAGGTGGTGGGCCTCCAGGATGGGCGGTAGTTCAGGGGAGAGAGAGACAGCACCCTGGGTCTGTGTGGGACACTCAGGCCACCAGGCCCTCTTGTAGCTTCTCGAAGGCACAAGCCCCACCCTCCTGGCGCATGCCAGGGCCCTTGCTGGGCCCAGCTCCCCGTGCATGGGAAGAGCCACGCCTGAGTGCACGGACCACAGAGGATCCCGTGGCAGGACTGTGCGTGCCTGGGGTACAGAACCTGGTAATAAAGGGCCCTGCAAACCTCGCTCGGAAGGGCCTCTCATCCCACCTCCCTCCTTGTCCATCCCCAGAGCCCAAGGTGGTGTTTGCCAAGGAGCAGCCGGCACGCAGGGAGGTGCAGGCCGAGGCGGGGGCCAGCACCACGCTGAGCTGTGAGGTGGCCCAGGTCCAGACGGAGGTGACGTGGTACAAAGACGGGAAGAAGCTGAGCGCCAGCTCGAAAGTGCACGTGGAGGCCGCAGGCTGCACGCGGAGACTGGTGGTGCAGCAGGCGGGCCAGGCGGACGCCGGGGAGTACAGCTGTGAGGCCGGGGGCCAGAGGCTCTCCTTCCGCCTGCACGTGGCAGGTGAGTCCCTGGTGGCATGGTCAGTGCCCGTCCAGGGGTGGAGTGTGTGCTGCGCTGGCCCTGGGCGCCCCTGCCCCTCTCTGCAGGGGAGCATTCAAAGGGAATATTCCAGGTTGCCCATTCAGTGTGATACTGGCTGTGGTCTGTCATAAATAGCTCTTATTATTTTGACGTTCCATCAATACCTAGTTTATTGAGAGCTTTTAGCATGAAGGGACATTGAATTTTGTTGAAGACCTTTTCTGCACATGTACCCCAGAACTTAAAGTATGATAATACTACAGAAAAAGAGAAAATCCCGCATTCCTGTGCACGCCCACAGAGCGCTGTGCTGGCAGCCAGGATCTCTTCAGATTCCTTCAGAAGCCTGTCTTCTGCTCCTGGTTGAGACCTTGCGTCGCCCTGTGGCTTTTGTCTTCCTTCAGAGGGGGCTGCAGTCCCAGCTGACCCTGGAGTCTCTGCGGGGCCCCTGAGTGCGTCGTCACTGCTCCCAGCCTCAGCACGTGGGATGGCTTTCCTCCTCTGCGGCTTCTGTCTCTGGTGTAGGAGGAGCCGGGAAGGTGCCGGAAGCTCATGCTGGGCTGGAGTTGCCTTAAGATGACCTGTGTGGTCCCCACCACGGCTTTAGAGTGAGCCCCCCCCGGGTGGGTTCGTGGCAGCCCTGCCGCCTGCCCCTGAGGGCCGCTGTGGTGCCCTGGTGCCTGCAGGTGCTCCGTGTGACCCGTGGAGGGGCTGGTCTTGGTTGTGGGGGGAGCAGCCCTCTACCCTCGGCGCTCCGTGGACAGGGATGGGACCCGCAGCAGGTCCCTCTCCAGCGAGGTCTCCCCAGACCCTCCTCCGTAGCTGCCATGCTGCCGTGGCTCAGACCCTGTGTGCAGGGAGAGGTTCAAATAGCAAAACTGCTTGGTTGGTTTTTGGTAGTTTTTTGTCAGTTTCTGCTTTTTGCTAACTTCTTTCAAGATTTGTCTCCTCCCGGCTTCCTATGTGGGAGGACGTATCTACTTCGTCTTGGTGCCTGAGTTAAAATTTCCAGTGTGGCATCTGATTGCACATAGAAAGTTGTGTTTGTTACCACAACATTAAGCTCTGGTGCCAACAGGTTTTTTTTTAAGTTGAGACAGAGTCTCATGTTTAGTAGAGACAAGGGTTTCGCCATGTTGGCCAGGCTGGTCTTAAACTCCTGACCTCAAGTGATCCACCCGCCTCGGCCTCCTAAAGTGCTGGGATTACAGGCGTGAGCCACTGCGCCCGGCCCAACGATTTTTTAATAATGACATTTGGGGTGTAATTGATGCACAGATTTTAAGTTATCATTCGAGGGATTTTGGAAAATGTCGATACTGTGCACCACCACGTCCGCATCAAGGTACTGAGCGTCTCCGTCCCGCTGGAATGCTCCCTCGTGAAGCCCACCCTCCACCCCACCCCAGACAGCTGCCATCCTCATTCTCTCCCCATGGCTCAGGTGTGCCTCTTCTAGAACATCACTGAAATGTTCGGAAACCCACCCTCTATAAACTGACTTGGAATGGGACATCAAATGTATACGGAACCTTGAAAAAAGGGATTGTCCAGACACCAAAAAGTGAGAGGGAACCATAGATGGGCGCAGTGGCTCACAGCTGTACTCCCAGCACCGCTGGGCCGAGGCGGGAGGCTCACTTGAGCCAGAAATTTCAAGACCAGCCTGGGCAACATAGTGAGACCCCTCCTTTACAAAATATAAAAAAGTAGAATAAAAAAATAGAAAAACCCAAAAGACGAATGACTGGGTGAAATTGGGGTCTGGGTGTACCTTGCAGTGCCACAGAGCGGTGGGATTGAGTGTGGGCTGCGCGCTGCAGCTGAAGAAGGCGCTGGACGCCCGCGGCATTGTGCTAGAAAAGCAGGTTACAGAGTCCAGCGTGACATGATGTGTTTAGCAGGTAACGGTACACGGTGGCAGCGGCACACAGCTGCCACATGGGTTGTCTCCTGCCTGGAATCTCCGGAGACGCTCTTCTCAGCTTGCCACACACCTCACCTGTGTGAATCCTCCGTCATTGTATTTCAGACGGCAGGAAGCCAGTGCACAGAGGTTAAGTCACTTTGCCAAGGTCACATGGTGGGTAACGGTTGGGCAGAGCAGCCTGGGGTGCACATCCATCCTCTGTAAACACATGTGCTCAGACAAAAGGAGATGCCAAAATGGGATCTGGGGATTCAGGCTGGGGTACCTCTAGGGGCTGGGGAGCGTGCGGGCGTTCGTCGTCTGCCAGGTGGGGAGCGTGCGGGCATTCATTGAATTGGTTTTTTTCTTTATTTTTCTGGATATTCTTTCTTACTCACTGATGAACAGCATGTACATGTTTAGAAATAGGAAGGCAGAACACAGGGGAAAAAAATGCAAGGACTTTAAACTGGAGTTTCTGCAGAGCCAGGTAGGGTATGGGGGTAGGTGGAGGGTAGGGCATGGTGCGTTTTGATGTTTTAGCTTATGACTTTTTGGTGGTATTCTAGTTTCTAATGCTGTTCTGTCTGGATGTGTATTTGTAGCTATTAATGGGCACAGACAGCACCTAAAGAGAAAAATATTCTGATTTCATTTATTCAGAGTTCGAAGACAGGAATGATAAATGGTGGTCGCTTTTGTAGGGGAGGCAGCCGGGAGCTATGTGGGTGTGGGGTGTGGATTGCACAGGTGCACACAGCTGTCAGAACGCAAAGAATTGTGCACCAGATCTGTGCATATCACTGTGTGTACGTGTTACCTAGTTAACAGGTAGTGTAAGAAATTTTTGTTTTTAGAGACAGGACTTTGTTCCATTGCCCAGGCTGGAGTACAGTGGCGCAATCGTGGCTTACTGCAATGCTCACCTCCCAGGCTCAAACAAGACTCTCACCTCAGGCACCTGAGGAGCTGGGTGCCGGCATACCACCCTGCTCAGCTAATTTTTTTATTTTTTGTAGAGACAGGGTCTGACTGTGTTGTCCTACTGGTCTTGAACTCCCAGGCTTAAGTGATCCACCCACCTTGGCCTCCTGAAGTGCTAGGATTACAGGCATGAACCACTGTGCCTAGTCTCATAAGCAATTTTTCGACGTATGAGTTTCCCCCTGTGTCGAGGGAAACCTCAGGCAGGTACAGGGCAGCTCTGGCTTTAGTGCAAACCAGGGGAGAAGTGGCTGGGGATGGTCTGTTTGGGTCATGGTTTTGTGGGAGAGAGGTTCCCACATGTCCTGTGATTTTCAGTGTGAACCCAAGAGGGTGTCTGTGTTTGCTATTTCTCCAGGCTTTCTGGGTTCTCAGGCAGAGTTCTCGTGAGTGCCGAGGGCATGATGTGGGCATTTCACACTGTACTGGCTGCTTTTCCTTTGAAAGGGGCACTCTGCCGGGGTGGTAGTTTTTTCTAAGGTGTTATGGAGTGCTTGGACTCCAGAGTGTCAGCTGCGTGCTGCTGATGGGCCTTGGGAAATTCTTCCCCATGCTGACTCTTGAAGTTTCCAATGTGCATTCTCTCTTCCTCAAAGCCACGTCCAGCTGGTGGTTGGTGAGGCCACTCTTTGTGGACCACAGACAGTTCATCATCAGTGGGCTCCAGTGTGAGCAGTCTCTGCATCTGAAACTTCAGATTTTGTGTTCTGGCATCTCTGACTCTGTGCATCCTTCCTTGTCCATCCTCAGAGCCCAAGGTGGTGTTTGCAAAGGAGCAGCTGGCGCACAGGAAGCTGCAGGTGGAGGCGGGGGCCAGCGCCACGCTGAGCTGCGAGGTGGCCCAGGCCGAGACGGAGGTGACGTGGTACAAGGATGGGAAGAAGCTGAGATCTGGCTCAAAAGTGCATGTGGAGGCCACGGGCTGCACGCGGAGACTGGTGGTGCAGCAGGTGGGCCAGGCAGATGCCGGGGAGTACAGCTGTGAGGCTGGGGGCCAGCGGCTCTCCTTCCATCTGGACGTCAAAGGTCAGTTGATTGGGCAGACATTTGAGCATCTCATGGGGGCAGGCCCGGGGGCAGCGTTTCAGTATAGGCTGGGATGGTGCTTGGTGGCCTCCTGAGGGCCTGTATCAGCTAGTTATCTGCTGCTAAGTAACAAATCACTCCAAACTTAGAGGCCTGAAAGAATGATCAGTTTACCTCTCACCATTCTGCAGGTTGAGAATTTGGGCAGGGCTCAGCAAGGGTGGTTCATCTGTGCTTCACATGGTGTTGGCTGGGGCTGGGGGATCTGACTGGCCTCATTGGTGCATCTGACTGAGGTCCAAGCTGAGATGGCTCCAGTGGATGGGGGACGGCCTGGATGATGGACCTCTCTCTTCTTGTGGTGTCGGCTGGCCTCACTTCCACACCTGCAACCTCATTCTTTCCTCTGTGGTTGGTCTCTTTTTGTGCTTTTTTCCATGGTGACTGGATTCTTCCCCTAGGGAATGATAGAAACTGTGAGTCTTGTTAGCTGTGTTCTCTGGACTCCCAGAATGTTACTTTCCCCATGTGCTATTACTCAAAGCTAAGCACAAGGCCAGCCTAGTCTGCAGGAACTAGGGTGTAGAGAAGTAGACCCTACTGTCAGTGGGGGAGTGGCATGTCCTGATATAGAACACTGTGCACCCAGGGTGTCTTGACTCATCATGACCTTTTTAACAGTCTATCACAAGGACACGGGCTCTGTTTAATTCTCTGCCATACTGAGCACATTACCTTTTTCTTTCAAATGCATGCCTCATGGTCATAGGGTGGCTTCCATAGCTCCAGCCATCACATTCAAGTTGGGAAGATGTGGAAAGGGTGTGTATTAGTTTTTGTTTGTTTGTTTTCTGCTTATTTTTTTTTTAACTGCTGTGTAACAAATTATCACCAACTTAGTGGCTTAAAACAATGCTGACTGAGTAGTTCATAGTTCTGTAAGTCAGAGGTGCAGGCATGGTGTGGCTGGATTCTCTGTTCAAGGTTTCAGAAGCTGAAGTCAGGTGCCTGCTAATTAGTTCTCTTGTTTCCTATTTCCAGCTTACCCAAGTTGTTGGCAGAATTCAGTTTCTTGCAATTGTGGGTCTGTGACCCCATGGGTCCGAGGCGGCCATTAGCCAGGGAGCTGCTATCAGATGTGGCCTTGTCCATCATCAGGCTGGTAATGGAGACTCTCCTTTGCGTGAAGTTACTCTCAGACTTCAAATCT
The DNA here is from genome assembly GCF_030222135.1 of Aotus nancymaae. NCBI lineage: Eukaryota > Metazoa > Chordata > Mammalia > Primates > Aotidae > Aotus > Aotus nancymaae. The sequence continues at coordinate 31,318,448 of NW_026988445.1, read as the reverse complement.
CTTTTGCCAGGGAAGAGGCCCCTCCCATTTATGGCCTCACCTGATTAGGTCTGGCCCACCCAAGGTCACCTCCCTTTCAAGGAACTTAAAGTCAGGCTTCCTTCTCAGCAGCACCTAGATTTAGTGTTTTGGCACTCTTAGAATTCTGCCTCCCTCATTGTGGGTGTCTCTGGCTGTCTCTTCTGTTTGGGAAACAAAAGCTTTTCTTGAAGCCTGGGGTACATCAACCCCCATGCCTCCCCTCGCTTGGTGTGGGCCTTGCAGCCATGCTCACCTCCAGGTAGCCTGGAGAACATGCCCTTGGCCCTCAGCCTTGTCAGGAGGACATGGAGGAAGAGGAGGTGGGCTTGTGCTGGGACTGGCCTTGCAGTCCACACCGCACAGGCTGGGTTTGGACCCCCTTCTGAGGCAGGCCAGTGGCGGGATCGACCGTGTATGGGGTCAGACTGCCGGAGTGTCTCATTCCTGCCCGTCTGCTGAGTGACCTCGGGAGAGTTGTTGATACTGTCTCGTCCCCAGATTCATGTCTACCTGGCAGCTCAGAACGGGCCTCACTTGGAAGCAGGGTGTTTACAGATATAATTAAGTGAGATGCCTCGTGACGAGGCCGTGGACTGAGGTGAGCCCCGAGCCAGTGACAGTCAGACAGACCGGGACACACAGAGAGGAGGCAACCGTGGGAGGCGGAGGCTGACCACACGGGGCTGATGCGGCCACAAGCCCAGAGAGGCTGACAGCCCCAGGAACTGGGAGAGGCAGGGTGGGCCCCCCGCCCCCCCTTAGAGCCTCCTGGGATCACAGCCCTGCAAATCTTGATCTCAAACTTAGGCCTCCAGAACCGTAAGAAGATGACTTTCCGTCGTTCAGAGCCACTTAGTTTGTGGTGAGCTCTTCCGGCAGCCCCCAGAAACTCAGACAGTTGTCCTCACTGTGCCTCAGTTTCTGTAAGGTTTAAATGAGAGGCAATGGAGGCCAGTTATTGAAATAAAGAAATTTAATCGGCTTCTGGGCGAGGTTCTGCGGTCCGACAGGAGGGACCGGAGAAGTCGCGCAGACTCCTCGCAGACGTGGGGTTTTATAGGGAGTGGAGGCATTCCGATTGGCTGTGGGGAAACTGGACGTGGACGGGGCAAGCTGCCATTGGCAGGTAGGCGGGATTTCCGGTGAGCGGGCCGCCCAGGGGGAATGGGACCTGGACAGGACAAAATGCTATTGGGCAGGTCCTGGCGGGCCTTCTTTTGAATTTTGGCGGGGTTCTTTGACGGCGAGTTAGGTGCTGACTGCAGAGCTTGGTGCCAGGCCTGGAGTGATGAGTAGTTTCTAGGCGCGGAGGGGGGTGGGCGTGTCCGAGCTCCCGGTGAGGTGACCGGCCTTTCAGTTTCCTCATCTGTAAAATGGGAGTCGTGATCGTGGCTTCTGGGGACTGTGCCCGTGCTGGGCACTGTGAATTATAGCTGCAGGGATTGAGTTTTGGGGGCTAAGTATGTCAGGGAAGGAGGGCAAGCCAGCTTGGTGGTGTAGACACTGGCCAGCCTTCGTGGCAGAGGGCCGTGGCGTGGGGCGAGAGGGGATGGAGGCGTGCCAGGCTGCAGGAGCTCAGAGGCACTGGCTGCCAGCAGAGTGGGCACCAGGGTCTCCAGAAAGGTCTCGGCGGCAGCGGCTCATCCAGCCTGTTTCCCTGACTGTAAAATGCGCATCCCAAGGTGCACCGGCTCTGAGGGGAGGAGAGGGGATCGATGTGAGATGCTGCTCAGCAGGGGTGCAGTCATCGGTTCATCCCGCCTGCCTGCTGCTGCTTTTATCCCTGGGGTGACAAGCGACTTGGACACCAGGGGCCAGCTCGCACATCTGTGGGCTCTGTCACATACGTGCGCCAGGGGGAGAAGTGGGCAATGTCTGCAGCGTGGGCCGGGGGTCCCGTGGGGCCGCGCAGAGGAATATGCTGACGCCCAGCAAGTGCCACGGTCCGTGACAGCTGCTGGAGCAGAACACCATAACCTGGGCGGCCTCCAAACCACCGCTCCGGAGGCCAGACGTCCAAGAGTGAGGCGCGGCGTCCGGTGAGGCTGCTTCCTGGTTCGGAGGTGGCGCCTTCTCGCTGAGTCTTCACAGTGGAAGGGGTGAGGGAGCTTTTGTGGCCTCTTTTACAAGGCATTGATCTCATTCATGACCCAACCGCCTCCTAAAGCCCCTCCTCCTAACACCATGACCTTGGGGATAAGGATTTCAGAGTGGGAATTTTGGGGGCCACAGACATTCCAGCCATAGCAGTGAGAATGTGGGAGCTGGGTTGTGCATCGCTGTCAGGGTTTTACCCCGAAGGCAGGACTGACAGTTCTAGCGCGTTCTTTCCGTAAGTGCTGACGGCTTTTTTTTTTTTTTTTTTTTGAGTTGGTTTCACTCTTGTTGCCTGGCTGGAGTGCAGTGGCATGATCTCAGCTCAATGCAACCTCCGCCTCCCAGGTTCAAGCGATTCTCCTGCCTCAGCCTCCCGAAGTAGCTGGGATTACAGGCGCCCGCCACCTCGACCGGCTAATTTTTTTGTATTTTTAGTTGAGACGGGGTTTCTCCATGTTGGCCAGGCTGTTCTTGAACTCCTGACCTCAGGTGATCCACTCGCCTCAGCCTCCCAAAGTGCTGGGATTACAGGTGTGAGCCACCGTGCCCGGCCCATAGATGCTTTTGTTAAATTGACTTCTTAACATGTTGTATCGCGCCCGCCTGCTGTTCTTGGAATGTCATGTCCCCTCCACAGTTCATGCTGAAACTCAGTCCTCTGAGCACCAGTGTTAAGAGGGGGCTTCGGGGGGGTGATTAGGCGCTGAAGGCTCCACCCTCCTGAATGGATGAGTGCCTTTAGATTATAAAAGTTCACCACTTCCGTCCTGTCTGCCAGGTGAGACACAGCATTAAGGCGCTGTCTTGGAAGCAGAGAGCAGCCATCACCAGGCAGCTGACCCTGTTGGCACCTTTTCTTTTGTTTGGCTTTTGAGACAGGGTCCTGCTGTGTCCCCCAGACTGGAGTGCAGTGGTGTGATCACGGCTCACTGCAGCCTCAGCCTCTTGGGCTCAAGCGATCCTCCCGCCTCAGCCTCCTGAGTAGCTGGAACTGCAGGCATATGCCACAATATCTGGCTAATTTTCTCAATTTTTGGTTTGTAGAGATGGGGTCTTGCCATGTTGCCCAGAGGCTGATCTCCAGCTTCTGGGCTCAAGCAGTGCTCCCGCCTCGGTCTCCCATGTGCTGGGATTACAGGAATGAGCCGCTGCACCTCACCTGATTGATTTTTTAAAGCACATAATTCACATAACATAAAATCCACTCTTTTACGAGGTACAATTTGGTGGTTTTTAGGTTGCACAACCACACCATGGTCTAATTCCAGAACATTCTCATAAACCCTAAGCGAAACTCTAGGCTGGGCGCAATGGCTCACACCTGTAATCCCAGGACTTTGGGAGGCTGAGGCTGGTGGATCATGAGGTCAGGAGTTCAAGACTAGCCTGGCCAAGATGGTGAAACCCTGTCTCTACTAAAAATACAAAAAAATTAGCCGGGCGTGGTGGCACGCGCCTGTTGTCCCAGCTACTTGGGAGACTGATGCAGGAGAATCGCTTGAACCTGGGAGGTGGAGGTTGCAGTGAGCCAAGATCATGCCACTGTACTTCAGCCTGGGCGACAGAGCGAGACTGTGTCTCCAAAAAAAAAAAAGAGAAACTCTATGCCACTTTGCAGTCACTCCCCATTCCCTTCCCCTCAGCACTCAGCGATCACTGACCTGCTTTCTGTCGCCCTGGATTTGCCTGTTCTGGACATTTCATTTAAGTAGAATCATATAACACGTGGCCTTTCATGTCTGACTTCTTTTCAGTGGGCATGATGTTTTCAAGGCTCATGATGTTGTAACATGTATCAGTACTTCCTTTTCATAGCTGAGTAATATTCTGTTGTATGAACAGATCACATTTTATTTATCTATGCATCAGTGGACAGGCATTTGAATAGTTCCCCCTCTGGCAACTGTACACGATGCTGCTATAAACATTTGTATGCAGGCTTTTGTGTGAATGTGTGTTCTCAGTTCTCTTGAGTAGATAAGTAAAGAGTAGGGGTGCCAGGTCACATGGTCATATTATTTACCTTAGCGAGGAACTGTCAGACTGTTTTCTAGAGTGCCTGCATATTTTACATTCTTTCGTCAGCAATGTATGAAGGTTCCGGTTTCTCTACATCCTCACCAACACTTCTTGTTTTCCATTTATTTATTTACATCTTATTTATTTATTATTTTTTTAGAGTCAGGGTCACACTCTATTGCTCAGGCTGGAGTGCAGTGGTGTGATCATGGTTCACTGCAGCCTTAAACTCCTGGGATCAAGCAATCCTCCCATCTCAGCCTCCTGAGGAGCTGGGACTACAGGTGTGCACCACCACACCCAGCTAACTTTTGTATTTTTAGTAGAGATGGGGTTTCGCCATGTTGGCCAGGCTGAATTTGAACTCCTGACCTCAAGCAGTCCGCCCACCTTGGCCTCCCAAAGTGCTGGGATTACAGGTGTGAGCCACTGTGCCCAGGCATGATGCTAGACCTTTTTTAGGTAAACAATTTGCAAATATTTTCTTCAATCATTTTTTTAAATTATGTGTTTTGCCTCACAAAGCTTTTAATTTTGATAAAGTTTAGGCTGGACATAGTGATGTGTGCCTGTAATCCCAGCTACTCGAGAGGCTGAGGTGGGAGGATTGCCTGAGCCCAGGAGATTGAAGCTGCAGTGAGCTATGATTGCACCACTTTACTTCGGTCTGGGCGATAGAGCGAGACCCTCTAAATTCTTTTGGATAAAGTTTAATTTATCCTCTTTTGTTGCTTGTGTGTTAGGTGTCATATCTAAGAAACCATTGCCTAATCCAAGGCCATGAGATACACACCTCTGTTTTTCTCTCAGATTTTAATAGTTTTAGCTCTTACGTTTAGGGCTTTGATCCATTTTTAGTTAATTTTTGTATATGATGTGAGATAGTGGTCCACCTTCATCATCTGCATGTGGAAATCCAGTTGTTCCAGCACATTTGTTGAAGACATTTTTCTCCATTGAATTTTCTTGGCACCCTTGTAGATATCCAGTTGACCATAAATGTAAAGGGTTTACCTCTGGATTCTCAATTCTATTCCATTGATTTCTATGTTTATCCTTAAATCAATACCACAGTCTTGATTACTGTACTTTGTAGTAAGTTTTGAAATTGGAAAGTGTGAATTTTCCAACTTTGTTCTTTTCAAGATTGTTTTGGCTATTCATTTCTGTATGAATTTTAGAATCTGCTTTTCAAATTTTGGAAAAAAGGTAGGTGGGATTTTGATAGGGTTTGCATTGAGTGCGTAGATCACTTTGGGGAGAATTGACATTTCTTCTAATCCATGAGTATGGAATACATTTCTATTTATCTGGGTCTTTTAAGATTTCTTTCAATGGTGTTTTCTAATTGTCAACATATAAGCCTTGCAGTTCTTTTGCAGATTTATTGCTAAGTAGTTAATATTTTGGATGCTACTATCCATGGAACTTTTTTTGTGATTTCAGTATTGGAGTGCCATTGCTAAGGTACAGAAATGGAATCGACTTTTGTATATTGGTCTTGTTTCCTGCAACCTTGCTGAACTTATTGATTAGCTCTAGTAGTTCTTTTGTGAATTGCTTAGGATTTTCTGTACACAAGATCATGCTATCTCTGAATAGAGAAAGTTTTACTTCCTAACTTGGGATGTTTCTTCTTTGTAAAGTGTAAGCATGGACAGCTGTGACTGTCCCCTTTGTAAAGTGTGGGCGTCCACAGCTGTGACTGTCCCCCTTGTAAAGTGTGGGCATCCACAGCTGTAACTGTCCCCCTTGTAAAGTGTGGGCGTCCACAGCTGTGACTGTCCCCCTTGTAAAGTGTGGGCATCCACAGCTGTGACTGTCCCCCTTGTAAAGTGTGGGTGTCCACAGCTGTGACTGTCCCCCTTGTAAAGTGTGGGCGTCCACAGCTGTGACTGTCCCCGAGCAGTGCTTTCACTGTGTCCCATAGCTTTGGTATGTTGTGTTTTCATTTTCATTCATCTTAAAGTATTTTGTAATTTTTCTTTTAATTTCTTCTTTTGAAGTGTGTTGCTTTATTTCTGCATATTCGTGTATTTTCCAGTTTTCTTTCTGTTTCGTAGCTTCATTCCATCGTGGTCAGAGAAGATCCTTTCCTGACTTCAATTTTTAAAAGTGTATTGACACTTATTTTGTGACCTAATAGATGGCCTATCCTGGACAGTGCTCCATGCATCCTTGAGGAAAATGTGTATTCTTCTCTTGTTGATTGGAATATTCTCTATCTACAGCGTTCCCTGTGGGGGAGACGTTCCAGGACCCCTGGAGGTATCCAAATCCATGGATGATCAAGTTCTTTATATAGAATGCTGTAGTATTTGCATATAACCTATGCATATCCTTCCTTATATTTTAAATCATCTCTAGATTACTCATGGTACTGAGTACAGTGTAAATGCTGTGTAAGTAATTATTATACTGTACTTCTAAAAATTTATATTATTTTTATTGTTGTGTTGTTATTTTTTTTTCCAGAATATTTTTGATCCTTGGTTGGCTGAATCCGCACACGTGGAACCTGTGGATTGGAAGGGCTGACTGTATAAATCTGTTAGGTCTAGTGGGTTTATAGCGTTCCGAGTCCTCTTGGTTTTAAGTGGTCTTTTTTCTAGTCATTCTGTTATTGAAAGTCTCCAACATTTTTGCTTTCTTTAGTTCTGTTAATTTTTGCTGTCTATATATTGCCCTCTGGGTTAGGTGAGTGTATGTTTATAACTGTGATATCTTATCAAGAGATTGGCCCTTCTGCAGTGTGCAGTGTTGTTAGTTGTTGGTGCTGTAGTATTTGCATATAGTAACCTATGTATATCCTCTGGCGGTTTGGTTTCAGGGTCTGCCTCGCCCGGCGTTTGGGAGCTGTTCGCGCTCTCTTTTGACTGCTGTGGGTATGGAGCATCTTTGAGCTTTCCACCTGTTTGAGTCTTTGGCTCTAAAGTGTATATCTTATAGATAGCTGATAATGGTTTATTAATTAAGAATTCTTTTTATAATTTAGCGAAATTCACGTAATGTACAGTTGGTCATTTTGGAGTGTACACCTCAACGGCATTTAACGCATTCTCAATGTTGTGCAGCCACCACCGTCTAGTTTCAAAATTTTTCATCAGAAATTTTTCACCAGAACACCCCATAGTCATTGGGTGATCAGTTTCCATTCTTTCCTCCCCGGCATCATCTGGCCACCTGCATTTTGTTCTTTGCCTCTGTAGATTCGTTTTTCTGGATGCTTCATGTAATGGAAATCATGAAATATGTGTCCCTTGTATCTGGATTTGTTACTTTGTGCAGTCGTTTCAAGATTCATACGAGTTGTGCATAATGTGTCCCAGTGCTTCAGAACTTTTTATGGCTGAATAACGTTCCATTGGATGTATATATCACAGCGTGTCACAGATGCTGTTAATTTTCGTTGCTGTTTCTGTTGCTTTTGTTCGTGTATGTTTAGTGACTTTTCTGAACGAGTTCTGTAAAGTCTGTGTTCCTTGTCATGAGTGACCATTGAAGCCTCTGCTCAATGAACTTATTGGCCAGCTGACGATTAAAACAGTGATTTTACTAGATGTAAGTCTCTCTGTCTTTGGGGCCTCTGTGTGGGAGTTGGCCCCTGCGTTCGACACAGCTAGGCAGATGACAGCTTTACCTGTACCTTCTCTTCTGGCCTCACAGAACCTTGAGGCCAGCCAGCCGTTAGGCCTTCCCAGGTGTTGCCTGAGTGTGCGCACAGCCTGTGCATGTGTGTGACCTCTGTGCCAGAAGTGTGTTGTTAGGGCTTTCTGAAGCCTCCTGTGGATGTCATGTTCTCCAGCATTTCCTCTTAGGCTGGAGACTTTTGGTTAGGCTGTTGTTCATTGTTTGGATGGCTAATTTCTATTGATTTGTCTTCAACTTCACTAACTTTCTTCTGTTATTTGTATTCAACTATTGAGCCTATGCAATGAATTATTTCAGTTACTGTGTTCTCTGCTTATAAACTTTCCACTCAGTTCTTTATATCTTCTCTTTCTTTGCTGCGACTTTTTAATGTTCCCAACTTTCAAGGGTATTTGCTCTTCCTTGTTGGAGCATTTTTGTATTAGCTGCTTGAAAATCGTCAGATAATTCCGGTACCATCGTTGTCTTGACAGTGGTATCTGCTGGTAGTCTTTTCACGTGCATGCTACTTGAGAACCTCCTGGTTCTTCCTAGACCCAGTAGTTTTAGATGGTGTCCTGGTATTTTGAAGACTTTGTTATGGGACTTCAGGTCTTCTTTATATCCTAGGAGAATGTTGATTTATTTATTTTTTTAACTGGAAATTAGCCTGGTTGTCGTCTGTGGGTTGATGTCTTCAAAGCCTTTGCAGTTTGATCTGTCCTGTCTGTGCACCTTCCGGGGTCATGTGTATGTGGGTGGTGGTCTGTCCCTGTTCAGTGCTCAGAGTCCCTGGAATGCTGCTTAGGGCCCATCCATGTGTGCCTCTGGGGGGGCCCTGGAGTTCCTGAACAACTTTATGCCGTATTTTTTGAGCTTCTCCCTTTCCAGGACTCTGTCCAGGACTTTCTGCTTTCCTGGGGCTTCTTATGGTTGCAGCTCTATGTGCCAGAGCTCAGTGCCAGGAGAACAGAGAAAAAAAATCAACAGTGCTTACCCTGCCTTCTCGAGATCAGAACCTCTTCCATTGGAGAGGAGCGTTTCCTTTTTCTTTCTTCTTCTTCTTCTTTTTTTTTTTGAGACAGAGTCTCACTCTGTCACCCCAGGCTGGAGTGCAGTGGCATAACCTTGGCTCACTGCAACCTCCACTTCCTGGGTTCACGTGATTCTCCTGTCTCAGCCTCCCAAGTAGCTGGAACTACAGGCACCTGCCACCACATCTGGCTAATTTTTTTTAAATTGAGTCAGGGTCTCACTCTTTTGCCCAGGCTGGAGTGCAGTGGGGCGATCTTGGCTCACTGCAACCTCCGCCTCCCAGGTTGAAGTGATTCTCCTGCCTCAGCCTCCTGAATAGCTGGGATTACAGGTGTGTGCCGCCACCACGCCAGGCTAACTTTTGTATTTTTAGTAGAGACAGGGGTTTCACCATGTTGGCCAGGCTGGTCTTGAACCTCTGACCTCAAATGATCCACCCTCTTCGGTCTCCCAAAGTGCTGGGATTACAGGCCTGAACCACCTACTGGCCAGAGTTCCAGGCATTCAGTTGTTAGCACCTGCATGGTCTGGGGTGTGAGAGAAAGAGGAAACGGGTGTCTTCTGTCCTCCTGAGCATGTGTGTGTGAGTGTTTTGGGTGCACAAGTCATGGGCTGAAAGGTTCTGGGACTTTGACTGCTGTTCCTCTGCCTCCCCCACCCACCTGCTGCTCTCCTTCCTGAGTGTTCAGATGGCGGCTTTTTGGTCTAACGGGTGAGATGGGGGTGTACACCTCCAGGAGTGGAGCCATAGTAGGGGCTTTTGAAAAATGCAGGTTTTATTATAAACATGCAAATGAATCCAGACCTTGGCATTTCTGTGTGAGACAAGTCTAAGCATCTGCAAGGGTATTTGTAACTCATTGGTAAACCACTAGGTAGGCAGCTGAGGTCCTGATGAAGCAGGCTCGGCCGTGCTGAGGGGCCACTGAGACTGCTGTGTGCTTCCTCCCAAGTGCAGCTGTAGGCGGGAAGGCACCTGTGCACTCACACACATGCATGTACACAGTGCACTCACACATGCACTCACACACATGTATGTACACAGTGGTACACTCACACATACACACACATGCATGTACATGGTGCACTCACACATACACATGCATGTACACGGCACACTCACATACACATGCACTCACACACATGCATGTACACAGTGCACTCACACATGCACATGCACTCACACACATGCATGTACACAGTGCACTCACACGTGCACATGCACTCACACATGCATGTACACAGTGCACTCACACACATGCACTCACACATGAATGCATGTACACACTGCACTCACACATGCACTCACACATGCATGTACACAGTGCACTCACATGCACTCACATGCATGCATGTACACAGTGCACTCACACATGCACTCACACATGCATGTACACAGTGCACTCACATGCATACACACCTGCATGTACACAGTGCACTCACATGCACTCACACACGTATGTACACAGTGCACTCACATGCACTGACACACATGCATGTACACAGTGCACTCACACACATGCATGTACACAGTGCACTCACATGCACTCACACACATGCACTCACACATGCACTCACATGCATGTACACAGTGCACTCACACATACACACATGCATGTACACAGTGCACTCACACACATGCATGTACAGTGCACTCACACATGCACTCACATGCATGTACACAGTGCACTCACACACATGCATGCATGTACACAGTGCACTCACACATGCATGTACACAGTGCACTCACATGCACTCACACACATGCATGTACACAGTGCACTCACATGCACTCACACACATGTATGTACACAGTGCACTCACACATGCACTGACACCCACATGCATGTGCACAGTGCACGCACACACACATGCATGTACACACTGCACTCACACACATGCATGTACACAGCGCACTCACATGCACTCACACATACACGCACTCACACATGCATGTACACAGTGAACTCACATGCACTCACACACATGCATGTACACAGTACACTCACATGCACTCACACACATGCATGTACACAGTGCACTCACATGCACTCACACATGTATGTACACAGTGCACTGACATGCACTGACACACACATGCATGTACACAGTGCACTCACACATACACATGAATGTACACAGTGCACTCACACATGCACTCACACACATGCATGTACACAGTGCACTCAAATACACATGCACTCACATATGCATGTACACAGTGCACTCACACATGCACTCACATGCATGTACACAGTGAACGCACATACACTCACATGCATGTACACAGTGCACTCACATGCATGTACACAGTGCACGCACATGCACTCACACACATGCATGCATGTACAGTGCATTCACACACATGTATGTACACAGTGCACTGACATGCACTGACACCCACATGCATGTACACAGTGCACGCACACATACACACACATGCATATACACAGTGCACTCATACACATGCATGTACACAGCACACTCACACATGCACTCACACATGCATGTACACAGTGCACTCACACATACACGCACTCACACATATGCATGTACACAATGAACTCACACATGAACTCACACATGCATGCATGTACACAGTGCACACACATGCATGTACACAGTACACTCACATGCACTCACACACATGCATGTACACAGTGCACTCACATGCACTCACACATGTATGTACACAGTGCACTGACAAGCACTGACACGCATGTACACAGTGCACTCACAAATACACATGCACTCACACATGCATGTACACAGTGCACTCACATGCACACACACATGCATGTACACAGTGCACTCACATGCACTCACACACATGTATGTACACAGTGCACTCACACATGCATGTTCACAGTGCACTCACATGCACTCACATGCATGTACACAGTGCACTCACACATGCACATGCACTCACACACATGCACTCACATGCATGTACACAGTGAGCTCACACATGCACTCACACACATGCATGCATGTACACAGTGCACTCACACACATGCATGTACACAGTGCACTCACATGCACTCACACACATGCATGTACACAGTGCACTCACATGCACTCACATGTATGTACACAGTGCACTCACATGCACTGACACACGCATGTACACACTGCACTCACACACACACATGCATGTACACAGTGCACTCACATGAACCCACACACATGCATGCACACAGTGCACTCACACATGCACTCACATGCATGCATGTACACAGTGCACTCACACATGCACTCACACATGCATGTACATAGTGCACTCACGTGCACTCACACATGCATGTACACAGTGTATTCACACATACACATGTACTCACATACACATGTACATAGTGCACTCATACAATGCACTCACATGTACATAGTGTACACACAGATGCACTTACATGCATGCATGTACACAGTGCACTCACATGCACTCACATGCATGCATGTACACAGTGCACTCACACACATGCATGTACACAGTGCACTCACATGCACTCACACACATGCATGTACACAGTGCACTCACATGCACTCACATGTATGTACACAGTGCACTCACATGCACTGACACACGCATGTACACACTGCACTCACACACACACATGCATGTACACAGTGCACTCACATGAACCCACACACATGCATGCACACAGTGCACTCACACATGCACTCACATGCATGCATGTACACAGTGCACTCACACATGCACTCACACATGCATGTACATAGTGCACTCACGTGCACTCACACATGCATGTACACAGTGTATTCACACATACACATGTACTCACATACACATGTACATAGTGCACTCATACAATGCACTCACATGTACATAGTGTACACACAGATGCACTCACATGCATGCATGTACACAGTGCACTCACACATGCACTCACACATGCATGTATATAGTGCATTCACATATACTCACATGCACTCACATGTACTTAGTGCATTCACAATGCACTCACATGCATGCATGTATACAGTGCACTCACACATGCTCACACATGCACTCACACATGCATGCAGGTACACAATGCACTCACGCATGCACTCACACACATGCATGTATATAGTGCATTCACATACGCACACACACATGTACATAGTGCATTCACACACACATGCATTCATGTATACAGTGCATGCACACATGCTCACACATGCACACACGCATGTACACAATGCACTCACACCTCACACATGCATATACATAGTGCATTGACACGCACTCACACACATACATGCATGTACACAGTGTATTCACACCTACTCATATGCATTCACATGCATGTACATAGTGCATGCACACATACACATGCACTCACATTCATGCATGTGCACAGTGCACTCACACATGCTCACACATGCACTCACATGCATGTACATAGTGCATTCACACATGCACTTGCATGCATGTACAGTGCACTCACACATACACATGCATTCACACACATGTATTCACACCTACACATACATGCACACACACATGCTCACAATGCACTCATGCACATACATTCTCACACACATACACACACATATGAACTTACATATGTACACATGTACCCACACACACTTGCAAAACACATGCACTCACACACCACCCACACATATGAACACACAGACATACAAACTGTCACATTTGCACATACATGCACACATACCCCAATAACACATTTGCATATGCATACATACATTTAAACAAAAACAACACAGAAGGCACATATACACATACATATATAGACACACATAAACTTAAACATAATACACACGATACCTACATACACACTTACCTACATATATACATGCACAGACGCCTCCCTCCTACATACATTCATATACACACCCACCCCCATACATTTACACCACATACATACATTCGAACACATGTACAGTTGCACACATTTAAACACACATATACACAAATGTATACACATACATGTGCATACACATGCCTCATCTTCTCGCACATACAAATACATCCATGATACACATACATGAAAACACACACACTTGCATGTACATATTACATACACATATTAAAACACATCCCCATTCTCGAACACACCCACACGCAGAGTGATTGTGAGTGATTTTGTGATGTGTGTATCAAAGAGACAGTTTCCCTAAAGGTGCTTTGTGAGTCCTTCTGTAAAGCAAACTTCGCAAACGTCAGAGAGCTTGGGGAAGCCCTCCTTGGCGATCAGGCTGATTCGGGGCCGCGGCATCACCGGCGGATGCAGCTGCCCCGCTGGCTGAGCACGCCACGGCTGTGACTGGGTGTGCGTCTGTGCTCGTGTTGGAGGGGCTCCTGCGGGATACCTGTCTGCCGCATGCCCCGGCTAGCACCGCTGCTAAGAGGTGTTGCTGACAGGCCGCTGTGTGGGTCCTGGCAGGATCCCTGCAGTGCTGCATCCATACCTGGGTCTCCGAGAACACCTGGCTGCAGAGGTTCGGCTCTGGGGCTCCTCAGCGTGCTCAGGGAGGTGGTAACACTTAGTCAGCTCGGTTTAAAAACACAGCAGTCTTTTAGTGACCGTTTTGAAGACACGTGTGGAGTTGAAGGTGCGTTTGAAAGCCGGCGTCCATGCGCTTGAGGCGTTCTGCATACCTGGGGAGTGGACTTTGCTCCTTGATTCCTGGGGATGAAAACAGAAGCTTCACGGTTAGACTCTGACTGCACCATGGAGACTAGATTAGGATGGGGGGGTCAGAGACAGGAGGCTCTGCCCTGCCTTGTCCAGGGAGGAGAGGGCGGGTCTGCAGGGGGACAGTGGTCCCTGGGGTGGAGGAGAGGGCGGGTCTGCAGGGGGACATTGGTCCCAGGGTGGAGGAGAGGGCGGGTCTGCAGGGGGACAGTGATCCCAGGGTGGAGGAGAGGGCGGGTCTGCAGGGGGACAGTGGTCCCCGGGGTGGAGGAGGGGGCGGGTCTGCAGGGGGACAGTGGTCCCCGGGGTGGAGGAGAGGGCGGGTCTGCAGGGGGACAGTGGTCCCCGGGGTGGAGGAGGGGGCGGGTCTGCAGGGGGACAGTGGTCCCAGGGTGGAGGAGAGGGCGGGTCTGCAGGTGGACAGTGGTCCCAGGGTGGAGGAGAGGGTGGGTCTGCAGGGGGGACAGTGATCCCAGGGTGGAGGAGAGGGCGGGTCTGCAGGTAGACAGTGGTCCCCGGGGTGGAGGAGGGGGCGGGTCTGCAGGGGGACAGTGATCCCAGGGTGGAGGAGAGGGCGGGTCTGCAGGGGGGACAGTGGTCCCTGGGGTGGAGGAGAGGGTGGGTCTGCAGGGGGACAGTGGTCCCAGGGTGGAGGAGAGGGCGGGTCTGCAGGGGGGACAGTGGTCCCAGGGTGGAGGAGAGGGCGGGTCTGCAGGGGGGACAGTGGTCCCTAGGGTGGAGGATAGGGCGAGTCAGCAGGGGGACAGTGATCCCAGGGTGGAGGAGAGGGCGGGTCTGCAGGGGGAAAGTGGTCCCGAGAGTGAGGGAGAGGGCAGGTCTCAGAGGGACAGTGGTCCCTGGGGTGGAGGAGGGGGCGGGTCTGCAGGGGGACAGTGGTCCCAGGGTGGAGGAGAGGGTGGGTCTGCAGGGGGGACAGTGGTCCCAGGGTGGAGGAGGGGGCGGGTCTGCAGGTGGACAGTGGTCCCAGGGTGGAGGAGAGGGCGGGTCTGCAGGGAGACAGTGGTCCCCAGGGTGGAGGAGAGGGCGGGTCTGCAGGGGGACAGTGATCCCAGGGTGGAGGAGAGGGCGGGTCTGCAGGGGGCACAGTGGTCCCAGGGTGGAGGAGGGGGCGGGTCTGCAGGTGGACAGTGGTCTCAGGGTGGAGGAGAGGGCGGGTCTGCAAGGGGACACTGGTCCCCGGGGTGGAGGAGGGGGCGGGTCTGCAGGGGGATAGTGGTCCCCGGGGTGGAGGAGAGGGCGGGTCTGCAGGGCGGACAGTGGTCCCAGGGTAGAGGAGAGGGCGGGTCTGCAAGGGGACACTGGTCCCTGGGGTGGAGGAGAGGGCGGGTCTGCAAGGGGACAGTGGTCCCAGGGTGGAGGAGAGGGTGGGTCTGCAGGTGGGACAGTGGTCCCAGGGTGGAGGAGAGGGCGGGTCTGCAAGGGGACACTGGTCCCCGGGGTGGAGGAGGGGGCGGGTCTGCAAGGGGACAGTGGTCCCAGGGTGGAGGAGAGGGCGGGTCTGCAGGGGGACACTGGTCCCTGGGGTGGAGGAGAGGGCGGGCCTGCAAGGGGACAGTGGTCCCAGGGTGGAGGAGAGGGCGGGTCTGCAAGGGGACAGTGGTCCCAGGGTGGAGGAGGGGGCGGGTCTGCAGGGGGACAGTGGTCCCGAGAGTGGAGGAGAGGGCGGGTCTCAGAGGGACAGTGGTCCCCAGGGTGGAGGAGAGGGCGGGTCTGCAAGGGGTCAGTGGTCCCCGGGGTGGAGGAGGGGGCGGGTCTGCAAGGGGACAGTGGTCCCAGGGTGGAGGAGGGGGCGGGTCTGCAGGGGGACAATGGTCCCAGGGTCGAGGAGGGGGCGGGTCTGCAGGGGGACAGTGGTCCCAGGGTGGAGGAGGGGGCGGGTCTGCAGGGGGACAGTGGTCCCCGGGGTGGAGGAGAGGGCGGGTCTGCAGGGGGACAGTGGTCCCAAGGGTGGAGGAGAGGGCGGGTCTGCAGGGGGACAGTGGTCCCAAGGCTGGAGGACAGGGCGGGTCTGCAGGGGGACAGTGGTCCCCGGGGTGGAGGAGGGGGCGGGTCTGCAGGGGGGACAGTGGTCCCCGGGGTGGAGGAGGGGGCGGGTCTCCAAGGGCCTGCAGTCCTGAGGGTGGAGAGGAGGCCATGGGCTCAAGAGCTGTTGACAAGGTGGAGCACAGCAGAGCGGCACCCAGGCAGGTTCAGGGTGAGGAACAGAGGAGGTGGGAGGTGCACTGCAGGCTTGGGCAGCTGCATAGACGCAGGGCTGGGTCTGAGTCGGGGCAGTAGGCAGGGACTAGGTGTGCAGGGAGAAACGGGTGAGGAGCCATTCTGTCCTGTCCAGCTGGGGCTGGAGTGGCCACAAAGGCGGTGGCAAGGAGCTTGCACAAGGGAGCGCCCCGAGCCATCCCACACTGGGATAGTTAGGACTGCAGAGAGAAGTTCCGAACCCCAGGGCCATCGTCCAGGGCCAGGCGGGGCGGCTTTCTCTGTGTTTAGCAAATGCCTTTATCCATGGAGAGGAAAACGTGCAGGTGGGTCAGGACAGAGAAAGAAAGTGCTGGGGTGCTAGGGATGCCGTATTAGCCTGTGCGGGACATCCGGGAGGCAGTGGCTCCCTGGGCTGGGCCTTGGTCCATGCTGAGCTGACAGGGGAGCTTTGAGATTTGCTGGCATGTTGACAGCAGGAGAGGATGGGTATGCCCTGGGGCACTGGGGGCTCAATAGCAGGAGAGGATGGGTGTGTGCTGGGGCACTGGGGGCTCAGCAGCAGGAGAGGATGGGTGTGTGCTGGGGCACTGGGAACTCAATGGCAGGAGAGGATGGGTGTGTGCTGGGGCACTGGGGGCTGAACGGCAGGAGAGGATGGGTGTGCGCTGGGGCACTGGGGGCTGAACGGCAGGAGAGGATGGGTGTGCGCTGGGGCACTGGGGATTCAACGGCAGGAGAGGATGGGTGTGCGCTAGGGCACTGGGAGCTGAACGGCAGGAGAGGATGGGTGTGCGCTGGGGCACTGGGAGCTGAACGGCAGGAGAGGATGAGCGCGCCCTGGGGCACTGGGGGCTGAACGGCAGGAAAGGATGGGTGTGCACTGGGGCACTGGGGGCTGAACGGCAGGAGAGGATGGGTGTGCGCTGGGGCACTGGGGATTCAACGGCAGGAGAGGATGGGTGTGCGCTAGGGCACTGGGAGCTGAACGGCAGGAGAGGATGGGTGTGCGCTGGGGCACTGGGAGCTGAACGGCAGGAGAGGATGAGCGCGCCCTGGGGCACTGGGGGCTGAACGGCAGGAAAGGATGGGTGTGCACTGGGGCACTGGGGGCTGAACGGCAGGAGAGGATGGGTGTGCGCTGGGGCACTGGGGACTCAACGGCAGGAGAGGATGGATGTGCGCTGGGGCACTGGGGGCTGAACGGCAGGAGAGGATGGGTGTGTGCTGGGGCACTGGGGACTCAACAGCAGGAGAGGATGGGTGTGTGCTGGGGCACTGGGAGCTGAACGGCAGGAGAGGATGGGTGTGCGCTGGGGCACTGGGGGCTGAACGGCAGGAGAGGATCGGTGTGCACTGGGGCACGGGGGGGCAGGGAACCATGATAACAAGGCTCACCTGGCAGAACACTGAGGAAGCTTAGACCACCCAGGGAGAGGCCCAGAGGAGCAGGATGAGAATCCAGAGTCGGACTTTGGGGTCCGTGAGGACTTCGATGCGTAGGTGACGTGCCGGTGTGAATGACATGGTGAAACAGGAGCGGCTGGGGAAGGGCTAAAGGACCGCAGCATAGGCGACCTTAGCAGCAGCAAGGGCTCCATGGCTGCCGAGCAGATCTGCGGTGAGGATGTGGACACAGCTGGCATCTGTGTCCCCAAGCCAGGCTTTGAAGGGCAAGACAGAGATCCGAGGTAAGATGCAGTGCAGTGAGGGCTGGTGCTGGTCACTGCTGTGTCGTGAGGGGGTGTCAGAGCCTCGTCACCTGCCACTGTCCCTCCATCTGCCTGTCCTAGCAGAGCCACCAGGATGAGCTAGCGAAAGGCAGGCAGCTGGATGCGTCATTGTTTCCTTTGTAAAAATAAATTTACAACATAAAAACACCATCTTTTGTATATTGGACAGAAATATGGTTTTAAAAAGATTTTTAAAAATCCATCCTAAGTGTCCAACAGCAGACGCATTGATGAAGAATATGTGTTGTATATTATGGTATGCAGGGGACACTATTCAGCTGCCACTCGTAACAACACGGTTGAAGCTGGAGGGTGTTACGTTAAGTGAAATAAGACATAAAGACAGTTACTGCGCAGCTCACATGTGGAATTGAAAAACATTGCATTTGTAGAAGTGGAGAGGAGAGCGCCAGGGCTCCGGGCGGAGGGAAGTTACGGAGACGCTGCTCAAAGTCTGCAAAGTTTCAGCCGGGAAGGATAGGTTCAAGAGATCTATTGTACAACATGGTGGCTCTAGTTAATGACAAGGTATTGTATTCTGGAAAATTCCTAAGAGAGTGAATTTTTAGTGTTCTCAGCACAAAACGATGCATACATGTTAACTAGCACAATTTAGCAATTCCACAGAATATGCATATTTCAAAACACATTGACATAGTAGATACTTCTTGTAAATTTAAAAAAAGACCTGTCTGATAAACTACAGAGAATGAGAAAAATGCAGTAAAAGAGACCGTGTAGAAAAGTTTCAGAAATGATAAGCAACATGAATCCTGAAATGTATAGATTCACAAGGAATCACTGGAAGTGTAAAGAAAATGAATTCTCAGCTAGACATATCATAGTGAATTGTAGAAGGGCAAAACCAAGAGGAGATCCTTAAAACTACTAGAGAGAAGAAGATACTAACAGAACAACAGTTACCCTTCCTGTAGATTCTTCAGCAGCAGTGAGGAGCCCAGAAATGATGGCATAATCCCCAGAGCAGCAAGGGAAGCCAGCTGTCAGCGTCTGCACCCAGCTACGCTGTCATTCAGAAGTGCGTGGGAAATAAACAGTTTCAGGAAGTAGACGGACAGAGTTTGCCATTCACAAAAGCTTCCTTGGAGAATTACCAACAGATACACTTCACACGAGGAAGAGTTCACCTAGAGTAACAGAATAGGTGCCAGAATGGTGATAGGAGGAAGCCGAAATAATGCAAACATCCAGTCCCAAGGCCCAGGATTAGATCGTACCAATGTGATCGGCCCTCTAGAAGTTGTAGGCTGCATTGGCAGTCTTGCGTGGCTCAGTGCTGCTGCCCGTTCTGCCAGTATTCCTTAAGGCATCATCTATGAAAATACCCATGGATCGGTGTGCAGGTCACAAATCGTGCTTCTCTTTGTATACTTAGGAGATCACAGCTGGTAAATAAATGCCAGAGCCTGAATTGAAACATCCAGCAGTCTGAAAATTATCTGCAGAGCTTAGAGCTTTCAGTGAACGCCAAGAACAAAGTACTCAGTTCCAGCTGAGCGGGGTCGAGGGGTTGCTCTTCCTAGAGTCTGCCCCAGCATTCATCCACCCACCAAATGTTTACCGAAAGGGCTTGTATTAACTACAGACACCCACTAGGTGGCCATTTGAGGTGGGTTACCGAGGCACCTGTGACCTTGTACACACTCAAACTGCGTCCTCAGGGCGCTGTTTTCAGCATTCTTATCACACCACACACTCCACTCCCCGTCCTGTTTTCAGGGTCAAGGAGTTTCATGTCCATGCATAAATCACACACACAGTGCCTCAGTATTTTTCCATGCCCAGACCTCAAATGCCATGTACGTAAGCCTGGATATGCTGCTGTGTGCCCCCAACATCGCCCCTTTCTTTAATTCTTAGGGCATGCTGGTTACCCAATGCAAGGTAAGCCATCGTTCTTCCCTGGTCATAGATGCGTCGGGTGGCAGCACAGAGCCGTCTGCAGATGCCTAGCAAACAGATACGACAAAGAATAAGGATGGCGGCCATCACCCAAATGTGCACGTTTAACCCAGACCACCAAGCGTTTGGGTTTAACCGTTGAAAGCCTGCTTGTAATTGCTGAAGGGTGCTTGTTTGTAATTGCTGTGACCATTCCTCAAGCTGTGTCTTTAATTCACACTCAAGAGTGGACCCTTGAGAAGACAGATGGTCGTGGTAAGCCCCTTGCAGGTTTGCTGTTCTGAATAACTGCAATGTGGAATCTCCCTCCCAGCTCCAGGTTGAATTTACAGGCAGCCACATTCTGCACGCTCTTTGAAGATCACGACATAGGTTATATTTAACTGTGTAACGTTTTGATGAGACAAGCATGTAGCGTACCAGTTACTGGAAGGGACTTTAATACTACAAAGGGCTGATTCTGTCCTACGTTAGGAACACCTTGCCCAAACAGAAGTATGTGAGGGTGCGTAGCGCAAGTCGGGGCTGTTTTGGTAACATTATTGTGCAAAGAGAGGGTTTAGTTGCCACCACTAGTAATGCCCTCACCATGTGAAAGAAACTGCTCAAAAGAGGGACGTCTTAATCTCCAAATCTGGGCATGAGCAGGGCTTAAAGCTTCTTCCCTTTTAGTTATAATATTGTTCCCGAGAGCCCATACCCTGACCAGGCGATAGAATTGTTGGAGGGACTCCCAAACCCAACAGTCTGATTTGCAGATAAGGTAACCATGGGGACCCCAATCAAGTAAGGCATCATTATCCAGCAGGGGCCCTTGGCGCGGCACAGACTTGTCTGCACGGAGACCAGACGGCCTGGAATGTCTATCGCCAATCCCTACCCGGACGGCATTTAGGAAGATCAGGCACTTGTGTAGGCATCAGCGACCTCAGTAAGGTTGGTGGTAACGGCAGAAATAAAGGTCAGATTTGCAAGCTTGGCATCTTTTTCGGGCTGATAGTACAGATACTCCCGAGGAATGAGAGTCACACACTTGTCACGTGCTGTTGTAGAAAAACAAAGATAAAGTCAAGGACTCATTGAGTTGAAGCCGTCTCAGATTTTCAGTTAAGGGGTAAGACGGCATCTGTCGACCTCCTGTCCTTAGGATGGTGACAAAGGCGGTCAGCATCCCACATGTACTAACATGAAAAACGGGGACTCGGAACGTGACTCCAATAAACATGTCCTTGAGCCGCTCCCACTTGACAAAGGACAGGAACCACCAGCCATGTCTGTCTTGCTCTCTCAGACGTTTCCCCAAGTACCACCAGAGGCATGAGTAACCGGTTCTCCTCAGCCACAGGGGCTACCACAGCGGCAGGCTGGATCATTGCTCGCTGATCCAGTTTCTTCAGCTGCCCTCGGATAACATCAGGGGCCTTCCGAGTCATCACCATCTGTCTCGATCGATTCTACAACCAGTCCTGCTCCCAAGGAGACAGCCCCGTATTCCCCTTTTTTGTTTATTAAGATGTACTTTAAGAGCTTAATGAGCTTATTTAATGACAGCCTAACCAGTTGGGTTATAGGAAATACCAGTTTTGCATTGTATGTGTTAAAGTTGCAATGCTTATGTAAATTGAGCTCTAAGATAGTAAGGTCCATTATCAGTTTTCATAGTTTGTGGAAGGCCTAAAGTTATAACAGATTCAAACAAATGAGCAATTGCATCTTTAGTTTTTTCTCCAGTCCAGGGGGTAGCATGCATTAAACCCGCGTAAGTGTCCACGGGAACATGAACAAGTTTAAACATTTAAAGCGTGGACACTGAGTAATATCAGTTTGCCAGGTAGCATTAGGCACCAGACCTTGTGGGTTGGCACCAAGCACTAAGGAAAAAGGAGACAGAGAATGCCATTGGCAGTCAGGACAAGTTTTAACAATTATGTGAGCCTGAGCAAGCGTCAGAGGAAACTGTTTAAGACCGCGAGCATTCTGATGAGAAAAAGCATGCTCAGCTTGAGCTCGCGGAAAATGCAGGAGAGCCTGCAAACCGCGTCTGTGGTTGCGCCGGAGCATCAGCTCCAGCCTTCCCTCCTGAGAAGGGACCAGATAACCGAGAATGAGAGCAAAGATGGGTGATGTAAACAGGGTGACGACGGGCACAGGGGAGCTCTTCGTTGCTGGTGAAGCTAGTAGGGTTTCATTAGTAATGCGTTTCACCTGGGCAAGATCTAGGTGAGTAATGCTCTGTACCGCATCAGCAGAATCGCTAACTGTGTTTATGTCTCGGTGAGGAAAACTTTGTAAGGCCACTCTGAGGGCGCCTAACTCTGCCTGTCGCCTAAGTTTTAAAATGTCCCTGGATTTTGTGTTGTTGGTTTTGCACGGCATCTTCCCACACTACAGCTGTCTTTTCAGGGTTTTTGAACCATCTGTGAAGACAGCGGTGGTATGAAACAAAGGCTCAGAGACAGCAATAGATACGGATGTAACAGGCACAGTTTGTAAAAAGTTCAGGAGCTCAGAGGCTGCAAATGAAAGCTGATATTACCATTGCTGCTTGTCAATCAGGGTCACGAGCTGAAAGAGTGAAATGGGTCCTCGCCTAACGGGAAGGGAGTAGCAGGGTCGTATCTTGGTGATTGGATGCAACGTTGGCGCCGCTTTATGAGAGGAGCAGCTGTGGAATCTGCAGTCTTTTGTATGTTTTTAGAGGGATTATGAGACAGGGACGTAACATATAAAATACAGGAATGGCAAAAGATAAAGCCTACCTGTTAAACTAAGGCATGGAAGGGACAGATATTTTAAGTAATTTTTTACCATATTTTGGTTCTTGAAAGTCATTAGACTGTGACTGCAAGTCGCCGGGATAATAAACCCGCACTGAGTTAGCTAAAGTGTGTAAAAAAACAACACAAAACAAACCCAAATACTTTTAAGTGTTCTTCGGTGCCGGCCGCTTTGCTGCACTCGCCTTTAGCTGGAATGCTGTAGGCGTGAGCGTAGGAGAGCACGGCTGTGGCCAGTTTCTTGCCATCTGCTCCGCGCTCCTTAGGCAGCCTCTCTATTTAATCGCCTGCCACCTGCTGCTGCCTTTGCCCCAGAGGAAGGAAGGCCATAAGTAGCAGGAAGAGGCTTAATGAGCAGTGGGAAGGTGCGTGCATATAAGCACGGGGGCAGGAGGGCAGAGGGCGCGGGCTGGGAGAGACCACTCCCCTCATCCTCCAGGCCGCCTACGCTTCCAGCCACCCTACCTGTTAAGTAAGGTACTGAAAATATACTGGGTTTTTTATGATTTTTACCACCCCCAAGCAGAGTGGCTCGGGGTGGAGCAGACGTGCAGCACAGGGTCTGCTTTGAAGTGTCCTAGCCACGGCGTTTTAAAACATTTTATAAAAAAGAAACTTTCCTCACTGCCGCATCTGCCTTCTGAAGATGACGGCAGCTGGCAGAGCTTGCCCTCCCCAGCCTCGTCAGCATTTAACGTACGGCGACGGGAGAGCACCCTCATTAGCGGGCTTCTCCTGCCGCTGACTTTCTCACCCCTCTGCCCACCTTGGGCTAGTAAGGTCGGGGTGCACATGGACTGTTGGCCCTTTCCCTAGGGGCCAGGGAAAACAAGGAATTGCTTGTCAGCTGAGACATGCGCGGGGTGGCAGGGAAGGGCAGATGTAGGAAAAGCAGCAGCATGGCAGGCAGTGGGCCACCTTCTGGGCACAGTCACCGAGGCCCGTGACCGTGCTGCGGCACATTCTCAGGGCCGGGCTCGGTCTGTGCCTCTTGGGCCTCCCTTCCATCACCACGAACCCAGAAAGGGGCAACTTGCCTAGACTGCCAGTGACTAAATGGGCACTCCGTGGCATCTTAGCAACTCTCCTGCCCCAGGCCTCTGTGGGCAGCAAGAAAGCTGGAGCTTTCTGGGATAAAAGCCAGGAGGCAGCAGGCAACTTTCCCTTATACTCCAGGGAAACAGAAAAAAGACAAGGCCGGGAAGGCCGGTGCTGGAAGTGGGAGACAGTCACAGTCAGCCACCTCCTTCCCTCCTGGAGGCCCCCGTGTGATCTGTAGACGATCTTGACCATCTGCGTGATGAAGGAGACGTGGCCACCCGGTCATGCAGATGTTCGCTGAGCGGGGGTCTTATCTGAGAGCTGTCACTCCGCAGCCTCCACGCTCCATAAGGGGGATGGGAGGCGCTGTTGCCCCAACAGGCCCAAGTGCAGGTCCCTTTAAGGGTGTAGGAAAAGGCTCCGGTCCGTCCTTACCCTCACCAGAAAAACTTCCTTATTTCCTGCAGAAGGGAATGAAGCGGGCGAGGGGCCTCTCCCTGTTTTTCCTTCTCCATTAAATCTCCTGAATTCCCTTCAGGTGGGGAAGATGGGTGGTCTGACTCACTGCAGTCTGGCAGATAAAGAGGATACAGCAAAGAGCCCGCCAGCGCCCAGGCGGTCAGATAGTAACATTAGTGAGTACCCCTGCATGTCCTCTTTTCAGGCAGTGACCTGACCTACCTGCTCCCATAACCCTGCACCTAAGGTTCCTCGATGAGGAAACCGGGAGCGGTCCCGCTGAACTAGAGCATAACCTCGTGCAGAGCTCCGGGCTCTGCAGCGTACCCCACGGCCTTAAGTGGCCGTTGCTCTGTTAATTAGAGCATAAGCTTGTGCAGAGCTCCGGGCTCTGCAGCGCACCCCACGGCCTTAAGTGGCTGTTGCTCTGTTTTAAAAAATACTTTCTGCTCTTTGGTCATTTCTTGACCCATGTTAAGCTAACCCCTCATATTTTATGCATGCATCCCATCCTCCTGATGGAAGTCAGGACTGTCTGTCCCTTACCGGGATTCCCCGAAAATTGATGAGCTCTCCTCCTTCACGCCTAAATTCAAGGAGATCACGTCGGGAACACCAGTTGCAGAGCTTACAGCTTGCAGTGAACGCCAAGAACGAAGTACTCAGACGGTTCCAACTGATCGGGGTTGGGGGATAGCTCTTCCTAGAGAGTCTGCCCCAGCATCCATCTCCCAAGTATTTGTTGAAAGGGCTTGTATTAACTACAGACACCCACTAGGTGGCCATTTGAGGTGGGTTACTGAGGCACCTGTGACCTTGTACACACTCAAACCGCATTCTCAGGACGCTGTTTTCAGCGTTCCTTATCACACCACACACTCCACTCCCTGTTCTGTTTTCCAGGTCAAGGCGTTTCATGCGCATGCACAAATCACACACACAGTGCCTCAGTATTTTTCCATGCCTGAACCTCAAATGCCATGTACATAAGCCTGGATATGCTGCTGTGTGCCCCCCACATTATCTAACTGGGAGGCTTCAGATTCTGAGAACTAACCTATTGTCTGCCCTGTGCATCTTCAAAGTGTTAAGTTATTTTTGTTGGGAAAGCCAGGAACAGGGCAGCCGTGTAGCCACACCATCAGAGTTGTGAGATCAAGAAGGTGGGCCCTCATTCAGTTCTAGTACTTGGAATATGTCTGACCCTGTGTGCCCACTCTGTCCCTAGAGCCCAAGGCAGTGTTTGCCAAGGAGCAGCCGGCACGCAGGGAGGTGCAGGCCGAGGCAGGGGCCAGCGCCATGCTGAGCTGCGAGATGGCCCAGGACCAGACGGAGGTGACGTGGTACAAGGACGGGAAGAAGCTGAGCACCAGCTCGAAGGTGCACATGGAGGCCGCGGGCTGCACGCGGAGGCTGCTGGTGCAGCAGGCAGGCCAGGCAGACGCCGGGGAGTACAGCTGCGAGGCCGGGGGCCAGAGGCTCTCCTTCTGCCTGCAGGTCACAGGTGGGTTTCTTGAGATCTTTCTTACATTCCTTAGGATAATTTTTAATGACGTTAGTGTGGAGGTGCCACCTAATTGCCTGTTTTCTCACAAAGCTTCCCCTATAATAACAACTAGCAGGTATTAATTTTGTGCCAAGGGCATAGGTTTTGTGAAGTGCTACTTGTCTTTCTGCTTACTTAAACTTCAAAACAATTCTGTGAGAAAAACTCTGATTATTCCCATTTTAAGACAACACACAAGGAAGTAACTCACCACAGGTCACAGAGCCAGAAAATGGCAGTCAGGATTTGGACCCAGTATTCTGGGATTACTATTCTTTCTTTCTGAAGAGTTCTATCTTCAGTATCATGTTAGCAGCTCTGCTGGTTTTATACATTCTCTTTTTTTCTCATATGAAAACGTATTTGTTCTCCCTTTGATTCTGTTTTATCTGGGTATGACATTACAGTTTAGCAGCTACCCATCCCCCGTAACATTTTAAGGAGGTCATTCCATTGTCTTCTGAGTTTCATAGTTCTGTTGAAATATCAGCTGTAAGATTTATTGTGGACATTTTAAGGGTAATGTATCTTTTTTCATTCTGTTGCTTTTAAGATTTTCTTTTTGAATTTGCATCATGGCATTTTTTCTTTGATGAATGTAGGTGTGGTTTTCTTTGTCTTCATCCTGGTTGGGATTTGAGAGCATCTTGAGTCTGTGGGTTTATGTCTTTCATCAGTTGTTTTCTGTTACTGAATCCTGAAGCTTCAGTGCCTGTGAAATGGGTTGGTCCCAGATTTGTGTCTCTGACTGTGCATCCCTCTTTGTCCACCCTCAGAGCCCAAGGCAGTGTTTGCCAAGGAGCAGTCAGTGCATAATGAGGTGCAGGCTGAGGCGGGGGCCAGCGCCACGCTGAGCTGTGAGGTGGCCCAGGCCCAGACGGAGGTGACGTGGTACAAGGACGGGAAGAAGCTGAGCTCCAGCTCGAAAGTGGGCATGGAGGTCAAAGGCCGCACACGGAGGCTGGTGGTGCAGCAGGCGGGCAAAGCAGATGCTGGGGAGTACAGCTGCGAGGCCGGGGGCCAGAGAGTCTCCTTCCGCCTGCACGTCACAGGTGAGTTTCTCGAGGCCTTTCTTGTGCTTTTAGGATAATTTTTAGGGGCTTGGGGTACATATGAAGGTCCCACCCAATGGGTTTTTTTCTCATAAAGCTTCCCTGGTAATAACACCTAGTAGATATTAATTTTGTGCCAAAGGCCTAGATTTTGTGAAGTGCTTCTTGTCTTTCTGCTTGCTTAAACTTGAAAACAATTTGTTAGGAGGATCTCTGATTATTTCCATTTTAAGATAACACACGGCCGGGCGTGGTGGCTCAAGCCTGTAATCGCAGCACTTTGGGAGGCCGAGGCAGGTGGATCACGAGGTCAAGAGATCAAGACCATCCTGGTCAACATGGTGAAACCCCATCTCTACTAATACAAAAAATTAGCTGGGCATGGTGGCGCGTGCCTGTAATCCCAGCTACTCAGGAGGCTGAGGCAGGAGAATTGCCTGAACCCAGGAGGCGGAGGTTGCGGTGAGCCGAGATCACACCATTGCACTCCAGCCTGGATAACAAGAGCAAAACTCCGTCTCAAAAAAAAAAAAAAAGATAACACACAAGGAAGTAACTCACCACAGGTCACAGAGCCAGAAAACTGAAGTCAGAATTTGGACCCAGTATTCTGGGATTAGTATTCTTTTTTCTTCTTGTAAACTATGCCTTCAGTATTGATGTTAGCAGGTCAGCTGGTCATAAGTACGCATTCTCTTACTTTTTATTTCTCCTATGAACACATATTTGTTCTTCCTTTGATTCCAAGAGCTGTTTTATCTGGGTATAACACTACAGTTTTGCATCCACTCCCCTACTCCCTAACATTAATTTAAAGAGGTCATTCCTTTATCTTCTGGCGTCCATATTTTCTTCGAAATATGAACTGTGGCCAGGTATGGTGGCTCATGCCTGTAATCCCAGCACTTTGGGAGGCTGAGGTGGGTTGGTTGATCATAAGGTCAGGAGATTGAGACCATCCTGACTAAAACAGTGAAACCCCATCTATACTAAAAATACAAAAAATCAGCCAGACTTGGTGGCATGCGTCTCTAGTCCCAGCTACCCTTGAATCTGAGGCAGGAGAATCACTTGAGCCAGGGAGCCAGAGGTTGTAGTGAGCCAAGATCATGTCATCGCACTCCAGCCTGGGCAACAGAGCGAGACTCTGTCTCAAAGAAAAAAAATAAATATGAACTGTTAAATTTGTTATGGATATTTTTAGGGTCATTTATCTTTTTTCATCCTGTTGATTTTAAGATTTTCTTTCTGAGTTTGTTTTGTGGTAGTTTTCCTTTGGTGAACATAGGTGTGGTTTCCTTTGTCTTTATCCTGGTTGGACTGTAGCGTCTTGAGTCTGTGGGTTTATATCTTTCATCAGTTGTTTTCTGTTACTGAATCCTGAAGCTTCAGTGCCTGTGAAATGGGTTGGTCCCAGATTTGTGTCTCTGACTGTGCATCCCTCTTTGTCCACCCTCAGAGCCCAAGGCAGTGTTTGCCAAGGAGCAGTCAGTGCATAATGAGGTGCAGGCTGAGGCGGGGGCCAGCGCCACACTGAGCTGTGAGGTGGCCCAGGCCCAGATGGAGGTGACGTGGTACAAGGACGGGAAGAAGCTGAGCTCCAGCTCGAAAGTGGGCATGGAGGTCAAAGGCCGCACACGGAGGCTGGTGGTGCAGCAGGCGGGCAAAGCAGATGCTGGGGAGTACAGCTGCGAGGCCGGGGGCCAGAGAGTCTCCTTCCGCCTGCACGTCACAGGTGAGTTTCTCGAGGCCTTTCTTGTGCTTTTAGGATAATTTTTAGGGGCTTGGGGTACATATGAAGGTCCCACCCAATGGGTTTTTTTCTCATAAAGCTTCCCTGGTAATAACACCTAGCAGATATTAATTTTGTGCCAAAGGCCTAGATTTTGTGAAGTGCTTCTTGTCTTTCTGCTTGCTTAAACTTGAAAACAATTTGTTAGGAGGATCTCTGATTATTTCCATTTTAAGATAACACACGGCCGGGCGTGGTGGCTCAAGCCTGTAATCGCAGCACTTTGGGAGGCCAAGGCAGGTGGATCACGAGGTCAAGAGATCAAGACCATCCTGGTCAACATGGTGAAACCCCATCTCTACTAATACAAAAAATTAGCTGGGCATGGTGGCGCGTGCCTGTAATCCCAGCTACTCAGGAGGCTGAGGCAGGAGAATTGCCTGAACCCAGGAGGCGGAGGTTGCGGTGAGCCGAGATCACACCATTGCACTCCAGCCTGGATAACAAGAGCAAAACTCCGTCTCAAAAAAAAAAAAAAAGATAACACACAAGGAAGTAACTCACCACAGGTCACAGAGCCAGAAAACTGAAGTCAGAATTTGGACCCAGTATTCTGGGATTAGTATTCTTTTTTCTTCTTGTAAACTATGCCTTCAGTATTGATGTTAGCAGGTCAGCTGGTCATAAGTACGCATTCTCTTACTTTTTATTTCTCCTATGAACACATATTTGTTCTTCCTTTGATTCCAAGAGCTGTTTTATCTGGGTATAACACTACAGTTTTGCATCCACTCCCCTACTCCCTAACATTAATTTAAAGAGGTCATTCCTTTATCTTCTGGCGTCCATATTTTCTTCGAAATATGAACTGTGGCCAGGTATGGTGGCTCATGCCTGTAATCCCAGCACTTTGGGAGGCTGAGGTGGGTTGGTTGATCACAAGGTCAGGAGATTGAGACCATCCTGACTAAAACAGTGAAACCCCATCTCTACTAAAAATACAAAAAATCAGCCAGACTTGGTGGCATGCGTCTCTAGTCCCAGCTACCCTTGAATCTGAGGCAGGAGAATCACTTGAGCCAGGGAGCCAGAGGTTGTAGTGAGCCAAGATCATGTCATCGCACTCCAGCCTGGGCAACAGAGCGAGACTCTGTCTCAAAGAAAAAAATAAATATGAACTGTTAAATTTGTTATGGATATTTTTAGGGTCATTTATCTTTTTTCATCCTGTTGATTTTAAGATTTTCTTTCTGAGTTTGTTTTGTGGTAGTTTTCCTTTGGTGAACATAGGTGTGGTTTCCTTTGTCTTTATCCTGGTTGGACTGTAGCGTCTTGAGTCTGTGGGTTTATGTCTTTCATCAGTTGTTTTCTGTTACTGAATCCTGAAGCTTCAGTGCCTGTGTAATGGGTTGGTCCCAGATTTGTGTCTCTGACTGTGCATCCCTCTTTGTCCACCCTCAGAGCCCAAGGCAGTGTTTGCCAAGGAGCAGTCAGTGCATAATGAGGTGCAGGCTGAGGCGGGGGCCAGCGCCACGCTGAGCTGTGAGGTGGCCCAGGCCCAGACGGAGGTGACGTGGTACAAGGACGGGAAGAAGCTGAGCTCCAGCTCGAAAGTGGGCATGGAGGTCAAAGGCCGCACACGGAGGCTGGTGGTACAGCAGGCGGGCAAATCAGATGCTGGGGAGTACAGCTGCGAGGCCGGGGGCCAGAGAGTCTCCTTCCTCCTGCACGTCACAGGTGAGTTTCTTGTGCTTTTAGGATAATTTTTAGGGATTTTGGGTACATATGGAGGTCCCACCCAATGGCCTTTTTTTTCTCATAAAGCTTCCCTGGTAATAACAACTAGCAGGTATTAATTTTGTGTCAGAGGCCTAGATTTTGTAAAGTGCTTCTTGTCTTTCTGCTTGCTTAAACCTGAAAACAATTTGTTAGGAGGATCTCTGATTATTTCCA
Organism: Aotus nancymaae; assembly: GCF_030222135.1. Classification (NCBI taxonomy): domain Eukaryota; kingdom Metazoa; phylum Chordata; class Mammalia; order Primates; family Aotidae; genus Aotus; species Aotus nancymaae. The sequence goes on along the minus strand of NW_026988445.1, from coordinate 31,287,550 downwards.
TTTTAAGATAACACACAAGGAAGTAACTCACCACAGGTCACAGAGCCAGAAAACTGCAGTCAGAATTTGGACCCAGTATTCTGGGATTAGTATTCTTTTTTCTTCTTGTAAACTATGCCTTCAGTATTGATGTTAGCAGGTCAGCTGGTCATAAGTACGCATTCTCTTACTTTTTATTTCTCCTATGAACACATATTTGTTCTCCCTTTGATTCCGAGAGCTGTTTTATCTGGGTATAACACTACAGTTTTGCATCCACTCCCCCACTCCCTAACATTTTAAAGAGGTCATTCCTTTATCTTTTGGCGTCTATAGTTTCTTTGCAATATGAACTGTGAAATTTGTTGTGGGTATTTTAGGGGTCATGTACCTTTTGTCATCATGTTGCCTTTAAGATTTTCTTTTTGATTTTGCTTTGTGTTAGTTTTCTTTGATGTATGTACGTGCGGTTTCTTTCGTCTTCATCCTGGTTGGTATTGTAGAGCATCTTGAGTCTGTGGGTTTATGTCTTTCATCAGTTGTTTTCTGTTACTGAATCCTGAAGCTTCAGTGCCTGTGAAATGGGTTGGTCTCAGATTTGTGTCTCTGACCGTGCATCCCTCTTTGTCCACCCTCAGAGCCCAAGGCAGTGTTTGCCAAGGAGCAGTCGGTGCGTAATGAGGTGCAGGCTGAGGCGGGGGCCAGCGCCACACTGAGCTGTGAGGTGGCCCAGGCCCAGACGGAGGTGACGTGGTACAAGGACGGGAAGAAGCTGAGCTCCAGCTCGAAAGTGGGCATGGAGGTCAAAGGCCACACACGGAAGCTGGTGGTGCAGCAGGCGGGCAAAGCAGATGCTGGGGAGTACAGCTGCGAGGCCGGGGGCCAGAGAGTCTCCTTCCGCCTGCACGTCACAGGTGAGTTTCTCGAGGCCTTTCTTGTGCTTTTAGGATAATTTTTAGGGGTTTGGGGTACATATGAAGGTCCCACCCAATGGGTTTTTTTTCTCATAAATCTTCCCTGGTAATAACACCTAGCAGATATTAATTTTGTGCCAAAGGCCTAGATTTTGTGAAGTGCTTCTTGTCTTTCTGCTTGCTTAAACTTGAAAACAATTTGTTAGGAGGAACTCTGATTATTTCCATTTTAAGATAACACACAAGGAAGTAACTCACCACAGGTCACAGAGCCAGAAAACTGAAGTTGGGATTGGACCCAGTATTCTGGGATTACTATTCTTTTTTCTTCTTGTAAACTATGCCTTCAGTATTGATGTTAGCAGGTCAGCTGGTCATAAGTACGCATTCTCTTACTTTTTATTTCTCCTATGAACACATATTTGTTCTCCCTTTGATTCCGAGAGCTGTTTTATCTGGGTATAACACTACAGTTTCGCAGCTACTCCCCCACTCCCTAATATTTTAAAGAAGTCATTTCATTGTCATCTGGCGTCCATAGTTTCTTTGAAATATGAACTGTGAAATTTCTTACGGATATTTTAAGGGTCTTGTACCTTTTTTCATCCTATTGATTTTAAGATTTTCTTTTTGATTTTGTTTTGTGGTAGTTTTTCTTTGATGAACGTAGGTTTCCTTTGTCTTCATCCTGGTTGGTATCACAGAGTATCTTGAGTCTGTGGGTGCATGTCTTTCATTAGTTGTTTGTGGTTACTGAATCCTGAAGCTTCAGTGCCTGTGAAGTGGGTTGATCCCAGATTTGTGTCTCTGACCGGGTGTCCCTCCTTGTCCACCCTCAGAGCCCAAGGCAGTGTTTGCGACGGAGCAGTCAGTGCATAATGAGGTGCAGGCCGAGGCGGGGGCCAGCGCCACGCTGAGCTGCGAGGTGGCCCAGGCCCAGACGGAGGTGACGTGGCACAAGGACGGGAAGAAGCTGAGCTCCAGCTCGAAAGTGCATGTGGAGGCCGCGGGCTGCACGCGGAGGCTGCTGATGCAGCAGGTGGGCCAGGCAGACGCCGGGGAGTACAGCTGTGAGGCTGGGGGCCAGAGGGTCACCTTCCGCTTGCACGTGGCAGGTGAGTGCTTTGGGGGCGCTCAGGAGCCTCTTCGGAGGTGGTGGTGGTTCTGGCTGGCAGCCCCAGCAGAGCTCTGTGCATGTTCCTTCAGCCTTGACGTCGCGGGCTTCCCATCCTCCCGCTCCCATTTCCATCCTTGAGCCTGGGCCACGGGAGGGGTGTGCACGGGAGGGAGAGGGGCTGTTCCTGCAAACCCGGCGGCGTGTTTGCACTGGGTAATACTCAGTTGCGTGTTCTCAGCACCTGCCTAGAGCCTTCCTGGTGCTCCTTGGTATCTGGGACTCTGGATCTTCCTGGTCTTGGGTTCTGAGGTTGACCAGGCGTCTCTCCTGAGGCTCTGTGAAGATGTTGTCAGTATATGTTCTGCCCTCACCCTGCAGCACATACTAGTTCTGGTCAGCGAGAGATATTTTAATTTCATTGAACCTGGATTAGGGGAGATTTTGGCTACACCATCATACTACTTAGATTTATCTCAAGAGTGAAGTTTGAATAATTTGATTTCAGGTTTCTGGGACACCGTTCCTTTTCATAGTTGTAGAAGCTCTTCGTTGCCTATATGTAGCCAAATATAGGTGCGTGTTTCGGTGTGATGTCTTTTTGAAGGGAAAAGAGATCAGAGGATGGAGACACTTGCCTGTGTTCCTTAGGAGTTTGTTTTAAAGCAAATCATGTTTTGCCTTTTTCTTCAGTTTGGCTGTTGCTCGCTGTCAGAGTCCCTTTCGAGATGTGTTTATAAATTTAGGGATGGCAGGGTGCAGGCAGCTCCTACCACATCAACATGCTTTGTTAACAAGCCCAAGCCACTAACTAGTAAAGCAATATTATTTCCTAGCATTGTCCTAATGATCAGTGTGTGTGTTAGTCAGGCTTCTCTAGAGGAACAGGACCAATAGGATAGCTGTGTCTATGAAAGGGAGTTTATTAAGGAATCTTGGCTCACATGATCACAGGGTGATGCCCCGTGACAGGCCATCTGCAGGCTGAGGAGCAAGGAAGCCAGTCTGAGTCCCAAGCCCTCAGAAGTAGGGAAGCCGAGAGCATGGCCCTCAGTGTGTGGTGGAAGTTCTGAGGCCCCTGGCGAACCACTGGTGTAGGTCCAAGAGGCTAAAAGCTGAAGAACTTGGAGTCCGATGTTCAAGGGCTGGAAGCACCCTGCGTGGGAGAAAGATGGAGGCTGGAAGAGTCAGCCAGTCCAGTCCTTCCATGTTCCTCGGCCTGATTTTATCCTGGCTGTGCTGGCAGCAGATTAGAAGGTGCCCAGTCAGACTGAGGGTGGGTCTGCCTCTCCCAGCCCACTGGGTCATCTCCTTTGGCAGCACCCTCACAGACACACCCAGGAACAATACTTTGCATCCTTCAATCCAATCAAGTTGACACTCAGTATTACCCATCATAAGTCCACCTCTTGTCAACTTGAACTCATATACAACTCCTGAGATCATACATAATCTTCAAATAAAGACAGTAATAAGGTCATAATTACACCTAACATAATACAGCTATCCTTCATACCAGCAGAAATGCACCAATCCCCAGCCCAAATGCTGTTACATAGAGTTAACACTTAAATGCTGATATTAACTCAATAAATGTTATAGCACATGATAAAGGAAATAAAATGAAGTTTTTTTTAGTACAAGTGTATACATGCACAAACATGTTTTTTTTTTTTTTTTTTTTTTTTTTTTTGAGACGGAGTTTCGCTCTTGATACCCAGGCTGGAGCGCAATGGCGCGATCTCGGCTCACCGCAATCTCCGCCTCCTGGGTTCAGGCAATTCTCCTGCCTCAGCCTCCTGAGTAGCTGGGATTACAGGCACGCGCCACCGTGCCCAGCTAATTTTTTGTATTAGTAGAGACGGGGTTTCACCATGTTGACCAGGATGGTCTCGATCTCTTGACCTCGTGATCCACCCGCCTCGGCCTCCCAAAGTGCTGGGATTACAGGCTTGAGCCACCGCGCCCGGCCACAAACATGTTTTTAATAACAGGAGGAAATACTCTGACAATTACAGTCCTCGGTTCTGCAGCTGGTCACGTGGTCGTAGCTGGTTTTGATGACTACGTTCTTCTACTCCCCCCTTTTGCCTTCAGCAAGCACCTCAGCAGGTCACAGTTTTTTCCTGGCGGAGTGACCCACATCTTCGTTCCTGAGGGGTCTGGGCCGTTGTGGTCCTGCCTGGTTTGGGCTGTTGTAGTTGCCCATTGACCTTCATCGCAGGGCGTGGTCATACCAAGAGACGCCTAAGGGATCTCCTGTGTTCCATGCATACACCTCCTTACCTCCACTATGGAGTAGGAGACTGATTTCATCTTGATAGTCCGGGTCAGTCACCCCAGCCAACAATGTAACTCCTTTCTTAGCCTGTTGACTTAAGGGTAGGAGGAGCCCGAAGTGTTCAGGTGGCAATCTTAACTTCCAGTTTAATGGGATCATTGTCATGTCTCCTGGTTGCAGTGTTCCTCCCTCTGGAGCTAAGACCTCTAGGCCAGCAGAACGTAGTGTCATGGGAACAGGAAGCAAAAACTTTGCTAGTGGGTTACTGGGGGTGATGGTGAGTGGTGCTGCTTCTACCCCTTGGTTCCTGGACTTGTTGGTCTGGCTATGGGAGAAACAGTATCCTATATTGGACACGGATTCAGCACATACACAGCCTCTGGAGGACTTTGCCCCAGCCTTGCAAAGTAGTGTCACCTAGTTGGCATTGGAATTGTGACTTCCAAAAGGCCATTCCACTGTTCTGTCAATCCACCTGCCTCAGGATGATCGGACCATGGTAAGACCAGTGCGTTCCATGAGTGTGAGCCACTGCCACGCTTCTTTGGCCACAGAATGCCTTGGTCCCAGACAATGCTGTGTGCAATACCATGACGGTGGATAAGGCATTCTGTGAGTCCATGGATGGTAGTCTTGGCTGAAGCGTTGTGTGCAGGATAGGCAAAGCCATATCCAGAGTAAGTGTCTGTTCTGGTGAGGACAAACTGTTGCCCTTTCTATGATGGAGGAGCTTCAGTATAATCAACCCGCCATCAAGTAGCTGGCTGATCACCCTGAGGAATGGTGGCATATCCAGGGCTCAGTGTTGGTCTCTGAAGCTGGCAGATCGGGTACTCAGCAGTGGCTGTAGTCAGGGCAGCCTTGGTGAGTGGAAGTCCGTGCTGCTGGGCCCATGCATAACCTCCAGACCTGCCACCATGGCCACTTTGTTCGTGGGCCCATTGTGTGATGACCGGGGTGGCTGGGGAAGGAGGCCGAGTGCCGTCCATAGAACGAGTCATCCTAACCACTTGATTATTAAAATCCTCCTCTGCAGAGGTCAGCCTTTGGTGAGCGTTCACGTGAGATGCGCATATCTTCATAGTTTTTGATCACTCAGGAAGGTCCATCCACATACCTCTTCCCCAGTTTTCCAGTCATGCTTCTTCCAAGTGCCTGGCCATCCAGCCAGACCATTGGCTACAGCCCACGAATCAGTGTATCATCACACATCTGGCTGTTTCTTCTTCAAAGCAAAGTGCACAATGAGGTGCACTGCTTGAAGTTCTGCCCGCTGGGAAGCTTTCCCTTCACTGCTGTCCTTCAGGGATGTATACCCTTCGTAAGGGCTGTGGTGCTGCAGCTGTCTGCTTTCGGGTGGTGCCTGCGTGTCGTGCAGAACCATCTGTGAACCAGGCCCTAGTTTTCTCTCCCTCTGTCAGCTGGTCATACGGAACTTCCCATAAGGCCGTTGGTGCAGGCTGGGGGACCATGGGCATTTGAGCCACTTCCTCATGTAACTTACTTGTGCCTTCAGGATCTGCTTGAGCCTGATCACAGATACGCCACTTCCATTTGATGATGGAATGCTGCTGTGCACGCCCAACTTTATGGGTAGATGGGTCAGAAAACACCCAGTTGCTGATAGGCAGTTCGGGTCCCATGGTGACTTCATGACACATAGTCAGATATTCAGTTTCCACCAAAGCCTGGTAACAGGCCAAGAGCTGTCTCTCAAAAGGAGAGTAGTTATCTGCAGAAGGTGGCAGGGCCTTGCTCTGAAAGCCTAGAGGCCTCTGCTTGGTTCACCTATGGGGGCTGCCAAAGGCTCCAGACAGCATCCCTATCTGCCACTGATACCTCAGGCACCATTGGATCTGCTGGGTCGTATGACCCAAGTGGCAGAGCAGCTCGCACAGCAGCCTGGACCTGGTGCGGAGCCTTCTTCTGTTCTGGACGCCGCTCAAAACTGGCAGCTTTTTGGGTCACTTCATAAATGGTCCAGAGTAACACACCCAAACAAGGAATGTGTTGCCTCCAAAATCCAAATAGGCCTTATGCCTCTTTCTGGTTGTAGGAGGGGCCAAATGCGGCAACTTATCCTTTACTTTAGAAGGAATATCTCGACAGGCCCCACACCACTGGATCCCTAGAAATTTTACTGAGGTAGCAGGTCCCTGAACTGTGCTCAGATTTATTTCCCATTGTCTTGAATGCAAATGTCTTGCCAGTAAGTCCAGTGTGTTTGCTGCTGTATGTGTCTGTGCTCCCCTGGCTGGTACATAGGGAAGCCTGAGAAATACAATTAATTTCCTGTTTTTTTAAAATTTATTTTATTTTATTTATTTTAAAGAGAGTATTGATGCCAAATAGGGGTGGGCTGGAGTCCCATAGTGACCTCTGGGTGCTAACACATAAGTTTGGTATTATATCAGCATCAGTGTTATGTGGGTGTGTATAGATAGCAGAAATCTCATGATATATTTTTCTTAAGTTATTTTTGGAGAATATGACAAAATATTTTAAGTAATAAATTTAAAAAGTTGTGACAATTTGGCTCATTCCTAGTAAACTACATGAAAACTCACATAAGAGGATACAGAAAACTTAAATAGTCTTGTAAGTTTTAAATAGATGGAGACAGTAATAAAAAAAATCTTTAAAACCCAATGATTTTCTAGTAAACTGTTTCAAATATTCTGGAAAGCAGTTATTCCATATTCATGGATATTGTTCTAGAGAACAGAAAAAGGAGATTGACTCTGTATGCCATTTTATGTGTGTATATATGTATTTTGAGACAGGTCTTCACTCTGTTGCCCAGGCTGGATTACAGTGGCATGATCTCAGCTCACTGCAGCCACTGCCTCCTGGGTTCAAGTGATTCTCCCACCTCAGCCTCCCAAGTAGCTGGGATTACAGGCATGCACCACCACCAAAAAGTAGCACATGCACCAGCAATTTTTTGCATTTTTTTTCAGTAGAGACAGAGTTTTGCCATGTTGCCTAGGCTAGTCTCAAACTTCTGTGCGCAAGCTGTCCACCTGCCTCAGCCTCCCACAGTGCTGGGATTACAGGTGTGAGCTGCCGTGCCCAGGCTGTCGTTTTATATAGATAGGGTAACATTAATACCAAAATCTGACAAAGGAAGTAGGAAGAATTAGATTGTAGACCAGTCTGTATGGATTTGTCATTATAGAGATCAAGAACACAATTATAAACAAAGTATTGGCAAATGGAATTCAGCAATATATCAAGAAGATAATGCACGCTGTTGAAGATCCTGGGCCCAGAATGCAAGGCTGGTTTGTCTTTAGAAGCATTAGATCAGTATAATAAGCTTGACAGATTGAATGAAAAATGATGTAATTGATAATGCAGATAAAAGTATTTGGTAAAATCTAGAAGATACATTTGAGAAAATTTAGCATCAACTCATTTCATAAGATTCTTAACAAACTTTATAGAAGTGTTCTTCCTGAATTTGAAAAATTAAGGCTGGTTTGGCTTTAGAACTACGGCATATCTGTGAGGGTAGCTGTGCAGACATCAGGACTGCAGTCCCTGCCCTGGAGGAGCTTGTGCACAGAGGATCTGTCTCAGCCCCCTTGCCTGGGATAGCCCATGGCTCCATGCACAGTGGATGGAGAAACTGTGATGCTTGTGCTGGGAGGTGGCAGGGCTTGTCCTGGTCACATGGCAGTGCAGAGCCTGAGGAAGGTTCTGTTTCTACTCCCTTATCCAGGCCCTCCTACCCTAGGGTGGTCTTCCTGACCTGGGCTGTATGTTTGATCTTGTGTGTCCTTCCTTGTCCATCCCCAGAACCCAAGGTGGTGTTTGCCAAGGAACAGCCGGCACGCAGGGAGGTGCAGGCCGAGGCGGGGGCCAGCGCCACGCTGAGCTGCGAGGTGGCCCAGGCCCAGACGGAGGTGACGTGGTACAAGGATGGGAAGAGGCTGAGCGCCAGCTCGAAAGTGCACATGGAGGCCACAGGCTGCACACGGAGACTGGTTGTGCAGCAGGCAGGCCAGGCAGACGCCGGGGAGTACAGCTGCGAGGCCGGGGGACAGAGGCTCTCCTTCCGCCTGCACGTGGCAGGTGAGTGCTTTGGGGATGCTGAGTGACCTTGTGTAGAGGTGTGATGAGGCTGGTGAATGACCCCACGGCCCCCAGTGCCCTTTCCGTCCCCCAGTGCCCTTTCCATGAGACTCCACCTCTCCACTTCTCCATGCCCTCTCCTCCCAGTTTTATGCCTATGGCTGTGCCAGGCTTGGCTGGACGGGAGGGTGCGGGAGGACCGGGCCTGTGGTGCACCTGGAGTGGCATTCCCATGCAGTGCAGCCTTATTGCACTGAGCCCTGCCCCAAAACCCCCGTGCTCTTTGGTGTCCAGGCCCCTGGCGCTGTCTGGCCCTGTGGTCTGAGGTGGACCAGGCGTCACCCCTGGGAATGTGGGGATGTCCTTTCTATCAGGTGGCTCCCACCTGCCTCCCTTGAGCACCACATGGGGCTTCTCACCCATGAGAGATGTTTGAATTCATATGAATTATGTAAGAGGAAATTCCGGCCATGCAGTCCCAGCTGGAATTCTCTCCAGACTGAACTTTGGGACGTCAAAGTTTTTGGTGTCGAAGAAGCCTCTTTCCTTCTTTTTCTTGAATCTAGAAGCTTTAGAAGCTCACTGTGCACCCATATGTGGCAAAATCTCTGTCCGTGTTTTCTTGCAGTGTCTGTGCAAAAAAATTGCAGCCAAGAGAGCTGGTGCCTGTGCTCCTGGGGCAGCCGCAAGAGAGCTGGTGCCTGTGCTCCTGGGGCGGCTGCAGGAGAGCTGGTGACTGTGCTCCTGGGGCGGCTGCAGGAGAGCTGGTGCCTATGCTCCTGGGGCAGCCGCAAGAGAGCTGGTGCCTGTGCTCCTGGGGCGGCTGCAGGAGAGCTGGTGACTGTGCTCCTGGGGCAGCCAAGAGAGCTGGTGACTGTGCTCCTGGGGCGGCTGCAGGAGAGCTGGTGACTGTGCTCCTGGGGCAGCCGCAAGAGAGCTGGTGCCTGTGCTCCTGGGGCAGCCGCAAGAGAGCTGGTGCCTGTGCTCCTGGGGTGGCTGCAGGAGAGCTGGTGCCTGTGCTCCTGGGGCAGCTGCAAGAGAGCTGGTGACTGTGCTCCTGGGGCAGCTGCAAGAGAGCTGGTGACTGCTCCTGGGGTGGCTGCGAGATCCCACGTGCTCTTCTTGAGGCAAACCTGGCCTTCCTTTTGTCTCCAGTTACAAGCTTCTGAGTCCGGATTCCTTTTTGGAGTCTGATTTATGGACTTGGCAGTGAAAAGGAAGGAAGAGCTTAAGCTATCTCAGCACAACATTTAAGAGAGTCTGGGCTGGACATAGGGACTCACGCCTGTTGTATTCCCAGCACTTTGGGAGGACAAGGCAGGAGGATTACTTGAGCCCAAGAGTTCCAGGCTGCAGTGAGCCGTGGTCATCACACCACTGCACTCCAGTGTGGGCAACAGTGAGACCCTATTTCTGGAAAAAAACAAAAACAACAGGCTAAATATCAGAGAGAAAAGCGTTGTGGTACTACATTGACTTCCAAATACCAACACATGACAGCTTGGCATTCTGTCTGTATAAAATCATTAAAAAGCCCACTATGTATCTTTCTAAAATATTGTGTTAAGAGAGTATGATAAATTATTTAATGGTAATAAGTTTTCTAAGTTTTGGAGAATTACCAATTTCTTAGAGAAAACTATGTGAAAAAGTTACACAAGAAGAAACAGAAAACTCAGATAGTCCTATAGTTTTAAATTAAGTGGAACCAGTGATAAAAAATATTTTTATGAAAGGTCTAAGGCCAGTGGATCTACTGATAAATTATATCAAATATTCTCAAAGCAAATTGTTTCATGTTCTTAGAGATCCTTCCAGAGAACAGAATGAGAAGATACATTCTTGAACCTGTTTTATGTGGATAGCATAACACAGATACCAATTGTGACAAGAACAGTATAAGGATTTGAAATTACAGGCCACTCATTATGGATATCCAGGCCAGTGCTTCAACAAAGTATTTTCTTTTTGAGATAGAGTCTCGCTCTCTCGCCAGGCTGGAGTGTAGTGGCACAATCTCAGCTCACTGCAACCTCCGCCTCCCAGGTTCAAGCGATTCTCCTGCCTCAGCCTCCTGAGTAGTTGGGACTACAGGGATGCACACCACTTAGTAGAGATGGGGTTTCACCGTGTTGGCCAGAATGGTCTCGATATCTTGACCTCATGATCTGCCCATCTCGGCCTCCCAAAGTGCTGGGATTGCAGGTGTGAGCAATATATTTTCAAAGTGGTATGACCAGAATGTCAAAAGGAAAGTGCACTATGATAAAAGGCGTAGTTTAGAAATGCAACATTCGCTCAATATTCAAAACATCAGAAAATGTCATGTGTGACATTAACAGATTGAAAGAGAAAAACAAATTATCTCAGTGAATGCAGAAGAAAAGTTTGATAAAATTTAGTGTCACAAATTCTGCATAGCTGTTTGACAACATTTAGCATCAGGACTGGCTCAGTGTCTCATGCCTGTAATCCCAGCACTTTGAGAGGCTGAGGCAGAAGGATCACTTGAGTTCAGGCATTCGAGACCAGCCTCCCATGCAGCAGGGACCACTGGAACCTGCCACCATTCTGCAGGGCACCCTGGGGGTGTGACAGACCCTCCATGCAGAATGGATGGAGAAACTGTTCCTTGTGCTGGGAGGTGGTGGTGCAGAGCCTGGAGAGCATCTGTCCCTTGCACTTCCCCTTCTAGGCCTTTCCCCAGTGCTCCCTTCCTGACCTAGATGGTGGAGGTCACTCTGTGAACCCCTGTCTTCCCCAGAGCCCAAGGTGGTGTTTGCCAAGGAGCAGCCGGCATGCAGGGAGGTGCAGACCGAGGCGGGGGCCAGTGCTACGCTGAGCTGCGAGGTGGCCCAGGCCCAGATGGAGGTGACGTGGTACAAGGACGGGAAGAAGCTGAGCGCCAGCTCGAAAGTGCGCGTGGAGGCCGCGGGCTGCACGCGGAGGCTGGTGGTACAGCAGGCAGGCCAGGTGGATGCCGGGGAGTACAGCTGCGAGGCCGGGGGCCAGAGGCTCTCCTTCCACCTGCACGTGGCAGGTGAGTGCTTTGGGGACGCTGAGTTACCTTGTGTGGAGGTGATGATGCGATTGGCTGATAGACCCCAGTACTCTTTCCATTGGAGTTCATCTCTGGAAGTCTCTTGTAATTCTACCTGCCATTTTCCTACCCATGGCTGGGCCAAGGTTGGCTGGATGGGACGAATATGTACAAGAGATACCGTGAGTTGTGTTTCCAGGCAATGATGCTGTTTACAAATTCCTGGCCCCCGATGAGAACCCACAGGTGCTCCTAGGCGTCCAGCCCTTTGGTTCAGTGGAACTGAGGGGGCTGCTACAGGGGGCTGAAGCAGACCAGATACCTCTCACCTGAGGCCATCCGATAACTTGCACCCAGCCTCACCAGCCCGACCTGAGGGCTCTCCCTATGGAGATGGTTGAATTCCATTGAACCAGGATAAGGGCAGATTTCAGCCACACAATCATTCTTGGAATTATCTCATGATTGAACTTTGGATTATCCAAATTTTAGGTGTTCAGGGACCCTCTTCTCAACTTTCTTATGGCCATAAAAGGTCTCTGTGCACCTGCATGTGGCAAAATCGATATCCTGTGTTTTTTTGTTTTGTTTTTGAGACAGAGTCTGTCACCCAAGCTGGAGCGCAGTGGCATGATCTCAGCTCGCTGAAACCTTTGCCTCCCAGGTTCAAGTGATTCTCCTGCCTGAGCCTCCTGAGTAACTGAGATTACAGGCACCTGCCACCACACCTGGCTAATTTTTGTATTTTCAGTAGAAATGGGGTTTCACCATGTGGGACAGGCTGGTCTCAAACTTCTGGCTTCAAGTGATCCGCCCGCCTCAGCCTCCCAAAGTGCTGGGGTTGCAGACGTGAGCCGTCGTGCCCAGCTTGTTTTTATTATACTGCCTGCAGAGTAAATAAAGAGCTGGGAATTGGTGGATCTGCACTGCAGTGCAGCACTGTGAGGTTGGAAGTTCTCTTCTGAAAGCGTAGGTCTGCGCTGCAGTGTGGCTCTGTGAGGTTGGAAGTTTTCTTCCGAAAGCGTAGGTCTGCGCCGCAGCGCAGCTCTGTGAGGTTGGAAGTTCTCTTCTGAAAGCGTAGGTCTGCGCTGCAGCGTGGCTCTGTGAGGTTGGAAGTTTTCTTCCGAAAGCATAGGTCTGTGCTGCACCACGGCTCTGTGAGGCTCTGTGAGGTTGGAAGTTTTCTTCCGAAAGCGTAGGTCTGCGCTGCAGCGCGGCTCTGTGAGGTTGGAAGTTCTCTTCCGAAAGCGTAGGTCTGCGCTGCAGTGCGGCTCTGTGAGGTTGGAAGTTCTCTTCCGAAAGCGTGTGTTATTTTTATTTGCTCTTATGTCAGTACATTCTGGGACTGAACTTCCCTTAGTTTAACTTCGTGTATTTAAAACAGAAGAGGAATAAACAGATCAAGCTACATCAGCGCACATTTTAAAGATGAGTTACCAGACGCAGCCACTGGCAGGTAGAGCGGGATGTGTTTCTTACTGTTGTCTAATAATTCATGGCTGGTTGATAAAGACATCTGAGAACCAGCTCTACCTTCATTTTGCCAGATGGAGATGGAGTGCAGTCACACACTTGTTAGTAGGTACTGACACTTAACACTGGTGTCACATCAGCAGCTAGAAGTTTGTGGGGGGTATATAGGTGCCAGAAATCCCACTTTGTAGGTACTTGAAATGTTGTTATATGAGAACATGTCATTATTATTGTTATTTTGAAATGGAGTTTCACTCTGTCACCCAGGCTGGAGTGCAGTGCGTGGTCTTGGCTCACTGCAACCTCTGCCTCCTGGGTTCAAGCAATTTTCCTGCTGCAGCCTCCTGAGTAGCTGGGACTACAGGTGTACACCACCACACCTGGCTAATTTTTTTGCATTTTTAGTAGAGATGGGGTTTCATTATGTTGACCAGGCTGGTCTCAGGCTCCTGACCTCAGGTGATCTGCCCGCCTCAGCCTCCCAAAGTGGTGGGATTACAGGTGTGAGCCACCATGCCTGGCCCTATTATTTATGCAAGTAAATTTGAAAAGTTTTGGCAAAAACTTTTGAAAAAACTATATCAAAAGTAGAAATAGATAACTTTAACAGTCCTATAACCTTTTGTAGAAATGCAACAAATAATCTTCTCATAGAATAATATCTACCCAGTGCTCTAAAATGTACCAGATATTCTGGAAAAAAATTATTCCATGTTCATAGATGTTCCTCTATGGTATTGAAAAAGGACGTCAGTCCTCTATCTCATTTTATGTAGGTAAATATCATTAATACCAAGCTCTGACAGCGTGAATATGAGGAATTAAAATTGGCCAATCTCTTATCAATATCAAGGCTCATATCTTAAACTAAAATGTTAGCACCCTGAATTCACCAATTTATCAAGAGGATAACACACAATGATAAAAGTCATAGTCCAGGAATGCAAGGCTGGTTTAACATGAGAAACATTAGAAAATCAGTACAAAATATGACATTAACAGATTGAAAGAAAAACAAATGTGATTACCTCAATATGGAGTCTAAAAGCATTTGATAAAATACAACATCATAAATATGCAAAAAATATTTGGAAAAATTTAGCATCAATTCATGTCATACAATTCTTAACAAACTCTAAATAAAAACATTTTTCCTTAATTTCACAAGTGATACTGTAGAGAAAATAAGCTAACATTACACAAACATGAAAGCTGGAAAGTGTCGCCTTTGAGGTTGGAAACAGGACAAGGATGCCATCCATCACCACTTCTTCCAACATTGTACAGTACAGAGAGGAGAAAAAGGAAGTACAAGGTGTAAAGCTTGGAGAGTGAAACCTGCACCTCACAGATGATGTGGTTATTAATTTAGAAAGTCCAAAAAATACCTAATTATTAGTAAGAGATTTGGGAATGGTTACCACATAAAAAAATCAATGTCCAGAAAACAATTCTAGATCTATGTACCGGAAACAAGCAGATGGAAAATAACATTTTAAGAGATTTCCAGTACCATCCAAAGTCTTGTAGTTACCAATTGCCAGCCTAATAAAAGGTCTTTAGATGGTTTGTGGGGAAAAATTCTTAAGCATTGTTGAGAGAGGGTAAAAAGCTGTGGAAGACGTGGAAGTGCACATCCCAGTAACTGTAGTTCTGTTGGGTGGGAGAATGCTGACAAGCACATAGCGAAGGCCAAGCAGAGCCAAGCTGCCCTTGAAGAATGCAGCGTGAGGGCCTTTGCTCTACCAGACAGGAGAGTGTCCTCTAAAGCGGAGGTGATTCAGACACCTGGGCCCAAAGGCAGGAGGAGATGAACAGACCAGAATAATTGAATACTGAGCTCAGAACTGCTTTGATGGAACCAGATTCCTCCTCCCTTTCTTTATTTTTCACCCTGGTGCAAGGGTGGGTGTAGAGGAAGGGTGACCTTTTCACAAATGGTGCTAAGACAATTGTTTGCAAAAATAAAAATACTGAGTGTCTACCTCCCCAGGCAAGAAATCAACTCAATGTGTGGGTAGAACAGCTCTTACCAGATGATACAGATTGGTCAGTGACTTCTGGGTAATGGAGGATGTCCTGAGCAGAACATGAATGCACTAGCCACACAAGATGAATGATGCATTTGCCTGAAATAAAACTGATCACTTCATTTCATCAGAAGACCCTCAGGCAGGAGTGAAAGGGCAAGGCACAGGGATGGAGAAGATGTTTGTAACATACATAGCATTTAATTATATGAAGTTCTTAAAACTAAATATGTAAAAGACAGTGCTATTGAAAATTGGGGTTGGGTGTGGTGGCTCATGCCTGTAACCCAAGTGCTTTGGGAGGCCAAGGCAGGAGGATTGCTTGAGTCCTGGAATTTGAGACCAGTCTGGGCAACATAGTGAGACCCTGCCTCTAAAAAATAAAAGAGCTAGGCATGGTGGTGCATGCCTGTAGTCCCAGCTCCTCGGGAGGCCGAGGCAGGAGGATGTGTTAAGCCTAAGGATTGAGGCTGCAATGGGCTATGAACGCGCCAGCGCACTCCAGCATGGACGACAGAGCAAGACCCTGTATCTAAAAAAAAAAAAAATTGGGCAAAACGCTTTAACAGTGACACCACAGAAGAGCAAAGACTCCATCCCAAACCATCAGAAGGCACCCAGCTTGACAGTGCTCCCAGCAGGGCCACAGGAAGCCACGGGGGGCTCCACACAAGCCAGCACTGACCCTCCTGAGAGTGGCAGGAGTGGGAGCCTCAGACTCGGGCCCTGGGTGAGGACGCGCCCTGCACAGTCCCGTGGGGAGACCCCGGCACATCCATGATGGGAGCTGTTCGGGCGTCAGGACCCCACTCCCTGCCCTGGAGGGTCTGTCATGGCGGCCCTGCCTGGGATGACAGCCCGTGGCCACATGCAGAATGGATGGAGAAACTGTGTTCCTTGTGCTGGGAGGCGGTGAGGCTTCTCCCAACCACACACCAGGGCAGAGCCTGAGCCTGGGGAGGGTTCCGTCCCTCCCGCCTCCCTCCCAGTGCTGCCTTCCTGACCTAGATGGTGAACGTCACCCTGTGCGCCCCTCTGTTCCCCAGAGCCCAAGGTGGTGTTTGCCAAGGAGCAGCCGGCACGCAGGGAGGTGCAGGCTGAGGCGGGGGCCAGCGCCACGCTGAGCTGCGAGGTGGCCCAGGCCCAGACGGAGGTGACGTGGCACAAGGACGGGAAGAAGCTGAGCTCCAGCTCGAAGGTGCACGTGGAGGCCGCGGGCTGCACACGGAGGCTGGTGGTGCAGCAGGCGGGCCAGGCAGACGCCGGGGAGTACAGCTGCGAGGCCGGGGGCCAGCGGCTCTCCTTCCGCCTGCACGTGGCAGGTGAGTGCTTTGGGGGCGCCCAGGAGCCTCTTCGGAGGTGGTGGTGGTTCTGGCTGGCAGCCCCAGCAGAGCTCTGGGCACGTTCCTTCAGCCTTGACGTCTCGGGCTTCCCTCCTCCCACTCCCATTTCCATCCTTGAGGCTGGGCCAAGGGAGGGGTGTGCACGGGAGCGAGAGGGGCTGTTCCTGCAAACCTGGCAGCGTGTTTGCACTGGGTAATGCTGAGTCGCGCCTGTGCAGCACCTGCCTTGGTGTCCAAGGAGTGTCGCTGCCCCTGGCGCCGGGCGTTGAGGGGCTCAGGCGTCTGTCACATGCACAGAAGTGAAAGCGCTGCTGCTGATGTGTGGCAGCTCCCACGCCCTCACCCCGTGGCGTGCAGGACGCTCTCCAGGGGGAGCTGCCTCAATTTCATGTAACCAAGATAACGGGAGTTTTGAGTCACCAAATTGTTGTTGGAATTTTCCTGAAACTAAAATTTGGTTTGTCATAGTTTTAGAGGAGGGGGACACTTCCCTTTTCCCATACGTCACAAAATCAACATCCCTGATCTGCTGTGATTGTGTGACTCGTAGGGAGTGGCGCCCTGGCGGAGACGTGCGTGTCCGGGCTGAGAATGCTGTTTCTAAGTCAAAGCATGTTTTCCTTTTGTCCTCAATGGGAGCATTTGGTGTCAATGTTCTTGTAGCTTGATTTGGAGATGGAAAGGAGTGTGTGGAGTAGGTGACACTGCCACACTTCGTTGAAGGCCATTTCCCTTCGTAGCAGCCTCTGTGTTGTGTGTATTTATTTTATAGAATTTCCTAATGGTTACTGTGTTTGAGCCTCATGGGTGCTTCATAGAGAAGTCTGAGACCAAACAAATTTATTTCCTTTCACTAAGACAATCTGACTGTCCTATAATCCTGGCTGTAGGTCCTTTCATTGAGACAGTCTTACTGTCCCATAACCCTGGCTGTAGAATTTTTTTGGGTAGCGACAGGGTCTCGCTATGTTGCCCAGGCTGGGCTCAAACTCCTGGCCTCAAGCAATCCTCCCGCCTCAGCCTCCCAAACTGCCGGGATTACAGGTGTGAACCACTGTACCTGGTCATTGTGAAACGTTTTTGACAGAAGACCTAACAAAATGGATAGAAACCCATGGAAGTCTCAAATATGTTCATGCCCAGTCAAAACCCAAGCAGATGTTTTTCTTTGGGGAGCTGAAGATTGAGAAGCAGATTCTGAAGACCAACGAGTGTAACACACTCCTGAAGAGCCATGCGAGCATCTGTCTACCAGAAAGCAAGAGCCATTCGGCCGCAGGAATGGAGAGCGCCAGGCACAGCACAGGAACAGTAACACACTCCTGAACAGCCATGCGAGCGTCTGTCTACCAGAGAGCAAGAACCATTCAGCGCAGGAATGGAGAGCGCCAGGCACAGCACAGGAACAGTAACACACTCCTGAACAGCCATGCGAGCATCTGTCTACCAGAGAGCAAGAACCATTCAGCGCAGGAATGGAGAGCGCCAGGCACAGCACAGGAACAGTAACACACTCCTGAACAGCCATGCGAGCATCTGTCTACCAGAGAGCAAGAGCCATTCAGCCGCAGGAATGGAGAGCGCCAGGCACAGCACAGGAATGGCTGTCAGAACAAAGGGACGGAGTCGTGAGCTCATGATCAGACCCAGATCAAATCTGTGGAGTCCCGCTTTGTATTGTTCTTGTTTTGTGGGTTTTTTTTTTTATCTTCACACCTGCATAGGCGGTGGAGAAAGAATGATCTAAAAAAACCAAAATGGTTCTTTGATTTTTTTTAACCTTATAAAAATTTAGATTAGTAACTTATTTCACACTGAAAAGTGAGTTCCAGGGGGGCTAGAGGCCACACAGAATGACAGGAAAAACCATAAAACCCCTAGGTGATAACAGAGATTGCTGAAAACTCCAGGGAAAGGAACATTTTCTTAAAACTACACGGTGGAACAATGGTGTGTTTCACTGCATTTAAACTAAAACTTTAATTTGTCAGGACATCGTTTGAGAGTGAAAAGGCAAGTCAAAGACATGGGTAACGTGTTTGTGAAATACACAATTATCATTTGCTAGCACGTCAAATATATAAAGAACTCTTAAAAATAAGGAAAAGACAGAGAATGATATTGAAAATGGGACAGAAGCCTGATGAGCGGCACCCCAGAAGAGCTGACGAGCGACACCCCAGAAGAGCTGATGAGACACCCCAGAAGAGCTGACGAGCGGCACCCCAGAAGAGCTGACGAGCGGCACCCCAGAAGAGCTGATGAGACACCCCAGAAGAGCTGACGAGCGGCACCCCAGAAGAGCTGACGAGACCCCAGAAGAGCTGACGAGCGGCACCCCAGAAGAGCTGATGAAACACCCCAGAAGAGCTGACGAGCGACACCCCAGAAGAGCTGACGAGCGACACCCCAGAAGAGCTGACGAGCGGCACCCCAGAAGAGCTGACGAGCGGCACCCCAGAAGAGCTGACGAGCGGCACCCCAGAAGAGCTGACGTAATAGTCAGAATGGTGGAAAGGGCTCCACCTTGCATGTCACCAGGCCATGCATGACAAAGCCCGAGCCTTCCCCACAGAGGCCAGTGCTGACCCTCCTTACAGTGGCAGGAACGGAAGCCTCAGCACTCTGGGGCCCTGTGGTGAGGACGCGCCCTGCACAGTCCTGTGGGGAGACTCCAGCATATCCGTGAGGGGAGCTGTGCAGGCGTCAGGACCGCAGTCCCTGCCCTGGAGGATCTTGTGCACGGAGGGTCTGTCACAGCTGCCCCACCTGGGGTGGCACATGGCGAGTGCACAGTGGATGGAGAAACTATTCTTGTGCTGGGGGCGACGGGGCTTGTCCTGGCCACATGGCAGTGCAGGGCCTGAGGAAGGTTCTGTTCCTCCTACTTCCTCGTCCAGGCCCTCCTGCCCTAGGGTGGCCTTCCTGACCTGGGCCGTATCTTTGACCTCATGTGTCCTTCCTTGTCCATCCCCAGAGCCCAAGGCGGTGTTTGCCAAGGAGCAGCCGGCATGCAGGGAGGTGCAGGCCGAGGCGGGGGCCAGCGCCACGCTGAGCTGTGAGGTGGCCCAGGCCCAGACGGAGGTGACGTGGTACAAGGACGGGAAGAAGCTAAGCTCCAGCTCCAGAGTATGCGTGGAGGCCGCGGGCTGCACGCGGAGGCTGCTGGTGCAGCAGGCGGGCCAGGCGGACGCCGGGGAGTACAGCTGCGAGGCTGGTGGACAGAGGCTCTCCTTCCGCCTGCACGTTGCAGGTGAGTGCTTTGGGGACGCTGCTGTGACTGGAGTAGAAGCACTGCTGACCCGGTGGGCTTTCCGTTCGACGCCGTCCCTCCTTCTCCCATCCTCTCACCTCCTACTCTCTGCCTGTGGTGGAGCTGGGCTGCTGGGTGGGAAGGGAGTGAATGGAAGGGTCAGGGCCCTCCTTGTCCGTGTTAGGTGCTGTTCCTGTGCAGACATGCTGGGTCATATTTCCCAGCACCTTCTCTGAATCACTGATGTCCCAAGGTGTCCGGAACTCTGGTCCTATCTAACACATGAGATGGAGGTAGGCCAGGTGTCCCTCCCTCGGGGCTGTTCCTGTGGTCCCTGCATGGCCTCATCTGGCCCCACATCAGGGCTCTCTCTCTGTGGAGAGAGATTTGACGTCGTTGAGCCAGGGTGTAGGGAAATTCCAGCCACACAGTCTTACTTGGAATTACATCAGCACTGAGCATTGGGCTCCCAAAGTTTTCAGTGTTCTGGGACACACTTCTGTCCTTCTCCGTGGTTGTAGAAGCCACTCTGAGCTTCACTAAAACCCAGATCCACAGAGTTAGTGTGTAAAAAAGTGAAGTGGAGAGCCACAGAGTTAGCGTGCAGATCCACGGCATCAGTGTGTAAACAAGTGACGTGCAGACCCACGGCGTCAGTGTGTAAACGGGTGAAGCGCAGACCCACGGCGTCAGTGTGTAAGCGGGTGGGGTGTAGACCCACGGCATCAGTGTGTAAGCGGGTGGGGTGCAGACCCACGGCGTCAGTGTGTAAGCGGGTGGGGCGCAGACCCATGACGTCAGTGTGTAAGCGGGTAAAGTGCAGTGCATTGGCAGGCCCGTGCCTGAGACGCTTGATGTTAGAGTTATATTTCCCAAAGCCTTTCTTGCTTTCTTTTTGTGTTCCGATAGAATGTTCTGTGTCCAAATACCCGTTGGAATTTGGATGGATTTAAAGTGACAGGAGTAGGAAGCCATGGCGCAGTCACACACGGGCAGGATTAAGCTATGGTGGTGGCAGCCGCTGACTGGGGAAGCCGTGTTACATCATCCTGTTTCCCTGATGCGTCCTGTGTCTGTCCTCTCTGATTCACAGAAGTCTAGAACGACCTTCCTGTTGTTTGTTAGGAGAGTCTAGATTCAAACTCCAACCCTGAGTGCCACCACATAGCAGTTGGTGTTACATATGTCTATAATGGCTTACAGATGTGTACAGATACCGGAAAAACTCACTGCAAATAAATTTCAAAAGTGTTAACAAATTATCTAATTTCTAGAAAACCAAACCCAGTTAAGGAACAGGTAACAATGTGCAGTCACCTACTGTTACTGAAGTCATCTGCGGTTACTACAACCTAGTGAGAACCAAAACCAGTAGCAAAAATCTTCTCTATCAAACAACACCTGAACCAGGTGGCCCTGCTGAGAAGTTCTTCCACGTTCATGGAAATTCTTCTGGAGAACGGAAAAGGGAAGACACATCCTCTAGCACGTTATAGATAGCTTACTGCCACAACTAAAATCTGGCCAGAAAACAGGAAGATTGCGGATCATAGGCCAAAGAATCATGGAGATGGTGGCCAGTTTTCTAAACAAAATATTAGTAAACTGAATTCAGCAATCCATGCGGACAATTGTACACGATGATAAAATTCATAGTGTAGGAATGAGGGCTGATTTCATGTTAAAAACATTAGATAATCATGATACGTGATTGAAATTAAAAACCAATGCCATTATCTTCAACATAGAATGAAGTACCGCATTGATGAAATTGAACCGTATGTGTTCAGAAGAAGTATCTGGCAAAATTTAGCATCCATCATGCCATAAAACTCTTAACAAAGTATAAACAAAAGGGTGTTTTCCCCTTAATTTGACACAGGCTGTGACACAAAAACCACAAAGGGGGACTCTGTAAGCTTTGCCTGTGAGCCAGGGAACAGCACGAGAAGCCAGCGGCCAGCACTTCCACCCAGCACGGGGCGGCGAAGTCAGGAGGAAAGTAGCATGAAAGGCGTAAAAGTTAGAAAACGGTGAATCGGGCCGGGCGCAGTGGCTCACGCCTGCAATCCCAGCACTTTGGGAGGCCGAGGCGGGCGGATCACGAGGTCAAGAGATCGAGACTATCCTGGCCAACATGGTGAAACCCCGTCTCTACTAAAAATACAAAAATTAGCTGGGCGTGGTGACGCGAGCCTGTAATCCCAGCTACTCAGGAGGCTGAGGCAGGAGAATTGCTTGAACCCGGGAGGTGGAGATTGCGGTGAGCCGAGATTGCGCAACTGCACTCCAACCTGGCACCTGGCGACAGAGTGAGACTCTGTCTCAAAAAAAAAAAGGGGAAAAAGAAAAAGGTGAATCAGCAGAAGATATGGTTTACCCAGAGGATAAATTATTAGAGAACTGAGAAAGATCAGCCCTTGCAAGATCCATGTGAAGAAACTTCTACATGTAGACGAGCAGTTGGAAAATGAAAACGTGAAAGCCTGACGGGAGTTTCAAAGGCATTGCGCTTATGATCCCGGGCTGGTAAAAGGTGTCCAGAGGCTCGTGGGGGAAGCTATGAAACACTTTTGAGAGACATCAAGATTTAAAGTGGACGGAAGGCATGGAGGAATGAAAGGTGCTCAGTCTCAACAGCCAAACAAACATGGTTTTGGGGCATGCGAGGTTGAAAAAGGACAAGTGGATTTAATGGCTGTGCACAAGCTTGAGGAAGAGCGGGTATGCAGGCACCCCAGGCCCCGCCCTGGAGGAGCTCATGCACAGAGGGTCTGTCACAGCTGCCCCGCCTGGGGCAGTGGATGGAGAAACTGATTCTTGTGCGGGGGGCGGCGGGGCTTGTCCAGGCCACATGGCAGTGCAGGGCCTGAGGAAGGTTCTGTTCCTCCTACTCCCTCGTCCAGGCCCTCCTGCCCTAGGGTGGCCTTCCTGACCTGGGCCGTATCTTTGACCTCATGTGTCCTTCCTTGTCCATCCCCAGAGCCCAAGGCGGTGTTTGCCAAGGAGCAGCCGGCACGCAGGGAGGTGCAGGCCGAGGCGGGGGCCAGCGCCACGCTGAGCTGCGAGGTGGCCCAGGCCCAGACGGAGGTGACGTGGTACAAGGACGGGAAGAAGCTGAGCGCCAGCTCGAAGGTGCACATGGAGGCCGCGGGCTGCACGCGGAGGCTGCTGGTGCAGCAGGCAGGCCAGGCAGACACCGGGGAGTACAGCTGCGAGGCCGGGGGCCAGCGGCTCTCCTTCCGCCTGCACGTGGCAGGTGAGTGCTTTGGGATGGCTAATCCACCTCACCTGGAGCTGATGGCCACACTGCATGGCCCCTGAGATCCTGGATGGTGGCTGATGGTGCAGACCGGGCCGTCCTTGAAGAGCAATGGGCATCAGGGGTGCCAGGTGGCATTAGGGTGGCCCTGATGGGGGGCGGGGCTGGTCAGGGATTCCAGGGTCCCCTCTCATGCCAACTCACCTCTACCCAGAACCGGAGCCCCTAATTTCAGAGAGATCCGGCCGCAGGGAGCCTCTGGTGGTCAAGGAGCACGAGGACATTGTACTGACTGCCACGCTGGCCACACCTTCTGTGGCTGCGGTGACTTGGCTCAAGGATGGCGTGGAGATTCGCCGCAGCAAGCGGCACGAGACAGCCAGCCAGGGGAACAGCCACACGCTGACCGTGCGTGGCGCCCAGGTGCTGGACAGCGCAGTCTACAGTTGCCGCGTGGGTGCAGAGGGGCAGGACTTCCCCGTGCAGGTGGAAGGTGAGCCGGGCACGGGGTGGGGACGCCTCCAGACCCCTCTGTCCCAGAGCTGGGCAGGGGCCAAGCCGGGTCTGTGCGGAGCCTGGCTGATGTCCCCTTCCTGCCCACAGAGGTGGCTGCCAGGTTCTGCCGGCCGCTGGAGCCCGTGTCTGGCGAGCTGGGCGGTGCGGTGACGCTGGCCTGCGAGCTGAGCCCGGCGTGTGCAGGGGTGGTGTGGCGCTGCGGCGGCACACAGCTTCGGGCGGGCAAGCGCTTCCAGATGGTGGCCGAGGGGCCCGTGCGCTCGCTCACTGTGTTGGGGCTGCGTGCAGAGGACGCCGGGGAGTACGTGTGCGAGAGCCGTGATGACCGCACCAGTGCGCAGCTCACTGTCAGCGGTATGTGAGGGGCCGGGTGTCCCTATCCAGGGTGGCTTCCTGGAGGAGGCGGCCTTTAGCACTCCTGCAGTGTGGGGGCTGTGCTGGTCCTGTGCGCCTGCCTCTTAAGCAGCCATCCTGTCCTCAGTGCCCCGAGTGGCGAAGTTTACGTCTGGGCTGAGCGCCGTGGTCGCGGAGGAGGGCCGCGAGGCCACCTTCCAGTGTGTGGTGTCCCCCAGTGATGTGGCAGTCGTGTGGTTCCGGGACGGTGCCCTGCTGCAGCCCAGTGAGAAGTTTGCCATGTCACAGAGTGGCGCCAGCCACAGCCTGACCATCTCGAGCCTGGTGCTGGAGGATGCAGGCCAGATCACTGCGGAGGCTGAAGGTGCCTCGTCCTCAGCTGCCCTGAGGGTCCGAGGTGAGCGGAGGGGCGGCAGGACCTGCCTGTCTGGCTAGGGCTCCTTTTACAGGCACCTCCCCCATGCACTGGTCCTGCATGGGCACCTGGCACTGCTGTCCTGAGTCCGGCTGGTCTGGCTGACCTCAGGGGACCACGGGATGTGTGGGCTGCAGAGAGGAGACTCAGATAGATTGGATGGGCCAAGTGCCTTCTCTGGGTGTAAGAAGATACAATCCTGCAGGTACACCTGGTGGGGAATGGGTGGAGGTTGAGGCAATCCAGGAAGGCTTTCTGGAGAAGGTGGGTCCGTGCTTAGCCTGATGGATGGCAGGGGAGAGAGAGTGGGGTTAGCAGCAGTGCAGGCAGTGACATGAGCTTCCCGTGCGGCTGAAGCCAGCAGCCAGAACTTGCCCGGAAGGGAAGTGGGAGTCATGGCAGGTTCTGGGGCGAGGGGGTGGCACAGCAGATTCAGGGCGGCCTGAGGCAGAGGCCCGCCGGCACTTCCTTAACCCGTGCATGAGTCCTGGGGCTTTGCTAACACCGTCGCACCTGGTGGGGGCCGTGCCTAGGAGTTCGAGACCCCTGACCTGGCGTCTTGTTCGGAGCAGGGGAGCTGGAGGTGGGAGCAGGGCTTAGGGAAGCTTCTGTTTCCTTGCCTGGTCTGCTCCCTGGTGTGACCAGGGCAGCGCCCAGCTTGGAGAGGGACCTGGGTGGGGTGGGCAGCTCGGCTGAGCCCGGCTCAGGGCGGGCTCTGGGGCTGGGCAGGCTCTCCGTACCTTGACTTGCCTGTGGAGGAGGGCCAGGGCCGCCATGACCTCCCTTCTCCCGTGAGTCCAGAGGCGCCCGTGCTGTTCACGAAGAAGCTGGAGCCGCAGACGGTGGAGGAGCGGAGCTCGGTGACCCTGGAGGTGGAGCTGACGCGGCCCTGGCCTGAACTGAGGTGGACGCGGAACGCCGTGGCCCTGGCGCCAGGAAAGAACGTGGAGATCCACGCCCAGGGCGCCCGCCACCGCCTGGTTCTGCACAACGTAGGTTTTGCCGACCGTGGCTTCTTTGGCTGCGAGACCCCCGACGACAAGACACAGGCCAAAGTCACTGTGGAGAGTGAGCCGGGGGCGGGAGTGGTGGGGGAGGGAGGGGAGGAGGGAGGTAGGAGAGGAGGAGGAAGGTGGGGCACTGAGGGGAGGAGGGAGGGGAGGAGGGAGGCGGGGCACTGAGGGGAGGAGGGAGGAGGAAGGGGAGGAGGGAGGCGGGCACTGAGGAGGAGGGAGGGGAGGAGGTGGGGAACTGAGGGGAGGAGGGAGGCGGGGCACTGAGGGGAGGAGGGAGGGGAGGAGGGAGGTAGGGCACTGAGGGGAGGAGGGAGGGGAGGAGGGAGGAGGGGCACTGAGAGGAGGAGGGAGGGGAGGAGGTGGGGCACTGAGGGGAGGAGGGAGGAGGAAGGGGAGGAGGGAGGTGGGGCACTGAGAGGAGGGAGGGGAGGAGGTGGGGAACTGAGGGGAGGAGGGAGGGGAGGAGGGAGGAGGAAGGGGAGGAGGGAGGAGGAAGGGGAGGAGGGAGGCGAGCACTGAGGGGAGGAGTGTGGAGGGAGGGGAGTAGGGAGGTGGGGCACTGAGGGGAGGATGGAGGGGAGGAGGAAGGCAGGGCACTGAGGGGAGGAAGGAGGAGGGAGGGGAGGAGGGAGGTGGGGCACTGAGGAGAAGGAAGTAGGGGAGGAGAGAGAAGCGAGGTGGGGCACTGAGGGGAGGAGGGGAGGGGAGGAGGGAAGCAGGAGGCAGGGTACTGAGGGGGAGGAGGGAGGAGCAAGGCGGGGCACTGAGGACAGGAGGGAGGAGGAAGGTGGGGCACTGAGGAGGAAGGAGGGGAGGAGGGAGGAGAGGCAGGGTACTGAAGAGGAGGAGGGAGGGGAGGAGGGAAGAGTGAGGCAGGGCCCTGAGGAGGAGGAGGGAGGGGAGGAGGGAAGAGTGAGTCAGGGCCCTGAGGAGGAGGAGGGAGGGGAGGGGGGAGGAGTGAGGCAGGGCCCTGAGGAGGAGGAGGGAGGAGTGAGGCAGGGCCCTGAGGAGGAGGAGGGAGGAGGGGTGGAGGGAGGAGGAAGGAGGGATACTGAAGGGAGGAGGGAGGAGTGGGGACACTGAGGGGAAGAGGGAGGAGCAAGGCTGGGCACTGAGGGCAGGAGGGAGAAGAGAGGAGGGGCATGGAGAGGAGGGGAGGGGAGGGGTGGGGTGGGCCCTGTGGGCAGGTCCCAAGGCTGGGGGAGGGGTAGGCCTCCCGCAGGAGGGGTGAGCCCTGGAGGTGGGCGTGGGGCAGCTGCCAGGGCCCTCCCTGAGCTCCTGCGGAAGCCGACTGTGTCCAAAGGGTCTGAGGTGAGGATCTCAGAGCAGTGGCTGACCCACACCCCATATGTGCCCCGCAGTGCGTCAGGTACGGCTGGTCCGCGGTCTGCAGGCAGTGGAAGCGCAGGAGCAGGGCACAGCTACCATGGAGGTGCAGCTGTCGCACGCGGACGTGGAGGGCAGCTGGACTCGAGATGGTCTGCGGCTCCAGCAGGGGCCCACGTGCCACCTGGCTGTGCGGGGCCCCACGCACACCCTTATGCTCTCTGGGCTGCGGCCTGAGGACAGTGGCCTTGTGGTCTTCAAGGCAGAAGGCGTGCACACGTCGGCACAGCTCGTGGTCACCGGTGCGTGGGGGAGCCAGGGGGTCACAGTGCAGAGCACGCCCGCCCGTCCCAAGGGGCCCTGGGGAGGCCGGTGGGGACTGTGAGGACCTGGATGAGCCAGCCCCATATAATTCCGTCCAACTCGTGCACTGCCCCACACTTGTCCCTGTCGCCATCCCCGTCCCCATTCCCGTCCCCACCCCGAAGGCTCCTCCAAGCCCTTTTTCTCCTCTCACCTCCCCAGAGCTGCCCGTGAGCTTCAGCCGCCCGCTGCAGGACGTGGTGACCACCGAGAAGGAGAAGGTGACCCTGGAGTGTGAGCTCTCTCGTCCTAATGTGGATGTGCGCTGGCTGAAGGTGCCTCTCCGCTCCCCGCCACCCAACTCTGTTGCCTCCTCCCCTCCTCTCATGTGGGTGGGCCTGAGTGGAACCCCGGGGCTGAGCCGTCTGAGCGCCTGACTGGGCCTCTGTGCTCCTCAGGACGGTGTGGAGCTGCGGGCTGGCAAGACAGTGGGCATCGCGGCCCAGGGCTCCTGCAGGAGCCTCACTATTTACCGGTGCGAGTTCACAGATCAGGGCGTGTATGTGTGTGATGCCTGTGACGCCCAGAGCTCCGCCTCCGTGAAGGTGCAAGGTGAGGGCTGCATGGGGCACGTGGGGCGTGGCAGGCGCAGGCACCTCCTCCTGTCCTCTGTGGTCCCCAGCCAGGGGCTTGGCCGCTCTGCTTCCATCCTCACAACCCTCAGCGTGCTGGGGTACTGGGTGGGGCGCACCGGGTAGGGGCTGCTGGGAGCAGCTCTGTGCGTCCGGGGGTGGCTGGCAGGGCCTCCCTTGCCACCCCAGGCCGCAGCATCCAGATCGTGAGGCCCCTGGAGGATGTGGAAGTGATGGAGAAGGACGGTGCCACCTTCTCCTGCGAGGTCTCCCACGACGAAGTGCCTGGCCAGTGGTTCCGGGAGGGCAGCAAACTGCGTCCCAGCGAGAACGTGCGCATCCGCCAGGAAGGTGTGAGGGCAGGCGGTGCGGTGGGTGTGGCCCAGTCCTCCTCTGCCCTACCCATGCTGAGCAGCCCTTGTCCCCAGGAAGGACATACACACTCATCTACCGGAGGGTCCTGGCGGAAGATGCAGGAGAGATCAAATTTGTAGCCGAAAACGCAGAATCGCGAGCCCAGCTCCGAGTGAAGGGTGAGGTGGGGGCTGAGGGGAGGGCGGGGCCTGGATGGTGTGCGTGTGTGGCCAGCTGGCTCAGCTCAGGCCCAGATGCTCCAGGCTTGCTCTCAGGACCGGGACAGCAAGGACTCACGAGGAGGGAAGGGGGTGTCACCTCCTTGGCAGGAAGATAAAGGCCGGAGAAGCAGCCATGAGGGGATTCTTGCTTAAAACCAGGGTCCTGATGAATTCTCCCTCGGTCTGCAGCAAGTGCTGGAGGGGCCAGGCTTGAGGCCCTGCCAGGGTGAGGGGTGGGAGGGGTACCACCTGGCGGCCCTGAGGAGGAGGATGGATGGGGGGGTGGTGCTGGGGCGGCAGGGAGGGGGGCTCTGTAGATGGGAAGGGTGGGGACGGGTGGGTGGGGCAAGCCAGAGGTTTGTGGGGAGGGACGTGAGTTCCTGGGGCTGGACTAGGGTATGCAGTTCTGGTGCCGAAATGAGGGCTTGGGGAGAGGACTGGAGTGGGTGGGGCTCCGTGGGCAGAGCCTGCCCTGCTCTGAGCGGGAGCTGGGTGGTAGAAATGGGAATGTGGGATATGTGGTGGGAGGAAGGGCAGCCGCGGAAGCAGATGCACTCCACTTGCTGTTGGTCAGCTCTGTGCAGCAGGTCCTAGCACAGCTCCGAGGGGCACACTCGGCCTGATCACCCAGGCCCCTGGTGGGCAGACATGGGCTGTCGGGGCCTAGTGGGGTCTAGACCCTTGGCTGTCCAGGAACCCCAGTGCCTTGTCGGAGCCTGGGCCTGGGAGCCCTGAGCACCGTCTCTGACCCAGCCCCACCCCCACCACACTCACAGAGCTGCCAGTGACCCTCGTGCGCCCGCTGCGGGACAAGATCGCCATGGAGAAGCACCGTGGTGTGCTGGAGTGTCAGGTGTCCCGGGCCAGCGCCCAGGTGCGGTGGTTCAAGGGCAGTCAGGAGCTGCAGCCCGGGCCCAGGCACGAGCTGGTCAGCGATGGCCTCTACCGCAAGCTGGTCATCAGCGACGTCCAACCGGAGGACGAGGACACCTACACCTGCGACGCCGGTGACGTCAAGACCAGCGCACAGTTCTTTGTGGAAGGTGGGGGCGGGAGGGCAGCTCTGCAGGTTGCTTTTGTGTGTGGGGGTGTCTTCTGGGGTCATGGTTTGCCCTGCGCTCCTGGAGACGCTGGGTCCAGGCAGCTCAGGAGGATGCCAGCATGCACGTGGCGGGCAGGGGCTTGTTCCCAGGAGGGAACCTGCCGGAGGGGCAGCCTGTCCTTCCCGTGGGACCCGCCAGCGCCGGCTCCTCCCCACAGAGCAGTCCATCACCATCGTGCGGGGTCTGCAGGACGTGACGGTGATGGAGCCCGCCCCTGCCTGGTTTCAGTGTGAGACCTCCATCCCCTCAGTGCGGCCACCTAAGTGGCTCCTGGGGAAGACGGTGCTGCAGGACGGGGGAAACGTGGGCCTGGAGCAGGAGGGCACGGTGCATCGGCTGACGCTGCGGCGGACCTGCTCCACCATGACCGGGCCCGTGCACTTCACCATCGGCAAGTCCCGCTCCTCTGCCCGCCTGGTGGTCTCAGGTGAGCACTCTCACCCTGGCGGGTGGACGCGGGACAGAGCCACGGGAGGACAAGGTTCCGGGCTTCTGGGGGGCCTGGATGGGGCTGTGGGCGGGTACAGGGCAGGGCCATGGAGATGGCTCAGGGCAGTGAGTGGGCACGGTTCAGGGTCACGAATGGATGTTGCTCAGGGCGGGGGGAGGACACAGACCAGGGCCACGGGGGACACGGCTCAGGGCTGGGGGAAGATAGTTCATGGAATGGTGGACGCAGCTGTTGGAAATAGATGTTCGGTGCCGAAAAGAAAAATCAGCTCTGAGACAAAAGGATCTTTCAGAAACGCAATTTTTATTTTCTGGACTGCAGGAAGGGTACCCTCACTAACCATTGTGCCACGAAAGTACAGTGAACAAATGAAAACACACAAATCTATCCCTTACACGTTTGGGGTGGTTCTTACTGCTGTGTCTGATCTCCGTTGGCTGGAGCCAGACCTCACCATCTAAACTAAAACCTGATTGGCTAACAACTTAAAACTTTTCTAAACAGGTAAAAGCAATGGAGAGCTGGGACCTGCCTGTGAGCACGTCCAGCACGGATATCTTGGTTAAAGTACAAGGACATAGAATGTACTACGTGCCTGTAAGCGTGGCATGTCTAACAGCTACAGAGGATAGGGCTTAGCAGTGTTATTAGCACACTTATGATTTAACAAGAAAGAAAACTTTAAAAAGGAACTTTCCTACTTCCCACAGCGGCTCAGGGCCAGGGGAGGACTCGGTTCAGGGCCATAGGCAAGTAGGCTCAGGGCTTGGCGGGCAGGGCAGGGTGACTGGTTCCTGGCCCCGTGGCCCAGCCTGTCCCCACTCCCCGCAGACATTCCTGTAGTCCTTGCACGGCCATTGGAGCCCAAGATGGGCCGTGAGCTGCAGTCCGTGGTGCTGTCCTGCGACTTCCGGCCGCCCCCAAAGGCTGTGCAGTGGTACAAGGATGACACGCCCCTGTCTCCCTCTGAGAAGTTCAAGATGAGCCTGGAGGGTCAGATGGCCGAGCTGCGCATCCTCCGACTGGTGCCTGCCGATGCCGGTGTCTACCGGTGCCAGGCGGGCAGTGCCCACAGCAGCGCCGAGGTCACCGTGGAAGGTGGGGCATGAGGGGCATGGGGCCACCGAGAGGGTTTGGGGAGGGGTTGCCCGGTGATGTGCGCGCTGAGGCCGGCTGTGTCCTTGCAGCGCGGGAGGTGGCAGTGACAGAGCCGCTGCAGGACGTGGAGGCCATGGAAGAGGGCCGGGCCAGCTTCTCCTGTGAGCTGTCCCACGAAGACGAGGAGGTCGAGTGGTCGCTCAACGGGACGCCCCTGTACAACGACAGCTTCCACGAGATCTCCCATGAGGGCCGGCGCCACAGCCTGGTGCTGAAGAGCGTCCGGAGGGCCGACGCGGGCACGGTGCACGCCTCCTCCCGCAAGGTGTCCACCTCTGCCCGCCTGGAGGTCCGAGGTGAGCCGTCCCGCGAGCCTGCGGGGGCCCCCACTAGGGATGGGACGGCGCTGGGCTTCTCTCACCCTCCCACCCCTCCTGCAGCGAAGCCGGTCGTGTTCCTGAAGGCGCTGGACGACCTGTCCGCCGAGGAGCGCGGCACCCTGGCCCTGGAGTGTGAGGTCTCTGACCCCGAGGCCCCTGTGGTGTGGCGCAAAGACGGCGTGCAGCTGGGCCCCAGCGACAAGTATGACTTCCTGCACACGGCGGGCACTCGGGGGCTCGTGGTGCATGACCTGAGCCCTGAGGACGCCGGCCTGTACACCTGCCATGTGGGCTCCGAGGAGACCCGGTCCCGGGTCAGCGTGCACGGTGTGTGCTGCGGGCACGGTGGAGCTCCGGGAAGGGGGGCGTGCTGGGTGTGGGTGTGGGGCCGGCCACTACCTGGGTGGCCCACGTCATTCTCCGAGATAGAGGGGCTGCTCTGCTGAGCTGGAGAGGCCGGGGGACCTCCTAGGGGAACCGTGGCTTGACGTGGTCCTGTGAGGCCTGGGTGCAGGCAGGTGGACCTGGGGGTGATGGGTCCCGGAGCCAGGGTTGGAGGCGTGCTCTCCCTGCCCAGTGTGCTCCAAGGGGCACAGCCAGGGATGTTGCCCTGAACCACTGGCCGTGTCTGCACGGAAGCCACCAGGCCAGTGTGGGGGCACCATTGGGGATGACCAGGCAGAAGCCGAGATGCCAGGCAGGGGCCATGAGTAGGCCACATCTCTGTCCTTCACAGGGCCCCAGCAAGGCCCCAAGGCCACAGGGCTGGCAGGGTGGAGCCATCCCCAAACCCAGTCTTGCAGCCTTGGGGGCGCACGTGCCCTGGAGCCTGCCTAGTTCTCAGGGGCGGGTCCCTCAACTGCAGGGCAGCTACCTGGCCCCTGTGTGTGCCCACTGTCCTGGTCCCTGTGTGTGCCCACTGTCCTGGCTCCATTACTGGGAGTCCCCATCCCGGTCCCAGTGGCATCCTGGTGTGAGTGACAGGCGGCGTAACAGGCCTACTGACTGGTCCCCGACAGTCTTGTAACGAGATAGGGAAGGGGCAGGAGGCTGGTGAGTTTGTCCTGGAGCTGGGTCCAGCCTGCCTGGCAGCCCCTTGTCCGGGGTCCGGGACCTCTTCTCCTCCCTGTGGCCACTGCAGGTCCTCCCTCTCCCTGCCACCCTGATTGGAGCTCAGAGCTGTTGGTTATGCAGATGCCAGGGTATGGCCAGCTCCTGCAGAGGGGCGTCTGCTCGTTGGCTGAGGCGGTGTCCCACCCTCCCCCTCGGGGCCTGGTCCCTCTAAAGGACCGGGGGGATCCGGCTTCTCCTGGGGTCTGGTCTCTGCGAGCTCTGATCTCTCCCAGGGTCTGGCCCTCCCTAGGTCTGGCAGAGGGCAGTGCCGTCCTCTTGGCTGGACTGACAGTCTCCCGTGGCCCTCAGATCTGCACGTGGGCATCACCAAGAGGCTGAAGACAGCGGAGGTGCTGGAGGGGGAGAGCTGCAGCTTCGAGTGCGTCCTGTCTCATGAGAGTGCCAGCGACCCGGCCACGTGGACAGTCAGCGGGAAGACGGTGGGCAGCTCCAGCCGCTTCGAGGCCACACGGCAGGGCCGAAGATACGTTCTGGTGGTCCGGGAGGCCGTGCCGAGTGACGCTGGGGAGGTGGTCTTCTCTGTGCGGGGCCTCAGCTCCAAGGCCTCACTCATCGTCAAAGGTGGGCGGGGCCTGCTGGACGGGGGCTTGTCACCCGGGCTGGGGGTGGGGAGCCTGGGCCTGTCCCCAGGGGTCCAGGAGCTGGGCTCCCTGGCTGCAGAAGCCGCTGGGGGTGCTTTTGGGGCCTGCCTCCCCCCGCTGCGGCCCAGCTCTCCTGGAAGCCTCAGGGCTTGAGGCACCTGCTGGGTGCTGGGGGCAGTTCTGAGATGGCAGTGGGGCCACACTCTGAGCTCTGATGAAGGCCTGGATTCTGGTCCAATCCGTGGTCCGAGTGCCCTGAGCGCTCGGTAGCTCCCCAGAGCTGGGGCTCACGGGGTCAGTCTGGCGGCACCGGCCCGAGGCCCCAGTCGGGGGCTCCGCCAGCGCCTGAGTTCGCGGCCCTGACGCGCACGGTTGATGCAGCTCAGCAGGCGGGGCTCGCTCCTGCGACGCTGACCACGACCACACCGAGTCGTCGGCCTGAAAGATGCCAGCGGATAAAATTCTGTGGTGGTTGATCTTTCTGCCTCCCGGTCCCACGCTGGTGACAGCGGGGACACTGGCATTCCAGGACTCTGAGGCTCCTGAGGGCGGAGGTGCCAGAGTTTGAGGGTCGCAGGTTCTGTTGTCTTAGTCACCAGAGAGCGAGTGTTCCCAAACGCTCATCCTTGCCCCAGTCCTGGTCTTGGCGGAGGTGGGAGGTTTTGTCTGGGTCTGTGCCTGGGGCTGTGGCTGGCACCATGGCCCTGGCTGGGCCTCAAGGGCAGCTGTCCCTGCTCCCTTCAGAGAAGCCAGTGGCCATCACGAAGCCCCTGGAAGACCAGCGGACGGCGCCAGGGGAGGACGTGGAGCTGCGCTGTGAGCTGTCGCGGGCGGGCACCCCCGTGCGCTGGCTGAAGGATGGGAAGGCCATCCGCAAAAGCCAGAAGTATGACGTGGTCTGTGAGGGCACGATGGCCACACTGGTTGTCCGTGCAGCCTCGCTCAAGGACGTGGGCGAGTACACGTGTGAGGTGGAGGCTTCCAAGAGCACAGCCAGACTCTGCGTGGAAGGTAAATGCCGCAGGAGCCCCATGCGTGGCCCTGGAGCGGCCTCGCTCCCCTGGTGGGGCAGGGGGCCACCCCTGGAGCCCGAGCTCTTCTGTCCCAGCTGGAAGGGCTCCCCAGGTCCCAGCGCTTCTGCAGCCAGGCCTGGACGATGACAAGGCCAGCATGGGGTCTGCGCGGGCCTCACGCCCCACCTATTCTGCTTCCATCTTCCTGCCCAGAAAAAGCAAACCGCTTCACAGAGGAGCTGGCCGACCTGCAGGTGGAGGAGAAAGGCACAGCTGTGTTCACCTGCAAGACGGAGCGCCCCGCGGCCACCGTGACCTGGCGCAAGGGCCCTGCGGAGCTTCGGGCCTCAGGGAAGCACCAGCTCAGCCAGGAGGGCCTGACCCTGCAGCTCACCATCCGCGCCCTGGAGAGGGCAGACAGCGACACCTACAGCTGCGACATCAGCCAGGCCCGGACCCAGGCCCGGCTCCTGGTGCAAGGTGAGGCGGCCGAGTGTGCGCGGCCCGGGCTTTGAATGGCACAGGAGACTTGGCGGTGGACAGGCCCAGCTTCGGTTTCCTATCACGAGGGTAGTGGGGTGCTCCCTGGGTGGCCGCTGAGGCTCCAGCGTGGCTGTGAACGAGCTGCCAGCCCTCACTTCCGCGTGTGTTTATTTGGTCACTGTGTGTTTCTCCCACACACGCGGGTGCCTGGCCCCATGCGTGAGCTCTGCGTGTATCTGCACATACAGCCTGTCACCCTTGTCCCAGAGGGACAGCCTGACTCGGCTGTGCCAGGCAGCCTCAGGTGCCCCCAGGGAAGAACTGACGGTCATTAGTGTTGTCATCGAGAGTTACACTGGCATCTTAGTCTTTCTCTTGTTGCTTATAAGAGAATACCTGAAACTGGGTCATTTATAAAGGAAAGTAATTTACTTCTTACAGCTCTGGAGACTGGGAGGTCCAAGGTCAAGGGCCACATCTGGTGAGGGTCCTCTTGCTTCAGGGACTCTCTGCAGAGTCCCCAGGAGGTGGCACACGGCGTCCCATGGGGAGGGGCTGAGGGTGCCAGCTCGGGCCTATCTTCTTGTAAAGCCACCACTCCCATGACGGCGCTTTAACCTGTTAAGCCATTGATCCGTGGATGGATTAATCCATTCCTGAGGGCGGAGCCCGCTCACCTGATCCCTTTTTAAAAGCCCCACTCTTTACGTTGCCACATTGGGATTAAGTTTCGACGTGAGTGTCCAGGGGGACACTGAGATCCCAGCAGGTGGCTTTCTGATCGTACTGTTTGCCTCTGTGGTTGAGTGGCAGGCAGAGTGAGAACTGTCCTCTCCACGCTGTAGATAAGAAAACTGAAGTTTTAGTGGGTCCGTGGCCAGGGCAAGGTCGTGGGGCACTTTGGCATCAGGGCAGGCGAGGCCCAGCCCCTGCACCACAGCCTCCACTTGGCTCTGGAGTCCTGGGCTGGTGTCCAGACCTGAGTTTGCAGGAGGTCCCTACTGGGGTCTGACCACAGAGTGTTCACAGGGTCCTGTCTATGAAAGGCCCCAGCCTTGATCATCAGAAGTAGCATAAACCAGGAATCGTCACTGATTTTTCCTCTACAATGGATTTGGTGACCCTGGTGAAAGCATTCTGTTAGCACAGTAAAGCTCCATGATCTCAACTTGGTACCATAGTTAATGTTTTAAAAAGCTATCAAAAGTGGCTGGCCGCAGTGGCTCACGCCTGTAATCCCAGCACTTTGGGAGGCTGAGGCGGGGAGATCATGAGGTGAGGAGTTTGAGACCATCTGGCCAACATAATGAACCCCGTCTCTACTAAAAATACAAAAAATTAGCCGAGTGTGGTGGTATGCCCCTGTAATCCCAGCTACTCGGGAGGTGAGGCAGGAGAATTGTGTGAACCCAGGAGGCGGCGATTGCAGTGAGCCGAGATTGCGTCACGGCACTCCAGCCTGGGCGACAGTGTGAGAGTCTGTCTTGAGGGAAAAAAAGCCATCAAAAGTGTGAGTCATAAGATAACAAAAGTTTAACATGGCTGGGTGCGGTGGCTCACGCCTATGATCCCGGCACTTTGAGAGGCCAAGATGAGTGGATCACAAGGTCAGGAGTTCAAGACCAGCCTGGCCAACATGGTGAAACCCCATCTCTACTAAAAATACAAAAATTAGCCAGGTGTGATGGTGCACACCTGTAGTCCCAGCTACTTGGGAGGCTGAGGCAGGAGAATTGTGTGAACCCAGGAGACGGAGATTGCAGTGAACTGAGATCACACCACGTCACTCCAGCCTGAGCAACAGAGTGAGACTCCATCTTAAAAAAAAAAAAAAAAAGTTTAACATATGAGGATGTGGGCCGGCCTGGTCAAGGAGGCCAAGCCGCTTCCGTGTGTGCCATCCGCTGATGAGAGCTTCTGTCCGTGCGCGTCGCCCGGGCGGGGTCGGCTTCTGTGGAGTCATGCCTGCAGGGCACTGTGACACAGAAGGAATCCGAATGCAGGGCCCGTCTCAATATTCATAAACAGTTGTCTCTTATCATTCCTAATTCAACAGCCAAAAAGCCTCATTTCTAGGAATTCACATTTTCCATCTTCCAATCATTTGATTTAAATTTCAACACAACCGTAGCTTAATTTTTTTTTGAGACAGGGTCTTCCTCCGTCGCCCAGGCTGGAGTGCAGTGGCGAGCCTTCGGCTCACTGCAACCTCAGCCTCCCGGGTTCAAGCAATTCTCCTGTCTCAGCCTCCTGAGTAGCTAGGATTATAGGCACATGCCACCATGCCTGGCTAATTTTTTTGTATTTTTAGTAGAGACGGGATTTCACCATGTTGGCCAGGATGGTCTCAAACTCCTGACCTCATGATCCGCCTGCCTCAGCCTCCCAAAGTGCTGGGATTACAGGCATGAGCCACTGCACCTGGCATATTTTTTTTCACACTCCTGTTTCATCTGTTACTAGAAGAGTTAATTTCATGGCACAATTGTAATGACACACACAGCCGGCATTAGCAGGTTTGGGAGCCAGCTGCTTCTGGGAGCACAGCTTGGAAGGAGGGCAGGACTGCGCTGGCGTGGTTCTCAGCAGGCTGTGGACTCGCCCGGCAAGCCTTGCAGAAGGACTCCCGAGGTGCAGAGAGGTGGGCTCGGGGCTCCGAGTGGCCCTCAAACGACTATCTTTGGACCGTTCGGCTCTGACTCACTTACTGTTTTTGGCGTTCCGTCCCTGCAAACTTGTTAAAAGACAGCCACCTCGCCCTGTCCTGGGGAGCCCCGCTGGCCGAGCCTGCCCTGGGCGGTGTGGGGCCCCTGAGTAGTCTGTGCCTTTGCAGGCCGGCGTGTGCACGTCATCGAGGACCTGGAGGACGTGGATGTGCAGGAGGGCTCCTCAGCCACCTTCCGTTGCCGGATCTCCCCTGCCAACTACGAGCCTGTGCACTGGTTCCTGGACAAGACACCCCTGCATACGAATGAGCTCAATGAGATCGAGGCCCAACCCGGGGGCTGCCATGTGCTGACGCTGCGGCAGCTGGCGCTCAAGGACTCCGGCACCATCTACTTTGAGGCGGGTGACCAGCGGGCCTCGGCTGCCCTGAGGGTCACTGGTGGGTTGCATGTCCTCGTTGTCCACGTCGCTCAGGGCTGCAGCCGGGTGGAGAGGCGGACAGAGCTCAGCCAGTGCCCGGTGTCCCTGGGCTCACAGAGAAGGCCCCATTGGCTTTCTATGGGGCGGGGGAGCTCGGAAGGCTGAATTGGGCTCTTTGGGGATGAATTCATCTGCGTGGTTTGCAGAACCGTGCTCGGCGTGACCTGGGCCAGGCTGCATCCCCCCGCAGGGCAGGAGCCCCCTCACTGTGGTGAGGAGGTGATGGGGCGATTGTGCACAGCCTGCCCTGCTCTCTGCACAGCCTGTTGCATGGCCCCAGCGTGAGGGTGGCTGGCGGGTGCCAAGCCAGGGTGTTGTCTGGTTCGCAGCGAGAGCCAGGGTTTCCCCATCGGCCCCTCCAGCGTCAGTGTGACGGCGTCCCACATGCTCCTGCTTCTCTCTCTGCCCCTCAGAGAAGCCAAGCGTCTTCTCCCGGGAGCTCGCAGATGCCACGGTCACAGAGGGTGAGGATTTGACCCTGGCATGTGAAACCAGCACCCGTGACATCCCCGTGCACTGGACGAAGGACGGGAAGACCCTGCGGCCGTCCTCCCGGTGCCAGCTGAGCCACGAGGGCCACCGGGCCCAGCTGCTCATCACCGGGGCCACCCTGCAGGACAGCGGACGCTACAAGTGTGAGGCTGAAGGCGCCTGCAGCAGCTCCATCGTCAGGGTGCATGGTGAGCCCCAGCTGCCCGAAGCCCAGCCACGGGCCAGGCACCTGCAGCTGCCTCGTCAGGCAGCACCAGCTTCAGGGCAGGGCGTGTGCACCCACAGGGAGCCCAAGGCGGGAGGACCTAGGCTCCCATGCATCCTGTGTGGGGCGCCCCCGGTCCCCATGTGCTTCCTGGCATTTCCTGGCACCTGGTCCACCCTGCTTGGCTCCTGCCCTGGCCTCTGCCATCCTCAGGAGCCGCCCTGCAGACCCTCTGCATTCCTGAAGGGCCATCCCTCTGCACGCCTATGTGCCCACCTCCCTTTTATTTTTGAGTCGGAGTTCCGCTCTTGTTGCCCAGGCTGGAGTGCAAAGGTGCGATCTCGGCTCACCACAACCTCTGCCTCTCGGGTTTAAGCGATTCTCCTGCCTCAGCCTCCTGAGTAGCTGGGATTACAGGCATGTGCCACCACTCCCAGCTAATATTTTTTGTATTTTTAGTAGAGACAGGATTTCTCCATGTTGGGCAGGCTGTTCTCGAACTCTTGACTTCAGGTGATCCGCCCACCTCAGCCTCCCAAAGTGCTGGGATTACAGGCATGAGCCACCACGCCCAGCCCTAATCTCCCTTTTTAGGAGGTGCGGCCACGGTGGCTTAGGGCCCACCGTGACCTCATTTGACCTTACTTCCCTTGTCACAGCCATGCTCGCAGGTCTGGGCTAGCGCTTCCACCTGTGAATTTGGGGGCACAGGTCCCTGACACCTGCCTGTCTGTTTTCCCGCTTGATTCACCCTTTCTACCCCTCACCTTCAGAGCTGACCCTTTCCAGAAGTCCTGAGGTCCCTGCCACAGGCCCCACAGGAGAAGGGGGAGGCGGGCCTGCCGGCACCCTGCAGCCAATGTCCCCAGCCCTCCACCCCCTACTGGGGACCCCTCGTGGACTTCAGGGCAGGGAGGGTGAGCTGAGCTCGTGCCTGTCCACAGCCCGGCCGGTGCGGTTCCGGGAGGCCCTGAAGGACCTGGAGGTGCCGGAGGGTGGTGCTGCCACGCTGCGCTGCGTGCTGTCGTCTGTGGCCGCGCCCGTGGAGTGGCGCTGTGGGGACAGTGTCCTGAGGCCAGGTGACAAATACAGCCTACGCCAGGAGGGCACCGTGCTGGAGCTGGTGGTCCGGGACCTGCAGCCACAGGACAGTGGGCTGTACTCATGCTCCTTCGGGGAGCAGACGACTTCTGCCACCCTCACGGTGACAGGTAAGCGTCTCTGTCCACCCTGCCCATCTGGCCCAGTGATGCCGCCTCCTCCAACACAGGGGAGCAAAGACGGTGCTCTCTGTGTCTGTCTGACCCTCCTGCAGCTCTGTCTGCTCAGTTCATTGGGAAACTGAGGAACAAGGAGGCCACAGAAGGGACCACGGCCACGCTGCGGTGTGAGCTGAGCAAGGCGGCCCCCGTGGAGTGGAGAAAGGGGTCTGAGACCCTTAGACATGGGGACAGATACTGCCTGAGGCAGGACGGGGCCGTGTGTGAGCTGCAGATCCGTGGCCTGGCGGTGGTGGACGCCGGGGAGTACTCGTGCGTGTGTGGGGAACAGAGGACCTCCGCCGTGCTCACTGTCAGGGGTGAGACCGTGTGTCCAGAGCCATGTCCAGTGTCCAGTTCTTCGCATCTGCCGTCCCATTCCAGTCTCGCCGACTGTGCCATGCTCTTCCCAGCACACCACAGAATCCCTTCCCGCTTTCTTGGCTGTGGAAGGAACCAGGCATCTCTAGCAAGGCTCCTGCCCTCCAGGCACCCTGGGGCATGTCCTGTGGGAGCTGTCTTATCCTCGTCTCACCATGGCCTGTCCCCCGGTACTCCCCAGTGTCTGACCTCTTCTGTGTCTGTCTGTCCATCCCTCCCCAGCCATGCCTGCCCACTTCATAGGAAGATTGAGACACCAAGAGGCCACAGAAGGGTCCACGGCCACGCTGCGGTGTGAGCTGAGCAAGGCGGCCCCCGTGGAGTGGAGGAAGGGGCGCGAGAGCCTCAGAGATGGGGACAGACACAGCCTGAGGCAGGACGGGGCCGTGTGTGAGCTGCAGATTCGTGTCCTGGCTGTGGAGGATGCCGGGGAGTACTCATGCATGTGTGGGGAGGAGAGGACCTCCGCCACGCTCACCGTGAAGGGTAATGACTGCCCCTGGCCACGTGCACGGGTGGTTGTGTCTGAGCGGTGTGCACATTCCTGCCCCGTGCCCATGTCTGCGCTGTGGCCCTCCCTGTCTTTCTGTGTGTGGTTCCTTCATTCCTTCAGTAGGGATTCCCCACACCTGTGCATGACGCAACTCGGGCAGGAAGACAGCAGAGAAGAGAGGGCCCTCCCACCCCTCCTGGGTCACAGGCAGAGACCGAGGATGTAGGGAGAACCAAATCACTGGAAGACTGAGATCACAGATCTTCTCTAGTGAGAGCCAAACCATTACAAGATGAGATCACAGATCTTCTGTCGGGTAAACACCAGGGAGGCAGTAAGGCAACCAGGAGGAGCCCCAGGAGCGGAACACAGATGGGGGTGTCAGGAGGAGCCCCAGGAGCAGAACACAGTTGGGGGGTCAGGAGGAGCCCCAGGAGCAGAACACAGATGGGGGGTCAGGAGGAGCCCCAGGAGCAGAACACAGATCGGGGGGATGCAGGCGGGCTGGCGTGCACAGCCAGGGGTAGGGTCCACTGTGAGGAGGAGAGAGGCAGGGCGTGTGGGGAGGAGGTAATGGGTAAGTGTGGGGAGGAGGTGAAGGTGAGCGTGGGGAGGAGGTGAAGGTGAGCGTGGGGAGGAGGTGACGGGTGAGCGTGGGGAGGAGGTGACGGGTGAGTGTGGGGAGGAGGTGACGGGTGACTGTGGGGAGGAGGTGACGGGTGACTGTGAAAAGGAGGTGATAGGTGGGTGCGGGGAGGAGGTGACGGGTGAGCGTGGGGAGGAGGTGACGGGTGACTGTGGGGAGGAGGTGACGGGTGACTGTGAAAACGAGGTGATAGGTGGGTGTGGGGAGGAGGTGACGGGTGAGCGTGGGGAGGAGGTGACGGGTGACTGTGGAAAGGAGGTGATAGGTGGGTATGGGGAGGAGGTGACGGGTGAGCGTGGGGAGGAGGTGACGGGTGACTGTGGGGAGGAGGTGACGGGTGACAGTGGGGAGGAGGTGACGTGTGGGCATGGGGCGGAGGTGACGGGTGAGCGTGGGGAGGTGACGGGTTAGCGTGGGGAGGAGGTGATGGGTAAGTGTGGGGAGGAGGTAATGGGTGACTGTGGGAGGAGGTGGTGGGTGAGCGTAGAGAGGAGGTGGTGGGGTGACTGTTGGGAGGAGATGATGGGTGAGCGTGGGGAGGAGGTGACGGGTGACTGTGGGAAGGAGGTGATGCATGGATGTGGGGAGGAGGTGACGGGTGAGCGTGGGGAGGAGGTGACAGGTGAGCGTGGGGAGGAGGTGATGGGTGACTGTGGGAAGAGGTGGTGGGGTGACTGTTGGGAGGAGGTGACGGGTGAGCTTGGGGAGGAGGTGACGGGTGAGCGTGGAGAGGAGGTGGTGGGGTGACTGTTGGGAGGAGGTGATGGGTGAGCGTGGGGAGGAGGTGACGGGTGACTGTGGGAAGGAGGTGATGCGTGGATGTGGGGAGGAGGTCACGGGTGAGCGTGTGGAGGTGACGGGTGAGCGTGGGGAGGAGGTGACAGGTGAGCGTGGGGAGGAAGTGACGGGTGAGCGTGGGGAGGAGGTGACGGGTGAGCGTGGGGAGGAGGTGACGGGTGACTGTGGAAAGGAGGTGACGTGTGGGCATGGGGAGGAGGTGACGGGTGAGCGTGGGGAGGAGGTGACGGGTGACTGTGGAGAGGAGGTGATGGGTGAGCGTGGGGAGGTGACGGGTTAGCGTGGGGAGGAGGTGATGGGTGAGTGTGGGGAGGAGGTAATGGGTGACTGTGGGAGGAGGTGGTGGGTGAGCGTAGAGAGGAGGTGGTGGGGTGACTGTTGGGAGGAGATGATGGGTGAGCGTGGGGAGGAGGTGACGGGTGACTGTGGGAAGGAGGTGATGCGTGGATGTGGGGAGGAGGTGACGGGTGAGCGTGGGGAGGAGGTGATGGGTGACTGTGGGAAGAGGTGGTGGGTGAGCGTGGAGAGGAGGTGGTGGGGTGACTGTTGGGAGGAGGTGACGGGTGAGCGTGGGGAGGAGGTGACGGGTGACTGGGAGGAGCAGCCGCAGTGGCTGTCACATGACAGCCAAGGAGAGCAGCTGTGTGATTTGGAGGAAGGGGCTAAGAGCTTTGGAGATGGAGGCTTTGACCAGGACTAGACGTCCGGAGCCCTGTGGCCTGCCTGTGGCGGATCCGGGGTGTCCTTGTGTGTAGGTGGTGGGAGCGGACCTCAGCCATGTTTGGGTCCCCTGGGAGGTGAGGCTGCAGCACTCGCCCTGGGCCCTGGACCTCTCAGTCACAGCCGGGAGAGGCTTCCAGCCTCAAGCCACTGGTGTTCTCAGCGGAAGGGGCACAGCCCCACTTGCCTGGCCTCCTGTGTCTGTGGCCCATGACCCCTTGTGGCTGGTGGCGTGTTGTGGCGTGTGCAGGTGCTCAGGGCCTTGAAGGGCTTGGCTCGCTTCCATCAGGGAAAGCACGTGGGATAAAGCCGGCCCAGCAGGAGGGCCTGGGCGCCTTTGAGGCAGCGCAGGGAAGGACTCTCCCTGGCTGAAGGGCCTTCTCTCCCAGGACTCTGGTGGGCTCCACTCACACTGCAAAGAGGGATCCCTCAGGCCAGTGGAGGGGCAGGGTCTGGGGGCCAGTGCCTGAAGCAGGTAGCTCTGGCCACAGGCACAGGTGTCACAGACCTTTGTGGGAGGCCTGGCCTCCATGCTCCTCCAGCGGCATCGACAGAGCACAGCTTCCATGGCACGGAGGTGCCACACCACCAGGCTTGCCAGGATACCCACGGGGTCCACAGACTTCAGGCCCTGTCTCATGACTGTGTAGCATTTTGGAGAGACAGAGACCACAGGGCCCGGGGGCTCAGCTGCGTCCTCCTCAGACCAGTGGCTGAAGAACAGATGACCAGGGTAGACCCCTGAAGTGGGCGAGTTCCGAGGGAGCTTCGGGTGATGGGTGCCCTGCGGTACCTGCTCTGGTTCCTGCTGAGAGGGCGCCCCTGCCTGCTGGACGTTTCCACTGGACCCAGAAGCCCTGAGGATGCTCTGAGCCAAGGTTCCCTGGGAGCCTCCAGGGAGGCAGCCGGGCACTCTGAGGCCCCTGTGGGCTAGAAAGCCACCCAGCCCCAACGCACAGGACCCAGTGACCCTCGTCTGTCCCTGTGATCCCTGGCTCTCTCTGCATGCCTGGCTGGATGGCTCCTTCGTGTATTCAGTTGGTCATTCTTATCTGCTGGATCCATGCACCAGGGCACCTGCCACCTGGGGTCCCTGCCTGTGTCATTAACACGGTGACAGTCAAGGTGGAAGGCAGCACTTTCCTCCCTCCCAGCAGCAGGCTCATTACCCCCCGTCTGCCCTGGGCTCTGGCCGCAGGAGCAGCAGGAACTGATGAGAAGCAGGAGCCTGGATGATTCTGTGGGAGACTTTTAGGCGGTGGATTTTGTGTCTTTTTCCTCCAGCTATCCATCAAGATTGTGACTGGCTACAGTGGCTCATGCCTGTAATCCTAGCACTTTGGGAGTCTGAGGCAGGAGGATCACTTGAACCCAAGAGTTCCAGACTGGCCTGGGCAACCCAGGGAGACCCCCTCTCTACAAAAGTTAAAAAAATTAGCTGGGTGTGGTGCTGTGCACCTGTGGTCCCAGCTGCTCAGGAGGCTGAAGTGGGAGGACTGGTTGAGGCCACGAGTTTGAGGCTGTAGTGAGCTATGATGGCAACACTGCCCTCCAGCCTGGGTGACACCCTGAGACCCTGTCTGAAAAAGAAAAAAGTGTGAAGTGACAGTGAACCAGGGAGACACAGCGTGGGGCCAGGGCCGCAGCGTGCTTTAGCTGAGCGCCAGGCTGGTCTTGGGCCCTGGAGCACCTCCCCATCTCGTGGGGCCTGTGGCAGCTGCATGTCTGCCATCATTTTGGGGTCCTCGCTAGGATTCCTGCTCCTCTGTTTCCCCAGCGGCTTTCCCCTGTGTGGGTGTGGCTAGTCTGTTCTCTGCACCCAGGGCACTGTTTCCCATCCACGTGTCTGTGCGTTAATTTCTGGTTCCCTCCAGCGTGGGAGTGTGTCCTTGCTGAGTGTCCCCCGCTGTCTCCAGAGGGCCTCATGGTGTTTGTGTCCCTCT
Organism: Aotus nancymaae; assembly: GCF_030222135.1. Lineage (NCBI taxonomy): Eukaryota > Metazoa > Chordata > Mammalia > Primates > Aotidae > Aotus > Aotus nancymaae. Next base: position 31,243,320 of record NW_026988445.1, on the reverse strand, counting down.
AGCCCTGCCAGCCGGGTTCATAGAAAGTATGAGGCCTGAGGACGCCTCAGAAGGGGACCCACCGCGATGCTAGTGGGCTGGACAGTGGGAGCCGCAGCGCACAGCCTGTGCTCAGCATGCCCCAGGAGCGGCTGCATTCAGATGGGTTCCCTGTCTTCTCTCTTTGACCATGTCCTGTGTCTTCTGTGGGCTCAGAGGGTGTGACTGTGGTCCTCTCTTTCTGATCCCCAGCCCTGCCGGCCAGGTTCACAGAGGGTCTGAAGAATGAAGAGGCCGTGGAAGGGGCCACAGCCACGCTGCAGTGTGAACTGAGCAAGGCAGCCCCCGTGGAGTGGAGAAAGGGGCCTAAGAACCTCAGAGATGGGGACAGACACATCCTGAGGCAGGAGGGGATGAGGTGTGAGCTGCAGATCTGTGGCCTGGCCATGGCGGATGCTGGGGAATACTCGTGCGTGTGTGGGCAGGAGAGGACGTCGGCCACGCTCACTGTCAGGGGTAAAGATCATGTGTGGCCTTGTAGACCTGTGGCATGGTGTCTACATGTCACTGTGCCATCCTCATCTTCCAAATGTGGGACAGCCCCTGTGGCAAGCCCGGGGTTGTCTCTTCTCCACCTGAGGTCCTCCGATGTCTCCCGCCTCCCGGGCTTCTTGTCCCGGAGGTGTCCTCACGCTCATCCATCTGTGTTCTCTGTTCCTGCCAGTCCATTTGCTTCCTCCTGTGTGAACGTTCATTTGCTCCTTCACACTTGGTCCTTTGGTGGTTTGTGTGGTTCCTTGTGGGTGCCCATGTCCGTCCACAGAGTTCTCCAGACAGTCTGATGATCTCAGCGACTGCTTGGTCCTTCCCAGCCCTGCCTGCCAGGTTCATAGAAGATGTGAGAAACCAAGAGGCCAGAGAAGGGGCCACGGCCACGCTGTGGTGTAAGCTGAGCAAAGCGGCCCCCGTGGAGTGGAGGAAGGGGTCTGAGAGCCTCAGAGATGGGTACAGATACAGCCTGAGGCAGGATGGGACCAGGTGTGAGCTGCAGATCCATGGGCTGTCTGTGGCAGACACTGCGGAGTACTCGTGCGTGTGTGGACAGGAGAGGACCTCGGCCACTCTCACCGTCAGGGGTAAAGGCCACATGTGGCTAAGGAGAGCCATCTTCTGGGGTCTATGTATTGTCATGCCATCCGTCCGTACCTGCCCCGCACTCTCCCCCCACATCTGCGGCATCCTCTTCCCGTCACTCCGGAGTCCCCTCCAGCCTCCAGAGCTGTTGTGGGAACCAGGAGAAACTGGCCCTGCAGCCAGCAGCCACCCCATGTACCTGCAGGGATGGGCTCTGTCACGTCATCCTGTTGGCTTCTGTGCCCTGCCCTTCGTGATGTCCTACCCTCCCCCTCAGAGTGCTCCCGAGACTCTCATGGTCCTCGTGTGTGTCTGACATCCTCTGGCTCTGGCAGCCAGAGTTATATAAAGTGTGAGGCCTCAGGAGGCCACGGAAGGAGCCGCAGCAACAGTGCCGACGGGCTGGAGCATGGAAGCCCCCGTCCACAGCCTGTTCTTAGCACACCTCCTGTGGCCTGTGTCCAGCGGGGTTCTGTGTCTCCTCTGTGCCATCCGTGTTCTGTCTCTTCCACATGCTCAGAGAGCATGAGTGTGTTCATATATTCTGACCCTCCCCCAGCTCTACCCATCAAGTTCACAGAGGGTCTGAGGAATGAAGAGGCCACAGAAGGGGCCACGGCCACGCTGCAGTGTGAGCTGAGCAAGGCGGCCCCCGTGGAGTGGCGGAAGGGCCATGAGACCCTCGGAGATGGAGACAGATGCAGCCTGAGACAGGACGGGGTCAGGTGTGAGCTGCAGATCCGTGGTCTGGTGGTGGAGGACACTGGGGAGTACCTGTGTGTGTGCGGGAAGGAGAGGACATCGGCCACGCTCACTGTCAGGGGTAAAGGCCACATGCGGCCAGGCAGTGCCGTGCTCGTGTCCACGTGTTGATTTGACATGTCTGTCTCTGCCCATGCCGCATTCTCTCCCTGTGTCTGTGCCGGCCTGTGTCCGAAACTGCGCAAGTGTCTTCCAGCCTTCGGTGCTGTTGTGGGAAGCAGGAGGAAGCAGGCTCTTCAGCAGGCTTTTACTGCGTACCTCCAAGGGCTCTGTTGACATTGTCCCGTTGAATTCTGTGTCTTCCATCCTGTCGTATTCTGTCCCCTGATGTTCTCCAGATGATCTGATGTTCTCCATGTGTTTCTGGCCCTCTCTGGGCCTGCGTGCCAGAGACTCCTATAAAGGCTGAGGTGTGAGGAGGCCCCGGAGGAGCCGTGGCCATGTGCTGTGCAGCCGGTACTGAGGAAGCCCCAGTTCACAGCCTGTGCTCAGCACGCCCATGTGGCCTGTGCCCAGTTGGGTTCTGTGTTTTGTCTGTGTCCTCCACGTGCTTCCTGTCTCTTCCATGTGCTCAGAGAAGGTGATTGTATTTGTGTCTTCTGACCTCCCCAGCCCTGCCTTCCAAGTTCATAGAGGGTCTGAGGAATGAAGAGGCCACAGAAGGGGCCACGGCCACGCTGCGGTGTGAGCTGAGCAAGGCGGCCCCTGTGGAGTGGAGGAAGGGGTCTGAGAGCCTCAGAGATGGGGACAGATACAGCCTGAGGCGGGACGGGACCAGGTGTGAGCTGCAGATCCGAGGGCTGTCTGTGGCAGACACTGGAGAATACTTGTGTGTGTGCGGGCAGGAGAGGACATCGGCCACGCTCACCGTCAGGGGTAATGACCACATGTGGCCTCCTGAGTGACTCCTGTCTCCTCCCACCTAACCCACATGGTCTCTGCTCTCCCAGCGCCTCTTGATATCATTATCATCTCATTCAGTCACTCACCTGTGTGACGCATCCCTCAAATGCACATGGAACCCACTTGAATCACCTCATCTAAGGCCTGGGAATATGGACTCCAGGGGTGAATGGGGCAGAGACCCAAAGGAGAGCCCCACAGACAGACGTCAGGGTACAGGAGAGCTGCTGGGGCTGCTGATGTCTTCCTGGGGCCTGCACATGTGTGTGGGCTCCGGGGCCCCAGGCTTAGAGGCTCCGCTGATGGACGTGCACAGTAGGGTTGGGGGCTCAGCAAGGAGGTGGTCAGGCCAGGCCCCTCTAAATCTGCCGAGAGTGTTTGTTCCCTGTAATCATGCCAGGCTCCTGAAGGACTGCTGCCTTCACCTGCCCAGCGGGCGCAGCAGAGCACTGCATCTGAGTGGCTTCGCGGCAGATGTTTATTTTCTCAGACTTCTGGAGTCTGAAATTCCAAGATCAAGGAGTCACTCGGTTGGTTTCTCCTGAGGCCTCTTTTCTTGGCTTGTAGATACTCTGGTCGTGTGGGATTGGGCCCACCCCAACAACCCCATTTTGCCTTCCAAAGATCCTATTTCAATACAATGACATCGTGAAGTACTAAGGGTTAGGATTTCAACATATGGATCTGGGGAGAGGTCTCAATTCAGGCCATGACATTCCACCCTCTGGCTTCCCACAATTAATGACCTTCTAACATGCAAAATGCATTTACTCCTTCCTAACAGCCTGTAAGCTTAACCCATTCCAGCATCAACTCAAAATCCAAATCTCACGTGAATGTCATCTAAGTCAAATGTGAGGGAGGTGAAGTATGACTCGTCCTGAGGCAAAATTCTTCAGTTGTGAAGTGTGAAACCAGACAAGTCTTGTGCTTCCAAAATGCAGTGGTGCAGGCACAGGATGGACATTCCTGGTTCAAGAGCGGAAAAGTTGGAGAGGAAAAAGGGTTATGGGTCTTATGCAGGCCTGAAACTAGCAGAGCAAATTTCACTAGATTTTAAGGCTAGTGATTGGGGACGATGGCTCACGTCTGTAATCCTAGCCCTTTGGATGGCCAAGGCAGGAGGATTACTTGAGGCCAGACATTCTAGACCAGCCTGGAAAGTATAGCAAGACCCCTTTTCTAAAAAAATAAAAATAAATTTTTTTTAAATTAGGTGTGGTGATGCATACCTGGGGTTCCAGCTACTAGGGAGGCTGAGGCAGGAGGATCACTTGAGCCTAAGAATTTGAGGCTGCAATGACCTATAATTGTGTCACTGCACTCCAGCCTGGGTGACAGTGAGACCCTGTCTCTATTTTTTTTTTAAAGACTGAAAAATAATTATCTTTGACTTAATTCCCAGTCCTCCATGCCAACCAGAGTGTTGTCCCCAATCTCTCAGACCTGGGTGACATGTTATCCACTCATCTCTGGGCAGCAGCCTCTCCCCGCCAGTTCTGGACAGAGGAGGCCCTGATCCCTGCACCTCTAGTGGCAGTGGCAACCCTGCTGATGCCTTTGGGGCCATTCTTCCATTTTCTTGAAGGATAAGACATATTTGCAGCCATGTATTGATATTAGCTCATTCTGTAGAATCCCAGAAGTCTGACAGCCTTCTTTCATTTTATACCACCTCAATCCAGTTCACTCCAATTTGCTTGTACAAGATTATCAAAAACTGAATTGGCCTTCCATGCAATTCATGGAGGTTCACACCATCAGATAACAGGTTTTTCCAGAAAACTGCATCTCTATTCCTGGCTCCTGATGAGGTGACTAATTGGATCCATAAATTACACACCTGGTGCTTTAGCAAATGGTTGTCTAGCCACACCCTCGATGTTCTCTTTGGAACACAGTGTCTCATTTTTTACTGTGTGGATAAGCTGAAAAATTTCCAAAGCTTCAAATATTGATTCCTTTTTTTTACTTACAATTCCTCTTCAATTTATTTCCCTCCTCTTGCACTTTACTATCAGCAGCAAAGAAAACAAGCTGCACCTTCAACACTTTACTTAGAAATCTCCTCAGCTAAACATGCAAAATTTTACTGTTTATCAGTCCTACCTTCCACACACACAACACAATTTGGTCACGTTCTTTGCCACTTAACGAGGATCACCTTTCCTCTGCTTTCCAATAACCTGTTCTTTATTTCCATCTGAGGTCTGACTAGAAGCATCTTGAATGTCCATCTTTGCATGAACAGGTTGTTGATAGCAATCTAGGTTTTTTTCCAACATGCACTTCAAATATCCAGCCTCTACCCACTACCCAGTTCCAAAGCAACTTCCACATTTTTAGATAGTTGTTACAATAGCACCCAACTCCTGGTACCAGTATTTTGTTAGTTTTCTGACTGGAAGTCTGAGATAAAGTGTTGTTAGGTTGACCTCCTCTGAGGCTTCTCTCCTTGGCTTGTTGATGCAGTCTTCTGTTTGTCATGTGGTCGCCCCTCAGTGTGTGTCTGTGTCCCAATACCCTCTTTGTATAAGGACACCAGTCATGTTGGATTAGGGCACACCCTAATAACCTCATTTAATGTTACCACTTTAAAGGCCCTATCTTTAATATAGTCACACTCTGAAGTTCTAGAGGTTAGATTTGAACATATGAATTTGGGGGGATGCAAGGAAGCAATCAGATCATAACAGAGGGTAATCAGGGTGGGCCTTGGTTCGTTGTACCTTGTGAGCTCTCACTCTGCCTGGAGTCAGGAGGGAAGAGAGGATGGCAGGTTGAAGTGTCAGAGTTGTGGTGTAGAAGCTACATCTGGAGTCTGTTGGGGGTTTCGGTGATTGAGCCAAGGCAATGTGTATCCAGTAAGGTCAGGATGGGAGTAGTGAGGTGGAGACAGCAGGGCCTTGTGTGGGCTGGGATAGTGGGCAGTGAGCCCAGGAATGCCCATTCATGAGCAGTGCCAGACAGACGCCGTGCTTGGGATGGGTATCTCCTGTATGAGAATGGGAGGCAGGTGTCAGGGCAGGGAGGTGCCTCCTATGAGGCTGGAGGGGGTGGGGGTGGATGGAGAGGGAGGGAGGGAGGGGAGGGAGGAGAGAGAAGAGAGAGATGCATCACATCATTGCATATGTGGGTTGCAAGTTGGAGGAGTCTGTCTTTCTTCCTAGTGATGATAGCATATAGGTAGGACAAGATGCCTTTTGAGACGAGATTCAGGATGGGGCCCATCTCCCAGCTAATCCGCACCTCAGAGGCAGAACACAGGAAGACCTCACTCTCACACAGTTTTTGGTCCTCCTTATCCCCTGTCCTCGGGATCTCCTTCTGTTTCCCTCTTGAATGTTCAGGTGTGTCCCTCAGATCCTCCAGAGGGTTTGATGGCTTCTGTCCATGTGACCCTTCCTAGCCCTGCCTGCCAGATTCACTAGAGATCTGAAGTCCATGGAGGCTTCAGAAGGGGCCACGGCTGTGCTGCAGTGTGAGCTGAGCAAGGTGGCCCCTGTGGAGTGGAAGAAGGGTCCTGAGACCCTCAGAGATGGGAGCAGATACAGCCTGAAGCAGGATGGGATGAGGTGTGAGCTGCACATCCACAGCCTGGCCATGGCTGATGCTGGGGAATACTCGTGCCTGTGTGGACAAGAGAAGACCTCAGCCGTGCTCACCGTCAGGGGTAAAGTCCACATGTCCAGAGCCACATTCTGGTGTCCAGTTGTTCACTTCCTGTTGTCAATCTCTGCTCATTGCATGGCCTCCTCCAGACTGCCACACTCTTTACATCATGCCACACTGTCCCTTCCAGCTTCCTGGGCTGCTGAAGGAACCAGAAGAAACACATCTACATCCAGATTCCCACCCCTGTGATACCGCGGGCCCTGTCCTATCGGATTGTGTCTGTCCTTCATCTTGTCATGTCCTGTCTACCAGCACTTTCAAGGAGTCTAACATTCTTGTTTTATGACTGTCTCTGGCCCTACATGACAGATTCATATCTCTGAGGCCTGAGGAGCCCATGAAGGGGCCATGACTATGATGTTACTAGGCTGCACAGAGAGAATCTACAGCCTGTGCTTGGCATGCCCTACGTGTGGCCCGTGTTCAGTTGGGGTTTCTGTCTTCTCTGTGCCATCTGTGTCTTGTCTCTTTCATGTGCTCAGTGTAATTGTGTCCCTGTCTTTCTGATCCCTTCACCAGCCCTGCCGGCCAGGTTCACAGAGGGTCTGAGGAATGAAGAGGCCATGGAAGGGGCCACAGCCACACTGCGGTGTGAGCTGAGCAAGGCAGCCCCTGTGGAGTGGAGGAAAGGCCTCGAGACTCTCAGAGATGGGGACAGATACAGCCTGAGACAGGACGGGACCATGTGTGAGCTGCAGATTCACAGCCTGGCTATGGCAGATACTGGGATGTACTCGTGTGTGTGTGGGCAGGAGAGAACCTCAGCTACACTCACTGTCAGGGGTAAAGATCCTGTGTGGCCACATGAGCTTGTGGCTTGGTGTATATTCCTCTCTGTGTCACTGCCTTCTGCCTCCAAATGTGGCACAGCTCCTGTGGCAACCCTGTGATTATCTGTTCTTTACCTGGGGCCCTCTAAATGTCTTCCGCCCCCCACCCCCTGTCTCATCAGGAGATGTCCTCCTGCTCATGCACATCCCTATGTATTTTCTGTGCCTCCTGGGCCATTTGCCTTATCACTGTTTGTTCATTGCTCATCTTGCTGTCGTCCTTTGGTGGTTTGTGTGGCTCCTTATTAGTGTCCATGCCCTGTCCAAAGAATCCTCCAGACAGTCTGAAGATGTCAGTGACTATTTGGTCCTTCTCAGCCCTGCCTGCCAGATTCATAGAGGATGTGAGAAGCCAGAAGGCCACAGAAGGGGCTACAGTCACCCTGCAGTGTCAGCTGAGCAAGGCGGCCCCTGTGGAGTGGAGAAAGGGGCCCAACACCCTCACAGATGGGGACAGATACAGCCTGAGGCAGGATGGGACCAGGTGTGAGCTGCAGATTCGTGACCTGGTCATAGCAGATGCTGGAGAATACTCGTGCATATGTGGGCAGGAGAGGACCTCAGCCACGCTCACCATCAGGGGTAAAGACCGCATGTGGCCACCTGAGTGACTTGTCTTCCCCCACCTAACCCACATGGTCTGTGCTCTCCCAGTGTCTAAATGTCGTTGACATCTTACTCAGTCACTCATCTGTGTGGTCCATCCCACAAATGCACACTGAGAACCCACTTGGATGGCCTAATCCAGGACCTGGACATACAGACCCCAGGGGTGAATAGCGCAGGGTCCCCAGGAGGCACCGACAGACAGGTGTCAAGATCCAGGAGAGCTAGCTGGGGCCCCTGCTATTTTACAAGGGCCTGTGGATGTGCACCAGCTCTTGGGCCCCAGGCATGGAGGTCAGGAAATGTATGTCCTTAGACATAGCAATGGGTTCAGGCCAGGTGCCTCTTCAATCTGGCGAGTAGTCTCATCGATCTTTGTGGTCATTCCAAGCTTCTAAAGGAGTATTGTCTTCATCTGCTCAGGCTGACATAACAAAGCACTGCAGACAGGGTGGCTCGAACAACAGAGATTTATTTTCTCAGAAGTATGGGGCTGAAATCGCAAGATCAAGGTGTCAGCCCCTCTTCTTGTAGACAGCTGTCTTCTCCTCGTGTCTTCATATGGTTGTCCCTCTGGGTGCATATGTGTGGCCTAACCTCTCTTTGTAAGGGCACCAGTCATACTGAATTTGGACCCACTGTAACAACCTCATTTTACCTTTCAATGATCATCTTTAAACACAGTGACATTCTGAGGTGTACTAGGGGTTAGGACTTCAACATATGCATTTTTCTGAGGCACGATTCAGACCATAACACTCCACCACCAGATTCTGAAAATTCTTGGCTGCCTCACGTGCAAAACACGTTTACTTCTTCCTAACAGTCCCAGATCTTAACCAATTTCAGCACCAACTAGTCCAAATTGCCTCTAAATATTATCCGAGTCAACTGTGAGGGAGACTCATCCTGAGGCAAAATTTTTCTTCATTTGTGAAATCAAGACAAGTTATTTGCTTTGAAGTCACAATGGTGGGACAGGCATAGGATGGACATTCTTAATTGGGGAGAAACTGGAAAGGAAAAATGAGTCATGGGTCCCAAGCAAGGTGTAACTCAGCAGGACAAATATCATTAGGTTTTAAGGCTTTGGACTGATGCCCTGTCCTCTGGACCCAACAGGGTTGCAATTCTACCCCCTCAGCCCTGAGTGGAGGTGTCTGGCTCTCTGTAACTGAGGAGAAGGCAGCCTTACTCCCAGGCCTGTGCCCTCTAACCCCTGGTTATACTGCCATTTCTGTCAACCTCTGAACCAACTTTTGGGTCATTATTCCTTTTCCTTGCAGAATATCATGCTTATATCCAGGTAGCTCTATTGGCCCATCCTGTAGATTCTTAGAAGTCTGACAGCCTTCCTTCATTTGTACCATCTCTGTTCCAATCAGTTCAAGCTAGCAGCATTTCCTCTAGTCTAAAGATCTCAAAAACCTTGTCCCATGCAATCCATATGGGTGAAACCCACCAGACAAGAGAGTTCTCCACAGATCTTTCCTTGATCATCTCATTTCTATTAATGGCTTCTGCTGAGAGGGCTGAATGGATCCATAAACCACACACCTGATTTGTGTAGCAAATGATTGTCCAGCCTTGATATTCTCCCCAGAACATGCTTTTTCATTTTTTTACAGTATGTGTAGGCTGCAAATTTGTCTATATCTTCAAGCTCTGGTTCCTTTTTGCTTAACAAATCCTTTTTGAATTTATCTTTCTCCACTCACATTTTCATATTGGAGAGAAACCAGGCTAAGCTTTCAATTCTTTGCTTAGAACCTTCCCCAGGTAAATATACCCAATTTTGTTGTTTGCAAGTCCTGCCTTCCACAAAATGCTAGAATAAAATTCAACCAGGTTCTCGGTCACTTTATAACCGTGATTGTCTTTCTCCAGTTCTTAAGAACATGTCCCCATTGTCATCTGAGACTTGACCAGAATCATTTAACACCCATGTCTTCACCAACAATTGCTGCCTGGCAAACACTGTTTTTTGGCATGCACCTAAAATATCTTTCAGCCACTTCCCATTACCCAATTGTAAAGCCACATCCACATTTATATGTATTTGTTACTTTGGCACCCCACTCCTGGTACCAAAGTTTGAATTTGTTTGCTTGGGATGTCATAAAGTATCATAGACTGGGAGGTATAAATAACAGAAATTTATTTCCTCACCATTCTAGAGGCTAGATGTTTGAGATCCAGGTGTCAGTAAGGTTGGCTTCTTCTGAGGCCTCTCTCCTTGGCTTATAGACAGTTTTCTCTGTGTCTTCACTGGTCCTTCTGTGTTTGTGTCCTAATCTCCTTTTCTTACAAGGGAAGCATTTATATTGGATTAGATGCCACCCTTATGATCCCATTTAGCATTAATCACTCCTTTAAAGGCCCTATCTCAAAAATAGTTGTATTCTGAAATAGTGGAAGTTAGGACTTCAACATTTGACTTTGGTGGGAGCACAGCACATAGCAGGCTTTTGCTATGTAATTGGGTTGGGCCTTGCTCTGCTAACTTGTGAGCCCTCTTCCTGGAGTCAGGATGGAGGAGAGAATGGTAGATTGGAGGTTCAGAGGTGTAGTTAGAGGCCACATCTGATATCTGTCGTGATCTAGGTGATATGAGCCAGGGTAGTATGTGGGAATGTGGATTCAGTAGGGTCAGGCCAGGAGCATATCAGATGGAAGCAGCAGGGTCTTGTGTGGGCTGGGATGTTGTATGGTGAGCTCAGGTATATCTGGGCATGAGCAGTGCTGGATGGAAGCTCTGTCTGCTCAGACTGTCTCTTGTGTGAGGGATGACAATGTGACAGTGGATGTTGGGACCTGAAGATGCCTCCTGTGTTGTCATAGAGAGATGTCCATCACATTATTGCATGTGTGGATTGCAAGCTGGAGGAGCCTGTCTTGCTTCCCCATAATGAAAGTTCATGGGTAGGACAAGATGCCCTTTGAGAAGAGATCCAGGATGGAGCCAATCTCCCAACCAGTCTGCACCTCACAGGCAGAATGTAGGAAGATCTCTGTCAAATGCATCTTGGGCCACTTCATCCCAAGACTCTCCAGCCTTCCTGCTTCTTTTTCCCTCTTGGATGTTCAGGTGTATCCCTCAGATCCTCCAGAGGGTTTGATGGCTTCTGTCCATGTGACCCTTCCTAGCCCTGCCTGCCTGATTCACTCAAGATCTGAAGACCAAGGAAGCCTCAGAAGGGGCCATGGCTCTGCTGCAGTGTGAGCTGAGCAAGGTGGCCCCTGTGGAGTGGAAGAAGGGACCTGAGACCCTCAGAGATAGGGTCTGTTCCTCCTGTGCCATGTGCTTTCTTACCTTCTGTACCTTTGCTCATTCTGCCAAGGTTCTTTGGTGGTTTGTTTGGCTCCTTGTGTGTGTCTGCGTCCTATCCACAGAGTTCTCCAGACAGTTTGATGATCTCAGTGACTGCTTGGTCCTTCCCAGCCCTGCCTGCCAGATTCATAGAAGATGTGAGAAACCAAGAGGCCAGCGAAGGGGCCACAGTTGTGCTGCAGTGTGAGCTGAGCAAAGCAGCCCCCATGGAGTGGAGGAAGGGGTCTGAGACTCTCAGAGATGGGGACAGATATAGCCTGAGGCAGGATGGGACGAGGTGTGAGCTGCAGATTCGTGGCCTGGCTATGGAGGACACTGGAGAGTATTTGTGTGTGTGTGGGCAGGAGAGGACCTCAGCTACACTCACTGTCAGGGGTAAAGATCTTGTGTGGTCATGTGGACTTGTGACTTGGGATCTACGTGTCTCTGTCACCACCTTCTGCTTCCAAGTGTGGCACTTCTGTGGCAACCCTGAGGTTGTACTCTAACTGGGGTCCTCTGGTTATCTCCTGTCTTCCCTTCTCCTCATCAGGAGATATCCTCCTATTCATGCCCATCCCTGTGTGTTCTCTGTTCGTCCTGGGCCACGTGCCTTCTCACCTTTGGTACATTCATTTGCTCATTCTGCTGTGGTCCCTTGGTGGTTTGTGTGGCTCCTTGTGTGTGTCTGTGTCCTGTCCACAGAGTCATCCAGATAGTGTGATCTCAGTGACTGCTTGGTCCTTCCCAGCCCTGCCTGCCAGATTCATAGACAACTTGACAAACCAGGAGGCCACAGAAGGGGCCATGGCCATGCTGCGGTGTGAACTGAGCAAGGCGGCCCCTGTGGAATGGAGGAAGGGACCTGAAACCCTCCGAGATGGAGACAGATACAGCCTGAGGCAAGACGGGACCAGGTGTGAGCTGCAGATTCGTGCTCTGGCTGTGGCAGATGCTGGGGAGTACTCATGCATATGTGGGCAGGAGAGGACCTCAGCCACACTCACCATCAGGGGTAAAGATCACATGTGGCCAAGTAAAGCCACATTCCGGTGTGCCCGTGTTGACCTCATCCCATCCATCTCCACTCATTCCGTGTTGTCTCCCTGTGTGCATGTCACCCTGTTCCCATAATTGCACAGAATCCCTTTCAGCCTCCTGGGCTGTTGTGGAAACCAGGAGAAAGCAGCATCTCCAGCTAGCTCCCACCTGCGTACCAGCATGGGTTCAGTCACATTGCCCTGTTGGCTTCTGTGTGGTGTTCTCCATTCCCTTGTATTCTGTCCACCAAAGTGCTCCAGATGATCTGACTTCCACATGCATCTGGCCCTCTCCAGCTCTATGTTTGCCAGATTCATACAAAACTGAGGTGTGAGGTGGCCATGGAGGGGCCATGGTCATGTGCTGTATAGCCTGGACCGAGGGAAGCCACAGTGCACAGCCCGTGGTCAGCACATACTGATGTGGCTCATGTCCATTTGGGTTCTGTGTCTTTTCGGTGTTATCCATGTCCTGTCTCTTCTGTGGGCTCAGAGGCATGAATGTGTCCATATTTTCTGACCTCCCCAGCCCTGCCTGCCAAGTTCACAAAGGGTCTGAGGAATGAAGAGGCCACAGAAGGGGCCATGGCCACGCTGCGGTGTGAGCTGAGCAAGGCGGCCCCTGTGGAGTGGAGGAAGGGATCTGAAATCCTCAGAGATGGGGACAGACACAGCCTGAGGCAGGACGGGTCCAGGTGTGAGCTTCAGATCCGTGACCTGGCTGTGGCAGATGCCGGGGAGTACTCGTGCATGTGCGGGCAGGAGAAGACCTCAGCTATGCTGACTGTCAGGGGTAAAAGTCCTGTGTGGCTGGGTGTTTATGTTATCTCTGCCGATAACTTGGTGTTTACATGTTATCTTCTATCTCTGTCTCTCCGCATGCCACCTTCTGTGTCAGTGTGGTATGGTCTTGTGGCAACCCATGGTTGTCTGTCCTCTAACCAGGTCCTCTGGGCGTCTCCCACCTCCCCATCTTGTCCTGGAGGTGTCCTCATGCCCACATCCTTCTCCACGTGTCTTCTCTGTTCCTGCCAGTCCATTTGCTTCCTCCTGTGTGAACGTTCATTTGCTCCTTCACACGTGGTCCTTTGGTGGTTTGTGTGGTTCCTTGTGGGTGCCCATGTCCATCCACAGAGTTCTCCAGACAGTCTGATGATCTCAGCGACTGCTTGGTCCTTCCCAGCCCTGCCTGCCAGGTTCATAGAAGACGTGAGAAGCCAGGAGGCCAGAGAAGGGGCCACGGCCACACTGCGGTGTGAGCTGAGCAAAGCGTCCCCCGTGGAGTGGAGGAAGGGGTTTGAGAGCCTCAGAGATGGGGACAGATACAGCCTGAGGCGGGACGGGACCAAGTGTGAGCTGCAGATTCGTGGCCTGTCTGTGGCAGACACTGGGGAGTACTCGTGCGTGTGCGGGCAGGAGAGGACATCGGCCATGCTCACTGTCAAGGGTAATGACCTCACATGGCTGCGTGGACTGATGTGGGTGTGTGGCCTCCTCCGTGTGCAGCCACGGGCACCGCACACCTCCTTGCGGGTGCTTGTTTGCTCTGTCCCCTCTGCTCATGGGTCCCAATGTTATCCTGTGCCCTGGTGTCTGTACTGAGCTCCAGCCACGTGACCTCGGGTACCAGTCATCGTGGTGGGGAAGGAATTCCTGCCTTGTTGCCTTCCCTCTGCCTCCCATCACCCCCTGATCAATCAACTTTCTGCCAGCCTTCATTTGAGCCCTGCAGTCTCAGCCACAGCATCTCATGTCCTCGGAGGGAGGCCTCTGGTGCCTAGCAAGGGGAGGAGGGACCTAGAGCCCTGGGCCCTGCATGCTGGCCCTGGTTCTGTGTAGCCTTGTGAGGCAAACAGTCCCCATGGCACCTGAGGGCCTAAGGGGACCTGGTCCCTGCCCTGGAGTCTGGGGGCCACGGCCCCACTCTGTGATCTGAATATATATCTGTGCCCTGGGGTTTGGGTGCCCAGGAGGGAAGATGGAACCTATAGCCCCAGGCCCTGGCGTCAGCCTGGGATCTGGGGGACTCAGCGCTGCCCTCGGGTCTGGGGCACAGGGCCTCACCCAGCAGCTCTCCAGCCAGCTCCCACCTGTGTACCAGGGAGGAGTACACACCCCTGCCCTGGGCCCTGGGGGCTGTGGCCCTGCGGGGTTGTGGGTGGGGTCGTGGGTGAGAGGCCAGCCTCCTAAGACCTGGGCAAATCTCACCCCTCCCTGCTTTCCCACCACTCTGCCTCCTCACTCCCGAATCGCAGACTGGCGGTCCCCACTGCCATCTGAGGCAGCACCACCTGTGAAGCCAGGCCAGGGAGCTGGGGGGAGCCCAGGCCCTCATCTGCTGGCCTGGAGAGCGACGCCTGGTGCAGATCTGGAGCTGACCCTGCCCCCTGCCCCTGCCCCCTGCCTCCTGCCCGCTGCAGCCCCACAGCCCATGTTCCGGGAGCCGCTGCAGAGTCTGCAGGTGGAGGAGGGCTCCAGAGCCAGCCTGCGGTGTGAGCTGTCCGAGCCCGCCGCTGCAGTGGTCTGGAGCAAGGGTGGCCTGGAACTGCGGGCCGACGGGCGCCGGGAGCCACGGCTTCAGGGCTGCACGGCGGAGCTGGTGTTACGGGACGTGCTGCGTGAAGACGCTGGCGAGTACTCCTGCATCTGCGGCCCCCAGAGCACCAGCGCCACCCTCACCGTCACAGGTGGGCTCCCAGGTCGGCCTGCCCGGGACCTAGTGCAGTTCCAGTGCTCTGGGCTGACCCTTGGGGCTGCTTTCCCACCTGGGGGTCCCAATTGAGGAGACGGCTCCACAGGTGGGGGTCGGACCTGGCCCAAGGCCCTGCTCCTTCCCAGGAGCTGCTCTATGCGGTTCCCCTCCCCACCCTGCCCTGTAGAACACGCCCGCTGTGCGCGCCTCCTTATAGCCCTTCAGGGACCTGCCCTCACGCCCTGTTCCTCCCCCGCAGCGGCACCTGTGCGCTTCCTCCAAGAGCTGCAGCCCCAGGAGGTGGACGAGGGAGACACTGCGCGCCTGCGCTGCGAGCTCAGCCGGGCGGGTGCCAGCGTGGAGTGGCGCAAGGGCTCCCTGCAGCTCTTCCCTTGTGCCAAGTACCAGATGGTGCAGGACGGGGCCACTGCGGAGTTGCTGGTACGCGGTGCGGAGCAGGAGGACACGGGTGACTACACGTGCGACACGGGCCACACGCAGAGCACAGCCAGCCTCTCCGTCCGTGGTGAGCTGCTCGCCAGCCCTGCCTCCCACAGCCCTTCACCCTTGGTCAGTGGCCAGGGGCGCTAAGTGTGCCTTCCTGCATCTCCCCCAGTCCCTAGGCCCAAGTTCAAGACCCGGCTGCAGAGCCTGGAGCAGCAGACGGGTGCCGTAGCCCGGCTGTGCTGTCAGCTGAGCGATGTGGAGCCGGGGGCCGCGGTGCAGTGGCTCAAGGAGGGCGTGGAGCTGCATGCGGGCCCCAAGTATGAGATGAGGAGCAAGGGGGCCACACGGGAGCTGCTGATCCACCAACTGGAGGCTAAGGACACGGGCGAGTATGCCTGTGTGATAGGTGGCCAGAAAACCGCTGCCTCCCTCAGGGTCACAGGTGAGCCTTGGGGCCTCCCAGAGGAGAGGGTGAGCCGCTCCCTGCCATCCACCCCCATGGTGGCCTTCTGGGTGCACCCGAGCCCTGCTCTCACGCTGTCTTCCTCCTCACCCCCGCGCCTCCCGGTGTCCCTGTCGGGGCTCTCAGAGAAGCTGGGCCGCAGGGAAACAGGCTGTAGCCCCTCAAGCCCACCCCCAGCCGGCGCGTGGGTACCCTGCTGACCGCTCCTGTTTCTCCCACAAGCCTTGCCTCCCTGCTGTGCCAGCCAGGGTGGGGCTGTAGTATGCAAGTGGACGGGCTCCCGCCACCCCTTCCCAAGGATTCCTCAGACACAACTGCCTCTTGGCCTACATCCCCGGTCCAGGTTCTGTCCCTGAAGAGCTGTCACGGCAGGACCTGTGCTTGTGAGCACATCAGGGGACGGAAACCATGTGGGACAGATGGGCCGTGGCAGAGGAGTGTGAGGGTGCCCAGGAAGGCTTCCTGGAGGAGGGGGCATGGGAGCTTGGCCTGGGCTCTTTTACTTGGCTGATAAAGGGGACCCTCTCGCCTCACCCCTCAGAGCCTGAGGTGACCATCGTGCGGGGGCTGGTTGACGCAGAGGTGCCGGCCGACGGCGATGTTGAGTTCAGCTGCGAGGTGTCCCGGGCTGGAGCCACAGACGTGCAGTGGTGCCTGCAGGGCCTGCCGCTGCAAAGCAACGAAGTGACAGAGGTGGCCATGCGGGATGACCGCATCCACATCCTGCGGCTGAAGGGCGTGACACCTGAGGACGCCGGCACTGTCTCCTTCCACGTGGGTGGCCACACTTCCTCCGCCCAGCTCACTATCAGAGGTAGCCGCAGGCAGGCCCTGCCAGTGACTGCACTGGGGACGGAGACAGACAGCAAAGGTCCCTGCCTTTGAAGCCTGGGGGCCTGGCAGGGAGGTGGACCTGTGAGCTAGCACTTCAGGGTGGCCCCAGGATGTCAGGGGACAGTGGGCTGAGCCAGGCTGGTGGGGTAAGTGGGCGTGGGCTTCCCGTAGGTTGACAGTGTTGGAGTTTGGGTCTTGGCCCTTGTGGGGGCCACTGCAAACTGGGGTCACTGCAAACCGTAGCCCACTCTCAGCTGTCAGTCATCTGCACCATCTCCTCTAGTTCTCACTCGGGTCCCATTTACCCACCTGTCATCCATCCATTCATCCATCCACCCATCCATCCACCCATCCATCCACCCATTCACCGTCCGTCCTTCATGCCTCCAATCCATCGATCCATCCACAATCCTTCTATTTATCCATTGATCAGCCATCCATCCATCCACCTATTATCCGTCCATTCATTCCTCCATTGATCCATTCACCCATCCACCATCCACCAGAGCAGACTCTGCCTGCAGCTGCAGTGGGGAGCTGAGAACAGGCCCCCATGTGCTTATCTTTGTGCATTTGGGGAGGATACCCAGAGATGGACCCCCAGGACGATGAGACTCTGCTGATTGAGGGGGTACCTCAGATGCTGAGGCTGACATCCATGCCTCCCCTGTGTCCAGCTCCCGAGGTGACCATCCTGGAGCCCCTGCAGGACGTGCAGCTCAGTGAGGGCCAGGATGCCAACTTCCAGTGCCGGCTGTCCAGAGCCTCAGGCCAGGAAGCCCGCTGGGCTTTAGGAGGCGTGCCCCTGCAGGCCAACGAGATGAATGACATCGCTGTGGAGCAGGGCACACTCCACCTGCTGACCCTGCACAAGGTGGGGTCCCCGGGACCTGCGCGTACCAGGATGGAGATGCTCCCACTCCATTTGGGAAGGTCTTCCACGGGGGGTGGGTGTTGGGGAGGTGATGAGCCCCTGTCGTTGAGGTCTGGCAAGATGGCTGGGCTCCTTCTGGTGGGGATGGGGCTCCCAGGGTCAAGCATGTCTCTCCCTGATTCCTCAGGTGACCCTTGAGGATGCTGGAACTGTCAGCTTCCACGTGGGCACGTGTAGCTCCGAGGCCCAGCTGAAAGTCACAGGTGGGCAGCACCCTTCCACACCGGTCACTCTGCCTGTGGTGCCCAGCTTCCTGGGCACCAGAATATCCTACCCATTGGCACTGTCCACGGGTGGGGGGCAGAAATCTAAGACTTCCAAAAGTGATCTTGTCTTGGGGCTGGCAATTTTCCAACTCCTGGCCACTGAAGCCATGGACCAGAGAGGTCACTGGGGGTTAGGCTGGTGAAGATAGTCTTGAGAAATTCCAGGGCATGTGTCGGGGGTCCCTCTCTGGGATTAATGTCACTTGCAGGAGGGAGATGGGGGGCCCAGCTGCCACAGGCTTGGGCCCTAAGGTAAGGCAGGACCTTCCTGACTTCCAGCCTCCCAATGCCTCCTCCTGTGATACGATGCACACACATGCCAGCACATCCACATTTACACACATCTGCCTGCCTCAGGCTCGAAGGTGCAGGTGCAAAAGGATTTTAGGAACCTTCAGCTTGGGTTATCCCTGCCCCCAGAGCTGGTCATCCCTGAGTGCTCTTCCCCGACCGTCCTACCCCTGGGCCTCAATCAGGTCCCATCTGTGCACTCATCATCCATCTATTCATTTATCCATTTATCCGTTCACCTATCCACCTTCCATCCATCTGCTGTGTGTCATCAATCCATCATCTATCCATTCATCTATCATCCATCCTTCTACCATCTGTCCATCAATCCATTTGCAATCCATCCATTCATCCATCTAGCATCCATACACCTACCATCCATCCATTCACCGTCCACCATCCATCCATCCATTTACTATTCATCTGTCCATCCTGCTGTTCGTCCATTGATCCATCCGCATCCATCCATCCACACACCCCTCCATCCGCTATTCATCCATTTACTATCCAGCCATCCCTCCATTCATCTACCATCCACCCATCCGTCCATCTATTCACCTGTCTACCATTCATCTACCAGTCCCCCATCCACTCATGTATTCATTCACTTGTCCACTATTCACCTGTCTTTCCATTCATCCGCTGTCTGTCCACCATCCACCATCCATTCACAGTCCACAATGGAACATACCCTCTAAGCTCCTAACCAAGTCCTGAGCCTCACGATGGGCTGGATGCAGTCTGCCCTCAGGGAGTCCCCAGTCCATTGGGGCAGGTGGGCATGGAGATAGTGTGTCCTCATCCTAGGTGCCACCTTCCAGTCTTAAGTCGTTAAAAGGAGACAGATGCACTCAGTTGTGTGGCCTGTGGGTTTGGGAGAGGTTCCAGATGCCAGTGCCCTCCAGTTGAGTGATGAAGATGGGGAGTTTCCCAGGTGTCCTGAGCAGGGGCAGGATGGCAGGGGCCTGGTGCGGTCGTTGCGGTGGGCAACGGTATGGAGCGGGATGGAGCTGGGCTGTGCTTTGGCCCCTGTCTCGGTGAGGTGCCCTCAGCCTGGGTGAGCTGGCTCACATACAGACACTTGGCTGTGACCTTGCGGTGAGGGCCCGGGCACGGGTGTGTAAATGGGTGCCCATCCCAGGTAGGTGATGTGGTGGAAGAGCTGGGAAACTGCTGGAGACAAGACGAGGAGGCGGCCAGATGTGCACTCGGGGAAGACCGTCGAGGGCAGACCGGGAGCTGGTGCTGGGGTGTCCGTGGTGCACACGAGGGAGAGCGTGGAGAGGCTGCGGTCAAGGCCTGCTCGGGAGGGCACAGGGGCCGATCTGCCTGGTGTGGTCCTGATGTGTGGCTGGTATCTCTGGAAGTGCTCCCCACTCATGCCCCCTCGCTCCATGGGATGCAAGTGTCTGGACTCTGCCAACCGCAGTTTCTCTCTCTGAGGAGGCTCACAGGATGGCCTCGGGAATGTTTCAGGGGCGAGCTAGGATGGAGGGCGGCAGGTGGTGGAATGAGCCTTTGGTTCTGTCTTCCTCTCTTGCCTGTGGTGTGCAGGGTTCAGCTGTGTGGGCACAGTAGCCTGGGCATGTTCTCCTTTCTGCCGAGACCACCCTAAGTTTCCGTCTGAGAGGTAGATGGGATGGAGGAGGAGAGTGTGGAAGGCACGGGGCGGGCAGTGACCACACATGTCTGGACAGCCCCTTGAGCTTGGGCCCTGCTGTGTGACCAGGAAGGGAGCAGTTGCCACTCAACATTAGGGCCCTGGAATTCTGGACTGAAGGGACCTTGGAGGACATCTGGACAAACTGCCCTCTTGGGATGGGAGAAGTGTCTGCATCCACACCCCCCGGGACAGGGAGCTCATTTCTGAGGCGAGCTCCCATCCTCTCACAGTAGCGGGCCCTGTGGCTGCTCCTTCTCAACCCACACTGGGTCAGACAAGGCGCCAAATGCCAGAAAGAACCCCAGCCATGGGGCCTGGAGCTTGTGCTTCTGAGAAGGGCTTGCGTGCCTGTCGTCGGTCTCCCGTGGGTGAGACCAGGCGTGTTCTGAAGGGCTGTGTGGGGTGTGGGTCTGTGAGCTGGGGCTGAGCCCCTCTCCACAGGCTCACTGTGGGTGGCCTCTGTGATCAGGGTGGGCCAGCTGGCCTGGGTGGAGTTCCAGACCCTAACCCTAGGTCACCCTCCTGGCATGGTGGTATCGACTCTGGCAGACCCAAGGGTGGCCCTGTACCAGCTGCTAGCCCCAGGCTATTCTAGCAAGTCCCACTTTTGGCAGAGGTGAGGGGGTGAGCTATGATGTGATCACAGCTCAGTGTAGCCTCAACCTCCTGGGCTCAAGCCGTCCTCCCACCTCAGCTTCACGAGGAGCTGGGATTACAGGCACGTGATGCCTCCATGAGGTCTTACAGTGTTGCCCAGGCTGGTCTTGAACTCCTGGGCTCAAAGAGCCCTCCTACCTTGACCTCCCAAAGTGCTGGGATTATAGGTGTGAGCCACTGTGCCCGGCAAGTTCCCACTTCTGACACCAGTTCTAGAGAACGACACGCCCACTGTTTTTCTCCTGTTACTCCCTCAGCACAGAACACTCTGTGACCAGATGTCTGGGGGCCACACATCAAGCGATTCTCTAGCAGACAGAAACTGGCTGTCTACAATTCAATTCAGTTCTGATACTTTCTACTTGGAGTTAGAGTCAGAGTTCGCAGATTAAGGGCTCAGTCCCACAAGACTGCCCCCACTCAGATGCCAGTGGGAAGTCCCAGGCTACCCACACTTTTGACGGAACAGCCGTGAAATGGGGTTCCCACTACCCCTCCTTGAGTTTGATTAACTTGCTAAGACAGCTCCCAGAATTCATAGAAACACTTGTATTGAGCAGCTATTATAAAGGATACAGCTCAGGAACAGCCATGTAGAAAAGATTTAAAGGGCAAAGACCTTCCATGTCCTCTGTGGGTGTGCCATGCTGCCAACTCTCCACACCTTCACCGACCTGGGAACTCACCAAATCTCACCAGTTTTCATAGAGCATCATCTCTGACCCCTCTCCGCGTCCTAGAGGTGGGACGGGGGGAAACTTCCAACCCTGTAAGCACTTGGCCTTTCTAGAGGCCCATCCCGATGCCGTCCAGGACCCCGACCTGAGCCACCTCATTAGCATAAGCTCAGGTGTGGTCACAGGAGCACATTGTGAACACTCAGGGCTTTAGGACCTCCGTCCCAGGAACCGAGGACAGAGACCCGATCTGTTCTCGTGCCACACCCCCACACCAGTGAACCCTAAAGTGGCCCAGTCCCGTGGACTCCAGGGTGCCCTAGCCTGGCCCTCCTTCTTACCCTCTTGTGCAGAGGCAGCGCCGTGCCTGGTACGTGGCTTGCAGAATGTGGATGTCTTCGCGGGGGAGGTGGCCACGTTCTCCTGTGAGGTGTCTCACGCGGGTGGGCCGGAGGCCCGCTGGTGGCTGGATGGGACCCTGCTACAGGATGGCCCCCAGAGCGCCGTTGCTGTGCGCGAAGGGACTTTTCACTCCCTCACGCTCTCAGGCCTGGGGGTGGCCGACTCCGGCACCATCACCTTCCGCGCAGGGCCCCTGGTCTCCATGGCCAAGTTGTTGATCAAAGGTATCGGCCAATGTGAACCCCCGCCATGCTGGCACTTTTGTGTGCTTCCTGCAGCCTCCTGAGATCAGGGATTGGCCCACAGGGCCACAGGCTGGGCACCACTCTATGCATGCTGTCTGCCTGCAGCGGCACAGGTGGGCACACAGGGTGGGTGAGAAGCCTGTGCTTAGGGAGTGGTGTAGCTGGACACCAGTCTGTGCCCTGCGGGCCACCACCCTGCTGGCTGCACGTGCCCAGCCATGAAACCGAGTCCCTTGTGGAGGCAAGAGCAGCCCCTGTGCAGCCTGCCCCTGCTCGCACCTGCTTCCCCCGCTGTGAGCTCGGGCTGGGTTTGTGCCCTTCTGGGAAGGAGCTGGCCATACGGGAGCCCCTCCCAGTGACACATGGTGCCTTTGCCCCCTGTACACCCTCATAGAAAATGTGGAAGGTTCACCCAGGTCCCAGGGGCAAACAGCCATTTGTGGAGTAGGATTTGGACACATGGAGATGGGACGGGGACCCCAAGAGAGATGGCAGAAGGAGCCAGCTGGGCTGGGGCTCTGGTTCCTGAGCCAGGGTCAGAGGGCATTTGGAGAGGGGGACTTTGGGGGCTGTGTGTCCCTTGGGGTAGTGTGCCCAGGGCCAGAGGGAGGTAGGGGCAAAAGGGACCAGGAGGGGCCCACCTGGAAAGAGAGCAATCCCGACAGCTATCTGCCATGGGTGGGGGTGAGGCATGTCTGCAGTGGACGGGTGGGTCCCCTTCCCTGGGCCACGTGCCTGGCAGTCACTGCCAGCTGTTGCCTGCCACAGCTCTGCGCTTGCTGCCACTGAAGCCGCTAACGCTGACAGCAGAGGGTGGGGAGGCTGCAGAGGCTCAGCCGTGGGGGCTGACGTGTATCCGGCGTGTTGGCCGACAGATCCCGTGGTGGAGGTGGTCAGTGCAATGCGGGACCTGGCCGTGGAGGAGGGCGGCTCGGCCGAGCTCCTCTGCCAGTACTCACGGCCTGTGCAGGCCACGTGGAAGATGGACGAGCGGGAGGTGCGCGCGGATGGGCGCCGTGTCATCATAGAGCAGGACTGGAACGTGGCCAGGCTGACCTTCAGGCCGGCCTTGCCCTGTGACAGTGGCATCTATTCTTGTGAGGCTGCGGGCACCCGCGTAGTGGCCCTGCTGCAAGTGCAAGGTGAGGCCGCCTGGGGGGCAGCCCCAGCCCGGGGGAGCTTTGGCACAGCTTGGGCCACGCAGGGATAGTGGAACGGCAGGCGGTGTCCGGTAGCGCTGGGACATAGGTGGCTCGGACAGGTGGCAACAGGCCCTGGAGGTGGCAAGCTCACTGCACCAGGAGCTGAGCTGTGGGTAGGCAGTGTGAGCACAGCTGCTGGGCTTGTGGCTTCCATGAGGAGTGTGTGGCCAAATTTGAGACTCCCAGACGTGAACCCACAGGTGAATTAGAGAGGGAGGGGACAGCGGAGGGCAGTGGACTCGGGAAGGGGTCTCTGGTTGGTGTGAGTCTGAGCAAGGCATCCCAGTGGCTAGTCAGTGGGTCTGGTAGCTCTGTTTGGGGTGCGGAGAAAGGGCTGTTCCTAGATCTTGAAGCTGCAGCAGGTCCCTGGCGGGCAAAGCCCAGCTCGAGCCTCACGTCTGCGTTTGAGCCCGGTTGTGCGGTTGGCGAGTTTGTAGTCTCGTAAACGCCTGTGAGGTTTCTCACCTGTGAGGTCAGGAACCCAGTGCCAAAGTGAGTGGGGCGTGGCGTGGAGGTGGTCAGAGCCATGCCCTGGACACTGAGTGCCCCCCTCCACGTAGCCTCTGGGGAGGGGCATTTTGTTTGTTTTTTTGTAGTTTTCAGGGCTCTCCCTGGGGATGTGGGTACCCTGAAAGTACAGACTGGTCTCAGACTCCCTCTCCCCGCAGCCAAGAACACGGTGGTGCGGGGGCTGGAGAACGTGGAGGCGCTGGAGGGCGGCGAGGCGCTGTTTGAGTGCCGGCTGTCACAGCCCGAGGTGGCCGCCCACACCTGGCTGCTGGACGACGAACCCGTGCGCACCTCAGAGAATGCCGAGGTGGTCTACTTCGAGAACGGCCTGCGCCACCTGCTGCTTCTCAAGAACTTGCGGCCCCAGGACAGCTGCCGGGTGACCTTCCTGGCCGGGGACATGGTGACCTCTGCATTCCTCACGGTCCGAGGTGACTGCGCTGTGCCGGTGCGGGGTGGGCCGGATCCCTCCCTCTAGAGGCTGCAGTGGGCGGGCGGGCTGCAGAGGGCTGGGGCTGGGGGCTGCGGCTGCAGAGGGGCGTCAGGGCGGAGGCCCTGGGGCTGTGGGGAGGGCAGGAGAAGGGAGCGACACGAGGGGCGGGGTTCGCCTGGGGCTGGCTCCTTCCACCTGAGGCCCAGAGCCACCCGCTCCGCAGTGGGTAGGAGCCCTGGGCCCCGGGCCCAGAATGGGTGGCACGATGCGTGCATCCTGCGCTGAGACCAGAGGCGCCCCGGAGCTGGGAGGGGACGTGTTGGTCTCTGGGACCCACGGGAGGCTGGGTTGAAGGCAGGCAGGATAGGGCAGGGCTGGGAGCCAAGCAGGGGTGTCCCCGCGGGAGGCTGGGCTGTCCTCGCCAGAGGGGCTCTTGTGGCCGCAGGTAGGGAGCTTTGGTCTCCCGGACCCCTCCCACCCACGCAGATATGACGAGGCGAGGGTCTGAAGCCCAGGCACCAGCCCCTGCTCAGGCCCTCGCCCTCACACCCCTTCCCCTGCACGGCTGCAGGCTGGCGCCTGGAGATCCTGGAGCCCCTGAAGGACGCGGCGGTCCTGGCCGGTGCGCAGGCCCGCTTCACCTGCACACTCAGCGAGGCGGTGCCGGTAGGAGAGGCGTCCTGGTACATCAACGGTGCAGTGGTACAGCCAGACGATGCCGACTGGACGGTCACTGCCGACGGCAGTCACCACACCCTGCTGCTGCGTCGCGCCCAGCCCCACCACGCCGGGGAGGTCACCTTCGCTTGCCGCGACGCCGTGACCTCTGCGCGGCTCACTGTGCTGGGTGGGTGGTGGGCAAGCTCCCTGCTCCCTCCCTTGCCGGTCGGTCTGGGGGCATCCCGGGCTGGGTTCTGCAGCATCTGCCCACTCCACAGCCTCCGCTTGGCTGCCTGCAGATACGGGCCTGACCATGGGAGTTTGGGGGGCTGCCCTTGGCCGGGCATAACCATGCATGAGCCCACCACCCTGTGGGTTCCTGAGGCCAAGGTCCCCTCATCCTGCCCCATCTCCTCACCTCCTCCCACCCCCAGTGCACATCTGAGCCCAGCTCTAGGCAGACCGGAGGTAGGAGGGGCTCTGGCCCCAGAGACTGCTGGGGGCTCTCCACGCCGGGTGGCTCTGGGCACAGTCTCCATGTGATATGCAGGTGTGCCGCCATGGGGCCTGGGCAGCAGCCCGCACTCCCTGAGACAGGTGGGCCACTGGCACAACAGCACGGAGCCTCAGGGTGCGGCCACCTGCAGGCAGTACAGAGCCCAGTGGCCTCCAGAGGGGCTGTCCGTGCCAACAGGGAGCCACCCCCTAACCGGTCCCCCTTTCCCCCAGGCCTCCCTGAGCCCCCAGAGGATGCTGAGGTGGTGGCTCGCAGTGACCACGCTGTGACACTGTCTTGGGCGGCTCCCACCAGCGATGGAGGCGGTGGTCTCTGTGGCTACCGTGTGGAGGTGAAGGAGGGGGCCACAGGCCAGTGGCGGCTCTGCCACGATCTGGTGCCTGGACCCGAGTGTGTGGTGGATGGCCTTGCCCCCGGGGAGACCTACCGCTTCCGTGTGGCAGCCGTGGGCCCTGCGGGCGCCGGGGAGCCGGTGCACCTGCCCCAGACTGTGCAGCTTGGTGAGTTGCTGTGCTGGGACCTGGGGAGTTCACAGCCTCCACAAACTGGAGGAGGGAGGGGGGCCTCGGGGAGGGGCCTGCGCTCTGGCTGCATCTTTGCTGATGGGGCCTGTCCTCCTCCATGGACGCTGTTCCCAGCAGAGCCACCAAAGCCTGTGCCTCCCCAGCCCTCAGCTCTTGAGAGCCGGCAGGTGGCAGCTGGTGAGGATGTCTGTCTGGAGCTTGAGGTGGCCGCTGAGGCTGGCGAGGTCATCTGGCACAAAGGGACAGAGCGTGTCCAACCCAGTGGGCACTTCGAGGTGGTCTCCCAGGGTCGGCGACAGATGCTGGTGATCAGGGGCTTCACGGCAGAAGACGAGGGCGAGTACCACTGTGGTCTGGCCCAGGGCTCCACCTGCCCCGAGGCTGTCACCTTCCAGGGTGCGTCGGCCCTGTCCTCCCAGTTCCAGGGTGGGGAGCTCTGGGTGGGGGTGCAGCTTGCCCGCCTTCTCACAGGCTCTCTCAGGGAAGGGCTGAGGGTCCTCTTGAGGACCCCGCCACGTGGGAGAGACCGAGGCTCAGTAGGGAGATGTGGCAAACCCCACGTGCAGAGCCTTGACGGCCGAGGACAGCCTGCCTGTCCCTGAGCAGGTCCTGGCTGGTATGCTTGGTTCTCCTATTCTGGTCCCTTTAAGCTTCTGGGCCCCCGTACACAAACATCCCCTGTATTCTGAAGTCCCTGCAACTCCCGGTGCTCCAAGCCACCCCACACTCTGAAGCCCGTCCCCTGCACTCTGAGCCTGGGCCCCCCTGCCTGGCAGCCAGGACTCCCATGAGTCTAGGCGCTCTATCCTAGAAGCAGGGTCAGAAGGGTTCAAATCAGCCCAATTTGCCTTTGCAAGTCCTTTTCTGTTCCGGACATCACATGTCCTGTACAGGGAGGTAGACTGAGGCCCCACTCTAAGTGGGAGAGCCGAGGCTCAGGGGCTCTGAGACTTGCAAAGATTGTGCCATCTGAATTGGCCAGTGCCAGGCGGTCAGAGAGGCCTGGCAAGGCCACAGCCCAGCCACATGCTGATTAGCAGCCGAGGTGGGGCTGGGTGTTAGCTGTGTCCTAGCCCACTGACCCATCTCCTGCCTTCCTCAGTGGCGCTGAGCCCAGCCTCTGTGGATGAGGCGCCCCCGCAGCCCAGCCTGCCCCCCGAGGCAGCTCAGGAGGGCGACCTGCACCTGCTGTGGGAGGCCCTGGCTCGAAAGCGTCGCATGAGCCGTGAGCCCACGCTGGACTCCATCAGCGAGCTGCCTGAGGAGGACGGCCGCTCGCAGCGCCTGCCACGGGAGGCGGAGGAGGTGGCACCTGACTTCTCCGAAGGCTACTCCACGGCTGATGAGCTGGCACGCACCGGAGAGGCTGACCTCTCTCACACCAGCTCTGATGACGAGTCCCGGGCAGGCACCCCTTCCCTGGTCACCTACCTCAAGAAGGCTGGGAGGCCAGGCACGTCACCACTGGTCAGCAAGGTGAGCACCCCAACTTGGCCTGCAAGGAGAGGTCTGAGACCTTCGCCATCCTGCCATCCATGCATGCTCTATTCATCCATCCACCATTCATCCACCCATATATGCATCTATTCATCCATCATTTTTTCTTCTATTCATCCACTCATTTACCATTCATCCATCTATCCATGCATCCATTTATCCATCTTTCCTTCCTTCCTTCCATGTACCCATCCATCGTCCATCCACCATCCATCCATGCATCCATCCACCATCCATCCATCCATTCATGCATCCATCTACCATTCATTCACCTATCCGTGCATCCATCCATTCTTCCTTCCACCCACCCATCTACCATTCATCCATCTATGCATCCATCCATCCTTCCATTCATCCATCTGCTATCCATCCATTCATGCATCCATCTTTCCATCCTTTCCTCCTTCTACCATCCATCCATTCATCCATCTGCCATCCATCCATTCATGCATCCATCTTTCCATCCTTTCCTCCTTCTACCATCCATCCATTCGTACATCTGTTCTTCTTTACTTTCATCTGTTTATTCATCATCTGTCTACCGTCATCCATCCATTCATCCATCCTTCCATCCACCTGTCCACCACCAATCCATTCATGCCTCTGTCTTTGCTTCCTTTCACCTATTTGTCATCCATCCACCCACCATTCCTCCACTTATCTCTGCATCCATCCATCCTTCCTTCCATCCACCCGTCCACTATTCATTCATCTATGCATCCATCCATCCATCCATGCATTTGTCTGTCCATCCTTCCATCCTTCTACCATCCACCCAATCATACATTTGTCTTTCTTTCCTTTCATCTGTTTATTCATTATCCATCTACCATCCATCCATCCATCCGCCACCAATCCATTCATGCTTGTCTTTTCTTCCTTTCATCTGTTCATCATCCATCCATCCTTCCATTCACCCATACATGAGCCATCCATCAATGCATGCATTTATTCTCTTCTGTCCATCCACCTTCCATCCTTCAATCCATGCATCTATCTTACCTTCCATTTATCCATTTATGTTTCCATTCTTTTATTCATTCATCCATTCACGCATTCATTCTTTTTTCATTTCATCCACCCATCTATGGGTCCATCTCCCTTTACTTTCATCTGTTCATTCACCTGCCATCTGTTCATCCATATGTTCATCTTTCTTTCCTTTCTTCCATCTATCCATCCACCATCTGTCCGTCCATGCACACATTCTTCCTTCCATCTAGTCATCCATCCACCCATCTGCCATCTATGTACTCATCCATCCATCATCTATTCATCGTCCTACCTCTGTCCATTCATCATCTGTCCATCATCCTTCCATGCATCCATCCATGCATGTATCCATTCATCAGCCATCTACCGTCCTTCCACTTGTCCATCCATGCATCCATCTATCCTTCCTTCTTTTCATCTATTCATCCATCGTTCTCTCTGACTTGCATCCGTCTACTCACTGTCCATTCATGTATCCACCCAGCATCCTTCCATTCATCCATCTGCCATCCATCCATTCAATGCATCTATCTTTCCATCTGCTATGCACGTGCCGCTCCCGTGCCTGTTCACCTGTTTATTGATTTATCTGTCAGCCTGTTTACCCAACCATACAACCATACGACTCCATTCATCTGCGTTTATTATCCATCCACTATTCGTCCATGATCTATTCCTGTACTTGATCACCTGCTTGTCTATCTGCCAGCTTGTTTACCCACCCATCCACCCATACCACCATCTGTCTAACCATTCACTCATCCACCAGCCACCTACCCAGCCATCCATGCACACACCCGTTCTCCCATTCAACCCTCCGTTCATCGGTGTATCTCTCCATCCACCCTGCACCCACCCAGCCATATACCCGCCTGACTGTTAAAACTTTTGCCTGAAGAGTTGGAACTGGCCTCTTCACGGTGATCTTCACAACCCTGTTCATCCCCGTCTGGGTGACTGTGTAAAGCGATTTCCCGGAAGTAGGTTTGCCTTTTGGGAGGTGCTGTCAGACATCTAGGTCGGTCGAAGCTGGTGTGGGTCCAGTTGGTAGGAGGAAAAAGGGCATCCTGGAGCGAGACCTGGAGCTGTCCCCGCCGTGCGTCCCGTGCTAGTCCTGCCCTGTTTCTGGCCTCCGTTTCCCTATCTCACCATGACATCAGGCTCTGTGCCCACAGGTCGGGGCCCCAGCAGCCCCCTCTGCGAAGCTACAGGAGCAGCAGGAGCCACTGGGAGACCCGAGCACCAAAGACCTGGGTGATCCCTCAATGGACAAGGCAGCTGTGAAGATCCAGGCCGCCTTTAAGGGCTACAAGGTTCGGAAAGAGATGAAGCAGCAGGAAGGGCCCGTGTTCTCCCGCACATTTGGGGACACTGAGGCACAGGTGGGGGATGCCCTGCGGCTGGAGTGTGTCATGGCCAGCAAGGCAGATGCGCGAGCCCGCTGGCTGAAGGACGGCGTGGAGCTGACGGATGGGCGGCACCATCACATCGACCAGCTTGGGGACGGCACCTGCTCTCTGCTGATTACTGGCCTAGGCCGTGCTGATGCTGGGCGCTACACCTGCCAGGTGAGCAACAAGTTTGGCCAGGTAGCCCACAGTGCCTGCGTGGTGGTCAGTGGGACAGAGAGTGAGGCCGAGAGCTCCTCTGGCGGTGAGCTGGACGATACCTTCCGCCGGGCTGCCCGGCGGCTGCACCGGCTCTTCCGCACCAAGAGCCCGGCCGAGGTTTCCGACGAGGAGCTCTTCCTGAGTGCAGACGAGGGCCCTGCAGAGCCAGAGGAGCCCGCGGACTGGCAGACGTACCACGAAGACGAGCATTTCATCCGCATCCGTTTTGAGGCACTCACTGAGGCCCGCCAGGCGGTAACCCGCTTCCAGGAGATGTTTGCCACGCTGGGCATCGGAGTGGAGATCACCCTTGTGGAGCAGGGGCCCCGGAGGGTGGAGATGCGCATCAGCAAAGAGGCCCCTGCACCTGGGGTGCCTCCGGAGCCATCGCCCAGCCTGCTGACTTCTGATGCCGGTCAGTCTGCATGAGCCTCGGTCTGGGGTCCAGAGCCAGGGTGGAGAGGCAGGGGGAGGCAGGGGAGAAGGAGCCAGGCTAGTCGTGGCCAGAGTCTGCTGCAAGCTCAAGGGGTTACCTGTGCCCACCATTGGGCTCTTTGCAGGTGCAGCCCACTGGGGTGTGAACGGCTCTGACTTTGAGGTTAAATAGAGATTAAAATCTATTTGAACTCCAACCCTGTCTCTTACTAGCTGAGTGCTTTGGGAGAAGCTGCTTAGCATCTCCGTACCTCAGCTTTCACATGTGTGAAATGACAGTTGTTCCTTGGTATACACAGAGGATGGATTTCAGAACCCTCATGGGTACCCAAATCCGCACCTCCTCAAGTCCCCAGATGAGCCTGCAGAACCTGTGTACATGGAAATCAGCCCTCCCTATATGGGGTTTTGCATCCTGCAAGTGCTGTATTTTTGATACACATTTGGTTGAAAAAAAATCCATATATAAGTGGACCCAAGCTGTTCAAGTGCCTGTTGTTCGAAGGTCGTGTGTACTCACTCTAGAATTTTATTTTTTGAATGAGACTCTGAAGCGTAACCTGTATAAAATGCTGCATTCCTCATGGTCCAGTCTGCATACCATTTCCCATTCAAGCATCAAAAAGCCATTTCCCTATTTACTTACGTCTCTCTGGGAATGTTAAAGAGGGTGTGATGAGTAGCCCACAGTGTTATTTCCTGAAACTTCTCTCCGATGTTGAGCCTCCCCCTTGCTTTGAACCCCTCACCTGCTCCTCCTGGACTGACACAGTCTTCATCTTCGCTTTGCCTCCCTTTTCCTCCCTGTTTCCAGCCCCTTCTCCCTTTTGCCTAAAAGTCACTTGGGAAGCAAGCTGGCAAACAGAATTCTTAGAGAACAAGGAAGAGAGAGGCTTAGCGGGCGAAGACACCGTTCTGTTTAGCTGTCAGGGTCTCCGAATGCTCCCATGTGAATGATTGCTCTGTACGTCACGTGTGTCAAGCCGTTCATCTGGTGGCGACTCGCTCACAGCCGGACATGATCATTGTTCCCTGGGGCTAACTCACCCATCTTTCCCAGCCCCGGTGTTCCTGACCGAGCTGCAGAACCAGGAAGTGCAGGATGGGTATCCCGTGAGCTTCGACTGCGTGGTGACAGGTCAGCCCGTGCCCAGTGTGCGCTGGTTCAAGGATGGGAAGTTGTTGGAGGAGAATGACCACTACATGATTAATGAAGACCAACAGGGTGGCCATCAGCTCATCATCACAGCCGTGGTGCCAGCAGACATGGGCGTCTACCGCTGCCTGGCTGAGAACAGCATGGGGGTCTCCTCCACCAAGGCCGAGCTCCGTGTGGACTGTGAGTGCTGCCTCTGATTTCGTGTCTCCGGGTTGGTGGTGTGGGGGCTCCTGAGTTCGGCTTGAGGATGGTTGAGAGAGCATTCATCTCAGGCCAGGAAGGATTTGGGGCCTCAGTGTCTTGTGTCTGATGGAAAGCTCTCTGAGAGCTCAGGCCAAGACAGGTCCCCCATCTGCAGCCCCTTGGGGTAGGGGCTTGAGGGATCTCATCTCTGTGAGAGGCATCCTGGCTGGGACAGAGGCCCAGGAAGGTTTGGAAGTGGACCTTATGGAGTGGGGTGAGTGGGTCAAGAAGGGTGAGTTCAGCCTACCCCAGGGTCCCTTTTGAAGGCTGTCGAATGGCTTGATCAGAAAGCCTCTCAGGAGAAGCTTGGGGCGTGGTGGATGGTTCGTGGCATTGTGCATTTTTGAAGGCTGTTAGATGGCTTGATCAGGAGGCCTCTCAGGAGAAGCTCGGAGCATGGCGGATGGTTCGTGGCACTGTGCATTTTTGAAGGCTGTGAGATGGCTTGATCAGGAAGCCTCTCAGGAGAAGCTCGGGGCATGGTGGATGGTTCATGGCACTGTGCATTTTTGAAGGTTGTGAGATGGCTTGATCAGGAAGCCTCTCAGGAGAAGCTCGGGGCGTGGCAGATGGTTCATGGCACTGTGGCATTGTGAGAAGCATTTGTCCGACCTTTGTCCTCAGTTCCTGATGCAGAGCTTCTAAATCCCTGGGAATTTCCTGGGGGATAGGAGCATCTTTTGTTCTAATAATGTGACTCTTGGTGGCGCCCAGGAGCTTCAGGATGAGGGCTGCTTTCCAGAAAGATTAAGCCTTTATTAGAAACCTGAAACTTTCAGCCCTACCTCCATTCTCTGGGGAGGGTGGAGACGCTGGAGATTAAGGAATCTATCATGCCTGTGTGCTGCAGCCTCTGCACCAACCCATAAACTAAGAGGTCTGGGTAGCTTTTGGGTTGGTGAACACGTGGAGGTGCCGGGACAGTGGTGCCAAGTGCCGCTCTGCTCCCTCACACCTCGCCCTGTATGTCTTTTCCGTGAGGCTGTTCCTGAGTTCTATCCTTCGTCGTAAACCACTAGTAGTAAGTGAAGCACTTTTCTGAGTTCTGCAAGCCATTGTGGCAAATTATCAAACACAAGGAGGAGGGTTGTGGGAACCTCCAGTTCATAGCCATTCGGTCAGCAGTGTGGGTGGCAGTCTGGGACTTACAACTGGCATCTACAGTGGGGGCAGTCTTGTGAGACTGATCCGGTTAATGTTTGGGGTGTGTGCTAACTTTGGGCAGTTCGTGTCAGAATTGAATGGATGTGTTGTACGTCCAGCTGGCATCAGATGTGTTGTGAGTAAAAACAGCTTAGGCAGAGAGGATATGCGGAAAGTGAATAAGCACATGAAAGAATGAGAGACGTGTAGCGCCTTAGCCGTTAGGGATATTCAAGTTAATACCTCGATGCGCTGTCACTGCGTACCTACCAGAATGGCTAAAATTAAAACTGGGGATGGCACCAAATGCAAGTGAGGATATGGAGAAACTGGGTCACTCATGCATTGCTGGTGGGAAGGTAAGATGGGCCAGCCACTCTGAAAACAGTGCGGCAGCCTCTCACGGAACTAACCGTGTGCTTACCGTGTAACCCAGCAGTTTCTTTTTTTGGCATTTATACCAGAGAAGTGAAGAGATTTCATTCAAACTAAAACCTGCCCTCAAATATTCATAGGACTTACATTCCTAACAGGGCCAACTGCTGTAACAGCCCAAACGTCCTTCGTGGGTGAGCGGTTAAACCATTCACTGTGTACATCTGTTCCATGGAATGCTACTACTCAGCCATAAAAACGAACTGTTGGTGAATAATAACTGCAATAAAATTGCATCTTATTACGTGAAATTAAATATATAAACATACACTCAATTATGTTCTTGTAAAACTTTTGAAATCTCAACACAAGCAATGGATTGCGTCAGTGTCAGTTCCCCGGTTGTGATGCTGCCCTGTAGTTAGGTGAGATGTTGACATTGCAGAAAGGTGGATGAAGAATAAATGGGATCTCTGCATCACTTCATAGAACTGTGTGTGAATTTACTATTATTTCAAAATAAAAAGAAAAAAATTATTAAAGACAAGTCAATGATCTTAAATAAGAAAAGGACTTGCATATTTATCCACATAGTTCCATTTCTGAGCGCTTCGTTCCACTGCATAGATCTAGGTTTCCCTCTGTACCATTTTCCTTCTGCCCGAGGACATCTTTTACCATTTCTTGTATGTGGGTATGCTGGAATTCCTTCAGATTTGGTGTGTCAGAAAATGTCTTTGCTTCACTTTCGTTTTTGAAAGATGTTTTTCCTAGGACAGTTGTTTTCTCTCCATGTTTTAAAGACGGTGGCCCACTGTCTTCTGGCCTGCATTGTTTCTGGTGAGAACCAGGATGTCGCTCTTATCACTGATTCTCTGTACATAACTTGTCTTTGTATAAGGACTTAAGTTTTTAAGTATTTGCACACCAGAAAATTGATAATTTGACAGTGTACAATTTCATGGGTTTTAGTATATTCACAAGGTTGTGCAACCATCACTTCTGTCTAATAATATGTTCTGGAATATCTAATTCCGGAACTTTTTCATCATGCCTGAAAAGGAACCGTTAGCAGTTACTCCCAGCTCTCCCATTCCCGCAGCCCCTGGAGATAACTAATCTCCTTCCTGTCTCTATGGGTTGCCCTATTCTGGACATTTCCTGTGAGTAGAAGCCTACACCGCGTGGCCATTTGTGCCTGCCTGCCTTCACTGAGCACACTGTTTACAGGGTCCATGCGCGCAGTGGCGTGCATCATCGTCGTATACATTTTTATGGCCGAAACATATTCCATGGTGCGTGGAGTGTTTCTGCATTTATTGCGTGGCATTTATCCGTCGGTTGTTTTGGCTGTTATGAACAATGCTGCAGCGAACGTTTGTGTAGTTTGTGTATGAGTGGTTGTGTGAGCATGTTTTTAATTCTCTCTCGCATACACCTAGCAGTGGAATTGCTTGGTCACGTGGCGACTTGGCTGAACTCCTGGAGGGACTACCGACCTTTCCCACAGTGGCCACATCACTGTGCACTCCCATCAGCAACGTACAAGCGTTTCGGTTTCTCCACATCCTTGCCAGGACTCGCTATTGGTCATCTTTTTTATTACAGCCGTCCTAACGGGTGTGAAGTGGTATCTCATTGTATCAATTTGCTTTCATTTCCCTGGTGACTGATGATACAGAACAAGTTTTCATGTGCTTGTTGGCCATTTGTATATCTCTGGAGAAATGTTGTCTATTCAAATCCTTTGGACATTGTAAAATTGGGTAATTTGTCTTTCATTTTTCAGCTATAGGAGTTCTTCATATATTCTTGATACTAGAGTCTTATCAGATAAAGGATTTTCAAATATTTTCTCATTCTGTGGGTGTCTTTTTACTTTCTTGAGAGTTCTTTGAGGCACAAAAGTTTTAATTATTATTATATGTATTTTTTTGAAGTAAGATCTTACTCTGTCGCCCAGGCTAAAGTGCAATGGCATAATCCTATTTCACTGCAGCCTTGAACTCCTGGGCTCAAGTGATTCCCCTGCCTCACCCTCCCGAGTAGCTGGGACCATAGGTGTGTGCCCAGCTAATTTTTAAATTTTTCTGGTAGAGGCAGGGCCTTGCTATGTTTCCCAGGCTGGAGGGCAGTGGTGTAATCATAGCTCACTGTAACCTCAAACTCCTGGCCTCAGGCGATCCTCCTGCCTCAACAAAGGCTTTCCGGTTTGAAGTACAATTTATCTACTTGTTCTCCGGTTGCTGGCGTGTTAGTGTCATTTCTAAAAAGCTCTTGCCTAATCTAAGGTTATAAAGAGTTATACCTGTGCTTATAGTAATTCATATGTGTAGGCCTTTGAACCATTTTGAGGTTTTTTTTTGTATACGATATGAGATAAGGGCCCAAGTTTGTTCTTTTGATGTGGATACCCAGCTGTCTCAGCACCATTTGTTGAAATGACTATTTCCCCCATTGAATTGTCTTGGAATTCTTGTCAAAATTTGATTTTCCATAAATGTATGGGTTTATTTATGGACTCTAAGTTCTGTGTCATTGAACTAAATGTCTGTCATTAAGCCAGCACCACAGTGTCCTGATAACAGTAGCTCTGTAGAGGGTTTTGAAATTGGGAGGGTACGTCCTCCAACGTCCTTCTTTCTCGTGGTTCATTTGCCTATTCTGGGTGCCTTGCATTTTCACATGAATTTTAGGATCAGCTTATCACTTTCTTGACAAAAATTCTCTAGGTATTTTTGAAGGTTTTTAAAAACAGCTGGTTCTGGGTAATGTGATGACGGTGTCCTTTGGTGTTCTTTTCTTCGTGTTTGCTGAGGCTGGACTTTGTTGACCCTCTTAGAACTGTGAGTTTACAGTTTTCATTGAGTTTGGAATTTCTGTGGCCATTATTGCTTCAAATATTATTTTCTTCAATTACATGTATAGTAAGCCATATTATTATTGCTTCAAATATTCTTTTCTTCAGTTTCTAACAGCAAATGATATGAATTCATTCCTTTGCAATTGAGTATATTCTTCACTTACATTCCTCAATGACAAGTATATTAAGTCACATGGAGAGTATACAGCTCACCAATACGAATACTCTTTTCACCTCTAACAATTCCTGTGTCTTTCATTTTGCCTGGTTTTTATTCATGTCTTTCTGTCCACTATCTTTTCTTCTGTAATATCCATCCTATAAATTTCATTCATTGTATATTTTGTCTCTATAAGTTCTACTTCAGTCTTTTAAAATATATTCTACATCTCTACCTAACGTTTTGAATGCAGAGAATACAATTCTAATACCTGTTTTCGTGTCTCCTCTGCCAGTTCTGACATCTGCATCGGTTCTCGGTTGGTTTCTGTGGATTATTTTCTACTTTATGGTCATCTTTTCCGGTCTCTTGGCGTGTCTGGTGATCTTTAATTGAGTGTCTGACATTGTAAGCTTTATCCTGTTGGCATATTTGTATTTCTGCAGATCTTCTTGAGCTTTGTTCTGGGATACAGTGAAGAAACTTGGATGGGATTTTATTGTTGGGGCCTGGCCTTTATGATTTCTTTGGTTGCTCCAGAGCAGTGCTCAGTCTAGGGCTAATTACCTCGCATCACCGAGGCAAGAACTTTCCCGAGTCCTCTACTCGGTGCCCTTTGGGTCAGGAATCTTCCCAGTCTGGGGGAACAGGAGCTGCTCCTGGCCCTGTTTCCCCTGATCATTTCAGGCGGGTCTTCCCTCACATGCAAACGCTAATCAGTATCCTGCTGAGGCCTTGAGCAGGTCCTTTCTCTGTACAACTTTCTTGTCCCCAGTACTTTGTCGTGAACTCTAGCTGCCTTAGTCTTTCAGGCCTCTGAGCTCCGTCTTCTCAACTCAAGGAGTCTGCTTCTGCCTCAGTTTCCCTTCCCTGGCCCTACAAATTCAAGGCCGGAAGCTGGAGCACTCACAGGGCTCATCTTTGTTTCCTGTCTTTAAGAAATTACTGCCCTGGCCAGGTGCGCAGTGGCTCATGACCGTAATCCCAGTGTTTTGGGAGGTTGAGGCAGGAGGATCACTTGAGCCTGGGAGGTAGAGGTTGCAGTGAGCTCTGCTTGCACCACTGCACTCCAGCCTGGGTGACAGAGTGAGATGCTGTCTCAAAAAAAAGAAAAGAAGAGGCATAGAATATTTTTTATTTTATTTTAAGTTTTTGTATCTCTCAAGATTTTTCCATTTTTTTCATAAGTTATTGGGGTAGTTGGTTACATGAGTAAGTTCTTCAGTGGTGATTTGTGACTTTGGTGTACCCATCACCCGACCTGTATACACTGCACCGTATTCATCATCCTTTGTCCTGCCTCCGTCCCCCTCGTCCCCTGCAAGTCTCTAAAGGCCACTGCGTCATTCTTATGCCTTTGCATCCTCACAGCTGAGCTCCCTCGTATGAATGAGAACATGTGATGTTGGTCTTTCCATTCCTGGGTTACCTTACTTAGATAATAGTCGCCAGTCTCATCCAGGTCACTGCAAATGCTGTTAATTCATTCCTTGGTATTGCAGTATTCCATCGTGTGGATACGCACCACAGTTTCTTGATCCACTTGTTGCTTGATGGACATTTGGGCTGATTCCGCAATTTTGCAGTTGTGAACTGTGCTGCTGTAAACATTCGTGTGCAGGTGTCCTTTCTGAGCAATGACTGATGTTCCTCTGGGTGGATTCCCAGTAGTGGGATTCCTGGAACAAATGATAGTCCCACCTTTAGTTCTTTAGGGATCTCCACACTGTTCCATAGCGGCTGCACTGGTTTGCATTCCCACCAGCAGTGTAGACGTGTTCCCTGATCACTGACCCATACCAGCGTCTACTGGTTTTTGACGATGGCCATCCTTGCAGGAGTGAGGTGGCATCACATTGCGGTTTTGCTTTGCATTTCCCTGATGATTAGTGATGTTGAGACATGGAATATATTTTAAAAACCCAAGTAGAACTTCTAGAGATGATAGAACTTCCTATGGATGGGATTCATAGCAGGTTAGAGAAGATTAGAAATTTATTACAGAAGAAAAACTACATCATGCAAGGACATGAGGGAAGGAGGGAGCGGGCGCTCTCTGGGGTCCCTTCTATAAGAGCAGTAATCCCGCTGATGGGCACCCCACCCCTATCCACCTCCCAAGGGCCCACCTCTTCATCGATGAGGGGCTGATATTTCAGCATATGGTCTTTGGGGGCTACCCAAACATTTATTCCATAAGAGAGGGTAAGTCCAGCCCCAGTCACTCCATCTTGACTAGAAACACAAGTCCCAGCTGCTGATTTTGAGGACTGCGTCTCTTTTATTACAAATTCTGGGATACACGTGCAGAATGTGCAGGTTGGTGACGTGGGTATACACGTGCCATGGTGGTTTGCTGCACACATCAACCTGTCACCTACATTAGGTATTTCTCCTAATGCTCTCTCTCCCCTAGCCCCCACCCCTGACAGGCCCCGGTGTGTGATGTTCCCCTCCCTGTCTCCCACTTATGAGTGAGGACATGGGGCGTTTGGTTTTCTGTTCCTGTGTTCATTTGCTGAGAATGGTTTGAGGCCTGTATCTCTTCATCCCCTTGTTCCCTAGTAGGATGGAACTGGAAGGTTCTCTCACTATCACTGTTTCTTCTGAGGCCTCTGGATCATCCAGTATTTAGTTTGCTGTGTCAAAGAGGCTTGTAGTTGGTTAGAGGCCTTGAGGAATGTGCTGGTAACAGCCCGGGGCGGATAGGCAGCAGTGCCGCTGTTCCCCATGACTTCCTAGCTCCCAAGTCTAAGTGGCTCCAGGCAGGGCTGTGTAGTCAGGACCTCTGAGGGCTGACGCCGTCCTGGTGCTGGAGCTCGTGCTGGGGCAGGTGGGGCGGTAGGCGCTGCTCTAGCTCCCTTTCCTCCCCCAGTGACAAGCACAGACTACGAAACTGCCGCGGATGCCACGGAGACCTCGTCCTACTTCAGTGCCCAGGGCTACCTGTCCAGGTAGGGTCTGCGGAGGTGGGCTGTGCCCTGGACTGACCTTGCAGGGCCTCTCGGGGAGTGACGGTGCTGGTGAGGGCCGGGCGTGGGCTGACAGCATGCACTCCTGGAGCCCTCCTCCACGCCCTGGTGGTCTCTGTCCACTGAGTCAGCAAACAGGGGCTTCCAATGTCATCCATGCCCGAGCCCCTCCGCGCCCCTCCTGCCCTGCTTCACGGCTGCTGCCTTTTCTGTTCTCCTGCCAGCCGGGAGCAGGACGGGACAGAGTCCACCAGTGATGAAGGCCAGCTGCCCCAGGTGCTAGAGGAGCTGAGAGACCTCCGGGTGGCCCCTGGCACACGCCTGGCCAAGTTCCAGCTCAAGGTGAAAGGTGAGACGGAAAGGCAGTGGGGACACGGCCATGGCGGGATGGAGGTCGAGGAGCTGTCCCCCGTCAGCCACAAGTGTAAGGAGACCCGGGCAGTGGGGTCAGGCGGTCACTCATCCCTGCTGTGTAGGGTCCAGCCCTGGAGGGTTCTGTGAGCCCCTCCCTGTCGGTGCAGAGACAAGCTGTGGAAATAAGACCCAGACACAGAGATAAAGGGAGTCTGGGCCTGGGGTCCACTGCCAGCCAGAGCGCGGAGACCTGCAGTGGCCCCGAGTGCCTGGACACTCTTTTATTGAGTACAAAGCAGGGGCAGGTAGGTAGGTGAGGTAATGGTGGTCGGTGATGGGGTCAGGTAAATCGTGTCTTGGAGACAGGGGGGCCCAGGACTTTCAAGAAGCCGAGGCGAGAAAACCTAATGCATCAGCGCTCTTCGCATATTTGTCAGAAATGTCAAGGACGTTAATTCTTATCCTCTGAGAAAAGAGAAACCAGGTGCGGAAGCAGAGCGTGAGAGTGGACAGGGAACGTGACCACTGAGGCACAGCCTCACATAGAGACAGTCGAGCCCCCGGAGGTCTGTGGGCTCCTGACAGTCATCAGCCCTTACCACAGGAGCGTGGAGGAATGGAGTTTTCTCCTAACTCCCCTGGAAGGTGACGTCTCGGCCATTTGGATGTCTCCTCCCCTAGCTGGCTAAACAGCGGACGCTTTCCCAGTGCTGGCACTGCCGCACAGCCGAGGCGCCCTCCAGCAGCCCTTATGCGGGCGTGACAGAGGGCTTAGAGCATCCTGCCTTAGGGTCACTTTGTTCACAATGTCACCTCAGTTCCATGCTTCATAACCCGATAGTCATTAGTAAAGTTAAAGGTTATATTGAGTATATATCTTTATAAGTAACTATAAAATTATATATGATTATATAAAGGAATAACTATGTGCCTACATTTCTAAATTAACATTTATATGGGAACAGGCTGAGGCTTCAGACCCTTACAATGGTACTTGCAGGGTCCCCCCCGACATGCTGCCTGGGTGCGGGAGGCCAACGCTGCGTCACTGGTGTTGCAGGGTCTGTGTCCCATCTGGAGGCCACAGTGCCCATGGGTGGTAGCCCAGGCTGACCACTCCCCCTCCCGTGGCCCAGGCTACCCAGCTCCCAGGTTATACTGGTTCAAAGACGGCCGGCCCCTGACCGCATCCGCCCACATCCGCATGACTGACAAGAAGACCCTGCACACCCTGGAGGTCATCTCGGTCACCCGTGAGGACGCTGGCCAGTACGCAGCCTACATCAGCAATGCCACGGGTGCCGCCTACTCATCTGCGCGGCTGCTGGTCCGAGGTGCGTGCTCCTGGGGCCCAGGCAGAGCCTTGGGCTGGGCAGCATCCTGGCCAGGGCTGACACCCCACAACCCTGCCACCTCAGGCCCTCTGTGGGGGTCAGTGGCCATCACCCCTTCGTACAGAGTGGCGCGGGCAGCCAGAAGTCAGCCCTGCAGGGAGCGGGTGTGTAGCCCTCTGTCCTGACCGATGGGCAGGCTGGAGGTTGAAACTGACCCAGGAAAGTGAGTCAGCCCTGTGGCTCTAGGTAGACCCGCACACAGCCAGAGCCGGTGGTAGCGTGGGACTAGAGAGCCCTACTTCCTTATTGTTCAAAAAGCTCTAAGCACTGAGAGTTCATTCCAAGGTTTTCACCCAAACCCGTCCCGCCACTGCTGTGGCTTTCCCCCGTGGCCCCGGGTGGGAGTCCCCTGCTGCTCTGAGCAGTGGCATTCCGTTGTGTGCTGGGTTCGGCGTGGGGCCAGAGTCCGTGGCAGGGTGAGGGTGGGTGGTGGGGCATTGGGTCTGGTCCGCACGGCCTGTTGCCTCTGTCACCCAAG
Organism: Aotus nancymaae; assembly: GCF_030222135.1. Classification (NCBI taxonomy): domain Eukaryota; kingdom Metazoa; phylum Chordata; class Mammalia; order Primates; family Aotidae; genus Aotus; species Aotus nancymaae. The sequence goes on along the minus strand of NW_026988445.1, from coordinate 31,201,988 downwards.
CGTGGGGTCCCAGAGCTCCGTGGCCCGGTGTTCAGGCAGGGGTCAGGATGTTTGCCTGGGGGCAGTGCTGCCCTCGGGTTCCCTCATCACAGTGGGTGGAATTGCCGGGCATCCGCACAGTGCTGGGTAGGAGCCACGGCGGGGCCCCTGGGTGCCGGGTGTCTGACTCCAGTGCCTCTTTCAGGCCCCGATGAACCAGAAGAGAAGCCTGCATCAGGTGAGACAGCCCCAGGCGGGCAGGGAGCGGCCAGGTGGCTGTGGGTGCTGAGGGCCTGAGCCCAGGGCTGGCTGCAATGGAGATACGAGTGGCCACGGGCTGGCTCAGGGAGGGCGCAGCATGGTACTGTCCAGGTGCTGGCCATGGAGAGCCACCCGGGGGCCTGCAGGCACTGTGGGGGGCTGCGAGGCAGGCGGTGGGGGCTGTGCCCAGTCTCCAGCAGCTGCCCTGTGCCCTCCAGCTGTGTGTGAGCAGCTGGTGCCACCCCGAATCCTGGAGAGGTTCACCCCTAAGAAAGTGAAGAAAGGCTCCAGCATCACCTTCTCCGTGAAGGTAGAAGGTAAGCACTGCCCACCCTCGGCCGTGGGAAGATCACCCCTGGGATGGGACGGAGGTGCCCCTTCCACTCACATCTCCCCCAGGGGGCCACAGGAAGGGCTCCACCTCGAGGCCCCGCTCCTGATGGGGTGCACCTCCCACCCTTTCGCCCGACCTCAGGATGCCCGGCCCCCACCGTGCACTGGCTCAGGGAGGTGGCTGAGAGGGGCGTGCTGTGGATTGGACCCGACACGCCGGGCTACACCGTGGCCAGCTCGGCACAGCAGCACAGCCTGGTCCTGCTGGACGTGGGCCGGGAGCACCAGGGCACCTACACGTGCATCGCCAGCAACGCCGCCGGCCAGGCCGTCTGCTCCGCCAGCCTGCACATCTCCGGTCGTGAGTGGGGCGTGGGGGGTGGGGGGTGGCGGGCTGGGGCATGGGAGGTAGGCCCCGGGTGGCTTTGGGGTCTCCTCGGGGCACATGGCCCATCACCACCATCTGGGCCGGGACCCTGTGAGACCCCCTTTTTGCTCTTCTCCTTCTCCTACAGCACCACAGAGACCCCAAGACGGGTCAAGCCCTGGTGGTGCTGGTGGGTTTGAGCCTCAGAGTCCTCCCTGGGCCCAGGCCCCTGTGGGTTCCGCACCACCAGGTTCAGGGACTTTTCCTGAAGCCCCCGTGTCTTGGGCCTTGCTCAGCCCCTCGGAAGACAGGAGAACCCATTCCCCTCCCATCACTGTTGGGGTGACCACAGGCCAAGAGTGGGTTGGGGAGGTGGGCTTGGGCGCAGCCCCCGCTCAGGGCTTTGGAGGGACCCAGTCCAAACCCGGAATCAGACGTGCCGGGGTCGGAAGCCCCATCCCGATGGCTCGCCTGGTCCTCCTGACAGTGCCCAAGGCGGAGGAGCAGGAGAAAGTGAAGGAAGCGCTGATCTCCACTTTCCTGCAGGGGTGAGCGAGGGCTGTCCCTGGAGGCTGGTCCGGTCTGGGTCAGGGAGGGCACTGTAGGAGTGGGGGACAGGACAGCGCTGCCCCTGGGGAGACCACCTGTCCCCAAGCACATCCTGGCTCTGCCCCATGCAGACCATGGGGCTTGGCTAGTGCTCTGCCTTCTCTGTGCCTCAGTTTCCCCCTTGCAAAATGAGGGCTTCCCTGGGGCTTCCCTGGCATGGAGCCCCTTTCCCTGCAGCCCCCAGACCCTCTTTTTGTCAGGAACTCAAAGGATGGAGGGTGATGGGGTCCAGCCCAGGCCTCTCAGGACACTCCCTTCACCCATTTAGGACCACACAAGCTGTCTCAGCAGAGGGGTTGGAACCTGCGGGTTTGGCTGACCTTGCGGGGCAGAGAAAAGGTACAGTCAGGGTGGGTGCGTGCCTGTGAGGGGCCAGGGTGGCTGAGCCCCTGATGCCAGGGACAGGGAGGAGGCTGCCCGGGGGTGGCTGAGCCTCTGATGCCAGGGACAGGGAGGAGGCTGCCCGGGGGTGGCTGAGCCTCTGATGCCAGGGACAGGGAGGAGGCTGCCCGGGGGTGGCTGAGCCCCTGATGCCAGGGACAGGGAGGAGGCTGCCCGGGGGTGGCTGAGCCCCTGATGCCAGGGACAGGGAGGAGGCTGCCCGGGGGTGGCTGAGCCCCTGATGCCAGGGACAGGGAGGAGGCTGCCCGGGGGTGGCTGAGCCTCTGATGCCAGGGACAGGGAAGAGGCTGCCCGGGGGTGGCTGAGCCTCTGATGCCAGGGACAGGGAGGAGGCTGCCCGGGGGTGGCTGAGCCCCTGATGCTGAGGGGCAGGGAGGAGGCTGCCCGGGGGTGGCTGAGCCTCTGATGCCAGGGACAGGGAGGAGGCTGCATGGGGGTGGCTCCAGGCCTCAGAGGCCCCTCCTGGGCAGCGTAACCTCAGGACACCTGCTCATTTAGTCAGGACCGACCCATGTTCTCGTGGCCTAGACTTGAGGCATGGTTAGTGTTGGAGCCACGTCTGATCCCCATGGATCCAGAGCCTGTGGGGTCCCTGGGCCAGTCCTGAACACGAGCTCACATCCAGCAGGCTGTATAGACACCTGGGCGCCAGGCACTGAGAACAGAGCAGCACAGCCCCGCTTTGGCCCCATAGCTCCTCCTGCAGCCTCATGCGCGGGTCTAGCCTCTGCCAGCCCTGTCCCCAGCACCCCTCATCCTCTGTCCCCTGGGGGTCCCCGCTGTGCCCTGTCTCTGGACGTTGTCAGCCCTTTGGTCACACCTTGGCTTGATTCTCATGAGCCAGAGTGACTCCTCATCCTGATGGGTTCCCACCGGCCCCTGCCCTGCCAGCCACAGTCTCATCATCTCCCTGCTGGATGACAGCACCATGCCAGGGAGGCCTCGGCCCTTTGTTCACCATCGGCTCCCAGGGCCCAGGACGGGCCTGCAGCCGCCTGAGCAGAGCATTTGTACCCCCAGGAGAGCCTCTGGCTGCCAAGGAGGCCCTGGGCCACCTATCCCTCGCCGAGGTGGGCACAGAGGAGTTCCTGCAGAAACTGACCTCCCAGATCACTGAGATGGTATCGGCCAAGATCACGCAGGGTGAGGGGCAGCGGCCCGTGTGCCAGGGTCTCTGGGGTGTGTCCATGGTGGGTGTTTGGCCTGCCCCTGAGCCCTGGAGAGCCAGAGGCAGGCCGGGGTGACAATCCTTGCACCCCCAGCTAAGCTGCAGGTGCCCGGAGGCGACAGCGACGAGGAGTCCAAGACGCCATCTGCGTCCCCCCGGCACGGCCGATCACGGCCGTCCTCCAGCGTCCAGGAGTCTTCCTCGGAGTCAGAGGACGGGGACGCCCGAGGCGAGGTAGGCGGCTGGGACCCTCTGGGAGCAGGGCAGGGAGAGGCCCTGATCCTCCTGAATAGAGGTGCAGGGTGGAGGGGGCTCAGGAGGCAGGACTCCCATCGGACTCCAGGGAGGGGGCCCCACAGGGTGCACAGGAGGCAGGAACTGGTGAGAACAGGGCCTTCTCCGCACGGGCCCCAGCAGAGGCTTGCCTTCTCAGGAGGCCGTTTGTTTGGTTCATTCATTCTCTCCTTCATTCCTTCAGCGGACAATGTGTGTCAGGCCTCCAGTGTCCCAGGCACTCTGTTAGGGCTTGGGATGGGCTGGGGGTGGGGAGACGGTGAACAGGTAACGGATGTAGGCAGCCCAGGCCTGGAGTCCCCGGGGGCTGTGGTGACCTGTGGGGTCGGGGGTGGGCAGGGGAGGCCTCCCACACCCCTGCTGTTCTGCGTGTGCACGGTGAGTCTGGGGAGCCTGGCCCTGGGGCTGGGGATCTCGGCAGGCCTGGCTGGCACTTCCTGGGTCCCACTACCTCGGCACCCCCACCCCCTCAGATCTTTGATATCTACGTGGTCACCGCCGACTACCTGCCCCTGGGGGCCGAGCAGGACGCCATTGCGCTGCGGGAAGGCCAGTACGTGGAGGTCCTGGACGCCGCCCACCCGCTGCGCTGGCTGGTCCGCACCAAGCCCACCAAGTCCAGCCCCTCGCGGCAGGGCTGGGTGTCACCAGCCTACCTGGACAAGAGGCTCAAGGTACTGGATGCCCAGGCAGGAGGGTCCTCGGGGGTCCTGGGAGGGTCGTCCAAATGCCCAGGCAGGAGGGTCCTCGGGGGTCCCGGAGGCCCTGGGAGTGTCGTCCCAATTTGAGCGGCGAGAGCCAGTCCCCACAAGGCAAGGCCAGAGCTCAGCACCCCAACCACAAACTCCTCTCCCTTACCAGCTGTCGCCTGAATGGGGGGCCGCCGAGGCCCCCGAGTTCCCCGGGGAGGCGGTGTCTGAAGGCGAGTACAAGACGAGGCTGAGGTGAGCGGCTGCCGGGCCCAAGGCGGCGACGCTGGCGTCCCACCAGCTGGACCGTCCCCCAAAGCAGCTCTGGGTCCAGGCCCCAGCACTGGAGGTCTTGGGGTCACGGTCACGCTGATTCCTCTGCGGGGGCCTCTGAAACACCGCTCCTGTGTGAGCCTGTTGGGGATGGGTGAGGGCCGAGGACAGCAGAGCAGGCCCAGAGCTGCCTGGGTTCCCACAGCTGCCCTCCCGGCCTCTCGCTGGTGGGACCCAGCTGGGTGGCTTCCTGGTGTTGGGGCCTGCCTTTTTAGAGAGGGAGCCTCTCTGCACCTGCTCTCCCGCTTCCTGCAAGCAGGCGACAGACCGCAGGTGGCAGGAGGTGCTCCAATCTAGCAGCTGAGGGAGCGGGGCCTCGTGGCCCGCAGTCCCTGTGCGGGAGGCAGGAGCTCCCGCGTCCCTCACAGCGGCCCCCTCCTGCCCAGCTCTGTGATCCAGGAGCTGCTGAGCTCCGAGCAGGCCTTCGTGGAGGAGCTGCAGTTCCTGCAGACTCACCACCTGCAGCACCTGGAGTGCTGCCCCCACGTGCCCGCGGCTGTGGCCAGCCAGAAAGCAGTCATCTTCCGCAACGTACAGGACATCGGCCGCTTCCACAGCAGGTGGGTGGGGACGGACACACGCACACACGCACACCTCGTCCACGGGCGGACACTCTGTGGGGCCAGGCCTCCTGCAGGTGGGTGGGTGCGGACACACACACACACACACGCGCACACCTCGTCCACACGCGGACGCTCTGTGGGGCCAGGCCTCCTGCAGGTGGGTGGGGACGGACACACACACACACACACCGCGTCCATGCGCGGACGCTCTGTGGGGCTAGGCCTCCTGCAGGTGGGTGGGGACGGACACACACACACACACGCACACCTCGTCCATGCGCGGACGCTCTGTGGGGCCAGGCCTCCTGCAGGTGGGTGGGGACGGGGACACACATACACACACACGCACACTTCGTCCATGCGCGGATGCTCTGTGGGGCCAGGCCTCCTGCAGGTGGGTGCGGACACCGCGTCCATGCGCGGACGCTCTGTGGGGCCAGGCCTCCTGCAGGTGGGTGCGGACACACACACACACACGCACACACGTGCACACCTCGTCCATGCGCGGAAGCTCTGTGGGGCCAGGCCTCCCACAGGTGGGCTGGAGCCAAAGAGGAAGAGAACCTGTGCTGACTTTGACTTGATTTACCCCTTGGTGCACCTTCCCTCGAAACCCAGACGTGTGTACCTGGCTTACTCATGGGAAGGCCTGTGGCATACCCACTGCTGACATGTGCATGCACACCCTCGCACGTGTACACGCATGAACACATACATGTGTACAGGTACCGTCTTTAACAGCACACACCCATGTGCATGGCACGTGCACATCTGTAGATGCACACACACCCACATGCACGTGCACATCACCTGTGTGCAGAGGCATGCCTGGTACGTCATACACATGGACTCGTGTACGTCTCCATGCTTTATGCACATGCACTTTTACATACCCTTTCATCTGCACACTTGTGTATACATGCACCGAGCACGCAGCGCCTCCTTCCCCCGCCACCTGTGTGCAGCCACATGCATATTCATACATGTGTGCATGCCTCTACAAATGCGTGCATACGATATTCATGTGTGCTTTCGTACACGGCACACAAGCACTTCCCTGCATGCCCACACGTCTGCACACTCACTCTCAGGTCCCAGGAGCCACAGGGCCGCAGCCCTTGTGCAGGGGCCAGCTTCCTCCCAGAGGTGAGGGCTCAGGACCGGGCCGTGGGGCACGGGCTGAGTCCTGACGCCATCCCCCTCCATGGCAGCTTCCTGCAGGAGCTGCGGCAGTGCGACACGGACGACGACGTGGCCATGTGCTTCATTAAGAACCAGGCGGCCTTTGAGCAGTACCTGGAGTTCCTGGTGGGGCGCGTGCAGGCTGAAGCGGTGGTCGTCAGCACAGCCGTCCAGGAGTTCTACAAGGTGCCCTGCCTGAGCTCACGGGCTCCCTCTGAAGGCTCAGTGAGCCCAGCCATCCTCCAAGGCTCATCCTGGCCTGACTGCATCAGAGCCTCTGCCCACAGCCTCCCCGTGGCCCCCTTGGGCCTCCGTTCTGAAATGGGGGCAGAGCCGCATTTGCAGCCCTGTGCTCCTGGGCAGGCCGCTTCAGCGGCGGAGTCCTGTGCTTGTCACCTGTCAAGAGGTGATGACAGCTGTCACTCAGGGCGCAGGGCTGTGACCCACCCTCCAGCTCTCAGGGACTCGCCATCAGGGAGCCTCCCATTCCTGCCCTAAAACCCCGTTCCCGGTTCCCACAGAAATACGCGGAGGAGACCCTGTCGGCAGGAGACCCCTCTCGGCCCCCGCCGCCGCCCCTGCAGCACTACCTCGAGCAGCCGGTGGAACGCGTGCAGCGCTACCAGGCCTTGCTGAAGGTGGGCCCCGCCTCCTTGCCCAGGCTGGGTCTCTCGGGGTCCAGCTGTGGGGCAGCCTGAGCCCTGACGTCCGTCCCGGCCCCAGGAGCTGATCCGCAACAAGGCGCGAAACAGACAGAACTGTGCGCTGCTGGAGCAGGCCTACGCCGTGGTGTCCGCCCTGCCGCAGCGTGCCGAGGACAGGCTGCACGTGTCCCTCATGGAGAACTACCCCGGCACCCTGGAGGCCCTGGGCGAGCCCGTCCGCCAGGTCGTGGAGGGGCCGGGGCGCAGGCGATGTGGGTGTGGGGTGCTGCCAGGAGGTGGGGGCGCGCGCATCAGTTGGGCAGGGCGCTGGGCCCGTGGGTGGCCTTGGGGTCTGCACGCTGGGCGTCCTGGCCAGCCATGGGCTGACCGCAGCCCACACCCTCCCCAGGGCCACTTCATCGTGTGGGAGGGCGCGCCGGGGGCCCGCATGCCCTGGAAGGGCCACAACCGCCATGTGTTCCTCTTCCGCAACCACCTGGTGATCTGCAAGCCCCGGCGGGACTCCCGCACCGACACCTTCAGCTACGTGTTCCGGAACATGATGAAGGTCTGCAGGCGCCGCGTGGGGCCCCCGTCCCTCGGCTCCGTGGTGATGCCGCTGGTCCGGGGTGGCCCGTTTCCTTGTCGGGGCCCACCTCTGTTGGGGATGGTCCAGCTGTGTCCCCTCCCTGCGCTGACGCCCTCCCCAACCCACAGCTGAGCAGCATCGACCTGAACGACCAGGTGGAGGGGGACGACCGTGCCTTCGAGGTGTGGCAGGAGCGGGAGGACTCGGTGCGCAAGTACCTGCTGCAGGCCCGGACAGCCGTCATCAAGAACTCGTGGGTGAAGGAGATCTGTGGCATCCAGCAGCGTCTGGCGCTGCCCGTGTGGCGTGAGCGTCCACCTCCCCGGGGGGTCGGGGGGCTTAGCCAGGGTGAGGCACCTGAGCCTGTTCCTGCAGCCACACGGGTCCTTGCCCAGGTGGGTGTGAGGGGTGGGCTTGGTCCCGGGACAGGCAGCTCAGTCCCGGGACAGGCAGCTCGGCCAGCTTGCGGCGTGTGATGGCTACGGCCTGACGGGGAGCCCTGGGGCTGGGTGTTGAGTCGGCCCTGACCCGAGGTGGGGGACACCGTGGGAGCCCCAAGCACAGGGCACCCACCCGGATTGTGTCAGGGGCTGTGAAGGGTCTGGCAGCCAGGGTGTGAACAGAATCTTCCCCCAGGCCCACCCTGGTCTCTGCTAAACACACACCTGCCGCATGCACCTGACTCCAGATGGGGACCTTGGATGAGGGATGACAAGGGACAGTCCCCATAGTGGCCACACCATTGGATGCGGGGCTTGTGGCACAGGGCAGGTGACCTGCCAGGTGCACCTGGGGGTGCCGCAGCCCGACATCCCCCCACAGAGCACTGAGGGCTGTGTGTTTCCTCAGGGCCCCCAGACTTTGAAGAGGAGCTTGCCGACTGCACGGCTGAGCTGGGCGAGACGGTCAAGCTGGCCTGCCGCGTCACGGGCACACCCAAGCCCATCGTCAGCTGGTACAAAGGTAAACCCAGAGCCAGGGGCCACAGCCTTGCTGTCCCAGATGCTGGCCCTACCAGCTGAGAGAAATGGGCTATGAGGGCTGGGGGCCCAGTGTGGGGTTTGGCCAGGTGTCTGGGGCATGAAGGACAGGCCTCGTACATCCACTTGCCACCCACTTTCCAGCATGGCAGGGACCCAGAGATGCAGAGGCATGGAGAGGAGGGAGTGGGGATCTCGAGGAGGACTCGGCTCTGCAAAGCTGTTAGTCCCACGGTCAGGTCTGACTGCAGCCAGAGGGCCCAGTTAAAGTAGCGGCTGGGAGAGCCGCCTAGGGAAAGATCCGGGAGGCGCTACACACGGGCTTCCGGGTGTCCCTCCCAGGGGCGCCATCTCTCCCAGCGACAGCACATGACACGCACAGGGTGGAGCCAACCAGCGTTTTCCCCAGCCCTGGTGTCCAGGGTTTTGCGGGCTCAGCCGTGGAGTCGTGGCTCCCTGCTCTGTAGCGGGCCTTGGGCTTCAGCCCTTCAGGAGGCCAGGCTGGTGCTGCATGGGCCAGGGACCCCGGGAATCTCAGAAATCCACGGTCAGCACAGATGGTCCCGTGTGGGAACAGCCGCTCTTACCAGCCAGGACGTCCCAAGAGCCCGAGGTTACCTCCCAGGAGCGGGGGCCTCTCTCTGGGCAGCATCCGTCCTCCCCTGGGCTGGAGCTGTGTCGGCTTTGAGCAGCGGAGGGACAGAGAGTTTGGCTCTGTCAGTCATCTGCCACCTTGGTTGTAATGCCAGGAACCTTCTGGGGAGGGCCGAGAGGGGACCTGGGACGCCAGCCTGGGAGCCGCCCTGGGAGCTGGGGGACTGGGCTCAGGGGTGGCTGTGGACTCCAGGGGCATGTTGGAGGCCGATCCGGCCCATTTGTTGATGGGGTGGCTGGCCATGTGGAGAGAGCTTGGCATCCAGATGTGCGCACAGTCGGGGCTGGACATCTGCCGGTGGGGGGGTTCTGTTGACAAAGGGTGGTATGCAGACAGGCAGGGTGGGAGGAGGAAGCGCCAGGCCTGGGAGGACCCTGCAGAGTCAATGCCTGTGGGGATGCAGGCGGAGGGGCCAAAGGGCGGTTGGAGAAGTGCAAGTAAGGCTCAGGAGAGGGTGTGGCCAGAGGGGGTGTGGCCAGAGAGGGTGTGGCCAGAGACCACAAATGGTCAGACTCGCAGAGCATCTGACCTGCCAGCTGATGCAGCGTGCGTGTGGAGGGGTGAGGCCCGAGCACCCAGGCTTGAGAGCTCCCACTTCCAGAGTCTCGAAGAGGCGAGCCCAGGGGGAGGAGCGGCCAGGGAGGTGGGGGCCCAGGAAGCCAGCCAGGGAGTGGGCAGGGGTGCCCAGGGCTGCCGGGGTCCCCAGAACTGTGGAATCTCCCATTCTACCCCTCATGCATGTGCAGGTTGGCCTATCACGATTTACGTACATACACATCACACACACTTGTGCACACTTAGAGACACAGAAATACATGGTACATCTCATGCCACACACATTACACATGCATGTATGTTAACACTATACATGGAATACAGAGATACACATCACACAGATACTACACATACATGCATGGTATACAATACATACATTCAGATACCACACATGAATATGTATACAGGTACACATATGTACACGCCACAAACACATGCATCATGCACAGTGCACACTACCTGCGCCTACGCAGTGACAGATATATACATAGATACCTGCAAACATCACTGTGCACATACATGGCTACAGGCACACTACACACAAGTACGTTACATATTTCACACAGCTACACATGTACACACTGCACACATATACGTGTGCATATTAGAGACGTGCACACACATATGTACACAGCCACATACCATAACACACATGCACAGATCCATGCAACACATACATGCTAACCAGACCCCACACATGCATGTTCATAAACACCATACGCTGGGCCCACCCCAAAAGAGTCACCAACCCTTGCAGGGTCAGGTGTGTGGTTTCCACCAAAGTCCTGCAGCATGCTGAGGGTTTGATTTTCAAAAATGGTGTCTGGTGGCCATGTTGGGGACAGAAAAGTCCAAAACCCCAAGGGGTGCCTCCCATTGCCAGAGACCCCAGTGGACAGAATGACGACTCTCAGAAACCCAGAGTGCGTGGGAGTCGTGGCGTGGAGCCCGCAGGCAGAGCGTGTGCCGCAGCCTGTCCGCTCTCAGCCCACTCAAACCTGGCTGGCTGCGGGGAGCAAGGCTTGATACCAGCAGCGCCTTAGGGTCTCACGTCGTTACCCACGCCCCGGTTTCCTGAGGAGGTGATGGAGCCGGGTGTTAGCCACACGCAGGGGGTGCCCCATGGGAGAGAAACCCTGACTCTTAAGAGGCACGGAGCGGTTTTGATGGGACTGCCGGTACATGTGACCATGCTGTGCTCCGGAGATAGAAGACTTCCTACCTGGGATGCAGATACGCCGCCTCCCGGGAAAGGGGTGGAAGGGCTTTGCCTCTGTTGCCCTGCGACGCACAGCCAGGGAGCAGGGCATCTCCAGCTCCACGCACCTTCCTCTTTCCCCTCCACTGTCAGCATCGTGCTCCGTTCTAAACCTGGCCGTGCCTTTGCTCAGAGGTTGAATGTGGAATCTGAATTCCAGGTAGAAGTGTTTTCTCGAAGCAAGATGAGGACAGAGCTGCCAGTGGAGCCCATGGGATGGGCTCGGCGGGGATGGGACGAGACGCGCTGAGGGCGTCAGCACAGCCGCTTCCTGAAGTTGCCGTCAAGGGGTGCAGAGATCTGAGGTGGTGGCTACAGGGTTTCTGAAAAAAATTAGTTATTTCTGAGCCAGGCAGGGTGGCTCACGCCTGTAGTCCCAGCTATGTAGGAGGCTGAGGTGGGAGGACCACTTAGCCCAGTTTAAGACCAGCATGGGCAACATAGTGAGACCCCGTCTCTACAAAAAATTAAAAACTTAGCTGGGCGCGGCAGTGCACCTGAGGCTGCAGTGAGCTGGGATCGCCCCACTGCACTCCAGCCTGGACAACAGAGCAAGACCCCGTCTCTAAGAACATATATGTTAAAGTTCTATACAAATCAGAAGTCAGTGCTGGTCATGCCCTTTGTGATTTAAGCAATCTGTGGCACAAACCCGGCCCTATTGGAATGCGAATTGATGCCTTTTATCTATTTGGACATTACACGTGGGAAGGAGTTCACACCGAGAGGCCTTGCCTTCCCGTCCCTCGCCCGGGAAGGAAGCATGCCCTGGCCAGAGAGGTGTGGTCAGTGCGTGTTCACAGCAGCGTGATTTACTCACATTCTTCAGATATTTGTATTAGAAGGCCATGCACTTGGAGGCGTGAGGATGGGGCTAGTGGAGTGGGGGTGAGGCTTAGGCCCCTGCTGCCCTGGGGAGACTTTGGGCCGCTGTGTTCCCTGCAGGGGCTGGTGCAGGAGAGGAAGCGTGGAGTGGGTGTGGGCAGCGATTCCGAGAAGGGGCTGGAGCCCCTAGGCTGGGCAGGAAGGGGTGAAGAGGGGTCAAGTGCGTGAGCTGCCGCTAGGGGATGGCCTGTGGGGTTCAGGTCCCTCAGCCTGGCCCCTGCCTTGAGCTAGTGGCCAAGGTGGACAGAAAGAGAGACGGAGTAAGAGACAGAGACAGAAAGGCAAAGGGCATAGGGAGAACGAGAGAAAGGGAGACAGAGGCAAAGGAAGGTCAAGTCCGCGACGGAGACAGAAAAATTGAGACGGAAATGCAGTGCTAAGGGGAGCTCGAGCCAGCCTCTCCATCCCGGGTTGCAGGTCAGCCTGGAGCCTGGCCCTGAGCCACAGCCGTGAGCCCACCATCCCCTCCCCACCCATGATTGCGGCCCCCAGCCCAGGCCCAGCGTCTCGGCCCTGGTGGGGTGAGCCCTCGAGGTCCCCACCTGGGTGATGGCTCCTGCGCATCCTTTCCAGACGGGAAGCCGGTGGAGGTGGACCCCCACCACATCCTCATCGAGGACCCCGACGGCTCGTGTGCGCTCATCCTGGACAGCCTGACCGGTGTGGACTCCGGCCAGTACATGTGCTTCGCGGCCAGTGCCGCTGGCACCTGCAGTAGCCTGGGCAAGATCCTGGTGCAGGGTGAGCCCGGAGGCCTGCCCAGGGGAGGAGCCGCCCTGACTGCCCACCGTGGCAGGCCTGGCTGCGGCGGGGATTGCCGGGGGCTCATAGAGGGTACTGGGAGGCGGGGACCTGCAGCCCTTCGCTGGCATCGCCCTCAGCTTCATCAGGGCAGCTGTGTGTGTGTGACTGTGTCTGTCTTTGTCCTTTGATCTCTGTGCACGTCATTTTCTATTTCTCCATCTCTGTGTTTATTTCTCTGTCCCTATCTCTATCTCTGTATTTCTCTCTGTCTCTCCATCTCTGTGTCTGTTTCTCCGTCTCTGTCTCTGTGTCTCTCTGTATGACTTTCTGTCTCTGCCTTTATCTGTGTGTCTCTGTCTCTCTCTCCCCTCCACAACCCCACAGTCCCACCACGGTTCGTGAACAAGGTCCGGGCCTCGCCCTTTGTGGAGGGAGAGGACGCCCAGTTCACCTGCACCATTGAAGGCGCACCGCACCCGCAGATCAGGTGGGCCCAGGCCTGCCCGGGGATGGGTGTGGGGGCCGGCTCCTGCCTGGGGCACGGGGCATGGACAGTGTGTTCCCAGGTCAGGGGTGGGCTGGACATGGCCACCAGTCTTCAGCTGAGAATGGGCTTTGGGGACTCTGGATCATTCTGGATGTGGGCTCCTCAGCCAGAAGGACACGGCCAGGCTGGGTCTTGGCTTCTGGAAGGGTGGGCTTAGGACCCTGGGGGTCTGGGGGCAGCGCAGTGTGGTCCTGAGCACAGGGAGCACAGCTGGGGGTGGCCCTCAGACAGGGCATAGGCAGAAGGTGGCCGGAGCCCCGCCTCACGTGCCCTCTGGGCCGATTCCAGGTGGTACAAGGACGGGGCCCAGCTGACCCCTGGCAGCAAGGTCCAGATGCTCAGTGATCCCCGCAGCGGCCTGCTGGTGCTGGTGATCCGGGCAGCCAGCGAGGAGGACCTGGGGCTCTATGAGTGTGAGGTGAGCGGTACAGGAACGGGCCCTGCTCTGGGGCCCAGGCTCTCCTTGCTGGCCATCCTCTGGGGTCTCCTCGTGGAGGGGCTGAAGAGCCCAGAACTGTCCTTAAGGTCGGGGCCTCTCAGCAGAGGCCAGAGACCACCAGACCACTTTCACTCCACATCACAGGCCAGAGGCCACCAGGCCACTATCATCCCCCATCACAGGCAGAGGGCCACCAGGCCACTGTCACCCATCACAGGTAGAAGGCCACCAGGCCACTGTCACCTCCCATCACAGGCGGAGGCCACAAGGCCACTGTCACCCCATCACAAGCAGAGGGCAACCAGGCTACTGTCACCCCCCATCACAGGCCAGAGGCCAGTATGCCACTGTCACCCCCATCACAGGCCAGAGGCCACCAGGCCACTGTCACCTCCCATCACAGGCCAGAGGCCACTGTCACCCCCATCACAGGCAGGTGGCTATCAGGCCACTGTCACCCATCACAGGCCAGAGGTCAGCAGGCCACTGTCACCCCCATCAGTCTGGGGGCCACCAGGCCACTGTCACTGTCATCCCTGGCCACACCACTGCTCCATGCCCTGGCCTTATTCTTCCTCTGCCCTGAAGCCTCTCCTCTGCTCTCACGTCAATCTGGATGCCTCATTCCCTGCTTCCCTGGCCATTTCAAGGATGCCACTTGGTTTTTGCCTTTGGGGGGCCTGGTGTGGCCTCATGAATTTTGTCGTTCATGTCAGATGGAGTGTCAGTAATCCCATGCAGCCTGGCCCCGCCAGGTGCCTTTTCCCTGTGGAGACGTCCAGCCTGTGGGTGGACAGAGCTGCCTTCTGCTCCAGCCCCTGTGTCTGCAGGGCCCAGTCCTCCGGTCTGTCAAGGCCTGCGGTGGTCAGAGTGGCTGTGTGCCAACTGCGGGTGCCCTGGGCTCCAGACTCTTCCCGGGGCACTTGTCTGGCCGCCACCCTCCCGTGTGGTGCTCTTGCTTGTGAAGCAGAGACCTGGCTCTTGACTTGCACTGTCTGATACCCTCACTACTGGCCAGACATGGGGATTTACATTTAAATTTAAATCAGCTCAAGTTAAATCCAAAGCTGGGTGCTGTGGCTTACGCCAGCAATCCCAACAATTTGGGAGGCCAAGGCAGGAGAATCGTTTGAACCCAGGAGTTTGAGACCAGCCTGGGCAGCATATTGAAACCCTGTCTCTTGAAAAAAAAAAAAAGCCATTAAATGAGCCAAGCACAGTGGTGCACACCTGTGGTCCCAGCTACTCAGAAGTTGAGGTGGGAAGATCCCTTGAGCCTAGGAGATGAAGGCTGCCGGGAGCTGACATCGTGCCACTGCACTGCAGCCTAGGCCACAGAACGAGACCCATCTCTAAAGAATACATAGAATTAAGTTAAAGAGTCTGTGCCCCGGCCAAACGTCCCATGCTCAGAGCCGCATGTGGACGGGGCAGATGGAGAGCATCCTCGTCACTGCAGAGGCCCTGGCGCCGTGTGGTCCCCCAGGGATGCTGTGGCTGGCCGGGGCCCTTCCCCTTGGGGAAAGACACACCAGGGTGGGGGCTGCCCATGCTCCAGCGTGGCCCCAGGGAGAGGGCGCTGCCCATGGGGAGCCCTGGGCTCTGAGCGGCCCTCCGTCCTTGCAGCTGGTAAACCGACTGGGCTCCGCAAGGGCCAGTGCGGAGCTGCGTGTTCAGAGCCCGGCACTGCAGGCCCGGGAGCAGCACCACCGAGAGCAGCTCGTGGCTGCCATGGAAGGTAAGTCCCACCCCTGCCCTCACCACCAAGGTGACTCCCGCGGCTCAGACCAAGGCTGGACCCTCACGGGCCTGGCCGTGTCCTGGGGCATGACTCTCACCCTTCCCAGTCAGGATCTGCTGCCTGGAGGACTCTGGAGGAGGAGCTGGGCTGGCATCTTGGGGCAGGGAGAGCCACAGACGGGAGATGAGGAGGCCGCTGTGGGCCAGGTGCAGGTCCCAGGTCCCAGCCCTGGCTGGAGGCAGCACCTGTGTGGGCTGGTGGAGGGCGGGCCCTGAGCCCAGAGCCCCGGTGGAGGTGGAGAGGCCACTCTGGGTGGGCGTCATTCCCAAAGCCCTGCTGCCATCCTCGGGAGGGGACGTGTGTGCGTGGAGGCCAGGCCTACACCCAGGGCAGCTCGCGGGCAGCGGGCAGATTGCAGCAGGAACAGTAGGAAGGACGTCTCTGTGGAGGCCAGGCAGCTGGGCCCCAGCCTGGCTCCCAGGAGAAGGGGCAGGTATCAGGGGCCTGGCCCCTCCACTCAGGGTAGGGCTGGCTGTGGAGGCACCTGGCCTGGTCTGGGGCTGCTCCGGGGTCCTGGGAGGGCCTTGGGCTGCAGAATGACCTCACCAGGGATGGAGGGTTGGGAGAATCACCAGGGATGGAGTGGGAGGGATAGGCGGGGCGCATCACCTCACTCCTCCCAGATGCTTTGTGCAGGGCAGGGGCAGCCATGGTGGGAAGGGGGTCATCGGGCATCCGTCGTGGGCTCCCAGTTGGAGCTGCCCCTCTAGACAGGTGATGAGCCTCCCATCCCTGGGGACATGTAAGCGGAGGGACACCGGGCGGAACCACAGCTCCCACTGAGGACGGGTTGGAACGTGTGTCCTCCAAATCGTAAACACTGGCTACTGCATTCCAGCTCAACTGTCTCTCGGGGCACAGTGTCTGAAAGCCAGGTGCTCATCTGGGTCCCACAGAGTTTGGCCATCTTTGATGCCCTCCATGACCCTCAAGGAGACCCCTCCGTTGCCAGGCAGGGGTCCTTGTTCCTCAGCCCCCACTGCGAGTGCCCCACGTCTGACGTGTCTCTGGGGCCCCGTGACATCCGTCAGCCCCACAACCTGGTGGCCACAGCACCTCACAGAACCGCTTCTGCAGCCACCGCGCCCCAGCCTCTCACAAGTCCCGTGTCTTGCGGCCACGGAAGTGCCAGCAGGGACACTCGGGGCTGCCTCTTGCCGGTGACAGGAATGTCCTCTGCAGTCGTCGCAAGTCTCTCTCTGGGTCTGGAGGAGGGGTGGCAGGGAGAGAGGCCACCCGTGCCGGACAGGGCGGCGGCACCTCCGCGCGAAGAACCTGGAGCTGGAGCCGGCGCCTCCCCGCTTCTAACCCCTGCCTGCTGCTTCCTCTCTAACCCGGCAGCTCTGCAGCCCGAACGGGCCCTGCCAGGCCTGTGGGGCGGGCGCTGCCCCCTCGCTCGTGAACCACGCTGCGCACGGCTGCACCCCTCCCGTGGTTGCAAATACTCAGGTCTACAGCCGATCAGGTGGCAGTTTAGGTCCATGAGTGAAGGTGCCCGGAGCGTATGGGCCCAGAGGCGCCAGACTTCAGCCCCAAGTGCAGGGAGGATGATGCGGGAGGCCCTGGGTTTTCCATCACTGTGCAGTTCCCAGCACTGGCCAGCAGGTGGCGGACACACCAGCTTTCTCTGGGGTCAGGCTAGTCCAGGCACACAGAGCCTTGGCTGAGCGCATGGCTCACGCCTGTAATCCCAGCACTTTGGGAGGCCAGGGCGAGCAGATCACAAGGTCAGGAGTTTGAGACCAGCCTGACGACATGGTGAAACCCTGTCTCTACTAAAAATATAAAAATTAGCCAGGCATGGTGGCGCACGCCTGTAATCCCACCTACTCACGAGGTTGAGGCGGGAGAATCACTTGAACTCGGGAGGCGGACGTTACAGTGAGCCGAGATCATATCATTACACTCCAGCCTGGGCAACAAGAGTGAGACTCTGTCTCAAAAAAAAAAAAAAAAAAACCACACGCAGCCTTTTGGTTGGATCGCATCCTGTCCTCCCATGAGCTCTCTCCCTGTGAAATCCACACCTACACATACGTATGCATGTGCACGCACACACACAAATGCACGGTACCTGTGGCTCCCACCAGATGTGGGTATTCCCTGGCATACATGTGCCCCTCCTGAGATGGGCATAAAGCCTTTCTCCACATGGCAGTCTAGCAAAGCACACAGTGCCCCACCCCGACCCAGAGCTGTGAGGCTGTGTGCCCCAGCCCACGTCAGTTGACTTTTCTGGGCCTCCTGCTAGGGGTGCTGAGGAGGGTCACAGATGCGAGGCTGGTGGTGGCCCGTGGCCTGCCCACTAGCCAGCTGGCCAGGGCTGGGAGGGGCCATCTTTATGCCCAGATGATTCTGCCCAGGAGCTGCAGGGGAGGAGTTCTTGAGGTGACTGGGAGGAGGAGCTGCCTGATCCCAGATGCGTCCCATTCCGTCACAGGAACTGCAGGCCCCATCCTGCTGGCTCTGGGGAGGGAAGCAGTCAGGAAAAGCAGGAGAGACCATGGGGTGTGTTGACCGAACTGAGGTTGCTCCTATAGGGAGATTGGGCTGCCCGCCCACTTGGAGCTCGGGACCCTGCGCAGCATCCCCGGGGCTGTTCTTGGCAGGACTTGTGTGGCCTCGTGCCACAGAGCTCAGATATGCCACTTTCAGGACTCTAGAGTCCCTCCCCCTGAGGATTTTTTGTGACAGGCCCCGGCTGTCTCAACCTCAGTGTGGCTGCCGGCTCCCTGTGCAGACACAGGCCACCGCTTTCCCTTCCAGGACTCGGCTTCTATGTCTGAGAAGTGGGATTGTAGGTCTGACAATTTCACAGGGCTCCCTCAGCACATGGGTCGAAGGAGAAGCTGGGACTTCTGTGCAGGGAGCATAGGTAGGGCCCTCATTCTCCCCACAGCCCCTGCAAAACCCTCGTGAGGGACAGAAAGTCCCGCCTTCATGAGAGGATGCACTGTCCTCAGTCCTCATTCTGCAGTCACTCAGAGCAGGCACTGTCACCTCCACATCAGAGACCAGGGAACTGAGGCTCTGAGCAGACAGCCTGGCCAGGGACAGCTTAGCTGGCAACTCCACTGCTGTGCCACTCAGACAGCTCAGGCCCCAGCCCTGGCTGGTCTGTAACCCTCGCTATTCCGACTGTTTTCTTTGTAGTCACTGAGCAAGAGACTAAAGTCCCCAAGAAAACCGTCATCATGTAAGTGCAGGCGTGTTTCTAGCCTTCCTCTGACTGCTGTGCATCCTGCATGCCACTGACCTGCCTGCATCATGCCCGTGTGGCCCAGCCACCTGCTTGCCGCCCGCCTGCTCACATAACATTCACCCTCTGAGTGCCAGCACCATACAGGTACCCACAGACACTCCACACGTAACCGCCCTGTCCCCGGACCCGCAGGGCCCTCTGCCAGCACCGTGCAGGTAACCACAGACATTCTACACATCACCACCCTATCCACGGGCCCTCAGCGCCCTCTGACTACCAGCACCATGCAGGTACCCACAGACACTCCACATGTCACCACCCTGTCACCAGGCCATCAGCGCCCTCTGCCAGCACCGTGCAGGTACCCACAGACACTCCACACGTCACCGCCCCGTCCCCGGGCCCTCAGCACCCTCTACGAGCACCGTGCAAGTACCCAGAGACACTCCAAACGTCACCACCCTGTCCCGAGGCTGTCAGCGCCCTCTGCCAGCACCATGCCGGTACCCAGAGACACTCTACACATCACCGCCCTGTCTCCAGGCCCTCAACACCCTCTGACTACCAGCACCGTGCAGGTACTCACAGACACTCCGCACGTCACCGCCCTATCCCCAGGCCGTCAGCGCCTTCTGCCAGCACCGTGCAGGTACCCACAGACACTCCACACGTCACGGCCCTGTCCCCGGGCCCTCAGCACCCTCTACCAGCACCGTGCAGGTACCCACAGACACTCCACACATCACCACCCTGTCCCCAGGCCGTCAGCGCCCTCTGCCACCACCGTGCAGGTACCCACAGACACTCCACACGTCACCGCCCTGTCCCCAGGCCCTCAGCGCCCTCTGCCAGCACCGTTCAGGTACCCACAGACACTCCACACGTCACCGCCCTGTCCCCAGGCCCTCAACACCCTCTGACTGCCAGCACGGTGCAGGTACCCACAGACACTCCACATGTCACCACCCTGTCCCCGGGCCCTCAGCGCCCTCTGCCAGCACGGTTCAGGTACTCACAGACACTCCAGACGTCACCGCCCTGTCCCCAGGCCGTCAGCGCCCTCTGCCAGCACCGTGCAGGTACCCACAGACACTCCACACGCCACTACCCTGTCCCCGGGAACTCAGCGCCCTCTGCCAGCACCGTGCAGGTACCCAAAGACACTCCACGCGTCACAGCCCTGTCCCGGGCCCTCAGCGCCCTCTGCCAGCACCGTGCAGGTACCCAAAGACACTCCACAGGTCACAGCCCTGTCCCGGGCCCTCAGCGCCCTCTGCCAACACCGTGCAGGTACCCATAGACACTCCACACGTCACCGCCCTGTCCCCAGGCCCTGAACACCCTCTGACTGCCAGCACCGTGCAGGTACCCACAGACATTCCACATGTCACCGCCCTGTCCCTAGGCCGTCAGCGCCCTCTGCCACCACCGTGCAGGTACCCACAGACACTCCACACGTCACCGCCCTGTCCCCAGGCCCTGAACACCCTCTGACTGCCAGCACCGTGCAGGTACCCACAGACACTCCACACGTCACCGCCCTGTCCCCAGGCCCTGAACACCCTCTGACTGCCAGCACCGTGCAGGTACCCACAGACATTCCACATGTCACTGCCCTGTCCCCAAGCCCACAACGCCCTCTGGCAGCACCGTGCACGTACCCACAGACACTCCACACGTCACCGCCCTGTCCCCAGGCCCTGAACACCCTCTGACTGCCAGCACCGTGCAGGTACCCACAGACACTCCACACGTCACCGCCCTGTCCCCAGGCCCTGAACACCCTCTGACTGCCAGCACCGTGCAGGTACCCACAGACATTCCACATGTCACTGCCCTGTCCCCAGGCCGTCAGCGCCCTCCGGCAGCACCGTGCAGGTACCCACAGACACTCCACATGTCACCGCCCTGTCACCAGGACCTCAACACCCTCTGACTGCCAGCACCGTGCTGGTACCCACAGACACTCCACATGTCACCGCCCTGTCCCCAGGCCGTCAGCGCCCTCTGCCAACACCGTGCAGGTACCCACAGACATTCCACATATCACCGCCCTGACCCCAAGCCCTCAGCGCCCTCTGCCAGCACCGTGCAGGTACCCACAGACATTCCACACGTCACCGCCCTGACCCCGGGTCCTCAGCACCGTCTGACTACCAACACCATGCAGGTACCCACAGACATTCCACATGTCACCGCCCTGTCCCCAAGCCCTCAGCGCCCTCTGCCAGCACCGGGCAGGTACCCACAGACAGTCTACACGTCACCGCATTCCCCAGGCCCTCGGCGCCCTCTGACTACCAGCACTGTGCAGGTACCCACAGACACTCCACACGTCACCGCCCTGTCCCCAGGCCCTCAGCGCCCTCTGCCAGCACTGTGCATGTACCCACATACATTCCACATGTCACCACCTTTTCCCCAGGCCCTCAAAACCCTCTGCCAGCACCGTGCAGGTACACACAGACACTCCACACGTCACCACCCTGTCCCCAGGGCCCTCAGCATCCTGTGACCAGCACTCTGCAGGTACCCACAGACATTCCACATGTCACCGCCCTGTCCCCGGGCCCTCAGCGCCCTCTGACAGCACCGTGCAGGTACCCATACACATTCCACACGTCACCACCCTGTCCCCAGGCCCTCAGCACCCTCTGACTACCAGCACTCTGCAGGTACCCACAGACATTCCACATGTCACCACCCTGTCCCCGAGCCCTCAGTGCCCTCTGCCAGCACCGCACAGGTACCCACAGACATTCCACATGTCACTACCCTGTCCCCGGGCCCTGAGTGCCCTCTGACTACCAGCACCGTGCAGGTACCCACAGACATTCCACACGTCACTACCCTGTCCCCAGGCCCTCAGCGCCCTCTGACTGCCAGCACTGTGCAGGTACCCACAGATACTCCACACGTCACCACCCTGTCCCCAGGCCCTCAGCACCCTCTGACTAGCAACACTCTGCAGGTACCCACAGACATTCCACACGTCACCGCCCTGTCCCCAGGCCCTCAGCGCCCTCTACCAGCACCGTGCAGGTACCCACAGACAGTCCACACGTCACCGCCCTGTCCCCGGGCCCTCAGCGCCCTCTGCCAGCACCGTGCAGGTACCCACAGACACTCCACACGTCACCGCCCTGTCCCCGGGCCCTCAGCGCCCTCTGCCAGCACCGGGCAGGTACCCACAGACGCTCCACACGTCACTGCCCTGTCCCCAGGCCCTCAACACCCTCTTACTGCCAGCACCGTGCAGGTACCCACAGACACTCCACACGTCACCGCCCTGTCCCCAAGCCCTCAGCGCCCTCTGCCAGGACCGTGCACGTACCCACAGACATTCCACACGTCACCACCCTGTCCCCGGGCCCTCAGCGCCCTCTAGCTACCAGCACCGTGCAGGTACCCACAGACACTCCACATGTCACCGCCCTGTTCCCAGGCCGTCAGCGCCCTCTGCCAGCACCGTGCAGGTACCCACAGACACTCCACACGTCACCGCCCTGTCCCCGGGCCCTCAATCCCCTCTGACTGCCAGCACCGTGCAGGTACCCACAGACACTCCACGTATCACCGTCCTGTCCCCAAGCCCTCAGCGCCCTCTGCCAGCACCGTGCAGGTACCCACAGACACTCCACACGTCACCGCCCTGTCCCCAGGACCTCAACACCCTCTGACTGCCAGCACCGTGCTGGTACCCACAGACACTCCACATGTCACCGCCGTGTCCCCAGGCCGACAGCGCCCTCTGTCAGCACCGTGAAGGTACCCACAGACACTCCACAAGTCACTGCCCTATCCCCAAGCCCTCAGCTCCCTCTGCCAGCACCGTGCAGGTACGCACCGACACTCCACACGTCACCACCCTGTCCCCAGACCCTCAGCACCCTCTGACTACCAGCACTCTGCAGGTACCCACAGACATTCCACATGTCACTGCCCTGTCCCCGGGCCCTCAGCGCCCTCTGCCAGCACCGCGAAGGTACACACAGAAATTCCACATGTCACCACCCTGTCCCCGAGCCCTCAGTGCCCTCTGCCAGCACCGCGCAGGTACCCACAGACATTCCACCTGTCACCACCCTGTCCCGGGGCCCGCAGTGCCCTCCGCCAGCACCGCGCAGGTACCCACACACATTTCACCTGTCACCACCCTGTCCCCGGGCCCTCAGCACCCTCTGACTACCAGCACTCTGCAGGTACCCACAGACATTCCACACATCACCGCCCTGTCCCCAGGCCCTCAGCGCCCTCTGCGAGCACCGTGCAGGTGCCCACAGACATTCCATATATCACCACCCTGTCCCCGGGCCCTCAATGCCCTCTGCCAGCACCGTGCAGGTACCCAAAGACATTCCACATGTCACTACCCTGTCCCCGGGCCCTCAGCGCCCTCTGACTACCAGCACCGTGCAGGTACCCACAGACATTCCACACGTCACTGCCCTGTCCCCAGGCCCTCAGCGCCCTCTGACTACCAGCACTGTGCAGGTACCCACAGATACTCCACACGTCACCGCCCTGTCCCCAGGCCCTCAGCACCTTCTGACTAGCAACACTCTGCAGGTACCCACAGACATTCCACATGTCACCACCCTGTCCACAGGCCCTCAGCGCCCTCTGCCAGCACTGTGCAGGTACCCACAGACACTCCACACGTCAGTGCCCTGTCTCCGGGCCCTCAGCGCCCTCTGCCAGCACCGTGCAGGTACCCACAGATCCACACGTCACTGCCCTGTCCCCAGGCCGTCAGCGCCCTCTGCCAGCACCGTGCAGGTACCCACCGACACTCCACATGTCACCGCCCTGTCCCCGGGCCCTCAGCGCCCTCTGCCAGCACCGTGCAGGTATCCACAGACATTCCACACGTCATCACCCTGTCCCCGGGCCCTCAGCACCCTCTGACTACCAGCACCGTGCAGGTACCCACAGACACTACACATGTCACCGCCCTGTCCCCAAGCCCTCAGCGCCCTCTGCCGTAACCGTGCAGGTACCCACAGACAGTCCACACGTCACCACATTCCCCAGGCCCTCGGCGCCCTCTGACTACCAGCACTGTGCAGGTACCCACAGACACTCCACACGTCACCGCCCTGTCCCCAACCCTCAGCGCCCTCTGCCAGCACCGTGCACGTACCCACAGACATTCCACATCTCACCACCCTTTCCCCAGACCCTCAAAACCCTCTGCCAGCACCGTGCAGGTACCTACAGACACTCCACACATCACCACCCTGTCCCCAGGCCCTCAGCACTGTGTGACTACCAGCACTCTACAGGTACCCACAGACACTCCACACGTCACTGCCCTGTCCCCAAGCTCTCAGCGCCCTCTGCCAGCACCGTGCACGTACCCACAGACATTCCACATGTCACCACGCTGTCCCCGGGCCCTCAGCGCCCTCTGACTACCAGCACCGTGAAGGTACCCACAGACATTCCACATGTCACCGCCCTGTCCCCAAGCCCTCAGCGCCCTCTGCCAGCACCGTGCAGGTACCCACAGACATTCCACACGTCACCACCCTGTCCCCGGGCCCTCAGCGCCTTCTGACTACCAGCACCGTGCAGGTACCCGCAGACATTCCACATTTCACCGCCCTGTCCCCAAGCCCTCACCGCCCTCTGCCAGCACCGTGTAGGTACCCACAGACAGTCCACACGTCACCGCATTCCCCAGGCCCTCTGCGCCCTCTGACTACCAGCACTGTGCAGGTACCCACAGACACTCCACATGTCACTGCCGTGTCCCCAGGCCCTCAGCGCCATCTCCCAGCACCGTGCATGTACCCACAGACCTTCCACATGTCACCACCCTTTCCCCAGGCCCTCAAAACCCTCTGCCAGCACCGTGCAGGTACCCACAGACACTCCACAAGTCACCACCCTGTCCCCAGGCCCTCAGCACCCTGCGACTACCAGCATTCTGCAGGTACCCACAGACATTCCACATGTCACCGCCCTGTCCCCG
The DNA here is from genome assembly GCF_030222135.1 of Aotus nancymaae. Lineage (NCBI taxonomy): Eukaryota > Metazoa > Chordata > Mammalia > Primates > Aotidae > Aotus > Aotus nancymaae. Next base: position 31,177,532 of record NW_026988445.1, on the reverse strand, counting down.
GGCCCTCAGCGCCCTCTGCCAGCACCGCGCAGGTACCCACAGAAATTCGACACGCCACTACCCTGTCCCCGGGCCTTCAGTGCCCTCTGCCAGCACCGCGCAGGTACCCACAGAAATTCCACCCGTCACCACCCTGTCCCCGGGCCCTCAGTGCCTTCTGCCAGCACCGCGCAGGTACCCACAGACATTCCACATGTCACCATCCTGTCCCGGGGCCCTCAGTGCCTTCTGCCAGCACTGTACAGGTACCCACAGAAATTCCACCCGTCACCACCCTGTCCCCGGGCCCTCAGTGCCTTCTGCCAGCACCGCGCAGGTACCCACAGACATTCCACATGTCACCATCCTGTCCCGGGGCCCTCAGTGCCCTCTGCCAGCACCGTGCAGGTACCCACAGACATTCCACATGTCACCACCCTGTACCCGGGCCCTCAGCACCCTCTGACTACCAGCACCGTGCAGGTACCCACAGACACTCCACACGTCACTGCCCTGTCCCCAAGCCCTCAGCGCCCTCTGCTAGCACCGTGCACATACCCACAGACATTCCACACATCACCACCGTGTCCCCGGGCCCTCAGCGCCCTCTGACTACCAGCACCATGTAGGTACCCACAGACATTCCACATGTCACCGCCCTGTCCCCAAGCCCTCAGCGCCCTCTGCCAGCACCGTGCAGTTACCCACAGACACTCCACACGTTATCGCCCTGTCCCCAGGCCCTCAGCGCCCTCTGCGAGCACCGTGCAGGTACCCACAGATCCACACGTCACTGCCCTGTCCCCAGGCCCTCAACACCCTCTGACTGCCAGCACCGTGCAGGTACCCACAGACACTCCACACGTCACCGCCCTGTCCCCAGGCCGTCAGCGCCCTCTGCCAGAACCGTGCAGGTACCCACAGACACTGCACACGTCACCGCCGTGTCCCCGGGACCTCAACACCCTCTGACTACCAGCACCGTGCAGGTACCCACAGACACTCCACACATCACCGCCCTGTCCCCAGGCCCTCAGCGCTCTCTGCCAGCACCGTGCAGGTACCCACAGATCCACACGTCACCGCCCTGTCCCCAGGCCATCAGCGCCCTCTGCCAGCACTGTGCAAGTACCCACAGACACTCCACATGTCACCGCCCTGTCCCCGGGCTCTCAGCGCCCTCTGCCAGCACCGTGCAGGTACCCACAGACATTCCACACGTCACCACCCTGTCCCCGGGCCCTCAGCACCCTCTGACTACCAGCACCGTGCAGGTACCCGCAGACATTCCACATGTTACCCGCCCTGTCCGCAAGCCCTCAGCGCCCTCTGCCAACACTGTGCAGATACCCACAGACATTCCACACGTCACTGCATTCCCCAGGCCCTCGGCGCCCTCTGACTACCAGCACTGTGCAGGTACCCACAGACACTCCACACGTCACCGCCCTGTCCCCAGGCCCTCAGCACCCTCTGCCAGCACCGTGCACGTACCCACAGACATTCCACATGTCACCACCCTTTCCCCAGGCCCTCAACACCCTCTGCCAGCACCGTGCAGGTACCCACAGACACTCCCCACGTTACCACCCTGTCCCCAGGCCCTCAGCACCCTGTGACTACCAGCACTCTGCAGGTACCCACAGACATTCCACATGTCACCCGCCCTGTCCCCGGTCCCTCATCGCCCTCTGCCAGCACCGTGCAGGTACCCATAGACATTCCACATGTCACCACCCTGTCCCCGGGCCCTCAGTGCCCTCTGCCAGCACCGTGCAGGTACCCACAGACATTCCACATGTCACCACCCTGTCCCGTGGTCCTCAGTGCCCTCTGCCAGCACTGTGCAGGTACCCGCAGACATTCCACATGTCACCCGCCCTGTCCCCGGGCCCTCAGCGCCCTCTGCCAGCACCGTGCAGGTACCCACAGACACTCCACACGTCACCGCCCTGTCCCTGGGCCCTCAGCGCCCTCCGTGGTCCCGCCAACTCCGCATAGTAGACTTACTCCGCACACTAAACAGGGGTTCATCCACGGTTTCCTCAGGAGCTAGGCCCGAGCTGCTTTCCTCAGTGGGTCGGAGACAGGTTCTAATTTCAGCACCCCGGGATTCACGACAGTGCTGGCCCCCAGAGCTTCCTGTGACGGACACGTTCTATAGCTACACTGTCCACTGCAGTAGCCGCCAGCCACGTGCGTCTGTGGAAGCATCCGGAATGTGTCTAGTGATTGAAGAACAGATTAAGTGTTCATTTTTGTTCATCTGAAGTTAATGCACACAGTTCAGTCATAGTGGACGTCCCCACGCCCCACGTTCCCCTTTGGAAGATGGGGAAACTGAAGTCCAGGGGGAAAGGAGGTTAGCGCCAGGTGGCTAGTGACGAAGCTAGTGGAGGCCCCACTTCCCCGGGGCCACGCCCACCGTCCCTTTCTCCATCCTTCGGTGCCTCCAGGATTTAGGAAAATCACACGTTCCTACTGAAGTAACGCTGGAGGACCACAGCTGGGCGAACCCGCACAGCGCAGGGCTGGTTTTGACCTGCAGCATCTGAGAAGACCTCAGTAGGAGGGTGTGCAGGTGGGAGTGATGGGAGAGCTTGCAAAAGCCAGGAGGCAGGAAAGACTGTGCTTCCTAAGGCCAGATGGCTAAGGAGCTTCAGGATGGGGAAGCTTCGAGTCCCCAGGGCCTACAACCTCCCACAGGGGCCTTCAGTTGGCCGTATTACAGGAAAAGCCCATTGCAAACGTTTACTGAGACCCTGGGTTCACCCTTCCTTGGCTTTCTCCCTCCCCCACTCCAGCAAGTTGCTTTGCTGATGGCACCCCACAACAGATGGGGCTGCCTGGGTGCTGCTGAGTACCCCATTCCCGGAGACGTGCAACCACGCCAGGGCCTGGCATAGGCTAGTTCTAACATTTGTCCCTTTGAGAACGCTATCATCATCTACATTTTATGGATAAGAAAGCAGAGCAGAGATGAAGCCAGAATGCCCCGCTGGCAAAGCTTCCGAGGCAACTCATGCCTTGGACCAGGGAGGACCAGCATACAGGCTTAGGAAGGTGGCAACCCTCACCCTGCAAAGAATAATCTGCCCTCAGCTGGAGGAACGGAGTGAGGCAGTGGCACAGGTCCAGCGTGGAACCCAAGGGCAGACCCACAGGGAGAGGCGCGGGAGTGGGCAGTGGACCTGAGAGGGAGCAGGGCTTGGAGAGACTCCCTGCCGCGTTTGCGGTCACAGCACAGGATGTCATGTGTCCTTGTGGGGCTGGCAGTGAGCCCAGCATTTTGGAGGTATTCAGGGGTCACCCCCCACCTGCTGGGCTGCACTCAGCTCACCACCCGCATCCGCAGATCGGGCAACATGAGGTGAGCAGACAGCGCCTGGCCCGGGCTCCCAGCAGCAGGCCGACTGCCCCAAAGCCTGGGCGAGACGGGAAGCAGGCCCGTGGGCGCGAGGCGGCCACATCTGAGCCTCGGCTTCCCCGTCGGTTGGGTGGAAGCTCTCGCTCCATCTGTAGTAGTGGAGGGCTGGAGGGTGCGGAGCCTGTCATTGCTGGCACCCTGAGGGCTGCTCACACATCTCTAGCTCGTCCCTGGGAGCAATTGCTTCCAGACGGAGCCCCGAGTTAGGCAAAAGCGCAGCTGAACAAGAGCGAGACACTACCTCGGAAAGACAGCTGGCGGTAGCACACCTGGTGACAACTGTCACCTCATACATGCCACACCCCTTGTGCCGAGTCTGAGGGAGGTGCAGGGCTGAGGGCAAAAGGAGAAACAGGCAGGGAACTGGGAGGCGGATGTGTCGCTCAGCACCTTCTGTTTCCCTGCATGTTATGCAGTTTGCCCTCACGGCCCAGCAAGGTCAGGGCACTGGGTGCCGGACGAGGACCTGGGCTGGCTGCTGTGCGTCTCCCTCTTTGACCCTCTCTGTCCCTCATAAAGTGAGATCAGACCCTCTCCCAGGTTACTGCAGAGTCAGACACAAGAGCTTGCAGAGCTCCCGCCAGCGCCCGTGCTCAGCCGCCCTTGCATTCTGCCTCCGTCAGTCCTCCCCAGCCCCATTTTGGGAGATGGAGCCAGGCATGGGGAGAGGCTTGTCTGAGTCACACGGCTCGTTGTGGCCAAGCCAAGTCTGGAGCCAGGGATCCACCCTCAGCCCGAGGCCTTTCCGGGCCTCACACTCGGACCCAAAAGGCCAGGAGAGCAGGTCACAGGCCAGGGTACTGCGACAGCCTCCCAAATGTCAGCCCTCGGGGCCCGAGCTCACCCTACGTGGCGCCCCTTCCCGTGCCCCTGCGGCATGGGCCATCCAGCCCATTCCTGGCCAAGAATTTTTGGGGCGGGCAGGCCCTGCCCTATAACAGTTGGCCGTGCTCCGTGCCTCATCATACAAAGCACAAAGCCTGCTGGTGGGATGGACCTGGAGGGGAGACTGGCACTGGGGCCACTGCAGTCAGGACGTGACCTGGTTTTTGGAAGCACTTGCCTGTGCGATGCGGCACGGGCCTCCCCGCGTACCTCGCCTTGTTTGCAGACCTGCACAGCAGAGCCTGAGGTTGGCCACCTGGGACTTTGTGCTGTTCCTCTGGTTCTATGCGGGGGTGGGGGCTCCGCAGGCTGGGCTTACTCGCATGTGTAAGAGTTCTTTGTGTGCTCTCACCGCTCGCTTGCTGGTTCAATAATCTGAGCTCTCACACTGCCCTGGCAACCCTGGGTGCTGTGCCCATCTTCTCTCGGGCCCTCTCCTCCCTCCTCCAGAGAAGAGACCATCACCACCGTGGTGAAGAGCCCGCGTGGCCGAAGACGATCCCCCAGCAAGTCCCCTTCCTGCTCGCCTTCTCGCTGCTCTGCCAGCCCGCTGAGGCCGGGCCTCCAGGCCCCCGACGTGCTGTACCTGCCGGGGGCTGGCCAGCCCCGCAGGCCAGAGGCAGAGCCGGGCCGGAAGCCCGTGGTGCCCACACTGTACGTGACGGAGGCCGAGGCCCTCTCTCCAGCTCCGCCCGGGCTCTCGGGGTCCCAGCCCCAGTGGGTGGAGGTGGAGGAGACGATTGAGGTCCAGGTGAAGAAGACAGGCCCGCAGGCGGTGTCTCCCACCAGAGAGGTGCCCCGGAGCTCGTCGGGGCATCTCTTCACGCTGCCTGGTGCGACCCCGAGAGGGGACTCCAATTCCAACAACTCCAACAACAAGCGGCTGGCCCAGGAGGCCGGGGGCACAGCCACCGTCGGCGCCAGGGAGCCGCTCGCCTTCCGCGTGGATGCTGGGGGCAGTGTGGACTGCGCCGCTTCTGGCACGGGCAGCCTGGAGCCGGAGGAGGCCGGCGTCACCCCGGAGGAGGAGCGGGGAGAGGAAGAGGGAGACGCAGACACCTTTGTGACGGAGGAGCGCCGGGACGCACACAGCCTCAGGGACCGTGACCCCAAGATCCTCACGCGCGACGGCCGCGTGCTGACGCTGGCTGACCTGGAGGACTACGTGCCTGGGGAAGGGGAAACCTTCCGCTGTGGCAGCCCTGGGCCTGGCGCCCCTGACGACCCACCCTGTGAGGTCTCGGTGATCCAGAGAGAGATCAGGGAGCCCACGGTGGGACGGCCGGTGCTGCTTAGCGTGGGGCGTGCGCCCCGTCTCCGAGGCCCTCTTGGCTTCTTTATGCCTGCGCCTCGTGGGGCGTCGCCCCCGGGACCCCAGGTCCGTGGCCCCGAGCGCGCCTCCTTCCTCCTGCAGGAGGCCCCGGCCGGGCCTGTGGGCAGCGCTCCCCGGACGCAGTCTTTCTGCACCCGCGTCCAGCGCTCTGCAGGCAGTGGCCCGAGCAGCTTCACCACCGAGCTTTCCACCCAGACCGTCAACTTCGGGACAGTGGGGCAGACGGTCACGCTGCACATCTGCCCAGACAGGGACGGGGACGAGGCGGCGCGGCTCTGAGGCCGTGCCCAGGCAGCAGCCCCCAGGAGCCTGAGAGCCCCCCTGTCCCCGGCCAGGGCCCCTCCTACCTCAGTCACCTCCAGTCAGGAGGACTGAGTGGCGCCTGCAATGTCAGAGTGACCAGCTCAGAACCTCCGCTCTGGGCTGTTTGTCAGCCTGGCGGGAGCTCAGGGCTGTGACAACGGATGTCCCACGGGGCCTAGTCTACTCTCCTACCCCGGCCCCAGCTGCCAGGCCTGGCCTGGCCTCTCCTGCAGTCTTGGCGACTGAGACCCTTGGGTGGGCACCTTCCAGCTCTGTGGGCCTCCTGGCCTTCTCTGCAGAGTGGACATGAGGTCTGTGTGTGGGCAGCAGCCCCTGTCTCTCAGCAAGAATAAAGCGGCTTCCTGTGCACTTCTCCGACCCTCCTTGCCTCTCCACTGCGCGGTCCTGGGTCCCCTCCACTTGCAGCCCTCCAGGGAGCCCCTACCCTCACCAGCCCTCGACTAAGGTCCCTGGCTGGCCACTGCCTGTGGGGTTCCCACCCATTCTGGGGTCCCCGAGTGGACCTGCGGCAGCTGCTTCCCATCAGGGGCCATGCAGCTACCCACGGGGACACGAGGTGTGGTCAGAACAGCCAGTCACAGTCCTTCCTGGCATGCTGGGCGCCTGGCAGGCCTTCCCCAGGCCTGGGCAGCCAGGGCGGTTGTCACAGCAGACGCGGGGATGCGGTGACCCCATGGGATTTGGGCTCTCAGCATCAGGGGTCAACTTCCTTGTCTCTGGCTGGACCATTCTAGCACCAATAGACGACGGCCCTGAGCCCTCCAGCCCCGAGGGTGGCCGAGGGGTCCTGCCGACCGCCCTGGAGTGGGGAGAGTGGGGAGAGTGGGGAGGGTGGGGAGGGTGGGGAGGAGGGTGCCCTGGTCCTGTAGAAAGCATCCCGCGTCTCCTCTCCAGGCTGTTGACTGGGGGTGCAGCAGGGGTTTGAGAACACAGACAAGGAGGGAGGGTTGGGGCAGGTGACCTGCTGGACCCGCGTGCGAGGTGCCTGGGGGCTGGTGGCCAGGTCAGGTCGGGGGGAGCTGCTGAGGGGGAGCTGCCAGTGGGGCCGTGCCCGGCAGGGCTCCGGAGGACTCTGGCTGCCAGCAAGGGGCCAGGTGGGGCGGCCGGGGCAGGGTGGTAGGCGGAGAGGAGGGCAGATTTGGGTGACAGGTGGAGGACAGAAAGCTGCCCGACAGTGGGTGCAGGCATAGGCTGCCCTGGAAGGGAGGGACCGTCCCCAGAGAGAGGACCATGTCATGGCCGCCGGGACACCCACCAAACCCAAGCTTCCTCTACTCGCCTTGGCATCAGACCGTGCCCAGGTTCAAGGAGAGGCCAGCTCTGGTCGGGGGATTGTGATCAGTGGCAGAGCCAGGGCCAGGGGCAGGTGTCCAGGCCCGGCGGCTTCCCGGAGGCGGTGACACTCTCCCGAAGGCACCTGGGGAGGACGGGCCTGAGCTTGCAGGGGCTCTAGGAAGAGGAAGCGCCTGCTGCAGTGTGGGCCTGCGGTTCCTTCCCCTCTCTGTCCCAGGCCTCCACCTCCAGGCAGCCTCCTGCGGGGTGTGGGTCGGGAGGGGAGTCCAGTGTCGGCCAGCTGGGCAGCCTCGAGGATGGGCACGAGGCTCCTGGAGCCTGCTCTGCAGGCTACAGCCATCCCGGACCCCTGGGACTCAGCCCCTCTGCACTCATCTGCCTCTTCTACAGACACCACCCTGGAGAAAGCGGACCAGGTCACATCCGTCCTGGAGAGACTGCTGGGCTCCACGGTGCCAGAGTCCTCCACAGGGGACCTCACTGGCCCCGGCCCCTGCCCCGGGATGGCACCTGCACTCCAGGAAGCCGGCTCCCAGACCCCAGTCACCGGAACTTCAGAGGCACCCGGTGAGGCCCAGACGGATGCCGACCGCAAAGACCCCCAGGGGCTGACCCCGACCCCGACTACACCACGAGGGCTGCCCATCCCATGGGCGTGAGACGCCAGGCCCCAGTGACCCGACTTGGAACCCCAGGGGCTCCATGCACTGGGGGCTCCTGGGCAAAGCCTACCTTTCGCTTGGCCTCAGTTTCTCCATCTGAATCAAGGCACAGAATCGGTTCTGGAAGGTTCCTCCTGCTCTGAGTCTGTTCCAGAAGCCAGAGGCTTCCCGTGGTTGGCCTGTGGTGCTCCTCAGCGGACAGGAGGAGGGGGGAACAGAGGGTCAAAGGAGCAGATGGTGGGGGGTGGTCAGAAGCAGCCAGTGCCCCAGACAGACCAGACCAGACTGGCTGCGAGAGAGCCCGCTCTGTGTGTCACCCAAGCCACTTTCCCCAGGTGTCTGGGGTCTGTTATCACCCACGCCCCTTCCCCCAGGTGTCGGGGGTTTCTGTTATCACCCACGCCCCTTCCCCAGGTGTCTGGGGTCTGTTATCACCCACGCCCCTTCCCCCAGGTGTCGGGGGTTTCTGTTATCACCCACGCCCCTTTCCCCAGGTATCTGGGGTCTGTTATCACCCACGCCCCTTTCCCCAGGTGTCTGGGGTCTGTTATCACCCACGCCCCTTTCCCCAGGTGTCTGGGGTCTGTTATCACCCACACCCCTTTCCCCAGGTGTCTGGGGTCTGTTATCACCCACGCCCCTTCCCCAGGTGTTGGGGGTCTGTCATCACCCCAGCCCCGTCCCCCAGGTGTCGGGGGTCTCTGTTATGGAGCACTTTAATGGCTGCTGCTTTTTTTGTCTTTGGGACGGAGTCTCGTTCTGTCCCCAGGCTGGAGTGCAGTGTGCAGGGGTGTGACCACAGCCCACTGCAGCCTCAACCTCCTGGGTTTAAGTAATTCTGTCACCTCAGCCTCCCAAGTAGCTGGGACTACAGGTGTGTGCCCCCATGACTGGCTAGTTTTTTTATTTTGGGGTACCCTATGGGGTCTTGCTGTGTTGCCCAGGCTGCTCTCAAACTCCTGGACTCAAGCCATTCTCCTGCCTCAGCTTCCCAAAGTGCTGGGATTACAAGTGTGAGCCTGGCCCAGCCCTGGCCTCGCTCCAGCCTGGTCCTCAGGTCCCCAATCAAGGACCTTTTCTTAAAGGGACAGATGGTGCATCTGGGGAAACTGAGGCCTGGGTTGTGGGGAGCTCATCCCAGGCCCTGCTGCTCACTGCAGGTGGAGCCAGGTGTTCAGACCCTGCCTACAGGAGCACCCAGCTCTCCCAGCTGGAGGTCTGCGCCAGCCAGGCAGGGAGCCATGAGGCCGGGGGCAGGATGGCGGCCAGGCTCCTCCCTGACCCCGCCCCGTCCAGCGTCCTCTGCATCCTGCCTGTGTGTGCTTCTCGATCCATGCCCTTCTCCTCCCCGTCTGGTCCAGCCCCTGCCTTGGTCACTTTCACACAAAGGATTGTCCCAGCCCTGTGTACTGTGTCCCACTCGCTCTGGTCACCCCACCCATCTTGCAGGGCCTTAGCTCATGCACCCTCCCCAGCCATCCCTACCTGGTCGCATCACCTTGGAGAAAGGCCATCTGGCTAGAGCCAAGCAGGGTGACACCTCCAGGGCACAGTGCCCTCCCCAAGGACTGCACAGGGCAGCCCCTGCCATGATCTCATGCTTCATGCCCTGAGCACACTCCAGTCAGCGCTTCCAAGTCTCACAGTCCACACGCTGCCCCTGTGACCTCCCCAGGGCCAGGGGACACAGGGCTCAGGGCAAGCAGGCCACCTTCCCCCAGTGAGATGAGAGGGCCGGCCCCCTGGGTCTGCTTCCCCCCAGCAGGCACGGAAGCCCCCAGGCCTTCAGCAGGCACAGGCTCCTCCCTCCAGCTACCTGGGCACTGCGGGTATCCCGCTAGGTCCCACCTTGGTGAACATTTGCTCAGTGTGCCCATCAGGGAGTTGGTTGGACGCAGGGCCTGGCCCAGGAGAAGGGGCATGGCATCCCTCTCGCCCTGGGAAGTGATCACTTCTCATTCTCCTGGCCTGTCATCCTTCCCCCGACAGAGACTGAGGGCTGGTGCCCGCAGGGGAGGGACAGGCAGGCTGAGGCTGGGTCGGGGGTCTGGGAGGACCAGCTCTGGTCCTTACTCTCCCTCTGCCGCTTGGGTGCCAGGGGCACAGGGGCTGAGCAGACAGCCCCACCCGGGTGCTGCTTGGACTGTTCCGGCAGATCGAGGGCTCCCTCCCAGGCCTGACGCTCGTTCACTCTGCCCGATGCCACTGAAGAGTCGGCACGAGTTGGCCTGCCCTGCCCATGGCAGGCACCCTTCCCACTTGCCCGCCTGCCCAAAGCTCACGTGCACCAGACTCCTATAGCCTCCTGCTCTGCCTGGGCCACCACCCGGGGCTGTCCCCAGCCCCAGTCCTCTACCCAGTCCGCCCTGGGGGCCTCCTGACCTCTCCCTGTCGGCTGGGTGGAGCCGCGTTGAGGGCCCTACCTGTGGCCTCTGGGCAGCCCCACGGGGCAACGCCCTGACCCCCTGGGTCCTGCCCACCGTCTCTTGTGCAGTAGGAACTGTTCAATGCCCCTGCACCCACGGTGCTGAGACACAGCCGCCTGCCCTGCCTGGCTGTCAGGGAGCATTCTAGAGGGCAGAGGCCACGGCATCCGGCTGTCAGCCTGGTGGGTGGGCAGAGGCCTTGGGACTGGTGGTGCCAGCCCAGAAGTGGAGGGTGCCTGGCACGTGGGCTCTGCAGGGTGGCAACTGCACATGCTTGAGCTGTGGGCTGGGGACTGGGGTTGGGGCTCAGGGCCCCTGGAGCCCAACGCTCTGCCTGGGCTCGCCGAGCCTGGGATCGTGAGAACCTGCTACAGGCACCGCCCGGGCTCCCTCTCATGAGGCCTCGTCTCCCAGCAGCCGGGCCCCCGAGGATGCCACAGCCCCTCCTCCACGAAGCCCCAGAGCAGGAGCCGGAGGCCCGCGCCAGAGCCCAGGAGCGGACTGTGCCCATTCGGTAACCTCCCCAGACTGCTGCGTCCTGCAGCGGGGGCCAACCCCCCGGGGACATCCCCGGGCAGGCAGGGAGGGCACGTGAGCATGAGGTACCGGGTGGCCTCCCAGCCCTCACCACACTCCCTGCCAGCAGCCACGCCACGCAGGGCGGGGCAGGGAGGAGAGGCCAGGCTGGGAACAAGAGGTGAGAGGTGTGGGGGCCCCCGCCTGTACGTCTCATCCCAGAGAGGCTCTGCTGCAGAAGTGTTGGTGTTGAGCAGGGACCCCCCCATCCCATCAGAAGGCCTGGCTGCTCAGAACAGGTGAGGGCCTGGCAGAGCCTCACTCTGATTCCTAACCCCAGGATGGAGGGCGCGGCCTGGCCCGGGGCAGGCACAGGGGAGCTGCTCTGGGACATCCACAGCCACGTGGTCACGGAGACCACACAGAGGACCTACACGTACCGGGCCGTGGACACGCACACCGCACGTACGGAGTCGGGCCCAGAGGTTTACGAGTGTGATTCCCGTGCCCCACCCAGTGCTGGGGGCATTTGCACATCTGCAGAGGCCACCCAGCATGTCCCGGCCTGCCCCAGCCTGGGAGCCCCACATTCCACCTCACCGTGTTCCCTCAGAGGGGCCGGGACCTTCTGCCGGGGAGAGGCAAGTGGCGGTGAACTTGGTGTCCGTAGGACCCTGTCCCTGAGCGTGCAGCAGAGTCAGTGAGCTCTGCCTGGCCCGCTGAGGTCAGAGTGGAAGAGGCAGTGGTTCCATGGAAGCAGCACCCCTGACTGTCCGAAGCCTGGGTGGTCAGAATGGGGTGTGCTGCCCACAGTGTATCTCAGGCCCACCGACCACCCAGGCATGGTGAGCTGTGGCTGGCACCCAGGGGTCTCCACGGTTCCCTCCCTGCCCTTCCAGGGCCCCCATCCATGCAGGTGACCATCGAGGATGTGCAGGTGCAGACAGGTGGCACAGCCCAATTCCAGGCTGTCATTGAGGGCGACCCACAGCCCACGGTGACCTGGTACAAGGTAGGAGCAGCTCCAGGTGGGTGAGATTCAGGGATGGCCCTGGGAGCTGGGGAGCCCGTGGGAGGGACTGCAGTCCACACCGTGCACTTCCCCGACATCCCCTCCACACTGGACATGCGTCGGAAGCACTCTCAGTGAAGAGTGGGGGCGGGGTCCCCCAGGGTGGGCTGATGGCAGCCCTGCCGGTCCTGTGTCTCCAGGACAGCGTCCAGCTGGTGGACAGCGCCCGGCTTAGCCAGCAGCAGGAAGGCACCACGTACTCCCTGGTGCTGAGGGATGTGGCCTCGAAGGACGCCGGCGTCTACACGTGCCTGGCCCAAAACGCCGGCGGCCAGGTGCTCTGCAAGGCAGAGCTGTTGGTGCTCGGGGGTGAGCTGGCCGACCCCTCCCACACCCCAGGCTGTGTAGCTGGGCTGGCCGGGTGCAGGGCTCCGCTCCACGGGGCAACCTCCCTTCCCTCGGTGGTTCCTGGGTCGGGGTGGTTCCTGGGTGGGGGTGGTCCCACAATCTTGGGCCCAGGGAGCCCCTCCCATCAACACCACAGCACTGGGCTCCGTGTGGTCACCTTTGCCCATCCCAGTCGCTTCCCACTCCTTAGGGGACAGTGAGCTGGACTCAGAGCAGCAAAGCCCGCGGAGGAGGCTGCACTCCTTCTATGAGGTCAAGGAGGAGATCGGAAGGTAGCGCCCGGCCCCCTTTCCCCTGGACTGCTGACGGCCCTGGCCGCCAGGTTCCCTCACTCTCTCCCTCCTAGGGGTGTGTTTGCCTTCGTGAAGAGAGTGCAGCACAAAGGGAACAGGGTCTCCTGTGCGGCCAAGTTCATCCCCCTGCGGAGCAGAACTCGGGCCCAGGCGTACAGGGAGCGAGACATCCTGGCCACGCTGAGCCACCCGCTGGTCACGGGGCTGCTGGACCAGTTTGAGACCCGCAAGACCCTCATCCTCGTTCTGGAGCTGTATCCTGCCCTCAGCCCCTGGGAGGGCTTGAGCGGGGCAGGCCGGGGCTCGGAGGAGCCATGTGCATGGCATCCCCTGCCTGGCTGGGAATTTGGGGGGAGTCCCCTGGGGGTGCTGGTGGCAGCTGGCCCTGATGACCTGACACCCTCAGCAGGGATGGCGGGGGTTCTCCCCCACTCTGCAGATGGCCTCTTACAGAGAAAGGAGCTACCTGGCCGGGCTACTCTGGGGTTCACCCTGCCACCCATGGAGCCTGGTCTTGGGGTCACCTCTGGTGCTCTTGACAGGCTGTCAGCTGGACACACCCCCCTGCCCCAAGTCGGCATCCTCTTCAAGGGGAGAGGGTGCTGGATGGGCTCTGTGAAGAGTGGACAGGATGTCTCCTCCACCGTGCCACTGCAGTGAGTGGCCTCGGTCCCCAGGGTCAGGCTGCAGCCCCTCCCTCTCCTCAGGACTGGGTGTCATCTGGTGCTCAGAGGGATCCTGCCCCACCCTCCTCAACCCTGAGCATCACCACACTGCCCCCAGAGATCAGACATGCCCGCAGTCCTGGCCTCCTCATTGTGAGTGTGGTGTCCAGGGGCACACAGGTTCAGCCCCACAAGCCTGCTTTTCCTTGACGGGATCCCAGGTGCTCGTCCGAGGAGCTGCTGGACCGCCTGTTCAGGAAGGGCGTGGTGACAGAGGCCGAGGTGACTGGGCAGCCACCCACCACTGCCCCAGCCACACACCCTGCCCCAGCCCCCGCTCAGCCAGCCTCTGGGGCTCCCTAGGGCCTCCGGGGCTCTTGACCCCTTGGTTGGACTCGACAGGCCCCGCCACCCCACCTCACCTGGCCAGCTGACCAGCCCGGCCCTCCTCTCCCCTGCTGAGGGTCACGAGTCCACCGTATCTTCCCTGCCTTTGAGGGATCCCCTGGCTTAGGGGCACACAGGGCCCAGGAGGGCTTTGCACATCAGCTGCCGAAGCCAGGAGGCAGCTGGGCGTGAAGTGGAGAGGGAGGCTGGGGCGGGGCTCCCGCCTGAACAGCAGCCCCACATGAAGACGTTAAAATCTGTCACAGGTCAAGGTCTATATCCAGCAGCTGGCGGAGGGCCTGCACTACCTGCACAGCCACGGCGTCCTCCACCTGGACATAAAGGTTTGTGTGTCCCCACCCCTGTGCTCCCAGCCTCACCAAGGGCTTGCTTGTCTCCACAGACAGGGAGCTCACCACCTCCTGGCAGCCCTTTCAAGTGGGGCGTGGCTCTCGTGGAGCAGAGGCTGTCCTCAAATGGCTGTGCTGGGTGCACCCCACCCTGCCCCCCAGGCCTCCGAGTGTCCCCGCCAGGCCCAGCAGCCCCAGGAGTCACCCCCCTAGGGCACGGCCCTCACCCACGCCCAACTCTCCCACAGCCCCCCAACATCCTGATGCTGCATCCTGCCCGGGAAGACATTAAAATCTGCGACTTCGGCTTCGCGCAGAGCATCACCCCGGCAGAGCCGCAGTTCAGCCAGTACGGCTCCCCTGAGTTCGTCTCCCCCGAGATCATCCAGCAGACCCCTGTGAGCGAGGCCTCCGACATCTGGTGAGTCGGGGGCGCGGCTGCAGCTTCTCCAGGAAGCCAGTTCCCACGGCCAGCTGGGCCCTCCCCTCCACCCCAGGGAGGCAGCAGGCAGTCTACTGGTCAGCCGGGGAGGTCCTCCCTGAACCCGTCTCCTCCTCCAGCCCTGGGCTCTCCCCTTCCCTGTGTGTGTGCCTTTTACCTGCAGGCCTGGGGTGACAGTGTGTGGTTCTGTCTTGCAGGGCCATGGGTGTCATCTCCTACCTCAGGTGAGCAGAGCCCTGCCCCATCAGCTGCCTCCTCCAAAGCTGCCCCGAGGCCTCTCCCCTGTAGGCCCACTGAGGGCACGCGCACTGCTGGCTGCTCCCCAGATCAGAGACCGAGACCCAAGGGGCAGCTATCTTGGGAACAGGCAGTCAGCCAACCCTGATAAGAGCTTTCTGCCCAGTGTCTCAAACACCCTGTCATCAGAGGGCTGTGCCAGGTCACGAGGCAGCCAGGACGCTGCCCTGTAGGACTGGGGGTTGTCCAGCAGCCCCTCATGACGGCCACTGCTGCCCTGAGGATGATGGTGGAATAGACTGAGCCTGGACCTCCTCAGCAGGCTGATCTTGATCCCTGCCCAGACTGAGCCTGGATCCCCATTTCAGACTGAGGCTGACCCTAGATCCCTGCCCCAGCCTGGGCCTGGATCCCTACCTCAGACTGAGGCTGGTGCCACCCAAGCTGACTCTACATCCCTTCTGCAACCTGAGCCCAGATACTCACTCCAGGCTCGGCCTGGGTCCTCGGTCCAAGCTGAGGCTGGACCTCTCTGGGCAGATCAGAGAAACTTGCCCGGACTCTCAGAGCTACATGGGAGTGGGGCTAAGAGCCCCTCCACAGTCAGGGCTGCATCTGAGAGCCAGGCCTTCCCTCTGCCTTCAGCCTGACCTGCTCATCCCCGTTTGCTGGTGAGAGTGACCGTGCCACCCTCCTGAATGTCCTGGCGGGGCGTGTGTCATGGAGCAGCCCCATGGCTGCTCACCTCAGCGAAGACGCCAAGGACTTCATCAAGGCTGCGCTGCAGAGGGCCCCGCGGTGAGTGCGAGCCCGGCTTCTCCCGCCCCGGGGGCAGCTGACCACCTGGCCCTTGCTGAGCCTTCCTCTCCCCGCAGGGCCCGGCCCAGTGCGGCCCAGTGCCTCTCCCACCCCTGGTTCCTGGTGAGTACTGGGCTCAGCCGCACACCATGCAGGGGGCACCTGAGGCCAGGAGGGGCAGGGGCTCTGGGCCACAGGGCGAGTGAGCACAGAGCTGTAGCGTAGCCCAGCCTCTGCCCAGCCCAGAGGACCTTTGTCCCTGTGCATCAGTGAGAGACCCTCAGCCCCCGGCAGGCAGCAGGGAGAACTTTGAGGAGCTCTGGGACAGGGGTTCGTCGCCTTTGGCGTTTGCCGCCTGCCCCGCCTGGACATGTGGGGTGAGGGCTATGCTGTCCCGGATCCAGGGGATCCCAGGGCTGAGGCTGCGCCAGCCACCCAACCCCTCCCCGGCAGGGCTTTCACCATGGGAGGGGCCCATCAGAGCACCAGGGTCTCCCTGCCATGTGGCCGCCCGCTTCCGTCCTGTAGAAATCTGTGCCCGCCGAGGAGGCCCACTTCATCAACACCAAACAGCTCAAGTTCCTCCTGGCCCGAAGCCGCTGGCAGGTGAGCCCTGCCCGCCCGAGGAGGGACCAGCGAAGGGGAAACTGAGGCCCCACAGGGCTGGTGGTGCAGCTGGGAGTGCGGGAAGCGGGGAACTGGGGCTGGGCTCCTCTGAGCGTGCTGAAAGGAGGGCGGAGTCATCAGCTGGGCACAGCGGGGTGGGCAGAGGACCCCGGAGCTCCTGGTCTCCCCAGCTGATGCCCACTGCCCCTATGCGGTCCCAGCGTTCCTTGATGAGCTACAAGTCCATCCTGGTCATGCGCTCCATCCCCGAGCTGCTGCAGGGCGCGCCTGACAGCCCCTCCCTCGGCGTGGCCCGGCACCTCCGCACAGACGCTGGTGGCTCCTCCAGTTCCTCCTCCTCCTCCGACAATGAGCTCGCCCCGTTTGCCCGGGCCAAGTCGCTGCCACCCTCCCCGGTGACACACTCGCCGCTGCTGCACCCCCGGGGCTTCCTGCGGCCCTCGGCCAGCCTGCCTGAGGAGGCCGAGGCCCCAGGTCCGCCTGCGTCGCCCGAGGGTGCTGGGCCACCGGCAGCCCAGGGCTCTGTGCCCCGGCACAGCGTCATCCGCAGCCTGTTCTACCAGCAGGCAGGCGAGGGCCCCGAGCGCGGGGCCCTGGCCCCGGGGAGCAGGCGGCACCCAGCCCGGCGGCGGCACCTGCTGAAGGGCGGGTACATCGCAGGGGCGCTGCCGGGCCTGCGAGAGCCGCTGATGGAGTACCGTGCGCTGGAGGAGGAGGCCGCCAGGGAGGAGCAGGCCACTCTCCCGGCCAAAGCTCCCTCCTTCGAGACCGCCCTCCGGTTGCCTGCCTCTGGCACCCACTCGGCCCCTGGCCGCAGCCGCTCCCTGGAACATGACCCTCCGAGTACCCCTCGCCCCTCCCTGGGGGCCTGTGGTGAGGCACAGCGACTGCCTCCAGCCCCCTCCGGTGGGGCCCCTGCCAGGGACGTGGGGCCCCCTCAAGGCTCTGAGCAGCTTCCATCCACTGGAGGCCACCCAGGCACTGGTCAGCCAGAGGGGCCATCCCTGGACCAGCCGGCCCCTTTCTGTCACCCCAAGCAGGCTTCTGGCCCCCAGGAGGGCTGCAGCCACCGCTGGGCACTTGACCCCCACCCTCCTGGCTCCTTCCCTCCAGGATCTTGTGAAGAGGCTGCCTCAGAACCCTCGAGCCGCCTCCTGGGACACCCCAAGGCACCCCCTGCCCCAGCCCAAGCAAGCCCCCCGCTAGACTCTAAGATGGGGCAGACACCCAGCCCCTGCAGTTCCCCAGGGCCAGCCCCCCAGGCGAGCTCTTCCCAAGTGAGCTCCCACAGGACGGGCTCCCCGCAGGTGGGTGCAGAGCCCGGCCCCTCCCTGGACGCTGAGGGCGGGTCCCAGGAGGCTGAGGATCTCTCGCCCACCCTGCAGCGGCCTCAGGAGCAGGCCACCACGCGGAAGTTCTCCCTGGGGCGTCATGGGGGCTATGCCGGTGTGGCTGGCTATGGCACCTTTGCCTTCGGTGGGGATGCAGGAGGCATGCTGGGGCAAGGACCCATGTGGGCCAGGATGGCCTGGGCTGTGTCCCAGTCCTCGGAGGAGCAGGAGGAGGCCAGGGCTGAGAGCCCACTGCTCCAGGTCAGTCCAAGGCCCATGCCTGAGGCCGGCAGGACTCCCTCCAGGACCTCTCCAGAGCCCACCCCACGGGAGGACGCCGGTCAGGTCTCCCTGGTCCAGATCCGGGACCTGTCAGGTGACGCAGAGGCGGCCGACACAATATCCTTGGACATTTCCGAGGTAGACCCCGCCTACCTCAACCTCTCTGACCTGTACGACATCAAATACCTCCCGTTCGAGTTTATGATCTTCAGGAAAGTCCCCAAGCCGGCTCAGCCAGAGCCACCCTCCCCCAGAGCCGAGGAGGAGCTGGCTGAGATCCCAGAGCCCGAGTGGTCCTGGCCGGTCCAGCTGGGCCCCCAGGCGGGCCTGGAGATCACGGAGGGGCCGGAGGACATGGAGGCGCTGCTGGCGGAGGCCGCCGTGGGCAGGAAGCGCAAGTGGGTCTCGCCGTCTCGCGGCTTCTTCCGCCTCCCTGGGAGGCACGTGCCGGAGGAGCCCTCGGAGCTGGGGCTGCGTGAGAGAGTGAAGGCCTCGGTGGAGCACATCTCCCGGATCCTGAAGGGCAGGCCGGAAGGTGACCCCCCACCCACCCCACCCCAGGCGTCCTGCATGTCCGGGGCCCCCATTCTGCACCTGGGGTTATCGCACTCCAGGTGATGGCAGGAGGCCCTCGTGGTGCCCGCCAGGGTCCAGGTACCTCCCACACCTCCTGTCCCTGCCTCAGGGCTCTGAATCTTGGGGTCCCCTCTGCAGCCCTGACACCCCTCCCCATGGGGCAGCTGAGACCCAGCCCTGGAACCTAACATAGCTTCAGAGGCCCGGGGAGGCTGTAGGTGGGGTGCCCCTGGGGAGAGAATCGAAGGGGCCAGAGTCTTCCTGAAGGGGCCAGATCCTCCCTAACCCCCGAGTCCTCCCAGCTGGCCCCAGACCCTCCCTGCCCCAGACATCCTGACACTGGACCCTCCCAGATCCTCCTTGACTTCACAGTCGTCTCTGACCCCAGACCCTCCCCAACTCCAGACTTTCCCCCTGACCCCAGAGCCCTTCTCGATCCACAGGGTCTGGCCCCAGACCCCACCTTACCCCAGACCCTCCCTAACTCCATACTCTATCTGACCCCAGATCCTCCTGACCTCAGGCCCCCCCGACCCCAAAACCCTTCCCAACCCCATCGTTCTCCCGAATCCCAAAGTCCTCCCTGGCCCTGGACCCTTCAGACCCTGTGCGGGGAGGTGGGGAGGGTGCCTGCTCATCGTGTTTCCTCTGTCCTCCATGGCCTGGAAGTCTGGAGAGTGGGCAGCAGGCTGGCCGACCCCTACTCCTTCCTGTGCCAGCTGCTCGGGGTCCTTGCAGCAAGAGGCGGCTGGTGCTGCCAGGGGGCCGGCCTCCTGGCCATGACCTCCATCGGCCCCCTTCCTCCTGCAGGTCTGGAGAAGGAGGGGCCCCCCAGGAAGAAGCCAGGCCTTGCTTCTTTCCGGCTCTCAGGTCTGAAGAGCTGGGACCGAGGTGAGCAGGCCCAACACAGAGACCCGACCCTATCGACTCTCAGGGTCCCACCAGGGTGTCCAGACCAGTGGGGACCAAGCTTGCACTCACAGGGGTTGGGGAATGGAGGAGGGGCCCTGGTGGGTGTTGTGAGCTGAGCAGTCTTGGAGGACTTCCTGGAGGAGGTGGTGGTGGTACAGCTGGGCCAGGCTGGGGGATGGGGAGTCGGGGGAGCAGGGCTCCTCCTGGTATCCCCACTGCAGGGTCCAGGCCACGCTCTGGGACCTGGAGATTACCCCTGAAGGCTCACCTCACCCTCCCTCTTTAGCACCGACATTCCTAAGGGAGCTCTCAGATGAGACTGTGGTCCTGGGCCAGTCAGTGACTCTGGCCTGCCAGGTGTCGGCCCAACCAGCTGCCCAGGCTACCTGGAGCAAAGGTAAGAAGCTGTCCCAGGGGCTGGGGGCCGGGTGAAATCGGGTGAGTGGCCATTGCTGGCCCCACAGGATGCCTTGCTATCTGGAGGGAAACAGACCAGGGAGAGGCGTGGGGCCTGGCCGTGGCACGAGGCTCGCTCTATCCTGCTACAGATGGAGTCCCCTTGGAGAGCAGCAGCCGCATCCTCATCTCAGCCACCCACAAGAACTTCCAGCTTCTGACCATCCTGGTGGTGGCAGCTGAGGACCTGGGTGTGTACACCTGCAGCGTGAGCAATGCACTCGGGACGGCCGTCACCATGGGCGTCCTCCGGAAGGCAGGTGCGTGAGCTGCACTAGGGGTCCCACTGGGCCAGGCCAGAGGGGCTGGGCTGGGGCTGCTGGAACCCTGGTCCTGCATGGAATGCTTCCGGGGCTGTGCACTGGCCACTGTGGCATCCCCTCCCCCACCCTGAGCTGCCCGAGTCTCAACGGGGCCAAGTACCACACATGGCCAGGGCCCCAGGAGGCCTGAGAAGGTCAACACAGAGGTCTGAACGCACGGGCCGCCCTGGACTGGCAGCAGGCCCTGAGAAAAACAGCCGGACGCAGCTGCTGGCTGTACGGGGCTGGGAAGGAAGCTGCTGGGCCACCTTCCCCACCAGGGAGAAAGCCCAGCCCGCTGAGCGCTCACTGGGAGAACCGTTTCTCTGGTGCACCATCCCTTGCTCCACCTTCCCACGGTCCTTGCACGCCTATCCCTCCAGCCCAGGCGGGAAGCAGCCCGTTCTATATCTCAATCAAAGCACAGTTCCCTGGGGCGTTTCTGAGGTCATCAGGAGGAGAGCTACAGGCCTAGCTCTGGGATGCCCAGTCCAATGCCCTGGGGTGGGGGCGCCTGCCTGAACATGTGCAGGGCTGACCCGGGAAAGCCCCTCTGACCACAGCCGTGGCCCCTGCACAGCTGGTCACACCCAGGTGAACGGGGCAAGCCTGGCAGGGCAGACATCCCCCAGCCCCTCGCCAGGAGAGGCCCCTCCTACCAGTCCCTCACTGTGACTGGGTCCTGAATGAACAGGACCAGGGAGGGTGGCTCCAGAGCCCCAGTAGCTGCCAGGATGAGGCAGGGGCCAGCCGGGGAATTGCCCCTGGTGGCCTGGCGCACACCTCGGCGTCACTGACAGTGGGCAGCACCTTACAGAGCGCCCCTCGTCCTCGCCGTGCCCGGACATCGGGGAGGTGTATGCGGATGGGGTGCTGCTGGTCTGGAAGCCCGTGGAGTCCTACGGCCCCGTCACCTACATTGTGCAGTACAGCCTAGAAGGTACGGGCAGTCCCTGCGACCCGGCCTCCCGGGGCCCAGAGGCTCCAGCCGCCCCTCACATGCTCCTGTGCGGCCAGGCGGCAGCTGGACCACGGTGGCCTCCGACGTCTTCGACTGCTGCTACCTGACCGGCAAGCTCTCCCGGGGCGGCGCGTACACCTTCCGCACGGCGTGCGTCAGCAAGGCCGGCATGGGCCCCTACAGCAGCCCCTCGGAGCAAGTCGTCCTGGGAGGGCCCAGCCACCTGGGTGAGCCACACCACACTTGGGGCTCACGAGGTCCAGAGCCGGCGCACGCCCCGGCCTGCTCAGGGTTTCCATAGCTGTCCACTTCCTTCCGGGAGAGAGATGCTCCTGGGCTCGGCACGCGAGGCCTACATGCTCCAGGGACCACCTCGCCCCCAGCCCCCCCTCGCTCACCTGCATTCCCGCGCACTTGCTGGCGAGCACAGTCCCTTCTGCTTCACACTGGATGTCGGCAGTGAGTGCCCCACGCTGCCTCTAGCTTTGGTGGAGGAGTGCTGGGGTTGATTAGTAATGTCTGCCCTGGGCTTAGGCCCGGGAGAGAAGGCATGATTGCCATAGGTGGTCCATTCTCAACCCCCTGCAGCCCTCACGCCCACCCTCACTCAGGTTGGCTCTCACTACTTGCTGTACCCCCTCCCTCTCCCTGCACCCACACCCCCAGAACCTCAGGACAAGAAGTGGGAATGTGTAGGAGCTCAAGCCCCACTTGGCGGGACACAGTGGCTCACCCACTCTGGGAGGCTGAAACAGGCAGATCACCTAAGGTCAGGAGTTTGAGACCAGCCTGACCAACATGGAGAAAACCCATTTCCACTAAAAATACAAAATTAACCAGGTGTGGTAGCGAATGCCTGTAATCCCAGCTACTCGGGAAGCCCTGGCAGGAGAATTGCTTGAGCCTGGGAGGCGGAGGTTTCGGTGAGCCGAGATCACACCATTGCACTCCAGCCTGGGCAGCAAGAGTGAAACTCTGTCTCAAAAAAAAAAGAAAAAGGAAAAGAAAAAAAAAGAAGCCCCACTTGTGACTTGTCTGGGTGCCTGGGAAGGGGTCACTGGAGAGGTGGTGAGAGCTGGGGCTGTGGAGACGCCCCTCCACCCCCTCTAATCACCCATCCCTCCTCCCACAGCCTCTGAGGAGGAGAGCCAGGGGCGGCCAGCCCAACCCCTGCCCAGCACACAGACCTTCGCGTTCCAGACACAGATCCGGAGGTGCAGGGGCCTTGGGGGCTACGGGTGGGTGGAGCCAGGGCTTGGATCCCCCTTGCTGGGTACACCTACCTTCTCACTGAGTTGGGTTTCTGCTGCTCTGAGTGTTGGGGATGGAGGTGAGGGAACCACCCACCAGCCTGACCTCTGTTCCCCTGAGCAGGGGCCGATTCAGTGTGGTGCGGCAGTGCCGAGAGAAGGCCAGTGGGCGGGCACTGGCTGCCAAGATCATCCCCTACCAGCCCAAGGACAAGACAGCCGTGCTGCGCGAATACGAGGCCCTCAAGGGCCTGCGCCACCCGCACCTGGCCCAGCTGCACGCAGCCTACCTCAGCCCCCGGCACCTGGTGCTCATCTTGGAGCTGTGCTCTGGGCCCGAGCTGCTCCCCTGCCTGGCCGAGAGGTGAGGGCGGCCTGGGCTGGTGTGGCTGAGCCAATGCGTAGTCTGACGGACTGATGGATGCAGGCCTCTGGGGTGGGGCAAGGGGACCAGGCCCCTCTGCACAGCCAGCACCCCTTACAGCCCGCGGGGCGTGGTCTCAGCCCTGGCCCCGGTGGCCCCCACCCCGAAGTCTGGGCTGAGCAGCGTCTGCCCCTCCAGGGCCTCCTACTCAGAAGCTGAGGTGAAGGACTACCTGTGGCAGATGCTGAGCGCCACCCAGTACCTGCACTCCCAGTGCATCCTGCACCTGGACCTGAGGTCTGAGAACATGATCATCACCGAATACAACCTGCTCAAGGTCGTGGACCTAGGCAGTGCACAGAGCCTCGGCCAGGAGAAGGTGCTGCCCTCGGAGAAGTTCAAGGACTACCTAGAGACCATGGGTGCGTGTGTGGCAATTAGCGGGACCTCACCTGGGGGGCAGCAAGAAGCCCCCTCCCCTCCAGTGCTGTCCACCCCTCCCAGGTCCAGCACCACCCACCCAGCTTCGCACCTGGCCCACACACCTGTGCCCCCACCTGAGCCCACTCACTTATGCCCACCACCAGTGCCCCCACCTGAGCCCAATCACATGTGCTCCTCCCAGCTCCAGAGCTCCTGGAGGGTCAGGGGGCTGTTCCGCAGACAGACATCTGGGCCATTGGTGTGACAGCCTTCATCATGTGAGTCCTCCAACTTGGCTGGGGGTTGTAATGTGGGCGGGGCAGGCTCCCCCACCCACCAGAGGGTGACCTCTGGACCCCTGCACCCCCGTCCACCCAAGGGAGACCTCATGGCCCCTGCACCCCCATCCACCCAAGGGTGACCTCAGTGCACCTGCCTCCCCTCCCCCCGGTCTGCCCGAGAGTGACCTCAGGGCCCAAGCACCCACCACCCGCACAGGCTGAGCGCTGAGTACCCGGTGAGCAGCGAGGGTGCACGCGACCTGCAGAGAAGCCTGCGCAAGGGGCTGCTCCGCTTGAGCCGCTGCTACGCTGGGCTGTCCGGGGGCGCCGTGGCCTTCCTGCGCGGCACGCTGTGCGCCCAGCCCTGGTAAGGCGCGACCCTCCCAACACCCGCCTCGCCGCCCTCCCAGCCCTCTCCTTGCCGCCCCCTCCGTCTCATCCCGCTCCACCCCGCCACTCTCTCCCCTTCCCCCTTCCCCTTTCCCCTCCCCCTCTGGCCTCCCCCTCCCCTCCCCCCTCTCCTCCCCTCCCCCCTCTCCTCCCCTCCCCCCCTCCCCTCTCCCCTCTCCCCTCCCCCCTCCCCAACTCCTCTACCGCTGCTCGGCTGAGCCTCTGTCCCCCCCCAGGGGTCGGCCCTGCGCGTCCAGCTGCCTGCAGTGCCCGTGGCTGACAGAGGAGGGCCCGGCCTGTTCGCGGCCCGCGCCCGTGACCTTCCCTACCGCGCGGCTGCGCGTCTTTGTGCGCGAGCGCGAGAAGAGACGGGCGCTGCTGTACAAGAGGCACAACCTGGCCCAGGTGCGCTGAGGGCCGCCCGACCCCCCTCGCTGCAGACGCGCCAATAAAAGCACCCGGGCGCGGAGCCTCAGTCTCCAGGCGTCATTTTATTCTGGGCGGGGGGTGCGCGCTCTGCCCGGTCCTTCCGGCCTCGTCTGGGCCGCGGAGACGGCGTCCTTGGGGGTCGCTCCCTCCCTCCGCTCCTCCGCGCGCTCCGCCCCGCGGGGCGTCTCCATCCTCACACCCGCGTGCGCGTTTATTCTACCCGCCGTGCGCCTTCGCCGCCTCCACCACGCGGGCCTCCAGCCCGCCCCGCCGCTGGTTTCCAGAACTTCTCTGTCGCAGACGGTGCCCCGGGGAGAGTTCTCGGGCAAAGCGTGTGAGCGAGGGCGGGAGCCGCGGGCCGTGATCCGCTGGCGGAGACGAGGCTTCAGAGTCGCTGGGGCGTGGCCTTTGTGGAAAACAACCCCGTTTTCCAGATTCCAGGGGCAAGGCCTGCGAGCCCCGCCCAGACCCCCGCCAAGAGTGCGGGAGGAGTGGGGGGGTCGCTCAAAGCTCCTGAGCGTCCTTTCCCCCATCTCCTTTGATGTGGGAAAGAAAGGGAACCTGAGACAGGTGCAGCCCGGGAGACCTGGGAGCCGGCAGGCTTCTCCCCTCGGACGTAAAACCCTCTGCAGAGGTCCCTCATACCTCTGTCTAAGCGCAGATGGCTGGGAGGCTAACCGACCCCTCTTGGCTAAAATGGGTCATGCTGATTCCTAGCCAGCTTAGATTTATGGGGACATCCAGTGATGGAGTTGTCCTGGCTCTGACAACATGCAACCCAAGGTGAGGCCCAGTTGTTTTAAACGCCCCTTTTAATCACCTAAACACTGGCCGGGTGCAGTAGGTCACACTTGTAATCCCAACACTTTGGGAGGCCAAGGTGAGTTGATCACGAGGTCAGGAGTTTGAGACCAGCTTGGCCAACGTAGTGAAACCCCGTGTCTACTAAAAATACAAAAATTAGCCGGGCATGGTAGCACGTGCCTGTAATCCCAGCTACTTGCGGGGCTGAGGCAGGAGGAGCACTTGAACCTGGGAGGCAGAGGTCGTGGTGAGCCGAGATCACACCACTGCATTCCAGCCTGGGCAACAGAGTGAGACTCCATCTCAAAAAAAAAAAAAAAAAAAAAATGACCCGGCCG
This sequence comes from Aotus nancymaae, assembly GCF_030222135.1. Classification (NCBI taxonomy): domain Eukaryota; kingdom Metazoa; phylum Chordata; class Mammalia; order Primates; family Aotidae; genus Aotus; species Aotus nancymaae. The sequence goes on along the minus strand of NW_026988445.1, from coordinate 31,152,369 downwards.
GGCGCGGTGGCTCAAGCCTGTAATCCCAGCACTTTGGGAGGCCAAGGCGGGTGGATCACGAGGTCGAGAGATCGAGACCATCCTGGTCAACATGGTGAAACCCCGTCTCTACTAAAAATACAAAAAATTAGCTGGGCACGGTGGCGCGTGCCTGTAATCCCAGCTACTCAGGAGGCTGAGGCAGGACAATTACCAGGAGGCAGAGGTTGCGGTGAGCCGAGATCGCGCCATTGCACTCCAGCCTGGGTAACAAGAGCGAAACTCCGTCTCAAAAAAAAAAAAAAATCACCCAAACAAGAGCCCAAGTCCCATAGTCAGCTCGAGAGCGCCCGCCCTCTTCTGGAGCAGCCCAGGGTTCTCCACTGTCCCCAGCAACAAGGCCGTCTTGTTGGACGACAGCTTCTTTCCCGGGGGCTGGGGCTGCAGGGTGTGGACAGTCTCTACCCTCTTGGTTCTCAGCTCACCTCAGGGGCCCAATGACAGCCACATGCTGATGGGTCCAGTCTGGTGTCCAAATGCTGGACGCCTCCCCTGGAAACTTACTGAGGCCAGGACACTTGGAATTAAAATTCAAGCATCGGCCAGGCTGTGATCCCAGCACTTTGGGAGGCTGAGACAGGAGGATCATTTGAGCCCAGGAGTTCAAGACCAGCCTGGGCAACATAGGGAGACCTTGTCTTTACAAAAAAATAAAATAATTAGCTTGGCATGGTAGTGCGCGCCTGTGGTCCCAGCTACTCGGGAGGTGAGCCCAGAGGTCAAGGCTACAGTGAACTGTGATTGTGCCACTGCACTCCAGCCTGGGCCACAGAGCAAGAACCTGCCTCTAAAAAGAAGGCAAATCCAAACATCTAACTTGAACCGATTGCCCTCACTCCCTCCATTCCCAAACTGCCCCTGGCTTTACCTTCCTCCTCCCTTGTGACCTCAGGAGAGTCAGTGTGTCACCACTCAACACATCGCAAAGGGCAGAGGCACCATGCACTCACTTTCCCACGATGCCGAGGTGCAGGGCAGCGGGTGCAGGGGGAGTAATAAATCTTTTCCTCACCCATTGCAACGCTCACGGATGAACATTGCATGGATGGCCCCAATCTCAAAGAGGGTTAACAAGATAAAGCATAACACGCATCTATTTAACAAAAGGTTTTATGTGACAACTGAGCCTTCAGAAACAAAAACGCAAAAAAACCAGGGAAATGTATCTATTTTTTATGCCTGGGTTTGATGAAGAATGTACAGTCAGTGCTTCGACAAAAAGCAGGTGCAACTTAATGGTGATAAACTGGGGGCAACTTGCCAAGGCCTGTTTTTGAGATTCTTCTTGGCCTCTGGAATGAGGGTCCTATGACCAGCTTTTCGGGGAGATAGATCAGAGAATTCCCTTATGGCTTCCTTCAAGGGAGAAAGGCTGGAGATGGTCAGAGAGGGCAGTTTCCTTCAGCTGAAGATACTCAGCATGCCAAGGTGCCATCTTTTGGGGTATTGAAAGATGAGCCCCGTCACCAACACCTCACAAAACTGTAGTACACTCTGACGATCAAGAAGACTGGCACGGTCAAGAGATAGAACTTGCATCTCGTCACCAACACCTCACAAAACTGTAGTACACTCTGACGATCAGGAAGACTGGCACAGTCCAGAGAGAGAACTTCCATCTTGTCACCAACACCTCACAAAACTGACGATCAGGAAGACTGGCACAGTCCAGAGAGAAAACTTCCATCTCCAGGAACCCCTTATGCTGCCCAAAAAGGCATCAAAATAACCCACCCACTTTCTTCCCGCGGAAACACTCCTTAACCCTGGCACCCAACAATTTGTTCTGCACTAATCTAATTTCGTCATTTTAGGAATGTTCTCTAAATGGAATAATCCCATATGTGGTTTTGTGCCTGGCATGATTCTCTGGAAATTTGTGAAGGCTGCTGCCTGTGTCAATAGTTCATTCCTTTCTACTGCTGCGGAATATTCCGCGTTATGGACGCACCACTGTTTGTGTAACCATTTATCCACTGAAGGACATTTTGGGTCACTCCCAGTTTTGGGCGAGTGCAAATAAAGCTGCTGTAAACATGTACAAGTCACTGTGTGACTGTCAGTCTTCATCACTCTGGGATAATGACCAAGAATGCAGTGGCCGTGTCATGTTGTCATTTCATCGGCCAGCTTCATGTCCTCGTGGCTGAAAGATCCTGTTAAAACTTGCGCTTTGAATGAGGAGACCCCAGACAGGCTTCGTGTGAGCAACACGACTGTTTATTCCCTGGTGCAGGTGGGCTGAGGCCGAAAAGGGTGTGTTGAAGGGTGGGGATAGGAGTTGGTTTGATAGGTTTGTGGTGGGCAGTGGGAAGTTACAGTTGAGGGCGTTTTTTTGAAAGCTGGGAGGGGTTTGCAGGGTGTGGAGTCACTCAGGTTGACCAAGGTCAAGGGTACACTTCTGTTTTGTTAACTGTGTTCACGTGGCACGACCGTCACCATCGTTCATCTCCAGACCACTTCATCTTGCAAGACTGAAAATCGTCCTCATTAAAGCCCATTCTCGGCCAGGCGCGGTGGCTCACACCTGTAATCCCAGCACTTTGGGAGGTCGAGGTGAGTGGATCACCTGAGGTCAGGAGTTCGAGACCAGCCTGGCCGATATGGCAAAACCCCGTCTCTACTAAAAATATAAAAATGAGCCGGGCGTGGTGGCGCATGCCTGTAATCCCAGCTGCTGGGAGAGCTGAGGCAGGAGAATCGCTTGAACCCGGGAGGCAGAGGTTACGGTGAGCCGAGATCGCGCCACTGCACTCCAGCCTGGGCAACAGAGCCAGACTCTGTCTCAAAAAAAAAAAAAAAGAACCACTTTGGTGATCCCAAGGATTTTAGAAGTTATGAGCTAGTAACTGTGGGTGAAAACCAGTATGTATATATAACATCACAATAACCTAGTATCTAGGAAACAGAAAGCTATGGAAATAAAGGCAAACTTGATAATCGGTGCACTGATAATCATAGCAGAAGATTTTAATACACTGTGTTTAGAAATCATGGTGGCTCTCACTTGAAATCCCAGCACACTGGGAGGCCAAGGTGGGCAGACAACTAGGTCAGGAGATTGAGACCAGCCCGGCCAACACAGTGAAGCCCTGTCTCTACTAAAAATACAAAAATTAGCCGGGCGTGGTGGCAGGTACCTGTATTCCCAGCTACTTGCGAGGTTGAGGCAGGAGAATCACTTGAACCCAGGAGGCAAAGGTGGTAGTGAGCAGAGATTGCACTGCTGCACTCCAGCCTGGGTGACAGAGCGAGACTCCGTCTCAAAAAAAAAAAAAATAGAAAAAGAAATGAATAGGTCAGACGTATAAAAATAAACCAACTTCTGTAACTACTGATGGTATCACTGGGAACACTTATGTGACAGGAAGATGCGTAGGTATGAAGGGTCCACACGACTCAGATACCCAGAGGCTGTCCACATAAACAACCAGGCATTGGGTCAAAATCCTCTAAGTGGGGGTCATACAGTCCACATTTCCTGGCCACTAAACAATTAAATACTCACAGTAAACAATTAAATACTCACTGTCAATCAAAGAATAAACAGCCAGGTATAGCTAGCCACTTGGACATTTTAGAAAACATCCTAAATAATTTCTCCATGAAATGGGACAACCAAACTCATAATTAATTTTAGAGGCAGCCGGAGGAGGAAGGAGGGAGGCTGGCAGCAAAGGACATTCATTTATTTCCCCAGCTCTAGGAATGCCTTAGGTCAATGTTGGGGAAATTATTTATTCTGATCCATAGGTTTCCTTTGCTAACATGAAAAGGAGATTACTATAGAACACAGAACATTAAATTAAAAATGTAAGTTTTTGAAATCATACTGTGCACATCTTTTGCTACCATATGGTACCTTAGAAACAAATGCAGGCTGATCTCCAGACCCTGCATCCTATAGTGAAAGGCTGATGTGTCTTCAACACAGATGTTCATGCTCGCATGCAGATAAGGATACTGGCACCTTGGGCAACTGGGCTAAGAGATAAAACAGGTAGATATATATACACAGATATGAATATATGATAGAGATATACAGATACAGACAGAGGCAGGTAAATATAGAAATGACAGATGGACAGCTATGATAGAGATCTAGAAGACAGACGGATGATAGAGGTCGAGACAAAGATATATGGAAAAATAGATACAGAAGATAGATATCTACAGGTATAGATAAATGGATTGATAGAGATAGGAGGACACAGATAGAGATATAGATAGATGGGTATAAAATATTACAGATAGAAGAGCTAAGTATAGAGAGAAGACAGAGGCAGAGTTAGATGACAGGTGGATGTAATAGGATAGACATGATAGATATACAGAGATACAGAAGACAGATATGTAGATGTACAAAGATAGATAGATACATGCATACATTTAAGGCAGTTACATAATTTAGAATATATTCTCTGTCCATAACAGAATTAAATTGAAAAGCATGGCCGGGCGTGGTGGCTCATGCCTATAATCCCAGCATTTTGGGAGGCTGAGGCGGGTGGATCATGAGGTCAAGAGATCGAGACCATCCTTGTCAACATGGGGAAACCCCGTCTCTACTAAAAATACAAAAATTAGCTGGGCACGGTGGCACGCACCTGTGGTCCCAGCTACTCGGGAGGTTGAGGCAGGAGAATTGCTTGAACCCAGGAGGCGGAGGTTGTGGTGAGCTGAGATCTCGCCATTGCACTCCAGCCTGGGTAACAAGAGCGAAACTCCATCTCAAAAAAAAAAAAAAAGAAAGAAAAGAAAAGCAGTAAACAAATATGTCTGGAAAATCTTCAAGTGTTTGACATAAATAATCCACTTCCAGGTAATCCACGAGTCAGAGAAGCAATGACCAGGGAGACTGAATGAGAATGAAAACACTTATGTCAAAATTTGTGGGATCTAAAAATGAATGACACAGGAATTCAGCTAAAGAATACAGTGAGTGGACGGAAAAGGGCTAGAGGGATTCAAGAGCAGACCTCAGCAAGCAGAAAAGTCAGCAAACTCCAAGACAGCTCATTTAAAATTATCCGGTTAGAGGAGCCAAAAATAATAATAATAATAGTAATAAAAAGGACTCAAGAGGGCCGGGCTCACGGCTCACGCCTGTAATTTCAACACTTGTGGGAAGCCGAGGTGGGAGGATCGCCTGAGATCAGGAGTTCAAGACCAGCGTGGTCAACATGGTGAAACCTCATCTCTACTAAAAAAAAAAAAAGGAAAATTAGCCTGGAGCGGTGGCAGGCACCTGTAATCGCAGCTACTCTGGAGGCTGAGGCTGGAGAATCGCTAGAACCCAGGAGGCGGAGGTTGCAGTGAGCCCAAATGGTACCACTGCACTCCAGCCTGGGGAACAAGAGTGAAACTCCGTCTCAAAAAAAAAAAAAAAAAATGAAAAATTAAACAGGAATAAAGAAAGCCTAAGGGAATCCTAGAACAGAGACAGAAAGGGGCAGAATGCTTAAAGAAATACTGCCCTAAAAAAAAAAAAAAGAAATAAATAAAACCTTAAAACTCCCCAAGTCTGGGGAGGCAAATGAACACCTACATTTGCGAAGTCTAAACGGCCCCCAGTATGCTAAACCAGAGAAGTCTACGGTAAGACAGGTGATGATCAGATTGTCAAAGTCAAAGACAAAGAGGGAATTTTGAAAGCAGCATGAGGAAAGTGACAAACATGGGAGCTCCAATCGCAATATCGGGGGCTTCTCAGCAGAAACCTTGCAGGCCAAAAGACAGCGGGATGGTATTTTCAAAGCGCTGAAGGAAGAACTGCTAACCAAGAATCTTATTCCTGCAAAGCTTTCATTTTAAAACAAAGGCAGGATGAAGACTTTCTCAGACAAAAGCCGAGGGAGTTCATCGCCAACAGACCTTCTTTACAAGAAATGCCAAATGGCATTTTCCCACCTAACAGCAGAGCAAACACGAACGGAACTAAAGGAAGAAATAACACCAGGAGAATAGTAAGCGATTCCGATACCCACGTTCAGTAACGAATAGAACAACCAGACAGAAGATCAATAAGGAAACTGAAAACTTGAACATTAGACGCCAATTATTACCAAAGACACGTACAAATATTCCACCTGACGACAGCAGGAGACGCACTCTTCTCAAGGACGTAGGGAGCATTCTCAAGACCACGCTGGGCCACAAACAAGTCTTAATACATTTAAGAAGATTGGAATTGCCTCACAAACAAGCACACACCTGACTACAGAGTCTCACAATCCAAGAGGCAAAAGCTGTCAGAACTAAAGGGAAAAATGGACAATTCGACAATAATGGTTAATGATTCCAACAGCACTTCCTCAATAATGAACAAAATAACTAGAAAAAATGAGCAAGAATATAGAAGAGTTGCAAAACACTATCAGACAATTCAGTGAAACTGACACCTATAAATGTTCTGTTTTCTTTTTTTTTGAGACGCAGTTTCGCTCCTGTCACCCAGGCTGGAGTGCGGTGGCATGGACTCGGCTCACTGCAACCTCCGCCTCCGGGTTCAAGCGATTCTCCTGCCTTAGTCTCTCTAGTAGCTGGGATTCCAGGCACATGCCACCATGCCTGGCTAATGTTTTGTATTTCATAGAGACAGGATTTCTATGTTGGCCAGGCTGATCTCGAACTCCTGGGCCCAAGCAATCCGCCTACCTCAGCCTCCCAGTGTGCTGGAGTTACCGGTGTGAGCCATCATGCCTGGCCCCAACTGTGTGTTCTAAGATTCTAGATTTGTCTGTTTGGCAACATGTCATCACAGTGCCAATTTTATTCACTATATATTTTATTTTATTTTTTTCCTTTTTTGAGGCGGAGTCTTGCTCTGTCACCAGGCTGGAGTGCAGTGGTGCAATCTCGACTCACCGCAACCTCTGCCTCCTAGGTTCAAGTGATTCTCTGCCTCAGCCTCCCGAGTAGCTGGGACCACAGGCACATGCCACCACGCCCAGCTAATTTTTGTATTTTTAGTAGAGACAGGGTTTCACCATGTTGGCTAGGATGGTCTCGATATCTTGACCTCGTGATCCGCCTGCCTCGGCCTCCCAAAGTGCTGGGATTACAGATGTGAGCCACCGCGCCCGGCCTATATTTTATTTTCTATATTTTTGTTGCTCTGAAAGTGTGGCCAAGATGGCCCAGGAAAGACAGCCCCTTTCTCCCAGGGCAGGCGTTTCTCAGAGACAGCGGAGGGCTTGCCCAGAACCACATCTTTAACCTCTAGACTAACCAATCCAGAGCTCACACCCCAACAAGCTCCTTTAACAAGCCCTCAGCCCTGGCCAGTATGCCTAAGTTAACCCAGGGCCAGGCACCCCGCAGCTAGCGACAGCCTCTGTTCCCAAAGCCTGCCAGAATGATAGACAGTCACCAGTCCTAAGTGTTACCCTGTCCTGCCTTGTCTTTCCCACAGAAATCCCATCAAAGGCTCCGGCCCAGGGTCGCCCTTGCTCCTTTACGTCCCCCTCGTGTGGCCCTGGTTCCCTGACATGCTCCTTCTCTTGGGAAACATAAGAGATAAATTCTTTCTTCTTTTTTGAGACAGCATCTTGATTTTTCACCTAGACTGAGTGAGGGGTGCGATATCGGCTCACTGCAACCTGCCTCCCAGGTCCAAGCGATTTTCCTGCCTCTCGAGTAGCTGAGATTACAGGCATGCGACACCATGCCAGGTTAATTTTTTGTATTTTTAGTAGAGATAGGGTTTCACCATGTTGGTCAGGCTGGTCTCAAACTCCTGGCCTCAAGTGATCTGCCTGCCTCGGCCTCCCAAAGTGCTGGAATTACAGGCGTGAGCCACTGCGCCTGGCCATAAATTCTTCTTTCAATAACATTAGGCTCTCCGCCATGCTGCATTCAGTCATCTCCATAAATCAAGCTCCGTGGGTACAGTCATGGACAGAACCCTCCCCTGGACACCAGCAGAACGCATGTTCTCACAGCACACGTGGAGCCAAGGCACTGGCAATCGCCAGGCTGTAAAACTGGTCTCAGCTGAAGCCACACAAAGAACGTTTCCAAAATGGAGTTTAATGAAAGCAAACAGTAGAAGGAAACTTGGAACATTTACAAATATTTGAAAATTAATCAATGCACTTTAAACTGTGTGTCAAAGAAGAAATCCCACACACAATTAGGAAGTACTTCGGCCAAATGGAAATGAAAAATGCAAGTCAAGGATGCAGCTAAAGTCGTGCCTAAAGGGAAACGTATAGCCATAAATTCCTGCTTTAGAAAAGAGGCTGGGAGGCTCACGCCTGTAATCCCAGCACTTAGGGAGGCTGAGATGGGTGGATCACATGAGGTCAGGGGTTGGAGACCAGCCTGGCCAACATAGTAAAACCCCATCTCTACTAAAAACACAAAAATAGCTGGGCATGGTGGCAGGCATCTGTAATCTCAGCTGCTCGGGAGGCTGAGGCAAGAGAATTGCTTGAACCTGGGAGTCAGAGGTTACAGTGAGCAGAGACTGTGCCATTGCACTCCAGCCTGGGTGACAAGAGCAAAACTCTGTCTCAAAAAAAAAAAAAAAGAAGAAGAAGAAAGAAAGAAAGAAATAGAAAAATTTAAGAAGAAAGGGTTGAGCATGTTGGCTCATGCCTGTAATCCCAACACTTTGAAGCCTGAGGTGGGTGGATCACCTGAGGTCAGGAGTTCGAGACCAGGCTAGCCAACGTGGCAAAACCCAGTCTCTACTAAAAATACAAAAAATACAAAAATTAGCCAGGTGTGGTGGTACACGCCTGTAACCCCAGCTACATGGGAGGCTGAGGCAGGAGCATCACTTGAACCCAAGAAGCAAGGTTGCAGTGAGCTGAGATTGCGCCGCTGCACTCCAACCTGGGCGACAAGAGTGAGACTCCATCTCAAAAATAAATAAATAGAAAAGAAGAAAGTTCAGAAACCAGTAACCTAAGCTTCAATTTTAAGAAGGCAGAGACCAATTTTAAGAAGGCAGTGGCTCACACCTGTAATCCCAGCATTTTGGGAGGCTGTGGCAGGCGGATCATGAGGTCAGGAGTTCAAGACCAGCCTGACCAACATGGTGAAATCTGTCTTTACTAAAAATACAAAAGCTGGCCGGGCATGGTGGCATGCGCCTGTAATCCCAGCTACTCAGGAGGCTAAGGCAGGAGAATCGCTTGAACCCAAGAGGCAGAGGTTGTAGTGAGCAGAGATCACACCACTGCACTCCAGCCTGGGGGACAGAGCAAGACTCCGTCTCAAAAAAGAAAAAAGAAAAACAAAAAGCAGGAAAAGGCTGGGCGCAGTGGCTTGCGCCTGTAATCCCAGTGCTTTGGGAGGCTGAGGTGGGAGGATTGCTTGAACCCAGCAGATCGACGCTGCAGTGAGCTATGATCCTGCCACAAGACTCTAGCCCAGATAACAGAAAGAGACCTTGTTTCACACAAAAAGATAGAGTCTGGGCACAGTGGCTCACACCTGTAATGCCAACATTTTGGGGAGGCTGAGAAGGGAGGGTTACTTGAGTCCAGGAATTTGAGACCAGCCTGGGCAACACGGGAAGACCTTGTCTCTACAAAAAATTTAAAAACTAGCTGGGCGTGGTGGTGCACACCTGTGGTCCTAGCTACTCAGGAGGCTGAGGTGGGAAGACTGCTTGAGCCCACACACTGAGACTACTTGCAGTGAGCTGAGATGGCACCCCTGCACTCCAGCCTGGGCAACAGCAGGAGAGGCTATCTCAAAAAAAAAACCAAGAGTAAACTAAACTCAAAAAAAGAAAACAATGAAGAGGAAGGTGGAAATTATTGAAATAAAAAACATTAAAATAATGGAGATTAAAGAAAATAAAAAGTTGTGGCCGGGTGCGGTGGCTCACACCTGCACTCCCAGCATTTTGAGAGGCTGAGGCGGGTGGATCACGAGGTCAGAAGTTCAAGACCAGCCTAGCCAACATGGTGAAACCCCATCTCTACTAAAAATACACAAATTAGCCGGGTGTGGTGGCACATGCCTGTAGTCCCAGCTACTCAGGAGGCTGAGGCAGAAAATCACTTGAACCTGGGAGACAGAGGTTGCGGTGAGCTGAGATCATGCCACTGCACCCCAGCCTCAGTGACAGAGTTAGACTCCATCTCAAAAAAAAAAAAAAAAAAAAAAAAAAGTTGTTTTTTGAAAAGATCAGTTTTTGTTCAAATTTTGATCAAACATATTAGCAGACTAGAAGTAGGCCAGAGGCATCTTTTTGAGTTGATGAAAATGTCCTGAAATTGAATCATGGTGATGGTGGATTTGGTAAAAACCATTGTACACTTGAAATTGCTGAATTTCACTGTGTGAAAAACTATACCAGAATTAAATTGTTGCTGGGCGCGGGGGCTCACGCCTGTAATCCCAGCACTTTGAGAGGCCAAGGCAGGCAGATCACGAGGTCAGGAGTTCCAGACCAGCTTGACCAACATGGTGAAACCTCATCTCTACTAAAAATACAAAAATTAGCTAGGTGTGGTGGTGTGCACCTGTAATCCCAGCTACTCAGGAGGCTTAGGCAGGAGAATTGCTTGAACCCGGGAGGCAGAGGTTGCGGTGAGCCAAGATCATGCCATTGCACTCCAGCCTTGGCAATAAGAGCAAAACCGTGTCTCAAAAAAAAATTGTTACAAAAAGTCAGGGTGGTCGGGGGAGGCAAATCTGGGCTGGGGAGGGCAGGGCGAGTGCAGGGGCCTGGGGTACAGCAGGGACGGAGCGCCAGGCTCACGAGTGGCTCTGCACCACCTCCCCCAGACGCCAGGGTTGCCCCAGTGAACATGGGGCACCTAGGACAGCTGAGGACGTGGGAGGGAAGAAAGCAAACGGGGCGTGAGGGGCCTCTCTGGGTGCCCGGAGTGCACGGGGCATGGGTGTGGGGGGACCAGAGGCACTGGGCTCCATGGCCACCAAGGGAGTAAGGGGATCTAGGGCTCAGGCGCCCGTGGGCCCTGGGGGGGTCTAAGTTGCAGGGGCATTGGGTGCACAGGAGCATGTGGTGGGAGAGGGCAAGATGGGGTGGTGTGGGGTGAGTTAGGCACTGGAATGGTTGGGTGCTGCGCAGGTGGGGCTGGGTGCCCTGCACCCAGCTCTCAGGACACTGTGGGCATTCCAAGGGTGGCCAGCTACTGTCGGGTGGGCCCGGCGGATGCAGAGGACATGGACACATGGCCTGAATGACGACTCTGTCTTTAGACCATGCCGGTTGGTGCATGGGCAATGTACGGCTGGGGTTCAGGGGTTCGGGGAGCCCTCGGCTCCCGAGAGGACATTTCTCCAAGGTTCTTGGTCCCTCGTGCTCTCAAGAATGAGAGAAGAGACCACAGTGCAGTGCTCCTAAATACCGAACCCCAAAGTGTTTGCAGAAAGTGATTTATTTAGGCGGAGAAAGAGAAAAAGGAGAGGAAGAGAGAAAGCTTTCACGAGAGAGACAGAGAGAGGAAGGGGACTTTTAACCTGGGAGGAACCCCCACCTTCTCCAAGACCCCTGGCCAATGAAGGAGTTCCTTAGAACTTCCGCTGGAGTGATTGATTTTTGATTCTTCCCACGCCCTCGAAAATTAAAATAAAGACCATTAAATCTTCCAGATGGAGAGACGGGAAGGGAGCCTGGTGCTGGGAGGTTCTTGCCCTTAAAACTACGCCCCCTTGTGGACCCGGAAAGAGAACACCGTCCCTCAGTACCGCACAGACGCCCAGAGCTGGCCCCACTGACGAGGGTCTGATCTCACTCATGACCTAATTACATCCCCAAAGCCCCACGTCCTCATAACATGAACTTGCAGTGAGGATTTCAACATATGTTGTGGGGACCTAAATATTCAGTCAACTGCATTCGGGAGACTATACTCACTAAAGCACGATGGAGCACAGGAAACATTTACCAGGTCATCTCAAAAAAAATTCCTGCAATAGCTCCACATAAGAAACGTGTGTGTGCACACACACGCACACACACACATTTTTTTTTGAGATTTTCACTCGTCACCCAGGCTGGTGGAGCGTGATCTTGGCTCACTGCAACCTCTGCCTCCCAGGTTCAAGTGATTCTCCTGCCTCAGCCTCCTGAGTAGCTGGGATAGCAGGCACCCGCCACCACGCCCGGCTAAATTTTTCTATTTTTGGTAGAGATGGGGTTTCACCATGTTGGGCAGGCTGGTCTTGAACGCCTGACCTCAGGTGATCTACCCACCTCTGCCTCCCAGAGTGCTAGGATCACAGGCGTGAGCCACCGTGCCCAGCCAGAACATGTATATTGTGCAAAGAAAGCAAAGAGCCCATCTGTGACTCCTCAGTGCCCGGGCGTGGGAAGCGGCTGCCTGTCCCGGCTCCCACTCTGCCCGAGCTTCCCACCTGCCCCATCACCAGCCTCCCCGGGGCCCTGACCTCTGCTGGGCACAGTGGGGCACCCGCTATTGTCCTAGGCTAAGCAGGCACCGGCAGGATGACTTGCAGACAACAGCCAGTTTATTTAACGTGGGAATGCCAACGATAAATAAAGCAGACAGGTAACGAGGAGCAGAGCAGTACCGTTGAGGACAGAGAAATCCCGAACCCAACAGGAAACCCGGCTCCTGGCTGCTTCTGTATGCTCCGGACTCTGGGTCCCTCCTGCTCCTCCCAGGGAAAGGGGACTACGAGGCTGGTGGCCAGAAGTGCATTATCCAAAAGCAGCAGCTGGGACCCTGGGTCCTCAGGGGCCACCGCAGACCAGGGGAGCCTTTGCAAGGGCAAAACCCAATGGCGACAGGCCCATGAAAGCTTCAAGTCATGACGTGGGCCTGCAGATGACATTTCTGGCTCTGCTCTCTCCCCCAGGCCCGCATACCTGCTGGACAGGTACCTCCCAGAAGCCCCTTTATCCTGGGATATCTACTCTGGGTTCCTGTCCTCACTGGCTCCTCCCACCATCTCTCTGAAGACCTTATTAGGGCTGCCCCTAATTGTTCTGAAGCAGCCCCACCCAGGACTGACGGGCTCTCAACCACTGTGGGGCCACAGACAGGCATGGCCGGCTCCCATCCCAGCTGCCTCCCCCAGCATCTTCAGAGGTGGAGTGCACAGGACTTTTGGGGGTTGGCCAGGCTGCAGGAACTGTGCAGCTGAGGTGGACCCTGGATTCTGCAAGCTCTGGGGGAGCTTTTGCAGCTTCTGGAACCACAGGCCAGAGCCGCCGGGGCCATGGGTTCTCAGCTTTGGTGAGGGCTGTTGGCACTAAGTGGCGGGAAGGGTCTTCCGGGGAGGGCGAGTCTGCCCCACACCCTCTCACGGTTTCCGGGAGCGCTAGAATTGGGGTTCTCCCACGCGGGCTCAGAAAGGCACTAGGAGTTCCTCCTCTTACTCAAAGGACACATTCCCTCCTCCCAGGTCCCCCAAGTGGCCAGAACACGCCGTAGCCTGGAGGGCAGGAGAGGCAACGGGACTCCACCAGGAGTCACTGGGGAGTCAGGGCATCCCCAGACCCACCTTTTGGCCGGCAGATGGTCATCGGGGTCGGGCTGCTGGACAGGGGCGAGAAGAGGGGCCGCAGAGTCCCCGAGAAGGGGGTCTCGGGGAAGATGAACAGCAGCGACCCGTCGGTGGCGCTGTAGAAGGACAGATGTCCAGCCTCATAGTCCAGGAAGATCCCCACGCGCTTGGGCGGGTCCCGGAGTGGAGCCAAGGCCCGTTCGGGGGAGTTGTAGTAGCTCCCCAGGAAGACCAGGATCCAGAAGCCGTTGCCCGCGGACAGCTCACCCTTCTCCTTCCGGTTCACATTCTCCCTGCACACGCCCAGGGCCCAGCTGCTGCGGTCCCCCACCTCCACCTCCCAGTAGTGGCGGCCCGAGGTGAAGCGCTCCCGGCCCAGCACGCAGGGGCCAGGGTCGAAGCGCTCCGGGCTGTCCGGCAAGGCCTGGCGCACGTCCCCGCGCTGCACGCTCCGCCCGTCTTCAGACAGGACCAGCTCAGGGTTGGCGGTGTCCGGGTCCAAGGTCACGTCCCCTGCAGAGAGAGGCCCAAGGTCAGCCAGGCACAGCCATGGGCAAGCTGGGGCCACCTGCCCGGGTCCTGGGTGTGTGGGTAGGATCCTCCCAGCCAGATGGCTTTGGCTGTCTGCCCCAGGGTCCTGTAGCCTCACGACTTCCTGGAGTAACTTACTCTCCAGGCGGACACCCCTCCCCAGAAAAAAACCCACCTAACCACGTCCAGTTGCAATTGGCCCATGTTTTGCCTTCAGATCAAGAGGAAATCTTGGTTGCTTCTTTTTTTTTTGAGATGGAGTTTTGCTCTTGTTGCCCAGGCTGGAGTGCAATGGCGCGATCTCGGCTCACCACAACCTCCACCTCCAGGGTTCAGGCAATTCTCCTGTCTCAGCCTCCCAAGTAGCTGGGATTACAGGCATGCGCTACCACGCCCGGCTAATTTTGTATATTTTTAGTAGATATGGGGTTTCTCCACTTTGGTCAGGCTAGTCTCGAACTCCCAACCTCAGGTGATCTGCTAGTCTCAGCCTCAGCCCCCGAAGTGCTGGGATTACAGGTGTGAGCCACTGCACCCGGCCGGTTGCTTTATTTTGTTTAGTTTTTAGTTTTTTTTTTTTATAAAGAGGCAGGGTCTTGCTCTGTGACCCCAGGCTGCAGTGCAGTGGTGAAATCATGGCTCACCGCCGCCTTGACCTCCTGCGCTCCAACGATCCTCCTGCCTAGCCTCCCCAGGTGCTGGGATTACAGGCGTGTGCCACCATGGCCGGCTCGTTTCTTAGTTTTTGTTTGTAGACATGGGAGTCTTGCTGTTTCCTAGGCTGGTCTTGAACTGCCGGCCTCAAGCAATCCTCCCGCGTAAGCCTCTCAAAGGCTGGGATTACAGGTGTGAGCCGCTGCACCCAGCCCGTTCTTTCTTTCAATCCCCAAATGAAGGCCGTGAATTAGGGTGGCTGTCCAACCCTGACCACGCCCAGATTTCAGGTCTCTCCAACTCTGGAGGCCTGCACACAGCTCCCACGACAGGCTCCCGACGCCAGCAAGGGCTGAGGACAGGACTTCCTCTGGGCAACTGGGATACAAGAAACAGATTTGAGTTTTGTCCCCAATTCCTGGCACGGAGCTCACAGAACCCTGGGAATTTCCTGAGTGACAGGAGCGCCTCGTGTTATCGTAAGATGCCCCTTTCCATCACACCTGAGGAGTCGACGCCACTACAGTGGCTGAGGTGGGGACCCGAGAGAGCCCAGCAGAGGGCCAGCCACCAGAAGGACCAATCCTATGAGTAGAGGGTGGGAACGCTGAGCCCTCACTGAGCCCCAGCCCCTGACCTCAGGAAGGGGAAAGGGGCCTGAGCTTTAGCCCCATCACCAATGACAATTATTTAATCAATCCTAACCCTGCCATGGACCGTCCATGAAGACACCTAAACAGCTCTTGGGGCTCTGGGAGCTTCCGGGCTGGTGAACACACGGAGGTGCTGGGAGGCTCTGCGCCGCTTCCCGAGTGCTGTCCTTCCAACAAACCCACGACGGCAAGTCAAGTGCCCTCCCAGGTTCCGAGGGCTGTGCTGGCCGATGCTCACGCCTGCGGAGGGGCAGCCCCGGGAAGCTGTGACGGGCATCTCAAGCGGGCGGTCCCGTGGGATGGAGCCCTTGATCTGCAGGCTCTGCAGTAACTCCTGTAGTGCCAGCATCGGCAATCCCGTTCAATGCGGAACGGAAGCCTTGGGTACCCACTTAGTGCCCAGGAAGTTGAAGAACCGTTGGGTGTCAAAACACTCACACAACTGAAGCCAGAAGTATGAGCCGAGGACGTTCTCCCAACAAGCCACCACCACGACACTGTGAGTCTGGAGCTGCAGCGGCAGGCACAGAACACGTGGCTGGCTGCTTGGGGGATCCCCTCCTGGAGTCGTCTCCCAACCTGGGGCCTCAGCACCCACCTCGAAACCTCCGCAGTGTCTCTACCAGTCCCGGGACCCTGCACACGGTCCTCAGCTCCATGGGCACAACTTCTGGGGGCTGCAGCTTCACATCCTGGACCCTAGAGGGGACAGCCCAGGTGTTATCCCCATGGCCAACAGCCAGGCCCGCACCTCACTCCCTCCCACCCCGCCGCCCTCGAGAGGCTGGGCTCGTACCTGCGCAGAGCATCCTTGACGTCCTATGTGGGAAGAAACACACACATGGTGTCAGTGACCATCAGCTGCTCCCGGAGCCCAGCCCCGCCCCAGGAGCCCCACGTTTGAGCCTCAGGCATCAAAAAACACACACGGGGGCCAGAAACCACCCGCAGCAAGGCTGAGTCCCAGGAATGCTGGAGGAGGCTTGGGCACATGTGCCAGGAGGCTATCACCAACAGGCGCAGCCCAGCCCTGCGGACCAAGCCCCACTTCTGCCTGACACTTGGACGCAGGGCATCTGGCTGTTAGCTCACTACCCAGAGCCCCAAGGGGCACCCCGGATGCCAAGGCAGGACAGGCACGCATCCCAGCCTCCAGCTAGCTAGAGGCGCCTCCACCCCAGCCGGAGCCCAGCCCCGCGGCTGCACTGCTCCCTCTGCCAGCTCCGCCGGGCCTGCGGGTTCCCTGCCCTGCCCTACGCCCAGGCTGCCTCCTTCCCGCGTCACTCCCTGATCCGTGACAGCATCTGACTCTGTGTTAGGGCCCGAGTTGTATCCACCCCACCAAATGTTGAAGCTGGAAACTTTGGGACCTCAGAACTAGACCATTGGGAAAAACGGCCTTTAAAGAGGAAATGATAGTAAAATGAGGCCATCGGGGTGTCTGCAATCCCACAGAACTTAGGTTTCATAAGAAGGGGTGGCTGGGGCACAGACACCCACAGAGGGCCGACCCTGTGAGGATACAGGCCCAGGAGAGGCCCCAGGAGGAACCGGCCTTGACCTCAGCTTTCCAGCATCCAGGACTGGGAGATAATCAGTCTCAGCTGGGGAGGCCCCCGGCTGGTGGCAGTCCAGGTGGCAGCCGGGGCTGGCCCGACACACCCAGGAAATGGAACATCGGCTCCCGGGAGGCACGGTCTTGTGTCTCTTACAAGTCTTCAGTGCACTGCAGGGATTTAACCCACTGTCACACAGATGACCCCACATCCTGTTCATTCGGACACACGCTGTGCCAGCTACCAGGCCGGGTGCAGAGGTGAGTAAGACACACGCCCAGACAAGGTTTCCTCGCATACAGGAGAAAGGGCAAAGGAAGATTTCCACACATACGAGTAGCTAATTCTGTCTGCAGCAGTGTGTTGAGAACAACACACTCTAGGCCCCCAAAAAATTTTATTCTATTTTATTATTATTATTATTATTTTGAGATAGAGTCTCACTCTGTCACCAGGCTGGAGTGCAGTGGCGCGATCTCAGCTCATTGCAACCTCTGCCGCCCGGGTTCAAGTGATTCTTCTGCCTCAGCCTCCCGAGTAGCTGGGACCACAGGTGCGTACCACCGCATCTGGCTAATTTTTGTTTTTGTAGTAGAGATGGGGTTTCACCAAGCAGGCCAGCACTTTTGGAGGCGGAGGCAGGCGGATCACTTGAGTCCAGGAGTTCAAGACCAGGCTGACCAACATGATGAAACCCCATCTCTAAAACAATTGTTTTAAATTAGCTGGACTTGGTGGTGCGTGGCTGTAGTCCCCGCTACTCGGAGGACTGAGGCAGAAGAACAGCTTGAACCCGGGTCCCAGCTACTCAGGAGGCTGAGGTGGGAGGGTCGCTGGCACCCAGGATGCTGAGGCTGCAGCAGGTCATAATCATGCCACTGTACTCCAGTCTGGGCGACAGAATGAGACCCCGTCTCAATAAATAATTCATAAATAAATGAATAAAGAGGAGACTCTCGGTAGAGTTCTGAAGCCCAAGGAGAGTTTGCTGGTAGACACGGAGAGTGTGCAGGACACGGGAGGGGTGCGCACAGGGCAGCGGTGGATGGCCACTGCCGAGTAGCTGGCACTACAGTGAGCAAGCCAGCTGGGAGCAGTGCCACCTTGGCTATTCTACCTGGCGGGGCCCATCCTGGGGTCATCTGGAAACAGGCGGTGGCTGTCACAAGGCTGGGGGCAGGGCGGCAGGAGAGGGGCGTGGGGGTGGAGGACAACCTTGGCCTCCAGGAGGGGGACGGTTTCTGCACAGCACTGACGAAAACCACTCCGCGGCTACAAGCAAGGCCTGCCGCAAGCCAGGACCCAGTGTCCACAGCAGCCCGGGCCCCAGCACGCGGACTCCGGGAGCCACTCAAGCCCTTTCCTCCAAGGTGCAAGCCTTGTCCAGCGGGCCTGGGTGCTGGCAATGCGGGCCGGGCCCCCCAACCCAACCGGTGGCAAAGGGTGCAAACCCACCCCTCCTCTCCCTCTCAGACCGGTGCACAGCCCACGCCAACACAGAGCCCTGGGGCCACTCTCCTGTGACCCCTATGTGGGGACCCCACCGCACACGCCAGGGCAGCTCTAGGCCTGCAGGCTGGGGGGACAGGTGGGACCTCCTGAAGCCTTGTAGCCAGGCTGAACCTGGGCAGGGAGCTTGGCCAAGGCATGGACAGGCAGGCCGCTCAGCAAGGTGAATGCAGGCAGGCGTGAGACCCAAGACCCACCCACATGCCACAACGTTGCAGCCGAGAGCCCAAATCCCTCCTCACGGAAACTCTGTGGGTCCCCGTTTCCAGGTCAATTCCTTCCTCTAAACCCTCCCTAGCTTCTCCAACACCTGCTCTCCCTGCCTCCCTGACGGCGCCTCCGCAGTCCCCTGGGTATGTCCCCGCCCCGCGATCTACGGACCACGGGACCCTCTCCTTATTACTCAGTCTTCCCACAGACACTGGCCGAGCGTCCCTCCCTCTTCCCAGGCTCAAAGCCAGTTAATGTCCAAGTGGGTGCACGTGGAGTGGAGGGCAGACGCTGCACCCTGGGAGGTGGGGAGCTGCCTGGGCATGGCACGCAGCTTCAGGTGACGGTGACGCTCTGGCCCCCCGGGAGGAGGGATGTGGGGAGCTGCCTGGGCACGGCGTGCAGCTTCAGGTGACAGTGACGCTCCGGCTGCACTCGCACCCCTTAAATCCACAAAATAATTAAAACACAAAAACATACAGAAAACAGCTCTCAACAGAAATCACGAACGAAGCCAGGAGCCTGGTCTGACGTTCTGCTCGCCCAGAGGCTGGCGGCGGGTAACCTCCTGTGCAAAGCTGCCCAGCCACATCTGCAGCGTTGTGGGCTCCACCTGGGTCCGGCAGCCCTGCCCCAGCAGTGGCCGAATTCACTCACACGGCCTCTCTCCTCTGGAGGAACAGGAACTGCCCAGGGCCCCAGTTTCCCTGGGAATCTTCGGGCCCCTTGGGTCTACACATGCTGGATGCGGAACACGTTCTCCGTTTTGTGGGACAAATGTCTGGTTGAACCCCACAGGAGGGCGACAGCAGACACCCCCAGCCCACACGGGGCCTCTCAGCACGGTAGTGCCCTCAGAGCACACTTGCCGAGCGGGGAAAGCTGATGCCAGGCCAGAGGGCAGGGCATCTGCTGGTTCTGGTTTGGGGCCGCACCTAGGGAGGCCCAGGCCCAGGAGGACCGGCCCGGTGAGTGGAGCCCCGCGTGGGGAAGGAGTCTCCCAGAAGCAGAGGAGGATGAGACCCCTCGTGATGGAGATGCATGGGGTGTGCGATGGGGACAGAGAGAAGGGCGAGGACTTCCTGCTGGGGACGCCTGTGGGAGGCCCCAGCTGGTCCCAGGCAGGGAGGGCAGGTCAGAGCCCGTGGGAAGTGGGGTCAGCAGCACTAGCTTGTGCATCCTGCCCCAGGCGGGCTGGCGAGCACACACCCACTCTCGGCTGTGCCCACAGGGAGCAGCGACCGCTGTCAGGCTGAGATGGCGTGACCTTATGTGAGCACTTAAGAGATGCCACCTGTGTATGTCTACAGAGGAAAACCTTTCTCAGCACATGGGTTTTGGGGGTGGGATGGGTGAGACGTCTGTCCTGCTGCTGACTCAGCGTTTCAAAGGCAAGAGCTGGGCACATCCAGCCAGGCCATTCCCGTCTCCACTCAGACAACCTCCACCCCCGTGGTTCTCGCTCCTCCGGCAGGGCCAGGCCCAGCTCACCTGCAGCAGGCCCAGCGCAGGCAGCCGGCAGCGGCCCTCGAGCTCGGCGATGAGCTCGGCCAGGTGAGTGCTCTGCTGGCCCAGGCGGGCCGCACCCTCCCGCAGACGGGGCAGCACCTCCAGCTCCTCCTCCTCCAGCCTCTGCAGCAGCTGCTGCTCCTCCTCGGCCAGCAAGCGGCGAAGACGCTCGAACTCCCCCAGTACGTTCTGCCGCTGGCTCTCCACCATCTTCTGCAGGGTCCAGAGAGGACAGCTAAGGCCAGACCCCAAGCCCACCTGTGGCACCTCCCAAACCCCAAATCCACCACTCAGGGACAGTCAAACCCTATTTTACCACAAGCTGAAACCTGCCAGACCCCAACTCTAAGACCCCAAACCATCTAGTCCTCCTCAACTTCCAAACCCAGCCCCTGCCTTGGTAGAACCCTGTATCTATACCTGGGGCCAGCTGGACCCCGAATCTACCATCAGGGTCCCTCCTGACCTCCAAATTCTCCCCTGGGGCTGCCCAGACCCCAAATCTACCATCTACTCCTAGGGATGGCTGAATCCCACCATCTACTGCCTAATCACTCAAAGCCTCCAAATTCACCTCCAGGTCCACCTCAGAGTTGCCACTCAAGCACACTGGGACCACAGGGTGGGGCCCTTGGGGTGTGGTAGCCCATGCCCACCCGAGGCCGGCAGGACAGGGGCACACGGGGCAGGCCCAGTCCTCAGTGGGCTCGGTGAAGCCAGGCTGAAGCAGTAACTGGTCATGGGGCGCTGAGGGCAAGTGTGCCCGGCCAGCATCGCCCCCGGGGCCCCTCGTGCAGGACCCTCATCCCCTGCCCCGCCACCCGGGCCCTGGGAGCCCCGGAACCTGCCTGCCACAAGGCGCAGGTCTCATCCGCCTGGGCTTGGAACAGCAGCGCGTCCTGCATCTGCTTCCGGAGGTGCTCCAGCGACTTCTCCAGCTTCACCTGCAGGAGAGGCCAGGCGGGGCCATGAGACCCCAGTCCCTGGGCACACCTGACCCCCGTCCCAAGTTCCTCCTCAGAGACAATGGGGACAAAGGGAAATCCGCCCGGAGCATGAGTAAGCTCGATGTCCTCCAATGAGTGTGTGCCCTCGTGGTGGGTGGGCAGGACCACGTCTTGCCAGAGGCTGACAGCCCCGGCCGGCCGCATTCTTTCCTTTTTCTCATATGGGGCGTCTTTCTAGTTCTTGATCTTGCCACCCTACCCCAGGCCTCTTCCCACTTTGCAAACCTGCCTCAGGGGCTCTGGCTGCCCATCACGTCTGCCCCCAAGCCGGTGCCTCTTCCTCCTCTTCCTCCTCACCTGCCAGCTCACACAAGGGCCTGGCCCAAGCCTAAGCTGGGGTCCAAAAATTCTGCCCCTGCCAAATTCACAGGTTGAAATCCCAACCTCTGGGGAGATGACATAGGAGGCAGGGCCTTTGGGAGGTGATTAGATCAGGAGGGCAGAGCCACCTCGATGGAATCAGTGTTCTTATAAAGGAACCCTCACCGCTTTCACCACTGAAGCCACAGTGAGAAGGCGCCCTCATCACACACTGAACCTGAAGGACTTGATCTTGGACTTCCAGCCTCCAGAGGCGCAGGTAGGACACATCTGCCACGTGCGAGCCACGGTGTTTTGGCAGGACAGTCGGCGTGGACAGACGCCCGGCTGCCCGCCCCATCTTTCCTCCGAGCCACTCGGGACCTGGTGCATTTTCAGCTTCACCCGCTGTCACTGTAATAAGCCCCCGGCCGGGTGCACTTGCATTCTGCTTTCTCGGTCCTCAATTCTCATTCCCACGGTTCTCCAAGCCGTGCATACCGGGAAGCAGTGAGAATCCTACACACAAGCCCGCGGCACCCACTCCTAGAACGGCCTGTTCACTTCCACCCCATCCCCATCCGACCGCCTCATCAGCAACGGGCCTTGTGCTGGCCACACCTCTTGGCTCCTCGGCTACCCCGAGGCTTGGCTATCACCTCTCTATCCATGCTATGGAAGGACAGAGGTGCTGGGAGGGTCCAGAAGTCTGCCCAGGTAGCAGGGCCAGGACGTGAGCTCAGCTGCCGGCTCCGGGTGCTCACTTTGGTTCTACACCCGACCTCGCGATTTGCGGATTCGAGGAGACTGCCTGGCACCTCTGGAGCACCAACAACATGTCCAGCTGCTTGTTGTCTCTGCCTGGGCTCCGCTCCCCAGGAGCTACAGGAACCCCAGATGGGGGTCCCTGTCCCCAGGCCTCCCTCCTCACTGCTGCAGTCTGCCACAGAAAACTCAGGCCTGGCCCCTGTAGCCCAACCCCACCTCAAACACTTGGCCCAGCGCCTCTCAACTTCTCCCTCCATGCTTTAGTCCCTCTGATATTTTGTTTTCTTTTTTTTTTTTTTTTGATATAGAGTCTCGCTCTGTCCCTCAGGTTGGAGTACAGCGGCACAATCTCAGCTCACTGCAACCTCCACTTACTGAATTCAAGCGATTCTCCTGCCTCAGCCTCCCAAGTAGCTGGGATTACAGGTGCCCATCACCACATCCAGCTAATTTTTGTATTTTTAGTTGAGACGGGTTTTTGCCATGTTGGCCAGGGTTGTCTTGAACTCCTGACCTCAGGTGATCCGCTCGCCTCAGCCTCCCAAAGTGCTGGGATTACAGGCGTGAGCCGCTGCGCCCAGCCAACATTTTCAGGTTTCAACACTAAGGTTACAAACAGCATTTGAACAGATGGAATGGGCTGTAAAGCAGCACAATGCACCCAGCATGGCAAAGATCTTGCATTTCCAGTACACATGTCTTTGTGTCTCTTGCCAGATGAGAACGGAAGCCTCTTACCCTGCGTGTAGTCAGAACTGAGATGCTGGGGCTTGGTGTGGGCCTGGGCTCTTCCCCAGCCTCCTCCTTCCTGTGGCAAACCCCTGCCCCCACAAGTACCACCTGAAACACAAACCCAGAGAGAACGGGGGCCATGTTCTCTTTCCCATGTGCTGCTCCCTGAAACTGGAACTTGCTGGGACTTTCCTGTTTACCACCTGGGGGCAACCCATTCTGGGGCTTGTTCAGCTGTCATGACTGCAGGTCAGCGCCAGGCAAGGAGTAAACTTGTCATGGAGCTCGTGGGCCCCAGCTCTGGCAGTGGGCACACAGCCTGATGGGGAGGATGGAGCTTCTAGGGCCACAGAGGAGGTAAAAGCCGTTTGCTGCGGTTAACATCACACAGGCCCGAACGCAGCGGAGAGGACACGACGTGTCATCCCCCAGTATGCCGCTGTGGTATGAGGATGATTCCGAGTAAAAGCAGCACAGAAGAGCTCTCTGTAGTCCTGTCTGCCTAAAAGCAGGGTATTCATTCTCCATGAGAAAGGCAACCCCTCTACCAGGAAGAGGAGGGCACTCTAATCCCGGGAGACGAGTCTGCTAAACAGACCTTACTACAAGGACCATTGGCTTCTGTTGCTTCTTCCCATCTATTTCCCAGTCACTTTCCCACTGTTTATCGGCCCTAGAAGCCCAATCTCCTTTTTCTGTGTCTAGTCACTTCTCCACAATTTACAGTCCTTTGCTGAAATGGTACAAATATAACGCCCAGAATCTAAGGGCTCTTCTTTGCTTCTTTTCTTGTGCAATGAAACTTAAAATATTAATAAAACTGTATGCTTTCTCTTCCTGTTGATCTGTCTTATGCCAGTTTAATTTGCAGCCCCCAGCCACTGAACCTAACAGGGTAGAGGAAAAATTTTTTCTTCACCCACAAAAGAAAGGGCTAAGTGTTATCCCGAGAAACTTCATCGGGTCAACTGTAGAGCTACTGGGCGCACTCTGCACCCATCAGGGTAATCAGTGTCAGGAGGGGAATCCTGCTGGGCTAAAATGTCTGAGGTGTAGACATTCCTGCACAGATAAAACAAAACCCACAGGAATCAGTGTCTAGAGAAGCCCAGGGATATGGCTCTAAGCCACTTTTCTGCTAAAATCCAGAGTAGAAGGGGACAGATTCAGATTTATTCTAGTGTCCCACAAATTTGCTCTGTGACAGGGACAGACTGACTCAGTACTGATTCTAACACTGGCTTAACTGCTAGTCTGGCATACACAGGTGACCGTGATGCCACATACAAGGTACAATCAAGGAAGCTCCAAAGATGCTGCCATCTGCCCCACACCTGGGCTCCCAGGAGCACAGCACAGCAGGTCAGCAAGGAAGATGACAGCAGGAGGGAGGGCAGGGGAGTGTGTGCCCCAGGCCCTGAAGCTCCGGGTTTGTTTGGGTTTTAAGCAACAAGACAAGGAGAGAGAAGGCGGGCTGGGCCCTGGCATCTCAGATAGCAGAGACAGCTCCCAGTACCCCACCCAGAAAGGCAGGGTGGCCTAGAGGGGAGGTGAAAGAGGAGATGACTGCCCCACTCATCCTGCCCAGCCGCCACCTCTGAGGTTCTCCCACTTTCCTCTGATCCCGGCCCCTTCCTGGCCAGTGTACGCCCACATAGTGCACGCTCACAGCGCATGCGCACAAAGTGCATGCCCACAGTGTAGCTCACATAGTGCACGCTCAGAGTGCACGCCCACAGTGTACGCTCAGAGTGCACGCCCACATAGTGTATGCTCACATAGTGCACACTCAGTGTACGCTCACATAGTGTAGCTCACATAGTACACGCTGAGTGCACACCCACAGTGTACGCTCAGTGTACGCTCAGAGTGCATGCCCACATAGTGTACGCTCATAGTGTACACTCAGAGTGCACGCCCACAGTGCATGCCCACAGTGTACGCTCACAGTGCATGCTCACATAGTGCACGCTGAGTGCATGCCCACATAGTGTACACTCAAGAGTGCATGCTCACAGTGTAGGCCCACAGTGCATGCTTACATAGCGTACACTCACAGTGCACGCTCACATAGTGTACGCCCACATAGTGCACGCTCAGTGCACGCCCATAGTGCACGCTCACATAGTGTACACCCACATAGTGTACGCTCAGTGTACGCCCATAGTGCACGCTCACAGTGTACACCCACATAGTGCACGCTCACATCGTGTACACCCACATAGTGTACGCTCAGTGTACGCCCATAGTGCACGCTCAGTGTACACCCACATAGTGCATGCTCACAGTGCACGCTCACATCGTGTACACCCACATAGTGCACGCTCATAGTGTACACCCATAGTGCACGCTCACGTAGTGTACACCCACATAGTGCATGCTCAGTGTACACCCACAGTGTACGCTCAGTGTACGCCCATAATGCACGCTCACAGTGTACACCCACATAGTGTACGCTCACAGTGCACGCTCATAGTGTACACCCATAGTGCACGCTCACGTAGTGTACACCCACATAGTGTACGCTCAGTGTACACCCATAGTGTACGCTCAGTGTACGCCCATAATGCACGCTCACAGTGTACACCCACATAGTGCATGCTCACAGTGCACGCTCACATCGTGTACACCCACATAGTGCACGCTCACAGTGCACACTCATAGTGTACACACATAGTGCACGCTCACAGTGTACACCCACATAGTGCACGCTCACATCGTGTACACCCACATAGTGTACGCTCAGTGTACGCCCATAGTGCACGCTCACAGTGTACACCCATAGTGCATGCTCACGTAGTGTACACCCACATAGTGCATGCTCAGTGCACGCTCATAGTGTACACCCACATAGTGTACGCTCAGTGTACGCCCATAATGCACGCTCACATCGTATAAACCCATAGTGCACGCTCACATAGTGTACGCTCACAGTGCACGCTCACGTAGTGTACACCCACATAGTGTACGCTCATGTAGTGTACACCCACATAGTGCATGCTCACAGTGCACGCTCACATCGTGTACACCCACATAGTGCACGCCGACAGTGCACGCTCATAGTGTACACCCATAGTGCACGCTCACGTAGTGTACACCCACATAGTGCACGCTCACAGTGCACGCTCACGTAGTGTATACCCACATCGTGCACGCTCACAGTGCACGCTCACACAGTGTACGCCCACATAGTGCACGCTCACATTTGCCTTGCCTCCACGCCACCACCTTCCCTTAGCCTCTATCTACGGAAGGTACGCCCCTCACCCCCGACAGCAGGGTCCCACTGGCGGCTATGGCCCCAAGGGACCTGCTTGAAACAGGCTGTCATGAGCTCCCACAGCCACCCTGCGCGACACCGCCTTCATAGGCCCAGGGCAGGCTGCATCTTGAGCTCCCCGTCCTAGACAGAGACAGATTAGGCCTGGAGCAGCCCCCCAATCCCCCTACCCACCCAGGCCTCCCCAGCTCCCGGCTCCCCGACGCCCCTGCTCGCTGCCCCCGCCCGGGCGCACCTTGAGGTCGTCGGCCGCGTCCTGCAGCGGCCGCACCCGGTGCGCCCAGTGCTCCCCCGAGCGCTCGCAGGCCGCGCACAGCAGGCGCAGCTCGTCCCCGCAGAAGGCGGCCAGGGGCTCGCGGTGCGCGGGACACACGCCCTGCGGGACGGGCGACGGCGGGTGCAGGCGCCGCGCCATCTCGGCCATCTTGGCGAGCGGGCGGTTGGGCCGCAGGTTCCTCTGCGGGGACAGCTCGCGGCACTCGGGGCACGCGTACGGGCCCTCGGGCTGGCCCCAGCAGCGCCGGATGCACTCGCGGCAGAAGTTGTGACCGCAGTCGGTCATCACCGGGTCCGTGAAGTAGTCGAGGCAGATGGCGCAGGTGGCCTCCTCCTGGAGGTTGGTGGACAGGTCGGGGGCGGCCATGGCGCGGGCCGAGCGGAGGAACGCGGTACTGTCCGCGGGGCGGCGGCGGGGAGACGCGGGGGATCCGGCTGCGGGGGCGCGGGCGCGGGCACTCCGGGGCGGGGCTCGGACTCCGAGGCGCGGGGACTCCGGGGCGCACGATATTGGGCTTGGGAAGCGCTGGGCGCGGAAGCTCCGGGCGCTCGGGGAACGCGGGACGTAGGGCTCCGGGACGCCGGCAGGAAGAGGAGCCGGAGCCGAGGCGGAAGCAGGAGAGGAGCCGGAGCCGAGGCGGAAGCAGGAAGCGACTGGGTGGTTTTTTTTTTTTTTTTTTTTTTTTTTTTGGAAGAACGCGCTTTTGCCTCCGATTGGTCGCTGCCTGTCACGCGGCCTGCGGGCGGGACGGAATTGGAGAGCATTCACTCACTGACCCGGCGTCCCCGCCGCTCGAGTTGGTGTGGCGCAGTCTACCGTGGCCCTAGGGAGGAGTGAAGCGCAGGGGAGGATGGGGGCAGGGGGGATGGGAGCAGGGGCGGGGCGCAGGGGAGGAATGAGGGAAGAGGGCGGGGCGCAGGGGAGGGACGAGGGCAGGGGGCGGGGCGCAGAGGAGGGATGAGGGCAGGGGGCGGGGCGCAGGGGGGATGAGGGCGGGGGCGGGGCGCAGGGGAGGGATGAGGGCGGGGGAGGGGCGGGGCAGGGGGCGGGGCGCGGGGGGGAGGGCGGGGCGCACGGAATGGGTTACCGGGAAGAGGTGAGGCAGGGACGAGGCTCGGAGGGATGAGCAGAGGGCCGGGCACACGGTAGCAACTTCAGGGACTCAGGGAACCCGCAGCCTGAGTGGGTTGCCCCACGGCCTACCCCGCGTGCGTCCTCACCCCTCGGCCCGTGCGTCCCAGGGCGGGCATCCTCGGGAAGGCCCGGCCCACACGGCCTCGGCAGGCCAAGGTCAGAATCACCGGAGTTGGGGGATGGGACCGGACTGTCCCTCCAGGCCCAGCTCTGCAAGAGGCGCACATTCTCCCTGCGGGGACCGCTCCGAAATGGCGCGTTGTTCACGGCAGCCCGCGGCGCAGACTCCGGCTTGGTCGGGGTAGGAGTGCGCTGACTCCGGAATTCTGCCGCGCTGGTGACTGACTCGGGCTGTTAAAGTTCTTGAGGCTGCAGGGGTGGGTGGGGGTCCTTGGAAAAGGGAGGGGCGCTGTGGAAAGGAGGCCCCTAGATAAATCCTAACCTCTTTGGGATTTTGCACCTGCTCGTGTGCAACTTTGGGGGTCGAACGGGATGGGGGTGGGCAGCTCTGAGGCTTTTTAGGGGTTCGGCCTTTCGCATTTTCCCCCTTCGAAGGACCCAATAGGATGCATAGGACATTTCCGCGGGCAGCCTGGGACCATCCCTGGCAGAGCAGCTAACCACCACCACCCCCCACCCTGCAATAGGATGCATAGGGTATTTCTGCTTCTTTGACAGAGTAACCTAAACCGCTGCGGGGCCCGCGAGCCACGGATTCGTGTCATTCCGAAGTGAGGGTGGGGGCACGTGTTCCTGCTGTGCAGGTATGGATTTAGCAGTCAGTCCACTCAGAATGCGGGGGCTTTCAAGTTTCCTCTAGGAAGCTTCTGGCAATACAGCCTCTTAATGTTTGACGGTTTTAATAATGGTTATAGACTTTGAGAACCCCCCTGCGTGGCTAATGGCTGCCAGCGTGATGCCAGAGAACCCTGGCAGGTGGCCTGCAGTGAGCAGAAGGCCCCCACCTTCTGCAGAGCTGGGGGCACTGCCAGAGTCCCCTGGCCTGGTGTCTATTCCTTCACCGACATGGTCACTGTGGAGATGACCATCTGACCAGACTTCGGCTCCCCCAGGCAGAAGAAAGGCTGCAGGGGGCCCAGGAAGGCGGCCTGGGAGTAGGTGTGCAGGTGGGACCCATCGCTCACACTGTAGAACGACACCTCCGCGGCCTCGAAGTCCAGGAAGACACCCATGTGGCTGGGAGGTTTCGTCTGCATGACAGGGGTGGGGGTGGGGGTGGACATGGCAGGCAAGTACTTGGTCGCCTTGGACAGCTGCACCACCCAGAAGCTGTTTTCGGGGCACTTGGCGACCCTGTCTTTCCGGCTCACGTCGTCTCTGCATACACCCAGGGCCCACAGTGCGTCCCCCGTGATGTTCATGCCCATCTCCCAGTAGTGCCTCCCCGAGGAGAAGGTCGCCTGGCCCACAGCACAGGGGTAAGCCAGGAATCTGTCTTTGCTGCAGAAGCCACTTTCCTCTGGTGAGAGCCCAGGTAGCACCTCTGGCGGCCCTCGTACAGGAGGAGGTAGGGGTATGCGGAGGTGGGGTCCGGCACCACGTCCTCTGCAGATGGGTGTAGCGGCAGAGAGATGAGAGGTGCGGGGTGTTCAGGGTCAAAGGTGGGAGCGCCCGGGCCCTAGCAGTGCATGTGGCCAAATGGTCCCCTAACTCCCTAGAGGTCTCTCCTGCCATGAATCTGGGGTTACTTGATGCTCCCACGCCCTAAATGTGTGTGGGTACTGGGGACGATGAGGAACCAGGACCCAGGTGGAGGGGTCTCTCAAGCTTCAGCCCACAAATTAAAACCCCCAGTAACGCTGCCCTTCGAGGCCACAGTGAATAACCCATGACCGTCAACAGGCAGTGCGCTTGCAGACCCCCCATTGGTGGCTTCCAAGGCTGGGGGGTACAGTGGCGTGTTGCCAAGAGATCCTGGGTGAGGGGTCCCGGCCCTGGGTGCCCACTTACCTAGGAAGCGTCTGAGCACTTCAATCTGTCCGGGAACGCTGCACACAGTCCTGGGTCCGGCTGGGAGGGCGACCTCTGGGCACTGCACACTCACGCTGCTCTTCCTCCAGTGGGCACAGTCTTACTGTCCCCCCGCCGCTGCCGCCGCCCCCACCTGCAGGGACCACATACCTGCTCAGGGGTTCCTTCATGTCCTACAAAAGACAAGGATGGAGGCAGGGAGTGGGCCAAGCTCCCGGCTCACCTCAGTGTCCCCGCCCCCTTCTTGTCCATGTCTTAGGGCAAGACCCATCCTGTCCCCTGGGCATTTCTTCCTGCAGATGACCTCACAGCACTCCTGAGCTGTCACCATTGCCTGGGCTCCCACTCCCACCATAGCCCCCAGTGCCTCAGCGAAGCCCACGGTCAGACTGAGGTCCTTTGGCTCAGCAGAGGCAGAGGGAGCCCTTCTGGGCAAGTGGCCACTCGACACTGACCCTTCTGTCCCATTTCAGGTGGGTGCAGCCCACCCAGCAGGAATGGGGTGGGGGTGCAGTTTGGGAAGGGAGGGGGGCGGGGAACAGACTGAGCCACCTGGGGATTTTCTGTAGCCTCTTTAGGGATTCAGAGTTCCCTGAAGAGATCGCTGTTCACTTCTCTGGCCCGGAAGCTACAAGGGACTTCTGTTCTCCAAAGGCCACTTTTCTAGAGTCCAGGGTGTGACCCTAGCTCTTGGCAGGGACTCCCATGCAGGTGGCATGCTCGGCCCCCCGCTCCCAGGAGCACCCTTCTCCCAGCTGCTGGGGCCCCTACCCTCAGTGGAGCCCGCAAACCAGCGTAGTGGGTTGTGAACAGGCAGCTTTGCTTTCTTTTTTTTTTTTTTGAGATGTGATCTCACCATCGCCCCCGCTGGAGCGCAGTGGCGCAATAGCTCACTGTGGCCTTGAGCCCACAGGCTCAAGAGATCTTCCTGCCTCAGCCTCCTGAGTCCTGGGAGCACAGGCACACGCATGCCCTGCTTGTATTTGTAAATTTTGGTAGAGCCATAATCAAGCCTCCTCTCCAGGGCCATGGCAGGCTGGCCTGGTCACCTCCCCACTGCCATTGCAGTCAGGTGCTGCCCCAAGACTCACTCCTGGGACAGTGCGCCTCCCACACACCGAGACACGGAGTCCCTGTCCCAAAGCTGCACCTGGCTGCCAGGTGTCCCAGGCCACCTCTCTGGACTTGGAAAGAAATGAGGACACTGTCTCAGGTTGGAACCTGTTAGGGGCTGACTTGTGTCCCCACAAATTCACA
This sequence comes from Aotus nancymaae, assembly GCF_030222135.1. Taxonomy (NCBI): domain Eukaryota; kingdom Metazoa; phylum Chordata; class Mammalia; order Primates; family Aotidae; genus Aotus; species Aotus nancymaae. The sequence goes on along the minus strand of NW_026988445.1, from coordinate 31,121,500 downwards.
GGCTGAAGCCCGAACCCGCAGGACCTCAGAATGTGACTGTGTTTGGTGACAGTTTCTTTAAGGAGCAGGTTAAGGTTGAGGTTACTGGGGTGGCCCTAATCCAGTCTAACTGGCATCTTCATAGACGGGGATGATGCTGTGAGGACACGGGAGGAGACAGCATCTTCAGGCCCAGGAGAGAGGTTCAGAAGGGACCAGCCCTGCCCACCTTGGCCTCGGCCACCCGGCCTCCATTCCCTGTCTGCTGCCTCTTCCCCAAGTCCAGTGCCCCCTGCCCATGCCTGTCCGAGCTCACATCCCACCCCAGCTGCGAAGCCCACCGGCTCACCCGCAGCATCTGGAGGGGCCCCTGTGTACTCTGCTCCTCCAGCTGCAGCTCCAGGGAGTGGCCCTGCTGGTCCAGGCAGGCCACGCTGTCCTGGAGGCTGCTGGTCGTCTCCTGCTCCTCCCTCTCCAGAGCCCAGAAGAGCCTCTGCTCTTCCTCTGCCAGGTAGAGGTTCATCTTCTCAAACTCCAGCAGGATGCGTTCTCTCTGCTCCTTCACCTTGCCCTGCAGGAGTGGAGAAGCCCAGCGTGTCGCCAGCAGGTGGCTCAGCCCCAGGAATGCTGGCACCTGTCCCCAGGGCCCCGGCGACTCACAGATCACCAGCGACTGGAGCTTTAGTTGGGGACCAGGAACTGTGACAGAGACCCCCATCCCCACTACCCTGTCACTGAGTGTAACCCTCTGAGCCCCAAATTGCAACTTGCACACATCCAAACACGCATGCACCCTTGCTCTGAGGAGGTTCAGAACGTCCACCCCGAAGTACGCCTCTTGGGCATGTTAAACAAAATTTATGGATGGCTATTGTTTCTTTGTTTTGTTTTGAGACTGGGTCTCGCTCTGTTGCCCAGGCTGGAGTGCAGTAATACAACCTCAACTCACTGCAACCTTGCCCTCCTGCCCAAGTGACCCTCCCACCTTAGCCTTCCAAATGGGACTACAGACGTGTACCACCACTACCATGCCCAGCTAATCTTAAAATTTTTTGTAGAGACAGGGTCTTGCTATGTTGCCCAGGCTGTAGTTCAGTGGCATGATCATGGTTCACTGCCGCCTCGGACTCCTGGGCTCAAGTGACCCTCAGGGACCATTGTTTTGAACTGGAACCCCGTGCTAGGTCCCAGAAGTCCAGACCCCACCAGAATGGAGTCACTGGTGCTAATGCAACCCAGCAGTTCATTGATCAGGTCAGCCCGCCCTGATTGGTTTTTGTTATTTTTTCCTTTTTCCATGAAGCCAAAGGCTGTGCCCTGAATGCTGACGCTCAGCCTTCATGGCTGCTCTACAGGTGCTACGCAGAGGTCACATGGGACTGGTTGCTTCGGGAGCGTGGCGCAGGTCCTGTCCTGCCGGAACTGGCTGAGATCATCTGCCCTTCAACTGGACCGGTGCGAGTGCCTGAGGTGGCCTTTTGATGTCGGAGGGCCAAAACCTCCAACCTCAGACCACGCTAATGCTGCCACGTCTGGTGCCTGTGTCCTGTGAAATGCCACGAACCCCGACGACACCTGCACGGAATGGGCCTGCTGGACCACCTGCTCTCTAGCCCATAAATAGTCCTAAGCTGAATCACTAGGGAGGCGGGTTTAAGAGCTGTTCTCCCTCCTCCCTCGGTGGCCTCGCAAATAAATCTTTTCTCTTGGCTGGAAACAGTGGCTCACACCTGTAATCCCAGTGCTTTGGGAGGCTGAAATGGGAAGACAGTTTGAGCTCATGAGCTCGAGGCCAGCCTGGGCAATATAGCAAGACCCCGTGTTTCTACAAAAAAAAAAAAAAAGTTAGTCGGTAGTGATAGCAAATGCCTGTAGTCCCAGCTACTCAGGAGGTTGAGGCAGGAGGATCACTTGTGTCCAGGAGTTTGAGGCTGCAGTGAGCTATGATTACATCACTGCACTCCAGTCTGGGCCACAGAGCAAGAAGGCTCAGACTCAAGAAAAAAAAAAATATAACAACAAAATTAGATCTCCAAATCTGCTGTGATTTTGCGTTTTGACAGGCATTAAGATTAGGGTGAACTAAAAGCCATTGAGAACCCGCAGAAGCAGGAAACCCTGTTTGCCTCTCCCATTAGCTGCCTTAAAAAATAAAGTGCCAGGCTGGGTGCGGGGGTCACGCCTGTAATCCCAGCATTTAGGGAGGCGCGGGGGCTCCTGCCTGTAATCCCAGCACTTTGAGGGGCGCGGGGGCTCCCGCTTGTAATCCCAGCACTTTGAGGGGCGCGGGGGCTCCCGCCTGTAATCCCAGCACTTTGGGAGGCGCAGGGGCTCCTACCTGTAATCCCAGCACTTTGAGGGGCGCGGGGGCTCCCGCCTGTAATCCCAGCACTTTGAGGGGTGCGGGGGCTCCCGCCTGTAATCCCAGCACTTTGGGAGGCGCGGGGGCTCCCGCCTGTAATTCCAGCACTTTGTGGGGGGCGCAGGGGCTCACATCTGTAATCCCAACACTTTGGGGGGCACGGGGGCTCCCGCCTGTAATCCCAGCACCTTGGGAGGCCGAGGCAGGCAGATCACCTGAGGTCAGGAGTTCAAGACCAGCCGGACCAACGATAGTGAAACCCCATCTCTACTAAAAATACCAAAGTTAGCTGGGCATGGTGGCGGGCGCCTGTAGTCCCAGCTACTTGGGAGGCTGAGGCAGGAGAATTGCTTGAATGCAGGAAGTTGAGGCTGCAGTGAGCTGAGACCACACCATTGCACTCCAGCCTGGGTAACAAGAGTGAAACTCCATCTCAAAAAAAAAAAAAATTAGAAGAATAAAAATAAAGTGCTCTTTCATGAAGGAAATTTCCAGTGGTGAAGGAATCGATGCCAGGATGAGCATTCCAAAAACAACTCTTTTCACCTGAGACACTTGTCTGCATACTTAACCAACATCACCTGCCTCCCCAGCCCAGAGGCCCCAAGCCCTATTCCCTTGCGGGGCCAGCCTACCCCCCACCCTCTGCCTGCCTCCTCTGTGGTACTGAGCCCTCGCCCACTGCCTGCCTCTTTGAGTCTCATTTTTGAGGTCCCTTCTCTCCAGCCTATGAGTGCATCTGTAATTTAAAATTGCCTTTGGGTTTTTTTTGGGGGGGGATGGAGTCTCGCTCTGTCGCCCAGGCTGGAGTGCAGTGATGCAATCTCAGCTCACCGCAACCTCCGCCTCCCAGGTTCAAGCGATTCTCCTGCCTCAGCCTCCTGGGTAGCTGGGACTACAGGCTCGAGCCACCATGCCCGATTAATTTTTTGCATTTTTAGTAAAGATGGGGGTTCACCATGTTAGCCAGGATGGTCTTGATCTCCTGACCTCGTGATCCGCCTGCCTCGGCCTCCCAAAGTGCTGGGATTACAGGTGTGAGCCACTGCACTCAGCTAAAATTGCCTTTTTATCTTTTTCTCTGCTGTTCATCTGTCTTAAGTCAGTTTCATTCAGGGCCCAGCCATGGAACCTAGAAGGGTAGAGGCAACTTTCTTCTTCTCCTGCCGCTGTGGCAGCACATCCCCAAGGACAGTCACAGACGTGTAAATGCAGGAAGATGGAGCAGCAGCAGGAAAGGGGCCCAACGGCCCCGGGCACCCACCTGCCACTTGGCTAAACTCTGCTCCTCCCTGGCCTGCAGCTTCCCCGTCCTGGCGATCTCCTCCTGCAGGTGCTCCATGTCCTCCTCCAGCTTCAACTGCAGGACACAAAGCGCAGGATTTGGGGTCAGCATTCCCACCACCTCCCGCCCAGAGTCCAACTGTGCTGACTGAAACTGCACCCCCCAAAGACCCTCCTCAGGAGGGGCAGGGCATCAAAATACATCACCCAGAATGTGCTGCCTTGGATTATTTTGAACTAAAGGCATTTGAAAAAGGGCAGGTGCAAGAATCGCTCTGACCCTCGGCCTTCCTAAGCGCCGGAGACACAGCCCACCATGCTGGAGAGGCTGCCCCAGGCCAGGAGGAAAGCCACGTTCTTACCAGGGCCGGGAAGCCAAAACCAGAGGACCCTGCTAAGCTAACCCTCATCCTCCTCGGCTATGTGTTTGGCTCTAACAGGCCTCCGTGGGCCTCCAGATCCTTGGGAGGGGCTCCCCGGTCATGAGAAGCTTACGGTGAATGAATTTCAGTCCTTTGGTTCTGCTCAGCACCTCAAATCAGTTTAGTTCTCAGGGCCACCCAGAATACCGAGAGTAGAGGTCTATAGGGCTGTGGGGCCCCACAGGGTCGTGGGGTGTCCCTTATGCTGTGTTGGGGTGCAGGATCCAAGAGGTGAAGAGACAGGACACTGAAGAACTGGTGAAGAGCATCTGGACTCGGGGGGGTCACACCACGTGTGAGTGGAGATCAGCGGCGGCCCTCAAATGCCCCAGAGCATCTGTATTTATTAGGTACAAGCAGGGGGCAGGGTCGTGAGTGAGGCCATCATCTACAGGCTTAGTGATAGGGCATACATAATCACGTGAGTCACAAGCGAGAGGACCACCCCATTATGTCACCTGGGCAGAGAGGTGCGCAGCAGGGGGCCGTGCCATGTACAGTAGTAGAGGGTCGTGTACAGAAAAGGGGTCCACCCCCATTAAGTCACCGAGGCAAGGAGGTGGGCTGTGTGCAACAGGTGTCATGCGCAACACTTCTTATCTGGGGGCTGGAGACTTCAAAGGATTTCTAATAGAAGGATACTGTAAGCTTAATGCAGTGGGAGCTGACAGACTTGTGCTCTTCTCTTAGGATATTTATGGGAGGATTCTTTGAGCTAGCACAGAAGTGAGAAAAGACTGACAGGGTGTACAGCCGCCGTGACTGGTCACAGCAGAGGGGTTCTTCTCCCTCAGTTACTTCCAGGATCTCAGGCCTGAGGCCGACTTTCCACAGGAACTGGACACAAGGTACTACGATTCCTTTATCAGGAGGAGAAGCTCCTGCTCCAAACCTGCCATACAGCGTGTGCCCTTTCAGGCAGGGACGCCACCGCCTGGATCTTTGGTTCTCGTCCTGGTCTGGCTGTTTTCCATGTACTGCTTCTGTTCTGTGACTGCTCTAGGCATTCCTCCTGCTACAAACTACTATATGGTTATATAGAAGGATTGTATAAATCAGCACTGAATGTGTCAGTGCAGCCCCGACTACAATACCTATATGATTATATAGAACTAAGTAAGCTAGGTACATGTAAGCAGTAAGTTACACTTCAAGCACTAATTCTGTAAACTAATATATGATTATATATGCAGAATTATAGAAAGGAAACAGCTGAGCACTGACACTATAAACTAAGATATTCTTCACGCACTGGTTGTGCTGGGTCTGCACAGTTCTCCTTCCTCGGTGCACATGGGGGTGTTACCCACAGAGGTCAGATTTTCCGATGCCTGCATCATACAGCATAGGTCCACCTTCTCCCCGTGGACACCCCTCCTTGGCCCTAGACCTGGGCCACCTTGTCCCCCGGACACCCCCTCCCCGGCCCCTGACTTGGGCTACTTTGTCCCTGGACACCGTCTCCCTCCCCCATGACCTAGGCCACCTTGTCCCCCGGACACCTCCTCCCCGGCCCCCGACCCTGGCCCCGATGCGGCCCACCTTGTACTCGTGCACCGCCTCCTCGGCAGGCAGCACCTGGTACAGCCGGTGCTCCCGGGACTCCCTGCACACCACGCAGATGGGGCTCTGGTCCTCCTGGCAGAAAAGTTTGAGGGGCTCCTGGTGCTCCTGGCACAGGTCCTGCTTCTGCAGGCCAGGATGCTGCCGCGCCATCTCGGCCACCTTGGCCAGCAGCCGATTGGGCCGCAGGTTCCTCTGCAGGGACATCTGTCTGCACTCGGGGCAGGGGAAGGAGCCCTTCCATTTCCATCTCCCCTTCTTGCCCTGCACCTTCTCCCAGCTCAGCTGGATGCAGGTGCGGCAGAAGTTGTGACCACAGGCGGTCATCGCAGGGTCCGTGAAGTAGTCCAGGCAGATGGAGCACGTAACTTCCTCCTGCAGCTTTCTGGCGAGTTCCACAGCCTCCATGGCTCCTGGGAGACACAAGGCAGGTTCCCGAGTTGAGGGACTCTGGAGAGAGGTGGCAGGGAGCGGCCCAATGCTCTGGGCACCGGCAGTGTGCAACCTTCCTGTGCAGCCTCCCTTTACAGAGGAGGGCTAGGACTGCGGTCCAGTTAGAGGGTCCAGAGCCATCATTTTTAGCCTCGTCAATAACAGACACAGATGCCTCCCTAGAAACCACACAGACCCTCCCTGACCATTGCTGGCCAGGCCCCTCCGTCCCTCTTCTCCACTGGGCCTGGACCCTGCCGTCCCCTTACGCCTGCTGCTGGCCACCCCAGCTCCACGCCTCAGCCGCTCCTCCTCCCCCACCTTTGCCTGCTAAGCCTCCAACCTGCCTTTCTGGAGAAGCCCCTAAGCTTGGAGCCGTCCCTTAATCACTGTCTACCCACCGACCCCACCCAGACCCCCACTCCCATTCTCCCATCCTGCCCAGCGATCTTTGCTGGGAGTTCAGCCCCATCTACCCCAGGGCAAGCAGCTTGACTAAGGAGCCTTTCAACAAGTGTCAGAAGAATTTTTTCTTTAACAAAAGTTGGAAAAGCAAAGGAAAAAGGGATGCGCTATCAGAGGAAAAAAGCTGTCTTCCATTCGGTAGTGAGGTGCAATTCGGAAAACCACACCCGTGTATACGCACCCACATGCACAAACACACAAATACACAAACACAAGTGCATCCACGCACAGACGAACATACACACCCATACTCCAACGTACCCATGCATGTATACAAAAGTGCACCGGCACACACAAACACACGCCCACCCACGCATACACACCCCACATAAATGCACACGCACAGACACGCACTGAAACGCGTCCACAAACACAGCACACACAGGCCCAGATGCACAGACCTGTAAACACGCACGCGTGTACACACAGGTACACATGCGCGCGCACACGCGCAGGCACGCGAGCGTCAGCGCAAAACTTACACAGAGCCGCCTGCAGTCTGAACACTCGCGACCCCACGCAGTGGAGAGCCACAGCCTTCCGCCTAGCCGCAGGGTTGCTAGGGGACGGAGGTGCAGAGGGATTTGAAAGTCGCGTCTACACTGCAGACCCGATCCTCCCCTTCCGTTCTGCCATTCCCTAAAGCGAGGGCGTCCACAGGTCTCAGGAGTCCCCGGCCGCGTCCCACGTCCATTTTCTCGCAGCTTTCTGCACCTCCCGGCGCCAGCTCCCGCCCCGCGCCCCAGGAACCCTAAGGGAGGCAGCCCGGCCCACCCGGACCGAAGCGAGGCCTGGGCAGCGGCCTCCTTCCCGCCCTGGTCTGCTAGGGCCCCGGGAGAGTTCCGTGGTCGCAGCGCGCTGGCCCTGGGTCCTGGGTTCCCACCCGGAACCGGCTCCAGGGACGCGGCGGCGGCGGGAAGGCGGGCGTTGGAGGGCGGGGAGGACCGGGTCGGGTACTCACGCGGAGGGGCCCGCACCGCGCCAGAGCGCTCGCGGCGGGGAAAGGCGGGCTCTGCCCCACGAAGCCCAGGGGACCGCGGCCCGGCCCGGGCGTGGGCAGGCGGTCGGGGGGCTTGGTGGCGTCAGCGGGGGTGGGCGGGGGCCGGGGCGGGGTGGGGTGGGGGGCGCCTCTTAGGAGAGGTTGGGGGTGGCTGGGGGGGCGGAAGGAACGTGGAGCGGAAGGGAGGAACTGGACCGGCCACGGGCGGGCGCAGCGGGGAGCTCGCTGGGCGGCGGGGAGGGTGAAGTCCGCGGCCCGGAGAGGACAGGAGTCTCACTGGCCTGGGGGTGAATCTTAGGGAAGGTTAAAGGAGTGCGGCGGGTGGGGAGGTGGGGGTTACTTGGGGGTGGGGAGGTGGGGAGTGGAACGGGGACGGCAGGCGGGGCAAGGGGCGGGCGAGCCTGGGTGGGGCGTGGGCGTTGACAAGGCTTCTCAAGCCAGGGCTGGCGCTGCAGGAGGGCAGGTGAGCCTCAGGCTGGAGCGTTGGGGTAGGGAGTGGAGAGGGTTTGTTGGGGCTGGAGTCGGGGCGGGGGTGGGCGTGAGGCAGCAGCGGCCAGTGTGGTCGATGGAGCTTCAAGGGGGTCCCGGGGAGCAGCCGGCCCTAAGGTCTCCAGTGGGCGGTCAGCATCAGGGTGAGGGTCCAGGGAGGGGCATCCCAATCCTGGGGCGTCAGGTTTGGAGGGACCGCCTGGAGGGTCAGGTCCCCTGTGTGGGGGGGGGCAGGCTGGGTCTTGCCGCCACCCCAGGTGGTTTTGTTACCAGAAACAGGTCCTGATCCAGACCCCAAGAGAGGGTTTTGGATCTTGGGCAAGAAGGAATACGGGGCAAATCCATAAAGTGGAAGCAAGTTTCTTAAGAAAAAGGAATAGGCCGGGCGGTGGCTCCCGCCTGTAATCCCAGCACTATGGGAGGCCGAGGCGGGTGGATCACGAGGTCAGGAGATCGAGACCATCCCGGTGAACATGGAGAAACCCCGTCCTTACTAAAAATACAAAAATTAGCCAGGTGTGGTGGTGCATGCCTGTAGTCCCAGCTGCTCGGGAGGCTGAGGCAGGAGAATTGCTTGAACCCGGGACGGAGGTTTCGGTGAGCCAAGATCCCACCACCAAGAGTGAAACTCCGTCTCAAAAGAAAAAAAAAAAGTAAAGGAGCATAAGAATGGCTACGTCATAGGCAGGCCGCCCCAAGGCGGCAGGTTGCCCATTTTTATGGCTATTTCTTGATTATATGCTAAATAATGGGTGGAATATTCATATATTTCCCAGGAAAGGAATGGGCAGTTCCCAGAGCTGGGGGTTCCTCCCCTTCTGAAACCATATAGGGTAACTGTGATGTTGCCTCGGCATCTGTAACTGGTGTGGCGCTGGCAGGAGTCTCTCTTAGCATGCTAATGTATTATAATTAGCATAGAATAAGCAGTCGTGTTGACCAGTCTGGTCACCGTCTTGATTTTGGTGGGATTTTGCCGGCCTCTTCACCGCATACTGGTTCATCAGCAAGGTCTTTATGACCTGTATTTTGTGCTGACCTCCTATCCCATCCTTTGACTTGGAATGTCTAACCTCCTGGGAATGCAGCCCGGTACGTCTCAGCCTTATTTTAGCCAGCCTCTATACAAGATGGAGTCACTCTGGTTTAAAAGCTTCTGACTGTGGGTGGGAGACCCCGTGGGAGACTCTGCAAGTGCCGAGGCAAGGGTCTGAAGCCTCAGCCTGTTCCCATGTGAATACAGAACTAGAAAAGATTTAGAGATACAGTTACATAGTTATTGCTATATATAATCATAAATAATCAGTTATTCATATGTAATCACAGAAATATATACTCAGTATAATCTTTTAATCTTATTAATGACTATCGCGTTATGAAACATGCAACTGAGGTGACGTTGTGAACAAAGTGACCCTAAGGCAGGATGCTCTAAGCCCTCTGTCATGCCCACATAAGGGCTACCGGAGGGCCCTCGGCTGTGCGGCAGCGCCAGCGCTGTGAAAGTGCCCACTGTTTAGCCAGCTACGGAAGGAGACATCCAAAATGTCCGAGACATCCCATTCCTCAGGGGAGTGGGGAGAAAACTCCGCTTCTCCAAGCTCTTGCCGTGCGCCTGGGCTGTCAGGGAGACCCGCAGACACCGGGGGCTTCACCTTCTCTATGCGGTGCTGTGCCTCAGCGGTCACGCGCCATGGCTGCTTTCATGTTCTGCTTCTGCACCTGGTCTCTCCTTTTCTTAAAAGATATAATCAGTAATAGTAACAAATCTCAATGTCTTTGTTCTTTCTTGACAAATATGAAAAAGTGCTGATGCGTTAGGTCTTCTCCTCGCCTCCGCTACTTGAAAGACCTGGGCCCCCATCTCCAAGACACGTGGCTTGTCTGGCCTGTCACTGACCACTGTTACCTCACCTACCTACCTGCCCCCTGCTTTGTACTCAATAAAAGTCAGAGCGTCCGGGCACTCGGGGCCACTGCCGGACTCTGCGCTTTAGTTGACAGTGGACCCTGGGCCCAAACTCCCTTTTCTCTTTCTCGGTGTCTTGTGTCTTTTATTACCAGTTTCTCGTTTCTGCATCAGTAGAGAGGGGCGCACAGGACCCTGTAGGGCTGGACCCTACATGACAGTTTCAGCCAAAATGCTGCACCCAACCTGCCCAGGTCCTGGCTGGTGGCCATCTGTACCCATTTCTACTGGCCTGAGTCCCCACACCTAGTCATGATGCTTCACCCTCCAGTAGAGGGACGCACCTTTCACACGGAGGGTTCATCTGCTTCCAGGAAAAGGGGTCAGAGGCCTGCATGTCCCGCGTCCGAGTCCTGGGGTGGGGGAAAAGGCAGATGAGAAACTAAGGCTTGGCCCACACAGGTAGTGTGGGCGAGCAGGAATACAGCGGCTCGAAGGCTAAAAGGCACCATTCTGCCATCTCCTGGGTGTGCGGGTGTAGACAGCTGGCCACAGGTGTAGACGGCTGGCTTTCCCTGGGCTCACTCAGTGGAGCGTTTCTTCTGTGGTCTCTCATCACTCACACACACAATGGTGTGCTGACAGGTGCCAGCTGGCCACACACACTGGCTGAATAAGTGAATTACCTTTGTGAACCCCGAATATCTGACTGATCTCAATTTAGGAAGTTTATTTTGCCAAAGTTAAGGATGCACGCCCATGACACAGCCATGTACCCGAGGTGGTCTGAGCACATCCTCAAGCCCTAACTGTGCCAGAGTTCTGCTTAGCTTTCATTCCTCGGTGCCTATATGGGGGGTTACCCACAGCTTGGTTTGATACATTTTAGGGAGACGTGAAACATCAATCATATGTAGGATCAACATTGGTTCCATCAGAAAGGCGGGACGACTGGAGGTAGGGAGGGGCCTTCCAGGTCACAGGTTGATACTAGACAAATGGTTGCATTCTTCTGAGTTTCTGATTAGCCTCTCCAAAAGAGGCCGTCAGATACACATGTATCTCAGTGAGCAGAGGGGTGACTTTGAATAGAATAGGGGGCAGGTTTGTCCTAAGCAGTTCCCAGCTTCACTTTTCCTGTTAGCTTAGTAATTTGGGGGCCCAAGATTTATTTTCCTTTCACATCCTCCACCCCCACGAAGTGTCTGCCTGTCATTTGCCTCAGTCGGGGGATTGTGAGCTGTGGGTTTCTTTCAATTGGGAAATAGAATCACAGAATGAGGGGGAGACAATCCTTACATCTGTATCCTCACAGCCATCCTCAGGCTTTGCCGACATAAGTCTACTCTTGGGTCTGTGGCCTGCCGCCCTAGCTGTAGGGTGTCTCAGCGGGTTGTTCTGTGTCTCTCGTCCCCAGAGCACCACTAGTCTACTCTGCAGCGCTGGGAAGCCTGTTTCAATGGGCCGCCCGTGTCTGCTACTGCTCAGTAAACTGACTTCCAGGGCACAGTGCCCTCCTCGAACTTTACACTTGGGTTTCCCAGTGCTGATTTCACTTAGGCCGAGTTACAATGCACACGCCTAGCTGGGCCTCTCACACACAACTAGCCGAACGGTAGACTGAATTAACATAAATGACTAGCCAGCCTTCTAACTAAATGGGAGATTGGGTATGTTCACACCTACAATGATGTGCACCTCTAAGCTAACCAGAGATGGGTCAACACCACAGCTACACACAGGCGCACGCGCACACACGTACGCACACACACACGCTCCTAGCCAGCCTTCTAACCTAACAGGAGACAGGCCAAGTTAACAAGATTTACAGCTAGCCGGCCTTCTAAATTAACAAGAGGTAGGCTGAATTCACACATGCAAGTAACTGGACTTTTTTCTTAAGATGGAGTCTCACTCTATCACCCGGGCTGGAGTGCAGTGACACCATCTTGGCTCACTGTAACCTCTGCCTCCTGGGTTCAAGCAATTCTCCTGCCTCAGCCTCCCTGAGTAGCTAGGATCACAGGTCCGTCACGACACCCAGCTAATTTTTGTATTTTTAGTAGAGATGGGGTTTCACCATGTTAGCTGGTCTGAAATCCTGACCTCAGGTGATCCACCTGCCTTGGCCTCCCAAAGTGCTGGGAGTTGGGATTACAGGCATGAGCCACCACTTGGGAAAGTAGCTGAAGATAGGCCAATATAACACATACTTACTGTCCTTTTAACCTAAGAGATGGGCTGCCACTGGTAACCTCACTTGAAACAAGCTGCATCTATACACACACACACACACACACACACACACGACTTGTAATCTAGTTTGAAAGTGGCAGAGCTGAGAACACACAAGACCAGCCAGCCTTCCAACCTAACTGTAGGTAGGCTGAGTCAACACACACAACTAGCTAAGCTTGCTACCTAACTGGAGATAGGGTTATCTGGCAGGAGATGGTTACCCCCAAACCCTCTTCCCCATTCCACCCCCCATCCCCCCAAACCCTGTTCCCCCATTTCATCCCCCATACCCCCAAACCCTCTTACCCCATTCCACCCCATCCCCCAAACCGTTTTCCCCCATCCCCAAAACAAACCCTGATTCTTATCAGGGATAGGCCAAGTTAAGAGCACCACCACTAGCTGGACTTGTAACTGGAGACAGGATGGGTGGTAACGTGGGTGAGCTGACCTAACGGGACAGGGTGAACTACACAGGACTCGCCAGCCTCCCAGCCTCCTCAGAGGTAGGCGAGCCAGCACCGGCCAGCGGAAGGGATCCTGCAAAGTCCAAGAACGCCGCTTGCTACAGACGCTTTTCCGACCAGATGGGTGGCTCTAAAAAGAGCCTTTGAGGCGAGAGTTGCGCAGCCTCTCAGGTGGTGTGATGGCCCTCCTAGGTCCACTCCCTGCGGACACGGCGCACCAACGGAATGTCCTTGGACATGATGGTGACCCGCTTGGCGTGGATGGCACACATGTTGATGTCCTCGAACAGCCCCAGCAGGTAGACCTCGCATGCTTCCTGTGGCGCAGGCCAGTCTTAAGGTCCTGGGCGACCTCACGTGCCAGCCACTGGAAGGGCAGTGCGTGGAGCAGCAGCTCAGTGGACTTCTGGTAGCGGCGGATCTTGCGCAGCGCCGCTGTCCCGCGTGGGTAGTGGTGAGGTTTCTTCACGCCCCCCGTGGTGGGGACGCTCCTGCGAGCCAGCTTGGTGGCCAGCTGCTTGCGTGGCGCCTTACCACCTGTCAACTTGGGCACAGTCCGCTTGGTTCGGGCCACGGACCCGGATCTTTTATTTCCGCCGCGTCCTCCGCCCAGACTGCGCAGCCCGCAGCGAGTTGCCTGCTTTTATAGCGCTTACCACATTCCCATTGGCCGGCCTCAGGTGGCGTGATGGCCCCTGCTCTCTGATTGGCCCACAGGGCACTCCCACCGGCTGCCTCTCCCTTATATTTGCGCCTGTTGGTCGCAGCTGCCAGAGCTGGCACCCGCCTTTTGAAGGGCTCATGTGGGTAGGCCGGGCGATGGGGATCCTCTCTCTTCGGCAGAAGCTACCTCCTGTCTTCCCAGCACTCCTCTTCTCCCTTCCCCATGACCTGGGTAGGAAGAGACTTCCAGAAGCCAGCACGTGGCATTCCACTTTATTTTGTATTTATTTATTTATTTTTTCTTTGAGATGGAGTCTCACTCTTGTTGCCTAGGCTGGAGTGCAGTGGTGTGATCTCTGCTTACTGCAACCTCCACCTCCTGGGTTCAAGTGATCCTTCTGCCTCAGCCTCCCGAGTAGCTGGGATTACAGGTGCGCACCACCGCACCAAGCTAATTTTTGTATTTTTAGTAGAGATGGGGATTCACCATGTTGGTCAGGCTGGTCTCAATCTGTCTGCCTTGGCCTCCCAAAGTGCTGGGATTACAGGTGTGAGCCACCAGAAATGAGTCAGCAAAAAATCCCGACGTTAACAACCCTATTTCAAAATGGCTTGAGAAGTGGTTCAGTCGATGGAAAGAGACCATAGCCTTAATTCTTACTTCTTTGGCAACTGTGATAAGTATACTCCTTGTTAGGTGTTGTATTATACCCTGCATCGGAAGGCTAGTACAAAGACTAGTAAACACAGGTCTCGCTAAGATCTCCCCGAAACCTCTCCCACCTTATTCAGAAACGTTACTTCTCTTAAAGAGTCAAACACAACACTTAAGACGAGATGCATTAAACAAGTTTGAAGAGGAAGTATAAAGTAACAGAGGAGGAATTGTAGGAAGTAGAAAAGTTCTTCAAAGTTTCCTTTCTTGTTAAAGAATAAATCGTAAGTGTTAGAAATGATGGTTTAAAGACTTTCTCCAAAGCCTTCCTGTGTTTTACTAGCGACTCTCTGTTAAGCCCTATCCTATGTAGCGTTTAGATACAAAGGAATAAGTACATGCTATGTCCTTGTGCTTTAATCAAGATGTTTGTGCTCGAAGTGCTCACAGGCACATAGCACAGTCTGTGTCCTTGTACTCTAACCAAGCAACTTCCTGTCCTTTCCTTATTCAGACTTCTTCTTTTCATTTTGTTCTCCGCTGCTCTTACCTGGTTAGAACGTTGTAAGTTGTTAGCCAAGCAGGTTTTAGTTTAGATTGTGAGGTCTGGCTGCAACCAGCAGAGACCAGCCACAGCAGTAAGGATGACCCCAAATGCGTAAGCGATAAATACATCTGCTTTTCCTTTGTGGCAAGATGGCTATTGAGGGTACCCTTTCTGCAGGAAGTAAAGATTGCCTTGCTGAAAGATCCTTTATCTCTGTGCTCAGCTTTTCTTTGTGGCATTGAGCATGCATGCAAGCATGCATTCCTACAGTCTTATTTTTTCTTTACTTTTTAAATTTGTCTGCAAAACCAGGTATTAATCTATCATTAATTGATGATCAACTGAACAGTTCATTTTCTTGATCTCCAAACATTGAGTTCTATGTGAGAGGGATGAGGATAACTTAGTGATCCTTAGAAACTTCACAGGATGCAGGGAAGTCAGGCACTTCCAAGAGCTGACCCATCAGTCCACAAATTAAAGCAAATTTTTAGAATAGAATAGAACAGATTAAAGCAAATTTTTCTCCTTAAGCAGGTAAGATGAACTTCCATCCAGACTGAGTGCTCTAGAAGTAACCTTTTCCTTAATAGATTTCTTTTCTTGTTCAGTTTGAATAGATGTCAAGAATTCCTCACACCATAAGCTTTTTTTTTCTTTTTCTTCTTCTTCTTTTTTTTTACCCAAGAGCCCCTATGGCAGTTTGATGAAGCCTATAGATTCTGTCTCAGAAATTTTTTTTTTTTTTAAGATGGAGCCTCACTCTGTCACCCAGACTGGAGTGCAGTGGTGTGATCTCTGCTCACTGCAACCTCTGCCTCCCAGGTTCAAGCAATTCTCCCGCCTCAGTCTCCAGAGTAGCTGGGATTACAGGCCCCTGCTACCTGACCCAGCTTTTTTTGTATTTTCAGTAGTGATGGGGTTCGCCATGTTGGCCAGGCTGGTCCCAAACTCCTGACCTCAAGTGATCCACCCACCTCAGCTTCCCAAAGGGCTGGGATTACAGGCGTGAGTGACTGCATCTGTCCAGAAAGTTTTTAAATGCACAAACATTATTTAAAAGTTAATAATACAAAGGAAATATATTGACATAAGTTGTGAAAACATATAAAATTAACTTTTTATAGAGTTATAAGTGTGCATCTTTGTGAATGCATTAAATAACATATTTGAATTGGAAAGGACTTGTAGCTACTGTCATTTCAAAGTGGTGATGGGTGTCAAGGGTCTTCGAAGATATTTGCCGTGACTGCACTGTGATAAAACTCTCTCTCTGCATATCAGTCACACTTCTTTCTCAGTGTTTTCTTGATTGCCCTGGAGTTTGTAATATACATTTACAACCAATCTAAGTCCACTTTTAAATAACACTACCCTGCTTCATGGTCAGGAGTGGTAGCTCACACCTGTAATAAATTCCAGCACTTTGGGAGGCTAAGGCCAGCAATGGCTTTAGCTCAGGAGTTTGAGATCAGGGCAATGTAGTGAGACCCCATCTCTCCAAACAATACAAAGAAATAGCCAGGGTGCCCAGATATGGGATCACACATTATTCTAGGCATGTGAGGGCATTTCCAGATGAGACTAAGATTTGGATGGGTTGACTGAGGAATGCAGATTGGCCTCCCTAGTGTGGGTGGTCTCATCCAGTCAGGTGAAGGCCTGAACAGAAAATCCTGTGGTCCCTGGAGGAAGAGGCCAGCAGACAACCTTTGGACCCAAGCTGACCATCACCTCTTACCTGAGTTTCCAGCCTGCTCCATAAGTGTGTGAACCAATTCCTTTAAGGAAATCTCCCTCCCTATGCATCCAATCGGTTCTCTTTGTCTGGAAAACCCTGACTCCTGACTGGTACAACCCAGCCTCCTCATTCTGTGTTTTCTCTTTCAATATGGGTTGTCAGCAGGCCAAGTGCTCTTCTGAGCTCGTCGTGTTTTGGTAATACCTTGTCCCATGTGGCTGAGAACGTCCACCTCTGCTACCAACCCTCTGTATCCAAACTGCTCTACACAAAGCTATGGCACACCGGCCGTATCCGCCACATCCTGGGTATTGCGTATGACGGTCTCGTGACACAACATGAAGCCCTGAGTTTCCGGCGGCCCTTCAGTTTCCTGCCGTATGCCGGAGGGCCCACCTTCCCTGCGGGGCACTTCTGCGACTGTGGTGAATCGAAACAGCCCCACACCTGGGCAACTTACACAGGGCCGTGCTGTGTCAGTTTCCTGGAGCTGCGGTAATGAAGACCACAAACTGTCTGGGAGATTTCTTTTCTGGCTGTTTTGGAGGCTAGAACTCCGAAAACAACATGTTTGCAGGGTGAGCTGTAAGTGAGCGTAGCAGACACTTGGCACAAATGTCCCAACCCAGCGCACTAGGTGATTTAACGAGATGCTGGATCACTTCCCTAAGGCCACATTCTGAAGACACCCAGTCCGTTCTGAGTTCCTGCTGGAAAAGCTCAAAGCTACTCTCTTAGTCCACGTGGGCTGCTATAACCAGATACCAGAAACAGGGTTGCCTGGAAACCGCAGGCATTTATTGCTGATCGCTCCGGAGGCTGGAAGTCCAAGGTGAAGGCATGGCAGATTCGGTTTCTGGAGACGCCTTGCTTCCTGGTTCACAGACCGTAGATGAAGTCCGCACAGGAAGGAAAGGATGAGAACGCTCTCTGGGGTCTGTTTTATAAGGGCACTAATCCCACTCATGACGGGTCCACCCTCATGGCCTCCTCATCACCTCCCAAACGTCCCCCTCCCCGTGCCATCACCTTGGGGATTAGAATTTCAAAATGTGAATTTTGGGGTATGTGGGGGTGATATTATTTTATATATAGATACGGTTTTGCCTGTGGTCCTGGCTCATACCTCCCACGGCCTCCGGGATTTCCTGTGACTGACGTGATCTCTTCTTAAAGTGGGCTTTGGTCCCTGGTTCCCTAAGCAGCCCCGGAACAGCTTCAGAGCAACCAAGGTCGCAGTGTTGCAGGACTTTTCCTGAGTTCAGCTATAACCAGTTGGACCTCTGGCCCCCCTCTCCCTGAGCAAATTGGTAAAAGGCCTTGGAATTTTTGAGCTGTCCTAACCCTTCCCTTGTTTTGCTTTGATACATGTTTTCTTTTTTTTTCTTTTTTTAAAGACAGGGTTTCACCATGTTGGCCAGGCTGGTCTTGAACTCCTGACCTCAGATGATCCGCATGCCTCGGCGTCCCAAAGTGCTGAGATTACAGGCGTGAGCCACCATGCCCAGCCTTCTTTTTTTTTTTTGAGATGGAATCTCACTCTGTCTCCAGGCTGTAGTGCAGTTGCGCAATCTCAGCTCACTGCAACCCTCCCCGCCCCCGGTTCAAGTGATTCTCCTGCCTCAGCCTCCCAAGTAGCTGGGACTTGGGAGGCGCACACCACCATGCCCAGCTAATTTTTATATTTTTAGTAGAGACGGGATTTCATCATGTTGGCCAGGGTGGCCTCCATCTCTTGACCTCGTGATCCTCCCACCTTGACCTCCCAAAGTGCTGGGATTACAGGCTGATACACGTTTTCTAATAACCTGGTTAGTCTGTTCTTGCCTTCAGGTCATCAAACTCCAAACAGTCATGCCACCTCTGTCTCTGACGACGGCCCCTTCTGCCAGGAACCCTGAGATCGGCCTCTGAGGGAGCTCTGACTACTGTTTCCCCAAAACAGTGCCCCCTGTCAGCCTGACTAACATGGAGAAACCCCGTCTCTTCTAAAAATACAAAATTAGCCTGGTGTGGTGCCGCATGCCTGTAGTCCCAGCTACTCAGGAGGCTGAGGCAGGAGAATCACTTGAACCCGGGAGGCGGAGGTTGCAGTGAGTCGAAATCGCGCCACTGCACTCCAGCCTGGGCAACAAGAGTGACATTCCATCTCAAAAAAAAAAAAAAAAAAAGACTCCCAGTTCAGAGGGTCCTGCCCCATGCCCAGAAGGAAGGATGCTGCCCAGAGAGGCCAAAACAAGAGTCTGAACACACGGGCTCTGCTGGGGTTCCCGCCCAGTCTGTTGGGGTTACACCACACACTTTCTGTCCAGTCACATTTCTACACAGCTGTTTTCAATCATGTCCATCCAATGAAGTCTCCATAAAAGGCCCAGGAGGACAGGCTTTGGGAATTTCTGGAGGGCAGAACACGCTGGGGCTTGAGGAAGGTGAGAGAGAACTCCTTTGCAGGCCGGGAGGGTGGCACAGCCCAACATCCCCCGGCTCAGAAGCGCCTGCACTTGGGCCCTTCCAGACCTCTCCCTCTGCCTCCCTTCATCTGGCTATTTACTTGTAGCCTTAAACTAGTCCATAAATAAACAGGTAAATGTAATTAAGTGTTTCTCTAGTTTTATGAGCCGCTCTAACAAATCAATCAATCTTAAAAAGGGGGTCATGGGAACCCCAACTTACAGCTGGTCGGAAGTTCTGGAGGCTTGGACTTGCCCCTGGTGTCTGAAGTGGGAGCAGCTTTGGGGACTGAGCCCTCAGCCTCTGGGATCTGATGCAATCTCCAGGTAGATACTGTCAGAATTTGTTTATTTATTTAGTTTTTTATTACGATTCTTTTTTTTAAATTTGAGACAGTCTCATTCTGTCTCCCAGGCTGGTGTGCAGTGGTGAGATCTCGGCTCACTGCAACCTCCACCTGCCAGATTCAAGCAGTTATCCTGCCTCAGCCTCCCGAGTAGCTGGGATTGCAGGCGCACGCCACCAGGCCCGGCTAATTTTTTCATTTTCAGTAGAGACGGGGTTTCACTGTGTTAGCCAGGATGGTCTTGATCTCCTGACCTCGTGATCCTCCTGCCTTGGCCTCCCAAAGTACTGGGATTACAGGCATGAGCCACTGCTCCCAGCCTATTTATTTAGGTTTTTTTACTGTTATGATTATTTTGAGATGGAGCTTGCTCTGTTGGCAAGGCTGGGGTCCAGTGCTGAGACCCTCACTCACTGAAGCCTGGAACTCCCGGGCTCAAGCCATCATGTCTCAGCCTCCTGAGTAGCTGGGACTACAGGCGTGCATCACCATGCTCAGCTACTCATTTTTGTAGAGACAGTCTTGCTATGTTGCCCAGACTGGTCTCCAACTCCAGGGCTCAGGCGATTGTCTCCCACCTCTGCCTCTCAAAACTGGCATTACCAGGGCATGAGCCACCGTGCCTGGCTGGGGTCAGAATTAAATTGATTCAAGGGGACCTAGCTGGTGCCCATTACAAAACTGCTTGCTTGCTTGCTGGTAGTGAGAAATCCTCACACATTTGGTCACAGATGTCTCTGTGTTCACTGTTGTGCTGTGAGAACAGAGGAAAAGCAAATGGTTTTTCTCTCCATCAGAGGACACAAATGTTCAGACCATAATGGCTGTGGCAGGAATTTGCCGCTATATTCCAGCCGACGCCTGAAGACCGGTCCGGGCTCTTTATTTCCTATGGCATTTGCTGAAATCGGCTCACAACTGGCAATGTGTGTGTCTCCCACAGCCCAGCAGTGGCTTCTCCAGGAACCCAGAGACATTCCTCTGAAAGCAGGAGGGAGAAGGCCTCAGTCTCTGCGGGAAGGTAGAATCCTGACTTTGGGCCTGGCTGGCTGGCAAACGCAGATGGCCTCATCCGACTGGCCCGGAGCCCCTGCTCACCCCCTGTCCTTCCCTTTAAGACGCCCGCCACCCCTGCGCAAATTAGAACGGGCTGCTCTTTCCTGACTGCAGCCGGCTCGGAATGGAAATCTGTTTTCACCGCTTTAATGTCCCGCTTTATCTTCGTGTTAACTGAAAAATCACAGGATCTATAAATTGGAGAAGCAGATTCCATTTCTCGTAAAGGGTTGCAGCCTGCAAGGCGACCGTCCCTGGGCAGGGAAGCGCAGCCTCGGCCAGGCCCAGGGGCGGGCATTCGGGGGAGGGAGGGGTTGGGGCAGGGGCTCTGCGCTGCCGGCTTTGCCACACGCGCTCATTCCACAGGCCACGGGAGGGCTGGGAGACCCGTGAGGGCGGCCCTCACACGTGTGCATGGAACACACACGCACGTGACCAGTGACGGACGCTCACCTTGGGGTGACGCTTCACACGTGACTGTATCCCGTTGGGTCTTTCCGGGTCGCAAAGGTGCGCGAGCCCACAGCCTGTGTGACCCGGCCAGGACCAGCCCACGGCCGCGGTCTCCAATCAGGAGGAAGCTCTGAAGTCAGTGTCCTGTCCAGGGAAGGCTGCCACCGCGGCTGGTGGAGCAGGGGGTGGGAGAGGCGTGGCGGGCGGCGATGGTCCAAACGCTGCTCAGCTGGAGGCCGGAGCTTGTTTAGCTGCTGGAGAAAAAGGATGGTTTGTTCTTTAAGTGTCGGGCGCTGACTTCACACTCACATCTGGTTTGTAATTTGGCACCTCATTGCCACAAAGACTCCATCCTGTCTCTGTGTTTTTTTAAAAATTCTCTAAACCTCACCTGGACTGTCTCTGTGTTAACACGAATGCTATCAGTTGTGTCTAAACCTCAGCAGAAAGGGGCGTGATGCGATGTGTCTCATTCCCACCCTATCGTGGCTGGAAATTGTTTTTAAGGTTCTGCGGGGTCCCCGGTACCAAGAGGGTGTCTGTGCAGTTGGCTGGGGGTGCTTGGGTTTTACTTTTAGCTTACAGTCTCTACATCAGGAGACACAGACACGCCTATTTGTAGATCTGCCAGTTGGCTTGCAGCGGCGGCTGGCCCTGGGTTCACGTGAAATGAGGAGGGTGAAACCCCAGCCTGCAGCGGCAGCGACGCCAAATTGCTGCACTTTTCGTAAAACAAGTGGATTATTTTCCTTGCATTGCTTGTCACAGCAGGTGTGGAAGACCCACCAGAACCTCAGGCAGAACCACACTTTTGTTTTCAGAAATGTCCTTTCTTTCCACAATGTTGCTTTAGCCTAAATGTTTGCGTCAGAGAAGTGTGAACCAAAGGACTCCACCTCGAATAGGAGCTGGGTAAAATAAGGCTGAGATGTGCCGGGCTGCATTCCCAGGACGTTCAGGAGGTTAGGCATTCTAAGTCACAGGACGAGATACAGGTTATAAAGACCCTGCTGATGAAACAGTTTGCAGTAAAGAAGCCGGCCCAACACCATCAAAACCAAGATGGCCATGAGAGTGACTTCTGGTCATCCTCACGGCTGCACTCCCGCCAGTGCTATGACAGTTTACAAATGCCATGGCAACATCCGGAAGTTACCCTATATGGTCTAAAAGGGGAGGAAGCTTCAGGTCTGGAAATTGCCCACACCTTTCCTGGGAAACTCATGAATAATCCCCACCTTGTTTAGCATATAATCAAGAAATCAACATACAAGTGGACAACTGATGGACCACACCACTGCTCTGCCTATTCCCATTTTTTATTCCTTTACTTTCTTTTTTTCTTTTTTGAGACAGAGTTTCACTCTGTTGCCCAGGCTGGAGTGCAATGGCATGATCTCGGCTCACCGCAACCTCCGCCTCCTGGGTTCAAGTGATTCTCCTGCCTCAGCCTGCTGAATAGCTGGGATTACAGGTGCATGCTACCACACCTGGCTAATTTTAAGCATGAGTCACCGCACCCAGCGACATCAACTTCTTTAGATTCCACAGAGTGAGATTATGCAGTGCTTGTCGTTCTATATCTGGCTTATTTCATTTAACATAATGTTCTCATTCCACCCATGTTGTCCCAAATCAGGGAATTTCGTTATGTTTTAAGGCCGGAATAGTATTTCATTGTGCACCACATTTTCTTTACCCATTCATCGGACGATGGACACCTAGGTGAATTCTGTGTCTTGGTTGCTGTAAATGGTGCTGCAGGCCGGGCGCGGTGGCTCACGCCTGTAATCCCAGCACTTTGGGAGGCCGAGGCGGGTGGATCATGAGGTCAAGAGATTGAGACCATCCTGGTCAACATGGTGAAACCCCGTCTCTACTAAAAATACAAAAAAAAAATTAGCTGGGCACGGTGGCGCGTGCCTGTAATCCCAGCTACTCAGGAGACTGAGGCAGGAGAATTGCCTGAACCCAGGAGGCGGAGGTTGCGGTGAGCCGAGATCGAGCCATTGCACTCCAGCCTGGGTAACAAGAGCGAAACTCCGTCTCAACAAAAAAGAAAAAAAAATGGTGCTGCAGTGAACATGGTGCAGCTCTCTCTTCTGGGTACGGATTTCATTTCCTTTAGCTCTATCCCCAGCAGTGGGGTTGCGGCATTGTTTGGGAGTTCATTTGGAATGTAACAATGTGTTTCATAATAACTGAACTAACACTGTGATTCTGAAGATCAATATATTTCCACAGGGTAGACACCTACATCATCATTAAAAAAAGAGAACAGTGAACATGAGAGACAAGCGTAGCTGACCCCAGCTCTTCGATTTTATCTATAATACTAATTTTCATGGAGAGCCACGTTAGCTCCTTGGAGTGCAGTTAAGTCCATATCTTGAGTCAAAAAGACAAAAATTAGAAACAAAAGAAAACAAAATCCCATACTAGGTCTAAAATAACTTTTTGCTGTCAGAAGCAAAGATGGGCTGGGCGCAGTGGTTCATGCCTGTAATCCCAGCACTTTGGGAGGCTGAGGTTGGAGGACGGCTTGAGCCCAGGAGTTCAAGGCCATCCTGGGCAACATAGAGAGACCCCGTCTCTAAAAACAAACAACAACAACAACCACACTAAGTAGGCACTGTGGTGCTCGCCGCAGTCCCAGCTACGTGGGAGGCTGAGGCAGGAGGACCGCTGGAGCCAGGAGTTTGAGGCCACAGTGAGCCTGATGACGCAGCAGAGCTAGACCCCGTCTCAGCAAAACAAACACAAAAGCAAAGATGCTTTCAACAATCAGGGTGACCCTAAAAGGATACAGCAACCTTTTGAAAATACCTCCCCGGGGCTGCAGTGTGACCATTTCAGCATGAAAAACAACCACACAAATGGTTAATGAGAAGATGCCTCATTTATAAAAGGAGAAAAGTTAACATACACATTCCTAACAATAAGACAGCAAAATGATGGAAATAACATTGCACTGAATTTTTATTGATTTTGGTAAAAAGGAGTGCGTTGACACGTATGGGCGTTTTGTTTCTTTCTTTCTTTCTCTCTCTCTTTTTTTTTTTTTTTTGATTCGGAGTTTCCCTTTTGTTACCCAGGCTGGAGTGCAATGGCGCGATCTCGGCTCACCGCAACCTCCGCCTCCTGGGTTCAGGCAATTCTCCTGCCTCAGTCTCCTGAGTAGCTGGGACTACAGGCACGCGCAACAATGCTCAGCTAATTTTTTGTATTTTTAGTAGAGACGGGGTTTCACCATGTTGACCAGGATGGTCTCAATCTCTTGACCTCGTGATCCACCCGCCTTGGCCTCCCAAAGTGCTGGGATTACAGGCGTGAGCCACCGCGCCCGGCCCGGGTTTTGTTTCTTTAAGCTCATGTCTGTTTACATAACGTTTAGGTCTGGGTGTGTGTGTGTGTGTGTGTGTGTGTCTGTGTAGGCAGGAGAGAGTGAACAAAATCAAGAGCCCGGCTAGTGCTGAGGAGGGGCGCGTCCACCCAGGCGCGCCGGGAACAAAGGCGCCTGTCACCCGTCTCTCCCCACGCGGGCTGGCTCCGGAAAGCCCACGGGAAACAAGCCTCACTTTCGGGAACAGTCAGCCGCAGCCCTTGTATCTAGGGGACACGAGATCTTGCGAGAAACCAGTGACGTGTGTGAAACCAGGAGCGCGTCGGAGTGACCCGGGGGAGGAGCAAACCCCAGCGCGGTGTCCGCGTGAGGGCGCCCGGAGGGCGGAGTCTGTAACCGAGGCAACCAGACCCAGAGCTTTTGAACTGACCAATCGGGAGACGTCCCCGAGCTTGAAACTGGGCCTCAAAGGCTTAGCGTTTTATGCAGAGTCGCAGCCCCCAGCGCTGGGTGGGAACCGGAGCCCGCACAGCCACGCTCCCCCGGCCCCCCAAAGGCGCGCGCGAGGAAGCGCCCGCCACCGTCCCCTGCGTCCCGCACTTCAGCGTCCCCGCTCCTCCGCAGCGGTACACCCCCCACTGCGGCACACCCCCCAGCCCCGCCGTCCGCTCCGTCGCGCACGTCTCCAGGACAGACCCCGCCTTGGAAGGGCTCTGCGGCCCTGGACCTGGGCGCCATGGAGGCCGGGCGCGTCATTCTCCTGCCTGAGGACCCCGCCCCTTGCAGCAACCTCGGGTAGCCAGCCGGAAACGGGGTCCCAGGCTCCAAATGACATCTCTTGTTACGTTTCAGCAAAACAGCCGCTCACCTGCTTCCCGGATGGCCTCTGTGCAGCCTGAAAATGCTCGCTCCCTCCAAGTCCCGGGGCAATTGCTGGGACGCATCTCAGAGCCTGCGCGGGGCGGAGGAGGGGCATCGGCCACTAATTTTCTTTTCTTGGAAACTTTCTTCCAGTCCAAACCGGAGTCAGCTCCTCTCGCGCTGGTGGAAAAGGATCCGGTGGGGCGGGGCGGGGGTGGGGACAACGTGGGGGGGGCGGGCAGCACGCCACCCTCCCGCCCTTTGTTTTGCTATTAGAGTTCAATTTCATTCCTTCTCTGTCCTCCATTGACCAGACAGGAAAGGAATCCTTTGAGTTTTTTTCAAGTTGATCAGATATCCCTTTAGCATCTACTGTGTGCCAGGCATAGCTGTTCGTGTACTTGGGGTCAGCGCATCGGATGAACACATGCCTCCCCGGGGCTTGCAGTTTCGTGGAGGAGGCGGTGAGGGTAAGCGTGAGCTGATGGCGCGGTGTTGGAGGCGTCTCCACGAGAGGCAGAGGGCGCCAGGAGGCCGGTGGTCGCGCAGGCCTGGGGAGGCTGCTGGAGGAGCAGCCGCGGGAGGCCCAGAGGGCAAAGACACCGGGTCTAAGGTCAGCAGAGGAGACCTGGAGCTGGCGGGTTGAAAGGAGAGCGGTCAGAGGCAAGCAGAAGGAGGGCTCGGAAAGACTGGACCTTGTTTTGAGTTTTTGGAGGAACCTCCGCCCTGTTTTCTGTGATGGCTGCACCAGTTTACATCCCCCGCAGCAGTGTGCGAAGGTCCTTGTCTCCACGTCGTCACCAACACTTGCTGTCTCTGGTCTTTCTGATATGAGCCATTCTAACAGCTGTTTGCAGACATATCATTCTGATCCTGATTTGCATTTTCCTGCCTTTTTCTTTTTGCGACAGGGCCTCCCTCTGCGGTCGAGGCTGGAGTGCAGTGGTGCAGTCTTGGCTCACTGCAGCCTAGACTTCCCGGGCTCAAGGATACTTCCGCCTCAGCCTCTGGAGTAGGTGAGACCACAGGCACCACCACGCCCGGCTAATTTTTAAAATTTTTCTTGTAGAGACGGATTCTCCCTGTGCTGCCAGGCTGGTCTCCAACACCTGGGTTCTGGCAATCCTCCCATCTCAGCCTCCGGATTACAGGCGTGAGCCACCGCTGGCCCCCCCCCCCCCGATTAGTAATGTTGACCACCTGTTCACACACCTGTTGGCCATATGTGTGTCTTCTTGGCAGAATTGCCTATTTAGGTCCTTTGTCTGTTTTTAAAGTTAGGTTATTTGCTTCTCGTTTTGGTTTTCGTTTTTTGCTATTAAGTTGTAGGAGCTCTTTGTATATTTTGGGTATTAACCCCTTACAAAATGTACGGTTTGCAGACGTTTTCACCCACCCATAGGTTACCTTTTAATTTTGTTGATTCCGCCATCTCACTTCTGAGTATTTGCCAAAGGAAGTAAAATCGCTGTCGTCAAGAGAGTTGCATGCCCATCTTCGTTACAGCACTATTCACAATAGCTGAGATACAGAAATGACCTCAGTGTCCATCAGTGAATGAATAAAGAAAATGTGGTATAGATATTGTCACATGCTATACTGTACTATAATAATGAAAATTATCCAGCTATGAAAAAGAAGGAAATCATTGTCAGTTACAACATGGAATCCGGAGGATATTATGCTAAGTGAAATAAGCCAGGCACAGAAAGACAGATAATACCGCATGAGCCAACTTATATGTGGAATCTAAAAAAGTCGAATCATAGACACAGAGGGTGGAATGATGGTTACCAGGGGCTGGGTGACAAGGGGCTGAGGAGATATCGATCAAAGCGTACGAAGCTTCAGCCATAAGACCTGAAGCACAGCAGGGAGACTCTAGTAAATAATATATCATGAAATGTACTGAGTAGCTCTTGCATGTTGTCACCACACACACACATGTAACCACGTGAGGGGATGGGTGTTAATTGACTCGACTGTGGTAGTCATTTCACCACGACACGTACCAAGACACGCCGGGCACCTTGAATGTGTGTGAGCTTTATTTGTGGATCATACCATCAGAGGCATTTAAGCTAGAGCAACTCCATCCTGAAGCCAGGGGCTGGGTAAAATAAGGCTGAGACCTGCTGGGCTGCATTCCCAGGAGGTGAGGCATTCTAAGTCACAGGATGGGATAGGAGGTCGGCACAAGATGCAGGCCACAAAGACCTTGCTGATAAACCAGCGTACGGTAGAGAAGCCGGCCAAATCACACCAAAACCAAGATGGCCACTAGTGTGACTTCTGGTCATCCTCACCGCTCATTCTAATTATAATGCATTAATTATCATTAATTATAATTAAAAGACACTCCTACCAGTGTCATAACAATTTACAAATGTTATAGAAACATTTGTAAATGTGAATTTAATTCCCTTTCTTCCTCTTTTTCTTTTAATGATGAATAGATATACGTATCTTTAGAATTAGCCAGCTGGACTCAGTTCAGATGATCCCGATTTTGTTGGCGAAATCCAGAGCACGGTCATGAGGATCCAGTGGAACATGTGCCTTTTCTCCCCGTCAGGCCGATCAAGGTGTCGACCTCAGCCACGTCAGTGCCACAGAACTTCTTCACAGCCCGTGGATCTGGGGCTCGTTGGCTTTAATGTCCACAGTGAACACAAGTGTGTTGTCTTCCATCTTCTTCAGGGCAGACTCGGTGGTCAGCGGAAACTTGATGGTGAGAGCGCCGCGGTCAAGCTGGCTTCTCCTGGGTGCTCTGCCGAGGATGCTTGTGCTGCCTCCAGGGTCGCGGCGTCCTGGGCCTGGAAGGTGGGTGACAGCGGATCCTGTTTTTTTTTTGTGGTCATGGATGCCTCAACACTGCCTTCTGGGCCTTCAAAGCCTTCACTTCAGCTTCGGTTTTAGGAGGGGCGGGAGCGTCCTTCTGCGCTTTTGGTGCCATGTTGTGAAGGGCTCCTTTTCTTTCTTAAAAAACTTGCTTTTGCTTTATGGATTCACCCTGAATTCTTTCTTGCGTGAGATCCAAGAACTCTCTCTTGGGGTCTGGATCGAGACCAAAGCTGGGAAAAAATAAAAATAGACCAATAAAGCATTCTCAACAACAAAGAGGGTGGGGCTTTCCCTGTGCAACCTCTGGGGGATTTCCAAGAAGCAAGGGCTTTGAGACTGTGCAGGTAAAGCTCCTGGGGTTGGAAATGTGACAGCTTTATAACTGCGATGATGGGGACAGGCACAGTGGCTCAGGTGTGTAATTGGGAGGCCAAGGCCGGAGGAATGCATGAGCAGGGGTGTTTGAGACTAGCCTGGGCAATATGGTGAAACCCCTGTCTCTACAAAAAATACAAAAACCTAGCCAGGTTTGGGGAGCCTGTCTGTAGTCCCAGCTACTCAGGAGGCTGAGGTGGGAGGATCCCTTGCGGTCGAGGCAGCAGTGAGCTGTGATTGTTGCCACTGCACTGCACACCAGCCTGGGCAACAGGATAAGACCCTGTCTCAAACAAAAAAAAAGAAAGTGTGGTGATGGTGAGCCTATCGTGCACGAGCATGCTGCCCCGCACACCGCAGGGATGGCTGCACCGGTGGCACTGGTCGGCTGTGAGTCTATCATGCACGAGCATGCTGCCCCGCACACCACAGGGATGGCCGCACTGGTGGCACTGGTCAGTGGTGAGTCTATCATGCACGAGCATGCTGCCCCACACACCGCAGGGACAGCCGCACTGGTGGCACTGGTCGGCGGTGAGTCTATCATGCACGAGCATGCTGCCCCACACACCGCAGGGACGGCCGCACTGGTGGCACTGGTCAGTGGTGAGTCTATCATGCACGAGCATGCTGCCCCGCACACCGCAGGGACGGACGCACCGGTGGCACTGGTCGGCGGTGAGTCTATCATGCACGAGCATGCTGCCCCACACACCGCAGGGATGGCCGCACTGGTGGCACTGGTCGGCTGTGAGTCTATCATGCACGAGCATGCTGCCCCGCACACCGCAGGGATGGCCGCACTGGTGGCACTGGTCGGCTGTGAGTCTATCATGCACGAGCATGCTACCCCGCACACCGCAGGGATGGCCGCACTGGTGGCACTGGTCAGTGGTGAGTCTATCATGCACAAGCATGCTGCCCCACACACCGCAGGGACAGCCGCACTGGTGGCACTGGTCGGCGGTGAGTCTATCATGCACGAGCATGCTGCCCCGCACACCGCAGGGACGGCCGCACTGGTGGCACTGGTCGGTGGTGAGTCTATCATGCACGAGCATGCTGCCCCGCACACCGCAGGGACGGACGCACCGGTGGCACTGGTCGGTGGTGAGTCTATCATGCACGAGCATGCTGCCCCACACACCGCAGGGACGGCCGCACTGGTGGCACTGGTCGGCTGTGCAGCTGTCCGTGGAATGCAGCCAGGCAGGGTTTCTCCTGCCCTCCCAGAGCTAAGCTTGCGGAAGCGGTGACGTGACAGTCACCCACTCAGTGCCACGAAGGAGGAAAAGTGGTGATTGGTGGAAGGTAGTGCGTTCAGTCTCCCCTGCCTTGGGGTCGCCTCCAACAGCTTCTGTGCCCGGGGCACTCCTGAAAAATCACCTTGAGGCTACAGGTTTTGGCATGGAAGGGCTCACAGACAATTTTAGAGTAAGAGTGTCACACCTACCCTAGGTAAGTCAACTTAGCCCTCTCCACTCCCCGATCCTGGGTGTTGCCTCTGTCTGCTGTCAGACTTTTCCCAGGATAAAGTCCTGCTTACGAAGACCAGGGCTCAGGGGCGAGCAGGAGCGCTGGGGCAATGGCACGCAGATGTGGCTACCAGGGCACAGGCTGTCCTGGCCATGCCACAGAGAAAGGTGGGCCGGAATGGTGCTCCCAACGGGAAAGCCTCAAGTGCGCCAGGCCTGTTTACAGTACCCTGAATATTCAGTGCCTACTGTATACTTAGTATTGTCCTGAATATTTAGTGCCTGTTGCACATCTGGTCATCCTAGATACCTAAAGCCTCATGTTTACCTTATTATTTAGTGCCTCTTGTATACTTACGATTATTAGCGTCTCATGTACTGCATCTTGTATGTTTAGTGGTCCTAAGTATTCAGTGCCTCTCATAAATTTAGCAAGCCTGAATATGTAGTGCCTGTTGTATACCTAGTCACCGTGAGTATTTCACCTTTGGCGCACTCTGTATACCTAGCGATCATGAACACTTACTGCCTCTCATGTATTTACTGCCCCCGGATTTTCAGTGTTTCTAATGGGTTTAGTGATCCTGAATAGTGGATGATCATTAGCATTCAGTTCCTCCTGTGTGTTTACTGAACCTGGACGTTTAGTGTCTCTGCTGTATTTTATGACTGAGTACTTAGTGCCTTTCTGTTGTATAGTGATCCTGCTACTAAGTGCGCTTGTGTACTCAGCAACCATCAGGGTTCTGTGCCCTGAGGCCTTCTGTTTACTCATCACCTCCTGCAGATTCAGTATGTCGGCCTTGCCGCCGCCTCTGCCTTTAAGACCCAGAAGCTCTCCTTACGACTTATCTCCGGATCTTGTACTCCAGCCTCCAGAGCTGGGAGCCCTAAACCCTGTCGTCTGTAATTTTTGCAGGCTGTGGTGCATTGTTACAGCAGCCTGCATGGACGTTTGTCTATTTTACTTGAGTGACCAGAGAAGGGTGGAGCCTATTCCTGGCTGGGGATGACTGGGAGAAGTCTCAGTGTTCGGGTGGGGCTGGGGCATGGAGAACCTTCTGTGGGATTCTTGAGGGGCTGAGGCCACAGCCCACTGGGTAACAAAGGCTGCCTGGGGCCCAAGGGCAGCTTCAGGGTCTGGAAGCCAGGTGGTGCCATGGACTTGGAGTCCCCAGCCACCTGCACAGAAGCAGCTGCCACAGGCGGCAGTGGGACAGACACGGCCAGCATCCCACTGCAGCTGACCCTTGGTGAGAGGCCCACAGGAAACTAGACTCTTCCAGGAAGGCCCGAGGCCGACTCTGGCAATCAGAGTCAGGGCCCCTGTGGGACGGGATAACACACAGACAGGGACGATGAGGACAAGTTTGGCACAGCCCACACTAGACATGGGTCAGAGCAGGTGCCCCAAACTGTTTGTTTCCCTGAAGGACAGACATCAAACGCTTCAATGCAGCATCTCGGGAGAGGACGAAATTGCAGGGAGGAGGGGGTTAGGCTTTTTTGTTTTGTTTTTTAATTGGGAGACAAGCATTTTGGCATTGACCATGGAGACGCAGCCAAGCTGAGAGTTCTGCAAAACTGCAAGCTCTCGGGAGCTGCGGTGGCTCAGGTCAGTAGAACCGGTGCTTGAGGATGTGAGGCTCCGTGTTCGAGGCCAGCCTGGGCAACATAGGAACCTCTCACTCATTAAAAGAATAAAATTTAAAAACTGCAAGCTTACTCCTGAGGCTGGCTTCAGCTGCACTCTTCCTCTGGGACATCTCTCTTCTCTTCTTCCTCCATAAAGTGCCTGCCCATAGGGATGTGTGAAGTGTGACCAAGAAACTTCCACCGAAGGTGGGTGCACGTTGGGGATGCAGTGGGCAGGGAAAGGTCCCGATGCATCCACAGGACAGAAGCCCTGCAGAGATGAGCTGCCCACAGCCACCAAGGGACCCTCTTCTCTCCACGAGGTCCCTGAGTGACAGCTGCCATCGCACCAAGGGCAGGCCTTGCTCCCCCTCTTCATACCTGGGGTAGGCCAGTGGCCTCCTGGAAAGCACCAGGATGGGGCTGTCTCCTTCTTGGCATCTGGGACCCCAGGCTTTCTTGCCTTTCCTTTTTGTTCTGGTTACAGTGGTGATATGGTACATTCATATATTAGGTTCAGATTTTTTTTAAAAATTGAGCGGTGAAATTCACATGACACACAATGCACCACTTTAAAGTACACAATTCAGGTGCATGTTGTGCAGTTACCACCTGTCTAGTTCCAGAACAACCTCATCACCCCTAAAGGAACCCCCGTCTCAGACAGACACTCCCTCCTCCAGCCCTGGCAGCCAAGTCTGCCTTCACGATCCATGGATTTGCCTGCTGGGGACATTTCCTAGCAATGGATTCAGACAATCTGTGGCCTTTGTGTCTGGCTTCACTGAGCGTCTTGTCAGGGTGCAGCCCTGTAGCAGCATGTCAGTGCTTCGTTCCTTTTCAATGACTGAATATTTCACCGTAACTGGATAGACCCGTCTGCTTATGCATTCCTCAGTCGATGGACATTTGGGTTCTGTATTTCATGAATAATGCTACCATGAGCATTTGTGTACACATTTGTCAACAAATGTATATTTTCATATATTTTCTCTTGGGCATATGTACCTAGGACAGGGATCGCAGGGCAATAAGGTGATATTGTCTTTATGCAAGAGTCTAATGAAGCTGGGTGCTTTACTACAGGCTCATGCCTGTAATCCCAGCACTTTGGGAGGCCAAAGCAGGTGGATCACCTGAGGTCAGGAGTTCAAGACCAGCCTGACCAACAAGGTGAAACTCCGTCTCTACTAAAAATACAAAAATTAGCTGGGCATGGTCACGTGCGCCTGTAATCTCAGCTACTCGAGGCTGAGGCAGGAGAATCGCTTGAACCTGGGAGGCAGAGGTTGCAGTGAACCAAGATCACCCCACTGTACTCCAGCCTGGGACACAGGGCAAGGCTTTGTCTTAAAAAAAAAAAAAAAAAAAAAAAAAAGTCTAATGAGCTTTCTCTTACAGAAGCAGGCAGCACTGGGTAATTTACATTTCTTAATCAGATAACCTGATAGAGGACCAGAGCTTAGACCAGAGCTGTCCACTAGAACTTTCTGTGATGCTGGAAATAATTCTGTATCTGTGCTAACATGTGGCCACATGTGGTCAGGACGACTGAGGAACTACATCTTTGTATTAAATTTGAATTTTCTGAAAATTAAATAGGCTGTGTGGCTCGTTACTGTCTGTGGAAGAGCACAGCCTCAGATGACAAACGCAGTGCTGCCTCAAAGTGGCCTCCCACCATGCTGCCTCCAGCTTCACAGCCCATTTGAGCACCTTTTACAAAACCTGGGAATCCAGGGTGATACTTGAAACGCCTAAGCCCCCAGCCCCTGCAAAAACCTTAAATACCACCAAAGGGTATTTGAAGAGATATAGTGACCTACATAAATACATAAAGACAAAATCCAGCTGAAAATGAAGGCTTCCACAAGAAAAACAATAAAAAGACCTCTGGAAGGCTACACCCTCTCCTGGCCAGTCCCTGCAGTTTTTGCTTTACTGAAATGGTGCCCACTCATGACATAGTTTGTGAATACTGTGCTGTTTAGATCCACACTGTCGGAGCAGCTGCTTACCAATTTTTGGTTCAAATAGTTTCATAGCACTGGGATATTTTCTAAAGAAGATTTGTGGTTAGCTGGTGTCCAGGAAGCCCTGGCTTGAGTAGATTCAATTTTAGTAGGGTAAATATAAATTACATAATATTCCTGAATCATTTTACTGGCCTGTATTATTACAATAAACACATAATTGCTAATGACCCTGATCTGATAATAAATGTATCAAAATATCACCACGTACCCCACATAATATACAATCGCTATGTGTAGATAAACTAAGTATTATCACATTGGGGATTAAAGAAAAAATAAAGTAGGAATCATCCATATTTTGAGAAATACATTCAAGAAAAAGGTACAAATAACGGAAGAGTAACAGTTTCTGAGCTGATTTTGTGGCAGACACTTTTTAAGGATTATCATGGATTTAATCAACAAACCCCTCTCCTCTAGGACAGACATTTCAGTTAATTTGCCTGGAGGTCTCCAACGCTCTTAAACCCTCCTTTTTATAAGGAAATGTGTCACCTTCCTAAAGTCCCACATATCATCATTCCTTTTGTTCTAACAATACTCATTTTACATTTTCTTACAAACTTAGTTTTCCTTTTCAAAAATCAGTGTACAAATTATTTTGTTCTCTGATTTTAGCAATCGATTTAAGGGATTTTTGATTAATGTTTGACCAACCTAAATTAAATTCCTTTAATTATCCTATTCAAAATTAAGTTCTTAAAAGGTTTACACCTTTCAGCATCTTCTACTCTTTTTTTAAGTACTGAACCTTTCCCATGACCTTTAAAATTTCTAGCCAAATAAATTAAATCCTAACTCTGGTGGAGCTCACATTCTGTTAAGACTTGGCAATTGAAAGAGAAATCTATAGACTTACCCATCAGAATTAAAGTGCAAATTATTTAGAGATTATAAGTAACTTTTAATATTAGACAAACCGATAAGAAAATGCATTCTGTATTGGACAACCACACGGGATCTTTGCCGGGGACAAGAGAACTTGTCCCTAGTAATTGTGAAGACACCTCCATGGTGAGCGTATTAAAATCCCACTAGAGGTTTTGGGTGGGACTCAAGAGCAAAGGGTGGCCACCTGTGGGCAAGGGTTTCCCGCCGTTAACGGAACACGTTGCCCACCTCGCGAGTATACAGCCCAATCAGTCCTCAGGGTCTCGGTTCCCGTTGCGCCCTTCCCCATGGCCAACTCGCTCATTCGTGAGCCGAAGGTGACCAGGCCTCCGGCCTACAAAGAACTGCAGGCTCAGTGCGGCTCTTTTCTCGAAACGATGGGTGGCTCTGAAAAGAGCCTTTGGTGTCCATCAAAGGGTCCCCGGGGGCGGCGGGCGGCCTCACTTGCCCTTGGCCTTGTGGTGGCTCTCCGTCTTCTTGGGCAGCAGCACGGCCTGGATGTTGGGGAGGACGCCGCCCTGCGCGATGGTCACGCGGCCCAGCAGCTTGTTGAGCTCCTCGTCGTTGCGGATGGCCAGCTGCAGGTGGCGCGGGATGATGCGCGTCTTCTTGTTGTCGCGCGCCGCGTTGCCGGCCAGCTCCAGGATCTCGGCGGTCAGGTACTCGAGCACCGCAGCCAGGTAGACCGGGGCGCCGGCGCCCACGCGCTCCGAATAGTTGCCCTTGCGGAGTAGGCGGTGCACGCGGCCCACAGGGAACTGCAGCCCCGCGCGCGACGAGCGCGACTTGGCCTTGGCACGCGCCTTGCCGCCCTGCTTGCCGCGGCCAGACATTTCCGATCCAGAGTCAGAAGACGACGAGAACCGAAAAGCTAGACTGAAAACGAGAGGGCGGCGAAGCCCAGCGAGTCCTTATGTATGGTACGGAGGTAGGCTAGACCGCGGCGTTCGATTGGATGGCTGTGGCAGCCAATCAGATAAAGAACTGGACACTCCTAATTTGCATATTCCGTTCCCAGCGATGACGTAAACAACGTTTGGTCCAATCAGAAGTGAGCAAATCCTGAGCCTTCATTTGAATACAAAACGTACAAATAGAGTTACTCCGAGCGCCGCGCGTTTCTGTTCGGAGAGACACAGCCATCATGCCAGACCCGTCCAAGTCGGCTCCGGCTCCTAAAAAGGGCTCCAAGAAGGCTGTCACCAAGGCGCAGAAGAAGGACGGCAAGAAGCGCAAGCGCGGCCGCAAGGAGAGCTACTCCATCTACGTGTACAAGGTGCTGAAGCAGGTGCACCCCGACACCGGCATCTCGTCCAAAGCCATGGGCATCATGAACTCCTTCGTCAACGACATCTTCGAGCGCATCGCCAGCGAGGCCTCCCGCCTGGCGCACTACAACAAGCGCTCCACCATCACGTCCCGCGAGGTGCAGACGGCCGTGCGCCTGCTGCTGCCGGGTGAGCTGGCCAAGCACGCCGTGTCCGAGGGCACCAAGGCCGTCACCAAGTACACCAGCTCCAAGTGAGGCGCGCCCCGGCGCCCCGAACCCAAAGGCTCTTTTCAGAGCCACCCACAAGATCGAGAAAGGGTTTTGAACACGGTTAAAGGTTATGTAACCGAATGTATCTCCATGCGCCCTAGCGGTTGCCGGGTGCGGCCCCGTCTGAGTCGACTGTGTGTGTATGTGTATGTGTGTGTGTGTGCGCGCGCGCACGCTGGTAGAGAACGAGAAAAACTGCTCATCACAGAAATCCGTGGTAGAAACCGTGCTCAGATGATGTAGCTCAGTAATGTTGGGAGGCGATCAAGGACCCCCTCTCCACCCCCGCCTTCGCGCAAAGCTATTAACACACTACGAAACGAAGTAGGACTCCAGTTCCAAATGTCTGTTGTAAGCAAGTGATGCATTCCTGGGCGTTGAATGCTTATGCCGGGTTCAAGGCCGGGTAGAACTGAGCTTGACGTGTGCCGTGCAGGTGAGGGATGCGGGTCACCTCCCCGAAAAGGACCCGTGCCAACCTCCCCATTCCTACCCGCACCCCATGAGGTGAGGCCGGACGTGGCGCAAGACCGCGGGCTCTGAGGCCATCAGTTTTGTCACGTTCCCCTGGCGGTGGTGCCTGGCCCTGCGTTCGCTTAAGACTTTTCTATCCCTGCCTGGACCAGACAGACATGTTTAGATTTAAGCGATGAGCATTCCGGGAGGATGTTTTCCTGGCAGGATACTGCGATGGCAGGATGTTTGATACCGAATCGAAGCATGGCGACAAAGCAGCGCCCTGCGCGCGGGAGCCGGATGTGATAAGCGACCCCAGCTGGCGGTAGCTTTAACCCTTATGGGAGTGGGGGTGGGGAAAGGGATTAATTTAGGAGGAAAAGAATTCCCTTTTTCCGAGCAAATGTAGCTGCCTCCCTCTTCAGCCACATTATTTTCTGAGAAGTGTTAGCAACACAGAATTCCTTTCCCCCGCCTCCAAATTCATGGCATTTACTTGGGGAGTGCCATTTTGGCGCAGGAAAGCTCTTTGGCACGAAGAGAGTTCATTCTGGAAAGGGTATCGTTTACCTTTTCTTGACTTGGTTTTTCTTGTGTAGGAAAACGAGATTTCTAGTAATTGCTTCTTCAAACCGTTGTGCAAATTAGAAGTATTGAGCGTTTGTGTCACCGTTTCCAGTAGGGAATAAAAATTCAATTAAGTTAAATGAGAATTTTTAAATAAAATTCAATGAAAAATGATTTTTCCTCCCAAGCCATCTCTCCAGATGGAACCAGTCGCGTGCCTGGGATCGGGAAGGAAACGTCGCCCGAACATGCTCAACCAGAACGGCTTTGTCCCTACTCACCACCCTTTTTCCTGCATGGGTCCTCTAAAAGAATCTGAGAACCTCGCATGTTTTACAACTGTCTAAAATATTTTTATTTTCAGTTAAAATAGTTGCAAAGATTCAAATCCCAACATAGGACTTTTTAAAAATCAAAATCCTCACATCATTCTTTTAAAGGTGCCTTTTGGAATATTAATATGATAATAGAATCAGTTCATAAAATACATGACCAAATTTTTCTTTGACAGCGTGATGTTTCAGATGATTTTTTTTCTTCCAGAATGTCTATTTGCATTCCCCATTTGCCTTGCAATTTCACCCTACCATAATTTATCTATCGTATGTTTAATAGCGTTTTGTCATCCTCTGAAAAAAAAGTCTACATTTGAAATTTAAACATAGCTTTGGGTGGTCTCTCAGTGTTTAAGAAAAATCTCGACAGCACACAATTGTTCAAAACATAAATAATTTGATAGATTATTATGAAACAGATAAACTTTTACTGAAACTGACTATTTTAATGAGCTGGACGGTGCACCCGCCTTCTCCTCTGCTTTCCTTTCTGTCTCAATGACTGCATGCGTGCCGTGCCGTGTTCATATGGTTACAACGTTAGCAGGGATGGATCGTTTTCATATGATTACAATGCTAGCAGTGCACAGGACCATTTCCATTCTGTTTCCTTTTGATATATGCTCCAAGAAATATTTACAAAAAATACATAAGAATGGTAATTTTGTCATAGGCATTTTATTCAATTCTTTGCATCCCTAGTTAGAATCCAAATATTAAACAGTGATCCATCATCGAAGGTGGGACTTGTCAACGCCCGTAGTACTTTGAAGAAATCTCGGATCTGTATGAAAAGCTATTGAATCCAGTCCTCTCCACTATGAAACAGATGCCCAATGACTGGAACATCCAAGCCCTCAGCCTCCCACCAGCATAGATTGGAAGTCAGTACCTTAAACATTTG
This sequence comes from Aotus nancymaae, assembly GCF_030222135.1. NCBI lineage: Eukaryota > Metazoa > Chordata > Mammalia > Primates > Aotidae > Aotus > Aotus nancymaae. Next base: position 31,083,716 of record NW_026988445.1, on the reverse strand, counting down.
CAGTTGTGAAACTCCTCTCACAAACCCATGTAGTTCTCCACCTTAATGAACTCAAAACACAGGTTTAATAAAGTGAAGCCAGTCTCCAGCAGAAAGAGTGAGTGACTGTTAGCACCAGGCAACAGCACTGGTTAGCGCCAGAGATCGAGGCACAAGACGATCATTTCACTACCATTTCCAAGTGTAATTCTCTAAGAAGGCGTTTTGTGATGAATAATGGCAAATGCCAGTCAATTCATGTCTCAGTCCTTCTGATTCCCTTGGCACAAGTTTGAAGTAAAAACAGTCTGTCTGTGTCTTCCTGTGGCATTAGCACCCCCAGGCCAAGAATGATTGGGATTTGTCCCTCTCTCCTAGGACAGGAATCTGTTAAGAGAGAGACAAGGTAAAACGAGATCCCTGCTACTGAGATTTTATAATGGAGAAAATTCAGAGCAATTGTGTCCAGAATCCATTTCTCTAATTATAGTGTTGCAACAGAGAAAAACAAATGTTAATGATAAATGAAGGCAGTGCACATCAAAGATGTGAGAATCCACAGAGTCTAAGGGAACTGGGACGCACTCAACAAAACGGAAGCGTTTTCCGGGTTGAAGAGACACGCCAGGATTCTCAAACTAAGCCAAATTTCTAAACTCAAATCACCTATCTGAGATGAGTGAGCCACGATCACTTAAATACATTTCAGACTGTGTGTCTACAAAATCCCTCCAGACTGGCATACAATCTGAAATGTATTTAAGACATTGCCCCTCACCCATCTCAGATGGAAATTTAAAGTCAGATTTGTTAATTATGCAGTCAATAAAATAATTTGGAGGGAATCACCTCCAATTAAAGTGACTTTGATTAAAAAAACAAAAAATAACAAATGGTAAGAATGCAGGGAACGGGGATGCTTGTACACTGCTGGTGAGAATGTTAATCAGTACAGCCACTGTAGAGAAAAGTACGGGCATTCTTAAAAAAACTAAAAACAGACTTACCATATGGTCCAGCAACCCCACTGCTGGGTATATACCCACAAGAAAGGAAATCAGCGTATCAAAGAGATGTCTCCCGTCTCGTGTTCATTGCAGCACTATTTACAATAGCCAAGATATGGAGTCAACCTGAGTGCCCATCAGTAGATAAATGGATAAAGAAAATGTGGTATATTTATGCAGTAGAATACTAATGGCCATAAAAAATAATGAAATCCTGTCATTACCAGGAACATGGATGGAACTGTAGGACATTATGTTAAGTGAAACAAACCACGCATAGAAAGACAAATACTGCATGATCTCACGCATATGCGGAGCTAAGAACGTGCATCTCATGGAGGTAGCAAGTTGACTGCTAGTTACCAGAAGCTGGGAAGTGTGGGGAAAGGACGAGATGAACTTGGTTAGTGGGTACAAAAATACACTTAGAAGGAATAGTGAGGTCTAGTGTTGGCTTGAACAGTAGTAGGGTGACTGTAGTAAACGACAATTAGTTGTATTGCTGGAGGAGAGGAATTGGAATGATCTTGACCTAAAGAGGGGTGAATATGATGATGGATATCCCAACTGCCCTGGTTTGGTTGTTATACATATGCATATATCAAAATATCATATGTACCCCCAAAATATGTACAACTATTATGTATTAATAATAAAAAGGTTATTGCTCCAAAAAAGTGCCCCAAATAATAAAGCCTATTTACAAAAAATTATTTGGAGGAAAGAAAACTCCCTTTAAGAAGACATTCCTGTAATCCCAGCACTTTGGGAGGCCGAGGCTGGTGGATCACGAGGTCAGAAGTTCAAGACCAGTCTGGCCAATATGGTGAAACCTCCTCTCTACTAAAAATACAAAAATTAGCTGGGCATCGTGGGGCACACCTATAGTCCCAGCTACTCAGGAGGCTGAGGCAGAAGAATCACTTGAACCCAGAAGGCAGAGGTTGCAGTCAGCCGAGATCGCGCCTCTGCACTCCGGCCTGGGCAATAGAGTGAGACTCCAACTCAAAAAAAAAAAAAAAAAAAAAACTAAGTCAGGAAAATGGATATGCTTTATGAGACCATAGAGGTTAAACGTTGATAAATGCTTGGCTGTCACTGGGTGGGGAGTGTGCAGTGGGAACTGAGCCTGGAATTCGAATTACAATCCCAGGCAACATTTCTGCTCTTAGAGGGTGGGTGGCTCCCAGGTATTCATGTTGGGGTGACACCGGTATGGGGTATTTTTAGGGGGAGGACAGTCTGAGCCTCAGTCAGGCCAGCATGCCTTAATTTTTACTTAATGTGTCATGCAGAGATCATACTTATTTTGCCTATGATTTGCTGGAATTTTTTTTTAAAAGCACTGTATTTGCATTATTCAAAATAATCATCCACGGTTTACCACGTGCACACACACATACACACACATTTTTGGGATAAAATATCTGAATCCTTTAATTGGGGAGATTCTAGCTGAGTTAAGGAAATCTGTGCGCCTGCTGTTTTGATGTTTCAAGCAGGAAGGCGTGGCATAAACAGCTGCTTAGGCGCAACGCTGCTGAAATGGTTTTTGCTAGAAGCTCACGGAGTCTAGTTGTGGCTGAGGGAGGAGAGGGGCGGGAGGACATCCCCAAGCGCGTGCGCCCGGACTGCACGATAACCTCCCCACCCCCATCCCCGGACCTCAGTGAGCACGTCCTCCACCCTCAGCCGCCAGGAAGCACTGGAGGCGGGGAAGTGGCACAAAATCTTCCTGGAGGTGATCCATGCTCCTCACGCGCAGGGCGTACGCCGCACGCATGTCTTTGGATGGGATCCGTGGCGCGATCGCCTGTGCTGCGCCCTCTCCGACTTTGTGGCCAAGACAAGACGAACGCCAACAAACCTTTCTAAGGGAAATGTGCCATTAGAACAAGAATCCTAGCTTTATTTCTAGGACTTGCGTCCCCACCGGGCACTCTACCTTCCCCCCCTCACCCCAACTGGATCACGGGTCACACAACCAGACCAGGTGGCACGCTCCTTTTTGAGCTTGGAGGTGGCTCTGAAAAGAGCCTTTGGGTTCGGGGCGCCGGGGCGCGCCTCACTTGGAGCTGGTGTACTTGGTGACGGCCTTGGTGCCCTCGGACACGGCGTGCTTGGCCAGCTCACCCGGCAGCAGCAGGCGCACGGCCGTCTGCACCTCGCGGGACGTGATGGTGGAGCGCTTGTTGTAGTGCGCCAGGCGGGAGGCCTCGCTGGCGATGCGCTCGAAGATGTCGTTGACGAAGGAGTTCATGATGCCCATGGCCTTGGACGAGATGCCGGTGTCGGGGTGCACCTGCTTCAGCACCTTGTACACGTAGATGGAGTAGCTCTCCTTGCGGCCGCGCTTGCGCTTCTTGCCGTCCTTCTTCTGCGCCTTGGTGACGGCCTTCTTGGAGCCCTTTTTAGGAGCCGGAGCCGCCCGCGATGGCTCCGGCATGGCGAGGTGGCGAGAGCGCCTAGACGAACGCGGATGCGGGGCGGGCCGGGCTATTTGCCATCTTTATATTCAAATGAAGGCTCCAAATCTGTAGCGTCTGATTGGACGGCCTGACGCCACAGCCGCCACTGGGAGGAATTTATGTAAATAGAGAGGCCGGTTCTTTTTTCCTATTGGACGGGGGTGCAACCAATCTCAAGGCACAGCCGCCGCCCGCCAGAGCTGAGGTTGCGCATCTTTGAAAGTCTTTGTTTTACTCCTGGAGATGTTTGTGTCCGCAGCGGATCCGGACGGAGCTGAAAAGCGGTCGCAGCCCCAAATCTCGGTCTTCTCCGGCTGTGAGGCACACACGTGGGGGCATTTTATTCTGAGGCCCACAGCTGGCGCTTATTTAGAAGGGGAGGCGGGGTGGGAGTGGCAGTTTGCAACGATCTTAACCCTTTGTTTCTGTCCCTTCCCCACAGTCCTCCAAAGATCAAAGAGATGCACTCCCCTCAGAATTCAGTTGTAAATCCAAACGGTTCGTTAGGAAATGCGGAAAACAGTACAGATCACATGCGAAGGGTACTTCAGCTGGAATTGTAGTCACGGGGCAGATGTTTAACTGGGGAAAGATATTGAAGGGTTTCGGATGAAACCCAGTCCTTCCTATTGTTAAGATGCCTCCAAGCCCGTTTGAAGCGACAGCCGTAATCCGAAGGGCTCGCTCTGCGCGATCTCATTTGTCTCGCAGGCTCCCTGAGAGCTGGGTACCGCGGTGGCTTCCTGAAGGCCCTGTCTCCCCGCACTGTGTTATATTAACGCATTGGGAGTACAGTAACTCCCAGTGAAGAAATGTCAGATGTTGTGTATTTCAGCTTCGACAGAAGAGCTGGTTAAAGCAGAATCAGGGCCCACTCGAATCGGCCTGAGTCAGAATTTGCATTTTAAAAAGACTTGTGTGCACTTTACAATCTGAGAAGCCCTGGTCATCTGCCCGAGCTGGGGCGATAGTTTACCTGTCCACACCTCCATACACTCATCTGTGAAATGGGGCTGTCAGTGCCTACCTGATAGCGCTGCTGAGCTTTAATGAGTGTGAAGCAGCAGGCAGCAGGCAGGGTGCCCAGCATCTATTTTGTGCTAATTCCAGTTAGTGCCTTTTCTTCTTCGGACTGATCCAGCCATATTCAGCTTGGGCTACCTCGGCAGAGCTTGCTCTATGCCCCGGGCAGATCCATCACAAAAATATGTAACACGAACCTGTCTCCCACCAGCATGCTGTCTAAGCTTAATTCACAGGGAAGGATGTGGCTTTCACGTCTGAGTCTCCAGGGCACAGAGTGTGGACTCAGCAGGGGCCCAGTCAGTACTTGGCTCCTTGAAAAGCCTGTGAGCTGAGGCATTCAAGTCTGTCCTCAGGTCTGGGCATCTTGAGACTGTGGGTTCCAGGAGTGAGTTTGGGCATACCCAGCATTAGGCACTTATCTGTTTCCTTTTAAAATACATGGTAGATTTAACAAGCATTTCTAGAGTGCTCACTAGGAGCTGACTAGGTAACCACTTAATAAGTACTTAATTCAATTTCATTCTCAAACAGCCCTTTGACAAAAATTCTCTGCTTGGCCAAACTCTGGTCAGGCTCCAGAACCTTCTCCTAGGTCCATCTGTGCACTTTCTTGTGAAATCCAGTTTTAGGGCCGGGCAAAGTGGCTCACACCTGTAATCCCAACACTTTGGGAGGCCGAGGCGGGCGGATCACGAGGTCAAGAGGTGGAGACCATCCTGGCCAACATGGTGAAATCCCATCTCTACTAAAGTTACAAAAATTAGCTGGGCATGGTGGTGTGCGCCTATAGTCCCCGCTACTAGGGAGGCTGAGGCAGGAGAATCACTTGATCTGGGGAGTGGGGGGTTGCAGAGAGCCGAGATTGCGCTACTGCACTCCAGCCTGATGGCAGAGCAGGAGGCTGTCAGAAAGAAAGAAACACAGGAAGGAAAGAAGGAAGGGAGGGAGGGAAGGAAATCCAGTTTTAGGAAAGTCCCACTAAGTCAGTTTCACCAGAACCCCTGATTCTGAATATCTGATCGTCCTCTGTGATATCTGATGGGGTTCTTCATCCTCCTCCATCCCCAGGTGATGTCTGATCACCCTGCATGCAGCAAGAGCCCTGTGAGGTGGGTTTAGCCAGAATCCCCCTCACCCCTGATGGCTCTTCTTGTTTTTTTTTTTTTTAGATGGACTCTCACTCTGTCGCCCAGTGGCACAATCTCAGTTCACTACAACTCCGCCTCCTGGGTTCAAATGATTTTCCTCCTGAGTAGCTGGGATTACAGGCATGCGTAACAATGCCAGGCTAATTTTTGTATTCTTAGTAGAGACAGGGTTTTGCCATGTTGGCCAGGCTGGTCTCAAACTGCTGACCTCAAGTGATTCACCCACCTCAGCCTTCCAAAGTGTTGGGATTACAGGTGGGAGCCACCGCGCCCAGCCCTGACGTCTCCTCTCAGTAGTGTTCTATCCACTGATCCACCTTACTCCTGTCTATGAATTTCCACTTGCCAGGGCAGTACTCAGAGTTGAGCCCAGTCTCTTTGCCCTGCGGTGGAATCCCACTGTCGTGGTCCTGCTCCTCCTCCATGGCCCTGAATGAAGTCTTCCTCGCCATACTTTAATAAGTGTTAATATATATCCGTATATGGCACTGCTTGCCCTGGTCCTGCCAGCCCAGTGAGAAGCTGGTCTTCTCATGGGTTCTTGCTAAGGCTTCCCGGCTTCCTATTGATGTGGGAAGGTTTGAATCAAAACTTGGAGTGGGACAGGAGGTGGGCATTCTAAGGACTTTGGGTAAGAATATGTCTTTCAAGTGCTAAGATTGAGGATTCGCTCTCCCAACCACATGGCAGCTGTTTGGTGGTGTCAGGAAATCAGCCCAGGTTCTCATGGGTGATTGCTAGGGACTCAATGTCTGTATTCCCTCCACATTCCTAGGCTGAAAATCCGCATCCCCAGGGTGATGGTGTTAGAAGGTGGGGCCTTTGGGGGATGATTAGGTCATGAGGGTGGAGTGGCATGGTAGGACTCATGTCCTTATAAGAAGAGACACAAGACAGCTTGCTTTTCTCTTTCTCTCTGCTGCAGGCCCCAAGGGAAAACTTTTTCATCACCCTCTGAAGGTTCACTAAAAATCAACTGACAAAAGGCAGATTAAAAGAGAAAAGGCATACAAATTTATTTGATCATAGCTTTATGTGACACAAGAGTCTTCAGAATGAATACAGAAGAAGCTGTCTAGTTTAATGCTTAGGTTCAGCAAAATCTGGACTGCTGTGGAGAAACAGAATCCAGCGGGATCTACTGCTAATCCACTGGGTGGCGACCCCAGCAGGCCTGCGTGCCTAGATTCTGCCTGGCCTCTCTGCGCGGCAGTCCTTCCTCTTGGGTATGAGACAGGACCCTCTTTGGAATGAGAGTCTTATGATCTACAACCGGACAAGATAGGCCAGAGAATTTATGGTCAGCATTTGCACAGAAAGGCCGGAGTTAGAGTAATATTTTTAGGATTTCTGGCTGGCTTTGCGGAAAAGGGGTTGTGGTTTTTATGACCTGCCTTGGGGAAGAGGGATTCTAGTTTCTATGGCCAGCCTGGGGGAGAATGGGACTCAGGAAGGCAGGAGGTCTTCATTTCAGGATATCACTTTCTAGCGCCCACACTGCTTTGGGAGGGCACAGTGAGAAGTGTCTGGGTGCAAACCAGTAAGAGTAACCTCACAAAACCCAACCCCGCTGACACCCTGATCTGACTTCCAGCCTCGGATAATCAGCATTCTTTGGGGGAAAATAACCATACGGAATGTATGTGTTGTGTAACTGTAATGTGCAATATGTATTAAATGCCTTCTTTTTCTTTTTTTAAGAGACAGGGTCATGCTCTGTTGCCCCGGCTGAAGTGCAGTGTTGTGATTCCTAGCTCACTGCAGCCTCGAACTTCTGGGTTCAAGAAGTCCTCCTATCTCAGCATCCCGAGTAGCTGGGACAATAGGTGCGTGCCACCATTCCTGGCTAATTGTGTGTGTGTGTGCGCGCGCGTGTGTGCGTGTGTGTGTGTGTGCGCGCGCGCAGAGACAGGGTCTTGCTGTGTTGCCCACACTGGTCTCCTTTCCCCCAAGGACTTCGGTAAATTTCCGTTAAGTCTCCCCTTCTGTAGCATTTTGTTAGAGCAGCTGGGCCAGCCGCGACAGGGTCTCGGATCAAGGCCAGCGTGACGCGGCAGATATGGGGTGCACCTGAAGCACGAGGAAATCATGTGAAAAAAGGGTAAAGAGGGGCGGGGACGAAGGAAGAGAAAAAAGAAAGGAAGAAGCGGGAGAGTCGGGGGAACAGGGAGGGAGGGAGGGACAGGGACAGGGACAGGGAGGGAGGGACAGGGACAGAGAGAGAGAAAAAGAAAGGCACAGTGGCCTCTAGCTTAGCTACCAGGTTTAGATGATTAAGAAAAATCATAAACACCTTTTCCCACCCCCGCACTTCTGTAACGTTCTGGAGCACAGCGCCTGGTGCCGGAAGCCAGTCCACACATGAGAGGAATGAATAACCGAATGCATGAAGTCAGCCCGTCTTTACACCTTATGTATCTTGTACTGTGACGCCCGGACCCTTTCAGTTTCACAAACGAGCATTTAATACAGGTGGGGCCGGAGGCTCAGGCCTGTCATCTCGGCACTTTTGGAGACCCAAGCAGGAGGGTCCCTTGCGTCCAGGAGTTTAAGACCAGCCTGAGACACATAGCGAGACCCCGTCTCTATTTTTTTTAAAAACATTTAATAAAACTGCACGTTGCAATGGCAAATGCACACGCTCCATCCAGACCCCACCGGTAGGGCGGGATCAGCGTGGGGGACAGCAGCCTGCAGATGGAGAGAGGACAGACTTCAGGCTTCCCAAGGACTAGAGGGAACCTTGAGGGACTTAAAGTAGGGGGCGGGGTGGCTGAAATGACAGGGTGTGCTGTGGAGTTCTGCAGGGAACGTGGGGGCCTCCCTTAACGCTCGCAGGAAAGGGGTTGGGCAGCCTTGCGCTCTGCAGGGCTTCCCGTGGACGTCCTGCAGACAAAGGCCTTCCTGCCACAGCCAGGGCGCGTTTCCCTCAGGGGCGACTCTTGGGGCGCCCGAGAGCAGCGTCCCCCCACCCCTTCCCCTGCTTAAAGGCTCTAGGTGGCACCCGAGGGCTCCCCAGCCCAGCGCGCGGAGCACTGGGGACACAGGCCGGTGCCCCCGGGGACGGGGCGCCCGGGAGGGCCGCGCTCTGACCGAGGCGAGGAGGCACACAGCCGATTGTCCGCGTCCGCGTCCGCACGGGCAGCTTTTGTGCTCGTTTCCGCTGCATCTCAGGACTTAGAAAAGAGCTGCAAATGCCAGCGGCAGGTGGTGTGGACGCGGAAGCGAAGCGGGGGCGTGAGAGCCGATCCTGAGGCAGCGGCGAGGCCGGGAGAGGCAGCCAGCCTGGGAACCCCGAGCGCGGGCCTGCGGGCATCTGAACCGCAGCCTCGGGCGGCCCCGTCCACCCGCGAGGCCGCGGCTGCCTGCAGGAGCTTTGGGCGAAAAGTTCTTCAGCGCCAGGGATGCCCCCGCCCCAGCTGATGCTACACCACAGATTTCTCTTGTCACCTACTGCTATTAAATATCGTAAGCGGTGCCGACAGCGAAGCTGGTGGCTTCAAGCAGCATTTGGAGACGACACGGGAACTGGCAACGCACGGATCACAAGACATAAGGGAATTTTACAGGAGTAATCTGGATATTATTTAACCAGGAGAGGTGGTTTCCACCAGGGAAGGGAGAGCGGGGGTTGGGGGATAGGGGTGCGTGGGAAGGGGCGAGGAGGGGTGCAGGGGGAGTGTGGGAGGAGGTGGGCCAGTGGGGGTAGCGGGGAGGGGGTGTTGGGAAGGGAGGGACTCTCAGACGGGAGGCGAGGGGTACGCGGCGGGAGGGGGGCGCTGGGAGGAAAAGGGGTGGGGAAGGTGGGGGAGGGGCGCCATCCGGGGGTGAGTGGGGAGGGGAGCTGGGCTGTGGGCCGGCGGTTACCCTGAGGGACACCCAAGCCGGCCTCCTCCACCCCGTAACCCCCGAACAGCCACATCCCTGTGCCACACGGGTGTCGGAAAACCTTGGTGACCTACAAAGACTGGGAGAAAACATTAAGGCGCAAACGTGCATAAAATACAACAAATTCCAAACCCAGAAACAAAACAGGGTCGCACAGAGGCAACGGAATGCAGGGTGGTGTTAAATTTGGGGGGAGTCGAGTTATACGTGGAGGCCGGGCACCATGGTTCACGCATGTAATCCAGTGCTCTGGGAGGATTGCCTGAGGCCAGGGGTTTGAGACCAGCCTGAGCAACATAGCAAGATCATATCTCTACAAAAAATAAAAAATTTACCTGGGCATGGTGGCTCATACCTATGGTTCCAGCTATTTGAGAAACTGAGGTGGGAAGACTGCTCGGGCCCAGGAGTTCGAGGCTGCAGTGAGCTGTGATTGCACTCCAGCCTGGGCCACAGAGTCAGAGTCCAACTCGAAAAAAAAGTTGTTCTTGGATTTTTTTTTTTTTTTTGGAGATGGAGTTTCACTCTTGTTGCCCAGGCTGGAGTGCAGTGGCACAATCTTGGCTCACTGCAACCTCTGCCTCCTGGGTTCAAGTGATTCTCCTGCCTTAGCCCCTCAAGTAGCTGGGATTACAGACATGCACCACCACGTCTGGCTAATTTTGTATTTTTAGTAGAGATAGGGTTTCTCCATGTTGGTCAGGCTGGTCTTGAACTCCCGATCTTAGGTGATCCGCCCACCTCGGCCTCCCAAAGTGCTGGGATTACAGGTGTGAGCCACCGCACCGAGCCCTAAGATTTAAAAACACTCCTCAAAGGCCCCAGCATCAAGCTGAATCTTCTACAAAACTGAACTCACCTTCTCACCTCAGCTCTGCACCCCAGGGACACACACCACATGGAAGCTTGGTGGCAGCCTGGTGGCAGCGTCTCTCTTCCCCGTTTCCGGCCACTGGCCACACTTCTCACCGTAGCTCAGCACCGTGGTGCAGCTCACACACAGGCAGGCGTTCTAGAGGAGTCCCCCTCCTGGCCTAGGAACCTCCTCCCTGGCACTTGGCCTCCCTCCATGTTTGCCAGTTCATGTTTCTGCATCGGGGCAGTGAGAAATTCCAGCACCTGGTCACGTCGCTATGGTGTCAGCCCTCGCTGTGCACACGGTGGTCCCTGGCTGCCCCACTCATAATCCTAAGCCTGCAGCGCAGCCAGGACTCCCCGCCAAGTCCTTTTGAGCCTCCGCTCCCTTTTTAAAAATACAGTTTAAAAAAATTATTCAGGTACGGCGAGGCCCACAGATCAGGAGACAAACACTACTGAAAAGATAGTTAATTACCCACAGTTCCCAACAGGAGGAGCTTGCTATGCCTTCGATGCCATGTGGGATAGCGCCAGGGTCAGCTAAGAGGCAGATGAAGGGAGGGGAGAGCGGGGGCAGGAGCCTTTACTGTGGCTTTCACCGGAAGGAGCAGGCCAGGCGCCCTAGCTAGCTCACACTGGCTGCTTTGAAGAGCCCAGCAGCCTCTGGGCACCTGGCCCTGGGGTGCTTTGGGCCACACACCAAGCAAGCTCTGTAGATCCGCAGTGGACACCAGCAGGGTGTCCTCCAGTGCAATGCAATTCCGACAGCAGAGACATGCAAACGGGGGATCAGAGTCTTTCGTTGTGGCAGGTTGGCGGCATGTCCAGGTATTAACCTGATGCGCCTTTTAGTCTCCTTCTATATAAGACACAAAGACCTCTCCCAATTTTAACACTTCATGATCCCACCCACCCTTTCTCCGTTTACACACAGAAAATGTGGAGTGCCACTAAAATAACAGAGGACAGTGGCCTGGAGTGTCACAGCCCCATAGATGAGGTGGTAGGGGGTGTGGGGTCTGGGTTGGTGAGTTTGTATATGAAACGCACAATCCCCGTACATTTTTTTTCTAGCTGTAAATTCTTTTTCTAGCTATAAAATTGGCCCTGGGGGAAGCCGTCCCTCCATGGCCCGTGAGGCCCCAGATGTCAAAGCGTCTGAAAATACAGAAAATCAAAGGCATGGTTGTGACTACGCTGGCATTCCTCTTGCTGCCAGGAACACTGTTTGCTCTTGCTGGGGCTTAGAAACACACCCAGCACTGACATGCTAAGCTGAGTAAGAAGCCTCCCGGCTCTCTGACCTTCCCTCCCTCCTGTCTCGGAAATTCCCGCATCTGCCTGAAGGGCACACCTGCTGCCGCCGAAGACCAAGGCCTGGGATCCCCTCCCCGAGTCTCCAACGGCTGGACTCTCATCACAGGAACGAGGACTGAAGTCGGTCAACACACCTGGATAGACCTTTGTCACACACCAACAGACTGTCCCAGACCATTGTGTGTTCTTCAGGCCCACTGAATTTCCCTAAAAAATATTTACTAACCGCCGGGCATGAGGGCTCACGCCTGTAATCCCAGCACTCTGGGAGGCCGAGGCAGGTAGATCAGATCATGAGATCAGGAGTTCCAGACCAGGCTGACCAACATGGTGAAACCCCGTCTCCACCGAAAATACCAAAATTAGCCGGGCGCGGTGACAGGTACCTGTAATCCCAGCTACTCAGGAGGCTGAGGCAGGAAAATCACTTGAACCCGGGAGGTGGAGGTTGCAGTGAGCTGAGATCATCCACTGCACTCTAGCCTGGCGACAGAATGAGACTCCGTCTCAAAAGAAAAAAAAATTGACTATCCCCCTAAAATCATGCAGCCTTCCCTATCTTCCTTTCCCCCAAGAGGAGAATAAAGGCCTCTGCACCCCATGGCCTGGTGGGGTAACTGTGAGGTCAGCCAAGAGAAAGGGCGAACAGATGGAAAAAGTGTACTGACCCGCGGGCGGCAGCACGACCGTCTGAGGAGGCAGCCCCAGCTACAAAACCAGGGTTTGTGCCGGGTGAGAGGGGAGTAAGGGAGTCTCTGGACCGAGATGACCTATCAGCTTGCAACAGGCACAGAGACAGTTTATCAGCTCATGACAGACTTACAGTGCATCATCCTGTGACTTTTGTGGCGGCAGTTAAATTAAAAACAACAGGAATTCACAGGTAGTTGCAACAAAGGCTTGTTTCTCCTGACCTCCCCCACACTGCCCAGACGGCTGTAATCGGGCTTTGCTCAGCGTGGCATGGCTGGTAGGCTTGCTGTGGCACCTAGGTAAGGGTTTAGGAAGCAGCCGCAGAGCAATCAGGGTTGGGGGGCAGCTGCGCGGAGGGGGCTTTCTGGAGCAGCTTGTCCCTAACAGTAACCACCCTGTGATTCTCCCATGCACGTTAATAACGTGTAAGCCTTTCCTCCTGGCAATCCGCCTTCTGTCAGTTGATTTTATAGCAAAACTTCAGAGGATAAAGGGGACGTGTTTCCTTGGCTCCTAAGCTGTCCACCCTGTTGATCAGAGACAGGGCAGTGCTGATGACACACCAATGTCCCTGATGCCCCGTGCCCTACCTTTCTAGATCTGTGCAGGTAGCCCACGTCTTATGATGTCCTGTCTAGAGAAAGGGCTGTCGTCAACAATGACCTCAGAGGCACAGAAACCCTCAGTCCAAGAATCCAAGTATCCCCACAGGGCCAGCCAGTCCAGTTCAACAGGAAAGCTGGCTGGGGCTCACCTGCTTGTTGGGGTAGGGGGCTGTTATAAAGCGAATTGAAACGTTCCTTGAAATTCACAGGTTGCAGTCCTAACCCTAGGACCTTAGAATGTGGCTGTATTTGGAAACAGATCCATTAAAGAGGAAATTAAAATACAAAATTAGCCAGGCGTGGTGGCGCATACTGTAATCCCAGCAACTTGGAAGGCTGAGGCAGGAGAATTGCTTGAACCCAGGAGGTGGAGGTTGCAGTGAGCTGAGGTCGCGCCATTGCACTCCAGCCTGGGTGACAGAGCGAGATTCTCTCAAAAATTTCCTGCAATTAAAATGGTTTCTCTTCCAGCCAGCCATTTTTTGGTTGTTTCTGTTGCCTTAAAAAAAAAGAAAAAAAAGACTGACCAGGTGCAGTGGATGACGCCTGTAATCCCAGCACTTTGGGAGGCCAAGGAGGACAGATCACCTGAGGTCAGGAGTTTGAGACCAGCCTGATCAACAAGGTGAAACCCGTCTCTACTAGAAATATAAACATTAGCCGGGCGTGGTGGCACATGCCTGTAGTCCCTGCTACTCAGGAGGCTGAGGCAGGAGAATCCCTTGAACCCAGGAGGCAGAGGTTACAGTGAGCTGAGATGGCGACACTGCACTCCAGCCTGGGCAACAGAGTGAGACTCTGTCTCAACAAAGACTTTATCACACTCTTAGAGAAAATATTCACGTGCTTTTGTGGTTGCCAGTGAAATCCCCAAACATTTTACATTAATCAGTTGAAACTATCACCCTGAGAAGATGATGGCTGAGCACCAGCACGGTCTGTGGTGAACGGTGTTCTTATTTAGTTCTTTGATGCGAATGCGATGGGAATTCAGGAGCCCGGAGGCATCCGAGACGGCAGTGCTCTTCTGTCGTTGTGGCATCTACGAGATGTCATGCTAAGAAAAAACAAACAGAAACCCACTGCCCACTCCCATCTTGTCTCTGATCAGAAAGTGGGAGCTTCAATTTTCCAAACGGTCCACGAGGCAGATGACAGGGGAGGAGTACTCCTAACCTACCCGAGTGCTCAAACAGCACCAGCTCAGTCTCTGGTCTGGAGGGTGGAGAGGAGGGAGGCTGGACAGAGAAGTGCCGGGCGGCTCAGAAAACAAGACCCAAAGTGAAGGCCTCCTAAGCAGCCTCAGAAGCAAAAAGTTTTCTCTGACCTTCTCTGGCCCTCCTGTCTCTCGCCCCTCATTCTCCTGTCTGGCCGTGGAAACTAGAATCCCTCTTCCCCAAGGTGGACCATAGAAACCAGAACCCAAAGCCAGCCATCAAACCTAAAAATAGGTCTCTAATTTTCCCTCTGCCTTTCTGTGTAAAACCCGGCCATGAAGAAATAATCTGATCCACTTTGTTAGACTGTAGATCCTGAGACCCTCACTCCAGAGAAGGTCCTGGAAAGAAGGGAGGGAGGGGAGCTGCTCAGAGAGGCCAAGAAGAATCTAGACAGACAGGCCTGGCTGGGTGTCCCCACTCAAGCTATTCTCATTAGATCCAACCCTATTTGCCCAATTCTATTTCTGCATGCCGTCCTCACTTTGCAGAACCTAAGCATAAAAATAGACGATTTCCCCCATCTTAGGTCTTCATTTTGAAGGCTCCCATGTGGACACAGTAAACAAACGTGTGTGCCTTTTCTCCAGCTGATCTGCCTTTTGCAACGTTTCATCAAAACTCGAGAGGACCAAGGGTTCCCCTTGCACCTGCACCAGTCACCCTGTCTTTGAAGTGGGGATGCTGGCACCACACAATGTGGATTCTGCTGGTGGTAAGGGAGAGACGCTTTCAGGCAACGAACTTCGCCAGCGTCTACTTCCAAAACTCTCTAATGTACACATGTGCAAGTCCATGGCTGCTACCATTTGCTAAGCCGTGCCCCCAGTATTGGACCTTCAGGGTGTTTTTTTTTCTCCCCAATGAATAGTGATATGACATGCATTTCTCTTTCTTCTCTTTCTTTCTCCTTTCTCTCCCTTCCCATCTTCCTTCCTCCCTCCCTCCCTTTCTCCTTCTTTTTCCTTCCTTCCTTCTGCCCTCCCTTCCTTTTCTTCCTTCTTTTCCCTCCTTCCCTCTCTCCCTCCCTTCCTCCCTCCCTTTCTCCCTTTTCCTTCCTTCCTCTCTCTCATTCCTTTCTTTTCCCTCCCTCCCTCCCTTCCTTCCTTCCTACCTCTCTCCCTCTCTCCCTCTCTCCCTCCCTCCCTCCCTCCTCCCTTCCTTCTCTCACCCCCAACCCTCCTCCTCTTTCTCTCTTTTTTCTTGTTTTTACGACAGTGTCTCACTCCCATCACCCAGGCTGGAGTACAGTGGCACGTTTACCGCTCACTGCACGCTCAAGCTCCTGGGCTCAGGTGATCCTCCCACCTCAGCCTCCAACAGGTGCATGCCACCACACCCAGCTACATTTTAAAACTGTTCTGTATAGACAGGTTCTTGCCATGTTGCCCAGGCTGGCGCTGAACTCCTGGGCTCAAGTGATCCACTCACCTCAGCCTCCCAAAGTGCTGTGGTTACAGGCGCGAGCTACCTCATCCGGCCACTTTTCTAAACAACAAAAAACAACCCGATGTTTTACAACTCAATTTTTATTATTTTCATTTTCCATTTTTTTATAATTTGTTTTCTAAGAAAAGGAACTCCAGTCAGAAAATCCTTAATTGGTACTGCTACATGGATTCCAAAAAGCAGGATTTTTGAGACAGAGTCTCACTCTGTCGCCCAGGCTGGAGTGCGGTGGTGCAATCTCAGCTCACTGCAACCTCCACCTCCCGGGTTCAAGCAATTCTACCTCAGCCACCCAAATAGTTGGGATTACAGGCATGTACCACCACGCCTGGCTAATTTTTGTATTTTTAGTAGAGACGGGGTTTCACCATGTTGGCCAGGCTGGTCTTGAACTCCTGACCTCAAGTGATTCACCTGCCTCAGCCTCCCAAAGTGCCGGGATTACAGGCGTGAGCCGCCGTGCCCGGCCAATTGATATTTTCTCATTCACAAGATTAGTTCATTATGAAGTTTGCTCATTTTTATATTTTTTACTTTTCTCTCCAGCAAGTTCCTAGTTGACCCAACAAATCAGCAAGGCTCAGCTGGAAGCCTCCTAACCTTTCCAACATGGAAACAACCTCAGTTTACTACTCACATTTCCAACCGGCACCTACGGCTTTTCCACGTCGATTAAAAAATCTTCACAAAGACAAAAAGTGATACCTCATGAGATCCTGCGCTTGTATGGAATAAAGATTAATATTTTAAATGTAAAACTTGCAGTTTTAAACGACATCTTTTTAAACCTTGCTTATTTTCAAAATAATTCAAAACAAACAAAAGCAAGATTGCCGTTCCCAAAGGCTTCTTTCTTTCCTTTAAATTTATTTTTTAAAGAAAAACTAACAGCACTTTGGGAGGCCGAGGAGGGTGGATCACGAGGTCAGGAGATCGATACCAGCCTAGCCAACATGGTAAAACCCCGTCTCTACTAACAATACAAAAATTAGCCGGGCGTGGTGGCGCACGCCTGTAGTCCCAGCTACTCCGGAGGCTGAAGCAGGAGAATCGCTTGAACTTGGGAGGCGTAGGTTGCAGTGAGCCGAGATCGCGCCACTGCGCTCCAGCCTGGGCGACAGAGAGAGACTCCGTCTCAAAAAAAAGGAAGAAAAAAAAAAAGCTAACAAATGCTCCTCTGCCACGCATCATCGCAGAATCAATGAGAGCTAGCTTCCCAGGGGCCAGAGGGAGGCCGCGCGGGAAGAGGCCCCGCGGGATGGGTCCACGCAGGGTGGGCGCATACAACGTGTGTCCACGTCTGGAGGGCCCGTTCAAGGGCACGTCCCTGAAGGATGGGTGCACGCAGGGCACGTCCACACGGGAAGGTCCCTGCACGACGCGTGCACGCCAGGGCCCGTGCACTCAGGAGTGCCCACGCAGGGCGGGTCCGCGCAGCACGACAGCAGCGGAGGAGGCCCACGCAGGCCATTTCCCGCGCCGTCCCCAGCCCACGCGGGCGAGCCACCACGGAGGTACGCGCAGCTCAGATCCTAGCAGCTTACAAAAACAACCTTTCAAAAATGGAAACTTCAAGTAATAATAAAACTTTGTTTCCCTCTTTCAGAGGAGTTACTGATGTAGGACCGGACAGTCCCAGTACGATTTCAGGATACGACGACGGGGGTCCGCGGGCAGGACTGTGAATCGCGCAGCTGCCAGGACTTGCGGGGTGACGTGCGCCGCGGCCAGGACCTTGCCGGTGGAGCGCACAGCTGCCAAAACCAAGGCGAAGGAGCGCACCGCCGCCAGGACCCGGGCGGAGGAGCCCCCGGCGGCCAGGACCTGCGGGTGCAGCACACGGCTGCCAGTATCTCGTCCGTGGAGCGCATCGCGGCCAGGACCTGCGGCTCAGCACACCGCTGCCAGGACCTCGCCGGCGGAGCGCTCCACCGCCCGGACCCCGCCCCGTGCGCGTCCCCGGCGTTGGCGTCGTCGTCCGGGCGCTGGTCTCCGTCCGGTCGCCGGCCTCCTCGCTCCCCGGCCCGCTGCAGCCGCTTCCGCGCCCTAGCCGGCCCCGCCGCCTGCAGCCCTGGCGCTCCCCGCGGGCCCCGCCGAGGCCGCCTGCGCCCTGTGCCAGCGCGCGCCCCGGGAGCCGGTGCGCGCCGACTGCGGCCACCGCTTCTGCCGGGCGTGCGTGGTGCGCTTCTGGGCCGAGGAGGACGGGCCCTTCCCGTGCCCCGAGTGCGCCGACGACTGCTGGCAGCGCGCCGTGGAGCCCGGCCGGCCCCCGCTCAGCCGCCGCCTGCTGGCGCTTGAGGAGGCGGCCGCGGCGCCCGCGCGCGACGGCCCGGCCAGCGAGGCCGCGCTGCAGCTGCTGTGCCGCGCCGACGCCGGGCCACTGTGCGCCGCCTGCCGCATGGCCGCGGGCCCCGAGCCGCCCGAGTGGGAGCCGCGCTGGAGGAAGGCGCTGCGAGGCAAGGTGCGCGAGGCAGAGTCCCGGGCCCCGCAGCTGACGGTGCCTCGCGCTTCTCCGCCCCCGCCCCGGTCCCCCTGAGCCCTGGGCCCTCCCCGCCCCCACTGCCCTTGTCTCCGGGTTGTCCCCGTCCCCTCACCGCCACGGATCCCCCCCTCCAGCGTATGTTGGGCCCCTTCCTCCCGCGGTTTGCTTCCCCACGTTTCCTGCGTCTCTGCGGAGTCTGGTTCCCCTCCCATCTTGGGGTCCCATGCTGGGCGGTGCCTTATCACCCCACCCCCTTCCCCCATAGGAAGCCCTCCCCCCCAGCGCCTATCTTTGTGCTCCCCACCACCAGCTGTGCCCTGCCTCACCCTCATAGACCCCCCTAGCTCCCACAGATTGACCCCTCACCCACTCAGTGTTCCCTCGGGATAGCCGTCACTCCTCTCGCCCCCCTGTATTCCACTGTGTCCACAGGCCTGGCCCGCCCAGCCCTCACCTACCGCCCACCCCATCCCCTCACCCATCCTTCAGAAACCCGCTCTGAGGGTCTGGCAGCAGCGGGTCCGGGAGTCTGGAGCCTTGCCCATGGCGGGTTGGTGTGGCACACAGAGTAGGAAAGAGCAGCCAGCCTGGGGTCCCGCTCTCGGATACAGGGGAAGGAAGGCCAGCCAGTCTGTGCCCTGGGTGCTCCTCCTGCAGCGGGGGCTCCTGTCACCCGGCAGAGCCACCCCCATCCGGCTCAGGCAGAGCAGGGCGCAGGCCTTTGGTACAGACCGAACTCACTGAACAGGGCCGCTTGCAGACACAACTCCTAAACCCGCCTAGGCAGCCCCCTTAGCCCCGGCACCCAGTTCCTTCTGAGTAGGTGTGAAGCCCAGGAAACCTTTTGACTGCCCGTCCTGCCCTAGGCAGCAGAGCTTCGAGATCTTCTCTGGGATGGTCAGACTGTGTGCAGTCGGCTGGGGTGCTGTCCCTCAAGACTGGGCCGGGGTGGGGTACCCAGACCTGCCCACCCCTGGTGACCTTCCTCTCTTTCCAGGAGAACAAGGGGTCTGTGGAAATCATGAGGAAGGACTTGAATGACGCACGGGACCTGCATGGCCAGGCGGAGTCAGCCGCTGCGGTGTGGAAGGCAAGTGGGGGCCTGAGGCAGCCCCAGATGAGGGGACCTCAGGCTCGGGCTCTAGACAAAGGGCCCACCAGGCAGGCCAAGCAGGCCAGGCCTCTGAGCTGCTCAGCTGGTTGGTTGGAGGGGGGTCTCTGGGCTTTAGTGAGCTTCAGGGTATTTTTCTAGGATGTGTCTGTATTTCTCAAATAGCATCTAGCCAGAGCCAGTGGAAGCTCTTTCTGTAGGTCATTTTACCTGTAGGTCATAGCAGCATCAGACTTGCTTTTTTTGTTGTTTTCAAGAGACAGAGTCTCAATTCATCACCCCGGCTGAAGTGCAGTGGTGTGATGGTAGCTTGAACTGGGCTCGGGCCATCCTCCCACCTCAGCCTCTGGGACCGTAGGTATGTGCCACCGCACCTGGTAATTTTAAAATGCTTTTCTAGATATGAGGGTCTTGCTGTATTGCCCAGGCTGGTCTTGAACTCCTGGCCTTAAGTGATTCTCCTGCCTTGGCCTCCCAAAGTTCTACATTTTTGTGTGTTTTTTTCTTTTAAAACACATCTGTAACTTTCTGTAGTCATGTTGTTCTGATCTAAGAGGAGCTCATTAGTTTTCGGAGGCTGTAAGTCCAAGATGAAGGAACCAGCAGATTCTGTGTCTGGTGAGGGCGCTTCCTGGTTCACAGACGGTGCCTTCTCACAGTGTCCTCACACGGTGGGAGGGCTGAAGGTCCCTCTGGGGTCCTTTGTATAAGGACACCGATTCCATTCTTGACAGCTGCACCCTCAAGACCTCACGTCCCAAAGGTGCCGCCTGCTGACACCATCACCTCAGGGACGAGGATTTCAGCATGGGGATTTGGGGGGACACAGTCATTCAGACCACAGCAGCGCCACATATCCCAAGGGACATCCCACCAGAGTTCTTTTAGGTTACTCGCCAGTAAAGCTTTTCAGTCATTTAAACATTCTTTGGTGACTTTTTCCTCATGTGTAGTAAAGTCTGTTTTCCATTTTCTCTGGGTTCCATAAATTCCTGCCTCCTCCTTTTAACCTGAAAGACAGAATGCTTTTCCAGGCTGCAGCAGCTGTTGGGTGATTGGCTGCACCTCAGGGCTGAGGCCCGAGTTCTTAGCCAGCTTGAGGCTGAGGCGGGTGCTCTGCGCTCCTGGTGCACCCCAGCCCTTGCCTGCTCTCCACAGGCCTGAGTGCAGGCCTCCCTCAGTCAGTGACAGGTGATGTAGGGGTCCCTGATGCCATTCGGAGCCCGGCACTCCACCCTGCGCTTGGGGCTGCTCTGAACTTCCCCCTGCCTTGTGAGCAGTCCACACTGCCTGGTGCCAGTGAGGCTGGAAGGCTTTGGGCACCTCCAAGTTGTCAGTAACCCTGTGTTACCCCCAAGGGACTTGCTTTGCCCACAGTTTTTAGCAGGTTGGAGCTTTTAGTCTGTCCTGTTTTGGGGGCTGGTGGCTTAGATGCTAGGATGAGAGATGCTGCCTAAATTCAAAGGAGGGAGTTTGCAGCCTGTGGCATCAGCCAGCCAGCAGACAGCAGCTGTCGCTTGCATTTTCTCTCAGCAGCAAAAGCCTCGGCCTCTCATGACTATGGCTGTCACCTGCCCTCTGGCCTGGGGCCGGGTGGAAGCCATCCGTGGATCTGAGTAAAGTCAGAGTAGCATCCTGCTTAGGGGTTAGCTGCAAACCAGCTGAGGAGCGGCAAGTGCGAACACTTGGTTGAAGGTTGATGGGATGGTTTTCAGCCCTTGGGGTTCTGGTGTGGACACAGCAGGGACAGTCTCACTGGCAAGGTGGATGTGTGTCCAGCCCAGACAGTCACATGCCTGACAGGCTTGAGACCAAGCATGGCCACTCAAGGATTTACTGTCCCCTTCGCCATGGGAGATGGGAGAGGGACAGTCTTCACGTGCAGCCAAGCGCTGTGCAGTGTAGGGGAGAAAGAGCTCTGCTTCTCCCCTTTTAGGGGTCGGGCTGGGCCAGAGAATTAATACATAAGATAAACACATAAGATAAGCTGATGGCGCCAGGTGCAGTGCTGCATGCCTGTAATTCCAGCAACTTGGGAAGCTGAGGTAGGAGGATCACTTGAGGCCAGGAGTTTGAGACCAGCCTGGGCAACAGAGTGAGACCTCATCTCACTATGTCATTTGCGTTCTCTCAGCAGCAAAAGACTCCAGCCCAAAAGACCCTTTAATTACAAAATAAAAATCAGAAAATTAGATGTATTTCACATCTGTGGTCCCAGCTACTTGGGAGGCTGAGGTGGGAGGATCGCTTAAGTCCAGAGATTGAGGCTGCAGTGAGCTATGGTGGCACCACTGCATTCCAGCCAAGGTGACAGAGCAAAGCCCTATCTCAAAAAAGAGGAAGATAGATTAACGGAAGAAAAGCGTAGGAATCTTTTTTTGTTTTTAGAGATGGTGTCTTGCTCTGCCACCCAGGCTGGAGTGCAGTGGCGCCCTCTCGGCTTACTGCAACCTCCACCTCCTTGGTTCAGGTGACTCTCTTGCCTCAGTCTCCTGAGTAACTGGGACTTCAGGTGTGTGCCACCACACCTGGCTAATCTTGTATTTTTAGTGGAGATAGGGTTTCACCATGTTGGCCAGGCTGGTCTTGAACTCCTGACCACAAGTGATCGACCTGCCTCGGCTTCCCAAAGTGCTGGGATTACAGGCGGGCGCCACCGCGCCCAGCCAGGCATATGAATTTAATACGGCACAGGCTCCCTTACAAAGAAATGCACACTCAAAGTGGCAGAATTAAATCTCTTATGTACTGACTTGGACAAGGACCAGCCACTTGTGAAAAAGCAGCTGTGCGCGGTGGGACACTTACAAGAGTCACTTTCACAAGGTCGGCACCAAATCCGTCGGCCTGGACGTCCTGCTGTCCTTGACGATGATGTCATTTTATTTGACATGGGGGGTAGTCTTTCACGTCGGAATTTCATTTGCTTTTAAGAAGCAGAATGAAAGGGTGGTCTTGCACCCTTTTAATTTTTTTTTTTTTGAAATGGGGTCTTGCTCTGTGGGCCCAGGCTGGAGTGCAGTGGTGCGATTACAGCTCACTGCAGCCTCTGCCTCCCGGGTTCAAGTGATTCTCGATTCTCTTTCTTCAGCCTCCCAAGTAGCTGGGACCACAGGTGTGTACCACTGTGCCTGGCTAAGTTTTTTGATTTTTAGTAGAGACAGGTTTTCACTGTTGACCAAGCTGGTCTCGAACTCCTGGGCTTAAGCGATCCTCCCACCTTAGTCTCTCAAAGTGTTGGGATTACAGGTGTGAGGCACCGTGCCTGGCCCCTTACGGTTTGTTTTGTTTTGTATTTTTGAGATGAAGTCTCGCTCTGTTGCTCAAGCTGGAGTACAGTGGCACAATCTGGGCTCACTGCAACCTCTGCCTCCCGGGTTTAAGCAGTTCTCCTGCTTCAGCCTCCCGAGTAGCTGGGACTACAGGCGCATGCCACTGTCCCCGGGGAGTTTTTGTATTTTTAGTAGAGATGGGGTTGGTCAGGCTGGTTTCAAACTCCTGACCTCGTGATCTGCCTGCCTTGGCTTCCCAAAGTGCTGTGATTACAGGCGTGAGCCCCACACCCAGCCTAGCGGTCGATACGCCTGGACAGCATGTTTTGGAGCACCATGTTCTTAACTCCCTGAACAGTAAACAGGTTCCCTTCCCCTGGAGAGGGTGGGCCAGGACAGGTCTTTTCCTGCCACCTGCCTGCAGGGACACGTGATGGACCGTAGGAAGAAGGCACTGACCGACTACAAGAAGCTACGGGCCTTCTTTGTGGAGGAGGAGGAGTACTTCCTGCAGGAGGCTGAGAAGGAGGAGGGGCTCCCTGAGGACGAGCTGGCCGACCCCACCGAGCGGTTCAGGTCGCTGCTGCAGGCAGTGTCGGAGCTGGAGAAGAAGCACCGCAACCTCGGTCTCAGCATGCTGCTGCAGGTGCAGGAGCCCGCCGCGTCTGCCCCGCCGGGTCTGCCCCCGGGAGGCCAGGGTGGACGCAGGCAGCAGCGAGCCGCTGGGGGCCACTGCCCGAGGTCAAGGCTTCAAAGCCCAGCCTGACTCCCACTGCCCTAGCCTTGCAGGGCTGAATTCTGGGGATGGGTAGGTGGTCAAGGAAAGTGATGGGAAGGGGTTTTAAGCTGAGGAGGGTCGGAGGTGTCCCTGACCCTGAGTGCCAGAGCACAGAAGGCTCCTACCTCGCCCTGGGGTCCTGAAGGCAGAAATGGCCGAGAAGCCCAGCTTCAGGGCTTTTCTTCAGCCTCTGCCCAGGGCTCGGCCCAACCCCAGACCCCGCAGAAACCCAGACAGCTCTGAATGGTTCAGTTGCCTGTGCCAGCCATAGATGACAAGGCTTTGGCCCTGGGGAGACGAAGTGTGGGTCAGGCCCTGGGTTGTTGTGCGCAGAGCAGAATCTCGAGCTCCCTCGTGTGAACGTGCTCTCTCTCTCCTGCCTTGCCCCCTCCCCCTCTCTCCCCCCTTCCCCTCTCCCTCTCTCTCCCCCCTCCCCCCCTCTCCCCCCTTCTCCTCTCCCTCTCTCCCCCCTCACCCTCTCTCCCGCCTTGCCCCCTCCCCCCTCCTTCCCTTCCCCTCTCCCTCCCTCTCCCCCCTCCCCCCCTCTCCCCCCCAACTTTGCCTCTGTGTGTCTCTTTGTCTTTTTGTCTCTCTATCTTGCCCTCTCCCCTCCCATGCAGTGATGGCACCAGCCCGCCGCCATCCCGGAGCTGGAGGCAGGAGGATGGATCCTCGTCTCTGTGGGAAGTGTCAGCGCGTGGCTGCCGGGAAGTGTGGTGGGCACCCAGCCTTGGGTCCATCTGTGTAGTTGCGTGTTTCAACAATGTCCATTTATCCTTCACCCCGAGGCGTGAGTGTTTTGGGGGCTGCAAACACCTCCCGGTAGAGGCTGGACCTGGGGACCCTTCCCACCTGTGCCCGACCCCTCCTGAAGTCCTGGCCGCAGCCCATCCTCCATGAGTCCCGGCAGCCCCGGGCCATGCCCTTCCTCGATCACCCATCGACCCCTCACCTCGTCGTCCAGGGACCCAGACCCTGCACCTTCCACGTGGGGCCCCAGATCCTTGGCAGGTACGTGAGGCACACCATTGAGGGTCAGAAACGAGAATGCACGTGAGGCCCTGAGAAGGCTGGAACTCAGGCTGCAGGGAAGAGAAGGAAGGCCGGATGGCACCTTGATGCCTCCTGAGGAGGGGCCCTCCTCTTGGGGTGGGTGTGGGCCCCGCCCAGCCTCATCCCCCTCCCCCTCCCGAGTCCCCTCCCCACTCCTTTGGCTCCTGGGAGCCCTCCCCGTGCTGCCCCTGCCTCCGCAGAAGGGACCCTCTTTTCCCTGGGTTGGGGGGCTGGCAGGTGGCTGACCCCATTTAGCATCTCCGGGCGCCGCGGTGGTGTCTCATCTCGCTGTTAGCTCTGGCTCGCTCTCATTGCCTTTAGTAGCTCAATTGCCTGCAGCATCCTTGTGTGTAGATAAATTAGTCTAGTTGACAGAAACTCAGCACTGGGGACAGGATTGCAAAGTCGGGGACATAGATGCAGACAGATGTTGAGATGTGGGGCTAGCTGGGCCCGTGAGCGGTGGGGCCCGTTTCCAGAAGCCTTTCAGCCCTTCCCATCCCCAGCCTTGGTGCGACGTCTGTGAGTTTGACCTGCCCGGCACCTGGGCTGGCTCAGTGCTGAATAAAGTGGGTTTGCTTCAGCCCCTTTGCTTCGTCTCCGTGTGTCCACCTGGCCTCTTCCCCCTGCCCTGGCCACCCTCCGGTGTTAAAGGAAGATTCCTCCTGACACTTGTTAAAGCGTGGTGAGGAGGACTTTCACGGGGACCATCGATTTGGGTGTGGGGCCCTTGCCTTGGGGCCTTGGGAGGGATGGGGCGCAACCCCTACCCAGCAGGAGAGGGTGGGTGAAGATGCCGAGGAGCAGGGTGGGGTCGGTGGGTGGGAATGACGAGGAGGTATGAGGGGTGAGACTGCTCTGGCTAAACCCACCTCACAGGATCCTTGCTGCAGGTGGGCAGGGTGATCAGCTGTCAGCTGCAAACGACCTGATAGGAACCCAGTCAGGTAGCATTGAGGGTGGTCAGTAGTTAAACCAAACTAGGGTTCTTGCTAAAACCGGACTTCATAAGAAAGTGCACAGAGAGGGTCCTGGGAGAAGGTTCCAGAGCCTGGCCACAGTTTGGCCAGGCAGAGAATCTTTGTCAGCACACCAACAACCGCCTGACCCCGAGACCTCCAGTTTGTCGTTCTCAGCATCTCTGCCCACTGCAGCCGGCTGCTGTACCCGGCGCCCCGTTCTATGCTGCCCTGTACACCTGCGATGCTCGCCCAGCCAGGCCCTCATGACAGAGTCCCCCCGCAACACCAAACTCCACATCACCAGGAACTGATGACAGAGTCTCCCTTAACACCAAACTCCACATCACCAGGTCCTGATGACACACTCCCCATAACACCAAATTCCACATCACCAGGTCCTGAAGACACAGTCCCCCTCAACATCAAACTGCACATCGCCAGGACCTGATGACAGAGTCCCCACAACACCAAACTCCACATCACCAGGACCTGATGACAGAATCCCCACAACACCAAACTCCACATCACCAGGACCTGATGACAGAGTCCCCATAACACCAAACTCGACATCACCAGACCCTGATGACAGAGTCCCCCGCAACACCAAACTCCACATCACCAGGACCTGATGACAGAGTACCCACAACACCAAACTCCACATCACCAGGTCCTGATGACACAGTCCCCATAACACCAAACTCCACATCACCAGGACCTGATGACAGAGTCCCCACAACACCAACCTCCACATCACCAGGACCTGATGACAGAGTCCCCCGCAACACCAAACTCCACATCACCAGGACCTGATGACACAGTCCCCCTCTACACCAAACTACACATCACCAGGTCCTGATGACACAGACCCCCTCAATACAAACTCCACATCACCAGGTCCTGATGACACAGTCCCCATAACACCAAACTCCACATCACCAGGTCCTGATGACACAGTCCCCACAAAACCAAACTCCACATCACCAGGTCCTGATGACACAGTCCCCATAACACCAAACTCCACATCACCAGGACCTGATGACACAATCCCCATAACACCAAACTCCACATCACTAGGACCTGATGACACGGTCCCCACAACACCAAACTCCACATCACCAGGTCCTGATGACACAGTCCCCATAACACCATACTCCACATCACCAGGACCTGATGACAGAGTCCCCACAACACCAGGTCCTAATGACACAGTCCCCATAACACCAAACTCCACATCACCAGGACCTGATGACAGAGTCCCCACAACACCAAACTCCACATCACCAGGACCTGATGACAGAGTCCCCCGCAACACCAAACTCAAAATCACCAGGACCTGATGACACAGTCCCCCTCAACAACAAACTCCATATCAACAGGTCCTGATGACACAGTCGCCATAACACCAAATTCCACAAAATCAGGTCCTAATGACACAGTCCCCTAAACAACAAACTCCACATCACCAGGTCCTGATGACACACTCGCCATAACACCAAACTCCACGTCACCAGGACCTGATGACAGACTCCCCACAACACCAAACTCCACATCGCCAGGTCCTGATGACACAGTCCCCATAACACCAAACTCCACATCACCAGGTCCTGATGACGCAATCCCCATAACACCAAATTCCACATCAACAGGTCCGGATGACACAGTCCCCATAACACCAAACTCCACATCATCAGGAGCTGATGACAGAGTCCCCACAACTCCAAACTCCACATCACAAGGTCCTGATGACACAGTCCCCATAACACCAAACTCCACATCACCAGGTCCTGATGACAGAGTCCCCACAACACCAAACTCCACATCACCAGGTCCTGATGACACAGTCCCCATAACACCAAACTACACATCACCAGGTCCTGATGGCACAGTCCCCACAACACCAAACTCCACATCACCAGGTCCTGATGACACAGTCCCCTCAACACAAAACTGCACATCACCAGGTCCTGATGAAACAGTCCCCATAACACCAAACTCCACATCATCAGGACCTGATGATACAATCCCCACAACACCAAACTCCACATCAACAGGTCCTGATGACACAGCCCCACAACACCAAACTCCACATCACCAGGTCCTGATGACAGAGTCCCGCACAACAGCAAACTCCACATCACCAGGACCTGATGACACAGTCCACAGAACACCAAACTCGACATCACCAGGACCTGATGACACAATCCCCAGAACACCAAACTCCACATCCCCAGGTCCTGATGACACGGTCCCCATAACACCAAACTCCACATCTCCAGGACCTGATGACAGTCCCCATAACATCAAACTCCACGTCACCAGGTCTTGATGACACAGTCCCCAGAACACCAAACTCCACATCACGAGGACCTGATGACAGAGTCCCCACAACACCAAACTGCACATCACCAGGACCTGATGACAGAGTCCCCCGCAACACCAAACACAAAATCACCAGGACCTGATGACACAGTCCCCCTCAACAACAAACTCCACATCAGCTGGTCCAGATGACACAGTCCCCATAACACCAAATTCCACAACATCAGGTCCTAATGACACAGTCCCCTAAACAACAAACTCCACATCACCAGGACCCGATGACACACTCCCCATAACACCAAACTCCACATCACCAGGACCTGATGACAGAGTCCCCACAACACCGAACTCCACATCACCAGGTCCTGATGACACAGTCCCCATAACACCAAACTCCACATCACCAGGACCTGATGACAGAGTCCCCACAACACCAAACTCCACATCACCAGGTCCGGATGACACAGTCCCCATAACACCAAACTCCACATCACCAGAACCTGATGACAGAGTCCCCACATGACCAAACTCCACATCACCAGGTACTGATGACAGACTCCCCACAACACCAAACTCCACATCGCCAGGTCCTGATGACACAGTCCCCATAACACCAAACTCCACATCACCAGGTCATGATGACACATCCCCACAAAACCAAACTCCACATCACAAGGTCCTGATGACACAATCCCCATAACACCAAATTCCACATCAACAGGTCCGGATGACACGGTCCACATAACACCAAACTCCACATCACCAGGAGCTGATGACAAGAGTCCCCCCAACTCCAAACTCCACATCACAAGGTCCTGATGACACAGTCCCCATAACACCAAACTCCACATCACCAGGTCCTGATGACAGAGTCCCCACAACACCAAACTCCACATCTCCAGGTCCTGATGACACAGCCCCACAACACCAAACTCCACATCACCAGGTCCTGATGACAGAGTCCCGCACAACAGCAAACTCCACATGACAAGGACCTGATGACACAGTCCACAGAACACCAAACTCGACATCACCAGAACCTGATGACACAATCCCCAGAACACCAAACTCCACATCACCAGGTCCTGATGACACAGTCCCCATAACACCAAACTCCACATCACCAGGACCTGATAACACAGTCCCCACAACACCGAACTCCACATCACCAGGTCCTGATGACACAGTCCCAATAACACGAAACTCCACATCACCAGGACCTGATGACAGAGTCCCCACAACACCAAACTTCACATCACCAGGTCCTGATGACACAGTCCCCATAACACCAAACTCCACATCACCAGGACCTGATGACACAGTCCCCTCAACACCAAACTCCACGTCACCAGGACCTGATGACAGAGTCCCCCACAACACCAAATTCCAAATCACCAGGGCCTGATGACACAGTCCCCCTCAACACCAAACTCCACATCACCAGGTCCTGATGACACAGTCCCCATAACACCAAACTCCACATCACCAGGACCTCATGACACAGTCCCCACAACAGCAAACTCCACATCACCAGGACCTGATGACACAGTCCCCATAACACCAAACTCCAAATCACCAGGTCCTGATGACACAGTCCCCAGAAGACCATACTCCACATCACCAGGTCCTTATGACCCAGTCCCCACAACACCAAACTCCACATCACCAGGTCCTGATGACACAGTTCCCATAACACCAACCTCCACATCACCAGGACCTGGTAACACAGTCCCCACAACACCAAACTCCACATCACCAGGACCTGATGACAGAGTCCCGATAACACCAAATTCCGCAGCACCAGGTCCTGATGACACAGTCCCCAGAACACCAAACTCCACATCACCAGGACCTGATGACAGAGTCCCCACAACACCAAACTCCACATCACCAGGTCCGGATGACACAGTCCCCATAACACCAAACTCCACATCACCAGAACCTGATGACAGAGTCCCCACACGACCAAACTCCAGATCACCAGGTACTGATGACAGACTCCCCACAACACCAAACTCCACATCGCCAGGTCCTGATGACACAGTCCCCATAACACCAAACTCCACATCACCAGGTCATGATGACACATCCCCACAAAATCAAACTCCACATCGCCAGGTCCTGATGACACAGTCCCCACAACACCAAACTCCACATCACCAGGTCCGGATGACACAGTCCCCATAACACCAAACTCCACATCACCAGAACCTGATGACAGAGTCCCCACACGACCAAACTCCACATCACCAGGTACTGATGACAGACTCCCCACAACACCAAACTCCACATCGCCAGGTCCTGATGACACAGTCCCCATAACACCAAACTCCACATCACCAGGTCATGATGATACAATCCCCATAACACCAAATACCACATCAACAGGTCCGGATGACACGGTCCCCATAACACCAAACTCCACATCACCAGGAGCTGATGACAGAGTCCCCACAACTCCAAACTCCACATCACAAGGTCCTGATGACACAGTCCCCATAACACCAAACTCCACATCACCAGGTGCTGATGACAGAGTCCCCACAACACCAAACTCCACATCACCAGGTCCTGATGACACAGTCCCCATAACACCAAACTACACATCACCAGGTCCTGATGACACAGTCCCCACAAGACCAAACTCCACATCACCAGGTCCTGATGACACAGTCCCCTCAACACAAAACTGCACATCACCAGGTCCTGATCAAACAGTCCCCATAACACCAAACTCCACATCATCAGGACGTGATGACACAGTCCCCAGAACACCAAACTCCACATCACCAGGTCCTGATGACACAGCCCCACATCACCAAACTCCACATCACCAGGTCCTGATGACAGAGTCCCGCACAACAGCAGACTCCACATGACAAGGACCTGATGACACAGTCCACAGAACACCAAACTCGACATCACCAGGACCTGATGACACAATCTCCAGAACACCAAACTCCACATCACCAGGACCTGATGACACGGTCCCCATAACACCAAACTCCACGTCACCAGGACCTGATAACGCAGTCCCCACAACACCAAACTCCACATCACCAGGTCCTGGTGACACAGTCCCCATAATACGAAACTCCACATCACCAGATCCTGATGACAGAGTCCCCACAACACCAAACTCCACATCACCAGGTCCTGATGACACAATCCCGCACAACAGCAAACTCCACATCTCCAAGACCTGATGACAGTCCCCATAACATCAAACTCCACATCACCAGGTCTTGATGACACAGTCCCCAGAACACCAAACTCTACATCACCAGGTCCTGATGACACAGTCCCAATAACACGAAACTCCACATCATCAGGACCTGATGACAGCGTCCCCACAACACCAAACTTCACATCACCAGGTCCTGATGACACAGTCCCCATAACACCAAACTCCACATCACCAGGACCTGATGACACGGTCCCCATAACACCAAACTCCACATCACCAGTACCTGATAACACAGTCCCCACAACACCAAACTCCACATCACCAGGTCCTGGTGACACAGTCCCCATAACACGAAACTCCACATCACCAGATCCTGATGACAGAGTCCCCTCAACACCAAACTCCACGTCACCAGGACCTGATGACAGAGTCCCCCACAACACCAAATTCCAAATCACCAGGACCTGATGACACAGTCCCCCTCAACACCAAACTCCACATCACCAGGTCCTGATGACACAGACCCCCTCAAAACAAATTCCAGATCACCAGGTCCTGATGACACAGTGCCCACAACAACAAACTCCACATCACCATGTCCTGATGACACAGTCCCCATAACACCAAACTCCACATCACCAGGACCTGATGACACAGTCCCCATAACACCAAACTCCACATCACCAGGTCCTGATGACAGAGTCCCCACAACACGAATCTCCACATCACCAGGTCTTGATGACACGGTCCCCATAAGACCAAACTCCACATCACCAGGTCCTGATGACACAGTCCTCATAACACGAAACTCCACATCACCAGGACCTGATGACAGAGTCCTCTGCAACACCAAACTCCAAATCACCAGGTTCTGATGACACAGTCCCCATAACACCAAACTCCACATCACCAGGACCTCATGACACAGTCCCCAGAAAAGCAAACTCCACATCACGAGGTCCTGATGACACAGTCCCCATGACACCCAACTCCACATCACCAGGTCCTGATGACAGTCCCACACAACAGCAAACTCCACATCACCAGGACCTGATGACACAGTCCGCAGAACACCAAACTCCACATGACCAGGTCCTCTTGACACAGTCCCCACAACAAAAACCTCCGCATCACCAGGTACTGATGACACAGTCCCGGTAACACCAAACTCCAAATCACCAGGTCCGGATGATGCAGTCCCCAGAACACCGAATTCCACATCACCAGGACCTAATGACAGAGTCCCCCGCAACACCAAACTCCACATCACCAGGTCCTGATGCCACAGTCCCCATAACACCAAACGCCACATCACCAGGTCCTGATGACACAGTCCCCCTTAACACCCCAAACTCCACATCACCAGGTTCTGATGACACACACCCCCTCAAAACAAACTCCACATCACCAGGTCCTGATGACACTGTCCCCACAACACAAAAATCCACATAACCAGGTCCTGATGACACAGTCCCAAAACACCAAACTCCACATCACCAGGACCTCATGACAGAGTCTTCATAACACCAAACTCCACATCACCAGGTCCTGATGACACAGTCCCCATAACACCAAACTCCACATCACCAGGACCTGATGACACAGTCCCCACAACAGGAAACTCCACATCACCAGGTCCTGATGCCACAGTCCCCATAACACCAAACTCCAAATCACCAGGTCCTGATGACACAGTCCCCAGAAGACCATACTCCACATCACCAGGTCCTGATGACCCAGTCCCCATAACACCAAACTCCACATCACCAGGACCTGATGACAGAGTCCCCAGAACACCAAACTCCACATCACCAGGTCCTGATGACACAGTTCCCATAACACCAACCTCCACATCACCAGGACCTGGTAACACAGTCCCCACAACACCAAACTCCACATCACCAGGACCTGATGACAGAGTCCCGATAACACCAAATTCCACAGCACCAAGTCCTGATGACACAGTCCCCAGAACACCAAACTCTACATCACCAGGTCCTGATGACACAGTCCCCATAACACCAAACTCCACATCCCCAGGTCCTCATGACACAGACCCCCTCAAAACAATGTGTACATCACCAGGTCCTGATGACACAGTCCCCACAACACCAAACTGCACATCACCAGGTCCTGATGACACAGTCCCCATAACACCAAAGTCCGCATCACCAGGAACTCATGACAGAGGCCCCATAACACCAAACTCCACATCACCAGGTCCTGATGACACAATCGCCATAACACCAAACTCCGCATCACCAGGTCCTGATGACAGAGTCCACACAACACCAAACACCACATCACCAGGTCCTGATGACACAGACCCCCTCAAAACAAACTCCACATCACTAGGTCCTGATGACACAGTCCCCACAACACCAAACTCCACATCAACAGGTCCTGATGACACAGTCCCCATAACACCAAACACCACATCACCAGGTCCTGATGACAGAGTAACCACAACACGAAACTCCACATCACCAGGTCCTGATGACACGGTCCCCATAACAGCAAAGTCCATATCACCAGGACCTGATGACACAGTGAAAACAACACCAAACTCCACATCACCAGGACCTGATGACAGACTCCCCATAACACCAAGTTCCAAATCACCAGGTACTGATGACACGGTCCCCATAACACCAAACTCCACATCACCATGTCCTGATGACACAGTCCCCACAACACCAAACTTCACATAACCAGGTCCGGATGAAACAGTCCCCATAATACCAAACTCGACATCACGAGGTCCTGATGACATAGTCCCGCACAACAGCAAACTGCACATCACCAGGACCTGAAGACACAGTCCCCATAACACCAAACTCCACATCACCAGGAACTGATGACAGAGTCCCCACAACACCAAACTCCACATCACCAGGTCCTGATGATACAGTCCGCATAACACCAAACTCCACATCACCAGGTCCTGATGACACAGGCCCCAGAACACCAAACTCCACATCACCAGGTCCTGATGACACAGTCCACATAACACCAAACTCCACATCACCAGGTCCTGATGACACAGTCCCCACAACAGCAAACTCCACATCAACATGTCCTGATGACACAGTCCCCCTGAACACAAATTCCACATTACCAGGTCCCGGTGAGACAGTCCCCCTCAACACAAATTCCACATCACCAGGTCCTGATGACACAGTCCCCATAACACCAAACTCCACATCACCATGTCCTGATGACAGAGTCCCCACAACACCAAACTTCACATAACCAGGTCCGGATGAAACAGTCCCCATAATACCAAACTCGACATCACGAGGTCCTGATGACACAGTCCCGCACAACAGCATACTGCACATCACCAGGACCTGAAGACACAGTCCCCATAACACCAAACTCCACATCACCAGGTCCTCTTGACACAGTCCCCACAACGCCAAACTCCACATCACCAGGACGTGATGACACAGTATGGACAACAGCAAACTCCACATCACCAGGAACTGATGACACAGTCCCCACAACACCAAACTCCACATCACCAGGTCCTGATGACACAGTCCCCACAACACCAAACTCCACATCACCAGGACCTGATGACAGAGTCCCCACAACACCAAACTCCACATCACCAGGTCCTGATGACACAGTTCCCATAACACCAACCTCCACATCACCAGGACCTGGTAACACAGTCCCCACGACACCAAACTCCACATCACCAGGACCTGATGACAGAGTCCCGATAACACCAAATTCCACAGCACCAGGTCCTGATGACACAGTCCCCAGAACACCAAAGTCTACATCACCAGGTCCTGATGACACAGTCCCCATAACACCAAACTCCACATCCCCAGGTCCTCATGACACAAACCCCCTCAAAACAATGTGTACATCACCAGGTCCTGATGACACAGTCCCCACAACACCAAACTCCACATCACCAGGTCCTGATGACACAGTCCGCATAACACCAAACTCCACATCACCAGGACCTGATGACACAGTCCCCACAACAGCAAACTCCACATCACCAGGTCCTGATGCCACAGTCCCCATAACACCAAACTCCACATCACCAGGTTCTGATGACACAGTCCCCAGAACACCATACTCCACATCACCAGGTCCTGATGACCCAGTCCCCATAACACCAAACTCCATATCACCAGGACCTGATGACAGAGTCCCCACAACACCAAACTCCACATCACCAGGTCCTGATGACACAGTTCCCATAACACCAACCTCCACATCACCAGGACCTGGTAACAAAGTCCCCACAACACCAAACTCCACATCACCAGGACCTGATGACAGAGTCCCGATAACACCAAATTCCACAGCACCAGGTCCTGATGACACAGTCCCCAGAACACCAAACTCCACATCACCAGGTCCTGAAGACACAGTCCCCACAACAGCCAACTCCACATCAACATGTCCTGATGACACAGTCCCCCTGAACACAAATTCCACATTACCAGATCCTGGTGAGACAGTCCCCCTCAACACAAATTCCACAGCACCAGTCCTGATGACACAGTCCCCATAACACCAACCTCCACATCACCAGGATCTGATGACAGAGTCCCCACAACACGAATCTCCACATCACCAGGTCTTGATGACACGGTCCCCATAAGACCAAACTCCACATCACCAGGTCCTGATGACACAGTCCTCATAACACGAAACTCCACATCACCAGGACCTGATGACAGAGTCCTCTGCAACACCAAACTCCAAATCACAAGGTCCTGATGACACAGTCCCCATAACACCAAACTCCACATCACCAGGACCTGATGACACAGTCCCCAGAACAGCAAACTCCACATCACGAGGTCCTGATGACACAGTCCCCATAACACCAAACTCCACATCACCAGGTGCTGATGACACAGTCCCGCACAACAGCAAACTCCACATCACCAGGACCTGATGACACAGTCCGCAGAACACCAAACTCCACATAACCAGGTCCTCTTGACACAGTCACCGCAACATCAAACTCCGCATCACCAGGTACTGATGACACAGTCCCCATAACACAAAACTCCAAATCACCAGGTCCGGATGACGCAGTCCCCAGAACACCGAATTCCACATCACCAGGACCTAATGACAGAGTCCCCCGCAACACCAAACTCCACATCACCAGATCCTGATGACACAGTCCCCCTTAACACCAAACTCCACATCACCAGGTCCTGATGACACAGTCCCCCTTGACACCCCAAACTCCACATCACCAGGTCCTGATGACACAGACCCCCTCAAAACAAACTCCACATCACCAGGTCCTGATGACAGTGTCCCCACAACACCAAAATCCACATCACCAGGTCCTGATGACCCAATCCCCAAAACACCAAACTCCACATCACCAGGACCTCATAACAGAGTCCCCATAACACCAAACTCCACATCACCAGGTCCTGATGACACAGTCCCCATAACACCAAACTCCACATCACCAGGATCTGATGACACAGTCCCCACAACAGCAAACTCCACATCACCAGGTCCTGATGACCCAGTCCCCATAACACCAAATTCCACATCACCAGGACCTGATGACAGAGTCCCCACAACACCAAACTCCACATCACCAGGTCCTGATGACACAGTTCCCATAGAACCAACCTCCACATCACCAGTACCTGGTAACACAGTCCCCACAACACCAAACTCCACATCACCAGAACCTGATTACAGAGTCCCGATAACACCAAATTCAACAGCACCAGGTCCTGATGACACAGTCCTCAGAACACCAAACTCTACATCACCAGGTCCTGATGATACAGTCCCCATAACACCAAACTCCACATCCCCAAGTCCTCATGACACAGACCCCCTCAAAACAAAGTGTACATCACCAGGTCGTGATGACACAGTCCCCACAACACCAAACTCCACATCACCAGGTTCTGATGACACAGTCCCCATAACACCAAAGTCCGCATCACCAGGAACTCATGACAGAGGCCCCACAACACCAAACTCCACATCAGCAGGTCTTGATGACACTGTCCCCTTAACACCAAACTCCACATCACCAGGTCCTGATGACACAGTCCCCATAACACCAAACTCCACATCACCAGGACCTGATGACACAGTCTCAACAACACCAAACTCCACATCACCAGGTCCTGATGACACAGTCCCCACAACACCAAACTCCACATCACCAGGTCCTGATGACCCAATACCCAAGGAACCAAACTCCACATCAACAGGTTCTGATGACACACTCCCCCTCAACAAAAATTCCACATCACCAGGACCTAATGACAGAGTCCCCTGCAAAACCAAACTCCACGTCACCAGGTCCTGATGACACAGTCCCCCTCAACACCAAACTCCATATCACCAGGTCCAGATGACACAGACCCCGTCAAAACAAACTCCACATCACCAGGTCCTGATGACAGTGTCCCCACAATAACAAACAACACATCACCAGATCCTGATGGCACAGTCGCCATAACACCAAACTCCACATCAGCAGGACCTCATGACAGAGTCCCCATGACACCAAAGTCCACATCACCAGATCCTGATGACACAGTCCCCAAAACACCAAACTCCACATCACCAGGTCCTGATGACAGAGTCTCCACAACACCAAAGTTCCCATCACCAGGTCCTGATGAAACGGTCCCCATAACACCAAATTCCACATCACCAGGTCCTGATGACACAGTCCCGCACAGCAGCAAACTCCACGTCACCAGGACCTGATGACACAGTCCCCATAACACCAAACTCCACATTACCGGGACCTGATGACAGAGTACCCACAACACCAATCCCGCATCACCAGGTCCTGATGACAGTGTCCGCATAACACCAAATTCCACATTACCAAGACCTGATGACAGAGTCCCCCACAACACCAAACTCCACATCACCAGGTCCTGATGACCCAGTCCCCGTCAAAACCAAACTTCACATCACGAGGTCCTGATGACACAGAGCCCCTCAAAGCAAACTCCACAACACCAGGTCCTGATGACACAGTGCCCATAACACCAAACTCCACATCACCAGGTCCTGATGACACAGACCCCATGACACCAAACTCCACATCACCAGGTCCTGATAACCCAGTCCCCGTAACACCAAACTCCACATCACCGGGACCTAATGACAGAGTCCCCATAATACCAAACTCCACATCACCAGGTCCTGATGACACAATCCCGCACAACAGGAAACTACACATCACCAGGACCTGATGACACAGTCCCCATAACACCAAAGTCCACATCACCAGGTCGTGATGACAGAGTCCCCACAACATCAAACTCCACATCACCAGGTCCTGATGACACGGTCCCCATAACACCAAACACCACATCACCAGGTCCTGATGACACAGACCCCCTCAAAACAAACTCCACATCACCAGGTCCTGATGACACAGTCCCCATAACACCAAACTCCACATCACCAGGACCTGATGACACAGTTCCCATAACACCAAACTCCACATCACCATGTCCAGATGACAGAGTCCCCACAACACCAAACTCCACATCACCAGGTCTTGATGACACGGTCCCCATAACACCAAACTCCACATCACCAGGTCCTGATGACACCATCCTCATAACACGAAACTCCACATCACCAGGACCTGATGACATAGTCCCCAGAACACCAAACGCCACATCACTAGGACCTGATGACACAGTCCCCAGAACAGCAAA
Organism: Aotus nancymaae; assembly: GCF_030222135.1. Classification (NCBI taxonomy): domain Eukaryota; kingdom Metazoa; phylum Chordata; class Mammalia; order Primates; family Aotidae; genus Aotus; species Aotus nancymaae. Next base: position 31,045,188 of record NW_026988445.1, on the reverse strand, counting down.
CTCCACATCACGAGGTCCTGATGACACAGTCCCCATAACACCAAACTCCACATCACCAGGTCCTGATGACACAGTACCCAAAGAACGAAACTCCACATCAACAGGTCCTGATGACACACTACCCCTCAACAAAAATTCCACATCACCAGGACCTAATGACAGAGTCCCCTGCAAAACCAAACTCCCCGTCACCAGGTACTGATGACACAGTCCCCCTCAACACCAAACTCCATATCACCAGGTCCAGATGACACAGACCCCCTCAAAACAAACTCCACATCACCAGGTCCTGATGACACAGTCCCCACAACACCAAACTCCACATCAACAGATCCTGATGACACAGTCCCCATAACACCAAACACCACATCACCAGGTCCTGATGACAGAGTACCCACAACACGAAACTCCACATCACCAGGTCCTGATGACACGGTCCCCATAACAGCAAACTCCACATCACCAGGACCTGATGAAACAGTCAAAATAACACCAAACTCCACATCACCAGGTCCTGAAGATACCGTCCTCATAACACGAAACTCCACATCACAAGGACCTGATGACATAGTCCCCAGAACACCAAACGCCACATCACCAGGTCCTGATGACACAGTCCCCACAACACCAAACTCCACATCACTAGGACCTGATGACACAGTCCCCACAACACCAAACTCCACATCATCAGTACCTGATGACCCAGTCCCCCACAACAGCAAACTCCACATCACCAGGACCTGAAGACACAGTCCCCACAACACCAAACTCCACATCACCAGGTTCTGATGACACAGTCTCCATAACACCAAACTCCACATCACCATGTCCTGATGACACAGTCCCCAGAAAACCAATCTCCACATCACCAGGTCCTGATGACACACTCCCCACAACACCAAACTCCACATCACAAGGTTCTGATGACACAGTCCCGCAAAACAACAATCTCCCCCTCACCAGGACGTGATGACACCGTCCCCATAACAACAAACTCCACATCACCAGGTCCTGATGACACAGTCCCCACAACACCAAACTCCACATCAACAGGTCCTGATGACACAGTCCCCATAACACCAAACACCACATCACCAGGTCCTGATGACAGAGTACCCACAACACGAAACTCCACATCACCAGGTCCTGATGACACGGTCCCCATAACAGCAAACTCCACATCACCAGGACCTGATGAAACAGTCAAAATAACACCAAACTCCACATCACCAGGTCCTGAAGCCACCGTCCTCATAACACGAAACTCCACATCACCAGGACCTGATGACATAGTCCCCAGAACACCAAACGCCACATCACCAGGTCCTGATGACACAGTCCCCACAACACCAAACTCCACATCACAAGGACCTGATGACACAGTCCCCACAACACCAAACTCCACATCATCAGTACCTGATGACACAGTCCCCATAACACCAACCTCCACGTCACCAGTACCTGATGACACAGTCCCCACAACACCAAACTCCACATCACCATGTCCTGATGACACAGTCCCCATAACAATAAACTCCACATCACCAGGACCAGAAGACACAGTCCCCAGAACACCAAACTCCACATCACCAGGTCCTGATGACACAGTACCCATAACACCAAACTCCACATCACCTGGTCCTGATTACAGAGTCCCCACAACACCAAACTCCACATCACCAGGTCATGATGACACAATCCCCAGAACACCAAACTCCACATCACCAGGACCTGATGACAGAGTCCCCACAACACCAAACCCCACCTCAGCAGGTCCTGATGACACAGTCCCCATAACACCAAACTCCACATCACCAGGACCTGATGACACAGGCCCCACAACACCAAATTCCACATCACCAGGTCGTGATCACACAGTCCCCATATCACCAAACTCCACATCACCAGGACCTGATGACATAGTCCCCACAACACCAAACTCCACACCACCAGGACCTGATGACAGATTCCGCCTGCAACACCAAACTCCACAGCACCAGGACCTGATGACACAGTCCCGCTCAACATGAAACTCCACATCAACATGTCCTGATGACACAGTCCCCACAACACCAAACTCCACATCACCAGGACCTCATGATACATTCCCCATAACACCAAACTCCACATCACAAGGTCCTGATGACACAGTCCCCACAACACCAAACTCCACATCACCAGGAACTGATGACACAGTCCCCATAACACCAAACTCCACATCACCAGGACCTGATGACACAGTCCCCACAACACTAAATGCCACATCACCAGGACCTGATGACAGAGTCCCCAGCAACACCAAACTCCACATCACCAGGACCTGATTACACAGTCCCCCTCAACACCAAACGCCACATCACCAGGTACTGATGACACAGTCCCCATAACACCAAACTCCACATCACCAGGACCTGATGACAGAGTTCCCACAACACCAAACTGCACATCACCAGGTCCTGATGACACAGTCCAAATAACATCAAACTCCACATCACCAGAACCTGATGACAGAGTCCCCACAACACCAAACTCCACATCTCCGGGTCCTGATGACACAGTCCCCACAACACCAAACTCCACATCACCAGGACCTGATGACACAGTCCCCCTCAACACCCAACTCCACATCACCAGGACCTGATGACAGAGTCCCCACAACACCAAACTCCACATCACCAGGTCCTGATGACACAGTCCCCATAACACCAAACTCCACATCACCAGCTCCTGATGACACAGTCCCCAAAACACCAAACTCCACATCACCATGTCCTGATGACACAGTCCCCCTCAACACAAATTCCACATCACCAAGACCTGATGACACAGTCCCCATAAGAGCAAACTCCATATCACCACGACCTGATGACACAGTCCCCCTCAACACAAATTCCACATCACCAGATCCTGATGACACAGTCCCCATAACACCAAATGCAACATCACCAGGTCCTGATGACACAGACCCCATGACACCACATTCCACATCACCAGGTCCTGATAACACAGACCCCAAACCACCAAATTCCACATCACCAGGTCCTGATGACACAGTCCCCATAGGACAAACCTCCACATAACCAGGTCCTGATGACAATGACCCCACAACACCCAACTCCACATCACCAGGTTCTGATGACACAGTCCCCATAGGACAAACCTCCACATAACCAGGTCCTGATGACAAAGTCCCCACAAGACCAAACTCCACATCACCAGGTTCTGATGACACAGTCCCCATAACACCAAACTCCACATCACCAGGTTCTGATGACACAGTCCCCATAACACCAAACTCCACATCACCACGTCCTGATGACACAGTCCCCAGAAAACCAAACTCCACATCACCAGGTCCTGATGACACACTCCCAATAACACCAAACTCCACATCACCAGGACCTGATGACAGAGTCCCCACAACACCAATCTCGGCATCACCAGGTCCTGATGACACAGTCCCTATAACACCAACCTCCACGTCACCAGGACCTGATGACAGAGTCCCCATAACACCAAACTCCACATCACAAGGTTCTGATGACACAGTCCCGCAAAACAGCAATCTCCCCCTCACCAGGACCTGATGACACAGTCCCCGTAACAATAAACTTCACATCACCAGGTCCTGATGACACAGTCCCCATAACACCAAACTCCACATCACCACGTCCTGATGACACAGTCCCCATAACACCAAACTCCACATCACCAGGACCTGATGACACAGTCCCCATAACACCAAACTCCACATCACCAGGACCAGATGCCACAGTCCCCAGAACACCAGACTCCACATCACTAGGTGCTGATGACACAGTACCCATAACACCAAACTCCTCATCACCATGTCCTGATTACAGAGTCCCCACAACACCAAACTCCACATCACCAGGACCTGATGACACAGTCCCCAGAACACCAAACTACACATCACCAGGTCCTCTTGACACAGTCCCCACAACACCAGACTCCACATCACCAGGTAGTGATGACACAGTCACCATAACACCAAACTCCACATCCCCAGGTACTGATGACACAGTCCACAGAACACCAATCTCCACATCACCAGGTCCTGATGACACAGTCCCGCACAACTGCAAACTCCACATCACCTGGACCTGATGACACAGTCCCCAGAACACCAAACTCCACATCGCCAGGTCCTGATGACACAATCTCCAGAACAGCAAACTCGACATCACCAGGACCTGATGAAACAGTCACCATAACACCAAATTCCACATCACCAGGTCCTGATGACACAAACCCAATAAAACCAAACTCCACATCACCAAGACTTGATGACAGAGTTCCCACAACAACAAACTCCACATCACCAGGTCCTGATGACACAGTCCCCATAACTTCAAACTCCACATCACCAGGTTCTAATGACACCGTCCCGCACAACAGCAATCTCCACATCACCAGGACCTGATGACACAGTCGCCATAACACCAAACTGCACATCACCAGGACCTGATGACAGAGTCCCCATAACAGCAAACACCACATCACCAGGTCCTGATGACACAGTCCCCATAACACCAAACCCCACATCACTAGGTCCTGATGACACAGTCCCCATAACACCAAACTCCACATCACCATGTCCTCATGACACAGTCCCGCACAACAGCAAACTCCACATCACCAGGACCTGATGACACAGTCCCCATAACACCAAACTCCACATCACCAGCTTCTCTTGACACAGTCCCCACAACACCAAACTCGACATCACCAGGTAATGATGACACAGTCCCCATAACACCAAACTCCACATCACCAGGTCCTCATGACACAGTCCTGCACAACTGCAAAATCCACACCACCAGGACCTGATGAGAGAGTCCCCATAAAACCAAACTCCACATCACCAGGTCCTGATGACACAATCCCCACAACACCCAACTTCACATAACCAGGTCCTGATGACACAGTCCCCATAACACCAAACTCCACATCACCAGGACCTGATGACACAGTCCCGACAACACCAAACTCCACATCACTAGCTCCTGATGACACAGTCCCCACAACACTAAACTCCACATAACCAGGTCCTGATAACACAGTCCACATAACACCACACTCCACAGCACCAGGTCCTGATGACACAGTCCCGCACAACACCAAACTCCACATCACCCGGACCTGATGACACAGTCCCCATAACACCAGACTCCACATCACCAGGCCCTGATGACACAGCCCCATAACACTCAACTCCACATCACCAGGTCCTGATGACACCGTCCCCAAATCACCAAACTCCACATCACTAGGACCTGATGACCGAATCCCCATAGCTCCAAACTCCACATCACCAGGTCCTCATGACACAGACCCAATAACACCAAACTCCACATCACCACGCCCTGATGACAGAGTCCCCACAACACCAAACTCCACATCACCAGGTCCTGATGACAAAGTCCCCATAAAACCAAACTCCACATCACCATGTCCTGATGACACAGTCCCCATAACACCAAACTCCACATCACCAGGTCCTGATCACACAGTCCCACACAACAGCAACCTCCGCATCACCAGGACCTGATGACACAGTCCCCAGAACACCAAACCACATCACCAGGTCCTCTTGACACAGTCCCCACAACACCAAAGTCCACATCACCAGGTACTGATGACACAGTCCCCATAACACCAAACTCCACATCACCAGGACCTCATTACAGAGTCCCCACAACACCAACCTCCACATAACCATGTCCCGATGACACAGTCCCAATAACACCAAACTCCACATCACCAGGTCTTGATGACACAGTCCCGCACAACAGTAAACTCCACATCACCATGACCTAATGACACAGTGCCTATAACACCAAACTCCACATCACCAGGTCCTGATGACACAGTCCGCAAAACACCAAACTCCACATCACGAGGTCCTGATGACACAGTCCCCATAACACCAAACTCCACATCACCAGGACCTCATGACAGAGTCCCCATAACACCAAACTCCACATCACCAGGTCCTGATGACACAGTCCCCATAACACCAAACTCTACATCACCAGGTCCTGATGACAGAGTCCCCACAACACCAAACTCCACATCAGCAGGTCTTGATGACACTGTCCCCTTAACACCAAACTCCACATCACCAGGTTCTGATGACACAGTCCCCATAACACCAAACTCCACATTACCAGGACCTGATGACACAGTCCCCAGAACACCAAACTCCACATCACCAGGTCCTAATGACACAGTCCCCATAACACCAAACTCCACATCACCAGGACCTCATTACAGAGTCCCCACAACACCAAACTCCACATCACCAAATCCTGATGACACAGTTCCCATAACACCAAACTCCACATCACCAGGTCCTGATGACACAGTTCCGCACAACAGCAAACTCCACATCACCAGGACCTGATGAAACAGTCCCTATAAAACCAAACTCCACATCACCAGGTCCTGATGACACAGTCCCGAGAACACCGAACTCCACCTCACCAAGTCCTGATGACACAGTCCCCACAACACCAAACTCCACATCACCAGGTCCTGATGACACAGTCCCCAGAACACCAAACTCCACATCACCAGGTCCTGATGACACAATCCCCAGAACAGCAAACTCGACATCACCAGGACCTGATGACACAGTCACCATAGCACCAAATTCCACATCAGCAGGTCCTGATGACACAAACCCAATAAAACCAAACTCCACATCACCAAGACTTGATGACAGAGTTCCCACAACAACAAACTCCACATCACCAGGTCCTGATGACACAGTCCCCATAACACCAAACTCCACATCACTAGGTCCTGATGACACAGTCCCCATAACACCAAACTCCACATCACCATGTCCTGATGACACAGTCGCGCACAACAGCAAACTCCACACCACCAGGACCTGATGACAGAGTCCCCATAAAACCAAACTCCACATCACCAGGTCCTGATGACACAGTCCCCACAACACCAAACTTCACATAACCAGGTCCTGATGACACAGTCCCCATAACACCAAACTCCACATCACCAGGACCTGATGACACAGTCCCGCACAACAGCAAACTCCACATCACCAGGACCTGATGACACAGTCTCCATAACACCAAACTCCACATCACCAGGTCCTGATGACACAGTTCCCATAACACCAAACTCCCCATCAGCAGGTCCTGATGACACAGTCCCGCACAACAGCAAACTCCACATCACCAGGATCTGATGACACAGTCGTCATAACACCAAACTCCACATCACCAGGACCTGATAACACAGTCCCCTAACACCAAACTCCACATCACCAGGTCCTGATGACACAGTCCCCATAACACCAAACTCAACATCACCAGGACCTGATGACAGAGTCCCGACAACACCAAACTCCACATCACTAGCTCCTGATGACAGAGTCCCCACAACACCAAACTCCACATAACCAGGTCCAGATGACACAGTCCACATAACACCACACTCCACATCACCAGGTCCTGATGACACAGTCCCGCACAACACCAAACTCCACATCACCAGGACCTGATGACACAGTCCCCATAACACCAGACTCCACATCACCAGGCCCTGATGACACAGTCTCCATAACACTCAACTCCACATCACCTGGTCCTGATGACACTGTCCCCAAATCACCAAACTCCACATCACTAGGACCTGATGACCGAGTCCCCATAGCACCAAACTCCACATCACCAGGTCCTCATGACACAGACCCAATAACACCAAACTCCACATCACCACGCCCTGATGACAGAGTCCCCACAACACCAAACTCCACATCACCAGGTCCTGATGACACAGTCCCCATAAAACCAAACTCCACATCACCAGGTCCTGATGACACAGTCCCCATAACACCAAACTCCACATCTTCAGGTCCTGATCACACAGTCCCACACAACAGCAAACTCCGCATCACCAGGACCTGATGACACAGTCCCCCGAACCCCAAACTCCACATCACCAGGTCCTCTTGACACAGTCCCCACAACACCAAACTCCACATCACCAGGTCCTGATGACAGAGTCCCCACAACACCAAACTCCACATAACCATGTCCCGATGACACAGTCCCCATAACACCAAACTCCACATCACCAGGTCCTGATGACACAGTCCCGAGAACACCGAACTCCACCTCACCAGGTCCTGATGACACAGTTCCCATAACACCAAACTCTACATCACCAGGACCTGATGACACAGTCCCCACAACACCAAACTCCACATCACCAGGTCCTGATCACACAGTCCTCATATCACCAAAGTCCACATCACCAGGACCTGATGACAGAGTCCCCACAACACCAAATTCCACATCACCAGGACCTGATGACAGATTCCTCCTGCAACACCAAACTCCACATCACCAGGACCTGATGACACAGTCCCTATAAAACCAAACTCCACATCACCAGGTCCTGATGACACAGTCCCCACAACACCAAACTCCACATCACCAGGACCTCATGATACAGTCCCCATAACACCAAACTCCATATCACCAGGTCCTGATGACACAGTCCCCACAACACCAAACTCCACATCAGTAGGACCTGATGACACAGTCCCCATAACACCAAACTCCACATCACCAGGTCCTGATGATACAGTCCCCATAACACCAAACTCCACATCACCAGGTCCTGATGACACAGTCCCCATCACACCAAACTCCACATCACCAGTACCTGATGACACAGTCCCCACAACACCAAACTCCACATCACCAGGACCTGATGACAGAGTCCCCCGCAACACCAAACTCCACATCACCAGGACCTGATTACACAGTGCCCCTCAACACCAAACTGCACATCACCAGGTCCTGATGACACAGTCCCCATAACACCAAACTCCACATCACCAGGACCTGATGACAGAGTTCCCACAACACCAAACTCCACATCACCAGGACCTGATGACAGAGTCCCCCGCAACACCAAACTCCACATCACCAGGACCTGATTACACAGTCCCCCTCAACACCAAACGCCACATCACCAGGTCCTGATGACACAGTCCCCATAACACCAAACTCCACATCACCAGGACCTGATGACAGAGTTCCCACAACACCAAACTGCACATCACCAGGTCCTGATGACACAGTCCAAATAACATCAAACTCCACATCTCCAGGACCTGATGACACAGTCCCCACAACACCAACCTCCACATCACCAGGACCTGATGACACAGTCCCCCTCAACACCCAACTCCACATCACCAGGACCTGATGACAGAGTCCCAACAACACCAAACTCCACATCACCAGGTCCTGATGACACAGTCCCCATAACACCAAACTCCACATCACCAGGTCCTGATGACAGTCCCCATAACACCAAACTCCACCTCACCAGGTCCTGATGACACAGTCCCCATAACACCAAACTCCACATCACCAGGTCCTGATGACACAGTCCCCATACCACCAAACTCCACATCACCAGGTCCTAATGACACAGTCCCCCGCAACATGAAACTCCACCTCACCAGGTCCTGATGACACAGTCCTCCTCAACACCAAACTCCCCATCACCAGGACCTGGTGACACAGTCCACATAACACCAAACTCCACATCACCAGGACCTGATGACACAGTCCCGCACAACCGCAAACTCTCCGTGTCACCAGGTCTGAGTGGCTTTACCGTCCTCACCTAGCCGACCAACAACATCCCACCCTGTCAATCACACCCTTTTTCTGTTTAAAACAGTGATATATTTATAGGGACAATGTGATGCTTTGATACCTTTGTATGCTGTGGAGTGACAAAGTCAAGCAGATTGTTGTATGTGTCTCGCGTTTTTTGTGGTCGGAAGATTTGTAATCTATACTTAGCATTTTCAGGTACAGGCATCCCTCTGAGTCCCAGGGGGATTGGTTCCAGGACCCCGTCATGGGTACCAAAATCCACGGATGCTCAAGTCCCCTGCAGTCAGCCCTCTGCAGGTAAGTGGGACACTGAGATGCAGAGGCTGACTGCACACAGTACACAGTTATCCTCTGAAGTCACCGTGCTGCACAGAGGCCTTCAGTTATTCTTGTAAACAGGAACTCTGTACCCTTTGACCAGAATTTCCCCAGGTCCCCTGTCCCAGCCCCTGCTAACCACTGCTGTCTGTCTTTCTGTAAATCAGTATTTTGATTCCACATGTGAGATCATGTGATATTTGTCCTGTTCCCAGCTTATTTCACTTAATGTACTCCAGATTCACACGTGTGGCAAATGGCAGACTTTCCCTTTTTATGGCCAAATAGTATTCCATTGTGTGTCTACACCATATTTTCTTCATCCGCTGGCTTCTAGGCCACGCAGGTTGATTCCGTATCTTGGCTGCTGTGAAAGTGCTGTATGAAACAGAAGCGTGGGTATCTCTTCCACTTACTCATCTCATTTCCTTTGGGAAAATGCTTAGTACCGAGTACCAGCTTGGCCAGGGAGACCCCACCCAGGCAGCACTGAAGGCAGTGAGAGGCAGACACACAGATAGAACAGCAAAGTGGATCTGTCTGGGGGGAGCAGCCTCCCCAGCTGAGAGCCTCAGGGTCTGACAGCACTCCAGGCTGAAGGCCCCGTGCAGATTCTCAGCCACATAGTGTCTCTCAACAGGTGATTATTATTAACAAACAGGTGTTCTGTATTTTCTCATAACTCAAAAATATACCAAGTAGGCAGCTGTTACCAGCTTACCACTGACTGCAGACAAACTAAAAGGCATTCTCCACGAGGGAGCCCCGGGGGCAGGGCCAGATATCTCAAAGCGTTGTTTTAACTGGTGGATGATATTTCTACATTGTCCTGCCACTTTGCAATGCCCCAAATGGTTTTCCACTTGGGGAGGGGTCGGCTTGCTTTTCCTTGCCATCGTTCTTCCTAGCAAGCAATATATTCTATCATACACTCGGCATTCATCAATATTCATGAACTCAGTATTTCTCAATAGCTTAGCGGTAGGATTGCTGGGTCACAATTCTTTCTAATTTTTTCAATAACCTCCATATGCTTCTCCATAATGGCTCTACTAATTTACATTCTCGCCAACATTACAGCCTTTGAAATCAGCCATTCTGCTCCCCGAGCTGCCCCTCCCTCCTTTCCTCTCCTCTCCCTTCTCGAAAAAAAAAATTTTTTTGAAAGAAATCAGCCATTCTAAGAGGTGTGAGATAAGCTCGTGATTTGCTGTGCGTTTCCCTGATGATTGGCAATGCTGAGCGTTTTTTATGTACCTGTTGGCCACTGGCGTGTCGGCTTATTGAGAAACGTCTGTTCAGGTCCTTTGCCCATGTTTTAGTCGTTGATTTGCCTTCCTGCTGTTCAGTTTGAGTTCCGTGTGTATGTTGGATATTAACCCCCACCCAATGTGTGGTTTGCAAATATTCTCCCCCGACTTGTGAGTTGCCTTCACCCTGTTGACGATTTCCTTCGCTGTGCAGAAGCTTTTGAGCTCTGTGCCATCCTGCATGTGCATTTTCCTTTTGTTGCTTGTGCTTTTAATGTCATATGCAAGAAATGATATGACCCTAAAGCCTCAGCCAGTGTCCTGGAGTTTCTCACCTGTGTCTTCTTCTACTGGCTTGACAGTTTCAGGCCTTACAATTAAGCCGTTGTCTATTTTGAATGGATTTTTGTGTAGGGACATTCCCTCAGTAAGGGCTTCTGGCTTTACTGACGCTGCCCCATCTGCCTTGCCTCCTCTCCGCTCCACTCTTTCATGTGGAAGGACTCTTGGCATCCTCTTGTGATCTCTTTGTCCTACGCAGACCGCCATGGTGACCTCACACTTGCCTCAGACGTGGGTCTCTCTCCCAGACCCTCTCCCAGGTCCAGCCACTGCCTCCATCTCAGACTCGCGCAAGGGGCTCGATCCCTGCAGTCCTCAGAGAGACATCTCAGAGCTGTCTCTGAGTCCTTCCCTCTCACAGTCCACAGCAGGTCTGCAGAGGAATCCTGCAGCTCTTCCTGTAGCCACAGACTTGGCCTCGTCTCACCTGCTCCCCCCGAACCCCTGCTGGCACTGTCGTCTCTGCCTAGGAGACTAGGAACCTCACGTCCTCCCCGGTTCCAACAGTGCACTCCCAACCCAGCAGCTAGACAGGTTTCTCCCTTAAAATACATAGGAGATACAAACCACAGTGCTTCAGAAAATATATCTGTATGTAGGAGGAACCAGTCTGGTGATCCAACGTACAGCAGGAGGACTATAGGTAAGAAAATCGCGCTGTTCTGGGAGTTCCTGCTGAATGACTAGACTTCAGCTGCTGGCCTCTGGGAGGTGATGGGAATGTTCATTGCTCCCTGCAGTGACCATTTTGCTGTGTGTACCTTGTAACAGTATGTCACATACCTTAGATACACACAATGAAATTTATTAAAATAATAAAAATAAGAACCAAGCCACAGCCTGCCCCCGCTGTACTCAAGGCCCTGCAGCAACTCAGATTCCTTCAGGGAAAGCTTCCCAGTGGCCTGCGGGCGCTAATAATCCACCAGGAGCCGTTCCTCCCTCTGGTCACCACTGCGCCCCTGCTCCCAGCAGACCCAGCACGCCGGCCTCTCTGCTGTTCTTCAGTGGGCCCTGCCTCGACCTCTGACCTCCGGGGAACGTCTCTCCCCCACACCTGTGTGGTGGTTCCCTCAGGGTGTGTTACAGAAACGGCTTGAAGCAGAGGCCCCTCCTCAGCCCTTGACCATGTGAGCTCTGAGGAGCCACCTGTGTCCCTGTGGCTTTGCCTCAACCAGGTCTCTCTGGTCAAGGGCAGCCCTGGGCAGGAGGATGTCCGAGCCTGGCCATGCGGAGTGGGTGGCACATGCAGGATACTGAGGCCAGGCACTGTGTAGAGAAGCAACAGTTTGTTCACTGGAAGGTAGGGGACACAGTCTCAAGACGTGGATGTATTTGCCCAGTAGCTCACTACCTTTTTCTCAACTCTTATTATCAGAGCTTAGTGGTAAAGCTGTGGGTAGCTGGGACCCAAAGGTCACTTTCAGTTTCAGGATCCTGTGGCCAAGAGAAGAGAAAAATGTTTGGGGCCATTTTACCTTCTTTTTTTTTTTTTTTTTTGAGACAGAGTCTCACTCTGTTACCAGGCCCCAGGCTGGAGTGCAGTGGCACGACCTCGGCTCACTGCAAACTCAGCCTCCCGGGTTCAAGCAATTCTCTTGCCTCAGCCTCCCAAGCAGCTGGGACCACAGGCGCGCCACCACGCCCAGGCAATTTTTGTGTATTTTTAATAGAGATGGGGTTTCACCATGTTGGCCAGGATGATCTTGATCTCTTGACCTCGCGATCCACCCGCCTCGGCCTCCCAAAGTGCTGGGACCACAGGCGTGAGCCACCGCCCCCACCGGGGCCATTTTACCTTCTACGTTACCTAATTAAGTAGCGCTTGGTTATTTCATGAGGTTGGCAACAGCGAAATATAAGCAGATGCTTAAATCTTTAGTAATTGGAGAATCAAAACCGCAAGATACTGCTTTAGCTCAGGGAGCGGGGCGGGGGAGCTGATGGGAATCGCAGCACCAGGTGATGCTGAGGTCTGAGTGACGATGGCCCATAGGTGAGCCCAGAGGCGCTGTGAGGGGTGTAGAATGAGGCCCTGCTGTGGAGTGCAGTCTGCTTCTAGACCACTACAATAAAGCAAGTCCCACGAAATTTGTGGTTTCCAGGTGATATAAAACGCTTTTATAGGCTCTACCATAGTCTATTAAGTGTGCAGTAGCATTATGTCTAAAAAAGTCAATGTATGTACCTTAATTTAAAAATACTTGGTTGCTTAACAGTGCTAATGATCATCTGAATTTTCAGTGAGTCACCATCTTTTTGCTGGTCAGGGTCTTGCCTTGATGTTGGTGGCTGCTGGAGGCTGGGGTTGCTGTGGCAATTTCTTAAGATAATGAAGTTTGTCACATCAATTGACTCTTCCAAATACTTCTTTGTAGCTTGTGATGCTGTTTGATAGCATTCAACCCACAGAACATCTTTAAAAATTAGAGTCACTCTTTTCAAACCCTGCACTGCTTTATCTGCTCAGTTCCTGTCAATTCTAAGTCCTTGTCATCTCGACAACGTGCACAGCGTCTCCACCAGGCGTAGATTCCATCTCAGGAAACCACTTTCTCTGTGCATCCATAAGAAGTAAGTTGCCGTCCATTCACGTTTCTCACGAGGCTGCGGCAGCTCAGTCCCACCTCCAGGCTCCACTTCTAACTCTAGTTCTCCTGCTGCTTCCCCGACTTCCTCCCTGAAGTCTGGAACCCCTCAGAGTCACCCACGAGGGCTGGAATCGGCACCTTCCCAACTCCTGTTCACCTGCTGTTTGACCCCCTCCCGTGAATCATGAATGTTCTGAAGGCATCTAGAATGGCGACTCCTTTCCAGCAGGTTTTCAATAGACTTTTCCCAGATGCGTCAGAGGAATCACTGTCTGTGGCAGCTGCAGCCTTATGAAATGTCTTAAATAGTAAGACTTGAAAGTGAATTAGGAAAGTTAACTGGAAAGTTAGTAAGACTTGAATGCGTTAATTGGCTATTTTAACATTTTAATGGGCTTAAAATAGTGAACCATGCAGTAAACAGATGTGCTCAGTTAGGGTTTGCTGTTTCATTTACACGGACAGGCAGAGTAGAGTGAGCGTACTTCCTACGGGCCTTAGCATTGTTGCAATGCTTTAACTTGAAGTCACCAGCTGCACAGAGTCCCTCACAAGAGAGTCACCCTGTCCTTTGAAGCTTTGAAGCCAGGCATTGACTTCCCTCTAGCTATGAGAGTTCTGGATGGCATCTGCTTTTAATAGAAGGCAGTGTTGTGTGCACTGACCATCTGTGGTTAGTGTGGCCCCCTTCGTCCGTGGTCTCAGCCGCATCCTCCGGAGAACCTGCGGCAGCGTCCCCATCAGCTCTGGCGGCTTCACCGCGTGCTTTTATGTTACGGAGCTGGCTTGTTTCCTTAAACCTCAGGAATCAGCCTCTGCTGGCTTCAAGCTTTTCTTCAGGTTCCTCGCCTGTCTCAGCCGTCGTAGAGTTGAAGAGAGGATCTTGCTCTGGATTAGGCTTTGGTTTAAGGGAATGTTGTGGCTGGTTCGATCTTCCATCCAGACCGTGCAGTTTCTGCATATCGGCAATAAGACGATTTTACCTTCTTATCATTCGTGTGTTCACCGGAGCACTTTTAATTTCCTTCAAGAACTTCTCTGCGTTCACAGCACGGGTGACTCTGGCACCCTCCGTCTGTTTCGGATGTGCCTTCCTCACTGAGGTTAATCATCTCCAGCTTTTGCTTCAAGTGAGAGGTGTGTCTTCCTTTCAGGTCAACACTTAGGGGCCATTGTGGGGTTATTAATTGGCCTAATTTCAGTATTGTATGTCAGGGAATAGGGAGGTCTGGGGAGAGGGAGAGAGACGGGGGAATGGCTGGTGTGTGGAGCAGTGAGGGTGGATGCGGCATTTTTCTATTTAGTTAGCTGTCTTGTGTGGACGCACTTCTTGGCATCCGTAAAGAATTTCAAAGGTAACATGAAAGATCCTTGATCACAGATGACCAGCACAAAACTGGCAGTAACAAAAAGGCTTGATATAGTGCAGGAACTACCAAAATGCAACAGAGACACCGAGTGAGCACACGCTGCTGGGAAAATGCCACTGGCCGGCTTGCTCAGCGCGTGATTGCCACCACCCACCTTCAGTTTGTAACAAATGCAGTATCTGAAGCCAGTAACAGGGGCATAGGCTGCGCATGGGAGGGAGTTAGACCGACCGGACGCTAGGGGGAGCCGGTCCCCAGCGCCGGGCCCGTTTCTCAGCACCAGCCGCGTGTCTGCGGGGTGAGCTGTTCCCCAAACCACCTCGGGTTCTCCAGCGCACTAGAGGAGCCCCGGAACCCGCTGAAAGCTGCTGCGCTCTCGGTTACAGTTTATAATGGAGAACGGAGACCACTCTCAGACGGCCAAGGGAGGAAACCCACGAGGGAGTCCGGGGGAGACAGAGGTTCACCGCCCTGTCCCCGTGGAGTCTGGGCACCCTGTGTGACAGTACGCGGGAGTTCTGCCAGCCAAGGACACTGCCCAGCCTTGGTATCCAGAGTCTCTTGTGGCGTCCGGCACCCGGGGACGGCTGACTTCCCGCATGGCCAGCTTAGTCTCCAGCCTCGGAGGAGGTGGAACTGGGGACCCAAAGGCCCCTACCCCACATCACATCGCTGCCGCTGCTCTTGGCTCGGGGACTCCCCCCTCAGTCACGGTGTCCTCTTCAGTGTGGCCAACCCACCCTACACCACATGATGGGACTCCAGTGTGACCCAAGGCCACCAGGCATCCCAAGGGCTTCGAGGTCACGTCCCAGCAGTGGCGTGCAAGGGCAGGGTCTCGGGCAGGGCTCAGTTGTGGGCGAGGCAATGTGCATGCCACGCTACGGTCTGAAGGCGTCCCACCTCCACATTCACATGCTCAAATCCTCACCTGAGGAGGTGGAGCATTTGGGAGGTCATGAATGGGATACTGCCCTTATAAAGGGGACCTCAGAGAGCTCCCTCACCTCTTCCACCACGTGAGGACTCTTGGCGAGAAGGCGCTGTCTCAAGCAGCCACGGGCTCTGCCGGTGCCTGGATCTTGGACTTCTGGTCTCCAGAGTTGTGAGCTGCACAGCTCTGTGGTTTCTAAGCCACCAGGCCGCCCACATGGACTGAGATACTCTGTAATGCAGCAGTTCCACCCCTGGGCTGTGACGCCCAGATCTCTGCAGGGTTCCATGAGGGCACGGGCGTGGGATGCGTGCAGAGTCACTGGCTGCTGCGTTCATCTCTCCCAGTCATTTACTCTCTCCTGAACTGCCAGCAGCCTCCTCCTCTCTCCCCGCAGAAGATGGCGCATCAGCTCCTAATACTCCCCCCTTTCGGGTATTTTTCTTCCCTGTGAGGCCCCGTGCATGTGTTAGTTTGCGTGCCTTTCTCCTGAGAATGTGCCTGCTGTCAGCTTACTGCATAGCTGTCCGAGTGCAGAGGAATTGGATAAAAGCAGTGGCTGGGCGCGGTGGCTCACGCCTGTAATCCCAGCACTTTGGGAGGCCAAGGCGGGTGGATCACGAGGTCAAGAGATCGAGACCATCCTGGTCAACATGGTGAAACCCCGTCTCTACTAAAAAAAAATACAAAAATTAGCTGGGCATGGTGGCGCGTGCCTGTAATCCCAGCTACTCAGGAGGTTGAGGCAGGAGAATTGCCTGAACCCAGGAGGCGGAGGTTGCGGTGAGCTGAGATCACACCATTGCACTCCAGCCTGGGTAATGAGTGAAACTCCGTTTCAAAAAAAAAAAAAAAAAAGTAGTTCCCTGTCCACGGACCTAAGAATTGTGGCTGAGCTGAAAGCCTGGCTGCTCCGCCTTCCAACCAGCAGGGGCGACAGGGCAACCCTCGGGCATTCAAGGAAGCAATCGGCCTTCAGAATGACCCATTTGCAGCCCGAAAGGCGGCCTGGGCAGAGTGCCCGGAGAACTCAGATCTGATCCCTTCGGATTCCCGGTGCTGCATGCAAATAAGGTGACTTTCCAGGTCTCTTTTGATTGGACAAATCGCTCCCTGGAGCAGCCAATGGGGCGCCCAGGCTGCAGAGCGCCTTCACCCCATTTGTGGGCGCGTCCACAACCCCGTGCAGAGGCTCCCCTGGCGCCATCCCGCGGTACCATGCCCAGGGGCGCACGCGCACCTGCTGCCGGGGTGGCTACTCCAGGAGCGGGGGCGCCTGCGCGCGGGTCCACCTGGCCTGCCGTTGGCTGGCAACGCGGCGCCCGACAGGAAGATGCGCGCTTCCAGTGCCGCCCAAGCTGGCCATCCGCAGCCAGGGGGAGCTCAACCAACTGCCTGGCGCGTGACCATCGCCCAGAGCGGCCTCCTGCCCAACATTCAGGCCGAGCTGCTGCCCAAGAAGGCGGGGAGCCCCCGAAATCCCAAGGGCAAGTGAGGCCGCCCGCCGCCCCGCACCACCACACGCTCATTTCCCCGCTTTTTATCTGGATTTTATTTTGTTTTTCTTTATATTGACACATAATAATTGTACATATTTGTGGGATACTTAGGGATGGTTCACCAAATACGTACAACGTATAGTGGTCGGTCAGGTTAATGAGCATGCCCATCATCTGAAACGTTCATATTTCTTTGTGCGGGACCATTCAACATCTCATTCTAGCTGTTTGAAGCTATGTAATAGATCTTGGTTAATATAGTCATCCCACAGTGCTGTAGAAGGCGGGGACTTACAGTAAATATATGGAATCAACTCGGGTGTCCAACAGCAGATGAATAGTTAAGGAAAACGTGTGTATACACAAGCCTGGGGCTCATTTCCTGGGTCATAAGTAGCTCGCTTTCCTGCATCCTTGCCAGGTGGAAGGGGCAAGGGAGGACTCTGGGGTCTGTGAAGAAACATTAAATTTTGGGACCCCCAAACTCATGTAGCCAAAGAGGAAAGTCAAGCTGGAAACTGGGTCTTACAAGCCTCCTCCCCGTCTTGGTTCCTAAATCGGATGGCTAGAAGATGAAAAGCCACCCGTCTCCCCATATTTTGCCCACAGGGAGATTCCTGGTGAGCTGTTATATGTCACCATGGGAATGCAGATTGTAGCTTGTCTTCACAGGCAGTCACCCTGGCCTCCCCGCCGGATGCAAATGCATAACTGACTGCTCCCTACCTGCTATGTAAAATGCAGACTCCCCACATTTTACCTCTGCCTCTTTTGCTTATGTGAAAACTGTGTGCTTCTCAATATCCCACCCTTTCCCCTTTAAATTTCGAGCGCGCAAAATCATCTTCAAAGAAAGGCATAGACCGGTCTCCTGGGCGCATCCTTAACTGTGCTAAATGTGCCTCCTAAGATGATTGAGGCTTGTCTCGCCACTTTCCTTTGTTAAGGAAACGAATCCCATCTGTGAAGCTCCTCTCTCACGACCCAATCACCTCTCAAAGGCCCCACCTCCTAATACTGTCACCTTGGGGTAAAGATTTCAACAGAGGACTTTGGAGTGTGGGACACAAACATTCAGACTGTAACCCCAGTCACCCGAAATCCAGGATGATCTCAACCCAAGATTCCTAATCAAATCTGCAAAGAGGAAGACCTGTTTTTCAAATGGGATTGGTTCAGTCCTCTCTGCGGGGTGCCTCCACTCCGATCCTCTTGGCGGCCATCTGTTGAGAAGTGTGTATATGTGCCATATATCCATGCTACAGATGAGGAGGCGGAGGCTCAGGACATGAAGCAGCCTCTCGTCCCACTGCTGGGGGCTGCAAAGTCAGGATTGAAGCCCGCTGTGGTGGCTGGACTGAGGAAGTGGATTAACCGCGGTTGATAGCGCAGTAGAGGTGAATGGAGCCACAGAGGCGGCTGGCTCCCTGCGGGCACCTTTGGGGTGAGGGAGCCTGCAGCCCTGACTCCCGGAGTGGCCACCTGCCACTGGGGTTACCCTTCACTGTGTGATGCCATAGGCTCCCTGGGGAGGTTCCTGGGCCTCACACTACCAAATGCTCTCCCCTCCTTTTCTCTGGATTTTATTTTTTTCTTTACATATATTTTTAATTGACACATAATAACTACATATTTGTGGGGATTCGTTTCTGTAATTCCCTCCTTCCTCTCTGGTGCATAGGGAGGTGCCCCTTAAATGTCTTCACTGAGGGAGTGATTGCTCATCCTAGCAGGTGATGGGGTCTTTCTCCCCACCCCTCAGAGCAGGTTATACACTTTCAGGTGTGAGGAAAAGCATTCTGAGAACTGTTATGGGTTCCATTGTGTATCCCCTGGTCCCCAATCATCTGTGGAGTCCAAAGCCCCAGGACCTCAGGATGTGACTCTAATAAGCTCCCCTTATCCTTGGGGGATACATTCCATGACTCCCAATGGGTGCCCGAAAGTGAGGGTAGCACCCAGTCCTACACAGCCTGAGCCCTTCCCCACACATGCACAGCTATGGTAGAGTGTATACAGTCAGCACAGTAAGAGATTAACAATAACTAGTAATACAATTAGTGGAGTGTGATGGTGCCTGCCTGTAGTTCCAGCTGCTTGGGAGGCTGAGGCAGGGGGATCACTTGAGCCAAGGAGGTAGAGCTCAGCCTGGGCAACAAAGTGAGATGCTGTGTGTAAAAATATATAGCAATTCAAAATGTAAATAATCTACAAAGACATGACAATATAATGTAATAAATTATGTGAATATGGTCTCTCTGTCCTGCACAATAGCTTAATAAAAATAACGACAGTGGATCGTGGGTAACTGAAACCGCAGGTGACGGGACTGTGAGATTTGAAGGCAGGCTCTGTCAGGAGGTAATGAAGGTGAAGTAAGTGTATTGCGCTGGGTCCTAATGAAGTAGGACTGGTATCCTTACAAGAAGAGGAGAGTAGGACACAGACACCCCAGAGGGAGGACCGTGTGTGTGAGGACACGGGGAGGAGAGGACCATTCGGTAGCCATGGGGGAGTCCCGAGGGTGAGCGAACGCCGTCCGCACCTTGACCTTGGACGTCCAGATCAAGGAAGGAAATCAATGTCTGTTGCTTGAGCCACTCAGTCTGCGGTGCTGTTAGGCAGCTACAGGAAACGGACGGAAGAGCTGATTGAAAATGCACATTCCTGCCCCTCCCCGGAACCGACATCGTAAGTCTCCACTGGGGCCCAGAAATCTGCAGGGCCGCGCTCTGAGGTTCTTAGAATCCACTCTGAGAATTACTGATTCCAGTTTAGTTTCAACAACAGCCAAGAAGTTAGGAGAGAACAGAGTTCCGTAAACCTCATTTCACTGTGGGCCCCAGAAGGAGCCTTTTGAAGACTTTTTTTCCTCATTGCCACCATGACCGCTCAGCTTCCTGAGAGGCCTGTCGCTCCGCTGAGAATGCATAAAATAGAACAACAATTACTGCCCACTTTTTTGTGTGAGGAAAGTGCTGCTTGAAAGAATCCCAGTCACAGCACAGAGGTCGGGAAACTGCATGGGATGGAAGCACGTCAGCCGTGGAATCAGCCCTGGCGGCATGGCTGGCTGCAGGCGAAACTGCAGGGGTCCCAGAGTGGGGCCCCGAGCTAGGCTGATGCTCCTCAGGCTCTATCTGTGCAGGGGATCCTTCCTAGTGTCCTTCTGCAAGCTTGCGGGGGGTTAGAATGAAGGGGCAGTGCCTTTGCATGTGCCCTCGAGGGGTCATCACTGCAATTGTAGTTTCATCCTTACAGAGGGAGATCCAGGCTGCATTCGGGCTTGGTCACTCACTACGCATCCTGAGTTGCTTAAGTCTGGGTTGAAGCCACTCGCCCTATATATTGGGTCACTCGGGGTCCTTGTATTCCTGCTGGCCTATACACGAATGGAAACCTGCTTTGGGCTTGTGGGAAGGGCACTTTGCGGTCTTCTTGCCTGTGGGAGAAAGGTCAGTGTCTCCTTGGGGAGTTTCCACAGGCAGCAGGAGTGGCTCGAGGCTCTCACTCGCTGAGGCTCTTCAGGGACCTGCAGGTTTCCTGCTCCTTCTGGGAAGGAGAGCAGAGCCTCGGCCTGGAACGAGAGAGTGGGCGTGGCTTGGGGCAGGAGCAGGAGGCCTGTCTTGTGTCTGCATGATGGGTTTGAACATCAGCCTATTCCGCTAACACGTGAACAAAGCTGCTGTCTCCAACCAGCTGTGGTGAGATCAGCTGAGACACACATATGCGCGCACACACAGATCTCCATTGAGACAGAACATATCGTTATGCACTTCACGTGTACCTTGTGTGTGTATACAGATGACCCCCAACTTATAATGGTTCAACCTGCAGCTTTTCGCCTTTACCATGGTGCAAAGCAGTGCCCACTCAGGACACCCTTGACTCACCCCTGGGATTACAGGGTCAAGCCATCGGCTCTTTGGGACTCTGAGGTGGGAGGATCACTTGAGCCCAGGAGTTCAAGGCTACAGTGAGCCATGATTGCACCACTGCACTCCAGCCTGGGCAACAGGGCCAGACCTGGCCTCTAAAAAAATAAAATAAATGGAACACTAAAGACCTTGGACGTCTCTCCAAGGCAAAATCCACTTAGTTTATAGATGACGACAGGAAGGCTCTGACAGATGGACCAGTGTTCTTGAACTCATACATTCAAGGGCAAATTGGGACTCATTTTGAACACATGTCCAGCGGACGTCACCCTCTGATAACTTCGCCCCTTTGGCCTCCCATAGGGCCTAGAGCGCAGACAGGCCTCTGGCAACCACCAGTCTACTGTCTTCATGAGATCCAGGAAGAGTAGGAGGGAGGTGGGATGAGGAAAGGTTGATTCACGTGTAAAAAAATTACAGTAGATAGATGAAATAAGACCAAGTGTTCCATAAATCAGAAGGCGACTGTAGTTAGTGATGATCTATTGTATGTTTCAAAACAGCAAGCAGAGAGGACTTGGAATGTTTCCAGTGTAAAAAAAAGCTAAATATGTCAGGCGATGGATATCCCAATTACCCCGACTGGATCATCATACATTGTATGCATGTATCAAGCTATCACATGCACCCCATGCACACCTATTATGTACTGACAAAGGAACCATGAACCCTAATGTAGACCCCGGACGGGTGCTAATGAGGTGTTGATGTGGGCTTTCATCCGTAGCAAATGCACCACTCTGGTCGGGGAGTTCCTAGCATGGTGGCTGAGCATGTGTGGGGAATCTCTGCACCTTCTGACTGTGTTTTCTGTGAACCTAAAACTGCTCTAAAAAACAGTCTATTTGAAAAAGATAAGGCTTTCTCTACCTGTGGCCCCACCTACCCCCGACTCCTCTGCACCAAATTTCTAGGCGAAATTGGGGATAATGTTCCCAACTGGACTTCCCCATTGTATGAAGCGAAGAGAACTTCAGGATCCCCAAGGAGGGTTTCGCAAGCTGTGGCTTTAGATCAGGTCTCTCTGGGTGTCTTAAAACTCGAAGCGGGGTACACTAGAGGCTGGAAGTCGCACATCTGACATTATAGGGGGGACTGGAGAGGAAGCTGAGGGCTGAACTATTGCAAGGAAAAACCATGGAATTGGTTTTTTTGTGGCTAAGGACAAAAAGAGGGGCTGCCCATGTCTACCGGAGTCACACCGAGATAGATGAGCTCACTTCCTTGTGAAGTGAAGGCCCTTGCCACTGTGGGTGGCCTCAGATCCCACCCGAGAGATGCTGGTGTGCCCACCTCACGGCTTCTGTGTCCACACGTTTAGAACGATGCTTTTCCCTTTGGCGGGTTACCTTCCACTTGAAACCTAATTTCCATTCCTGCAGACTTTATTCGGAACGTAAAAAGCCCAAATTGGGCCGAGAATGGCTTGACCAATACGACTTGACACACTTGATACAAAGACTCACACTAGCTACATCACCGCCAAGCGTGGGGGCAGACTGTAAGTGGTGGCGGCCACTTGGTACACATCCTAGTTGTAAGGTTTAAGTGAAGCAAGCGAGGT
This sequence comes from Aotus nancymaae, assembly GCF_030222135.1. Classification (NCBI taxonomy): domain Eukaryota; kingdom Metazoa; phylum Chordata; class Mammalia; order Primates; family Aotidae; genus Aotus; species Aotus nancymaae. The sequence continues at coordinate 31,021,687 of NW_026988445.1, read as the reverse complement.
TCGAATGAGGCAACTGAGGCCAGTTATTGAAATAAATAAATTTAATCAGCTCCTGGGCGAGGTTCTGCGGTCTGACAGGAGGGGCCGGAGAAGTCGAGCTTGACTCCTCTTGGGTGTCGGGTTTTATAGGGAGTGGAGGTGTTTTGATTGGTTGCGGGGAAGCAGGACGTGGATGTGGCAAGCTGCCATTGGCAGGTAGGCGGGATTTCCGGTGAGCGGCCGCCCAGGGCGAGTGGGACCTGGACGAGACAAAATGCTATTGGGCAGGTTTCCGCGGGGCTTCTTTTAAATTTTGGCGGGGTTCTTCAACGGTTGGCTAGGTGCTGAGTGCAGAAGTGGGCGTGGAGTGGTGACGTGGTTTCTGGGCGGGGAGGGGGGGTGAGCGTGTCCGAGCTCCCAGCGAGGCGACCAACCTTACGCTAGTCATCCTACCCCGGCTTAGGACAAAGCAAATACAAACAACGCAAAAAACACCAAGGAGACCCAACTGGCAGAATGAAACTCCCAAACACGGAAAAGTCCCCAAGGCCTAACGTCGTGGCTCAGGAGGGCCGTCCTTCTGCAAGGAGAAGCAGAAGATGCACGATCAGGGTGCTGCAGCATGGGGTGCGCCCCTCCCCGCAACCCAGGCGCGGAGCTGTCGCAGGCCGACCAGCCGTGGCCCTGATGGGGATGATTCCTGGGACGCTCCGCGCGGAGCCCAGAAAGCGCGTGCCCCGGCTGAGTGCGCAGCCACTGGCCAACGGAGGACGTCTCGCGCTGGGTGCGCTCCGTGGAGATCTCAGGGTCCCAAGCTGCCTCCTCTGGGAAGACCTGCAGGACAGCGCGCCCTGAAAGCTCGGTGACGCCAAGAACGTCTTCACACGGAAACTCTAGGTGCCGTGGGCCTTCCCACGTACATGGGGTTGAACACTAGAAAAAAACAACAAAACAACAGCGCCATAAAAAAGAGGCACGAAAACCGCGCAGGAACGTGAGGGACAGAGCGCCCTGGCCTTGCTTTATAAGTAACTGTCGGACCAAATGGAAGACCGAAAACCCAAGGTCCGAAGTTCCCGGGAGAACACCGCGCTTTGCATTGGGCGCCCTCTTTGGAAGAAAAGGGAACTACAGAGTGTTCTTCGCTATTCGGTTTACAGTTTATATCCACATTTAAACAAAACAACAAAACAAAAAAAATGTGGCCAGATAGCTCTTATGGACAGTAAGCAATGAAAATGACAGAAATCACTGTTCACATTGTCATGTTACCTCAAAATTTAAAAATAGAATAATACTCTTTTATTCTGTAGGGCAACATCTTTTATAAACTGAAAAGTTTCTAGAGCTCAGCCTGAGCCACTGATAATCCTGCACGTGCCAGAGGCATGTGGCCCAACCGCACAAACAGGGTGCCTTTGGCTGCAGACAAACTCTCTCTCGCATTTTCTGTTTTTTTCTTCCTTCCTTCTTCCTTTTTTCTTTCTTTCCTTCCTTCCTTCTTTCTCTTTTGTTCTTCCTTTCTTCTTCTTTTTTTTTTTTTTTTGAGACAGGGTCTAGCTGTGTCACCCAGGCTGGAGTGCAGTGGACAGCTCACTGCAGGACCTCCAGTGCTCAAGCAATCTTCCTTCCTCAGCCTCCTCAGTAGCTGGGACCACAGATGTGTGCCACCACGTCTGGCTAATTTTGTTTATTTTTTGTAGAGGTGGGGGTCTCACTATGTTGTTCAGGCTGATCTCGAACTCCTGGGCCCAAGTGATCATCCCTCGTCAGCCTCAAAGCACTGGGATTATAGACGTCAGCCACTGCACCCAGTCTCTTAATGTTCAAGGATGGGAGAGCTGAGTGCCATTTCTGCCTTCCAAATCTGCCTGCAATCATTAACCCACAAAAGTCATGGGATGTGAAAACATCTCCCAAGGCCACCAAACCAGAGGATTTTTGGAAAGATGTGTCAGGTAAAATGTGGGGGAGGAATGATGTCCACTTCCTTCTTTCCCCTGTCAAAGATAAAGCCAGACACTAGTTGGCAGTAAAGACTGGTTTTAACCAGGAATATAATATTGCAATGGGGAAATAAACCCAACCTTGATTGGTACAGAGAAGACTGTGTGTTTTAAAGGCGGGAGTCAGGAGGTGGGATGGAGGCCTCAACAATCGGGGAAGTTAAAAATTACAAAACGTGTGAAGGGGGTTGGTTCACGTGAAAGCCACCTGGGCTTGCTTACTGGTGTTTATGAAAGTTGGGCTCCTACCCTCCCACAGATGCTGGACGGCCAGGGCTGTGCAGTGGTATGAACTCAGCTCACCACAACCTCTGCCTCCTGGGTTCCAGCAATTCTCCTGGCTCAGCCTCCCGAGTAGCTGGGATTACAGGTACATTCCTGGCTAATTTTTGTAATTTAGTAGAGATGGGGTTTCATCATGTTGGCCAGGCTGATCTTGAACTCCTAACTTCAGGTGATCTGCCCACCTAGTCCTCCTAAAGTGCTAAGATTACAGGTGTGAGCCACCGCGCCCGGCCTGTGATGGTTAATTTTATGACAACTGGACTGAGCTAAGGGATGCCCAGATAGCTGGTGAACCGTGATTGCTGGGTGTGTCTGTGGAAGTGCTCAGTGAGGAGATTAGCTTCTGAACCAGCAGACTGAGGAAAGACAGTCCCTCCTCACAGCCTTCATCTGATCTGCTGGGGGCCTGAGCACAACAGGAAGGTGAAGGACGGCAAATTCTCTCCCTTTTGGAGCTGGGACATCCATCCTTTTCTGCGCTCCAACATGGGAGCTCCTGGTTCTCCAGCCCTTGGATTCTAGGACTTGCCTCCGTACTCCCCACCTGCTTCTCAGGCAGCCATCACGGCTTGGACTCATGCCATAGGTGCCCCTACTTCTCAGGTTTTGGGCACAGACTGAATGGACTCAGCTTCCGGGGCTCTCCAGCTCACAGCCACAGGTGGTGGTAGTTCTTTGCCTCCATAACTCTGTGCCCCAATTCTCGTACAAAATTCCCTCTTACACAGGAGCTATACAGATATCCTGTTGGGTCTGTTTCTCTGGGGAACCCTGGGCACACAGGGACCCTGTCTCCACATACAGTCACTTTTCTGAGGTGCTGGGGATTCGGGCTACAGCATATGAAGAAGGGGGTCACCATTCAGCCCCTAACAACTACCATGTGGCAGACAGAGAAACCCACATGCAGACCTGTTGAGTAACTTGCAGGAGGTCTTGCCGATGGGGACAGGGGCTGGGGGCTGGGAGTAGACATCTGTGGGGGCGCCGATCAGGTGATGGAGACACTACGGTGACCACAGCAGAGGCTGCCCATGTCCTCACACAGATGGTTCCAAGAGGCTGGAGGGTTAGTGGCCTCCTCCTTTTCATGGTGTGGAAGTGAGAGACAAAACAGGAGAAGCTCATTACTAAAAAGTCAAAAAATAACAGATGCTGGCGAGGTTTCAGTAAAAAGAAACTGCTTATGTACTGCTGGTGGGAATGTAAATTAGTTCAGCCACTGTGAAAAGCAGCTTGACAATTTCTCAAAGAACTTAAAACAGAACTACCATTCAACCCAGCAATCCCACTACTGAGTATATGTCCAAAGGAACAGAAATTGTTCTACCGTATAGACACAGGCATGCCTATGTTCATTGCAGCACTGAACAACAGCAAAGACACCAGGTTTTAATGAGGAATCAACCTGAATGTCCATTTGCCAAGACTAGCTTAGTTGTGGAGACCCCAACCCAGGTGGTGCTGAAGGAATTAAGAAACAGACACAAAGACAGAGTGCAAAAGTGGGATCAGAGTGGGACGTCAGGGGGCTGACAGCATTTCCCGGCTGAAAGCCCAGAGCAGGCTCTGACCCATGTATTTACTCTTTGTGAACAAGTGATTATTTTTAATAAGCAGGTGCTCAGTGTTTTTTTTTTTGTAGAATAAAGATAGACTAAACAGGCAGATAGTGCCTGTTCACTACTGAAATAGAAATGAGCTAGAAAGCACTCTTTGTGGGTCAGCAATGCGGTCAAGGTCACGTATCCTGTGTTTTGGGGACTGGTTTAACTAGTGCATGACCTGTACATACTGCTTACTATTCTATAACGCTCTGAGCAGTTTTCTGCCTGGGCGTTCCTTGCCATCGTTTCTCAGTAAACAATATATAATCCATCACACACACATCAAGACCTTTTCCCAGCACCCATCAATGGTAGACTGGGTAAAGAAAATGTGGTAGATACTCACCAAAGAATACTGTGCAGCCATAAAAAGGAATGAGATCATGTCCTCTGCAGCAACACAGGCAGAGCAGGAGGCCATTATACTCAGCAAACTAGCACAAGAACAGAAAACCAAATACAGCATGTCCTCACTTACAAGTAGGAGCTGAACTTTAAGTACACGTGGACAAAAAGAAGAGAACCACAGACCCTGGGGCCTACCTGAGTGGGAGGGTGGGATTGAAAAACTACTTACCAGATAGTGTGCTCATTACACTGGTCATGGAATCATCTGTACACCAAACCCTCACAACACACAATTCGTTTCTGTAACAAACCTGCACAAGTGCCCCCAAACTAAAATAAAAGTTGAAAATAACCCGGGAGAGACTGACCGGACTTCACCCTGGGTTAGGAGACGGGCAGGAGGACACGGGCAGGAGGACACGGGCTTGGGGAAGGCGGCAGCTGGTGGATTTGGGCATGCCCTCCAGGGCTCCCCATCCCATCGGGAACCTGGTTGAGGGGCATGTCCAGGCACCCAGAGAACCCTCTCCAGGGTCTCACCTCCTCCCTGTAGCCCCTGGGACTGAGGTTATTTACAATTGGCATGGTGTCCCCCACCAGGTGTGTCCTATTGATAAAAGAGGAACAATTGTGGGTGGCTTGGGGGACAGCCATGCACTTCCTTGAATTCAGCCGTGACTGAGGTCTTCAGCATCTGCCTTTGGCTCTGTGCTGGGCAGAGCAGATAAAGTAGAGGACAGAACTTGGTAAACAGACCACATCTTCTTTCTCCAGTTATCTGTTAATGGGAACTTAGGTTGATTCCATATCTTGGCTGTTGTGAATAGTGCTTCAGTGAACAAGGGTGTGCAGGTGCCTCTTCGAGATCCTGATTCAATTCCTTTAGATACACATCCAGCAGTGGGATTGCTGGATCGTATGGTAGCTCTATTTTTAGCTTTTCAAGAAGCCTGCACGCTGTTCTCCAGAGCAGTTGTACTAATTTACATTCCCACCAACAGTGTGCAAGGTTTCCTTCTTTGTCACACCTTTGCCACACCTATCTTCTGTCTTTTTGGTAAAAACCATTCTAACAGGTGTGAGGTGACATCTCACTGTGGTTTTGACTTGCATTTCCCTGATATCCATGATGTTGAGCACCTTTTCATGGGCCTGCTGGCCCTCTGCATTAGTCAGGGTTCTCTGGGGGGGCAGGACTAATAGGACAGATGTACATATGAAGGGGAGTTCTGTTTTGTTTTGAGATGGAATCTTACCCTATTGTCCAGGCTGGAGTGCAATGGTGTGACCTCGACTCACTGCAACCTCCACCTCCCGGGTTCAAGCAATTCTCCCACCTCAGCCTCCTGAGTAGCTGAGATTACAGGTGCCTGGCACCATGTCCAGCTAATTTTTGTATTTTTAGTAGAGACAGGGTTTCATCATGTTGGCCAGGCTGTTCTCGAACTCCTGACCTCAGGTGATTCGCTCACTTTGGCCTCCTTAAGTGCTGGGATTACAGGCATGAGCCACCGTGCCCAGCCTGAAGGGGAGTTTATTAAGGAGTATTGACTCACACAATCACAAGGTGAAGTCCCACAATAGGCCATCTGCAGGCTGAAGGGCAAGGAAGCCAGTCTGCATCGCAAAACCTCAAGAGCAGGAAGGCCAACAGTGCAGCCTTCAGTCTGTGGCTGACGGCCCAAGAGCCCCTGGCAAACCACTGGGGTAGGTCCAAGAGTCCAGAAGCTGAAGAACTTGGAGTCTGATGTCCAAGGGCAGGAAGCATCCAGGATGGGAGAAGGATGGAGGCTGAAGGCTCAGCAGGCCTGCTCATTCCAACTTCTGCCCGCTTTATTCTAGCTGTGCTGGCAGCTGATTGGATAATGCCCACCCAGACTGACGGTGGGTCTACCCTTCCCAGTCCTCTGACTTAAATGTTCATCTCCTTCGACAGCACCCTCACAGACACACCCAGGAACAAAACTTTGCATCCTTCAATCCATTCAAGTTGACACTCCGTATTAACCATCACACCGTTCATACATCTTGGGAGAAATGTTTATTCAGGGCTCTTGCCCATTTTTAAATCAGGCTATTATTATTAGTTGCAAATGAGTTGTTATTCAGCCTGAGAAAGAAGAAAACAAATCCTGCCATTGTGAGAACAAGGATGAACCTGAGGTCATGATGCTGAGTGAAATAAGCCAGGCACAAAAGAGCGAAGCCAGCAACAGGACCGGCTCAAGGGAGCCATGCACAGTAGTCAAACTCCTAGAAGCAGAGAGAAGAAAGCTGGTGGCCAGGGGGGTTGGAGGGAGGGGGAGTGGGGAGGTGGTAGTCCAGGGTTCTAAGGTGCAGTTATGCAGGGTGCACGTGTCTTGCAGATAATCCGAGGCCAGTGCCGTGGCTCACCAGGTGATATTGTAGACCTAAAGTTCCTAATAGTATAGGTCTTATGGTGTGTCCTTACCCCCCCCCCAAAAAAAAAGAAAAGAGAAGAAACAGAAAACAAACGAATTTCACAGTAACACTATCAAGGGTGGGAAAACAGACTTGGAGGAGATAGACACGTTTCCAACCTTGACGGTTGCAACACCACTGTAAGGCCGGTTGCCTCGCCGGAGCTCAGACACCCCCGCCCATTCCCTGGCCGGGAGCTCAGACACCACCCCCTCCCTCCCCGGGAGCTCGGACACGCCTACCTCCCTCACACAGCACCTAGCTCTCCCTTAAAGAACCCCGCCAAAATTTAAAGGCAGCCCCACCAGGACCTGCCTGAATGCATTTTGACCTGTCTGGGCCCCACTCCCCTTGGGCTGCCCGCTCACCGGAAATCCCGCCTACCTGCCAATAGCAGCTTGTACATCCACGTCCTGCTCTCCCACAACCAATCAAACGCCTCCACTCCCTATAAAACCCCACGTCTGAGCGGCGTCCGTGTGACTTCTCCGGCCTTCCTTGTCGGATTATAGTATCTCGTGCGGGAGCTGAATAAATTCGCATTGGCTCTTGTGCTGGCCTCAGTTTCTTTTTAAACTCGGCAAGAACCCAAGAACCCTTACAGCCTCCGCAGGCGATACCTAAACTGCCAGAGCGTCTATATGAAGTAGCCGCAGCCTTTTATATGTTAACCATACATCAGTAAAGTGCTTCAAACAAACGAAAAAAGAAAGAAACTTGCATGATTTTGTGAGCTGCGAGGGACTCTGGGAGACACGGCTGTTCCGGCGGTTGGTGTCTGTTTGCACGACCCTGTCCAAAACCCATGCTGGGCGGGGTGCACAGGCGACTGCGGCCTCCCTAAGATAAAACTGCACCTGGACCCGTAAGTATCTCAAAGTAGAACGTTTAATTAAAAATGTCACCTCCTATTGCAATGGTAAAACAAATGGAGCTGGAAGAGCTGGGTAGCTGTGCTTAGAAAGTGAACCTCAGGCCGGGCGCGATGGCTCACGCCTGTAATCCCAGCACTTTGGGAGGCCGAAGTGGGTGGATCACAAGGTAAAGAGATCGAGACCAGCCTGGCCAACATGGCGAAACCGCGTCTCTACTAAAAATACAAAAATTAACTGGGCGTGGTGGCACATGCCTGTAGTCCCAGCTACTTAGGAAGCTGAGGCAGAGGAATCGCTTGAACCCAGGAAGTGGAAGTTGCAGTGAGCCGAGTTCACTGCACTCCAGCCTGGCTACAGAGTAAAAAAAGCGAACCTCAATCATTACCTCACACTGTACACGAAAATCAACTCAAAATGGATCTCAGGGCTAAGTGTAAGAGCTAAAACAGCTGCTCTTCTGGAAGACAGCACAGGAGAAAATATCTGGACATTGAATTCAGGGACCATTTTCTAAACAGGACATCAAAGCAGGTATTATAATGGAAAACAATGAAAAAAAGATTTTTCCTCTTGGTAATTGAGCAATTTAATTTTCCCCAGCTTTATCGAGGTATAATTAGCAAAGAATAATTATACATATTTAAGGCGCACAACATGTTTTGATACATGTATACATTGTGAAGTCATTGCCACAGTCAAGCTAATTCACACGTCCATCAGCTCACAGTTACCCTCTTCTGTGGTGAGATTACCTAAGATGTACTGGCTAAGCAAATCTTAATTACACAGTGGAGTCTCATTAACTAGTCTCCACGCTGGCATCAGACCTCCAGAACCATCCACCTTAGAGCCCAGGCACCGCGTGCATTGAAAAACATCTCCTCACCCCCTTGCCACAACCTCTGCTTTCTAGAGATATAGTTAAGGCAATAAAAATGCAAGCCATGGGTAACGCGCAAAAGACGTGCTCAGTAAAGGGCTTGTCTCAGAGCATATGAGGAACTCTGAGAATTTAATCGTAAGACAGACAACCCTGTTTATTGTTTATTTTTTAAATCACTTTTATTTTTTGCCTTCAACCAACTCACCAGACAATCCTATTTAAGAAATGGGCAGAATTGGACACACCTGTGGTCCTTCCTACCTACTCGGGAGGCTGAGGTGGGAGGATTGCCTGAGCCCAGGAGTTTAAGACCGACCTGGGCAACGTAGAAATACCCCATCTCTCTAAAAAAAAAAAAATAACCAGAAGTGGTGGCGTGTGCCTGCAGTGCTGGCTTCTTGGGGCGCTGAGGTGGGAGGATCGCTTGAGCCCAGGAGGTTGAGGATGCAGTGAGCTGTGATGGTGCCACTGTGCTCCAGCCTGGGCAACAGAGCGAGACTCTGTCTCTAGGAAAAAAAAACACAAAAAACAAAACACAAAAAACAAAAAAATAGGCAAAGGACTGGAAGAGATACTCCAGTCCTGTAAAGAAAACACACCAATGGCTAATAAGCACATGAAAAAATACTCTTGCTTGTCACCAGAGAAATGCAAAGTGAAACCAAAATACTACACCAATACATATATGTGCATGCACACACATACAGGCACACACATGCACACAGGCACACGCACACAGACACACCATGCACACACACAGGCACACACTACAGTGGCTGAAATTAAAGAAGATACCAGTGCCATTGTGGTGACATCCAGCGTGGGTGAGGACGTGGTGCAATATCTGCTGGTGAAATTGCACGACAGGGCAGCTTGTCTGGAAAACCAGGTGGCTGTTTCTTGTCAAGTTAAACATGAGCTTGCTGCTCGTAGGCACTCATCAAGGAGAAAGGAAGCGTAAATGTGCTCAAAAACATGGTGGTGGGTGTGCACAGCAGCGGAGGGGACAAGGCTTTCCCTCGGGCCCTTTGCATTTGCTGAAAAATGAACTTGCAAAAGGCAGACAGGAGGAAAGGCAGACACATTTATTAAGCATGTAGACGGGGGGGCCTTCAGAATGAAGACCCAAAGATCCAGAGGAAGCTGTCCATTTTCTTTTTTGAGATGGAGTCTCACCCCAGTTGCCCAGGCTGGAGTGCAGTGGTGCGATCTTGGCTCATGGCAACATCCGTCTCGCAGGCTCAAGCAATTTTTGTATTTTTAGTAGAGACAGGGTTTAACTATGTTAGCCAGGCTGGTATCAAATTCCCGACCTCAGGTGATCTGCCTGCCTTGGCCTCCCAAAGTGCTGGGATTACTACTCAGCATTAAAATGCACCAGATTGTGACCACAGGCAGTGATGTGGCCATGCCAGGGACAGAAGTCACACACAGAAGATGCACTGTAGACTTTGATTTATTTGAAATTCCAGGTAACAGGCAGAGAGGGATGGTATACGATACAGACGCATCCAGAAGAGTTGGAGCAAGACGGTGGTTACGGGCCCAGCTGCACCGGGAAGCTTGCTGGATTTCAATGGACTTGTTATCCCAAAGAAAGACCAGGAGTGAATAGAAACGAAACGGAAACTAGAAACTGAAGAGGGCAGATCAGTGGTTGCTTGGGACAGGGGCTGGGGAGAGTGGGTCAGTTACTAAGGGATTGGGGGAACGTTTAGGGAGGAAGTGTTAATCTCTTGCAGGGGGTGTGATTATATACCAGGGTCAAAACTCATCCAACTGCACGCTTAAAATGGGCACACTTTCTTTTATAGCAGTATTATCTTAATAATCAGGAAAGAGAAATAAACTTTTTTTACAATCGTGTGTCAGCCTGAGGCTGAAGGAAGTCATCTGCAGAGCTTGGAGCTGCCGGTGGGGAGGTGGGGGAGGGCAAAGGCTCTATCCCATCCTGTTTCCACCCACACCCACCCCACCCTCTCTCCAGAGCCCAGCTCCGAGCCCTACTTCTTCCACGGCGATTTCTGGCCACACCACTAACCGCTTTAGTGCTCTGACGGTGGACTTTGCGAACACTAGGATTCCGGAATACCTTTATAAAATGGACTTCACCTTTGTCCGAGGCACTTCTGTCTCCTAAAGGCCGACAGACCCCGACAGGGTCCTAGTGGACTCCGTTCTTTTCTGGGAGGCGTGAGGATCACAGTTCACTGCAGTGGGTTGAATGGGGCCCCCCGAAATGGTACGTCCAAGTCGTAGTGCCTGGTATCTGCAAATGGGCGCCCTATTTGGAGAAAGGGTCTCTGCAGATGGAATTAAGATCTCTTCTTGTGGCTCTGAAGATGACATACTCCTGGCTTAGGGTGGCTCCAAGGCCAATGACTGCATGTCCTCATGGGGAAAGGGTAGGGCCACCTGAGAGGCAGATGCGTGGAGAGAAGAGAGCCACGCGTGACAGAGGCGGGGTTGGAGTGGCGCTTCCACAAGCCGAGGTGGCCAGCAGCCCCCAGGAGCTGGGACGGAGCCTTCCTCAGAGGGTCCGGGAGAAACCAGCCTTGTGTCTCTGATTTCAGACGTGGTCTCCAGGATTGGGAGATAATACATTTGTGTAGTCGTTTTTTGTTTGTTTGTTTAAATTAGAGACAGTCTCTCTGTGTCGCCCAGGCTGGAGTGTGGCAGCATGATCACAGATCACTGCAGCCTCAGACTCCTGGGCTCCAGCGATCCTCCTGTCCTAGCCTCCTGAGAGGCTGGGACCACAGGAAATTCGCATCGTTTTAAACCCCCAGGTGTGCTGTACTTGGCGGCCTCAGGGCACTCCCATGTGCTCCCTGGCTGGGTGGAGGCGGCCTGCAAGGCTCCTGTCAGCTGCTTCCTATTTGACCCTGCAACGGGTGGCCAGAGGGCGAGTTCAAGTCAGGGTCAGTCCATCCTCTTCCCGCCCAGGGTTGTCCAGCCTTGTGGTATGTGACCAGTTTGCATTTTCCCAGCCTCACTGGGGGCCCCTCGCCTCCGAGGGCTCCTCCCCTGAGCTGCCTGCTGCCCCAGCCATGGGGTGGGCGCTGCTTCAGGAGCTGAGCGCTAGCACCCAGAAGGACAGTGTCCTTGTCGTCTGGGTTCTCCGATGCCTGGAGAACACTTCCTTCTGGCCCATTCTCTCTGTCAAACTGCTGGTGTGGCTTCTGCTCAGATTTGATCCTGACTGATGCCAAGGGTAAGTTGACAAGGCCTGGGACCTTTGGCTGGGCCTCTGGGTGACCCTGTGATAACACATCATGGGGAGGGAGGGAGAGGGAATCCCAGGTAGACCAGATGTCTGGGGGACTGGCAGAGGGAGGAGTGGAGGAAGAAGGGGAAGGGAAGGAGGGGGAGGGGAAAGGAAATGGGGAGGAGAAGAAGGTAGAAGGAGGGAGGAGGAGGGAGAAGGAGGAGGAGGGGGAGGAGGGGGAGGAGGACTGCTGTTTACAGAGCAGCATGAGGGCCCTGGGCTGCTGGTTCTGCACGCGCGCCCCACGTTCTGCCTGTCGGAGGAGCCCAGGGGTGTACTGACTACTCTTCATTATTCATCTGCCTGGGCCTCCGTAACAAAGGACCGCAGGGCTGGCCTAAAGGCGGACACTGACCGTCTCCAGTCCTGGAGGCTGGTGGCCGAGCCAAGGCGTCGGTTGGCAGGGCCGTTTCCTCCTCAGCCTCTCTCCTGGGCTTCTCCCGAGACCCTCTCAGGGCCATGCCTCTGTGCCTGTGACTTGACCTCCCTTCTATGGAGACACCAGCCCTATGGGATCGGGGCCCACATCACGACCTCCTTTGACCTCACTTCCCTCTCCAAAGGCCTTATCTCCAAACACAGCCACATTCGGAGGTCGTGGGGTTAGGACTTCAACCTAGGAAGGGGCACAATTCAGTGTTACCATAGAAGTATGGAGCTGGGACGGGGGATCGCGGCCGCACCCTCAGACACAGTCCTATTGAGATTTAGGGGCTGCACGTTCCTCCCGGAGCTGGACGGGGCCTCGCCCGGGGAGTGTCCTTGTCTATCGAGGACGTGCTGTCTCCCCCACTGGAGTTTCCCGGGGAAAGCCCGAGGTCTCTGGGGTCGGTGGTACCTTTCGGCGGCCCACTGGGCAGATGATCGGGGACAGGGGTCGTGGGTCCAGAGGCAGAAGAATGGCCGCAGGGGCCCAGGAGAGAGCCCAGAGAACGCGCAGAGCAGGGAGCCGTCTGTCCCGCTGTGGAAGGAGACGCTGTCGGCGTGGCAGTCCAGGGTGACGGCCACCCGCTGGAGGGGCTGGGCCAGTTGGAGGCGCGTCCTGGGGTAGGACAGGGCCCGGCAGCGCCCTCCGGTACAGCTCCAGCGCCCAGACTCCATGCCGCGGGGCCTTGGGGACCCTGCCCTTCCGCGGCAAGCCCTCCGCACACACGCCGAGCACCCAGGCCTTCCTGCTGCCCCCCTCCACCTCCCAGCGATGTCTCCCCGTCCAGAAGCGCTTCCGGCCCAGGATGCAGGGCTCCTGCTCGAACCTCCCAGGGCCGGGGGGCAGGTCCTGCGGGAACAGCCGCCGCCACATGCTTCTCCCATCCTCGGACAGGCTGAGCTTGGGGCTCGCGGTGTCCGGGTCCAGCTTCGGGCTCACTGTGGAAAGGAGAAGTCACGTGTCTGGGGCTTGGGGTGCCTCCCTTGCAGGTCGGGAACCCCGAGGCTGGTCTCCCACACTGGGGCGCCCCCCTCCATCTCCAGGAGTCCCTTCATGGTCTCTGTCTTGTCCCTAAGAGAGCAGGGCACATGCAGCCTGGGGTTACCAGCGGGAACCTGGCAGAAGGTCCAGGGAGGCCACAGTGGGGCCGGCGTGCGGGCGGCCTGGGCCACCTCCCCGGGCATGCACCCACTGCCTTCACAGGCTTGCGCTGGTGGGCGGGGTGTGTGTGAGAGCGAGACAGAGACAGAGAGAGAGACACAATGAGAGAGAGATACAGACAGAGACAGGGAAAGAGAGACAGACATAGAGAAAAACAGAGAGACATAGAGACAGAGACAGAGTCAGAGAGACACAGAGAGACGGAGACTGAGAGAAGCCGAGCTGAAGGGAGGACGTGGACCACCAGCCAGCACATCTGGAAAGCCCCAGAAAGGATCGAGCAGCCCCGATGCTGAGACAAAGGTATCCCCAAACGCCCGCCTCCGCGGGAAGCAGTTCTCCCTGCTTTGTCCCGGTCCTTGTCCTGCTTCCTCAAATGCCACCCTTCCTCTGCTGACCCTCTGTTCACGGGTCCCCTCTGTCTTGCCTGCTGTCTCAGAGTGCCACCCTTTGGGGCATGACCTGGAGGTGGAGATCCGTCTACACTCCAGCTCCCTAAACGAGAGGCAGTGAGGGTAGCCTGGGCACCCGGCTGCTCCAGACACACCTTTCTGACACCTGGAACCAGCACTAGGTGGCCTGCCCTGCTCCTTCAGAAGCCCTGTGCGCCACTGTGCGCTTGGTCCCCATCGCATGTCCCAGGCATACATCATTGCCTGAACCCTCATCCCCAAGGGCTTGAGAGGATCCGCGCTCTCCATTATCAAAGGCCCGGCTTCCCCGCTAAGTTCCTCTGCTCCTTCCCGCAGGGAAGCCCTGCTCCTCCCCGCTAAGTGCCTCTGCTCCTTCCCGCAGGGAAGCCCTGCTCCCCCTTGCCTTTGTTTCTTTATTTCCCTCCACACATCCCAGCTGCTACTTCCCGCCTTTCTTCTGCCAGCCCAGTCCCCTGCTCCTGGCTCCCGAGCTGTGGGACAGGGCCGTTCCTGCGGCGTCTCCCCCAGGGCCATGGCCAGCCCCAGCTGCCTCTTCCCTCACTGAAGAATTAGTCCAGCTCTTTGCGCTTCCCTCCATCCCAAACGCTCTCATTCAAGGAAATTTCTTATTCACATTAAAATTGTTCCAGATTTACAAAGAGTGACAAAAAGCATAAAGAATATGGCATATGACAACATCTTGCATAGCTGTAGTAAAATGGTCAAAACCAGAAAATGGACGTGGGCGTAGTGCTAGAAAACAGCTGTTTCGGAATCTGCAGAGCTTGCTCACGGTTTGCCAACTGTCCCTCCCAAGTCTTCCCACTGGCTCCATCTCCTGCTCAGCCAGTTTTGCCTCCCCTGGTCCTCGCCTCTCCCTTTCCACAGGGACTCTTCTCTCTCTCTCTCGTGTGTGTGTGTGTGTGTGTGTGTGTGATGGAGTCTTGCTCTGTTGCCCAGGCTGGAGTGCAGTGGCACAATCTTGGCTCACTGCAAGCTCTGCCCCCTGGTTCAAGCAATTCCCCTGCCTCTGCCTCCCGAGTGCCTGGGATTACAGGTACCCACCACCACATCCAGCTAATTTTTTTGTATTTTTACTAGAGATGGGGTTTCACCACATTGGCCAGGCTTGTTTCCAACTCCTGACCTGAAGTGACCTGCCCGCCTTGGCCTTTCAAAGTGCTGGGATTACAGGAGTGAGCCGCCATGCCCAGCCTCTTCTCTGTATTTCATGACATCATGTCCAGAGGTAAAAAGTCAGATTTCCCTGCTGTCCATGGTAACCGCATCCCCAGAGCTCCCCATCAGGAAAGCAGAGACCCTCTCAGCATCTCCCACAAGCAAGACAGCTGCGGCCATGGGCTCTCCATGCCTGCCTCTCCCAGGGTTCCAGAAATAAAAAAGAAGGAGCCCAGGCTGGGCACGGTGACTCACGCCTGTAATCCCACACTGGGGCATCTGGTACATCTCCAGCGCCCAGACTCCATGCTGCAAGGCCTTGGGGATCCTGCCCTTTCGATCCAAACCCTCCAAGCACACACTCACACATACATATGCACATATTCACACCCATCCACGTGCACACACACATGCACACATGCAGCATATGGAAATGGATATACATGCACACATTCACACATGCAAACACACATTCACACCCATCCACATGCAAACACATGCACACATGCAGCATACACTCATGGAAGTGGATATACATGCACACATTCATGCACACATTCACACTCATCCACATGCAAACATGCACACATGCAGCATACACTCATGGAAACAGATATACATGCACACAATCATGCACACACTCATGCATATGCACATATTCACACTCATCCACATGCAGGCACATGCACACAGGCAGTACTCACACTCACAGAAACAAGTATATATGCACACAGGTGTGCATACATGAATACATACATGTACATAGCCATCACACACATGCACACACGTTTGCGCATGCACACACACGTGCACACACCCACACGTGCATACACAAGCACACAGACACACTTATCCACATGCACATACACATGTATGCATGCACACACCTGCAAACAGATATGCAGAAGCAAGCCTCAGAAGGCAGACTGAAGCCAGGGACAGTCTGGGCTGGCCTCCCGGTGGCCCTGGTTCCTTTCTCGCTCTCCTGCTGAGTCTGGACTTTTCTTATGTCCGTCAGAATGAGTGTGTGGGGGACAGAGACTGACACCTATATGTCCCTGAAGGAAGGACTTCCTGCCCTTGGCTTTACCCCTGACACCAGCTCTGATTTTGGGGTCCCTAGAGCAAATGCCCCCATCCTTTCATCCCTGCTCCATGGAATTAGGTCTGTGCTTCCGGCTCCCTTTGCCCGTGGGACCCTGGGTGCAAAGGCCCCACGCCTCCACATGTGGCTCTCACTGCACGTGACATCACTCTACCGCCAACTGGCAATGAAGCAGAGAGGTGGGAAATTGTGAGGTGCGGCGTATCAAAACGGGGCCAAAGCTCACACCGCGGTAAGCTCAATCAAAGGAGAGCTCTCCTGACTTCGCCTAAGAACACTTGTGTTTCTTTCATGTTCAGTAAAACAACACGCGAAGGAGTCTCATTTCTAAGAACAGCTGTTTAAGTACAATAGGCCATTGGCCCTGTCTTCCTTCAACCTACCTAAGTGTGTCATAATGCTGACTTTTCTGTTCTGTTCTGAGACAGAGTCTCATTCTGTCGCCCGGGCTGGAGTGCAGTGGCACCATGTCACTGCAACCTCCACCTCCCAGGTTCAAGCGATTCTCCTGCCTCAGCCTCCCGAGTAGCTGGGATTACAGGCGCCCACCACCACGTCCGGCTAATTTTTGTATTTTTAGTAGAGATGGGGTTTTGCCATGTTGGCCAGGCTGGTCTCAAACTCCTGTCCTCAAGTGATCCGCCCGCCTCGGCCTCCCTAAGTGCTGGGATTACAGGCGTGAGCCACCGCGCCCTGACTTTTCTCTTTCTTTCCTCTCCTTCTCTTCTCTCTCTCTCTCCCTCCCTCTCTTTTCTCTCTTTCTCTTTCTCTTTCTTCCTTTCTTTCTCCCTTCCTTCTTTCTTTCTTCCTTCCTTTGCTCCCTCCCTCCCTCCCTTCTTTCTTTCTTTCCTTTCTTTCTCTGGCTCTGTCACCCAGGCTGGGTGCAGTAGCACAGTCACAGCTCGCTGTAGCCTTATACTCCTGGGTTCAAGCGATTTTCCCACCTCAGCCTCCTGAGTAGCTGGGACAACAGGCACACACCACCATGCCGGGCTAATTTCCTTATTTTTTGTAAAGATAGGATTCTGCTATATTGCCCAGGCTGGTCTCAAACTCCTGGCCTCAAGCGATCCTCTCACCTCAGCCTCACAAAATGCTGGATGGCAGCTGTGAGCCGGCACGACCGACTCTCATAATGCAGTCTTTGTAACCAGCCGAGCACCATCCCTACTCTCCAAAGGGGCTCTGAAGTCTGGGGACAAGTCCTCAGCTCCTGAAATGCACTGGAGGAAGGGAGTGAAGTGGACAGATGAAGGACACAGTCAACATTCAGAATAATCACAGTGATGGCACCCGCAAACCCTCCCCCACAAACCCTCCCCCACGCGGCCCCTGCCCTGGATGTGACTCTCTTGGTCACCGCAGCACTCTTTGAGGATGGTGTCAGCACCCGCAGCGGACAGAGTGGCTCAGGGCTCACACCAGGTCCCTCAGCTCACGCCCATCAGACTTGGGGTTCAAGCTCCGATCTGTTTCCAAGCGAGAGCGCAGCCACCCTGCGCAAAATCAGCCAGTGAAGGCTAACCGAAGGACTGCTGGGAGACAGATGTCTCACTGAGTAGATCTCCACTGGGCAATTCCAGAGTGAGGGGCCCCACCGGCCACCCCGTTCCTAGCGTGTTGAGTACACGTGGACGAAGCCTCAGCTCAGGGCTTCGTGTCAGGGTCCTGGGTTTGAGGGACAGGACGTGCCTCGTCGGGGCTCCCTGCTCACCGCACCTGGCTCAGCCTCGTCGCTGCCGGCGGGTGGCTGCTGCTCCTCTTCTCCTCGCCCCCTCTCTTCTGCCAGCCATCTTTTGTTCTTTTCCCTTTGACGTTTCCAGAGGATACAGAGGCCTCCAGCTATTAGGAGTCCCACTGCAACAAGGATCAGAGACAGAGCCGCTTTCCATGCCGTGAACCCGGAGCTTCTGGAAAAGGTAGCTGGAGAAGATTCCGGAAGCCAAGAATGTTGGGGTGAGAGATCATGGGTGTTCTGAGGTCAAACTCGCTAAAGGGTTCACGGGTCTAGGGGCTTCATATTTGCAAACTACTGTGAAATAGTTTCCAAAAAAGTAGGTATCTGCGCAGGTGGTGCTGGGGACTGAATGTCTGTGTCCCCCAAAGTTCCCAGGTTGAAATCCCAACTCCCACGGCGATGATGTTAGGAGGTAAGGCCTTTGGTAGGTGACGAGGTCACAAGGGTGGATTCCCCATAGTGGATATGATGGGAATGGTGCCTTCATAAAAGGGACCCCAGAGAGCTCCCTCACCCCTTCTACCACGTGAGGACTCAGTGAGAAGGTGCCGCCTATAAACCAGGAAGCGACCTCGCCAGACACCAAATCTGCCAGGCCTTGATCTTAGACCTCCCAGCTTGCAAAACTTACAATAACCATCTCTCGTTTCTCAGCCACCCCGTCTGTGGTGTTTTGTTATAGGAGCCAAAATGGACTGAGACAGTCGGGTATAAACATATGCATAGGAAATGAACATCAGATATATGCATAGGAAATAGACATTAGATATATACATAGGAAAGAGAGATCGGACATGCGCAGGAAACATGTCAGATGCAGGCGTAGGAAACGGACCTTAGATGTCTATTTGTAGATAGACAGAGTAACGATAAAAAGAAATATTGCACTAAGGTAAAAATGTGGTGAACGTGAGTAAAGGATGCACAGACAACTTCTCTATTACTCTTACAAATTTTCTGTAAGTTCGACATAATTCAGAAAAGTAAAAGTGAAAGTTTTTGTCAAAAGGTAAATCTGGAGGCAGCTAAGATGTTTTCCAGTAGGTGAATGGATCAATCAACAGTGGTACTGTGGCTCGCAAATGTAATCCTAGCACTCTGGGAGACCGAGGCAGGCGAATCATGAGGTCAGGAGTTCAAGACCAGCCTGACTAACATGGTAAAACCCCATCTCTACTAAAAATACAAGAATTAGCTGGGCATGGTGGTGTGTGCCTGTAGTCCCAGCTACTCAAGCGGCTGAGGCAGGAGAATCGCTTGAACCCAGGAGGCGGAGGTTCAGTGGCTGAGATCACACCACTGCACTCCAGCCTGGCAACAGAGTGAGACTCCATCTCAAAAAAAAAAAAAAGTGTCTATTTTTTAAAAACCGTTGATATTAGGGTGTACATTTCTTGTTACCCCAAAGGCAGAGCTCTCCCCAGGGTCTCTGCACCCTCATCTCTGTTCCACTTCAGTAACCAGCACCCATGTGATACATGTCCCGGGATGCCCCAGCCAGGTGAGGACAAGGACATGCCACCTGCCCCTCGTGCCACAAGTCCCACAGCTCTCTCTTAATATCCCCAGTGTCCAGGGCCACGGACTCCTGTGCTCAGATATTGTGAGGACAGACCTGAACAGAGCACTCGCCGGGCAGGCGGCTCTCCGCTACCTTCCCCTGCTCAGAGAGGAGGGGGCTGGAGATGGAGCAGGAGAGACCCTCCACAGCCCTGTCCCAGAGGGTCAAGCTGGACGCCACAGCCCAGAGCCCGGTGGTGGCTGAAGCTGAGAGATTTGTCACAGCGGGCCTCGCCTGGCCACTGAAGTCTCTCATTCCACCCAGGACTTGGGGAACCAGCCTGCCGACGTGCACTCTGCCCCGACTCCGTCCTGCCTGGCCGTCACCTGGGTTCTGGGCTCCGTGCCAAGCCCTGAAGGAAGAGACAGTGGCTTGAATCTCTGCAGCCATGACTGCTTCTACTTAAAGGAAAAAAAAAAGTCTTGAGGATTTCCAGTGTATTTTTGGCAGTTTCACAAACTGCCTACCCTGTGTCACACGCCTTCCCTAACAGAGTGCCCCCGTTTCCCAGACGAAAGAGGGGAAGCCAAGCAGAAGGCCCAGGAGGACTGAACATGCATCCTGTGTCCCGGACGTAGAATCCAGGTCACAGATGGGACCCAGGCTTGTCTGCTTCCAAGCACAAGTTCTGAGCCGCCCGGGAAACCTCCGGGATCTCAAGACTCTCTTCTCTCTCTCAGCCCCTCTGTCCTGTCACTTTCTTTCTCTGTCCCTCTGTCTCTCTGTTGCTTACTCTCTTTCTCATTCTCTTTTGCTGTCTCAGAAACTGCTGTCTCAGTTTCTCATTCTCTGTCTCTCTCCATCTCTGTCTCTGTCTGTTTCACTCTCTCTGTGTCTCTCAGTTTCTTGTTCTCTCTGTCTCTCTCCATCTCTCTCTCTCCGTCTCTTTCATTCTCTCTGTCGTTCTTTATCTTTCTGTGTCTTTTTCTCCCTCTCTCTTTCCACCTGTCTGTCTCCCTGCCTCTCTCTCCTCCTCTCTGTCCATCTCTGTCTCTTTCATTCTCCACGTCTCTCTCTTTCTCTTCCCTCTCTTCCCCACTTTCCAGTCCAATGGTGCAAGGAGGGAAGGAAGATGAGGAAGGTGGTCCTGCCTTCACAGCTGCACTTCTGGGGAGCAGCGCAGGCCGGCACAGCAGCTGGGAGGGTTCACTGCCGCCCTCCTGAAACCCTCCACCTGGACACACTGGGCCCCGAGGCCGTGCTCGGAACTGGGGCTGACAGCCACCTAGCCGCCGGCCTCACCTGCCACCTGCACCTGCACCACGGCCTCCCCGAACGCCGCGCCGTCCCGGAAGCGGCAGCAGTACGTCCCATTGTCGAAGGCGGTGACGCTGTGAATCCTCACAGTGGCCTTGCCGCCTGCCACGTGGTCGTTCACGAAGGTGGTTCTTCCCCTGTACCGCGGCACTTGCTCTGCACCCACGTCCATCCCTCTCTCATGCACGTGCACAGCCAGGGAGGGCTGGCACCTCTACCACCTCGGCTGCATGTCCTCGGCGCTGACACTGGGGAACAGCTGGCACTGCAGCTCCACCTGTGCCCCAGCCGTGGCCAGAATAGGAGCCTGAGGCCCGATGACGTCAAAGTTGGCTTTCCCTGGGGGAGCAGATCAGAAAGGGCTGGGTTAGGCCATGTGTGGGGAGGCCAGGGGGTTCCCCCACCCGCCCCTCCCTCATCTCGGAAGCTGGGAGGACCTCTTGAGCCCTGAGCTGCCGGGGAGAGGCCTCAGCTTCCTGCCATGCTGGACACGCCCCCCCATACCAGGACACGCCCCCCATGCCAGGACACGCCCCCCCATGCCAGGGCACTTGCCTCCACTTGCACAGGGGTCTGTCCAGCAGTCTTGACAGATGCTGGCCAGTGGGAGCTGCAGGAAGACCGGGGTGACAAAGGGCTGGAAGGCGTCTCGAGCACGCATCACGCCATTCCTACCGGCAGGAGCCACGCACTGTTACCGGAAGAGGAGCCACCGCGAGGAAGCTAACAGGTGCAGAGGAAAAACGCCCTGGAAGAGAAAGAAGAGAAAGGTCATTCACTCCCACTCCCAAACAAGTTATGAATGCTAGAGACGGAGATCCAGCAAGCCTCGCCTGGTGTGCTCCTGCGCCCAGCTCCTCGCGGGGACGCACGTCTCACCCCAGTCCGTCTGCGAAATTCCACGGGGACATCCAGGAGCTAAAGGGGTTGATTTTCTCACCGGCTCAGGAAGGGCCATGGCCCAGCCTCTAGCTGGTGACTGTCATGAAACACCAGAATGCTGGGGGAGAAAACCCAGGCTCAGATTAAGCGAAGTCAAGATCAGGATGACATCAGGGGTTTCCCTTAATGTCCCTTGCTTTCCTGCTGTCCCCACGGGGACTTCTACACTCAGGGGCTGGGGGCTGGGCCCGATCCTCAGAACTCTTCGGCAGGGACGGGCAGGCTAACACCCGTACGAGTCTCCTGTGAGCACTTCCTGTCCCTCGGTGTAGACAGCAGGTGTTGGGAAACAGGTGTGTGGCCTTGGGCGGCTCTGCCCAGCACAGCCATCCAGGTTGGGCATTTATTGTGTGTGATTAGGGAGTTATGTGGGCGCAGGTTCTTGTCCTATTCGGTTCAGGCCTTGCAGGAAGGCCCTGTGGTCCCTCTGCCCCTTGGGGATGGGGATAGGGTGGCGGAAGCAGGGACACTGAAGAGCGAACAGCATCCTGACCATAGGTAATACTCACCTGGGCCGGGTGCGGTGGCGCACGCCTGTAATCCCAGCACTTTGGGAGGCCGAGTTGGGCAGATCATGAGGTCAGGAGTTGGAGGCCAGCCTGACCAACATGGTGAAACCCCGTCTCTACTAAAAATACAAAGATTAGCTGGGCATGGTGGCACACACCTGTAATCCCAGCTACTCAGGAGGCTGAAGCAGGAGAATCACTTCACCCCGGGAGGCGGAAGTTACAGTGAGCCAAGATCATGCCACTGCACTCCAGTCTGGGCAACAGAGCGAGACTCCGTCTCAAAAAGAAAGAAAATGCTCACCTGGCACTGAGGGTGGCTGCAGCTTCCCGGGAAGTCCTGGCGACTTTGGGGGAATGAATTTAGTTTCCTGCCAACTCCAGGTGGGGCGTGACACAGGCCAACCGCGCTGTCTCCAGGCGGCAATGCGAAAGGCGGCCTGGGCATCTGGCAAAAGCCACTAAGACTCCCAGTTTCCAGAGATTCTTCCTTTTGTTTTTTTTTTTTTGTAAAAATATGTAACAGTGCCTTTTTGGCAGTTGCAGCAGGGGGAAAAAAAAAAAAAAAAAAGGCTTCCCGAAGAGTGTGGTCCCCAGTGTGGAACAGCCTGGGCTGGGCAGCGGGAGATACGCCCGCCCTCAGGGAGAAGGCGGCTGAGGCCGGGACCCAGGCCAACGGCAGGAGCTGCAAACGCAGATAAAGCCCGCGGTTATCTGGCGGGGTGCAAACCCAGCTGAGCTAGCCCGGGTCCTTCGGAAAAGGTGTTTATGATCATGCTGCAATGGCCTCATTCCTGTATTGTCCTGGGGGAACGTTCAGGGCTCCCCTTCCCCAGCCCTTCGCTGCCCACCGTGGCTGTGGGGTCCTGGGTGTCTGTTCTCGCCGGCAACCTCCCTGGCCCGGCTTAGAACCTTCAAGCTCATTTCCAGCACCCAGAGGCCAGGCCCCTTCCCTCCTGGCCTTCTTGTTCGATGACTCAAAAGTCTGGGCCTTTTTCTGGGGATTTTGGTGAGAAAGGAGCCCAGGGAGGTGCTGCCTGTATTTCCTGGAGGGAGGGGCTTCATCCGAGCTCCGCAGAACGGCGCTGAGCACTCCCGTGCCCGCGGGCGCCAGAGGAAATCCAGTCCTCGGGGAGTGTCCCTTCGGTCAGCCGGCTGTTCCCCCTTTTATATGTCCACACGTAACAATTGTGTCATCCTGTGAGCTGCTCTTCCCAGACTATGACCTAAAACTAGAATCACTTGTCCTTTTTAAAACATTAACTGGCCGGGCATGGTGGCTCACGCCTGTAATCCTGGCACTTTGAGAGGCCAAGTGGGTGGATTGCCTGAGCTCAGGAGTTCGAGACCAGTCTGGCCAACATAGTGAAACCCCATCTCTAATAAAAATACAAAAAAAAATTAGCCGGGCATGGTGGCTTGAGCCTGTAATCCCAGCTACTTGGGAAGCTGAGGCAGGGGAATCACTTGAACCAGGGAGGTGGAGGTTGCAGTGAGCCATCGTGCCGTTGCACTCCAGCTTGGTGACAGAACAAGACTCCGTCTCAAAACAAGAAAAATATATATATATATATATTGTTAAAGTCAGCGTCTCCCTCTGTCACCCAGGCTGGAGTGCAGTGGTGTGATCTTGGCTCACTGCACCCCTCATCTCCTGGAATCAAGTGGTCATCCCATCTCAGGCTCCCAAGCAGCTGGGACCACAGGTGCACCATCACGCCTGGCCATCCATCTCCTGGAATCAAGCGGTCAGCTTCCCAAGCAGCTGGGACCACAGGTGCACCATCACGCCTGGCTAAATTTTTGGTATTTTTGGTAGAGATAAAGTCTGTCTATGTTGCCCAGGCTTGTCTCAAACTCCTGGGCTCAAGCGATCCTCCCACCTCAGCTTATCAAAGTGCTGTGGTTACTGGCATGCGCCACTGCGCTGCGCCAAGGTACACTTGTCGTGATGACTGGGAAGGAGGACTCAGGTTTAAACAACCTAGAGAGAGCTGCTAGGATGCCCAGAGCACACGGTGTTGAGAGCAGCTTGTGATGCCTGCTGTCGGACAAAGACTGTCACAAGCACTGGGAGAAAGCTGACCTGGAGGTGTGGGCTTTCAGCCCATGGGTGAGTCACCTGACAAGGTGGTCCTTTTGTGCACGAGCCCACGTGTGGCCCAGAGCCTCTCAGGTGGGCAGCCAGGGCTCCTGCAGACACATGCAGCCCAACCCACCTCAAGTGCAGTGTTTAAAGTTCAAAGGCAAGGAGTAGACAGGAGGTCACACACCGAGTAATTCCATTCATGTGAAATGACCAGACAGGTAAATGCAGGGACAGGAATAAAACTGTGGTTGTTGGGAGCTGAGGAGATGGGGGAGGTGGAAATGGACATGAGGAACAACTGTTTAATATTTTCAGGGTTTTATTTAGAATGATGAAAATATTTTGGAACTAGATAGAGACGGTGTTTGCAAAACACTGGGAACGTACTTACACCTTAAAATTGTCAATTTTGGCCCAGTGCGGTGGCTCACACCTGTAATCCCAGCACTTTGGGAGGTCAGCGTGGGCGGATCATGAGGTCAGGAGTTCAAGACCAGCCTGACCAACATGGTGAAACCCTGTCTCTACTAAAAACACAAAAATTAGCTGAGTGTGGTGGTGGGCACCTGTCATTCCAGCTACTCGGGAGGCTAAGGCAGGAGAATCGCTTGAACCCGGGAGGCAGAGGTTGCAGTGAGCTGAGATTGTGCCACTGCACTCCAGCCTGGGTGACACAGTGAGACTCCGTCTCAAAAACAACAACAAAAAAGGTCAATTTGATATTATGTAAATTTTATATCAAGTTACAAAAAAGAAAGAAAAACACTTAAGAAAAAGCAGAAAAAAGAAAAAAAACAGAGCATGAGAGAGAGAGAAACAAAGAAAAACAAAGAGTTACACGTCCCCCCTCCTGTGGATAGGATTGTAGCTAAAAAACAAACAAGAAAACCCCCAAATCGCAACTTTGTTAAAAATCGGGATTGTCTGGCCTTTGGCGCCCTCTGCAGAAATTGTGTCAGTGCGCTGGCCTCTCCTCCCAGTTCTCTTTCCTTCTTCCCAGCTTTTATTTTAGATTCAGGGGATATGTGTGCAGGCTTGTCACACAGATTTGCCGTGTGAGGCTGAGGTTTGCGACCTCAGGGATGCCACCGCTCAGCGAGCGGGCATCGTACCCAGGAAGTCAGCTGTTCAGCCCTTCCCTCTCCCTTTCGCTCCGCTCTGGCAGTGCCCAGCGTCTCTTCTCATCTTCATGCCCACGCGTGCCCAGTGTTTGCCCCCACCTGTAAGTGAGGACACATCGCATTTGGTTTTCTGTTCCTGCTTTAATTCACTTAGGATAACGGTTTCCAGCTGCATTCGTGTTTTTGCAAAGGACATAATTTTGCTTTTTTACGGCTGTGTAGTATTTCATGGTGTGTATGTACCACATTTTCTTTATCCAGTCCCCCAGTGACAGGCATCTAGGCTGACTCCATTTTTTTGCTATTGTGAATCGTGCTGCAATAAACATATGGGTGCATGCGTCTTTTTGGTAGAATGATTCCTTTTCCTTTGGGTGTATACCCAGTCATGGCATTGCTGGGCCAAACGGTAGTTCAACTTTTAGTTCTTTCAGAAACCTCCAAACTGCCTTCCACAGTAGCTGAACGAATACACTCCCAGACAGTATATAAAGGTCGTTTTTCTCTGCAAATTTGCTAACATCTGTTAGTTTTTTGACTTTTAATAATAGCCATTCTGACTGGTGAGGTGGTGTCTCATTGCAGTTTTGATCTGCGTTTCTGATGAATAGTGATGTTGAGCATTTCTCACGTTTGCTGGCTGCATGCATGTCTTCTTTTGAGACGCGTCTGTTCATGTCCTTCTGTTCTGGTCACCCGCCAGGACCTAAAAATGGTGTGTATAGTGGAACTTTATGTGACCTGGGGATTTCCAAATCTGAAGTCGGTCTGGGAACTCATTTTGAAACGTGGACAAGTCGAGGTCAAGAATAAGGCCGGGCACGGTGGCTGAAGCCTGTAATCCCAGCACTTTGGGAGGCCGAGGCAGGTGGATCATGAGGTCAAGAGATCGAGACCATCCTGGTCAACATGGTGAAACCCCGTCTCTACTAATACAAAAAGTTAGCTGGGCATGGTGGTGCGTGCCTGTAATCCCAGCTACTCAGGAGGCTGAGGCAGGAGAATTGCCTGAACCCAGGAGGCGGAGGTTGCGGTGAGCCGAGATCGCGCCATTGCACTCCAGCCTGGGTAACAAGGGCGAAACTCCGTCTCCAAAAAAAAAAAAAGAATAAGACCATCCTTCTGACAGACAACACAGCGATCGAGGAGCACCTGGGGAAGTTCGGTGTTATTTGCTTGGAAGACCTCGTTCATGAAATTGCCTTCCTGGAGAAGCATTTCCAGGAGATCTCATGCTTCCTACGCCCTTTCCACCTCTCAGTGGCCCGTCATGCTACCAAAAATAGAGTGGGCTTCCTCAGGGAGATGGGCACACCTGGTTCTCGGGGCGAACGCATCAATCAGCTCATCCGCCAGCTGAACTAGGCCCAGGTGCCAAACTGCAGGAAATTTTTATCAATGAAGTGGAAGCATGTGTTTTTATGTTTTGGGGACTTTTTATCAAGTATCTTCAGAGATTATTTCCTGCATTATCTTCAAAAACTGGAAAGGAAGGGTCAAAGAAAAGACAGTAGGTGGCCGGTGCGGTGGCTCATGCCTGTAATCCCAGCACTTTGAGAGGCCGATCACCTGAGGATCGGGAGTTCAAGACCGGCCTGACCAATATGGCAAAATCCTGTCTCTACTAAAAATACAAAAATTAGCCAGG
Source organism: Aotus nancymaae (assembly GCF_030222135.1). NCBI lineage: Eukaryota > Metazoa > Chordata > Mammalia > Primates > Aotidae > Aotus > Aotus nancymaae. Next base: position 30,994,844 of record NW_026988445.1, on the reverse strand, counting down.
CATAGTGGCGCATGCTTGTAATCCCAGCACTTTGAGAGGCTGATCACCTGAGGATCAGCAGTTCAAGACCAACCTGACCAACATGGCAAATCCTGTCTCTACTAAAAATACAAAAATTAGCCAGGCATAGTGGCACATGCCTATAATCCCGGCTACTTTGGAGGCTGAAGCAGGAGAATCTCTTGAACCCAGGAGGCGGAGGTTGCGGTGAACCGAGATCATGCCAATGCACTCTAGCCTGGGCAATAAGAGCGAAACTCCATCTCAAAAGAAAAAAAAAGAAAAAGCAGTAGCTTACGTTCATGGCAAGCACCTCTCGTCGCAGTCCAGCTCCAAGGAAAACTTCCGGCGTTTCTACATTGGCTGCCTGCTTCGTTGCGTCTCCTATCCTGGGGTTTGCTGTTGGTAAACGAGTAACTCCAGCGTTTGTGCAAGGCTCCCTAAGACTCCTGCCGCAGTCGACCAAGCCTGGGACATAACTGAATCTGCAGATTCCTGAGGCCTTGCTGTGACATATAGGAGCAAAGGTACAAAAACAAATGTTCACTTGTCTCTGCAAAAAAAAAAGAAAGTAAGAAAAAGCGGAACAAAGCTGGAAGTCTTACTGTTCTTGATCAAACCTTACTGAAAGTTTCAGTAATGAAAACAGTATGATGCTGGCACAAAGACAGACGCACACCCACCTGTAGAACAGAGAGCCCAGGTGGGCGTCCTCACATAGCCGATAAGATGATCTTCAAGACTGTGCCAGGATCACTCAGTGGAAAAGGAAGTATCAGAAAAAAGTAGGGCTGGGAACCCTGGCTGTTCACACGTAGAAGGATGAAGCCAGACGGTTACCTTACACCACACACAAAAATGAAATCCAAATGGATCAAAGGCCTGCAAGTGTGAAAACCGAACACTCCTAGAAGAACGTACGGGGCAAATCTTCATAACTTTGGATTTTGCGATGATTTCTTGCATATGCCACCACAAACTCAGTCAACGCCAACCAAAAAAGGACAAATGTGATTTCATTAAAAGTTTAAACTTTCGTCCCTCTGGGCGCCTTTAATAGAGTGAAAAGGCTACCCACATACTGATAGAAAATACTTGAAAATAATATATCTGGCAAGGCTTTAATATCCAGAACACATTCTTGTTTGGTTTCGCTTGTGACAGGGTCTCACTCTGTCACCCAGGCTGGAGTGCAGTGGTGTGATCACAGCTTACTGCCATCATGCCACCTCAGCCTTCCAAGTAGCTGGAACTGCAGGTGCACTCCACCACGCCCAGCTAATTATTTGTATTTTTTACAGAGACAGGGTTTCACCATGTTGCTCAGGCTGGGCTCAAGCGATCCACCTGCCTCGGCTTCCCAAAGTGCTGGGATTACAGGTGTGAGCCATTGCGCCCGGTTCAGAAAATACTTTTTAAAAAGCATTTGACAAGTTTCAACACCTCTTCAGGATGAAAACCCTCCATCGACTAGGAATGGAAGGGACCTTCTACAGAAGTAGAACAGGACCAGGATTTCCCAGCCACTTTCATGGGATGCTTTAGCCACAGTGGCCTCTCCTCTTAAGCCTTCCTGGACTGTATCACCGGAGGTCCAATATCTGTTCCATCCTTGGACCTTGGGGGGAAAGGGCTATCACTGCTAGAGGGAGGGGAAGCTGATAGCCCAGTGAGCTGAATGGAGCAGAGAATGGGGAAAGATAGTGGAGGGAGACCATTCAAATCAGAAGGCCACTGGATTGATGACCTCTGAAATCTGGAAGCCCTCAGGTACCTTCTCCAGGTTCCAGATCGTATGATGCTGTCTATACAAGGGGGGAGATCCGACACCTACTACAGTGTCATACCCTGAGACTCAGTCTGGTTGGATTCAATCATTCAGTAACCTTTATAAAGTTCCTGTCTTCTAAAATGTTATACCTGCTCTTGACCCGCAGAGGGCACCCTGGAGACTCTTCTAGGCAGCCTGTTAAGCAGCATTTCTGGTCAGCTTCCAGGGTAAGTGAAACTTATAAAGGCAGCTGGGGTTGTTAGCGGTGGGGCGTATCCGAGTTACCGGCAGCAAATTCGTACAGGTCTGCAGCAACCTCCCACCCCATGGCGGCTGAAGGCAAGGTCTCAAATACAAGTCTGTATCTAATTCACCACAGAGCTCCTTCTCACTCTTTTCTTATCAGACAGGGTCTGCCATGTCACCCAGGCTGGAGTGCAGTGGCTATTCACAGGCACAATCATAGCTCACTGCAGCTGCCACCTCCCTGGCCCAAGCGATCTTCCCGCCTCAGCCACCTGAGTAGCCGGGACCACAGGCACGTGCCAACTCCTCATTATTATTTTTTTGCTTTTTGTTTTTTTGAGATGGAGTCTTACTCTGTTACCCAGGCTGGAGTGCACAGGTGCGAGCTCGGCTCACTGCAACCTCCACCTCCCAAGTTCAAGCAATTCTCCTGCCTCAGCGTCCCGAGTAGCTGGTATTACAGGTATGCACCACACCCAGCTAATTTTTTTTTGTTTTTTGAGATAGAGTTTCACTCTTGTTGCCCAGGCTGGCGTGCAATGGTGCCATGTCGGCTCACTGCAACCTCCGCCTCCCAGGTTCAAGTGATTCTCCTGCCTCAGCCTCCTGAATAGCTGGGATTATAGGCACCCGCCACCATGCCTGGCTAATTTTTGTATTTTTAGTAGAGATGGGGTTTCAGCATGTTGGCTAGGCTGGCCTCAAACTCCTGACCTCATGATCCACCTGCCTCAGTCTCCCAAAGTGCTCAGATTACAGACATGAGCCACTGCGCCCAGCTAAATCCTTATTACTCTAAAGTGATTTTTTTCTTTCCTCCACTTCTAATTATCTCTCTTACCTGAAATGACATGTAAGAGCTTTGTTTTAATGTTGAGTGATTTTTGCAAGTGACTAAGTGTGGTGGGGTGAAGATTTGCCTGGGGTTTCAGCGGGAGACAGTGATGGTGACTTTGATGGTCTTGCACTATGAGCTTTTTAAAACAATGTTGTCAAAAGAAAATTGAACCCCAGTGTCTTCTCTTGAGGAAAGGATCTGTGATAAGCTGTATTCTTATCAGCAGTTTCAGACTTGGCATGTGTGTCAACGCATTCATTTTATTTTAATTATCAGCTTATAATTTACATGTAATCTTTATTTCCTCCATAATTTTTAGGCAAAAGTCTTTGAAGATGTATCTCCAGCATTTTGTACAAGTGATTTCATTATGGTTTTTTTCTTTCAGAACTAAATATATAATAAATTTGCTCACAGCCAATAATCGTTTGAGGACAAAGCTTGTGTAATAATTGCCAGCCTTATCGTAATTGTTTTTCCACCAAAACTGGCCTTTACAAATTGTATAGTCACTTAAAAATAATAATAAATGCAGTTACCATAAAATATTCAAAAGTTACAAAAACTTGGCCGGGCACAGTGATCCACCCACGTCAGCTGTAATTCCAGCACTCTGGGAGGCTGACGTGGGTGGATCACCGGAGGTCAGGAGTTCTAGACCGGCCTGGTCACACGGCAAAACCCCATCTCTACTAAAAATACAAAATTTAGCTGGGTGTGGGGCACACACCTGTAATCCCAGCTACTTGGGAGGCTGAGGCTGGAGAATCGCTTGAACCTGGGAGGTGGAGGTTGCTGTGAGCTGAGATCGCATGACCGCAATCCAGTCTGGAAGGCAGAGTGAGACTCCGTCTCAGAAAAAAAAAAAGTTACAAAAACTTAGAACCCCAGCTCTAGAGCATTCTGGGCTTAGTTAAGGATTTTTGCCAGGTAAAAAGCAACCACCTTCAGGACTGTTAATGCTACAGGCTGTCACTGTTACTTGGTGTTTGCTCAGATCTTTTTCTGAAAATTAATATCTGGGTGGAACTGGGGCAACTGTAAATGTCCAAGTCATCTGAGAAAGATTAGGAGGCAGATAGCACAGACAGAGAACAGAGGGAAGAGCCAGGGACCCGGGGTATTGCAGCTCCCCCAACAACAAGCTAGTGGAGATTCTGTCAATCATAAGGGACAGAGCCTGATAGTGGAGTGTCTGGTTGGTGGCATCTCTGTGGCGCCACGTCATGCAGCCCCTGGTCCAGCACACGGCATAACTATTGAGCCCGTTTCCTCACCAGATCTCTCTCCAACTGGATGCCATTCGTTCATTTATTCAACAAGAATGTATTGAGGTTGGGTGGAGGGGCTCACACCTGCAATCCCAGCACTTTGGGAAGGTGAGGCTGGAGAATCTCTTGAGTCCAGGAGTTCAAGAACAGCCTGGGCAACATAGCAAGACCCCATCTCTAAAAAATATATTTTTTTAGTTAGCTGGATGTGGTGGTATGCCTGTAGTCCCAGCTACTTGGGAGCCTGAGGCAGGAGGATTGCTTGAGCCCAGGAGTTGGAGGCTGCAGTAAGTTGTGAGCAGGCCTATTGAATAGCCACTGCGCTCCAGCCTGGGTGACATAACAAGACCCTGTCTCTTAAAAAAAAGAAAAATTTAGGCCAGGCACAGTGGCTCACGCCTGTAATCCCAGCACTTTGGGAGGCCAAGGCGGGCGGATCATGAGGTCAAGAGATCGAGACCATCCTGGCCAACATGGTGAAACGCTGTCTCTACTAAAATATAGAAAATTAGCTGGGTGTGGTGGTGGGCGTCTGTAGTCCCAGCAATTCGGGAGGCTGAGGCAGGAGAATTGCTTGAACCCTGGAGGTGGAGGTTGCAGTGAGCTGAGATTGTGCCACTGTACTCCAGCCTGGCGCCTGGCGACAGAGCGAGACTCTGTCTCAAGAAATAAAAAGAAAAAGAAAAAAAAAAGAAAAATTCATTGAGCACCAGCTATGTGCCAGAAAATATACTAAGTGCAAATAAGGAGCTTGAAAGCATGGAAGTTATAGTCTACAAGGAAACAGACAATTACAAAGAAGAAGATAATTACCCATCTTGTTAAGTGCTGTGAAGAAAGAGATGCAGAGGTGGGAAGGTGAACAGGAGTGCTGTAGAAAGAGCTGTTAGGGGCCAGCGGCTCACTCTTGTCATCCCAGCATTTTGGGAGGCAGAGGCAGGTGCATCACTTGATCCCAGGAGTTCGGGACCAGCCTGAATAACATGGCAAAGCCTCGTCTCTACAAAGAAAAAAAAAATAGCTGGGTGGGTTGGTCCCAGCAAGTTGGAAGGCTGAAGTGGGAAGATCGCTTGAGCTCAGAAGTTCAAGGCTACAGAGAGCCATGATCGTGCCACTGCATTCCAGCCTGGGTGATGGAGTGAGACCCTATTTCAAAAAAAGAAAGTCATTAGGCGGGCTGTGTCTGCGTAATGAGGAAGATGAGGTCATAGGTGAGCAGGACCAGGCCTCATTACACTTCAGGAGGAGAGCATCCAGGCAGAGGGAAAGCAGATTTAACGCCCAGCAGACAGGAAAGGGTTTTCTAGTAAAAGTTAGAGTGGGGCAGTTGAAGAATGGTGGCGAGGAGGGGAGCTGTGTAGATGTGATTGGAAATTAGCTGGAGCCAGATCATGCAGGCCTTTATATTGATCATGCTTTAGTGGAAAGAGAGAAATACTTCCAGTTCTTTTGTTTTATTTTTATTTTTTTGAGACAGGGTCTCACTGTTGCCCAGGCTGGAGTGCAGTGGTGTGATCAGGGGCTCACCGCAGCTCGACCTCCTGGGCTCAAGCCATCCTCCCACCTCAGCCTCCCGTGCAGCTGGGACTGCAGGTGTGCACCACCACACCTGGCTAATTTTTTTGTACTTTTTTTGTGAAGATGGGGTTCCGCCATGTTGCCCAGACTGGTCTCAAAATTCTGAGCTCACGTGATCTGCCTGCCTCAGCCCCCCAAAGTGCTGGGAGTACAGGTTTGAGCCACCATGCCCTGCCCTTACTGTATTTTTTAAATGTATTTTTAGAGACAAAGTCTCATTCTGTTGCCTAAGTTGGAAGGGAGTGGCACAACCCTAGTTCACTACAGCCTGAAATTCCTGAGCTCAAGTGATTCTCCCATCTCAGCCTCCCAAGTAGCTGGGACTAGAGACATGTGCCGCCATGCCCAGATAATTTTTTAATTTTTGTAGAGACGGGGTGGGGGGGGTCTCTCTGCGTTGCCCAGGCTGGCCTTGAACTCCTGGCCTCAAATGATCCTCCCACGTTGGCCTCCCATAATGTTGGGATTACAGGCGTAAGCCACTGTACCTGGCCACTGGTTAGTTTTAAGTAGGAGCTTCATGTGATTAGATTTATCTTTTGAGGCTATCACTCTGGCTACTAACCAAAATCAATTCGCTGTATGTGTCCAGGTGACTTTCTAGACTCCATGCTGTTCCGCCGATCTCTGTATCTTATACAGATCTGTGTATCTTTTATGACTTTATCTAGATTTATAGTAAATAATAAAATCTTGTAGTTTAAGTCCTCTAACATTTCTTTTTCAGCTTCTGACTATTCTAAAAACTTTGCATTTCCACATAAATTTTAGTATCAGCCTATCTTTTGGGATTTTTTTTTTTTTTTTTTTTTTTTGAGATGGAGTCTCACTCTGTCACCCAGATTGAAGTGCAGTGGCACAATCTTGGCTCACCATAACCTCCACCGCCCAGTTCAAGTGATTCTCCTGCCTCAGCCTCCCAAGTAGCTGGGATTACAGGTTGCCACCATCACACTCCGCTAATTTTTGGGTTTTTTGTTTTGTTTTGTTTTTAGTAGAGACAGGGTTTCACCATGTTGGCCAAGCCGGTCTCAAAATCCTGACCTCAAGTGATCCACCCTCCTCAGCCTCCCAAAGTGCTGGGATTACAGGTGTGAGCCACGGTCCCTGACCCTGTCTGTTGGGATTTTAATTAGGATTCCACTGAATCTGTGAAGTAATTTGGGAGGAAATTGACATTTTTAACAATATTGAATATTCCAGTCCATAAACAAATTATATCTCACTGATTATTTAGATCATCTTTAATTTCTCTCAGCAATGTTCTGTTGTAGAGGTCAGCTCAGATTTTGTTTAATTATTCAATGGTGTACTGATGAACCTGCTCTTTGAGGTGAGGGTGGTTAGAAAGCTCTAATTTGTGCTATTTGTTAATTTCTGTGATGTAGATACACCATGATCAATTTCAGGCTATCAATGTAATGTCATTAATGAGTTTAGAAGAGATGACAATAAATTTCTGTGTGAGTCAGTTCCAGTACACATTGGATATATTCCAAATATTTCATGGTTTTGGGTGCTATTTTAAACAACTTCGTATTGTGTTATGTTGTTGAGTGATTGGCTTTTACTGTCCTTTGTTTTCTGTTTTTGAGATAGGGTTTTGCTCTGTTATCCAGGCTGGAGTACAGTGGCACAATCACAGCTCACTGTAGCCTCAACTTCCTGGGCTGATCCTCCGGCTTTAGCCCCCCGAGTAGCTGAAACTATGGGCACGTGCCACCATACCCGGCTAATTTTTGATTTTTTTGGAGATCATTTCTCATTATGTTGCCCAGGCTGGCACTATCTTCCTTTAAAGAGCATAAAAGTTTGTTGTTAGGCACTTAAGTTACTTGCAGAACAAGTTGATCTTTTGAGTCTCTTTAAAACTTTGTTTTTGCCCTTCTACTTAGGCACGACTCTTCTGAGGTCTTTGCTCCTCACCGCGAGTCTTCGACGAGGGCTCTCCACTCCGCACGGTAGGAACTCATATTTACCAGCCCCGTGTCAGCTTTGGGAACTGTTTAGCTTACAGATTCCCATCAGTTAATCGCTCCTTGCCAGGCTTGGGGAGTTTCACCCTACACATGCCAGGTTGGTATTCACGCCAAGTCTCAAGGGGACTCTGTGCAGATTTCTGGAGCTCTCTTCACATAGTTTCTTCCTCTTAAATGCTCCGCCTCACAAATTGCGAGTTGCCTTAGCCGTCCCCACTGCCAATCTTTCTCTCCTCAACTCAGCAAATCTCCTGGGCTCCGTTTGGATTCCTGCCCCCTACACAACTCGAAACTTGCCTTCAGGCAAAGAGCTGGGGCGATTGCAGGGCTGGTCTTCGTTTTCCCGCTCCGAGCTCACACTTTACACTCCCTGCAGTCCCAGTATCTGAACACGGGGGTTTCACACGTCTTGTCAGTTTTCCAGTTGTGTGCCAGCAGGGGAACACCTGTCTCAGTCACTCTTTCACTGTCAGAAGTGACTGGTTTGTTCTTAACACTAGTTTATTTTGAGTTAACGCATGCTTTAACTCAAAAACCCTTGTGTTAAATGAGTTGTTCTCCACACTAAGTGCTACGATAGCAATAGAAATCATGTTACAAGAGAACCAGAGTGCATAATCTAAGTGACGGCAGAGAATTGCAAAGGCTTTTAGGAGAAGACGTTCAAGTTGAGTCGCTAAGTATCTCTAACTTTACAAGGCCATTTCGCTGTGTGTCCCCACCCAAATCTCACGTCGAATTGTAATCCCCAGTGCTGGAGGAGGGGCCTAGCGGGAGGTGATTGACTCTGGGGGTGGACTTCTCCCTTGCTGTTCTCGTGATGTAGCAGGATTGGCAGGGAACAAACCTCTTGCACACCAAACTGAGAAAGGAAGTGGCTTTTGATTCGGCCGGGAGCTGAGCTCCCTGAGAAGCAGCCTTTTTCCCTTTTTAAGGACTTACAACTCTAAAGGGGGAGCAGAGGTGAAACTGTGTTATTGCCCTTTGACTGGGCAGCTGACTCACAGCTTTTGGCTTTTATTAATTTGCTAATTCATATGCGGCACACACGGGAATAGGCAGGGGAGGAGGTTTACAGAGACAAGACAGAGGCAGTAAATCATTAGTTGGCAGAGGTGTTTCCAGGAGAGGGCCTGGGTCATGTAGACGTGGAGGACGTGACCCAGTGCCGGGCTCTAGCTGGTAGGGATAACATGCTTTGCAACACTTCAAGGTTTATACATAGCAGAGATGCAGAGAACTGAAAAGGGAGTTATCTTCCCAGTCCTTGGGCCTCATTATGGCCTGGTCAGTGGCGCCAGCAAGTTGCTCGACCACAGATTCCAGTTCTTTGGTATTTTATCTCTTTTTACCCTCCTCCTCACCTGGAGGGAGGAGGTGGAGGCCTGCGAGGAGGAAGGTGGGGAGGGGGTCTCCCCTCTCAGTGGTGGTAAGTTCTCACGAGATCTGGTGTCTAAAAGTGTGGCACTTCTGCCTTTGCTCTCTCTCCCACCAGCCACGTGAATATGTGCGTGCTCCCCCTTTGCTTTGACTGTGGCTTTCCTGAGGCCTCCCCAGAAGCAGAAGCCTGTACAGCCCACAGGACCATCAACTAGTTCAATCTCTTTTCTTTATAAATTACCCAGTCTCAGGTAGTTCTATAGCAATGTGAGAATGAACTAATACAGAAAACTGGTACCAGAGAGGTGGGGCATTGCTATAAAGATGCCTGAAAATGTGGAAGTGACTTTGGAACTGCATGACAGGAAGCAGTTGGAGCAGTTTGGAAGGCTCACAAGAAGACAGGAAGATAAGGAAAAGTTTGGAACTTCCTAGAGACTTGTCAAATGGTTGTAACCAGGATGCTGACAGTGATATGGACAGTGAAGGCTAGGCTGAGGAGGTCTCAGATGGAGTCAAGGACCTTATTGGAAACTGGAGGAAAGGTCACTCTTGCTTTGCTTTAGCAAAGAGACTGGCGGCATTGTGCGCCTGCTGTAGGGATCTGTTGAACTTTGAACTTGAGAGAGATGATTTAGGGTATCTGGCAGAAGGTATTTCTAAGTAGCAATGCATTCAAGATGTGGCCTAGATGCTTCTAACAGTGCACACTCATATTTGTGAGCAAAGAGATTATCTGAAACTGGAACTTACATTTAAAAGAGAAGCGAAGTATTAAAGTTTGGAAAATTTGCAGCCTGGCCATGTGTTAGAAAAGAAAAACCCATTTTCTGGGAGGTATTCAATCTAGCTGCAAAAATTTGTATAAGTAAAGAGGAACCATACATTAATGGCCAAGACAATGGGAAAAATGCCCCCAAGGCATTTCAGAGACCTTCGTGGCAGCCCCTATCATAACAGGCCTGGAGGCCTAGGAGGGAAAAATAGTGTTGTGGGTCAGGCTCAGGGCTCTGCTCCCTGTGTCCTAGCTACTCCAGCTCCAGCCATGGCTAAAAGGGCTCCAGATATGTTTCAGGCCACTGCTACAGAGGGTGCAAGCCACAAGCCTTGGAGGCTTCCAGATGGTGTTAAGCTTGCAGGTGCTCAGAGGGCAAGAGTTGAGGCTTGGGAGACTCTGCCTAGATATCAGGGGATGTATGGAAAAATTGGATGTACAGGCAGAACCCCCACTAGACCACTGTGGAGGGAAAATATGAGGTTGGAGCTCCCACACGGAGTCTGCACTGTGGCACTGCCAGGTGGAGCTGTGAGAAGAGGAGCACTGTCCTCCAGACCCCAGAATGGTAGATCCATCAGCAGCTCGCACTGTGTGCCTGGAAAAGCTGCAGACACAGAAGCAGAGCTGCCCAAGACCTTGAGAACATACCCCTGCATCAGTGTGGCCTGGATGTGAGACATGGAGCTTTAAGACTGAGTGACTGCCCTGCCGGATTTCAGACTTGCATGGGGGGCCTGACACCCCTGTGTTTTGGCCAATTTCTGCCTTTTGGAGCAGGAGGATTTACCAAGGCCTGTACCCTTATTGTATCCTAGAAGTAACTAGCTTCCTTTTGATTTTACAGGCTCATAGGCAGAAGGGTCCTTTCTGAGTTAATGCTGAAATGAGTTAAGACTTTGGGAGACTGTTAGGAAGGCATAATTGTGTTTTGAGATGTAAGGACATGATATTTGGGATGGGCCAGGAGTGTAATCCTCAATGTTGGAGGAGGGGCCTGGTGGGAAGGTAATTGGATCATGGGGGCAGTTCCCTTGCTGTTCTCATGATAATCAGTGAGTTCTCATGATATTTGGTTGTTTAAAGTATATAGCGTGGTACTCAGAGACAAGAGTGTGCCACCACACCCGGCTGAACAGAAAAAAGAATTGTAGAGACTAGTTCTTGCTATGTGGCCCAGGCTGGTCTTGAACTCCTGGCCACAAGTAATCCTCCTGCCTCAGCCTCCCAAAGTGCTAGGATTACAGGATTACACTGTGTCTCACTTTGAATTTTTTTTGGGGGGGGGAATGGAGTCTTGCTCTGTCACCCAGGCTGAAGTGCAGTGGCACAATCTTGGCCTACTGTAACCTCCACCTCCCAGGTTCAAGCAATTCTCCTCCCTCCACCTCCCAAGTAGCTGGGATTACAGGCACCTGCCACCACACGCAGCTAATTTTTAAATTTTTATGAGAGATGGTGTTTCACCACACTAGCCTGGGTGGTCCTTGAACTCCTGACCTGAAGTGATCCGCCTGCCTCAGTCTCCCAAAGTGCTGGGATTACAGATGTGAGCCACTGCATCTGGCCGCTCACTTTGACTTTTTTTTTTTTTTTTTTTTTAATAGAGTCTTGCTCTGTCGCCAGGCTGGAGTGCAGTGACATGATCTGGGCTCACTGCAACCTCTGCCTCCTGGGTTCAAGCGATTTCCTGCCTCAGCCTCCTAAGTAGCTGGGACTACAGGCATGCACAACCATGCCCAGCTACTTTTTGTATTTTTAGTAGAGACGGGGTTTCACCATGTTGGCCAGGCTGGTCTCAAACTTCTGACCCCAGGCAATCCACCTGCCTTGGCCTCCCAAAAGTGCTGGGATTACAAGCACCAGCCGCCGCGCCCAGTTGACTCTGCAGAATCCTGAACAGTACAGGAAATCACATGGCAAAGGGCTGAGAATGCTAGCTCATGTCTGCCTTGCTCTTCTTACAGAGTCATCAGTCAGATTCTCATAACAGATAATTAATCTATTAACCTATTAATCTGTGAGTGGACTAATCCATTCATGAGATGAGAGCCCCAGGACCCCGTCACCTCTAAAAGTTCCCCGATTTTGCAATACAGCCACATTGGAGATTAGGTTTCTATTTTCTAATTTATTTTCTATTTAAAAAAAAATTTTTTTTGAGACAGAGTCTCACTCTATTTCCTAGGCTTGAGTGCAGTGGCGCAATCTCAGCTCACTGCAACCTCTACCACCTGGGTTCAAGTGATTCTCATGCCTCAGCCTCCTAAGTAGCTGGGAATACAGGCATGTGCCACCATGCCCAGATAACTTTGTATTTTTAGTAGAGACGAGGTTTCACCATGTTGGTCAGGCTGGTCTTGAACTCCTGACCTCACGTGATCCACATGCCCTGGCCTCCCAAAGTTCTGAGATTATAGGCATAAGCCACTGCGCCCAGCCAGGGATTAAGTTGCGACATGAGTTTCTGAAGGAACAAACATTCAAACCATAGCCATATTTGTCTCCAGTCCTTGGCACGGAGTTCCTAAAACCTTGCAATTTCCTGAGCAATAGGGGCATTAGCAGAATCTTCTGTTCTGACATTTGGTCTTCGATCTTGGTTCCTGACACAGAGATCCTAATCACTAGGAATTTCCTGGGTAATGGGAGCATGTTTTTTTTCTAATGAGGCACCTCTTGGTGGGGTCCCGGATAGGGCGGGTCACCGGAAAGACCAACAGCCCCACTCCGCATCCTCCATGAAGGGGAGAGGGGCTGGAACTTGAGTTAAAAACTGGTCACACCTATGTGATGAAGCCTCCGTAAAAGTCCCTGAACTGTGCGGTTTAGAGAGCTGCCAGGCTGCTGCGCACGTGGAGGAAGCTCCACGCCCCTTCCCTCATACCTTGCCCAGTGCGCCGCTCCCATCTGGACGTTCATTCATATCCTTTGCAATATCTTTTCTAATAAATGGGTAAACATGAGTACAGTGGTTTTCTGAGTTCTGTGAGCCACCCTAGCAAATTATCAAATCCAGGGAGGGCAAATTATAGCCTGTCAGGAACATGGGTCACAGCCTGGGGCTTGTGACTGGCATCTGAAGTAGGGGCAGTCTTGTGGGACTAAGTCCTTAAGCGGTGGGATCTGACTCTAACTCCAGGTAGATAGAGTCAGAATTAACTTAAATTGTAGATCGCCCAGCTGGTGTTGGAGAATGGGTCAGTGTGGGGAAATCTCCACACACATTTTAGCAAGCAGAGAGGAAGTATTCTACGACAAGCATGATTGTGGAAGAGAAAGCAGCTGGCTTTTCCTCCTATACCCCCCTCCAGTGACATAGCAGTAACCTCCGCCCCGCTCTGCATTCCCAGCATTCTTCCCGCTTCATTATTCTCCACGGTACTTCGCTCCTTCTAATCTGGTGTATGAGCGACTTGTTTATTCGGTTCGCTGTTCCTCCCCTCCCACCACCATCGCTGCCACCAGAAGGGAAGCGCTACGAGTCAGGAAGTTTGTCTGTTTTATTTACTTGTTTGTTTATTTATTTATTTCTTGAGATGCGCTCTCACTCTGTCACTTGAGCTGGAGTGCAGCAGTGCTATCTCGGCTCACTGCAACCTTCGCTTCCTGCATTAAAGCGATTCTCCTGTCTTAGCCTCCCGAGTAGCTGGGATTACAGGTGCACGCCACTATGCCCAGCTAATTTTTTGTGTTTTTAGTAGAGGTGGAGTTTCATCATTTGGCCAGGCTGGTCTTGAACTCCTGACCTCATGATTCATTCACCTCAGCCTCCCAAAGTGCTGGGATTACAGGCGTGAGCCTGCCCAGCCTTTATTTTCATTTTTATTATTTTTTGTAAAAACGGAGTGAAACTGTTACCTAGGTTGGTCTCCAGTTTCTAGCCTCAAGCAATCCTCCTCCCTCAGCCTCCCAAAATACTAGGATTACAGGCATGAGCCACTGTACATGGCTGGTTTTGTCTGTTTTATTCACTGATACCCAGAACCTAGAATAGTGGCCAGCACACAGGAACGTTTAGTAAACATACCATGAAAAAGTGAATGTGGAAGCCGTGGCAGGGGTGAGATGGTTAGGGAAGGACGGCCATTTCTGGTGAGGGGATAGCGTGGAGAGCACTAAAGGCAGAAAGAATGTGACATGAGCAGGAAAGGGACATCGGATGAATACAGCTGGAATGAAGGGCAAGGACACAGGGCTGGGCTGCCTGCTCAGGTGTTTGAACTTCAGCCTGAAGGCGAAGAGGAATCATGGAAATGTTGTGAGCTGGTAGAAGGGGATCACAGAGGTGGTGAAATCGATGTTAGCAATTTAGAAAGATCACTCTTGCAGAAAACATCAGTTTCGCGGTGAAGAACTAGCCACAAGAAAGCCATTTGCTTCTCATTTGAGTAATTTTAGCAGCCCTGATGATCAATGATGAGGACCTGGATTTAGTCAGTGGCCGGAGCCATTGAGAGGAAGATTTGAGAGGTATTTCGGCAGTAAAAGCTTTGTAACTTGGTAAACAAACTGGTTGTGAGGTGTGAGGCAGAGCAAGAGGCTAGGATGATAACCAGGCTTCTTGCCTGGGTGGCGTGAGGGATGTGACGCCGTTCACTGAACTCAGGCGTAAGGCAACCGTGCTGCCCGACTACCCATATTCCTGTTACTGGGTCGTGAGGGCCCGGTGGTGATGGCGCACAAAGCCCAAGCCATTCATCACCATTCACCCCGTGTGCCAGCCCAGCTGATGACAGGAAGTATGACCTGAGCGCCATTAGTCAGTCGTCTGTCCTTCATCAGGACAGAGCGAGCCTGTAATAGAAACACTGCTTTAATTTGCCAGCCAGGGCTTTGTGGCTTCTTGCCCCACCTTGACTGCCCTATGAAGCAACCAGAGAAGGAAATTACACATGGATTTCCTTAAAGAGAAGTTCAGATTTGTCTAAGGTTGTAAAGATACAGGCAGCAGGGGTCATCACCACCACCATCTGCCATGACAACTAATACGTCCACAATGCACAGTGCCCTTGAGGTGCTGCTCTACGCCTCTGCCTTCCTGAGATCTTGTCCCGTAATTGAATGACGAGGGGAGTGATGAGGAGGACCCTCGGCTAACCAGCCTGGTGAACACTGAAGTCAATGATCACAGCAGTCAGATCACCCTTCCTGCTAAGTTCAAGCTATCTGAAGTCCCTTCCAGGATGGGAATGAGGCAGGCTGCAGGATGTGGAGCCCAAGAGCAGCATCCGAGAAAAGAGTCTGCGGCAGCTTTCGCTTGTCTGAGGGAACGGGCCGATGGGAGACAACAGGGTCTGAAGCAAAGACCGTAAGCAGAGGTAGCAAGAGGGAGCAGCTGCGTTCAGCAGAGCGGACGGGAAGCTTCCGCAGCTTATGTGACAATGGCCCTGCAGTTTATGGAATGGAGGCGGTAGGGAATAGCGATAATGGGGGTGAGGATTTAAGTACATGCACTGTGGGAGGCAGAAGGTTTGCATTCATTCATTTTAAAGCCTTTAATGCGTATCTACGTGCACACGGAATAATAGGTAGCCATATAAGATTGTCACGTGAACAAATAAACAGCTCATTAGAGGCTGGTGCAGCTGGAGGTGGCTTCTATCACATGTGTAACATCTAATGAAGTGCTACGCCTAATTGGAAGAGTAACATATAATTTTTTAAATGCTGATGCTAAAGATGAGACGTTTAAGTACGCATTATTTGATGTTAAGACTTTGCCCCATGACTTTGAAATAGCTAAGTTTCTTGGTCATCAACTGACCCTACCGTAAATTTCAATGAATGAATCAAGTCAGGAGGCCCACCTTCATAATAAATATCTTTTAAATGATAATTG
This sequence comes from Aotus nancymaae, assembly GCF_030222135.1. Taxonomy (NCBI): domain Eukaryota; kingdom Metazoa; phylum Chordata; class Mammalia; order Primates; family Aotidae; genus Aotus; species Aotus nancymaae. The sequence goes on along the minus strand of NW_026988445.1, from coordinate 30,979,164 downwards.
AAATCAAACATTTTTGAGCTCAAAAGACTTTCATAGATTCTTTACTTTTACAGCTATTTGTACCCTGCCTTGTGTTGCTTTTGGTTTTTGTCTGTTTGAGACAGGGTCTGACTCTTGTCACCCAGGCTGGAGTGCAGTGGCATGATCTCAACCAGCCTGGGCGCAGGTGATCCTCCCACCGCAGCCTCCCAAGTAGCTGGGACTACAGGTGAGCACCACCATCCTCAGCTAATTTTTGTATTTTTGTGAAGACAGGTTTTGCCATGTTGCCCAGGCTGGTCTCGAACTCCTGGGCTCAAGGGAGGCCTCCCAAAGTGCTGGGATTACAGGTGAAAGCCAACATGCCTGGCCTGTACCATTCTTTCAAGGATAGATAGCTGTCCTGAGCTATTAAGAAATTATTTGAATTTGTATACAGAAATGAAGGAAAGAACCTGTTGCATGGCCAAGTGGGTCTTGTGTAACCTCGTCATTCTGAATGTAGAGAAATGGTTCCCCGGGGCGTATACAGAGAGAGCACGCAGTAGTGTTCCATGCTACTGCACAGGACCAACTCGTCTATGGTTCTCCGGGGCGTATACAGAGAGAGCACGCGGTAGTGTTCCACGCTACTGCACAGGACCAACTCGTCTATGGTTCTCCGGGGCGTATACAGAGAGAGCACGCGGTAGTGTTCCATGCTACTGCACAGTACCAACTCGTCTATGGTTCTCCGGGGCGTATACAGAGAGAGCACGCGGTAGTGTTCCATGCTACTGCACAGTACCAACTTGTCTTTACTTCTACGTGTATGGCAAACAGCACTGGGGAAATCAGCAAGCCACCCCCAGAAACCCACCATATATAATACACATTTTTCCCAAAACTGCAATCGTATCAGTCTGCTTGAGTACAGCAAAACGCATCGAGGTTTCCGGGAAGTCTTAGGGTGGCCGTGTTGTTCACTCTGTAAACACGTTAGTGTTCCACATTAAACTATGGTTCCCTTTTTGCTGATATGTTTACAATTTCTTTGAACAGAAAAGAGGAAGTATTACAATGTGAGAAAGTTTCCTTAGATAATGATATGGCAAAATATTCGAAATCTGACAGGAAAAGCAAGCAATTATGAGTAAATTCTTCATGCAGCTTCTCAGCTGCGTTTTTCAATGACATTATTTCCAGGAATACTCTGTGAAATGTATAATCTAACATACTTAGAGGAATTGAGGTTCAATGAAATTGACTACTGCATGAAGACAGCAACCTACCAAAATATCTAACTACAGTTATGAAAATTCATGCATTGCTATGAAGCTAATGGATCAAAACCACTGGAGAGCTTTTGCTTCTGAGGAAAACTGTCCACTTTCACCACTTCAGAACTGCCACTGAGAGGGAGAATTGAGAACATCCAGCTGCTAACTTCTTGTCTTATTGGCGCAGAACGTGGCACATCGTAAGAAAAGGTTACAAGCTCAATAGTCTAGGTTCTAATAACATGCCCATTTGGGGCTTCTCTAGAATAAGCAGATAGCATGTTTTCAACATTTAAATGCTTCTTTCAGAAGAGAGAATATACATATACATATGAGACAGGGTCTCACTCTGTCACCCAGGCTTGAGTGCAGTCCAGTGGTCAGAACATAACTCTGCAGTTTCAAACCCCTGGGCTCGTGCAACCCCCTGCCTCACTCTCCCAAGTAGCTGGGACTACATGTACACGCCCAGCTACTTTTTAATTTTTTTGTAAAGACAGGGTCTTGGTGTGTTTCCCAGGCTTGTCTCAAACTCCCGGCTTCAAGCAATCCCACTTTGGCCTCCCAAAGCGCTGGGATTACAGGCATGAGCCAATGCACCTGGCCAAGATACAGTATCTGATTCGCTGACATCTGAGGAGACTGATGATAGTTTACAGTACATTTCCTCTTTCCCACTAGTGACACTCGATTTTGTAAATCAATAGCAAACATACCTTCCTCCTTAGAGGATTTCACTGTCCCAACGTGTTACTATGGCTGCGTCACAAATTACCCCAAAATGGGGTGGCTGAATGCATTACGTCATGTAGTGTCTCTCACTGTTTCCATGGTAACAAACTCAGACCAGGCGTAGAATGGACAGCTGATTTCTGACCTACATTGTCAGGGGTATCAGCTGGAAGACTCAAAGGCTGGGCCCTGGCGTCTGAGGGATCATTCACTCACGATCGTGACAGCTGATGCTTGCTCGTGGCTGGGGACTAGGTGAGGATGTCAGCCAGAATCTCCTCACTAGACCTCTCTCGGTGGCCTGGGTCTCCTTACTATGTGATGGCTGAGTTCTAAGGGTAAGCATCCCAAGAGAGAGAAAAAAATAAATGGAGCTTGCTTTGTTTTTATGACCTAGCCTTCAAAGTCACATATTTTGTGACTTTTTGCCAAATTTTAATGCTTGGGACAATCACAAGACAAGTCCCTGCCTAGATTCAAAGAAAAGAAACATAGATCCCACCTCTGTGGTAGAAGCGTCAGGCTCACAGGATAAGCACATAGGATGCATGTAGGGCTAAACACACAGGTGCAACCATACTTAGAAAACGCAGGGCTGGGCGTGGTGGCTCCTGTCTGTAGTACCAGGAGTTCGGGACCAGCCTGGACAACATGGCATAACCTGTCTCTACCAAAAATACAAAACATGACCCAGGCGCGGTGGTGTGCACCTGTAATCCCAGTTCCTTGGGAGGCTGATGTCAGAGAATCACCTGAGCCCAGGAGGTCGAGACTGCAGTGAGCTGAGATCATGCCACTGCACTCCAGCCTGGGCGACCTGAGTGAGACTCTGTCTCAACACCCGCCCCCTAAAAAAACAAAAAAGAAATCTGCCGCAATGTGTTTCTAGAAAGGTGTTGGAGATTCATGTCATAGTTGCTATGTAATTTGAATTTTAATATATTTTATTATAAATATCTACTTACATGGAAAATTTAGAAACAGATGAAAAGAAAAGAATAGTCCAATATAGTCCTACCACCCAAGTTAACCAAAATTAGAGAAGATTCAAGTTTTCATGTCGTCATCTGTGCTGTTTTCTGCTGCGGTTTCTCCCGCTGCCTGTGATCCCCAATTTTTTTTTTTTTTTTTTTTTTTTTTTTTTGAGACGGAGTTTCACTCGTTACCCAGGCTGGAGTGCAATGGCGCGATCTCGGCTCACCGCAACCTCCGCCTCCTGGGTTCAGGCAATTCTCCTGCCTCAGCCTCCTGAGTAGCTGGGATTACAGGCACGCGCCACCATGCCCAGCTAATTTTTTGTGTTAGTAGAGACGGGGTTTCACCATGTTGACCAGGATGGTCTCGATCTCTTGACCTCGTGATCCACCCGCCTCGGCCTCCCAAAGTGCTGGGATTACAGGCTTGAGCCACCGCGCCCGGCCATCCCCAATTTTTAATGAAAAGCTTGAGAGAGTAGTACAAAGAGTACCATTTATTCTCCATATAGATTCAGTTCATATTAACATTTTATTAATTCAATATTTGCTTTATCTCTTTTTTTCTTACTGAACCAATAGACAGTTCATTTCACATATCATGATGCCGCCTGTAAATATTGCAATTTCAGCATGCATCTCCTAAGAATAAGGACATTATCCTGAATAATCACAGCAATATTATCATCTTAAAAAATAGGCCCAGCACAGTGGCTCATGCCTGTAATCCCAGCACTTTAGGAGGCCAAGGCGGGAGGATCACTTGAGTCTAGAGTTCAATACTAGCTTGGGCAATATAGCAAGTCCACATCTATACAAAAATAAGAATAAAAAATAACAGTAATAGTTTCATGATACCTAATAATATAGAATGGGCAATTATCTCATGACCTTTTTTTTTTTGGAGGCAGAGTCTCACTCTGTCCCCCAGGCTGGAGTGCAATGGTGTGATCTCGGCTCACTGCAACCTCTGCCTCCTGGGTTCAAGTGATTCTCCTGCCTCCACCTCCTGAGTAGCTGGGATTACAGGTGCACACCGCAATGCCCGGCTAATTTTTGTGTTTTTAGTAGAGACGGAGTTTCATCATTTTTGCCAGGCTGGTCTCGAACTCCTGACCTCAAGTGATCCACCTGCCTTGGCCTCCCAAAGTACTGGGATTACAGGCATGAGCCACAGCACCCAGCCCCCATGACTATCTTTTATGGATTTTTTAAAAATAATGATCCAATCAAAGTGAATATCTGGCAAAGTGAATATGTGGGCATCTCTCGTTAATTTCCTGATCTGGCCTCAGTACCTACATCTGTCAAATAAGGGGTTAGTGATGAGATCCTCATCTGCCCGTGGAGCTCTTGTGAGCATCATACTCACTTTCTTCAGCTGAGACTTATGGAACACCTTCTGTGTGCTGGCCACTGTCTGGAAGACAGTAGTACTCTTAGGAGCTCACATTCGAGAGAGATAGTGGAAAGGAATGGACTTTGAAAAGTTAACATTGCTAGGTAAATATAGGGGGTTGTCCTTTTAGGCTAAAGGATTAAAGCAAATCTTGGGGAAAAAAACTCTTGTATGCAAGAAAATGGATTTAGATTAAAATTAAATTAGTTCTGTTCCTTTGGGAGGCCAAGGCAGGTGGATCATGAGGTCAGGAGATCGAGACCATCCTGGCTAACATGGTAACACCCTATCTCTCCTAAATATACAAAAAAAATATAGCTGGGTGTGGTGGCATGCACCTATAGTCCTAGCTACTCAGGAGGCTGAGGGAGGAGAATCACTTGAACCCAGGAGGCAGAGGTTGCAGTGAGCTGTGATCACACCACTGCACTCCAGCCTGGACAACAGAGTGAGACTCCATCTCAAAAAAAAAAAAAAATTAGTTTTGTTCCGTTCTGTGTAGGTGTTTGTTTACAAGCTCAATGAGATTAGCAATACTGAATAGAATGATGATTTTAGAGTTTAGATTATACCCAAACACTGTAGAAGAGCTTCTTCTCTTAATTAAATAAAATTCGGTATATACATTTTGTCGCATAGTACAGTTAAGCACCACATAATGGCATTTCAGTCAGTGATGGACCACATATGACAGTGATCCTCTAAGATTATAATGGAGCTGGCCAGGCGCGGCGGCTCACACCTGTAATCCCAGCACTTTGGGAGGCCGAGGTGGGTGGATCACCTGAGGTCAGGATTTCAAGACCAGCCTGGCCATCATGGTGAAACCCCATCTTATTCATTAAAAAAAAAAAAAAAAAGATTATAGTGGAGTTGAAAAACTTCTATCACAAATACTTACCGTTGTGTTGCTATTTCCTTACCGTATTCAGTACAGAAACACACTGTGCAGTTTGTAGACTAGGAGCAACAGGCTTGTGTTGGTCTATTTTCATACTGCTATGAAGAAATACCCAGGACTGGGTAATTTATAAAGAAAAAGAGGTTTAATGGACTCACAGTTTCACACGGCTGGGGAGGCCTCACAATCATGGTGGAGCAAAGGCACGTTTTACACGGCAGCAGGCAAGACAGAGCATGTGCAGACTTAATCACCACCATGAGAACAGCATGGGAAAAACTCACCCCTATGATTCAATTACCTCCCACCAGTCCCTCCCATGACACATGGGGATTATGGAAGCTACAATTCAAGATGAGATTTGGGTGGGGACACAGCCACACCTTCTCAAGGCTCTACCCTGTAGCCTAGGTGTATATAGTAGGTTATACTACATGGATCTGTGTAAGTACACTCTATGATGATCTCACAATGACAAAATCATCTAACCACATATTTCTCAGAATGTATCCTGAGATGACTGTATTTAATTTTTATTTTCTCAGTTATGATTTTCCCAAAAACTTAGCAAGAAAACCTCATAAGAATACAGAGCTTGTGAGTCAAAGTTTCAAGCTGGAAGTGGCCTGAGAGATCATCTAATCCAGATTCCACATTTTTACAGATGATCTGATCAGTGATCATTTTACTGGAATTTGCATGACACTTAAGGCTCTAGACACACATGGTTTCCATATATAGAAGCCCAATTTCAAATCCTGCACATTAGATAAGACACTCAGAATCTTGTTATTCTGATCTTTATTCTTCATCTTCCAGTTACATGGATTTTCTTGACTGTCTTGTGAGAGCTGAAGTAATAGTATCACCTTTGTGGAATGTGACTGCCAGTCTGTGGATCAATCTTAGGCCACTGGGAGGTTGGTGGATCTTCTCCAGCAGTATGGGCTGAACACAAGCAAAGCTGAGTCTACGATCAGTTTGGACCCTTTCCTCTGGAACAGCTGGCAGGCATTGCTTGTTCCTGTCTTTGGCTTTCAACTGCTGGGCAATGTGGTTGGGGAGTATGTGCCAATACTTGGGGCTTTATTCTTCTGGTTTAACAGTTTTTGTTGCTGTTGGCTCTCAGGACAAGCTCCTTCTGTAGCTTCAGGGTTGGCCTGATTGGCAAGACAGTCTGTCCAGTCGAGGACGGACTGACGTCATTTGTCCATGCATGTGCCAGTTTCCTTGTGCTCAGAAACAGTTAGTTTAAGGATGGCAAAACAGAATACTTCAGGATTTATGATAATACGAATGGCCATTCTCTAGGGCACCTGTGAGTCTTAGCAGAGTCCCAAGCTCTGCACTTACCCTGAGTGTTTTAGGCTTCTTTGTTTTTTGTTTTGTTTTTGTTTTTGTTTTTTTGCTTGTTTGTTTTTTGAGACAGAGTCTCGCTCTGTCGCCCAGGCTGGAATGCAGTGGGATGATCTCAGCTCACTGCAACCTTCACCTCCTGGGGTCAAGCGATTCTCTTGCCTCAGCCTGCTGAATAGCTGAGATTACAGGTGCCCGCCACCACGCCCAGCTAATTTTTGTATTTTAGTAGAGATGGAGTTTCACCATGTTGGTCAGACTGGTCTCAAACTCCTCACCTCAGGTGATCCTCCTGCCTCAGCCTCCCAAAGTGCTGGGATTACAGATGTCAGCCACTGCACCTGGCCAACACGCAACAGTTTCTAAAAAGAAGTTGCTGAACACTGTTGAGAAATAAAAGATGAATTAAACATGGAGAATAAAGAAAGCATAATACCAGCATGCTGGCATGCACCTGTAACCCAGCTGCTCAGGAGGCTGAGGAGGGAGGATCACTTGAGCTCGGGAGTTCAAGCTTGCAGTAAGCTATGATTGCATCACTGTACTCCAGTCTGGGCAACAGAGTGAGATCCTGCCTCAAAAAAAAAAAAAAAAGAAGAAGAACAAGAAGCATAAAATTATTTATTCTAATCATTCATTCAACAAATACTTATTGAATACCTACTATGTGCTGGAGATATGAACTGTGAACAAAACTTTATAGAAAGCTTATAGTTTTTAATATCCTCTGTCTGCTTAAGGAGGAAAACAACTTGCAAAATATAAGGAGACATAAGATAAATAAAAATGTTTAGGGCCAGGCGCGGTGGCTCACGCCTGTAATCTCAGCACTTTGGGAGGCCGAGGCGTGTGGATCACGAGGTCAAGAGATCGAGACCATCCTGGTCAACATGGTGAAACCCCGTCTCTACTAAAAATACAAAAAAAAAATTAGCTGGGCACGGTGGCATGTGCCTGTAATCCCAGCTACTCAGGAGGCTGAGGCAGGAGAATCGCCTGAACCCAGGAGGCGGAGGTTGCGGTGAGCCGAGATCGCGCCATTGCACTCCAGCAGCCTGGGTAACAAGAGCGAAACTCCGTCTCAAAAAAAAAAAAAATGTTTAAATCACCTGTGCAAAATACAAAGGACACAGAAGAAAAATTGAAAATTATCATCTGTGGTCCCTGTTTTCACAGACCTTCCTCTCTGGTGGTAGGAGTGGTACGTGGGGGCTGGGCACGGTGGCTCATGCCTGTAATCCCAGCACTTTGGGAGGCTGAGGCAGGCAGATCACTTGAGCCGAAGAGTTTGAGACCAGCCTGGGCAACAAGGCAATATCCTGCCTCTACTGCAAATACAAAACACACAGCCAGATGTGGTAACGTACGACTACAGTCCCAGCTACTGCAAATACAAAACACACAGCCAGATGTGGTAACGTACGACTATAGTCCCAGCTACTGCAAATACAAAACACACAGCCAGATGTGGTAACGTACGACTATAGTCCCAGCTACCCAGGAAGTTGAGGTGGGAGAATCACCTGAGCCTGGGAGGTCAAAGCTGCAGTGAGCCAAGATCGCGCCACTGCCCTCCAGCCTGGGCGACGCAGCAAGACCCTGACAAAAAATACAGTGATACTCGGGGAGCCAGACAGTAAACAAATAAAGACCAAATGGCGGTATGAAGACAAAGCGGGGCGAGAGGGTAAATGGGGGAGGTGCGCTTTAGGTAGACGGGTCCCAGAAACCTCTTTGACAAAGAGTAGTGGGCTCATTCTATTCCTCTCTAGTCCCAAAGGGCTGGCCCAACCTTGCCAGTGCCTGGGTTACCAGGTCTCAGCAGTTCCCACAGAAAGGATCCTCCACCAGAAACTGGGTTTCCTGACAGCGTGGATCCTTGCAGCTAAGGACCAGGGCCTCTGTGGCTGACCTGCTCCAGTCTCTGGTCTAGGAGCTTGTAATAGTCTCCTAAGGCTGCTGTAACAAAACACCACAAACCGTGTCCCTTCAAACATCAGAAATGGATTCCCTCAGTTCTGGAGCTCACAGTCTGAAATCAAGGTGTCAGCAGGGCCTGGCTTTCCCAAGGCCCTGGGGAGAAGCCCTTCCTCCCTTGTCCAGCTGGCAGCCCCAGACACTCCATGGCTTGTGGCAGCATCACTCCCACCTCCAGCGCCTTTGACACGGCCAAAGTGTGTCAGTGCCTCTGTTTTCTCTTCTTCTTTTGTGTTTGTTTGTTTGTTTTAGAGACAGAGTCTTGCTCTGTCACCCAAGCTGGAGTGCAGTGGCGCAATCTCAGCTCACTGCAACCTCTGCCTCCCGGGTTAAAGCAATTCTCCTGCCTCAGCCTCCTGAGTAGCTGAGATTACAGGTGCCCACCACCATGCCTGGCTACTTTTTGTATTTTTAGTAGGGATGGTGTTTCACCATCTTGGCCAGGCTGGTCTTGAACTCCTGACTCATGACCCACCCACGTCCCAAAGTTCTGGGATTACAGATGTGAGCCATTGCTACCGGCCTGTTTTCCCTTCTTACTGGATTAGGACCCACCCGATTCCAGTATGATGACTTAACTAATTGCACTTGCAATGATTCTTTTTTCCAAAAAGGTCCCATTTTGAAATACTGGGGGTTAGGGCTTCAACATATCTCTCTGGGGAACACAGTTCAGCCCGTAACAGAGCCCAACAGTCTAAGCCCAAGGGCCAGGGTGAGTTCTACAATGACACAGCACACATACTGTGGGCGTCTCAGTCCCTCCATTTGAGACCAACTACATGACATCAGTTAAACTGAGTGAAAAGCACAACATTCCAGCACCATGAATTGCACGCATTCTGTGACAAAAGGGACACAAAGCCACACCTTTGGTTTATTACTAACTATATATTATTTGGTAGGAAGTAAGTGGACGTGACTTTGGGGAAACAAGGCGCACCTGTTCAACGTTGTTCCATTTGGAGTGATCATAAGAACGGCTCAGACTTCCTGAGTACTTGCCAGGTGCCAAGTGCTGTTTTAAGTGTTTTACATGTTTATTCATTTAACTTTTGCAATAATCCTAGGAGGATAAAACTACTGTCTTTTTGCATTTTACAAATGAAGAAACTGAGACGTAGACTGGTCGAGTACCCTGTCCAAAGCCGCACAACTAGGACGGGGCGGAGCCAGGAGAGCAATGAAATGTTAACAGCTTTACAAATCCCTGTAATTACCATCTGTTTCTATATTGGGTGGATTATCTTTAAAGGATTCCATATAATCAACAAGAATGGCAAATCTGAATCTTTTTAGTAATTTTTTTGTGCGGGGAGGACTGAGTCTCATTCTGTCACCAGGCTGGAGTGCAGCGGCATGATCTCAGCTCACTGCGACCTCTCCCTCCTGGGTTCAAGCGATTCTCCTGCCTCAGCCTGTTGAGTAGCTGAGATTACAGGCATGTGCCGCCACACACAGCTAATTCTTGTATTTTTAGTAGAGACAGGGTTTCACCATGTCGGTCAAGCTGGTCTAGAACTTCTGACCTCATGATCCGCTCGCCTAGGCCTCCCAAAGTGCTGAGATTACAGGCGTGAGCCACTGTGCCTGGCCTCAGTAATAATTTTTAAAACATTTGAGAGCCCATCCTAGTTGTAAATCCAAGCACAGTCCCTGGTCACAAGCACACACCAACTTTGTCTTTCTCCCAAAAACTCACAAATTATGAAATTAAGCAAAAGCAGGAGGGAACCAGATAAAAGCGAGGAAACATATTCTTTTTTTAATCCATAGACTCTTGTGAATGACATCAGGAGCTCATTAACTCATTTGGCTTTCAGTAACTGAAGCCTAATGTATGATTTCAGTACAATAAGATTTTATTTCGTAAAATGGGGCACACAGCCACTTTCAAAATAGACACACAAATGTCATCTCTTCTGTGGCATAAGATAATCAAAATATTACATAAGCAGTAAATCTGAAGCTGAATTAATTCCTTACACATTTTCCTGCTACAAAATGTCACTTTTATACATTTATATTTAAAGACACATACAAAATTGTTAGTATGCAATTGATAATTATACTATGTAATAGAGAAGTAGTCTTTTCCATTTGTCTGCAAAATAAAAAAATAACATCTCAAAAAGTCGCATTGACCCAACCTCAATAGCAAGAAGGTATGTGAAAGTAAGGGACCTTTGATGAGATCTGAAAATCAGTTGCTTTTGGGAAGCTGTAAGAACAAGAACACGCAGCTCAGTCAGGAAGGAGAACCCATGGTTCAAGAAACAGAGTTTTTCTGTTTGTTTTTTTGTTTTGTTTTGTGTTGTTTTTTGAGATGGGGTCTTGCTCTGTTGCCCAGGCTGGAGTGCAGTAGTGCAATCCTGGCTCACTGCAACCTCTGCCTCCCTGGTTCAAGTGATTCTCCTGCCTCAGCCCCTCAAGTAGCTGGGACCACAGCATGCCCTGCCATGCCCAATTAATTTTTGTATTTTTAGTACAGATGGGCTTTTGCCATGTTGGCCAGGCTGGTCTCGAACTCCTGACCTCAGACGATCTGCCTGCCTCATCCTCCCAAAGTGCTAGGGTTACAGATGTGAGCCACCGCGCCCAGCCGAAGAGATAAAGCTCTTTAGGAGATATTAGTCTCACTAGATCGAACATAAATTGGATTGAGCCAGAGCTAAAACTTCTACCTGCCTCTCACAGAATTAACTTAAAAAGAAAATACTATAATATGGGTATTCCTATTTTCATTTTTACCAGCAGGGTCCTTCTGTGTCTTTACTCCTATCTTTAATTATTTTCTGGAGTTCTGGAGTTGCTGTTACCGTCGGAAAAGTTTTGCGTGTGGTAGCTGTTTCCCTAAACATCATGCAAATATTTTTGAAAGCATCCTCAATCCCGCCGAAGTGCAAAAAAAGAAGCTAGTGTTCATTGATCACTTCCTGAATATCTGGCAGTATTCTAGGTATTTTACATAGGGTATGTAATTTTGTTCTCAGAACAACTCTGTGAGGCAGGTGCTATTATTATTCCAATTTACAGATGAGGAAATGATGCTTAGAGAGAGAGGCAAGGCTTTGCGTCTTCGGAGTGATGCAGTCAAGGGCAGGGTATAAAGCCCTCAGCCTCTCACCTCTCTTGTCTTCTATCAGCCTGTTGCTGGTTTTAAACTTGCCTGAAAAGTTTGCTCTTAGTGCGAAATTCTGCAACCTAGACACACAAAAACAACTGTTTATTGCACCGCATCGTGCCAGGCACTTTTCATGTGTCACCATTAATTTAATCTCTATAGTAGCAGCCCTAGGAAGGTTATAATGTCTTCCAATTTTATTGCTAAGGAGCCTGGGACAGAATGTAAATCAAGGCACGGTTTCCTTCATTGAGGAAGTCTGAGTTTGGCAAAAAAGAGTCAGCCAAATTAAGTAGCGTGTTGAGTGACGTGGGTAGTTTTCTTTTCTGGTACAATCTCCTTATCTCCTTGCAGACCTGTTCAGGCAGTTGGGAACCATACTTGGAGTGGCACTGGCTTAGAAAAGGTCCACCACGTCACGCACCTCCTCACAGGTAATGCGTGGTGCAGAAAGAATTCCAACCAAACTGTGCTGTTTCCCAAAACCGCATTATCTTCCCAGTATCGAGGCATGAAATCATTCCTCACGGCCGCAGCTAACAGCTCTGCAGAATTTACCCCTGCCACAGGGCTTTTCTTGTCGCTTTCCTTGCAATAATTTTGCACTGTATATGTTATATTAGAAAAGCAATAGCTATTTGTTTAAGTGTCCCATTAGATTTATAGAAGGCTGTGACACTGGTACATGGTAATTCATGGAGGGGTGAGCAAGAAATTAAGCCGGGCGCGGGGGCTCCCGCCTGTGATCCCAGCACTCTGGGAGGCCGAGGCGGCGGATCACCTGAGGTCGGGAGTTCTAGACAAGCCTGACCAACATGGTGAAAACCCGTCTCTATTAAAAATACAAAAATTAGCCGGGTGTGGTGGCGCATGCCTGTAATCCCAGCTACTTGGGAGGCTGAGTGAGGCAGGGGAATTGCTTGAACCCAGGAGGCACAGGTTGTGGTGAGCCGAGATTGCGCCATTGCACTCCAGCCTGGGCAACAAGAGTGAAACTCCGTCTCAAAAAATCAAAAATAAAGTAAGGGATAAAATTGTCTGAAAATAAAAGAAATGATGTCTGTACACATTATGGATAGACTTACCCATCAGCAGGGTTAAATCGAGAGATTGTGTGAATAAACGTGTGGGTGGATTCCTGGAAACACCCAATATAGCACTCACAGCGTCCTGGAAACGATGCCAGGGAGAAAAGCCTCACTGCAGTTTCATCAGCAAAACCCGATCTGTTGTACTGTGCTGTGTGGATTGACTTTGGGCTTAGAATGGCAGTAGCAAAGCTTGTGTGGGGAAGGAAGTCGGAGACCCAGAGTTGGCTGTGTCTGTCTAGAACAGACTGTTCTCTGTCGAGAGGCAATTTTGAGTCAGCAGGCTTCCCAAACCTGGGAGAAATATCCCTCAAAACAACACGCCGAGCCATGCGCAGTGGTGCATGCCAGGAGTCCTCCCTTCTCAAGAGGCTGAGGCAGGGGACCGTTTGAGCCCAGGAGTGTGGGGCTGTAGGGAACCGTGACAGTGCGTGTCAACAGCCACTGTACTGTGATTCGCCTGTGTTTTGTTTCCTGTCTAATTGATGTTTTAAAGTGGGCATGATCATAGATTGTATTGTGTTTGCAGTTGTGTCATACGGTAATTTCTTTTCTTCTAAAGAAGAAGAGAGACAGGAACGGAGGAAACCCTGCTGGTTGTCTGTCTAAGTTTACCAAAAACTAAACATGATTTTGAGCAAAAATCTTCCCATTGAAACAAGATGGATTAGGTCATTTTTTTTTTTTAGACAGAGTTTTGCTCTTGTCGCCCAGGCTGGAGTGCAATGGCACGATCTCAGCTCACCACAACCTCTGCCTCCCGGGTTCTACCAATTCCCCTGCCTCAGCTCCCGAGTAGCTGGGATTACAGGCATGAGCCACCACGCCTGCTGGAATAGGGAATTCTTACGGGCCTTTCTGACTCTGATAATCTATAATTTATATATGAAATTATACATTAGGTTGACTAACATTTAAAATCAAATGACCAGCAACTCAAAAGAAAAATCATAATACAGTGGTAGAATATAGCCTGCATTTATGTAGAATAATTAATCAAAAACAATGGAGAAATGTCTTCCACACTATTACAGTTTGTTGCACATCAGATAACTTTTTGAAGCCATGTAACTAAGAACAATGTTTGCTATTGCACATACTTAGTAGCAGTTCAGTTTACTATGTGTTTTCACACATAATCCTTACAATGGATAAAGAAACTGAGGCTCGGATAGTTTAAGGTCTTTATCTATGGATGCACAAATTGCACAGGATAGCATCAGAGATCAAAATTCAAATTTACATATTTTTTGCCCTAATTCAGGACTTTTTATACTTCAATACACTGCTTCCCGGCCGGGTTTGGTGGCTCACATCTGTAATCCTTGTGCTTTGGGAGGCTGAGGTGGGAGGATCACTTGAGGCCAGGAGTACGAGACCAGCCTGGGCAACATCGTGAATGTTTGCCTCTAAAAAAAAGTTTTTAGCTGGGCGCACTGGCTCATGCCGGTAATCTCAGCACTTTGGGAGGCTGAGGCAGGCGGATCACCTGCGGTTGGGAGAAAGACTCTGTCTCCAAAAAAAAAATTAGCCAGGTGTGTTGGCACATACCTGAGGTCCTAGCTGCTCAGGAGGCTGAGGTGGGAGGATCACTTGAGCCTGGGAGTCTAAGGTGACCGTGAGCTACGACAGAGCCAGCCTGGACAACAGAGCAAGATCCTAAATCTAAAAAGAAGAAAAAAGCACTGCTTCTCAAAGTGTTTAATATTTTCAAGGAAAGTATCAAGAGAATACTGCTTTTAAATAATGTGCTGGCTGGGTGTGGTGGCTCATGCCTGTAATCCCAGCACTTTGAGAGGTCGAGGCAGGTGGATCACCTGAGGTCAGGAGTTCAAGACCAGCCTGGCCAACCAACATGGTAATACCCTGTCTCTACTAAAAGTACAAAATTAGCTGGGTGTGGTGGCATATGCCTGTAATGCCAGCTACTCAGGAGGCTGAGGCAGGAGAATCACTGTTTTTAAAAAATAAATAAGATTTATAAAAAGAAAAAATAATAACGTTTTCATTTAATTTATGTTGTTTTGATCGCTTTACTAAGGGACACAGACACCGGGCTTCTTAAGCTGTGCCTTAAATAACGCCTGCCCCCAATATTCAATAAATATTTGATGGATGAACAAGTGAACAAATAAATAAATGATAAGAAACTGAAACTAAGTAAAAACAAAATACTACCTTAGAATCATGATTTAGGTTGGGCGTGCTGGCTCATGCCTGTAATCTCAGCACTTTGGGAGGCCGAGGTGGGTGGATCACTTGAGGTCAGGAGTTCAAAACCAGCCTGGCCAACATGGTGAAACCCCATCTCTACTAAAAATACAAAAATTAACCAGCGTGGTGGCATGTGCCTGTAATTCCAGCTACTCGGGAGGCTGAGGCAGGAGAATCGCTTGAACCCGGGAGGCGGACGGTCAGTGAACTAGGATTGTGCCACTGCACTCCAGCCTGGGAGACAGAGTGAGACCCTGTGTCAAAAAAAAAAAAAAAAAAAAGACTCATGATTTAGAGTTTTAACCATGTAATTGTAGTTTCATTAAAGTTCTTTATTGTTTTATACACTAATTATGTGGTCTGCTGATACATAATTCATTTCTAAATCCTAAAGATCTTTGACTTATTTTCAGAAGAGTGCTCTAGGGTATACCAAATTTTAACATTTCATTGCTGGCTCTCCATGTATGGCATCCTAGTTAACACCTTGTGTTTTTTTTTTTGTTTTTTTTTTTTGAGACGGAGTTTCACTCTTGTTACCCAGGCTGGAGTGCAATGGCGCGATCTTGGCTCACCGCAACCTCCACCTCCTGGGTTCAGGCAATTCTCCTGCCTCAGCCTCCTGAGTAGCTGGGATTACAGGCACACGCCACCATGCCCAGCTAATTTTTTGTATTTTTAGTAGAGACGGGGTTTCACCATGTTGACCAGGATGGTCTCGATCTCTTGACCTCGTGATCCACCCGCCTCGGCCTCCCAAAGTGCTGGGATTATAGGCGTGAGCCACCGCGCCCGGCCACATCTTGTTTTAATTTTGGTCTGTATACCATGACTCATGCCTGTGATTTCTTTGCTTTGGGAGGCCAAGGCAGGAGGACTACTTGAGGCCAGGAGTTCAAAACCAGCTTGGGCAACATAATGAGACCCATCACTACAAAAAAATGAAAATACATACAAATTAAAAAGAATTTTTTTCAGAAAGAGCGTATAATGAAAAGTTGATAGTACATCACCTACGTTTTTGTCTAATCAAAACCAACAAATCTACCCAAAGTTTATTAAGAACTATCTAGAGGACTCAAGAAGAAGTAAAGATCAGAAAAGGCAAAATCGAAACAAAACAAATTATATTGTTCTACCTGGGACAGTAGAGTTTAAACCAAGTAGAGATAGTGTTCTGACTTGCAATTTAAAATGCCCTGAAAATGTAAAACACCATGCAAACACCGTAATTAAAATAAGACATGTAAGCTCAACAGGATTAAAATAAATTCACCAGGCTGGTTGTGGTGGCTCTCGCCTGTAATCCCAGCGCTTTGGGAGGCCGAGGTGGGTGGATCACCTGAAGTCAGGAGTTCAAGAGCAGCCTGGCCAACTTGGTGAAACCCGTCTCTACTAAGAATGTAAAAATTAGCCAGGTGCAGCAGTGCACACCTGTAATCCCAGCTACTCAGGAGGCTGAGGCGGGAGAATCGCTTGAACCTGGGAGATGGAGGTTGCGGTGAGCCGAGTAGCGCCACTGTACTCCAGCCTGGGCTACAGAGTGAGACTCTGTCTCAAGAAAACCAAAGAAAAGAAAAATAAAAGCAAATAAATTCACCAAACAAAATAAGGCGGGGAATCTAATAAACATGGCACAAAGCATTTGCTAACACGGGTGATTATTCACTCAATAGCACGTCGGACTTGACTGTCCCCATTTCCCTCACTCTCTACTACAGAAGCAACTTTTCTCACCTGGGTTTCCTCAGAGGCAGGGAGCTTCAGGCAACTCATGGGCAATACGTGCAATCGCATTGACTGAAAGGAGCTTGTAACTGTCTCGTGCCCTCTGGAATCTACCATGACAATGCTAGCAGGCAAGCATGAGCCTTGAGGTAAAGGCTGCAAATCCACAGAACACGCGACGATATCTGAGTACACAGCTTCTAGTCAGCAATCGCAGTACAGTCACATGCTGCGCAACTCAATTTTGGTCAACTACGGACTGCAAATGTAACCATGGTCCTCGAAGATTGTAACGGAGCTGAAAAATTCCTATTGCCTGATGACATAGCCATCATTAACACCAGAGTATAATTTCTTTCTCTTTCTTTCTCTCTCTCTCTTTCTTTTTGAGATGGAGTTTCACTATTGTTGCCCAGCACAATGGTGAGCTCTCAGCTCATTGCAACCTCCACCTCCTGGGTTCAAGCGATTCTCCTACCTCAGCCTCCTGAGTAGCTGGGACTACCGGCATGAGCCACCATGCCTGGCTAATTTTGCAATTTTAGTAGAGACGGCGTTTCTTCATGTTGGTCAGGCTGGTCTCGAACTCCCAACCTCAGGTGATCTGCCTGCCTTGGCCTCCCAGAGTGCTGGGATTACAGGAGTGAGCCACTGCGCCTGGCCTACTTTATTTCTTTATAGATGTAGTGTACCTAAGTCTACGGTGTTAAGTCTACAGTAGTGTACAGTCAGCTTCTAGGCCTTCGCATTCACTCATCACTCACTCACTGACTCACTCAGAGCAGCCTCCTGTCCTGCAAGCTCCATTCCTGGTCAGCAGCCTACACAGGTTTTTCTTACGGTATTTTTACTGTGCTTTCCCATGTTTACATGCACAAATACAGTATTCGGTCGTCATACGCTGCACGGGTGTGTGGCCTCGGAGCGACAGGCTACACCGTAGTCTCGGAGTGTGGTAGGCTGCACCATTCAGGTTTGTGTAGGTACACTCTGATGTTTGTACAACAATGACATTGTCATTTCTCAGAATGTTTCCCCATCGTTAAGTGTCACGTAACTGTATTTCAAGAGCTGTCATAAGGGTTTTCTTTGGGTTTAAGTAACAGAGAAATCAGAATCTGGGTAGTTTTAGCTAAAATACACAGATTTTTTAAAGTAACTTTCGAAGAAAATAATGTGAAAGAAAGGGAGAAGTAGAAAGAAGAAACATTTTAAAGACTGGATTAATTGTGGTGCCTGTTTATGACAAATATTACCAGTGTTTGGAGAAAGAAATATAATTTGTGGCTTTTGGGGGGTGCCATTCACGCAAACAATTTTTCAAGTGCATAAAGACTATAATAACAGAAAAATATTTTACAATTTAAATAAAATGTTTTTTTTTTGTTTTTTTTTTTTGAGATAGAGTCTTACTCTGTCGCCCAGGCTGGAGCGCAATGGCGTGATCTCTGCTTCCCAGCTTCAAGCGACTCTCCTGTCTCAGCCTCCCAAGTAGCTGGGATTACAGGAGCACCTCGCCACACCCTGCTAATTTTTTGTACTTTTAGTAGAGATTGGGTTTCACCGTGTTCCCCAGCCTGGTCTCAAACTCCTGAGCTCAGACAATCCACCCGCCTTGGCCTCCCAGAGTGCCAGGATTACAGGTGTGAGCCACTGTACCCTGCCTACTTTTCTTCTTTAATAACTGTAGGTTTGATTTAATGTTGAAGGGTGGGCCGGGTGTGGTGGCTCATGCCTGTAATCCCAGCACTTGGGGAGGCTGAGGCGGGTGGATCACCTGGGATTAGGAGTTTGAGACCAGCCTGACCAACATGGTGAAATCCTGTCTCTACTAAAAATACAAAAAAAAAAAAAAAAGCTGGGCATGGTAGTTCATGCCTGTAATCCCACCTACTTGGGAGGATGAAGCAGGAGAATTGCTTGAATGTGGGAGGAGGAGGCTGCAGTGAGCCACGATTGTGCCACTACACTCCAGCCTGGCAACAGAGCCAGACTCTGTCTCAAAATTTTTTAAAAATAAAAAATTTAAAAAATTAAAAATAAAAAATGTTGAAGGGTGGCAGAGGATGCCACCCCAAAATATGCCACTTTGGCATAAGGATTATTTTGAACTAAAGACTCTTGAGAAACAGCTGATACAAAAGGGACACACTGTCTTCCTTGTCCCAGGAGAGAAGAAACATTCTAGTTATCAGAGATGTGGAGTCAAGGCTGAGGAAAATCTGAAAAAAAGTGAATTGTTAAATTAACTTTTATCTTTCCTCAGCCTCCCGACACATTTCCACAACCCCCACTCTTAGTTCAACCTACACTATATAAGCATTTAGCTTTTGTCACGTCTTTGGGTCTTCATTTTCCTATGGGGGCTCCCGTGTACATGAAAAATTTGTATACTCTTCTTTTTTCAGACACAGGGTCTCACTCTGTTGCCCAGGCTGGAGTGCAGTGGTGCGATCATAGCTCACTGCAGCCTCAAACTCCCCGGCTCGGGCTGAGGCAATCCTCCCACCTCAGCCGCCCAGAGAGTTGGGATTGTAGGTGTGAGCCAGCTTGCTCAGCCCTTTTCTCCTGTCAATCTCATTTGTGTCCCTTTAATTCTCAAACCCAGCCAGAGAGCTTAAGAGGGTAAAAGGCCAAGTTCTGCCGCCCCTACAATGTTTTTTGTTGTTGTTGTTGTTTGTTTGTTTTGAGACAGGGTCTCCTTCTCTGTCACCCAGGCTGGAGCACAGTAGCCAGGTGCAAGTGATCCTTCCACCTCAGCCTCCCAAGTGGCTGGGACTACAGGCACGTGCCACCATGCCCAGCTACCTTTTGTATTTTTTGTAGAGCTGGGGTTTTGCCATGTTGCCCAGGCTGGTCTTAAACTCCCGGACTCAGGCGATCTGCCTGCCTCATCCTCCCAAAGTGCTGGGATTACAGCTGTGAACCACTGCACCCAGCCTATTTTTTAAACAAAACAAAAAATCCATCCTAAAATATTTGTAGCAAATCAATTGACAATTTCCCCACCTATAAAATAAGGTGTTTGGCCTAGAATATCTCTAAGGTTCTTTTTAATCTAATATTGCATATTTTGCTTTGGTGGGTTTTTTTTTCATATTTTACTTTGAATGATGAAATGAATTCTTATTTACTCAGTCACTAAACAATTATTTTGGTATGTATTTATGCTCTGGCCATTGTGCCATCACTGGAAATACAGTAGGAAACAGGAAAAATATGATTCTTCATTCACCTAGTTTACTGTCAACTGGCGAAATCAAGGGTGGGCATTGCTTGCTACAACCAATCATCTCTACAAAAATGATGAGTGTGCGCCTGAGGACAAATGTGCCTGTTCGAGACAGACAAGCTCCTTCTTTGTTGTTGTTAAAGTATTAACGCTTTTCCTGTTACTTTGCAAAACGAATGGAGATCTAATTCAGAACACCTCAGTGAGGTTCTGAATTCCCTGAAATCAGATGGCTGCTAGTCACTCTCAGGATGCTGGAATGGTATTAAAATATTGCTTCTTGGGCAGGTGTGGTGGCTCATGCTGTAATCCCAGCACTTTGGGAGGCCAAGGCGGGTGGATCACTTGAGGTCAGGAGTTCAAGACCAGCCTGGGCAATATGGTGAAACCCCATCTCTACAATACAAAAATTAGCCAGGAGTGGTGGTGTGGGCCTGTAATCCCAGGGGGAGGCAAAGGTAGGAGAATCTCTTGAACCCGGGAGGCGGAGGCTGCTGTGAGCTGAGATCGTGCCACTGCACTCCAGCCCAGGTGACAGAGTGAGACTCCATCTCAAAAATCAATCAATAAATAAAATTTTTAAAAATGCCCCTTGAATCAAACATTCCAGATGGGAAGCATGAGGATTCGTACTATTTATTATCCATTTCTAGGCCTGTTACCAACATAACTTAGGACCGTATAGGTGAAAAGGAATGAGGTCCTAAGGAAGGCACATACTTCCCTTTCATCTTCACAAAAATTCTGCAAAGACAGTGACATTATCTTTTCTTCTTAGATGAGAAAATAGGCTCAGAGAGTGAAGGAATTTGATTAAAGTCATGTTGCTAGAAAGTAGTGAACTGCATTAAAACCCAAGTTTGTCTGGCTCCAGATGATTTCATTCTTTTCACTGCACCATACTTCTACCAGTAAGAGAAAGCTTTGAAGCTGTGTTTACCAAAGTCTGCCCTGTGGAACACTAATAAGGCAAGATGTCACACAAGTGTAAACAGATGCCAGGGCAAGTGACTCTGGGAAATGCCAAGCATATTAAAGTCAGCGAACTCTTACATAAAATAATTTTTTATTTTTATTTAATCAGCTTTTCCCCCAAACTTATTTGATTACTAAATCTAGATCTTTCTTCATTTAACACTTATTAACGTCTCTTGAAACCAATGCCAAATTAAAATAATCTGGCATTTGCTTAAATGACTGAAAGAAAGAGGAAAAAGGGTTGAAAGAGAGCTTTAAATTGGAAATTCAGTTTGCAAAGCAACTAAAATAAAAAACTAGCAGGTATGGGGGAAGCATTTAAAAAAGATACAGTCTGTGCTCAGTGGAGCTGGGAGATAGAGATGGTGGGTGGATGGAAAGAGTCAGAGGCAAAAAGGGAAACAGACATGAAATCGTTCAGACAGCATATTTTCACACAAGTTTTTAGTGACTCATGTGCGCTGAAGCTGAAGGGAAGATTGGGAAGAGAAAAGAGGCTTGAGCTGGCCCCATGGGGTGTTAAGATTTACTCAGGGAGAGAAGAGGCTGAGAGACACTGAAAGGGAAAACATGTTTGGAGAGTTAAAAAAAAAACAAAAACAAAAAAACAAAAAACAATTCTCAGGAACTATATAGGGAAATAAAATAGGACAGGTACAATCACACAGGCCAGGCCAGGGGCTCATGCTTGTAATTCCAGCACTTTGGGAGGCTGAGGCCAGCAGGTCACTTGAGCCCAGGAGTTTGAGACCAGCCTGGGTAACATGATGAAACCCTGTCTCTAAAAAAAAAAAAATGCAAAAATTAGCTAGGAGTTGTGGTATGCAACTGTAGTCCCAACTACTCGGGAGGCTGAGGTAGGAGGATTGCTTGAGCTTGGGAGTTTAAGGCTGCAGTGAGCCGAGATTGCGCCACTGAACTCCAGTCTGGGCAACAGAACGAGACCCTGTCTCAAAATAAATAAATAAAAAATAAAAATAAATCATACAGAAACTATTCTGTTGATAATGATGGAAAGAAGGATCAAAATCTTAAAGACCACGTAGACAGTCAATTAATCTGGATAATATATGCAATTGAGATACATTTTTGAATTTCACAACTGGAAGGGCTCTTAGAGCAAAGTTAATAAATGTCTGTCTAATCAATCAATCCCTTGCTCCACACAGCTGATAACTGAAGCCCACAGAGGCCGCTTGATTTTCCTAATGTCACACAGCTCACTAGCAGCACACCTGAGTTGTTAATTCATGTCTTCTGACCTCCAAGAGGTACGGTCCTCAGGAACTGAGCATAAAATAGTGCCAAAGAAAGTGTAGAATGTGGAGCAAGGTAAGGACAAAAATCAGCATATCGGACAGAGGATGATTTCTGTTTGAAGAGGTCTCTTTAAAATAATTAAGACAATGAACGCTAAACCTCCTACTGCAAAAGCAGTATTCTTTTAACTGCTTCTATCACAACTTGGTCCAATACTCTGTGCAAACAAACATGGTATGTATGGGGGTTGCTGTTACGAAAGAAACAAAAATTATAGAAAAAAGAAAATTATGTTTCCAAAAGGCAGCATTATCTCCGAAAGCATATGCACGAGGCATGATATCCATGGCTGTAGTCCCAGCTGCTCGGGAAGCTGAGGTGGGAGGATAGCTTGAGCCTAGAAGCTGGAGGCAGCAGTGGTGCTGATGAGGCCACATGCCTGTGAATAGCCATGCAGCCCAGTGTGAACAACACAGCAAGACACAGTCTCTACAAAAATAAACATAGGCTGGGCATGGTGGCTCATGTCTGCAATCCCAGCACTTTGGGAGGCTGAGGCAGGAGGATCCCTTGAGCCCAGGAGTAGAGACCAGCCTGGGTAACACAATGAGACCATCTCTTAAAAAAAAAAAAAATTAATGGGGCGTGGTGAGGCATGGTGGTGCACGCCCATAGTCCCAGCTACTTGGGAGGCTGAGGTGGGAGGATCATTTGCGCCCACGAGTTTGAGACTGCCGTGAGCCTTGATCACACCACTGCACTCAGCCTGGGTGACAGAGCAAGACCACTGTCTCAAAAATAAAATAAAATATAAATAAATTCAAAAACATATAGGAAAGGTAACAGAAAAATAGAAACTTTCCTGATAGAAGAGCATCTTGTTAGAATACCCACTGTACCTCATGCTATAATCCTTTTATTTACTACTTAGTATTAAGGACACCTTCCATATCTGTTTGAAACATGTTTGGTGCTGGGATTCGCTTCAAAAAAGATACCAAGAAGAAATAAGAAATTCCACAGTGAAAACCTGGGGTGACCAAAAAGGTAACACTGATTTGGGGTAAAAAAAAAAAATTTTTTTTTTGAGACAGAGTCTCGATTTGTCACCAGGCTGGAGTGCCATGGTGCGGTCTCGGCTCCCTGCAACCTCCGCCTCCCGAGTTCAAGCGATTCTCCTGCCTCAGCCTCCCGAATAGCTGGGATTATAAGTGCCTGCCACCATGCCCGGCTAATTCTGTATTTTTAGTAGAGACAGGGTTTCGCCATGTTGGCCAGGATGGTCTCGAACTCCTGACTTCCTGATCCGCCCACCTCAGCCTCCCAAAGTGCTGGGATTACAGGCATGAGTCACCGCGCTCGGCCTAAAATTTGGACTCAACGAAAGATTAGGCTAGGCTGCGCGGGCATTTTTGGCCACGAAAGTACAGGAGGGTGCTAGAAAAAACAGGACGGTGGAAAAAGCGTTTCCCCAGAAGTCTAGGAGCCCACCTTTGGCATGAAAAGTGGGAGCACAGAACAGGAAATACAGAAGGCAAGCTGCCAATTATGGGAGAAAGATTATCACTAGGCCCGCAGCTGGCAGGGCCACACGGTAACGTGACAAGTGAGTCCACCTGCAATCGCAGCAAGCGGCTGGTTAGAGCCCGGCGCGACCTCCGGCGAAGACTACGACTCCCGACTGTGCCCGGGGCGCGCCTCCGGGGCCGCCAGAGCGACTTCACGCGCAAAGCGCTGTGGGACTCGTAGTCTTTCTGCCCGCCAGCCCCTCGGAGGCGGAGAGACCCGATTTTTGGTAAATGATCCGCCCTTCCCGA
This sequence comes from Aotus nancymaae, assembly GCF_030222135.1. Classification (NCBI taxonomy): domain Eukaryota; kingdom Metazoa; phylum Chordata; class Mammalia; order Primates; family Aotidae; genus Aotus; species Aotus nancymaae. Next base: position 30,955,146 of record NW_026988445.1, on the reverse strand, counting down.
TCCTGCTTCTCTTTCCTCCCTTTCCCTCCCACCTCCTTCTTTCACCGAGAGTTTGAAAATTCCCGCGGAGCCGGCGCTGGAGCGCGGAACCATCGCGATAACTCTGGTCCCCGCAGCCGCGATCTCCTCTGCTTCTCCCCTCCCTCTCCGCCCTCTTCCTCCGCTCCCTCCCTCCCCGCCGGGGCGTGTGGGACTCGGTCTGTCCGCCCAGGGTAAAGCGCAGCGCGGGGCCGGCGCCGTCCGAGGCGAGCGGGCGCAGTTGCCAGAGGAAGGACCCAGAACCGCGGCGGGGCAGCGACTGCGTCGTGGGCGCTGAGCAGTCGGCAGGCCTGCAGCTGGCGAAGGCGGTCTCGGGGGCGTGTGGCTCTGCGGGGCCGGGAGGGCGCAGGCGGGACCGGCGCGCGGAGCAGCGGCCTCAGCCGGGCGGCGGTGTCTCCCGGGAGATGCTGTGACGGATCCGCGCGGGAGGAGCTCGCGCCCGGCCTGGCGACCCGGCGGACTCGGCCCGCGGCGGCGCGGTCACCGCCCTTCCCAGGTAGGGGGAAGGGAGCGGGGTTGGGCCCGCGCGGAGGTGGGCGAGGGGCGCGGCCTGGGCCGGCGGCGGCGGCGGGGCTTCTGCTCGGCGGGCGCGGGGCCTAGGCCGGGCGTGCGCGGGGCCAACGGCCGGAGTCCGGTACGCGAGCGCGGGCGGCGGCGGCGGGTACGGCAGGCTCGCGCGCGCCGGCCTTGGTTATATAAGCCGCGGACCCGAGGCGCGGCGGCACATGGCGGCGGAGCGGAGCGGCGCGGCCAAGTTCGCCTGCGGAGCCGGCTGCCGGGTTTCTCCCGACGCGGGCCGGCCGGGGCCGCGACCCCGCTCCGTGGTTCTCTCACGCCGTGGCCTCGTTGGCAGGTCTCGCCCCGAGGGAAGTGGGCGCGCTGCGCCCGTCCGGGGTTGCTGTGTGTTCCGCATGCGCCTGGGCCTGGACGCGGGGCTAAAACGTGAGGCTCAGTTCGGCCGATTGGAGATTGAAAATACAAGGACACGTCTTGGGTCCTTATTAATTGGCCTGCCTTGTGCCCGCCTGGGAAGCTGAGGACGATTACTTTTGCCACTGGCCGACTCTTTTGGTTTTGGTTTTTTGAGAGACGATACATTTTGTTTCTGAAGCTTACGAGGTTCGCACTATCTGTGTGCATAGTGTTATGAGATGAGCGTTGTTTTTATTTTCACATCGTCAGTTGTAGAAATTTTTGGAAGAACTGGGTTCTAGGTAGAATAAAACATAGAGCTTCTGGAAATCCTAAACGTCATTTTATTCTCAGAATACTTTAAAGAGCCTGTAGATTTTAAGAGCTATTTTGGGGGCCAGGCGGGTGGATCACGAGGTCAGGAGTCTCGAGACCAGCCTGGCCAAGATGATGAAATCCCGTTTCTACGAAAAATACAAAAATTAGACGGACACGGTGTCAGGCGCCTGTAATCCCAGCTATTCTGGAGGCTGACGCAGGAGAATCGCTTGAACCCAGAAAGTGGAGGTTGCAGTGAGCCGAGATCGCGCCATTGCACTCCAGCTTGGGCGACAGAGCAAATCTACGTCTCAAAACACACAGAGAGAGAGAGAGAGAGAGAGAGAGAGACAGACAGACAGACAGACAGACACAGACAGAGACAGAGACAGAGAGACAGACAGGCAGAACTGTCTTTGGTTGGGTGCGGTGGCTCATGCTTGTAATCCAGCACTTTGGGAGGCTGAGGTGGGAGGATCGATTGAGCCCAGGAGTTGGAGACCAGCCTGAGCAACATGGCGAGACGCCCATGTTTTTTTTTTTTTTTTAAAGAACTGTATTTGGTGAGCTTTCACTGATAGAGTCTCTGAGGAGGAAGAAATTAGAGTGGTTTACTTATTTCGGATAATTTGACCAGGGATGACAAGCCCAGTTAAAGTTAATACTTGAAAGGATGCCTTAAGTATGCAAAGCGCTATGGGAAGTCTACATTGTTTCTGTACTGTGATTCCTGATCTTTCAGTAACGTAATGCCAAACAGTTACAAGTTAGCAAACAACAATAATTATCTTAAAAGAAAATCGAAACAATCATGTCCGTTGGTGGCACCTCTAGTCGCGGCTACTTGGAAGGTGGAAGTGGGAGGAACGTTTGAGTCTCAGTTCGACGGTTACAGTGAGCTAGGATCGTGCCGCTGCACTCCGGCCTGGGTGACAGAGGGAGACTGAGACTGTTGCTAAAAAAAAAAAAAAAAAAAAAAAATTAAAAGATCGTTATACGGCTGGGCGCAGTGGCTCACGCCCGTAATCCCAGCACTTTGGGAGGCCGAGGCGGGTGGATCACGAGGTCAAGAGATCAAGACCATCCTGGCCAACATGGTGAAACCCCGTCTCTACTAAAAAGTACAAAATTTAGCTAGGCATGGTGGCGCATGCCTGCAGTCCCAGCTACTCGGGAGGCTGAGGCAGGAGAATTGCTTGAAACCGGAAAACGGAAGTTGCAGTGAGCCGGGATCGCGCCACTGCACTCCAGCCTGGCGATAGAGCGAGACTATGTCTCAAAAAAAAAAAAAAGAATATATATATATATATATATATATCGTTATACAGCAGTTTTGAGACTTTTTTTTTCTTTTAATGCTTATCCTTCTTCATAGGTACAGACGCATCTTTTTTTTTTTTTGAGACGGAGTTTTGCCCTGTCGTCCAGCCTGGAGTGCAGTGGCGAGATCTTGGCTGTCTGCAATCTCCGCCTCCCGGGTTCAGACGATTCTCCTGGCCCAGCCTCCCGAGTAGCTGGAATTACAGGCGCCCGCCACCACGCCCAGCTAATTTTTGTATTTTTAGTAGACACAGGGTTTCGCCATGTTGACCAGACTGGTCTCGAACTCCTGACCCTGTGATCCGCCCACCTCTGCCTCCCAGAATGCTAGATTGGTTACAGGCGTGAGCTGTTGCATCCAGCCTAGTACAGACACATCTTAAGGGGAAATAAACGTTATATCTTTCACTCCTACCTTTAATATTTTCAGGGACTCTTTATTCTTTCTTCCCAGAATTAAGTCTAACTTCCCTAGGTTAGCTCAAAGGGCTCTACGATAAATATATGCTACTATCTATCTTCATATGTTCAAAAATTTTATGCTTCTGCCATTCCAGAATCATCACCAATCGTGGGCCCATTATGGGGAAGAGGCGTTTCACTCTGATGTTTCTTTGCTCACGTCTTTCATCCTGGAGCGCCATCTTTCCTTTTTTAAATTCTCAAATTTCAGGTCCTCCTTCTAAATCCCGTGTTTCTACTGGGCTCTCATAGCACATGTACCTCTATTGTAGCATTTATTCGTGTCTGATATTCTAACGATTGCTTGTGTATCTCTTTTTCTAGATTGTCAGCTGCTTAAGGTCAGGAAGGAGGTTACCGTCTTGCTCTGCATTGCTTTACTGACACAGTGTTTTAAAAGTAGTTTGTGATTTTAAAATGTTTGAATTAAGTTGGAAAGAACATTGCTGAAAGGCTTGAAGTTTCTGGGTCCACTGGTAGTTTACATTTAAATGACAATTCGTCTTTTTGTTAGTCAAAAAGAAAAAGGTAAAATTGCATACAAAGTGGTCTATAGAAATGTTTGCTTGGTACGTGTTGCGATATAATTGTTGAACTAGATTAGAGTTCCATTTTCTCTGGTGGAATTCAGTTACTTCAGGAATTTGTGTATTTCACACAGAAAACTGATTCATAGTATTCTATTTTGAATATCTGGCCTAGTAATTTTAAGAATTTTGTTTTGCTGAATACTGAAACAGTGTTTGCTTTAATTGGGCTCAATCTTGAATTGAATTTTAAAAAATTTTTGAATTGAATTTTAAAAAATTGATTTTACTGTTTAACATGCCTATTCCTTGTCCCTGCTAGTATTACAATATCCTACTATACAGTACTCTGTTATCCTAATTTATTGCATTTAAGACCTATTAGTTGCAAGGCACTGTGACTTTGTCAAATGTCCAGGAATAAGATTTGGTGATTTTTGCCTTTTAGGAATTCATAGTGTAGTGGAGATGACAGGGAAGCAGAAGTAATGATTTTTTAAAAATCATATTTAGAATAGGTAAAAGTGGGGGGAAGGGGTGAGCTTAGAGGTGAGATCACATACCAAGAAGTTAGTCCTTCAGTGATGGGTAGGTGATGTTGGCAGTTGGATGAGGGAACAGCATGAAAAAAGAATTAAAGTGCTAGGCAGTAACAAGTTGGTGAAGGAAGTGGTTTTGGGAGATGAGGCTGTAAGGGTAGCCTGGGACTCTGAGATTGTGGAGAGCCTTGATTACCTATGGCTAAGGTGTCAGTTCTTACGATATATGGTAGGGAGTCTTTGAAGATTTTTGAGGAGAGTGGCATGATCCATCTGTACAAGAAGATGAACAGTATTTTCATTCAAAGCCAGTAGAATGTTCCTACTCTGCCTATCTAGATGTTGGAAAGGAGTTGAAACTTTGTAAATTACGTTTTGTAGGTTGCCAATGCTGGCATGTCATAAAAGGCTGGGACTCTAATTTTTGTACAGTACTGAATGTAGATGTGTAATGTGTATTTGTGTTTTCATATGCCTTTATATGAGACATTCTTTATAATAACAGAGTTTTTGTTTAGTTGGTTTTTGAGACAGTCTGACTATGTCACTGAGGCTGGAGTGCAGTGGCACCATCTCAGCTCACAGCAACCTCTATCTCCTGGGTTCAAGTGATTGTCATGCCTCAGCCTCCCAAGTAGCTGGGATCACAAGTGCATGCCACCACGCTGGCTAAGTTTCATATTTTTAGTAGAGACAGAGTTTCACCACGTTGGCCATGCCGGTCTCCTGACCTCAAGCTATTCCTCCCGCCTTGGCCTCCCAAAGTGTTGGGGTGATAGGCGTGAGCCAGAGTGCCTGGCCTATTTCTAATAATAGACTGTTTAGATGTTCTCTTTAGTTTGCTTAAATTGGAAAAGTCTTTAAACCAGTTTTGCCGTATAGATTCAAAGGCTGTTAAATTTTGATTTATTAAGCATTTTTTTGAGCTCCTTTGTGCTAGGCACCACAATAAAGTCTGGAGAAATAAGTAAGTACTCCTCTTTTGTTTTTTTTTTTTTTTTTTTGAGACGGAGTCTTGCTCTGTTGCCAGGCTGGAGTGCAGTGGCGCAATCTCAGCTCACTGCAACCTCCGCCTCCTGGGTTCAAGCGATTCTTCTGCCTCAGCCTCCCGAGTAGCTGGGACCACAGGCACGTGCCCCACGCCCAGCTATTTTTTGTATTTTTAGTAGAGACGGGGTTTCACCACGTTGGCTAGGATGGTCTCAGTCTCTTGACCTCGTGATCCGCCCGCCTCGGCCTCCCAAAGTGCTGTGATTACAGGCGTGAGCCACCACGCCCGGCCGTACTCCTCTTTTTTTAAAAGCTTGGATGTGAAAGGAAGGAAGATAGAATATAGTAAAGTACAACATCACATGTGTTACTCAGTGCTAGAACCTGGATTCAAAATTTTCATTAGAAATATATTAGACATGTGTTAGTCTGTGTTGCAATAACGAAATATGTGAAACTGCAGAATTTATGAAGAAAAGAGGTTTATTTTGCCTCATGGTTCTGCAGGCTGTGCAAGCATGGCACCAGCAACTGGCTGCCTTCTGGTGAGGGTCTCAGGAAGCTTACAGTCATGTCGGAAGGCAAAGCGGGAGTGGGATATTCACACACAAGGTCTCACTGTCGCCTAGGCTGGAATGCAGTGGTGCGGTTATGGTTCACTGCAACCTCGACCTCCCAGGCTCAAGCATTGTGGGTGGGACTACAGGCGTGCACCAACCACACCTGGCTAATAATTTTTTGTAGAGATTTCACCATGTTGTCCAGGCTTGTGTGGAACTCCTGGGCTCAGTCAGTCTGCCTGCCTCACCCTCCCAAAGTGCTGGGAGCCACCACACCTCGCTTTAAACCACCAGATCTCGTGTGAATTCATTACTGTGGAGAGGGCACCAACCCATTCATGGGGGGTCCTCTCCCATGACCCAAGCACCTCCCACCAGACCCCACCTCCAGCATTGGGGATCACATTTGAATACAGTTGGAGGGGACAGTTGCACAAACCACATTAAGTTTATATTTTATATTTTTGTTTTTATTTTTTCTTTTTTTGCCACTTTCAGTCACAATATTATATATATTTTATATTTTTTTATATTATATTTTAGAAGCAGGATCTTGTTCTGTTGCCCAAGCTGGAGTGCAGTGGCCCAATCATAGCTTACCTCAACCTCAAACTCCTCATCTTAAGTGATCCCCTTGCCTGAGCTTCCCAGAGTGCTGGGCGTACAAGCATGAGCCACCATGTCTGTCCACAGTTCTCTTTTAAATACTGTGGCTTTATTCTCTTTGAGCTGGTACCTCTATATCATCTTTGTTTTGCATTCAAACAACATAACAAAACCCACCCAGCCCAAGAAATAGAACATTTACTTTATTTCATTTTCAAAAAAATGCTTACTGTGTGTTATCCTTTAAAATGAACTTTGGATTTTGTGAAAATCTTTTCAAAATTCTATTGGGTTGATTTTGGTTGAATTAGAGTGATCATGGAACTCTTTTGCTTATTGTCCGTTAACACAACTTTGAATACCCTTTGGAAAAAGCTGTGTGGAATTGTGGAGGTTTTGGTTCTGCTTGAATTACTTTGGTTTTAAGTTTAGTAGGAAAAACGTGTTAACTTCAGTTCATCATTAAACTGGTTTTATCAAGCTACATAAAAGGCTGTCAGAGTGGAAAACATCATAATAACAGTGTGATTCTGGCCTTCTCCATCTGTTTCCCTAAAAATTTTTTTGGCACTAAGCTACTTAGGAGGAGATGAATAGGATCAATTTGTGTAACTGTAACAGCAACCAAGGCTTGAGTATAGGACCCTCTTGTAAATGTAAGAGGGTTTTGTTTGGGAGGCTAATGGTCATAGCTTCCTATTGATGCACGTACCCTTTATATTAGGTTAGACTTTTGGATCTGTTTTGGATAATAAAAGCAAACTTCTACTTTTAGTGACTTGGAAATCTCAAACATAACTTTTTAGGTTTTGTGACTTAATGGTGACATATGTGATAAGTTTTTTGAGGCAATCTATCTAAAGTTTTTGCCTAGGAGATAGCATTTATAGCCTGAACAGAAAAATAATGTAACTCATGTATGTCAATTTTTTGAGTGAATCTTTGAAATGTGTTTTTCACATAAAATTTTTTTCGGGGAGGGGACTAAGCTGTGGAGAGAATAAGAAGGACAAGAAAGAACACGAGGTTGATTTGTGCCTTATTCCCATCCTCAGGCTGCATAAATAGCTTCTGTATTTTAAAGTTGCATTTTTATTACATATATACATATATATTAATCATTCTTTAAGTAATTATTTTATAAAAAGGAAAATGTTTTTAAAAATCTAAGCCATAGGGCCGGGCGCGGTGGCTCACGCCTGTAATCCCAGCACTTTGGGAGGCCGAGGCGGGTGGATCACGAGGTCAAGAGATCGAGACCATCCTGGTCAACATGGTGAAACCCCGTCTCTACTAATACAAAAAAAATTATCTGGGCATGGTGGCACGTGCCTGTAATCCCAGCTACTCAGGAGGCTGAGGCAGGAGAATTGCCTGAACCCAGGAGGCGGAGGTTGCGGTGAGCCGAGATCGTGCCATTGCACTCCAGCCTGGGTAACGAGCGAAACTCCATCTCAAAAAAAAAAAAAAAAAAATCCAAGCCATACTGAAATGAACAAATAACAAATTTGCATCACACAAAAATAAGCGGTATTAATATTTTGTGACTATTTCAGACATCTCTTTTTGAAGATAAACAGATGGAAGAATTCAGAGACTATTGTATGAAATGCTATTTTTTTAGAAAAAGTTAATTTTATAAGAAATAGGCTGGGCACGGTGGTGCACATCTGTAATCCCAGCACTTTGGGAAGCCGAGGTGGGTGGATCACAACAAGATCAAGAAATCCAGACCAGCCTGGCCAACATGGTGAAACCCCATCTCTACTAAAAATACAAAAATTAACTGGACCTGGGGGCATGTGCCTGTAGTCCCAGCTACTCGGGAGGCAGAGGCAGGAGAATCGCTTGAACCAGGAGGCAGAGGTTGTAGTGAGCTGAGATTGTGCCACTGCACTGCAGCCTGGTGACAGAGCAAGATTCCATCTCAAAAAAAGAAAAAATAAATAAACTGAAAGGAAAGGAATTGTTAAATTTATAATAGTTCTTTTAACATAAATATTTATAAACTTTTTTAAAATTAAGAAACATCTGTCAGAAGTGGCTGTTACTTGTTACTTTACTGTGTGTTTCGGTTTGATGGTATTGATTCTATTCTATGAAAATGGCTTGGGCTGAGTGTTGGAATTGAATGTAGTCCTTTCCGCACTCAATAGAAAGGAGGGGGAAATGCTGAGAAACGGTAATTACTTGTACCTCACATCTCTCTTTTGCCAGGTTTATATTCTTCTCCTTTGGGCCTTAACTTTTCTCCCAAGAAAGCAGCACAGTTCCTGAAACATGGCCCTCTGCTGAGGTCCCACGGCATAGTACATAATTAGGGACTTCTAGACACGGAGTTTTCCCAGGGTTATCTATTTACCCCCTTCATTTTACTTCTCTCCACACACGCTGAAAGATGTTAGAATTCTTTTGAATTAGCCATGCCTGGCTAATTTTTGTATTTTTAGTAGCCTGTTGGCCAGGCTGGTCTCGAACTCCTGACCCCATTCATGATCCGATTACAGGCATGAGCCACTGCGCCCGGCCCAGAAGTGTTCATTGAATAGTCCACATGTCCCCTCTGAATTGAAATATACAAATAGTTTTTATCATCTGCTAAACTTTGTGATTCTGTGCCTAGATTATTTTGTCTGTTTCATTGACCTATTTGTTTATTACTAGCCTATATCACATTGTTTCAGTTATTATAATTTCTTTTTATTATTTGATAAAGTAAGTTCTTCTTCATTCTCTCCTTTGATTGTATTTAGTATTTTGCTATTAAGAATATTATTGATAGGCTGGTGTCTCATACCTGTAATCCCAGCACTTTGGGAGGCCGAGGCAGGATTGCTTGAACCCAGGAGTTTGAGACCATCATGGGCAATACAGTGAGACCTCATCTCTACTAAAAAAATTAGCAGGCATGGTGGCATGTGCCTGTAGTCCCAGCTACTAAGGAGGCTGAGATGAGAGGATTGCTAGAGCCCAGGAGATTGAGGCCGCATTGAGCTGTGATAATACCACTGCACTCCAGCCTGGGCGACAGAGTGAGGTCCTATCTCAAAAAACAAACAAACACAATACTACTGATAGTGTACATTCTTGCACATGTCTTTTCCCTTTTTTTAGACAGAGTCTCGCTCTGTTGCCCATGCTGGAGTGCATTGGTGCAGTCTCTACTTACTGCGACCTCCACCTCCCAGGTTCAAGCAGTTCTGCTGTCTTACCCTCCTAAGTAGCTGGGAATGCAGGTGCACACCATACCCAACTAATTTTTGTATTTTCAGTAGAGATGGAGTTTCACCATACTGGTTGGGCTGGGCTCAAATTCCTGACCGCAGATGATCCACCCACCTGGGCCTCCCAAAGTTCTGGGGTTACAGGCGTGAGCCATCGTGCCTGGCCCTGCCCAGCATTTCTATTGTATATGTAACAATGTCTAAAGTATACCAATGTATCTTTATTCTCTCAGGCAGTAAGAAGACTATATGGTTTATATAAACCCCAGACAGCAGCCGTTATTATTGTTGTGTAGTCAGTGTTTAGATTTTTTCCTATATACTGTATGCACCAGTACTTTGACATATATTGCCTCTCAGACCTTCTGTCTGCATGTCTTTTTAACCTTATATAAATGTCATTTTGCATGTATTTTTGCTGCTTTTATTGTTCTGTGTTGTTTTGTTTGAGACAGAGTTTCCCTCTTGTTGCCCAGGCTGGAGTGCAGTGGCCCAGGTTGGTATTGGCTGACTGCAACCTCTGCCTCCTGGGTTCAGGCAATTCTGCCTCACCCTCCCGAGTAGCTGAGATTACAGGCGTGCGCCACCACACCCAGCTATTTTTTTGTATTTTTAGTGGAGATGGGGTTTCACCATGTTGGCCAGGCTAGTCTCGAACTCCTAACTTCAGGTGATCCACCTGCTTCGGCCTCCCAAAGTGCTGGGATTATAGATGTGAGCCACTGTGCCCGGCTGCTTTTATTGTTTAATAATATATTCTGACATTCATTCATATTGCTGCATGTAGCTGTGATTCATTCTCATCACTCCATTGAGTTTTTGCACCCATTGAGTTTTAATTTTTATTCAATTTTTCATTTTTAGAAAATTTTTTTCAAATTGACTTGATTTTTCTTTTATAACATTTACAGTCTTCCTTATGAAGCTAAAGCACTGATTTACACAAATATATTAGTAATTTACTTTCTAGTCTCTGAAGTCTTTTGATAATCTGATTCTGCTGGCTGTTGGTATCCTTGTGTGTTTTGTTATTTGGACTGTGAGCTAATTTTGTTTATCGCTTTAACTTTGAGAATTTTTTGAGATTCCACAGGATATGTGGTTGTTTCTGTAGGTTGCTTGGAGCATTACCAACTTGAAAATACTTGGTAATAAATTCTTCTCTTGAGGATTTCATGTAACATAGCTTGAATTCTGGCCACACATTTGTGTGAAAGAGAATGTTCTTTTTCTGAGAAAGAGACTCAGAGCCATGGTCAGTGTGGACAGCTTTATTACTTTCCATCCTGTAAACTGAGTATTTTTCTTGCTCACCTTTAGGCCGATAGAGCCTGGTGAGGTTTAATGGCGTTAAGGGAAGGCTCTTATTAGTTCTCTTTGCCCTAGACTTTATCTTTTGCCCCTGGATCTTAGAGTGCCTAAAATAACATCAGGGTTCCCAGGACTGGATTTGATAGCTAACCAACTCAGTCATTCAGAAAGATTATTCTGTATTTTAACTAGCATTTTTTGTTGTTTATGATGGGAATAGCCATTCTGGGAATCTGATCTTCTAAATGAAAGACAATTTATATATTTTCTATCTAGCAAAAGATATGTACCAAACTCAATTTCTGAGGCTTCTGTGAATTTACACATTTTTCTGCCCCTTTACTGAAGAAATAATTTTTCTAAAATATACCAATCACTTTTTTGTGGGGGGGTGAGGGGGATGGTGGTGGTGAAGTATTCTTTGCAAGTAGGTTAGACAGTGAGATGGATTGCACTGAACTCGTGTTCAAATAATCTAGTAAATAATGTATATTCGTAGGACATCTTGCTTAATGAATGTTTACTTTCCTAAAGCTGTTTGGGAAATATTTTCTTAGGAGAGAATACCTTAGTCACAGAGGCATGTCATTTTTTTTGAGACTGGATTTTGCTTCGTTGCTCATGCTGGAGTGCAGTGGCACAATCATAGCTTGCTGGGGCACAGCCTTGAACTTCTGGGATCAATTTATCCTCCTGCATCAGCCTCCCAAGTAGCTGGGACTTACAGGGGCAAACCCTGACATCTGGCCAATATGTATTTTGTAACCAGATTTCTGGAGTTAATCAAGTATACTGTGTACAAATATATCATAATGTTTTCTTTTAAAAATATTTACAGTGGAAGTATGCAAGACCTAAGAGCTCAAGTGACCAGTGGTCTCCTACCGTTTCCAGAAGTGACCGTTCAAGCGCTTGGCGAAGACGAAATAACATTAGAATCTGTGCTTCGTGGAAAGTTTGCTGCAGGTAAAAATAATGTTGCCAAACATATACTAATACAATTGATTTGTAAGATAAATAATAAGTATATATTGTATTTTCTTTATGTGGAAGAAGAGAAAGCAGAACCTGAGATCTGCAATTATATAGCTCTTGAACACATTATGAGTGAACCTCTGATTGGGGGATTATAGTTAATTTTTCCTTATTGAAAATCCCATATATTTTGTATCTTAGTATTATCTGTGTTTGGGAAGTAGAAATAACATGCCACTAGTTTTTCTTGATAATTAGGAAGTTTTATTGTTGATGAATTTGGATTAGAACCTGAACAGTGTCATAAGTAGAAAAATCTAGGGCCCTTGGTAGTAAAACATTTTCAGAAAATCTCATTTTCTAATTTCATTCGCCTGAACAAGATCTTAATATGTAACTTAGATTGTGTAATACATCAGACCATACTAAAGAAGCCTTCTCTTATAGATCTTGGTCTAATGAAGGATACTGCAGAAGACTGCTGAAAATAAGTTTCATAGCCGTCTTCCCAGCAGGCAGACAGTAAAGCATATGTATCAGTCATTTTCTATTTACACTGCTATTCTCTTGAATGTTAAAAGGGGCAACAGTACTTTCTAGATGCCAGGCATTGTATAATGACTTTTCATTGGAGTAGGTATAAAACTTTTCTAAATAGCCACTGTTCTGTGTAACTGAGAATAAAATAGTTTTTTTGATCCCAGTTACACAGATAAGTGTCAGAAAGGAGCTTGGAACCCTGGCATTCTCAGACCCCACACTGCCATGCTACTTTCTTAAAGCGTGGCCTCCCTTAGCTGTAAACTTACAATTCCAACTTGGGTGCTTGATGGATATCTCAAATTTAGAAATAAAAGTTATCATTCATCTGGTTGTTCAAGCAGAAATTTGGGGTCTGTTCTTGATTCTCGTTTTGCTCACCTTCCTGTATGTAATTCATCAGCAAGCAAATCCAGTTAGTTCTACCCCTAAGATGCATCTCCAGTCAACCCACTTCTCTCTGTCTAGTCACTAGGCTGGTGTCGTCTTTTGCCTGCTACTGCTCTGTGCTTCTCCTTGTCCATTCTTTGCTTAGCAGCTGGAGTAATATTTAAAAACATACCCAGATCACGTAGTCACTGACTCGATTTAGACCCTCCAGTGACTTTATACATTGCAGGCAGAGTAAAATCCAAACAGGACTAGTAGGCAGAAAAGAGGTTCTGATATTCCTTATTGTTATGCTAGTTATATCTTAATTTCTCAATTGGGCTGTGAACTCTTTAGAGCTAGAATAATGTGTTATATTTTATAACTGCCATAGCTCCTAGTTTAAATCATTTAAGGTATAACAGAGTAGTTGAAGCATGAGTTTTGGAGTTAAACAGACTTGAGATCTACTTCTGGCTTTGCTGCTTTTTGACTTTGGACAGGTTAAACCGTATTAAGGTTTGGCTGCCTCATTGCTATATTGAGGTGTGATAAGGAATAGGTGAAATAATGTATTCAAGCATATACTGTGGTGGGTTTTACTGAATGACTGTTATTACAATGATAGTGCTTGATTTGTTTTACTAAGTTGAGGATCACTATGTTGTCTAAATGCTTAGATTTCATAATGAACATATATATTTATATGTAAATGAGCTAACTGCTGTTTGTTGTGTATATACAGTATTAAAATAAGCAATTTTTTTTCATCCAGGGAAAAATGGACTTGCTTGCTTGGCTTGTGGGCCACAACTTGAGGTAGTGAACTCTATGACAGGAGAGCGGTTGTCTGCCTACAGATTCAGCGGAGTCAGTGAACAGCCTCCTGTAGTTTTAGCTGTGAAAGAATTCTCTTGGCAGAAGAGAACTGGATTTTTAATAGGATTGGAAGAAACAGAAGGGAGCGTTCTCTGTCTTTATGACCTTGGAATATCAAAAGTAGTTAAAGCAGTTGTTCTTCCTGGAAGGGTAGGTACTGTTTAAGATCCCCGGACATTCTCTTTCAAAACCGAACTCTTGCTGATTATACGTATGTGTTTACTTTGTGGAATTTTATTGACGTACAATATTTATAACTCGTGTACTTTTATGTAAATGTGTTACTCATAGGTAAAGTGTTTAGAATAAAAATGAGGCTAAAAATGATATGTTATTCAAGGAACCTAACATTTAAAATGTAACTTCCTTATTGGTTAAAACATTCCAGAGTAAAAATAGCAATGACATCTAATGTTCTGATACTCTTTTTTTTGTGACAAGTATCATCTAAATCTTGTTCTTATCTCCAGTTGTGTTCTGTGAGGACACTCCAAGTTTATAAAAATGTATTCATTACTATGCAATTTTTAAAATGTTTTTTCCTTTGGAGACTATAATCTTGGAGCATTATGGAAAATATATGCTAGATTCTCAAGATAAATAAATTGAACTTGGTCTGTGCTTTTAAAGAGCTTATAGTCTAGTGAGAGAAGATGAATGAATAAGATTATAGCATAAATATCATGAATACTTTGATAAATGTAAGCACTTGGAACACGTAGAATGGATAATTTCTAAAGAGTTGGACATTTTAGATAAAGAGCCTGGCATGGAAAAATAATAGTACATGGAGCATTTGGGAAACTGGACTTAATTTAGAATGGCTGAAGAGGAGTAAGGGGAAGGAAAAGGTAGGGGCAGAAACAGTGAGGATTCAAATTGTGAATGGCCTTGTTTGTAATTAGGGACTCCTTTGCAAGTCAATGGTAAAGTAATTTTCTTTTTTTTTTTTTTTTTGAGACGGAGTCTCACTTTTGTTGCCTGGGCTGGAGTGCAGTGTTGCAGTCTTAGCTCACGGCAACCTCTACCTCCTAGGTTCAAGTGATTCTCCTGCTTCAGCCTCCCAAGTAGCTGGAATTACAGGCGCCCACCACTATGCCTAGTTAATTTTTTGTGTTTTTAGCAGAGACAGGGTTTCACCATGTTGGTCAGGCTGGTCTCGAACTCCTGACCTTGTGATTCACCTGCCTCAGCCTCCCAAAGTGCTGGCATTACAGGCATGAGCCACCACACGCGGTCAATATCACTCTTTTAAATAAAGGTTAGGCCTCTTCAGTCTTTAAGGTATAAAGAGGACTTAAAACAGCTTTTTTGTAGATGACGTGTTGATGGGGTGCAGCAAACCACCATGGCACATGTATACCTATGTAACAGACCTGCATGTTCTGCTTGTGTACCCCAGAACTTAACGTATAATAAAAAATAATTTTAAAAAAGCTATCTTTTTGTTTATTTGTTTTTTAAAGAGTAAACAGTGAATTTTCTGGAATGATTAGTTTTTACTCTTAGGAGAAGAGACTGTATAATCCTAGAGTAGCTGTTTAAGAGCTTTAAAGTGAGAACAATTAATGATTTTATGGCTTAAATAACTAGACTAACTTTCTAAGCCTCGAGTTATTTCGTCTTTAAAGAGAGGTAATCACACGTAGCCTACTATCAAAGCATTGTCGTGAACATTAAACGAGCCAGTTAACACAATGCCTGGCATATAGTCAGCTCTCAGTAAACATCAACTGTTAGTCCAACTGCATGATTCTTATGTATTGAGTAGTGTTATAATTCCTAATGTATCTGAAGATTTCATTATTCAGATTACAAGTATTAAATGCAAATTTATTCTATATTTAATAATGCTTAAATCCATTACAACCGATAACCTGCTTTAACTTGTTTATTGTGCTGTTAATTGTATTTTCTCACTTTGCAGAAGAAAAGCAAGTTACATATTATGTTTTCTAGGTAACAGCTATTGAACCCATAATTAATCATGGAGGAGCCAGTGCAAGCACTCAGCATTTACATCCAAGTCTGCGATGGCTTTTTGGAGTGGCAGCTGTGGTAACGGACGTTGGACAGATCCTTCTTATTGACCTATGTTTGGATGACTTGTCATACAATCAAAATGAAGTCGACGCATCAGGTAATCAGTTCTTTACTTGAAACCAAAAATTGAGCACCTGGATATTCTGATGCAGTATTTTTTAAAGTAGCCAAAATTTTTTATAGCAGCTGGAGTAAAATAAAAGATACCTTCCTGTCTATTGAAAAAAGATATTTTAAAATCTTTTTTCTTATATTGTTTGAATCTGAGCACAGTGGATACTTCTTGCATAAGATACTGTTTTGTTAATCAAGTGTTCATATGTTCTCAACTAGGCCTTGAGAAAGGTAGTGATAATTGATTTCATTCGGTTCCATGTATATACCTGAATAAGATCTATTCTTAAGTAAATACTGGAATAAGGGCTAAATATAAGAAATCTTCATTCTTATCAGCCAGTATGAAATTATCCTGCAATGTAGAATCTAATATAGTGTTTTTGACATATTATTTATGTTTCTATGGTAACACCAAGATAGAAATAAAATAGTAGGAAATAACAGAGTGATTCAAAGTCTTTCTCACAAAGTAACACCTAAAATAGAAGTAATGCTATTCAGATTCAAAGAAAATAAAACAACTTTTCTCCTTTAAATGTTTATATTTATAAAATTAATTTTTTTTCAAGTGCTTTCGGTTTTTGAAAATTATGAGACTGATTTATGTAGAAAGGAAGAGCTAACCTAAAAATGTGTATTTTACTCTTAATTTTTAGAAAAGGACTGTTTGATCCTGAAAAAATTTTGACTTTGTGAGGACATTCTTGGTTTTTAAGACTGGAATATCAGTGTAGCTCTTTTTATTTATTGATCAGCTCAGAAATCGATAGAAACTGTCAATATTTTATCTAGTTTATAATGTACATAACTAATAAAAATTGTCAGTGTATTAAAAAATTGATTAAAACTGCTATTGGTGGCTGGGCGTAGTGGCTCACGTCTATAACCCCAGCACTTGGGGAGGCCAAGGTGGGCAGATCATTTGAGGTCAGGAGTTTGAGACCAGCCTGGCCAACATGGTGAAACCCTGTCTTTACTAAAAATACAAAAATTAGCTAGGCGTGGTGGTGTTTGCCCATCCCAGCTACTTGGGAGGCTGAGGTGCAGGAGAATCGCTTGAACTGGGAGGTGGAAGTTGCAGTGAGCTGAGATTACACCACTCTACTCTGGGCAACTAAGCGATACTCAATCTCAAAAAAAAAAAAAAAACTATACCTAACAAGAAATGGAAGGGCCAAAATCATCTGAACAAAAATATGCAAAATCAAACCTGAAAAAATTAGATTTGGCAGAAATAATGGTCATACATGTATTTTAAAAAAATCTTCATAGATAGAAGCTATACCTTAAAATTTGATATGTATACAAACCTGATTGATTGATAAAATTTTTGCATGATGTTTAAATGAAAATAATTGACTAGCAAAAACAATAGAAATGAATTTGTAGACTATTAGAAATGGTTTGACTGCTCTTTATAGAAGATCGATCAAAGAATTAAGTAGGCTTGCTGGGCTTTTGTTTCAGAGTGTATTTTGTGGTTAGTTTAGGTGTAAGGCTAATTAAATGCTTATATTCATAATGAAAATTCCCTTCAAGTCAATATGGTAGCGTTAAAACATTTCGGAGGTTGATAATCAGTAGGTGCACAAGGATAATTACATAACGAAAGTCTCTGGATTGTGATCAGAACCATTTCCCAATTTTGACAATTAGGAGCAGTTGAATTTTATAGCACAAAAAATTAAGCTTTTGTTTACAAAAGAAATTTATGATTACAAATGTTGAGGCTTCACTGAAACACACCAAGATAGGAAACGAAGTTCCAAACATACAGTATAAATAGTTCTGCAACTTCCCCAGACTTAACCGGTTTTCTTATGTATCTTTCCACATCAGAACACATAGGGTTTACCCGTTTCTTTTGAGTAAGTTTGTAGTATCCCTTTGTGTGAACTGTTGACTGTGGCAAAATCTGATCACTTCTTCTCTGAAAAAGACGTGAGAAGCAGAAGTGATTTGGGGGTGGGGGGGGTCTGCTCTAGGGCAGTGTCATATGTTTTCCCCTTTTATAACAATGAGAAAATCTGCTCTTGCACAGTAGTTATATTAATATATGGGTCTGAATTTTTTTCTTTTTTTGTTGAAGATTTTAGACATCTTCAGATAGAAGAACATAGGAGTTCCTGTATTCCTATCACCCAAATTGAAGTTAATTTCAGCGTTTACCATACTTGTGTCTATTTAATTCATTCCTCCTCCTTTACCTCTTTTCCTCTGTGTTAGTTTAAAGCAAATAGGGATATTTTATTACATAGTCATAATGCTATTAATTCCTAACATTAATAACACTGGTATAGTCTAATATCTAGTCTATAATCAAATTGATGTAATTATTCAAAGCATCTTTTTACATTTGGATTGTTTGGATTGGAAATGAGCCACAGTCTGCACATTAATTACATTTGACAGTTATGTCTCAAGTATCCTTGAATGTACAATGGACAGCAATCCTCGTTCTGTCCTCTCTGTTTTTATTTTTAGTACCATTGACTTGCTGAAGACGTTATTTCATAGAATGTTCCACATTTTGGAATTAACTGTGGTTTCATGTGATATCATTTATATTTTCGATCTTCTGCAAATGTAAACTAGCTCTGGTTATAGACTAAGGTTTAACATTTTGTCAAGGTACTTTGGAAGTGCTGAGTACTTCATATTGAATCACATCAGGAGACATAGTGTCTGGTTGTTTCAGTTAGTGATCAGTGGATTGATGTGATGACAGCATAATTCATCCTTTTTAAAGTCTCTCATCAACCTTTAAACTAGTGGTTCTCAACGAGTGATGGGTTGGGGTGAATTTTGTCCTCCAGGAGATGTTTGGCAGTGTTAGAAGACATTTTTGATTGTTGCTGCTGGAGGGAGATGGTGCTACTTGCTGCTAGTAGTTAAGAGACTAATGATACAGCTTAGTGTCCTATAATGTACAGGATAGCCCTCAGGGTGGTCCCCCCTTATCTGTGAGGGATACGTTTGAGACCTCCAGTGGAGGCCTGAACCACAGATAGTACCAAACCCTGTACACATTATGATTTTTCCTTAAGTCAAGAACTCTCACCGTTTCATTTAAAATTGCCAGCATGACTACTCTTGTGCTTTGGGGCCATTGTTAAGTCAAATGAGGGTTACTTGAACACAAGCACTACAGTACTGTGACAGTTGATCTGATAACCAAGATGGCTACTAAGTGTGGCATATACAGTGTGGATACACTGGACAGAGGAATTTATGTCCCTTTGATGGTAGCAGATTTCATCACACCACTCAGAGCAGTATGCATTTTAAAACTTAGGAATTTTTTTATTTATAGAATTTTCTGTTTAATATTTTTGGACTGTGGTTTACTATGGGCAGCTGAAACTGGACAGCAGAACTGCAGATAATGGGCGGGAATACTGTGATGCCAAAGTTGCAAATGCTTTCAGCTAATTGTTTCCTTAAGATTCTTGGACAAGTCACTTATTTCATTAAGGGCTGCAAAATGATGATTTATGTTCTGTCAGTGTAAAGAATAATTTTCTCTATTAAGTAGGGCCTTTTGGTCACTCTGAAACAATGTGTACAGAACAGGCAGGATAAATGTTTATTAGTTCCTAAGTACTAATTTTCAGAGTAAATGGGTGATACCAAGTTACTTCCAATGGTTCAATATAAGGTCTTTTGTAGGTGGAGAGGGTCGGCTTCTCCCTCACCCCACACGGCCCTTTTTGGGGGTTAGCATATTTAATGTGTTTCATTAGTTTTGTTGTTTTTGATGCCCAAAATGTCCTGTCTTTGGTAATGAGAGCCCCTTCATGTTGTCGATGCATTCCCTTTCATCTGTGATAGCTTCCTAGATTACTGGCATAAGATGGACCAGGCTCATTTTATGTATTTTCCTCCCATTGACCTGGAGTTAGCCATTGCTTCAACAAAAGTATTAAGGTAGTAGTTCTAAATTTCAGTAAAGAAATAATCAGTTTTATTTATTATTGTTAACCATAAAAAAAATTCTACCTTCGATAGTATTTGAGATGTACTGAGAGAACTGAGAGAATTACTATTATTTTTTTTTGAGACAGAATCTTACTCTGTCGCCAGACTGGAGTGCAGTAGTGCAATCTTGGCTCACCGCAGCCTCTACCTCCTGGGTCGAAGCAATTCTCCTGTCTCAGCCTCCCAAGCAGCTGGGACTACAGGCATGTACCACCATGCCCAGCTAATTTTTTGTATTTTTAGTAGAGATGGGGTTTCACCATGTTGGCCAAGATGGTCTTGATCTCTTGACCTCATGATGCACCTGACTCAGCCTCTCAAAGTTCTGGGATTACAGGCGTGAGCCACTGCACCTGACTAGAGAATTTTTAAAAATTATATAATTAAATGTATTCTTTAAATTTTAGCATATAAATAGTTAAGGATGGCACTTTTCTAGTTTAACATACTTTGGTTATCACTAAACTTGTAATTTCAGTTAACTTCATTTAACTCAGTTGACTTCATTTGTAGCTTGAATAATGGATGACACATTTGTTTTTAATGCTGTTTATAGTTTTTTAACCACATTTGTCTAACTTGTGTTTTTAGATCTTGAAGTTCTAACTGGTGTCCCAGCTGAAGTACCGCACATTAGAGACAGTGTGATGAGAGAAGGGCGCCATCTGTGTTTCCAGTTAGTAAGTCCGACAGGAACAGCCATTTCAACTCTTAGTTACATCAGCAGGACCAACCAGCTTGCTGTAGGTTTCTCTGATGGCTATCTAGCACTCTGGAACATGAAAAGCATGAAAAGAGAGTAAGTGTAACTTTTTCCCTTAGTTGATTATAGGTAGTTTCTTTTGCATATAGCTTGTGTTCAGTTACTAATATTTGAAAATTAGCATAGTGTAAAAAGGGTGGGTAGATTAATGATTGAATGATTATGACTGATTTTTCATGGCATTAAATCAATTTGAATACCATAAAGGAGTGACTTAGCACATGAATTTAGCTTGATTTTTTTTTTAGTGTTAAAAGGCATTACAGTCATTGTGTTTAATAACATGCTAGTAAAGCATGACTTTGTAACTTTACAATGTTTTGGGAAACAACAGACCTTCTATAAGAAGGATGGCTCATAAAATTATACTGCATTTTGATAATGCCCTTTAAATATTTAGTTACATAACAACTTACCATTGTGTTACAGTTGTCTGCAGTATTCAGTGCAGTAATGTGCTGTACAGGTTAGTAGACTAAGAGCAACAGGCTATACCATCTAGCCTAGGTATACAGTAGGCAGTACCATCTAGGTTTGTGTTACCAGACTGTATGATGTTCGCACAGTGACTGAATCCCTAACGAGCATTTCTCAGAACAGATCCCCTGTTGTTAAGTGACACATGACTGTGTTTGTATAGTATGAGTTTTTCAGAAGTACCTTCCCAACAATTATATACGGAAAGTAACAGCTTAAAAAAGTATTCTCGGTTGAGAGGAAAAAAAAAGATTTTTAAAAATCAAAATTACAAAATACTTGGATTTCCAATTTTTTATGCTTTCAAAAAGTCCCCAAAATGTAATGATATTGATACTTCGTAGCTGAGTTAATTTTTGTTAAGAGTTGAGTAGACGCCTGTCTGGCACTGAAGTTGTCGGTTTGTTTGTTTCTCCATTTTTCCCGAGGCGTAACAGTGTGTTTTCTTGAGTAATTTATTTTATGGGAAGTGCATCTCTACTCTCTTTGCTGTTATCCTTTTATCAGCTCTTGCCTTTGAATTTGCTTCTAAAGAAATACCTGGAGTACCTGGCTTCTACAGCAGTGCTTTCTTTAACGCTATCATGTCTTGGTCAGTTTTTGCTTTTTTAGGAGTTTACGGGAACTCTTCAGTTTCTAACACATCTTCTGTTGTAGTAGTGGGGAAACTGACGCTAAACCCGAGCAGCCGAAAGTACTATGGCAGTACCTCATCTCTTTGTAGGGTACCTTTTGTGGGTGAGCAGTACGTAGTGGTGTACGTTGAATGTGTCTCTTAGGACCAGTTTACACGTACCTAAATGCGTACACTTTAGTAATTCTGACTCTTCCCAGTTCTGTCTCTGGGGGATGGGTGCCGTGACCATAGTCTTGATGTCTTGTCCCCTGTGTATTTTTGCAGATAAGATGACTTGGCCATGCCTCACAGATCACTCATTTTGGGTGATTGCATGAACAGTTGGTTACTTAACCCAAATTCTTACTTGACGTACCTTTTTCATTTCTGTAAAATAACTTAAAAATATGACATACTTATTTGTCTGTTTCAGATATTACATACAGTTGGAAAGTGGAAGAGTTCCTGTGTATGCTGTCACTTTTCAGGAACCCGAGAATGATCCTCGTCATTGCTGTTATTTGTGGGCTGTTCAGTCTACGCAAGATAGGTAGGTCTGATATATATGATTTTTAAAAATTAGTCAAAAATAAAACAGGTTTTAATTTCTCTTGGAAAGCTTTGCACTTATGTAGTCTTTTTTAGTGAAGACAGTTCTTTCAGTGAATTAGTGAGTTGTAGTTGAAGTTGTTTTAAAAGTTAAATGGTTGTTTCTACATGCTTGAATAATTCTGAGATATCAGAAGAAATCGTGCTTAACTTGCATGTTTTTCACAGAATAAGAGAACCCTCCAAGTACGCTGCTCTCTTGTTCTTAGTCTCAGTACCCTGCTCTCTTATTCTTTTAAGTATACTTGGAGATTGAGAACAAGAGAGCTACGTACTCAGCAAAGGACTGAGGAGTGAGTAGTGTGCTGTGAGGAACTTTAGGAAGGTGTGGTATGCTAGAAGCCAAGTGAAAGAATTAAGAACTAGTAATAGGAGTTATTAAAAGGGGTCAACTAGTAATAAGATTCCAATTCAGATGATGTGGCTCTGGAATCTGTGCTCTTAACACTTACTGCATGCTTCATGCTTGAGTACTACAGGTTGATCTAGTATCCTCACTTTGTGTCTTTATTGTATAGGCGTCATCTTCGTGGTCCTGGGCAACATCCACATTTAAAAAAATTTTTCCCCCACCCTTCCCCCAACCGTCTTTCTCCTCCCTACACTCCCCACCATCCTTTGAACATCTACATTTTAAGTAAAAGAGTACCAAGATGGAGGAAGAGACCAGGACAAAGGCACAAAGGACATTTTGTCTATTAAGGAAGGTTCTCTGAGGTTACCATGGGATAATTCTGTTTACATCTGGCCACAACTTTACTGCAGGGCTACTGCACCTAGCTGCAAAGGAAGCTGGGAAATGTGGAACTTCAGGCAACCATGTCTAGAGTACACCCATTGAGGAAGGAATATTTAAGAAAGAATATTTGAGTGATCAGTCTTTGCCACTTAAGATATCACCTACAGTATGCAAACAGCATCTTAGTTGATTAGAATTAATAAAAAATAAAAATCAGTTATTTCAAAGGATTACATTTTATGAAAACCAAGTAATACTAAATTCTTCACAGTGATCTTAGTTTTGTCACATGCTCTCAACATTGTAAGCAAACTAAACTCACTTGGACAGTAAGAGATGTTTAATGTATTAATATATTTAGTGCATTTTGGTTAATTTGTTTCAGTGAAGGGGATGTTTTGAGTTTGCATCTGCTGCAGCTGGCCTTTGGTGATAGAAAATGTTTGGCATCAGGACAAATCTTATATGAGGTAACTGGTCATTGTACTATGGGTTTGTATTACCATTTGTTTTTCTATTTTAAACGTGTTGTCTTTGTTTCAAGATATTGAAAAGCTATTCTCACATCCAAGTTAATATTGTATTCATAATATAGTAGAAGTAGTATTGTTAGAGATCTTCTTTTATCTCTAGATCAGAATATCCAATAGATTAAAGATCTGTTTTACCTATTTACCAAGGTAGCACTATTAACTTCTCATGTATCATTTTCCTGCACAGTGAGGGGACTAGAGTAGACTCAGGCATGCGGCTTAATTGATACCTAGGAAAAATCATTCGACTTCGTTGCTCTGACATACCAAGCATTAAGCCATGGGGTGATTTTTATAGGAGGGTATATGCATCTAGACTTTTAAATGGCTACCTGTTTTTCTGGCTGAATTCCTGAGGAAGTAGTCAGGGTGCTGCTAGTAGCCATCTTCTGTACACCCTCACATACCTGTCTCTAGGACTAACTTTTCTTAACCTAATGTTTGAGGGGTATATAAATTGGTTTCAGAGAATCCATAATCTCCCTGAATTATGTATGGCATTTTTATGATGATGCATTTTTATGGGAAGTCTCATAGCCTTTTGTCAGATTCCTAAAAGTATCAATAAGCTAAAAAAAAGGTCTAAGAACTACTCTAGAGCTAAAAAAAAGGTCTAAACTATTCTAAGAATTTCTGTGGGAACACAGCTATGGGATTGCTGGTCTGGGATGTATGCATATATAATTTAGATAGTTATTCCAGTTTATATATCAACTAGTAGTGCATGAGAGCTTCTTTGTTTAATAACAACTTTAGAAGACTTGTTGGTAATTATTTTTGAGAGACTAAATCTCACTTTTTATTTTAAAGTATGTAAAATTTTAGAGGCTTTTCCCGTGATTTGTTCTCTTCAGTCTAAAATTGTTTTCTTTGTATTGTGTGAACAGTCTTGAAATTTGGAGAATATTTAATTTTAGAATGGCCTTTTGCCTAGAATCAGATTAATATTTGTGTGCATTTTATGTTGTAGGGGTTGGAATACTGTGAAGAAAGATACACTCTGGACCTGACAGGTGGCATGTTTCCTTTGAGGGGACAGACGAGTAATACCAAATTGTTGGGATGCCAGAGTATAGAGAAATTTCGATCTCACAGTGACAGGGAGGAAGGCATGAATGAAGGTTAGTTAAAGTACTCTAAATTTTGTCATGTGAAGGCTTGATTTAAGATTTATGACAGGTATTTTTTCTAGATTTCATACTCCTGGCAGTTAAGAAAATTAGTAATTACAGAATTTATTCAGGTCTATATGACATACTAGATATTTCTTGCTCCCCAGATTGCTAGGGAGAACTAAAAAATAAAATAGGTTAGGGGAATGAAGGACCCTTTTATTTAATCTTAGTTCTCAAAACAGACAGGCAAAGGTGATCACTAGTCTGAGCTAGTGTGACTAGTCTTTGAATAATGTTTACCTGTGTATTTTTCGAGCCATTTGTGGCACACCGGCCTTGGTTGTCTTGAATGTTTTGTTACCTTTAGTGTCATCGCTTTTTCCAGCATAGTAAAATTTGCATCTGTTTTTTAAGCCAGCATTATCGTCTAGCAGCCCTATCACTAGCCATGACCTTTGACATTTCAGAGCCCTGTTTCTCCATCTGTAAGTGGGATAATGCAGTTAGACCTTTGGCAAAGGGTAGTTGTGAGGTTTAAATGAAATAGCATGATAGGCTCATTCCATTCCGGAAGTGCTCACCAGGGCCCTGGTTGTATTTGTGTTCTTATTGGAATCCACTGTTACAGTGTCTTTACCTACAAATGTCCTCTTTGCTAGGGTCTGTATCTGTACTTCTGATTCAGTTTTCAGATCCAGTTAAACATGTCAAAAACAATTTGTCATGAGCTCACATCTTTTTAAAAATTTTATTTATGCCGAGCGCGGTGGCTCAAGCCTGCAATCCCAGCACTTTGGGAGGCTGAGGTGGGTGGATCATGAGGTCAAGAGATCGAGACCATCCTGGTCAACATGGTGAAACCCCGTCTCTACTAAAATACAAAAAATTAGCTGGGCATGGTGGCGCGTGCCTATAATCCCAGCTGCTCAGGCGGCTGAGGCAGGAGAATTGCCTGAACCCAGGAGGCGGAGGTTGCGCTGAGCCGAGATCGCGCCATTGCACTCCAGCCTGGGCAACAAGAGCGAAACTCCGTCTCAAAAAAAAAATATTTATTTATTTATTTATTTAGATACAGGGTCTCACTCTTGCCCAGGCCAGTCCAGGGCAGAGTGTGGTGGCACCATCTTGGCTCGCTACAGCCTTGACCTTCTGGGCTCAGGCAATTCTCCCATCTCAGCCTCCCAGGTAACTGGGACTAAAGATACACACCACCACATCTTGCTAATTTTTGTATTTTTTGTAGTGACAGGGTGTTTTTGTTTTTGTTTTAGAGACAGGGTCTCAACTGTCGCCCAGACTGGAGTGCAGTGGCGCGATCTTGGCTCACTGTAACCTCTGCCTCCCAGCTTCAAGTGATCCCCCCACCTCAGCCTCCTGAGTACCTGGGACTATAGGTGCATGCCACCATGCCCGGCTAATTTTTGTTTTTTTTTTTTTGTAGAGATGAGGTTTTGCTGTGTTGCCGGGGCTGGTCCCAAATTTCTGGGCTCAGTCGATCTGCCCACCCTGGCCTTCCAAATTGCTGGGATTACAAGCGTGAGCCACTGCACCTGGCCATGCGCTCTCTTATTCCCCATTCTTTCTATTCTAGTAGTGTTTCAGGTTTTTACTTTCTTCTCCTGTTGATTCTCTTACTCTATTCCTGTCTTTCCATTCCATAGGCACTATCCCACTTTACCATATAACTAGATAAGTCCTTCTCAACTAAAGTTCATCTAAGTAATTAAAGCCTTAATGCCCAAAGGCTTCCATTTAAGGTAGTGAATTTAACTTCTCTAGTACTAGCTCTGTATCATCCTTGGCGGAGAGACTATTCATTCAAATTATTTTTGACTTTCTGCCTCTAATACCTGAGAGACTATTCATTCAGATTATTTTTGACTTTCTGCCTCTAATACCTCAGCGTTGCTCAAGTGTTAACTGAAAACAAGGATATAGCTTCTGATGAGTGGGTACTTTTTGATAAGATCTTAAAATTGAGAAACAGTCCAGATGCAAATGAATGAATGTGGTCTTATATACAAATGATAGAAATGCATTTTGATGAATCAAATGAAATATAAATTAAACCTCTTAGAAATTTATGAGAAAATCTTGCTACAATTCTGTTGAGGTGATTTTACTTTGAGATTCTTTATTCTGTTGTTTAAAATTACCTTTTTTTCTTTCAGCTCTATCTCCTGACACTAGTGTTTCAGTCTTTACCTGGCAGGTGAATATATATGGACAGGGAAAGCCTTCTATATATTTGGGGCTTTTCGATATAAATCGTTGGTATCATGCACAGATGCCAGATTCGTTAAGGTATGATTCTTTTTCCTTTTTTTTCTCTCTCATCTCTCTTGTATTATTTGTATGTATAGCTGATCAATGACTTAGTAGTGTTTAAATTTTTCTTTTAGGTCAGGAGAACATCTACATAATTGCTCTTATTTTGCACTGTGGTCATTGGAGTCTGTTGTAAGTCGGACTTCTCCACATGACATCTTGGATATATTAGTACATGAGAGAAGTTTAAATCGAGGAGTCCCTCCTTCATATCCACCTCCTGAGCAGTTTTTTAATCCAAGTACTTATAATTTTGGTATGTATTTCCTTAACATTACCTTTTGTATGCACAAGAGTACATAATTGTATACATTTTGTAGTTTATACATTTAGTGTTACCTGTTTATATCTCACAGTTAACATATGAATAACTTAGGAAACTAATACATGCACATGAGAAATTTAGTATTTATATGTTTTATAAATGAATTATGACTTATTTTGAACTTGCTAGGAAAGATATTTCACATCTGGTGCATTTTATAATAGTTTTTATTTTTTTGCTGTGTTTCTCAGCTGTGCTTGGAGTTTTGGGGTTTTGTTTTTTGCTTTATTATTGTTGTTTTGCTGTGTAATAGGTTTGTTATCCATTCTTAGGATGAAAATACCTAGAAAAGTTTATTTAAAGATTTGTTACATGTAATAATTTGACACCTCGTCTTGCAGTGTGTTGTTTGGATAAATTTTGTTCTGTTAATGCCATTTTAAATATATGTAAGTGGATTATTTTTTAAATCTTTAATTTTTTTAGATGCCACTTGTTTGTTAAACTCAGGAGTTCTTCATGTAACTTGTACTGGCTTTCAGAAGGAGGTAGGTGACAAATAGCGTTTCTTAATTGAACTGAAGTCGTCGGATCTTGGAGTATAGTTGATTTATGGAGTTAAGTTTTAGTTAATGTTATACTGACAGTTGTTTCAGCTTAAATGGTAGCTTCTGCTAGGTTTATGAGATTAGCAACTAGTAGTATCAGTTACTAATGACAACCTGCCAGAAGTCGTGTTGAATGTTTTTAGCAGGTAATTTATGTGGATGGTAATTTAACTACTTGAACCTCGAGCTTTCTGTCTCTTCGGAAAGCTTATGAGGAAATTAAGTAATGCAAAGGAGATACCTAGCACAGTGGTACAGTGCCTGGTATAGGAAAAGAAAAACAAAAGGATGTTGAAAAATGGTTTTTTTTTTTTTTTTTTTTTTTTGATGTGGAGTATTGGTCTTGTTGACTAGGCTGAAGTGCAGTGGCATGATCTTGGCTCACTGCAACCTCTGCCTCCTGAGTTGCTGGAATTACAAGCGCCTGCCACCACACCCGGCTAATTTTTTGTATTTTTAGTAGAGATAGGGTTTCACCATATTGGCCAGGCTGGTTTCAAACTCCTGACCTCAGGTAATCCACCTGCCTCAGCATCTCAAAGTGTTGGGATTACAAGGGTGAGCCACGGCGCCTGTCCTGAAAAATACTTTTCTAGGGAAGCATGGTGTGGCAGACCTTTTCTTTCATAATCAGCCGGATGTGGATGAATGCTGTATTTATACTTTTACTTTAGGTAAAGAGGAATAGACTGCAGGAGCTTTCTCTCTGTGTGTATCGGTTTAGTCATGATGTCACCAGATCTGTCAGCTTTAGAGAAGATAACAGGGTTATACAGTTCATAAAAATATACAAGCTATCTTTTGCTAATAGTATTATCATTCACAACTAGCAAGCATTAGTTAAGCTTAAGAACCTATAAACTCTGTTCCTTGCAAGGAAATATAGTCTTCTATAATTTCCATTTGCTATCTTTAAATTTTATGTGTAATTTATGAATCTTAAATTTGATGATTCAGGTTGAGGATTGATTGATTGATATCTTACTAATTTATCTGTTACAGACTTTGACTTTTTTAAAGAAATCAGGAGCATCTCTCAATGAAGTCATTCCTGATGGTTATAATCGATGTCTTGTAGCTGGTCTTCTTTCCCCAAGATTTGTTGATATTCAGCCTTCCAGTTTAAGCCAAGTGAGATGATTTTTAACTCTACTCTTTCTTTCTCTTGGATCATGTAAATTAGCTTTCTAGTGTAATAAAAATGTATTAGAGAATTTCTGCAAAAGTAGATGAAGAAGTGTAATGCTCACTCTGGGTGATCGGTAGTTGGGGTCTTGGGTTTGGCTTAAAATTCCTACTCTTAATACCCAATAGGCCATAACTTGGCAGCAGATTCACTTAGCTGTGTAGAAGGATATAGGACATGAAACACATCATGGCTGCATCAGGCTGGAATGCAGTGGCATGGTCACGGTGCAGTCTTGGCTCACTGCAACCTCCAACCTCCTGGGTTCAAGTGATTCTCCTGCCTCAGCCTCCTAAGTAGCTGGAACTACATGTGTCTGCCACCACACACGGCTAATTTTTTATTTTTAATAGAGACGAAGTTTCCGCATGTTGGTCAGGCTGGTCTCAAACTCCTGACCTCAAGTGATCTGCTTGCCTTGGCCTCCCAAAGTTCTGGGATTACAGGTGTGAGCCACGGTGCCTGGCCAGTTACTTTCCTCGTTGTGTGTTGTAGAACTTCTGTAAACTGTAGGGTAATAATGTTAGTAGCAGATGCTTTTGTTTTGTCCCTGGTATTAATGTAAATGGCGTCAGTGAGTCTCCATTTAGAATTATGCCTTCTTAGGTTTTGTGGACCATTATCGTGCTGTAATTCCCTCTGTACCTATTTAATTTATATTCATGTGAGTCCTTTTTGAAAAATCTTTTAATTTGCTCCTGTAATGAATGAAATTAATAGATTCCTTTGATATAAACCAGACTCGGTGATTTTTAAATTATTAGCTTTAAAGGGTACCGTTTGGTGGTTTTAATTCACAGAATTCTGCAACTGTCATCACATTCCATTTTAGGACATTTTTATTACTTCTAAAGAAATTCTGTACCTGTAAATAGTCACTTCTTTTCCCTTGTCTTCCTGCCTGCCCCATCCCACCCAGCTTTAAATAACTACTAATGTACTTTTTCTTCATAGGTTGACCTATTCTAGACATTTCATATAAATGGGTCAAATAATATGTAGTCTTTTGTGACTGTCTTCTTTCATTTAGCATGTTTTCAAGGTTCATCTGTGTTACAGCAAATATCAGAACATCGCCCCCTTTTGTGGGTTGTATGAGTATATGCCGTTATTTGTTTACCTACAGTTAATGGGCAGTCGGGTTGTTTCCACTTTATGGCTATTAATTAATAATGGTGCTGTGATCCTTCATGTGAAATTTTTGTTGGGGCGTGTATTTTTCTTTCTTTTCGGTATATACCTAGGTGTGGAATTGGTGGGTCATATGGTAACTACATTTAGCACATTGAGAAACTGCCAAACTGTTTTGCAAAGTGGCTGTACCATTTTACGTTCCCTCCAGCAGTGTATGAGCTCCAGTTCTAACACATCCTTACCAGTGCTGGTTATTGTTCTGATTATAGCCATTCTTACGGGTTATACTGAGTTTTTTTTTTGGCCTTAAGATTTTTTTATTCTGAGCCAGAACTTGCCTATGATCTCACACCCTATTTCTTTCGTTTTTATAATGCATGGTTTAGGAAGAACAGTTAGAAGCCGTATTGTCAGCAGCAATTCAGACTAGTTCCCTGGGACTTTTGACTGGTTATATCAAAAGATGGATAACAGAAGGTAAGATTCTGGTTTTTAACAATTAAAATGTTTGGTATTTTTTAAATTATCAGTTCACAATTTGTTGTATGTTTTTCTTAGTTATTTTTATTTGGATGTAATTGTAGATCCACACACAGTTGTAAGATAGAATGGAGAGATGCTGTACTCTTCAGCACGTTTTCCCACAGTGGAATGATCTGACAGATCTTTTTAGTCCAGTAATCACAGTCAGGATCCCTCGTGTTGCCCTTTCATAGCCATGCCTGCCTCCCCTCTGCCCCATCCTTAACCACTGGCAACCACAAATCTATTTTCTTTCTATAATTTTGTCATTTTAAACATACTCATAAATGGAATTATGCAGTATGTAACCTTTTGGGATTACCTTTTTTAATAAGCAAAATTCTCTAGTAATTCATCCAAATTATTGTATGCATCACTGTTACTCTTCACACATATACACACACACCCCAAACACATAATATCTTCTGTTCAGAACCATTTGAGGATAGTTCTTTTTTCTGAACCATTTGATTATAAGATGTCACGCTTTTTCAACCCATAAATATTTTGGTTTTGCTTTCTTCTAAGAATAAGGACATTCACTTACAAAACCACTTTGTGATCATTAAAAAAAACTCAAGAAAATCAAGACTTTATCTAATCTAGAGACCTTATTGAAATTCCAATAATGTTCTTTATAGCAATTTAGAGCGGAGAGAGAGAGTTCAGAGTCATGCTTGTATTTAGTATTTTGTAAAAGAGATCCAGAATGCTTTGTATTTGTTTTTATAATTTCCGTTGATCTTCTACATTTTGTCACTTTGTCTTTCAAAAAATTGGCTTTTTTTTTTAAAGAAATCAGTCTATAAAATAAATTTAAATTTTAAGCCGTTTAGTTTGTGTGTACCAGTCTCTCCTCATGATGAAATTATAGTTTTTACAATTTTGGTGGCAGTAGTACCTAAAATGACGTGCTCCCTAATGTGATGCACTGAAAGGGGTGCGTTGGATCCATTTGCCGCCAGTAAGTGTTGATGTTCACTTGGTTAGGGTGCTGTGTGCCATGTTTTTCCCCTGAAAATTTGGAATTCTGTCTGTAATCAATAATCTTTAGTTTTTCCTTTTGTATTTACAAATAAGAACAACCGAACTCTGCTACTAATTTGCGCTTTGTTCTTGAATGGACGTGGAATAAAGTGGTTCTCACAAAAGAGGAGTTTGACAGACTATGTAAGTATTATAATTCTAGATGTAGGGTAGAATTTAATATTACAACACTAATCTTGGTTTGTGTTTTAAATACATAATTTTTAATCATTTTGAAGTTGTAAACTCTTAAAATATGAAGATGTCGCACAAGAAAATGATTTCTTTTTACATTAAAATGAGAAAAGTAATTAATTTTTTTTTCCTTTTTTTTTTTTTTTTGAGACACGGTCTCATTTATTGCCCAGGCAGGAGTACAGTGGTGAGTTCATGGCTTACTGCAGCCTTGACCTTTTGAGCCCAAGTCAGCCTCCTGCTTCAGCCTCCTGAGTAGCTTGGACCACAAGCACATGCTGCCACACCCATCTAATTGTTGTGTTTTTTGTAGAGACGTGGTCTCGCTTTATTGCCCAGGCCAGGCTTGAACATCTGGCCTCAAGTGATCCTCCTGCCTGGGCCTTTCAAAGTGTTGGCATTACAAGGCGTGAGCCACTGCATCCAGCCCAAAGTAACTTTTGACCAAGATTTTGCAGCAGGTTGTTAAACTGGCAACATGCTGATATGCATGCCTACAATAACAGGTTTTATTTTAGGATTATAACTTACTTATCTTTTGGTCTTGGGAGTTTAATTTATTAAATATACTGATGATGGAATAAGGGGAAGGTGCTAGGTAACTCTCAGAAGTTTCTGTACTTACTCACTATTTAAAATATTGATAGAAATGATGAAGTTGAATGGCAGGGTAAAAATGTATTACCACTGTCCTCCACGGACAGATGTCATTGTCATCATGGCAAATCCTTTTTCTTCTTGACAGTTTTATTAGTCTGTTGTACATTTTGATTGAATCTTGAGGTATGTCGTGAATATCAAAATCCTATCATGTCGAGTTAGTGCAAAAATAATGCTAAAAGTCCTAGTAATTAGACATTTGCACTGTAAGTGAAAGTGAAATGTAAGTTTATTTAGATATATGTTTAGTCATTTATATTGTGTCATGATGAATACGCAAGAAATCATTTGACTATAGATAGCTTTTCACAGTGTAAGTTATTCTTAGTAGAGGAGTTTTAAACCAATCAAGTTTGATAGGAAGACATGGAGCTTTCTAGTATTTGTAGGCTATACTTATGAAATTATTGGCATGAAATAATTTAAGTATTTCAGTAATCAGTACAATTGAAGTCTAAAAGAACACTTGATAATTTAGGATCAGATTAAAAATCTCTTTTTTTAAGAGGAAAATGTTTATCAGAGGTCATTATGTTTTGTAAAAAGAAATTCAGCTCAGTTAATAAATTGCATGGCTGTTCTCTGAGCACAATGCAGTACTTTGGGTTTTAACTTGGAAGTTCAGCTGTTAAAGCTGCTTTGAGCTTTATTCCTGGTATGTTGTCTTTTTTTTTTTTCCAAGAAAAACTTCTAAGAATAATTAAAATAGAAAGCATAGTAAGTGCTTTAAATGTATTGGAGATTAGGCGTGGTGGCTCAGGCCTGTAATCCCTGCACTTTAGGAGGCTAAGATGAGAGGATTGCTTGAGGCCAGGAGTTCAAGACCAGCCTGAGCAACATAGCAAGACCACCCCCAACCATCTCTTCAAAAAAAAAAAAAGTGTTGTTGTTGTTTTAATTAGCTGGGTGTGGTGGCATACCTATAGTCCCAGCTCCAGTGAGCTAGGAGGAACACTTGAGCTTAGGAGTTTGAGTGCAGTGAGCTATAGTCGTACCATTGCACTCCAGCCTAGGTGACAGAGAGACCCTGTCTCAAAAAAAAAAAAAGCATTAGAAGTAAAGCAAATAAGGTCAGGTGGGCTGCCTCACACCTGTAATCCCAGCACTTTGGGAGGCCGAGGCCAGTGGATCAGCTGAGGTCAGGAGTTCGAGACCAGCCTGGCCAACATGGTGAAACCTCATCTCTACCAAAAATGCAAAAATTAGCTGGGTGTGCACACCTTTAATCCCAGCTACTTGGTAGCCTGAGGCAGGAGAATCACTGGAACCTGGTAGGGAGAAGTTGCAGTGAGCCAAGATCACACCACTCCATTCTAGCCTGGGCAACAGAACAAGACACTATCTCCAAAAAAAAAAAAGTAAAGCAAAATAGAATTTCATTTAAAGAAGGATTTTAGAATTAAGACAGTTGTTTTTAGATCTAGATTATTTGAGCTCATTTTCTCACTCTTGACTTTTGCTAGTTTTATATTAAAAGCACTTTTTAGGTTCATTGGAGGTTTTGCCATTTCTAGCTTGTCTTTATAAATCTCATAATGAATAGAATAATTCTTTTGAGTGTTAGGAGTTTGAGAAATTTTGCATTGTGAATCTAATTTTGCTTAGATTTAATGTATGGAAACTTATATTTTATTCTTGAAAGGTGTGCCATTATTTGATGGTTCGTGTCATTTCATGGATCCACAAACTATACAGTCTATCCAACAATGTTACTTGCTTCTTAGCAATCTTAATATAGTCTTGAACTGTTTTGCATCAGAAGCCCGAGAGATCACTGAGAGAGGTATGCTGTTTTATCAAATGAGTGTTTTATTACATTTTAATTCTTGACTTACGGAAACAGATACATTTCCTGTGACTTAGATGGATCATTGTGTAAAGAGGACATTATTTTTCCAGTGCTAGGGTTTTTGTTTGTTTCTTTGTTTTAATGAAAAGCTACGGAATGTTGTTAGACGTCCCATGAGCCCATGCTTAAATGAGCTTGGGAAATTCTGAAGTTAATGATTATTAAGGTTAATGTATTTCCAGTGAAGTTTCAAATTGTTAAATCATATGTATGGTTTTTATTCAAATAAGTCATTATTATTTTCTTCTGTTTTGCAATTTCAAAACCAAAACAAGCCAATTTCATGTAAAGGCCTGTTTTGAACAGTCTGTATTAGTGATATTATGCTAGTTTGTATTAGTAAATTTGAGTTCTAGAATTAGCTAAATGGAAGTGTAGCTGAGGTTGAAGCATATTTACCTAAAATATCTATTTTAGGAAGTGACTTATTTATTTTAGCATTTTGAAGATTTACTTGACATTATTTTGGACCAAAGTAAACTAGATATATCTTGAACACATATATATTACATATATAATATACATTTGTATATGTAAATTAGCAAGTGATTAATTTTGAACACTGGAGCATCTTGTTTTTTTTTTTTTTTTGTAGCTAAACAGCTGATGTGAACTCTTTTTTACAGGACTGGCAGACTTAAGCAATAAGTCTGTGGTTTCCCACCTCATCTGTCAGTATGCACAGGTGCTGCTTTGGTTCTCTCATTCTGGGCTTTTACCAGAAGGCATAGGTAAAATATTTACTTAATCTCTGTGTATAAATTGAAACATTCTGAGTCTTTATGATTTTGTTATTCTAATGCTTTGGATTTCTTTTCTTCCACCTCACTTAGTTTTTCTCCTGTGCTTCCTTCTTTTCTTACATTCTTCCTTACTTTTTATCTCCGTCCCATGCCTGATGCACAGTGCTCATATACACTTCTGGATTGCATAACATTTAGAAGGAAAGCATATTTGAGAACGTGGCTCCTGAAAATGAGTTCAGCAATATTACTAGCCATGATAGATCCGTAGAACTATAGTTTCTATAACACAGTTTGCCTGTTTCCTGGTAATGGTCTTTTTAATGTGGTTACTAACTAGTATTTCTTCAATTAAATAACCTGTTGTATCTAATAATTTATGCCAGTACCAAGAATTAGAGAATTCTTGGTGTTTGACTTGTGCTGTATTTGTTTAGAATATAACTTCTAAAGCCTTCAGCTTCTTGGATTTCCAGGAAGCCATTAGATTTTATTTAGAAGTGCCTCTGTCACTGTACATAAATTATCGATCTTATTTTTTCATAATTCTCTTAGATTTTGATTTGTAGTGGACATTTCTTGGTTTCAGATTATTATTTGTGCCTAAGGAGTAGAATTATTTCGAACAGTTTTCACGATTTTAAGCCGGCATCCTTGTTGTTTCAGACTTTCACGACAGATCGTTTTCTCGCTTGTGCATCTGTAAATAAAAAGATACATAGTAATCTTTTGTTACTTAAATATAACAACCCTGTGGGTTAACTGGGGGTTGCTATAGCTATAAAATTACAGTAAAATATTAATATGTATTATTGAGATATTTTGGAAATATTACCAGCTTTTTTTCCAACTCTTAAAAATCCAGATGATACTGTGCAGTTGTCAAGGTTATGCTACAGCTACCCCGTCATTCAGAACTACTACACCAGTCGTCGACAGAAGTTTGAGCGTTTATCAAGGTAGAGTGAAACACGTTTTAGGAGTTATGTCTGTAAGAAGTCGGACTTTCTCAGAACAGTGTTCATCATGTTACAAAGTGATTAAATGAGTAGAATTCTCAGTAAAGTATCAGAATTTGATACTACCATTACTATGTTCTTTCTTTCTTGTTTAAAAAAAGAACACATGAATGGGCTACTTAGTTCCTTTGAAATAAGTAAAGGAAATAGTCTTCTCCCCTCAGGTTGCAATGACAAAATTATTAGAGCAGCGATTCACAAACGTTGATTCCAGGTTTCTTATACCTGAATCACCAGTACTTTAAAGTCTATGCCGGTTGTAATTCTGATGCATGGCAATTGTGGAAACTAGTGCTGTAGAATAACAGTGAACATTAGCTTGGGAGATTGATTAGGCATATTTTAAAATTCTAGATCTGTTATTTCCTAAGTATATATCCTTGGCAGCTTTGTTATGCTTTCTAATCCTATTTGTTATATAAGCTACAAAGTCAGTATAAAGCTAAATAAAATAATATTGCAGGGCACCTAGTGTAGTGCCTGACTCATTGGACAACCTCAGAAGGTAGGAAGTGCTGCTGCTTTTCACAATTAGAAAAGGAAGTACAGGGGAGAAAAGAGAAAAGTAAAGCACACAGGGACAATATCTGCGTGTCACATCATAGGCAGTCAGTAATATATTTTTGAGTGAAGGAATCACTGAGGATAAAAGGCCAACCCAAGTGATGAAACAAACTATAACTCTTTGACTTTGAACTTCAGTATTTTCACTGCACCGGGCTTTATACTCTATGGTAGTTTGCTTAATATGGTGAAAAATAGAATGGTCACTGGCTAGCTGGACCACGTTCTCCCCTGGGACCTCACCTTGACTGACTGGCTTGCTGATGACTGAACTTGAGGCAGCTTAAGGGTTTATCTGACTAACTCTTGATGTCTGTAGTTCTCATCATGCTAACTAGGGTCCAATTCCCAATTCTCTTCTCTCTTTCTCTGTCTCTCTGTTTTTAGAGATAGGGTCTCATTCTGTCGCCCAGGATGGAGTACAGTGGCATGTGTATCTGGGTTCAAGCAATCCTCCTTCCTCATTCTCCAGAGTAGCTGGGACTCCAGGTGCACACCTCCATGCCCAGCTAACTTTTATATTTTTTTTAGAAATTGGGCCTTGCTGTGTTGCCCAGGATGGTCTCGAACTCTTGACCTTGAGCAGTCCTCCTGCCCCGGCCTCTCAAATCACTGGAATTACAGGCATGAGCCACCATGCCTGGCCTCTTCTCTTTTTGATAGTTGTGCTGGTTGTTTGGATATTAATTAACGGTAATATTAAATAAGTCTTAACTTTTCCCTGATTGCAGAGGGAAGTGGAACCCCGATTGCTTGATGATCGATGGACTGGTTTCTCAGTTAGGAGAGCGAATTGAGAAGTTATGGAAACGAGATGAAGGAGGCACAGGAAGATACCCTCCTCCTAGTCTACATGTAGGTTTGCAGTAATGTGCTGTCACTTACAGTCTGTAAAGTTGGGGAGGGAGGAAACATGCTTAGCTGTGTGTCTGGCACAGACTTGGGAAAACAAAGAGCATGAATGAATGAATGACTGTATAAAATGTACTGAAGGTTTTATCCCTTTGTTTTACAGGCACTACTTGATATGTACCTGTTAGATGGCGTTATCGAAGCAGCCAAACATTCTATTGTATCCTTTTAAATTTTATCCAGTGTTTATGTATTATTAAAATTATAAATTTCACAGTAGTATAAGCCTGACATCTAATCTCAATTTCAAGGTTGAATTTTGGTTTTGTTTTTTTAAGAGATGTTAACCCAGGATCTGTTGTTTGGGTTCAGATGGCCTATGATTAACCTAAAACTATATGCAAAATTTTGTTTTAGATTTGTTTTTCTGAGGATAGGGTACTTGGCTTTTATCAGATTCTTAAATGTGTCTAAGACTCAAAAAGTAACAATGGTTGCTCTAAAATACTGCTACCAAATGATCATTCTCAGTGGCGTTAACCTATGTGCTGGAAATCAATACGTTATCAGTTAGTGTATTAGTACCTTAGGCATTATTTGAGTCCTGTAGTCTTTGTGATAATATTTTTGTGCTAATGTTACTTACATAGTCTAAAAATGTATAATTCCATTTATTGTTTATAAGCTAGGTGATGTTTGCTACGGCTGCCATCTTTTGCTGCATCACTAGAATTTTGCATGTATCTTTGTTTATTGTATTTACTAAGCTACTGACTTCATAAAAATATGCTTTATGTCCTTTGTGATGCGGGTAATAAAATACTGAGAATGAAAGGAGTTGGTGTGGGACTGGTTGTACCCACATTTACTAAAACTTCTCATTGCTGGCTGTCCATGATGGCTTTCTAAACACTAAAAAGAGGTCTTTCAAGTCTCTTTTAATGCTACCTTTTATTGCTACCTATTCTAAATATATATTAGGAGGTTTCTGTTGCTGTTGTTTATCGTCCTTAATCCACTTTTTAAAAGACCATTTATTTTCTACTTGATATTATGTATTCCTTTCCCAACAAAACAGATACTTCAATTGAATCTTTCCCAACTGTATTTGCCATTTCTTGGGGCCAAGTTAAACTTATTCAGGGGTTTTGGTTAATAGATCATAATGACTATGAGGTAAGTCTATCCACTTATAGCATAAACTTTCATAAATTACTAGAATTTTAGACAATACACATAATTTAAATTTGATATTAAAAGATATGATACCGTCTACTTCTAGAGGTAGTTGAAGAAAGACTCAGTTTAAACAGTACCTTCACCAAGCACTATTTTTAAGCCAAGAATATAAAGCTAACAGTTCAGAACCCCAGGTTTCTTACTGTTTAAGGAAGGAAACTAATAAGTAAATAATTATGATAGTATAGATACAGTGATTGTTGTATTGGAGATATGTTTGGAGTGTTGAGTGAACCATAGAAGGCAAGATTTGGCTTTGATGTATGAAACTTGTGATGGGAAGATCTTATAAAATAGTGTAATAGGGTCTCAAAGGTATCAGGTTTTTGATAAGGCTTTTATTTTTTAAAATAAAATACAGTTATCACTCAGTATCTGTGTGGAATTGGTTCCAGGATCCAGAAACATACCAAAATTCACAGAGGCTCGTGCTCTTGTAGTAAATGGCGTAGTATTTGCTTCTGTCCGGTGCACATCCTCTTGTATACTATTGGCCCTCTGTGTTCATGGATTCAGTCAACCACACATCAGAAATATTGAGGGGAAGATACTGCATCTGTACTGAACATGTACAGACATTTTTCTTGTCATTAGTCCCTGGACATTACAATATAACAATTATTATTTACATGGTATTTACATTTCATTGGCTATTTTAAGTAATCCTTTTCATTTTTATTTATTAATTTTGAGATGGAGTCTCGCTGTGTCTCCCAGGCTGGAGTGCAGTGGTGCAATCTTGGCTCACTGCAGCCTCTGCCTCCTGGGTTCAAGTATTTCTCCTGCCTCAGCCTCCCGAGTAGCTGGGACTACAGGTATGCACCCCCATACCTGCCTAATTTTTATATTTTTACTAGAGTTGGGTTTCCCCATGTTGGCCAGGCTGGTCTTGAACTGGCCTCAAGTGATCTGCTCACCTCAGCCTCCCACAGTGCTGGGATTATAGGCATGAGCCACCACACCTGGCCTTCTAAATTTTTCTAAAAACTTTTTTTTGGTTCACTTTAAAGATGGGGTTTTGCCACATTGCCCACGCTGATTTTGAACTCCTGAGCTCAAGCAATCCGCCTGTCTTGGCCTCCCAAAGTGCAGGGATTACAGGCATGAGCCACCATGCCCAGCCTTATTTTTTCAAATATTTTCTATCTGCATTTAGTTCAGTCTGCAGATAGGGATCCTGTAGATTCTGAGGGCCAACTCTATATACGACAGATTAAAGTAGATTTTTTTCAGCTTATATTTAAACTGGTCTTGATTTTTGGGGTTTTTAGTGTTGGGTTTAGCTACTTTGTCTAACTGTATGGGATTACGTTTGTCTTGAACACTTTTCATGTTATTTCCAGAGTGGCTTGGATCTTTTGTTTCATCCAGCTACTGCGAAACCTTTGTCATGGCAACACTCAAGGATTATTCAGGCATTCATGAGTCAGGGCGAGCACAGACGAGCGCTCAGGTACATTCAGACAATGAAGCCAGCAGTGTCCAGTGGTAGTGATGTTACCCTTCACCTCACCGTTTTGCTTTTTAATAGGTAAGTACATCTTTTGAAAGTATAAACTCTTTATCACGTCTGTTAATAAAATGGAATTGATGAAATAGACAATGTACAGTTGGCCCTTAAGTCAGTAGAGTCAGTAGTTTGTATTAGTGGGTTCTGCATCAAATGCAGATTGGAAATACAGCATTCATGGGATGTAAAACCTGCATATATGGAAGGCCAGCTTTTCATATACATGGGCTCTGCAGGACAACTTTCCATAGGAGTCCTGGAACCAGTCCCCTCAAGGATACTGAGAACAACTGTAGAATATTTTACTTTCATTGTGTTACTTAATATTCATGTGTTTATTGGTCTTTCAGTGTTAAGAGAAACATACAACACCTTTTATCTAGAATAAGATAAGTACCTTGATTAAAAGGTAGGGGTGCCAAATTGAGATTTATGGTTCTCTATGTTGCTAATTGACAGCACTGATGGTTGTTCTTCACGGACAGCTGAGGGCTTAGTATGCTGAAAAGGAGTCAAGAATAGAGAAGAATGAAGCTATATAGAGGTGGCAAATGGAGAGTTTGCATTCAGTAATGGTACTTTGATATTTCTGTTAATATTGGTTGCTTGAGTATTGGAATTGTTTGTATTTGAATTTTGTCATTGCATTTGCCCCATTGCATCCTCACAGAAAGAAAATCTTAAATCTTGATTTAAGGAAGTGTCTGGTTTCATGTCTTAATACTTCAGCCAGATTTGAGCAAGTGATACCTTTGTTTCTTCCTTTTGCAGTATTTTAATGTTCTCTAATAAGTATATTTGCCATTTACATAATGCTAATTATAGTCTCAGCTACATAGTAACTGTGACAAAGCTAAATGGTGTGATTGGAAGTACAGTGGTGTGGTTATACAGTGGCAGCTTATGAACTAAGCTGCAGAAATTGCTTGGAGCTGAAATTCCTTACTAGATTTATTTTGTACTGCTTTTATTGTTTTATTCAACCCTTTTGATCATTTTTATATTTTTAGAAATTAGTCACTTTACCTCACTGTGTAATATTTGAACCAGTTACCACTTCTGTGTCAGCATGCTGAAAGTTATATTTTCTTTGTTCTCTTTGGTTAAATAGCATGTACTTCTAAAGATAAGAGGGAGAGGGTAAGATCTACAAATTTCAGGCAAAAGAAAAGTTTTGAAGTTTAATAATAGATTGATTATACATATAGAACCTTAACAGTAATGAATTAGGAAGTACTTGTTGAAATAATCTGGCTTAGCGAAAATGTTTAGCTAACTTAATAAATCTAGAATCAATATGGAAATTTTTTTATGAGATCAAAACCGTAGTTTCCATAAGATTTACTCTAAGAACAAAATAATTTAAAGAAGCTATATGTGATAATTGTTGTATTCAGCAGGGGTTAAGAGTTCTAGTACTGTGTTGAAACCAACATATATGCTTTTTTTCGGTTGCATGTACCTCACGCTCTTTAGTGACGTCAGAGAGTTGGCACTTAATCACTAATACTTACATCAGAAGGGCAGGTGTTGGAACTTTGGAAGAAACATCTTTGGAAGGTTGCTGATTTTTTCGTCTTTTGATTCCAAGTGTCCTTCTTTAATTACCAGAGCATGTTTCCCTGATACGCTAGGTTCTCATTTCCTTTACCTTAGCCTTATAGTTAACAAGCACTAATAGTTTAATTTCTAAACCTTATTTCTCTCAAGTTGGAAAGAGTCTCAATTATACAGTCCCCAGAAAACTAGAACATTACGGCTCCTATGCATTAAATAAAGAAATAAAAACCACTCAGAATGCTATTTGTGAGATAGCTTGTATTCAGATTTAAGAGATGTTTCAAAATAATTACAAGTCCTGTAAAGAGAGAATGACTAAGAAGTCAGAGAACACTGTTGAAAGTGAAGGTGCCAATTTTTATTGAAACATCTTAGGAGAAAGCTGCTTTAATATTTGAACTGATAGTTTTGCAAAAGGCAGCCATGTTTATTGCCCAGGAGATTATGTAACAACATACTTTACACTTCACTTTTATCAGAAGGAAGCAAATAAGAAAACAAGCTGATTTACAGGGACTTATTTAAGAAAACAAAGTTTCTGAGTATGTCCTGTTGTCATACATGATCACCTAATTTGTTCAGATACCTAGATCTCTAGTCCAACAGTGTTTAATCAGTATATCCTCGAACCATGGATAGAGGCTACATTTGGGAAATTTGAACTAAAAGAGAGGTTAGGCTGCATAAGAGTCTAACACCGAAATGATTTGATTGCATATAGTTGAAATGGCAGAAAAAGTTTTAATATTTGAACCATCAAACAGTAACTCTCCCCCGACTCACCCTGTGCTAGTGAGGTTTTGCCCTGTTTTTGATTAATTTATGTTAGTCAAATTGTTTATTAATTTGCACCCTTACAAATAATGTTACTGAAACAGCCACTTATTGTAGCAAAGATGTTAAGAGCAAAATGTTTGGACTCATAGATTTGAATTTAAATTATGCCACTTTCTGAAATATGATCAAAAGCGTTCAGTTATCCTCTCTGAGCCTGAGTTTCCTCATTAAGAGCATCTTTGCATTTCTCTAAAACTTCATACTGGTAGCTTTTCAATTTTATGGGCTATATGTATGGACATACTATCCCAGCTGGCATGGCTGTTTTACTTAACCACAACGCACTGTACAATGACTGACTTATAAATGAAAGCTGTAGCCAATTCAGCTATTGGCATTGATTGTTCAGTGTTAGGATCATAAATGTATAAGAAAGCTGAAAAACGTTTGTATAGGCATAATTATTTTTCCTCTTTCTATGGTATGTGGGTTTATTTTGCTGTACTTTTCACTCAAGTTGGACGATTGCTTCATTTTCAGCCTTTTGTCTTCAGTAACATAAAAATATAAGTCTGAATGTCCTGCATACCACCTTAGCAGCATCCCACAATTTTAATTATGATTCTGTTCTAAATATTTTAAATTTTTGTTGTGGTTATTTATTTTCCCTATGTATGATTTAGAAGTTTTAATTTACAAATAATGGGTTTTAAAAATTACTGTGTTGATGGCTTCTAAGTTGTATTGTAATCCCATCATATGATCCACGTGGTACTTGACCTTTAAAATTTGCTAAGAGTTGATCTATTTAAAAGTAATAATAAAAAATGGCCAGGCACGGTGACTCATAGCTATATTCCCAGCACTTTGGGAGGCCAAGGTAGAAGGATCACTTA
The DNA here is from genome assembly GCF_030222135.1 of Aotus nancymaae. Classification (NCBI taxonomy): domain Eukaryota; kingdom Metazoa; phylum Chordata; class Mammalia; order Primates; family Aotidae; genus Aotus; species Aotus nancymaae. The sequence goes on along the minus strand of NW_026988445.1, from coordinate 30,911,652 downwards.
AGCCCGGGAGTTCAGGACCAGGCTGGGCAACATAGGGAGACCCTGCCTCTGTTTAAAAAATAAAATTTGTTTTTGGTAAGACTTGCTTTACCCACTGATAAATACTCAGTGTATTCTCCATTTAGTAGGTGAGATGTCAGATGTGTTTGTCCCAGCGATCAGGTTTGTTCGTTGCATGATTTTAATCTTTCTGTGTCCTTAATACTTTTTTCCCTGGTCTGTTTTGTAAGTTGCTAAGAAAAGCATGCGAAGTTGCTGACACTAATGGTGGATGTGTCAGTTCCTCACAGTATTCCCAGCATTTTGTATTTTGAATATTAGGTACATAAGTGTTTTAAATTGTTTTTTTTTAATGACCTTTAAAATTACTATATGGTAACCTTCTTTATCATGAATAATTGTTAATGTAGCTACACAAACAATGTTTTTATTTATATCCTGTGTATATCTTTTCCCAGTCTTTTTACTTTACTCTAGTCACTAGAAATCAGTGGCTGCTTGTCTCTTAAATTTCTCTTTTTATTATGGTCTCCTTCATGCATTTCATAATGCGTGTCTATATGTGGTCTAGCATGTTTAGAGAGCTTGACACAGGATGGTTTTTCAGTCTGTTTTTGCTGTATTGCCAAGAACCCTCATGCCTTCCTTATTAAAATGACTTCTGCATCTTTTACTGCCAACATGCTAGCCTAGCCTCTCAGAAATTGAAATAATTTTCTTCCTGTTCTTCCTAGCATCATTATTTTCTTCTGTAGGAAGCCTGAGAATAGTGAGAGTTTGGAGACTTTGTTTTAAACTTTTGTAAGTGTTAGAAATGGATTTCTTGAAGTTTAACGTGTTTTCCTGCTGTGGGGGAAACAGGGAAAGAACATTATCATTTGTCATTTGTTAAAAATATTCTCTATACTATTATCAAATTAATACTTGGTAAATCATAAAGTAAGTTTATCTTACTCCTGCTAGTATGTCCAATCAGCTGGGAGTAGGTATCAGTTTAAAGTGGAAAATTTTAAAAATATATGTCTATGGGCTCAGGGAGAGGCATGGAGTATTATTTGTTTTTGGTAAGAACATGATATGCTTCAATGTTTAAGAGGTAAGAATGATAACACTCCCAACTTCTAAGTTTCCTCCTGGTAACCAATAGTGTGAATAATTTCTAGTGTATTCTTCCTAAGATCTTGTAAACAAATGTTAACAAATGCCTGTATGTTGTATCTTTCCCCCTACACCCTTTAAAAAAAAATAAAAACAGCAAACTGTATACCCTTCTGCAATACACTTTTTCACTTAATTTAGTTTGGCACTAATTTTAGAATTTATACATAAAGTATTTACTTTTTAACTATCACATAGCAGTTCATTATTTGGATAGATGTACCATTATGTTTTAAATTCTTTTTTTTTTTTTTGGCAGGGTTGGGGGAAAAGAGTCTCACTTTGCCACCCAGGCTGGAGTGTAGTGGAGTGATTTCAGCTCACTGCAGCCTCTGGCTTCTAGGTTCAAGTGATTCTCCTGCCTCAGCCTCCCAGGTAGCTGGGATTACAGGCGCCTGCCACCATGCCTGGCTCATTTTTGTGTTTTTTTTTTTTTTTTTTGAGATAGAGTCTCTCTCCGTCGCCAGGCACCAGGCTGGAGTGCAGTGGCACAACCTCGGCTCACTGCAACCTCCGCCTCCCAGGTCCAAGCAATTCTCCTGCCTCAGCCTCCCGAGTAGCCGGGACTACAGGCGTGAGCCACCACGCCCAGCTAATTTTTGTACTTTTAGTAGAGACGGGTTTCGCCATGTTGGCCAGGCTGGTTTTGAACTCCTGACCTCAGGTGATCCACCTGCCTTGGCCTCCCAACGTGCTGAGATTACAAGCTTGAGCCACCACACCTGGCCTTAATTATTAATAGTTCTCTTTAATGAGCATTTAGGTTGTTTTGAACTTTTGCCATTTTAAACAATGCTATGATGAGTAACCACACATATTGCACATGTGCCAATTTGTAGAATAAACTCCTAGGGTGAAAGGATATTTGCCCTTGTAATTTTGGTGTTGTAATTTTGACAGATAGGGCAAATTGCCCTCCATCAGGGTTATGCCAACATAATTTCCTCTCAATTACCATATGCTATGTCTTTTATCAACACAGTATACCAGATATTTTTTGTCTCTTCATCTCATAGGTGAAAATGGTAGTTTCAGTATGTTTAGTCTCACTATAATAATAGAATGTATCTTTCTCAACTGTTTCTTTTGTGACCTGCCCATTAAAATCTTTGACTTCTTTTTTTTCTGTGTTAGAATTCTTCTTACTGATTTATAGAGCTTTGTATACATTAGGAAAATCAACCTTGTGGGATTTAATGATGAAATGTTCATCTTACCCTCTTTATTTTTCGTTATACAAAAATGTTCTGCTTTTAATGTTTCTAGATTTTGGTTTAGGAATCAATTACTGTATTTCTGTGCATGTGAAAACACAGATGAACACTGTTCTACACTCAAATTACAGTGATTCCACCTTCATGCTTGTTCTGGTGGAAAGAGAAGTACAAGGCCATTTCAGATGTAAATTTTCAGGGAATACCACTATACATTGTACTTCCTTGAGTCGTTGACCTGTATAAGACCTGTGGAATATGTCAAAATATTCTAGTTCCAAAACAACAAAATTAACCGATGGCCCTGACCTCCCAACAGTGGGTGCCATTGCTTCCCTGAGTATCTTTGTATTCACAGAAAGTCTAGGGCAGTGCAATCTTGCTGTCTTTTATTCTGCCTTGGAAGTTGTCAGCCTCTCCAAAAAATTTTAACTGCCAGATTGATCATTACCATTCTTAGTGTATATCTTCAGAACTCTTTCTTTTCTATTTAAAAAATATATAAACAGAAATTTTATTGGTTAATTTTTTAAATTGTCACTTTCATACGGTTTTTAACTTGCTTTTTAAAAAGCTTTATATATTATTTTTTAAGTTAATACATATTTTCCTCATGTAGGGCTACATCATAACTCATTGTTTCACTGCATATTCCTTTTTTTTTTTTTTGAGACAGAATCTGGCTCCGTCACCCAGGCTGGAGTGCAGTGGCATGATCATAGCTCACTATAGCCTGGACCTCCTAGGATCAAGCAATTCCCCCGCCTCAACCTCCTGAGTAGCAGGGACTACAGGCACACACCACCATGCCCAGCACAATATGCTTGTTTCCACCTGTAGGTCTCAGTCCTTTCCACGCTCTTCATGCTTTTTGTATTTTTTTGTAGTCAGGGTCTCGCCTTGTTGCCCAGGCTGGTCTTGAACTCCTAGGCTCAATTGATCTGCCTGCCCTGGCCTCCCAAAGTGTTGAGATTACAGGCATGAATCACCATGCCTGGCCCTCACTGTATATTCTTATACTTAATCTTTATGCAATTTTGCTGGTATTTCTGTAGATTATATTCTTTGTATTGGGATTGTTGGGCCATGGCTTATATGTAATCATAATTTTCGTAGATACGCTCAAGTGAACCTTCAAAACAATCCTATCGGTGGGGTATGAATTGAACACTGGCATTTAAAAAAAAAAAGGAAAAAAAAAAAGCTCCTACCTGATTTTGGGAGACATCTGTGTAAGAAGTACTCCTTCATTTAAATGATCTAATTGCTCACAAAAGGATGTCTCAGCACCTCCGCCTGGTGCCTAAGACTGCCAAATTTGCCCCAAGTTCTCCAATCAAATCTTGCTGCAGATCAACCAAAAAACATCTTCCACTACTAAGCTATACTCTTCACTTCCTCTGGAACACAGTATGCCTGTTTCCTCCTGTAGGTCAGTCTCGTCCATGTGCTTCTCACTGAGTGTCACTTCTTTAAAAGCCTGACGTTCCTCTGTCACACCATGCCAATCATTCAGCTCTATCCAGGCCACATTAGTTTTTTGTCTTTGAATTTGTGTGTACTTCCCTTGCTTTTTTATTGTTTTATATCTAAAGAGCAGCATAAAATTCTTTAAACAAGTTATCTTACTGACATTATTATTATTGGCAAGATTCATTGTGCAGTACTAAATATTCAACAACTTTTTAAAGTTCTTTTAAATTATTTGTAAAGATACCTCACTAAGTATCTTTGAGATTCTACGTGTAGATTATGCATTTTGAACATTTAAATAACTTTTCTAAAACTAAACTTCAATAAATATTGCTTTCAGGTGCATGGTTGAGGCCTGGAGTTTTTTGCGGCAACATTGTAATAGGTTGAATATAGAGGAGTTACTAAAGCACATGTATGAAGTCTGTCAGGAAATGGGCTTAATGGAAGATTTACTGAAGTTACCATTTACAGACACTGAGCAGGTAATTACTTAACAATGTAAACTTGTCAGAAATTCAGGATGAACTGGTAGTTTACAATCTATTTTGTTCTTTTTAGGAATGTTTAGTGAAATTTTTGCAGTCCAGTGCCAGTGTTCAGAATCATGAATTCCTTTTAGTTCACCATTTGCAGCGTGCCAATTATGTGCCTGCCTTGAAGCTGAACCAAACTCTGAAGATTAATGTTATGGTATGATTAAAGTTGTCTCATTATGGGGGGTAAGAGAATAAGGAAAACTGGAGATTTTTGGTGTGTTATATAAGAGCTTACAATGGTTTGGTAATCACTGTGCCTTATATTACCTTGAACTCACAGAATCCTCTGTTCATCTCGGTAGCAGAGTTGGGAACAGGGTATCACTACCTAATTCTTTTATGTTCTGATACCTGCCTACAGTGTTGCCCTTTCACTCAGGGAAAATGAAGATGTAGAGGCCAGCAGGAGGAATGTATAGTAGAAAGATGATTGTGTAGGAGAGGGGGACGTGGAGGTCAGCAGTGGGACTTACACAGTGCAAAGATCATCGACTTCACGGGTCATTTACTCTGTGTGCTTGGGACACACTCTAAGTCTTGGTTTCATCAATGGTAAAGGGATAAAATCTCATTGTCAGGTTGTTTTGAGGATGCACAGAGAGGTGTGTGAAGTAGAATGTTGCCTCACAAGTGTGGATACTTAATACATGGTAACCATTGTTTTTATTAGTTGTGAAGAATCAAGGCTTGGTAGCAGAGATTTGGAATTTATTGATGGGTGAGGATTGATAAAACAAGTAGATATGTGGATGAAGTTATTGGTTTGGAAAAGTGGATATGTAGGTAGGAGGAAGATATTTTTGGATATTCATAATTTTATTTTAAATGGTAAATATAGAATTATAGCACCTAACATTTTGAAGGTTAATTTTTTTTTTTTTATTTTTTTTTTTTTACCAATTTTGATATGTTTAATAGAATGATCGTGATCCTCGTTTGCGGGAGAGATCACTGGCTCGAAATTCTATATTAGACCAGTATGGAAAAATCCTTCCTAGAGTCCATCGAAAATTAGCCATTGAACGAGCTAAGCCTTATCATCTGTCAACATCATCAGTTTTTCGATTAGGTAAGAATTTCATTGGAGAATATTATAATCTATTGGACCAAAAAAGTTCTTGAATGATTACTTCTCTGCAACTGCCTTAAATGTAGCTCACTGTTGCTGATACGTAGCCAAGGTATGCCTTGGCGATGCTGCTGCCTTGCTTCCAGACCACTGCAGTAACGTGAGTGTCATGATAAAGCTAGTCTTCTGAAGTTTTGGTTTTCCATTGCATAATATTTACAGTATACTTTTAAGTATGCTAGCATTATTCCTAAAAACAAGTGGAGATGTGTAATTTTGAAATGCATTATTGCTAAAAAATGCTAACGGTCATCTGAGCCTTCTATGAGTGGTAATCTTTTTGCCAGTGGAGGGTCTTGTCTCAGTGTCGATGGGTGCTGACTGATCAGGATGGTGATTACTGAAGGTTGAGTCGGCTGTGACAGTTTCTTAACGATGACACAGTGAAGTTTGCCACATCAATTTACTCTTCCTTTCACTCAAGTTTCTCTATAGCATGTGATACTGTTTGATACCGTTTTACCTGTAGTAGAACTTCATTTAAAAGGAGTCAGTCCTCTCAAACCCTGCCTCCGCCCCATCATCTTAAGTTTATGTAATATTTTAAATGCCTGTTGTAACAAACTACTCTACAAGAAGGCAGGTTTGGATCAATCCGACTTTTATTATTTGGCTTCTGAATTAGGAGGATAACACTGGGAGGAGTCTCCAAAGCAAAGATTAGGGTATTGTCTTTCCAGAGACCACCAGCCACAGTCATAGAAAGGACTAAACGGTAAAGGGAGAAGGAGTTTATTTTTATTTTTATTTCTTTTCTTTTTTTTTTTTTTTGAGATGGAGTTTCACTCTTGTTATCCAGCCTGGAGTGCAATGGCGCGATCTCAGCTCACCGCAACCTCCGCCTCCTGGGTTCAGGCAATTCTCCTGCCTCAGCCTCCTGAGTAGCTGGGATTACAGGCACGCGCCACCATGTCCAGCTAATTTTTTGTAGTTTTAGTAGAGACGGGGTTTGACCATGTTGACCAGGATGGTCTTGATCTCTTGACCTCGTGATCCCCCCTCCTCGGCCTCCCAAAGTGCTGGGATTACAGGCGTGAGCCACCGCACCCGGCCAGGAGTTTATTTTTTATATGGTGATTTATTACCAGTTAAGACTTTTTTCTTTGACAGAAGAATAGTGAGTATAGAGAGTTCTATAAGGAAGAAAGTTTGAATGTATCAAGAGTATGGCAAGGGCACATTTTACTTACATACGATATCCCTTCCCCAGAAGAGAAGCTTGAGATCAGAGACTAGGTTATAGGAATAAATTGAACCTCGTAGAGCCTGATCTGAGGGCTGTGGTGCAGGCTTCACTCAGGAATGATGCCTTTTAGGGTCTGAGCCCCTGAAATTTAAGAGAAGAGGGAGTGGTTAATAGTACATGGTCCAAACAGGGTTTTGTTGATCTGGAGGTAATTTGGATTTTTGAGTCTTAGTTTGAATCCAGTCTCTAGGTTAATATGGGTGAAGCTTAACCTCAGTGGGAACAAGAAGATTGTGGTTTCACATATTTTGAGAGTTTGTGTTCCCTTTTTAAAATCTACAACGTTTTACTGCCAGAGGTTTGAGCATGCCAAGGCAACTAGCAGTTTGAAGTGTTGGATGCCTGGGGCATCACTGTGAAGTCCTTATGTCGTCTTTTTCTGGCATGCCACCCCAGCTGGACAGCTTGGGTTAGTGGAGTCATAAGGGAGCCTGATCTGAGTATTATTTTGTACAAATTGGAGATACCTGTTAGATCCTTGGTCTGTTTTCTCTCTTAGATCTGGTATGTTTATTACGTTAATTAATTGCATAAGGTTTTTTTGTTTTGTTTTTTACCATAATGTGATGATCTGTGGCCATATTTAGTTATAGCCTGCCCTAGGTTTTTGGGAATCTAGATTCTTTTTGGGGGGGCATTAATAGTTCATCCCTCTGAATCCAAATTTGGAAAACACCCTTCCCATTTGGCTTTAATTCCTGAGGTGAATACTGAGGCTGGTACTTGTAGAGTAGGAAGTCTGGAATCAGGGTCGTTTGTAAAGTTCATATGTTTGTGTTGTCTTTTTAGTAGCTGTGTCTGTTTAGGTTATTTTTTTTTAATCACTTCAGAATTTTTTATTTTTTTGGTGACCCTGGCAGTAGACCACCGCTACCCTTTTAGGTAAGTACTGCCTCTAATAGCTGTAGTGTTTTTAATATGGTTAACCTCCTTACTGTCTGCAGTCAGGAGGCCTGTTTAAAAAATTGCACTGTACGCATGGGTTACAGAGAATGCTTACTTAGCATCTGTGTGGACGTGATGGCCTTAGTCTGTCCTGAAGACGAGGCTCTGTCTAGGCAGGGAGCGCAGAGGTAGTTGTGGAATAGGAAGTCTGGGATCAGGGTCATTTGTTCACGTTTGTGTTGTATCATGTTGGAGTATCCTCAACTCCAAGTGAGCTTGTTTATATAGCTTGTTTCTCTTGGCCCCTTTCTGTGATGTTACTCTAATTTACGAACAAAGGCTTTATTAACTTCAGAGTTCTGAAAGAGTTTGTTTTTCAGGTCCTTCCGACTAGAGTATATTTTATCAGTAGTGGCTTAAGTGTTTGTGTGGGAGGGTTCCTGGGAGGTGGGCAGGAACGTGGCAGGGCTAGGATCTGGCACACTTTGATATGGGTACTTCGGCTGTCTCTTAGTTTTACTTTGTGTTGTAACGTCCTCCCATCAGGAAGCCAATGATATCTCTGTTTTTAGTTTTATCTCTGGATAACTGATTGAGGACCTGGACCATTAGTGTCTGACTCATGGTTCGCTTTTAAGCTTTTCTCATTAATAGGCAAGTTGTAACCACTATCCTAAGACATGGGGGCCGTTTCTTGGCCACCATGTCAAGTTGGTTAGAAAAATGGAGCCACCACCCTTGTTAGTGGTCCTAGCATTTGGGTAGGTACTCCCCTGGCTATTTCCTGCCTTTTTTGGGACAAATAAGTCAAAAGGTTTAGCCAAGTTAAGCAGGGCTGCAATGGGGAGCAGCAGTCACTTTTTGTTTGCTTGGTTAGTTGTTTTTAGTTTTTTGAAGGTCCACTTGTATTGTTTCTCTTATTTAAAAGGGTCTGACTCTACCTCTTACAGCTTTTTATAAAAAAGCTTTGTTAAAATACCCAAATTGGGAATTTACGTATGACAGAATCCTGCCATTTTCAAGAATTTATGTAACTTTTTTTGGTTCTGAGGAGGAGGTATTTGATATATAGCCATTTTGCTGTCCTGGGAAAGAAACCTTTGTCCCCAAGAAATTAAATAGCCTAGGGCCTTTTTTTTTTTTTTGAGGTCTTCTACCCGCTTTCAGCTAGAAAGTTTAGGGTACAGTATTTTTACTAGATTCTTCTTTAGAGGGGCCAGTAATTAAAATATCACTTACATATTATACTTTCTCTTTTAAAATAAAATTCCTGTAATCCCTGGAGACCCTCCCTGTGTTTTCACCTTATTTCAACACTGTAGATTCCATCTCAAGAAACTGTTTGCCTATGCATAAGAAGCAATTCCTCATTTATCCATGTTTTATCATGAGATTACAGCAGTTCATCGCATCTTTAGTCTGTTTTTTGTTTTTGTTTTTTAAGAGACAAGGTCTTGGTCTGTCCCCCATGTTGTAGTACAATGGCATGATCATAGCTCATTGTAGCCTAGGCGTCCTGAGCTCAAGAGATCCTCCTACCTCAGCCTTCCGAGTGGCTGAGACTACAGGTCTGTGCTACCATGCCTGGCTAATTATTTTTTGTAGAGATGGCCTCTTGTTGCCCAGGCTGTTCTCAAACTCATGGCCTCAAGCGATCCTCCCACCTTGGCCTCCAAAAGTACTGAGATTACAGGCATAAGCCACCATGCCTGACCCAGGCTCTGCTTCTCATTCTGGTTCTCCTGCTGTGTCCATCCTACCTGCAGGTGTTGTCTCCACTGACGTCTTATAGCCCTCAAAGTTACTCGTGAGAGATGGAATCACCTTTTTCCAAACTCCTCTTAATGTGGATAGTTTGACCTCCTTCTATGAATTATGAATTTTCTGAATCGCATCTAAAATGGTGAATCCTTTCCAGGTTTTCAGAGGACTTTGCTTAGATCTCTCAGAAGAATCACTATCTGTGACAGCTATAGCTTTTCGAAGTATATTTCTTAAATTATGTCTTGAAAATTGAGATACTCTGTGATCCATAGGTTACAGAATGGATGTTGTGTTAGCAGGCATGAAAACAGCATTCATCTCCCTGTCATTAGAGCTCCTAGGTGACCAGGTGCATTGTCAATGAGCAGTAATATTTGAAAAGACTTTTTTTTCCTAAGTAGTTCTCAACGATAGGCTTAAAATATTCAGTAAACTATGCTGTCAACAGATGTGTTGTCATCTAGGCTTTTTCCTTTGATAGAGGACAGGCATAGATGTCACACAATTCTTAAGGGCCTTAGGATTTTTGGAATGGTAAATAGTCTTCAATTTAAAGTCATTGACTACATTAACCCCTAAAAAGAGCCTGTCCTTTGAAGCCAGGCATTGACTTCTCCACCCTAACTCTGAAAGTCCTAGAAGGCATCTTACTCCAATAGAAGGCTGCTTCATCCACACTGAAAGTCTGTTGAGCGGTGTAGCCGCCTTCCTCAGTCATCTCAGCTGGATCTTCCGGGTCACTTCCTGCAGCTTCTCCATCAGCACTTGCTGCTTGGCCTCACGCGTTCATGTTATAGAGACTTCTTTCCCTGAACTCCCTGAGCCACACTCTGCTAACTTCAAAACTTGTCTTCTCTTGCTTCCTCATCTCTCTCAGCTTTCATAGAACTGAAGACCATAAAGACTTTGCTTTGGATTAGGTTTTGTTTTTGAGACAGAGTCTCCCTCTATGGCCAAGGTTGGAGTGCAGTGATAATCATTGCTCACTGCAGCCTCAAACTCCTGAGTTCAAGTGATCCTCCGGCCTCAGGCTCCCAACTATCTGGTGCTACAGGCATGGGCCACAGCACCTGGATAGGTTTTTTTTTTTTTTTTTGCCCCCTGCCACTGTGGTCTCAGACTCCTGGGCTCAAGTGATCCACTCGCCTTGGCCTCCCAAAGTGCTGCGATTACAGGCATGAGCCACCATGTCTGGCCTAGATTAAGTCTTGGCTGAAGGGAATGTTGTAGCTGGTTTGATCTCACTGTGTTGCCTGGGCTACTCTCAAACTCCTGGTCTCAAGTGATCCTCTTGCCTCAGCCTCCTAAGTAGCTGGGACTACAGGCATACACCAGTGCACCCAGCTTGGTTTGATCTTCAGTCCAGACCACTACAACTTTCTCCCTTTCAGCGGTAAGGCTGTTTTGCTTTCTTACCATTCATTTGTTCACCAAAGTAGCACTATTTAATTTCCTTCAGGTTCTTTTTTGCATTGACTACTTGGCTAACTGGCATGAGAGGTCTGGCTTTCGATTTAAAGTCATACACGTGACTCTTCCTTTCACATGAACACTTGAGGTCTTCATAGGACGATTAGTTGACCTAGTTTGGATATTGTCAGTCTCAGGGAATAAGGGAGGTCCTCCAGGAAAGGGAGAGACACGGGGTAACAGCTCATCAGTGGGAATGGCTAGTTGGTGAAGCAGTCGGAACATACACATTTATTAAGCTTACTGTCTTACATGGGTGCATTTTGTGGCTTCTCAATTCAATTACAGTAGTGGCATCAGGCAGAGCGCGGTGGCTTACGCCTGTAATCCCAGCACTTTGGGAAGCCAAGGCAGGCGGATCACCTGAGGTCAGGAATTCAGGACCAGCCTGGCCAACATGGTGAAACCCCATCTCTACTGAAAATGCAAAAATTAGCCAGGCAAGGTGGTGGCAGGCGCCTGTAATCCCAGCTCCTTGGGAGGCTGAGGCAGGAGAATGGCTTGAACTTGGGAGGCAGAGGTTGCAGTGAGCTGAGATCGCACCATTGCACTCCAGCCTGAAGGGACAATAGGGAGACTTCATCTCAAAAAAAGAAAAAACAGTAGCATCATAGATCACTGATGACAGTTCACTCTAACAGATATAATAATTAAGAAGTTTGAAATATGAAAATTACTGAAAGACACAAAGTAAGTAAATGCTGTTGGAAAAATGGTGCCAGCAGACTTGCTGAACACAGGGTTGCCACACACCTTCAGTTTGTTTAAAAAAACAAAACTCGGCCAGGTGCAGTGGCCCATACCTGTAATCCCAGCACTTTGGGAGGCTGAGGTGGGTGGATCACGAGGTCAAGAGATCGAGACTATCCTGGCCAACGTAGTGTAACCCCATCTCTAGTAAAATAAAAAATTAGCTGGGTGTGGTGGCAGGTGTCTGTAGTCCCAGCTGCTCGGGAGGCTGAGGCAGGAGAATCGCTTGAACCTGGGAGGTGGAGGTTGCGGTGAGCTGAGATCGTGCCACTACACTCCAGCCTGGCGAAAGAGCGAGATTCTCTCAAAAAAAAACAGTAAAGCAAAGCACAAGAAAATGAGGTAGACCTGTACTCATTCATCACAGGGATGTTTTTTATTGGCTGCTTTATAACCCAGTAAATGTAAGGCTTTCTTAGAAGATTTGACTATTACTAGGGTAGTGCATAATGAAAGAACTCTTTTTTCAGTTGAAGGCAAATGTCCAACTTCTAGAAAACACAAAGAATAACTTTTTTTTTTTTACTGCTTACTGAAAGGCCAACTTGTTAAATCCTGCATAACTATAATGAAACCAAATATAGGCCAGGCCTGTGGCTCACACCTGTAATCCCAGCACTTTGAGAGGCCGAGGAGGGAGGATCACTTGATGCCCGGAGTTCGAGACCAACCTGGCCAACATGGTGAAACCCTTGTCTGTATTAAAAATACAAAAATTAGCTGGGCGTGGTGGTCGTGCCTGTAATCCCAGCTACTTGGGAGGATGAGGCAGGAGAGTCACTTGAACCCAGGAGGTAGCGGTTACAGTGAACCAAGGTCACACCACTGCACTCCAGCTTGAGTGACAGAGCAAGACTATGTCTCAAAAAAAAAAGAAACCAAATATAATTTTAGCTATTCTTACCATGTAATGTGTTTTTTTTCCTAGTTATTCTTTCATATGCTTTTATTAAAGTCTTTTTGGAGGTGCAGTTCATTCTTCCATTCTTCATTTTACAGTTTCTAGACCCAAACCATTATCAGCAGTTCCAAAGCAAGTTGTAACAGGAACTGTGTTGACAAGATCTGTTTTCATCAACAATGTGTTATCTAAAATTGGAGAAGTTTGGGCAAGCAAAGAACCTATAAATAGCATCACACCTTCCGTTAGGTATGTTTTTCTTACACCTTTTATAGTCATTCTGCTTGTTAATCTTTACTGGACAATCAACAGCATTCATCAACAATCCACTCCCATTGCCTACGTTTATAATGTATGTTAAAAAGAAAAACTATGTTGGCTATGTTTCTTAGAAGAATTTTTTAAAACCTTTAAAAGTGACATGTGTTCGTTGTTAATGTAAATGATGCAGAAATACGCAAAGTAAAAACATAAAAATCCTTTGTTCTCCCATCTCATCCACTTTATATCAGTGCTCCTTTGTGATACATTAGAAGTTAAATTTTTATTTTTGTAGTTCTAAAATAGAAGAACCATCTCCTATAGTGTATTCACTCCCAGCTCCAGGGTTGCCTGAGGCATTTTTTGGAACACCAGTTTCAAAAGCGTCACAGAAAATTTCTAGGTAAGAATTTATTAAATCATTCTTAAGAGACAGAATGTTAGATTTAGATGATAATTACAATTGTAATTTTTAATTATATTTAACATTTTATAGACTATTTTAAATTAAATGAATATTTTAATGCTAGCATTTTATTGTAATTTTGGGCAGCAGTATAGTAATTTTAGGAAATTTAACATTAGGTAGGAGTATACTTGAAATTGTTGTTAAATAATTTCAGACTGCTTAGTGAACAGGAGTGAAGTTTGTCTCATGAGCAAACTATTATTTTCCTTGATAGTATTTCCTTGTTAATAGACTTCTAAGTGAAGGTTGTTTTTATACTTAATTACACATTAATCTTGGGTGGCTCATTGTGAGGCTTTCTCCTGTTCAGCAGTGCCCACTAAAATGCCTTGTGTTGCTTCGGGTGCAGTACTTTCACATCTTACCTGTGGTGTTACAAAAATGGTTAAGTTGAAGTTTTATATCCAAAGTGAAATTGTGATTGTAAGTATTTACTTATGAGCATTGGTTAGTTGAAAAGTTGTCATAATTATCCATCACAGAGAGCACAGTATGTCTCTTGATATATTGATTCTTTGTCCTTAATATGCCCAAGATCATTGCAAATTTTTGATTGTTTTATCAAAGACAAAATTACATTGTTTACAGTATTTATGATGATTATAGATATTCATTACAACATTATCTGAATTTTTGATACTGAAAGAAAGATATTTGAGATAAGGATGTACAAACAACTGAGGCCAGAGGTATTTATAGAGTGCAATAATGGACATATTTTAAAGCTTAGAAGGATGTTTCATTTTTTTGGACTAAATTTAGTTGTTTCCCTTTACTTACTCTCATAAGATGGAAAGACGGTATTTTAAATGGAAAGAAGATATTTTAAATGAAAGTCATTATTACTGACGTTCTTTTTTCTACCAATAGTTCTGATTTTTTTTTCTGCAAGTTCCCTTTCTTGGTGTTTTTGTAAGTTAATAGCTCTGAGGTTTAGCAGGGGGTCAGTAATAGAAGGTAAAAGACCTTTGATTAATGGTCTCAGGTCCTTAAAGTATTGTGAGAATTTTTTAAAGCCAGTATTAACTCAGATGTAAGAGAGCTAATTGAGTTACGAATATTTCCTTCTATAAAAATAATTTTATTCCCTGATTCTGTGTTTTTCATACTGAGTTTGCATTACTTGGTAGACATTATATCTTTCAGTGAAATAGGGTAGAATAGATGACATCTGAGGGAAAATCATATAGCAAGCCTGAAGTGCTAATATATGTAATTGATGTTTCATTTTTATGTGATATAAGATGCATTCTTTATTTGGATCATGGTAAAAAACATTTGTTGAAGTCCTGAGACCTAGTGCAATATTTAACATTTCATTTAGAAAATATCTTAAAAATCATTCTCTTAAAACCTTTTTTTGGCCGGGTCCAGTGGCTAATGTCTGTAATCCTAGCACTTTGGGAGGCCGAGGTGGACAGATCACCTGAGGTTGGGAGTTCGAGACCAGCCTGACCAACATGGAGAAACCCTGTCTCTACTAAAAATACAAAATTAGCCAGGCTTGGTGGTGCATGCCTGTAATCCCAGCTACTCGAGAGGCTGAGAGAGGAGAATCACTTGAACCCGGGAGGTAGAGGTTGCAGTGAGCCGAGACCATGCCGTTGCACTCCACCCTTGGCAATGAGGAAAACTTTGTCTCAAAAAAAACGAAATCAGTTTCATTGATGTAGGAGTTTTGCTTTGACTCAGTAGGTTGCGCAGGCCTTGCGTTTGAGAAGCAGTCATTCATAAATAAGTCCCTTAAACATAAATATTAACACATGCAAAACATTTAACAAAATGTTCCTTTGGGATAGCTCAGTATAAAAGTGAGCAAACTGTTTTCCAAGTACAGAATTTAAATGCAAATGAATAGAGAAGAGAATCAGAAAAAAAGAAATATCTAGCAGCCTGATTGGATAATCTTGGTTTGGCAGAAATCTAAAAACTGTGTTTGATACAGAATAACAAGTGGGAAGACCTTTAAGTATTTCCCCACTATCACCTATGTTGGTCTGCCACCCCCAATAGCAAAATGCTCATCGATAGGTAGAATAATGATAAGGAAGGCACAGCAACTAGCAGCTTTTATTTTTGGCCTCCAGAGCCTCCAAAGCATCCTGTACTTTTCTGGTTATTCTCAGGTGAGCCACATTGGCATTTGGGGAAAATAAAAAGGGATTGTTTTTACCACTAGAATATCGAACCATAAAATAGACTGTTTATTAGGAAATTGAGAAAGGAGTGACCTGTGCAAATGGTCCACCAAAAATTATTACCTGAAAACTCTACTTTTGATTAAATTATGTATCTATAAATTAAGCTTTAAAACTTTACTTGGATTATACATGTTCAGTACAAGTAATCAGTGAGATCAGTTTTATCACTGGGACTAGGACATAATGGAAAACCTTGTACTTTGTCACCAAACTCATTACTTTGAAGAAGTTAACTTTTGGAGGGGGTGGTCACTAGTCTTCATGGCAGTGAGAACCGTGAAGGCAAAAGGAACCAATATTCATTATATATATTGGTGAATGGATGTTTTACATGTTAATGAATTGTAGTAAATGGATTGCCAGGGAAGCCTTGTCCTGTGTGCTTTAGTATTTTACATCATTGCCAGTTCATCCTTATTTGAAAATAAATGCCGGGCACATAGTGAGAACTCAGAAAATATAGGGAAAGGTAAGGAGGACGACTTGAACTCTTTTGAAAAATCAGTTGCTACATGCAATTCTTAATGTTCTATTTCGCTGTGAAATAATTTCTGACTTTTTAAATGCATGGTGGCACTTCGGATTACATTAATACTCTTGACTGAATTTGTATTTGCATGTGGTTATCATAGTTACCAGTGAACGTGGAAGTCTGATGAAATGGGTACTAAATTATTTTGGTTTTTCGGTATAACTCAATAAATGCATATTCTCATTCCAGACTGCTGGATTTGGTTGTTCAGCCTGTCCCCCAGCCTTCCCAGTGTTCAGAGTTTATTCAGCACAGCTCCATAAGATCTCCTTTGTACCTTGTATCCCGTTCACTGCCTTCAAGTTCGCAATTAAAAGGATCGCCTCAGACCATCTCCAGAGCTTCAGAATTACATTTGCTTGAAACTCCTCTTGTTGTTAAGGTTAGTATTTACACATCTGGCATTCACAGTGAAACTAGAAGGCTCTTCCTTTTCAAGTAGCAAGGAGAAAAATAAGCAATTTATAACTGATATGTTTGGGGAGTGCTGGGAAGTGCTTTAAGCATTCTTCCTGTGTTTTTCACATCTTTTTAAAGAGTTGATTAAATGTATCCTTTCCTGTTTAAAGTTAACAATTACACATTATTTTCTTAAATGTAATGCACGGTGTGGTTATTATAAATTTGCCTTTGTCCTTTGTAATACTTTCAGGTTCTTGAGTTTGTTGTTATTTTATTTTTATATAAACTCCATTGCTGTTACCATTATGCTGTTATTTCTTCTATCAAATGCTATTTCGTTCTTAGGTTTATTTTTATATATTCAATTTTTTGACTCCTGATGAAGCTGTAATCTGTCACTCCTTCCTGCTTTGGTTTATCCCTCTTTAAATTGCCTTTTCTCATCCCTCGAAGGTTATTATTAGCTCAGAAATCGGAACACTGAACTTGTGTTACCTGCTAGTGGTGGGCTTTTACCTTTCCATTTTTAAAGTTCCTTTACATATTATCTCCCTAGCCCCTTGACCATTGTTATGGATTGAAACCCAGAAGCTTTCTTTCTCCCTCATCCCTCCCCATTGTCCCTGGGTTCTCTGTTTGGATATCCAGCATTTATATCGAAGCTAGGGAATCCTTATTTTTCAAGTTGAATAAAAGATATCTCAATAAATGCTATTCCTAAAATAGTTATTAAAATAAGTTGAAAAGTAAGGTTTTTCTAATTTAATATTCAATATAGTTTTTTTATTTATTAAAAAAATTACATTTTATATTCTCTACAGCTAAGTTCAAATGAAATAAAATTGGAATACTTTTATACCTGCTGCCAGAATAGCCTAGAAAAAAGAATTGTTATGGAGAACATGTCTAACGAACTCATTATAATCTAAGAAGATTCAGTAATTTGTTTACTAGGCCTTTAGAGGCCAAGTTAAGTGAAGGAATTATCTGTACTAAATAACATATATGCTAATTTCAGATTATTTGTATTCATTGTACTAAATCTTCAGAGGATTCTAATATGTAATTTGGTTATTACTGGATTTGTGTGATGAACTTTTTTCTATAATATACTACAGTCTTACTGTAGCTTTCTGTAATTATTAGATTTCTATAATTCTATAATGTTAAGTAATTTATCTTCCTAATTGGCACTTTATTTTTTAGTTGAATTTAAGCTGGAAATAATGCTTTTAGAAAGGTTGTGGATGCAGTTTTAGGTTTCATAGGCTTACATATAAAAAGCTCTGGAAGAATTTTGTATTTTCTTTGCAGAAATCTGGAATAAATATTTCTATTTACATGCTTATTTAGAGATTAGACTATAACCACTACTGTGACTCAGTTGACCCAGTCTGTTCTTATATAAGCACCTTTTAATGGTGTAATTCCATTTGCTCTTTATCCTAGAAAGCTAAAAGTTTGGCCATGTCAGTTACCTCTTCTGGATTTTCTGAGTTCACTCCTCAGTCCATCCTGAGATCTGCTCTTCGATCAACACCTTTGGCATCTCCCTCCCCATCACCTGGAAGGTCTCCTCAACGACTTAAAGAAACTAGAATTTCATTTGTGGAAGAAGACGTGAACCCAAAATGGATTCCTGGAGTAAGTTTGATAATTGGGAGAAAAAATATTTAATAAGAATATATTAGCATCTACTAGTAAAAAGTTACATAAATCAATTTTTAAAATACCACTATAGATTTTTTTTTTTTTTTTTTTTGAGACAGTTTCACTCTGTTGCCAGGCTGGAGTGCAATGGTACGATCTTGGCTCACTGCAGCCTCTGCCTCCTGGGTTCAAGTGAGTCTCCTGCCTCAGCCTCCTGAGTAGCTGGGACTACAGGTGCATGCCGCCATGCCCAGCTGATTTTTGTATTTTTGGTAGAGATGGGGTTTCACCATGTTGGCCAGCATCTTTTGACCTTGTGATTTGCCCACCTTGGCCTCCCAAAGTGCTGGAATTACAGGTGTCAGCTACCACGCCCAGCCTAGATTTTTGTATATAAGCTTGGAGATAGTAATGAAATCAGAAAATATTAGTTCTGAAAGAAACAATGGGGCCATTGGCTAGGCCAAACCCATCATCTTACAGATAAAAGGGCTTGGAAGCACCAAGTTAGTTGGTTGTAGTCATCTAGAAATATGGCGGTAGAATTGGGACTAGGATCCAAATTTCCTAATTCTTAGTCCTTCTTTTATGTTTGCTTTTACGTTATATTTTGTTACTTGTAAGTTTCTAACTGGTGGTGTCGTTAGGAGGGTGTGTCTCTAGATCCACTGTAGGTTATTAGGGACCTTTAGCCTGTTCTCTGTTTTAGTCTTCTGAAAATACTGGTATATTACCAATTAGGGAAACATTAGCCACATTAATTTTTATGTACCAGAAGAGAATCGATTTAGAATCAGTGAATTTTTATTAAGGAGAAAGTTTGGGTAAAAACAGCATAGAAAGTGTGGGTGTGATTGGGATGAAGAGCTTAGGACCAAACTTAACTGTGATATTTACTAATTCTTTTTCTTTTCAAAATCTTACTTACCAGGCTGCAGATGATAGCAAAGCAGAAACTGAATGGCCAAAGAGCAGAGATAGGACGACATCTTTTCTCCTGAGCAGCCCTGAAAAGGACCATCAAGAAATGGATGTGGGGTCACAAAGTTTAGAGAAACTGGATGTGAGCAAAGAAAACAGCAGTGTTGAGACTACCTTAGAGTATCAGGATGCACCATCACCAGAAGACCTTGAACATACTGTTTTCATGGGCTCTAAGCCAAAAAGCTCTTCCACTGAACTAATTACTAAGGTAACTGAACAAATTGAAAAGGATGGAGATAAAGATGTACTTGAGTCAAAAGTAACTTCTTCAGACCTGGAGAAACAAATGGGTAAGAATTCATTTCTGAATACTCAAAATTGTTATTAATGTTCCTCAATAAAGTTTATAATAGAATTTTTCCCGCCATAAGAAAAAAGCATCACAGCCAGGCACTGTGGTACATGCTTACAATGTCAGCACTTTAGGAGGCTGAGGCTGGAGGATTGCTTGAGCCCAGGAGCTTAAGGCAGCCTGGTCAACATAGCAAGGCTCTGTCTTTACAAAATAAAAATTAAAAAATTAGCCAGGCATGGTGGTAGGCGCCTGCAGTCCCAGCTGCCCTCGAGGCTGAAGTGGGAGAGTTCAGAAGTTTGAAGCATCAGTGGGTCGTGATTGCACCTGTGTACTTCAGCCTGTGCGACAGAGCAAGACTGTGTCTCAAAAAGAAAGCGTCAGGGTTAAATTATTACATGCTCACAGTGTACTGTTCCTCGACACAGCACACAGATCTTACTCTTTTGGCTTAGAAAGTATGGCTTACATTGTTTCATGAGTAGGTATGAGATTTCAGAGGAGAACTTATGTATGTACTTCTTTATTTGGCCATGAAATTTAGAAAAGAACAGTCATATTTTAAGGAAGGAAATGTAAGATGCCATAGTCTGACTTGAAAGTCCTTCCAGTAGCTGTGAGAAGTAACTTTACAGAACAAAGCATTGCAATTTTTAACTTATCCAGCAGTCTTAAGCTTCTAGAATTCTCATAAATCAGGAACTTCATTCTACTCTCCGTCCTCACCTCCAGAATAATCACTGGACAATTAAATGCTCAGGCTGGGTACAGTGGCTCACACCTATAATACTGGCACTTTGGGAGGCCAAGGTGAGAAGATGATTGCTTGAGCCCAGGAGTTCAAGACCAGCCTAGACAATATAGGGAGACTCCGTCTGTACAGGAAAAAAAAAAAATTAGCTGAGTATGGTGGCAAGCACCTGTAGTCCTAGCTACTGAGGACACTGAGGGGAGGATTACTTGGGCCCAGGAGGTCGAGGTTGAGGATGCAGTGAGCCATGATTGCACCATTGCACTCCCGCATGGGCAACAGAATGGGACCCTGCCTTAAAAAGAAGAAAGAAAAAGTAGTTCAGTGGCTAGTGCATTTATATTATTTTCTTTTTCAAAAAAATTTTTTGAGTCCCTAATGTATGCCAGTTAGCTCCTGCTATGTTTATTCTGGGTGTTGAAGGTAAGACAGTGAGTGAAGTAGAAACAGCACCTGCTCCCATGTCACGTAGAGCATGGTGGACTGTATTGACAAACGTTACAGTCCAGCTTGGTTCATGCTATGTTGGAGGGATGGGGGGCCAGGGGAATGCTAGTGAAGGGAAGAGACTTGACCTAGAATTGGTGGATCAGAAAATGTCCTATTTGTATGTTTCTTACCCTACATACAGTTTTAACAAGGTTATTTAAAGGTAACTGGTAACTCTAAAGTTGTAAAAACACACACTTATGTAAAAATCTGCGTCTTAGGTAGTTTAAGAGGCGAGTCCACTGAAGTTTGGACTATGATCTTTACTTAGTAAGCATGGGCACTGTTAATTGCTTGCTCTAAGAACTTTAGGACTATGCTCATAAATGTCGAGAAATTTACACTGCCTTTTTTTTTTTTTTTTTAAATAAGACAGAGTCTTGCTCTGTCACCCAGACTGGAGTGCAGTGGGGCTATCTCATCTCACTGCAACCTCTGCCACCTGGGTTCAAGCAGTTCTCTTGACTCAGCCTCCCAAGTAGCTGGAGTTTAGGCATGTGCCACCGCTCCCAGCCTACACTGCTCTTTTGATGTGCCTTGTTCTACTAAAATGTTTAAATGGTAGCTATTTTTTTTTTTTTTTTTTTTTTTTTTTTTTTTTGAGACGGAGTCTCGCTCTTGTTACCCAGGCTGGAGTGCAATGGCGCGATCTCGGCTCACCGCAACCTCCGCCTCCTGGGTTCAGGCAATTCTCCTGCCTCAGCCTCCTGAGTAGCTGGGATTACAGGCATGCGCCACCATGCCCAGCTAATTTTTTGTATTTTTAGTAGAAACGGGGTTTCACCATGTTGACCAGGATGGTCTCGATCTCTTGACCTCGTGATCCACCCGCCTCGGCCTCCCAAAGTGCTGGGATTACAGGCTTGAGCCACCGCGCCCGGCCAATGGTAGCTATTAAAAGAATGTCCGTACCATTATCTTCACTGATTACTCCTAACAATGTTAGGCAGTCTCAAATAGAAATCTTTTTTTTTTTAGGTAGGGGGGTTCCTATAGCACAGACTCTAGAGTGACGCAGGCTAGATTCGAATCCTAGCTCAGCTACTTACTGAGTACGCGTCATGAGCTGGGGTGGGCAGTATAACCCCAGGCTTCAGTTTTCTTTTCTGCTTTTTTAGATGTTGAGGATTAAGTGAGTTAATATATGTAAAACAGTTGCATTAGTGCCTGTTCAGCAAAAAGTGAAAAGCGAGAGGTTAAGAGGGGCTCTTGAGCGAGGCTCTGAGGATTAGAAGAAGAAAGTGCTAGCAGTCTGATAACAGCAGTAAGCCTAAAAGAACAAAGAAGCAGACCCAACAAAATTTTAAAAAGTAATAATGCAAGATGTAGGGTCAAGCCGTACAGGATCGTGGGGTGTCCCTGTCGCTGTGTTGAGGCGCAGGATCCAAGAAATAAAGAGGCAAGATACAGAAGGACAGAGAAAGCGCAGCTGGGCTCAGAGGGCCAGTGCCACTTGAGCGGAGACAGGCAAGGCCCTGAGTGTCCAGAAGCGTCTGTGTTTGTTGGGTATAGGTTAGGCGGCAGGGTAGTGAGTGGGGTCATTTTAAGGAGAGTGATAGGGTCAAGACATGAGCAGTAAGCAAGGGGCCTACCCCCATTAGGTCACCAAGGTGGTGGGTGGTGTGTAGTAAGGAGGGTGCAGTGTGCAACATCTCTTATCTAGGGGCAGGCAACTTCTAAGAATTTCTATAGGAGGATGCTTTGAGTCAGTACAGCAGCAACAGAGCTGACAGGGTCTACCGCCACCTGCTGGCAGCTTCCAGTGATTTCTGTAGGAGGATGCTTTGAGTCCGCACAGCAGCTAGAGAGCTGACCAGGTTATACAGCCACCAAGGCGCAATTATACAGGAGGAGTTCTAAGCCCTTGGATGCTCGCGGGATTGCCGGCCAGAGGCCAGCTTTCCATAAGAACTGGATGCAAGGTACTGCAACTCCCTTATAGGAGGAGTGACTCTTGATCCAAGCCTGCCGTGCAGCAGGTATCTTTATGATACTGAATGCTGCCCTGGGCCGGCCTGTCATGTAGTGCATGCCCTTTCAGGCAGGGGCACTACTGCCTGGGCCATAGATTCTTGTCCTGGGATAACTGTTTCCATTAATTCATGCTCTGTACCGTGTCTGCTGTAGACATTCCTCCGACTATAAACAAGATATGATTATGTATGTAGAGCTGTTTTTCTCTTAATTCATGCTCTGTACCGTGTCTGCTCTAGATATTCCTCCAACTATGAACTAAGATATCATTATATATATATATAGAAGAGGAAATCACTGAGTAGTAAGATACTCTTCAGGTGCTAATTGTGCCAATTATAAACTAATATGATTATATTATATATAAAGGGTTATGTAAGAGGAAATCACTGAGTAGTAAGATATTCTTCAGGCGCTAATTGTCCCAATTATAAACTAATATGATTATATGTAAAGGGTTATGTAAGAGGAAATCACTGAGTAGTAAGATATTCTTCAGGCGCTAATTGTCCCAATTATAAACTAATATGATTATATATAAAGGGTTATGTAAGAGGAAATCACTGAGTAGTAAGATATTCTTCAGGCGCTAATTGTGCTGGGGGTATGCTTGACTTTCCTTCCTTGGTGCCCAGAAGCGGGATTACCCACACAAGATACCGGTAATCACTAAACATTTAGCATAAATAATGTTCTTGTCTGTATGACTTACAGGCAATTTAGAAGGTGTGGAAACAAAAGACCTCTTAGTTGCAGAGGAGGCGTTTTCCGAATTGAATCACTTAAGCCCCATTCAAGGTTGTGTACCGTCAATCCATGAAGGGTAAGTTTACGGAGAAAAATTCAAAAATACTTTTTAAAAGAAGTTTAATAAATTGTGAACCAGAAGTAAAATATTCTGTGCATGTTAGATTTCATTTAGATCTGTAACATCTCCATTTTGGTAATGTTGGCTGTTTTAAAAGAAGTTTAGTTGTACAGTTGTATGTTATTTACTAGTTACTATGACATTTTTGCAGTGCTACTAGACATTTTGGAAATATACAGAGACATGATAAATTGAGGCAGAACTCTTAATATTCTTTGGTGAACTCTTAATATTCTTCAGTGATTCTGTTTTTGTTGAGACCAAAAGTTTCACTCCCGGCTGTGCATTCCTCCACGCCCTCTGCTTTCCAGTTGTTTCAGGATGATCAGGCATGAGACTCTTACAGGTAGCCCAAGGTAGAGCACAGGGGAGATGACAGTTTTATTTCCTTTCATTTGTTCAGTACATGACTTGTTTGTGTTTTTAACGACCGGTTGACACGTTATACTCCCAAATAATTTTCATTGACACCTTTACTAGATGATGTATTCAAAGCGTGGTCAAGCAGATTGGTGAGAGTTTTAGTTTATGTTGTGCAACAAGATAAACAGCTTGCCTTGGAATATAAATCAGTGCTCTGCTTCCTTTACGGAAAGTCAGCTGTAGTAATCAGTATGGTTAGTGAAGTAACTGATTCGCCTTCTGGCAAGAGTGCCTCTTCTCATTCTAAGACTGACACAGATTGCATATCAGCACTTTGAATAGCACTGTTGTAGAGGATACAAAAAAGGGACAGCTTCAATTATCAAGTAGTAGTGAGGGTGATTTAGTGAAACTAACCCACATAAAACATAATTTACATTATAAATGGTTCATTAATTTATAAATAATGAAAGGGACTTTCCAGACCACCTATACAATTCAGTATCATGATAGTCACCCCTTGTACATTGAACTAAATCACATGCTTTACTCCTGAGACATCTAGATTATTAGCTGGAATCTTTGCCAGGCCTGCATGGAAAAAGTAAAAGAAGCCAGTATAAAAGGATTATCCAAATTATTTTATCATTCTAATGTTTTTTGAATTTTAATGAAAACTAATGTTATTTATTGCAATGGCTGTGATGGAAATTGGAACAATTGCAAAGCAAAGAACAATCACATGAAAACGAGTCACATGAGAATTACCAGTGAGAATCTAGGTGCATATTCACTATCTTAGCCAATTAGTTCCTTTTAAAATAGAAACTAACTTGATATTTTGTGGGGATACGTCACTGTTAGTTATTCTTATTGTAAAATCTATACATGTTTTAAATACCTGCTTTTTCTTGAATTTACCTTAAAATACTATTTGTCCTAATTTTTAAAACTAGCATCCTTTAATTGGGTTTTGAGAAAGGTCAGATTAGAATATTCTAGGAGCACTGTCATCATATTCCAGGATTTATTTTCATCATATGGATTAATACAGGTTTTATTGGTCTCTTATTCTGAGTCATTTATCATACTATTTCCAGGTAGCATTAAAATATTGAACCTTTCTTCTGAGTTCATACGAAGTATTCCATAATACTTGACAGACTTATTTGAAAACTGTGGCCACAGATTATTAAAACTTGGCTTAAATATAATGTATACTGACAGGCATTTTTAAATCATGTCATTTCTACTTTTGCTGACAAAAGAGTTAAAACATTAGAAAAGGAGAGAGATCCAAGATGGCTGATGATTAGCAGCTCGGGCACGTACCTCCCAGTGAAAGCGCAAAGAACGAGAGGACGCCACACTTTCAGACGAATATTAGTTGCTCACGGACCAGGAGATTCCCAGTGGAGGAGCTCCACGGGTCGCCAGGGCGACTCTTGTGGCTGGCATGGCGGTTTTGCTGGTGCCTTAGCACGCCAGTTATTGGTGCAGAGTCCGGAGATTCCCGGGCAGAAAAGCACCATCAATCTTAACACCGCTGTTTTGGCCGGCTCAGTGGATTGCTCAGATTTCGGCGCAGGGAATCAACAAGTTGGACGTCAGAGACCCAGTTAGAAAGTCGGTAATTATAAAGACGACAGACGGACAAATATATAATGAAGGGAAGAAACCAGCGTAAAAAGGTAGAGAATACTCAAAATCAGAATGCCTCTCCCTCTACAGGGGATTGCAATTCCTCATCAGTAACGGAACAAGGCTTAATAGATTACACGTGTGTTCCAATAACAGAAGCAGGCTTCAAAACGTGGGTGATAAGAAACTTCTGTGAATTAAAAGAACTTGTTCTAACCCAATGCAAAGAAACTAAGAACCTTGAAAAAAGGTTTGATGAAATGTTAACGAGAATGGACAATTTAGAGAAGAATATAAGTGAATTGATGGAGCTGAAAAACACAACACGAGAACTTCGCGAAGCATGCACAAGTTTAAACAGTCGAATTGATCAAGCAGAGGGAAGGATATCAGAAGTCGAGGACCAGCTCAGTGAAATGAAACCGAGAAGACAAGAATGCAGAAAAAAGGATGAAAAGGAATGAGCAAAGTCTCCAGGAAATATGGGACTATGTGAAAAGACCTAATTTACGTTTGATAGGTGTACCTGAATGTGATGAAGAGAATGAATCCAAGTTGGAAAATACTCTTCAGGTTATCATTCAGGAAAATTTTCCCAACCTGGCAAGGCAGGGTAATATTCAACTCCAGGTAATACAGAGAACACCACAAAGATATTCTTCAAGAAGACCAACCCCAAGACACATAATCGCCAGATTTATTAGGGTTGAAATGAAGGAGAAAATACTAAGGGCAGCCAGAGAGAAAGGTCAGGTTACCCATAAAGGGAAACCTATCAGACTTACAGCAGATCTCTCAGCAGAAACCCTACAAGCCAGAAAAGAGTGGGGACCAATATTTAACATCCTTAAAGAAAAGAACTTTCAACCCAGAATTTCCTATCCAGCCAAACTAAGCTTTATGAGCGAAGGAAAAATTAAATCTTTTGCGAACAAACAAGTACTTAGAGAGTTCACCACCACCAGGCCTGCTTTACAAGAGCTTCTGAAAGAAGCACTATACATATAAAGGAACAACCAATATCAGCCTTTCCAAAAATATATCAAAAAGCAAAGAACTTTAACACAATAAAAAATTTACATCAACTAATGGGCAAAACAGCCAGCTAGCATCAAACGCCGGTATTAAACTTATATATATTTTAATTGGATAAAAAGCCAAAACCCATCGGTATGCTGCATCCGGGCCCATCTTACATGCAACAATCCATAAAGACTCAGAGAGAAGGAGGAAGATTTACCAATCAAACAGAGAGTAAAAATAAACTAATAAACAAAAAGCAGGAGATGCAATTCTCGCCTCTGATAAAGTAGACTTTAAAGGAACAAAGATCAAAAGAGGCGAGGAATGACATTACATAATGGCAAAAGGATCAATGCAACAAGAAGAGCTAACGATTCTATAGATCAACGAGATAGAAAATTAACAAGGATATTCAGAACTTGAACTCAGACCCGGAACAAGTAAACTTAATAAACATTTATAGAACTCTCCACTTCAAATACACAAAACATACATTACCACCTCACACCTATTCCAAAGGTGACTATATAATTGGAAGTAAATCACTCCTCAGTAATCGCATAGCATTTCATAGGTTTAAATTAAATATCGGTTGGCTGTTTGTTTGTTATCTTCTTCCCTTATTCCTTCCTGACTACATCATTAAGTATAATTATCAGTATAAAAGAGGTTTTCAATACCCATTACTAAATTGCATTCTAGCCTGGGCAAGAAAGCAATACTCCCATTCTCTCTCCCTCTTTCTTTTCCTTCTCCCTCCTCCCCATTCTCTCTCTCTCCTTCTCTTCCTTTTTCCTCCTTCCTATTCTCTCTCTCTCTTTCTAAAAAAAAAAAAAAAAAAAAAAAAATTAGAAAATAGGAAAAACAAGTCCAGCGTTGTTTCTAAATTCACTTGTCAGTTTTTTATTGTTGTTCAGAATGAATTTGAGTTGTATTCTCTGAGCCTCAGTTGTACATCACTGAAACGGCAGGTTAGGGGTAGGACTATAAAGCAGATTAAAGCAGATGGGATCTTCTTATCCACTAAGGTGTGTATTTCTTTTTCTGAAGGAAAATCTTCACCCAGAAGTCCAAGGCACCAGTGTTGGACGAAGGATTAACGTCTGTTGAAACCTGTACCTGTGCAGTTAGAGCAAATGACGGTAAATGTAGGTATTATTTTGACTTTAGGATTATTCCATTTTTGTATTTTGAGTAAAGAGTTTTCTATTCTTAGAGCAAAAGAATCTATTCTGTTATTCCTCTATTTCCCCCTCAATTATTCCTCCCTCTCTGGTCAGCTTTCCTGGCATAAAAGTATTCTGAGTAGATGTGTCAGCTCTCAGACAGTGGGTTGCTTGTAAAGGCATTCTGTGGCTCTAATGTTGAAAGTCTTAGAATGGTTTTTGTGGACATATTTTCCACAAGAAATATGAAAAAAGAACAAGTAAATTACTAGTCCGCAGCCAACCATCTTCTTGGACTCTGAAGCATTTTTGTGTTTGTGATAACTTAAGGCCAAAGTTGACTTTTCATTATTAGAAAATCACAGATGACTCCAGGGAAATTAAATATATGGAATTTACTTCTTTTAATTCAATGAGCAGTTTTGTGAGGCCTGTTCTGGCTGTACAGAGATGAGGAAGATATGTTTTCCTCAAGGAGCTCATGCTGGATTTAGGGGAAGCAGACACCTTGAGTGTTTCTGCCCAGAGTCTGTCTAATCACGTGCATATTCACCCATTGAGTCCTCCTAGCACTAACTGTGACGTAGTTGTCATGTGACTCTAGAGCCCATGCTCTTAACCGTACGCCTTTGTCCCTCGTACATTATGAATGGGGCTTAGGAGCAGCTTCAGCAGACTTGTTTTTGTCCCATGATTGAGAAGGTAATACATGGTGATCTAGTGGTACAGTGTAAATAAAAAGCTGCACCCGTTTGAAGGGGCCGTAATTAACAATTTAAAGTGTCTCCTGAGTTTTTGTTTTCTGTACATATTTCCCCTTGTGTGTTGCAAGAGGAGATAATATGGTGGCTAAAGAGTGCAGGGGCCTGAACCAGAATATTTGGCATCATAACCCAGTTCTGCACTTAGGGGCTATACTTCTATTTTTTTCTTGGTAAAATATTAATAGTTCTAAATGGGAATATTAATAACACCCATTTCATAGAGTTGTCAGGATTAAGCCATTTGCATGTAAAGTGTTTCGTGTAGTGCTTGGTACCTGAAGTTTAATAAACGTTAGCTGTTAGAAATAATCATTATTAGTACATTTATTATTAAAAAAGCAACTTTCTTTTCTCAATATTTTAAAGACATTTTTCTGTCAGTAAAATAGATGAATCCTGGCTCTTTTTAACAGCTCTGACAGCGTTCCACAGTATAGATGTTCTGTGCTTAACTAATTGCTTACTGCTGAACATTTGGGCCGATCACCGTTGTGGGGTTTGTTTTGCTGTTTCTGCAGTGAACGTGCCTGTGTCTTTGCACATTACATTCTGTGTCCGTTTTTTAACCATGGACTTGTTGGGTCAAGGAGTATATACAGATTTTTAATATTTTATTGTTGTATCCAGTAAAGTTTGTATACTTCATGTATTTGATGAGAAGGTAAAATGCTTGCTTTCCTTTCAGTTTGATTAGTTTTCACATGTTAGGGATAACAGCCCCATTATCCATTAAAAGTGTAGAAGTAGTTTTTCCTAGTCCATCTTTTATTTTTGTGCTTTTTTATTGATTTGTTGTTGTTGTTAAACACTAAAGGAGTTTTGGTTGTCATCTTCCCCCCTTGTGGTATTTTGTGTCATTTGCAAACTCTACACCCAAATATTTATATCACCTGTGATTGCTAATGACATAGTAAGCTTTGGCAAAGGGGAAGACGAAAGAAGGAATTTCTTTTTAAGTGAACCCAAAAATTATTTTTTTTGAAGTGGTAGAGTACATTTATACTCACTCATTTAAGTGTTTTCTGCCAACACAAAGTGATTCATTCTTTTTCCTAGTCATATCAAAGCCCAGATTGCATGTTCCTCATGTAATTCTACAATTAGTCTACAAGGATAGCTGGTAGTCACCTGGTGAATACAGTTGTCACATTTATAAGGAACAAGTGCCTGAACTTCCTCGAAGCAGTTCGTCATCATATTAAAAGTTTCCTGATAAGGGCAAGAATTCTCTCCAGTTGAAAACCAATGTTATCATTTTAAAATGTGAAATATATCTTTTTTCTCTTTTATCTCTGTGGAAAGGTATGTATTGTTTAAGAAGTTGCAAACTTTCTGGCAATGTGAGAGTTTATAATATTCAAGTTCGTTGTCGCCTTTTCCTTTCTGATAGTTCCCTTGTGTGTAGATTTATTATTCAGTTTATTTTTATTTTTTATTTTTTATATATTTTTCAGTTTAAATGTAAAAGATTCACTCTCACTTTTCTTTCAGCTGTAGCTGATGTCCTTGGTGATAGTGGCAACTCTCAAGGTCCTGTTACCTCTGAGCCTAGGCTTAACCAGGAAGTAGCATTGAACTTAAAAGCAGATGATGAAGTAGAAGTTGATGGACTAGAAGAAAGTGTTGACTTCCCAGAAGAAAAGCTTCCAACTTCTGACAGCCCTCCTGATACTCAAGAAATTCATGTAAAAAAATTAATTTTTTACTTCTTTGTCAGTCTTTCATTTTTGCTTTAGTTGTTTGAAGACACAGTGGTTCAAACCTAACAGTTACATTCATTCGTTTGCCTGCTGTATAAAAACTTCTTTATAAAAATCTGGGTTCAAAAAATAAATGTATAAATATTTTGTGGAATATAAAAACACATCCTTTAAGAAGTTAGCCTTCAAGGTGGGTGCTGTGGTGGGTGCTTGTAGTCCCAGCTACGCAGGAGTTTGAGAAGGGAGGATCTTTGAGCCCAGGAGTTTGAGATCAGCCTGGGCAACATAGCAAAATCCTCTCTCCGGAAAAAAAAAAAAAAAAAAAATTATTTTTTATGGAAGCCAAAAGGATGTGTTAAAGAAGCCATACTTTCACTAACTTAATTTTTGCTAATCTGGTTCAAATGAAAGGTTTTTTTTTAGTCATAAGACCACGTAAATTACATGGATACAGTTAAACAGGAATTCCCCCCTATGCATCCTTATTGGGAGAATGATAGTCAGCTGGCTGCTGTTGAACATCTGTACACTCTGGAAAGGATTTTTTGCTACTTAATGTGACTTAAGAGTTTTAAAAAAATTATACCAAATCTTTTATTATCAGCAGGCAACTTTTATGTAATAAATTTTAAGATTTAAAA
The DNA here is from genome assembly GCF_030222135.1 of Aotus nancymaae. NCBI lineage: Eukaryota > Metazoa > Chordata > Mammalia > Primates > Aotidae > Aotus > Aotus nancymaae. Next base: position 30,880,952 of record NW_026988445.1, on the reverse strand, counting down.
AAAAACTCTTCAATTATTTATAGAAATTTGATAGTTTAGAATTTGGGAAGTTTCTTAACTCATAAAAATGTCACAGTTATCCATAGTCATCCTAATGAGTATTTCGACTGCCAAGTAGATGAGTAAAGTTCCAGTTTCTTTAGTTGGGAGGCTAATACAAATTGTGGGTATGGCGTAAGTGGGAATTCTGATTTCTAGGTTATTTCCAGTCTGTCATCTCACTGATTGTTTGGGGAGTGGGAAAATGTCATTGTCTAGGTGGGTGGTAATGTTCTACCTTCTTGGTCAGGAGATCTCTCTGTTACTTTCTACCTCCTCCTTTTTCTCCCCTTCCCTTACCAAAAGGTAAATGCAAGGACCATTCCTTCTTCCACCAAACCCTTGCAGGAGAGGTACTGAACTTGAAAGCCTTAGGAATTTCATGGTTTATGCAGCCCCAGCAAAGGGAAGAGGATTGAGTCTAGCCCAAGGGAGCTTATGTATGTGAACTGTTCTTCAACCTTATGGGGATCATGCTGTTTAGAAAAGTGTGGATAGTTAGGTAATTTGGGGAATATCATTAAAACACAGTTTGGGGGTTGTTGCTTTTTCTCTGGTTAATTTTTTTTCTTGGGTGAGAGTAGAATAAGTCCTTAAATGTTTCTCAGAACTGTTAGCGTCATAATTGTCAAGGTTTTGTTGACTGTCTTTTTAAAAGCCAGGGAAATGTGGAATTTCTAGTTAAATTTCAATCATAATTTCAAAATCTTTCTATCTAGTTATTTTGACTAAATGAGAAACTGATTGCTTAAAGGGATGTTTTGTAAAGTAAACCCGTAAGCGTATGCCATATTAAATATAATTTATGTTTTAAAAGGCACACAGCCAAGGGTCATCACAAACCTGTGTGCTTCAAGTTAAAATATATGTTAAAATTACTTAACCAGTCTCTTATCTTTAATTCATTTAGGTGATTGAACAAGAAAAGCTTGAAGCTCAAGATGCAGGAGAAGAGGCTAGGAATCTTTCATTTAATGAGTTATATCCCTCTGGAACACTTAAGCTTCAGTATAATTTTGATACAATTGACCAACAGTTTTGTGACTTAGCTGATAATAAAGACACTGCTGAGTGTGACATTGCCGAAGTAGATGGGGAACTTTTTGTGGCTCAGAGCAACTTTACCTTGATACTGGAAGGTGAAGAAGGAGAAGTTGAGCCGGGTGATTTTGCATCATCTGATGTGTTACCTAAAGCAGCTAACCCCGCAGCTGAGGAAAAACCTGTATACGGCGGGGAAGATGATAATCCTCGACATGTTGCAGATCTGCCGTCTGCCATGACTAGTGACCAGAAGACCCAAAAAGTAGAGACTTTACCGTATGTGCCTGAGCCAATTCAAGTAGCAATTGCAGAAAATTTACTAGATGTAATTAAAGACACAAGAAGTAAAGAAATTACTTCAGATACAGTGGAACAGTCCATTCATGAAACAATACCTTTAGTAACCCAGAAGGTAATGTGCCCCACTAAGGTAGTCAAATCTGCATTTAAGACTGCTCAGGAAACAAGCACAATGACTATAAATGTCAGCCAGGTTGATGACATGGTTTCCTCCAAAACTCGGACGAGAGGACAGCGGATCCGAAACATGAATATCCAGTCAGCACAACAGGAAGCATCAGCAGGCGTTGCTACTCCTAAGAAGTCAGGGCAGTCAGTTAGGAAGAAAACTAGGAAGGCAGAAGAAATTTCTGAAGCTTCTGAAAACACCTATTCTGATGTTAAAGAAATATCTCAGAACCAGCAAATACCTCAACATTTTGTTACTCCTAGGAGAGGAAGGAGAAAGAAAGAAGTTAATCAAGACAAACTAGAAAATACCAGTTCTGTGGAACAAGAATTACAGATTACTACAGGTAGGGAATCAAAAAGATTAAAATCATCTCAGCTCTTGAAACCAGCAGTTGAAGAAATGTTTAAAAAAGAAGTTAAGCTTTCATCAATTACAAAAAGGACTCCTAGAAGAATTAAAAGATCTTTAGAAAATCAGGAAAGTGTTGAAATTATAAATGATCTAAAAGTCAGCAAAGTAGCAACTCCTAGCAGAACTATCAGAAAATTGAGAAGTGCTAATTTAGATGCTTCTGAAAATACAGGAAATAAGCAAGATGAGAAATCCAGTGATGATCAGCTGCCTACTCATTGTATTAGAAGGGTCAGAGGGAGAGAGGTTAAACCATCAGATGTGAGAGAAGACTCCAGCCTTGACTCATCTCAGTTGACTCTGCAAGCAGAATTTGATATGTCTGCCATACCTAGGAAACGTAGACAAAGAAAAATAAATCCCTCTGAAGATGTAGGAGCTAAGGCTGTAAAGGGAGAGAGAAGTCCCAAGAAGAGAGAAGCTCCCGGCATTAAAAGGCGATCTACAAGAAATACCCCAGCTAAAAATGAAAATACTGATGTTGGAAAACCAGCTTTAGGAAAATCCATTTTAGTGCCAAATGAAGAACTTTCAACGGTGATGAGCTCTAAGAAGCAGCTTACAAAAAGGACTGAAAATCAAAGCCAAAAACGTTCATTACACTCAATATCAGAAGAACGCATTGACGAAATGACACACAAAGAAACAAAGGACCGAGAAGAAGGACTGCTTGCCACAGCGTGCTCTACTACACCCTCCCGTAGCACCAGGACTAGAGCTCGCAAGGCCATCTTGTTGCCTGAACCAAAGAGCGAGCCTTCATTTTCTCCAGTGTCAGAAGTTCCAAGGAGAGCAAAAGGTACTTTTCTTTCTCTGCAAAACAGAGTTTTTATCTCATTCAGTCTTCAGCTTAAAACTTGGTTAATTATCTGTCCTAAAAATGATTTGTAGCTATAGAGGATTTTCTCCCCCTCCCCTCTCAAACCAAAATTGATCTTTTAATAGTAAAGTTTAAAGTTTTCATGTTTCAAAGTTTGTTTTGAGATTCAGTTCTTCAGTATGCTTAACATAACTTTTTAAATCCTGTAACTCACTTAACATAGATTTATTTTTTAGAATAGTGTAATTTCTCTTCTTTGACTTTTATAAATAATGTGACTTTTAATTTTAGTTTCTCCCAAAATAGAGTGAGCATTTTTAATCTCCTAAGTACCGCTGCATTTGACTCATGCCCCAGTGATACCCACAATCCCACATGGTTTTGAAGGGAAACACCAGTAACTTTTTGTTAAGATACAGAAATAATTTCAATCCATATTCACTATTGCCCATAAACTGGCACATCTACCTGCCTTCATCTTCAGTGAGGCCATCCTGTGTTGTCACTGGTGAGCTAAGGACTGTATTTGGTTGGTGTTGTAGGTCAGACCTTCTCAGCAGGGGTGACCTCTCCCCAAAGGGAGCACATATATACACATACTTAAGTACACAAACAGATATACAATATATCTGCAGTAATAACATTTCAATAGGGGGTGCTTTAAAGATGTCTAAAAAGATACTGGTATGGCTGAATAGATCCCGTTAGGGTAACTCTCTGTAAAAGTCTTTATGGTTAGGCAAACAAAATGTAGGGGTTTTTTTATTTGTTTTTTTTGTTTTGTTTTTTTGTTTAGGTGGAGTCTTGCTCTGTCGCCCAGGCTGGAGTGCAGTGGCACCATCTCAGCTCACTGCAACCTCTGCCTCCCAGGTTCAAGCGATTCTCCTACCTCAGCCTCCGTAGTAGCTGGGATTACAGCTGATTTTTTTAATTTGTAGAGATGGCTTTTCACTATGTTGGCTAGGCTTATCTTGAACTCCCAACCTCAAGTGATCTGCCTGCCCTGGCTTCCCAAAGTGCTGGGATTACAGGCATGAGCCATGTAGTTGATTGTTTAAGTTACAGTTTAGTATTTGAATTTCAGCAAAGCAGTTCAGGGCCTTGTAAATAAAGTAGATGGCTTATTTGTTACATTGTTATACCTTGAGCCCAGGAAAATTACCCTCTGCATAACAATTGATCATTTGTCCTAAAAATGATTTGTAGCTATAGGGGATCCTCCTCTCCCCTCCCCACTCAAAGAATTTTTGATTACATCTTCGATTTTGGTAGTATAGCTTAATTTCTTCATAGTGTAAGGAAAGTGTGGTTATACCTATGCTTTGCATGGAGGAGAATGAAATGACAGAATATTTTAAAGTTGATTTTTAAAATGAGAAACACTGGCAGGGAGGGGCAGGAACTTACAACTTACACACTCATCAGGACTGGAGAAGTGTAGTCAACATCAAAAGTGAGGGCTATTTTGTTAGAGCATAGCAAATATCTCAGTAACTGATTTTTGTCATCTTTACATATTTTTCATTTCTGTACCTACTAATTTTAACTTTTTTCTGTTAAACTAAAAATATGTGCAGCTGTATGGCAAAAAAAAAAAAAAAAATCTCTACAAAAATTAGCCAGTGGTCCCACCTACTTGGGAGGCTGAGGCAGGAGGCTCACTTGAGCCTAAGAGTTTGAGGCTGCAGTGAGCCATGATTGTGTGCCACTGCACTCTAGCCTGTGTAACAGAACAAGACCCTGTTTCAAAATAAAAATAAAGACAAAAACAATACATGCCTACTTACTGAAAACTAGAAAATAGAAGTATATAATCCAGCTATCAAAAGAATCACTCTTCACACGTTTCCTTCCAGATACATATGTATGGTTGGTTTTTAAAAGCCTGCAGTTTATGTATATGCATATATTCTGGTTTTTCCTCCTACTTATTTCATGAGCATTTTCAGTTACTTACTTACTTACTTATTTATTTATTTATTCATTTATTTTGAGACAGAGTTTCGCTCTTGCCGCCCAGGCTGGAGTGCAATGGTGCAGTCTTGGCTCACTGCACCCCATCTCCTGGGTTCGAGTGATTCTCCTGCCTCAGCCTCACCAGTAGCTGTGATTACCACCATGCCCAGCTAATTTTTTTTGTATTTTTAGTAGAGATGCAGTTTCACCATGTTGGCCAGGCTGGTCTCAAACTCCTAACCTCAGATGATCCGCCCTCCTTGGCCTCCCAAGTGCTGGGATTACAGGTGTGAGCCACTGCACCCGGCCTTCAGTTACTCTTAAATGTTCTTCAGAATGCAACCAGATTGGGCAACTTAGTGGGACCCCCATCTCTACAAATAAAAGTTTTTTCAATGATTTGGGCATGGTGCCTGGCAGCTATAGTCCTAGCTGCTTGGGAGGCTGAGGTGTGAGGATGGCTTGAGCTCGGGAGATCGAGGCTGCAGTGAGCCATCATGCCACTGCGCTGCAGCCTGTGTGATGGAATGAGACCCTGTCAGCAAAAAAAAAAAAGTTCAAAATCTTAAACGTAACATGTATATTTTTATATTGGCATTTCGTCTCACAAATGTGCCACAGATAATTTAAAGTCTCTTTTGTTGGGTATTTGAATTGCTTTCAGATATTTTAATATTAAAAAGAGGCAGCTTTTAGAATGCGATGATGGGATTGGGATTGGAGGGGATAAGATTGAGATCTCTCATTTCTGCCACTTACTAGCTGGGCAGAAAATCATTTAACCTTCCTGAGCCTTGTTTCCTCACCCTTAGAATGAAGGTGGTAGGTGATGCATACCTTTCAGGGGTTCTTGTTAGTAGTCACGACTTTAACAGGCACTTGGCACGCTCACTTTATACTGTTAACCATACTTTCTGTCCCTTGTGCCTGCTTATATTTTATTTTATTTTACTATTTATTTTTTGCCTTCTCAACCCAGCTTTTCCCAACTCCGGGAAGAACTGGGAAGAGAAGGCCTATATTTTAAACTTCGTTTTTACATAGGGGTGGAGGTGCAGAGAAGACTGGGTGCAGAAATACTGTGTGATTGAAAAGCTGGAGGTGGGCCTTTGTTTTATTGAAACATAGCAAATAAATTATCTTAGAATTTTGTGTTTTACTAGCTGAACATATGTGAAGCTTCACATTTCATACAGCACATACTTCTTAAGAAGGGCCCGCTATATGCCTGAGGCCACACTAGATACATGACATTCATATAGGATTTGATTCCCACTGCAACCCAGTCAAGTATAGGCACTTTTACTTCCTTCTGTCCACATTGAGGAAATAAGTTCAGTGAGACTGAGCACTCAAATCACCCAGGTAGTAAGTGGTGTCCTGGAGCTGCTGCTGCTGGCTGGTAAGAGGCACTTGTTAAATATCCAAGAACTTGGAACCCAGCCATGGTTTGCCTTGGCCACAGTAGGCACATTTATACCTTAGAAATCAGCAAATGCTGTAAATCAGAGCTCTCTTTGAATTTTCAGAATCATTTACTAGCACGCAGTTGGGTTTGAACCTAGGTCTTCTGAACTCCTTAGTCCTTAAGGAGCACTCAAAACAGAGATGGGTAAGGAATTTACATACACACAAGAAAGTCTCGTCTGTGCTATAATAGAAGCGTATGGGGAAAATGGTGGAGGCTAAACATTTTCACAAGTGATAGTATATTTTTGTATTTCCTTATTTATTCCTTCGAAATGGAGTAGGAAAGCTTAGGTGAAGCTTATGAAAAGCGAAAGTAGTTGTTTTTCCAAATAGCCCAGAAGAGAGTTATAGGATATATAATTTTTGTAGGAATGTTTTTGTTCATCTGCTTTTTGAAGCCAAAAGTGGGACCACCAGTAGACCTAGCCATTGCCATTTCCACTGTTTACAAGCTGGGAGCAGAGATGACTGATTGCTGCTATCACTTCTAATTTTTTTCTTTTTTTAATAATCATACGTTTGGCTGGATGCGATGGCTCATGCCTGTAATCCTAACACTTTGGGAGGTTGAGGCAGGTGGATCATGAGGTCAGGAGATCGAGACCATCCTGGCCAACATGGTGAAACCCCATCTTTACTAAAATACAAAAATTAGCTGGGCATGGTGGCGCGTGCCTATAGTCCCAGCTACTTGGGAGGCTCAGGCAGGAGAATTGGGTGAACCTGGAAGATGGAGGCTGCAGTGAGCCCAGATCACACTATTGTACCCTAGTCTGGGCAACAAGAGCAAAACTCTGTCTCAAAAAAAAAAAAAATCATATGCTTATAAATATATATACCTACTATGTACCCACAAAAAAATTGTTTTGAAGAATCCTATGCTTTAAAAGCAGAATTTGATACCTGATAGAACTCTTGACTGCCCCAGTAGCTGAAATAACATTGAACTATAATTTGATTTCAAGGGTTCATAAATTATATTCTTGAAATAACAAATGCAAACATCTGTAAAGCACTTACCACCTGCCATGCCACACACTGTTCTGGTCCTTTAATCCTCAGAACAACTTTGAGATGGATGCAATTATTAACCCTACTTTATAGAAACTGATGCACAGAGAGCTTTAAGTTACTTGATTCTTGTCTCACAGAAAGTCCAGAAGCTGGGATTTACTCTGGCAGACTGGTTAAACCGCCCTGTGCTCCTCTGTAATTATATTGATAATTGCTTTTAAAATGGTGGCCCTATAGTTTAAAAAAAAAAAAAAAAAGAAGTATCTGTGGAGTATCTTCCTGTTAGCCTTTTACGCTCTTACCCAGGGTGCAGTGCAGTGGCACGATCGTGGCGCACTGCAGCCTCAGCTTCCCAGGCTCAGGCAATCCTCCTGCCTCACCCACCCAAGTAGCTGGGACCACAGGCGTACACTACCACATCGACTAATTGTTTTTTTAATTTTTTGTAGAGACACAGGGGTCTCACTTTATCGATCAGGCTAGTCTTGACCTGGCCTCAAGCCATCCTCCTGCCTCAACTTCCCAGAGTGCTGGGATTACAGTTCTGAACCACTGCGCCTGGCACTTTCTACTTTTGTGTACATAAACTTTTCTGTTCCCTTTGACTGGAACAAGTAGTTCAGAATGAGCTGGCTGGAAAGAGTTTCACTGCTTCGAAAATAAAAAATCTACTTTGTAACTAACATTGTCTCTGTAAAAGCAGTAGTTAAGGCACAGACAAGCTCAGGTTATATTTAGGATTAATGCTTTCCCTGCCCAGAAAGCTTGAGGAGCAGGAAGGATTAAAAGGAGAAGACTGAAACAGTTGAGTACCTGCTTTCACGGCCTGTCTTTATATTGTAGCACTTTCTAGTTAGAAGCATTAGATAGTCCTAAACATACGGCTTACCCAAATGATGGTGGAATTTTTCCTGTCGTTTCTTTCCTAACATGGAAAGTTAGGTTACAGTACTAATGGTTTCCAGGTTTGGGGGTGTTTGTATCTTTCTAAAGTACATAATTTGTTCCAGTTTTTATTGTGTTTTTTATATATATAATATGCACACACAGATAGATAGATATAAAGATACAAATAACAGTTTTTTCAACTTTTTTTTAGCTAAAAAAAGAGAGGTTCCTGCACAGCTGAAAGAATTAGTTTCGGATTTATCTTCTCCTTTTGTCATCTCACCTCCTGCTTTAAGGAGCAGACAAAAAAACACGTCCAGTAAGAAAGAAAACACGTCCAGTAAGAAAGAAAACACATCCAGTAAGAAAGAAAAAAACGTCCAGCTTGAAGATGAACTGGTAAGAAATGCATCAATTTATTTATATGTTTGTTAAAACATACTTTTTGAAAAAAATAAATGTTTCAATGAAATTTTAAATTTTTTTTTTTTTGGAGACGGAGTTTTCACTCTTATTACCCAGGCTGGAGTGCAATGGCGCGATCTCGGCTCACCGCAACCTCCGCCTCCCGGGTTCAGGCAATTCTCCTGCCTCAGCCTCCTGAGTAGCTGGGATTACAGGCACGCGCCACCATGCCCAGCTAATTTTTTGTAGTTTTAGTAGAGACGGGGTTTCACCATGTTGACCAGGATGGTCTCAATCTCTTGACCTCATGATCCGCCTGCCTTGGCCTCCCAAAGTGCTGGGATTACAGGCGTGAGCCACCGTGCCCAGCCTTAATTTAAATTTTAATGATTTTAAATTTTGTTAACTAAATGTCTTAAACAGTCATGTATACTGAAAGCCCAAAATGGTCTTTTCTACACCTTTGGAGACCCTGCCTTTAAGACAGATCTGTGGTGTGTTACTGATGATATTTTTACTGGCAGTTAGTTTAAATTACCTGTTAGTGGAAAAGCTTTTAAATTCTAGTGCCCATCAGAATTACCTGGTGTGTTTTTTTAAGAAATAGTTGAAGGATTGAGTGTGAGTCCCTTATGTTTATAAATGTTAATTCATAAGTATTTACTGAATTATCTGCCATGAGTCCCTTACTCTTCAAGGCCAAGTTACACAAAAATCAGGCAAACTCCTCATCTTTCAGGCACCTACAGTTCAATTGAGATACACAGTTTCATTGAAGAGACAAAAATAATTATTTCATGGCATGATAAGAATCATTTATACCTAAATACTCTATAGACAGAGGTTAGAGAAGACAGGCATTCCTCCTGGCAGAGTAAACAGCAGATGCAAAGACTCAGATCATGGCAATGGCAGGCAGCTGAGGAGTGTTCATGAACAGCAAATAGCCATGTGTGTATTATACGCAGTTTCTATGAAAGATGAAATGTGGGTAGGAAAGAATAGGGTCTGGTTGTCTGCTTGTTACAAAGCGAGAGCCTGGATATGGACAGAGGGAATGGGTACAGAAGGGCAGAGGACAATGGAAACATTCAAAAATAAAACTTGGAGATGAGTTGAATTGTGGGAACGAGGAATAAAGAGCAGTCTTATATAACTAAGGTTTTTACTAAAAAGTGTGAGGAAAGGATTGGACTTGGTGAGTTTGAATTCATCAGCAGTGTTTGGGCTATGGGTATACCTTGTCTCAGGATAGAAGTTTTAAAATTAGATTCGTGTTTAAATACTTAACTTTTTAAAATTTTTAACCCATAGGAAGATGATGCACAATCAGTAGAAAGTGTGGGAAAGCCAAAAGCCAGAGCAATCAGGACTTCAAAAACAAAACAAGCAAGCAAGTATGACTTTCTGTTGTTATTGATAGATTGAGACAGAGTTTCACTGTGTTGCCCAGGCTGGAGTGCAGTGGTGTGATCCATCTCGGCTCACTGCAACCTCTTGCCTCCCAGGTTCAGGCGATTCTGATGCCTCCGCCTCCTGAGTAGCTGGGACTACAGGCATCTACCACCACACCTGGCTAATTTTTGTATTTTTAGTAGAGACGAGGTTTTTGTCATGTTGGCCAGGCTAGTCTTGAACTCCTGGCCTCGGGTGATCCTCCTGTGCTGGGATTACAGGAGTGAGCCATCACTCCCAGCCTTGTTCTGTAACTTTTATCCTTTTTTTTTTTTTTTTTTTTTGTCGAAATTAGATTTGAGAAGACTTAATTTTAAAAAGCATAAGCTTATCAGAAAAGATTAATTTTCAGGGGCATTTACAAGCACTGGCTCCCTGGCATTGTTGGATTTTACTGCTGAAGGTAGATTTCTCTACATATTAAAAGCATGAAAGCCTGATACTTTTAAAAGGAGGATGGTAGGATGGGAGCAGTTTAGTTCCCAGTGGATCCTTCTGGTTTTTTCAGAAAAGCAGCAAGTGGGGGAGGGAAATGGGATGGTTTACCTCTTTGTCAGTAAAGTTAGGTAACTATTAGTAAAAAATAACTATACTCTTTTAAATTCTGCAGTTATTTTACAAAAAGCAATAAAACTGTATCCATGGGAAAATTACTCCATGTCAGATATATTTGTTACACAGTGTCTTGTTCATGCTGTCCTTAGTTATATAGGCATGGTTGAATTTAATAAAAGCACAAGTTGATGCATTTTATCTAAAAACAGATTTAATACACTATTGACTGATATCACTGTTTACATATAAATTGGTATTGTATATATTTGAGAAACTCATGTTTGTGAAATTCTATACATACTTGCTAATTGCTGGTGTTTGTTTGATAATTGACATTTCTGATACGCCACATGGGCCTTGCTGGGCGCTCATCCCCTGGGCTGGGTACTGGTACTTGGCCCATCCTTGTAATCCAGCAGCATTTTTTTTTTTTTTTTGAGACGGAGTTTCGCTCTTGATACCCAGGCTGGAGCGCAATGGCGCGATCTCGGCTCACCGCAATCTCCGCCTCCCGGGTTCAGGCAATTCTCCTGCCTCAGCCTCCTGAGTAGCTGGGATTACAGGCACGCGCCACCGTGCCCAGCTAATTTTTTTTTTTTTTGTATTAGTAGAGACGGGGTTTCACCATGTTGACCAGGATGGTCTCGATCTCTTGACCTCGTGATCCACCCGCCTCGGCCTCCCAAAGTGCTGGGATTACAGGCTTGAGCCACCGCGCCCGGCCACATTTTTTAATATGTTAGAAACATTTAGGGGAAAATTCAATAATTGAATTGTTTGTAAATATTCTAGTCAAAAAAGAAAAATTTGGCTTAATGAAACCTTAACTCTGCTTCTCATTAGCTTTTAAGTGAAGCTTAAAGCTTCACTTCAGTGGTTTCTTGAAACTGTTACATGTTGAATAAAATGAAAGCGCTAAGCAGCCCCTAAAGGTTTCTTTCAACATGTTGGGAAGCCAGTTTTATAGGATCGTGTGTTTATTCTTACTTGATCATATCTTTTTTTCAGAAACACAGAAAAAGAAAGTGCTTGGTCACCTCCTCCTGTAGAAATTAAGCTGATTTCTCCCTTGGCAAGCCCAGTCGACGGAGTCAAGAGCAAACCAAGAAAAGCTACGGACGTGACGGGAAAAGGTCTTGGAAGGAACAGAAGGAAACCGTCTTCCTTTCCAAAGCAGATTTTACGCAGAAAAATGCTGTAGTTTCTTGGCAAGTTTTTAATTTACACCTATTTGTAAAGTCATCAGGATGTTGTGGATTAGTAAATATCTAGTTTGGAAGAAAATAATTTATATAAATTATTGTAAATTTTTATGTAAACATAAGGTCTTCAGTAAGTAAAGTAACTCCACATGGAGTGACTGCTTTAGTGCAGCATTTTTTCTATTTTATATTAAGACTTCATACGTTTATAGAATATGTAAATATGGACTATTGGAGTGTTAAATAAAGTATATACTTCACAGTAGTTTGTGTCTGTTAGATTTTTGAAAGGGAGGGGCATCTGTTTCAATAATTTTATATGCTCATTGGTCTCATTTTCTCTGTAATTAAAATACTAGACCAGTCTTAAAATGGGGATGATTGAACTATTGATACTTCTTTTTACAGTTACTATTTTATAATTTATGCACTTTGATTCTGTGATTAAGATATCTAATCATAAAATGTATTTTATTGTTTTTGGCTGTTACTATGTTAAAATTGAACTATGGGCATGTAATTTTGCCATCTTTGTAGTTTCACAAATTTCGTGTAACCTACCTCAAATGGGTAATCCAAGTAGTGCACTGGTCAGCTGTACCGGCGGCATCTCTCATTCAGCAAGTGTAAAGACTCTTATCTTTAAAGTCTTACTTACTCAAAGACTAATCCAGGTTAGACTGACCGGTTCACTGCTCACTTGCAACCTTATTGAAGGATTTGACAAAGGGAAGTGTAAAATAAATCTGTGGATATCCAGTGCATCTTGTGTGCCTAATATTGATAGGCTGAAACGTCTGAACACATTTTTCTAATATTGCTGTGAAGGAGCTTGCTACTAAACCACAGAAATCCCGTAGTATTCAGGTTTTAGAACGGGCAGATTCTCACAGGACCTCAGGCGCAGGTGATTGAGGTTGGGGGGAGTGAGAGTAGATGTAGAAAAGGAAAAGCCGAAAGCAAACAGCCTGTTCTCCGCAGTACGGCGGCGCAGTTAGCAGTGATGCTTGACGTAGGCGCTGAAGTTCATCAGTGAGTGAGTGGTGTAAAATCATTTATAACAGGTAATTGATAGTGTGTAATGAGTGGTCTATTCATAATTGATCATCTAGAAACGAACTGCTTTTGTTGGCTACGCTTTTAACGTTTTAATGTGAAGCAGAAGCAGTGTGCTTTCTGCATGATTTTTCTACCAAATAACAATATGGATAATGAGAAATGGATGAAAATGCCTGCGCCAAGTATCGACTGCGTGAAAGTCGCAGTGTGAGTGCGGCCTTTTAGTCAGGTTAGTGATGGATGTTACACTGCCATGTTGGGAAATTGACTGACTTTGATTTTATTACTTTTTTTAGTGATAGTTATCAAACTTGTATTTAAGCTGCTTGTCGTTTATGGAATATTGAACTTATTTAAATGAACTTGTTAAATGAATACTTTAAAGATCTAAACAATTCAGTAAATAATTTCATTCCTTTTGCGCAAGTAGCACAATGAAAAAATGGGTGAAATGTATGTCAAGTAATACTTTTTAAACAAATGCAATTTGGTGAATAGAGTTGTGTGGTACGTGTTTTTAATAGATGTACTTTTTCCCCCTCTGTGAATGTACATCATAAGTAAAAAAAATTGCCTGTTCTAAATGAACTTTATATATTTTAAATGAATGTATGTACTTATGTATAAATGTCTTTATATAGCTTGAATAAAAACACTGCTCCTTAAAATGTGCTGCTACAACATTTTAGGATAGCACATGAATGATAGGCCTTCTTGGACCTGGTAGCAACCGTGTATCTGTGATTATCAGTGCATTGGTTAAACAAGGTACTTACTATCATGGTAGTAAGGTGAACAGTATACTCAAAACGATACTTAGTGTCATGGCGGTAGGGTTAATAACGTACTCAGATCAGGCGTAGGTAGTTCTGCCTGGACAGATCTGGAACGCTTCCTAGATAGAAGTGTTTGACAGGAATAAAGGCTCTGTAAAATGTCGGTACAGCACGACACGCGGAGGCCTATTTGATAGTAACTGGTCCTGAATGGGCTGCAATCTAACGACCTTACAGGAGGTCTCCCACTTCTCCAGCTTGCTGCTTTCACCATTATCAGTGTTACTTTGTGTATCTTCGGTTGGTATCAGTTCTGTCCTGTGCCTCTGTATATTTATCTGTATTGTGGGAAATATTTCAACAGATGGGCACAGCTGTGTAATTACGTAACTTCAGTTATATGTATAACTAAGTAACTTTTAAGTGTAACCACTATTTAAGGCTTCTAAAATAGCATGGCTTCTTAGGCAACTGATCAAAAAATGCCCAAGAATGAATTTGTGACCAGTATGTTAATGGCTTTGGCCCAACCAGACCTTCAACAACACAAAATGGTGATTCCTGCAGTCATTTTCACTGACCTCTAATACTGTCAGGATGAGTAACTGCAAGTTTTAAACAGCAAATGAGGGTTTATAGGATTAGGCGCTGAAGTAGTCATGTACTTACACGACCTTCGCTTCCCTTTACGAAAAGATTGCATTGTATTCAGGTTCACCACGGAAGTTGACTAGCTTAGACTAGAACGTCGCAAAGAGGAAGGAGGACAGATTCGGGAGGTGACCTGAAGGTGCGGCGCATGCTGTATGTCCACAGGGGCTGTGTTCTAAGACTGCCCGTGGATTCCTGAAACCACAGGGAGTACCTAGCCCTGCATACACTACACTTTTTCCTCTACATACGTACCTGTGATAGTTTGTAAGTTAGTCACAGGACTCCTGTACTTTGGGGCCATGATTAAATAACAAAGGCTCAAGCACTCGAGTGCCACCGCGTTCATCGATAACCAAGATGGCTGCTAAGCCACTGTGCGTGGATATGAACAAGGAGTATTCAGGTCCAGGCAGGACGATGGGATGGTGTGAGGTTTTCACACACTGCTCAGGTTGGTGGCACAATTTAAAACATACAAGGTGTTTATTTCTGGAATTCTCCATTTCGTGTTTTCAGATTCTGGTTGACTGCTAGTAGCAAACCACAGAAAGTGAAACTGCAGACAAGGGGCGCTACTGTAGACGGTCACAGGTCATCCTGCCCAGACAACTGCACTAGCCTGCGTGAACGTGCTGCCCCAGTCCATTCTGTACCTCGCAACAAGAAAAAAATGAGTGTCGTGGAACTTTCTGCTCAAAACCTTCCAGTTAATTGATAAAATAAAACTTGACAGGTCCAAGGTGACCTGGACACTGCCTGACTTTCTAACTCCCTATCTACTCCTTAAGTTCACTGTGGGATCAGAGAACTTGCTTTATGACATCTTTGTTATAAGAAGCAATGTATTGCTGGGCACAGTGGCTCATACCTGTAATCCCAGCACTTTGGGAGGCCAAGTTCAAGACCAGCCTGGCCAACGTGGTGAAATCCCATCTCTACTAAAACTACAAAAACTAGCCATTGTAGTCACGCATGCTTGTAACCCCAACTACTTGGGAGGCTGAGACACGAGAATTGCTTGAACCCCCGAGGCAGAGGCTGCAGGGAGCCAAAGCACACGACTGCGCTCCAGCCTGGGCAGCAGAGTGAGACTGTCTCAAAAAAAGAAAAAAAGCAACCTATTCTCAGGCAGTATATTCTCTGGGCCTCAGTTTCTCTGTTGCACTTGACAGGGTTGCTGTTGGAAGGAACAAGATATGTACGTTGCTGGGCACTGCCTGACAACTGTTTCAGCTGCATGTTTTCTACCACAGTCTCTTTAAAGAACTCTGAGGTAATACAATTTAAAGTGTGCAATTAAATGGTTCTAAATATGTTCAGATATGTGCAACAATCACCACAGTCAATTTCAGAACATTTCATCACCTCAGAAGAGAATTCCTATGCCTTTTAGTTACCCTATTTCCCATCCCTAAACAACCACTAATGTGCTCCCGCCCTTTCTGGACATTTCCTATGAGTGGAGTAATATATAGTCTTTCGTGACACTTCTTTCACACAGCAGGTTGTCAAGGTCCGTCCGTGTTGTAGCATATATCAAAATGTCATTCTCAATGGCTGCTGAATATTCAGTATTCCGTTTTGTGGATACACAGTTTTGTTTATCGGCAGATGGACATTTCAGTGGGTTCTGCCTTTTGCCTGTTATTAATGACTGCCACACAAATTTGTACACAAGTTGTGTGGGCACATTTTCATTTCTCTTGGTTACATACCTAAGCATGGCATTTGTTTAATCATTTGAGATAGTGCCAGATTGTCTTCCACAGCAGCTACACCAACGTATATATTCCAGCAGCGGTATATAAAGGTTACAAATTGTTCACATCCTTGCCAACAACTTATCTGACTTCCTGATTATAGTCATCCTCGCTGATGTGAGTGGCATCTTGTGGCTGTGATTTGCATTTCTCTAGTGACTAATGATACCGAGCATCTTTTTACGTGTATTTGTACATCTTCCTGGAGAAGTAGCAATTCAGATTCTTTGTTCTTTTTTTTGTGTGTGTGGTGGTGATGGTTGCTGCTGTTGTTGAGACGAAGTTTTGTTCTTGTTGCCCAGGCTGGAGTGCAATGGCGCAATCTCGGGTCACTGCAATCTCCACCTCCCAGGTTCAAGCGATTCCCCTGCCTCAGCCTCCTGAGTAGCTGGGATTACAGACATGCGCCACCATGCCCGGCTAATTTTCGTATTTTTAATAGAGACGGGGTTTCTCCATGTTGGTCAGGCTGGTCTCGAACTCCCAACCTCAGGTGATCTGCCTGCCTCGGCCTCCCAAAGTGCTGGGATTACAGGCATGAACCACCGCACCTGGCTCTTTGATCATTTTGTAAACTGGATTGTCTTTATTATAAGCTGATCTTTATAGATTACAAATATGATTCCTTATCAGATACATAATTTGCAAATTTTTCTCCCATTCTTTGGATTGTATTTCTCACATTCTCAATGTTCTTTGAAGCAGAAACATTTTAAATTTTGGCAATTTTAGTGCTTTGCTTCAGATGTTATAACTAAGAATCCTTTGTCCAAATCGTCATGATTTCCTCCTGTTTTCTTCTAAGTGTTTTATAGTTTTAGCTTTTGATTCAAGATAATCTTGTATATAGTAAGAGTTCAAGTTAATTTTTTTTTTAAGAGACAGGGTCTTACTCTGTCACCCAGGCTGCAGTGCAGTGGTATGATCATACTTCACTGTAACCTCAAACTCCCAAGCTCAGGCACTCCCCATACCTCAGCCTACAAAACAGCTAGGACTATAGGTATGTGCCACTATGCCCAGCTAATTTAATTTTTTCTTTCATTTTTTTAAAAATAGAGACAGCGTCTCACTGTGTTGCCAGGCTGGTCTCAAACTCCTGGCCTTAAGCTATCCTCCTGAATTGGGGTTACAGGCATGAGCCACTGCATCCAGCCACGTTCATTCTTTCTCACATAGCTATCCAGTTCTCCCAGTATCGTTTCTTAAAAAACTATTCTTTTCCCCATTGGATGGTTCGAGCAGCCTTGTTGGAAATCAGCTGAACATGAATGCCAGGGTTTATTTCTTGGACTCAGTTCTATTAATTTGTATGTCTGTCCTTGTTAGTCCCACACTGCCTTCGTTACTGTTGGTTTGTGTTAAGTTGTCAAATCAGGAAGTGTCCATTCTACATTTTTCTTCATTTTCAAGATTGTTTTAGCTACTGTGGGTCCCTTGCAATCCATATGAATTTTAGAATCAGCTTATCATGGCTGGGCATGGTGGCTCATGCCTGTAATCCCAGCACTTTGGGAGGCCAAGATGGGTGGATCACCTGAGGTCAGGAGTTCGAGAGCCGTCTGACCAACACGGTAAAACCCATCTCTACTAAAAGTACAAAAATTAGCTGGGCATGGTGGCACATGCCTATAATCCCAGCTACTTAGGAGGCTGAGGCAGAAGAATCGCTTGAACCCGGGAGGCAGAGGTTTCAGCAAGCCTGGATTGCATCATTGCACTCCAGCCTGGGCAACAAGAGCAAAACTCCGTCTCAAAAAAAAAAAAAAAAAAAAATCAGCTCATCATTTTCTGCAAAGAAGTCAGGTGGGGTTCTCACGGGGCTTGCACTGGATCTGTACATTAGTTTGGGGAATACTGCCTTCTAAATGAACTTAGGTCTTCTGATCCATGAACATAGGATGTTTTTCCAATCTTTGGTTTCTTAGTTTCCTTCAACAATGTCATATAGCTGTCAGAGTATGATGGTTTGTACTTCTTTCATTAAATATATTCCTACTTTATTTTTTAAAATTAATTATTATTTTTCGAGACAGTGTTTTGTTCTTGTTGCCCAGGCTGGAGTGCAGTGGCACGATCTCTGCTCACTGCAACTTCTGCCTCCCAGGTTCAAGTGATTCTCCTGCCTCAGCCTCCCGGGCAGCTGGGATTACAAATGTCCATCACCACACCAGCCTTTTTTTTTTTTTGTATTTTTAATAGAGACAGGTTTTTACCATGTTGGCCAGGCTGGTCTCAAACTCCTGACCTCAGGTGATCTACCCACCTCAGCTTCCCAAAGTGCTGGGATTACAGGTGTGACCCACCATGCCTGGCCTTATTTTTAATTTTTGTGTGTACCCACAGAATTCTGTATGTTCCCATGAAAATTAACTATGTAACTGCCACACCATGCAGAGCCTCATGGGAAACAGGCAAAGCCTCATGTGAAACACGCAGAGCCTCATGGGAAACAGGCAAAGTGCAGGAGAAAGTACATCTTAGAGCGTTTGTTGCGGTTCCTGCAGGAAGGAATGGGCACGGCAGAGGAGATGAATTTGAACCAGTTTAGGATTGGATAATATAAATAATTTTGGTGGGCTCTGACCTATAAGGGTGGTCTTTAGTCGTCCAGTACCTGGCCCTGGGGGTGATTTAGAGGGAAGGTTCTGGCTTGGTGTATAGGAGTTACACGAAGGAGGTCGCTGAGGATATGGGCTTTGGACTGGTTGACTTGCACATGAAAGGCAAGTTGCTTGCTATCTCTAGGAATCCGATAGGCTTGGTGAGCTGCAGGATGTCAAAGCATCAAAAATCATAGATCTCCACAGGATGCCGTAATGAATAGTGCCATGTTGTCCTGAGGAGATACAAGACTTAGCTCCTCATAGTCATGACGTCATGACTGGTAATGTGGGAATCATGACGTCATGACTGGTAATGTGGGAAACTTAATGTCTCACAGTTTGTATACATGTGTATACATCTATTTTGTCATATATACAGAGAAAGCTTTAAAATAGGATTAATACAATAATTTCCATTGTTGAACCAATCTTGAAGCCCTAGGATAAATTCCATTTGGTCATGGTGTACAATTCTTTCTATATGCTGCTGGATTTAGTTTCATGGTATTTGTTGAGGATTTTTCCATTCACATTCATGAGAGATAATGGTTCATAGTTTCTGTTTTCTAATGATGTCTTTGTCTGGATTCAATATCAGAGTGATACTGATTTCATAAAGTGAGTTGAGTAGTATTCTCTCTTCTATCTTCTGAATAGTTTGTGAAGAATTGGTATGAAGGTTTGTGAAACGTTTAATAGAATTTGGTAGTTAGGCCACCTCAGACTGGACGTTCCACTGTGGGTAGCTGTTCTTCGCATTTCTACCTCTAGGTCTTCCTTCGTTCTAGGCTGATTTAGATTCTTTTTTCTTCTTGAGTCTACTTCTGTCATTTCTGCCTTTGCAGGAATTTGTTCATCTAAGTTAGCTAATTTGTTGGTGTTAACTTGTTTGAAGTATTCCTTATAATCTTTCTTTAATCATAATTTTCTTTCATTCTGTGAATATGTTTATAATGACTACTTTAAAAGTCTTTTCCTGATAAATCCTGCGTCTGGTCCCTCTGTTTCTGTTGATCGTTTCCTCCCGAGCGTATGGATCATACTTTCCAGTTACTTTGCGTGCCTCCTAATTCTTTCTTAGAAACTGGACATTGTAGATATATTGTAGCAACTCTGGCTATTACCTCTGCCTCTCCTCTGTGGCTTGTGACTTTTATTTGCCGGTTTGTTTAGTGACTGGCTGGATTATTTTGGGGAAGTCTGTTATGTTCCCCAACCCCACCATTGTTCCTTAGAGAAGCAGAGTTGCAGGTCTCCCGCAGTCACCCTGGGAGAACAATGGGTGTGGTCGTGCTCGACTCCATCCCGTCCTTGACCATGCCCACCTGTTACACTTCTCTATTTGCTGTCTGATCATTGTTTTCAACAATGTCCTGGGGCATAAGTTGCTTTGCAAAAGAATCCAATCAAATTCTGCTTCCTGTGAAGAAACAGTTTCTCAGACAACAGTTTCATATTATTGACTTTCCAACTAACAGTCTTTTTCTCCACTTCCTCCCTGCACATTACAGTGCACACACTTTCTCCACTTCCTCCCTGCACATTAGAGTGCACACACTTTCTCCACTTCCTCCCTGCACATTACAGTGCACACACTTTCTCCACTTCCTCCCTGCACATTACAGTGCACACACTTTCTCCACTTCCTCTCTACACATCACAGTGCACACACTTTCTCCACTTCCTCCCTGCACATCACAGTGCACACACTTTCTCCGCTTCCTCCCTGCACATTACAGTGCACTTTCTCCGCTTCCTCCCTGCACATTACAGTGCACACACTTTCTCCGCTTCCTCTCTGCACATTAGAGTGCACACACTTTCTCCACTTCCTTCCTGAACATTAGAGTGCACACACTTTCTCCAGTTCGTCCCTGTACATTTTAGTGCACAGATGTTCTCCACTTCCTCCCTGTACATTAGAGTGCACACACTTTGTCCACTTCCTCCCTGCACATTACAGTGCACACACTTTCTCCACTTCCTCCTTGCACATTACAGTGCACACACTTTCTCCACTTCCTCCCTGGACATTACAGTGCACACACTTTCTCCACTTCCTCCCTGCACATTACAGGGCACACACTTTCTCCACTTCCTCTCTACACATCACAGTGCACACACTTTCTCCACTTCCTCCCTGGACATTACAGTGCACACACTTCTCCGCCTCCTCCCTGCACATTACAGTGCACACACTTTCTCCACCTCCTCCCTGCACATTACAGTGCACACACTTTCTTCAGTTCATCCCTGCACATTACAGTGCACACACTTTCTCCTCTTCCTCCCTGCACATTAGAGTGCACAGACTTTCTCCTCTTTCTCCCTGCACATTAGAGTGCACACACTTTCTCCTCTTGCTCCCTGCACATCACAGTGCACACACCTTTTCCAGTTCATTCCTGCACATTAGAGTGCACACACTTTTTCCACTTCCTCCCTGCACATTATAGTGCACACACTTTGAACTTTCTCCAGTTCGTCCCTGCACGTTAGAGTGCACACACTATCTCCAGTTCATCCCTGAAGATTACAGTGCACACACGTTCTCCACTTCCTCCCTGTATATTAGAGTTCACAGACTCTCTCCAATTCTTCCCTGTACATTAGAGTGCACACACTTTCTCCACTTCCTCCCTGAACATTAGAGTGCACAGTCTTTCTCCCCTTCCACCCTGCACATTATAGTGCACACACTTTCTCCACTTCCTCCCTGCACATTAGAGTGCACACACATTCTGCATTTTCTCCCTGCACATTAGAGTGCACACACATTCTCCACTTCCTCCCTGGACATTACAGTGCACACACTTTCTCCACTTCCACCCTGCACATTACAGTGCACACACTTTCTCCACTTCCTCCTTGCACATTAGAGTCCACACACTTTCTCCACTTCGTCCCTGTACATTAGAGTGCACACACTTTCTCAACTTCCTCCCTGCACATTACGGTGCACACACTTCCTCCACTTCCTCCCTGCACATTACAGTGCACACACTCTCTCCACTTCCTCCCTGCGCATTACAGTGCACACACTTTCTCCTCTTCCTCCCTGTATATTAGAGTGCACACACTTTGTTCACTTCCTCCCTGCACATTACAGTGCACACACTTTCTCCACCTCCTCCCTGCACATTAGAGTGCACACACTTTCTCCACTTCCTCCCTGCACAATAGAGTGCACACACTTTCTCCACTTCCTCCCTGCACATTAGAGTGCACACACATTCTCCACTTCCTCCCTGGACATTACAGTACACACACTTTCTCCACTTCCTCCCTGCACATTAGAATGCACACACTTTCTCCACCTCCTCCCTGCACATTACAGTGCACACACTCTCTCCACTTCATCCCTGGACATTAGAGTGCACACACTTTCTCCACCTCCTCCCTGACCCTTACAGTGCACACACTTTCTCCACTTCGTCCCTGCACATTAGAGTGCAAACACCTTCTCCAGTTCATCCCTGCACATTAGAGTCCACACACTTTCTCCACTTCCTCCCTGCACATTACAGTGCACACACTTTCTCCACTTCCTCTCTGCACATTACAGTTCACACACCTTGTCCACTTCCTCCGTGCACATTAGAGTGCACACACCTTCTCCACTTCCTCCCTGGACATTACAGTGCACACACTTTCTCCACTTCCTCCCTGGACATTAGAGTGCATACAGTTTCTCCACCACCTCACTGAACATTACAGTGCACACACTTTCTCCACTTCCTCCCTGCACATCACAGTGCACACACTTTCTGCACTTCCTCCCTGCACATTACAGTGCACACATTTTCTCCACTTCCTCCCTGCACATTAGAGTGCACACACTTTCTGCACTTCCTCCCTGCACATTACAGTGCACACATTTTCTCCACTTCCTCCCTGCACATTACAGTGCACACACTTTCTCCACTTCCTCCCTGCACATTACAGTGCACACACTTTCTCCACTTCCTCCCTGCACATTACAGTGCACACGCTTTCTCCAATTCCTCCCTGCACATTACAGTGCACACGCTTTCTCCACTTCCTCCCAGCACATTACAGGGCACACACTTTCTCCACTTCCTCCCTGTACTTTAGAGTATACACACTTTCTCCACTTCCTCCCAGCACATCACAGTGCACACACTTTCTGCACTTCCTCCCTGCACGTTACAGTGCACACACTTTCTCCACTTCGTCCCTGCACATTAGAGTGCACACACCTTCTCCACTTCCTCCCTGCACATCACAGTGCACACACTTTCTCCACTTCCTCTCTGCACATTACAGTGCACACACTTTCTCCACTTCCTCTCTGCACATCACAGTGCACACACTTTCTCCACTTCCTCCCTGTACTTTAGAGTGCACACACTTTCTCCACTTCCTCCCTGGACATTACAGTACACACACTTTCTCCACTTCCTCCCTGCACATTAGAATGCACACACTTTCTCCACCTCCTCCCTGCACATTACAGTGCACACACTCTCTCCACTTCATCCCTGGACATTAGAGTGCACACACTTTCTCCACCTCCTCCCTGACCCTTACAGTGCACACACTTTCTCCACTTCGTCCCTGCACATTAGAGTGCAAACACCTTCTCCAGTTCATCCCTGCACATTAGAGTCCACACACTTTCTCCACTTCCTCCCTGCACATTACAGTGCACACACTTTCTCCACTTCCTCTCTGCACATTACAGTTCACACACCTTGTCCACTTCCTCCGTGCACATTAGAGTGCACACACCTTCTCCACTTCCTCCCTGGACATTACAGTGCACACACTTTCTCCACTTCCTCCCTGGACATTAGAGTGCATACAGTTTCTCCACCACCTCACTGAACATTACAGTGCACACACTTTCTCCACTTCCTCCCTGCACATCACAGTGCACACACTTTCTGCACTTCCTCCCTGCACATTACAGTGCACACATTTTCTCCACTTCCTCCCTGCACATTAGAGTGCACACACTTTCTGCACTTCCTCCCTGCACATTACAGTGCACACATTTTCTCCACTTCCTCCCTGCACATTACAGTGCACACACTTTCTCCACTTCCTCCCTGCACATTACAGTGCACACACTTTCTCCACTTCCTCCCTGCACATTACAGTGCACACGCTTTCTCCAATTCCTCCCTGCACATTACAGTGCACACGCTTTCTCCACTTCCTCCCAGCACATTACAGGGCACACACTTTCTCCACTTCCTCCCTGTACTTTAGAGTATACACACTTTCTCCACTTCCTCCCAGCACATCACAGTGCACACACTTTCTGCACTTCCTCCCTGCACGTTACAGTGCACACACCTTCTCCACTTCGTCCCTGCACATCAGAGTGCACACACCTTCTCCACTTCCTCCCTGCACATCACAGTGCACACACTTTCTCCACCTCCTCCCTGCACATCACAGTGCACACACTTTCTCCACTTCCTCTCTGCACATTACAGTGCACACACTTTCTCCACTTCCTCTCTGCACATCACAGTGCACACACTTTCTCCACTTCCTCCCTGTACTTTAGAGTGCACACACTTTCTCCACTTCCTCTCTGCACTTTAGAGTGCACACACTTTCTCCACTTCATCTGTGCACATTAGAGTGCACACACTTTCTCCACTTCCTCCCTGTACTTTAGAGTGCACACACTTTCTCCACTTCATCTCTGCACAGTAGAGTGTACACACTTTCTCCACTTCCTCCCTGTACTTTAGAGTATACACACTTTCTCCACCTCCTCCCTGCACATTACAGTGTACACACTTTTTCCAGTTCTTTCCTGCACATTACAGTGCACACACTTTCTCCACTTCCTCTCTTCACATTATATTGCACACTGTTTCTCCACTTCTTCCCTGCACATTAGAGTGCACACACTTTCTCCAGTTCATCCCTGTACATGAGAGTGCACACACTTTCTCCAGTTCATCCCTGCACATCAGACTGCACACAGTTTCCCCACTTCATCCCTGTATATTAGAGTGCACACAGTTTTATGTGTAATTGACTCTCTTCTCAGTTGTCTTTCATCACAACTTCCACAATTCTTCAAAGCATCCTTTGGCTTGAACTTCCCCAATCTCTGTTCCAAATGAAGTCAGTTCCTTTAGGAAGAGATGTTAGCCACCATGGGTTGTACGGCCTACATATACCCCCAGGGAAAATCTCTAAACTAGGGCTCTGTAGTTGGATGTGTGAACAATGGTAAACTGCTCTTCAGATGACGCTCCTGCTATAGGCGCTGAGCACTCAGTGGAGATTGCGTCCTATCCTAAGGTCCTTAGCTTGTCTCTCCTAGTGTTGAACCCCCATCTCAGGAGCCAGGGCAAAAGTGGCCAGTACTGCAGTAAGCTCAGTATGCTGCAACCAAAATAGTGCTCCATTCCTCTAGTGGGAAGTGGGTGAAAGAGGGAGACCCCCACTTAACCTGACATTTAGCCTCAGTAACACGTAGAGGCAGAATTAGAAATGCTATTATCTTGATCTTCCTGGGAAGAAAGTTATCCAACTGGGATCTGGAGCAGAGAGGGAGCCCTGTGTTATTGGCTCTAGCAGTCCAGAGTGGAGCCTCCACCTTGCTGAGCTGGCAGGGAGAAGAAAAGGAATGATCTTGCTTCAAATACCACAAACTCATTTCTTACCAAATTTTAGTATAGTTTTTTGAATACATGGTTCTTTCTCTCTTTTCTTTTCTCTTCTTTTGAGACAGAGTCTTGCTCTGCTACCCAGGCTGGAGTGCGGAGGTACAATCTTGGCTCACTATAGCCTTCACTTCCCAAGTTCAAGTGATTCTCCTGCCTCGGCCTCCTGAGTACCTGGGATTACAGGTGCACACCACCACACCCAGCTAATGTTTGTATTTTTAGTAGAGATGGGGTTTCACCATGTCAGCCAGACTGGTCTCAAACTCCTGACCTCAAGTGATCCACCCTCCTCAGCCTCCCAAAGTGCTGGGATTACAGGTGTGAGCCACTGCGCCCGGCCATAAATAGATGTTTCTTCACTTGCTGTTTGTCATTAGGACCACTTCTAGAGGCTTTAAAAGGAGGTTTTTTAAATTTTGATTTTTTAATTGATAATTTTTTCACTCATTTTACTGGGGAATTCACCAGTTCAGCCAGAAGTCAGTCTCTCCACTAATATAGTTATTGTTATTAGTATAGTTGTGTTAGAGAGCCAGCTCTCCTCAGAAAGTTAATGACTAGAGACAAGCCTTTCAAGAATTTTGAGGGAGCATAGGGACAACTGCTTGTCCTAACAGCTGCTAAAAGAAACACAATCAGAGAACTTAATTTCTTACTAGATATAAAGACTAGCAAAACAATGAACTTGGATGACAAAGAGAAACTAGAATGATTGACTCTGAATTTGTAATTTGACTGTAGAGAGAGAAGAATTCTGGGAGCAAATGTGTGATTTCCATGCATTCCAGGACCACTAAGAATCCAGAGCATGTGAAAACGTTTACTTTTGACCTGGCATACTGGTCTCACGACGGATTTCAAAAGGATAAAGATGGCGTCCTTATTTCAGCTGATCCTAGTAGTAAATTTGCAGGCCAGGTAAGCTGCTTTAAAACACAGTTTCAATGCCAGTTTTTGTTGTTGTTGTTTTATTGTTTTTGATGAAGTGTTCACAGTGTGAAAGTACAATAATTTTATACAAACATAAATATATGCTTCCATATGAGAATTTGACTTTAAATTTATTCCTTTTCTATGCTGAACATGAGGTCCAAAAATACAGCTCTTACCGAAGTAATTTTTAGATACTCAAATCAGTTTGCTTGCCAATGTATTGACATACTTAGAGAAAAGCATGGCAATCAAGTCAATTATATTTTGCCTCTTTGAGATAAGCAAAATAAGCAAATTGTATGAGGCATTTAGCATTTCGGAACTTCTGCTTTAATGAGAATTTATTATGTGCCACGCACTGTTCTGCCTTAAAGTTGCTCACAATTTGGTTTAGGAAGAGAGGCAAAAAAGTGCACTCAAATGGTACAGGTTGTGTGATAAGATGTATGGGATACAATGGGGTACAAAGGTGAGGTAGTCATTTAATCTGACAGAGTATGTGGAGAATGGTTTAATAAAGGCTATGATATTTAGGCTGAGTTTTGACAGACAAGAGGAACCGTCAGAAAAAGTTATGGGGAGGAAATGAACAGAGCCTCAGTGACCTGTGAGACAATCTTAGCTGTACATGTTACTGGAGTCACAAAAAGAATAGGAGGGAGGTGTGTGCAAAAAATACTTGAAGTAATGATGGCGGACATTTCCCCAAATTTGATAGAAACCATAAAACCACAGGTCTAAGAAGAGCAATGAGTCCTAAGAATAAACATAAGGAAAATCACAGCCCCATTTTAATTCAGTTGCTATAATCTAGTGATAAAGTCTTAAAAACAAATAAGAGAAGTTGGAGGAACAAGAATGACAGCAGATACATTGTTGGAACCATGTAAGCTAGGTCAAGGGCAGATCCAAGGTGGCTGAATAGGAAAAGCTCGGAGTACAGTTCCCAAAGGGACAGCGTAGAGGGTGAGTGAACACCGCATTTCCAAATGAGTTATTACTGCCCACAGACCAGAAGATTCCTGGGCTGAAAAGTGCCACGAGTTTCCAGCATGGCTGTTTTAGCCAGCACAGTGGGTCCCCGCACAAAAACTCACAGAAATCTGGGCAGCCATTTCAACTGGCACCTGGAATGCCTGGAAGACAGAACCACCCATTCAACTGAAGAAAAGGGGGCTTGAAACAGGGAGCCAGGTGATCTGGCTTGGTGGGTTCCACCCCTACAAAGACCAGCAATCTGAAATGCTCTGGACTGAGAATTTTGCAGCAAGCACAGCTGGACCCAGGACAGTCCAGCTCTGTTGGGGGAAGGGCATCTGCCATCACCAAGGCAATCCGCCATCACCAAGGCAGTCCACCGTTACTGAGGCGTACGCCATTACCGAGGCAATCCACCATTACTGAGGCAGACCACCATTACCGAGGCAGTTCTAACTATACCTCTATAAACAAAACTGCAAGGAATCTCATACAGCAGCTGGGCAGAGCCCCCAGCAGCTCAATAATGCCTCTGCTGGCAGACTATGACTAGGCTACCTCCTCGCTGGGCAGGGCAGCTCTGAAAAACGGCAGCAGCATGTCAGGAACTTATAAATAAAGCCCTTACTCCCCAGGACAGAGCACCTGGGAAAAAACATGGTTATGAGTTCCGCTGCAGCAGACAAACAAACCTGCCCAGCAGCTCTGAACAAAACAACAGAGCTCACAGTTCAGCACTTGAGCTCCTATAAGGGACAGACTATCTCCTCAAGCATCTCCCTGAGCCCCATATATCCAAAGATATAAAGGAGAGCTCAGGCTGACATCTGGCGGGTATTCTTCTGGGATGAAGATAACAGAAGAAACTGGCAGCAACTCTTACTGTTCTGCAGCTGCCACTGGTGATCCCCAGGCAAGCAGGGTCTGGAGTGGACCTCCAGCAGTCCTACAGCAGAGGGGCCTGAGTGTTAGAAGGAAAACTAAAAACCAGAAAGAAATAACTTCATCATCAACAAAAAGGACCTCATCTGAAAGTCACCAACTACAAAGACCACAGATAGATAAATCCACAAAGATAGGAGGAAACCAGAGCAAAAAGGATGAAAACACCCAAAACCAGAACACCTCTCCTCCTCCAAGGGATCACAACTCCTCACCAGCAAGGGAACAAAGCTGGATGGAGAATGAGTCTGATGAATTGACAGAAACAGGCTTCAGAAGGTGGGTAATAACAAACTTCTCTGAGCTAACAGAACATGTTCTAACCCAATGCAAAGAAACTAAGAACCTTGAAAAAAGGTTTGATGAAATGCTAACAAGAATAAACAGCTTAGAGAAGAATATAAATGACTTAATGGAGCTGAAAAACACAACATGAGAACTTCATGAAGCATACACAAGTTTCAATTGCTAAACTGAACAAGCAGAAGAAAGGATATCAGAGATTGAAGATCAACTCAATGAAATAAAATGAGAAGGCAAGATCAGAGAAGAAAAGAATAAAAAGAAATGAACAAAGCCTCCAAGAAATATGGGATTATATGAGAAGACCTAATCTACATTTGATAGATGTATCAAATGTAGATTAAGCCTTTTTACATAATCCCATATTTGATAGAGAGAATGAATCTGAGCTGGAAAACACTCTTCAGGATATTATCCAGGAGAACTTCCCCAACCTACCAAGGCAGGCCAATATTCAAGTCCAGGAAATACAAAGAACACCAAAAAGATATTCCTCAAGAAGAGCAAACCCAAGGCACATAATCCTTAGATTCACCAAGGTTGAAATGAAGGAAAAAATACTAAGGGCAGCCAGAGAGAAGCCCATCTGACTCACAGTGTATCTCTCAGCAGAAACACTACAAGCCAGAAGAGAGTGAGGGCCAATATTCAACATCCTTAAAGAAAAGAACTTTCAACCTAGAATTTCATATCCAGCCAAACTAAGCTTCATAAGCAAAGGAGAAATAAAATCCTTTAGGAACAAGCAATTGCTGAGACATTTCATCACCACCAGGCCTGCCTTACAAGAGCTCCTGAAAGAAGCACTAAACATAGAAAGGAACAACCAGTACCAGCCACTCCAAAATGTACCAAATGGTAAAAAGCATTGACACAATGAAGAAACTGTGTCAACTAATGGGCAAAACAACCAGCTAGCATCAAAATGGCAGGATCAAATTCACACATAAAAATATAACCTTAAATGTAAGTGGGCTAAATGCCCCAATCAAAAGACACAGACTGGCAAATTGGATAAAAAGTAAAAAACCATCAATGTGCTGTATCCAGGAAACCCACCTCACATGCAAGGACACACATAGGCTCAAACTAAAGGGATGGAGGAAGATTTATCAAGCAAATGGAGAGCAAAAAAAAGAGTTGCAATCCTAGTCTCTGATAAAATAGGCTTTAAACCAACAAAGATCAAAAGAGACAAAGAAGGACATTACATAATGGTAAAATGATCAATGCAACAAGAAGAGCTAAAGATCCTAAATATATACGCACCCAATACAGGAGCACCCAGATACATAAAGCAAGTTCTTAAAGACCTACAAAGAAACTTAGACTCCCACACAATAATAGTGGGAGACTTTAACACTCCACTGTCAATATTAGACAGATCAACAAGACAGAAAATTAACAAGGATATCCAGGATTTGAACTCAGACTTGGACCAAGCAAACCTAACAGACATCTACAGAACTCTCTACCCCAAATCCACAGAATATACATTCTTCTCAGCACCACATCACACCTACTCTAAAATTGGCCACATAATTGGAAGTAAATCACTCCTCAGCAAATGCAAAAGAATGGAAATCATAACAAACAGTCTCTTGGACTACAGTGCAATCAAATTAGAACTCAGGATTAAGAAACTAACTCAGAACCGCGCGACTTCATGGAAACTGAACAACTGGCTCTTGAATGTTGACTGGATAAACAATGAAATGAAGGCAGAAATAAAGACGTTCTTCAAACCCAACGAGAATGAAGACACAATGTACCAGAATCTCTGGGACAGATTTAAAGCACTGTCTAGAGGAAAATTTATAGCAATAAATGCCCACATGAGAAGCAAGGATAGATCTAAAATCGACACCCTATCATCAAAATTGAAAGAGTTAGAGGAGCAAGATCAAAAAAACTCAAAGGCTAGCAGAAGACAAGAAATAACTAAGATCAGAGCAGAACTGACAGAGATAGAGACATAAAAAACCCTTCAAAAAAATCAATCAATCCAGGAGCTGGTTTTTTGAAAAGATCAACAAAATAGACCACTAGCCAGATTAATAAAAAAGAAGAGAGGATAATCAAATACATGCAATAAAAAATGATAAAGGGGCTATCACCACAGATTCCACAGAAATTCAAACCACCATCAGAGATTACAACGAACAACTCTATACACATAAACCAGTAAACCTGGAAGAAATGGATAAATTCCTAGACACTTGCACCCTCCCAATCCTAAATTAGGAAGAAGTCAAAACCCTGAATAGACCAATAACAAGGGCTGAAGTTGAGGCAGCAATTAATAGCCTACTAACCAAAAAAAGCCCAGGTCCAGATGAGTTCACAGCTGAATTCTACCAGACATACAAAGAGGAGCTGGTACCATTCCTTCTGAAACTATTCCAAACAATTCAAAAAGAGGGAATCCTTCCCAAATCATTTTATGAGACCAACATCATCCTGATACCAACACCCAGCAGAGATTCAACAAAAAAAACTTCAGGCTAGGCGTGGTGGCTGACACCTGTAATTCCAGCACTTTGGGAGACCGAAGTGGGCAGATCACAAGGTCAAGAGATTGAGACCATCCTGGCCAACATAGTGAAACCCTGTTTCTACTAAAATACAAAAATTAGCTGGGTGTGGTGGCGCACACCTGTAGTCTCAGCTACTTGGGAGGCTGAGGCAGGAGAATTGCTTGAAGCCAGGAGGCAGAGGTTGCAGTGAGCTGAGATCATGCCACTGCACTCCATCCTGGTGCCTGGTGAAAGAGCAAGACTCTGTCTGAAAAAAAAAAAAAAAAAGAAAAGAAAAGAAAACTTCAGGCGAATATCCATGATGAACACAGATGCAAAAATCTTCAATAAAATACTGGCACACCGACTGCAACAGCACATCAAAAAGCTCATCCATCATGATCAAGTAGGCTTCATCCCAGGGATGCAAGGCTGGTTCAACATATGCAAGTCTACAATGTAATCCACCACATAAACAGAACCAAAGACAAAAACCACATGATCATCTCAATACATGCAGAGAATGCCTTCAACAAAATTCAGTAGCTCTTTATGCTAAAAACTCTCAATAAAATAGGTATTGACGGAACTTATCTCAAAATAATAAAAACTAGTTACGACAAACTCACAACCAATATCACACTGAATGGGCAAAAACTGGAAGCATTCCATTTGAAATCTGGCACTAGGCAAGGGTGCCCTCTCTCACCATTCCTATTCAATATAGTATTGGAAGTTCTAACCAGAGCAATCAGGCAAGAAAAAGAAATAAAGAATATTCAATTAGGAAAGGAGGAAATCAAATTGTCTCTATTTGCAGAAAACATGATTGTATATTTAGAAGACCCCATCGTCTCAGCATAAAATCTCTTTAAACTGATAAGCAACTTCAGCAAAGTCTCAGGATACAAAATCAATGTGCAGAAATCACAAGCATTCCTATACAACAATAACAGACAAACAGCCAAATCATAAGTGAACTCCCATTCACACTTGCCACAAAGAGAATAAAATATCTAGGAATATAACTAACAAAGGATTTAAAGAACCTCCTTAAGGAGAACTACAAACCATTGCTCAAGGAAATAAGAGAGGACACAAACAGATGTAAAAACATTCCGCTTTACATATCTGGAAAAAACCACCTGAAACTTCATATGGAACCAAAAGAGAGCCCACATAGCCAAGACAATCCTAAGCAAAAAGAACAAAGCTGGAGGCATCACACTACCTGACTTCAAACTATACTACAAGGCTACAGTAATCAAAACAGCATGGTACTGGTACCAAAACAGAGATATAGACCAATGGAACAGAACAGAGGCCTTGGTAGCAATGCCACACATCTACAACCATCTAATCTTTGACAAACCTGACAAAAACAAGCAATGGGGAAAGGATTCCCTGTTTAATAAATGGTGTTGGGAAAACTGGCTAGCCATGTGCAGAAAACAGAAACTGGACCCCTTTCTGACACCTTACACTAAAATTAACTCCAGATGGATTAAAGACTTAAACATGAGACCTAACACCATAAAAACCCTAGAAGAAAACCTAGACAAAACCATTCAGGACATAGGCATAGGCAAGGACTTCATGACTAAAACACCAAAAGCATTGGCAACAAAAGCCAAAATAGACAAATGGGACCTAATCAAACTCCACAGCTTCTGCACGGCAAAAGAAACAGTCAATAGAGTGAATCGGCAACCAACAGAACGGGAAAAAATTTTTGCAATCTACCCATCTGACAAAGGACTAATATCCAGAATCTACAAAGAACTAAAACAGATTTAAAAGAAAAACACAAACACATTCAAAAGTGGCTGAAGGTCATGAACAGACACTTTTCAAAAGAAGACATATATGAGGCCAACAAACATATGAAAAAATGCTCATCATCACTGGTCATTAGAGAAATGCAAATCAAACCACATTGAGATACTGTCTCACGCCAGTTAGAATGGCGATCATTAAAAAATCTGGAGACAACAGATGCTGGAGAGGATGTGGAGAAATAGGAACACTTTTCCACTGTTGGTGGGAGTGTAAATTAGTTCAACCATTGTGGACGACAGTGTGGCGATTCCTCAAGGACCTAGAAATAGAAATTCCATTTGACCCAGCAATCCCATTACTGGGCATATATCCAAAGGATTATAAATCATTCTATTATAAAGACACATGCACATGGATGTTCATTGTGGCACTGTTTACAATAGCAAAGACCAGGAACCAACCCAGATGCCCATCGATGATAGACTGGACAGGGATAATGTAGCACATATACACCATGGAATTCTATGCAGCCATAAAAAAACAATGAGTTCATGTCCTTTGTAGGGACATGGATGAATCTTGAAACCATCATTCTCAGCAAACTGACACAAGAACAGAAAACCAGGGCCGGGCGCGGTGGCTCACGCCTGTAATCCCAGCACTTTGGGAGGCCGAGGTGGGTGGATCACGAGGTCAAGAGATCAAGACCATCCTGGTCAACATGGTGAAACCCTGTCTCTACTAAAAATACAAAAAAATAGCGGGGCATGGTGGCGTGTGCCTGTAATCCCAGCTACTCAGGAGGCTGAGGCAGGAGAATTGCCTGAACCCAGGAGGTGGAGGTTGCAGTGAGCCAAGATCGTGCCATTGCACTCCAGCTTGGGTAACAAGAGCGAAATTCTGTCTCAAAAAGAAAAGAAAAAAAAGAACAGAAAACCAAACACCTCATGTTCTCACTCATAAGCGGGTGTTGAACACTGAGAACACATGAACACAGAGAGGGGAGCATCACACACTGGGGTCTGTTGTGGGGGAATGGGGATGGACAGCAGGGGGTAGGGAGGTTGGGGAGGGATAACATGGGGAGAAATGCCAGATATAGGTGACGGGGGGATGGAGGCAGCAAACCACGTTGCCATGTGTGTACCTATGCAACAATCCTGCATGTTTTGCACATGTACCCCAGAACCTAAAGTGCAATTTTATATATATATATAATTTTTAAAAAAAGAGTTATGTAAGCTAGAAGGCAATGGAGAGACGAGAGCTGAAAGAAATTCTGAACGTTGTCCAGGAGCGGCGGTTCACACCTGTCATCTCAGCACTTTGAGAGGGCGAGGCAGGTGGATCATTTGGAATCAGGAGTTCAAAACCAGCCTGGCCAACATGGGGAAACCCCATCTCCACTAAAAATACAAAACCAAACTAGCAGAATATGGTGGCGTGTGCCTGTAATCCCAGCTACTAGGGAGGCTGAGGCAGGAGAGTTGCTTGCACCCGGGAGATGGAGGTGGCAGTGAGCTGAGATGGCACCACTGCACTCCAGCCTGGGTGACAGAAAAAGACTCCATCAAAAGGAAGAAAAGAAAAGAAAGAAAAAGAAAGAAATTTTCAACCTAGAACACTGTGCCCAAGAAAAATTTTTCCTAATTTTGAATTTTTCACAAAGAGCATTGATTGTCAAAGCGAAGATAATAAACTCTGTTGGGGTTCAAACACACACAAAGTATGACAACAGCAAAACCACGAGAGCGGAGCCAGAAATAAAGGGTGTTAAAGTTCTGCATTATATAGAAAGTGACATAACATTTGAAAAGAAAATATTTTAAATTAAAGAAATATATTGTAACCCTAAAGTACAGGTCCTCAAAAGAGCTTTGGGTTGTGTGGGTTATATCTATCAGTATTTACTGTGTTTGAAATTAAAACTGAGTATAATGACTCAGATATCATCCCCCGAAATTCCTGTCCTTCCCAGAACCTCACAATGTGGCCTTATTTGGAAATAGGGTCATTACAGATGTGCTCAGTTAAGATAAGAACACACGAGAGCGGGTGGGCCTTCAATGCAGTGTGACTGGCGTCTTTTAAAAAGTAGCACAGAAACATACACGCACAGCGGCATGTGAGGACAGGCAGAGACTGGCGTGATGCAGACGTCAGAGATGGCCTGCAACCACCAAAGCCACGACGCAGATTCTCCCTAAGACCCTCCGGAAGGGCTGGGCGTGGCGGCTCACGCCCGTAATTCCAGCACTTTGGGAGGCCCCCGAGGTGGGCAGATCACTAGGTCAGGAGATCGAGTCCATCCTGGCCAACACGGTGAAACCCCGTCTCTACTAAAAATACAAAAAATTAGCCAGGTGTGGTGCCACACGCCTGTAGTCCCAGCTGCTTGGGAGGCCGAAGCAGGAGAATCACTTGAATACGGGAGATGGAGGTTGCAGTGAGCCAGGATTGTGCCACTGCATTCATTCCAGCCCGGGCAACAGAGCGAGATTCCATCTCAAAAAAAAAAAAAAAAAAAAAAAACACCTGGATTTCAGACTTGTAGCCTCCAGAACTTAAGGAAATACATTTCTCTCGTTTTCAGCCACCCAATTTGTGGAACTTTGTGAGGGCAGCTCCAGCAACGTTTTTACACTGTTGGTGGGAGTGTAAATTAGTTCAACCATGCGGAAGACAGTGTGGCAATTCCTCAGGATCTAGAACTAGAAACACCATTTGACCCAGCAATCCCATTACTGGCTATATATCCAAAGGATTATATATCATTCTATAATAAAGACACATGCACATGTATGTTTATTGCAGCACTGTTCACAATAGCAAAGACTTGGAACCAGCCCAAATGCCCCTCAAAGATAAACTGCATAAAGAAAACGTGGCACAGATATACCATGGAATCCTGTGCAGCCATAACAAAGGGTGAGTTCATGTCCTTTGTAGGGACATGGATGAAGCTGGAAACCATCATTCTCAGCAAACTGACACAAGAATAGAAAACCAAACACCGCATGTTCTCACTCGTAAGTGAGTGTCAAACAATGAGAACACATGGACACAGGGAGGAGAACATCACACACCAGGGCCTGTTGGGGATGGGGGGCCTAGGGGAGGGACAGCAGGGGGTGGGGGTTAGGGGAGGGATTTCATTAGGAGAAATACATAATGTAGATGGCGGGGTGATGGATGCAGCAAACCTCCATGGCACGTGTATAACTATGTAACAAACCCGCATGTTCTGCACACGTACCCCAGAACTTAAAGTATTAAAATTAAAAAAAAAGGCTGTGAAGTTAGACAAATGTAAATAATTACTCCCTGGGCTCCCAGTGCTCCAGATCACGGGCCTCCTGGCCCACAGAGACATGCTGCCACATGCCAGCTGCCACAGCGCCTCCCCAGTCACCCTCAGTGACCTACCCACCCAGTCATCACAAAGGTTGCTTCTGCTTTGAAAAGTTGTCTGAATTCTGGAACAATCAATCCAAAGTCAAGGCTTGGCATGATGGCTCATACCTGTAATCCCAGCACTTTGGGAGACCAAGGTGGGAGTATCCCTTGAGCCCAGGAGTTCAAGCCAGCCTGGGCAACACAGGGAGACCCTGTATCTACCAAAATACCCGCAAAAATTAGCCGAGTGTGGTGGTGCACACCTGTAGTCCCAGTTACTCTGGAGGCTGAGGCAGGAGGACCACCTGAACCCGAGAAGTCAAGGCTGCAGAGAGCCATGATTGCTCCACTACACTCCAGCCAGGGTGACAGAGTGAGACCCTGTCTCAAAAAAATATAGTCAACAGCCAGACTTGAGCCCATACAAGCGGCTGTCGGGAGATGAGCAATGTCTCTGTGAGGCTAACATTCAACTGTCACTCAAACCCCCAAGGGCGTCCACGGAGGACACAGTCCCGACAGCGGCCAGTCCTGCGGTTGGCAGCACAGGCGTGCGTTAGGCAGGGGTGGGTTCGAGCCCCAGCTCAGCAGGTAACCTCAGGCGTTTCTCCAAGCCTACTTTTCTAAACCGTAAAGTTGGAACCATATCGTCAATTACAAGATGCAAAACTGTTCCGTGAATACGAGCTACTTTTGTGGCAATGACAATACACTCCTCTCTAACAAAGTCTGAAAGGGGTGTTTCCGCAGATCGCGGCCATAAGGCCAGCTGACATCTGCTATGAGGAAACTTTATCAACCCTAAGATACGCTGAAAGGTGCGTCTGTGTTTATTATCCATGGTGGTTCTAAGTCCTAAATCTAGCAAACTCTCCGAGTACTCTTAGACTTCAGGGGTTGGCATTTGGGAAGGGGGTCCAGGAGGAAAACAAAACGATCTGAGAGAGAGGAATGAACGGAACTGAAACGAGGGGAAAGAAAAGAGAACTGGAGGCCTCAGGGCTCCTTACTCGGTCCTGGACGGGAGCAGAGCCGGGGCTCAGGGATGGGGCGGCACGGATGCCAGTCCTGATGTGATTGGTTTTATCTGTCCCTGTATTTTCCTGCCAAATAGCATGGCTGTTCACGGTTTTCTCCCTTTGCCACACAGGGCATGGGTAGAGTCATGCCAGGCAGGGGATTTTTGTGCTAATGACAAATGAAGGTGAGCTCTGTAAGCCGGGCAGCCCCAGCTCCCCACACTCAGCGACCTCATTGCCCCATGGCCCACACCAGACTTCAGCCTGTGGAGGTGACCTGAACTCTCTTCAGGAGTCTCTTTCCCAGGGAGGGCGGGGCTGTCACTGCCCGGTTCCTCCCCATCCACCCGGCTGGGACCAGGTCCCCTTGGTCAGCACTATGGGAGGCCGTCTCCGAGCCGAGCTCCTGCTCCTCCATGCCGGCCTCTGCAGCTCCTCCCAAGCCTGCTCTCCTGAACCTTCTAAGAAAGGGAGCCATGGAGAGAGGGGAGTCTGTGGCCACAGCAGGACCCTCCCCAAGCAAAGGCCAGCCTTGGGAATCCTCCAGCCCAGCTGAGTCAGGGCAGGAGCTTGGGACTGTCAGGTCTGGTTCTGGGCAGCTGGAGTTGGCGTGGGAGGTGAAACTTACTTGTCAGCCCTGATATGTCATTCACCAGGTCTATGGGCTTAGAGGTGAGACAGAGCCTGGCTCTAGCAGCTGTGACCATGGGTGACAAACAGAACATGTCCCCCGTTGCCTCTTACACGGAGGGAGGCATTCCTCATTCACAGCTTTGGGGAGGGGACCACGGGAGGTCGTGTGGGAACCGTGCCTGGCAGAATTCTGCCTGGTGTGTGAGTGAGGCTCAGGAACTGTGGTTTTGATAATGCCACCGAGGGACTGCCTCCCCTTCTGGCCTCTTCTCAGTGCAGGAGCACTTGTGTGTTGGTGACAAATGTCTTCCTCCTCATTCTTCACTGCGAGGCCTCAATATTGTGTCAAACCCCAAGGCATTTTTTTCCAGCATCTCTGACATGAGCTCAGGTTTTAATTTTTTTGAGATAAGGCATCACCCTGTCACCTAGCCTGGAGTGCAGTGGCACAATCATGGCTCATGGCATCCTCAACCTCCCAAATTCAAGTGATCCTCCTACCTCAGCCTTCCTGGAGTAGCTAGGACTATAGGCATGAGCCACCATGCCTGCCTAATTTTTTAATTTTGTAGAGATGGGGCCTGGATATGTTGGCCAGGCTGGTCTTAAACTCCTGGCCTTAAGTGATCCTCCTGCCTCAGCCTCCCAAAGTGCTGGGATTACAGGTATGAGCCACCGTGCCCATCCCAAGCTCAGATCTTTAGACGAATTTTGCTTTAAGCAGTGTCCAGAATGTTTCCTCCCTGCTTATCAGATGCAAATCTGTTGCTTCCAGTTTTTACAGGAGAGACCACGTGATAAGAGGAAAGAAAAAATGGTATCTACAGCCTGTATGACTTGGGGTTCCCCTTGTTAAACCCCAATTCCAACTCCCCTGTGGTAAACGACAGGAGTTCAGCTGCCAGATTTAGCAAATAAAAATACAAGGTGTCCAGTTACATTTAAATTTCAGAGTACAAGTAATGTTTTACTGTATGTCCCATGCAGTATTTGGGGGCATCTCATGTTTTCTCTGGTGACGTCAGAAGGGAGTGACCTAGAAGGCCTCTGAGATTCCGCCCAGCCTGGTGCACACGGCGGAGCAGTCCTCACAGCCTCCAGGCCATGAGTTATTCCAGCAGCAACAGGGATTGAGCAGGTTCTTAGGTTAACCAAGTCAGCCTCACTGGCTGCATGTGTTCAGGTCCCAGGACAGGGCAGGGGCTGAGTCCCGGCCTGGCTGAGCTGCACGTGATTATTTGAACTGTGCAGATGACTAAAGCCACTTTGGTCTTAATGGTTTAATGGAACCAGACCTGGTGTGAAATCTGAAGTCACCTGGGGTGGGGGGAGACCTGAGTGTACCCTGGGGGTGCAGCTGCTCGGGCAAGGGGCTCCAGGCCTAAGAGTGTGTCCATCTTTGCGCATGAAAGGGCTAAAAAGATCCGGAACAAAGCAGTGGTCAACACCTGGGCACTGACGAGAGGCAAGGGCAGGGAACGGCGAGCTACTGCCCAGATGCAGAAACTCCAGAGTGGCAGGTAAACCGAGTCAGGGGCCATTGTCCTGAGCACTGGGCGGAGGGGCGGGGGCATGACCTGGCCGAAGCCTGGGGCTGCGGGGAGAGCCTGAATTAGAATGAGGGGGTAGCCGGGGTGCAGGGGCGGGGGCCCTGGGCTTTGTCCAGGATATTGTGGTTCTATCCTTTAAAAAAAATTTTACTTTGAAATAAACGTAGACTGAATTGCAGTTGTGAGAAACAGTAGCCCTGTATTTAAGATGGTCATTTTCCTCTCATTTTCATTGCCATTTTATTTATTTAGTATTCGATGAGGGTCCACTCTGTCACCCGGGCAGCAGTGCAGAGGTGTGATCACGGCTTATGAGAGCCTCAGATCTCTTGCGCTCGAGCGATCCTCCCGCCTCAGCTTCCCAGAGCGCTGGGATTACAGGCGTGAGCCACTGCGCCCAGCCTCATTTTCATTTTGAGGTCACTGTTTCTCCCAGGACGTTTATCCTTACCGAATTTGGACAGTGGCCACCTGATGTCTGTCCTGAGGGCTTCCTGCGGTGAGATGGTGCTGGAAGCCAGTGGAGGGTTGGCCACCCGCTCCAAGGCAGAGCCCCACCCGCTCCAGGCAGCGCCCCACCCCCTCCAGGCAGAGCCCCACCCCCTCCAGGCAGAGCCCCACCCCCTCCGAGGCAGCGCCCCACCCCCTCCGAGGCAGCGCCCCACTCCCTCCGAGGCAGCGCCCCCCCTCCATGCAGCGTCCCACCCGCTCCGAGGCAGCGCCCCACCCCCTCCGAGGCAGCGCCCCACCCCCTCCGAGGCAGCGCCCCACCCCCTCCAGGCAGCGCCCCACCCCCTCCGAGGCAGAGCCCCACCCCCTCCGAGGCAGAGCCCCACCCCCTCCGAGGCAGAGCCCCACCCCCTCCGAGGCAGAGCCCCCCCCATGCAGTGCCCCACCCCCTCCGAGGCAGAGCCCCACCCCCTCCAAGGCAGAGCCCCACCCCCTCCGAGGCAGCGCCCCACCCCCTCCGAGGCAGAGCCCCACCCCCTCCGAGGCAGCACCCCACTCCCTCCGAGGCAGAGCCCCAACCTCTCCATGCAGCACCCCACCCCTTCCGAGGCAGA
Organism: Aotus nancymaae; assembly: GCF_030222135.1. NCBI lineage: Eukaryota > Metazoa > Chordata > Mammalia > Primates > Aotidae > Aotus > Aotus nancymaae. The sequence continues at coordinate 30,840,594 of NW_026988445.1, read as the reverse complement.
GCTCCACCCCCTCCGAGGCAGCGCCCCACCCCCTCAGAGGCAGAGCTCCACCCCCTCCGAGGCAGAGCTCCACCCCCTCCGAGGCAGAGCTCCACCCCCTCCGAGGCAGAGCTCCACCCCCTCCGAGGCAGAGCTCCACCCCCTCCGAGGCAGAGCTCCACCCCCTCCGAGGCAGAGCTCCACCCCCTCCGAGGCAGAGCTCCACCCCCTCCGAGGCAGAGCTCCACCCCCTCCGAGGCAGAGCTCCACCCCCTCCGAGGCAGAGCTCCACCCCCTCCGAGGCAGAGCTCCACCCCCTCCGAGGCAGAGCTCCACCCCCTCCGAGGCAGAGCTCCACCCCCTCCGAGGCAGAGCTCCACCCCCTCCGAGGCAGAGCTCCACCCCCTCCGAGGCAGAGCTCCACCCCCTCCGAGGCAGAGCTCCACCCGGCTGTGCATCACAGCCACCTGGTGACAGGGCTCCGCCCAGCCACAGAAACCAGAATCACGGGGCACAGTCGGCGCTAAAGCACCCCAGGTGGTTCCAACGTTCTCAATTATCGAGAACCTCTGTGATAGGTAAAGACCCTAGATTTCAGCTTGGTAGCATAAACATATATACCATTTTATGCTCATTAATGATTTAAAATGAGATGGATAAAAGGGTAAAAATAAAACTATTGAGGTGAAATTGGCACGAGTGTCCGGTATCGAAGCAGCAATATTGAAAGGGCTCCCTCCCTCCTGGGGCTCTCAGGTAGTGGCAGGACCTCCTGCACCCCTGCCCCCATGCCTGGCTACTCAAAGGACCTCTGGCTCAGACACGGTTGGCCAGCCCTGAGCCCCACCTGGCCCATTCCCAGGCACGCGACACGACTCACCGAGGCGTGAACCTCAACAAGGTGCTCCCTAAATCAGAGTCAGTAAACACGGCTAGCCCGGGCCTGGCTCTGCCTGTCACAAATCTCTGTCCCATCAAAAACTGGACATGCGAGGTGCTGACCTGCACATAGCATACAATTCCCACTGCTCACAAGCACAGGTACGGACTATGTGGAAAACAGCGTAAGCTGTCATGCTTCCCAAATCCCCCGACCCCATGGGAATTCCCTGTAGCGATGAATTACACGAAAGCCTAAGCCAGCACCAGGAGACCGAACGCTGAACTCAGACCTCCCGCTAACGTCTCATGAATTAGAAGGGGAATTGGAAGTCCTCTTTGTAACACTTACCGAAAGCTCTCGTCTTCACCTGTAAGTGTGATGCAGTTTCCTGCTCCTGCCGGGATCCTGGGCTTTGAGAATCAAGCGGAGACGCCCTATTTATCCCACACCTCCCGCTGGCACTCCGGACCCACTGCTTAAAATACCTCCCTCCTTCCAGAGCCGTCGGCCTGTCTCCAGATGGAGCACCAGCTGGGGACTCGTGCTGATCCGCTGACCTGGGCGCACCTGCTGCAGCAGGCCCAGGTGAGCTCCACCCACCCCCACCTGTGGAGTCTGAGCACACGGCAGGGCTCCCAAACAGGCTGCCATCTCGTCCGGCCGTCCAGGCCCGACTGTGGCGAGGCTTTTTCGGCGAATGTGTAAGGTGTGACTGGTAATAGTGCTATTGGCAGAGCTAGGGAGAGAAACGCAGGGCATGAAAGCGAGGGAGCCAGGGAGGCTGGGCCTGGCAGTGCCTGAGGCCGGGCCTGGCGCTCAGAGTTGTCTGTAATGAGAGTTTGGGGAGAATCTGAGATGTAAGTCGTCTTCTGGGGACTGCATGGTGACCTGAGCTACGGTATCGATCCTGGCATTCGCTGCTCATATCACACCCTAAACAGGCTGTGATGTGAATTTCCGCCATGAGTGCCGCCCCTCGCCACCCCGGCTTCCACCCCGCCCCGCTCCCCATGGCATGAAGCCCTGGGAAAATTCTGAAGTCGAGGATCAGACCCGAAGTACTTGGGGACTGGAGCTGGGGATTCCGGAAGTTCACTGCCTAAACACAGCCTTGGGGCCTGGGGATGGAGCAGGGTGGGGTCTGTGGCATCAGGAAGCCAGACGGTTAGGGCTTAGGGCGCTGGGACTCTTAGCTTCAAGGGTCAAGTAGGGTCACACGCAGGAGTATGAATTTTGAGTTCTGCAGATACAGTCAAAATTGGAAGGATTTTTGCCCTCTTTACTCTGTCAGAGAGGATTTCATGATGTAGAAGCCTTCCTCATGCCTGCATCATCAGCCCTGTTTTGTCTACTCTCAATTCCCTATGCCACAATACCCATTAACCCTTGTGTGAAACAATGGCGTGCGTTCAGGTACCCAGGCAAGGGTTCATGGCACACCCCACTTTTTGCCACCAATGTCTGATTCTCAGCCAGCCAGCAGGACTTCGGGAGAATGAGAGGCTGCATGGAGACCTGGAGAGGGGCTGCCCAGGTAGGGACCAGCATGGGGCATCCAGGCAGCTGGGGAGGGTTGTTGACACGGTGCCTGGGAACCCTCCCATCCAAATGTACTCAGACTCCTGACCACTGGCCTGCCTGAGACCCCACCCCGCCATCAGCAGTGCCCCAGCCCCCTCAGCTTTCCTCCCTCCCCTGATGGGTTGACAAGGTGCAGAGACAGGAAAGAAATACTGCTCTCCCGAGTCGGCCGCAGCTGCCTGGTGACACCCACCCTCTCCACTTTTCCAGGAGCAGCAGATGATGCAGGCCTTCCCTCACCTTCTTAACGTCAGTGAGGACCCACAGCTCACCGGGGTCCTCAAGCACTTCATTGAAGCTGGTACTCAGCTGCCCCCCTGCCTTCTCTCTGCCCCTGCTCTGCCCTCCCCCTGCCCTATCCCTGCCCTCCCCATGCCTTGCCCTCCCCCTGCCCCCCCACCCTCCCCCTCCCCTCCCCCTGCTCTGTCCTCCCCCTGCCCTACTTCTGCCCTCCCCCCGCCCTCCCCCATCCTCCTTCTGTCCTGCCCTTCCCTCCCCCTGCCCTCTCCTCCCCGTGCTCTCCCCTCCCCTGGCCCTCCCCCTGCCCTCCCTCTGTCCTACCCTCCCCCTGCCCTCCCCCACCCTCCCCTCCCCCTGCCATCCTTCTGCCCTCTCCCTGCCCTGTCCCTGTCCTCCCTCTGCCCTGCCCCCACCCTGCTCTTGCTTCTTGCCCCACAGGCATGTTTCTTTCTTGTTTTTTAAATATTTGTTATTTTGGTAAAATATACACAAAGCTCACCGTTTTAACCATTTTAAGATGGTCAGTGGCATCAGGTACATTCATCTTGCGTGACTGTCACCACCATCCACCTGCAGGACATTTTCATCTTCCCAAACGGAAACTCTGTGCCCACAAAAGGCGAGCTGCCCCTCCCCGCCCCGCCCCGCAGCCACTGTCCTACCTCCTGTCTCTGTGCCTTTGACAATGGGGAAGACCTCAGATAAGGACCTCTTCACGCTTTCCTGACGGGCTTCTGCCCTCAGCAGAATGTCCTCAATGCCTCAATGCAGCGTGTGTGAGAATTTTCCTTCCTCCTGAGGGCTGAACAACATCCCCTGGGATATATGTATACACCACATTTCATTCATCTGTTATCCAGGCAGGTTCTTGTTACATTTTTGTATAGCAGTTTCTAAGGAGGGAATCACCCCTGAGCTGTCTTCCTGACCTAAATGAGTGCTGGACAGGGTGGAACACAGCACCCAGAACCGCAGGCGCCCCTGGCCTCCCCTCCCCGGCTGTGCGCCCCAAGATAGCCCCGAGGGCTCCGTGCAGGACAGGGCGGCGGAGAGGGCTCCGTGCAAGACAGCCGTGGGGATGTGGGGGGGGGGGGCACGAGGCCGCCTGGAGTCGGCCTGGAGCTTCAAACAGCAGAACCTCTCCTGTGGCCTCTAGTATTCAGCGTCTCCTAAGGCCTAGACCTAGTGGGTTCTTTCTCCAGAATGCCCACGAAGAAAGTGGAACTTTTTAAAAGTTAGGAACTCCTCTCCCTCACACACACAAGAGGCAGGAAGAAAATTGTGTCCAAGTACCATTATGATTGAAAATCCCTTTATACCATCTCACTGTAGAGAAGATGTCACTTCCAAAACATCAGCCATGTTCACGTTTTAAGGTCAAATTCAGAAAGTGTCTGATTTTGACAATAAATTATACTCTGATTCTTTTCAGGTTCATGTGACGCTGGCCGGGCTGCTTCAAATGCTATCACAATTCAAGGTCTGGGGTGAGTTTCTAGCACTCAGTGTCCTCGTCCAGCAATGGAGAATTATGACCCCTCCATCTAGAGCGCTGCAAAGCCACACAGTTAGCAGCACAGGCGGGGCCACTTCTCAGACCTTCCCAGGCCACCTACTCCAGGGCTGGTCTAAGAAGCGGAGGCCCTGCCCTCCGTCCTCTGGCTGAAATCCAGGGCGAGGCACTGGTTTGCTTCCTGGTCTCCAGCCCTGGGAGGAAAGGGCAAGCTGGTTTCTGGATTCTGTGCATGATTCTTCACAGACGTGTCAGTAGAGAAGGCTGAAAGCGCAGGCCACCGGGCGGCCCGAACACGAACGCACCCTCGGCTCTGTCTGCGTGTGTGCAGCCCCCACCACGTGGACTAACAGCGAGCCCCGCTGCGGAGTGACCAGCCCTCAGGAGTGCCCGCAGGAGCCCCTGGGAAATCCTGTGACGGGTGTCAGGCAGTCAAGAGCTGTCCCCCAGCTCTGTGGCTTCCCTGCCCGAGGCCGCCGGTTCTCCTGCTTCCAGCTCTCCAGCTGGGAAACACCATCGCCCCCTTCAGACAGACCGCCCTACCCCTATGAAAGCCCACGGGCCCTCGTGGCGTGAGGGGTGCTGACCCAGGGGTCACCCAAGAGTGAAACTCCATCTTAAAAAAAAAAAAAGGAAGCCGGTCACTCAGGGCACACAGATGACATCCACTGTGGGGGAGCGGGGCGGGGAGCGGGAAAGCCAATCGGAGACCCCCGACATCCAGCCCCAAATCTTATAACACGGTCTGAATTTCTGGGCAAGGATGCAGAGACAGAAACTTACGCGGAGCCCCTCCCTCCCGAGTCTCTTCTGGAGCTTGCCCGCTGCCCGCTGCCCGCCCTCCACCCCCACTCGCGTGCAAGGACTTGGCCGGCTCCCTCAGCGGGTGTCCCTGTGAGTGAAGCCTTGCCTGCTGGCTCCCAACTCCCTGTGCTCCCCAAGGGCGAGGTCCTTCTGCGCCGCTGCTGTCCCCAGGCACACAGGGGGCCCCAGATGCCGCCTGCCATCTTCTGTAGCTGCCAGTCTAACTTCCTGTGCAAATGCGCAGATCGGCCTGCCCTGCTCACCGACAACGCCATTGTGTCTCAGACGGACTCTCGTCTTCTTAGAATTTCAGATAAACACGCTTCCTTCACAAATGCCGACGGTAGAGTGACGGTCACTCCACACAGTGAATGCAAGGTTGCCGTTAACGGGGTGCCCATCACCACCAGGACAGAGCTGCAGCATTTGGTAAATGTCCCTGCGGGCTCACAGCTGGGAAGGGACGGCCATGTGAGGTGCCCGCATCACAGGCGTGGCAGGGCGGGGCATTCACACCGGGCGGGCCTGCTACCGTGGCCTCAAGGCACAGCTGCTGGCGGGAGAGGCTTGCTCCTGATGCTGGATGCTCTTGGGAAGTCACTTTCCCTCTCTGCCCTCACCTGGAAAACAAGGAGGGCTGAACTACGTGTCCTCCAAGGTCCCTTCCAGCGCTAACGTTTTGTGACATTTTCTGTTTTTCTAAGAGCCTGTCATTGAGTGGGGCCACACGCATCTCACCGACATCAGCGCCTCTTCCTCCCCACTCTGCCAACCCTGGGCTCCTGCCAGCTCGCACGCATCTCACCAACATCAGTGCCTCTTCCTCCCCACTCTGCCAACCCTGGGCTCTTGCCAGCTCGCATGCATCTCACCAACATCAGCGCCTTTCCTCCCCACTCTGCCAACCCTGGGCTCCTGCCAGCTCGCACGCATCTCACCAACATCAGCGCCTCTTCCTCCGCACTCTGCCAACCCTCGGCTCCTGCCAGCTCCCACACATCTCACCAACATCAGCGCCTCTTCCTCCCCACTCTGCCAACCCTGGGCTCCTGCCGGCTCCCACACATCTCACCAACATCAGCGCCTCTTCCTCCCCACTCTGCCAACCCTGGGCTCCTGCCGGCTCCCACGCGTCTCACCAACATCAGCGCCTCTTCCTCCGCACTCTGCCAACCCTGGCCTCCTGCCGGCTCCCACGCGTCTCACCAACATCAGCGCCTCTTCCTCCCCACTCTGCCAATCCTGGGCTCCTGCCGGCTCCCACGCATCTCAGGGCAGTCTGGCTCCCCTTCTGGAAAGCCCCTCAGTCTGGCCACGCTGCCCTTCCTGTGGTTTTGCAGCAGCTGTCTCTGCCTCATCAAGACTTAACCACACAGGAGGGCTCAGTTTGAGCATCAGCCCTCAGAAGAGGTGTCTCTAACCCGCCTTCTGGGTTAGGCCCTGGTGTCCCCTGCAGCCGAGACTGTACTCGCCCAGGCCAGCCTGGAAACGGGTGGAGGGAGGGCCTGGCTCTGTGTGGTCCCCGCAGACCCCCAGGGCCAAGGGAGCTGCAGCGTAAGTGTGTGGGATGAAGGTGAATGCAGGAGCCAGCTGCCACCCACCCTCATTGCGTCTGCGTCTCTCCCTGTCTGGGGAATTCCCAACGGAAGGACATTCCTCAGATCCTTCTCCAGGCGAGGTTCACCTCACCCTCCTTGGCCTCAATGCCCTTCTGAGCCCACTGTCTCCTCCCCAGGACCGCCTTATTTTGGGATCCAACAGTGCCTACCTGTACGTGGGGTTTCCTTCAGAGCGGTGCAGTGAGGATCTCAGCAGGATCGATTAGGACTTCTTCCAGCTGGAGAGGGCAGGAGTGAGCGCGGACAGGCTCGGTGAGCGCCCCACCTGACTCTGGCCTCTCCTGTGGTGATCTGAGAGCTGCGATTTCACACTCTGTCTCTCTGCTTTCCTTAAGAAAATCATTTGTTTTGTCAAAGTCTAATGTTTACAAAATTGAATTATAATTTCCATTTAGCGTGAGTGCACGTTAAAAAAACTCAAACTTTCCCTGCCGAATGAGGGTAAAGATGGTTCAAAGGGCAGATGAGAGACTGGGGTGCACAGCAAATAAAAGAAGATGCTGAGCTGGGGAAGCCAGTGAGTGGCCTATGGTCGCCCCCATGGGTCTTCTGGACCAGTAGAACGAGCGGCTCAACACGAGAGGAGCCGGCTGGGCACCTGCTCTTGGCTGGAAATGCGTGGCCCAGAAGCACACACAGCCCTGGGCTTCTGAGACAGAAGCTCCCCTGCTCCCCTTAACTCAGCCCCCAGCAATAATCTGGACCCTCCCAGGTGAGAGCCTTCAGCAGCGCTGATGCTGGCCGGCCACCTCTTCCTGTCTCAGGCAGGGCTTTGGCACACCCTCCCTGCTCCTGCCCCAGGCCCCGGCTCACTGCGCTCAGGGCGGTTCCCCCAGAATTCAGGTGAAGCTGGACCCCGAGGAGCTCTCAGTGATGTGCGGGGTTCCTGGAGGGGCCCCACGCTTCGCTCAGCACCGGCGCGCTGCCTGCACTCACCGTAATGAAAATGCTGGTGGAAAGCGGCAGATCCACCTGCGCGTATGCAAAACAGTTCCTCCCTGTTTCCCATACCACAGTGTTCCGCTCAGAATTTTAGCAAAATAAATGGATTTGAAATTCACCTCCTTGCTCTTCTTCTGCTAAAGCTATTGACTTTTATTTTTATTTATTTATATTTTTCACTCTTGTTGCCCAGGCTGGAGTGCAGTGGCACCATCTTGGCTCACTGCAACCTCTGCCTCCCAGGTTCAAGCGATTCTCCTGCCTCAGCCTCCCGAGTAGCTGGGACTACAGGTGCCCGCCACCACACCTGGCTAATTTTTTTGTAGAGACAGGGTTTCACCATTTTGGTCAGGCTGGTCTTGAACTCCTCACCTCATGATCCACCCACCTCAGCCTCCCAAAGTCCTGGGATTACAGGTGTGAGCTACCGCGCCCGACCAGTTCCCGACTCCTAAAAACAAACCAGCAAGACCCTGTGGTCCCAGGCTGACCGCGCCACTGCCCTTGTATCCCTGGTAGGGCTGGTGGTGCCATGAAGCTGAACCCACCCCAGACCCTGGCTCAGACCCTAGTGAAGACCTATGACCTCAGCAAGGCAGCAGCTGTGTGGGCAGTTTGGGGTCAGACCCCAGGGCCAAGGGCACTGTGTGCACCCACAGGACAGGGGTCCCTAAAGAGTTGGGAGGTCCTGACTAGAGGCAGTACTAGCCTGGGCTTGGGAGGGAGATTGGGCCTCCCATAATCTCCATGAGTCCCTCCTTCAAGCCACCCCAAGTATAAGAGAACAGGTCGCTTTCTGTGCCAGCCACAGCTTGAGGATACATCCCAGGCCTTCTGTCTAGCCAACCAGATCTCACCTCACCACACCCTCCTCAGTCTGCAGCCACCTTGGGTCAAGGACCCTGAGACCAAGAATAAGAACTGGGGGCAGAGGGCCTCCTGCATGTGGCCGGGATTCAAGGCTTGAGAGAAGCAGCTACGTAAGGAGAAGCCAGACAGTGTCGTTTTCCTCTGGGTTTTTTTTTTTTTTAATGACATGCTTGTAATTTTAAAATGTAGATATTTGGTGAGCAGCTGAATGAACAAATGAATGAATAAGCATACAAATGTATACATGGTCCCTGGGGGTGGCGTCTCATGCCTGTAAGCCTAGCACTTTGGGGGGCCAAGGCAGGAGAATCGCTTCAACCCAAGAGTTCAAGACCCAGCCTGGGAACAAAGTGAGACCTCATCTCTACAAAAAATTAAAAAATTAGCCAGACATGATGGCTCACACCTGTAGTCCCAGCTACTCAGGAGGCTGAGGTGGGAGGATTGCTTGTGTCCAGGAGGTAGATGCTGCAATGAGCAGAGATCATGCCACTGGACACCAGCCTGGACAGCAGAGTGAGATAGCGGTCTCAAAAAAAAAAAAAAAAAAAAAAAAAATGGGCCTGGCATGATGGCTCATGCCTGTAATCCCAGCACTTTGGGAGGCTGAGGTGGGCGGATCACCTGAGACCAGGAGTTCGAGACCAGTCTGGTCAACATGGCAAAACCCCATCTCTACTAAAAATACAAAAATTAGCCAGGCATGGTGGTACACAGCTGTAATCCTAGCTTCTGGAGGGGCTGAGGTAGGAGAATCACTTGAACCTGGTAGGCGGAGGCTGCAGTGAGCCTTCATAGTAGAACAAGTGACTGTCACCTCCGTCGTGATTGTTACCAGGTGCTGCAGACAGTGGAGATGGCAAGGCAGACCCCAGTGTCCTGGCTGTGTTCCAGGACTACATCAAACTCATGCCGCTGGTTGCAGAAGCCAATCAAATGAGTGAAGAGCTGAAGAAGGTAATTTATCTAGAGCCAGGAGCTGGTATGTCAGCTGCAGAAAGCCTCTCAGGGCCTTGTGGGGCAGGGGTGCTTTCCCAAGGACTCTCGGGGAACTAGCAACAGAAGTTGGACTACCCAGCCCAGTCCCAGGTTTCCTTTCACCAACAGCCCACCAGGGCCGCCGGGATCCCAGACTAACTCTTGCTGGCCATGACCGGGCCATCCCAGATTGTCCTGGGGCCTCCTCGGGTCTAGGCACCCTGATGGCTGCTGTGCCACAGAGAAGACCCGGGCTGTGGACAGCTCCCTGAAGACATGCGATCGCATGAGCAGGTATCTTGTCAGAGATTTAATCAATTTGGTAGGGACTACAAGTGTCAGTTGATATGATGGAGAAAATCTGGTGGTCTGTCTTTACTCTTAGTGGGAAATCCAAGGGCCAGGGTGGGACACCTTCTTAGAGAAAGTCCTGCCATGGACGATGCCTCATGCCTGTAATCCCAGCACTTTGGGAGGCTGAGGTAAGTGGATCACCTGAGTTTGGGAGTTCAAGACCAGCCTGACCAACCCAGAGAAACCCCCGTCTCTACTTAAAAAAAAAAAAAAATTAGCTGGGCATGGTGGCACATGCCTATAATCCAGCTACTGGGGAGGCTGAGCCTGGAGAATCACTCGAACCTGGGAGACGGACATTGTGGTGAGCTGAGATTGAGCCATTGCACTCCAGCCTGGGCAACAAAAGCAAAACTCCATCTCAAAAAAAATAAAAAATAAATAAAAGGGGGAGAAAGTCTTATTCACTCATCATTTTGGAAGGCTGGGGGTGAGAGGATGAAAAAGAAATTACAAAGGTAGTGTAAGCTGTGAATATAGGGTTTGTCTGTTTGTTTGAACAAGGTCTCATTCTATTACCCAGGCTGGAGTACAGTAGTGCAATCTCAGCTCACTGCAACCTCCACTTGCCAGGTTCAAGTGATCCTCCCACCTCAGCCTCCCAAGTAGATGGGACGACAGGCATGCACTACCATGCTTGGCTAATTTTTGTATTTTTTGTAGAGACAGGGTTTTGCTATGTTGCTGAAACTAGTCTTGAACTCCTGGGCTCAAGCGATCCACCCACCTCAACCTCCCAAAGTGCTGGGGTGACAGGTGTGAGCCACTGTGCCCGGCCGAATGTAGGATTATTTAGTGAGAAGTGTTTCTTTTACCAGGGACTTAACATGGAATTGAAGGTGAAGAATTTAGCGTCGTCAGATTCCAGGGGCTATGACCTAAAGAAGGAGGTGATGGTGAAGGTGACCAACCGCAGGACTCATGAGGTGAGCTCCAAGGACACAGGCCATCTTTACCAGCTGCAGCCCTGGAGACCCAGGAAAGGCAAAATGCATTCCAAGTATGAGCTGGAGCTCTGGGGGACAGGAGGACCCTCTTTCCTGCTCCCCGTCCTGGGTCCTTTCCCGCACAGAAGCAGCTCCTGGGAGCTTTCCTAACTGCCTGCACTGAGCATCTGGTCATGCTGAATATGACTCAAAGGCTTTTGTACTAGGAGGGAGCCTGGGAGTTTATCCAAGTGGTAGTGGTGTCTGTCCATGTACATATGTGCATGTATGTGCAAGCGTGCGTGTGCGTGTGTGTGCACATGAATGCACAGGCTGCCTTTCTGCAGCGATGAGAAAAGCCACGCTTCCAGGGACTCCAGAAAAGGCTGTTTCACCAACTCACTGGCTGATGCACTTGACGTCGCTATCAGGAAAGTCCATTTTAGGAACTTAAGACCCTGCTTCTCCATCTCTGCCCTCAAAGGAGGAAACAGAAAATGCAGGCCCACCTTGCAGTGCCCAGTGCGCCCATCAGGCCTCTGGAGCAGCCCTCAGGCTGCACCTCGGCCCCCACCCCGGGATGCTCCCTCTCTACTCAGCAACTGGGGCTTCTCTGAGTTTCACTTTTCTGCTCATCTGCTCATTGCCTGAAAATTGCCAAAATGTTTTGGGTCAAGACCAGTTTTTTTTAAAGCTTTAAAAACTGAAATGAGAGAAGATGATAAGCCTGTATGTGCATGCGACGTGCTCAGCACATGTGTGCCACCACCTTGTCCACAGGGTTTCATGCTCTAGGTGCTGGGGCTGCCAATCCTGCCCCGAAGAGGAAACTGAGCCAGGATCCTCCTGGAACCCAGCTCCTCAGAGACTGGCCCCTTTCATGCAGGTCTGTGTGACTCCCTGGGGAGTCAGACTGGATTTCATGTTCCATGAGGCCTTGCGAGGGACCCCTGTGTGTTTGTGCTTTTCATTTTTCTCTTTTTCCAGCAAAAACCACTGGGGCAAACTGGTTCTGGCGCCGACAGTCCGTGTGCCTCTCTCGGGCCAGGCTTTCCCCTAGAATTTGGCTTGGCAGTTTCCCGTCTTAAGAAAAACTGTAATTCTAAAAATCCCTTTTCCATGCTATTCTGTTTATTTTGTATTATAGTCTAAGGCAAGTGGAAAAATCGCCTTTTAAACTGTTGCTAGCAGAAGGGTTACTGAGGGCACACGAAGGCGCTCATGATGCCCTGCCTGTCATTTCCAGAAACGGGGCAGAAGATGGTGTTTTCACATTATCACTGGGAGAACTGCATGGGAGAGCTGAGGGCCTGCCAGCGTCCTGTCACCGGCACAGCAGCTGTCTGATAGGGTGGCTTCTGCTTACATGGCAGGTTCTCTCTTAAGGGGGCTGTACCGTCTGGGTCTTTTTTTTCTCATGAAGATACGAACCTTACCAATCTGCCACCCTCAAGACTGTCCACTTTTACATTGAAACAAGTAAGAGAAGGCCCGGCACGGTGGTTCACACCTGTAATCCCAGGATCTGCGGAGGCTGAGGTAGGTGGATGACTTGAGCTCAGGAGTTTGTGACCAGCGTGGGCAACATGGTGACACCCCATCTCTACAAAAAATACAAAATTAGCTGGGTATGATGGTGAGCACATGTAGTCCCAGCTGCTGGGGAGGCTGAGGTAGGAGAATGACCTGAGCCCGACAAGGTCAAGGCTGCAGTGAGCTGTGATCACAACACTGCACTCCAGCCTGGGTGACAGAGCAAGGCCCTGTTGCAAAAAAACAGGTAAGCTTAGTACTAGTGACCTTTCCTCAGATGAAGCCCTGCTCTCCTCAGGAGGCCTCAGAAAGGCTGTAATCTGGGGGTCTCTGTGACATGGTGCAGAGATGCGTGCAGTCCATGCGGGACAGGCACCTCTGAAGACTAGATGGCCAGCAGACAGCTGTGGGTCCCAGCTACAGACACGAGGGGCACTTTGTTGGCTGACCTCGTAGTGCTCACCTATCCTCCCACCCACCGTGTGGACCGGGGCTGCTGCTGCAGCACTCAGGGAGGACGCAGTGTCCACGTGCACTTTTGTGCAACTGTTGGAGCCTCAAATCATGGACAAGCTCAGGAGGAAACCAGGGCTCCATGTGAGGGCTGGGAGGGTTTTCTGACCTTGAAATGCTGCCAGCTTGTGGTTACTTTTCAGCAGAATTCACCCAAGAGCTGTTCGCTCGGGTGAGCATCACATCCCGCCAGGGAGCTCGGAGCTGCAGAGCCCACCTGGGAGCAGGAGGGAGTCAGCCTGGGCTCCCAGCCTGTCCCGGAGCACCACTGACCTGCTTCCTCCTCAGCCCAAGGATGACATGCAGTTTTAACTGACACCAGGCCTGTAGTCCGACATCCACAGGTAATGAGGCAGTGAATTCATGTACTATCTGGATTCCCATGATCTTAGTTCCCTAGCCTAAAGCCTCTAAGAAAAACCAGAATAAGCCGGTGCAGTGGTGCATGCCTGCAGTCCAGGACTCAGAGGCTGAAGCAGGAGGGCCGACCGAGCTCAGGAGTTCGAGGCTGCAGTGAGCTATGATTGGGCCACTGCACTTCAGCCTGGGTGACAGAGTGAGATCACGTCTTAAAAAGAAAAGAAAAACACACAAACAGTAAAACCACACTGACTAGAGCTCCTGCTGTTCCCTGCCGCCCACATTCTTACCGCACTGTGGTGCTGCCTCTAGGGGAGGACCATGTCTTCACTCTGAGGCCAACAGAAAAGGCTGCAATCTGTTTCCAGAGTCCTGAGTGTCCTTGTTATGAAGATACATCATACGTACAGAGAGTGATTTATCTGTTCATTTCTGTTTTTGCTTTTCAAGTCGCCCAGAAAAGGAGTTGCTAGTTCTACCTGACATTTATGGTCTAAAAACTACCTAACTGGAATCCGGTGGCTTCAGGTTTCGTCCCTCTCCAGAGCCAGTGTTGACAGCGGCCCCGTCCTCACCCAGTGAAGAGGAAGACAGCGGCAGGCTCTTGTCCTGGATTTGCTGCCCGCTGGGCGTGAACCCCTAAACAAAGAATGAGACCTGCCGGGGTCTCTGCAGAAGGGAGCTCAGAATGCCTGCTGTGCTCGGCTGGCAGGGCTGTGAGGAGTGTCTCCTTTGCGTGTGGATGTGTGTGCACTCCAGTCATGGCGGAGGAGCCACTTCTCAGCTCGTCTCCAGACTGACTACCCCGCATCATCTTCCATGGCTGCTGTTTATGAATTACCAAGCTCATTAAATGACACAAATTTACTACCTTCTAGTTCTATAGATGAGAAGTCCAAACTGGGTCTCGTGGGGCTTAAAGCAAGGTGTCCACAGGGCTGTACTGCTTTCTGGGCCCGAGGAAGAGCAGCTGTTTCCTGGCCTTTTCCAGCTTTCAGAGGCCACCTCCCTCCACCTTCAAAGCCACCACACAGCTGCTCTCTGACCCCGCAGGCATTGTCACAGCTCTTTTGGACCCTCTCTTCTGCCTCTCTGCCACACTGAAGGCCCTTGTGATTTCATTAGGGCCACCTGGATAATCCAGGCTAATCTCCGTATTTTAAGGTCAGCTGATGATAAACCTTAATTTCTGTTTGCCATGTAAAGTAATATATTCACAGGTTCTGGGGATTAGGACGTGGGCATTTTTGAGGACCATTCTGCACACCACAATCCCCGAGTCTTCATTTCTCCTGAGACGGCCTGCTTTCTGCACACCACAATCCCCAAGTCTTCATTTCTCCTGAGACGGCCTTTCTGCACACCACAATCCCCAAGTCTTCATTTCTCCTGAGACAGCCTGCTTTCTAACTCCGCCATCATCTCCTCTAAGTCACTTCCTAGGCTCAGGCAGTGCTGACGTAGCAGGTCCAGGAATGAATACGGTATTCTAGACCTCATAAAGCTAAGTTTGGAGAGAGTGGTGTACGGTCATGAGTACCCCAAACCCAGTCAATGGAGGGAGCGTGCTGGGAAAAATCAGAGCGATGAATTGTTACCGCAGCAGATGAACTCAAACACTGGTGACTCACCTCTGTGTTTCTAGGTGTGGATATGGTCAAAAGCCAAGTTCATCAATAGGAAATTCCTAATGGAGGAACTTTACCAGCGCTTTCTAGATGAGATGACAGCCCTGTGGCTCAAGAAGACGACCCTTTCCGGGATCCTGTCGAGGTCATCCACTTGGGCTCAGCTCACATCTGGCTCCAGTCGCCGGCCTACTGCAGGACGCTGGAGCAGGCGGAGTTTCTGAACTGTGACGGGCGGAGGAGGCCGTGCTGTGTATCTGCATAGCACCTTGCTCCCCCACGGGACAGCGAGTGTCTCCTCCCCCTCGCCTAGTTCTGGGTTAGTCACACGTAGGAACTCCAGAGCAAGCCCGAGTTCTCCTGATGGGGTGGTCAACATGGGACCCTGAACAGGTCATTCCTAAGACAAATGAATGAGCTCATTCATTCACCATTTGGCCTGTGAGCCTGGCATCTGCCACGCAGGATGCTTCCCATGCCGAAGGCCCCACCAGCTTCAAGAGCCAGAAGTAGCAGCTGATTTTCCAGCTCCCCCCTTTTCTCAAGGTAGGGACTGCGATGCCCGACCTCATTCCGTGCTGTCGCCTGACCTTCCTGTGGGCAGAGGCTTCGTTTTGAGCTATCAGCTCCGTCCTAAACATCGCCTCATCGCCCTTGACTGTCCTCTCTGAATACTCATCTGTTCTTTAGACCACAGTTTTTACAAAAGCTCGTCTTTTAGTAATCCTAAGTCAAGAGGCTGGCAGGGGCCTGGTCTGGGTGCCAGGGCCCTCACAGGCACTACAGGCACTCCGTGCAACCTTTTTATCTTCCTGAAGAAGAAATCAGCTCAAGAAGAGAACCTCAAGGTTCCATGACCAAGAAACCAAGCTGACCAACAACTCACTGTCTTTACTCCAAGCATCTCTCTGGTCATTTGGCTACCTGGAGCTTCTGGGCTGCCCAGCAGGTTGTATTTTCTGTTGAAATTAAGGAAGTAGCAGTCCGGTTTATAGGTTTCAGACTTCGAGAGCCCAGTTGATATGACAGTGGTCCTTTGTTGGAAAGCTGCCCGTCAGTTTCTGAGCTGATAGGCCTGGGGTTGTCTCTGGACTACAAAGAAACCAAGGAAAAGGAAGATGACAACTTGAGAGTCTGCATCTGGGCAGTCAGCTGCCTTTCCCACCCTGTCCCACTGGGACCTACCTAAATCTTCAGTGCGAGTCTGGCACCCACATCTGTGTGCATCTGTCACAGGAGGCTGTTTATTTTCTTCTTTCCTCCAAGCAAAGAGATCCTTGAGAAGGTCCTGATCTTAAACCTTGACGTGCCAGGGTAATGGGTTCTTCTCTAGTGTCTTTGAACTCCACTGCTGGCGCTAATACCTATCCTGTCTTCAGTGAAATTAGCTCTCTTCAGGATTCTATTTAATTCCCTTAACATCGCAATCTTAACCTGCCAATCTCAACCCAGCCTAACCCGAGGCCAACGTTCCCCTCTTCTGTTTGTAGAACACGTGGCGAGGAGGATGTGGTTATCGACCCTTTGGAGCTGCTGGGCAAGAGGATGGACTTCCAGATTCACCTTGTCTGGTGCCTTGGCATCAAGTGGATGAAGGAAGATGCAAAGCGGGGCATTCAGATAGGGTACCCGCCTGTGCCGAGGAGCGCAGCCACACACACCACCTGCCCTGTGGCTCCTGGGGGAGGCAGTGCAGTCTTTCTTCAAGTTTTAAAAATGAGCTTATCGCAACATTTTCTGTAGTTTCTCTGTTTGTCTAACTCCAAGATGACTGTTTTCCCATCTATTTAATAGAGGAGCCACATGTCCCTCCAGGTCTCTGGCCTGGGGTCAGTGTGTGCTGAACTTTTACAAAACTGAAGTAGAAATTCTAATTAGCAGAAAGAATCTCATAAAACTGTATTATCTAAGCAACACTTTGAGTTGTAGTTGGAAACAAAAGGACTGTATGATATGGCAGAAGCACCAGATGTGCTTAAAATAATTAGGCTAAAAGGGTATTAACAGACGAGGCAGAGCGGGCGCGGGGGCTCACACCTGTAATTCCAGCACTTTGGGAGGCCTAGGCTGGCAGATCACTTGAGATCAGGAGTTTGAGATCAGCCTGGCCAACATGGTGAAAACCCATCTCTACTAAAAATACAAAAATTAGCCGGGTGCAGTGACATGGGCCTGTAATCCCAGCTACTCAGGAGGCTAAGGCAGGAGAATCGCTTGAACCTATGAGGCGGAGGTTGCAGTGAGCTGAGATCACGCAAACACACTCCAACATGGGCAACAGAGCAAGACTCCATCTCAAAAAAAAAAAAAAAGGCATTAAAGGGAGACTTTGAAGAACAAAAACCAAACTACCACCTCACATGGCAAATTAACAATTTTTGATTATCTAAGTAGAAGGGATGTATTGAAATCCGTTTTTGTTTTTTGAGACAGTCTCGCTCTGTTGCCCAGGCTGGAGTGCAGTGGAGTGGAGCGATCTCAGCTTACTGCAGCCTCCGCCTCCTGAGCTTAGCCTCCTGAGCAGCTGGGACTATAGGCATGCACCACCACACCCACCTAATTTTTATATGTTTTAGAGATGGTGTTTTGCCATGTTGCCCAGGCTGGTCTTGAACTCCTGGGCTCAAGAAATCTGCCTGCCTCAGCCTTCCAAAATGCTGAGATTACAGATATGAGCCACTGTGTTGTCTATATAGTGATGATATCCATGTTGAATAAATAAGACGTTGGATTTGTAAACATGAGAATCAATTATAGGTCATCTTTTGTCTGACGCGTGGGCTATAAATCTCTGGCTCATCTGTCCTTTTTCTTTACAAATGTGTCCCTTCTGGTTTTAAATTGTTTTATATTTTTCTCAGGTACAGAATTTATGACCTTCCAAAGGCCATCTATACCAAACCTGTATGGAAAAGTGTGAATCCACAAATTGAAGGGACCATCCAATTTACAGCCTTAAATGCATCTCAGGAGTTTCTGCATTATTTGCAGACAAATGCCCTTATTGTTGACCTATGGGGCCTTCAAGGTACCTTGCGGACTTATTCTCTCACATGGTGCGTTCTTCCATCAGACATAATGCCATACATTTAGGGCTGCAGACGAGGTAGAGGAAGGGGTGGTCAGGGTCCTAACAGCAGAGGGCCAGAGCCATCTTTTCCCCTGGGCCCCTGGGTTCTAGTCCTGCAGGGTGATCACATGCTGTAACAGCTTCTCACATGACACTGGAGCTGGGCAACTGAGACATTTCTTTCTTTGATTGTGTCTCTCCCCACTACAGAAGGCTGCACCGAGCTGAGCTGCAATCAGCTGGGCCTCATGGTCACAGGTAAAGGCCACATCCTGGTAGACACCAAGAAAATTTCCACTGTGAAGGATACAAGCCAGGTGTGTACATATGACGTTAAAATGGGCATCACAGGTGGCTAGAAAATCTCTAATGACAGCTGCTTGACGTTCCTTAACAGTGGTTTTCTTTATTGACTCCTGTGTAACCTGAGGGGCGTAAACTCTGCTCACCACACACACGCCCCCATCCCATTTGATTTTCCCATGCTAGTCAACACTGCGTCTCAAAGGCTATGCAGATGATACAACAAAAGACTAAACTGACAAGCTTTCTCGTAGGCTGCATCAAACCACATACCAGAACTTTATCTGAAGCTGTTCAAGTTAGAGCAGGAGACAGAACTGCTCAGAAACATTAACAGAGCCCTCCGAGAGGTGAACGTGCTTCTCAAAGAATCACTTGCGAAAATTGCTTCTGGTCAAGATGAGACTGCTCAAGTCCTGGCTGTTTAGCTTATCCCTGGACTCCTACATTGGGGATGTGTATTTGTCTTTTAAGAAACCAACTTTTAAATGAGTTAATTCATATCTTGTTTCATAAACAAAGAATGCAGGACATTTTTTTTCTTCTGCCCTGTGAGATCTCCTTTGGATGGATCCAAACTGGTGCCTGATAACTACTGATGTCATAGAATGCTACCAAAATAAATAAATATAGAGATGCCTCAAGAAACAGATGCATAAATAAATGTTACCTTTTCTTTCCACCTCAGCCCATAAGCCTCCCAACACTCTGAAGATAAGCGGGATGACAGCGCAACTGCCGTCAGCCAGAGATGAGCCACATGTATACACAGCAAGCCAGCTATGACTAAGAATTTGCCAAGGCTCTCAAGGTGTTCTATCAAAGCATGAACATGGCAAGAGGGCAGCTTTTCAGACTGAGGCAGTACAAACCTCCTGTAAGTAACCGGAATCCTGGGAGCAAACAGAATTTCTTCCCATCAAATTGAGACATTTGATGTATTTCCTGAGCTTGGAGATGTGTATCTTGAAGCAGAAGAGCAAGTGGAGGCGGCCGTGCTTGACTTGCTCTGTAGGCGTGGATCTACGGAATTACACAGAATTGCAAAAGCAGTTCTCAGGCCGCCATCCGGCCTTGCTCTGACCTTTTTATTTTAGTGTGTATCTGGCTGGTTCCATGCAACCACGGAACCAGGTCACTGCAGGATTGTTATCCATTCATTTTACAATATAATATATAGACTACCCCATTTATCATTATAAAACCAAATGCAATTCATCATATTAAGAGATTATAAGAGAAAATAATTTGATTACTTTGACAGATGCAGAAAAGCATGTGACAAAATTAAACATCCTGTGACAAGAAAAATTCTTGGCAAACTAGAAATAAAATGCACATTCCTTAATCTGATAAAGGCAATCTTAGACACACACACTGGATAAAATGCTTAGTGATGAACGACTGAAAGTTTTTCCTTTCAGATCAGGGGGCCAGGGAAACCAGCTTTCTTTACCTCTGTCCTTTAGCTTCTGGCCAGTGCAGTAAGGCTAGAAATATAAAGTACAAGGATTGGAAAGGGAAGAAAAGCAATTACAATAATAGCGTACACTTATGTAACACTAAGTGCTTTTACTGACTCAATTCTCACAACAGCCCTATGAGGCAGGCACTATTATTAGCCTTATTTTACAGTTCATGAATCCAAGATACAAGAGAGGTTACATAACGTGTCTAAGGACGCACAGCTCGTGAGTGGCAGGGCGGAGGTCTAGACCCCGCAGTGCTGTTCCCGTCTATACTCTCCCCCCACACCGTGCTGCCTCTAGTATTATCCCCAGATGATGGGCTTCTATAGACAATAAATCCCCAAGAATTTATAAATAAATTGCAAAATTGCCGGATACAAAATCAAGACTTAAAAATTAACTGTATTTGAATGTAACAGCAGCAAGCAGAAAATTATTTTTAAAATAAAAGATACCATTTATAATTGCATCAAATACATGAAATACTTAGGCCTATAGCTGACATAAAATCTGTAAGGGTTATATGGAGAAATTTTTAAAACTTGCTTGAGAGATGTTTAAAAGATACAAAGAAAGAGAGAAACTGCTATGTCCCCACGGTTTGGAAGATATGTTATTGTAAATCTGTCAGTTCTCCCCCAAAAGTCGGCGTAATTCCAACCAAATCTAACAGAACCTAACAAGATAATTTTACAATCTGTATGGAACTGCGAAAGCAAAAACTAGCCAAGGTGAGGCCAAGATCCAAGAACAAGGCAGAAAGACTTGCCCTATCTGACGTCAGCACTCCATTTGAATGACTGTAACAGAGCGTTGGCCCAAACGTAGATAAGATAACCCAAGAAAAAGAACAGAAGGCTCAGAGATTTATTCAGGACTACGGACTTGATATACAACCAAGTGGAACTGCCAATCAATGTGGCAGGGATGGACTTTTCAACACACAGTGCTAGGAGAATTAGAAATATGTAAGGGGAAAAATGAAACTGGATATTCCCATCTAAAGCTATCCCAGAAGTCAATTTCAGGTGAGAATTAAAGAGCTAAATGTAGAAGGCACAACCCTAATGCTTCTATTTATTCAAATATTTAAAAAGTAGAGATGGTATCTTATGTTGCCCAGGTTGGTCTTGAACTCCTAGCTTCAAGTGATCCTCTGGCCCCAGCCTCCCAAAGTGCTGGGATTACAGGCAAAAACCACCATGCCCTGCCTCTAATGCCATCAGAAGAGACTTTAGGAGACTGTCTTTACGACCTCACAGTAGAAAAGGATTTCTTATGCATTACACACACACACACACACACACACACACACACACACACACACACCCCTAGCTTTAAAGAGGGAGGCTGATAAATTCATCTAAATTAAAATGGTGAACTTTGGTCCAAAATGAAACAGCCAAAAAAAATGAGAAAAGTTCTTTGCAACACATTTAACATAATGGCCCCAAACTGGAATCATCCGTAATGTATGTTCACAGAAGATGGGTCAGTTTCGGCCCCCTCTATGCTGCATAACACTCCATCACCATGAAAATGAACAACAGCCACAGGCAACAAGAATAGTGTCCCCACAGTGATGGAAACCAAGTCACAAAAGATGACATCCAGTATGAGTCTATAAACACTCAAAGACAGGTAAAATACACTTGTTCAGGGATATAGTCCAGGTGGCAAAGCTATTCAGAAAGGCAAGAAAATGATTACCACACAAGTCAGGCTGGCGGCTCCTTCTGGGATAGGGGGAGAAGGTGTGACAGGAGGAGATTGAGGCAGTGGGCTCTCCAGAGCAGGTGTGTTCACTTTAACTAGGCCTCTGTATCTCCCAATAAAAAAGAAAGAATAACCGGTTAAAGACACCATAAACAAAGTCTCAAATAACCATAGCTTGGAAAATATATTAGTATTATTTAGCAACCGTTAGTGTTCAAATTAAATCATAATTATCATTTTTTTCTTTGAGACGGAGTCTTACTCTGTTGCCCAGGCTGGAATGCAGTGGCACGATCTCGGCTCACTGCAACCCCCGCCTCCCAGGTTCAAGCAATTCTTCTGCCTCAGTCTCCTGAGTAGCTGGGATTACAGGCATGCACCACTACGCCTGGCTAATTTTTGTATTTTTAGTAGAGATGGGGTTTCACCATATTGGCCAGGCTGGTCTCAAACTCCTGACCTTGTGACCCACCTGTCCCGGCCTCCCAAAATGCTGGGATCACAGGCGCGGCCACTGAGCCTGGCCTACAATTACTTTTAAGATTAAAAAAAGAGAGAGAGAATATGTTGGAAAACACATTAAAAAAATCGGCAAAGGATCTGAACAGGATTTCACTAATACTCAGGGAACTACAAACTGAAACACACTGCCATGTCACACCGCCTGCTCTCTGCCATTCTCTGCCATGTCACACCGCCTGCTCTCTGCCATTCTCTGCCATGTCACACCGCCTGCTCTCTGCCATTCTCATTTTCAGTGAGCGCGTTACCACCTCCTCCACCATTTTTCTCCAGTACTCTGCCCCAGAGCACTCCAGTTCTCAGGAGGACTTGCCTCCACAGGTTAGGGGAAGCATCCGCAAAACCCTGCCCATGGGAGAACCTGACACCCACTGGCTCCTTAATCCACCTTTAACTCCTTCTACAGTATTAAAAGACATATGTAACATTCCCATTGAAAAGATCTGAATGATCTCGCCAGTTTTCCCTACTGGCAGTAGCTAAGGGTCATTCGGGAAGCCTTTCTGAAACAAAGCTGCTCCTAGGTGACTCAGTGCCTCTGCTCACAACTTTCCAACGCAGGTTTCTATCCCAGAGGGAAAGCTTGCTGGGTACCCACTCACACACACAAGACTTCTACTCCCATGACACAAAGTCTATCACTATCATTTTTTCACTTTTCCTTTTAGGAAGACGATCAACTACTTCGACCATTTGTATGCCAACAGTCACAGATGTTTAAGGATTTGGGGGATCTACTTGAATCCAGCTTGTGGAAACTGAAAAATGATGTTGCTCTTATAGTGAAAAAGAAGAGAGAATATTTACTGCATATGAAATAGTGAAGAAACACCAACTGAAAACTGAAAATATTCGAGCTTTGAGCTGTGAAGATTATTTGTGTAGCTAATGAGCCTACCTCATTTCCCACTTACTTAACCTATTTCTTCTACCACTTTGAAGCAAAACTGTCCTTCAGTGTGATTGCCCGTCATCTCTATAACCTAACGGCTGCTTGAGTGGCCTACGTTCCTGGCGCATAGAGAGGACAACACACACTGGGGTCTATTTGCGGCTGGAAGGTGGGAGGAGGGACAGAGTGAATGATGAGCGCCTGGAGCTCTGGGATCAGACTGCCTCAGGTTAGATCCTGCTGAAGTCCATCACTTAGCAACTGCATGACTAGGGGCAACTGACTTCCCCTCTCTAAGCCTCTCTTTCCTTATTTGTTTTATGGGAAGGATAACACTATTTACTGCAAACGGTTAATGAACATAAAGCGTGCAGAACAGTGCCTGACACACAGACGTGAGTGATAAGCATTTGCCATTAGTATTTTTATGGTAAACAGTTCAAAACTGCAAATGAAACTCTTCTATATTTTTGCTGTCAGACCTACAGACAATGGTTATTTCATGTCCCTCATTTTGTATCTTGCTCTGAACAAGTTTGAATTCAAATTACCTCCACTTATTTTTCTCTTCCTTTTTTTTTTTTTGAGACGGAGTTTCGCTCTCGTTACCCAGGCTGGAGTGCAATGGCGCGATCTCGGCTCACCGCAACCTCCGCCTCCTGGGTTCAGGCAATTCTCCTGCCTCAGCCTCCTGAGTAGCTGGGATTACAGGCACGCGCCACCATGCCCAGCTAATTTTTTGTATTTTTAGTAGAGACGGGGTTTGACCATGTTGACCAGGATGGTCTCGATCTCTTGACCTTGTGATCCACCCGCCTCGGCCTCCCAAAGTGCTGAGATTGCAGGCGTGAGCCACCGTGCCCGGCATTTTTCTCTTCTTATAAGTTTATTTGAAATACTGTTATGTTCAATTTTTTAAGCAGCAGGAGTGTCCATATGATGGGACCTTTTCAGTGCAGGGCCCGTGGTTCAGGGATTACAATTGTTAGTAAAAAAATCTACTAGTAGTCAGTCTATCTTGAAGCCAATCTTGATTCCACAAATTGATTGATGGGTCTTAGTCAAGGACTGACAGACACTGAGCCCTCTTGGAGAGGCTGTAAAGAAATCTTTTGTGAGCAGGCAAAGGACATGACAGGCACTTCTCAAAAGACAACATACATGCGGCCAACAATCATATGATGAAAAAAAGCTCAACATAACTGACCATTAGAGAAATGCAAACCCAAACCACGCGATGCTATCTCACACCAGTCAGCATGGCTATTACTAAAAAGTCAAAAAATAACAGAGGCTAGCCTGGGCACAGTGGCTCACGCCTGTAATCCCAGCACTTTGAGAGGCCGAAGCAGGCAGATCATCTGAGGTCTGGTGTTCAAGACCACCCTTACCAACATGGAGCACCTTGTCTTTACTAAAAATACAAAATCAGCCAGGCGTGGTGGCTCATGCCTGTAATCCCAGCTACTCAGGAGGCTGAGGCAGGAGAATCACTTGAACTCAGGAGGCAGACGTTGCAGTGAGGCAAGATTGTGCCACTGCACTCTAGCCTGGGCGACAAGAGCGAAACTCCGTCTCAAAGCAAACAAACAAAAAAAAACACGCTAGCGAGGTTGCAGAGAAAAAGGAATGCTTATACACTGTTGGTGAAAGTGTAAATTAGTTCAACCATTGTGGAAAACAGTGTGGTTATTCCTCAAAGACCTAAAAACAAATACTTTCTGACCCAGCAATCCCAATACTGGGTATATACCCAAAGGCATATAAATCGTTCTATTATAAAGATGCACACATGTGTATGTTCACTGCAGCACTATTCACAATAGCAAAAACATAGAATCAACCTAAAAGTCCATCAATACAGACAGGATAATGAAAATGTGGTACATATACACCATGGAATACTATGCAGCCATAAAAAAAAGAGATCATGTCCTTTGCAGGAACATAGATGGAATCGGAGGCCATTATCCTCAGCAAACTAACACAGGGACAGAAAACCAAATACCACATGTCCTCACTTATAAGTGGGAGCTAAGTGATGGGAACACATGGATACACAGAGGGGAACGCCACACACTGGGTCCTCTCAGAGGGTGGAGAGTGGGAGGAGGGAGAGGGTCAGGAAAACTAACTAATGAGAACTAGGCTTAATACCTGGGAGAAAAAATAATCTACACAACAAGTCCCCATGACACTTTACCTATATAACAAACCTGCACATGTACCCCTGAACCTAAAAAGTTAAAAAGAAAAAAAAGAAAACTTTGGTGGCCAAAGACAGACTTTTTTTTTTTTTTTTTTTGAGATGGAGTCTTGCTCTGTCACCCAGGCTGGAGTGCAGTGGTACGATCTCAGATCACTGTAACCTCTGCCCCTCAGATTCAAGCAATTCTTCTGCCTCAGCCTTGCAGACACCACACCCAGCTAATTTTTGTATTTTTAGTAGAGATGGCGTTTCACCATGTTGGCCAAGCTGGTCTCAAACTCCTAACCTCAGATGATCCACCCGCCTCAGCCTCTCAAAGTGCTGGGATTATAGGCGTGAGCCACCACGCCAGGCCCAAAGACAGATTTCTAATAACGATAGTAGTGATGATGCTGAAACTTAGTAAGTGCATACAGCATGTGCCAGGCACTAATCTAAGTGCTAAATGTGTTAGCTCATTTAATTCTTGCAATAATTCTATGAGGTTGAGTAACTTGCCCAGGCCACGTAAGCATGGAGGCTGATGTTAAAGCCTGCATTCCTAACCGTGATGGCCTGCTGCCTGACAGTGCAGGACTGTCCCTGGGAGTCCTGGCTGATTTGTGTAAAAAATCAGGAAGAAGAAAATAAGATGTGACAACCTCAATCCTTACTCCCTAAAAATCTGAAGTTAAGGAAGGTCAAATGTGATGACAAGGAAGCTGTACTGGCAGGAGAGGCTATCACGGGCTCCGAAAAGGAACCTCCCTAGAAAGACAAGGGAATCTGGGCTAGTGACTTCAGCTTCATACTAGGGTTCAAGGATTCATAAGGGAGGTATGGGTTTTGCTCAGGTCCTGACAACACACACAAGTGAACTGAGAACACTCCTACAACCCTGGAGCCCAAGTGTGGAGCACCTCGTGGTGACGGCCAAGACAGCGTCAGCAAAGGCATCACTGAATTCTGGGAAGACTGTCAGTGAGACAACACGAACAGCAGAGGCTGGGCGGACTCCAGTTCTCTCTGCCTGGCCACTGGGAGCAGGAATGGCTTCTATCTGTTGAACTGAGCCTCAAAGTTTTGGACAATTTGCAGTCTACTGACCTGAAGTGAGTCTTGTACTTTCAGCAAATGAGGCCAGGCAGAACCTTGGGGGATTAAAAGGAAAATCAAGATGAGACACACCTGTACGTCAAGCCAGAGGATGGGGCACACTGCTACCTTCAGAATCAGAGTCTATGCTCGAGCATACGCTGCAAAGCTAGAAACAGGGACAGAATATGTAGCTTCACCTAGTGGTTCCCAAACGCATATCAAAAACACAGGGGCTCCGACCTCCAGACCTCCTGAATGCAAACTCCTGAAGGCACTGAGGAACCTACTATTGTTTCGTGATTCAGATGTGCAGCTAGTCGTGGGCTCTATTGCTCCTTGACTGCTTTCTAATTTTAAAGCTGATAAAACCTTTTCTAAGATCCCACAAGTTAGGGAAGAGCTGAGACCAAAATCTGTATCTTGTGATGACCAGGCCAGGACAGAGGAGGCAGGGTTGGGGGTAGTACTGCCACCAAGAACTCCCTCTGCAAGTCAGATGCCCTTGCCTCCGGCACAGGCAGAGCAGAAGGGTCTCCCAACACGAATCATATTCCTACTCAGTTTATGTTCCACCAAGAATCCCCTCTGCAAGTCAGACGCCCTCGCCTCCGCTGCAGGCAGAGCAGAAGGGTCTCCCAACACGAATCATATTCCTACACAGTTTATGTTCCCCACTTTTTAGCAGCAATTCCATAAACGAGCAGCTGTCTTGTTTAGGCAACAAACAACACGATCACTATTGTATGTACGTTTATTACATGCTTATCACAGAAGAAAAAGTCCTTTGCCTTATTTTAGGGCTTCCATGTAAAACCTAGTTAAAATATAAAAGTCAATTAGAGAAAAATTCTGCTTAGGCAGTGAAAATAGATAGCAACTTATAAGCTGTATCCTTAAACCTAATCACAGATACAGAATTAGGTAAAGATAAAATGATAAGTCCACTTATTGGCAAGAAACAGGTTAGACCACTTAAGCAGCACGTTTCTACCACTTACAAATACATAGGCAGGTCCAAAAACACCATTCAATTGACAGCACTTATTTTCCAACTTAGGTAACTGTCCAAAATCAGTGTAGATGAGTGAAAAACTAGGCAAAAATAGCAAAAAGTGTAGTTTCATTTAGCAAAGGCTCAAGACAGCACGTAGAGAAACTCACGGAAGGTGAGATTCCTTCACCCTGCGGCGAGGCGAGCAGCAGTTACTGCCCTGCACTAACACGGGTCTGCGCACCCACAGTGAGCAATGCTGTTGGCAACACAGCCTGGGACACCTCCTCCCTCATTAGACCTGCCAGCTCATTCACAGACATCTACCAGGAACACAATGAAAAAAATATGTCAAATGTGAGTTCTCCCTCATAAGCAATAAAATCACAGAATCAGCTGAGATTTGAAATTTAGCGTAAGCTAGGACAATTTCCTGCTTTTAATATTTTAGATTTGACAAACGTTTCCACATATAGTTAGAGAGGCTTATAGAGTAATTTCAAATATCAAACAGAGAAGCTGTTAATTCGTGGACTTTATGACCAGTTAATTCTTCAAATGTTTAGACTTCAGAGCTGCTAATAACACTGAACTCAATACCATGTTTGTTGAGTCTGTCAATCAACTTTGTTTTGGAGAAAGCTGCTCCAGGTGTGAAGACCCCGCCCCTGTAAAACAATAACAAGAGAAAACAGTGCACACAGCTCCTCTCCAGTCTTCTCCTATTTGATCGGCCTCACTATCAAATTGCTACAGAATTCATGAAAACCCAAGTCTTCACGCTAATCATGGCTACCTTTGATTCCATTCCTAAAATCAGCCCAATCAATATGAGTCAGGAGGAACTAGCACCACAGCTGACGCTGTCCAGATGGGTTCCGTTCCTGGCAATGCTGTTTCCATTCTATGTGTGTGTTCAAGGGGCACACTAGGTGTCATCACCCTGAAGAACTGCTGCTGCTTCTAAAGACAGTCCTCAGACTCAGGGGGATTAAAGAAAGACCTGAATGGAATAAACTTAGGTAATCAATTATTATTAAAGTCTAAATAGAACTTAAATTGGATGAACAATAAGTTGTTAAAAATGTAATAGCTAACATTCATAAATTCTAAATATTTTCAAAGGGGACGTAAGTATCTAAAAAATTTAATTAGGTTTCACTATATACAACTTCTTTTATTATTAATTCTGTTTTAGGTCATGCCTGATTTACTTCTCAGCAGCAGGCCTATGCTCATTTGAAAAGCTGGCCTAGTTTTAGGGTGACAGCTAAATGCTCCAGTAAGACAGTAGGTCTGATAATCACCTAGCCAGGATCCCGTGATTCCATTTATGCCGGTGTCAATCAGGGATGCCACTGCCAGCGGGGTATAGTCCAGCACTGATTGGAGGCTCCTAGTAATATGATCTAACAACAGGGGCCCTTTTTGACTGGCTGACTCTGGACTTGAGCTATTTTTATCAAGAGCTAAAGTTAACTTACAGCTCTCAAACTTTTCTGTCTCCTCTCATTTACCTCCTCAGTTGTTCCCCTGACCAGCTCTGGGCTGGTAAGAAGCTCTCCTTCTCACAGTTTTAATTTAACTATATTTTGGATCAAAAGAACTGAACTATAAATGCTTATGTGCAGACCCAAAGCCTGAAAATCAAATCAAAATAAGCTAAAATATAACGCAAATAAAAAAGGTATCTTCTAATTAAAAGAAAAACTCACGCCTTAGGCAGATCAGAAGCATCGTTTAGAAGAGTCATGGCTGCCTGAACCATGGCTATGGAGGTACCCACATAGCCCGCCTCTGCAGAAACAGTTGACCAAGGAAAAAGAAAGCATTCATGAAGTATCCGTTCAACAACATCAAACATCAAATGGTAGATTTTATATCTAACTCTAGGTGTACAGATTTTTTTTCAATAGACACTCTGGTCATTTAACAAAAATAACATTTCTAAAGTATTTATTAAGTGTTAGGAACTGTACTAAGTGCTTTAAATCTATCAAACTCACTTAATTTTCCTAACAATTATATAAGGTCAATACTCTTTTTATCCCACAGAGAGAGGTTAAGTGACTTGTCCAAACTAACATGTAGCGATTCAGTCAGAATCAAACCCAGACATCTGGTTCCAGAGTTTACACTCTCACCCACTGCACTGCTTCTTGATAATAACTGATAAAAAGCCAGTGAAGCTAGGCTTTTTGTTTCTCTGCTACTCCACTGAGCCAATCCCTATCTGTATTCATACACTTCACTTAAAAACAGCAAACAAAAAAACCCTCTCAATTTTTTCTTAAAGAAAGCAACTAAACATAAGTTTTAAAAAAGTTTATAAACAAACGGAACATTAGCATTTATAATCCTGTCAAATAATGAAAATACAGTCAACTTACCTTCAAAAGCCAGGTGGGAATTTGAAAAAAGGGCAAGATGGAAACATACTGTCATCTGGCTTGATTAAAATCCCCCGTGGGCCAGGCATGGCACTTCATGCCTGTAATCCCAACACTTCAGAAGGCTGAGTCAGGAGGACTGCTTGAGCGCAGCCTAAGCAACATAGTGAGACCCCCGTCTCAATAAAAAATAAGAACCTGCGACCTATCAGGGATGACAGTAATTATACTATAATTCACAAGTGGACCTGTCTGTCTCTGCACAGTTCTCTAAAACTTATAGCACACATTCTTGAACGTTTTTGGGCAACATTCTTATTTTTAACAACCTATCAGAAGCCATTCCCGTCCCTTGAAAAGTGCATGTGTACATACATTTTCCAACAATGT
Source organism: Aotus nancymaae (assembly GCF_030222135.1). Lineage (NCBI taxonomy): Eukaryota > Metazoa > Chordata > Mammalia > Primates > Aotidae > Aotus > Aotus nancymaae. The sequence goes on along the minus strand of NW_026988445.1, from coordinate 30,810,842 downwards.
CAGGGTATTCAGAGACTCTGGCTTGGCATGGTGGCTCACACCTGTAATCCCAGCACTTTGGGAGGCTGAGGCAGGTGGATCATGAGGTCAGGAGTTCAAGACCAGACTGGCCAACATGGTGAAACTCCATCACTACTAAAAAATACAAAAATTGGCCAGGCGTGGTGGCTCACGCCTGTAATCCCAGCACTTTGGGAGGCCGAGGTGGGTGGATCACCTGAGGTCAGGAGTTCAAGACCAGCCTGGCCACCATGGTGAAACCCCATCTTTAAAAAAAAAAAAAATACAAAAATTAGCTGAGCATGGTGGCTGGTGCCTGAAATCCCAGCTACTTGGGAGGCTGAGGTAAGAGAATTGCTTGAACCAGGACCAGGGAGGCAGAGGTTGCAGTGAGCCAAGATCACGCCACTGCACTCCAGCCTGGGCTACAGAGCGAGACTCCATCTAAAAACAGAGGAAATCCTAGACCACAGATTTGCCTGATGTTATAATTATACTACTTGCATATGAGGCTCAAACAGGTTCATATCAACCAATCCCTTTTCTTATTAACACTAATTAAAATTTGCCATTCTGAATTACTGAATCATATTAAAAAAAAAGCCAGAGGGAAGGATGCACTAATAAAATTGGATTATATCAATAATTTCAGTCTTCGACAGAATAATTTTAAATTTGTATAAATGTATTTCTAAAACAATTAAGCTTTAAAAAGAATATATTGTAATGGCATTCTACTTTATAGCTTAAGAGTATAAAACTCCCAAAGCATTCTTTTTTTTTTTTCTTTTTTCTCAGCATTCTAAGTGATATGTGAAATACCTGGTCCTTTCAGCTGAGTACAGATTTTGATATTTGGTTTGTTCTTATCAGTACCAATGCCTTGACTGTATCCTTGACCAAAGAATGTCAACGTAAATGATGCGGCGTCCAACTGTGAAAGAAAGCAAAGGGTGCATTGAATAAATACGTCATTTCCTCCTGGAACATAGTGAAACCGACTATTCTATTCCAAATGAGACATTTTCAATGAACAAAAACATTATTTTATCTGCCAGAATATCCTGTCATAATTTAAGCATGGAGCAATAATCTAATTTACATAAAGAACTTAAAAGAGTGCCTGAAACACAGTGCCCTGTCAAGTCTTCGATGGTACTGTCACTGCACTGAAGAAAAGCAAAAACAAAAGAAAAATATTATTTTAGTGATCTGAACACAAAAGAAAGGATTACCTGTTTTTGTGTTGGGCCTTGTTTCGAAAAATAGCCAAAGGAGAAGAACCACGGGAACTAAAGGAAAAACAAAAACAAAAACACCTTCAGTGATTTTTAAAAAACGCATGGAAAATACTTCTAAAGATCTAATTTCATAAAATCTTACTTACTTTTACGAGAAGTTGCCTTCCAATTCCAAACCTTACGAAGAATAAAAAGAAAAGTCCTGCAAACATCAGCTTAATAACAGAAGCGATGCCTCCCACAGTTACATAAGCAGCATATTGAACCTAGATTCAGAATACAAAGTTAGAACATTACTCCCTACATTTCAGACCAAGTAATACAAGAATGTTAGCTACCTGTACCTTTCTCTTCCATCACAAATATGGAACAAAAGCAGTTTCCCCTTTACAAATGCATCATGTTCTGAAACCTTGTTCAGAAACCAGGCATTGGGAGCCAAGTTTTGTTTTGTTTGTCAGACCCGGTGAACAGGAAGTACGGTAGCCTACTTTTTTTAATTTGGTACCCTACTTTTTAAAGAAATTGTTTATAAATGGTAATTACCTTCCCCTACTTGGACATAAAAGTCTATGTCACCCATAATATATCTGAGTTTAGCAGTCACACACTACAGAATGCAGACTCCACTCACAACCCCTTCTATGAGAAAACGCCCTCCACCTTTTAACTTGAAATACAGTTTCCTCTTGAAGTCTCGGCAACGAAAGCAATTACTTTCCTCACCAAAAGAAGCAGGACGGCACTCCAGACATGGCAAGGAGAGAAGGGACACAGAAGGTTCCAGACATCTTCACAAGCAAGAGTTTCTAGCAACTGAAACACTAAACAGGGATTTTGGGGTGCTTATGACACCAGGATTTCCTGTATAGTGTTACATTAAAAAGTTATTCAGCAGCCAAGTCTGAATCACAGGGCAAGGCTATAAAATACAAAATGTTCTACCCTAATGATTCTGTATATTTCCAGAGCATGAAACATATTATTTAGCTCTTCCTTTTTCTGCCTTATAAACAAAAATATCCTACATTGAACAGATAGGGAAACTGTAACAAACAAAGAATATTCTTTATTGATAAATAAACCATATATACTTACTGGTGATTCCTCTAAATTTTCATACAAGTAACGTTGAGTTCTCCTTACAACAGACACATCAGATCCCATAAAAGGAATGGAATAACTTTTGAGTTCCCGACAATAAGAAATTGGCCACCTGCAAGACAGATCTATGAATATTTTGTATTTCCTGCAATTATGGTGACCACAACTTTAGCTGGCAAATGTCTGAATAAGCAAATCAGTGGCAGGTTATGGTGGCTCATGCCTGTAATCCCAGCACTTTGGGAGGCCAAGGCAGGAGGATCACTTACGGCCAGGAGTTTGAGACCAGCCTGGGCAACAAAGAGAGACTCTGTCTCAAATGAAAAAAAAAAAAGAATGCTAACTTTAACAGCCCACCCCTAAATTCAAATCTCTATAAAGTTCTCACATATGTCCTGCAGTGTAAAACTAAACTAAATTTTTAAAAGAGAAAAAAGTTATCACATAAAATTTAGTTGACAGTTAATTTCTATATTGATAGTGAAAAGTCATCATAAAATTCACTTATTTCCTAGGATTCAAATTATATATGAGGTACTTAAGCTTATGATAATGTATTAATTATATCTTATTTATCTTTGAAAACAATTCTGAACTTACTACAAAATAGCTTCCAAGCTTTTCTTAGTAACGTACTTTATTAATAGCCAACCAAACGATATACTTAGATTAGACATATTAAAAAATGGATTTTAAGTTAATATACCTTCTCTTCAATTTTGGACCAATGAGTGGGACAGGTTTCAGATTTGATGCATTTCGTAGTTTTTTCAGACTACTCTGATCTCCAAAACCATAAACTGCTGACTTCCAGGTACCATCATGAATGCTCAACCCCTAATAAAATATTTCAAGAGTTAAACAAACATGTCTTAAGGGGTAGTTACTAAAATGTGAAGCCAAATATAATTGTTACAAACAACATTTCACTCTATTTGGACAAGACATAATCCCTTATTTAATCATCTTGAGGTGAATTTTCATGACCAGCTAGGCAGTAGTAACACTGATTAGCTTGATCATATTCAATATTTATACCAAGAGAAGCCCTTTCTTCTCCTCTCCTAAAATTCTTTATACTCTGTAATAAGTTATTTAGTTTTACTTCATCAATTTTACTCACCCAATTGACCATATTCCTTCAAGATCAGCCACTCTAATCCTTTTTTTTTCTGCCCCATAAGATCTGCAGGAATAGCCACCCTAATCCTGTCCTACACAAATTCCTCATCATTTCAAGATATGTCCACGTGCACATTTATGCATACACTGTGCACTGCCCATCTCTCCATCCTGTTACACCTGGTTCCCCATCTACCTCCAACACCTCTTCTTCTAGTCCCAAGCTATAGATCTGTCTTCCTACAGAAGTCTTGGTAAAATAATTTTTAAAAAAATTTAAAGTTCACTAATACAGTTTATGTTTTCTTTCCTTGATCCCTTGATTTCTTTTTGGTATCACAGCCAGTACACAGTCCTTAGTATTTGCTCGATCATACCCAGATTCTCATTTACTCACTTATTTTTTATCCTTTCATGAGACTTTGAGCTCTCAGGCTTTCTATTCTCCCAATACTCTCTACAGCTTCCCCTGAGAAACGAGTGGCTGAGAGGAGAGCCCAGGAGAGGACATGACCTCTGAACCTACTGCCACAGCGCTGACCTTTTTTTTTTTTTTTTTTTTTTGAGACAAAGTCTCGCTCTTGTCTGTCGCCCAGGCTGCAGTGCAATGGCACCACCTCGGCTCACTGCAACCTCTGCCTCCCAGGTTCAAGTGATTCTCCTGCCTCAGCCTCCCAAGTAGCTGGGATTACAGGCAACTGCCACCAAGCTCGGCTAATTTTTGTATTTTTAGTAGAAATGGGGTTTAACCATGTCGGCCAGGCTGGTCTTGAACTCCTGACCTCCGGCGATCCACCCGCCTCAGTCTCTCAAAGTACTGGGATTACAGGCCTGAGCCACCGCGCCTGGCCTAGCACTGATCTTTCTTTAACTAACTTCTAGGTGGGCCTTTTTTCTTTCATGAATATTTAAACTTCATTTATTATTTTGATTGTACATAATTGTATTATATCCTTCCCTCTATGTTGTTTACAATATTTACGTGAACAGAGTAATTTAGAAAGATTCAAAACTAATTCTGTCACAAGATTTTCAAGGAGGGATATCCATGGGGCAGATATGAAGGAATCTTTCATTATTAATAAACTAATAAGAGAAAAAATAAAACTATCCAAAGAGTCAGGTTTTCCTATCTTAGCTTTGATGATACTGAAAAGCAGAGATACCAAATCTAACTTTCATTTTGGTAGATTTATTTCTTCAATTTTATTAAAACTATAACAGAAATAAAAGTTGTAAAGGTTCAATTTGTTAATCTACTCAATCTGAGTAGCGTTTAACCACCTAAGCATTCATCCCTAAACAACACGGTTTGTTTTGCCTGTTTCTAAACTTTACGGAAATGCAATCAAACATGATTTATTATTTAGCATTTGGCTTCTAATGCTCAAAATTATGACGTTAGGATTTACCATGTGTTGTAAATAACTCCTATGCTGCAGCTAGCCTTTTGAATTTCTTAACCATGTCTTTTGAGAAACATTCTCAATTTTAAATGTACACAAATATAACACTTTTTCATTATATTTAATGACTCTTTGTCTTTTTGTAGAAGTCATTACCAACAGTGAGGGCATCCAGAATCCATCTAAACTTGATTTTTGTACAGGGTGCAAAAGTATGAATCCAATTTCATTTTTTCTCCATGTAGATACTCAATTGTACCAGCATCATCTACTGAAAAGCCCCCTTGCTATTTCTGCCATCTTGAAGCCTTTGGAGGCCTGCTGGGAGGAGTTCTAAAAGACAAATATGTCTGGAAAGCTGTGGTCCAAGGCTATTTTTGCTATCAGTGGGGTCTCCAGAACCAAAGAGAGGACACAGCTCTTCTTAAAACCGAAGGTATGTATGGCTGAGATAAAATAAGATTTGATTTGGGCAGGAGATGTGCTTATGTGTACCAAGAATAATACTGACTCTTAGCAGCAAACCAAACAAAACCAGAGTAATGTGGGGAAAGGTAACGTGTGCCCACAGAAACAGTGGCACAATTTGTGCCTAATTCCAAAGCAACCTTCCCACTGAGGCCACTAGACACAGAAGCCCTGTGATGCTGTATTCCACAAGGATTGTAACTAATGAAAAGTAAATAAATGCAAATAAAAGTGGGTTTGTAAAAAGAAAATAAAAATGATAGGAAAAGCCCTTAACCATAAATCAAGGGTTTACATTGACTTAGTAACAGGTCTTGATACCCAAGTGTGTCTTTCTGCCTTATTTTCTTTCAGGAATATCTTGCCTATTCTCAGTCCTTTGAGTTTCCATATACATTTTAGAAACAGCTTGTCAAGATGTATACCAAAGCAAAACAAAACAAAAAAAAAACTTGTCTGTGATATTTTGATGGGAATTGTATGAGATTATCAACAACTTTGAAGAAAATTTACAACTACAAAATGGATTCATATTTTAATCCATGAATATGGTGGATCCTTCCATTTCTATCTTCTTTCTGGTCCCTCAATAAAGGTTTAGTTTTCTTCACAGAAATCTTGTACACTTTCTATTACTCATTCTTAGGTACTTGATTTACTTAATGCTATCTTAAATGGTCTTTTTTACCTTCTAACTGTAGCGGGCATACAGAAATACAGCTGATTTTTATATTAATTTTATATACAGGAAAAATAAAAACTATTGTGGAAATAAATGAAACAGGATAGAAAAATCAACAAAACCAAAAGTTGGTTCTTTGAAGAGGTCAACAAAACTGATAAATTTTAGCTAGACAGACCAAAAAAAACAGAGAAAGAAAATCCAAACTACTAAAATCAGGAATAAAAGAGGGGACATTACCAACCTTACAGAAATAAAAAGGAGTATAAAGGAATACTATGAACAAGTGTATGCAACAAATTAGATAACCTAGGTGAAATGGACACATTCCTAGAAAGACACTGTCATGAGGTGAATTGTATCCCCACCCAAAATCAGAACTTGGTATGTTGAAGTCCTGACCCCCAGCACCTCAGAATGTGACCTTGTTCGGAAATGAGTTTTTCCAGCAATTCACAAAACTCTTCTATTAATTCTAATGTTATCTGTAGATTCTTTTTATTTTCTACATTCACAGTTTATATCTATAGAAAATAGTTTTGTTTCTTCCTTTCTAATCTATTTACAGTTCATTTCTGTTTTTCTGTCTTACTCCTCTGGCTAGGATCTGGCTGAAGTAATGAGAGTGGGCATCTGTGTCTTATTCCTGATGCCAGAGCAAAAAACATTTTAATGTTAAACACTGGGTGTCACATTTCTTACAGTTTTGGTTTTAAAGAGATGGGTCTCTTGTTCTGATACCCAGGCTAGAATATAGTGATGTGATCATAGCTTACTGCAGCCTCGAACTCCTGGGCTCAAGCTATCCCTGCCTCACCCTCCAAGTAGCTGAGACTACTGGTGCACACCACCACACCCAGGTTGCTACAGCTTTTTTTTAAAAAAGAATCTTCCCTTCTTTTGTTAGTTTGCTGTAAAATTTAATCATGAATAGATATATTTTATCAATAGCCTTTGCTGTATCTACTGACATGATCATATAATTTTCTAACTTTAGCCTGATAATGAGGTGAATGAATCATAGAGATTATAGTGTTAAACCTTGCATTCCTGCTCTAAAACCAATTTAGTCAAAAAATACTATTCTGTGTATATAGCACTAGTTTAAATTTACTAAATTTTGTTTAGGATTTTTACATCTATGATCCTATGAGACTAGACCAAACTTTTCCATTACAGAATTGTTCTTGCAAGGTTTTGAAATCAAAGCTATGCTAGCCTTGTCCATTGAATTCACTCAACAATTACTGAGATGCTATTATGCAACCAGCACTGTTCTAGGTGTTCAGTGAATTCAATAGAGAAAGATCCCTCCTTTTGCGGTGCTCACATTTAAGAGCGATAAAGCCAACAGAAAACATAACATATAGAATTTAGAAGGTGGGAAGTACATAGCAAAAAAGAAGGCAGCAGCTAAAATGAACTGGTAGTGCTAGGCAAGGGAGCTGGTTTGCAATTTTAAACAGGATGGTCAGGGTAAGCTTCAATTAGGAAAGTGACATTTCAGAAAAGACTTGAAGGCGGTGAGGGAGTGAGTCATGCAAATATCTGGGAGAACTGTTTGCAAAGGAAACAGCCAGTAAAAAAGCCCTAAGGCAGAAGTGTGCAGGGGTGTTCAAGGAGCGGAGCAGAAGTCAGTGTCAATGGAGAACACACATGGGCAAAATGCCGGACAGAAGGCTGGAGAGGTAACTGGGGCCAGATCACTACAACCATTCGCACTAAGGTAAGGACTCTGGCTTTCTTTCTGCATGCAACAAGGAGCCACTAAAAATTCTGAGCTGAGGAGTGCCATGGTCTAGGTTATGTCTGAAAAGGATCACAGCGACTGTTATGTTGAGCACAGACTGTACAACAGGTGGTAGCAAGAATAGGGTGGTAACAAGGGAAGTGGTAAAAATGATCAGATTCTGACATATTTTAGGGTAGTGTCAACAAATTTCCTGACAGGTTGCCCAGGTCTGGCACTAGACTATTGTTCTGCAGCTACTCCTTATCCTTCTTCTCTTAAGCCTTTTTATTTATACTTAAAAAATTGTACCCAGGAGTGGTGGTGTGCACCTGTAATCTCAGCTACTCAGGACACTGAGGCAGGAGAACTGCTTGAACTCGGGATGCAGAGGTTGCAGTGAGCCAAGATCATGCCACTGCACTCCTACCTGGGCAACAGAGCGAGACCCCATCTCAAAAAAAACAATTGATTCATAGACTGATTCTGATTACTCTTGTGAAAGGAAAATATCTTGGGCCCCCAAAATCACTAGGAAAACTCTAGCTAGAAACTGCTTAGGGCAAACCTGCCTCCCATTGTATTCAAAGTCACCCCTCTGCTCACTGAGATAGATGCATATCTAATTGCCTCCTTTGGAAAGGCTAATCTGAAACTCAAAAGAATGTAATATTGTGCATCACCTGTCTGTGACCTGGAAGCTCCCTCCCCACTTGGAGTCTTCCTGCCTTTGCTTCAAGTTGTCCCGCTTTTCCAGATTGAACCAATGTACTTCTTATATATACTGATTAATGTCTCATGTTTCCCTAAAACTTATAAAACCAAGCTGTGCGCCCCTACCACCTCGAGCACATGTCATCAGGACTTCCTAAGGCTGTGTCACAGGAATGGTGCATCCTCAACCTTGGCAAAATAAACTTTTTTTTTTTTTGAGACGGAGTCTCGCTCTGCCACCCAGCCTAGAGTGCAGTGGCGCAATCTCAGCTCACTGCAGCCTCCACCTCCCGGGTTCAAGCGATTCTCCTGCCTCAGCCTCTGGAGTAGCTGAGATTACAGGCACTTGCCACCATGCCTGGCTAATTTTTTGTATTTTTAGTAGAGATGGGGTTTCATCATGTTGGCCAGGCTGGTCTCAAACTCCTGACCTCAAGTGATCCACCTGCCTTGGCCTTTGAAAGTGCTAGGATTAAAGGCGTGAGCCACCAAGCCCAGCCTAACTTTCTCAATTAACTGAAACTTGTCTCAGGTTTTCCGGGTTCATACTCTATTACCCCAGGTCACATCAGCTGGCTTAAGCACGAGCAAAATGACTAATCTTCTCTATCGTTTGACATGTAACTCTGGTAGCTCTTCCCAAGAAATCATGAACCTTTATGACAAAGAATATTTGGAGCTGCCAGTACCTTTCTTGCTCAGTCCAGAGCCTACATAAAAGTAGAAGAAACAAAAGGGATAAAAACAGAGAAATGAGGGGAAAAGAACGAGTTCAGACAGTATCATTTGAACATCTAGATCCAGCCACATTATTTACTTGCAGACATTTGGTTACATGAATCAATAGATTCTTTTTTGTTTTGCTGGTTTAAACTGGGTTGAGTTGGGTTTCTAACACATGCTACCAAGGGTCCTAAGCGTGCTTTTCTCATTCTTGTTTCTGAATGTAACAGTAGTATATCACCTGTCTGTGACCTGGAAGCTCCCTCCCCGCTTGGAGTCTTCCTGCCTTTGCTTCAAGTTGCCCCGCTTTTCCAGATTGAACCAATGTACTTCTTACAAAATAAAATAAATTATATTTTAAGTCAAAGTAATTTTGTTAATTTAGTATCTTTTTAAAAATTAAACATGGTGACTTTCACACATTAAAAATTATAAATACATTTAAAAAATTAGTCTAAATATGTTTTAAGACACATGGATCATTTCCAAAATATTTTTAATATTAACTTGAAACAACACAAGACAAACAGAAAAACCAACCTCAGGCCCTGAATGTATAGTCAGGAAACTTTCCACAGCAGTCAAAGTACCTAGAGAGTAGGAGAACAGTAAAAAGTAAAATAAAATGCAAAGTATTTAGGACAAGTAATAACAAACAATGCCTATTCAACTCAGGGACTGCCTTTTCTAAGCCTACAGCTCACACAGAAAATCTGTATAGATAACAGTTTTATTCTGTTTTTGTACACAGATTTAAGAAGTAGTTCTGACCAGGTAAACAATCAGAAAGAGTAGTCTAGCATAAACTCTATCTGCTAGCACTGACAAAATCTTCTCTAGTATTTAAAACCTAACGACATTAAGAATCTCCCCCAATAAGGCAACAATTGCACTCACTCAATTTCTGGAAGGTGCTTTAGGACACAGTTACCAAACAGATCTACAGGGCTGGGCATGGTGGCTCATGCCTGTAATCCCAACATTATGGGAAGCCAAGGCAGGAGGGTCGCCTGAGGCCAGGAGTTCAAGACCAGCCTGGGCAACACAGCAAGACTCCACCTCTACAGTTTTTTTTTTATTAGCCAGCTGTAGTGGCATGCATCTGTAGTCCTAGCTACTAGGGAGGCTGGGGTAAGAGAACGGCTTGAGCTCAGGAGTTCAAGGCTGCAGTGAGCTGTGACCACACCTCTGCACTACAGCCTGGGTGACAGTACAAGACCTTGTCTCAGTAAATAAATAAATAAATAAATAAATAAGAACAATTCATGGGAATTATTCTGTTTTAAAATATGATAGCTTTCAAACGGCTTATTAACAGTGGCTTAAAATGAATGTTCACAAAAAACTATCAAAACACCCTTTGTGATAGCTTTTAAAACAAGACTATTAAAATGAGGTAAGTATAAAATAAAAATTGAAAACCAAGCCAAGAAAAAGGAGAAATCAAGTATATTAACCATGAAGACTAATATAAAGGCATAGCGGTTAAGTATTTAACTACTGAGTTTCTCAAGAATAATAAGGCAAAAGAAAAAAATGATGGGCTAATTCTCAAAATCTGATAAATGAAATATATTCATTCCCTAAGTGACAATGTTTTAATTCTTTTTCGAGACAGAGTCTCGCTCTGTCACCCAGGCTGGAGTGCAATGGTGTGATCTTGGCTCACTGCAACCTCCACCTCCAGGTTCAAGCGATTCTCCTGCCTCAGTCTCTGGTGTAGCTGAGATTACAGGCATGCGCCATCACACCAGGCTAATTTTTTTTTTTTTTTGGTATTTTTAGTACAGATGGGATTTCACCATGTTGGCTAGGCTGGTCTTGAACTCCTGACTTCGTGAACCACCTCCCAAGTGGGTTCACCTCCCAAGGCCGACTTCTCGGCCTCCCAAAGTGCTGGGACTATAGGTGTGAGCCACTGCGCCCAGCTGACAATGTTTTAATTCTAAGAGAAAATTAAAACATGGGACTTACAAGGTTGACACCAAGCAAAATAACAACCACATCATCAACAAAGCTGTTTCAGCAGAGGGGGACTATAGCCACATAAATGTCATTAGTCTGACCAAAGACAAAAATAAAAAACACATCATTAAAGTATAACTCACTGGAGATGATTCTGATGGTTACTAAAAGAATGTGGCCTGGGTATGCGGCTCTGTGATCTAACCCTATCCACAGGAAGAACACAAAACCCCTAAAGCAGTAACTTAATAAATGGGGACCACCTGCACCAAAAGTCGGCTGCACTACTTGTTAAGATGTTGACTTCTAGGTTTCAGCATCTGAAAAAAAAATTTTTAAACAAACCCTAAACTAATAATTCTCCCTTAAGAAGGAAAAAAGTCTTATTCAAAATAAAAACAGAGCAACCTCAGGAAACAGGATTATCATGAAAAAAACCTGTAAACTTCACAGACTTCAAAGAATTATTTTAATAAATGGGGACATATTAGGTCTAAAGACTGGAACACTGAATATTTTGAATTTCACATTTCAACTGAATTTCATATTTCAATTCACATTTCACTTTTTAATTGGAGTGGTTCTAGTGTTTCACCATTAAGTACAATACTGGCTACTGCCTTCTCACATTTATTATGTAAGAAACTATTCTATTCCTAAATTCCAAAATATGTTAAATCAGTAAATGGTGTGAGTTTTGAATTTTCAAATCATTTTTTGAGATGGGCATATAGATAGCTGTTCACCTCTGATCCTATATGATTATATAACTTCCTAATGCTAAACCTTGGTCTCAATATATCATTCTTTTAAAATGCCACTGGATGAGCTGGGCATAGTAGCTCACATCTGTAATCCCAATACTCTACAAGGCCCAGGTGGGAGGATCACCTAAGGCCAGGAGTTCAAGACCAGCTTGGGCAACATAGTGAGACCCCATCTCTACAAAAATGTTATAAAATTAGCTGGGTATGGTGGTATGAGCCTGCAGTCCTAGCTATTTAGGAGGTTGTGGAGGGAGCATTGCCTGAGCCCAGGAGTTCGTTACAGTGAGCTATGACAGAACAAGATCCTGTCTCTAAAAAAAACTTTTTAAAATGGCACTAGATTTATTAAAATTTTATATAGTATTTTCTTTTTACTTCTAATTTCATGACCAAAATTTGTAGTTTGTGTGTGTGTGTGCTTATCTTTGTTGGACTTTGGTTTCATAGTTTTGCTAACTTTTTGATATATACTGAAACATTTTCCAATTTTTTAAAGTTCTAGAACATTTTATATGGCACTGGAGTTATCTGTTTCAGGTACGTTTTTTTGGTTATGTTTTGTTTTTCAAGAGATAAGGTCCCACTCTGTAACCCAGGCTAGAGCGGAAATAGCTTACTATAGCCTCAAACTCCAGGGCTCAAGTGATCCTCCTACTTCAGCCTCCCGAGGAGCTGGGAGTTATTACAGGTGCACACCACCACACCTGGCTAATTTTTTTTTATTTTTTAGAGACAAGTCTTGCTATGTTACCCAGGCTGGTCTTGAACTCTTGACCTCCAGAGATCCTGCTGCTTCAACCTCCCAAGTAGCTAAGATAATGGGTGCAAACCACCATGCCCTGCTCAGGTAATTTTCTAAACAGACACTCTTAAATATGTAAAACATTAGTAACTTCAAATGTTTTATTGGAACATTATTTTCTCTATTCTTAAATAACTGTCTCCACTTCTGTGTTCAATACTTTCTAGCTTTGATGGTTAAAAATTTAAAACCTGTTGGCTGGGCACGGTGGCTCATGCCTGTAATCCCAGCACTTTGAGAGGCCGAGGCAGGCAGATCACAACGTCAGGAGTTCAAGACCAGTGTGGCCAATATGGTAAACCCTATCTCTAATAAAAAATACAAAAATTAGCCAGGCATGATGGTACATGCCTGTAGTCCCAGCTATTCAGGAGGCTGAGGCAGAAGAATCGCTTGAACCCAGGAGGTGGAGGTTGCAGTCAATTGAGATCATGCCACTGCACTCCAGCCTGGGCAACAGAGTGAGACTCCATCTCAAAAAAAAAAAATTTTTTTAACCTTTTAATTATAATATACAAATTATACTTTAAAATGTGCTGATTCCTAAACAAAGCAAGTTTGAATTTATTAAACGGTTGCCAACATTTTTAGTTTTTTTCCAGAAATTTTACAGCTCAAACCAAACTATATAGAGAAAATAACTTCTCATTGTAAAATGCAGTATTATCCATGTCTCAACAATAGTCTCAAGAGCACTTTATTAAAAGTGTAGCTATACTAAAAACATGGGTTTTAATATTACCCAATTAAGGCTATGTTTCTTTTTTCAACTAGATTTTAGTTCACCAGTTACAAACATGAAGCCCATGTACTGTTAAATTCCATTATTGCTTATTGATCAGTAATTACCATTCATTTTATTTCTGGTATATATTACTCCCAGATCTGCCGGAATGGAGTCAAAGCCACCGCTTCCAATGATATAAACCCCTTTTTCTGCAGCTCTCTCATGATATTTCCACTGCATTAGCTCCAGAAACTACAAAATCCAGGACAAGATTTTTAATTAGAGCTATGTAGAAAGACGCGGACCAATATTATAAATAATTTATCTTTAAAAACAAAGCAATTAAACTTTGAAAATGTTAACCAGTGTGGCTCTGCAGCAAAATATTAACTGTCAAAATATTTTTTCACTTATTCAGCAAATAACAGTGCCTACCATGCACCAGGTGATATGGAAGATACGCTGATCTGACTTAATGACATTCAATTTTTGTAGAATGGCTTTTAAATGTAAAAGTATTACCTATTATAAAAAATTAAATACAATATAAAAACAAAAAAACCAAAGAAAAACTACCCCAAATAGCACTACCCAGATAAACATCATCACAGACATAGAGCTCTGCCTATGTACGGAGAATAGGAAGGAGAGGATGACAGGGCACAGGGGAATAATGTCTGTTCTGCTCTTCTGCCTGTTTTCAAATTTTATTTTTTAAAAATAGTTAAAGATTTACAGAAAAACTGAATAGTAGAGAGTTCCCAAGTACCCTGAAACCCAGTTTTCTCTATTTTTAACGTCTCATATATTAATAGTTGTTCCAGTTAATGAACTAATGCTGACATGTTATTAATTAACTGAAGTTCACAGTTCCTTCTGATTCCCTTCGTTTTTACTGAACACCTTTTTTCTGTTCCAGGATCCCAACCAGGACACCACATTACATTCAGTCATCATATCTCCATAGGCTTCTTTACACTGGGACAGTTTCTCACACTTTCCTCGTTTCTGATAATCCTGACGGTTTTGAGGAGTACTGGTCAGGCATTTTGTACAGTGCACCTCCACTGGAATTTATCTCATGTTTTTCTCATTATTACAGTGAGGTTATGAGTTTTGGAAAGAAGACCACAGGGGTACAGTGCTATTCTTATCACATCACATCGAGGCTACACAGTCACATGACTTACCAGTGTTGATACTGACTTGAACACCTGGCTGAGGTAGTGTTTGCCAGGTTTCTCCACTGTCAATTTATGCTCCCTCTCCCTGAGGGTGACACACATACACAATCACACCTATTCAAGCACATACACAGACACAAACACACACACCACACACATACATGCAGACACACACTCTCATGCACATACACAGTCACACATATACACACACTTGCTCATGCACACACACAGACACAAACACATTAACAGTCACACTAACACAGTCACACTCATGCATATACAAACACACTGATACATTTAGTCATGCACACAGCTGCTTCCACAAAAATGTGGAAAAGCTACAAAAATTATTTGGAATTCTTCCACACAGATTTGTCTCTTCTCATCCCCTGCCCATTTTTTAAATAAGTTATCTTTATTTCTATTATTGACTTGTAAAAGTTCTTATATATTCTGGTTCCTTTTTCTTTTTTGAGACAGAGTCTCACTCTGTCGTCAGGCTGGAGTGCAGTGGTGCGATCTCAGCTCACTGCAACCTCTGCCTCCTGGGTTCAAGTGATTCTCCTGCCTCAGCTTCCTGAGTAGCTGGGACTACAGGCACATGCCACCATGCCCAGCTAATCTTTTTATTTTTAGTAGAGATGGGGTTTCCCTGGGTTGGCCAGGATGGTCTCAATCTCTTGACCTCATGATCTGCTTGCCTCGGCCTCCCAAAGTGCTGGGATTACAGGCACGAGCACCGCACCCAGGCCTCTGGTTCTTTATTAGGTTTGTTGTTGTTGTTTTCAGACAGGATCTCACTCTGTTGCCCAGGCTGGAGTGCAGTGGTGCAATCTCGGCTCACTGCAACCTCCATCTCCCGGGTTCAAGTGATTCTCGTGCCTCAGCCTCCCGAGTAGCTGGAATTGCAGACATGTACCACCACATCTGGCTGATTTTTGTATTTTTAGTAGAGACAGGTTTTGCCTTGTTGGCCAGGCTGGCCTCAAACTCCTGGCTTCAAGTAATCTGCCCAGCTTGGCCTCCCAGAGTGCTGCGATTACAGGCACGAGCCACTGTGCCCGGCACCTTATTAGGTTTTGATATTAAGGCCGAGCATGGTGGCTCACGACTATAATCCCAACATTCTGGGAGGCTGAGGTGGGTGGATCGCTGCGACCAGGCGTTCGAGATAAACCCTGTCTCTACTAAAAATACAAAAATTAGCCAAGAGTGGTGGTATGTGCCTGTACTCCCAGCTACTTGGAAAGCTGAGGTGGAAGAATCGCTTGAACCCAGGTGGCAGAGGTTACAGTGAGCTAAGATTGCACCACTGCACTCCAAGCTGGGTAACAGAGTGAGACCCTGAATTGAAGAAAAAAAAAAAAGTTTTTGCTATTACTTTTATGATAGTTTATAAGAAGACCTAACAGCTTTTCACCATTTTCTATGCTCTGGGTTATTTTAAATAACATGAGAATTGTTTTACGTTTTTGTTTTGTTTTTCTGGAGACAGGGTCTCACTAGTGCCCAGGCTGGAGTGCAGTAACATGATCATAGCTCACTGCAGCCTTGACCTCCCAGGCTCAAGTGATCTTCCTATCTCAGCCTCTTGAGTAGGTGGGACCACAGGTGTGCACCACCAATACCTGGCTAATTTTTTTTTTAACCTCCTGGGCTCAAGTCATCCTCCCACCTCAGCCTCCCAAAGTGCTGAGATAACAGGTGTGTGTCACCTCATCTGGCCATTTTTTTAAAATTTATGTTTCTTCCTTCTTCTTCAATCAATTTTGGTAATTTACACTTTCCAGTATTTTACCAATTGATAAACTGCAAATACATATTAATATTATATTGGCATGCTGATGACAATCAGTACTGACCACAGAGACATTTGAGGTTACCATTTTAAAGGTTGTATTATAGCTTAACACCTGTTAAAACACAATTTCCTGTGGTCAAGCAAACCTCAACTGAAGACCTAGCTCTTCTATGTTACTGAGCAAGTTACTTAAGCTTCCTAAGCTTTAATTATCTCATCTATAAAAAATAAAGCAAAATGATAACTACTCTATAGGTATGTTTTTTAAAAGTTACATAAAACATTTAGCACAATGTTGGGCACATGATAAGCATTCAATAAATGTGAACATTTAAAATATTTAGGTTGATTTTATACTAGTGAATTTCACCTTTATTTTTCTGTAATGTTATAAAGGTACCTGATTTTTAAAAGGGAATTCAAAATGAAAAAACGTTACAAAAGTGAGATTCTAAGAATTATATATAGTCGGTTATTTTAATTAATTCAGTTTAAAGTATGAAGTAGCTATAAAAAGCATGGACCAAAAATAAATGATGTTGTAAAGAATAAAATTCAAGAAAGCCGAAGCGAAGACCTTACCATCAGTGCTCTCCTTTGAGCTATCAAGGCAATACCATCCAAATACCATCTCTAAACACTAGAAAGGAGTTGCCGGCTTCTAAATACGTCTGCAAAATTGCACTAAATATTTTTTTTCCTTTTCATCTTACATACCTGAGGTTCTCCACTGATGTCGATACAACTGGCTCCATTTTCTACACATGCTTTTATTACGGGTTCTCCATAAAATCGATACTAGGGAAATAAAAAGAACAAACAGGTTATTCTTGACAAGTTTAAATGAATAAAATGCCATCTAATCCTGGAAGTGAACAGTCCTAGTTATCAAGAAATCAAATGTTAATAAAATAGCCTAAAGATAAATTGAGAAAATGACCAGGCGAGGTGGCTCATGTCTGTAATCCCAGGCGGGCAGTATTAAGTGCACCCTGCCCCCGTGGCTCCCTTGTGAATACCTTTTAGTTTGTAATTAGTGGTAGGCAGGTAACAGCTGCCTATTTGGAATATTTATGAGTTATGAGTGAATGCAGGACACCTGTTTATTCATAACGGTCACCTGTTAAGAGAGAATAAGTATGTGGCTGAGAATCTGCTCAGGGCCTTCAGCCTGGAGTGCTGTCAGCCCCTGAGGCTCTCAGCTGGGGAAGCTGCTCCCCACAGATAGATCCACTTTGCTCTTCTGTGTGTCTGCCTCTCATTGCCTTCAGTGCTGCCTGGATGGGGTTTCCCTGGCCAAGCTGGTACTCAGTAAGTGGTGCCCAAGTGTGGGGACTCGAACCCAGGACGAAGAGTTGCCTGAGCAAAGGAGAGACGAGAGGCTAAGCTGAAAGTATCCCGAGTACTCTTGGAAAAAATCCCCGGGGTAAGCTGGGGAGCTTGGAAGGGACCCAGGAAATTTTGAAAGACTCTCCCAGGTGAGTTAGGGAGAACCCAGAAGTAGACCAAGAACTGTTGAAAAAATTTCCCAGCGTGAACTGGGCGGGCTCAGCATTATTAGGGCAACATTGGACAAGGATCAAGCAAGTGAGAGGCTTGTTCTGGTTTCCAACAGCTGCTTAAAAGAGGGGGAACTGAAGCTGGTGCCGAGTTTAACACAGTCTTTTGATGTGGCTGAAGAATTTTTCATGTGGTTTCCTGAGCAGGGAGCACTGACCATGGAGGAATGGGCAACAGTGGGTACTACTTTAAGGAAGGTACAATGAGGAGGAGTAAAGGATGTTTCTATTCCGGTGCGGTCTGTTTGGGCTTTGGTGCCATCTGCCCTGGAGCTGTTTCAGACAGACGATGAGGACAAGGATTCAGAAGATTCTGGAGAGGAGAAGGAGTGTGATGAAGTATGTAGAGAAATTACAGAGCAAAAGGATGAGAAGTCAAATGAGGAAAGGGTGTGCCCCTTGGGGTTATTTTACCCCAAAATTTCTGAAATTGGCCAATAGTCCACCTGCTTTGGAATCTCCTGGGTCACATGCTGGTTACTCAGCCCCACTCCAGACCCCCAGAATCAGGCTTTCTGAGGTAGACTCCAGTTGCATTTTAAATAATCCTCACAGGTGATTCTTGTGTACTTCAAAGATGGAGAATCACTGCCCTGGACATTCTCCCAGGAAATCTCACCTACTCTCCCAACTTCAATAAAATCTGAGCTGGCGACTTCCAAACTCTATGTCTAGAGTTGCTCACTAATAAGGTTTCCCTATCTGTGGTTTTTGTTAGAAAGGTCAGGAGCAGGGACAGCACAGGACATGCGGCATGAGTCACACATAAAACTAATTTCACTTTGCCTACATTTTCCTTTTATTTACTCTTCACCCTGATTTTCTCACTTACAAACACATATACAAACAATGTATTATCTGTATTTCTGTCTTAATGCAAAGTATCTAGCAGATACCTCAATTTCAACAAGTCTAAAACTGAATTCATCATCTCTCTGCAAACCTATTTCTCCTCCTCCTCTACTTCCTAGCATATGCTTCAACATGTAGCCTGCAGGCCGCTATGGTGGCTCAAACCCGTAATCCCAGCACTTTGGGAGGCTGAGCCAGAAGGATCACTTTGAGACCCTGTCTCCCTAAGAAAAATACATATATATATATACACACACACACAGATATACATATATACACACACACACACACACACAAAAACATGGCCAGGCACAGTGGCTCATGTCTGTAACTGCAACACTTTGGGAGACCAAGGTGAGTGAATCACTTGAGCTCAGGAGCTAGAGACCACCCTGAGCAACAGGGTAAAACCCTGTCTCTACAAAAAATACAAAAATTAGCTAGATGTGGTGGCGTGTGCCTGTAGTCCCAGCTACCTGCAGGGCTGAGGAGGGAAGATCACTTGAGCCCAGGAGGTTGAGGCTGCAGTCAGCTGTGTTTGTGCCACTGTACTCTAGCCTGGGCAACAAAGTGAGACCCCCATCTCAAAAAAATAAAAAGAAAAAACAAAGTATAGCCTCTAGTTCAGCTGCCCAGGTCCCACTTCTAACATCTTCCCGATGTGCTCAAATAAGGGAAGACTCTGAGACAAAACTGTGCAAATGGCTGAAGAGCAGAGTGGTCTAGAGTATGGAGTTTAAAGTCAGGCCAGACTTATATCCAAGCTCTGCAGCCACTAGCTGTGTGACCTTGGGCAAGTTACTTTCTCTCTCTAAGCATCAACCTCTTCAATCAAAGAATGGTGATTAATAACAACGGTGACTTTCCTGGATAGTTGTGAGGATGAAATAAGAGAATGCAAAGAACTTAGCACTGTACCAGGCACATGACGTTCAGATTTATTCTTTTTTGTTATTATTAATGGCATTACTCCCCACATAATTCTCAGGTTAAAACCTGGAAGCAGGTTGGGTGTAGTGGCCCATGCCTGTAATCCCAGCACTTTGGGAGGCCAAGACAGGTGGATCACCAGAGGTCAAGAGTTCAAGACCAGCCTGACCAATATGGTGAAACCTCATCTCTACTAAAAATACAAAAATTAGCTGGGGGTGGTGATATGCGCCTGTAGTTTCAGCTACTCAGGAGACTGAGACAGGAGAATTGCTTGAACCCAGGAGGCAGAGGTTGCAGTGAGATGAGATCACACCACTACACTCTAGCCTGGGTGATGGAGCAAGATCCCGCCTCAAAAAAAAAAAAAAAAAATCTGGACGCAGTCTTTCACACTACCTATATTGGAAGTCACAAAGTTTTATCCAGTCTCCTCGCCCCTACACAATTGTATCTTAGTTCAGACCCTGTCAACACTCATCTAATTTACTACAAATAGGCCCTAACTGGTTACACGGCAGCCAGCTAGCCCCATCTCCAAATAAATAACAAATTGTTATTCTAAAATCTGATGTCGCCTTTCCTCCTGGCCCACTCCTATAAAATATCCACTATTAAAACCCTTCAGGATACAGTACAAAGTCCAAACTTCTTAGCGTGTCACAAAAAGTCCTTAGCATCGTATCACACCACAGCCCCATAATCCTCACGTCCCAGCAGCTCCGAATTCCACGTCATGCCCCAAGCATGCTGCTCCACACCCAGTGTGCTTGCTTCCACTCCCTGGAACACCTTGCTTCCATTCTGCCCGGCCATCTGCCGGCTCCTCCAGGCTCTGCCTTACAGCCTCAGGCTCACTTCTCTTGTATGGCTAGTGAGCCCATCAGCTAGGCAGTTCATCTGCAAGTACCGGCAAGCTGCAGTGAAGTACTAATGAGCTTATTAAAATAACAGTAGTTCCTTATGGAAAGAAAACACATTTTCCTATTTGCCACAGTCTGCACATTCCTCACTTTTACTGCATTTTGTCACATCTGGCCCACTTCTTTGAGTAATCTGGAGTTGAGACTTCTCACTAACTTATTCCCATTTTATGAAGTTGTTAGATTTTTCTCCGTTAGTACCCTGTGCTGGTCTGAGATAGGTGAACAGAGTAGCAATCCTTCATCTCAAGGAAGACACCTCTCCCCTGTGAGGCCAGTTAGCTTGGAGGTTAAAACTACAATCCTGCTCTCAATGCTCCACTTTCTTTTTTTTTTGGTAGACAGAGTTTCACTCTTGTTGCCCAGGCTGGAGTGCAGTGGCGCAATCTCAGTTCACTGCAACCTCTGCCTCCTGGGTTCAAGCGATTTTCCTGCCTCAGCCTCCCGAGAAGCTGGGATTGCAGGCAGCTGCCATCACGCCCAGCTAATTTTTTCTATTTTTAGTAGAGATGGGGTTTCTCCATGTTGGCCAGGCTGGTCTCAAACTCCTGACCTCAAGTGATTCATCCACCTCAGCCTCCCAAAGTGCTGGGATTACAGGTTTGAATCACCATGCCTGGCCCTCAGTGCTCCATCTTCTAACCCAGTGGTCTCCCAAGTAGGTCTCCCAAGGGAAGCACAGAATGATCCACTGGGGGTGGAAGTAAATATTAGAACTTTCATTCATGTTAATTTTTATAAAAAACACAAAGAAAAACATAAAATTAACAGTTAACATTTGGACTGACTATAAGACATTCCCTGGGCAATGTTAAGTGGTCATGTGTTGAAAACACAAAGAAAAACATAAAATTAACAGTTAATGTATAGACTGATGATAAGCTATTCCCTGGGCCATGTTAAGCGGTCAGGTGTTGAAGACAGGGCACAACAGGTATCCTGAGGGCTGTGGGAGTTTCGTAACACCGAGGGGCCACTACCCACTTCAGTCAGTCATCTTCATTATACCGC
Organism: Aotus nancymaae; assembly: GCF_030222135.1. NCBI lineage: Eukaryota > Metazoa > Chordata > Mammalia > Primates > Aotidae > Aotus > Aotus nancymaae. The sequence continues at coordinate 30,789,132 of NW_026988445.1, read as the reverse complement.
AGCCTAATGCCTCAATAAGGTTATTGAGTTTCTAAAGCTTGAACACTGAGCCCTCAGGCATTTAAAGCCGGGTGGATAAAAAGATGCCATGGAGGAAACTAGGACTTCCAGGGTGAAGCTGGGGACAGGAGGAAAACTGCAAGAGGATGACCATGTAGAAGCCAAGTGAAGAAAGAAGAAAGAGGTCAACTGGATGAAATGCTGCAAGCTTTCGGATAGGACTGGATTTCACAGGAAGGCACTTTGGCAGAGCGCTTTCACTGGAGTAGGGAGGGAAACACAAGTTCGATAAGAGTGGTTTAAGGTAGAGTAGCAGGTGAGGAAGTAGAGACAGTGAGTCATGAGAATGCTTTCAAGGAGGCTGCTAAAAGGGGGCACAAAAAATGGAGTAGTTGGAAGGGATGTGGAATCAAGCAACTTTTAAAGATGGGAGATATCACATATTTAAATGCTGATAGAAATAATCCACCTTTTCTACCCCCAAGCGCTACTGGGCCTGCAGGTCTCTGTTCCACAAGATGGGGCTTGTTAAAGTTGTTAAGAATAAGACCTACTTTAAGAGATACCGAGTGAAATTTAGAAGACAACGAGAGGGTAAAACTGATCACTATGCTCGAAAACACTTGACAATACAGGATAAAAATAAATACAACACGCCCAAATACAGGATGATAGTTCACATAACAGAGATATCATTTGTCAGATTGCTGATGCCCGAATAAAGGGGATGTGATAGTCTGCGCAGCATATGCACAGGAACTGCCAAAATACAGTGTGAAGGTTGGCCCGACAAATTATGCTACAGCGTCCTGTACTGGCCTGCTGCTGGCCCGCAGGCTTCTCAGTAGGTTTGGCCTGGACCAGATCTATTCCAAGTGGAGGTGACTGGTGAATACCACGTGGAAAGCACTGATGGTCAGCCAGGTGCCTTTACCTGATATTTAGATGCAGGCCTTGCCAGAACTACCACTGGCAATAAAGTTTTTGGTGCCCTGAAGGGAGCTGTGGATGGAGGCTTGTCTATCCCTCACAGTACCAAACAATTCCCTGGTTATGATTCTGAAAGCAAGGAATTTAATGCAGTACACCAGAAGCACACCATGGACCAGAATGTTGCAGATTACAGGTGCTACTTGATGAAGAAGATGAAGATGCTTACAAGAAACAGTTCTCTCAATACATAAAGAACAGCGTAACTCCAGACATGACGGAGAAGATGTATAAGAAAGCTCATGCTGCTATACGAGAGAATCCAGTTTATGAAAAGAAGCCCAAGAAAAAAAAAAGAGGCGGAACCGTCCCAAAATGTCCCTTGCTCAGAAGAAAGATCGGGTAGCTCAAAAGAAGGCAAGCTTCCTCAGCTCAGGAGCGGGCTGCTGAGAGCTAAACCAAACAACTTTCTATGAGGATTTTCCAGATAAAGACAATAAACTTACAGACAGCACATACACAAAAGAATAATCCAGTAAAGAGGGGAAATTTGATAACAAGATAATGTGTAACTGTTAACATGAAGCCTTTGAACACCGTGCCCAACACGAACAGGAGCAGTTTTGCCTTGTGACAAGACACATGGCAGATTACAGGCACGGTGCAGACTGGCAGACAGGTAGGCAGATCTGGTGGTAGGAAAATGAAGAAAGAAATTCTGTAATTAACCAGCTTCTACTTTCATAGTTAAAAAAAAGAAAAAAATCATCAGATAAGAACAAGGAAAGAGGGATGGGATATTAAAAGTGCAAGGCAAACAAGGTTGTGAAGCTGCTCCAGAGAGCAGGAGAGACAATTCCTGAGGGAAACAGAGCAGAACTGCTGGACGTGCTGAGCCCCACACGAGGTCTGGAAACACATTTGAAGTGTGATCAGTTAGCATGGGGTTACATTTTTCTGCAACCACAATGGGTTACTCAGATTCAGGTGAAGAGTAGGCAGAGAATAACCAGGGCTGAGACTTTTCCAGAGTACTGAGGAGAAAAAGGCAAGGGAGACAGTTAAGGGTGTACACTACAGAGTGGAGCGGCGGACCTGATGGATGGAATCTAAGCTAGTTAAGAATGAGATAAACCCAAATAAACAACATTTTTTTGTAACAGCATTTCAAAAACCTTTTGCCCTCCCTAAAAATTGTTAATAGTTTAGATGTTTCATTTTTAAATATCTTGTCAACTGTAATGGCTTCTTCAGATCACTAAATGTCACCAACATTCACCTTGTTACACAGGCCAAAAGTCTGATGGCCTGTGACTTGATGACTTTTTCTCAAGAACATTCAAAAGCTGTTCTCCTTTGAAAATACACTTGGACCCCAACTCCTTCCCAGCACCTCTGCCAACCCAACTCCTTCCCAGCACCTCTACCAACCCAACTCCTTCCCAACACCTCTGCAGACCCAACTCCTTCCCAGCACCTCTGCCGACCCAACTCCTTCCCAGCACCTCTGCCGACCCAACTCCTTCCCAGCACCTCTGCCGACCCAACTCCTTCCCAGCACCTCTGCCGACCCAACTCCTTCCCAGCACCTCTGCCGACCCAACTCCTTCCCAGCACCTCTGCCGACCCAACTCCTTCCCAGCACCTCTGCCGACCCAACTCCTTCCTAGCACCTCTACCACTACTACCATGGGGCTGCTGCTTATGCTTGGACCATTCCATTGCATGTTCCTTATTATCTATTTTTTCCACTCAGAAGTCAAAGAACTTCACATTCAAATCGGATGAAGCCCCTACTTTCAACCATTCAATGCCTCTTGGTCACACCCGGAAAAAACAGAATCCAAATCCTGACCATGGCCTTTAAGAGCCTACACGGCCCAGCTCCTGGGTATCTCTCCCATCCACCTTCCACCTCTCTGCCCTGTCCAGTCACAGGCCTCTGACATTCTTCAGTCTTGCCAAGCACACTCGAATCTCAGGAACTTTGTACCTGCTCTCCCGGGAACAGTGTCTCCTCAAAAGATGCATCCAATTTGCTCTCACTTCATTCAGATCTCTGCTCTAATGTCAATTCCTCACAGAAACCTTCCCTGACCATCCACCTAAAAACACTGATATGCCAATTCCTTTTCTCCTTTCTCTGTTTCACTTTTCTTCAGAGCACTTATTACCTCCTAGTACAATCCTGTTTTTCTGTCTTCCACACAAGAATGTAATCTCCATGAGGGACTTTCTGTTTCTGTCACCACTGTGTCCCAGGTGCCTACAATACTGCATTTTACATAAAGTATCAATATTTATTTATTCAATAATGAGTCCTTTTTTAGTCTTCTTTTTGTGCATTTAAAAATATATTTATGTCCATCAGTCTGGAAGGACGTTGGGGCTGAGGCTGGCACACACATCAAGAACAGTAACTACCGTGGCTTCCGAAGTTTTGCCAAAACCTCAGAGGCGTGGCCTTCTGGCCAGGCGTGTGCGATTTCATATGGTTGGAGCATTCCTGGTATCCCTGGGGGTTGCAGCTCTCTATAAGTTTGGTGTGGCTGAACCAAGAAAGAAGGCATATGCAGATTTCTACAGAAATTACGATCCCGAGAAAGATTTTGAGAGATGAAGAAGGCTGGTATCTTTCGTAAAGTGATCTTGGAATAGAAAGAATTTCTCCAGGTTGAATTACCTAGAAGTTTGTCACTGACTTGGGTTCATGAACTATGACAGCTGAATATGAGGGCTAAGAAATAGTTTCTCTTGATAAACAATTAACAAATAATATATATATATATTTATACAGAAATACAAGAATATAATTTATAAATTATATACTGGGGATACACACCCAAACATTTTTACTGAAGAGGCATACAGTAAAAAGTAAAGAAAATGCTGACAATCACAGATGTAACCAATCAACAAACCAGCACACATTCCCTAAAGACAGTGTCATAGAGTGCCTGTCACACTCCCTCTCAGGAGGCTTTGGTCATGTCCATTTGCTCCTCACAAGAAGAAAAAACTTCCCAGATGGGGTTAAGGCCTTCAACCAACAATTTCGTCTTCTGCTCTTACGTTCCTCTGGAATATTTTGCTAGAAATGAATGGATTGTTTGTTCTGATTCAAAGAGGGGCTGATTACTTACTGGTCCTACGCAATTGAGGACGACTGTTGCCTGTTTAGCCATTTCTTCAAGTGAGGCTGGATTAGCGATATCACATATGATGATTCCAACTTCAGATGACAGTGTTGGTCTTCCTAAAATAAGAAACAAATTAAGTAAAGCACATCTCGGTAGAGGATTAAATCTTCCGTATCTTTTTACAGCAATCAGTGAAGGTAAATTACTAAATACACTGATAAACTGAAAGCCAGCTCTCCGTCTTGAATAAAACTTTTTAATCAGATAATAAAAAAGGAAAAGGCTATGAGGAAAACTGAATTGACACTAAGGGTTACTAAAAAACTGACCTTTTAAAAAAAATCTAATAAAATCATTGTGTAAATAACAACCCTGTGTAACATGACAATTTCACAATCAAGTTTAAATGCTGAGCAGATGACTACCCAGACTTCCTCTCCAGCAAGGAATTTATATCATAAAAATAGTTTCTTGGCCAGGAGCAGTGGCTCGCCTGTAATCCCAGCACTTTGGGGAGGTCAAGGTGGAAGGATAGGATCTCTTGAGCTCAGGAGTTCAAGACCAGCCCAGGCAACATAACAAAACCTTGTCTCTACTTTAAAAAAAAAATCTGGACATGGTGGCACACACTTGTAGTCCCAGCTACTCAGGAGGCTGAGGTGGCAGAATCGCTTAGACACAGAGGGTCAATGCCACTGCACTCTAGCCTGGGTGGCAGAATGAGACCTTTAAAAAAATTAAAAAGTTCCTCATCAACTATTTAACAATTACTGTGATCCAGCTGTAGGTGATGGAGAGGGACTGACTGTTAACATCAAATCCATTAGAACTCTGAGGTGAAAATTACATGCTATATAAACACACACACAGGCTCGTATAATAAAATAGTTGGAATTAACTAGCTCACCTAAGTGATACAGGTTTCAATAGCTCAAGGTATACCCCCCACAATAAAACTTGATTTGGACATTATATACGGTAAGTGACTAGGCTGTACCCGTATGATCTTGCTAAGCTGGAAGAAGAAATGGAAGCAAGTATTTTAATAGTGAAATTACTTCTCCTGGAAAAGTAAAGTCCAAAGAGCTCTTTGGTCAAAATTATGTGTTGGTAGTGTCAGCACCAAAAGCTGCAGGAGAATCTAGCCTACGTGGTGTCTTCCGTATTTACCCAGGACAGAAGCACCCTGAGCAGGGCATGGTGTGAAAGCAGATTAAACAGAGAGAACGTATTTATTTCCAGAATGCTAGCAGGTGTTTGTACAAGGGAAATCTAGGGTGGGGAGTTAGTAGCCAAATCTAAAGGCTACAGAGTCGTAAGTTAGATGTCTCCCCAGCCCTAAAAGCAACAGGGTCCGTGTGTCTGTCTCCTCTCTGTCCCACCTGCAACCCCAGACTCAGGACAGGACCTAGCATGGACCAGGTCACTCAACAAATATATGCTACCTGAATGCTTAGAGAATAAGCGTCTAAACCAGAAAGACAAACTTTTTATTTTATGAAGAGGAAGACTGCCTGGAGTATTCCTACACACAAAACAATAAAGCAGGAGAGCCACAAAAGCCACCGCCAGTACATACAGCTCAAGCTTGCTGTCCCATCCTCAAAACACAAGGCAAAGGGAGACTCCGATCCCCAAGAAACCAAAATCCTCCTCTCCTCTGCGACCAAACATCACGAACCACCCCCCCCACCACCCCCAGACTCAACAGGTGTCCCTGCTGCGGGGCAGGATGGAGCAGAGAGAGGGACAACTCAAGTTTTTGACCATTTCGCCAGGGGAACTCCCCAAACTGAGGCAGAAATTCAAAAGCGGGAAAGAAGAGGGAAAAAAATACATATTTAAAAATTATATACACACACACGTGTGTGTGTGTGTGTGTGTGTGCAGCTGTGGCCGCCCCAGGCGCCGCATCTTCTGGCCCTGCTGGAAGCTGGAGGCGGTGGCGGCAGCCCGTTGCTCTGGCTGCACGAAGGGGTTGCGCAAACAGTGCGAGCAAACCTGCGGCTGACCGGGGGTGGCCCACGCCGAGAACGCTTCAGCTTCTAGTTTTTCTCTTTTTCATATACCTCCCCCCCACATATATAGTTTGATTTTTGTTACGGAGGTGGAACAAAGCCACGGCAGTAATTGAAACACCCCCCCTCTCTTCCTGTCCTCAAGCAGGGCTCGGGGACACGGAGGGCGCCCCCTTGCGGGAGACGCTGGCTTGGGCGCGGCGGGGTCCCGGCCGCAGCCCCGTCCCACGCCACCCCTTTACCCAGCTTCAGGGCCGCCCTCTCCAGCACTCGCTGCAGCTTCTCCCGGGAGCGGCCCGCCACGGCCCAGGGCAGGCGGGAGCTCCGCTCCGGGTCCACCTGCTCCCGGGCCACCTCCTCGGTCACGAACTGGCCGGTGAAGCCAGAGGCGCCGAACACCACCAGCTGGAAAGGCCTCTTCGCGGTCGCCATGACGAATCCACAGCGAGCCCGGGCCTGGGGCGGGCTGAGCCCACGGCGCCTGCGCCTCAGGCAGCGACCGCAGTACCGGACGCAGCAACCGCCTCCGTCAGGGTCGCAGCTGCCTCCGCAGCCAGCGCCGCCACGCCAGGGCCACGCCCAAGTCCCCCTCGCGCCGAAGCCGCCCACGCAGCCCGACAGCCACTTTCTCCCCCGTCTGCGGCCGGGAGGCGCCTCGGGCGGCGGCTCTGGCTGTGAGTCCGCTTCCAAGCCTGGCAGACGCGGACGGCGGTCCATGGCTCCGTCCCGCCGTGGGCCCCGCACTGCTCTGGCCGCCCCAGGCGCCGCATCTTCTAGCCCCGCTGGAAGCTGGAGGCGGCAGCCGGTTGTTCTGGTTGCACGAGGGGGTTGCGCAAAGAGAGAGCGAGAAAACCTGTGGATGACCCGGGGGGTGGCCCACGCCCAGAACATTCGCCAGGGGATGGCTGCGAGGCCCGGGGGTCGTGGACGGTGAACGCGGGCTCACGAGAGGGAAAACCCGTGAAGGGTGCAGAGGAAGGCTTTGTACTGTCTTTTAGTATTTTTTGCAGAGCTAAAACTATTCTAAAATTAACGTTTTATTTTAAAAACGTTGCGTGTAATTGTGTCAGATACATGCAAATGTCGTGTCGTTTAATGCTGTGCAGCAAGCATTTCCAGAGACTGTGATGGGCGGGCTCTGACATAGATTCTGGGATTGCAATGCCTGGTAAGCAAGGGCCTTGCCCTCCCTCACTGGGATCAGTTGTTTAATTGCAGTACGTGTATGTAGCACATGGGCAGAACTGACTGTGGAGCAGAAGAAACGAGAGAAGACACTTGTCCTGGTGGTGTACCCCACTGGCAGTGAACAGCCTATGCCAGGGACCCCTGGGAGTGGGGCAGTTGGAACAGAAAGTGAAGAAGAAAGACTTCAGAGAGGAATTTGGCCTTGACATAAGTTAATAAGGCTTAGATATAGAAGAACTGAGAGGGGGACAGGTATTTATTCTATACACATTTTGTTTTAATAAACACCAAGAAGACATTTAATGAAGCAACATCCATTCCTGATTTGTTTTGTTATTATTTTTTGAGACGGAGTCTCACTCTGTCACCCAGGCTGCAGTGTAGTGGCAAGATCTCAGCTCACTGCGTCTCTTGGGTTCATGCCATTCTCCTGCCTCAGCCTCCCAAGTAGCTGGGGTCACAGGCGTGCACCCCCCACTCCCGGCTGATTTTTGTATTTTTAGTAGAGACAGGGTTTCACTATGTTGGCCAGGCTGGTCTCAAACTCCTGCCCTCAGGTAATCCACCCACCTCGGCCTCCCAAAGTGCTGGGATTACAGTTATGAGCCACTGCACCCGGCCCACTCCTGATTTTTTAAAATAGGTGAATGCTTTTTAAAATTATAAACTATATTAGTCTTGCAAAAACGGTGCGGCCGATAACAAATATGTACCCTCAACACAGCTTAAGAAAAATATTCCAGATAGTGAGGCTTTCAGGTATTCATTCCTGAACCCATTTCCTCTCCTGTCCCCACCGCGGCCACTTGCCTGAGTTGGTGTTTATCATTCCTGTCCCTACCTTTCTGCTTGTTATATATATATATGTATTTATAAATACTGTTTTGCATATTTTGAGTATTTTGTAAATGTTAATCCTGCAACTTTCTTATTTGGTCATGATGTTGTAAACTTGTTCCCAAATGATTCAGAATAAAAAAAAATGTCTGTGATACGTGTGTGGAGAGAGAGAGAGAAATACGCTGAATTCTACGATGCTTTTGCACAATTTCGTATAATGCTTTTGTACAATATAATATAAAGAATGCTACAATAAAATTCTTTGTACATTTCTCCTAAAGCACATGTGCAAACGTTTCTCTAATGTATGTCAGCAATGAAAATGGTTGGTGCTAGAATATTCACGTTTGAGTTATCTCATTGCTCTTTGAAGCAAATGTAATAATTTTCGCTCCCAGCAGGATACAGGAATCCTCTTGCTTTACATCCTCATCAGCACTTGCTCTTCTGAGACTTCATTCTTGTCCATCTGGTGAGTGTAAAGCAGTAAGCATTCAGGTATTCACGAAACACTTAACTATATACCAGGCACTAGGAATAAAGCCCCTGCTCTCATGAAGTTTACGTTCTAGTGGAGTAAACAGTACCAAAAAATAATCTTACACAGCCAGGTACAGTAGCATGCACCTTTAGTCCCAGCTACTTGGGAGGCTGAGGCAGGAGGATTGCTTGAACCTAGGAGTTGGAGGTTATAGTGAGCTATGATCACATCACTGCACTCCAGCCTGGGTGACAGTAAGACATTGTCTCAAAAAAAAAAAAAATTATAATATAGATAATATATACTTTTATATATACTCTCTATATATAATCAAGAATGCTGGCTATGGTTTGGATGTTTGCCCCCTCCAAATCACATGTTGAAATGTAATCCCCAGTGTTGGAGAGCCTGGCGGGAGATGTTTGGGTCATGGGGGTGGATCCCTCATGAATGGCTTGGCGCCATCCCCAGGGTAATGAGTGAGTTCTCTCTGTACGAGTTCACACGAGAGCTGGTGGCTGAAGGAGCCTGACTCGTCTCTCTCTTGCTCCCTCTCTCACCATGTGATACGCCGGCTCCACTTCACCTTCTGCCACGATTGGAAGCTCCCTGAGGCCTCACCGGAAGCAGATGCTGGCGCTATGCTTTATGTACTTCCTGCAGAACCAAGAGCCAAAATCAAACCTTTGTTCTTCATAAATTAACCAGCCTCAGGTATTCCTTTATAGCATTGCAAACGTGGACTAACATAATGGCCGTTGCAGCACTGCTTGTAATGACAAAAAGTAGCAACCACCGAAGTGTCCTTTATCAGAGGAATTATTAAACAAGTTATGGTGTCCTCTTCATTCCATAGAAACTATACAGCTATAAAGAATGAAGTAGGCCGGGCACAGTGGCTCACACCTGTCATCCCAGCACTCTGGGAGGCCGAGGCAGGAGGACAGCTTGAGACCAGAAGTTTGAGACCAGCCTGGGCTATGTAGCAAGACCCCATCTCTTAAAAAAATTTTTTTTGTTTCAATTATCCGGGTGTGGTGATGTGCGTCTGTAGTCCTAGCTACTCGGGAGACTGAGGTGGGAAGATTGCTTGAGCACAGGAGTTAAAGGTTACAGTTGATCATGATCACACTACTGCACTGCAGCCCGGGCAACAGAGCAGAACTATGTCTCTGAAAAGCAATGTGTCTAGTGACACGGAAAATTGTCCAGGATACATTGTAAGTGAAAACAAATTGCCCAACATTACAAGAGGATATTTAAGACAAAAAGGATGTATGCTTATGCACGCAAAATGTTAACACATGAGAAATCTTAACAGTAAAATGCTTAGAAACATGCCTTACGCATGGTAACTACTCAATAAATGTTGATCGTAACATTATTACTGGGAAGTAGGTTTGTATAAATTATGCAGGAGAAAGGGCTTCATACTTTTTACCTTTCTATGCTGTTCAAACTTTGTTTTTACAGTAGCTGTCTATTACCTTTCTAATAATAAAATTTTTTAAAGGAGCAGGGGCTGACCTTGCAGAAGGGCCGGAGGGGCAGCTACAGGAATCACACCATACCATCTGCGTGTTCAGAGTCCTGACACTGAGGCCGTGTTCCTGCTGCTACCAGGGAACTTTAGTTTTTTGTCTATTATAACTAACACAACAATGTGAATGAATCCCACAAACACTAATCTGAGCAGAAAGCCAAACAGAGAACATCTGTGTGATTCCTTTCATCTGAAGCTCAAAAGCAGACAAAACCAACTTACTGTGACAGGAATCTCAGAACAATTTGCTTTTGTGTAGAGCAGCCCCAGGTCTGGCCCTTCTTGAAGAAATTCTTCATCTAAAGGCTTTCCAAGGAATTCATTTTCCCAAGGGGCCAGCAGACAGCTTGATTTCTGCACCAGGGTTAGTGCTAAGGAAAAGGAAAACCCCTCCCTTCCTCCAAAAGAAGACAAGGTTGGTTGATGGACAGGCTGTTAGCCACCACCTCGCAAAGTCAAAAGCTGGGTCTTCTGTAGCTCCAGGGTGAAGGGTAGACTAGGGGCATGAGAAGAGAGCAGAATGCCTGCGACATCAGCTGTGAACGTTTCCTAGGTGACCAAGATCCTCTCCTTGACCAAACTCTAGCCAGGCTCCTCCGAGCCCAGTTACCCACGAGTCTCATCCTTGGCCTGTAAAGACTCGAACAAGCACTAACATGGTTTCGAACAGCTCAGGGCCCCTTCCCCAGCAAGACCCTACCCGCTCTTAACGTAGCTGCCTGAGAGAAAGCTCAAAGCTGCCCCAAGGATTTACTGCTTTTTCCAGCCAACACCTAAAGACAGTCCCTGTCTCCCAGCCTCGGTGGGAGGCTAGGTGCCCAACTTCCATACACCAGTTAGTTAGCAAACCCAGGTAAGTTTCACGTGGATCACCCCAGCCAGTACAGTTTGAATGTCTGCCTCCTCCAAACCTCGTGCTGAAATGTGATCCCCAGTGTTGGAGGTGGGGCCCAGTGGGAGGCGGCTGGGTCACGGCTTGGTGCCCTCCCCGCAGTGGTAAGTGAGCTCTTGAGTTCTCACTCTGTTAGTCCGTGTGAGAGCCACTTGTTTCAAACAGCCGGGTACCGCCTCCTCCCTCTTGCCCCGACTCTCACCATGTGACAGGCTTGCTCCCTCTTCGCCTTCCGCCCTGATTCAAGCTTCCCAAGGTCCTCACCAGAAGCAGACGCTGGCACCACGCTTCCCCTACAGCCTGCAGAACCATGCGTCAAATAAACCTCCTTTCTTCATAAATTACCTGTCCCAGGTTTTCCTTTATACCAACACAGAATGGACTAATTTAGGCCAGGCTCAGTGGCTCACACCTGTAATCCCAGCACATTGGGAGGCTGAGGCGGGCAGATCACTTGAGGTCAGGAGTTCGACACCAGCCTGACCGAAATGGTGAAACCCCATCTCTACTAAAAATACAAAAATTAGCCAGGCATGGTGGCACACACCTGTAATCTCAGCTACTTGGGAGCCCAAGGCAGGAGAATCGCTTGAACCCAGGATGCAGAGGTTGCAGTGAGCTGAGATCACACCACTGCACTCCAGCTTGGGCGACAGAGTAAGACTGTGTTTCAAAAAAAAAAAAAAAGGACTAATTTACTGCCCCCCCCATTCTACTTTTTGTAATTTTTCACTTCCCTAACTCTTCTGAGCCCCCACTTAACCTCTCCCTCTTCCCTCATTCTCCCTTTAAAACCCCTAGTCACAGGAGGCTGAGGCAGGAGAATTGCTGGAACCCAGGAGGTGGAGGTTGCAATGAGTCGAGATCGCTCCACTGCACTCCAGCCTGGGTGACAGCGGGAGAGGGTCACTACTGTACAGACTGAGTTCAGAAGCAGAGTTCAGGTCGTGCTAGACTCTTCCTCATATCACAGTAGTAATTGCTGATTACATCTGTCCTCCCACCTAGTTTATCTTTGACAGAGGAAATCAGAAAGAGACAGATAAAGGAACAACCCGGTGGTCCACAAGTCCATTTAAAGCTGAAAATGGGACGGGAGCTAAAGTGTCATGCTCAGGAAGCAGTGTGGCGGCCATGGCTACACGTGAAGGGAAGAAGTCAGCGGGGGTCGCCTATGAAAAGTCATGAGTTTTGTTTTGTTTTGTTTGCAACTCTGGATTAGCTGAATTCTTTGCTGATCTCCAGTGGATAATACAATGCCTCTAAAAAGAAAAAAAAGCAAGGAAAGTAGCCAATCCAATTCAGAAATTCCATCACGTACTGCACGTTTTATTTCATCATTATTTTTGAGACAGGGTGTCACTCTGTCAGCCAAGCTGGGGTGCGGGGCCACTATCACAGCTCACTGCAGCCTCAACGTCAGCGCTCAAGCGGTCCTCCACCTCAGCCTCCCGAGTAGCTGAACCCCCAGGTGCACACAGTCATGCCCAGCTAATTTTCAAATTATTCGTAGAGACAAGGTCTCTCTATGTTGCCCAGGCTGGTCTGGAGCTCGTGGGCTCACATGATCTGCCTGCCTCGGCCCCCCAAACTACTGGGACGACAGGTGTGAGCCGCCATGCTCGGCCAGCTGCCACGTTTTAGAACACGGTGTGGTCTCAGCATCCTGAAAGTTGCAGGATAGTACAACACAGGCCTACTTCCAACACCCGGTCCTTCTACCAACCTCTGCTCAGCAGGCTGGAAAGGCGCAGTGAAAAGGACTTGGTCCAGGCTGACCTCTCAGGTGTGCAACAGAAACGAAGGGCTTTTACTGTCAATTAAGGTAGCTACTTCTGTTTTTCCCTTCTATGTATCATTTTCTCCTTTTTTCTACTATTAAACTAAAAATCTGACATTAAAAGTTCTTTATGCAAATCCTCAGAAGTCTAGGACTTTATGATTTTTAATGTTTTGATTTTTAACAAAGGAGGCATCCAGTGGTGAAGGAAAGATCACTCAGACCAGCTTTATGAAAGCCAAGTTAAATTTTCAGCAACTTTGGGAATCAGACATGGTTTACAGCCACGGCTGCATTTACACCAGGGACTCTGGCACGCTCCACAGATCACGGCAGCATTTACACCAGGGACTCTACAGATCACAGCTTTTCCCCCCAGAGAGTGGATTGTTACATACTTTTCAGCACACTACTGCAAGGAAGGAAGGCAGGAAGGAAGAAGGAAGGAAGGAAGGAAAGAAGGAAGGAAGGAAGGAAGGGGAGGGGAGAAATCAAGACCTTTGTGGGAAGCAGAAGCTTACAAAAATCTCTCCTTTTTTTTGGAGAAGGAGTCTTGCTCTGTCATCAAGCTGGAGTGCAGTGGCTCAATCTCGGCTCACTGCAACCTCCACCTCCTGAGTTCAAGCGATTCTCATACCTCAGCCTCCCGAGTAGCTGGGACTACAAGCGCGTGCCACCATGCCCACCTAATGTTTTGTATTTTTAGTGGAGACAGGGTTTCACTGTGTTAACCAGGATGGTCTCGATCTCTTGACCTCGTGATCCGCCCACCTCGGACTGCCAAAGTACTGGGATTATAGGCGTGAGCCACCATGCCCAGCCAATCTCTTTTATTTTTATTTTTCATTTTTATTTTTTGAGATGGAGTGTCTCTCTGTTGCTCAGGCTGGAGTGCAGTGGTGCAATCTCGGATCACTGCAACTGCTGCCTCCCAGGTTCAAGCAATTCTCCTGCCAGCTGACTAGCTGGGATTACAGGTGCACACCACCACACCCAGCTAAGTTTTGTATTTTTAGTAGAGACAGGGTTTCACCATGTTGACCAGGCTGGTGTCGAACACCTGACCTCAAGTGATCTGCCGGCCTCAGCCTCCCAAAGTGCTGGGATTTCGGGCGTGAGCCACAACTTCCGGCCAAAAATCTCTTTTAAAAAGTTAAAAATTGATTTAATAGAGTAGGGAATGTATTCTTCCTGACTCCCCCCATCAATGGTTCGCTTTGGTATAGGCAAGTTACTCAACTTCTGATTTCTTGGTTTCTTTGTGGGTAAAAAGAGAATAGGACCTGATGACAAGACCCCGTTTTATAAAAACCTAGCAAAGCGTACATATATATTTAAGCAGTGCTAACATTCACTTGTGAAATTAATGTACGTCGTCATATAGGTGGTATGACTGGTCAGGCTATACCATCCTCAAATAATGACCTGAAGAATCATGAAGCATCTTTCCCAGTTTACCTCTTTCTAAATTAAAAAAAGACGTAAGGACATGATCCTATGAAGCAAGACATAATCTTCCAATATGCGCAAAATGTCTTACCAGAAATGTCTCAAAAGACTTCATCTTCACCAAACAATGTGACCTTTGTGCCAAGGCCCAGAAGAGGCCAGCACACACCCACAGAGCATTGTATTGATGTTTTTATACTGCTATCTTTAATTTCTAATGAGCATGATACTTTTAAAACACACACACACAAGTTAACCTTGTGTGAAACTCAGTGCCTGCTATGTTAGGAAGCAAATTCGTTCATTCCAGACACTGCCGTTTCGGCCAGAGGTAGAGGCTTCGTTTTATTAAGCTCTGGTGGAAAGCTCTTCAGTCAACCTTTGCGCCTGTATTACAAAGACCAGATTTTGAAACACTTGCCTGTTAGGAAACTGTAAACACAACCAGCTTCCTGGTGGAATGGGCAGTTAGACACAATATTCATTCTGCGTTTCCAGTGGACTCACAGTACTAATATTTATTTTGCACCAATTATGTAACAGACACTTTACAAATATTTACAGCTCTTCCAGGTCCACATTTCAATCTCATATTAGAAATGAAGGTTGAAGGACTTAAGCAACTCCACCAAGCCCAAATTCATGAGATTTACACTGAGTAAGGATTTGAAACCACGTCTCTTGGTGTTTTTGTAAGGGTAGCTGAGAGAAAGGAGAATAGACCCAAGGTCAGGCAAGCAGGTTTTATTAACCTGCCGGGCTGCTCCGTAACCAGCAGAGGAGGCAGCCCCGAGCTTACAAATGGAGGGGTTTCTATTGGGTGAGAGGGTCATAAGGGAGTTTCAGGACTGAGGTCGTCTATCCTCCGGCAACAGGCACAGAGATAGTTTGTTAATTTGTAACAGACCTACAGTACATCATCCTGTGACTTTTGTGGTGGCAGTCTTTTTTTTTAAAAAGAGAGAAACCAGGATCTTTTTACAGATATGTGTCAAATAGGAATTTACAAGGGTGGCTAACCAACATGTGTTTCCCTGTCCTCCCTCGAGCTGCCGGGATGGCTGTCATCAGGCTTTGCTTAATTGTAGCACGTCTGGCAGCCTTGATGTGGCACCTAGTAGGGGCTCAGGGACGCAGCTGCACAGCAATCAGAGAGGGGGGAGGGGTCAGCTTGCGCAGCAATTTACAAAAGAAAGAGGTTTAATGGATTTACGGTTCCACGTGGCTACGGAGGCCACACAATTGTGGCAGAAGGCAAAAGGCACTTCTTACATGGGGGCATCGAGAGAGAGAATGAGAGCCAAGAAAATGGATTTCCCCTTATCAAACCATCAGATCACCTGAGACTTATTCACTACCACAAGGACAGTATGGGAGGAACCGCCCCATACTCAATTACCTCCCACCGGGTTCCTCCCTCAACACATGGGAATTATGGGAGTACAATTCAAGATGAGATTCGGGTGGGGACACAGCCACACCATATCATTCTGCCCCGGCCCCTCTCAAATCTTATGGCCTCACATTTCAAAAACAATCATGCCGTCTCGACAGTCCCCCGAAGCCTTAACTCATTTCAGCATTAAGTCTAAAGTCCACAGTCCAAAGTCTCATCTGAGACAAGGCAAGTCTCTTCTGCCCAGGAGCCTGCAAAACCAAAAGCAAGTTAGCAACTTCCTAGATACAATGGGGGTACAGGCATTGGGTAAATACAGCCATTCCAAATGGGAGAAATTGGCCCCACGTAAGTCCAAAATCCACCGGGGCAGTCAAATCTTAAAGCTCCAAAATGATCTCCTTTGACTCCACGTCTCACATCCAGGTTACGCTGCTGCAAGAGGTGGGTTCCTGTGGTCCTGGGCAGCGCCACCTTGTGGCTTTGCAGGGTACAGCTGCTTTCAGGGGCTGGTGTTGAGTGCAACTTTTCCAGGCACACGGTGCAAGCTGTCGGTGGACCTACCATTCTGGGCTCTGGAGGACAGTGGCCCTCTTCTCACAGCCCCACTAGGCAGTGCCCCAGTGGGGACTCTGTGTGGGGGCTCCAACCCCACATTTCCCTTCTGTAGTGCCCCAGCAGAGGTTCTCCATGAGAGCCCTGCCCTGCAGCAAAACTTCTGCCTGCACATCCAGGTGTATCCATACATCTTCTGAAATCTAGACAGAGGGTCTCAAACCCCACTTCCTGACTTCTATTCACCCACAGGCTCAGCACCACACAGAAGCTGCCAAGGCTTGGGGCTTGCATCCTCTGAAGCCATAGCCTGAGCTGTACTTTGGCTCTTTTAGTCACAGCTGGAGTGGCTGGGGTGCAGGGCACCAGGTCCCTAGGCTGCACATGGTCAGGGACCCTGGGCCCTGAAACGAGAATACTCTTTCCTCCTGGGCCTCCAGGCCTGTGATGGGAAGGGGCTGCTGTGAAGACCTCTGACGCATCCTGGAGACATTTTCCCATTGTCTTGGTGATTAACATTCAGTTCTTTGTGACTTATGCAAATTTCTATAGCTGGCTTGAATGTCTCCTCAGAAAAAGGGATTTTCTTTTCTATCACATTGTCAGACTGCAGGCTTTCCTAATTTTTATGCTGTTTCCCTTAGAAAACAGAATTTATTTAACAACACTCAAGCCACCTCTTGAATGCTTTGCTGCTTAGAAGTTTCTTCCACCAAGTATCCTAAATCATCTCTCTGAAGTTCAGAGTTCCACAAATCTCCAGGGCAGGGCAAAATGCACCAGTGTCTTTACTAAAACATACAAGCCACTTTTGCTCCAATTCCCAACAAGTTCCTCATCTCCATCTGAGACCACTTCAGCCTGGATTTAATTGTCCATATCATTATAAGCATTTTGGTCAAAGCTTATAATGCAACAAATCTCCAGGGAGTTCCAAACTTTCTCACATTTTCCTGACTTCTGAGACCTCCAACTGTTCCAACCCTGCCTGTTACCCAGTTCCTAAGTTGCTTCCACATTTTTGAGTATCTCTTCAGCAGTGCCCCGCTCTTCTGGTTCCAACGTACCATATTAGTCTTTTTTTACGCTGCTGAGACTGGCGATTTTCAAAAGAAAGAGGGCTTTAATGGACTTACAGTTCCACATGGCTAGGGAGACCTCGCAATCATGGCGGAAGGTGGAAGGCACTTCTCACACGGTGGCGGCAAGAGAGCCAAGCAAAACAGGTTTCCCCTTATCAAACCATCAGACTCATGAGACGTATTCACTACCACAGCAACAGTAAGGGAGAAACTGCCCCATGATCTAATTATCTCCCACCAGGTCCCTCCTACAACACATGGGAATCATGGGAGTGTACAATTCAAGATGAGATTTGGGTGGGGACACAGCCACACCATCTCAGTAATCAATGGGTAATCCATGTGTAAGTAACATGTCTCCCTGAGTTCTGTGAGCTGCTCTAGCGGATTCCCCAACCCTGGGGAGCAGGTATGGGAACCCCAAATTACAGCCAGTTGTTCAGAAGCACAGAGCACAACCTGGGGCTTGCAATCGACATCTGAAGTGAGAGGCAGAGTGAGGAGGGATAGGACAGAGAGTGGGAGCCTCACTCCCCTAAGCTGTGGAATCCGATGCTCTCTCCAGGTGGATCACGGCACACTGAATTGAATTGATGACATCCAGTTGGTGTCCACTGGAGAACGTTTGATGCGTAGGGAAAAGCCCCCACATATCCAGTGGTGAGGGGTTTTGGTGTTGAGTGACTGTGAGACTGAAGAGGAAAAAAGCTTGTGTTTTCTTCAGAGGCAATGTGAGTAGTCAGGATGGGGTTCCGTGTGAATTTTTAGGTGGAATGGCCAGGAACAGCCTCACCTAGAAGGTGGCTTTAAGAGAAGCCCTGAGGGAGAAGAGATGGCTGGCTATGTAGATATCTTGGAGAACATTCCAGAAAAAGGAATGCAATAAGGCTAATACAAGGCCCTCAGGCGGTGTTCGATGATTTGAGGAACAGCGAGGAGGCCACGCAGGTCAGGCCAATTAGTGAAGGGACGGAGGAGGAGACGCACTCGGACAGGTGAAGGGTGGAGAGTGCAGGAGGCTGCAGGGCGCAGTAAGGCCTCTGAGTGGGCTAGGAGTCACCTTGGAGCAGAAGAGCCACCCATGCTCATAACCAGAAAGGTGAAAAAAGATACAGAGGGATTCTACCTTTTTTTTTTTCTGAGACAGAGTTTCACTCTTGTTGCCCAGGCTGGAGTGCAATGGCACAATCTCAGCTCACCGCAAACTCTGCCTCTCGGGTTCAAGCAATTCTGTCTCAACCTCCCAAGTAGCTGGGACTACAGGTGCCCGCCACCACACCCGGCTAATTTTTTTTTTTTTTTTTTTTTTTTTTTTTGTATTTCAAAACCCTAGAGAGAGGGTTTCACCATCTTGGCCAGGCTGGACTTGAACTCCTGACCTCATGATCCACCCACCTCGGCCTCCCAAAGTACTAGGATTACAGGCGTCAGCAATGGATGCTGGTATGAAAGAGGATTGTTTGCCTTCGTGGTGCTCCTCCCCGAGACATCTGTGGGTCCAGGGCAAATGGAACGCAGAAGGCTGTGGGAGGGAAGCTGGGAGAGCGGAGAGCGAATGAGTAGGAAAGGAAGAGGGGGCTTCCTGGTGCCCACCCTTGATGGTCTAAGCACAGGTGAAGGGCTACCTAAGGGATCGGTAAAGAAATATTGCAGCCAGGCACGGTGGCTCATGCCTGTAATCCCAGCACATTGGGAGGCTGAGGTGGGCGAGGGGTTCAAGACCAGCCTGGCCGACATGGTGAAACCCCATCTCTACTAAAAATACAAAACTTAGCTGGGCGTGGTGGCACATGCTTGTAATTCCAGCTACTCGGGAAGCTGAGGCAGGAGACTTGCCTGAACCCGGGAGGCAGAGGTTGCACTGAGTGGAGATTGTGCCACTGCACTCCAGCTTGGATGACAGAGCAAGACTCCGTCTCAAAAAAAAAAAAAGAAATATTTGCACCATCATCTAGCCCTTTGGGTAAGGTGAGTTCTGAACACCCAGCAGAAGCATCACATAGGTAGGCACAGTGATGAGGGTGGCTGCCATTCTCCTTGGCTCACACAATTCTACCAGACCCGTTTACTGCAAAATCCTCTGTCTACCCTGGGACGCACGTTAGAATCAAGGCAGGGAGACTGACGTTCAGTGGCAATATCTAGGTAAGCACTGTCCGAGGCATTTACCAGCTCCCTTGAGACCTAAGCCATCCGAATTACACTGCTAATCCCTATTTGTATACAGGAATTAATGATTAGTGATTGTGCCACTGCACTGCAGCCTGGGGGACACAGCGAGACCTCATCTCGTAAAAAAGAGAGAGACAGAGAGAAACCCCAAAACCAACAGCAAGATGCCCCTAATAAACGTGATGGTTTGTGAATACCGACTGGATCTGGGTGTGGCTGAGACAGAAAGAAGGCACTGACTTCAGGGCTGGATCAGAAAGGCGCTTTCCCGAGCGGCTTCCTGGGCTGCTCAGCGTTCTGGAGAGAAGGTGGCTTATTACTGTCCCTTCCCCTGCAGCTGCAGGGTCACACTCTGTGGGCTGGAGCCCTCCCCTGCGCCTCTGCTGACTCCAAGGGGCGTCTGGCAGGTGAAGCCAGGCAGGGCTCCGGTGTGTGACAGCGGCGGTGAGCGTTTACTCATGCCAGATGGGAAACGGTCTCATCAGTTTCTGTAGGGATAGCAAGGCTTCCTGGTCGTATCATTTCCATCTGGATTTTTGACAGGATCCTTCCCATTCCCGGTGGATGTGGGGAAAACATTTTGGGCCACCTGTCAGCATTATTTTCCTCCAGCGAGTTTGGGGACCTCCATAAAGTTGACAGGCAAGATGCTGGGACTCCTGCCCGCAGGCGCCTGCTCGCCACCCACACGCCTTTTACTCACCCCAGGCCCGGGCACCCCCAGCCCCGCGTGGTGCTGTTCCCTGTGGAAACCACGAGGCGGCGCTGCAGAGCCCTTCGCCACGCACACGCCTTTTACTTACCCCAGGCCGGGGGCTTCCGAGTCCTGCATGGTGCTGTTTCCTGTGGAAACCACGAGGCGGCGCTGCTGAGCCAAGGCCAAAGCCGAGGCTCCTTCCTCCACGCTGCGGGCAAGAGGCGCGCCGCTGGTTCGAGTCCTCAGCAGGATCCTCTCCCGGCTGCCAGCGCTCTGGCTTATTCGCTGATTATCCCATCGCTTCAGCAAACATCAACTGAGTGCTACCGGGAGCCAAGAAATGGAAAATGACACATGTTCGCTGGTATAGTACCTGAACACTTAAAAACACGCTCCTGGCCGGGCGCGGTGGCTCACGCCTGTGATCCCAGCGCTTTGGGAGGCCGGGGTGGGTGGACCAAGAGGTCAGGAGTTCAAGCCCAGCCTGGCCAAGATGGTGAAACCCCGTCTCTACCAAAAATACAAGAATTAGCCAGGCGCAGTGGCAGGTGCCTCTAATCCCAGCTACTTAGGAGGTTGAGGCAGGAGAACTGCTTGAACCTGGGGGGCGGAGGTTGTGGTGGGCCAAGATCGCGCCATTGCACTCCAGCCTGGGCAGCAAGAACAAGACTCCGTCTAAAAACACACACACACACACTCCTGGCCTGACCAGTGACGCACACCTACAATCTCAGCTACTTGGGAGGCTGAGGCAGGAAAACAGACTGAACCCAGGAGGTGGAGGCTGCAGTGAGATGGCACCACTGCCCTCCAGCCTAGGCCACAGAGCAAGATTCTATCTCAAAACAAAACAAGACAAAAACAAACCAAGAAAACCCGCTCTCAGTAGCTCCCAGGCCCCCAAGTGGAGCTGGAGAGGCTCCAGGGAACAGCCTAGGTCTTGAGGAGCAGGTGGGTCTCCTAGGAGAGGCTGACTATAGGGGCGGGGGAGCAGAGAGGGTCTGCAGGTGCGGGGCAGCCAGGCCGAGGCAGACGGGTGTGACTGACAGTGAGGAGGCTGGACTAGAAAGAGCATCGCTGGAAGTCTCGGCTTCTTTATCTGTAAAATAAGCTCCAGGGGCCCAGGGCAGCGCTGCTAGGACCTCTGGCACAGGTGCAGCCAATCCCAACTCCTTCACCAAATTGAAGGCAGCAGCTAAGATGCCCACTTCTTCATGCCACGAGCGTGCTCCCTCGCCTGGTGGAAGGAAAGGTTCCCAGCACAGGCTGTAAGAGGCATGGAGGATGCCTGAGGTCATGAGATGGACAGGCCTGCTCCTAAATCCCAGCTCCGCCAGCTACTATTCCAGTGCCCCCGACAAGTCCCTTGACCTCTCTGACCTCCTGCTTTCTCTTGTAGAAAATGAGACTGACGGGCTGGGCATAGTGGCATGCCCATCATCCCAGCACTTTGAGACGCTGAGGCAGGAAAGTCCCTCGAGGCCAGGAGTCTGAGACCAGGCTGGGCAACACAGTGAGACCCCATCTCTATGAAAAAAATTTAAAAATTAGCCAGGTGTGGTGGCACACACCCGTGGTCCCAAGTACTTGGGAGGCTGAGGTGGTAGGATCACTTAAGCCCGGGAGTTCAAGGCTGCAGTGAACTATAATTGCACCACTGCACTCGAGTCTGGGCAAGAAGAGAGATCCTGTCTCAAAAAAATAAAACACACACACACACACGAAGAAAAGAACATGAAATTGATGCTGCTTGCTTTTATTTGGGAGAACGTGTTCTGGCAGGGTTCAAGAGCCAGGAGGCTGTGCTCAAGTTCTGGCTCAGCCACCTACCAATTGTGTGTCCCCGGGAGTCACTGAACCTCCCTGAGTCGGAGTTTCTGCCTGCCTTACATAAGTATACACTGTCTATCTTATAGAATTACTGAAAACTTAAATAAGGCGGCGTTTTCAATCCAGGAGCTAGAGCGTAATGGGGGCTGCATCACACTTGCTACTGGAAGAACAGTCCAGCCATGTGTCCTGCCTTGATTTGCTTACCAATGTTAGGGTTGTTAAACTCCATAGCAAGAGTTTAAGCTTCACAGGGTCACGGATCCTGTTGCCTGGCACCATGCCCAGTGCACAGCAAGCCTGGAACACACAGTCTCCATGCCGAGCACCAAGACCGCTTCACCCAGACTGTGGCACTTTCTAGTTTTCTTTTCTCTCTCTCTTTTTTTTTTGAGATGGAGTCTCACTCTGTCGCCCAGGCTGGAGTGCAGTGGTGCCATCTCAGCTCATTACAACCTCCACCTCCCAGGTCCAAGAGATTCTCCTGCCTCAGCCTCCCGAGTAGCTGGGACTGCAGGCACCCGCCACCACACCCGGCTAATTTTTCAAGGTTGAAAAAAATCCCAGGTGGGTTCTGATGGCCTTGGCTGGGAACAGGTGCCTGCGCCTGTGTGAGGCGGGACCTCCCGGGTCCTGAGGTGAGACAGCAGCCCACAGCAGTCGTGTGAGGGAACTGGGGAAGGGCTGCACCCCGCATACTCGAGGCCTTCGGCCCTCTGAGATAGCCAGGTGTTGTAGAGATCTAAACCCCAAATCTGTCTCACGTGTGTACATAGATGGTGACTAAATTTGTTGTTCCTTCCAGGAAGGAAGGGAGGAAGGGAGGAAGAGAGGAAGGGAGGAAGGGAGGAAGAGAGGAAGGGAGGAAAGAAGGAAAAAAGGGGGGGAGGGAAGGAAGAAAGGAAGGAAGAAGGGAGGGAGGGAGGAGAGGAAGGAAGGGAGGGAGTGAAGGAGGGAGGGAGGGGGAGGGGGGAGGGAAGGAAAGGTGTGAAGGAGGGAGGGAGGGAGGAGAAAGAAGGGCATCTAGGATGAAGTGGGCACCTACCTAAGCCGGTGAATACGGTGGGTAGAGACCTCACGCCTGCCCTCGGGCGGTGGCCGCTCTCCTGTCACAGGTTCCAGTGTGTTGCAGGAAAGCCTCGGGGCTCTGGTTTTCCAGCTGCGCATCTGAAGGGGCAGGTCTGTGTCCAGGCACGTGCGCCTCCTGCAGCGGCACCATCACTGGGTGCAGCCCTCCTGGAAGGTGTTCCCCAGGGAGGACACGGTGAGGCGAGGACAATGCGAGAGTCCCTAGCGGGTCTGGGGGCTAAACTTGGTATTCCCGAGAGACAGATGTCTCTGTGTCCCCTGTCCCAACCCTGAAACCCACAGCCTTTGACCCAGAGGCGGAGGAGCAAGCTCTCCGTGAAGGCCTGGTCTCTGGACTCTTCTTTGGGAAAAAAAATGACATGAGCCTGCCACAGAGCCTGTTTATGAAGAAAATCAGAGAGCTATTTTGAGCAGTTACCCCCAGGAATCACGGCAGCACAACCTGCTTAGCTGGAACTAGGTCGCCGGTGATCCCACCAGGGCCAGAAGAAAGTCATCCGAGAAGAACGCCAGCTCAGGAGGCCGAGACGGGAGCCCTGCCCGGCCGCTCGTGAAGCCACCGCCTTTCAAGGGAAAACTGGGGACACAAGACAGGCAGGGGCTGACCACGCATTTCCTCTTAAAATTGGCAATAATCTGACCACAGAATCAAGGTAAAATCACCAAATCTCTGGTTCTTGCTTCAGCATGATTGTAGCTGCTGGTGGTTGTCATGGAAACCAGCAGAGACACCCGATCTTAGCTCTGACACTCAGGAGAATCTGAGCTTGTTCTGATATGAGCATTTTTTTTTTTTTTCAAGTAGAAAGTGTCTTGAACCTGGATAAGCGGGCCTGAGGTTTTCTGTGCCTGGCTTGGATATGTTTCTGGTTCTGTTTTCCGGCTACACAGAATCTAACACAGCATCGAGCGTCGGCTCTGGGTTGCTGTGAGACGTTTCGTTAAGTCTCTTTTCAGTTGCCAGAGACAGAGGCCGAAATCGACCAGGGTTAGGTAAGGAAAAAGAAAGATTCATTATCGAGTCAATTATCAAAGTGGTATTAAATACCTTTTTAAACTTTTTTTTATTGTACCTTTTTTTACTTTTTAAATTTCTTACTTTATTCTAATTTTTAAATTTATGTTTTCATGTTTTAAAACTTTCTTCCACAATATGGGTGGAAGGACGAAAACGGGTCTGAAAATATTTGGAAACTCAAAGACGGCCTTGAGCCGGGCACGGTGGCTTGTGCCCTACTCCCAGCACTTTGGGAGGCTGAGGCAGGAGGATCACTTGAGCCCAGGAGTTGGAGACCAGCCTGGGTAGCAAAGGGAGACTCCAGCTGCACCAAAAATTTAAAAAATAATAATAATAAGCCAGGTTTGGCAGCACATGCCTGTAGTCCCAGCTACTCAGGAGGCTAAGATGGGAGGATCACCTGAGGTCGGGAGTTCAAAACCAGCCTGACCAACATAAAGAAACCCCATCTCTACTAAAAATACAAAATTAGCCGGGCGTGATGGCACATTCCTGTAATCCCAGCTACTCGGGAGGCTGAGGCAGGAGAATCACTTGAACCCAGGAGGCAGAGGTTGCAGTGAGCCGAGATTGCACCATTGCAGCCCAGCCTGGGCAAAAAGAGCAAAACTCTGTTCTCAAAAAAAAAAAAAAAAGAAAAGAAAAAAAAATCCCAGGTGGGTTCTGATGGCCTCGGCTGGGAACAGGGCCTGCGCCTGTGTGAGGCGGGACCCCTGGGTTCTGAGGTGAGACAGCAGCCCACAGCAGTCATGCAAGGGAACTGGGGAAGGGCTACACCCCGCACACTTAAGTCCTCTGCCCTCTGAAATAGCCAGGTGTTGTAAAGGATCTAAACCCAAAATCCGTCTCATGTGTGTATACAGATGGTGGCTAAATTTGTTGTTCCTTCTAGGGGGTGCATATTTATATCAGTCTGAGTCCAATCCAGAGAGAGAAATCACATAGTAATTTGAACAGAGAAAATTCAATACAAAGAATTATTTACTAGCCAGGCACAGTGGCTCACACCTGTAATTCCAGCACTTTGGGAGGCCGAGGCGGGCAGATCACAAGGTCAGGAGATCGAGACCAGCCTGGCCAACGTGGTGAAACCCCATCTCTACCAAAAATACAAAAATTAGCTGGGCGTGGTGGCAGGCGCCTGTAGTCCCAGCTACTCGGGGGGTTGAGGCAGGAGAATCGCTTGAACCCAGGAGGCAGAGGTTGCAGTGAGCCGAGATCACGCCACTGCACTCCAGCTTGGGTGACAGAGCAAGACTACATCTCAAAAAAAAAAAAGCGGGGGGATTATTTACTATGACAAGGGATGACAGCAATGAGGGGTTGGCTGGTAACAAAGAAAAAAAAATTTAGTGAACCAGCCCCAGGACTGAGAGCCCCCAGCCCCGCCCCAGGCAGAGATCCAGACCTGGGCAGCTGTGACTCTAAATGGTAGGAGTTGTTGTGGTGCCCTGTGGCAAATCTTGCTGGAAGTCTGCCCTGTGAGGTGCCAGGTGTCTGGATTGCTAGAGGTATGCTGCTATAAAACAGCACCAGGGCTGGAGGGCGCCGGGCTGGGCAGGGAGGTTCCGTCTCCTGGGTGCTGCTGGCTGCATCACGGTAGGAGCTGGACACTGGAGGAACAGCCCAGTGAGCACCTCGGAACCCAGGGGTCAATCAACCTCTTTTCCTTCTCCAGTGTCTCTCCAACGCCCTCTACTGGCAAGATTGCAGTGCTCGCCAGCCCAGGAAAATAAAATATTTAAAGGTCCAGATGCATTTTCACAGAGTGGTCCAGAAGGGGGAATCTGGAGCTGAGAGTCCAAAACGGATGAACTAGGCTGGGTGTGGTGGTGCACGCCTGTGATCCCAGCACTTTGGGAGGCCAACGCAGGAGAATCACTTGCACCCAGGAGTTAGAGACCAGCCTGGGCGGCATAGTGAAATGTCCCTACAAAAAATAAAAATAAAAATAAAAAATAGCCATCCTGGTGGTGCACACCTGTATGTAGTCCCAGCTACTTGAGAGGCTGAGGCACAAGGGTAGCGTCAGTCCAGGAGCTGGGGGCTGCCGTGAACTATGGTAGCGCCACTGCAAGCCAGCACCTGGGCAACAGAGCAAGACCCAGTTGCAAAATATATATATATATATATATATATATATATATATATATATATATATATAATGTATTATATATATGCTGCATGATATCTAAAATAATTAATATCTGTTGGGGAAATATCCAGATTTTAGAAGCCACAAAGCAGTGAAATAGATATTTAGCACCAACTATGTGTTATGTTTAGATTCGAATCTAACAGAAATGAGGCACTGTGGATCATCGTTCAGCACTGTGATATGATGAGAGCAATTCTAGCACACAAAGGCTCCTTTCAGATACTTAAAATCACAGGGTAGGAAGGTTTTCTTCCTCTCCAGTTATTGAAGAAATTAAATTTAAAATTATATCCATGTACCATTTTACACCTATTGGCATAAAGAAAAAAGATAATGAAACCCAGTGCTGGTCAAGTATTAGATACAGACGTGTAAACATCACTGCGTCACCAGTTTATTACAGGGCTTCAGTCCTTTTGAAGGAAAATAATGAAACAAGAGCCTTAAAATAATCTTACCCTAAATCCAAAGCCTCTGAATGTATTTCTAAGTAAAAAGTTCAAGGCCAGGTGCAGTGGCTCACACCTGTAATCCCAGCACTTTAGGAGGCGAAGGTGGAAGGATCGTTTGAGCCCAGGAGTTTGAGATCAGCCTGGGCAACATAGGGAGACCCTGTCTCTACAAATATTTTAAAAAGTTAGCCAGGCATGGGGGCATGCAGCTGTGGTCCCAGTTACTTGGGAGCTGATGGGGGAGAATCACTTGAGTCCAACAGTTTGAGGCTGCAGTGAGCTATGATCACACCACTGCCCTCCAACCTGGGCAGCAGAACAAGACTCTGTGTCAAAGATAATCACAATAATAGTTCAAAATAAAGGTCTAGCTGTACAATAATATTTACAGTAGTATCTATTTATTATGGAGAGAAAGGTGGAAAACCCAAATGTCTAATGAATAAAGAAAGGTTACAGCCAGGCTTGGTGGCTCACACCTGTAATCCCAGCACTTTGGGAGGCCAAGGTGGGCAAATGGCTTGAGCCCAGGAGTTTGAGACCAGCCTGGGAAACATGGTGAGACCCTGTCTTTACTAAAACTACAAACATCAGCCAGGCATAGTGGCATGCACCTATAGTCCCAGCTACTCAAGAGGCTGAGGTGGGAGGATTGCCTCAGCCCCGGAGGTTGAAGCTGCAGCGAGCTGCCATCTCATCTCTGCTCTTCAGCTTGGGTAACAGAGTGAGACCCTCTCTTTTAAGAAGAAAAAAAGGAATATGAGGATGAAATTAGGCAAAATGAAGAAAATAGCAAAAGATGTTTACATACTAGGATTATAACTATGGGGAGGAAGCTTTATACACAGGTTACATGAATATACAAAAAAACACAGAATTATACAGTAAGTTGGTGAATGTTATGGTATATGAATTACATCTCAAGACTAAATGAGGCCACAGGGATACGTGAAAGATTTCTGTGTATATATAAAAAACAGGAGATGTTTTGCTTATGTATTCCTCCAAAGTTGTTTCAATCTGAAGTTTTCAGTTAAAAGTTTGATTCTGCAGTCTCTGCCCTACTTTTCTGTAGTGGCCAAAGTTGTTCCCTCACCACACAGCCCTCAGTGGGCTCACCCTGCTTCTAAGGGGTCTTCTACTCCCATGAGTTGAGAAGTCAGGCTGCAAACACCAAGCCCAGATCCCACGTCCCACTGGTGGTAAATGTCCCCTGAGCCTGAGTCAGGGACTCAGAAGGGCAGTGGCTCATCGGGCCACTAAGGGCTCATTTCCTTCAGGGGACTGTCCATCAGGGGCGGTGCAGAGCCTGGGATTCACACGTGTGCACAGCCTCAGCCACCACACTGAGAACTCAGCAGTCGGAGTTCTACGCAGAATGGGCTTAAGGGCTGCTGCCATCTAATTGGAAGGGGGCAATGCAGGTGCCAAGAAAACATGATTCTGTGACTCAGATTGCATACCCATTCAAGGTGGCTTTGGAGAATGCTGATAACAGTTATGAAAATAAGGCAAACGTTTCCACAAGCTAACACGTGGTGATGCCAGCCGAATAAGGTAAATGTCATTAGTATCACCTGCATTTCATAATGAGGAAACAGGATCTGAGAGAGTTGAGTGACTTGTCCACGGTCACATAGCTGGCCCGAGATGGAGCTGGGCATGAGCTGAATCCTTGGGATGATGGAGCAGGCTTTGTGACACCAGCATGACCACAGCACAGCTTACACATCTAACCCAAATGTTTCCTCTTTAGGGGGTGGGGTTGTGACTTGTATGATACATTCTTCCCAAATCAATGAGCACAACACTTAACACTTTTCATGTAATTGGAAACCAGTGAATATTGTTTGAATGGATGAATAAATGAATGTCAAGTAAATAAAAGAGGCAAAGCCATCATAGTAGTCTTTTTTTGAAAAAAAAAAAAAAAAAAAATCCAAACCCTATTTTCTGGGGATAGTTAAATACTGTCAGAGTTTTCAGAGACAGCTTGTTTCTAGTTTTTATCAAGGGATATTTGATTTTTTCACTATACGCCTCAATGGGCTCCGAAATGTCCCTTCGTAGATTCTACAAAAGAGTGTTTCCAGCCTGCTGAATAAAAACAAAGATTTAACTGTGAGATGCTGATAACAGCTATGAACATGCTGATAAGCATTACCAAAAGCTAATACATGGTGATGCCACAGTGCTGGGATTACAGGTGTGAGCCACCAAGCCTGGCTGTAACCTTTCTTTATTCATTAGACATTTGGGTTTTCCACCTTTCTCTCCATAATAAATAGATACTACTGTAAATATTATTGTACAGCTAGACCTTTATTTTGAACTATTATTGTGATTATCTTTGACACAGAGTCTTGTTCTGCTGCCCAGGTTGGAGGGCAGTGGTGTGATCATAGCTCACTGCAGCCTCAAACTGTTGGACTCAAGTGATTCTCCCCCCTCAGCTCCCAAGTAGCTGGGACCACAGCTGCATGCCCCCATGCCTGGCTAACTTTTTAAAATTTTTGTAGCGACTCAGAAGAAGCAATTTCTTTACAAACTTAAAAAGAAAAAAAAACTTTTGTAGAGACAGGATCTCCCTATGTTGCCCAGGGTGATCCATGGAGCTACTTAAATACCATCCCCAGAAAATACAGTTATCCTATTAATTCTGGTGACTTTCCTTGTCTCTCGGGTATGTGAACATACATCATGTGTGAATACACACGTGTGTGTACTCTGTCTACTTCTGGCCAATGTTAAGGTTACCTAGATTAAGTAGAGTGGATATAATAGAAAGGATATATTCATAGCTGCTAGATTTAGGAAGCAGTATTATTTTAACAGGCCACTAGTCTTGCTTCCTTAGCAGTTACAATTCTATAACTGTATCATTACTCCATTTATTTATTTGTTTATTTATTTAGAGATGGAGTCTTGCTCTGTTGCCCAGGTTGGAGTGCAGTGGTATGGTCTCTGCTCACTGCAACCTCCACCTCCCAGGTTCAGGTGACTCTCATGACTCAGTCTCTCGAGTAGCTGGGATTATAGGCACCCACCACCACGCCTGGCTAATTTTTGTATTTTTAGTAGAGACAGGTTTTGCCATGTTGGCCAGGCTGGTCTTGAACTCCTGTAGACCTCAAGTGATCCACCTGCCTCAGCCTCCCAAAGTGCTGGGATTACAGACATGAACCACCATGCCTGGCACCCCCCATGCCTTTTTTTTTCTTTTTAAAGAAATGGGGTCTTGCTATGTTGCCCAGGCTGGCCTCAAATGATCCTCTGCCTTAGCCTCCCAAGTATCTGGGGGTAGCAGTTGCATACCACCGCACCCGGCTTGATTGCTCCTTTAAATGTAACCTCGGCTGGCTGGGGTGGTGGCTCATGCTTATAATCCCAGCACTTTGGGAGGCTGAGGTGGGTAGATCACTTGAGCCCAGGAGTTCAAGACTAGCCTGGGCAACATGGTGAAACCCTGCCTCTACAAAAAATATGAAAATTAACCAGGCATGGTGATTGATGCTCAGGAGGCTGAGACAGGAGGATTGCTGGAGCCTAGGAGGTTGAGGCTGCAGTGAACCATGATGGCACCACCAGACTCCAGCCTGGGTGACTTCAGAGTTTCCCAGCTTGGGCTGAGATGGCCAGGTCTTCATACTCTGCTTTGTAGACCCTGTCTCCAAAAAAAAAGAGTTGGCGAACCCGGTATGTAGTTAAATCATAAATGTGCTCTTTTCTAATAACACTGGCCGGACATATGCTGAAGGGTACTAGCTATCTGGGGTACAATAAATCTGGGATATTAAGATCTTGATATAGGATTGGACCCTGGAGGGCATCCAGTCCATCTACCCTCAGGATTCCCAATTCCACCCCTTCACTCATTCTTTATTTTTCCAATAATCAGTGTTTCTTTGAACGTCTTTCTTAGAAGATGACCTTACCTTCTGAGGATGTCTATCACATTTCAGCCAGCTTTGACCAACAGAAACTTTATAAATTAGGCTGGGCACGGTGGCTTATGCCTGTAATCCCAGCACTTTGGGAGGCTGAAGCAGGCGGGTCACTTGAGGTCAGGAGTTCGAGACCAGCCTGGCCAACATGGTGAAAGCCTGTCCCTACTAAAAATATATATTAAAAAAATTAGCTGGGTGTGGTGACACATGCCTGTAGTCCCCACTACTGGGGAGGCTGAGGCACAAGAATCACTTGAACCCAGGAGTCAGAGGCTGCAGAGAGCTGAGATCATGTCTCTGCACTCTGGCCTGGGTGACAGAGTGAGACTTGGTCTCAAAATAAAAAAAGAAAAAGAAAGAAAGAAAGAGAAAAGAAGAAAGAAAGAAAGAAAAGAAAAGAAAGAAAGAAATTTTATAAACAGACTAAAATCTTTGTCCAGATTCTGAAGGCAGCTCTGCAAGGGAGATAAAACTAGCGCAGAGCAGAGAACTGGCATGGTTTCCTTGCAGGCTGGTTTCTCTGGGAGGCTGACTCAGATGGAGTTTAGCGTGCAGGAGTGCCCTCAGATCAACACCTGTGTAAGAGAGGCGGCAGGAGCAGATGTGGGCAGGGGGATGGGCTGGGCTGTAAAACAGGCCCAAGGACAGCCCCAGCCAACCCACAGGAATCTTTGGAGCTAGAATGCTCTTCAGAGTTTCCTGATTGGGCTGAGACAGCCAGGTCTTCATACTCTGCCTTCATGCATTACTGGATGTTGACAGGGCTGCTCTGGGGAGGAATGTGGTCTTGAAGAGCAGCTCTTGGAAGCTAAGGCAATTCCCGAGGCCTAGAGGTGGTATGCAGAGGCGCAAGCTCTCAGTCAGGGCCCCGCCTTTGGAATTGCTTATTTGGGGGAAAACAATGCGAATTTGCCATGGAGCTTATTTATGAAACAAATTTGCAGAGCTATCTCCAGCGACTGTCTCTAGGAATCATTATAGCCCAACTGCTACACCTGGTGCCAGGTCACCAACTAATTCACCATGGGCAGGGCAGCGCCCGTGGTCCCCAGCAGCTGAGACGACAAGTCCTTCCTCGAAGGGGGTTCTGGCTGCACGTCACTGTGCTCACCGAATACAGAGGTGACATACATTAAAGTGGCACGGAAGCCATTCTGTTGGCAATTTATCGGTCTGGTACATTTGTATCAATGCAGCCTAGCCATGTCATTAGCATGGCGACCCACATAGCACCGCTGGCTTACGACGCCTGTCTACTAAACCTCTTATTTTTCACATATGCAGAAACATTTTTCAAGGTTTTCAGAGAAGAAAGGGGCCTGGATTCTGGGCTCTCCCGGCTCCCCTTCTGCCTCCAAACAATAGAAACGTTAACAATAAAGAATTGGAGGCCCAGCTTGCCGTGCAGAGATTTACCAACCACCGAGATACCAGATGGGTGTGAATCCATGTGGGGTTTGATAAGATTTTTTGTGTACAGTGCTGATTGGTGGAGAGGGTAGGGGAACCTGGTTCTGATTGGTGGTGAAATTAGGAGGAGGTGGTAGTGCAATCTGATTGGTGGAGAGGAGAGGGGAGTCAAGCTCAGATTGGCTGGGAGTTCTCCAGGTGCAAGCCAGGCTCGTCTCTGCATCGCTTTGAGAGTTCCCTTTGCTTCTTCCAAACCCCTTATCTCTGACTCTCCACCCCGCCAGCATGGGAACCACCCCGTAAGACGCCTGGCTGCCAATCTATCATCTATCTACAGGGTCCCTGCTGAGCCTTTGCCTGCAATGGCGTTAGTGTCCCCAGGCAAGGGACAAGGGGAGGCTGCTGGGGTTCATTAGTGTGAGGAAGGCCAGCTCCATGACACCCACCTTGTGCTGTATTCAAGGGCAGGGCCCAGCTGACCCTTAGTGATCAGCCGCAGCCTGCCCCAGGCAATTCAGGGAGCACAGGAGAGATGGCATGGCAACCATTCCGTGGGCAATTTGTGGGAACTGATGAAAAATAATGTGCCTCACTTCCTCATCACTATCGGTAGATTTCAGAAATGTCTCCAAGGAAGACAAGAGCTCTCTTCTCCAATGACTGGCTTCCAGTCGGCGTAATCTTTTGGAAAATGTAGACGGAATTGCTGAAGACAGGTTCTGCGCTCTTTCCAGCCCCAGGGCCCAGCCCTCCCCTCTGGCGGACCACGTGCTTCCCAGGGGTCTTTGGCTCAGATTGGTGTAGTCATAAACCAATCTTCCTTGAAATTAAGTGAATCAAGAGCTGAGGTCTGGTTGAGGGCAGTGGCTCACGCCTGTAATCCCAGCACTTTGGGAGGCCGAGGCGGGTGGATCATGAGATCAGGAGATCGAGACCATCCTGGCCAACATGTTGAAACCCCGTCTCTACTAAAAATACAAAAAAAAAAAAAAAAAAAAAATTATTTGGGCGTGGTGATGCACTCCTGTAATCCCAGCTACTCAGGCAGCTGAGGCAGGAGAATCGCTGGAACCCAGGAGGCAGAGGTTGCGGTGAGCCGAGATTGTGCCACTGCACTCCAGCCTGGTGACGGAGAGAGACTCGGTCTCAAAAAAAGCTTAGGTCTCAGAAAGGCACCAGGAATTGAAGGTTCAGGTTTCTCTCTTGAGATCTTCTGACTTGTTTACTTGTCCTTATTGGAATAAGAAAAAAAAAATCTTCTGTATCCCACAGGAGGGACCCCAGCCCACACGCAGTGCAGAAATAACAGCGGCTGCTGGCTGTGCCTTCCACTCCTGGAGCATGAGGTCACAGAAGGGTTGCCGTGGAAGGGTCCCTGGAGATCCACCTCGGGCTGCTGGGGAAGGGACCTGCAGGCACAGAGCAGAGGTGTCGGTGACGGCTTTTTCTGACAGAGCACGCCCATCTGCCCCAGACCTGCCCTCTCCCAGGCCTCCATTTGCGGATTTTTGTTCTTTTATGCTTGCAACATTTCCATTTGTGTTTATTATTAAATTATTGATCTCTTAAGTGTTTATGGCCTGCCAGACTAGTAACTAGCTAAAACACACACACACACACACACACACACACACACACACGTGTACATACTCATCAACATGCATTATCTCTGCCAGGCATGGTGGCTCACACTGGTAATCCCAGCACTTTGGGAAGTCCAGGTGGGCAGATCACTTGAAGTTAAGAGTTTGAGACCAGCCTGGCCGACATGGTGAAACCCCCTCTCTACTAAAAATACAAACATTAGCTGGGCATGGTGGCACATGCCTGTAATCCTAGCTACTTGGGAGGCTGAGACACAAGAATCACTTGAACCCGGTTGGCGGAGGTTGCAGTGAGCCAAGATCATGCCACTGCACTCCAGCCTGGGCAACAAAGCGAGACTCTATCTCAAAGAAAAAAAAAAGCCATTATCTCACTGGGTACATTGGGAGTTTGAGACTGCAGTGAGCCGTGGTCACGCTACTGAACTCCAACCTGGGCAACAGAGAAAGACCCTTCTCAAAAAATAAAAAAAAGCGTTATTTCTGAAATGAGTGCTCACGTCCTTTTTCTCTAATCTACTTGCTTCTTCTTTGGACAAGTCCAGCATGTTTTGCCGACATGAAGGCAGACATAATGTCTGCTGTGTCCTGTTGAGCACCTGCTTTTCCCTCCCATGGTGACCAAGGAGCTGCAGGGAGCAGCTCATTCTGGGAGCAGCTCATTCTGGAGCTCATTCAGGGAGCACCTCATTCTGCAGGGAGCAGCTCCCTCAAGCTCATTCTGCACGAGGAGCCTTGCGTCGCTTCCTGCATCGCACACACACGAGGCTGTGGCTCTGCGGTGGCCTCCTCGCCGGCTGCCTGGCCCTTCTCCTCTTGTCCTTTAGCCAATTCATCACTCGACACAGAAGGGAAGAGACCAGATGGATCTTGGCCACGGCTAATCCTAATGCACTTCTGTCTATGAGTGACAATGTTTAGCATAAAGCGGGAGTTGCTGTCCTGAGGACAGGGTCAAACACAGACGAAGGCGCTCATCCAGAGGACCTGGTCCCGCAGAGGACAGGGGGGCCCACGGCTGCTGGGGAGAAGCAGAGGCAATGGAAGGCTCAGCCTAGGAATACGGCGGACGGAAGTGCCACCTCTTCCCAGTGAATAACTGAGTGTCGGCTAGGTGAAGCCAGCAATCGCATATCTGGAACAAGACCAGAATAAAAAGGAGATGACCTAAGAACTAAAACAAAACGGCAATTACAGGCCGTGTTTCATCCCTGTGTTTTCACCCGGTGCTATCTGAAAACAGGCGTGACACACAGTTCTGTGAATTTGGACCGCTGTGGCTGACACGATCAGATGAACAGCACACACAACCACATTCGGAAGATTTCTGACTTCAGGTTGAGGACTCGTTTTTTTTCCCCATCACATTCTAAGCTATGATTACATTCCCACTTTTGTGAAAGATTAAAAACAGTTTAAATTCTACAGACTCAGAGTTTTTAATTCCACAAATGCCAGCACACTGTGATCACATTCTGCCGCCTTGCAGACACACGGCTCTCACGGCTGTGCCGACGCCATGTCGTCTGTTTGCAGACTCAAGACCCTGCAATGCTTAGGAAATGTGACGATAGGGGCTGAAAGCTGCTTCTGGGGACCGATCCCCTCCGCTCCTCTGGCCCTGGTGACCCTGTCTCCCATGGCCTTCAGCGTCTATAATACAGTGCAGCACTGATAGAATTGCCAGATATAGCCGACAAAAAATATAGGATGCCCAATTCAGTTTGAATTTAAGATAAACATGATTTTCAGTACAAGCATGTCTCGTGCAATAGCTGAGCATCCCGGGTTTTATCTGGCAGCCCTCGGCACAGCACAGACACAGGTCTGCCAGGGAAGCCCTCTGCCTTCTTACTAGGGCGCCCCAGAGAAATTCACACAGACAGGACAGCTCCAAGCTAACTGCCTCACTGCCCGTGGCTTGCAGATACGGAGGAACTGCCTCTGTTGTGTTTTTCCATATATAAGACCCAGAGTAACAGCGATCCAGACCAGGTGCGGTGGCTCACACCTGCAATCCCAGCACTTTGGGAGGCCGAGGCGGGAGGATCACCTGAGTTCAGGGGTTCAAGACCAACCTGACCAACATGGAGAAACCCTGTCCCCGGGTATGGTGGCGCGTGCCTGTAATCCCAGCTACTCAGGAGGCTGAGGCAGGAGAATTGCCTGAACCCAGGAGGCGGAGGTTGCGGTGAGCTGAGATAGCGCCATTGCACTCTAGCCTGTGTAACAAGAGCGAAACTCCATCTCAAAAAAAAAAAAAAAAAAAGAAAAGAAAACAAACAAATAGTGATCCAAGGTACAAAGTTCTATGTCAGAAACGAGCGGTACCCCAGGAGAAATGCCCCACGGCGATGTTCAGCTCCTCAAATTAGATGTGGGCAATCCGTCCTTAGCTGTGTAGCTCTCACTAAGTCACTGAAACTCCTCAGAGCCCAGCCTCATCTCTGATACAGCAGAGAAACAACACCGCCTAGGAATTCCCAAATAACACAATTTTAAAGAGCCGGACGAGGCTTCCACACGAGATCTGTACTGCTGCTGGTCTCAGTTGCCAGGGAATAGACTTTCCCAGATCCCCGCGTGTAAGGAGCACTTTTAATACGGGGTGTCATTCTCCCAGGGCCAGGTCTTCCAGAGCGGAATGTTCTTTGGGTTGTAGCTCCTGGTGACTCTCAAGAGCGAGCCTTTCTGGCTGTCCAGAGGTTCTGCTGCTTCTGGACTCTTCAGCCTCATGCTATTTCCCTGACAACAGCTCGAGCATCTGCTCCTTCTGACTGACGGGGCTGGATACAGACTCCGGGCCCCAAACCGAAATCATCTGAGAAATGACTGGCTGGGGCAGACACTCTCCACAAAACTTCCTGATTCTATGTTGTCCTGGAGACAAAACCTCCCCCGAAGAACCTGCTCTCATCCAAGTCACTATCCTTCAGGTTCAAGCTTCAAGGCGAGCATTGGGCGAAGGCACCAGGGCCCTCATCCAATCACCCATGACTAGGTTTGCGGGATAATGTAATAAAAAGCATCAAACCTTACTGAGAAGGCGCCATCTGTGGCAGGCTCTTTAGAAAGGGGCGGTGGGCACAGTGAGTGCTTCAAACTCTACAGACGATTTCATATTCCACCTCCGACCTCCACGTACAGCTTCAGAGAACTCCCATCCTACCCACTCCAGTGATCACACGCACCCAGCAAGTGCAGACATTCAAGCTGCCTGTTCTCAGTGGTGGAAAGTGGAATACTTCTGGATATTCAAAGAATAAGAGGATTTTCAAGTTTGAAGTTGTCTTAGAAATTGTACAGATGAGGAAACTGAAGTCCAGAGAGGAGGCTACGCCCTAGTTAATGTGATCTCATGCGTGAAGACCCCAACCCCATGGACTGCTTCCCCGCTCCGGCTCTTACGTACCGCAAACCTATCATGTATGCCAAAAGTCCCCTCTCCAGAGTTGACTCAACTACTCTGCCCATCCCAGTCACTTAGGTTTTCCCACTTAAGAATCAAATAAATAAATAAATGGTAGGAGTGAAGGTGGGGAGGAGAGGTGGGAGGAAGATTATTTACATTTACAGTCTCTTTAGGACCAAGTTCCTAGGCAGACTGGAAGCTCAGGCAAAGATTTTCGTCTTCTTTGTTTAGTACAGATTTTGCCAACCCCCAACCTTGCACTTGGAAAATAAGCAGCAGCCATTTATGGGCTGTCGTCATTCTGATGAATGATGTCAGCTGCTCTGCTCCCTAAGTGCCTGTGTCCTTCCTGACCCTCGATCTAAGGCAATTAAGAAAAGCAATAAAATCATGAAAGCTCACTTTTGATCAATGCATTCCGGCCAGAGGGAGATCAGGTTGTCCTTACGGACTATCTGTAATTAGATTGGATTTAGAATTTCGACTGCCACAGCAAGTAGAAAAAAGCATAGTTTTAAATCAACATCTCAGAAGCAACTAGAGGGATCTAAAAGCAGTGAAGAGAATGAAGACTGAAATACATAAAAATGAGATGATCACGACACCGTGCAAGTAGCTAGTTGAGCAGTTAGTTAAGTTCCACAAAGGAGGGCTGGTACTTGGAGGTCACCAGAATATTTTTCTAACCCAACCACGCAAAAATAGTGAAAGGAAATAAGGTATTCTGTCATATACTTGGGGTTCCCTTGCCCATCATATTACTTTGAGATCCCATAAGGCTACAAACTAAACATATATATATTCCAAATTTATATGTATATGTACTTTTTGGAGACTGATTTTATATATATATATTATATACTAGATTATATATGATATATATATCTAATAATGGGGAAGGAGATTTTATATATATAACCTTATATATATGATTTTATATATATAAATATATATTTTATATTTATATTTATATTTATATATAAAACTATAGTTATATATAAAACTCTATATAGTTTTATACATATAAATATATATTTTTATATTATAGATAGTATGTTATATATAAATATAAATATATATATTTATATATTTATATATAATATAAATTTATATATTTATAATATATAAATATTATATTTATATATTTATTATAAATATATTTATAAATTCATAATATATTATATATTTATTATAAATATATAATATATTATATATTATATTTATATATTATATATTATATATGTTATATATTATATATAAATACATATAATATATAAAAAATATATATTTATATAAATATAAATATATGTTTATAGTATAAATATAAATATATGTGAATATATAATATATAATATGTAAATATAGAATATATAAATATATAAATTTATATAAATATAAATTATATAATATATAAATATATATTTATATTATATGTAATATATAAATATATATGTAAATATTATATGTAAAGATGTAAATATATACATATTATATTCATGTATATTATATATATTATATAAATATATAATATATATATAGAAAGAGAGACAGAGTTTTGCTCTTGTTGCCCAGGCTGGAGCACAATGACATGATGGTGACTCACTGCAACCTCTGCCTCCTGGGTTTAAGTGATTCTCCTGCCTCAGCCTCCCAAGTAACAGGGATTACTGGCATGCACCACCATGCCCAGTTAATTTTTTTTGTATTTTTAGTAGAGACAGGGTTTCGCCATATTGGTCAGGCTGGTCTTGAACTCCTGACCTCTGATGATCCACCTGCCTTGGCCTCCCAAAGTGCTGGGATTACAGGTGTGAGCCACTGCGCCCGGTCTGAACATACTTTTAACAACTTTATTGAGGTATGACTTATGTATACAACTGCATTCATTTAAAGTATCCAAATCTCCAAATCCAAGTGACTCTGAAAAAAAAGAAGAAAAAATAAAGTATGTATGTAACTCGATGAGTTTTGAAAGATGCATATTCATCCTCCCTCCATCCTTCTCCCCTCGGAGAAACACTGATCTGTTTCTGTTGCTATGGATGAGTTTGCATTTCCTGAAACTTTAGATAAATGGACACACGTGACGTGTCCTCTGCTGTCTGTGGCTTCTTTCACCCAGAATCATCACTTTGAAATCCCTCTACGTCACTTATGTATCCATAGATTATTCTTTTTTATTGCTGAATAGTAAGTAGTCTGTTGTATTGGTGATGGATATTGGAGTGTTCCATGTTGTGGCTATTATGGATAAAGCTGCTATGAACATTTGTGTGGACACGTTGTCATCTCTCTTAGGTAAAAACCTAGCTGTGGAATTGCTGGGTCATGCAATAGATGCATATTTAGCTTTATAGGAAACTGTAGGCTGGGCATGGTGGCTCAAACCTGTAATCCCAGCACTTTAGGAGGCCAAGGCAGGCAAATCACCCGAGGTTGGGAGTTTGAGACCAGTCTGGCCAACATGGCAAAATGCCATCTCTACTAAAAATACAAAAAATTAGCCAGGCATGGTGGCAGGCACCTGTAATCCCAGCCACTCAGGAGATGGAGGCAGGAAAAATCACTTGAGCCCAGGAGGCGGAGGTTGCAGTAAGCTGAGATAGTGCCACTGCACTCCAGCCTGGATGACAGAGTGAGACTCTGTCTCAAAAAAAAAAAAAAAGAAACTGCCAAATTGTTTTCCAAAGTGGGTGTATAATTTCATATTCCCACTGGTCGTCTATGATAATTCGATTGTTCCACATCCTCACCAATACTTGGTAGTGTCAGTCTCTGTGTGTGTTAAAATATACATAACATCAAATTTGCCATTTTAACCGTTTTTAAGTGGACAATTCAGTGGCATTAAGTATATTCAATGTTGCACAACCCTCAATCACCACCTTCTATTTTCTAAATTCTTTTTTGAGATGGAGTTTCCCTCCGGCAGGCTGGGGTTCAATGGTATGATATCAGTTCACTGCAACCTCTGCCTCCTGGGTTCAAGTCATTCTCCTGCCTCAGCCTCCCAAGTAACCGGGATTATAGTCATGCGCCACCACACCCAGCTAATTTTGTGTTTTTAGTGAAGACGGAGTTTCTCCATGTTGGTCAGGCTGGTCTCCAACTCCCAACCTCAGGTGATCCACCCGCCTCGGCCACCCAAAGTGCTGGGATTACAGGCATGAGCCACTACGTCCAGCCATATTTTCTAAAACGTTTTATCATCCCAAACTGAAACACTATGACAAGTGATAAGTCTCCATTTCCTTGTTCCTCCAGCCTCTGGTGACCTTTAATTTACATTTTGTTTCTTTGATTTTGCCTAGTATAGATATTCCTGTAAGTTAAATCATTTGATAGTTGTATCTGGCTTATTTCAGTTAGCATAACATGTTTTCAAGATTCATTCGTGCTGTGACATGTATCATTTCATTATTCTCATTGTGGTTTTGATTTGTGTTTTCCTGATGACTAACGATGCTGACCATCTTTTCAAGTGTTATTGGCCATCGTGTATCTCCTTGGAATCAACGTGTGTTTAAGCCCTTTCTCATCATTTCTTTGTTATTGAGCGAGCTCTTCATACACTCGGCGTGACTCTGTGTATGTCTGTCTTTTTGTTGAGTAGGTTCTTTATAACCCTTATTATTATGTAATTTGCAAATTCTTCTTCCTATTCTTTGGGTTGTCTTTTCATTTTCTTGATAATGTTCTTTAATGCATCATTTAAAAAAATTGTGATGACATGTAATTTACCTATGTGTTATTACTTATGCTTTTGGTGTCATATTTAAGAATCCACTGCTAAATCCACATTTATGGAGATTTATTTTTATATTTTCTTCAGAGTTTTATGGATTTAGCCTATATTTAGGTCATTGATCAGACTTGACACATCCACAAAAAATAAGCTAGCCAAAGGTGTGTGGGTTTATTTCTGGAGTGTCCATTCCATTCCCTTGTTCCACATGTCTCTCCTGATACCAGCACCACACTGATTTGGCTACTGTGTCTCCGCAGAACGTTTTGAAACTGGGAAGTGTGAGTCCTCCGACTCTTTCCAGGTGGTTTTGGCTATTTGGGCCCTCTTGTAACGCCCTATACATTTGAAAATTGACTTTTCCATTCTTGCAGTAAAAGGCTGTTGGAATTTTGACAGGGATTACATCTATAGATTGCTTTGGATGGTACTGACATCTTTTTTTTTCTTTTCTTTTTTTTCTTTTTTTTTGAGACAGAGTTTCGCTCGTTACCTAGGCTGGAGTGCAATGGCGCGATCTCGGCTCACCGCAACCTCCGCCTCCAGGGTTCAGGCAATTCTCCTGCCTCAGCCTCCTGAGTAGCTGGGATTACAGGCACCATGCCCAGCTAACTTTTTGTATTTTTAGTAGAGATGGGGTTTCACCATGTTGACCGGGATGGTCTCGATCTCTTGACCTCGTGATCCACCCGCCTCGGCCTCCCACAGTGCTGGGATTACAGGCGTGAGCAGGTACTGACATCTTAACAATATTGTCTTTCTGTACATAAACATGGGTTAGCTTTCTGTTTATTCAAGTCTTCTTTCATCAAAGTGAGGCAGGATAGGTAGCCAAGGAAGTGACCATGTTCTTGGGACACAGCAACCCTGGTGACCATACAATCAATACAATAAGCCTCAGCATTCACCTTGCAACTGAGCTCATTCAAGTAAAGCTATCTTCAGCAGGGACTTTCCCTTCTAGAGGGCAAGTGCGTTTTGATTTTGCCTGTCCTCAAACAGACGCTTTGCCCATTATAATAGTAAAATACACACCCCTGAGTAGAGATTTAAGATGCTAATGAGACATGCAATGTATGAACAAGCATGTGCAGCTACTGTGCCCGTGCACGCAGAATGCCACCCAGAATGTGGTTACTACCAACACCTTCCCATCTCCTTATGAATAATCACGTAACACTCCCGCAAAGGGAGCCTCCCTAGTGCCAGGCTTTGCTGTCTTGCCCTAGGAGCAGCCTGCCCTGAATTTTCTCTCTCTCAGGGTGAACTGTCTGTTCTGCATCTAACTTTCAAAATATTCTTTTTTTTTTTGGCAATACATTGCTCTATGCTGCACTTCTTTTGCTGTGTGTCTCTTGTTTAAAATTTTTTTTTTTTTTTAGTTGGAATCTTGTTCTCTTGCCCAGGCTGGAGTGCAGCAGCACAATCGCAGCTCACTGCAACCTTGAACTCCTAGGCTCAAGTGATCTTCCTGCCACAGCCTCCCAAAGTGCTGGGATTACAGGCATAATCCACCACACTTGACCTGTGGCACTAGTTCAGTCTTAAAATCAGAAGTGTAAGTCCTCC
Source organism: Aotus nancymaae (assembly GCF_030222135.1). Lineage (NCBI taxonomy): Eukaryota > Metazoa > Chordata > Mammalia > Primates > Aotidae > Aotus > Aotus nancymaae. The sequence continues at coordinate 30,746,735 of NW_026988445.1, read as the reverse complement.
AGTTTTATTCTAACAATCTCACTGGCTACCTTCTAGGTCACTTGCATCTCCACACAAATGCTAAATTTTTAACCTGTTAATTTATTTCTGTGTTTTTCAGCCAGAATCTCACTATGTAGTGTAGACCAGTCTTGAACGCCTGAGCTCAAGCGATCCTCTTGCCGTAGCCTCCAGAGTAGTGGGAACAGAAACTGTCAATTTCTTTTAAAAAGTACTGAAATTATGATTGGAATTGTGTTAGATCTATGGATCAGTTAGGGAAGAACTAACAATATTCCCTCTTCCAACCACGAACAGACTGTATCTCTCAGTGATTTTGTTCTCCATTTCTTTCTTAATATTTTATAGACTTCACGGTACAGGTTTGCACATATTTTGTTAAATGTATAAGCATTCCAATTTGTAAGGTATTATAAGTGAAATAAATTTCATTTATTCATGACTTTTAAATTTCATTTTCCAATTATCCATTGCTAGTTTTCACAAATCTATTTTTTGTACATTGACCTTGTATCCTGTGAGCTTGCTAAATTTGCTAATTCCAGTAGCATTTTGTAGATTCCTTCGAATTCTTTTTTTATAAACAAAAAGTTTTTTTATTTGCAAAAAGTTTTATTTTTTTCTAATTGGAGTGGCTTTTATTTCTTTTCCTTGCTGTAGGACCCCCAGTACAATGCTGAATAGAAGTGCCCTTTCCACCGGGCGCAGTGGCTCATGCCTGTAATCCCAGCACTTTGGGAGGCCAAGGCTGGTGGATCACAAAGTCAGGAGTTCAAGACCAGCCTGGCCAACATAGCGAAACCCCATCTCTACTAAAAATACAAAAATTAGCCAGGCGTCCTGGCGGGCACCTGTAGTACCAGCTGCTTGGGAGGCTGAGGCGGGAGAATCGCTTGAACCTGGGAGGCGGAGGTTGCAGTGAGCCAAGATTGTACCACTGCACTCCAGCCTGGGCAACAGAGTGAGACTCTGTCTCAAAATAAAAAAAAAAGTGCCTTTGTTCCCGATCATAGGAAGAAGAGTGTTTGGTCTTTCTCCATTAAGTACTTAATATTAGCTGTGAGTTTTCACAAATGCCCGTTATCAAACTGAGGAAGTTCACTTAGAGTTCTACTTTGCTGAGTTTTTCATCATAAATGGTGTATGGATTTAATGTGCTTTTTGATGTGATCATATGGTTTTTCTTTTAGTTTGTTAAGATGGTGAATAAATTACATAGAGTGATTTTTTAATGTTAAGCCAACATTGTATCCCTGGGTTAGATGTCACTCGGTCATGAAGCGCATTTTCCTTTTTATATACTTTTAGGCTTGATGTACTATTTTGGTAAGGACTTTTGTGTCTAAGTTCATGCATGATACTAGTGTTAGGCTGTTTCTTACTGTCTTCATCGGATTTTGGTATTAGGGTAATACCAGTCTCATAAAGTGACTGCAAATATTCTCTTTCTAAAAGAATATTCTGTAGGATTGGTATTATTTCTTACTTAAATGACTGACAGAATTTACTAGTGATGCCTTCTGGGACCGGAGTTTTCCTTGTGAGAAGGTTTTCAATTCAGGGAAGTTCCGCTTTTCAATTCTGAGGAAGGCTCTTGCAGAGAAGCTTTCCACTGCCGGAACCTGCCAGCCATTCAGGTCACATGTGCTAACGAGAAGTGAAAAGCAGTAATTACTAGATAATAATTACTAGATGTTGGCTGTGAGAAGATTCCTATCGAGTTGCTATGCAGGTGGCCTAGATAGAACTTCACTTTGATTTTTAACAGTGCTTGACACACACCAGGAGAGCTCAAGTTTCCACTCCCGTCAGTAGCATGTTCCCAGGTTCTTCATTCTTACCCCCTCTGCACAACTACATTTCCCTTGGCAGATGCTAATTCCTGAAGCTGGTACCATTTCTTGTTTCTGGAGACCCAGCACCCAGCTCAGTGCTGGGCACACTGCAGGCATTCAAATGTTTGCCAAGGTAAAGACAGTGATCAACACTGTTGCTCATGGTTCTGCACTGATCTCAGGGTAACAGACAAAAAGGTGAGTTTAGGAGGAACTCTTTGACCAGGGAGAAGAGAAGAGATGTCGATAGGGTACCACACCTTTTCTCTCAGTAGCCTAAAGCCAGGGAGATTTAAATAGTGACAGAATTCCTTAAGGACATTTTTAACTCACTGTAGCTTATGTAGGGTTAGGACATGAGGCTCAATCAATGTTTCTCTTTGGAGTTGTGAAAACAGCAGATGGCACTAGAATTTGTACCATAAACGCTAGAATCACTCTTCCTCTTTCTGAAGACGGAGGCAACATGACAGAGACACACTACTGGATTTGGGAGTTGTAAGATCTGGACTTGAGGAACGTGTGTTTACTAACCTCAGCATCAAATGAAAAAAATGTAAAAACACGACACACCCTGCACAAAATCGTACCCAACAGTGAGCCCAAAGAAATGGACAGAGTTATGCAGGTCATGTGAGCAGAAAGATAATTCAGGCTCCCTTTGGATTGGGAGTAAATGCCACAAGGCCACCTTTAGCAAAACAGGTTAATAAAGGATTTCTTCATCCTTTCCCACCTTTCTCCATCCCTGCCACTCCTACCCCATATCCTCCTGCCACTCCAGCAAAAGCCAATTCACATATGTCCTTCAAAATAAGGCCCTTGGGCCAGGCACAGTGGCTCATGCCTGTAATCCCAGCACTTTGGGAGGCCAAGGGGGGCGGATCACCTGAGGTTGGTGGTTGAGTCTAGCCTGATCAACATGGTGAAACCCCATTTCTACTAAAAGTACAAAAATTAGCCAGGCATGGTGGCACACGTCTGTAATCCTGGCTACTTGGGAGGCTGAGGCACGAGAATCGCTTGAACCTGCAAGGCAGAGGTTGCTGTGAGCAGAGACCATGCCACTGCACTCCAGCCTGGGCGACAGCGCGAGACTCCGTCTCAAAAAAACCAAAAAACCAAAAAACAAACAAAAAAATAAGGCCCCCTTCAAATCTTCCAGAAGATTTTTATTTTGCAATCTAAAAGAATGAATTTGTAGAATGATTTTCAGCCACTGCGTCAGGCAGACGGGGGAGGTATTTTAAAGCAGAAGAGTCTTTAAGGACCTACTGGTCTCCCCAGATAGATGACTGTCTACTTGTAGGGCCAGACCAACTTCTCAAATCACACTTTCACTTTAAAGCACCTAGGGGTTCAAATAAACTCTCCGAGACACTTTGTTGGTATAGATTTTAAGTTACAAGCTTGATTTGATGCCCTCAAATACAGTTCTTAAGCAAGATTAGTTACAAATAGTTGTCAGTACTTTCAAATGACAGAAGAAATTACATTTTGGTAAAACTGGAAGAATGTTTTATGTGTGAAACAACAATCCTTTCACCACCAGGTAGAGTTACTCCAGTTCATGCAATAAGTGACTATTACATTTTTTTAAAAATTGCCCTAATTTTTCTAGTTGCAATTTCATGCCTATTTTAAGTCAAAACATCACTCTGCTCCCGAGCTCCCCTCCCCCTCCCCGGGAAGTGGTGAGGACACCTATGGTTTCTCTGAGACACAACTGGGTCCGTGATTAGCGAGGTATGATCTCAACGCTTTCATCTCAGTGGTGTGAAGGTCCCCAGGAGATCTTGGGTTTCAGAAGAGGCTCTGGCTGCCCCTGGGCAAATATCACACCAGAAGTTGTTATACAGGATAGTGACCCAAGAGGTGAACAGGAGGGAAGTTTCAACTTATTTTGACATAAAATTGGCAAAAATAAGCATCACCAAATATCTGTAACTAGAAATTGAGGATAAAACAGAAGAGGTCTGTCTATGATGAGAATGTCCGTCACAGTAAAACTTGTGAACAGCTTTTATAGAACCACTTAATATAGTACCGTCAACATTTTACATACAATTTGAATACAAATTCTTAAAATTTATAATAGAACATTAAAATAATCTTCTAATAAAATCAGCCTTAAGTATAAGGAATCTAAATTTCAGTATCTTGTACATTTCTAAATAAATATCTTTGATCTATAACCCTTGAAAATATTACCGTTTATGGTGACATGATAGACAAGTCAAACAGTATGAGAAGTGAAAATGAAACATCGATTTAAAATAAACACGTGTAAAAACACGCTGAACTGAAGTTATAGAAAATCAAAACACTAAGTACACTGTAATTAAATATCCAGCATTGGGATAACCAAATGCATGCGCAGTAACACATTTTCAACCTACATAAAAAGCCCTTTAAAATTCACATAACCTAAATAAATAAGCAGAAACACGAAGGGAGGTACTGTGCCAGCCAGTAACAACCAGAAAGTAAGTCTCCCTTTTTCTTTCAAATGATCCTAACAGAAAAACAGGAAACAATGATCACTTGCTAAAAAACTATAATTCATGTTTTGTTTTGTTTTTTTTTGTTTTTTTGCTGCCTAATAAAGTCAAAGCAAGGCTTCCTAAATGTTAGACCACTATACCTTAGGTAAGGAAAGGACACCTAACAGACAGATTTAAATAAAAATCAGACATTTGTCTATGAAAGGTATGACTGAATTTTTGTGTACGGAGCCTACAACAGGATCTAGATCAAGCCCACAGGAAGAATGCACATTCAAGCATCTGAATGCATGATCTGCGAATACTGAATTCTATATGGTGATTTCACTCACCAAAGTATTGGTTTATTTTACATAAGATCAGGATGAAAACACCTGCAGCAGGAACTATGTGTTACTTATGTTTCCATTCTGCTTCTTAGGATCTCAGAACATAATAGGTATAAGCGTTTGCTAATCGAGTCCAGCATTTATCACTTCAGGAAGCTTTGAATCCTTGACAAAACTGTTGCCTGAGACTCAGGGGGGGCTTTTTATTTTGTCTCTAGGCCTGTGATTAATTTCTGGGTAGTTAATCAAGTTAATTGACACAGATCTGTCACAGTTTCTCATTTCAGGGTCAAGATTTCTATAATTCATCTATTCCACAGTTGAGCCTTCTTCAAAGATTTGTGCCTGCACATCATCATCAAGTTAAAAGAATAAAGATCATCTTTGCTATTCTATGTTGGGTATTTGCTTATAACTGCCTGAACCACTTGCGCACACACGCACACACGTGAACACACACACAATCATTTCATAAGTGGAGAACACAATTGAAGTAATGCGCAAAGCCTAAATTACACAGTTCCCAAGGTTAACTAAAAATGACACTGAAACTACAAGGTAACTCCTTTTGATTACACACCAGCTGATTGCGTGATGGCGGAAAGCAATTTCTATGAACCAACAGGTGTAAAGCAAAAGCGTTCTTTAACCATTAGCTTGACAAGGCAGCTAAAAATAGTGTGGTTCCCAGACTACCCTGTTTAATTCTGCTCAGGGTACCTCATTACATTAGGAGGCAGTGAGGAGGAGATGGGTATGCTCTCCCAAGATCACTCCTTCCATCCACAATGCTTCGATCAATATTGGCCTCATTATGTGGATGATTCTAACAGAGTTCCTCTGGATTACCACTTAAAGTTGCTATTTCTGATGTCCTTGGTTTCGAACAGAGGGGAAGGGGGAATGTTATAGAACTCCTGAAATAAAAGCTGTCGAGAAAGTTCCACATCTTTCATTCTCACTGCCAGCACGTGTCTCTGCAATGCCGCTAGGAGACGTAGATCCAGTGTTTCAGTTCTGCCATTCCCTGCAGTAACTTAGTGTAATAGAAGTCCATGTTGTCTGCAAAGTCTGTACAAACAGGTGACTCCATGTCACCGAAAGTGCAGTATATTGCAGTTCCTCCAACACTAATGAAAACCGTTGCTATGCACAGCAATATCAGCAAAATACAGGAGCCACCTCCAACTTCATCTGCAAACACAGAACAGAGTGAGGTTACGCTGTCACCAAAATGGAAATCTCAGCATCTGCTGTCTTTTCACCAATTAAGATAACTGGACATTTCTAATATTGGTCCTCTAGGGATCAGAAGTATTGACAGAAAACTCATGCTCCTAAAGACTCTACAAAGACCTACCTATTAATTGCCAAAAAGATTCATACTTGTAGAGCTTGTAAGTGCTACAATTAAAGCTAGCTGAAGCTCATTTATACAATGAATAGAATCACTCCACGAAAAGAAGAAAAACAGCTGATGTGCTCATAGCATGCATTAATTAATTAACTAATTAATTAATTAATTTTTGGTTTTTCTTTTTTTTAGAGACAGGGTCTGACTTTGCCACCCAGGCTGAAGTGCAGTGGCAAAACCTTGGCTCACTGCAGCCTCAACCTCCTGGGCTCAAGTAGTCCTCCTGCCTCAGCCTCCTGAGCAGCTAGGACTACAGGCCTGTAACACCTGGCCATTTATTTTTTATCTTTTGGTAGAGATGCGGGGGTTCTCACTATGCTGCAGAGGGTGGTCTTGAACTCCTGGCCCCAAGTAATCTTCACGTCTCGGCCTCTCAAAGTGCTAGGATTACAGGTGTGGGCGACCATGCCCACCCTAATAGCATTATTTTACAGTACACATTACAGTCTTGCTATTCTAATACCTCTGGAGTTCACATTATGGGACTACTTTACAGCAAAGTCAACTAAATATTAAACAATAAAATGTCTTTGGGTGGGATTTCTTTTACATCTTTCTACACTGAAGAAAACAATTATTCTTTGGCTGAAAAAAATCTTAACAACTATTCATAATTAATTTTTTTTTTAATTAAAAAAGACCAAAAAGTCTTCTGATCTGCAGCACGATGAAGGTGCAGGGATGCCTTCTTGGAAGGTAATTTGGCAGTATCTATTCAAATTTAAAATTAATTTATCCTCAGACTGGACAATTTTGAGAGTGAAAGACAGTTAACTGAATGCAATTCTGGGACAACAGGTGTAAACCAGGACTGCCTCAGGCCAACTGGGACATACAGTTTCAACATATGCCAGCAAACCCACCTTTAAGAATCAGGCTACAGATGTGCACAACAAATATCATATACACAAGCTTGTTCACTGCAGCAGAGTTTGTTATAACAAAAGATTGGGAATAACTTAGTTGTTCCAGTTACAATGGAACAGTCAAACAATCATGCACATTTATATAATGGAATATGATGTAAGTATTTAACAGAATGAAGTAAATTTAATGTTCTTTTATTGAAGGACGTCTAAGACTCATGATTTTTTGCTTTATCAAACTGTCTGATTTTTTTATAATTAGCATATATTTTTATAAGAAACAAATTTTATAGACCCTAATACATACCAAATATTTAATTTAGAACATTGTAAAGTAATACATGAATATATTCTCCCTGTAAAAATGCAAACCCAAAAGCATCTTAGAGTCTAAGGGACTATTTGTTTTTCTCCTGCCCAATCACATTCCCTTCCCATCCCAGAGGTCACACTGTGTGTGACCTTCTAGATCAAACATGTATGATTGTTTACTCTGAAATTTACATTTTAAAATAGTTTTTTTTTTTTTTTTTGAGACAGAGTCTTGCTCCTGTTGCCCAGGCTGGAGTGCAATGGCGCGATCTCAGCTCACTGCAACCTCTGCCTCCTGGGTTCAAGCAAGTCTCTCACCTTAGCCTTCTGAGTAGCTGGGATTACAGGCACCCGCCATCATGCCCAGGTAATTTTTGTTTTGTTGTAGAGATGGGGTTTCACCATGTTGGCCAGGCTGGTCTTGAACTCCTGACCTCAGGTGATCCGGCTGCCTTGGCCTCCCAAAGTGCTGGGATTACAGGCATGAGCCATTGCACCTGGTCTAAAATAGTCTACACCTATATATATGAAAATATGTCTTTCATAATGAAGAAATAGGATATTATTCAGGTTGTATTTTTTTTGTTTTGGACAGTTCAATCTTTTCGCCTGCCTTTTTTTTTTTTTTTTTTTTTTGAGATAGGGTTGTGCTCTGTCACCAAAGCACACTCATTGCAGCCTCAAGCTCCTGGGTTCAAGCAATCCTCCTACCTCAGCTTCCCAAGTAGCTGGGACCACAGGCACACACACCACCATGCCCTGCTAATTTTTGTATTTTTTTGTAGAGAAGGGGTCTCGCCATGTTGCCCAGGCTGGTCTCCTTCTCCTGGCCTCAAGTGATCCAGCAGGAAAACACGGGAGGAGGCTTCCCAAAGTGCTGGGGTTACAGGTATGAGCCGCCGCATTCAGCCTTACCTGCTTTTCTTAACGTGACTCCTTCCCCCACCTTATCTATGTTAACAAGCTAAAGTATTTTCTTCATTATCATATATTCAAATCCAAACATTTAAAAATAGCGTAAATATTTAAAACATTGATTCTGTTTGTTTTATCTACATGTACGAGAACTGTCTCAATGCAATGTCCAATGTGAGCCGCAGGTGGCTGCTGTTCACTTAACATGCAGCTGGTCCAAACTGACGGTGACACACACAGATTTTGAAGACTCAGTGTGAAAAAAAGGATGCAAAATATCCCGTTAGTAATATTTTCATATAGATCACATTTTGAAATGATATTTTTGATGTCCTCGGTTAAATAAAACATATTCTTAAAATTCTGACCAAGTGAGGTGGCTCACGCCTGTAATCCCAGCACTTTGGGAGGCTGAGGTGGGTGGATCACCTGAGGTCAGGAGTTTGAGACCAGCCTGGCCAACATGGTGAAACCCCGTCTCTACTAAAAATACAAAAATTAGCCAGACGTGGTGGTGAATGCCTGTAATCCCACCTACTCAGGAGGCTGAGACACAAGAATTGCTTGAACCCAGGAGGCAGAGGTTGCAGCAAGCCAAGATTGCATCACTGCACTCCAGCCTGGGTGACAGAATGAGACTCCATCCCAAATAAAATAAAATAAAGAATAAAATAAAATTCACTTCACCTGTTTCCTTTCACTTTAACATGGCTACTGCAAAACTGAAAATCATGTATGTGCCTCACATTATATTTCCAGTGGATAGCAATGGTTTAGAGGAGGAAGAACCGGCCCTTTCAGGAAGATTTTGGCAGAAGGTGAGGTTTTTGAAAACATCGTGTAAGCCACAGAGTTTAGGAACAAACCAACACAATCAGCATTTACATTTAGTTTTATAATTCTGAGAATGAATCTATATACATTATCTGATATGCCTTCCAACAGGGACAGAAGGGCAGATGCTATTCTTCTTATTTTAAAGATGATGGAACTGAGTCTCCTATAAGTTAAGTGACTTGGTTTAAGATGAGGTGGCTACAAAGTGAACTAGAGACTGTCAGTTTCAAATCCAGGGTTCCTCCTGTTGAGCAATGATTTGGTCAAATGAGTGCAAACAGAAGTGAGCCCCTTATCTGGAGAAGACTGAGAGTCACAAGAAAGGTGCAGAGGTAAAACCAGGGGGTAGAACATTATTTCTACGGCCCCCTAACGAGCTTTTTAACTGTAAAAATGCAGAAACCTCTACTGTTACCACTTATGTCACACCTAGAAAGCATACCTAAATACTTACCCTGCTGTTTCAGCAGTGCGGTTGTTTTATGAATATGAGAAGCCTACTGACAGGTTCTGGGTCACCTTTCCCTCTACTCTTATTTACCTACACCTTAGATAAACACATCTGCAACCACAAAAGGCAGCATTGTTTGCTACAAAACTTCACCACCTCATGCTAGACCAAATCAGAGCCTTAAGTATAACAGGCCCAGGAGGAAAAAGTCAAACAATAAAAATGGTGTTAAATTGTTGCTCTCGAGAGACACTCTTCTCTATAGAATAAAGAGGAAATCAACGAAGACAATATTCATAAATATTTTCCACAATAAAGGACGAGCATTAATTGTCCACTGAAAAGAAGACAAGCCGGGCATGGTGGCTCATGCCTGTAATCCCACTTTGGGAGGCTGTGGCAGGCGGATCACTTGAGGCCAGGAGTTTGAGACCAGCCTGGCCAACATGGCAAAACTCCGTCTCTACTAAAAATACAAAAAACTAGCCGGGCGTGGTGGTACTTGCCTGTAATCCCAGCTACTCAGGAGGCTGAGGCACTAGAATTGCTTGAACCTGGGAGGCAGAGATTGCAGTGAGCCAAGATCGCGCCACTGCACTCCAGCCTGGGCGACAGAGCAAGACTGTCTTAAAAAAAAAAAAAAAAAAAAGACAAAAATAGCAGACTCACACAAAAAGTGCTAAAGAAAGAAACTGAAATAAGCTCTCAATATTGACTCTCTATGGAATAGGGAGGCCACAGGTTGAATTCTGCAACTTGATCACTTATTTAAGCACGTAAACATTCAGAAATGATTTAGATGGTAGTTTGATTTTGTAAGTGTCTCCCTTAGAAGGTAAAGCAACTAAGTTGTCCTATTCTTTTATTTATTTATATTTATTTTTTGAGACAGAGTCTCACTCTGTTGCCCAGGCTGAAGTGCCGTGGCACGATCTCGGCTCACTGTAACCTTCGCCTCCCGGGTTCAAGTTATTGTTGTGCTTCAGTCTCCTGAGTAGCTGGGACCAGAGGCGTGAACCACCACACTCACGAATTTTTGTATTTTTAGTCGAGATAGGGTTTCACCATGTTGGCCAGGCTGGTCTTGAACTCCGGACCTCAAGTGATCTGACTGCCTCAGCCTCCTACAGTGCTGGGATTACAGGCATGAGCCACTGTGCCTGGCTGACATATTCTTTTACAAATCCTGTTAGTAACATCACATTGTACACTAACCCATCCTTTCAGCAAACAGTGCCGAGCAGTTTACCTTGATCCAAGTTATCGTCTATTTCTTGGAACCTCACTCTTCGCTTGGATGGTTTCTGCTGCATTTGGGCAGGGTGATCTCCTACAGAATCATTCCTCTTCTTTAATATTGAGACCAATCCTTCAGCAGGAACAACCTGTCAGAAATGATAAGAATCATTTGTTCTCTTAAAGCAGGACATCTCAATGATATTCTACATGCAGCTATAAAAAGGCTAATTCAACAGATGTTTGAATTTTTATAGGAGTATCCGATTCCTATAGAAAAAAATAACCATCATCAAAATCAAACAGAATAAACCTTGCACTTCTGTGCAGATGACTGAGAAACACAAAAGTGTAAAACTCTGATTTCTTTTTTCAACTCCTGAACTGATTCCGGGGACAGGCAGTGTGAAGCGTTCAGCCGACTGGAAATCAGAACATCTTGCTTTGTAGCTTAACTTCCCTGTTATTGGTAAAATGATCACTGATAGTCCCCATCTTGGCTTATTCATTAGGACTGGATTTTGCTTTACAATGGATGCTTATAATCCACCACTGCTTTTTCATTCATCAGCAATTTTAAACAAACGAACATACGAAACTTAAAATATATCTGGATACCAAGCTTTTAACATCAAAGTGTTGTCCTCAGTCTCTCCGAGAAACTGTGCATTTACTAAATAATGCTCTACTGCTCAAAATATTTTAAGGACTTCTAGAATTTCTCTCAGAGCTAGTGTACTAGGGACATATTACTTTCTAGTATGCAGAGGTTGGCAAACTATAACCTGCAGGTCAAACGCCTGTGCTGCCTAATTTTGTGAATAAAATGTAATGGGAACACAGCCAAGCCCATTCATTTACATATTGTACGTGGCTGCTTTGGGGTTGCCCTGGCACTGTGTGGTTGTAAGAGATCATAATGCCTAACATGTGAATAACTCGGCCTTTCATGGAAAAAGTCTGCTGTCTAATATCTCTTCAGACACCCACCCCGTTTATATGTTGCCTTCTAGCTTTCACTTGGGCTGCCTATCTCCTGCCTATGTTCCACCCCTTATTCACAAACAAAACCAAAACCTTCACCATTTAAGAGCTAAAAGACTCCAAGGCATAGGGAGAAAGGAGAGGATCAGGTGGAAGAGCCAGGCTGGGAAGCCAAAGGCCCCTGAACAGGAGGGCCAGGCACAGAAGTTAACTTGCTAGTTGCCTGATTGCTACAAGCTGTAGGTGATGACATAGGCAGGCATTGTGGGCCTAACACTGAGGATGTCAGTGACTTGCTGGTATCAGGTAACTCTAAGCTGATGACTGCCTGCAATGTCATTTATCTAATCAATAGCATAAAACACTAAACATGATTTGCAGTTCCAGTCAGCAATCTCTGATAATGTGCTATGCATAAATATTACAGATTCTATTAGTTCTTTTTATATCTTAGGACTTTTAGGGCCAAATAACTCAAGACGGTCTTCAACTATGCTTCCCTGAATGCGGGTCTATAGAAACCATTATCTCAAAAAAAAAAAAAAAAAAAAAAAAAATCAATAAGCCAACAATATAGTCTTTTCTTTTTATAGAAAATACGCATTTCAGAAGTCCTTGTTCTGAGAAAACAAAAGTACTTTAGTAGCCTTGAAATGGTAAGCACAAATTGTAAAGAAAGCAACAGCATCATCAAAGAGCTCCTTCACACAACAAAGAAAATACGGTTTCCAAGCTCCTTCTGAAACTGAGAGGGAAAGCAGTATTAATAAGTCTCCAAAGAGCAAAAGATGGAAAACGAAAATTAACTGTAATGAATACATTACTACTATAGATGTATCATTGACATTCTTTTAATTTTTAGTACATGTAAAAAAAAGGAGAGAAACTTGAATCTGGCTGTTCTAAAATTTTTTCAAAAATTTAAAAAGGGGGAGGAAGAGGTTTATTGATTCCTTCATTGTCTATTTCCTCCATAAAATATTGTCATCCACTTACTAATGATGAATTCACCCACCATGGGGGTTTTCAAGGTGCCGTTATAACTACTCAGAAAAGCAATCCTATTACGAATAGTTTTAAAGATGAGCCCCAGAGTTGTGTTACTGTTAATTGTATACCTTTGTAAGAATTCTGCATCTGGCCAACACTTTGGGAGGCCGAGGAGGGCGGATCACCTGAAGTTGGGAGTTTGAGACCAGCCTGACCAACATGGAGAAACTCCATCTCTACTAAATATACAAAAAATTAGCGTGGTGGCACATGCCTGTGATCCCAGCTAGCACCACTGCACTCCAGCCTGGGCAACAAGAGCAAAACTCCATCTCAAAAAAAAAAGAACTCTGCATCTATGAATTCAAGAAATGGCTACAAGCCATAAATCAAAAGACACTGCAAATCTGAACAAACATGTTGACAGATGAAGAGAAGCTCCTGAAGTCATGTGGAAAGGCCCAGAATGCGCCACTCCAACCTAGAGCTGGTCCTGGAGCAGCGGCTGTGAGGTCCCACCTTGGCTCCTGCTCAGCCTCATCAGGGTGCTGTTTGGCTCTGGAAGTCATGCTGCTAAGGGATCTGAGCCTCGTTATGCAGCCTCACCTTATTTACTATGGGTGGCAATGAACTCAGGCAACTTTTTCCAGACTCATGGGAGAAGCAGAGTATGAAAAATTACAATTGTGTGGGATGGGCTAACATTTTGACACCTCCTCCCTCACAAGACCTTAATTGTTGCCAAAAATCTAACCATGCCTTTTTTTTTTTTTCTGCCACTAAAAGCCTTTTGTTTCAGCAGGGCCTGCCCCACTGTCTGAAGTGAAGGAGTGTGCTCTCTTCCATTATTTCCTTTCAGTCTTGCTCAGTGATCTTCTCCAGATCTTTCTGTTGTAACCGTCTTCTGGTTCTACAGCCTACAGATGGAGAACAAGGGGGGGTGCCAAGCTTAGGCATAGGAGATAAGGCCAAGCAGAAACTCTTAGGTGGGCGTGGCAGACAGAAGCTATCCTTCCGATTTCTGCAAGAGTTTTGGACACAGGTCAGAACTAAAAACAAAGAATTTTTTCTTACCACATCAAGGCAGTCCAATATAAAAATCTTAAGAAACAAGTTTGGTGGGGTTTGCCTTCATTTTATGCTTGATGGGCAAGTAAGACAAAATAAAGTCATGGTCGTGGTTTGGGGTCTTACTCAAAATGATTGACAAGGGTTTCTAAAATAGATTGGGCTGCTGATTTAGGGCACAGAGTAATATGTTCCCTCCAAACTATTATTTTGTTTTGTTTTTGTATGTTGGAGACAGGGTCTCGCACCCTTGCCCAAGCTGGAGTGCAGTGGCATGCTGACAGCTCACTGCAGCCTCAACCTCGTGGGCTCAGGCAGTCCTCCCACCTCAGCCTCCTGTAGCTGGGACTATAGGCACACACCACCATACCTGGCTAATTTTTTTGGTATTTTTTTTGTAGAGAAAGGGTTTTGCCATTTTGCCCAAGCTGGCCTCAAACTCCTGGGATCAAGCAATCCACCTGCCTCAGCCTCCCAAAGTGCCAGGATTACAGGTATGGGACCTGAACTGTTCTTTAAAATATTTCCATATATTTTAAAAACTATAATGTCAGTATTAAAAGGTGAAGAACTTTTAAATCTCAAAAAATAAAGCTTTAAAACTAAATTTAGTTTCCCACTTCGATTGCCAAATTCTTACTCAAACAAATATACCAAGCACTTCTACTGAGACCAAAAAGAATGTCTGAGCTATAATTAATGTAATTGTTACTGCTGGTGCTCTATGAATAAATGCAGAATTCAAAACACTCCATCTGGCCTAGTCTTCTGTATTTGCAAATAAATAGTTCTTCCCACACTTCCCCTCAAATATCAGTGAACATCTAAAATAGCATTTTCAGAATAAACTAGTTGTGAAAACAAAATTATCCTGCAACTCTTCTGGAATAGCAAATCCTAATGTGACAAGGAAGACATCCAGAGACACACTGCTGTTGGAAGTGCCTCCTCACCAAATTAAAGAAAAAATAGATACCAAATAGCATTCTTTTAATGATAAAGGTTTTACTCAATTCAGAATCTCTAGGATGGTGAATTCTGAACAAGAACACACAGTTGGCTTCCAACTGATTTGAGAACTGACATTTATAAATCTTATTATTATAGTGTATCATAAATACCTGAAGTGCCAGCAGTTTCATGTAGTGGCACATGTCAAATTTACCACCACTATTCCTAACTAAAGAAGCAGGAGACACTCCCTGCCTACTCTCTTAGCGTTGGGTTCCATAAAAAGAATAATTTAGTAAATGTGTACATTTTATGTAAAGACACTTACATAATATATCATATTTAAATTTCACAACTCTCTTTTAGTTCCTTAAATTCTTTTCTTTTTTTTTTTTTTTTTTTGAGACAGAGTCTTACTCTATCGCCTAGGCTGGAGTGCAGTGGTGCAATCTCAGCTCACTTCAACCTCCGCCTCCCAGGTTCAAGTGATTCTCCTGCCTCAGCCTCCCGAGTAGCTAGGATTACAGGCACCCACCACAACATCTGGCTAATTTTTATATTTTAAGTAGAAATGGGGTTTCACTATGTTGGTTAGGCTGGTCTTGAACTCCTAACCTTGTGATCCACCCACCTTGGCCTCCCAAAGTGCTGGGATTACAGGTGTGAGCCGCCGCATCTGGCCAAGATGTTATTTTCTGTGACTATTAAAATTTTGCTCTATGCCATATGTTATAATATATATTACAATTAAAACGAGATTAACAGAACTTTCAAATAAGACTCTAGCAAAAATGCTTAACTTACACATCACCTCATTTAAGAGATACTTAAACTAAAGGCCATATTTGTCTACCTAGAGACATGGCGGAAGAGGCAATTAGATGAAAGATCTTTGTCACTTAATTAATCTAGAAGTAGAATAATGCATTCTCCTCATATTGCAGTGTTCTAAGATGTAATGCTGTGGGTCTGAGATGACCCATGTGTTCTTTCTGGAAAATGGCTTGCTTATTACAGCTGGCACTCCTTGGCCCAGCTGTGACACGTTTTATCACTTTGCCATAGAAGGCAAACTAGAGAAAAAAACATATTATGATGAAGTACATCAATGCTGAATCTTTAAAAGATTCATTTAAAAAGGAAAAGGCTTTTAAAAAAATAACAGGAGTTTTATAATGTATCTAAGTTTCTAGGTTAGGCACTACCTCATGTTTTTGTAATTTGTTTTATTATTAAATGCTTAAAGGGACCATTTAATAGGTACAAAATAGAAAAAGAAAAAAGAATGTCAAGATACGGTCCCATTTTTAAGTCCCAGAAAATTGTTTAAATAGCTGCCAGTTCCGTTACTTTAAATCCCTTCACCTTGCTGAAATTCTTTAATGGTTCTTCCAATATACAAAACTGTATTTTCGTTTTTATGTTAACTTATTATGTGTCTCTCACTCTGGAAAGAAAGCTTTATGAGAGCAGGGACTTGATCTGTGCTCAGCACTGTCTTCCTAGTTTCTATAATATAGTAGGTGCTCAATAAATATGGCAGAGATTCCTTGACAGGTACAGGTACGATTAAAAAAAAAAACCAGAGAATAAATAAATATACAGATGAGCAATTTACATACAGATAGCACCTAGGATATACTTGTTTGAGTAATGTAGCTTTTTCATTGAAAATAAATCCAAATCTGTTCTTAAAGAATATTTATTTTTACAAGTGAATTAAAAAAAATAAAAGCCTTACTGAGGATACTGGCTGTTATTTACAACAGCCTGTATTAGCTTTGCAGAGAATATAAAGATGTATTTAACAGAATTCCTATCTTTAAGGAGTTTGCAGTTTGTTGTGGAAGACAGTATGTGTATGTCTTATAATAACAGAAAGAGATTACAGCTAGACAGGACTTCAGGAGGAGGGGTGTTCCAGCGCCTACCTCATTTGAAGTTCAGAGGAATTGTTTGAAAGAAACGTACAGACCCCAGTGATGAGGGACTAATGGCGTCAGCTGGCACTGACTACCGGCCATGAGCTAGGCACTGCTCGGTACTCTCCATGCTAAAAAGTCATGACCTAGATGTTGAGGGCTGGGAAGAAATAGATGGAAAGAAGGTTGCTCACTTCAGGGAGAAGCTGACATACACAGAGGGAAAAGAGCAAAGGTGACAATGTGCAAGGTGTATCTGGGAGGTGGCAAGGGGGCCAGTCTGACACCAAAGGACAGAAGGCATCTGGGAAGGCAGAGTGGACCGGATTACAAGAGCCCTGAACGGCAAGTCACGTAGCACAGCCTTTATCTTGCAGCTAAAGAGAGCCACGGGAAAGGAATGACAATGTGAGAAACGTTTTCTAGAAGAAGTTTCACTTCACAGTCTGTGTGTTAGATCAAGAACCCTCAGGTGCGTTTGGTTTAACCTGCAGAGTTTTAAAAAGCTGAAGACCTCTGGACAAGGCGTGGGAACCTTCTTCCTTTCACTCTACAGCTAACTCATTTCATTTACTTCTAATACCTGACTAGCTCCTTGGGTGCCAGTTTGAGACCCCAAGTTTATATAGTGCTAACCCAAGACCCATTTGGAGGGGAGAAGATGAAACAAGGGACGGGGAAACTTATTAAGTAACGATTGCAGAAGTCCAAGAAGAGGCAGTCAAAATATAAATTAAAAGAGTGGTTAAAACGGAAAAGAAAAGGAGCTTTGTGCGAGAGACACGGCAATCAAGAGAAGCATTAATTAATTGGAAAATTTAGAGGTCATAATAAAAACAAAAGGCAAGGATGAGACCACTTGGAAAACAGGTAATTCCTGGGTTTTCCTTTGGGGGCTCTTTAGATATCTACATAAATTCTGGGCCAACCAATGTTCCTAAACCCTCTTACATTATCGGAAGACTGCATTTCTTCTATTGTAAGGAGGCTGGATTTCCCCTGCTCCTCTCAAAAAAAGCCACTCTGGGCAGAACCACCATGATCGCTGTTTCTAAGACCCTCTTTTGTTCTAGATCCACAGAGCAGCTACCAATGTGATTTCATAAACTACTGCTGCTTAGCGCTAGCCTCGCATCTGAACTTGGCAAGCAAATCCCACAGCAGCTAGTGGTAGAGGGACTTCCCTGACCCCAGGGGTCTAGCCAAGAAGCAGCTACCTCACTTAACAGGTGACAGGGGTGAACACCACAGCTTCGATTAGACAGCTTCTCTAAAGGCAAACCCAGGAGCGATTTGGGTTGTCATTTTTCTCCCCACTAGACAGTGTGACCTTATGTGCTCCCCTGTATTTTGCTTCATGTGACACAGTAGATTTGAAAGCACTGAAGTAAAGGCTGCTAACCCAGACAGAGGGCAAGGAAGCTGAGATGCTCTCTCCCAGATCACGCGCTTTCTAAAGCCCAAGCAGTAACAAAGCGCTTCCCCCTCAGATTTTAGAAATGATGAAATTACTTCTAAAAACAACAATCACTTGAATCTGAAACACTTAATATAGTTTTTTAAACATAAAATCTCTGCAGATTATAAATGTATATGTTAATGGAGAACAATGAATGGTTTATCTTTACACAGCATATCATGTTGCTAAAATCTGCTCACGAGGGGACTTCTGAATTATATGATTATTTTCCATATTCGAAAATAGATTCACTTTTGTAAAATGTCTCCAATATTCAATCTGAACCTCACTTGTTCAGGAAACAGCTACCTCATCTCTGCATGTGATAACAGTCTGCTAGACGCTGAGTGCACGTGGTGGGTCATCCTGCTGCTGTGAGTTTGTATGGCACATTTCTTTCAAGTTTTGATGCTAGGAGCTCCCTCTGAGTCCTAGGCTACAGGAGGAACAGCTGAAGAGTTTAAAGATAAGATAACACAACTCTTCCAGGTTCCAGAACCAAGCAAATATATGACTTATTTGCATTATCAGGTTCCTGAGTAAAGGGGGTTTGGGTTCTGACATTAAAATAATCGTGTCAGTTTATTATGGGTATTACAATAAAACTTCATCCTTTGCCAAAAACTACAGGATACTCAAATTCAGCAAAAAGACAACACATTTGGTGCCAGACAACTGTTAGATTGCAGGCTTCATCTGCACAAAAATCCTCACCTGTATTTTTAGTCACTGCATCTGTAATGCGGCACTCACAGAGAAGTCACTCAATAAAAATTACTGAATGAGGGAGTAAACAAGTAAATCTTTCCATTGCGTTGTCTGACACTGTACATGTGATACTTTTTTTCCTTAAAAATCTATGAAAGAACGATAAAATTTTTGATGCTTTTGAAAAACAGCATACAGTATAGACTATACTTCTGATGATAATGTATCATGCTACTTTTTACATAAGAAAGAAGAGCAATATTTCAGATATTAAACTATCACTTTACACAGCAAATTACTGGGTTTGAAAAAGCTTTCTAAACCTAGACAAGTTCCCTTTATACATGTCTCTACATAAATAGTGTAGACATTTTTAGTTCTCTATGACATTTTATGTAAATTATTTCATTTGATGTGATGAATCCAATTGTTCAAAGTAATACAACGAAACAAGTGCTTGCACTGGGCTGGCAGTGATGACTAAAACCAAGTTCCACTGGCGCCAAGGAGGGCAATGCAGAAGTGCAAGACACTGAAAGCAGACAGGCAAGAGAAAAGGGGAAAGCTGGCGAAGAAAGAACAAACCAGCACGCCCTACCACAAACACGGGCAGAAAGAGGGAAGTAAGAGGACCTGAGGGGGAGAAAGGATAGGGAGATCTGGGAAAGAACAGAAAAGGACCATCTGCAACAGCACACAACGGGGGAGGGTGCAGGGGCAGACGCATGTGCCTCGGGGTTCCTAAGTGCACGAAAAATGCTGTTCATAATTACTTGGTTATTAAGAGATCATTTTCGATATCCCCTAATCACAAAAGGAAGGAAGCATAAAAAATATTTCAGAAACTATTCCAGTGAAATTAGCCAAGTGTGACAGCGGAGAGCCCCAAAAGGCCAAGAACATCATTTGATTTCTCATCCTCAGCACCAAACACAGGGAAGACTATTAATAAAATTTTACTGAAAGCACAAACACAAAAAGTGTTTGAAGGCCAGGCACGGTAGCTCTGTGCCTGTAATTCTAGCACTTTGGGAGACCGAGGCAGGTGGATCAACTGAGGCCAGAAGTTGAAGACCAGCCTGGGCAACATGGTGAAACCCTGTCTCTACTAAAAATACACAAAAATTACCAGGGCATAGTGGTGCATGCCTATAGTCCCAGCTACTTGGGAGGCTGAGTCATGAGAATCACTTGAACCTGGGAGTTGGAGGTTGCAGTGAGCTGAGATTGCATCACTTCACTCCAGCCTGGATGACAGAGTGAGACTCCATCTCAAAAAAAAAAGAAGGTTGCAATTAAAATGTTTCATGTTCAAATCTAAAATTAAAAGATATTTTTTAAATAAAAATCCTAAGTTTGCACTTATAAGGAGACCCACAATTGCCTGGATATTTCACTTAGTCCAAAACCTCATTCTTAAGGTATCAGAAAATATTAACCAGTAGTGATTTTTAGCACTGAAACTTTAAAAACTTCTTTCCTGACAGAGTTAGGCAGACTTTGTTAAACTATGCTTCTCAGAATGGAGAGGGGAGGACGCATTCAGAAAGCAAATGTTTAACAATCTGCTTAGCACTGTCATAGGAAAGTAATCAGTTTTTAAAGTCATATATATGTATCTTTTGGGTTTCTTAAAATAGCTTAACTTAATAGACCAATATAATCTTAGGAAAGGAGACCATTATGTATTAACTTAACAGAAAAGACAACTTTAAACACATATAATTTCCACTGTTAGTTGTTATCCAGTAGAAGTGACATTGCATTTTGAGTCTGAGGAGGGAATATTCCATTAGTTGTAATACAAAACATTCATAATTAATCTGCCACATTAAAATATATTTTCCCCAATTTAAACAATTCTTTCACTTTTTAGAAATAGGATGACTCAGGTGAGTACAGTTTTAAATTTAGTGATGTGGGGAAAAATAATTTGGGAAAGGGATGTTAATTGTAGGCTTTGTATATACACGTCAATAGATGATTGAAATACACAGGAGAAACGCTACAGGCCTTTGCTACATCCATGACAAGACCTCTGTGCATCTGCAACACAGCTGAGTAGGGAGGAGGCTAAAGATAAATGTTACCAAAACTCAAAGAATCGATCTGGAGGAGACATCTGGCAAACCAGATGACAGAAATTGATCCAGCCGAACAGCTTTCAGGCAGAGGCAAAAACTGAAACTCCAAAAGTTCATATTATCCCCTGAAATCACTCTCATGAGTTACTGGGGAAAGACAGTTCTAGAAGGCGCACCATATGATGATCAGTGTGCAAATAGTGCAGTGTTGAAATGGAGGAAAACGTTTGATAAGGTGGGCAACACAACAGGAGCACTCTGATCCTTCTTCACAAGTTATACCTAAAAAGGGAAAATTAGACCACACGACTTTTCCCTCTAAGGCCAACTTGATTACTGGCATGAAAAAAATGCAGTCAGATAATGGTAACATTTTTGGTATTAGAGCTAAGATTTGAATATGAGTATAAGCTTTGTTTTGTTAACTTCCTGTACCAGGGATTTAGTTAAAATATACAAGAGAATGAATACTGGATTAAGTGCTTTACCACGAGCTCTAATTTTTTAAAAAACTATTTTTAACATTGTGGGAAAATACATATAACATGAAACTGCCATTTTAACTCTTTGTAAGTATACAATTCAATAGCATTAATTACAATAAAAATGTGCACCATCACCACTATCTATTTTCAAAATTTTCTGTTGCCCCAAATGGAAACTCCGTGCCCACTAAGCAATATTAAATAATTTTGTTAAGCAAAAACTAAGAAACAACAATAGTCTGTAGAGAATTAACTGCAAATGGCAATCAAGATGTTGGGTTAAAATAAACAAGAGAATGAATAGTACGCCAAGTGCTTTACCATTCTATCTAATTTGGGCAAGAAAAAAAATTAAGAAGAGAAGTCATAGTTCATAGAGAATTGACTATAAATGGCAATGAAGGGAGCTTGTAATACAGCATTTATAATTACCTTAGAAAGCTTTTCAGTCTTCTATTTTAACATATATTTCATTGTCTACTTTGGTTTTGTTACTTTTTCATTTCCCCTTATTTATTTTTTTAATGATAATGCTGATTTAGAATACAATGAGTACAAATGGGACTTAAAAGTGAACTTGGGGGGAAAATGGTGAAGAAAATGAAATGCAGCTAGTAGCCTAATTTTCAGAGAAGAAAACAGGCATACAGAGGTAAAAAGTAACTCCATGGGGCTCTAACGAAACGGTGAGACCATGCTGGAACTGAGGCAACAGACGTCTACTCCACCACGCAGGCCGCCTTGGTGAGGCTGCTGTAATTTGGGTATGGCTTTTATCTTTTCTTTTTCCAAACTTTTTTTGTATTATTAAACAATGGAAAAGGGTCATTTTTCCTTGATCTCTTTTTTTTTTCAACTTAATATAAGGTTGAAAATTAATCCAGTACCTCTTATATTTTAAAATGTTTCCTCCATTCTTTACACTGTTTTAAAAAGATTTTTAAAATATATTAACAAGAGGAAGAAACAGTAAGTACATATTATATTTTATCTGCTAGATGTAGGAGAAGAAAAATGAGACTTCCTTAATAGAATGTGACTATTCTTGTTTTGATTCTAATTTCTGGAACTGCCACGTCATATACAGTAACACTCACTCTAGCTGAAGGCCTGCAATAGAACACCTTGGAGTATGAACATTATCATGATTAGAAGTCATTCTATTCAATACATACGAACATAAAAACTACTTATAATTAAAAGCTTATGTTAACTAAAATTTTCCCTCACGTTTGAGACAAAGGAAAACTTACAAAAACAAAGCAATATTGAATACATATATACGTTTTTAAAATGCCATTTTACTTTTAATTGCACTTCATTTCTGATTTACCTCTGCAATCTCTATCCTTTTGGCAAGATCATCAAGAGAAAGACAGCTTTCGTCGGAAGGCAGATTCTCCTGAAGACTGTAGGATGCTTCTTCAGGAGACAGATCTTGCAGGAGATCAGAGTCGTCGTCTTGATTCTCTTCATATGAAAGCGTATCTTCAGTATCTTTTAAACATTCCTCTAAAAGGCTGTTCAAATAGTCTTCTGTTTCTTTGTTGAGATGGTCATCTTTATCTCCCTTTTCCTCTGGGGCCATACACACCTCCGGAAGCGGTGTGCCTAAGTCAGGTATTTTATTATTTCCACAGTGCACATTCTCAGAGCCCTCTGAGTCAGCCTGACCCTGTGGTGATTTTCCATCACTGTCCGTGAGACCAGGCTGCTGCAGCTCATTTAATTTATTGTTCTCAAGTTGGTCTGTGGGCAATGCCTCAGAAGCATCCCGAAGTGGCAAATGGAGTTCTTTTCTTTGAGCCTGTGTATATTTACCCTCAGAAATCAACGAAGGAGGTATATGGTCACAGCCTGGTAAAATCAACAGCTCTGTCGCTAACTCACTGGAAGGGAACACCTTAGGGTGTTCAGCAGTGCCCTCTATTCTGGCCACATCCTGGCAGGCCTCTGTTTGAGCCAGCTGCAAGGGACTGTCATCTTCACAAGCATTCTCAGAAGCATCTGGCCCAGACCAGCTCCCTGCTGTCTCCGAGGACTGGGTGTGGAGGGCTAATGTGGCTTCAGCGCTGCGGAACGGCTCCTCCATGTGGTCCTTTCCTGCAGTTACCGAAAGGCTTGGGGAATTGGCCTGCCCGTCCATCTGACTACGGCAGGGACAGCTCTCCAGGGGCTCTTCTTTATGTTGGCTTTCTTTATTTGGTTTTGTGCGAAGACAAGTTTTACTCTCTAAAGATGAAGAAAAATAAATCGTTTAAAATTCAAAACTATACTCTGTATAGGAGGGAAAAGAAGAGACATGAGTATGTGTAACAATAATAGTCTAACCCTCTCAAATGGAAATTCTGTCTGTTGCATAATAGTGTCTTTAGGTAGACGAAACACCTAAAATATTTAGTAAACAGTCCTTATACATGACAGGGATTATTCAAAAGCATGTGAATATGAATAAATCACTTAGTCCTCATTATAATCAAAAAGTCATTTTCAAAGGTTTAAAACATATTCTGAACTTCATTAGCCTTTTACATTAAAATGAAGTTAGAAAGATTATTTTCAGCACATTTAAGACATGATGTATTAAGTAAATATGTTTACATGATGAACCTCAGTAACACACTCATCACTTTAAATGTAAGAAAAGTAATATTGGTCTGGGTTACTATGATTAAAGACTAACCTTGGTTCTGTTCATATTTATAATTTGACCATAATACCACTAATAAATATGTTTGCAAATTACTTGCAACTTCTTAAAGGGAGGTAGCAAAGGACAGCAATAAAAATAATAAGTTTTTGCAACAAGTAGAAATGGGTTTGAATTTTGACATCTCTTTCGATTTCTACTTTAAATATAACCAACTTATTTTTCTTCCACTTTAAAATGAAACAGTTAAAAACCTTTGTGTGAATAATGAATGAGAAGTGCACAGACTGGTAGATAACAGAGAAGCTTGCTCACCCTCACTTTATTGGTACACTTAGATGCATAATTATTTTAGAAGTTTTAACTTTTTAATACTAACATGTTTGTTTAACTTACATAAATAATGAGCCAAAGGGGAAAATAAAAGAGAAAATATGATGATAATTTTATTCCATTTGTTTTTTCATTTAATGGCACTTTATTTTTCTTTTCTTTTCCTTTTTTTTTTTTAAGATGGGGTTTCACCATATGGCCAGGCTGGTCTTGAACTCCTGACCTCAGGTGATCCACCCACTTTGGCCTCCCAAAGTGCTAGGATTACAGGCATGAGCCACTGCGCCCGGCCGGCACTTTATTTTTCTTGTTTTTTTTTTCCTTTTCACCCTGGACTCCAAAAGCATAGTGATGCTTTAATACTAATTACCAATTGACAATTAAGGCCCATAGCATTTCAAGCAAAAGGCATTACTGAAACACTGGCTTCAGATTTCAGAGAATCTGGTACTGAGGCTACTACCTCAACTCCGGGCTGCTGAGAGGTAGCTATTTAGTAGAGTTCATAGTTCCTCCCCTGACACGCTGATTCAAATATCAGATGAGGATTGGGAGAAGGAAGCCAGGTCACCTTCGGGAGAATACAGCATTCCTTCTCTCTCCCCACCCCAAAGAATCACTCAAACTTTGTGAGACTGCAAGAAAACACAGGCGCATTTCATTTCCTTTCAGTTGCTGCTTTGCCACTGGGCTGCCTCTCCCTCTATTAGAATGGGGGAAGGTTAGAGCAATGAGGGCCACAGCCAAGGGGGAGGGGGCCAAGCCCCTCCTCCACGAATTCCAGTACCCAAAGGTTCAGAAGATGTCCCTTGAAACATGTCCACAGGATTCAGAGACTAAGATTGGAGACCACAGTCCCATAGGTACTGTGAAAGCACAGGGTAGAGAGACCCCACCCCACATCCCAGAGGAATGGGGTATGTTGCTTCCAGCTGAGGATCAGTTACCTAAAGGCTGCAAGTATCTAGGGGAGCCTCTCGGGAGGAAACTCCTTTGTAGCTGCTCCTGCTGGAGCCACCACATCCCCACAGAACAACCTGGGTTCAGCCATAAGCGCCGATACAGCTAACCAACCAGGAGCAGACTATGTTCCCAGCCCTGGCTCCTGGAGGGCAGGGAAGACATCTGGGTACAATGAGATTTCAGTGTGAAAATGAAGATCTGGATTGAATAGGGGTAAGTTCTAAAGAATTGAAATGGGACTATTTAATAGCTTATAAGTGACTGAAAAGTTACAGAATCCATCTGAGGTGCCATTCCATGAGTAGGAAGTGAGGTGGTGGACTGCAGCTATGCCACGAAATCCAACCAGATAGATAAAGTACCGTATCTAATGAACTGAGACACCACTTAAGAGATGAGTAATAAAGACTGTCTATAGGTACAGTGAATTATTTACAAAACAGCCTGAAAACGGTTGCTTCATCCCATTATTTAGAAAGACTACAGAAAATTATGGGAAAAAAAAACCCATCATAATTTTGGAAAAGGTAAGAGTTCCAAACTACGTGTGGAGAGTAGCCCATATTGTTGACACTGCTCTTTAAAACACTGTTTGGTGAAACTTGGGCAACATTTCTTTCCCCAGAATTTAGTCCATACTCCCTCATGATAAGGTTATTCATGGTATACCTAGATTGTCAAAGCCTTTGATAATCCATACAATGTACCTACCAGAAGCAGGCTGCATTCAATTAGAAACAGGAAGACTCGGGTTCTAGTTGTGAAACGGAGCACCAAGCAAGTGACTCAAACTTGGTGCCTCAGTTTCCCCATCTGTACCTCATGAATCAAAGCAGAAGCCAAGGTGGAGGAGGTGCTGGGCAGCAGCCATGCTAAGTAAGTCTCAAACTCAAGCAAGCAGCCTGTAATCGCACTTTTCCCAATGTGCTCAACACGGAGACACGTTCACGCCCAAACTAGGCAGGTTTTGTGTTATTTTTCCTCCTTTAAAATTGTTATGAAGTTCATTTTACTCTGATTTCTGACATAAAAATGACTGGAAAAGAAAAGCCAGGAAGAACAGAGGATAGTAGGACTGACCCAAGGCAATATCCCTAGCTTGTCTCAGAAGTGAAAAGGAGATTAAGATTTGAAAGAATCAAAATATACTTTGTAAAGAGTAAAAGGGTGGCCGGGCATGGTGGCTCATGCCTATAATCCCGGGACTTTGTGGGGTCGAGGTGAGAGGACCACTTGAGGTCAGGAATTCCAGACCAGCCTGAGCAACAAAGAGATCCCCATATCTACAAAAAATTTTAAAAATTAGCACTGTGGTGTGTGCCTATAATCTCAGCTACTGGGGAGGCTGAGGCAGGAGGATTGCTTGAGCCCAGGAGGCCACGGCAGTGAGCCATGATGGTGCCACTGCACTCCAGCCTGGGCAACAGTGTGAGACCCCATCTCAAAAAAAAAGGTGGGGGGAGGGAAAAGGGCTAATTATGACAATATCATCATCATCATCATCATCATCATCATCATCAACATCATCATCATATCACTTCAGGGCAACTCATCCAAAACACCTGATACTTCCTCTTCAGTATCAGGGCCCTCAGGCCCAGGAACATGAAGCCTAGAAATGTACATTAATAGTAAAATCAGATATCAAGGGGGAAAAAAACCCTGAAACATATTTATTTTTATTTTCTAAAGCTTTTATAATGAACAATATGCCAAACATTTAGAAAAAAGCCTCTTAAAATCTTTTGACATAGGCACAAGATGGTAAGAAATATATATATACAAACTAAAGTATATCATGTTAGTAAACAGAAAAGGGAAGAAATTAAATTGCTAAATTATCAAGATACAGAGTTTTAAATATCTAAGTTTACAGAACAAATTTCTGATAAAGTGCATACAGTAACTGTTGAATTTTAAACAGAAAACAATGTATAAATATACCAAAATCAATCCAATTTAGAGCATTTTGTACAATCTCTCCTTATTCTGCTAGATATATATAACCACCTACTGAAACATAATAATCTTATGTTTTTATAAGAACTTAGATTTTATAGTATCTACTACTAGATGTCTAAAAAGCAGAGCTACACAATATGAAAAGTCTTGTTGTGCTATTTTTCTAGAAGAGATATACATACAAAAACGTAAATGCAAAAAAAAAAAAAATCCTCCACAGCAATTCAAATGTAACACTTGTAAAACATCGGAGGAGGCAGGTATCTTTTACGCTGCTCCCAGCTTCAGTTAAAACGTACCTGACACTTTGGTGGTAGCTCCTGTTCCCTTTGGATCTTCAGATACTATGAGCTGCGTAGAGCATTTCCTTTCCGGGGACTTCTCCACAACTGCTATCTAAAGAGTTTAAAACAAGAAAACCCAACTTTTGGGGAAACTATTGCATTAAACTAGGAAGCTGAAAAGAACTTGGGAAAGGTTTCTTTATTTTCCAAAATAGTCCATAAAACAGACATATGACACAAACATTTTTCCTAGAAATATTTTCAAAAGAAATAATCTCTTACCTTATGTTTGGATAAAAGAGGACTGTAGAAAAAAAGAAAGAAAAAAGAATTTAAAAAAAAAATTACAGCAGCAATACACTTCCAAACAAATGTCACTGAAATGGCTATAAAAAAAAATACAGCTTCTCTGGGTTCTAATATTAGCACAGAACATTTCCACGGCTGAAACATTACCACTGGCTCACATAGTTCAAAGTGCAGCTATATCATGTGTTAATCTCCTTAGATGGCCAATTACTATCGAAAACCCCCAAAGAAGTTACAAATGCTGAACTCCAGAAGGAAAAAAAAGAATGCTAACCTTTTGCTAATAAATAAAGACGATTTCATATAGACATATTTTTAAAATTTCAGTTTATGTCATTTTAGTCTAAAATAGATTATGGTTGAAGATAATTTTGTTGGAATTCTCCATGGAAACAGCTAACAAAAAGTAACTTTTAAATATTAAATTTTAGGGAGTACCAAAAATAACAGAATGTACATATCCATTAAAGGCTTGCACAAAAATGCTAATCACCACTTTATTCATAATATTCAAAAAACAAGAAACATCCCAAATGTCTACCAATAATAGAATGAATAAGCTGCTGCATAGTCATCCAGTAAATCTGCACTGCAATAAAGCAGAGCAAACCACTGTGACAGGCAACGACGTGGAATGAGACGTACTGATGGGTGCAAGAAGCCAGACATAGAATCTATACTCTGTGTGATCCAGTTTATATGAAACTACAGGTCAGGCAAATACATTGCTGTACAGTCCAGACAGTGGTTACTATTGGGGGTGGGTACGAAGCTGGCAGGTGCATGAGGAAGCCTTTTGAGGGGCCAGAATGTTCTATATCTTATACCTTGCTCAAAGTGGTAGTCACACAGACATACATGTTTATGTAAAAATTCATCAAGCTTGTATACTTTATGTATAAGTTGAAAATATTCTGAAATATTAAAAAATGTAACAGTAATAATATGGGGGGAATTCTCCAAATTTTAAAGCATAAAGACACCATGCTTATATCACATTCAAGAAATATTTGTTAGCAAGTCCTTTACCTGCTGCATGAGCTATGCAACAATTACCTGGCACCGTTTCAGTATTAACAAACAGAGTTTTAGTTTACTCTCCATGATTCAGAGAGAACAGGAGAAAAAGTTCTCCACAGAATGGAAAGTCTTTTAGCCTTTATACTGAGAACTCATGTTCTAGATTTCAGAAATCTGTACTAGTTTAAACACTATTATGTCCCTTTATCCTCAGAAATCTGGATCTTCGAATAAGGACTTTTTTTTTTTTAAAGTAAGTGCCTTATTATTATTATTTAGTTTTAAAAATCCAACTCTGGGGCAGGCATGGTGGCTCACGCCTGCAATACCAGCACTTTGGGAGGCTGAGGCAGGTGGATCACCTGAGGTCAGGAGCTTGAGACCAGCCTGGCCAACATGGTGAAACCTTGTCTTCATTAAAAATACAAAATTAGCCAGGCGTGGTGGCACATGCCTGTAATCCCAGCTACTCGGGAGGCTGAGGCAGGACAATTGCTTGAGCCTGGGAGTGAGTGGAGATCGTACCACGCACTCCAGCCTGGCCGACAGTGAGACTGTCTCAAAAGAAAAAAAAAAGAAAAATCCAACTCCTTGATACAATTTAAGCTACTGAAAATTACCTGGTAAACGCAGTTTTTCTTCTACAGTATTTTGGTTAGATACTGTATTCTATTTTCTTTCCAACATCAGACTACTCTTAAAAATGTTATGTGTTTACTACAAAACACAAACATTAACAAGTAGAATAAAAAGTCCTAATGTACAATTCTGTCCATCTGAACTGCCAATCTCTTAACCAAAAACAGATCAAAATCAGAAGTTACATTTTTAAATTTCTAATCAGAAGAATCTTTTGAACCTACATAAAGTTGACCTTTTATTGAGTTCAGTGTAAGAAACTCAGTAAAAACCAAGAAAGGAACCCAACAATTGTATTATACCCATCTTAATTTCTCCAGTTGAAAACATTAACAAAAAAGAAATGGATACTCAATGCTATAATGCTTCTTCAATATTCCACTCCCACTCATTCTAACGAAATTCTGATACACTTACTCTTGATGTGTTGCACAAATTTTAGTAAGCCGTTCAAAATCTTCACCATTAAATCCCTTTTCTGAATTCCTTAGAGATGTAACTGTATGTGGTTGCACAGTTTTCCATTTTGTTTCTAAATTTAAAATATTTGTTAGTCACTGGCTCTTACAAAACATATTTAGGAGCAAAAAAAAAAAAAAAACCCCAAAAACAAAACAGTTAACTAGCACCACTTGTAAAGATTTGCATGCAAAATTATCTTCTCAAACAACCCAACAGTTAGAAATAGCTAACTTAGTACTTTTCAATATAAGTAAATATCATCCTAGAGATTAAATTAGCCAGTAGGGCATGAAATGTGATAAGAAGAAATGCAAATAGTTGCAAATATTCTTTTCTTGGCATTGATATGAAGAGCAAAATACAAAGAAAAAAGTCTTCTCACAGTACAATAGACTTGCGGTAAAAACGCTACTTTCTTTGCAACATTAACTTGACCATGGAAACATCTATTTTCTGATTTATAAAACCAGTTCAAATATGCTAATTTTGTAGATACTGACTTGCTGGATTACTGCTAATTCCACATTCCATGTTAAGTCTGTACTTACCCCACTGTTCTTGAATGGCGGAAAGATTTGCGAGCAATTGCTCATGATACAATCGTTCTAGCTGAATGAATTTCATTGCTTTCTCATCTGAATACAACATTTAAGGAAAATAGAAATCCAGACTATTTACATTATTCCCATATTTGAAGAAAAATGTCCTAAATATGTTGAGAAATTTGCAGCTTACTAAAACATGAGAGGACTCTAAATATTTTTAAATTTAAACATATCTAAAATAATGTTTCTCAGTTTGGAGTTTTTTTCCCCACCCCGAGAGGGAGTCTTGCTCTGTCGCCTAGGATGGAGTGCAGTGGTACAATCTCAGCTCACTGCAACCTCTGCCTCCTGGGTTCAAGTGATTCTCCTGCCTCAGCTTCCTGAATAGCTGGAACTACAGACGCCTGCCACTGCATCCGGCTAATTTTTTTTAATTTCTAGTAGAGATGGGGTTTCACCATGTTAGCCAGGCTGATCTTGAACTCTTGACCTTGTGATCCACCCATCTTAGCCTCCCAAAGTGCTGGGATTACAAGTGTAAGCCACTGCGTCTGGTCCTTTTTTTTTTTTGAGATGGAGTCTTCCTCTGTTACCCAGGCTGAAGTACAGTGGTACAATCTCAGCTCACTGCAACCTCCACCTTCTGGATTCAAGTGATTCTCTTGCGTCAGCCTTCTGAGTAGCTGGGATTACAGGTGTGCACCATCATGCCTGGCTAATTTTTGTATTTTTAGTAGAGATAGGGTTTTACCATGTTGGCCAGGCTGGTTTCCAACTCCTGATCTCAAGCAATCCGCCTGCCTCCACCTCCCACAGTGCTGGGATTACAGGCATGAGCCACTGCACCCGGCCTAGTACTGTTTCTTGGTTTTGAAGTAGGCACATTTTAATGTAGCATATTATGCAATAGCTACTTGGATTCCACACTATCAGCAAACAGAAACTAAAAGAAGGTTTTTAAGGCTCAAGAAATGTCTGCTTGTTAATATATTTCTAGCAGAGGCAACTGAAAGTACTTTAAGGAAATAGAACCCACATGGAATCCTGGAATCTACATGTTTCCCTTTTTTATTTCTCTCCTTACTTCCTGTCAAGCAACTATGTGACTCTCTGGTCCAGTGTTTCTGCTTCAGCTCACCTTGATCCTTATTATTTCCCACTGAATGCTTTTCTCCCACAAGACCAAAGGATCACATGCCTAAACAATGACAGCAAAAACTTACACGGGTCTTTTGTAAAAACTCAATTAACTTGCCACAGTGATTTCCATTGTTATCACTTGATTCTACTTCTATGTAGATCATCTTGTGAGCGTTTGCCTTCTCATCTGTATCACACAGATCGGCATCTTATGAGATCAAGACACATTGTCCAACTGCCTTCCTTCCTCTGGGCAATGCTCTAAACGCTGACCCAGGAAAAAAGGAAGAGAAAAACTCACTGTTCAGCTTTTTGTCCTGCCCATGATCACTCAGAAATTTAGTTCTCTCTCTCTCTCCCTCTCTTTTTTTTGAGATAAGGTCTCCTGTTGCCCAGGCTGGAGTGCAGTAACATGATCATAGCTCACTGCAGCCTCAAACTCCTGTGCCCAAGCAATCTTCCCACCTCAGCCTCCCTAGTAGCTGAGACTACAGGCATGTGCCACCAAGCCCAGAAAATTTTTTGCAGAGATAGGGTCTCACCATATTGCCCAGACTGGTCTTGAACTCCTGGCCTCAAATCAGCCTCCCAAAGTGCTAGGATTATAGGCATGAATCATTGCACCCAGCCTCGTTTGTAGTCTTAAAGATATCCCAGTGGTCATACATATTAGGCCAAGAAGCAGGAATAATTCCTGTTTTTCCTTCTGCCCATGATTTAAAGAATACCAGTTGTGTCAAACTTTATTAACATAAAAATTAACTGAAAAACATTAAAGTAGAGATTCATGGGTCTGATCCCTAAAAGCTCTGATTCTGAGGTTTATGGATATGCATTTCTAAGAAGCTCCCATGAATTCTAATGCTGCCGGTCTACACTGCACTACATCATATATTCATTATTTGGTGACAAAAAAAAGAGAGTTCCATCTTCATTTCCACCAGAATTAGATTTCCAACATACTTCCTAATAAACTGCCATTGTGTGAAGTTGCAGCACAGCCGCTTGTGTGACAGGGTTCATGATGGTGACCGTTTATTCCTCAATCTGGTCAGAAATGTAGGGAAACGCAACAAAATTAGGAGAAAAAGCAAATGACACTAATGGAGAAAAACAGATGCTTATGACACATTCTTTCTAGAGACTACTTATGGGGTCATCCCCGCAAAAGAAAAGCAATTTTTAAAAAGGAAAATCTTTCCGATGCAAAAGGTAGTATACGATCTCACTTGACAACATTTATTCTGTTTATTGTTAGTGAGGAGTTAACCTTACCTTTGTAATTATACGGCTGTAAGACAGTCACGAGGTCTACTATCTGTAATATACCTGACATGCTCCACAATATGAATAGAACTCAACTTGTATGTCTGTTTAACTCAAAAGAAAGAAAATCCAATAGAGTTTTAAATTTTATTTTTCAGCAACATGTGCTTTCTTCTCCCTCTTAAATACAAACACTTATTTTAGTAAAATTAAGGCCTATTTATGAAGGTGAACTTTGGATGGTTCTAGGAAATTTTGTGGACTGACAGAAATTTCCTACACGTTGCTTTCTGAGGTGGTTACATGAGTACATACAACTGTCAAAACCCATTGAAACTGTATGATCTGCACATTTTAATAAATGTAAAATATACTTCAATTAAAAAAAAAAAAGAATGGTTCTCTAAGGGTTCTAAAAATTTCTTCCTGTAATTAAGAAAAGGATACAGTCCTCCTCCTGGAAATAGGACTCTGCTATCTGTTGAAAACAAACAAACAAAAAAAGAGAAAATTAAATTAACACTTGGATGAGAAGACAAATTTGGAACAAATTAAGATCTTGAAATTCCAAACGTTGTTAATATCAAATTAAGAAAACTCTTTTTTTAAACTACATTGATCAGTTCAGAAGAAATTTGACCATAGGCCCAGGATGCAATTCTTAAGTCACTCATCTCAGGCAAAGCAGAGACGCTCTTTGGTGTTTACACATCATTCTTCCTACTCTTTCAAGTCAAAGCAAATTTCCCTGATTCATTAGAGTTCAGAACTCTAAAGAATGAGAAAAATGTTAGAGACTTACAAAAATATAACACAGATTAAAAATGGTTATTTATTGTAAATTAAAAGCAGAAATATTCCTTTCAAATGCTATGAAGCAAAAATAAATAAATAAAAATAAGAAGTAGAAATATGTCACGTCACATAAGATCTCAACATCCTAATTATTTCACTCCTATTTCACAAACTACTGGCTGAAGACCTCACAGGACACTGACTTTTTGGTCTGGTTTGATATTTAAGAAAAGGCCAGGCCAAGTGCCAACAGTTGAGTAATGTCGTTTAGAATACGTACAAAGTGCTACACATGGTAAAGAATACTTATCTAGAGTTCTGAGACTCAGGAGCTGGTCTCAGTTCAGGCTTGTCCATTATCAGATTCATTCTAAGACATCTTTACACTTAAAGATTCTTTGATTCTAAAAACTTTGGATATTTTTAGATCTTTGTTTAGATACGACATTTATGAACGAGTCACTAAAACTAAAAATATTCACTAAAATATTACATAAACTTTGTATTTTTAAAACACAGTTTCTTGCCAGGCACGGTGGCTCATAGTTGTAATTCCAGCACTTTGGGAGGCCAAGGCAGGTGGATCACCTGAGGTCAGGAGTTTAAGACCAGCCTGACCAACACGGTGAAACCCCATCTCTACTAAAAATTAAAAATTAGCCAGGCGTGGTGGTTCATTCCTGTAATCCCAGTTACTCTGGAAGCTGAGGCAGGAGAATCGCTTGAACCCAGGAGTTCAACACCAAATTGGCCAACATGGTGAAACCCCATTTCTACTAAAAATACAAAAATTAGCTGGGTATAGTGGCATGCACCTGTAATCCCAGCTAGTTGGGACGCTGAGGCAGAAGAATTGCTTGAATCTGAGAGGTGGAGGTTGCAGTGAGCTGAAATTTCGCCACTGCATTCCAACCTAGGTGACAGAGTGAGTGAGACTGTCACAAAAAACAAAGGAAAAAAATTCAACTACAAGCTTCCAGTGAAAACATCTATGGTACTGCACAGTTTCCTTTCTATCTATGATATGAGAAACAGTTTCAGGTTGCCCATTAAAATACAACGTCTGGCTCTTCAAAGCCGTTTTTCTTGCCTTTTTGCATTTGTGCATGATTGGCACATGGTTACTTATAAACAGCTCTCATTTGAGGAGTTTTGATGGGGTCCATAACCAGATTTCCTGGCACTATAGAAATGTGATTTTCAATTAGCTTGCAGGTTTCTGCAGCAGTTCTAATACTATAAAGTAACCATGCAGAAAAGGTTATGAAACCCAGTGCCTCAAAAGTAAAAGACATTTCCAGGTAAAAAGTCAGCTTGAGACATAAATATACAAAGTATTTCCCCTTTAAAAATCTCCCCCTTACGAGTTCAGCAGGAAGAGAAGATGTGACTTTCTTTGATGAATATTTCTAAGTCTGAAAGCTAGCCCAGCAGAGCAGAAAGAACATGGGGCTGGAGGTGAACGACCTGTGTTTTAGTCCAGGTCCTGCCACTTACCAGCTGTGTGACCCTGGACGTGTCATTTCGCATCTCAAGCCTCAACTTTCTTATCTTAAAACAGGGACAGTAATACCTGCATCTGTATAAAACAAGGCTGCCATAAGGATTGAAAGAATGTGCTTGCTGCCCAGGTACAGGAAGCAAATTGAAATAAATAAATAAATACAAATTAAAAAGAGAGAGAGAGAGAACATACATCTAGCATAACATCCAACACACTCTAATAAGTGCTTGAAATGGTTTTTGAGTCTGATTCTTAATGAATTGCAAGATGTAGAGTAGAATCACGTGAAAAAGTTGAAAACTGCTGGGAGGACAACAGTTGTAGGGTTATCCTGGTTGTCCTTCTTTTACCTATCAGGAACCCTCTAAAAAAAAAAAATGTAGCTGTGGCCAGGCAAGGTGGCTCACGCCTGTAATCCCAGCACTTTGAGAGGCCGAGGCGGGCGGATCACAAAGTCAGAGATCGAGACCATCCTGGCCAACATGGTGAAACCCTGTCTCCACTAAAAATGCAAAAATTAGCCAGGCGTGGTGGCAGACACCTGTAATCTCAGCTATGTGGGAGGCTGAGGCAGGAGAATCGCTTGAACCAGGGAGGCAGAGGTTGCAGTGAGCCGAGATCATGCCACTGCACTCTGGCCCGGGTGACAGAGCAAGACTCCATCTCAAAAAAAAAAATTGTGAAGGGCCATGGTGTAAATGTTTGTGTCCTCTTCACAAATTCATACATTGAAACCGAATTCCCAGTGGGACAGTATGAAGAGGGGAGTCTCTGGGAGGTGATTCGGTCACGATGGCTCTGTCCTCATGAACTGGATTAGCGCCCTTATAAAAGAGGCCCAAGGGAGGGCTTTTCTATATGAAAACCTCCCAAGCACACGATTTCACTTAAACATTTACAGCTAATCTGTAGTCATATTAACTAAGTCAGTGTATAAAAGACCACTTATACCTAAGAACAAGAACTTTAAAACAGAATCTTTAAGAGTTCACCAGCTCAAAATAGAAGTATATGTCGTCGGCCAGGTGTGGGGGCTCATGCCTGTAATCCCAGCACTTTGGGAGGCAGGCGGATCACCTTCGGTCAGGAGTTTGAGACCAGCCTGACCAACATGAAGAAACCACATCTCTACTAAAAATACAATATTAGCTGGGCATGGTGGCACATGCCTGTAATCCCAGCTACTTGGGAAGCTGATGCAAGAGAATTGCTTGAACCCCAGAGGCAGAGGTTGCAGTTAGCTAAGATCTCACCATTGCACTCCAGCCTGGGCAACAAGAGCAAAACTGTCTCAAAACAAGTATATGTCTTCATATTTCCATTGACTTTTGGCACATATTATTTTATATATATCATTTTTAAATCATAATTTTCCTAAAATTAGTTCTCACACTCAAATACCTTATTTCTGCTAATGGTACTACTATTCCCCCCAAACTGGATATCCTACAGTCATCTCTGATTTCTCCTTTGTCCCCTTTTTACAAATGTGATGGTTAATACTCAGTGTCAACTTGATTGGATTGAAAGATACAAAGTATTGATCCTGGATGTGTCTGAGAGGGTGTTGCCAAAAGAGATTAACATTTGATTCAGTGGGCTGGGGAGGGCAGATCCACCCTTAATCTGATGGGCACATCTAATCAGCTGCCAGGGAATATAAAGCAGGCAGAAAAATGTGAGAAAGAGAAACGGGCCTACTCTCCCAGCCTACATTCTCCTCCCATGCTGGATGCTTCCTGCCCTCGAACATCGGACTCCGAGTTCTCCAGTTTTGGGACTTGGACTGGCTCTCCATGCTCCTCAGCCTGCAGACGGCCTATTGTGGGATTCTGTGATCGTGTAACTTAATACTTAATAAACTCCCCTTTACATATATATATATATATATATATATATATATATATATGAGATACGTATATCATATTAGTTCTGCCCTTCTAAGAGAACTCTGACTAATATAACAGTCTATACCAAGTCCTAGCTATTCTTCCTTCCAAAGATCTCAAATCCATCCCTCTCCAATTCCACTGTCACCACTTTATTACCTTATGACTGAATTAAGTCTTCTTTTAGTTCTTATTTTCATCAATATTTTATATGTCTATGCTTTAAGGAGTCAAACAAATAGTTCTATACACAGGAAAATGACAGAACAGCCTCTCCCCAGAGGCTGTGATCCACTCTAAACCGAATTGGTTACCCTCTCTTTCCCGGCATATAGCTGCCATCTTAAAATCTCCCTTCACTTAGATTTCCTTCACCTCTTTCCTGAGCAGGATTCCCAGTTTCCTGTATCTCACACC
The DNA here is from genome assembly GCF_030222135.1 of Aotus nancymaae. Lineage (NCBI taxonomy): Eukaryota > Metazoa > Chordata > Mammalia > Primates > Aotidae > Aotus > Aotus nancymaae. The sequence continues at coordinate 30,709,207 of NW_026988445.1, read as the reverse complement.
TTCCTGTTTCTTGGTTTACTCCCTTGTTTTGCTGGAGCACATCATTTAGTGGCTTCCTAAGAAAGAGCAGATAGGAGATACCAGAGGACCTGAAGTAGGAACATCCTTGGCATATTTGAGGAGCTGTCAGTAGGCCAGTGAACCTGGAAAGGAGTAAGGAGAATTTTAGGAATGGCGATCTCAGAGGGTAACAGGACCAGATCATGTCGGGCCTCGTAGGCCATGGTAAGGATTTTGACTTTTACTTTAAATGAGAAGGGAAGCCATCGGAGGGCTTTGCACAGTGGAGTGACAAGATCTGACTTGTTTTATCTGGATCACAGTGACTGCTATGTAGAGAGAAAAACACTAAAGGGAAGGGAGAGTGAAAGCAGAAAAGTCTCCATAGTGAGACATTTACTTGGAACAATCTGGGTGAGATTTGATGGTGTCCTGCACTGAAATGGTAGCAATGAAAGAGGTAAGAAGAGGTTCCGGGTATATCTTGAAGTAGATCTGCAGGACTTGCTGTTGGATTGGATTCAGACGCAGGGAAAAGCAAATAAAGGATGACTTCAAGGCATCTGGTCTCAGCAGCTAGAGGAATAAAGCTGGCATTTAACAAGAGGGGCAAGACTAGGAAGGCAGTAGATCTGGGAGAATATCAAAGTTTGATTTTGTACATCTTAAGTCTGAAGTGCCCATTAGACATTTCGGGTAGCTGGATGGTTAAGTCTGGAGTTCAGAAAAGAAAAGAAATACAGGACTGGATGAAATCACCCAGGAAGTGAGTTCAGAATGAGAAGAGATTCAAGAACTGAACTCTGATGCATCCCAGTGTTTAAAAATTAGGGATGGGTGCAGTGGCTCATGCCTGTAATCCCAGCATTTTGGGAGGTCAAGGTGGGGTCCACAAGGGGTGTGGTTTCAAAGGCAAGAACCTCCCAGTGCCACACCTCTACCCACCGTCTTCCATCTGGGAGCCTAGGGTTCTTTGTCTAACTTTCCGGCTCTCAGGAAGGTAGACAGACCAGGTGAGCTTTCCTTGTTTTTTTAAAAAGACCATCAAAAGCCTTGGAAGGAGGGGCTCTACTGCAAGCCAGGCAGCCAATCCAGCATCAGAGTCAAAGTTTGGAAAAGCTCCTCTCACTGGACGAGAACTTGAATGGGGAAGGAGTAACTCCGGGGTTAAATTCCCCCTGCTCCTTTACCTATATGGATTTCCCTCTCTGGAATCCCCCAGCGTGGGAGCCTTCTCTCTCTCTCTTTACCTGTGTGGACTCCATCTCTGGATTCCCTCCCACGACAGTGTGGGAGCTCTCTCTCTCTCTTTCTCTTTCTCTCTCTCTGCCTAATAAATCGCTTTTCTGCAATTTATCTTTGGGTCTGATATTTACTTAAATGAGCTCACTGTGCCACCAGGGCCCTCTTCCATTCTTGGGTGAGTAAGGCCCAAGGACCTGGGAAAACACATCCAATCGGCAACAGTACGCATCTTTGGGACCCCTGCAGTCCAGCTCCTGTCCCCCGGTTATAGGAGGATCACTTTAGGCCAGGAATTTGAGACCAGCCTGGGCAATATGGTGAAACCCTGTCTCTACAAAAAATTTTTTTAAATTAGCTGCGCGTCGTGGCATGTGCCTGTGGTCCCAGCCACTTGGGAAGCTGAGGCAGGAAGACTGCTTGAACCTGAGAGGTAGAGGCTATGGTGAACTGTCACGATGCCACTGCACTCCAGCCTGGTGATGGAGTGGAAAAAAAAAAAAGGAAAATATGGGAACTCAGCAAATGAGCTGGAGAAGGCATGGCTAGTGACATAAGTAAGATGTAAAAGCCAAGAAGAGAGATCCCAAAGAAAAAGCTTTGGCCAGGCACAGTGGCTCATGCCTACAATTCCAGCACTTTGGGAGGCCAAGGTAGGCAGATCAACAGGTCAGGAGATACAGATCACTCTGGCTAACACAGTAAAACCTCGTCTCTATTTCTCTACTAAAATTACAAAAAATTAGCCGGGCATGGTGGTGTGTGCCTGTAGTCCCAGCTACTCAGGAGGCTGAAGCAGAAGAATCACTTGAACCTGGGAGGTGGAGGTTGCAGCGAGCCGAGATCGCGCCACAGCACTCCAGTCTGGGCAACAGAGCAAGACAGACTCTGTCTCAAAAAAAGAAAAAAAGAAAGCGCTTCAAAACAGAGTCTGTGATCACCTGATGTTTCCAATAGCTCCAGCAAGATGAAAACTGAGATCTGACCACTGAATTTAACAACATGGAGATCACTGGTGACTTCTACAGTAAAATTTTGGGGCAATGGTGGGAAGAAAAGCCAGACTGGAATGAGTTCAAGAGAGAATTGGGTATGGAATATTACCTAAGCAGAATTCTTGCCTAGAATGTTTAACCTGAATAAAATCTTGAAATAATTAGAAAAATCCTGATTATGGGACATTCTACATGAATTCTTAGACTCTTCATAAATGTCAGTGTGAAAGAAAGAAAGGAGGGAGAAAGAAAGGCTGATACAGACAGACAGAAAAGCAGGAGCATTCTGGATGACGGAAGACTAAAGAATGCTGACAGTCGAATGCAGTACGTCATCCTGCACCGAATCCTGGGTTGGGGGGTAATAGCTACACAGAACATTTGCGGAACTACTTTGGGGAAATTTGAATATGGGTTGTATATTAAATAATTTGATTGCATCAGTGACTAATTTCTTGGGGTTGATAATGGCCTTGTAAGTTCTTCTTGGGAGATTTATGTACAAATATTTAGGGGCAAAGTGTCATAATGCAAATTACTTTCAAGTATTTCAGTGGAAAAAATGTGTGTGTGCACAAGAGAGAGCAAGAGCACACATGAAAAAGCAAAAATTTGATAAATGTCACCACCTGGCAAATCTAGGTGAAATATACCATGTGATGTGCTGGGAATTACTAAAATGAATAAAATATACCTCCACCTCTCCCTAATTTGTGTGTCCCTTGGGAGGTGACAGCATATTCTGTATTCTTGGGCTGAGGAGGCAGCCATCAACTGAGTCTTGTCACCCTGATGACTCAGCTTTCTAAAGGTATCAGTATTTCTTTGCTGACCCCTAGCCTTGATTTCCAATGAGCAATCTCTGAATTAGTGACAGTAGGAATAGAGTTTAAATGTTTACTATTTCTTTGGCTTTTATTGTACGTCAAACATATGTTAAGTGCTTTTACATGCATTATCTCATTTAATCCTCTATTACTCTACAACAGAAGAAACTTAGCTGGTGGAAGAGTCACAGCCCATACTTTTAAACCATCACTATATTCTCTAACCTTCTTTCCCAGGAGAGAAAGGACTGCTGTGCAACCCACTGCTCCAATGCAATGAAAGCTGAGTGACGAGAAAGCTGCCTTGGTGTTGGTGCTACTCAGCGATGGTGAGTTCGTGACACCTTAGAGGCCAGAAGGAGTACACATTTCTTCAAAGGCATTCTTCAAAGGCATTCTTCAAGTTCATAAAGGAGGTAGTATAAATTTGTAAAAATATATATTTTCCTGAATTGGGACAAAACCTATTTTACTTTTTTTTTTTTTAGACAGGGTCTTGCTGTCACCCAGGCTGGAATGCAGTGGCACAATCACTGCAGCCTCAAACTCCTGGGCTCAAGCAATCCTCCCACCTCAGCCTCCTGAGTAGCTGGGATTACAGGCACACACCACCATGCCTTGTTAATTTTTAAATATTTTTCTGTAGAGACAAAGTTTCACCATGTTGCCTAAGCTAGTCTTGAACTCCTGGGCTCAAGCAATTCACCTGCCTCGGCCTCCCAGAGTGCTGCAGTTACAGGTATGAGCCACTGCGCTTGGCCCTATTTTACTTTTTTTTTTTTTTGAGACAGAATCTCACTCTTTCACACAGACTGGAGTGCAGTGGTGTGATCTCAGCTCACTGAAACCTCTGCCTCCTGGGTTCAAGTGATTCTTCTGCCTCAGCCTCCCGAGTAGCTGGGACTACAGGCTGTGCCATCATGGCCGACTAATTTTTGTGTGTGTGTATTTTTAGTAGAGATGAGGTTTCACTATGTTGGCCAGGCTGGTCTTGAACTCCTGATCTCAAGGTTATCCACCCACCTTGGCCTCCCAAAGTGCTGGGATTACAGGCATGAGCCACCGTGCCCAGCCTATGTTTATCCCATTTCCTGTTTGCCCTGAGGACACTCTTGTCTCCAATCCTAATGTAACATCATATCGTTGTTGTTAAATTAGGATTAGAGGCAAATTCTGTTTAGAAATAACTCCAAGAGGCCAGGCACTTTGGGAGGCCAAGGCGGGTGGATCATGAGGTCAAGAGTTCAAAACCATCCTGGCCAACATGGTGAAACCCTGTCTCTACTAAAAATACAAAAAAAAAATTAGCCGGGTGTGGTGGCACATGCCTGTAATCCTAGCTATTCAGGAGGCTGAGGCAAGAGAATTGCTTGAACCCAGGAGGCAGAGGTTACAGTGAGCTGAGACCATGCCACTGCACTCCAACCTGGGCAACAGAGTAAGACTTTGTCTTAGAGAGAGAGAGAGAGAAAAGAAATAACTCCAAGAACAGTTTTTCTATTTTATTTTCACATAGACAATTATTCAAAATTGCCTTGGCCTCAAAGAGCGTGTTTATGTAAAATCGAGCACTTGCAGCCAGCTGCACTTTTTTTCTAGATGGGATAAAAATTAAACATTATTCACTTTTCATTACAAAAGTAAATGGAATAAAAAGTGGAACTTTCTCATTCCCATGTACCAGTTATTTTCATTTTATGTAAAAATAAATTGCAGACCGGGCACAGTGGCTCATGCCTGTAATCCCAGCACTTTGGGAGGCTGAGGGCCAACTAAAGTGTTCGAGACCAGCCTGGCCAACATGGTGAAAACCTGTCTCTATTAAAATACAAAAACTAGCCAGGCATGGTGGCACATGCCTGTAATCCCAGTTACTTGGGAGGCTGAGGCAGGAGAACTGCCTGAACTCAAGAGGTGGAGTTTGCAGTGAGCTAAGATGTGTCACTGCACTCCTGCCCGGGCAACACAGCAAGACTCTGTCTTAAAAAAATAAAAAGGCAAATAAAATGTAGCTCAAATATCTTAATATCTTCTGAATTAGCTCTTATGTAAAAAAAAAAGTTTCCCCATCATTGGCCTAAAGGCTCCCCAGTCTCCACACTCTCCACCTTCCAATATATATACCCTCCTAATAGTCCACAGAGTTCTTTTTCTAAAATTCAAGTTTGATTCTGGCACTCTTGTGATTAAAAATTCCCAGTCCCTAAAAATAAAGCCTTGATCTCACCAGCTATCCAATCTCACCTCTTCTTTTTCCATCTTAACCTCCAATAATATCCCAGCCATGCTTTTCACAGGCTGATCTTTCTTCCTGCACCAGCTCATTCTGTTAATCCACGGAGTGCCTAATAAGCCTGTAAAACCCAGCACAAGTGTCCATAGGGCAGAATTACTCAATCATTCATTTTGTGCTGCTGAACCTTTAACATATGTTTACTCTAACACTTAACACAAAATTCTACAATGACTTATCTATATGACTGCTGCTCTTGTTCCACAGTGGCTCTCTTAAGGGCATATTCTGTTAAGTAATCTTTGTTTCCTCAGTGTCTAGCAGAGTCTTTGGCACCTGGAAGATGCTTATCAAACTCTTGCTATATTGACTCTTATCTGTACACAGCTTAATTACTGATTTTAAAAGTTAGCCATTGTTTAAACTATGGATTATGCAAGGCCAAAATGTGGCGATCAGTTAGTAATATGCCCAATATCCTACCAGGGTCACCTTCCCCTGGGCTCACCAATGATGGGTGGGACAGAATCAATTACAGAGCTTGCATTTTATTTTTTATTCTATATTTATGTATTTAGAGACAGGTTCTCTCACTCTGTCACCCAGGCTAGACTGCAGTGGTACAATGTGAGCTCAATGCAACCTCCACCTCCCAGGCTTGAGTGATCATCCCACCTCGGCCTCCCAAGTGGCTGGGACTACAGGTGTGCATGACCATGAACAGTTAATTTTTGTATTTTTTGTAGAAATGGGGTTTCACCATGTTGCCTAGACTGGTTTCAAACTCCCATGCTCAAGCAATCCACCTGCCTTGGGCTCCCAAAGTGCTGGGATTATAGGCATGAGGCACTGCATCCAGTCAAGATAGCATTTTAGATCATTCCCAACACTGCTATGAGAATTTTAGTGGGGCTGAAAGTGAAGGGTTTGCCGTAGTACCTGATGAAGGCAAAGGGGAAGTGTTCTTGAATCCAACTGCTCAACTTCACCTCGTATAAGTGAAAACAAAGATTGCAGAACGAGCTTCGGTGCTTCTAGCTGCTCATTAGCATTTACTTCAGCAGCTTCTTCATCACCAACAGCATGTGTGACTGCACTTAATATTTTTTCTTGCATTAAAGGTGCAATATCTCCTGAAAAAAGTCCTTTAAGAAGTAAAGAAAATGCCTGTGTTAGGATCAACTCCCATCATGGTGTAACATATTAAAACAATTACAAACAGTTTGATGCCCTGGCTTGCCCAAACTAAAACAGACCTGAACAGGAAGACAAATGTGTGAATCATATGAAGCGACTGAAGAGGCTGAGCCTTTCCGATTAAACTCTGTCTGATAACATCAGAAATACTTCTAGATGCCAGGACAGTCAGATGCCAGGGCTAATGGCTAGTGAAATGTTTTTCTTAATAAAAAGAAGTAACACAAACGTCTCAAAAATCACAAATAAATGCTTAACTAACAGCTACTGAAATACACCAATTGTAAACATTGTTATAAATTATAACTTCACCCTTCACTAAAATCTCAGTATCAGTTCTAATTTTCATGTTCAAATTTAACAGACTATCTGCCTGTATGCATACCCTTCGCTAGTTTGCCTCAGAAAGGATCTTTCTTCCTCAGTAATATTGTGTGTATGCACCACGACTGAAGCTGTCCTCCCTCTAGAGTGTGCCCAGAACCCTGCCTTCTACTGCCTTCCAGTTCCAATCTTTTGATTTCAATGTGAAATCCACTGCCCTGGCCACATTGGTCCATTCTTTATCTCGCAGAGTAAAATACTCCCTATCTTTCTAAGCAATTACAGATCCTAGCAGGTAAAATATTTTCCTCCCATTTAAGCCCATTTATGTTCTAATCTAATAAAATCCACATCCTTCCCTATAACATGAGCTTGAAGTCAAGTTACTTTCCTCTGAACCTGGTATACTACACTGCAATATAGTAATTTGTATAAGATCTCACCTTTTATTTCAGATCAACTATGGCAGTACAGGGGTTAATTTATGTACCACGGTATTCCAATTATATCCAGCATGGCGTCTTTAGCCCTAAAACTCCAACTGTTGTGCTTCTTGAAAAACAATCACCTACAGTGATTACCTGTATTTTAGAGAATTCTCTTGTAGACCTTTTATGTCACTGTACATTTTGGCCATTAGAAGTATAAGGCCCAGTGATGGCCTGCCATTTTTTAGGGCATTTCTAAAAACATACGTGATTCTTCTGCTTTCTAATTTTCTAACCACAATAGTAGCAAGATCAAAAGGGTCCCAATGTGGGTAAAGGAGTTTTCCATGGAGAACTACAAGAAACTAAGAGAATCAGTGTTTTCTTTCCCTTTTCTTCGGCCACACTACTATGCTTAAGACATTTCATCTCATACAGACTGTGGTAAGGTCAGCTTCCCAAATTCTATTCTTTTGTTGGTTATATTATTCCCATATAGTTATCAAGGTATGATTCCATGCTTCTTTGTGAAAAACAGATGAGATTCGGTAATGCTCCTTTGTAGTAAAAGGGAGTTAAATAAAACCCTTGAGGATTATTGCCAAAGAAGGATGGACTTTTAAAGTAAAGGTAAGGAAAAAGAACAGAATTGATGACTCCCTTTCCTAAAGGAGGTCAAGAAAGGGTCCTGAATAATGAAAATGGCATCCTGCATTGTGATTATCTCAGTTATTTAGTCAGCATAGATTTGTAATGGTCACGTTTCCTGCTTGATCCATTTTATCACTTACTTTAATATTCAATGTTACTGATACGTACAATTTGTTAAAAAGCAATACATTGGTAAATAAAATGATGTAACCAGAAAAATTTCAACAGAAAGGGGACTATTATTCATAAAACACAACAGCAGAAGTTCCAAAAGCCCACAGAAGTCTAAGGATTCCAAGAGCAGCAGGGGTCTAATGGGCAATTAGAAAGAATGTGGGTACTTTAGTCACCGTGTAGGGAGGGGAAGGAAAATATGACCTAGGCGCAGATGAGTGACACTAGATCATCAAAGACATTAGCAAAACTTGCAAGACTCATACTACAAAAGGATTATCTGTGAGGCCTTAAACAACATGAGCTTCAGAGATAACCATTATACAAAACCATCTTACCTCGAGATAACATTCCTTGCTGGGAGAGAGTAACATAAAATTAGAGAGCACTGGAAAGGGAGCAAGAGACTTCAGTTCTGCTATTATTTTTCCAAGAGACTTTGGATTGGACATTTTACTCTGAGCTACATTGTTTCCTTGGATTAGACATTTTACTCTCTGAGCTGTATCGTTTCCTCATCTAAAATGAAGAGACTGGCTAGAGAAGTTCTCAGGTCCATGCCTCCTACTTCTGACCATTGAAAACATTCCAAATCTCCGGAGATTTTGCTATATAAGAAATGCAGACCATCACTGTGAAGAAGCTTGAGCAATTATTTATGAAAATGGAAGGTACCGTTGCCCACCTCATACAAGTATCTTCTAGTTCCTTTCTCGATATATTTTGAAAACCACTGTTCCTCTCTTGCCTAGATTGTAGACTACATAAACAGTGGTGCATTTGCTTTTCAGGCAGGAAAGTGAATGTCCTCGCAAGAAGAGTGCTGCAATACTCCCTACCAAAGAGGAGGCTTTTGTTTCCAGCTTTGCCGAGCTTTTAGAATACAATTCTACTGTGGCTTAATCGTATCAGTTGTTATACATGTTATGAAATGACCAAGGGTATACTTTACTTTAGGCACATATAAAATAAGAAAGTAACATTTAGCCATACTCTGATTACATGAAATTTTAAGCCACTTAAAATACCATGTTCTTAGTTTCACAACATTTATGGGGTAAAGAACTCATATTAGAAAACTGTTGCCAGAGCCGGAAGAATGTCGTGGATATTAAGGCAGCCCTTAGTTCCCAGCACACTTCAACTACTTATTAGCTGCACTTTTGGCAAGTTACTCAATCTTTTTGATCCTCTGTTCTTTTACTCTTTAACATGGGGCCTCTAACCTCTACCCGATAATATTAATGTGAGGATTAAATGAGACAGTGCATGCAAAAAGCAGGTGTCCTCTTAAGGCTGAGACCTGAAAAATAGCTTTACTGTCACTTGAATGAAAAAGGTCACAAGATTGGTAAAGCAGTTCTGAGACAGTCCAATTTTATTTGAAGATAAACATTCAGAGAAAAGGGTAGTTAAAGCTAATAAAGTTTATACTTCTCATGTCATAGTGAATAATAGGAATTACAAGAACTAGATTGGAGTATTAAATTGCTTAGGTTATTATTCACCACTACGGTGGGTCTGAACATGATTGAGCTTGTATATATCTTTTCACACTTTATCATACAGTATGTAGTCTTTTCAGATTGCCTTATTTCACTTAATAACATGCATTAGATTTTCCTCTATGTCTTTTAATGCTTGCTAGTTCATTTCTTTTTAGTATGGGATAATATTCTATGAGCTTATATTTAACAAAAACAATAAAGAAAATAAACATTAGCATAATCAAGAGTACTTAGACTGACGTGTTGTGAGTTGACAATCGTGAATCGTGTATCTTTATAATATACTAAGATTTTTTTTTTTTTTTGAGACAGAGTTTCACTCTTGTTACCCAGGCTGGAGTGCAATGGCGCAATCTCGGCTCACCGCAACCTCCGTCTCCTGGGTTCAAGCAATTCTCCTGCCTCAGCCTCCCGAGTAGCTGGGACTACAGGCACGCGCCACCATGCCCAGTTAATATTTGTATTTTTAGTAGAGACAGGGTTTCACCATGTTGACCAGGATGGTCTCGATCTCTTGACCTCGTGATCCACCCGTCTCGGCCTCCCAAAGTGCTGGGATTACAGGCGTGAGCCACCGTGCCCGGCCTATACTAAGATTTTTAAATGATATTAATAAAGCATTCATGATGCAACATGGAAATTTTATTTTTCCATGTGAATTAAAAAAAAAAATTTTGTGTTATTACATTCTATGTCACATGAGTCTTACAAAGTTTTGCTTGAAAAAAGTATGTCTCATTTTGTTGCTCAAGCTGGAGTGCAGTGGCATAATCATGACTCACTGCAGCTTCAACCTCCCAGGCTCAAGCAGTCCTCCCACTTCAGCCTCCTGAGAAGCTGGAACCATAGGCACACAACACCATGCCCGGATGATTTTTAAATTTTCTTGGGGAAGAGGGGTGTCTTGCTATGTTGCCCAGGCTTGTCTTGAACTTCTGGCCTCAAGTGATCCTCCCGCCTTGGCCTCCCAAAGTACTGGGATTATAGGCACCAGCCAGCATGTCCGACCTAAAATTCCTTCTAATTCATAAAAAGTTTTCAAGATACATTTATAGTTAAGGAGAAAAACCAAATCAAAACATACTGCCCTGTATAATTTCTCAATACCTTATAAAATCTCACTCGATATAAATGAAGCTTTCTGTTGCCACATACAAATCCATACAGCTAGACAAGAACAAAAAATTATATTTGCTATTGTCATCTGTGAAAGCCAAGTGACTTATAGTTAAAACTACCCATTAAACAACTCAGTGATGCTATTTTACAAGTATTTAAAGACAGTAGCAGGCACATTCTTGAGACCTAATTTAAGATCTATCAACTTCATTAAGCTCTAAAATGGAGATGACAGTTCACATGTACCTACTGAGGTTTTCAGGGATGGGGTTTCATTATGTTCCCCAGACTGGATTTGAACTCATGGACTCAAATGATCTTCCTGCCTCAGCCTCATGAGCAGCTGTGAAGAGATTTTATTTCTTTTTAAAAATTATTTGTAATAGCCATGGGCCAAAGATTGAGGAAATTACCTTGATGAGAAATTTTATTCTATTTTTCATACCACCTGGATTCTGTGTCAGTTCTAATATACAACTGCTCCAGTTAGCTTAGAATCTATCTCTGATAGTGGTCAAGAGGCATTTTGCGAAACAATATGGTAGTATCCTTTAATGAATTTTACCTTAAAACACTAGGAATATACTCTGACATTCATGTTCCTTTTAATAATCTAGCATTGATCTGCCACCTATGAAGGTAACTAAGGGATATAACCACTTCTCTGCATGATAGGGAAAAGGATGTGATCGGATGTTTAAGTACAAAATCTCACAGCTGGTACTCTAGTTGGTAATTAACAGAATCAAAAGTTACTGCAGTCAAAATGGGGAATGGAAAGATGTCACAGAGAAAGCAGCAAGGCCTAGATGAAGAGTGGCAATTATTGCATTTATGATGATGTAGGTTAAGCATCCTTCATCTGAAATTCTGAAATCCAAAATGCTCCAAAACCTGAAACTTTTCTAATGCTGACATGATGCCACGAGGAGAAAATTCTATAACTAACTTCATGTGAGAGGTTGAAGTCAAAGTTTTATTTCATGTACAAACCTATTTTAAAGCACTGTATGAAATGATCTTCAGTTTCTGTATACAGGGTGGGTACATGAAACATAAAGTTGTCTTTAGACTTGGGTCCCATTCTTGAGATATCTCATCATATATAGGCAAATATTCCAAAATCCAAAAAAAGAAAATCTGAAATCTGAAACACTTCCAATCTCAAGCATTTTGGATAAGGGATATTCAAACTGTAGTGATACTGATAACATAAACTAAGCCGAAAGGCATGTCTGAGGATGGGGAAGGGTTAGTTAAAAGCTTCATACAGGCTGGGTGCAGTGGCTGATGCCTGTAAGCCCAGCACTTTGGGAGGTCAGGAGTTCAAGACCAGCCTGGCCAATATGGTGAAAAGAGTCTCTACTAAAAATACAAAAAATTCACTGGGTGTGGTGGTGCACACCTGTAGTTCCAGCTACTTAGGAGGCTGAGGCAGAATTGCTTGAACCTAGGAGGCTGAGGCAGGAGAATTGCTTGAACCTGGGAGGCGGAGGTTGCAGTGAGCCAAGATCACACCACTGCACTTCAGCCTGGGTAACAAAGCCAGACTCCTTCTCAAAAAATAAATAAATAAATAATAATAATAATAATAATAAGTAAAGGCCTTATACAGTTCAAATATTGTATACTACTATTCACAGTACAAGTACCCTATCATTCAAAACTACATTCACTGCTTTTAGAAAAATATTTTCTTTGGTCTAAATGTTAAAGCTTCCTTTCACTGCAATGAAACTAGATCAAATTAAAAATCTCAGAGAAGGTTATAGTATTATCGAGAGACAATTACTGAAGCAAACCCAAATCTACCACTTCCCTTAAGAGTGAACCATCCACTTTTCTCTGACCATGTTTTGTCTTGCTGAGGCTGGCAGGCAGGAATCACAGCCATCAACACACCCAGAGGAAAGGAATGTGCAATAATTGTTCTGTGGAAAATTGTGGAAAGTCATGTATTGCTTTAAGCACACTTTTAAAATTCAGCAAAAGTGAGATAGTTAGTTTATCAATTAGACACTAAGTCTGAAGTCAGATTATCTGGGATGAAGTTCTGGGATGTACTTTATCCCAGTGATACACATTTTAGCAATGATATTGGGCAAGTTACTTAAACTCTCTGTGCTTCAGATCCCTCATCTATAAATTGGTGCTAACTGTATTATGCTTAATAAGGTTGTGGTGAGGAGTAAATGTGTTGATCCACATAAAGCAAGTACCACAGTGGCTGGCATATAGTAAATACTCAATAAATGCTCAAGAACTATGTTTTAAAACTCAGCAAAATACAAAGTTAAGCTTTGTATGCCCCTACACTGAGTTTGGCATATATATATATATTTTTTTTTTTTTTCTTTTTTTCGAGACGGGGTCTCGCTCTGTCACCCAGACTGGAGTGCAGTGGTGCAATCATGGCTCACTGCAGCCTCGACCTCCCCAGTTCAAGTGATCCTCCCACCTCAGCCTCTAAGTAGCTGGGAGAAAAAGGGTACACCGCCTGGCTAATTTTTGTATTTTTGCATGCATTTTTTTGTAGACATGGGGTTTCACCATGTTACCCACGCTGTTCTCAAATTCCTGGGCTTAAGCAATCTGCCCACCTTGGCCTCCCAAAGTGCTAGGATTATTGGCTCAAACCACTGTGTCTGACCTGTTATGATTTGGGGGCTATTTTTTTTTAAACATAATACAAAATTTAACATTTTAAACATTTTAAGGTATATGATTCAGTGGCATTAAATACATTCACAATGTTGTTCAATCATCACCACTATCCATTTCCAAAACTTTTCAACATACCAAACAGAAACTCAGTGCCCATAAAACACTAATTCTTCATTCTCCTTCGCTCCAGCTCTAGAAACCTCTATTCTACTTTCTGTCTCTATGAATTTGCCTATTCTATGTACCTCATATAGGTGGAATCATACACTATTTGTCCTTTTGTGTCTGGTTTCTTTCACTTAGCATAGTGTCTTCAAGGTTCATCTGTGCTGTGGCATCCACCCATCCATCTGCAGCATTTATCAGATCGTCATTCCTTTCTGAATCTGAACATTCATTAGATGTATACACTACAGCTTGTTTATCATTCATCATGAACATCTCATTAGATGTATACACTACAGCTTGTTTATCATTCCTCAGTTGATGGACATGTGGATTGTTTCTACTTTTTGCTATTGTGAATAAGCTGCTGTGAACCTTAGTGTACAAGTGTCTGCTTGGGTTCTTGTTCTCTATTCCTTTGGTACGTACCTAGAAATTAATGGCTAGATTAAATGGTAATTCTATGTTGAACTGTTTTCCTAGAGCTCTATTATTTTAACTCTATCTCAACCACTGTCTTGAGACTTCAATATCTGTTCTGTTTTTCTTCCGTCTCTAAAACAGAGATAATATTACTTCCCAAAGACTAATTGGTTTGAGTTTCTAAATCAATGACATCCTTATCTAAAATAGGCTTTTGTAAAAAAATATGAACTAGTAGTACTCTTTCAGAGCAGTGTGATCTAATTCCATCCCTCTGGGTATAGTTATTGCTACTGGAAACCCTAAAATGAAAAGGCCTTGAGTGTCATAAGCAAAATGGCAGAACAGACAGTTTCAAACTCTGAGGCCTTCACAGAAATATTAAAAACAACAACATCACCTAGAACTGTAAGAAGTAACATTCTTGGAACTCTAGAAAACAAACATAAACCTGAACAAGAAAGTGACCGCTGAATCAAGAGAAAGGCGCTGTCAAAAGAGCAGCAAAGCTTTGGGGTGTTTTTACCTGCCCTTGCCTCACCCCTTTCCCCAGCTCGACAGCATCCTTGAAGACAGCAGCCCGGGTTCCCAGAGTGGAACCCCAGTAGTTGCTTTTGAAGGGAGCAGAGCAGATCTTACTTGAAAATCATTGTGTTTGTTCTTATCTGTCTGGGTCTAAAAGACTGAAACAAGGCACTTGCCTCTCTGCTGCAAAACTCAGAACACGTTCAGAGCAGAAAAGCAGCAAGTGTTGCTGGAAGACACTGTCAGGTGATCAAAACCCCACAGCCAACTGGGGGCAAAAAAATTACGGCTGAGACATAAACTAGACAATCTAAAGCCAGGGGAAAAAGCCAGGAAGATCGCTTCCTTGGGAAATCAGGGCATTCAAAAATATTTGTGTGTACTGTAGAATTCAGAAAGCTACACGCGACAGCTCAGGACATGACACATGCTTAGAAAAGGCCTGAGAGGACCCTGAGCTTTCACCATTGGACGATCTATAAACTCAGTGCAAGCAGAAGTGAAGGCTGGGGCAGAATTATACATGACCCAGCTAAGTGTTAAAGGAGTACCTGAGCACGGAGCCAATCTGAAAGACTGGAAAAGAAACACAGGCTAAGGTTTCAGCAATCGAGAACAGCCAACCCTGAGCAAAGGGGAAACCCCGACTTCCAGAGTTACCGCATTCTAACACACAAATGTCCAGTTTTCAACACCAAGAAATCACCAAGCATACCAAAAAAGCAGTAACGTGACCCATTCAGAGGAAAGTAGTAAAATGACAGAAAACATCCCGGAAGAAGTCTAGACATTGAATTTCCTGGGCAAAGAATTTAAATCAACTGTCTTAAAAGAAACCAGAGATGAAGAACTAAAGGAAATCAGGAAGACAATGTAGGGAAAAAATGACAATAACAACGAAGAGACAGAAATTATAAAAAAGAACGTTTAATGGGCACAGAGATTCTGTTTGGGGAGACAATTAGAAATAGATACAAGTGATGGTTGTACAACATTATGAATGTAATTGATGCCACTCAACTGTACAGTGAAATAGTTAAAATGGCAAATGTATGTATACAAAAAAATGCCTTCAGTTCTGTGATTTTATGACTCTGAGTCACTGCATAACCAAATTCCTCAAACCGCCTTACCCATTAATGCTGATACATATCTTGGCCATAATTTTGGAAGGCAGATCAGAAATAAATTTTAATACATGGTTTACATAGCTCCTATAAGAGAATCTGTGCCCTGCTCCATTTTTCTGACATATTTCATCCTGTAAGTTTCTGATCAATGCCATGAAAATGGAAAAAAGAGTGCTCACCATTTTTTTTTTTTTTTTTTTTTTTGAGATGGAATTTCACTCTTGTTGCCCTGGCTGGAGTGCAATGGCATGATCTCAGCTCACTACAGCTCCCTCCCCGCAGGGTTCAGTGATTCTCCTGCTTCAGCCTCCCAAGTAGCTGGGATTACAAGCGCCTGCCACTATGCCCAGATAATTTTTTTGTATTGGTAGAGACAGGTTTCACCATGTTGGCCAGGCTGGTCTCAAACTCCTGGCCTCAGGTGATCCGCCAGCCTCGGCCTCCCAACGTGCTGGGATTACAGGCGTGAGCCACCGCATCCCAGCAGTGGTCACCTTTTAAATATCTTCAGTCATTGGCTAACCATATTGAAGTAGCAAAAAGGAAACATCCTTTCATTTTCCTCAACACTAGAAACTAGTATTATGACTGAAATAAATCTGAAAATTAATCAACTTCCTTCTGATCTGACCTCAGGCCAAAAGAATGTATTATGTAATTATGACATAATTACCATTTGCTCCATTCCCCTCCCATACCCTCTGGCTTCGTCCTCTGACTTCAGAGGGAGTGATGCAGGGCTGTGGTTAAGAGCTTAGGCTGGAGTCCTCCCACCCTGTTAACCTAAGGTAAGTGACCTGACTCTCTCAACCCGTTTTCTCATAAACTTCTCATAAACTAATGGCAAAGGATTAAACAAGGTAACATATAAAGTACAGCCAAAATTTACTAGGCACACAAAGTGGCAGCACTACTCTCAAACTTGAGTGTTGGATAAGTGGTTTTAATGTCAATACAGGGATAGGAAGACAAGAACAGCCACTGGACTTTAGGTGGCAGTCTTAAAATGAACTTCATGAAACTCAAATGGAATTTTACAAATGCCTGCCAATGAAAGCTCCCTTAGGCTGTTTCAGGCCCATGTCTCCCTCTCCCGTGATGCTTAGGTTGTAAAAGCAGGTAACCCGTGGGTTTATACCGTTTATCACAACATTTACAGTTATTCCCTCAAGTTTTACCGTTTTCTTTTCTCTTTTTTTTTTTTTTTGAGACAGAGTCTCCCTACCACCCAGGCTGGAATGTAGCGGTGCAATCTCAGTTCACTACAACCTCCGCCTCCTGGGTTCAATCGATTCTCCTACCTCAGCCTCCCAAGTAGCTAGAACCACAGGTGCCCGCCACCTGCCTGGCTAACTTTATTGTATTTTTTTTATTCTTTTTATTTTTTTGAGACAGAGTCTTGCTCTGTCACCCAGGCTGGAGTGCAATGGTGCAATCTCGGATCACGGCAACGTCCGCCTCCCAGGTTCCAGCGATTCTCCTGCCTCAGCCTCCTGAGTGGCTGGGATTACAGGTGCCTACCACCTTGTCTGGCTAATTGTTGTATTTTTAGTAGAGACGGGGTTTCGCCATGTTGGCCAGGCTGGTCTTGAACTCCTGACCTTGTGATCTGCCCACCTAGGCCTCCCAAAGTGCTGGGATTACAGGCGTGAGCCACCGTGCCCAACCTTTTTTGTATTTTTAGTAGAGATGGGTTTTCGCCATTTTAATCAGGCTGGTCTTGAACTCCTGACCTCATGATCCACCCGCCTCGGCCTCCCAAAGTGCTGGGATTACAGGCATGAGCCACCGCGCCTGGCCAAGTTTCACCAGTTTCTAGAGCTTGCTCTAGGCTTTCAATTCATATTCAAGGCACAATTAGTACACATAAATATTTCCGGGATTTAGAATCTAAATTATGTACAACACGTCAATTACCAACAATGATTGGATTCTCTATTTTTCCTTTCAGAAGTTTGATTAGACATTCCACACTTCAATGCATTTTATTAAAAACTAAAAATATGTAAGAGATTTGCCCAAGCAGGCAATTTGTCATGCCAATTTCTTTTTTTTTTTTAGATAGAGTCTCACTCCATCACCAGGTGCCAGGCTGGAGTGCAGTAGCACGACCTCGGCTCACTGCAACCTCTGCCTCCCGGGTTCAAGCAATTCTCCTGCCTCAGCCTCCCGAGTAGCTGGGACTACAGGCACGCGCCACCACGCTCAGCTAATTTTTTTGTATTTTTAGTAGAGACGGGGCTTCACCATGTTGGCCAGGACGGTCTCGATCTCTTGACCTCGTGATTCACCCGCCTTGGCCTCCCAAAGTGCTGGGATTACAGGCGTGAGCCACCGCGCCTGGCCATGCTAATTCTTAAACATTTTTTAAAAATTAAATTTAAGACAGGGTCTTTGTTGCACCTCAAACTCTTGGGGTCTAGTGATGATCCTCCTACCTCAGCCTCTTGAGTACTTGGGACCTCAGGTACATGTGACCATGCCCACCTAATTAAAAAACAATTTTTTTTTGTAGAGACAGGTTCTCTATGTTGTCCAGGCTGTTCTTTAACTCACAGCCTCAAGAGACTCTCTTGCTTCGGCCTCCCAAAATGCTGGGATTACAGGTGTAAGCCACCATGCCTGGCCAAATTCTTAAAACTACTTATTCAGATCCACAAACAACTCAAGCACCAATGTTTCAAATCCAATTAAATACATTGTTTATCCACTGGAAGTACACTGCCTTTGCTAACATCAAAATGGCGAAAGTTTACCGTATTTTCCCCATTCATTTCAAGCACAATGAATTTATAAACTATCAAATATAAAATATTCCTTGGTTCTCTATAATAAAAAAAATTCTCAAAATTTACATGACCTCACATGATTTTCTTAGATGTATATGATTTTCTTAATGTCTGAAAATAAACATATTTTGTTTCTCTAACAAATATAAAGGCATGTATTTAAATGCAAAACAAAAATTGTATCTATTTGTGGGAGAAGGGGGAGAGCCTAACTGCCAAAGCAAACCAGTGAACTTTTCCTTGAAAGCCTCCCTTAATATTCTGTAATTCTCCAGAAGCTACTGATATCAGAGATTCTCTTTGCAATTCATGAAATCATGTAAGAATGGAAGCATTAGAAGCCCAGGGGTTAACTCTGAACTTTCAATAGGTTAAAAGAAAGGCACAGAGAAACACATTTAACGGTATTTTATTATAGTTTATGGAAAACTGTTACATCAATTTCCATTACACCAGCAATTTTTAAATTTTGCAGAGACGAATAACTATATCGTTTCTTCCTATCACCAAACCAACTACCACCAAATCCAGCTTTTTTTTTTTTTTTTTTTTTTTTCGAGACAGAGTCTCACTTCTTCTCCCAGGCTGGAGTGCAATGGCGCTATCTTGGCTCACTGCAACCTCTGCCTCCTGGGTTCAAGCAATTCTCCTGCCTCAGCCTCTCCAGTAGCTGGGATTACAGGCACATGCCACTATGCTGGGCTAATTTTTATATTTTTAGTAGAGATGGGGTTTCACCATGTTGGCCAGGCTGGTCTCAAACTCCTGACCTCGAGTGATCCACTCACTTCAGCCTCCCAAAGTGTTGGGATTATAGGCCACCGTGCCCAGCCTTTTTTTAATGGCTTTACAGAGATATAATTCTCATAATATAAAATTCAATGGCTTTAGTATATTGTGTTGTATTAACCATCATATTACATTTTGGAATGTTTTATTACTCCAAAAAGAAATCCTGTATTCCTTAGCTGTCACCCCATCCCCCTACTGTGCAGCCACTAACCTACTTTTTTTTCTGCTTGTGCACATATACCAGTTACTTTATAATAAAGAAATGGGAAAGAGGGAAACGAAAAATTAGAGAAAACTATACTGTAGTAGTCAGGATGTGGTGGAGCCAAATTGCAGTTTTCTAATTGAGAATGTAATCTTGGTCTTAAAGAACATAGTTCTGAAGTAAAGAAGCAGGTTCCCTTTTCAGTAGACACCTCCCGTGCGCTGTTGGAACACATCAATTGCATCTTCATCCTCCATTTCCAGCTGTGCAGGTGTGTCTGTTTCATTGACTGGTTGCCTGTCAAATCAGAATCTAATCTGCCTCACTGACAATCTCTGTCGTTCACAGCAGGCTTTCATTAGTTTACTAAGTGGTGTATGCCTCTTAATTTTAAACTGCACCACAGAACCATCCTGCCCCGCCACTTTCAAATTAATATGATCGTCGTTCTCAGTCTTGACTCCTTCCTGTGCCTCCAACTTCATGAAACCACATGGTCTTCGCGGATTACGGGATCGTTGGCACAGAGGGAAAAGCCGCTTCCCCCACTCTCGGGCCTCTGACGCCATTCAAGTGGGAATACTCCGCGGGAATCCCCCAACCCCCAGGCCCAGGACGGCGGCCAACGGGCATCCAGGATCCTGCCCATCAGCAGCCCATTGATTCGCCCAGAACCCTCGCCCCGCCGCCGCGGCCCCCACCCCTAAGAGGTGAAGCCCCGATCCCAGGGGACTCCCCGCCGCCTCGGAGACTGCAACACCCAACGCGAGGTCGGCGGAGGGTGGAGACCCCGCGCGCCCTAACGCCTCTCCTCCCTGCAACGGTGGCGGGGCCAAGAAGCCCGGCTCGGAGCTGATGGGCCCACGGGCGGGCGTCCGCCATCTGCCCGCCCAACTCGCGCCCCATGCGCACTCGGAGGCCGCCGGGGGCGAATCTACTTTTTATCTGTATAGATTTGCCCATTCTGGACATTTCATACATATGGTTTCTTTCATTTAGCGCCTTTTCAAGATTCATCCATGCTATAGCATTTATTATTAGGATTTCATGTATTTTCATTGCCAAATAATGCTTTATTGCATGCAAATACCCTCTGCCTGCTTTTGATTTGTGTGACTACATTTTCAAATGTTCACTTGTCTGCCTTTTACAAATGAGAGGCAGGCACATACAACTTTGTTTAAAAAACGAGACAACAAAAAAACTTAACGGTAGTTCTGACCCTATCAGTGATTCTTAGAAACCATTATTTTAAACAAATGAAGATATCATTCACTCTTTGTAGGGATCATGATCCAGAGAAAAACAGAAGGAGACTATTTAGAAATACCATTAAATATTGGAAAGTTTGACTTTCCTAGTACAGCACTGAGAAGCCAAAGTCCCTAACCCCCACCTAAGCGTATGTTTCCATTCAGCGTCCACTAACCTGAGTCCGATAAAATCAGTAATACAATACCATATTCTTAAATACAGCCTATAAAATATTCTTATATCTAAAATTTTTTTTAAAGTCTTCCTTCGCCTAGGTTACTATGTATGTAACTGCATAAATACATGCATCAGGAGGTGTAAATTTCTTAATTTTTCTTCACATAAAATATCACATTACTTAAAAAATACCTATCTCATTACTGAGACTTTGAGAATGCTGGTTTTTTGGATAGAATTTGAAAGGCTTGATTGATTGATTGTAATTCTCTTCTTTTCCATCTTCTCTCTACATAGATATTGCATTTTAACAGCATAACTGAAATCATAAAAAAAAAAATAGACAAAAAGAAAACTGTCTAACTGGCCTGTCTGTACCAGGATATATCCTGGGTTCCACCAGCAATCTCAGGAAAGCTGTTCAGAGTTAAAAAATAAAGAAAGAAATAAATAAAGAACTGTGAATAGAACTGCCACTACATTCTCACGGGACCCTTGGCACAATCTGAGATACCGACTTTCTCCTGGCAGACTGTAGTAGACATCCTTTAAGACGAGCCCCCGTGATGCTGGCCTCTTAGTATTCATGCCCTTGTACAATTCCCTCCCAGTAGGTACAAGTGGACCCAGTAAACTGCTTCTACTGAAAGGAATATGCAGAAATGATGGAATATCACTTCCAAAATTAGGTCATTAAAAAAGTATGGCTCCCAGGTTCAGTGCTCTCTCTCTGACTGCTAGCCCTGGAGGAAGCCAGCTGTCATGGCGTAAGGCAGCCCTGTGAAATAAGCCACGTGGCAAGGGTCTGAGGCCTGCCAAGAACCATGTGACTTTGGAAGCAGATTATTCAACCTCTATCAAACCTTGAGATGACTGTAGCCCTGGCCAACTCTTGACTGCAACCTCATAAGAGACTTAAATCAGAAGCGCCAAGCTAAGCCACGCACAGATTCTGACCTACAAAAACCACGAGATGATACATGTTTGCTGTTTTCAGCTGCTAAGTTGTTATGCTGCAAGAGATAGCTAATACACAGACCATGAAAAACTCTTCGATTTTCTGCTTTTATATTATATTCTGTTGTTCCCTTCTCTGCCATTTTAACAAACACCTTTCCCAACACTCCTGGAAATGGTGCAGTCTGTTGGAAAGAGCTAGAAAATGGCAGGGAATGCAATTTTATCATTCTAACCATCAGTTTAGGGTCCTCTTGATAAGTAGGTGGTATGTTACTCCCAACTACCAACCCTTAACTAAGCTTTCCACTAATGGAAATTCTCATTAGCATTCAGACTACCCAAGAGGTAACACTTCAAAACTCACCTCCTACTGTCTTCCAAACTGCTCTCTCCATTCCATTCCACACACAGTCAGTGTGTCAGGGTTTTTTTGCTTTTTCTTGAGTCAAGAGTCTTGCTCTGTTGCCCAGGCTGGAGTGCAGAGGCATGATTTTTGGCTCACTGCACCCTCTGCTTCCCGGGTTCAAGCAATTCTCCTGCCTCAGCCTCCTGAGTAGCTGGGATTAGAGGCACCCACCACCATGCCTGGCTAATTTTTGTATTATTATTATTTTTTTTAGTAGAGACGGGGTTTCACCATACTGGCCAGGCTGGTCTTTTGGACAGGCTGGTCTCGGACTCCTGACCTTGTGATCTGTCCACCTCAGCCTCCCAAAGTGCTGGGACTACAGACGTGAGCCACCGTGCCCGGCCACATGTGTCAGTTCTATGAGCAAGCAGACCATACAACCGTGCAATAATTTTATTTATTTATTTTTTGAAATGGAGTCTCACTCTGTTGCCCAGACTAGAATGCAGTGGCGCAATCGCGGCTCACTGCAACCTCTGCCTCCCTGGTTCGAGTGATTCTTTGCCTCAGCTTCCCAAATAGCTAGGATTACAGATGTGCGCCACCACGCTCAGCTAATTTTTGTATTTTTAGTAGAGATGGGGTTTCACCATGTTGGTCAGGCTGGTCTTGATCTCCTGACCTCGTGATCCCCCACCTTGGCCTCCAAAAGTGCTGGGATTATAGGCATGAGCCACCACACCCAGAGCAATAATTTTACTGAATACCTGCCTTCCCACTAGACTCCACCAGGGATCCAGGGCGTAAGCGCAAGATCTGTTTTGTCATCACTGTATTCCCAATGCTTGGCAAATATTTCCACAATAGAAAAAAATCAGTAACAGTTGGTGGCTCATTATTATCATTTTTACCCTACCAACAGAACCGCAATGTTTTGTTTTGTTTTTTAATTTTTTGAGAGTCTCATTCTGTCACAGGTTGGAGTGCAGTGGCATGATCACTGCTCACTAAAGCCTTGACCTCCCATGCTCATGTAATCCCGCTGCCTCAGTCTCTTGAGTAGCTGGGACTACAGATGTGTGTGACCACGCCCGGCTAATTTTTTAATTTTTTGTAAAGACAAGGTCCCACTGTGTTGCCCAGGCTGGTCTTGAACTCCTGGACTCAAGCAGTCCTCCTGCCTTGGCCTCCCAAAGTGCTGGGATTACAGGTGTGAGCCACCATGCCTGGCCTCTCATTGTTTAGTGGAAGAAGTAGGACTCTGATGTATAGAAAACACATTCTAGCTCATTAGGAGCCCTAGATTCACATCCTAATTTTTATCCTCTCTCCTACAAAAATAATGTATTCTTTCAAACTTTTTTTTTTTGAGACAGAGTTTTGCTCTTGTTGCCCAGAATGGAATGCAATGGCTCGATCTCAGCTAACTGCAACCTCCACCTCCAATGTTCAAGTGATTCTCCTGCCTCAGTCTCCCAAGTAGCTGGGATTTCAGGCATGCACTAGCTAAGTTTTTGTATTTTTCATACAGATGGGGTTTCTCCATGTTGGTCAGGCTGGTCTCAACTCCTAACCTCAGGTGATCTGCCCGCCTTAGCCTCCCAAAGGGCTGGAATTACAGGTGTGAGCCACCACACCCGGCTCAATTAAACTTTTAATTTCCTCATATGTAAAAACTAAGGCTGGGTGCAGTGGCTCACACCTGTTATCCCAGCACTGTTTAACATGTCTACTTAGATGTCTAAAAGACCCCAGACACCTGACCCAAAAGCACAACACTCTCTCTCCACACTTGCTCTTTCTCTCCTTATATTCCTATGCGCAATACATGGCATTATCAACCATCCTGGTGCTTAAACCAGATAACTGGGAATTAGATTATCTTGGACTCTTTTTTTCCATATCTAATTAACAATCCAGTCCTGTTAATTCCACCTCCTTAGAATCTCTGAATTCACTGACTTCTCTACAGCCCTACAGCTGTTCTCTCATTACAGATTACCAGCATCTCTTGCAGAGATTATTGTAAAAGCCCCTTAACTGTGTACTGCTTCTAGTCTTGTACTGCTCCAACCAGTCATCCACACTTAGGAATCTTTTAAACAATGCAATTCACATCATGTCATTCCCTCATTCAAACCTGTTGTTAAGGCCCAAATTGGTAATGTTAAAAACAATTAATGATCTGGACTTTGCTAATCTTGTTTTTTTTTTTTTTTTTTTTTTTTTTTGAGATGGAGTTTCACTCCTGTTACCCGGGCTGGAGTGCAATGGCGCGATCTCGGCTCACCGCAACCTCCGCCTCCTGGGTTCAGGCAATTCTCCTGCCTCAGCCTCCTGAGTAGCTGGGATTACAGGCACGCGCCACCGTGCCCAGCTAATTTTTTGTATTTTTAGTAGAGACGGGGTTTCACCTTGTTGACCAGGATAGTCTCGATCTCTTGACCTCGTGATCCACCCGCCTCGGCCTCCCAAAGTGCTGGGATTACAGGCGTGAGCCACCGCGCCCGGCCCCGGACTTTGCCAATCTTCTAAGCCCCAATCTCTCTATTACTCTACTCTCTTCTATTTCCCCTCGATTAACTCTTTCCTTTTATTCTGCTCAAGCCAAAGCGCTTATTGACAGGCGCTGAAACACAAGATGCTCTCTTCTTGTCTTGTGAGCTCTAGTTCCCGGCGCATCTGCTCTGTCTAACATTCTTCCTCTCCTCTTCGCCCCCATCGCTTTTATTTGTCCTAACTGAGCTTAGATATCAACTCCTCCTGACAACCTTCTATAACTCCTAGGACAGGTTACTTCCAGACTGCATGCTTACTCATGCCTCCCATCTTGTCAGACTGCACTTGTTAGTTACTTGGCTCCCTCACTTGAGCCTACAAAACTGAAAGGCAGGTGCACCAGCACGCAGTGCTCAATCAATATCTATTGACTAAGTGATCCTATATGGGTCTACAAAATAATGTCATAAAAACTTTTATAAAGTGAAGAATCATTCTGTTATGTAAAGTTATCATCTAGTCTATATTATACCCTTTTTGTGGTAGGCAGAGTAACAGCTCCCAAAGATGTCCATGTCCCCATACCCAGAACTTAGAAAAATGTTACATCACACTGCATAGCAAAGCGGAATTAAGGCTGAAGATGAAATAAAGGCTGCTAATCAGTTGATTTATTTTTTTTTTTGAGACAGTCTTACTCTGTTGCCAGGCTGGAGTGTAGTGGTGCAATCTCGGCTCACTGCAACCTCTGCCTCCCAGATTCAAGCAATTCTCCTGCCTCAGCCTCCTGAGTAGCTAGGACTACAGGCGTGCACTACCATGCCCAGCTAATTTTTGTATTTTTAGTAGAGACAGGGTTTCACCACGTTGGCCAGGATGGTCTTGATCTCTTGACCTCTTGATCCTCCCGCCTCAGCCTCCCCAAGTGCTTCCCAGCACTTCCCATTCCTGGCCCAGTTGATCTTTAAAAAGGGAGATTATCCTGCAATATCTGGGTGGGCCCAGCATAACCACAAGGGACTTTAAACATGGAAGAGAGAGGCAGAAGCATCAGCTGGTCAAAGTGATGCAATGTGAGGACTTTGGCTCACTTCAAAGCCACTGCTGGCCCTGAAGATGGAGGAAGGGTAACAGAAGCTGGAGAATGTGGAGAGCCTCTAAAATCTGGAAAAGGCAAGGAACAAATTCTCCCAGGTAGCAACCAGAAAGGGACACAGCCCTGCTAACACCTTGATGTTAGCCCAGTAAGAATCTTACTACCTTCCTTCCTTCCTTCCTTTTTTTTGGGGGGGGAAGTTTTGCTGTTGCTGCCCAGGCTGGAGTGCAATGGCACAATCTCCGCTCACTTCAACCTCTGTCTCCCGGGTTCAAGTGATTCTTGTGCCTCAGCCTCCTGAGTAGCTGGAATTACAGGGGTACACCACCACACCCAGCTAATTTTTTTGTATCATTAGTAGAGATGGGGTTTCACCATGTTGGCCAGGCTGGTTTTGAACTCCTGACCTCAGGTGATCCGCCTCCCTCATGCCTTCCAAAGGCGTGAGCCACTGCACCCGACGTCAGATTCTTGACCTACAGAACAGAACTGTAAGATAATAAATATGTGTTGTGTGTGTTTAAAGCCACTAAATTTGTGGTAACTTGTTTTGGTAGCAATAGAAAGCTAACACATTTTTAATATTAGGGCTATTTTTTTCCCCAAGACAGTTTTGGCTAGTGACCTTGAAGTCTCTTCTGATTGTGAAATTATTTGACTCTATATAAATCAGGAATTCTTTATTCTATTCTTACCAGCTGACCTTCAGAAAAGATCTGACCCGCCTTCATTGATCAATCCCTTAATGAAGGAAGAGTAACATGAGAGGCTACCGTTTCTGCATGTCATTGTCCAAAGAAATGTTAATTTAAAAGAGGTGGAACATCTACTAGAAATAAGGTAAATCAGGACTTCTGAATTCTGAAAATGTGGTATATAGTCTGTAAGGGAGTTAAACTGTCCATCTCTCTACCTAGTGAGCAGATGGGTTGCAATCATAAAACATCAACCCCAGCCCCTATCGTTCCTCTTACAGGGGCTTAGCCAGGCATTTACATCTTTAAAATCTGAATGCCCTTAGGTAGGGCCGGATGTAGACTCCTGTTCACCATAGTCCCCACCAATCCCAGTGATCTCACCTCTGGCCAGTACAGATATTACCCAACTGACTCCATAAAGCTGAGTTTAGAGGCCAGCTATCAATGTTCTACTATAGTTGAAGTCAATATATACAAATGCAAAAATGCCTTTGGGGATTATATTTTATGGCATTACTAGTTATTACTTTACATATCAGTTAACATCCCAAAAAGCATGTTGTATCAACATGAAACCAGTATGGAACTGGAAATACATTTTCAGGAATATATGTTAGGGGAGTGGGGCAGGGATAGGTAAGCCTGAAAGGACAGAGTGTTAAAAAGCTCCTAGGAGATTTAAAAAGTACTGACGAAAGAGGTAAAATGGACTTAAAGTCAAACCAAATTAATTTCTTAATTTTACTCCCTGTCACGCCACTCAAAAATCATCTGATGTGGCCTGGTACAGTGGCTCACGCCTCTAACGTTAGTACTTTAGGAGGCCAAAGCTGGTGGATGGCTTGAGCATAGGAATTCAGGACCAGTCTCGGCAATATGGTGAAAACCCGTCTCTTTAAAAAAAAGAAAATTTAGCTGAGCATAGTGGCATGCGCTTGTAGTCCCAGCTACTTGGGAGTCTGAGGTGGAAGGATCACCTGAGCCTGGAAATTTGAGGCTATTTCTGAGCCATGATCACGCCACTGCACTCCAGCCTAGGTGACAGAACAAAACCCTGTCACAAACAAACAAACAAACAAACAAACAAACAAACAAATAAATAAAATCATCTTATGACACACATAAACACAACAACTACCATTTAGAAGCACCTATTCTATGCTGGGTACTTTACAAAATGCTTTCCATACAGAGTCACTCATTTCAAGACAATCCTGCAAGATATGTATGGTCAGCTTTCCTTACAGGTGAGAAAAGAGGTTCAGGGAAATGAGTTCCTTTTCTAAGATCATACAGGGAAGAACAGGAGAACCAAGATTCAAATAACCAAGATTCAAGTGCAAAGTCTTCATTTCACGACACAAGCCTGACTCCGAGCTTTCTAAGGCTCTAGCCCTGCTTGTCATCTTTCAGTTGGCCACACTGTAAAGGCCTCCCTGAAACCAGCCAGGGCACTGAATAGTGGCAAGTCAATTTAGAAAGGCCCTCCTTTCTCACTTTCCATGTGCTGCCTATCTCTGGCTTCCTGCCATTTGCTGAACTGTTTTGTCAAATGCTTAGATACTATGGTGACTGGGACTGAGTAACTAATGTTGTTATGGCAACCATAAAACACTTAATCTAAACTTGTCTCACAAATATATAAAATTTATGGGACAGTGGTTGCCAGGAGTTGGGAAGGGAAGAATGAGGAGTGGCTGCTAATGGGTACATTTCTTACTGGACGATAAAATATTCTAGAATTAGACTGTACAACTTTGCTAATACACTAAAACCACTAAATTGTACCTATAAAAGGTGAATTTTATGGTATATGAATTACAAAACAATTTTTTAAAACTGTATGGTGATAAATAGTCAGATATGAACAAGTGTTGGTGAAGATGCAGAGAAACTGGAACTCTCATACAGCACTGGTGGGACTAAAATCGTGCAGTTGCTTTGGAAAATCATTTGGCATAAAGTGATCATATAATCCAGCAATTCTACTCCTAGAAATATATGACAAAGAGAAATGAAAACATATGTCTCTACCAAAAATTGTACACCAGTGTCCATAGGAGAACAGCCAAAAAGTAGAAACCACCCAAACATCCATCAACTGAGGTACAAATGAAATATGGTATATCCACGCAACAGAATATGACCTGACCATAAAGAGGAACAAAGTACTGATGTATGCTACAAAATGGGTCAACCACGAAAACATGTTAAATGAAAGACGCCAAACACCATGCACTGTATGATTCCACTGATACAAAATGTTCATAGTAGACAAAGCTATAGAAAAAGAAAGTAGAGCCGGACGCGGTGGCTCACGTCTGTAATCCCAGCACTTTGGGAGGCTGAGGCAGGTGGATCACCTAAGGTCGGGAGTTCAAGACCAGCCTGACCAATGTGGAGAAACCCTGTCTCAGTTAAAAAAAAAGAAAAAAAGAAAAAGAAAGTAGATTAATGGTTGCCCCAGGCTGGGATGTCTAAGTGGAAGTAAGAAGTGAGTGCTAATAGGTAAGGGGCTGCTTTGTGTGGTGAAAAAAACATACTGAAATTGACTATTGATGGTTACATAGCCCTATAAGTGTACTGAAAATCAGTGAATTGTATATTTAAATAGGTGAATTGTAGGTATATGGATTACATCTTAATAAAGCTGTTAAAAAAACACATTAGCTAATTTCCATTGTTTTTTCCCCCAGGTAGAAGTAATGTGAAAAATATTAATAAATAAGTAGTGGCCATTAGTTTTTAGGATATTTGCCTAAAGCTTTGCCATTTTAAATACAGCGAAAATTTTTTTTCTTTTTCTTTTTTTTTTTTTTTGAGATAGCATCTCAGTCTCTCAGGTTGGGCTGCAGTAGCGCAATCACACAGCTCACTGTAGCTGTGACCTCCTGGGCTCAAGTGATCGTCCCACCTCAGCCTCCCAAGTAGCTGGGACTACAGGGGCATGCCACCATGCCCAGCTAAATTATTTTACTTTTTGTAGAGATGAGGTATCCCTATGTAACACAGCTTGAAATCCTGCTTAGTTAACCCTATCAAGGGGATTCAATTCTCTTAATGGAAAAAAAAACAACAAAATGCTCATTATATAATGACAACTGGACTCCCCTGGGGCTTAGTTCAAGGTTTAAGCCATTGACACAAATTCTGCCTCCAGGAAACCCATAAATAGTGCCATGTCTCCTAATGACGTGACCATTAGGAGTGACATGACTATTAGTGACAAGCCTCCTGTACTATCACTTTTTTCCAGTACTAGCCTTTGGACTGTAGTAATTGAAAAATTACTGCAAATTAA
Organism: Aotus nancymaae; assembly: GCF_030222135.1. NCBI lineage: Eukaryota > Metazoa > Chordata > Mammalia > Primates > Aotidae > Aotus > Aotus nancymaae. The sequence continues at coordinate 30,679,482 of NW_026988445.1, read as the reverse complement.
ACTAGGTAAGGGAGCATAAGAGTGAATCAACTTACTTCATTTTACATTTTCAAAAAAGTGTTACAATAACACCTGTAAAAAAAACCACATTTCTGGTTTACAACTGAATATCATGTTTTACATGTCATTTCACATTTGAGAAGCTATTTAATTATTAGAAAAGTACTCATCTGAAAAATCTGAAACTTTATTTACTTAGGATCCGAGAATTTAACTGAAAAAAGTACAGTAAGCACATCCTTGTCTAAAATCCTATGCATAAACTCTTTGCATTATTTTTGACATGGAGGATAGAAGCAAGATGAGAAACATATTTAGGGGCTTTTGCAGTACTCCAACTGAAGATGATGGTGAACTGTGGCAGTGAAGACGGAGAGAAAGAGACTGACCAGAGAGATCACAGGGAGATAAAATCACTTAGACCTGGTGACTGGCTATGTACTGAGAGAAGACAGGCAGAATCGAGTTCTCAGGGTGGGGTCCCAGCAACTAAACTCTGAGGGAAGCTTTCCAGGCAATTCTAAAGCTTCTTCACATTCTAGGTCCCTTCCACATCTAGAAAGGATTCTTTCCATACCCAAAATAATCCTATTCAGTTTAAAATTCCTTGGCTTACTCAAACATATCCTTTCTTTAAATTTATCAAAATTTAAAAGACAAACAACAATGTATCCCTAAAATATAAAAACTCTATAGATACACCAGAGGCGAATCACCAAATTTTATTCCAGTATACAGTATACCGACTCTACTACGAAATCTAAAAAACTCACAGCTTAAAAAGGAATTTCATAAATTTATGCAGATGAACATCATCATATACAGATGAAAACAATGAAGTAGAGACTGCTTCAGTCTCACCAAGTGACCTAGATTTGTAAGATCTGAACTTGAGTCTTATAACTCCTGATTCTATTTTCTTACTTTTTTTTTTTTTTTTTTTTGAGACAAGCTCTGGCTCTATCACCTAGACTGGAGTGCAGTGGCAGGATCGTGGCTCACTGCAACCTCCGCCTCCCAGGCCCAAGCCATTCTCTGAGCTTCCCAAGTAGCTGGGACTACAGGTGCGTGCCACCAGGCCCAGCTGATTTTTGTATTTTTTTTAGAGACAGGGCTTCACCATGTTGGCCAGGCTGGTCTCAAACTCCTGAGCGCAAGTGATCCACCCATGTTGGCCTCCCAAAGTCCTGGGATTACAGGCATGAGCCACCATGCCTGGCTTTTCTCATTCTCTTAAACTCACTTTATGTAAGATATAGAAAATAATGTTTAAAGTAAGCTGTATAAAGACAATCCTTAGATCTTATAAATTATATGTTTCAAATGCATCAGGGGATAGTGATTCGACACGTATCTTCTCACAGTATTACAAATACTAAATAACTTTTCATTATAAGCTGGGCCCAGTGGTGTACACCTGTAGTCCCAGGTACTCCAGAAGCTGAGATAAAAGGATCACTTGGGCCCAGGAGTTTAAGACTAACCTGGGCAAGGTAGCATGATCCTCTCTCTATAATAAAAATGACAATAATATAATCACACCTAAGGAAAGTGGAATAAAGCCACAGAAGGGAGGAGTAAAAGGACTCACAATCTTGAATCTATGACTGACTCACAGATATGCAACTAAGTATCAGTTCTTAAAGACATCACAAGATGCCTGTAATCCCAACACTTTGGGAGGCCTAGGCAGGAGGATCGCTTAAAGCCAGGAATTCAAGCCTGGGCAACAGTGCAAGATCCTTTATCTACAAAAAGAAAAAGAAAAGAAAAATTAGTCAGGCATGGTGGCACATGCCTGTTGTTCCAGCTACTCCAGAGGCTGAGGTGGGAAAATCGCTTGTGCCTGGGAGGTCAAGGCTGCAGTGAGCCATGGTGACGCCACTGCACTTCAGCCTTGGGTGACAGAGCGAAATCCTGTCTCGAAAATAAAATCACAAAATCAGACTGAGAGGTCTGGTGAATCTGCTCTTGAATGATAGTTATAAAAGAAATTGATTTATATATACAGAGTACTGTATATATCCTCTGCTTATTAGATCTTTTAAGAAATACATTCATATCACTTGTTAAAAATTATTTTAAGTCTACTAAGAAAGATACAGGGACATGAAAAGCCAAATTATGACCAGAAAGCCAGATTATGAATTATATTAAAAAGTTTTCAAATTACCTTATTGAATAAGGATTAATTTGTAGAAACCGAAGAGTTTTGTATTTTACTTCAAATTTTAAAAATATAAATAAAAAAAGATATAGACAGACATATTAACCAAAGAAGTGGAAGAGAACAGAAGATGAAGAGACGTTCCACTTAGTTCACTAGAGTCTGATGTAAAATCTGTTGGCTTGTGCTACACCAAGGAATCCCATCTAGGGCATACCAAAACTTTCTAGTCCCACGTGTTTCTGATCAAAAATAACCAGAGGCTGGCTCTTCCCAAGGGGACCCTGTGATTCAGGGCAAAAATTCCATAGCTCTAAACTTTAACTGCCAAACTGCATACCAAATGAGAAATACTCTGAATTACTTTTTATCCAAAGTGATACAGATAATTAGAACCAGATGTCTTATTCAATACTACATATTAAATTGTACATAAATACATGTTCATGTATTTTATTTACCTGCTGAATGAGATGGAAAGGTCTATAAAGAGGTCATATAGCATCTAAAGTCACAGGTTAGAGATCAAAGTCACAGGAATGACAGAAGGAAATTTTTATTTCCTTTTGTCATTGGTAGAAAACAGTTTAATTTATAAAGGAAGGAGACTGCATATATTTAAAGTACCTAATGTGAAAACATGTACAAAGGATGTCAATTTCAGCACTGTTTTTTGTTTGTTTGTTTTGTTTTTGAGATAAACTCTCACTCTGTAGCACAGGCTGGAGTGCAGTGACATGATCTCAGCTCACCACAACCTCCACCTCCCGGGTTCAAGTGATTTTCCTGCCTCAGCCTCCAGAGTAGCTGGGATTACAGGTGCGTGCCACTGCACCCAGCTAATTTTTTGTATTTTTAGAGACAGGGTTTCACCATGTTGGCCAGGCTGGTCTTAAACTCCTGACCTCAGGTGATCCGCCCGCCTCGGCCTCCCAAAGTGCCAGGATTACAGGCATGAGCTACTGTGTCCGGCCTCGGCACTGTTTATGATAGTAAAAGACTGGGAAGGGCCATAAGGAAGTAATTAAATAAATTACGTTACACCCATACAGTGGAACACTGTTGAGACGTATCACATGCATGGAAGACCACACAGTTGGATATGCTTGTGCCATTGTGGAATTAGCTCCAGAATATACGAAGAAAAGCAGCAAGATGTAGGACAGTAAACACAGAATGGGATGGGAAGGAGGTTTATTTTTAATTAATTAAAGAATACGATAAATACTATTTTAAAAAATACCTGGTGGTATCTTCTTAGCAGCCCCTTTTTTGCTTCTTGCACTTCTTTTTCCAGGTATTTTTGTGTCCTTTCCCAAGAAGGCCTGTTCATCTCTGGAGCCTTCACAAAGAGTGTTTTCCGAGTCCTCACCTGCAGCCACCTCACAGCTCAATGCACAGCTTTCATTGTTGTTGAGACTGTCCTGCTCCGACGCTTCGGGTTTGCCCATTGCACTGTCACTGCTGGTTAGATGCTCATGCCCATCCCCATCAAGCTGATTTTCATTTTCATCTGATGCAGGCAGGCATGTCACACTCCTTTCCATGCTGTCACCAGGATGACATCCATCTTGTGGTTCTATTTGCAGATTATATGTAGGAGTATCGCTGTCATCCATTAGCGCATCCTTTGCTGAACCATTTAAAGTTACATTAAACACCTTCCATGTCTACAATGACAAAAAGAAAAAAGCTACTTCATTTTCTAACCTTTGCAGATTCTCAGTGATCTTTGATTTTCCCCTTCTCTTAGGTCGTTTCAGCCTTGAATAATAAAGAGGGAAGAGAAGGAAATGATTTAAGTTCATTCCCTTTCACCATGTGCAACCCAACCCCAAAACTCAGCTAGTTCTCATTTTCTTTTTTTGTACATATTAAAATTTATTTTCTACGTATACCCAAATTTTCAAGTATTAGATTTACTTATAATTCACCAGTGTTATCATTATACAACTGGCTGAAATTAACAGTTGCAATACAGTTATCTAGCTTTTCATATTCAATTCCAATGATTACAAAAGTTTATTTTCTGTATCTAATCAGAATTAAATATTTTAGATAGAATTCTACGCTTTATTAGATAATAAAATATAACTGAATATCTGCTTAGGTCATTTCACTTTAAATAGGGAAGAGAAGGAAATGGTTTAAGTTCATTCCCTTTCACCGTGTGCAACCCAAACCCAAACTCAGCTAGTTCTCATTTGAGTACTACAGTTGTCAACTCTGGCTCCTCATGATCACGTGAGGAGGCTGCCCAAATTCTATTCTAGACCACTATATCAGAATCTCTGAGGATGGAGCCTAAGCACAGATATTTTTTAAGTTCTATAGGTGAGTCCAATGTGCATCAGGTTGGGACCGCGGCCTTAATGAAATGACTAAATAGGTTATGTGCTGAAATTAGTCACTTATGTTAATCCCTGGATACTTACCAGACAACTGAAAGCTAGTTGTATAAGTTCTTCTCTGGCTAAACAGCAGCAATGTTTGGAAATGAAAATGTTTAAAGATTTATTTTTTTTTTTTGAGACAGATTCTCACTCTGTTGCCCAGGCTGGAGTGCAGTGGCACAATCTTGGCTTACTGCAACCTCTGCCACCCAGGTTCAAGTGATTCTCCTGCCTCAGCCTCCTGAGTAGCTGGGATTACAGGCGCCTGCCACTGTGCCTGGCTGATTTTTGTAGTTTTTAGTAGAGACGGGGTTACACCATCTTGGCCAGGCTGGTATTGTACCCCTGACCTTGTGATCCACCCACCTCGGCCTCCCAAAGTGCTGGAATTACAGGAATGAGCCACCATGCCCTGCCAAGATTTTTAAAAAATAAACTAGAAAAAAGTATGTGAGTGAAAGTTTGGGTAGCATGTATTTATACTACCGTTATATCTTTTATTTCTTAAGAATAAGCCCTGGAAGGTACTTTAGAATTATCATAAAAATCCTTTTGAACACTTACAAAATTAAAAAAAAAAAAGAAAAGAACAAAGAAAGGGCCATGGTTAACTCTAGGCTATTCTTAGTGTAGAATCGGAAAAAAAAAAATCTAAATCTGCTTTAAGGGTACTGCTAATATTTTTTAAATTTACAAAACAGACTGCAAACCCTTTATCAGGTCTTTTATCTACTCCTATTATCTAAAAGTTTATTACATTTTGGCCGGGTGCGGTGGCTCACGCCTGTAATCCCAGCACTTTGGGAGGCCGAGGCAGGTGGATCACGAGGTCAAGAGATCGAGACCATCCTGGTCAACATGGTGAAACCCCGTCTCTACTAAAAATACAAAAAATTAGCTGAGCATGGTGGTGCGTGCCTGTAGTTCCAGCTACTCAGGAGGCTGAGACAGGAGAATTGCCTGAACCCAGGAGGCGGAGGTTGCGGTGAGCTGAGATCGCGCCATTGCACTCCAGCCTGGGTAACAAGAGCAAAACTCTGTCTCAAAAAAAAAAAAAAAAAAAAAAGAATTTCAAGCAAACATTAAAGTGAGGCTTATACAAAACATGAGAACCCCAAAACTTTGAGGAAGAAACACTAAATTAAAGAATAATCTAAAGTAACAGGCTAAGAAAAAGAAAATTCCATTTTACCAAAAGCATATCTCAATCCTGGATAGAATTTGACTTAATTTTTCATGCATCTTATCTGATGAGATTAAATATTCGGTGTTACTAACATTTTTAAAAATAATTTATCGGAGGCCAGGTGCAGCGGCTCATGCCTATAATCCCAGCACTTTGGGAGGCTGAGGTTGGTGGATCAAGAGGTCAAGAGATCGAGACCATCCTGACGAACATGGTGAAACTCCATCTCTACTAAAAAAAAAAAAATACAAAAATTAGCTGGGCATGGTGGTACGTAACTGTAGTCCCAGCTACTTGGGAGGATGAGGCAGGAGAATCACTTGAACTGGGGAGGAGGGGGTTGCAGTGAGCCGAGATCACGCCACTACACTCCAGCCTGCTGATGGAAATAAGAATTTATGGGAATATATAATGAAATATATTTAATTGAAATGCTTTAAGAAGACTATGGGTGCCATTTCTGTATTTCATACAGATCAGATAAATACTATACTTTTACTTTTGAAGTCAAGATCCTTCTGAAGAATGAAGCTTCAAGCCCAAATTTAAATTAGATTTATAGTCAAACAAACATTTAGAGGAATACAGTCACCAAACCAATCACGTAGTTTATTAACACCAAGTTCAAGTTTGTTTATTCCTAGCCAATTCAGAGTTGAGGAAGAAAGTGACCACGTCCACGTTATTCTGTGTATTATGGATATTACATACCACTTTACTCATTCACTTACATCTCATTGCTACATCTATAGTGTTCTTCTGTGATTAACACTCTTTGTTTAAACAAATGTACCTTAGGCAATATTCAGCATACCAGCAATCAAAAGTACGCTTCAGAGGGATGACTGTCAAAAACTTTGTGACACACAATAAAAAATTCATTTTTCACTGAGATCCTGAACACACAAATTATATACATCTATGCAACTAAAACTTAACACGTGAAACACTCCAATATGTTCTTTATTCCATTCAATACTATTTCATATATTTTAAAAATGCTGATCAAGATCCACTAAGTTGATTTCATATCCCAGTGACAAGTGTTGACCACAGCAGTTTGCCATAAAGCAGTTTCTAGGAATTAATAGTATCTCAGCCTGAGGACCCCCAAGTGAGGACCACAGAAGGTAGCAACTATCTCCAAACTGTTTTCTGCAAATGATGCAGAACATCTGAAATTTACATACAAACTTCACTTAAAATGTCGTCCTCATAATTTCAATGTAATAATGTTTGCTAGGCCAGACATGGTGGTTCATCTGTAACTCCAGCATTTTGAGAGGCCGAAGCGCATGGATTGTTTGAGCTCGGTTGTTCAAGACCAGCCTGGGCAACACAGTGAGACCCCTGCTTTTCTACTAAAAATAAAAATTAGTCAAGTGTGATGGTGCATGCCTAAAGTCCCTGCTACTTGGCTGAAGCAAAAAGATTGCTTGACCCTGGGTTATAGCAAGCTATGATCTCACCACTGCACTCTAACCTGGGCAACAGAGCAAGACTGTGTCTGAAAATAATAATAATGCTTGCTAATCTGTATCATTCCTCTCACTTTAAAATGTAGCTAAACTACAACCCTTGATTCAGGGTTCCTTAGCTGGCATCTTCAACTGTCGGCTCAATTCAATACCTATGCTATTTAAAATGGTAGCCACTAAGCACATGTGGCTATTGACTACCTGAAATATGAACACACACTGAGAGACTGAACTTTACATTTTTAAATATGTTAATGAATTTAAATGTTTAAGTGGACATCAACTGAGTTACTGAAAAACTTAAGTATGTTTGGAATAACCTGGGTACGTGAATGTTTTTTACCTGTACATTTTATGAAATTGAAATGTAGTTCAAGCATTTCCAGTGAAAATTGTGTCCAAATTAAGATGTGCTATATTTATAAAATACATACCATATTTTAATGATTTAGAATAAAATGAATATAAAATGTATTACTAATTCTACATATTGAGTCCATGTTGAAATAATATTTTAGATACACTGAATAAACCATTACTAAAATTAATTTCTCCCTTTAAAAAGCTTTTTTTAATGTGGTTACTAGACAACAAAATTACACAAATGTGTCACATATTTCTACTGGACAATGCTGGTGTCTATGACATTGCCTTGATACTGTCACAGTAGCCAAACATGGCTCATGGTGAATCACTCCATGCTGGATTGGCATTTCCTGGCTATAGATATTATTACTATAGTTAAGCAAATGCAAATACTGAAAGGAAATAGATACTATTTAAAGTTAATTTTTACCTCCTTATGTCCCACATTCAGAAAGTAAATCACTGGATCATGCTGTTCCTTTTTTTGTACTTCCCCATATTCAAAATATCCCTGGCACTTTATAAAAGTTAAATAGTACTGTAATTAAAACTAGTAAAACAGTCTTTCAGTAATCATTCTAAATACTTAAATTTCTACATAATAGTACAGTAAAAAGTAAAACACATTGTTTTAATATTTATTTAATAAGAATAAAAAATATAATTTCATAAAGATTTGGTTCTTCATTTAGGAAAAAGAAGGGCCACTGAAGACAAAATTTATGTTATAAGGTAAGCAAGAAGGAGAAAAATGTGACAAAGTTGCAAGATATAAAAAGAACAACAAAAATAAATGTGAAGTTAATGATTCTAAGGAAAAAAAAATCAAATAACAGATTTTTAGTTATGAAGAGAAAACCCTGTTAAAAATATGAAGAAATTAACTGAAACTATGTGACTCATATTCCCAAAAAACCCTTGGGGCAGATAAAGTGAATGAAAGGAAGCATAATCTGTTTCATATTCCTCAATCCTGCCTTTCACAATGGGGCTTAGTTCAAGATAGCTTATATATTTATAGGGCTTTTGAGTTCAAAATCCATTGCATAAATGGAAACGACAGGTCAAAAGCCTCATTGTGAGTACACCCAAGCAGTATGGAGTCATCTCTCTTCTCTTTCCCTGTCTTATACACAGATATATGCAAGTTTTACTTAAAGAAACAAGAGAAGTAAACACACACAAATTGTGCTTATTTGGTTTTAAATACCTCTTTGCTGTAAAAATGTACTGCAATCATACTTTTAAGCCACAACCAAGAGGATCTAAGACTTGAAAATACTTTGGTTCAGACTACAGCCACCTCTTTTAAAACAAAAATCACGTTTACTGCCTGTATCTACTATATATCCCCATGGAAACTGTCTTACACTTTACTCATTAAATAGACACATAAAACTACACATTGTTTTAAAATGTCAATTCTTGAAAATATAATGGCAAAGGCAAATAATTTATTAGAACTTTCCTTTAAGATGCCTGACAAAATAGCTTGCATTATATGAATAAAATGCTGATATTAGCCAGGCACAGTGGTGTGCCTGTAATGTCAGCTACTCAGGAGGCTGAGGTGAGAATCTTGCTTCTGCCTGGGAGTTTGAGACCAGCCTGGGCAACATAGCAAGACTCCATCTCTCTAACAGTTACTGAAGATTTACTAAGTATCAGTGTTTTAAGTTTGTTACATATATATAATTTAATCCTCATAAGTCCTATAAAGTAGTTCTAAAATTATTTCCATTTTTTACAGAAGAACAATAGAAAGATTAAACACATAGGCCTAGGTCACACTGCTATTATGTGGCAAAGTCAGGATTCAATTTAGAATCTGATTCCAAAGCCTGTATCCCTAACCACTAAAATCATTTTTATATTACTTTTAAAAACCAGCTATTTTCAGGCATATATGTAGGAAATACCAAATTGCTACTTTAAGGAGACAACAAAATGAACAATTTCGAATATCTTGAGATGTTTTTCAAATATGTAAAACTTAGAAAAATAGGTTACACAGCAAATAAATAAAATGCCCCAATAAGACTCTATTTTTAGCATTCATTAAATGTTAGGAGTTCATTTCTTCAGGTTTATACGTTGGCCTATATAACCGCCCCATTAGAAATTATCATAAGCTATCTGACAAACATTCATCTTTGTACCTTTAGAAAAATTTTTACCAGGCAGGTCACAGGTACTTACTGAACCAATACCATATTAAAGAAGAGGGACTAACGTGCAAGAGTCTCCCAGCTTTGGTGGTGTACTTATGATAAGATATTTATTTATATATTTAGAGGTTATCTATATAGCTCTGATATAGCTTGCATATATATCATATATATAAAAGATATGTTATATATTTGATATATCTTTGATGTAGATATCTTTTATATATTAACTATATATCTTAATTATATATCTCAGATACAGTTAATGTAGATGAGGTACATATAAGGTATAACTTGTATCTTATCTATAGAAACATATATCAAAGCTATATATCAGAGAAAATAAAAGATATATATCTAATATATAAGCAAACATACATATAAAAGACATGTACCTTTGATATAGATATCTTTGCTTATTATAAGCACACTATCAATAATATATAATCACACTATCAATAATATAGAATATATATTATATAGAGAGATATATAGATATATAAATAATATATATATTACCCCCTTCCCCCCCGCCGAGACATGGTCTCACTTTATCCCCAGGCTGGAGTGCAGTGGCAAGGTCATAGCTCACTGCAGCCCTGAACTCCTGAGCCCAAGCAATCCTCCCACCTTAGCCTCCCAAATAACCGGGACTACAGGTGTGTGCCATCATGTCCAGCCAATTTTTTAATTTTTTGTAGAGACAAGAGTCTTACTATGTTGCCCAGGCTGGTCTCAAACTCCTGGCTTCAAGTAATCTTCCTGTCTCAGCCTCCCAAAGTGTTAGGTTACAGGCGTGAGCCACCATGCCCAGCCTAGGCAAAGAAACTGATCACACATATACCCACTGTAGGTATATCTGTTCATAAATCATATGCACATATGCTGTATACATATATATGTATATATTCATTTTATTTATTTATTTTTTTGAGGGAGAGCTCACTCTGTTACTCAGGCTGGAGTGCAGTGACACGATCTCGGCTCACTGCAACCTCCACCTCCCGGTTCAAGTGATTCTCCTGCCTCAGCCACCCGAGTAGCTGGGATTACAGGCATGCACCCCCACGTCCGGCTAATTTTTGTATTTTAAACCCTGCCTCTACTAGGCAGGGTTTTGCCATGTTGGCCAGGCTGATCTTGAACTCCTACCCTCAAGTGATCTGCCAACCTTGGCCAGAGTAGTGGGATTACAGGGGTGAGCCACCGCCCGGCCCCGTCATTTTAAACATATGCAAAAACAAACATGAAGAAAGGATGTAAGAGTTCTACTTCTGGCAAGGGCAGACTGGCTCATTTCAGACAAAACCATCCTGCTGATAACTAGAAAAGCTGGCAGAAAGCTTCAGTTTAAAAGCCGAAAAAGCTGAGTGTTGAGTAGGCTCACAGAGCTGGGGGAAAAAACAGAGTTCAAGGTCTTCCAAGAAGAGGGACCACAGGCCTTCTGGTGGGACCTAAAAGTGAAACTCCCCAGAAGAAAAGGCAAGCCTGAAATAGATCAGTGCTCACAAGAACTAAGGCCCAGCAGAATCAATCACCTCATCTCTGGCTGAATTAAGGTGATCTGCTCTAACCTGGTTGCCTGCCAGAAACTAAAGTCAATCCTCTCTGCAAAAAAATCCAACAAAGGTTCAAAATATTTCCACAAGTTTTCATCTATAATGTCCATTATATAATCCAAAACAACCAGGCATACAAGAGATTAAATTTTGACATAAAAAAGAAAACTGGGGGAAAAAAACAGCAGAAATAGATTCATAGGAGATCCATATATTGGAGGCGGGAGGGAGTGGTATGTTGGGAGCAAGGTTTAAAATAGCCAGTGTGGGAAAGTGGAACAGGAACTGACTTGGCAACTGTGGAAGCCTGTAGGGCTGCTGGGGAGGGTCCACTGAAATGAGTCCCACTACATGTTCAGCCTCCATGCTACTGGGTTTCACACACTGTATTGAATCAATCTCATCATGCAAATAAACCACAATCTAGCTAAAATAATCCTATACCTTAATCTTTTACTTGACTACAAAGTATCAGTAAGATTGACACTGATGCTGGAATTATTTTCATAATAATGGAAAGACTAGGTTTCTTCAGTCTATCTCAACACCAATTTTCATTTGTACGCCTTCTTTATTCTTCACATCGCTGCCAATCTTCTTCCTACTTCTTTATGTGGACATCTAAAGGCAGTTTTGTTTGTTTGTTTGTTTGTTTGTTTTTTGAGATGGAGTCTCACTCTGTTGCTAGGCTGGAGTGCTCTGGAGCAATCTTGGTTCACTGTAACCTCCACCTCCTGGGTTTAAGCAATTCTCCTGCCTCAGTCTCCCAAGTAGCTGGGATAACAGGCGCACAATACCACGCCTGGTTAATTTTTGTATTTTTAAGTACAGATGGCTTTACACCATGTTGACCAGGTGGTCTCTATCTCTTAACCTTGTGATCCGCCTGCCTCGGCCTCCCAAAGAGTTGGGATTAAGGCATGAGCCACCTCGCCCGGCCTGAATGCGGTTTTTAAAACTCTGGTTTATTTCATTTAAAGATAATAAATTCTTATGATGTTGACTTATGTAAGTTAATTTGAAATCTCATACTATTTCTTAGCAATTTAGGATTATCCTCACATAGACACATGACTTAATTCTTATACCCATACAAGAAAGCCAACGTAGGTGTCTGGGCATGGTGGCTCATGCCTGTCATCTCAGCACTTTGGGAGGATCACTTGAGGCCAGGGGTTTGAGACCAGTCTGGGCCTTAAAGTGAGACCCATCTCTACAGGCAATTTCAAAAATTAGCTGAGCATGGTGGTGTGTGCCTGTGGTCCTAGCTACTCAGGAAGCTGAAGCAGGAGGATTGCCTGAGCCCAGGAGTTCAAGGCAGCAGTGAGCTATGATGGCATCACTCTAACCTGGGAAACAGAGCAAGACCTTGCCTCTTAAAAAGAAAAAATATATATAGTTACAGACAAATTCACATATATTTTCTTCTGCCATCCTCACTGTCTACTTTTTCCTTTCTTGAAAAATAATGATATAATGTTGCCCCCTGAATGGGAACACGATGCTCCTGCCCCACATTCAGAAGAATACTGTTTTAAACTGCTTATGCAATACAACTGCTAATTCTTTGTCTTACCCAGTGCTCTTTGTAACCCAAAGCCATTTGGCCAGCATTCAAGGTTTACTATGAGGATATGAAACAAAGCAGGTAAGTCTCCACATGGAGACTGAACTCTGACCTCAGAGGTTGAGTGCTTTAACTAAACTTAACCAGCGGTCAGTGTAATCCACTTTGAGTACCTACAACAAACAAGATACGTATACTAAATACAATGGGGCAAGAGAGAGACAGATGAGACACAGCATGCCCTTAGGACTATATATTCGAAAAGTGGCTAATAAAAATAAAACAGCTGATACTCTAACATGTAATGAATTATACTCTACGTCTATAAACCCTGCCCTGACATCTCTCTTCTCCCAAAAAATCTTTGCTACAAAGAAGATTGTGATAAATGACAGACAATTTCTTTGAGAATCAGAGGAATGAGTTATTTTTATTGTGGAGAGGTATAACGCATGAATATTTAAGAATATCCAATTCCATTACAGAAAATCAAAGATACAAATAAGAGAGGCGAAAATGAGTACACAGCAAACAGCCTGAGAAGTTAGACACAGAGAAAGTAAACAGGACATCTGTGTGCTAAACACAGGAAGGAATGAAAGCACTCAGAACTACCAAATATTCATGAGACCAGAGGAGACACAAAATACTCATGAAGGCATTGATATGAGGTATTAAACCAGCCAATCCAACTGGTAGTATCCACTTCCAGAGCTACGTGCCCCCTGCCCAAGAAACAAGATGGAATCCACAGCTGCTCATCACGCTAACTGACAGGCAACAGGGTCAGTCAGGTCCCTGCATCTAAAGGTGATGTTTAAAATTTAGTTAACAACAAAAAAACCACAAGTGTTATGTGGTAGGAAACAGAAGGGCGGAAACTTGAGAACAGAGGATATTTTTGTCAGTGAAAGATTAATACAGGAACAAGTCAGCAAATTCCAAAAAAGAAGCATGAATTAGTAAAAATGCAAAGAAATTATAGGTATGAGCCACCATACACACCCTGTTTTAGGTCTTTTCTAAAGTGGATATGAGATAAATGGAATTAGGCCAGGTTCAAATTCATTTTAACCTAGCCTTTCCACTGTTGTTTCTTCAACTATAATTTTATTTCAACGGTTCACCTTCTCACAGTCCTGACTAGGTTTCTCCACTACAGAAAAACATGAAAGATAATTCTATGCTCATTAAAAAGGCAAGATGAAAATCTAGGACCTAAATGGAATAAAATTGGTTCCTGTAAGAATTATGACCACCTTTACAGAAATGTTTAAAATTCATTGTTTTACTAATAGGATGCTCCTGAAATTTTAAAGGTAAAATCTGAACAACAGTAGAGTAACCTCAAATTCCAAGTGAAAGTGGTAATAGGACAAAACTGAATAACAGCTACAAAAAGGTGGTACTTCAATGCAAAGTTCAGTTCAAAAACAAACCCAGAGGATAGCAGAGAGTCTAGAAAGAACTGGAATAAGGAGGCGACACCAGGAAAGGCTGCAAAGGGAGTGACACTGCGGTGGGGAGGTGCTGGGGAGAGCCGAGAACAACAGAGTCATAATAGAAAAACAGGGATGGTTGTGCTATTTACATGTATTCCATGAGAATTAGCAGTTCTGAAGGTCATTTTTCATCACATTATGCATTTTCACCTGCATAATCCCCTTAGTCCATGTTCTTTTCCTTACTGAAATGAAAGATGCCCATCTTAGTCATCTTCAAAAAAACCTATTAATTTGGCAATGTCCCATCAAAAGCTAGAAAAAGGAGGGCAAGATGTCTCTAAAAACATAAAAACCTAATTCAGTTTTTAAAGTTAAAAACATGTTAGAACAAGACTTCCAATGTTTCCGCTCTGGTGTTTGCCTGAAGTCCGAAGGCCAAGTTTCCATGGATTCCTAAAGGCAAAATTAATCTCCTTTATCTTTCACAGTGGCTGTGAGTAGGGGTAGAGAGTGGTGGCCAGGGGAAGGGGTAACAGGACAAGAAGAATTAAGAAGTATAATCTGTGGCCGGGCGTGGTGGCTCACACCTGTAATCCCAACACTCTGGAAGGCTGAGGTGGGCAGATCACCTGAGGTCAGGAATTCGAGACCAGCTCAGTCAACATGGGGAAACCCCAACGCTATTAAAAATTAGCCGGGCGTGGTGGCACATGCCTGTGATCCCAGCTGCTCAGTAGGCTGAGGCCTCTCTATTAAAAATACAACAATTAGCTGGGCGTGGTGGTGCATACCTGTAATCTCAGCTACTCGGTAGGCTGAGGCAGGAGAGTGGCTTGAACCTGGGAGGCAGAGGTTGCAGTGAGCCCAGATTGGGCCACTGTGCTCCAGCCTGGGCAACTGAGTGAGACTCTGTCTCAAAAAAAAAAAAAAAAATCACTGTGGCAGTGAGGAAAAAACAAAACAAATGTTCAATAATAGGGAAATTATTATCATTTGTTACAAATGTTACAAAGCCACAAAAAATATACATTATGTGTCTATAATGAGAGAAGAATCTAAAACAAATTGTAAATATAACCTCAACTATGTAAAACACACATTCCAAAGAGACTGAAAATAAATACACCAAAATGTTAACACTTCTTGCTCTAGTTGATGGGAATACAACTGAAGTTTTTTGTGTTTTATTTATTTATTTATTTATTTATTTATTTATTTTGAGACAGAGTTTTGCTCTTGCTGCCTAGGCTGGAGTTCAATGGCAGCATCTCGGCTCACTGAAACCTCCGCCTTCCAGGTTCAAGCGATTCTCTTGCCTTAGACTTCCAAATAGCTGGGATTACAGGCATGCACCACTATGCCTGGCTAATTTTGTAGTTTTAGTAGGGACGGGGTTTCTCCATGTTCAGGAGAAACATGTTCTTTCCTCATGTCAGGTTGGTCTTGAACTCCTGACCTCAGGTGATCCGCCCACCTCAGCCTCCCAAAGTGCTGGGATTACAGGCGTGAGCCATTGCACCCAGCTACAACTGAAGTTTTTATTTTTGCATTTTTCTGTATTTTGCATATTTAAATGTATTATTTTTATATTCGAAAACTTTTTCAAAAGCATGGAACCAAGGACATAAAGTTTACTTTTAATCACTAAGAATGTTACAGAGGTCATTTAAATATTAATATTGTTCCCCTCTTTAGAAAGAAAATAAACCAAATAAATACAAAGTTATAATAAAAGTTTAGCAAATTAAGAACAAAACACCACATTTACTAAGTGCTGTCTGTGTGCCACACACTGTAGAAAGTCACTGTGACATGTGTTATCTCATGTAATAGATGTGTGGGTTTTTTTCTTTTAGAAAGTGTATTTATCAACCATTTCAGTAGATACCCACTGCTTAGGACTCTATTTTAGAGCACCACCAAGACACCTGCTGTAATTGCCAAGAACCTACAGAAACAGGAATTCCTACAAAACCAGTTCTCCAGGGCACAAAGTGGAGACCTATGTAGTGGAACTGTATAGATCTTAAAAAGTAACTCTCCAAACTGTTCCACAACTTTTCACAATAGGTTTACTGAACCCTACGTCAAAAAAAGGTGGCATCTAAAATTCTAGTAAAATAAAGAAATAAAGGTCTATACATATCTGAATGAATTATAAATTATACTAACCAAGAGTTTTCATGTATATTTCCTGTTTCTTTCTAAAAAAAAATTAAAACAAATCTATATAAAGCCATTCATGACATTAGCCATTAAGCTAACAGGAATTAATGCTGGGTTTCAACAGTCATTCAAAATCTACCATATTTCAAAATTATACACCAAAATGACGTATTTTTTTGCATATATATATCATAGTTTGCAAGTTAATATGCACTATCAATAAATTAAAATTAATTTATGATTTCAAGTAGGATAAAGAACATAAAATTCATACGGCAAACACAATTTAAAAAATTATCAAACCTAAGCCAGTTCACTAGCTTATATCCTACTCTTCTGAACACAAAGCAGAAACTCATTAATCCCATCATTTCAGAAGTTATAAAATTTCAAAAAGTTTAGGCTGATGTTTACCTTTAATTAAAGCTTTCCTTTTCTCACATATCCCTTTCAATCCATCCTGCATAACAGAGGCAGATTAATCTTCAGAAAGCACTACCTTTCTGTTTTGCATAATAAAAGCAATGACCTCATATGCTTGTGGAATGAATAATTTTTCATGTCTCAAAAATCTTTAATAACATCCTATGGTCTGGTCATTTAGCTAGTGTTACTGAGTATCAGAATAAACAAAACTGTTCATTTTAGATGAGTCTTAACAACCTCCCACTGTCAATATCTCTTTACCTGGCTCTAAACTCCTATTCCTTGATAGCTCTCAATCCCTTACCCCAGCTGTTCAACCACAAGCGCTCCGGACTCCTGCCAGTCTGTTGGCTACATTAGCCAGACTCATCCTAGCATTACTTCCTTTCCTATCTAGTATCGAATCCATGTATCATCTCTTGCTACTTCCTTAGTCTTCTTATACTTCTGTTGCACTCACCCTATAAACTCCCAGCCCTGATCAATTTAACTACTTCTGCTCTCATAGCCAATCTGCAGTCTATTGTTAAAGAGCATCACAACTTCACAAATCAGTAACTCTCTAAAAGCAGTATCCACGGAACCTCAGCTGGAACCTTAATGCTGTCCAGATATTCTTCCTCACAGAGCTCACAGGACCACATTCCTCTAGAGCTATGCTCAACTATCATCACCAATCTCCAGTCCCCTGCCTGCCTATTCCAGCACAGCAGTCTCACCTGGACAAGTAAATAGAAGCTGCACCTCCATCTCAGTAGAACGTTTCTATCCACTGTTCAGGGATAATTTTTCTACCTGTACCCAGTTTCTCACCCACCCCCAATTCATCAGGGAGCATGTCTGTACAATCAAGCTATCTATGGACCCATTCTTCTCATCATCACATAACAGCAGTTTCCTTTACCCTAATCCCAGGTCTGTGAATAACTCTTTGGACTTGCAGCAAAAACTCAACCACAATAATTATTCACTTTTCTATAAAATGCACAGAGGACAAACAAATGATTAAAAATAAAGTACCCCACAAGGTACTAGAAAAGTATGAAGAGTAATTCCTAAAGGTATAAAAGATAGAAGATAAAATATACTTGAGGAAGATTTGTTCTTTGAAAGACTCACTATGACTTTTCTCCATAATCTATTAAATTATTTTTGTTTCAAATAAACTACTACTAAAAATGATGCTTTTACATAGGAATCCTTATAAAATCATAGCTGCTCATAAGAGTTAGAGATTTGGGAAGGACATGCAATAACCAAGTAAGTCAAATTGATTCTGTGGTTCTTGTCCTTTTTTGAGTCACATACTCCTTGAAAAATCTGATGAAAGCTAAGAATTCCCTCTGAAAAATGCATGCATTGTGCTTTGGGAGGCCAAGAAAGGAGGACTGCTCCTGGAGAAGGCCAGGAGTTACAGACTAGTCAGGGCCAACACAGGGAGGCCCTATCTCTACAAAAAGTAAAAAAAAAAAAAAAATTAGCTGTGTATGGTGGTGCACGCCTGCAGTCCCAGCTACTAGGGAGGCTCAAGAGGGAGGACTGCTTGAGCCCAGGAGTTTGAGGCTGCACTGAGCTATAATCGCTACTACATGGCAACCTGGGCAATAGTGAAAGACACTGTCTCTTTAAAAAAAATTTTTTTAAAAAAACACTAATTTTTGAATAACCATGTTTTCCTCAAGTTAAAATTTATTTACCTTTTAAAAAAATCTTTGGAGCAATATTACTTTTGTAATCATGAAGGAAAAAAGAGGGGAAGAGTAAGATTTGTGCTTCTACCCCACATACCCTTCAAGTTTCTAATAAAATATACCCTATTCTGACCTGTCAGCTTTCCATGGAAAAAACCAAAAGGTGCGGGAAGGCAGAATAATCTATACAGACATTCTGGCACATTTTTTTCACTTACACTGAAGAGCTGGAGGAAAATGGAAACTCTCCAGCAAAGGCTATACAAAGTACGTGGTTTTACACAGAGCATTACACAAGTACATGGAAGCTTTAGTCACAAAACAGATATTCTTAGAATATGTTTCCTCAGCCTAGATAAGTGTTCCTGGAGCAGAATTTTTGCTCATAAGGTTTTTGCACCCATAGCTGGACTCTCTGAGGCTTCAGGTAAGGCAAGCCATGGACACATAGGTTAAAGCTCTGCTGGCATTCACTGGGTAATCCCTAGGTCTCCCCAGTTATACAGTGGAAAAAGGAAGGAGAAAAGGCCCGTAGGCATCAGAATGCATGAAACTATAATCAACCAAGAGGCCACCTGATATAATAAACACTAACTTCCTGAATTAAATACTATTTCACTTTAGGTTATTGTGAAATACATCTTTCTCTGGCTAGTGAAAAGATGAGCATTGGTGAATATATGATCTATTCAATTAATTTTAAGAGAAGAGTTAAAAATGTAACACCAACAAGACAGACTATCTTCTCTCTTCCCAATCACAAAACATACATGGTTAAAATAGGGAAGACAAATGCATTACTTCTGATTCTGGCTCTTTACGCTGCTTATCCAATGCTACAGGTATAACTCTAACTGGCATGGCAGAGAATTTCACAACAAAATTTTAAAAATACTTGCAGCAAAAAGGATCTAGAGATTACTGTGTAAATTGCATAAAATAAAGTCTGATGGTTAAATTTGAATTAAGATGTCACAAATGGGTACCAATAATGACTTTTCCAGGAAACGAAATTTCACAATATTATAACCAGCGTAATTTGCACAAACGTCCACCCCTCTTTCCATCAGAGTTGACTCTGAGGGAGGAAATCATGTTGGTTACATGAATCCTTATAAGATCCAATTTCAGTAAACTTTTTCATGCTTCACAAGTGGAAAAAAAAATCTAAAATGTTCTTTGTTGCTTCATGAGGTAAAAACAAATAACTCAGGCCTGGTGTGGGGGCTCACACCTGTAATCCTAGCACTTTGGGAGGCTAAAGTAGGCAGACTGCTTGAGCTCAAGAGTTCAAGACCAGCCTGGGCAACATGGCGAACTCCTGCTTCTATTTTTTAAAAAAATTAATGAAAAAAACCCACACACCACACACAAACAAGTAACTCCACTATTTCTTATTCAATAAATAAAACACATTTTTGGTTGGGAGCAGTGGTTCATGTCTATAATCCCAGCACTTTGGGAGGCCAAGGCAGGAGGATAGCTTGAGCCCAGGAGTTCAGGACCAGCCTGGGCAACACAGCAAGCGCTCATCTCTGTTTAAATAACAAACCTCACACATTTGCACAAAAATAAATCCTCACTGAAAAATCTTAGGCAATGTTTTTCAGTTCATCCAAAAATTATTTTTAAAATTTACTTGTACACTGGTAATAACAGCTTCAGAAGAGAAAAACAATGAACAAAGACAATGCATACATAAAATCAAAATATAAGCAGTACACTATCAAATACTCAAGGACAACAGTATCGTAACTGCTCTTATAAAGTTGACAAATTGCTTAATAAATTATTTATTTCAAAATCTATAATATAAAAAGTACTTTATTTAACTCATTTATTTTTCATTTTTGAGACAGACTCTTACTCTGTTACCCAGGCTGCAGTGCAGAGCACAGTGGTACAATCATACCTCACTGCAGCCTCAACCTCCCATGCTTAGGTGATCCTCCCACCTCAGCCTCCAGAGTAGCTAAGACCACAGGTGTAAGTCTCAGGCATGGCTATGCCTGGCCAAAAAGCATTTTTAAAGATTACTCTACCTTCGTTCAAATTAGAAAACCACAGTCACCTAATTCACTGAGTTTTCAAAATGCAGCTAAGATAGAAAAAAGATGTAATTATTTAATCAGGTAACAGCTCTCCAGGAAAAAACAGGGCAACTATTCTCATAAGAGAATTTAATAGATTTGCCAATTACAAAATAATGTTAATTTCTATAATTGCCTAGATACTGTCAATTTAAATATCAAATGCCCAAATGTCAAAGGGTGACTAACCAGATAGTGTGGCACATGCCTGTAGTCCCAGCTCAGGAGGCTACGGCAGGAGGATCACTTAAGCCCAGGAGTTCAAGGCTAGCCTGGGCAACAAAGTGAGATTTCATCTCTAAAATAAATAAATAAATGTGACAAAATTTACCATTTACTGTTTCAGAATTTTTCTTAATCTGAAAGGAAAAATAATCTTGATTTGTCGGTATTTTGATAGGCACACAGTCTTTCCTTTCCACATGGCTAATGAGGATGAACAACAGGAAGTCCTAAGAGATGGGAGGGTGGAGTGGTACAATGGCGGAAAGCTTCCATCTCCAAAATATTAAAGCGCAGAACCTCAAAACTAAGATAAAAATAATTTGGCCTGGCGCGGTGGCTCACGCCTTTAATCCCAGCACTTTGGTAGGCCGAGGGGGGCAGATCACTTGAGGTCAGGAGTTTGAGACCAGCCTGGCCAACATGGTGAAACCCTCTATCTACTAAAAATACAGAAAATTAGCCAGGTGTGGTGGGGCACACGCCTGTAATACCAGCTACTTGGGAGGCTGAGGCAGGAGAATCACTTGAATCCAGTAGGTGGAGGCTGCAGTGAACCGAGATCATACCACTACACTCCACCCTGGCTGACAATGCAGGACTCTGTCTCAAAATGAATAAATAAATTTAAGAAATCTCAAGCTATTATAATACTTCAGAATTCTGCTAATGATGTGTTCTTCAAAGAATATTACAAATAATCATTTCAAATGCTTAAAAAACAAAATTATTCCCTGGTTGAAAGGATATATAATTTCTCCCATGAGAATGATTCCTGCATAAAGGAATGCCCATATTTATTTGACTCTTGAAGGCCCTAAACTGGAAAGAATGCTACATGACAGTATCAAGACACACACATATTAAGTTAGAATTTCTCAGTAAACATATAATGCTTTCAAAGCCCATTTAAACCTTATCAGGGCTTTTTAAAAACTGAAGATTACCATACTATCAATCACTCTTCCTAAAATAACTAAAATAAATTTGCTGAGACTCACTTGTAGAAACCAAACAACGTATTTTCTCTTTTGTCCAACTAAAAGGGTGCCAATGAATGGCTATCTAGTTTTAAACACAAAAGAAAACATGATTTTCTTATAGAACATGCACACATCTCTCACAAAACAAGCAGCATCCAATAACTACACCCCTTCCCCAATTCTGTCTTTGATCCTCTAATACTCCCCACAGTACCTACATTGTGCCAGGTCTAACACGACTATATTTGACAGAGGAGTTTGTTCACTGACCAGGTAATTTAAAATTTCTTCATACCATAAAGGTTGGGAAGAGGGCACGTTTCCTGTATTAAATTACACTGAGTATTAATTAAGCCTTCAGGCTAATTTTGCTGTTAATGTAGATTGTAACATGTTGCAGCTAAAGTAGTATTTAGGGAAGTTTATTAGAGCACAGAGATCAAGACAGGAACAGTGATGGGTCTGACTAATCCCCACAGAGGTTAACTAGTCTTAGAGTTACCTGTGTTAAGGCAGCTCTGAACCAGAGACGGGTCTCTATAAATCACCACCTTGTTGCAAAAACAACTTAAAGCATGTACGTAGACAGTATGCCAGTTGGTTTATATAAAAACTGCCATCTTTCCTTTTAAACTGCCCTAAACCACCATACACAAGTTAATCTTTTACTTTACTCAGGCTCCCAGTGTTCTACAGCCATAAAACTTCTCTTCCTTTCTAAATTTTGCTAAAAGATTTGATCTTTCTCTTGATAAGAAATACAGCGATATAAAGAAGCACATTTATAAAACTCTTAGCTTACCCGAAACTGATTCAGAAAACAACTCTACAACAGCAGGTACTCTACCTGTTCAAAACAAAGTTCAATCTTCTCTTAAGTCCTCAAGTTCTCCTTACTTAATGTCAATAGATTTAGCAGATGGGAACTCACACTGTGCCTTGATACACTGTTGACAGGCAGATGTAAATAACTAGTAACAATGACACGCCAGGAGTCACGCCAGGAAATGACTGAACACTATTCATCTTATGATCCTCACTAAACAAGCACGGGCTCAGCGTTAACACAGTCAACACGAAGAGGAAGAGGCTGGGCATGGCGGTTACGCCTGTAATCTCAACACTTTGGGAGAATGAGGTGGGAGGATCATTTGAGCCCAGGAGTTCAAGGCTCTGGGACTGCCACTGAACTCTAGCCAGTGTAACAAAGTGAGAATCTGTCTCAAAACAAACAAAACAAAACCAAAACACTATGAGGGAGAGACTTAGAATTCTCTTCCTGCAGAGAATATTCTCTAATTGAGTATCACAGCACTTTAGGAAGAGGAGTTTTTAATTTACCCCACAGAATCAGACTCTCAATGTAGGAAGACAGCTTAAATATCATGTGAGAATGGCCGGGCTCAATGGCTCACGCCTGTAATCCCATCACTTTGGGAGGCCAAGGCGGGTGGATCATGAAGGAGTTTAAGACCAGCCTGGCCAACATGATCTCTTCTAAAAACACAAAAATTAGCCGGGCATGGTGGCGTGTGCCTGTAATCCCAGCTACTTGGGAGGCTGAGGCAGGAGAAGTGCTTGAACCGGGATCCAGGAGGCGGAGGTTGCAGTGAGCCTGGGCTACACTCCAGCCTGGGCTACAGAGCAAGATTCCGTATCAAAAACAAAAAAATAAAATAAAATAAAAATATGTGACAATCCTATCACACGTGCTGCTCAGTAAGGTAACATTTAGCTACATGTGACTACTGAGCACTTGAAATGTGGCTTGTCCAAATTGATATGTGCTATAAGTATAAAATACACACCAGATTTTATAGATTTAGTATGAAATAATGTAAAATATCTCATTAACTTTTAAAATTCATTTCATGTTAAAACAACATATACAGGATTAAATAAAATATACTAGTAAAATTAATTTTACCTGCTTTTTACTTTCTTAATATCACTATTAGAAAATTTTAAATTACTTATATGGCTTACATTATTATTATTTATTTATTTATTTATTTATTTTTCTGAGAGTCTCTCTCTGTTGTTCAGGTTGGAGTGCAATGGCACAATCTCGGCTCACCACAACTTCCACCTCCCGGGTTCAAGTGATTCTCCAGCCTCAACCTCCTGAGTAGCTGGGACTACAGGCACATGCCACCACACTCAGCTAATTTTTGTGTTTTTAGTAGAGACAGGGTTTCACCATATTGGCCAGGCTGGTCTCGAACTCCTGACCTCATGATCCATCCACCTTGGCCTCCCAAAGTGCTGGGATTACAGGCGTGAGCCACTGTGCCCAACCGGCTGACATTATATTTCTATTGAAAACTACTGCTACAGACCTACAGCCTTAATTCTGACAGCAAGCAAGAACTATCACTTGGCATTTCCCAATTACAGCTGTCATTTAAAAGCCAAAAGACGCTGAGTGTGGTGGCTCATGCCTGTAATACCAGTGCTTTGGGAGGCTGAGGTGGGAGGACTGCTTGAGGACAGGAATTTGAGACCAGCCCAGGCAACATAGCAAAACTCCACCTTTACAAATAAACAAATAAATTTAAATGTAAAAAGCAAAAAGAAAATACATATATATATTTTCTCTTCACTACCAACTTAATTGAGATAACAAGATAATTTGAGAGACTGTAAAAATCATCAGCAGAATCACTTTGTCTTGGCACCATTTTAAAGGTGCGGTGGCTCACGCCTGTAATCCCAGCACTTTGGGAGGCCAAGGTGGGCAGATCACCTGAGGTCAGTAGTTGAAGACCAGCCTGGCCAATATGGCAAAACCCCGTCTCTACTAAAAATACAAAAACTAGCCGGGCATGGTGGTGGGTGCCTGTAATCCCAGCTACTTAGGAGACTGAGAAATTTCTTGAAACCGAAAGGCATAAGTTGTAGTGAGCCAAGATCGTACCACTGCATTCCAGCCTAGGCAACAGAGTGAGACTGTCTCAAAAAAAAAAAAAAAAAAAAGATTACTTCAAAAAGGCATACAAAACCACACTTCTTAAAAAAAAGATGAGAAATACTGCACACTAATCAAGTTTTTCTAATAAAGTATGTCTAAATGCTTATCATAAAGTTTATCTTTAAGGTGAAATGGACATTCCCAGACCTGGGACCTCAGAAAAATAAGATACACAAAATTCTGTCTTTTTATTATTCATGTACCTTCAATCACAAACAAGTGAACTATTAACACTGTAAAAAGGGAATATTAAAATGTAATTCTCCTTCCTAAAACCAAAAGAAAATAATACCACTCAAAAACAAAATAAAAAATGACATCAGTTTTTCTAGTACTCAGTGGGCTAACTTTGGTATACAAACATTATGAAATAAGACAGTGCATTTTAAAGTATGTGTTTTTTCTTTTTCTTTTTTTTTGAGACAGAGTTTCGCTATTGTTGCCCAGGCTGGAGTGCAATGGCACGATCTTGGCTCACCGCAACCTCCACCTACTGCGACCTCTGCCTCCCAGGTTCAAGCAATTCTCCTGCCTCAGCCTCCAAGCAGCTGGGAATACAGGCATGTGCCACCATGCCCAGCTAATTTTGTATTTTTAGTAGAGATGGGGTTTCTCCATGTTGGTCAGGCTGGTCTCAAACTCCAGAGCTCAGGTGATCCACCCGCCTCGGCTCCCAACAGTGTTTTTTAAACCACAATGTGCTTCTCTTTTTCTTTCTTTCTTTTTTTTTAAGAGACAAAGGCGGCCAGGCACAGTGGCTCACGCCTGTAATTCCAGCACTTTGGGAGGCTGAGGCAGGCAGATCACAAGGTCAGGAGTTCGAGACCAGCCTGGCCAATATGGTGAAACCCCATCTCTATTAAACATACACAAAAAATTAGCCAGGTGTGTTGGTGCATGCCTGTAATCCCAGCTACTCGGGAGGCTAAAGCAGGATAACTGCTTGAACCCAGGAGGCAGAGGTTATGGAGAGCCGCCACTGCACTCCAGCCCAGGTGACAGAGCAAGACTCTGTCTCAAAAAAAAAAAAAGAAAAAAGGAAAAAGAAAAGAAAAGAAAAACAGAGTCTATGTTGCTCAGTCTGGCTTCAAACTCCCGGCCGCAAGTGATTCTTCTGCCTTAGTCTCCCAAAGTGCCAGGATGACAGGCATAAACCACCTCACCCAGCCAACACAATGTGTTTTTTGAAGTATATTTAAGGAGTAAGAAATTCAACGACACATTTCTATGAGTGAACCATGGAGACAGCATTCTATTTTATTTGATTTAAAAATATTTAGGACTCAGGTCCTGGAGGGGGAAAAAAGTATATTTCTGAATCTATGAAAATGTTTTTTTAAGGGGAGAGGGGAAGGCAGCTCAGTAATGCAGAGAGGTTCAGAGGATGCAAAGTCACTTCTAGAAAATCGTCAGTGAGAAAACTGTATGATAAAAGAATTCAAGGACATTAAGATCAATGAGTGAATTTCCGGAGCTTGTACAACAGTTGGTTAGATATTTTCTATGACGTCCTAAGAAATTTTTAATCCACAAAAGGTCATACTTGGTTGTCAATTCTTCTGAGCTTCATCAGCTGAGTATAATCTTCAGACTATTTGCTAGGTGATACATTCCTTAGGAACCTTTTCCTTGTGCATTTCAATGCCAAACTCAATCACGCTCTCAGCAGAGTAAGCAGAAAGGATTGTACATATTTTAAGACAGGAGTTGGCTGGCTGCCGTTTCTTGCCTTGGTGGTAAGGATAAAGGGTAAAAGCTCTTTCTGAGTTTGATTCTGAAACACCGAAAACACTCTCAAAGAACCGTGTCTTTTAACATTGCCCAAAAGGTAAAAAAGACTGCCAGAACTTCCATTACAGCATCCTATTTTTAATCTTAACTTTAAGTCTTTCAAACACACAAATTGAAAATAAAAAATTAAGGAACATATTGGCCCAGAGAGAGGAACGGAAGGGAGACACCAGGCGGTTCTAGACGACCAACGTGGTGGTGACGGGGAGGACCAGGTGTGGGGGGAAAATGAAAACCATCCACAGGGTGGGGACACCCGGCTGTGGGCCACAGAGCAGAAAGGAATGGAAACAGTGGAAGCCGCAGGCTCCTCTGGGAGCCGGGCGAGGAACGACTTCTGGCGCGAGTTCCCTAGGGAGGGAGGAATTGGCGCGAGGCTCAGCAATAGGAGACCCACAGACGCTGAGAAAGGAGAGGAAAACAGGCGACCTGAGAGGGGGCGGAGGCGAGGGGACCGGGCTACACCTCACCGAGAGGGCGCAGGCGGCGCTGCTGGAGGAGGACAGCGCAGGGGGAGGAGCGAGGGGCTCCGGGAAGGCTTTCCATCCGCGCCGCGAGCCGGCGGCTCCCCTGCATCCCGCTCTTCCTCTCCTCACCTGGGAATCGGAGGCGAAAGGAGGGCTACCGCCGGGCGCCGGGCCTGTTTCCAGCCCCACTCGCTGACATGGCGGCCGACGTGCTGTCACGGAGCTTGCTCGGGTCTCCCGTGGCTCCGGTGGAGAAAACACCTCTCGCCTTTCCGCCCCGCCTCCCTCTGCGCACCCCTTGCGACCGGCCGGCTGGCGGCTGGCGGCCCTAGACCGTGGAGCATAGAGCACTGGTGGCTAGAGGGGAAGCGCAGAGCGCGGACAACCATAGAGTACGAGTCCGGACACAAGCCGGATGGTCTGTCGCTCTCCTCATCCGTCCACTCACAATCCTCGGGCGGCTGAGACGGGACGGAAGCGGAAGTGAGGGAGAAAAGCCAGAAGCCTCCGCTGTTCGCATGCGCAGGTTATAGTGTTTACTTCCGCCTGACGAGTCCCGGACGCAAGGAAATGTTCCACGTGGGATACCCTGCACGGGGTTCGGTGTAGTAGCGACCCTGGGTAATCCCCGGAACGGGCCTGAGAGGCGAGAACATGTGGATCCCAGTGGCCGGGCTTCCTCCGCGGCTGACGCTCTCCTCCTTGGTGGGCGCTGGTCGCTTTTGCATTTTAGGGGCTGGAGCGGCGAGGCGAAAGCCCTTGCAGGCGAGGAACCGCCGTGGCCTGTCGGACTCCGCTCCGCAGCTTTGTCCCGATCCCGATTTCAGGAAATCGCCCTCGCGGGTGAAGTCTAAGTCCACCTTAGGCTTTAACCGTTACATAACCAGTCGGAGATTGGCTGAGACCATGGCGCAAATCGTATGCGGAAAACAAAAAACACCTCCACACCTATTTCTGGAGTGCAATCCAGGTGAGTCCAGTTGGATTGCATTTTCTTGGATGTTTATCATTTATTCAAACTTATTGATCGTCCTTGGGTGTTATTTAAGATGCTGTTTTTTGGGGATTTTTTTTGATTTTTTTTTTTTTTTTTTTAAGACGGAGTCTCGCTCTGTTGCCCAGGCTGGAGTGCAATGGCGCGATCTCGGCTCACTGCAACCTCCCCGTCCCGAATTCAAGCGATTCTCCTGCCTCACCCTCCCGAGTAGCTGGAACTACAGGCGCGCGCCACAGTGCCCCGCTAACTTTTATATTTTTAGTAGAGACGGGTTTCACCATGTTGGCCAGCATGGTCTGGATCCCCAGAAGAGCTGCAAGCCCCTGCCAACTAAAAAAAATGATCTTACCGTATTCTGCCGTGTATCCCCTATAGACCATAGCAGGATGCAGAGAATGCAAGATTTATAGGCTTTGAGACGGAGTCTCGCTCTGTGGCCCAGGCTGGAGTGCAATGGTGCAATCTCGCTCCGCTCACTACAACTTCCGCCTCCCACCACGCCCGGCTAACTTTTGTATTTTTAGTAGAGATGAGGTTTCACCGTCTTAGCCAGGATGGTCTCGATTGCCTGACCTCATGATCCGCCCACCTCGGCCTCCCAAAGTGCTGGGATTACGGGCATGAGCCACCGCGCACGGCCTGAATAATAATTTTTTAAAGCACCATTTCATATTATGGGGAGTCAGTTCTGTTTAGGCTTGACAATCTCTTTGATGTTTAAAGCATCCATGTGGTCCATGAGTAAGTGATAGGCTAGAGGCAATCTATTTTTTTTTCTTCCAAGTGGTAGTGAATCATGGTGATGAAGAGTGCAAGTTTTGACCGGGGGCGGTCGCTCGCGCTTGAAATCCCAACACTTGGGGAGGCCGAGGTGGGTGTATCACTTGAGGTCAGGAGTTCGAGACCGGCCTGGCCAACGTGATGAAACCCCGTCTCTACTAAAAATACAAAAATTAGCCAGGTGTGGTGGTGCGCACCTGTAATCCTAGATACTCGATACTCGGACGGCTGGGGCAAGAGAATCGCTTGAACCCAGGAGGCAGCGTGTGCAGTAAGCCAAGATTGCCCCACTGCACTCCAGCCTGTGTGACAGAGCGAGACTTTGTCTCAAAAGAAAAAAAGAAAGAGTGCAAGTTTTGCTGTCACTGACAATGATTTCAAAGCCAAGCTGCACCACTTTTGATGTTGGAGTCAAATAACTATATCTAAACTCTTGTTTCCTTATATGTAAAAAGGAGAGTGGCATCTACTTTGGGGATGCTGTCAGATTTAAAATCAGATAAAAGTGTGATATTGAAAGAGATTATGTTGTTTCTTGTGCAAATAAACTTTTCATTCTGTCAATGTGCTAGGTCCTGGCATCCTGACTCAGGCATTACTTGAAGTTGGTGCCAAAGTGGTTGCCCTTGAAAGTGACAAGACTTTTATTCCACATTTGGAGGTATATTTTTAGTTTCTAAAAGTATGTTATTGTTCGGTCAACTACCTGTGAATGGTTTAAGGAATTAAGCACACAGTTTTCTGAATAGAATATCTTTTAGGGGGCCATCTCTTAAATATCTTCTTTATTCTCAATGACTAGAATACAGTTAATATTCAGTGCTTGTTGAATGGCTGAAAGATGAGGAGTTCTGAGACTTGTTTGCTAGTTCTAGGTCGGCTACAGCCTAGTTGGGTGACTTTGAACAAAGTGTATGACTGGTATCCCTAGAGTTGTTTCCTCATTTCTACTAAGCTGTGCTGTGCTCCTGTCTTCTGTGAGCTTGGAGTCTAATTGCAGTAAGTGCTAATATTAGCTTATTGGGTCTGTGTAACCTCTAGATTTAGGGTTTCAAAGGCAAGAAAGGTTGACATACAAATTAAGTATCTTTTATCTGAAATGCTTGGGAACACAAGTGTTTTGGATTTCAAATTTTTTCATATTATGGAATATTTGCATATACAAAATGAGATCTCTTGGGGTTAGGACCCTGAGTCTAAAAATGCCTTTTTTGTTTCATATACATCTTATTCATAAGGCCTAAAGGCAATTCTGTATAATATTTTTTTAATTAATTAATTAATTTATTTATTTATTTGAGATGGAGTTTCGCTCTTGTTACCCAGGCTGGAGTGCAATGGCGCCATCTTGGCTCACTGCAACCTCTGCCTCCTGGGTTCAGGCAATTCTCCTGCCTCAGCCTCCTGAGTAGCTGGGATTACAGGCACGCACCACCATGCCCAGCTAATTTTTTGTATTTTTAGTAGAGACGAGGTTTCACTATGTTGACCAGGATGGTCTCGATCTCTTGACCTTGTGATCCACCCGCCTCGACCTCCCAAAGTGCTGGGATTACAGATTTGAGCCACTGTGCCCGGCCCCTGTATAATATTTTAATAGTTTTCTGCATTAAACAAAATTTGTATACATTGGGCCATCAGAAAGCTAAGGTGTCACTATGTCAGCCATCCATGTGGACAGTCTGGTTGTTTGACATCATCATCATCCCTGACTCTAAATTTTCTTTCTTTTTTTTTTTTTTTTTTTTTTTTTTTGAGACGGAGTTTCGCTCTTGATACCCAGGCTGGAGCGCAATGGCGCGATCTCGGCTCACCGCAATCTCCGCTTCCTGGGTTCAGGCAATTCTCCTGCCTCAGCCTCCTGAGTAGCTGGGATTACAGGCACGCGCCACTGTGCCCAGCTAATTTTTTGCATTAGTAGAGACGGGGTTTCACCATGTTGACCAGGATGGTCTCGATCTCTTGACCTCGTGATCCACCCGCCTCGGCCTCCCAAAGTGCTGGGATTACAGGCTTGAGCCACCGCGCCCGGCCTCTTTCTTTTTTTTAAAGACAGAGTTTCACGCTTGTCACTCAGGCTGGAGTGCAATGGTGCTATCTCAGCTCATTGCAACCTCTGCCTCCCGGGTTCAAGCAGTTCTCCTGCCTCAGCCTCCCAAGTAGCTGGGATTACAGGTGCCTGCCACTACACCCTAGTAATTTTTGTATTTTTAATAGACATGGGGTTTCACCATGTGGGCCAGGCTGGTCTAAAACTCCTGACCTCAAGTGATCTGCCCACCTGGGTCTCTCAAAGTGCTGGGATTACAGGTGTGAGCCACCACGCTCAGCCCCTGATTCTGAATTTATATGCTCCTGATAAGCCATCATTTTCTTACACTTATTCACACATAAGTGCTTAGCAATAAAAAATATGACATACCATTAGTACAGTTAAAACAAAATGTGTTCCTTGACATGTACAGGTATGATTTTCATAAAAAAAAAAGAAAAAAATGTGTTCGGAGAAGCTAAGCAGCACAGCAGCAGCAGCAGAATACCCGTGTCAGCTGTTGAACCGCAGAAGCACACAGTGGCAGGCTTTCAGTCTCCTGTGTGCTGTGTTTTGATTAAAAGGTTACTGTACACCACATTTTATTTTTTTCTTAGACAAGAAGAAACATCAGAAGCAGTTGAGGGACCAGGAACTGGGTTCATTAAGGATAAGGAGACATTCCTCCAGCTGGCTTTTCAAAATGTTCCCTATGGAGTCTTCTGCCTCCTTAACAATGGTTTTTGTCTTAGATGACTCCCTTTGATTTTTATAACCTCAACTTTGTGTTATATGCCTGCATTTTGACTGCAACCTGTCATAGAAGGTCAGGTGTGGATTTTTCCACTTTTGGTATCATGTTGGCACTCAAAAAGTTTTACATTTTGGAGCATTTCAGAATTTTCTGATTAGGGATGCTCAGCCTGTAGTCAGGTAGAGTTGCCTAGAATGATGGCATCATCCAAATAGATTTTTCAGTGATTGCGCTTCTTAAAAAGCAGACACAGCCTGTGGTCCCAGCTACTTGGGAGGCTGAGGTGGAAGAATCGCTTGAACCCAGGAGGTGGAGGTTGCAGTGAGCCGAGATTACGCCACTGCACTCCAGCCTGGCGACAAAGCAAGACTCCGTCTCAAAAAAAAAAAAAAAAGCAGACACATTCACATAACAGTAAAGAAGTGGAAATTCCTTGCATCTTTAGCCAGACTTTTATTTTCATTCTCCTTCCCTCTTTTATTTATTATTTATTTTTATTTTTTATGTTTTTGAGAGGGAGTCTCACTCTGTCTCCCAGGCTGGAGTCAGTGGTGTGATTTTGGCTCACCGCAACCTTCACCTCCCAGGTTCAAGTGATTCTCCTGCCTCAGCCTCCTAAGTAGCTGGGATTACAGGTGCATGCCACCATGCCTGGCTAATTTTTGTATTTTTAGTAGAATCGGGGTTTTGCCTTGTTGGTCAGGCTGGTCTCGAACTCCTGACCTCATGATCCTCCTACCTCAGCCTCCCAAAGTGCTGGGATTACAGGCGTGAGCCACCACCCCCAGCCTCTTTCCCTCTTTTGTAATCTTCAGATTCAATTTAGGAAGCTTAAACTTCCCTATGCCAACTTCATGAAACCATGCAGAATGGCTGTATCCAAAATTGCATAATGACAACAAAAAATTGTGAAAATGTCTGTCAGATCCAGTTGTTTAATTCTTTTAACAGTATAAGCATTAAATTAGTGTTATTCAAAACTTACTGTTTTGAAAAAAATTCAAGGTTTTAACTAGGTTATTTAATTGATGTTAAATCTGGTGGAGTTTCAAAAATGTAAAGAAAAAAAAGAACACAAAATTGTCCAGAGATTTAAGATCCTGACATGTGATTCAGTAAACATAATCACCTGTAGTTTCAACTTGGAAATTAAAAAGAAGAAGATAACTTTTATCCTGGTTTGAGAAAAAATAAAAAAGCCCATATTTAAAGGTTAATCCACAGGTTCACAAAGTAATTAAGACTGTACTAAATAAAATGTCTTTGTTTCTATATAAAGTTTGTTATTCTGTAACACAGTAGTTGCTTTTTCCTATAAGATCTTCAAGGCTGAGGCTTTATATACGATGACCAAGACTCAGGTTAAATCACTTATTTGCCCACGGGTCTAAAAGCTACTAAGTGCTAGGGTTGAGATTTAGCCGGATTTGAAGACTTCGATCTATCCTTGCTAAAATAAGACTGGGTTTACCATAAAAGCTGATGTCTTTTCAGCTGAACATACACAGCTATTTCTGCAACAGAGGCTTATGCCCGTAATCCCAGCACTTTGGGAGGCTGAAGCAGGCAGATCACTTGAGGTCAGAAGTTCAAGACCAGCCTGGCCAACATGGTAAAACCCCATCTCTGCTAAAAACACAAAAAATTAGCTAGGCTTGGTGGCTCATGCCTATAATCCCAGTTACTTTGGAAGCTGAGGCAGGAGAATCCCTTGAACCCAAGAGATGGAGGTTGCAGTGAGCTTAGATTTTGCCACTGCACTGCAGCCTGGGCAACAAGAGTGAAACTCAGTCTCAAAAGATTAAAAAAAAAGATCTTCAAGGTAACAGTTTAATTTTAAAGCAATTGCTTTAATGAAAAAAGGAAGGTCAAGAACTAGAGAATTTTTGAAACAATAATTATGATAGGAATATCAATAACATGTTTCTGAAGCTGTAAATATAAGGTAAAAATATAAACATCATTGACTAAATCCAGTCTTTGATTAGAACTAGTTTTTTCTTTATTAAGGTTCTTATTTTCTACCAGCACTAACTTGTACTCAACCCTTATTATGTGTTCTCTCACTTTTTAGTAACCATTGTTATGATAAATTGAAAAGCCATTCAAATAAAATTTTGTGTGAATTCATCTATTTGCCAGAACAAAAAGAGAAGTAACAACGGGTAAACAGAGCTCTTGTGGCTCTAAGTCGGGGACTTCAAGTGATGTTCTTAGTGGGTAATGCTTCTGGCAGCCTAAAGTTTGTTCCTGAAAACTGAAAGGATTTTCAGTGGTGACATTTTACTTTTTTTTTTTTTTGTAATCTAAATTTAGAATTTTCTCTCTCCCGTTGCCCTCATAAAATGTCCAGGATTCTGGCAGGGCATCGTGGTTCAGGCCTGTGATCCCAGCACTTCGGGAGGGAGGCCAAGATGGAAGAATGACTTGAACCCAGGAGTTCTAAAACAGCCTGGGCAAGGTGTCAAGACCCCGTCTTGGGGAAAAAGAAGTTTCCAGGACTCCACAGTGACAGTGTTTCAGGCAGAAAGAGTTTATTTTCAAATATGAATGTGCTACAGATATACATGTTGTGGATTGTATTCGTGAATTATAAATCATGGTTCGGTATATCTATTTGGATTGTGAAAACTGTTGCAGAAATAGCTGTGTATGTTCAGCTGAAAAGACATCAGCTTTTGTGGTAAACCCAGTCTTACTTTAGCAAGGATAGATCGGAAGTCTTCAAATCTGGCTAAATCCCAGCCCTCGCACTTATCAGCTGTCAGACCCATGGGCAGATAAGTGATTTCACCTGTCCAAGCCTTGGTTTATCTTATATATAGAATAGGAGATGGGAATACCCACCTGTACAGGATTCTGATGAGGTTTAAATGTGACAGACTTTTTTTTTTTTTTTTTTTGAGACGGAGTTTCGCTCGTTGCCCAGGGGGAGTGCAATGGCGTGATCTCGGCTCACCGCAACCTCCGCCTCCTGGGTTCAGGCAATTCTCCTGCCTCAGCTTCCTGAGTAGCTGGGATTACAGGCACGCGCCACCATGCCCAGCTAATTTTTTGTATTAGTAGAGACGAGGTTTCACCATGTTGACCAGGATGGTCTCGATCTCTTGACCTCGTGATCCACCCGCCTCAGCCTCCCAAAGTGCTGGGATTACAGGCTTGAGCCACCGCGCCCGGCCAACAGACTTTTTTTTTTTTTGAAACAGAGTCTCGCTCTGTTGCCCAGGCTGGAGTGCAGTGGTGCGATCTCGTCTCACTGAAACCTCCACCTCCCAGGTTCAAGCAATTCTCCTGCCTCAGCCTCCCAAGTAGCTGGGATTACAGGTGCCCGCCACCATACCCAACTAATTTTGAATTTTTAGTAGAGATGAGGTTTCCTATGTTGGCCAGACTGGTCTCGAACTCCTGACCTCAGGTGATCCACCTGCCTCAGCCTCCCAACATGCTAGGATTATAGGCTTGAGCCACCGCGCCCGGCAAATGAGGCAAACTTAATGGAAAGTACCTAACTTAATGACTAGTAGAAACTTAAGGGTTACTTGTCTTTTCTCTGTTCTTTTTCCTTCCTGTTTTTGAATCCTAATGCCATCTAGTTGATTTTTCAAACGTGATCTCTCTGATGTGTGAATTGAATTATTTATCCTGGAGCTTTGATTATTATCACGTTTAAATTGTCCAATGTTAACTGACAAATGCTAAAGCAAGGATGTGTGTTGTCCTCTCAGAATACAAGTGTAATGAAGCCTGAAGTGTTCTTTGTTTATACATTTTGTTTTTCTTTGTTGAGACAGGGTCTCACTTCCATCGCCCGGGCGGAGTGCAGTGGCGTAATCACAACGCACTGCGGTCTCAGCTTCCCGGGCTCAGGTGATGCTCCCACCTCAGCCGCCCAAGCAGCTGGGATTACAGGCACATGCCCCAACACCTGGCTCATTTTTTATATTTTTAGTAGAGGCAGGTTTTGCCATGTTGCCCAGCCTGGTCTCAAACTCCTGGGACTGTGAGCATGAGCCGCCACGCCTGCGCTGTTTATACATTTTCATCAAATGGAAATTCATTAGCTTCTCTTAATTACAAAGATTAAAATGCCTTTTTGGTAGCTTGTAACATTATGTCAATGCTATATCAGGGGTGTTCAATCTTTTGGCTTCCCTAGGCCACATTGGAACGTCAACTGTGTGGGCCAGACATAAAATATGGTAATATGAACGATAGCTGATGAGCTTTAAAAAACAAAAGGTCCATGCATACATCTCATAATGCTTTAACAAAGATTATGAATTTGTGTTGGGCCACATTCAAAGCTGTTCTGGGCTGTATGCGGCCCTCAGGCCATGGGTTGTACAACCTTGCTGTCTGTGTTGACTGGTTTTTGGAGTTTAAACATAATCATGTGCATTATATGGGTACTCTTTCTTTTAGCTTCCGTGACACCACACTCTTCTGATTTTCCTCCTTACTTGTATTCTCAGTTTCTTGTCGTTAGATTTTGGGCGTACTCCACCTTCAGGGCTACCCACTATTTCTCCCTAGTGTAGACCCCTCTCTTAAATTACCTTCAACAGCCAAATTCCCACACGTTTGTATCTTCAGCCTGGATCATTCCACTGAGCACCTTATTCAGGTGTGCAGCTTTCTACCTGGCATCTATCTCAGAATTAATGTGACCAAATATCTATGATTTCCACCCCCAGTCTTTCCCTTCCTCCAGTCTTTTTAAAACCTCCCCTTGAAAGCAATTGTTAAAGTTGACTAGATTTTTTTCTTTTTTCTTTTCTTTATTTATTTACTTTGGAGATGGAGTCTCACTCTGTCATCCTGGCTGGAGTGCAGTGGCGTCATTTCTGTTGACTGCAGCCTCTGCCTCCTGAGTTCAAGCAGTTTCTCCCACTTCAGCCTCCCCAGTAGCTGGAATTACAGGCACACACCACCACGCCTGGCTAACTTTTGTATTTTTAGTAGAGACAGGGTTTCACCATGTTGGTCAGGATGTTCTCAAACTCTTGACCTCAGGTGATCCGCCTGCCTTGGCCTTCTAAAGTGCTGGGATTACAGGTGTGAGCTACCGCACCCAGCCAAAATTTACTAGATTTTGAGCTGGGCACAGTATCACACACCTTGACAGACACTTGAGAGGCTGAGACAGGAGAATTGCTTAAGGCCAGGAGTTTGAGACCAGCCTGGGGACATAATGAGACTCATCTCAATAAAAAATAAGAAATTTTTTTTTACTAGATTTAGAAATGGGATAATATTCATAGGTTGAACTCAAATGCTTAAGAAAAACTAGGTGTTTGAATTAATAACTTTAAGTTATATCATTTTCAACCTTTATAAATATTAACAGAATTTTCTAT
Source organism: Aotus nancymaae (assembly GCF_030222135.1). NCBI lineage: Eukaryota > Metazoa > Chordata > Mammalia > Primates > Aotidae > Aotus > Aotus nancymaae. Next base: position 30,642,426 of record NW_026988445.1, on the reverse strand, counting down.
GCACAGAAACATCAATGTACACATTAAAAACATATTGTTTTCTTACTGACTTTTTTTTTTGTAACTTCAAATTAAATTTATGGAGTCTGTAACTGATTCTGGCCCTAACTACTAAGGTCTCTAGTACTGCTGCAAGATTTGCAAGATAAGCAAATGAGAGCAATGAGAAGACCGAGGTAGACGAGACCTCTTCGGCAAACAAGGTATATAGTTGCTTCTGTCTGTAGAAAAAGCACCTGAAGATTCTGGAGATGAGCTCGGTTCGTTTGGTGGATTGCTAACTAGATTCCCCTAGAAGAAAAGCACTCTCTTGAATCTATCTGCCTTTCACTTTAATATTTTAACTGTTTTTCTTTACTGTGAAACATCTTTCATTTTTTCTTCCCATGACCAAAGCAGATGGCTTAGAGTTCTCTATATGAAGTCAGCCATGGTGTGAGAGTCTTTGCCCAGTACTTCAGCCACTACGAAGCAATTGTAGAGTGGCATGAAAAGCTTTTCAATAGCTAAAGCCATTTTGATAAAGAAAGTAAGTGGGGCTGGGTGCGGTGGCTCACACCTGTAATCTTAACGCTTTGGAAGGTCAAGGTGGGCAGGTCTCTTGAGCTCAGGAGTTTGAGACCAGCCTGAGCAACATGGCAAAATCCTGTCACTACAAAAAATTCCAAAAATTAGTGGGTCGTGATGGCATGCTCCTGTAGTCCTAGCTACTTGTGGGGCTGAGGTGGGAGGGTCACTTTAGCCCAGGAGGTCAAGACTGCAGTCATCTAATCAATTTTCACCACTGCACTCCTGCCTGGGTGATAGCTTGTCTCCAAAAAAAAAGGAAACAGATAAATCAAAATTTGTGGTAGGTTATTTCTGTTTACGGGGCTTTTTCTTGGTAATATTATTGTACTTTTGCCACTTTTCAGGTATTAATTGATTTTTATTTCCTCTGTTAAGTGTTTGGTAGTTAGTAATATTTTCTTTACATCTTTATGGAGGTAGAAATATTTTTCATCAGAAGGTAATTATTTTTACATTTTATTGTTGGTTTTTTGAAGTAGAGTTTTTGTATTGTTGCAAAGTAGACTTAATGCTAAAAATGTTTAACGTGTCGTCTTTGTCTCTCTTTAGTCTCTAGGAAAAAATCTGGAGGGAAAACTACAAGTGATTCACTGTGACTTTTTTAAAATGGATCCTAAAGGTACTGGAGCAATAAAACCACCCGCTATGGCTTCACAAGACCTTTTTCAGAATTTGGGAATAGAAGCGGTTCCTTGGAAAGCAGGTAATTTTTGGAATTTACTAAAACAATTGCCTGTAATTTGCCGGGTTTCTTCAGCAGTATACCTGATCTGTTGATGAAATTTGTATATTATCTATTTATTTTCTGCGATGGAGTCATGCTCCGTCACCCAGGCTAGAGTGCAGTGGCGCCATCTTGGCTCACTGAACCTCTGCCTCCCAGGTTCATAAGATTCTCCTGCCTCAGCATCCCAAGTGGTTGGAATTAAGTGTGTGTCACCACACCTGGTTTTTTTTTGTATTTTTGGTAGAGACAGGGTTTCACCATGTCGGTCAGGCTGGTCTCGAACTCCTGCCCTCAAGTGATCTGCCCACCTCAACCTCCCAAAGTGCTGGGATTTAGGCTTGAGCCACCATGCCTGGCTGAATTTGTGTATAATTATAATTTATGAGCAAATGCTCTTACTCTGAATATGGCATTTCCCTCACCTCGACACAAATAACCAGTTTATTTCCCCAAAAGCCAAGTTCCATGCCAAGGAAAGATATTGAGGCTTAGTTTCAATTGAAATAAACTTGAAATTAATATAGTTTGTTAACTTAGTTTGTCTCAATAAAATTTGGACATAGGACAAAATGCTAAGAACTTTATTCAGATATTTTTGCTTATATTCCTAACAGGTATCCCTTTAAAAATAATTGGAACATTCCCAATTAGGAGTGAAAGGAAGATACTTTGGAAACTTATACATAACTTATATTCCTGTACTTCTATATATAAATATGGACGAATAGAACTAAATGTGCTTATTTATGAAAAAGAATTCCAGGTATGTTATTAACAAATACCTATTTTTTGCTTTGAAAGAGTTCTATAATTTTTCTCTGAGTAGTCTTCATCTGTGCAATTTTAATGTAGGGCTCATGATGTTTGAGAGTCTAAGACTGTTTTTAAATTCTATAGAGCAGTCTTCAGATTCAGGTTGCTTTTTCAGTGTACGGTTCGGTAGTCTTAAATACATTCTCATTGTACAACGGTTACCATCATCCATCTCTGAAACTTTTCGCCATCCCATACCAAAACTCTACTCATTAGTTACCAGCTCCCTGTTGTCCTCTTCGTCCATCCGCTAGTGGTCACGGTTCTACTTTCTGTCTCTGTGAAGTTGACTATTCTCAGTATCTCATATCAGTTTACAGTATTTCTTTGTGTTTGGCATATTTCACTTAGCATAATGTTTTCAAGGTTCATCAATGTTAGAACGTGTGTCAGAATTTCATTCCCCTTTAAGGCTGAATAATATTCCATTGTGGCTGGGCACGGTAGCTCACACCTATAATCCCAGCACTTTGGGAGGCCAAGGCAGGCTGATCACTTGAGGTCAGGAGTTTGAGACCACGTTGGCCAACATGGCAAAACCCCATCTCTACTAAAAATACAAAAATTAGCCAGGTGTTGTGGCACATGCCTGTAATCCCAGCTTCTCGGGGGGGCTGAAGCAAGAGAATTGCTTGAACCTGGGAGGAAGAGGTTGCAGAGAGCCAAGATCACACCACTACACTCCAGCCTGGGTGACAGAGCAAGACTTTGTCTCAAAAAAAAAAATTATATTGTATGTATATACCACAGTTTGTATGTTCATCTGTCAGTGACATTCGGTTGCTTTTACCTTTTGGCTGTTGAGAATAATGCTGCAATGAACGTGAGTTTACAACTGTCTCTTCAAGTCCTTGCTTTTAATTCCTTTAAGTGTATAGCTAGAAGCAAAATTGCTGCATCATATAATTTTCAGGGTTTTTTTGTCGGATTTTTTGTTTTTTCTCTTGAGACAGGGTCTTGTGGCCCAGGCTGGAGTACAGAGACATGATCACAGCTCTCTGCAGCTTGGAACTCCTGGCCTCAAACAATCTTGTCACCTCAGCCCCCGAGGTAGGACTGCAGACACACATCACCGGGCCTAGCTTTTTGTAGAGATAGGGTCTTGCCATGTTGCTCACACTGGTCTCCAACTATGAGACTCAAGCAATCCTCCTGCCTCAGCCTGCCAGTATTGGGACTATAGGCGTGAGCCACTGTGCCCAGCCTGTTTTTCGTTTTTTGAGGAACCGCCATACTGTTACCTATCATGGAGGTACCATTTTACATTCCTGCCAACGGCGCACAAGGGTTTCAGTTTCTCCACATCGTGACTGGTAGCCGTTTTCTGGTTTTTTGATAGTACCTCTCCTAATGGTGTGAGGCGGTATTTCATTGTGCTTTTGACTTGCCTTTTCCTAATGATTAGTCATGTTAAATATATTTTTATGACTGTATAAAATGTATATGTATGTAAAATGACTGTATAAAATTTTTATGACTATATAAAATATAAATATATTTTACTGACTGTATATCTTTTAAGAAATGTCTGTTTTAAGATGTTTGCCCATTTTTAATGGGTTATTTTGTTTGTTGCTGAGTTTTTTAAAGAGTTCTTTATATATTCTGGATTTTAATCTCTTACCGGATCCATGCTTTGCAGATATTTTCTCCCATTCTATGGGTTGCCTTTTAACCCTGTTAATTGTGGCCTTTGATTCCCAAAGTTTTTAATTTTAATGAAGTCAACTTTGTCTCTTTCTTCTTTTGTTGCTTGTGCCTTTTGTGTCGTATATAGCTCAGCGGTCCCCAACGTCTTTGGCACCAGGGACCAGTTTTGTGGAAGACAGTTTTTGCATGGACGGCAGCGGGGATGGTTTCAGGATGATTCAAGCCCATCACATTTATTGTGCAGTTTATTTCTATTATTATTGCATTGAAATACATAATGAAATAATTATACAACTCACCATAATGTAGAATCCGTGGAAACACTGAGTTAGTTCTCCTGAAACTGTAGGAGATAGTGACAGATGATCGAGCATTAGATTCTCATAAGGAGCACGCAGCCCAGATCCTTGCATATGCAATAGGGATTGCACTCTTATGAGAATCTCATGCGGCTGCTGATGTGACAGGAGGCGGAGCTCAGGCGGGAATGTGAACAGTGGAATACGGACGACACTTCTGCTCACCTGCCACTCTCCTCCTGCTGTGCGGCCCAGTTTCTAACAAGACATGGACTAGCACCAGTTCATGGCCCGGGGATTGGGGACCCATGTCGTAGCTAAGTAGATCACTGCCGAATCCAGTGTTATAAAGGTTACCTTGTGTTTTCTTCTAAGAGTGTTATAGTTTGAACTCTCATGTTTAGGTCTTTGATCCATTTTGAGTTAATTTTGGTTATGGTTTCAGTGTCCAGCTTCATTCTTCTATCTAGTTTGCCCAGCACCATTTGTTGAAAAGACTGTTCTTTACCCCCATTGAGTGGCTTTGGCATCAATGTCAGAAATTATTTGACCATGTGTGTAAGGCTTTATTTCTAGACTCTATTGTATTCCATTGATCTCAGCATTTGTCCTTAGGCCAGTACAACTCTGTGTTACTACTGTTGCCTTGTAGTAAGTTTTGAAATCGGGCTGAGTCATCTAAATTTATTCTTCTTAATGATTATTTAGGCTATTTGAGTTTCCTTGAGATTCTATATGGATTTCAGGATGGATTTTTCTGTTTCTCCAAAACACATGTTAGGATTTTGATAGAGAGTGCATTGAATCTTGAGATTGCTTTGGGTGGTATTGGCATCTTAACAGTATTCGGTATTAAACCTTCCGATCCATGAACATGAAATGTATTTGCATTTATTTGTGGGTTTTGTTACTGTTTTCATTTTTGTTTGATATAGGGTCTCACTCTGTCGCCTGGGCTGGAGTGCAGTGGCAGGAGCACAGCTCACTGAAGCCTTGAACTCCCTGGGCTCAGGTGATACTCCCATCTCAGCCTCCCAAGCAGGGGAGGCTACAGGCATGCATTCCTCATGCCTGCCTGATTTTTCTGTTTCTTACAGAGATGGGGTTTTACCATGTTGTCCAGGCTGTTCTCAAACTCCTGAGTTCAAGTGATCCTTCTACCTCAGCCTCCCAAAGTGCTGGGATTGCGGGTGTGAGCCACTGCATCTGGCCTCCATTCATTTGTGTTTTTAATTAGTAGCTTTTAAGTTACTTTTAATGCTATTATAAATGGAATTGTTTTTCCAATTGTCCTTTGCTGGTATATAAAAATGCAACTGATTTTTGTGTGTTTTTGCATCCTACAGGTTTGCTAAATTTATTAGTTGTTTATTTTTATTTTTATTTTTATTTATTTATTTTTTTAAATAGAGACAGGATCTCACTTTTGCCCAGGCCGGTCTCAAACTCCTGGGCTCAAGTGATCCTCCTGCCTCGGCCTCCCAAAATGCTGGGATTACAGGTATGAGTTACCACCCTCAGCTAAATTTATTAGTTTTAACAGGATTTAGATTTATTTTTATATTTAAAGATTTTTTAATTAACTTTTTAAACTATAAAACATTAAAACAATTTTTTTTTGAGAGACAGGGTCTTGTTCTGTTGCCTAGGCTTCAATTTCACTGCAGCCTCAAACTCCTGGGCTCAAGTGATCCTCCTGCCTCAGCCTCCCCTGTAGTTAGGACTACATGTGCACACCACCCCACCCAGCTAGTTGTTTATTTTTCTAGTGACAGAGTCATGCTTTGTTGTTCAGGGTGGTCTTGAACTCGTGTCTTCAAGTGATTCTCTTGCCTTGGCCTCCCAAAGTGCTAGGATTACAATTGTGAGCCATCACACCAAGCCTAAGATTTTAGACTCTAGTTTTAATTCTCTGTAATAGAGCCAGGCTTGGTGGCTCACACCTGTAATCCCAGCACTTTGGGAGGCTGAGGCGGGCGGATCACGAGGTCAGGAGTTCAAGACCAGCCTGGCCAACATGGCGAAACGCTGTCTCTATTAAAAAAAAAATACGGCTGGGCGTGGTGGCTCATGCCTGTAATCCTAGCACTTTGGGAGGCCAAGGCGAGCAGATCACTTGAGGTCAGGAGTTCAAGACCAGCCTGGCTAACATGGAAACCCCGTCTCTACTAAAAATACAAAAATTAGCTGGGCGTGGTGATGGGTACCTGTAATCCCAGCTACTCAGGAGGCTGAAACAGGAGAATCACTTGAACCTGTGAGGCAGAGGTTGCAGTGAGCCGAGATCACACCATTACACTCCAGCCTGGGTGACAAGAGTGAGACTGACTCAAAAAAATTAGCCAGGCACAGTGGCACACACCTGTTATCCCAGCTGCTCTGGAGGCTGAGGCAGGAGAATCGCTTAAACCCAGGAGGCGGAGGTTGCGGTGAGCTGTGATCGCGCCATTGCACTCCAGCCTGGGTAACGAGCGAAACTCCGCCTCAAAAAAAAAAAAAACCCAGGAGGCAGAGGTTGTGGTGAGCAGAGATCACGCCATTGCACTCCAGCCTGGGTGACCGAGCAAGACTCCATCTCAAAAAATAACATAAAATAGAATAAAAATAATAATTCTCTGTAATGGAAGGTCTTCCTGACAACCGTGATATTGCTATGAGTGTAATCTTTCTCTTCTGCCCAGAATCTGTCATGTTATTAATCTGTTAATCCAGTTTAACAGGAAATGCTTACTTGTCTTCGTATGTTGCCTGTGCCGGAGTGCCATGGCTTTTCACAGGCACCGTCATCTCACACCAAACCCCCAAAACTCCAAGGCGCAGGCAATCCCCTTGCCTAAGCCTTTCGAGTAGCTGGGACTACAGGCGCACACCACTGCATCCAGCTTTTTGCATCTAATTCTAGTTTTCTCTGCTTAAATTTCTAGATGCTATTAAGATAGTACTATTAAGACTCAAATAAGATTATTTGTATGGCAATGGGTTAGGATAGTGGGGCAAAAAAATGAAAAAATGATTTACTCACCCAGACCCATTTAGTAAATACATATTTACTAGCCATGGGAAGACAGCAGGGACCTCAGAACCGTGAGGCTATGCATATATTATTAAAAAAAGGAATGAAAAGAAGAGAAATGGGAAATACTTTGTTAGATTCCCTACTGCTGGGATTATATTCCAGTGGCCCATGCTGCTTTTGCCACGGACCTTTTCACACTGGGCTGCTTCTCTCTGTAGTGCCTTCTCATTCGCTGAGTAACCTCTCGTCCTTTAAGGTCAGCCCTCACAATTGTGTGTTGTTGTTGTTTTTTTTTAAGAGATGGGGTCTTACTGTGTTGCCCAGACTGGTTTTGAACTTCTAGGCTCAAGCAGTCCTCCCACCTTGGCCTCCCAAAGTGCTGGAATTACAAGTGTGACCCACCATGGCCTGCTGTTTGTTGCCTGTGCCAAAGTTCTGTGGTTATGCGCAGACACAGTCGTCTCACACTGAATCCCCCAAACTCCCAGGCTCAAGCAATCCCCTTGCCTCAGCCTTTTGAGTAGCTGGGACTACAGACGCACACCACTGCACTCAGCTTTTTGCTTCTAATTCTAGTTTTCTTTACTTAAATGTCTAGATGCTATTAAGATAGTACTATTAAGATTCAACATTTGATTTCGATTGATTATATAGGTGTGTGTAACATGTAATTTTTATTTTCCTTTTACTAGAAACTAATGGCAGATCCCAGAAATCCAGACTTGTATCAGGTATTAAGTGTTCTCTGGCAAGTAGCTTGTAAGATTGAGGTTCTGCACAAGGTGAGTAAAATCCTTCTATTTAAAAAGATTTTTCTGTAGAGACAGAGTCTCACTCTGTTGCGAACTACTGGACTCAAGTGATCCTCTCACGTCAGCCTCTGGAGTAGCTGAGACTACAGTCATGTGCCACCATGCCTGGTTAAGTTTTAAAATTTTGAAAATATTGCCCAGCCTGGTCATGAACTCCTGGCCTCAAGTGATCCTTCTACCTTAGCCTGCCAGATCACTGGGATTACAGGCATGACCCACTGCACCTGACTCTAATTTTATTTTTATTTATTTATTATTTTTTTGAGATGAAGTCTCACTCGGTCACCCAGACTAGAGTGCAGTGGTGCAGTCTTGGCTCACTGCAACCTCTGCATCCTGGGTTCAAGTGATTCCCTGCCTCAGCCTTCCTGAGTAGCTGAGACTGCAAGCTGTGCCACCACGCCCAGCTAATTTTTGTATTTTTATTAGAGGTGGGGGTTTCACCACTTTGGCCAGGCTGGACTTGAACTTCTGACCTCAAGTAATTCACCTGCCTTGGCCTCCTAAAGTACTGGGATTACAGACGTGAGCCACCGGGCCAGGCCTGGCTCTAATTTTTAAATTTTTGCAGTATGGATCTTCATGGATTCGCTTCACTACTTTTGCCTGAGAATATGCTGAGATCTTCAGTCTGTGCACCTAGCTGTATTTTTTTTTTTTTTTTTTTTTTAGGCTCAGGAATGTTATCTCATTTGATTTTAGCTTTTGTTCCAATTTTTTTTTTTTTTTTTTTTTTACTCAAAAACATTTGAGGTTCTTAGGCTGGATCTCCGATCCTTGTCTTCAGTATGCATCATGCTCTCCTCATTTTTCCCTCTTCCCAGAATCTTTTCCCACTTGGTCTTCATGTCACTGTCTCTGCTTCCCGCCTACACTGTGCATTGTACTCTCAGTGCAGTGGTTCTTGGTTTCTCTAAAATTCCCCCTTACCCACTGACCTTGTCTCATTCTGTCAACTTTGCATCTCAAGGCTTCTGTCCTTGTAGCTTTCAGCTGGTTTCTTCATAGAGGCCTTCTGAGGACCTTAGCTTGCGGAATAAGGTTTGCATCTTCTTGTTCTCTTAGTGTTGGTTTTCAAAGGTCCCGTGTTAGGTTTCGCCATTTACTAAACTCTACGAAGAGAAGGTCTTTCTAGACCTCACGCTTCTCCGCACTTGCTCCGCTGTGTTTCTGTAACTGTAAAATAAGCTGTTGAACTCAATTCCCAGTGTCTTGCGGGTTTTCCTGTCCCTGATGAGGGGAAAGCTGCTGAGGCTGGACCAAGCGCGTAGGAAATGGCAGCGCCCATCATACACTGCTGGTGGCACTTTGTCTTCCCCCACTGAAAGTGACATTCCTGGAACTGCTAGGAATTCCACACTTCAGCAACAGATCCATTTTTAATTCCACTCTGATTGCCCCTGTAGTTAATAATAAATTACTATTTTGACAATAGCCTTTCAGATCTTATGTTCAATATTGTTCAGTCTTTTAAGCCTATGTCAGATCTATTTTAATCCACTCTTATTTTGGAATATATGAGTATGGGTATGTCTAGTTTTTTTAATAGAGAATAATTTTTCAGGTGGGTCGGTTTTTTATTTTGAGACACGGTGTCACTCTGTCAACCCAGGCTGGAGTGCACTGGCACAATCCCAGCTCACTGCAACCTCTGCCTCCAGGCTTAAGCAATTCTCACGCCTCAGCTTCCGGAATAGCTGGGACTGTAGGCACATACACCACCACACCCAGTTAATCTTTTTTTTTTTTTGAGATGGACTCTCCCTTTGTTGCCCAGGATGGAGTGCAGGGGCATGATCTCAGCTCACTGCAACTTCCACCTCCTAGGTTCAACCGATTCTCCTGCCTCAGCCTCCTGAGTAGCTGGGACTACAGGCACCCACCACCACGTCCAGCTAATTTTTGTATTTTTAGTAGAGACGAGGGTTTCACTGTGTTGGCCAGGATGGTCTTGAACTCCTTTGTGATCCACCCTCCTCGGCCTCCCAAAGTACTAGGATTACAGGTACGAGCCACCATGCCCAGCCTGCATACCCAACTAATTTTTGTACTTTTTAAAGAGACAGCGTTTCACCATGTTGCCCAAGCTGGTCTCGAACCCCTGAGCTCAAGTGATCCTCTTACCTCGGCTGGGATTACAGGCATAAGCCACTGTGCCTGATCAGATCATCTTTTAAAATTGCTTTATGCACAAAATTGTATTACAAAAGGTAAATACAAAAAAATAGTGATCTTTTTTATGTTGTTGTTTTGGGACAGAGTCTCACTCTGTCGCCTAGGCTGTAGTGCAGTGGCGAAATCTTGGCTCACTGCAAACTCCAGCTCCCAGGCTCAAGCGATCCTCCAGCTTTGGCCTTCCAAAGTGCCGGGATTACAGGCATGAGCCACAGCACCTGACCGACTCTAGTGTCTTTATTTGTGTATTTCCATATATGTCCTAACATATTCAAATAGTTTGATTAATAAGCTTTTCCACTGAAGTATGACAAAAAAATCCTCAGCATTAATCTAACGCCTCTTAAACGGCTGATTCTAACTGTGAAATGGAAATGTTGACTGGTAAAAATTGTAGCTAAAATGCTTGTTTGCATAATTACATAAAGGGCAGGTCAATTTTAAGTAAGGAAAAGAGTTACTAGTGTTTGGGTGGACTTTTGATCCTCCTCCTCCTCTTTAAAAAAATCAAGGAGAGAGATATATATATTATTTAACTACAACATGTTATTTTTCTTGAATCCAGTTAGACTGTGATCATTCTGTTATTTAGGCAAGGTGTTTTTGTTTTTTTGTTTTTGACATGGAGTCTTGCTCTGTCGCCCACGCTTGAGTGCAATAGTGTGATCTCGGCTCACTGCAGCCTCCGCCTTCCAGGTTCAAGTGGTTCTCCTGCCTCAGCCTCCCGAGTAGCTGGGACTACAGGTGTCCGCCACCATGCTCGGGACTAATTTTTGTATTTTTAGTAGAGGTGAGGTTTTACCATATTGGCCAGGCTGGTCTCGAACTCCTGAGCTCAAGTGATCCATCTGCCTCAGCCTCCCAAAGTGCTGGGATTATGGGCATGAGCCACCACTGCCGGCCACAAGTCTGCTCTTGGTCCTGGAGAGAGATATTATCTTCTCTCTCAAGGTTACTCATTGCAAACAACTCTGAGAAATGGCCTAAGTAAAGAGCAGTTAGGGCTTTGTGTTCTTGCTGTACCAAATAAGAAAATTCAGAGACTCTCAGGGCTTGTGGTAATTGTGTCTTTCAGCAAGTAGCTTAAAGGAATAAGCAAACAGTGTCTTCTTACTCTGGCAATATTTTGTGACTAATGCAATTCATTTTCCCTTCTCTCCAGGAATTATTAGAACCATCACAAGAAAAGCTGTATTTTATTCAAATTACTCCTTGTAGAAATTTATTTACAGAGAACTTAACACCTATGAACTATCAAGTATTTATTCACATGGTGAAGCACTGTTTCGGGAAACGCAAATGCCGTCTGCTAGACCACTTACGGTAAGTAAGAAGAATAAAAGCGAGTAAAGAGTAGCAATTTGATGCACAGATTATTCTTTTATGTTAGAGGTCTATTTTTTATATCTTGGTTAACAGATTGAAGTACCATGTTTTCCCTCATATATTGGGTTTTTTTTGTGAGACGGAGTCTCTCATTGTTGCCCAGGCCGGAGTGCAATGGCACGATCTCAGCTCACTGCAATCTCTGCCTCCCAGGTTCAAGCAATTTTCCTGCCTCAACCTCCCAAGTAGCTGGGATACAGGTGCTTACCACCACGCCCAGCTAATTTTTTTGTATTTTTAGTAGAGACGGGGTTTCACTCTGTTGGCCAGCCTGGTCTTGAACTTCTGACCTCAGGATCTGCCCGCCTCAATCTCTCAGAGTGCTGGGATTACAGGCATGAGCCACTGCACCCGGCCTCCCTCATATATTTCTTCAAAATAATTTCTTCTCCCTGATGTACATTTTGAGGAAAATACATTTTCCCCCTAATCTCTCAGTGAGTTTCATTTATTTTCCTTCTTTGAAAAATGCCCAGGGATGCCTACGAGTTGTTTTTTTTTTTTTTTTTTCAGCACACAGGCCTAGCTTTATCTTACAGGAGGCACGCGCTGCTCAGCACGAGCTGGGGTGGAGAAAGATCAGCATTACTGGAGGCAGGCCCAATGTTTTCGGTGCCTCTGTTTCTTAACCAAAGTAGGGATAGATAACTATACCACCCTGGTTCCCTTGCTCTGGATCAGATTTTATGTTTTTACCTAAAGCTTTGTCACAATACTAGCTTGTAATACTACTTGGTTTGTCTCTATATTTTTGTTGTTGTTAGAGGAAGGATCTCACTGTGTTGTCCAGGCTAGAGTGCAGTGGCACAGTCTCAGCTCACTGCAGCCTTGGCCTCCCAGGCTCAAGTGATCCTCCCACCTCAGCCTCCTAAGTAGCTGGGACTAACAGCATGCACCACCATACCTGGCTAATTTTTAGATTCATATTTTGTATTTATAAATTGTATGCCAATTTTTGTAGAGATGAGGTTTCCTCGTGTTGCCCGGGCTGGTCTCAAGCTCCTGGCCTCAAGCAATCCACCGGCTTGGCCTCCCACAGTGCTGGGGTTACAGGCATGACCCACCGTGCCTGGCCTTACGTGTCATTTGTACGGGCTGATGCATACGTCTCTGTAAGTTGCACATCATGCCTTGTAATCAGCAGCCCATAGCCCAAAGTATTGCCAGAGGATGGGTAAAATGTTAAAATAATTATTTTAACTAATCTGATCATATAATTAATTTGAATGAGCTGTTGACTCGATAATATTCATATAAAAATAAATGTTAAAAGTGAATAGCCCGGATGCAGTGGCTCATGCCTATAATCCCAGCACTTTTTGTGAGGCCAAGGCGGGAGGACACTTGAGGAGGCTGGGAGTTGGAGGCTGTAGTGAGCTATGAACTCACTTGCACTCCCATGTGGGACACACAGCAAGTTGACCTTGTCTCTAAAAAAAAAAAAAGAATTGGGAGGCAGAGAGGGTCACCAAGAGTTTGCGACAAGCCTGGGTGACACAGCAAGACTCTATCTCTAAAAAAAGAAGTGGTAATAGATTAGTAAAAGGCAATCTATTATTTTTTATCTTGCCACCTTGTGGTGGCTAGTTTGAATGAAAATATCAAGAAAATACGGAAATAAGGAATAAATGTTCTAATTCATAGTGCAAAATGTTAAGAATGCTCCTGGTACTCTCAGTGGGTTAGAATTGTGCTACCAAGATTCTATTCAATATCAAAAAGTATTGGAATTTAAGAGACAGAGTCTCACTCTGTTGCCCAGTCTGGAGGGCAATGGCACACTCATAGCTCACTGCAACCACAAACCCCTGGGCTCAAGTGGTCCTGCCTCAGCCTCTTCCCTGAGTAGCTGGGACTGCTGTGCCCACCACTATGCGGAGCTAACCTTTTACGTTTTTTGTAGAGATGGGGTCTCACTTTGTTGGACTCACGTGGTCCTCCCACCTAGCCTCCCCAAGTGCTGGGATAACAGGTGTGAGCCACCACACCCAGCCTTGCAGTTGTTTACTTATTGTTGTCAGAGGCTTATTGATGGTTTCTTGCTAAGCTGCTATACAGTTCTATACCTCCTAGCGGCATTGCAGTCAGTGGTGGACCACATGTGCAGTCGTGGTTGCGTAAGATTCTAATGCTCTGTTTTTACTTCATCTTTTCTGTTGCCTGCCATCGTGTTACAGTTGCCCACAGCGTTCAGCACAGTAATATGTTGCACGGGTTTGTGGCATTGGAGCAATAGCTATGCCGTATATCCTGAGTATGTAGTAGGCTGTACCACCCAGGTTTGTTTTAAGTACACTGCAAGATGTTCAAGCAACAGTGAAACACCGCACAGTGCACTTCTCAGAACACGCCTCCATCATGAAGCGGTGCATGACTGTATAAGGAAGTTTGCTGATTTATAATTAATTTACCAATGACAGTTACATCAAAATGTGAAGTGATTCCCTCTTTGTAAACTGCCGAACAGCAACTTCTGCTGTTTGTGCTTACTGAACTTTGACGTGAACTGAAAGAAGTTAAGAATATTTTTTTCGCAGAAAGGAAAAGGATGAAAGAGGCTGGCAGAATAATTTTTTTAAAGGGTAGTGATTAAACTAGAATTTTGTGTACAAATTGATTACAATATGTTAAAGCCTAAACCTGCTATTAATACTTTCATTAGAGGTTAGCCATGAAACTTTAGAAATAAACATAAAGTTACTGCAACCTCTTTTAAGTAAGATTGCTTATATTTATATAGAGTAAGTCCATCTTTTTTTGTTTGTTTTCTTATTTCAATAGCCTTGGGAATACAAGTGGTTTTTTGGTTACGTGGATGAACTATGTAGTGATGAAGTCTGGCCTTTTAGTGTACCCATCACCCAAGTAGTGTACGTTGTACCCAGTAGGTGGCTTTTTATCCCTCACCCTCCTCCCATCCTCTCCCCTGCTGATTCTCCCATGTCCATTATAGCACTCTGTATGCCTAAGTTAGGTATTTTAAATTTGACTTGGAAGCCATTTTTGTCTCCATTAACTGCATGGAAAAGAATTAAGCACATTTACTTGGTATTTATTTTGCAGTTCATTGACTCCACTTGATGCAAAAGATATATTGAGGCAAATAGGAAAAAAGAAAGAAGATAAAGTAACTAACTTGTACCCTCAAGACTTCAAACAACTTTTTGAAACTATACAGTCTTCCAAAGATTGTGCTTATAGATGGCTGTATGATGACAGGCTGGAAGGCAGGTACAACGACTAGGCTGTCAAGACATTTGGTGGAGCAGTTTATTTATTTGGAAACCATGACATGAAAACCAAATTTGAAAAACTCACATCCTTTCAGCAGAAGATAACCATTACTGTTCTGCACAGCCAGACAGATCGTTTCTTCTGAAGTTGGTATCATTGTCATATTGGATGAAATAGTAGCTGCTGTTTTCTTCACAACTGAATAAAATGAAAACTTCAGTTAATTGGATTTGATCAGATTGAATTCATTTTGTTTCAGATTCCTATTTTAGTATTTCAGTACTGCTGATTTTTGCATCTTCAGGAGCAAGAGTCTGATGTACTGATTTGTTTTACCTTTCAGTTTGTTGACATGTATTGTCAAGTACTGTACAATGGAATGGTTTAAATTTTAATATGATTTAAACTTTTTTAGAAATTAAAATATTTTAAATAAGATTTTTTGATTTCTTCTGGTCTCTAAATACCTAATGAAACATTAAACTGACCCTGATTTACTTCTTTTTAGTTCTGTCATGTATAATCAATATAGTTTTGGTGAATAATTCAGTCTGTATTACTGAAAAGTCTCCTGCACTTTTGTTCTATCAAGAAAACTCCTCTGAAGTTAGATCTTTATATGAACCTAAATGGAATTAAGAGTATTTTCTCACCAGGCATGGTGGTGTGCACCTGTAGTCCCAGCTACTCAGGGGATGGAGGTGGGAAGACACCTGAACCCACTAGTCTAGCCTGGGGGCAACATGGTGAAACCTCTATTTCTAAAAAATTTTTATAAAACTTAGCTGGGCATGGTGGCAGGTACCTGTAGTTCCAGCAACTCGGGAGGCTGATGTGAGAGGATCACTTCAGCCCAAGAGTTGGAGGCTGCAGTGAGCTATTTATTGTGAAGAACCACTGTATTGCAGCCTGGGTAACATAGTGAGACCCGTCACTTAAACAAAAAATAGTTACTACAGTTGGCCAGGCGCGGTGGCTCTCACCTGTAATCCCAGCACTTTGGAAGGCCAAGGCAGGTGGATCATCTGAGGTCAGGAGTTCAAGACCCTGGCCTGGCTAACATGGTGAAACCCCATCTCTACTAGAAATATAAAAAATTAGCCGGCATGGTGGTGCATCCTTGTAATCCCAGCTGTTTGGAAAGCTGAAGCGGGAGGATTGCTTGAACCCAGGAGGTGAAGGTTGCAGTGAGCTGTGATCGCTTCACTGTACTCCAGCCTGGGCAACAGAGTGAGACTCTGTCTCAAAAAAAAAAAGTTACTAGAGTGTAAGAATGAAGTCAGCCGAGGAGTATTTTAAATACAGCTCAGAGGGATCAACATGGTTTTAGGAAAAGGGATGGAGTCCAAAGACTGGTAAAGCACATTTTGCTCTTAGCTCAGATGAAAGAAATTGACAAGTGTTCTTGTTAGATAAATGAATGCCCTACAGATGCCATATTGTCTGAGAAAGCACAAGTGGTGTTACTTGAGACAGAATAGAAGAGGAGCTGAGAAGAACAAAGATTTGTAGTAACTGCTGTAAAACTGCTGTGGACAATCAGGGAATTAAGGGATGCTATGGAAGGCCATTTATAGTGGCTTCAGTATTCTCTACTATTGTATGATTTTCAACAGTGGGACTAGAGCAATGGGGACCATAGATGATTAGATAATTTTAAGTGTGTTAAAGGGATGCCTTTTTGGCATTTGAATGATCTCCATTAATTGTAGAGTGAGAAAATAATCTGATACTCGATGTCTTTCATAGGGGATAGATGCAGCCTAAGAACAGTAGTGATGTTGCCAAATCTCCAGTTTCGTGGAGCATAGTTGACAGATCCCCAGCTACTGCCCCTCTGAATCCACCACTCTGCTCATGCAGAGGCTGTACTTTCTGCATGCTGCTACACGCCAGTGACTCAGCATGGTAGAGGCACTAATGCAGGCCCATTCTGGTGACATACAGACCTCCAACTGGCAGTTTTGGCTCAAAGTCTGCCAGTGGCCTGGCTGAATTTCACTACAGTCCTCCTTCCTTCCCTCTCTCCTTCCATAGTCAGACCGGCAGTCAGTCTGAAGGTTTGTCCTGCCTTCTCTTCCCTTCTCTAATAAAACTCTTTCAGATCTAGTCTTGACATCTGCTTCTCTGTAGACTTGAACTAACACAGGAATCAAGGAATTTTAAAGTACCAGGAAGAAAGTGGTTGAAATAACGAAAAAAGTACTAGAAAGCCAAGTTTTTAAATCGTGAATGCTGGTGTTAAGGACATCAGGCGTGGAATGATTCCTGGTGATTACCAGGCCCAGCAACAAGTAATTGAGGATTACGTGCTTACAAAAATAACTTAGCAAAGGGCCTTTTCTTTTTGCTGATGGCTGAGGATAATGGACAGTTCCTTTAGATCCCCCAAACCTGATGAGTTTAGTGGACTGTTCAAGCAGAACACTGACATAGCCTGTTACCTCTGAAGAAAAGTTTTCAGACTAGGCACAGTGGTTCATGCCTGTAATCCTAACACTTGAGGAGGCCAAGGCGGGAACATTGCTTGAGCCCAGGAGTTGGAGACGAGCCTGGGCAACATAGTGGTGAAGTGGCATCTTTCATCTGGGGTAATACACAAGTTCCTTGTCCCATGCCAAGGAAATCAGACACAGACACACAAGGAGTGAGGTTAAAAGCAGAAGTTTAATAGGCAAAAGAAAGGGGGTCCCAAGCAGCTCTTCCATCAGCAGTGAAGCGCAGGAGGTTTTATAGATGAGCTTGAGGAGGTGGTGTCTGGTTTGCATAGGTCACGGACGATTGGTCGAACCAGGCGTGTCATTTGCATAGCATGCAAAGGACTGCAGAGGACTAGGTGTGCTGTTTGCATGCGGCACAAACGCTGGCTGCCCCACCCTAATCTTTTATTATGCAGATGGATTCTCTACCTGACTGGTGCCATGTTGCCTGCTTTTTTACTGTACTTGTGACAAAAGGGAAGATGGAGCCTCCCTGTTGAACATGCCTGGCTCTCAGTAGCTGTTTTTTTTTTTTTTGACAGAGACTCTCTCTGTCACCCAGGCTGGAGTGTAGCGGTACAATCTCATCTCGCTGCAACCTTTACCTCCCAGGTTCAAGTGATTCTCTGCCTCAGCCTCCCGAGTAGCTGGGACTACAGGCACGCGCCACCACGCACAGCTACTTTTTTTGTATTTTTAGTAGAGATGGGGTTTCACCAGCTTGGCCGGGCTGGTTTTGAACTCCTGACTTCATGATGCACCCGCCTTGGCCTCCCAAAGTGCTGGGATTACAGGCATGAGCCCCCACGCCTGGCCTCAGTAGCTTTCTTCTCTTGGCACAGCTACCAGCATCAGTCTGTGCAAGCCCCAACTTGCTCATGTATGTTTGCAGCTCAATTTTCCAGGCTGCTCTTTGTTAGAAAAGAAATAATTTTGGGCTGCATTTTCTTAAAAGGGAAGATTGCTAAGGACCCCTTTACCCTCACTATACTTCCTACTTGAAGAGGGGCGTCAAGTGGGGAACAGCAGCTAGGGCTCCTGGAGTCGATCTGAGGGTCCTCGGACGAATGCCACGTCCATGCGTGATTCCATCTGCAGTGCCATTTGGAGTTCAATAGCTTCTAGGTGAGAGGAAATGCTTCAGGTTACAGTATTGAGCATACAAGGTCCAAATATTAGTACAAAACACACAAGCAAGAGGGAGCTTAGTAAAGGAGCTAACCAATCCTGAAGAGTGGAATCCCCATTTTCTCTTAATCTGCCAATGATTCTAATCAGTCTTTAAGCACCTGTAGGTTCTCCTCTACTTGACTAGAGGTGCTGATCCAGAAGCAGCATGTTTCATTTAAAAGTGCATAGGTCAGCAAATCACACTGCCACGTATGCACCTATGCAACAATCTTGTATGTTTTTCACATGTACCCCAAAATCTAAAATGCAATAAAAAAATTATGAACAAATAAATAAAATAAAAACATTTAAAAATAAAAATAAAAATAAATAAATAAATAAATAAATAAATAAAAGTGCATAGGTACCCCCTGCTTCGGCCTCAAGGACATCTCAGGCCGGTCTATTCCGGGCTGCTGCTGAGGCTGAAGGGTCTATGGATTGCTGTTGTTTGCTGTTGTGACTCTACGGCTCTGATTCTTGCCTTCCATCCTTGTTGCGTCACAATGGAAATATTCAATACTGATTTTCAAGGAGAGGAATACCAGCAAACTAGAATATGCCTCTAGCTACAGAATCCCCCATCTATGGTCCTTCCCAGCCCTCTCTTTCAGTTAAGTCTTCATATGAGGGCATGGAAATGAGCGATCTCTTTGTTCTGTGTATCCAAGATAGTGCACTCTCTAGAAAGGAGCCTAGGTCAGGGATGTGCACAGATGATGCTGCCATGTCAGTGAAAATTTAAAATAATAGTTTAGGACCATTGCTACTACAGTGCAGTTTCCCTTCCAATGCCTGGGGAGGATTAAGTATATCCAGGAGCCACCAAGGAAATGTAGTGCTGTCCCTCGAAGGGATGGTTCTAAGGTGTCACTGAGAGAGAGACACAGGAAGATCTTTCTCATATCTCAGAAGCTTGCCCTGTTCACATATGATAGGAGCATCTTTGGGAGAGGGATATTCATACTCAGGATAGTTGTTCACAATGCCATTTGGAATTTTACATGCTAAATGAGAAGGGTCCACCTGACAAATGGAGTTTCACACAACATGTCCTGGCCAATATCTTAGATAATCCTTATGGAAGAGGCTGTCGGTGGTCCAGACACTCCCTGTTTGCCCACAGATCTGCAGGCCATCACTGTTAGCAAGCCTCATGTCTGGGAAGGCCCATGTGTTGTTTTTCACATCGTAGTACCATGTGTCAAGGTGGTTACCTAGAGCCTGCCGTTCTCACTGGGACTTCCAGGTGGGAGGAGAGGCCAGCTTCTATAAGCCCACACACGCA
Source organism: Aotus nancymaae (assembly GCF_030222135.1). Lineage (NCBI taxonomy): Eukaryota > Metazoa > Chordata > Mammalia > Primates > Aotidae > Aotus > Aotus nancymaae. The sequence continues at coordinate 30,622,806 of NW_026988445.1, read as the reverse complement.
AGGTTTCTAATTTTCTGAGATCATCCCTGTAGTTCTTTCTTTTCAAAACCTCTGAGCTTTCAGCGATGAAAAGTGTCGTGTTACAACATTTGACATCTCCTAGGGGATGGTCCCTTTCCCCTGCTTTTAAAGCAGATGGAGGCATTTGCTATTACCCAGTCAACTTTTCCTAATTGAGGGCATGAAGCCTGTCGTTGGAGGAGTGTTTACCTGCGAAGTGTTAGTTACCCAGTTGAAAGTGCTCTCATACCACGTCCCATTTATGCCTGATAAGTCTTTAAGGGTTAAAGATAAAGCTAACAAAGGGATTCCTAAGACTGTAAGTTCTGGGTCATTGAGAGTTTCCTTCATGTTACTGAACTGAGCACACCTCTCAGGACAGACCCAGCAATTAGTCTTGTTGTACAAATAGGTCATGGGCCATGGCTGATATCACAGAAGCAAAAGGGCATGTGACGTATTACTAAATCCAGTGAAAGTCCTAGCTGACTCAGTGATAGTAAAACCTTCATATTGTTGTCAGTCACTATTATCCCTGCTATAAGGATAATAATTAAGCAAAATGCTACAGAGATTGAGATTCTTCATCTGATATTCCATTCTGGGGTGCTACAGTTTACAGTTCTACTGCAAACAGAAGAGTGAGTGTAACAATTCCTGCAAGGGTGATGGAGTAGATAATTTCCATCCAAAATTTCACTCACCAAGATAGAGAATTTCCCTTTGGGGGTCTATGAAGTTACAAAAGTAATCCCATGGATAATCAAAATCTCTCTGCACGTACACGTCAAAAAGAAGTTCTAATGTTTGATGGCAAATCCCGAGAGGAAAAGTGGAAACGACTGAAATATCTGGTAAGAGGGTGGGGACTGAGTAGGACGGGCAGCCCTCACTCATTCACTGATCTTTCATGATTTTCGCCTTAACGTCTTCTATTTCTTTCTTCACGTTGATGTCCAGGACGCTCCTCTGGGCTGTCAGGGGTTGCTCTCTCAGCTTTCCAGGCTTTGATTCAGTGTGATGTATCCAGGAGTAGATACCTGTAACTTTTACCCCTGAGGGGGTTAAAAGAAGAACCCCCAGCCCTTCCCAGCTTGGACTTAGGGAAGGAGAGAGAGAAGGGAGAGCTTTCACCAATACCAAACCTCATGGGTTAAATAAAGGTGGTCCTAATTTTGAGGGTTGGGCTTCTGCTAGTTGTGTTAATTGCTGTTGAAAGTGAGCCAGAGAGGTTACATGCTTAACCAATTTAGAGGTCTCCTGATCTAATAAGAAATCATTCATGAGCCGAGCGCAGTGGCTCACGCCTGTACCAGCACTTTGGGAGGCCCAGGCAGGCAGATTACTTGGGGTCGGGAGTTCAAGACCAGCCTGACCAACATGGAGAAGCCCCATCTCTACTAAAAATACAAAAAATTAGCCAGACGTGCTGGCACATGCCTGTAATCCCAGCTACTCGGGAGGCTGAGGCAGGAGAATCACTTGAACCCAGGTGGCAGAGGTTATGGGGAGCCGAAATCGCACCATTGTACTCCAGCCTGGGCAACAAAGAGCAAAACTCCATCTCAAAAAAAAAAAAAAAAAATCTGGTAAGGAAACGCCATCCGAACAGCATTTTGAAAGGGCTCAGACCCAACTCTGAAGGGGTATTTCCTACCCAGAGTAAAGCCATGGGAAGAAGGGTGACCCAAGGAAGGTGAGTTTCTTGGGACAGTTTTCTGAGATGTCTTTTGATAACATCATGTCTTCTTTACCTTTCCTAAGGACTGGGGTCTCCAGGCGCAATGGAGATGATACCGCATGCCTAGCACCTTTGAGACCCCCTGTGTGATGGCTGCCTTAAATGAGGGGCTGTTGTCACTTTTGAGGTACTTGAGTGGACCAAAGTGAGGTGTTATTTCATTAACTCACACTTATATGACCTTAGAGGCCTTTTCTGTACGGCGTAGAAATGCACCTGCCCAGTTAGTGCAAGTGTCTTCCCATACTGGGAGGTATTGGATGCCCTGTATCTTTGGTCTGTAGGTGAAGTCTGCCAGTCCTCCCCTTCATTGCTTCTCATCCTTTGGGTTTGAGGAGGAGGGAGCTATCTGTTGAAGGGATTATTTTTAAGACAGACTTCATAAGCATTAACAACCCGTTTGACTGTTTTTAATAAAACACTCTCTGGGAACTGTGATAAGTTTTATCCTTTCCCAAGTGAAAAACTCGGTGAAGGACTTCAAGGACTTTCCATTGGCTGAAGGCTAGCAAGTGGAGTTTGCTGTCCTCTGACTAGCCGTCCTGAGGTCTGGAAAGCGTACCCTTGAGAGGTGGCCCATTCTATCTCTGCAGGGGAGTACTGAGGCTTAATTTCTCTCATAGAGCCTTCCCAGATTGGAGGGGCTTCAAGTGTGTTGTGCCCTGAGGCTTTCTTGCCACTGACTTGGCTGCCTGATCAGCTAACATGTTTCCTTCGGCTACTTCATCTGTCCCCTTCTGATGTCCCTTACAATGCGTCATTGCTACTCCTTGTGGAAGGAAAACTGATGATCATAACCTGTTAACTTCCTGATGGAATTTTATAGGAGATCCATTAGCAGTAAGAAAGCGTTTTTCCTTCCAAATGGCAGCATGAGCATGGAGAACTAAGAAGGCATTCCTGAAGGCAGTGCAAATGTTAGTGACCTTTCCCTTCCTTAATTCCATTGCTCCTGTAAGAGCTATTAGTTCAGCTCAGTGACTGCTTGTGCCTGGAGAGAGGGGTGCACTTTAGTAACACCATTCAGAGTTACTACTGCATATCCTGCCTTACAGACTCCTTGCTCTACAAAGAAATTTCCATCCACAAAAAGGGTCCAGTCTGGATTTTGTAGGGGAGTGTCCCTGAGATCCTCCCTGGCTGCATAGGTCTGTACCACAACTTGCTCACAGTCATGTTCAGATTCCCGTTTCCTCAGGGAGGAAAGTGGTTGGGTTCAGGTGAGAATAAGTTTTCAAATTGGACTGTAGACACTTCCAACAGCAGAGGCTGATATTTAAGGAGCCGGCTGTCTGTTAGCCAAAGGCTTCCCCTAGAAGACAGCAATCCTGCCACGTTATGTGAGGGCATAAACACTTAAGTCATTTCCCAGGGTTAATTTTATGGCATCTGGTACAAGTAGGGCCTCAGCAGCCACTGCTCAGAGGCATACTGGCTATCCTTTAGCCATGAAATCAAGTTCCTTACTCAGGTAGTCCACTGACTATTGAGCTGGTCCTTAGGCTTGAGTTAAAGCTCCCAGGGCCAAGGCCATTCCCTTCCTTTCTGGTACATAAAGACTGAAGGCCCTCTCTATGGGAAGGCTGAGGGTGGGTGCCTTAAGTAAGGCTTCACTTAGCTGGCTAAATGCCTTTTGAGCTTCAGGTTCCCAGGTTAGGAGATGAGTTTTGGCCAATTGAGTTTCTTTTGTAAGATGATATAAAGGGCGAACTATCTCACTGTACCCAGGTATCCATAGCCTGCAAAATCCTCTACTGCCCCCAAATCCTCCTAGTTGCTTGAGGGTTTTGGGGAGGGAGAAAGAGAAAATGGTATTAATCCTTTCTTCCCCTAATGCTCTGGTCCCTTCAGACAACACTAAACCTAGGTACTTCACTGAGGTTTGGCAAAGCTGGGCCTTGGATTTTGAAATCTTATATCCTCTCTTGGCTAAGAAATTCAGAAGAGCTTCAGTGCCTTCTTGAGAAGCTTCCTCAGCTGGGGTACCAAGCAATATGTCATCAACATATTGCAAGACCGTAGCCTGAGGATGGGAAAACTCAGAAAGGTCCTTTGACAATGCCTGTTCAATCAAGTGAAGACTGTTCTGAAATCCCTGAGGAAGCGCCATCCATGTTTGTGGGAGTTTGGTGGGAGGGATCTTCAAAAGTAAAGAGGTATTGTGAGTCAGGATGTCATGGTATACAGAAAAAGCCATCCTTTAAATCTGTGACTGAGAACCATTTAGTTCCCTCAGATATTTGAGTCAGCAAGATACAGGGATACGGGACCACTGGATGAATTGGGACTATGGCCTAATTAATAAGACAGAAGTCCAGATCCAGTCTTCATTGGTTTTTTGCACTCCTAATTTTGGGGTATTGTAGGGGCTGTTACAGGGCTTGGGGGAGCCCTTCATCTTCAGGTTATTAATAATGGCTTCTAGCCCTTTAAGAGCCTCTGGCTTTAGGGAATATTGTCTCTGGTTAGGGAAAGAAGTGGGATCCTTAAGGTGGATCTCAACTGGCCTAGCAGTTACAGCTCAACTTATTCTTCGAGTGGCCCACAATTCTGGATTAATATTAGCTTCCACCGGGGGAGACAAAGAGTTTGTCCCAGGGCTGTAAGATGCTGGTCTCTATGCGAGCTAAAATGTCTCTACCTAGTAAAGAAGTGGAACTTTCAGGCTTGATTAAGAAGCCGTGCATAAATAATAGGTCCCTCCAACTACAGCTAAGGGGTTGAGAAAAATATCAGGTCAGAACCGTCCCTGAAACGTCCCTCACAGTTGTGCTATGGGAAGAGGGAAAGCCTGGATCACAGAGGAGAAGAGAGAGGCTGGCTCCAGTGTCCAGAAGGAGGTCCACCTTCCTTCCTTCAATTTCCAGAATCACTCAGGGTTCCTGTGTTGTAATGGCAGTTTGAGCCACTTGATCTGGTGTTTGAACTCCAAGACCCAGCCCGTGGTGGATGATCTATGAGATTGGTTCTGAACCTGGTGACCTCCATCTTTGGGTGCAGTCCATTCTCCAACGGTCTCCATCACAGGCTGGACAGGGTCAAGGTGGCTTTTTCTTGCCGCCTGGGCGCTCCTTCTTAAAATTCCCTGACTTGCCACATCAGTAGCAACTAGCAGATGCACCTCAGGGATCCTGGACTTTGCACGCCTGCAAAGCAGCTACTACATACCGCAAGCTACTAGAGCTTCTGTCCTTCTCTTGTGCTTCCTCTCTTTCTCTTGGGCCCCCTCCTGATCCCTATTATAAAAAACCAAGGTAGCCACCCTCAACAGGTTCTCCAAGGTGCTGTCTGGTCCTACAGCCTGCTTCTGCAGTTTCCTTCTAATATCAGGAGCTGCTCCTTTAGGATGAGCTGTCCCTTGACTGAATCAGGAGATAAGGAGGTGTGTTTTATTAGTGCCTCTCTTGGCTTTTCCATAAAGGCTGTGGGAGTCTTATCTGGCTTTTGGTCTATCATGGACAGTTTAGAGTAATTAAGGAGTTTGGCCCTAGTTCTTTGTAGACCCTCCAATATGCACATTAATAAGCTTTCCTTTTCCATTCATCTGTGGTGTCATTGGGGTTCCAATCAGGGTTGTCAAGAGGTACTGCCTCTCTTCCTATTAGAAATGATGGTTCTTCATTCCTCCTTTCTTCATGTTCCCTATTTTCTCTTTTCCTTTTTGGCCTACTGTAGGAGATATACTGCTCATCTCTGAATTTCTCTGCTGCCTTCAGGGCTGCCTGTTTTTCAGCTGGGGTTAGGGTTTCATCTAGGAGCAGCATAACATCCCTCCATGAGAAGTCAAACACCTGAGTTAAATTTTGGAAAGTTTCTGTATACCTATTAGGGTTGTGAAAAAATTGACCTAAGTCTCCTTTTATTTGCCTAATGTTCTGCAATGAGAAGGGAACTTGAACCCTAGTGGCATCACCTCCATTAGGCATTTCCTGTAGGGGGAAGAGCAAAGCTGGGGAAGTGGGGAGTTTCAGAGGTGGTAGAGCTGAAGGAGCTGATGGCATGGTTGGAGGGGGCCCCAGATAAGGGGGGCAAGAAGGGCCTGGACACTCAATAGCTGCCTCAGATTGTTCCCCCAGAAGTTGCTTCTCTAGTTTTCAGGAATCATTCCCTTTGGATAGTATTAAAATCAAGGCTCCCCTTCACAGGCAAGGCTGGTTCAAGATGATAAGAAGGCAACATCCTTGTGCGAAAGGAAATGAGCTACTTTTCCTTCAAAGTCTTGGGGTCAAAGGAGTCCCAGTGATTCAGAATGCATTTCAGAGGAGTGCAGGCTGAAGATGGTCTTTACCTATCTAGAAAGAGAAGCAAGAAAAAGGCATCGCCTTAGTCTCCTTCCTTTCCTTTGGAGTGGCCCAGGGTAGAGGGGAAGACAGTGGGGGCGTCCCCCCAACTGTTTTGTCTTCTTCCCTGAGCCCTGGCATCTGTTAAAGGTGCTGCTCAGGAATGCAGGTGTGACCCTCAGCCATGAGACCAGAGGAACTAAGCAATTGGGATTAGTCACATTCATCTATGTGACTCTAATCCTTTGCTGGTGATTTCCCTTTGATTTCTTAGACTCGTGTGATCTGTGTGATTCCCCAATAGATAGATCTTGGGAAAGATTATGTAACAGTTGCATTTGGGCAAGGCCCCTTAATGGAGGGAGTATGCTAGTTTGAGCTCTACAGTTTGTTATTATGGTCTGTACTAAAGTATTTATTCTTAGGCAGTGGCTCTAGTTAACTTCTGGACATAAAATCTCCTTACTAATTTTTTTTTTTTTTTGAGATGGAATCTCACTCTGTTGCCCCCAGGCTGGAGTGAAGTGGTGCAATCTTGGCTCACTGAAAACTGTGCCTCCAAGGCTTAAGCAATTTTCCTGCCTCAGCCTCCCAAGTAAAAGGCATACACCACCATGCCCAGCTAATTTTTTGTGTTTTTAGTAGAGATGGGGTTTCACAACACTGGCCAGGCTGGTCTCGAACTCCTGACCTCAGTGTGATTCTAATCTATCTCCTTTATTATAGTTATAATCCAGTTACCAAGAATGTGACTGTCAAGAGTGAAGGCGCTATTCAGGTCAACTTCACACTTGTGTTCAATCCTCAACAGATTCAAACAATGAATCAAAGAAAGGAAAGGGGGCCACCAGCACTGATGATGCCAGCAATCCAACTACTAAAGAGCTTGAAACTTAAAGCCTCACGTTACTCTCCTCCTCAAATCTGGCTCTTTATTGATACCATTACTACAAAGAGACATTATGGTTCATCAGAAGACACAACCAGAATCCAGTGAGGAAGGGCAGCCATTAGAGGTTTTTGTTTCTTTGTTTGTTGTGAGACAGAGTCTCGCTCTGTCACCCAGGCTGGAGTGCCGTGGTGCGATCTTGACTCACTGCAAACCTCTGCCTCCTGGATTCAAGTGATTCTCCTGCCTCAGCCTCCTGAGTAGCTGGGATTACACGCATGCACCACCACGCCTGGCTAATTGTTGTATTTTTAGTAGAGACATGGTTTCTCCATGTTGGTCGAGCTGGTCTTGAACTCCTGACCTCATGATCCACCCACCTCGGCTTCCCAAAGTGTTGGGATTACAGGCTTGAGCCACTGTACCTGGCTGTCAAAGGTTTTATTCTCCAGGAGAAGGGGTTCTTGAGGGCTGTAAGTAGTAGACAGAAGACTTTCATGCATGTGTGGTTAGGTGATGGCAACCTATAGTTTGCACTGGGAACTGTGATCAAGAGCGACCTGATCTCCTACCCATGTACCTTTGTCCCTCTCTGCTTTTTATGTCTGTCTTCCTATCTCTCTCCCTCCTCTTCCTCTCAGCCTCCTCTGTCTCTCTCCTCCTCTCTCTTCCTGTCTCTCTATCTCACTCTCTTTCTCTTTCCTTCTTCTCCACTTCTCTCTCCCTCCTTGTCTCCCCGCTTGCCACTGTTTAGGCTCCTGGGGTGCCAGGTGCATGGATGCACACAGGACTCCTCCGCCTTTCAGGCACACACACAGGGTTACAGCACCTTGGTCCCCCACCTCCCAGCTCCCTCAAGGTTAGGGGTGTAGGGCATGCCCATGCTCTCCTGGGTGGGTGCCCCATCATCCAGGAAGCAGAAGCCACAGGTCACCTCTGGCTTGAGAGGCACACCTGTTGGGCCGCCAGCTTCCATCTTGTGATTTGCTGAGACCAAAGCAGAGGACACCTGCTAAGCCCAACCCTGCACCAGGGTGGGGTAGGGGTGTGCTTGAGGGTAGGGGTGGTCCCTGGCCAGCTTCCTGCCCTGCACCCTGCCATACAAGGCCGCCTCTCCCACCCTTCCCCCTACCCCCACCAGGTCCGCCCATAGAAAGCCACAGGCACAGTCTCCAGAGGTCTTCCTGGATCTAGGAATTAAGGGCAACCGCTGGGCTCCCTGGCCTCTACACCAGGTGTCAGCGGCCCCCTCTGTGAGCTGACAGACCTTGGCTCTTACTTATGTCCTGCCCCAAGCCAGCCACACACCTCCCTGCTCAGCATAACCACCTCCTCCTGACTTTAGCCCTGGCAGCCCTGCTTCCTGGGAACCTTCCCCGCTTCCACCACGATCCAGGCAAGCCCAAAGGCCAGCACCCTATACCCACCCTTCCTGGGTGTCACTCTATTGTCTGCTTGCCCAGTAACTTAACCTGGTTTTACCAAGATAGAGCAAATAACCAATAGGGCCGAACCCCGGCCTCTCTCAGGAAGATTTGGCGAAATGCTCTCCATTTAGAAGGAGGGACTGTGGCAGTACCTAGGGATGACCCAAGGCTTGTCACCCTAGGAGCCTGCTTTCATGTCCTCACCCTGGGAGGATGTGGCCAGGGCTCCTTAATGCCCTGCAGGCGGCTGGCAGGAGAGCAGATCCACCCTCCTTTTGAGGAAACAGGCCACTGCCACCAGGAAGCAGCAGATGGGGTCACACAGGAAGAACCCCAGCGTGCTGTAGAGCGGGGCCAGCAGATCTGCACTCAGCTTCAGCCCCCCCGGGGAGCTGCAAGACAGAGTGAGACCCTGATAGGTTTGGCTATCAGGGTTTTGGCTAACCTCATCTTGAGTTGTAATCCTCATGTGTCAAGGGGGGAACCTGGTGGGAGGGGATTGGATCCGGGAGCAGTTTCTCCCATGCTGTTCTCCTGACAGTGAGTGAGTTCTCAGGAGAGCTGATGGTTTTAATGTGTGGCACTTCCTTGTTCTTCCACTCACTCTCTCCTGCCGCCTTATAAAGAAGGTGCCTGCTTCCCCTTTGCCTTCTGCTATGATTATAAGTTTCCTGAACTGTGAGTCAGCTAAACCTCTTTCCTTTATAAATTACCCAGTCTCTGGTATTTCTTTGTAGCAGAGTGAAAATGAACTAATGCAGACCACGCCTCTGAAGTTCCTTCTGCTGAGGCCACAGGATGCAGCCCCCTCCTTTGCCCCGTGGTCTTTCTTCTCCCCTCATTAGGCCCAGGTGATCTGCATGGCCAGCCCCAGCCCCATCCTGCTGCAGACCTGTCAGGCTGGTAGAGATGCTGGGCTCCTTTCCTGTCCCTGAGGCTGACTGATATGCTCTGTGGATCCTGGAGGAAATTGACCCCCTGCTCCCGTACTGGTAGCAACTTCTTCCAAGACTTCAACGTGAGCCAGTCTTTTTCATTGTCTCCACTTGCTAGGGATGGTACTAGAGGTGGGCCAGTGGAGGAATGGATGGATAATCCAAAGAGGATGTCCCTGTCTGTCCCGAACTGGACCCTTTCTCCAAGGAGAAGCCTTCCTGAGTGAGTATATACAGTCATTCCTTGGTATCCATGCAGGATTTGTTCTAGGGACTCCCTGTGGATTCCAGAATCCATGGATGCTCAAGTCTCTGATATAAAATGGCCTAGTATTCACGTATAACCTATGCACTTCCTCCCGTACACATTAGGCCATCTCTAGATTATTTAGAAAATGTAATACAATGCAAATGCTATGTAAATTTTTGCCTGTTTGTTTGGTTTTTGGGATGGAGTCTCACTCTGTCGCCCAGGCTGGAGTGCAGTGGCATGATCTCAGCTCACTGCAACATTCACTTCCCAGGCTCCTGAGTAGCTGGGATTACAGGCATGAGCCACCACACCCAGCTAATTTTTGTATTTTTAGTAGAGACAGGGTTTTACCATGTTGATCAGGCTGGTTTCGCACTCCTGACCTCAGGTAATCCACCCACTTTGGCCTCCCAAAGTGCTGGGATTACAGGCATCAGCCACTGTGACCAGCCTAAATAGTTGTTATACTGTATTGTTTAGGGAATGGTGACAGGAAAACAGTCTGTACGTGTTCTGTAGAGACATAGCCATCCACTCCCTTTTCTGAATATTTTCCATCCACTGTTGGCTGAATCCACACATGCAGAGCCCACAGATACCAGGGCCAACTGCGCTTAGAGAGTAGGCTGGGTGAGGTTACTAATGAGTACAGGGGAGCAGGTGGTAATCAGGAGGGCCCTGCACTGGGGCATCGGGATGCCCTGTGTCTCAGGACTTAAGCCTCTAGGTTTGGACAGCGCAGGCAGACTCAGACCAGATCATAGCCCTCCCCTTGAAAGTTCTTTTTTTTTTTTTTTGAGATGGAGTCTCACTTTGTCACCAGGCCGGAGTGCAGTGGTGCGATCTCAGCTCACTGAAACCTCTGCCTCTCAGGTTCAAGTAATTCTCCTGCTTCAGCCTCCCGAGGAGCTGGGATTACAGGCATGTGCCACCACACCCAGCTAATTTTTTGTATTTTTAATAGAGATGGGGTTTCACCACATTAGCCAGGACGGTCTCAATTTCCTGACCTCGTGATCTGCCCACCTCAGCCTCCCAAAGTGCTGGGATTACAGGCATGAGCCACCGCACCCAGCCATATTCTTTTATCTCAAGCTCCCTGGAATTCAGCATCCCCCTAGGCCTTGGGTGGAAGGACAGATGAGCCAGATTTCAGACAACCTGTCTAGAAGAGTGAGCCCCTACAGTGTGCCGGACACTTTCCCCACAGGATCCTCTAGCTAGACTAACCAAGGGGCACGGAGAGAAACATATAATTAAAATATCAGAAATACAGTAAGATATACCATTAAGAGTTCCTGCAGGCCGGGCGCGGTGGCTCAAGCCTGTAATCCCAGCACTTTGGGAGGCCGAGGCGGGTGGATCACGAGGTCAAGAGATCGAGACCATCCTGGTCAACATGGTGAAACCCCGTCTCTACTAATACAAAAAATTAGCTGGGCACGGTGGCGCGTGCCTGTAATCCCAGCTACTCAGGAGGCTGAGGCAGGAGAATTGCCTGAACCCAGGAGGCGGAGATTGCGGTGAGCCGAGATCGCGCCATTGCGCTCCAGCCTGGGTATCAAGAGTGAAACTCCGTCTCAAAAAAAAAAAAAAAAAAAAAGAGTTCCTGCAGATACTGAAAAGGCATTAGGTAACCGTATTAGCATTTTTATTCTGATACTCAAGAGCAGCAGTCACTTCCCTCCACCCCTGTGTGCATCCCAGGACCATCCTGGGTGGGGAGGCTCTGATGCTGGCCATGGGCCCAGGGGTGACAGTGATGAGGAACTGGGTGCACACATGAGTGGGGCAGCCAGGCCTGGCCGGTGAAGCAATGCACACGTGCACAGATGTGTTTATCCAGGGGCACACATTGCAGGCAGGCATGCTGACACCTCAGGCAGTGGAGGACACTGACTCTGGGCCTTGATGACCCCGGCAAGGCCCCATCGTGATGCGTGCCATGACCTCAGAATGTCACTGGTGCTGAGTACCCTCTCGCCCTCCAGCCTGCTTCTGTGTTCTAGAGCAGCTGCACACACAGTGCCATCTGTGAGCAGTTCTGTGTACATGAGAGCTTGCTACGTGAGAGGCATAACCCAGCCCAGCTAATGCATCAGAAGAAAGGGAATGTGACATTCTCTCTTCCCTTCATGCTGACTTGGGGACAGCGATTATCGGGTGGCTGGTGCTGGCCTCTGGGCAGCTGCCGAGGAGGGTCAACCCCGAGCACTTACTGGGTGCCCGTTCTATGCTGCCTGGGGCAGATGACTGTCTCTTTCGTCCTCATGGTGGCTCCATAGGGTGAGTGCTGTTCCCAAATGTACCCCCTCAACAGGTCTGATGTCTGGGGTCAGAGAGGTGGTAACTGGGTAACCCCAGGAATCCAGATGTGGCCCTGGGTTGTGCTCTCAGCCCTGCCCTGTGCCATGCTGGACTTAAGGCCTGAACCCTGTGGCCTCTCTAACCTAGATCCCAAATGTATCCAGAGTTCCAGATCCCAATGGGGCCGAGCCTGGCCCTGGCAGAGATACTGGGATGTATCCACTGTGGGTGGGGTGGAGGGGAGGGTCCTCAGAATACATCTGTGCCCTAAGCTGGGCCCTGACTGTTGCTGTGGGACCCACTGGACACACACAGTTCCTTGTCTGGGAGTGGCATGGGGAGCCTTTTGCCTGTGGGCAGTGTGGAAAAGGAAGGAGCCCTGGAGGGCTGCCTGGATGGAGACCATCTCCCCTCCTGTTCAGAGGGGTACCAGCGCTGAGGTTCTCTCCAAGTATTTCTTTCTCTGTCTGGCTCCCTCGCCTCCCTTTTGCCCCGAGTGGTCGCAGGAGAAATCGTTCATCTAGGTGTTCTCCAAGGACCCAGAGTTCTCCTGTTTTTTCTCAGTGACCTGGGAAAATGAAGCCCCCACACACACCCTGTATATGGATAGCTCAGAATTGTGGAGTTCACCACCCCTCCCCCAGAGTCATGGTTTCCACGAGCACAGAGGCTGCTTTGGAGACAACAGACCATTTTCTTTCCCTAAACCAAACACCCTCCTGCTCAACTGGCATTATTCCCAAAGCGGCGTCACTGGTCAGACTGAAGGGCCATGGTAGCCCAATGATGAGTGCAGTAGAATGGAGAAGTCAGGAGACAACTTGTTCTCCACAGGAAACAGGGCATCTTGGTGGCTTCTGAGTGATCCCAGGAGGCTGATCATACAGAGACCTCTGGTCCCTGACGCCAGTCTGCCTCCACATCCCTGGAATCATAGGCCCTTCACCCTCAGTGGGTGGACACCTTTCAACCTGTCAGGGCAGATATGTTCCCATTTCATGACATTTGGGGACAACGGGATTCTCTGTCCAGGTTCCACTCTTCTCTAGTCCTTGGGAAGGAGCCCACCCCTGCTTGGGGCTTGAGACTCCAGAGGCCTGGGCAGGTGTGGGCCACTGGGTCTGGCCCCTTTTCACCTGGGGGCAGTGATGGAATGGGGGTCACGTGGCTGGCCAGCGTCTGGGAGCCTGGCAGGAGTGATTCAAGTGTTCTCCGAAGCTCTCGGGTACAGTATAACGTTGGGATGATTTTGTCTCACAGGATGGACATGGGAGGGGACATGGATACCCTGCTGGCATAGGTGTGAGGAGATGTCATTATCAAGTATGAGCAGGCACAGTGGGTCTGCTCCCTGGAGGGAGGCTTCTCCCAATGTGCCCTGGTCAAAGGGTCCTGGGCTCCCTAGGATCACGGGGCAGGGATGAGTTGCCAACACCCCCAGGCCCTTGCACCTTTTACCTTGGACTCCTCACCCCGGCTCCCTCTGGGTTCCAGGGACATGGAACTGGGCTGCCAGCGGACACAGGGCCTGAGCATGTTAGCATCTGCAAGGTCGCTGATTGCCTTGGGATTCTGCCGTGAGTCCTCTGTGCTCCCCTCACCCCCTAAAGTGCAAATCTCAGCTCAGGGATGGGTTTTGCTTTTAGAAAGGCCTTTCTGAGGCAGGATGTGTCTCCCTGGCTTGGGTCTACCCCTTTTCCAGGGTAGAACTCCTTCCTGGCTCCCCTGCAGGTCCAGCCTGTGATTGTTGTTAGGCCAGAGGTACGTGGCTCATCTAGGGAGCGGGTGGGAATGGAGGGAGGCCTAGGTCAGGTCCCTGGGCTCTCCGCAGTTCTGTCTCCAAATTAGCACAAGAGGAGGCGGGCAGCCTGAGGGCCTGGCTCTGTCCACTTGGAGACTACCCCAGTGAGATCCCAGGGTTGTGGCCATAGGATGAGGGGCGGCTGGTGCAGCCGGGGCGGTTGTCCAGCAGACCTCTCAGGGCCCACCTGCCCTTCTTCTCCCCCATTCCCCTATTCTTGCATTCTGGCCGGGGGGCAGCAGAGCTTGTGGTTAAAGGCCCTGGGCCTGGGGCTGAGCAGGGATCTGAGGCTATGTAAGAGGAGCCCAGCCTCAGGGATCATAGGATGGAGAGGCAGAGGACCCCGGGGGAGGTGGGATGGGAGTAAGCCCATTGGCTGTGTCACTTTGGAAATGCACCCCAACGGAGGTGATGGTCTGGAGAGGACAACAGATGGGGTGGGGCCGAAAACTCACCTGGGACTCCTGAGCAGCGGGGAGTCAGTCCGTCCCAGGGTTCTCTGTGGCTTTCCAGAGACTGCTTTCAGTTGACTTGGATGGCACACTGGGCAGAGGGTGATGGGGGAGGTGATGGGGGAGGTGATAGGGGAGGCTGACTTGGGGCAGGCAGGACAGTGGGGGAGGGCTGCCAGGCGCCCTGAGTTCCAGCTGCTGCAGTGCAGAAGAATGAGACCTGACAGCCAATGACTCTGAGAGCCAGGTGAGGCTAGAGGTGGGACAGGGAAGCCATCCTGGGGCCCTCAGTCACTCATGCTGCTCCTGGCATCTCCCCAGAAGCCGTCAGCAGCCCGGTGAGAGCAGGCATGAGAACAGATCCCGGGAGTCTCGCTCAGGGGTTCTGACAGGACCGGGGTCAAAGTAGGGCCAGGATGGCTAGAGAGACAAGCAGGATGTGTGGCTCAGGAGCAGGGAGAGGAAGGTGGACGCCAGGAGGTCAGACCCTGCGAGGGCCTTGGGAGTGTCGGGCGGGAGGAGCCCCATGTGTATCCTGGGTGCGCCGGGCAGGTATCAGGCCAGGCACCCGAGACCCCAGCAGGGCGGTGTGGTCACTCCCTGAGGAACTCCTCTCCGGGCCCGCCACCCACCCTGACGGCACCCGTCCCGTCTCAGAGCTGATGTTTCTCAGCTCCAGCTGAAAGCACCACCTCCAGTGCAGGAGCCCCATGGTGCAGCCTAACTGCCCCACACCAAGGCCCCCAGTGGCCCCGGCCAGCCTGGCCCTGAACTCCCTCTTCTTCCAGGTCCTGGCCCCTTCCTGGGAGTCAGCCCCACAGGAAGGCCCTTGTCCTCCCTTCCCGTGGCTTCTCCCAGGCTGAGACCCGGGGTGGATGGGGACAGAGCCAGTGGACTCCTGGACCGGGATGGCTCCAGGCCCTGTGCAGGTTGTCAGCTCTGCCTGGGGTGCCTTCCAGTGATGGAGCTGCCCCCGTCAGTACCCTGGGGGTGAAGGTAAGAGCCTGTCCCTGATGCATGGGGAGCTGATCCAGGGACGGGGGACTCAGCGGGGTGGTCGATGAGGCAGGGGAGGCAGTGGGACTGGGTGATGGTGGGTGGGAGCACATGCTGTCACTGGGAGGGGCTGCTCTCCCTGCTGGACCCGACCGCAAGTCTCTGTTTCTCTGGCAGTTTACGGAAATTTCAAGGTGAGAACCATAGTCATGGCTTGGGAGTGGCTGCCCACTTGTGCCAGGGCCCCACCCAGAGGCTGGGACCTGACCTAAGACTGATGTGTCTGCGACCTGAGGCGGCACATCCTGGGATCACAGGGCCAGCCCACTGGCGCTCATTTGCTCAGAGGGTCTCAGCCCCCGGGGTCTGTCCTCCCCTGGCTCCTTCCACCTGGGTCCCATGAGGGCTCCAGAGCCCAGGACCCAGCATCCACAGGCCACGGGCCACTCGGGGAAGCAAGGCAGCTCCACTGACTCCAACACTCCTCATGTGACACAAATGTGGCAGGAGATGAGACACATGGAGAAGCGGCTGAAGATGCTGGGAGAGTGGCAGAAACCTAGGAAGAGCAAGAAGGTGATGTGGGGAGGGAGAGGCCTCTGGAACCACTGTCCGCAGAGTCAGGGGACAGGCACCCATGGCTGTGGCCTGGCACCGTCGGCCTCTCAGAGAGTGGGCAGCACACTGTTGTCACTCAGAGGACAGCAGGCCTGGTCGCCAGCTTTGCTGCCCATTTGTGCAAGCGTCCCTTTGCTGGGAGGGAATCTGATGCTAGGGCTGGGGCCACCCCTAGATCAGGTCTAGGGAAGTCTCCTGGTGAAGGAACAGGTCCAGATCAGAGTACAGGACTCTGAGCGCCCATCCACTCCTTGTCTTAGGAGGAGAGACCTTGTCCCAGCTTGACCTCACCTCTACCGAGGAATCATGGCGCCCAAACCAGAGACTTCCAGAATCCTTGGGCTGTGGTCCTTGCTGGGGTCACCTTCTGGAAGGAAGGGAAAAAGGAAGGTTTCCTTCTGCAGAAAGCTGCTTTTTGGCTTATTTCTGAAGCCAGGAGGGTCAGCAGAGCCGAGCTCATCTGTGGTGCCCATGTCACTTTGTACCCTCTGGCAGTTGCCTATGTCACCAGATCAGTTGTCTGCCAGAGTGTACAAAGGCATTCTCCCGAAGGTTCGGGGCTGGGTGTGGTCAGTCCTGCTAAACATTGAGGAAGCCAAGCCTGAGAACCCTGGGAAATACGAGGTGTGCTCAGCCAGAGCACAGCAAACAGGCTGTGTCAGGAGCCCAGGTCTCCAGCCGGAGGAACATCAAGCCCAGCTTATGAGGGTGGGTGGGTTGGTCAGATGCACATCCTGGGCACAGACAGTGACATAGGCACCACAGAGAAGCTCGGGTCTGGTGACTCTCCCTGGCTTCAGAAACAAGCTGAAAAGCAGCTTCCTACAGAGGGAAACATTCCTTTTTTCCTTCCTTCCAGAAGTGTTGACTGTGGCATGACTGCCGTTGGGGCGAGAGCCTTTCATCTGTTCTGAGGCCGCTTCCTCTCCTGGCCTCACCCTACCAGCCGTGAAGGAAAAGGCTTTCTCGACCATATCCACCAGATCGACGTGGATGTGAGCCGGACGCTGAGGGGTCACACAATGTTTAGGAAATGATATGGCATCAGGTAAGTCTGTGGGGGCCACGGGGGTCCCAGCAGAGATGTGGTAAACCAGAGGGATGGGGACTTCCCCAGAAAAAAAGCCAGGTTCACCCAGGAGGGATGACAGAGCTGCCAGGGCTCTCTAGGCTCAGGAAGCAGCTGGCACCATGCACCAAGCACCTCCCAGATTCCAAGCCCCGGGCCGGGCTGGAACATGTGGGCCAGAACCCAGCGGGATCCTGAGGAGACAGAAGGCAGCAAACAAAACCATGCACAATGGTGGAAAGTGCTCCGCCTGACCCACAGGGACCCATGGTAGGGACCCACGGGAGGGCAGCAGGATGGAGGGCTCACGAACCTCTCCTGGCAAAACTGACAGTACCAAATGCTGGGGGGAGTTCGGGGCCCCAGAAACCCTCATCCACAGCTGGTGGAAACATGACAGGACACAGCCACTTTGGAAGCCACTGGTTAGTCACCCGCAAAGCTCCTTCATGGGAATCACACGTCCCCAAAGTGTCACAGACACTGAACCAACTGATTTGGAAACTGACATCCGCATGAAACCTGATGCCACATTCACGGCTTGTTTCATTGTCACTCACACAGGGAGGCTACAGCGACAACCTTCAACCCGGGAATGGGGAGAGGATGGGTGGTCCTTCCTTCAAAGGGAGGGAGACTCAGCGAAAAAAGTGAACCAGCCAGGTGATGCCCGGATGAACGTCGGTGGATCTTGGTTGTGTTTTGCTAAGGAAAAAAAAAAAACAGACCCAACAATCTACCAATATAGGATTCAATTCATAGGCCGTTCTGGAAAAGGCCAAACCGCAGAGACAGAGAACAGGTTGGGACGGCCAGGGGCTGATGGATTGGGAAGAGACTGGCTGCGCAGGGGACACGCTGGAGACTTGGAGAACGAAGGAGTCGTTCCAGGAGCGGGGAGCAGTGGCTGGGAGACTCCGCACACTGGTTTAGAACCATGGAGGAACTGTACACCCCAAAGACTGAACTGGCGGGTGTGCAGACTGAAAAAACAAAAATCAGAGTGTGATCAGTCAACTCATGGTATGAAATCCACAGCAGATGTGGATTTTATTGAAACATTTCTTAAACAATCAAGGCCCTGAAGAGCTCATGGCTCATCTGGTGAATCATCTGAGTCTGAAATTAGATTTGTTGTGAAGGTTTGTGGACAAAGTGAAAGTAAAAGCACCTACACAAAAGAAACGAAAGCCCCTTTCCTCTCTTTCCCTAACCCTGGGACATTCGGCATATAGCCTCATGATTATTCTCAGGGAGCGACGTTTCTGGAACATATTCCCATATTCACAGGCTTAGAACCACGGAGGCGTTGGTGTCTGGTAGGGGCATCGTTGCTTCTTTCAAAGTCAGTATTTGTGACTCACCAGGATATAGTAGGTAGGACTCCAGCTCACCGCTGGCATAAATTTCCAAGCAAGGAGGGTGGTCTCAAGGGGTCAAACTGAGACGAAGGAGTCAGGGCCCCAACGACTAGTGTCACCTGGGTCTGACCACCACTTCTCATAACAAGAAATGACACCCTCCTCCTGAGGCTGCCCCAAAGCCCAGGAGCTTGGCGGTGTCGCATGCAGGACGGTGCTCTCAGGAGACCTTTTGGAGAAGTTGCTGCAGTGCCTGAGGGACAGGGCCTTCGTCAGGAAATGAATTTGCATTCTGAGGAAGCCTCTTTTTCAGAGGAAGCCTCCCCAGTTACCTCTGCCCTTTCTGATGACATGAGTTCTCCCAGGTGACCTCAGAGTTCCAGGTGATGTCCTTCCATGGTGACTCTGGCTCTCGCAGGAGGTGGGCTACTGCAGGGACCAGAGCCACATTGCCACCTCGTTCCTCCTTTATCTCCCCGAGGAGGACGCATTCTGGGCACTGGCCCAGCTATTGGTTGGTGAGAGGCACTCCCTGCAGGGTAGGTGGACAGCTGCCCCCCAGGCCTCATGCAGCCAGACCCGGGGACGGCCACCCTGGCCAGATGATCTCAACTTCCAGCAAAGGCACCTTCCTTGTGTTGCTAGCTTGTTGGGAGCCTTTAGGACGTCTCTGCTGAGGGTCCCACAGGAGCCTGGGGCTAAACGGGGACCCCCCCAGACCCCAAGTCAGATGCCTTTCATCCCCATCAGCAGAGGGCATCTCATCCTCTCCGTGGCTGCTCTCTGTGTCTTGGAGCCACGCCCTCCAGCTTTGATTCTGTGCAGCTGACTCTTCCCTCCCTGAGAGTCCTCCTGTCCTCCAGCTGGCCGGGCTCCAGCTGCTCTTGGTGCCCACGGGTGGGCCAATGAAGGCCAGACGGCAGCATCTCCCCATGCCGTACTTCCAGGAGACAACCATGAAGCTCAGCACCCAGCTTGTTCTTTCCACTCTCTGTCATGGCCTCAAAGTCAGGCTTGCCCTCCCAGCACCCTGGCCCAGGAGGCCTCCAGGAGCACCTCCAACCAGGCTCCAAGGGACGTTCCCACCCCTCCTCCTGAGGGCCAAGGGCACATGGTGGGGTCACCAGATGGGAGGGGAGGCCTCGGGGTTCCACTGCACAGAGCCACAATGTGGACGTGGACATTCCAGCTTTGCAGGGCACACAGCACTGCTTCTGACCAGGACAACCCATTCACAGCTAGGGACTCGCAGCATTGCACTCCCACCTCAGGGCCTTAGCTCTGCCACCTCTACTTGGAATAGTCTCAGTTCCCTCCAGGCTTCTGGAAGCATCTGGGCCAGAACTCATGGCTGGATACGCACCCGTGGCCCCACAAACCCAAACAAGCTTCTCATCCTCATTTTATTTTTTGTTAAACTTAGGAAAATTTATTAAGATATGACTTACATCCCTGGTAAGTGCACAGCTTGAAAGACATTCACAGGGAACACACCAGGCCCTAGAGATCAGAAAGACAGCCATGCCCAGCCCCTCCCAGCGCCCCAGCCCCACAGCCAGTGCTCTGACTTCTGATGACACAGTTAGCCTGCCTTGTGTACTTTACACTCATGGAACAATAACTAACTTCACGTTTTAAAATAAATCTTTACTTTTTTTTTTTTTTTTTTTGAGACGGAGTTTCGCTCTTGATACCCAGGCTGGAGTGCAATGGCGCGATCTCGGCTCACCGCAACCTCCGCCTCCTGGGTTCAGGCAATTCTCCTGCCTCAGCCTCCTGAGTAGCTGGGATTACAGGCACGCGCCACAGTGCCCAGCTAATTTTTTGTATTAGTAGAGACGGGGTTTCACCATGTTGACCAGGATGGTCTCGATCTCTTGACCTCGTGATCCACCCGCCTCGGCCTCCCAAAGTGCTGGGATTACAGGCTTGAGCCACCGCGCCCGGCCAAATCTTTACTTTTGAAATGATTTTAGATATACAGAAAAATTGAAAGGCATTATAGTGTACTCCTACACCTTCCATCCAGCTGCCCCTAATAATGACATTTTGCATTGCCATGGTACATTTGTCCAAACTAAGAAATTTAGGCCGACTGTATTGGCTCACACCTGTAATCCCAGCAATTCGAGAGGTGGAGACAGGAGGTTCAGGTTCACCCGAGGCCAGGAGTTTGATATTACCCTGGGTAATATCAATATTACAGGGTAGAGCCTGTCTCTAGAGGAAAGTAAAAAAAATTAGCCAGGCGTGATGGCATGTGCCCATAGTCCCATCTACTCAGGAGGCCAAGGCGGGAGGATCGCACACGACTGTACTCCCAGCTACTCGAGAGGTTGAGGCAGGAGAACGCTTGAACTCGGGGGTGGGAGGTTTCAGTGAGCCGAGATCTCGCCACTGCACTCAGCCTAGGCGACAGAGAGAGACTCTGTCCCGGAACAAAAAAAAGTTATGATGTAAAGTGCTAGTTTTGATGTTAAGATGCCTGCAACTCTGAGTTTAACAACAATACATGCACACGTAGCTACAGGTGGGGAGAGAGCAACAAGCAGAAATGGCAAAGTGCTGGGTTGTCTGATTTAAGCGAAGGCGTTCACTGCACTGTTTTCAACAGTTAAAATTATAATACAAAGATAAAAGTTCCAAATTCCACAAATCTCTAGGGCAGGGGCAAAAAAAAAAAAGTTAGTGGGGGAAAAAAACCCGCCTCTCTTCTGCGTAGTCGCCATGGGCACGAGCGACACGCAGAAGCCTACGACCACCTGAGGGTCCCACGCACGCAGCTCCAGCGGTCCCGCCAGACTCCATCTGCGCATGCTCAGGCCCCGCCGCGCCGCCCCGCCTCTCGGGCGTACGTGTGTGCGCAGGGCGCAGGCGCGCGGGTCCCGGCAGCCCGTGAGACGCCAGCGGCAGTACGCGGGCGGCCGTCTGAGGTGCGGGAGCTGCCAGAGGATGGAGCCGCCGAAGGTGGAAAAGTTCGCGACCGCCAACAGGGGAAACGGGCTGCGCGCCGTGACCGCGCTGCGCCCCGGGGAGCTGCTGTTCCGCTCGGATCCCTTGGCGTACACGGTGTCCAAGGGGAGTCGAGGCGTCGTCTGCGACCGCTGCCTCCTCGGGTACGTGCGAGCGCCTCGCCCACCCGAGTCTCGAGCCGTGTGGGTGCTGAGGCGCCGGCCGGGCGGCAGCCGCGGGACTCCCGCTGGACGGCGCTGCGCCGGGAGCCTGGCGGTGCGTGTGCCCGGGGGCGGGTCGCGGCTGACAGGCTCCACCTGGACGCCCCCCCCGGGTTGCCGCCGCGGGGTTGCGGAGGGGGCGCAGGCTCAGCCCCTGCCCCCCAGCCTGGGCTGCGGGGAAATGGGAAAGCCGCCGGGCAGACCTAAGGGGGAAGGGTTGTGCCGGGAGTAATTTTGCAGGGAACAAAAAGTCTGTGTCCTGTGCGACGAGCTTCAGTGGTGCGGCTGTGGAAATCCCAGGTGGCGGGCGTGGGAGTGGGTGGGAGCCGGGGCGTGTAAACCAGGCCCCCTGCAGAGGCCCCCGGTAAAGCATGAGGCTTGCAGGAGGCGGCAGAATCTCGGTGTTGACAGCGCACCTGTGTGGCCTTGGGGATGCGAAGATGAACGGACATCCGTAAGGAGAGCATCAAGTGGGAGAGATAATTACAGCGTACCAGAAGGGCTGATGGAGAGGAGCATCAGTTCCTGGGGTTCCCCGCGTGCTTTGCCATTTAATGGCTGTGCAGGCATGTCTCACTCTTAACCACCTATGTACATGCGAGGGTTCGCGTGAAAGTGTTTTGGGAGCTGGATGCACTTGCCAATGTGAAGTGCTATGTGAAAGCACTTTGTGGAAATGTGTAACATACATTCATAGTCATAGGAATTGCATTCAGTCAACAAATGTTACTGAGCTTCTGTGTGCAAGGAAGAAGAGTTATGTTTTGAGATGAGTGAGATGGTTTTGCGCATGGCCGCTTTTCAGACCTGTCGGTCTGAGATTTAGATGGGTGGAGGTAGGATGGTAAGTGCAAAACTCGGATCTGTAATTTGACCATTGTTCTTGCTTTGTTCTCATTTGATTCATAGTTGAGGAATATGACTTTGCATTTTAAAGTTACCGAACAGTAATTTTGTCTGTTGCTGTCTGAAGTAGTGATAACAGCGAAAACATCTGTTCAGGAGAGAGCAGCACCTTGAAGTTTTTGTAAACTGTGTGGTTGAAAACAGTTAATTTCTTTCAAGATAGTACTTGGAACAGGAAACTTTTGGAATGAATAAATGGCAACAAATTGGTAATTGAATCACAAGAGCTGAATTTGAGTCATATGACACATGAAATTGTACATTTTTTGAAATAAACTACACAAACCCTTTGTGGATGGGATGCTTGTTGATTTACCATACTATTTCATTACTCTCGTTCATTTTTCTTGTTTGCAGTAACTGTGGTGATTTAAGCAAAAAAGGAATTTCATCAAAGAGTATTGGGGGTTCTCAGTGTTGCTTTAAAGTCTGCAGAGACTTGACTGGAAATGGGCAGGAACCAAATCAGAATTGCACTGCAAAAGTAGTTGGGGCTGGGGCTGGGGCTGGGGAGTGTATCACTTGTGTTGCCTGTTAATGCTGGATTCTGCAGTATGTACCACCAGCACTACAGACACTGGACCCTGCTGCTGCTGCTGCTGCTCCTTGCGAGACTGGCTGTTGCTGGAGAGCTATTCTCTCAAACATTCTTTTTTGTGATATTAGCTTTTATTCGAAGTTCTCAGTGAGTGTTTTAGATTGGCTAAACTTAGGTCACTGCCTGTACCCTAGCTGCAAGAGAGGTTGCGAAGTATTTAGCCTTTTTAAGATAGAAGGCAGACTTGCTCTACTTCCCACCAATAGTTATCCAATGGGGAAATCAGCAAACATAAACATAGAAAAAGGGGTATAAGTGAATGCTAAGCATCTAGACAAAACAAGCTAAACAGATTCTTCATAATGACTAACAAACACTTGTTCATATTTTACACACATACACGATTTTCGCACTTATTTGGGATTGCCAGGATACACAGTTCACTTGTATTGTGGTAGTAGGTACTCTGTTTGAACACTCCCATTTAGTGGTTATAGTGGTCTGAAGAGCCTGGTTGGGAGTCACTGCACCCTGAAAATAGTGTTAGGGAAATGTTGATACATTGTTTGATGCAGTTTTCTGCCATGGTTGAATGCCTGTCCTTGAGGGATAAGTTTCTGTCTTATCTTGTTGTAAGTAAAATTTGTTCCTCTGTATTCACTGTCAGTTGTGAAGTCTTTGAGAATACATAGTGCATCTTTCAATTTTTGTAGCCCCAGTTTGTAACATATAGTAAGCCCTTAGTTTGTAGTATGAATGTCTGGCAGAATTTTCCTCCTGACTGTCGATGTCCTGCTGCTGCCTTCCATCTGAATTAAGTATGGAATGAAAATGTTAGTTTGTAGCAATTAACAGTTACATGGGGAAGGAAAAATCAAATAGAATAAAACATTGATTATAGCTACAGTCATGCACTGCATAACGACGTTTTGGTCAAAAAAAGACCACATACATGACAGTGGCCCTGTATGATTGTATCATTTTTTAACGATACCTTTCCTATGTTTAGATACACAAATACTTAACCAGTGTCTTACAGTTACCTTCAGTATTCAGTACAGTGGCATGCTGTGCAGGTTTACAGCCTAGGAGCAGTAGGCAATATAGGCAATACCTGAGAACCTAGGTGTGTAGTAGGCTATACTACCTAGGTTTTTGCGAGTATACTCCATGATATTCCCACAACAATGGAATCACCTAGTGACGTCCTTAAGGGGTGTGTGACACTACTTCATTAGTCTCCAAAAATAATGGTTACAAAGTTTTACACGATTTCCTTTGGTCTAGGGCTGTTTTGATTAGTAGCTTTAGTTCTGTATACTTGTTTTTGTTAATGGGTAAAGGTGAACCTGCTTCATGGCTTATCTTTCATTTTTCTTCTCATTAAGGAATGGCTTCTGGTTTTTCATGTTGTGCCTGGAAAAGAAAATGAAGTATGTAAGCTGGAGAAAAATGGCAATGACAATGAAATTGTAACCTAAACTCACTTTTTTTTTGTTTAAGATGGAGTTTTGCTCTTGTCGCCCAGGCTGGAGTGCAGTGGTTTGATATCGGCTCACCGCAACCTCCCCTTCTTGGGTTCATGCGATTCTCCTGCCTTAGCCTCCCAAGTAGCTGGGATTACAGGCATGCGCCAACACACCTGGCTAATTTTTGTATTTTTAGTAGAGACGAGGTTTCACCATGTTAGTCAAGCTGGTCTCAAACTCCTGACCTCAGGTGATCTACCCATCGCAGCCTCCCAAAGTGCTGTGATTACAGGTGTGAGCTGCTGCTCCCGGCCTGAAATCACTTACATTGTCTTTCTACTGTTGCATGCATTTTCAATTTGATAGAGATAGAAAAGGTTGATTGACGAATGGGTCTAGGTTACATGTATTTCCTGTTTGCTTTGGTCAATGTAGCACATAAAATTCCATTGTTATGATTTTATTTGTAGACCTCACTCCCTAGTGTAGTGATCTAAATCTAATCTTCTTTGTATCCCCAGGGCCTAGCACATGGGAGATGTTAATAATTCAAGGGAAAATAGTTTGGGGAACTTGAAGTCACTGTATGTTTGTCTTTGGTTTTCTCAAGTTCCAAATTGCCTGCAACTTCCATATCAAGAGCTACTTTTGGGAAACTCTAGTGGTAGTTTCTTCTATAGGGTAAAGAGAGTATCTCATCCAGGATTAAGGCTGAGAATTAGGCTTAGTGCCTCCCAGAGGGAAGGAGGATGACTTGGAAGTAGAAGTTTCATCCCTTTCAGTCCTGGTGGATTGTGGGAAGTGGGGGACAGAGGTAGAGAAAACAGATTGTGAGAAATTGTTATCTGCTCTTATCTGTTCTGATCTTTTTTGGCTGGCTAAAGTTCTGGGGTTAAGGTGGGGATGTTTAATAGGATGAGGGGACAGTCAACAGTTGAAGGCCTTTCGCTCTGCTCCTTATTTGGAATCTTGAGAGGAGATGTTATGCAGGTTGGTGATAGGCCAACATGAATGTGTAGTACAGCAGTGGTAGAAGGAAGTGGCTAGATAGATGAGCTTGTGGTAGTAGGAGATTCTGAAATGCTCTCATACCACCACGAAGGAGATGGAGGAATTACTGGCGTGGTGGAACAGCTGGCATCATAACAAAGGACTGTGTGACTCTAGATTCAAGGTCAGGATCACAGACTCCAGGGATGAGAGTCAGCATTACATCTCAAAAGATGAGATGGCACCAGTTCAGCCATAGGACCTGATTACCTCCTTGAAGCAGAGACCAGTGAGGTTCCAGAGAGACAATACGGATCCAAGGTCTTTTTGACACTTACTTCTAGGATGTCCTATAAGACCTTGGAGGAAAATCTACCTGAAAGCAGTCATTTAAAGCAGTCTGGGTAAGGAGTAAAGTCTGAGTATGGACTAGAAGAGGTTAAGATATTGTTTGACAAGTTTTACATTTCCTGGATATTTATTAGGGTAGATATTCATGAGGAATACTAGATTAATTATAGAAAAAAATGGCACATGTTCAGGTGACAGATCAGATTAGTTATAGAAAATAAAGCAGGCTGTAGTCCCTACACTTTGGAAGGTCCAGACAGGTGGATTGCTTGAGCCCAGGAGTTCAAGATGAGCCTGTGCAATATGGCAAAAACCCGTCTCTACTAAAAATACAAATAACTACCCAGGTGCATGCCTGTAGTCCCAGCTACTCAGAATGCTGAGGTGGGAAGATCAGTTGAGCCAAGGAGTTGGAGGTTGCAGTGAGTGGTGATCACGGCACTGCATACCAGCCTGGGCAACAAAGTGAGACCCTGTCTCAAAAAAAAAAAAAAAAGCAGCTGCATATGAGTTGCAGTGTGAGTAAATGTGACCAGGTAACTAAGGGTAATAACTCACTGCATTAGGTGAGAGAGATGATGGAATCTATCTTGGCTAAGGACTGAACCTGGGGTGGAGATAGGAGGGAATATCTTCATGTACGAGGGTGAGAAGAGGTGCCAGATGGGCACAGTGGCTCAAGTCTGTTATCCCAACACTTTGGGAGGCCAAGGCAGGCAGATAACCTGATGTCGGGAGTTCAAGACCAGCCTGATCAACATGGAGAAACCCCATCTCTATTAAAAATAGAAAATTAGCTGGGTGTGGTGGTGCATGCCTGTAATCCCAGCTACTCGGGAGGCTGAGGCAGGAGAATCCCTTGAACCTGGGAGGTGAAGGTTGCAGTGAGCTGAGGTTGTGCCATTGCACTCTAGCCTAGGCAACAAGAGCAAAATTCTGTATCAAAACAAAAACAAAACAAGAAGAGGTGCCAGAGAAGGCAACGGCAGTGGTGACTGAAAAGTTTAAGGACAGCTAGAAAGTGGTTGCTAAGTGACTCAGCCTTAGGAGGGATTGGAAATAGTCTTCTAGGAGAGAAGCATAAATTGCCTTGTGAGAGACTAGCGAACAATACAGTCAGGATGGCTAAAGATGACCCCAAGAAACCAAAGGGCAAGATGTCAGCTTATACCTTGTTTGTGCAGACATGCAGAGAAGAACATAAGAAGAAAAACCCAGAGGTCCCTGTCAATTTTGCAGAATTTTCCAAGAAGTGCTCTGAGCGGTGGAAGACAATGTCCGGGAAAGAGAAATCTAAATTTGATGAAATGGTGAAGGCGGATAAAGTGCGCTGTGATTGGGAAATGAAGGATTATGGACCAGCTAAGGGAGGCAAGAAGAAGAAGGATCCTAATGCCCCTAAAAGGCCACTGTCTGACTTCTTCCTCTTCTGCTCACCCCAGGATCAAATCCACAAACCCTGGCATCTCTATTGGAGATGTGGTAAAAAAGCTGGGTGAGATGTGGAATAACCTAAATGACAGCGAAAAGCAGCCTTACATCACTAAGGCGGCAAAGCTGAAGGAGAAGTATGAGAAGGATGTTGCTGACTATAAGTCGAAAGGAAAGTTTGATTGTGCATAGTGTCCCACTAAAGTTGCCCGAAAAAAAGTGGAAGAGAAAGATGAGGAGGAGGAGGAAGATGAAGGAGGAGGAGGAGGATGGAGGAGGAGGAGGAGGAAGATGGAGGAGGAGGAGGAAGATGGAGGAGGAGGAGGAAGATGGAGGAGGAGGAGGAAGATGGAGGAGGAGGAGGAAGATGGAGGAGGAGGAGGAAGATGGAGGAGGAAGGAGGAGGGAGGAGGAGGAGGGAGGGAGGGGGAGGAGGAGGAGGAGGAAAAACTTTATTTGTAAAGAAAAAAAAAATTGCCTTGTGAAATGTAGGATTGTTGAAAAGTGCTGAGAGTCTGCTTAAAACTTGTGTTCATTTATTTAAAGTGGGAACAGTTAGTTGGGTAGTGTTTCCTTCCTCTCCCAGTTGCCAGCTGCTTGGCCATGAGAACTGGATTTACCCAGGATTGCTAGGTTAGTATGATGGATGGAGAGAAGGGACAGGAAGTTGAAGTTGTAGGCAAGGGAGGGTGTGATCATGGATCATGGTTTCTCAGGTAGGGAATGAGGTCATAAGGAAGGTGATGGTCAGTGAAATGTGGTCAAATCAATGGATTAGAGGTGCTCATGTGATCAGAGAAATGGTGAATGGTCAGATAATGGGTTGACTTGATATGTACATGCTGAGAAGTAGTGTGTGTTTTGATACAACAAGGGACAGGGTATGGCAGAAAGTGGCCAGGGTAGGGAGTAAGAAAAGATGTTTGGTCAGGAAACCCAAAGGCTGAGGTGTTAGATGAATTGTCTAAATACATGAAGTTACTAAGAATGTTATACATTGGAATGAATAGTTTCAGCAAAGGCAGAATTCTCACATTGGCTGCAATAACCCAAGGTTTCAGGGTCAGTAGAGTGGAAGAGGCTAGTGGAGACGGGGAAGCACTTACCCCTGTTAGAATAATGTAAAAAGACATGACTGGGTTTATGGCTGATTTGTGAAATATGGTTAGCACCAGGTGCAAGTGAATTGCTGCAGTGTTACAGACTCTTGCTCCGAGGCCCTGAAGGTCACATGACTAGCAAAAGCATTTCAAAGAGTAGAACCTTGAACGCCGGCTTGAAATAGGACTTGCAGCTTCCTGGCTTGGAATAAAATAAGGTGGAACAGTTGATAATAATGTGGTTTGGGAAAGGACATTATGGATGTGACTCCATTTTTCTTTTTAAGTGGGAGTCATAATTCCTGTTCCTTTTGCTGCTTCCTTTTCTTCTGCAAGGAGGTTTGGGAGAGGGCTTATGGCTGAGCCCTGGTGAAAACATTTGATTCATGTGAATGCCACAGCAGAGGATGTTCTTAATCAGACGGATGAGCTGCTTTGTGGATAGCAGTAAGTTGTTCTTCAGACAGCCTGGTGCTTGCTCGAAGGGCCCAAGAACAGAGCAACCATGGGGACAGGGGTAGAGGCTGGTGCCTGAAACTTAACAATACAAACTTCCCCTCATAGCCATGTGGCTTCTCTGGTACACAGTGTCCAGTATGCTGCCAGTAGTAACTGGTCCTGAGTTCCCCACATGGCAACATATCTTCAGGACCAGCCAGCCACCTCTTGTCAGGTTTTTATTGTAGAACTTTTTGTTACGGAGGGGTCGGTTGGAATATCAATTTTTTTCCTGCACTTGGTTTTGTCTTCCCTGCGTGTAATACCATCCCTAAGATCCACTGAGAATCTTCGATAGAGCTGTAATATTTCCCACAAGGTTGCCTCTGACCTTCACAGAAAGAGAATTGGAGCAATAGGTTTTGACTGTTTATGTTTGCTGATTTCCTCATTGGATGACCATTGGTGGGACGTAGAGTGAGCTTGCCTTCTATCAAAAAAGCCAAAAAGGCTAAATACCTTCTCAACCTCCCTTGCAGCAAGGGTGCAGGCAGTGACCTAAGTTCAGTCAATCCAAGACACTCACTGAGGACTTTGAAAAAAAAGCCAATATCACAAAAAAGAAAGGTTGAGAATAACTCTCCAGCAACAGCCAAGGAGTAGCAGCAGCAGCAGCAGCAGCAGAGTCCAGTGGCTGTGGTGCTGGTGGTACATACTGCAGAATCCAGCATCATCAGGCAAGAGAAGTGATACACTCCCCAGACCTAGCCCCTGCTCTTAACATACACTGGCCTTTAAGTCAGCTGATATTATAGACTAGTGGTTCTCAGACCTTTTAGTCTCAGAACCCCTTTATGCTTTTACAGATTATCTAAATGGATGTGATAGGGATTTAAAAAGCATTATTGATGGTGCTGACGATGTTTTGTTTATGTGGGTTTTATCTATTGTTATTTACTGCATAAAAATTAAAACTAAGTTTTGAAAATACCTATTTAAACATAAATTTAAGGCTGGGTGTGGTGGCTCACGCCTGTAATTCCAGCACTTTGGAAGGCTGAGGCAGGCAGATCACATGAGCCCAGGAGTTTGAGACCAGCCTGGCCAACATAGCGAAACCCCATCTTTACTAAAAATACAAAAATTAGCCAGATGTGGTGGGGCATGCCTGTAATCCTAGCTACTCAGGAGGCTGAGGCAGGAGAATTGCTTGCACCTGTGAGGTGGAGATTGCAGTGAGTCAAGATTGCACCACTGTGCTATAGCCTGGGCAACACAGTGAGACCCTGTCTCAATATATATATGTGTGTGTGTGTGTGTGTATTTGATTGATTCATTAAAAAAGTTACACTGCAATAAATTTACATATATGCACATATGCATATGTATATATGTATGTACATATATACATATGCATATATGCAAACTTACTGCAACATAACAATTTTTTAATAAATTAAAATTTTCTTTTTGGTTTTTTTTTTTGAGGTGGAATCTCCTTTTGTTGCCCAGCCTAGAGTGCAGTGGAACAATCTCAGCTCACTGCAACCTGTGTCTCCCAGGTTCAAGTGATTCTCCTACCTCACTCTCCCTAGTAGCTGGGACTACAGGCACTTGTGTATTTTCTAAAACAATGAAAATATAATGAGAATTGCATTGCTTTACATTTTTTCATGTCTCTCTAATGTCTGGCTTAATCAAAGACCTTTAGGTCTAGGTGTGGTGGCTCACATGGCCCACACCTGTAATCCCAGTGCTTTGTTAGGACAAGGTGGGAGGATCATTTGAGGCCAGGAGCTCAAAACCAGTTTTGGCAAATAGGAAAACTTCATCTTGTTAAAAAAAAAAAAATGGCTGAATGTGATGACTCACGCCTGTAATCCCAGCACTTTGGGAAGCCGAGGCAGGCGGATCACCTGATGTTGGGAGTTCAAGACCAGTTTGACCAACATGGAGAAACCTCCTCTCTACTAAAAATACAAAGTTATCCGGGCATGGTGGTGCATGCCTGTAATTTCAGCTACTCGGTAGGCTGAGGCAGGAGAATCTCTTAAATCTGGGAGATGGAGGTTGTGGTGAGCTGAGATAGTGCCATTGCACTCCAGCCTAGGCAACAAGAGCAAAACTCCGTCTCAAAACAAAAACAAAAAATTATCTGGGTAGGATGGTGTACACCCTTGTAATCACAGTTACTTGGGAGGCTGAGGTTGGAGGATCACTGGAGCCTAGGAGGTCAAGGCTGCTGTAAGCCATGATCATGCCACTGGACTACAGCCTGGGGGACATAAGCATTCAGACCATAGCATCTGGTTCATCTCTTTTTTTTTTTTCTTTTTAAGATAAGCGAGTATATATGTGTGTTCTTATTTTCCAGTCTTACTTTTACACTTGCTTTTTAAACTTAGTGTCTACTGGAAATCACTCTATTATCAGTTCATGGAGATCTTATTCTTCATAGCTCCATAATACACAATTTTATGTGTCCACTGTGGTTTCTAATTTTCTGTGTGTGGCTATTCAGGCAATTCCCAGTACTTTGCGGTTGTGCATGTTGCTCTGATGAATAACCTTGTGCATATGTATTTTTGTATTGTTGCAGGTGTATCTTCAGGGTAGATTCCTCACAGTGGGATTTCTGGGTCAAGGTGTAGATGTCTATGTGGGGTTGTACCATTTTGTGTTCCCACTAATGATGTTTTTGAGTACCTGTTTCCCTTAGCTTTGTACCCTGAGCTTTTACATTTTTGCTGATCTGATGAATAAGAAGTGGAATTTTAGTACAGTTTTAATTTGCATTTAAATTGCATTATGGGTGAACTTAAACATCTTTTCATGTGTTTAAAGGCCATATTTATATCTTTTTGTGATTTGTGTGTATTTATCTTTTGCTCATTTTCCTTGTTTTTTCCTATTTATTTATTTTTTTTCCCTAGAGACTGGGGTCTCCCTGTGTTACCCTGGCTGTAATGCAGTGGTGTGATCATAGCTCACTGCAGCCCCAAATTCCTGGGCTCAAGTGATCTTCCTTCACTCTGCCTTTAGAGTTTTTTGAGTAGCTGAGACCACAGGTGTGCACTATCATGCCCAGCTAATTAAAAAAAAATTTTTTTTTTTTTAAGAGATGAGATCTCCCTGGGAGGCAATCCTCCCATCCACTTTGAGATTCTCTTGGGGATTCTCTGATCTGATTTTACGTTTAACTCTGTATGTACCGCCGTCTGTAGCACCTTGGGGATCAAGTTTCAGATGATTTTCCATTTCTGTCTTAATCAGATGTAATGCTCCCTCTGGTGGACAGTGGGGTAAAAAGCATACAAACATTTTTCAAAAAAGCAACTTAGTTTTTAGCCATTAAAACAGTATCTCTGAGTGGTCTCTTTCACGAACCCCCTTTCCAGTATGTTCTCAGCCTCTGACATTTGCCACGACTCTTATTTTGAATTAGACAGAAAAAGGGCAAACAAGTCCAATTTTGTCATAAATAGGTATATAAAACTCACTAATGAAATAGCACTGGTCAATTTTACATGGTATAGTGGCTTATTTTATTAATAATGATCATGTTTTTCACAATAAGAGTTGAAACCTGTGTTTGAAACTGGTAGTTTTACTTGGAGTTGATATGATATGAAGGAAAAATTGCACTTGTTGATCTCCTTACAGTTTGTTACTGCAGGAAGATTTTGTGTAAATGAGTTTTTCCTTTAGTTTTTGAAGTAATAATTACTTGTTAGTATAGAAAAAATAAAGGCCACTTGTGAGATGACCTTATGTTTTTATCTCATTCTAATATTTTATTTAAAAAATGAATATGGGTAGCCATTATTAGTTGTTGAAATACAATATAATCAAGAAAGTTTCCTTTTTAAAGTTTACTTGTTGCCAGTTTACTGTTTTACACGTGGCCTATTTATGTTTAGTTTTAAACATTTAAAAGCATTTATAACAATAGGCTACTATTGATCTTTTCCGTTTGTTTGTTTGAGACAGTCTCACTCTGTCACCCAGGCTGGAGTGCCGTGGTGTGATCCCAGCTCACTGCAGCTTCAACCTCCTGGACTGAAGTCATCCTCCTACCTCAGCCTTGAGTAGCTGGGACCACAGGCATGCACTACCATGCCCGGCTAATTTTTATATTTTTTGTAGAGATGGAGTTTCACCATGTTGTGCAGCCTGGGCTTGAACTCCTGGGCTCAAGCAGTTCACCTGCATCAGCCTCCCAAAGTGCTGGGACTACAGGCATGAGCTACCGCATCTAGCCAATATTGATTTTTAAAATTCATTATTTAGGTTGAGAATTATAATGTAAGGAAGTCCTCTTTTTATTGTCCTTATTAGCCTTTGCAGCAAAAGTAAATAAGAGCAACCACAAGGCGATAAGATAGATTTAGACTGACAGATTTGAATATATAAAACTTAAAAACATCCTATGTTAAAGAACCATCTTAACAATGAAAAAATCAAGAAACTGAGGAAAATATTTCAACATAAAAAGGAATATATATATATATATTGTGTGTGTGTGTGTGTGTATGTGTATATATATAATATCTATATATATTTTTTTTGAGATGAACTTTTACTCTGTCACCCAGGCTGGAGTGCAGTGGCATGATCTGAGCTCACTGCAGTCTCTGCCTTCTGGGCTCAAGCAATCCTCCCATCTAAGCTGCCTACTTCAGCCCTCTGAGTAGCTGGGACCACAGATGTGTGCCACCACACCCAGCTAATTTTGGTAGAGATGGGGTTTTGCCGTGTGCCCAGGCTGGTCTTGAACTCCTAAGCTCAAGCGATCCACCTGCCTCAGCTTCCCAAAGTGCTGGGATTATAGGCATGAGCCACTCTCATGGCCAAAAGGAGTATATTCTTAATATATGAAAGTTGTTCATAAATTGATATGAGAAAACAACTTACATCTGAGGTTACTAACTGTTTCTTGGGACCTTTCCCCCTCTTTGTGTCTGTCTTTTAACAGCTCTGATCTTTAGATTTCCTTTGAGAAATTCCCTTGTAGTTCATTAGGTTTCAACATTGGCTACACATTGAGAGCACCTGGGGAGCTTTAAAAAATGCCGATGCATGGGTCCTACCCTCAGAGATTCCAGTTTAATTTGTCTAGAGTGTAGCTTGAGCATAGACATTTTTAAGACTCTCCAGGTTATTATTGAAGCAGTCTGGCTTGACAACTGCTATCTTTCTTTTCCATCTTAACTAAGTTTCCGCTTCTCTGTGTCTTTATATTCAAGGGCTAAGGTGAAATTGCCACAGCTTGGATTAGTCAAACTGCTTATGATATCTATAAATAATTCTGCATGTTGAATTTTAAACTGGACATTGACATTAGCATGTTCTGTTCACATTTAAGTAATTGTGATATGTAGGACAAACAGGAATTTTGTTGAATTTTCAATTGGCATGGTTGTGATTGATGTTTCTCACAAATGAATTTGAGCATATAAAATTTAATTGTTGTTAGCATTTTTTAGCTGCTGTGTTTACCTCTTGTTAGAAAGTAAGTGTTAATTAGAAAGATTTATGTTTTACAAATGGTCAAGAAAAGAGAAACCTTGGTATTAGTTAACAGTTTCTCTGGGCAGTTTAATTTTTTAGTTTTTGACTCTGATATTGGATGCTCAGTTTTGGTGGTGAAAACTTAAGCATCTTACAAAAAGACTTACTTAAAGTCTATGAATAATTGGTGTTTTACAAATTTACCTGTGGAATTTAAAAAATATCCAGATGTCTGGGCAACATCCTTAAGGACCCCATATTGTTTAAAGCATCACAGATAATGCTAATGCATAGCCAGAGTTGAGATCCTATAGGAAAGGAAAAAAAAAAAAAAGTCATGATACCAGTCAAATAAGTAGTATAGATGATAACTATGGAGGAATAACTAATTGGGAAATGCATATATACTGTATAGTAGACAATTATGACTACAGTGAAGTGCTGTTTTGTTTGTTTGTTTTGTTTTGTTTTTTTGAGACAGAGTTTCACTGTTGTCGCCCAGGCTGGAGTGCAGTGGTGCATTCTTGGCTCACTGCAACCTCTGCCTCTTGGGTTCAAGCATTTCTCCTGCCTCAGCCTCCCGAGTATCGGGATTACAGGCGCCTGCCACCATGCCTGGCTAATTCTTTTTTTTTTTTTTTTTTTGTATTTTTAGTAGAGACAGGGTTTCTCCATGTTGGCCAGGCTGGTCTTGAACTCCTGACCTCAGGTGATCTGCCCTCCTTGGCCTCCCAAAGTGCTGAGATTACAGGCGTGAGCCATCACACTTGGCCAGTGAAGTTCTGTTTGTATAGATTACAGATTATAAATTGGGATAGAGTCTGTAATACAGAAGGCCTTGCTGGTCAGGCTAAAGGATTTTGAACTTTATTTTCTAGGTACAACCATTGAGGAGCCGATAAAAATTTTTGAGCCGCGGTATGAAATGCACATGGAAGATTCGTGCAGGAGTCCTGATTTGGGTGAATTTTGTGATTAGGGAGAGAAATGGAAAGACTGGAGATGAGCATTCCAGTTAAGAGAAAATTTGCGTTGTTCTAGGTGTGAAGTAATGAAGGCCTGAGCTAGGGGAGTGGTGGAGGGCCTGGGACAAAACATGTTGAGGAGTTGACCCAATTTGTGAACCAATTAAAGGGCAAGGAAGAAGTGAAGGGTGAGTGCTGGGTTTTGAGCTAGAATTGTTGGAATAGTGGTGATACTACTGCTGTGTGAAGTCATTGGTGTGTGTGTGATCTCCTGGTAAAAAGTTAGGCAGGAAAAGATAGCATTGCTGAGGATGAAGCTTAAGAGAAAAAACTTCTCAGGATTTGGAGACCGTAGAAGATCTCCCATAAATGGGTTATTAGTGCCCCTTTTTGGCCTAAGTTTTACTGCCTAGGT
This sequence comes from Aotus nancymaae, assembly GCF_030222135.1. Classification (NCBI taxonomy): domain Eukaryota; kingdom Metazoa; phylum Chordata; class Mammalia; order Primates; family Aotidae; genus Aotus; species Aotus nancymaae. The sequence continues at coordinate 30,587,390 of NW_026988445.1, read as the reverse complement.
AAGCAGGGTAAGTTAATCTAAGTCTCAGTTTTACCTTTTTGAAATGAAGGTATTGAATAATTTTTGACATCCTTTTTAAGCTTTCTGCAGTTTTAGAAACATTTATATACAGCTGTCTCCTCCTACTGTTTCTTTTTATTTATTATTTCAAAGAGACAGGGTCTTGCTATGTTGCCCAGGCTGGCCTCAAACTCCTGGCCTCAAGCGAGCCTCCTACTTCAGCACCGCCCCCCGAGTCGCTGGGACTACAGGCCAATGTGCCTGGCCACCACCTCCTTTTTCGGAAATAGCTTTATTGAGATATAACTCATATGCCATACCATTCACCCATTTAAAGTGACATAAAGTAACATAAACTTTATCCTTTTATTTAATTGTACTCTTCAGTGGCATTAAGATACTAACATCACCATAATCAACTTCAGAAAATTCTTAGTACCCGCAAAGGAAACAATGTACCTTAAGGCTGTTTTCCACTGTAATTGAACAGGGGAAAACATCAGGATTAAACCCTTGAACTTACCTTGAAATTCACAAACCACGTACCTGCCTTGTGAATTTACAGGGCCAGTTAGAGTTGGAACTCCATGCCAGTTCAAATCGGCTCCTTGCAATGCTGACCCACGAGGTGGCAGTGTGGGAACACTGGGAAGGAAAAGGGATTGAGGACTCTCCCTCTGTATTTAGAAACAGGTTGTACACGGTTACATCTATCTGTAGTAGTAGATGTAGTTGTTATCCAGGCATCCTCAGAGGATCATAGATTGATAGTCTCCTAGCTGAAGATTTTGCTAATGCAGAGTATTGTCTTTACTGCCTGACCATGTTTCCTAGTCATCTAAACCTATCTTAACCTTCTTGCTGGTTTCTATAATTTGTTAAATAGCGACTCTTTAGTCATTTAAATTACTCTTGCTATGTCTGGGAATTGTCTCTCTAGTCTTTCAGCCATTTTTTTTATTTGCCTTTTCTCCGCAGTACTTTCTTGGGTCTCTTTCTACCATGTCACATTGTTTGTCCTTTTTCCTCCTTATCAGAAACCATCGGCATTCTCTAAGATACCAGTTCTTAACTTTGGCTGCACACTGGAATACCTGGGAAGCTTTGAAAAATCCTGATGTCTAGGCTACACTCAATACTGATTGAATCAGAACCTTTGGAGGTGGGATACAGGCATCATTATTTTTTAATCTCTAATTACCTACTGAATATTTTGCTGTCTTCATCTTTTATTCAGTCTGAAAAACATGGACTAATTTAACCAGATTAAATAACAATGTAATCGATTTTAAATATTATAGATAAAATATCGATTTTAAATATTTAAAATTTAAATTTAAAATATTATTTTGAAACATAAATTTAAATTTATAATGAAAATTTATTATATTTTATCTATATTTATAAATTATATATTATAAATTTAAATTTTTAATATTTCAGTTGGATATGATCCACTCTCTCAAGTGATATATGAGTTTCAACTTTTTTTCTATTGAATTGCCTGTTAACCGTTTTTTTCATTCTTAGTTGGAAATGTCACTTCTATTGCTTGCTTTCTTCTATTCCCACTGCCAGTATCCGAGAACAGGTTCTAGCTTTACTTCCTGCCTTCTAGCCAAGGAACACATCTGTAATTCAACAGAGTTGGGTTTAGACACGATTACAGAGTGGTCTTGTTTTTGTTTTGATCCATCATGGTCACATAGTGGCTTTGTCTGAGGTCGATGTTCTGTGAAGTTGTTTTATGTTCAACAGAAGGACGCCGCTGCCCCACTGTGAGGCCCTGGCCAGCGTGGAGCATCACCTGCCTACCTGGTAGTGTCGGTCAGTTCCTGCATGTCAGGGGCAGCTCCTCTCTAGAGCTGTTTCTTAGTTGATTATATCTATTTATAGATCTTCTCTACTGCAATCTGTTTTATGAAATGTTGCCATATTTGTAGTCTTCCTTAAATATGCTTTTAATGACTGATTCTTATTTCATCAAGCATACCTAGTGGTCCTTTCTAATCTGGCCCAACTCTGGTCAGCTTTATTTCCCAGTGTACCCTCTGTTTTAGTCTGGCTGTTCTCAGTGCCTTGTGAATGACTCATACACTCACATTGGTGCTTTCCTTCATCTTATCCTCTTTACTAGTTATGTGAGTTGGGGCAAACTACTTAACAACTCTGTACTTTGTTTTCTTAAATCTTGAACCATACCTCTTCAGATTGTTCTCAGAATTAAAAGAGATAAAACGTGGAAGTAAGTAAGTATTCTTTCCTTGCTCTACTTAGTTCTTATTGATTGATCTTTTTAAAAAATTATTTATTTATTCATTTTGAGACATGGTCTCACTCTGTTGCCCAGGCTGGTGTGCAGTGGCTTGATCATGACTCACTGCAGCCTTGACTTCCCAGGCCAAACGATCTTCCCATCTCAGCCTCTGGAATAGCTGGGACCACAGGTGCCTGCCACTATACTTGGCTAATTTTTTTTGTTTGTAGAAATGGGGTCTCACTATGTTGCCTAGGCTGGTCTCCTGGGCTTAAGCCGTCCTTTCCCCTTAGCCTCCCAAAGTGCTGGGATGATAGGGGTGCGCCATTGTGCTCAGCCCTCATTGATTGATCTGTGGCATTTAGGTATTATTGTATAATTTAGGTCTTAATTTGGTTATTAGGTTTTATTATTTATTTGCTGTGTGGTCTTAGCCTTCTTAAGGACAGAGACCTTGTCTTATTTTTCAGTGTATTCCAAGATCCTAGTTCATTGCTAAGTACACAAGGTTGCTCAATAAATGTCTCAGTGACTGAGATTTGCAGGATTATTAGAGCACTCTGCAGATAACATCTGAGACATTTTCTGAATTTTTTTTGAAACTTTCTCCTTCCTTTGATTATTGTTACCACTCTTAGTCAGTTGGTACTAGTGATGAGGAAAGATTAGGGTCACTGGCTGAATTATTAGTATCAAGTCTATAATTCTGTGTAGTCACCAGAAATGGTATATCAAAGTGAATGTTTATAGGCGAGTATTTAATTCACCTATAAAAATGACTTAAGTCAGTCACAGTGGCTCACACCTATACTCCCAGCAGTTTGGGAGGCCAAGGCGAGAAGATCACTTGAGCCCAGGAGCTCAAGACCAGCTTAGGCAACACAGCAAGATCCTGTCCTGACAGAAAAAAAAAAAAAAAGGAAAAAATTAGCCAGGTACAGTGGTGTGTTCTTCTAGTTCCAGGTAGTTGGGAGACTGAGGCCGGAGGTTCACTTGATCCTGGGAGGCTGAGGTTGCTATCAGCTGTGATTGTGCCACTCCAATGGGTGATATAGCGAGACTGTCTCAAAAAAAAAGACTTAACGCTCAAATAATGCAAATTTTAAGCATAAATAACTTGATACAGTGTACTTTTAGTCTCTCCCTTGGCTATGTACAGCCTACTGCAAGCAGAGATGAGTAGCATTTTAAATATTTAAACAGTTATTTATAACTTTCAATATTGGCCATATCTCTCTCTCTGAATGACACAAGATAATGAAGCTCTCTGATCTATTGATTGTTGTTTTTTAGTGATTTTTTTTTAGAATGTCAGCTTCTTTACTTAGAACAATTTGAAATCACTGTCGAACAAAGCAAATTTCCTTTCTGTCCTGTTTCTTTCTCTTTAGTTGTTTAACCTTTTGCCTCTTAAACTCTGGGCTTCTGTTTTCTCATTCATAAAGCTGGGAAATATCTACCTCATGTGATCTTCATGAGGAGTAAATGAGACACACACAAAAGTACTATTGTACCTGAAATATTACATTGCTTCTTGAAGTGTGATCTACCATTCACCTCCCTCAGAATTATGAGGGGGTGGGAGGTGGAGAAGGAGAGAGGGGACTTATTGAAAATCTGGCTTACAGTGTCTCTCCTGAGAACATCTAGTATTTTATGGCACAGAATCTGCATTCTGCCAAGCTCCCTAGGTGATGCTGGTATTCCCAAAATTTTGATACCTGCTTACCTACAGGACAGAGACACATTCCTTTTGCAATCTGTCTTCTCCCTACTTTATTGGTCTTATTGGCACTAGAGTTTGAGAACACTAGGGCTAAATCAGTAGTAGTTTTATATGAATATTTGCAGTAGTTGTAACAGCCTGCTTAAAATCTCTATTTTTTTTTTTTTTCCCAGACAGAATCTCACTGTGTCACCCAAGCTGGAGTGCAGTGGCGATCTCGGCACACTGCAACCTCAGCCTCCGGGGTTCGAGCACTTCTCTTGCCTCAGCTTCCCAAGTACCTGAGACTACAGGCGTGCACCACCCCCATGCCCAGCTAATTTTGTACTTTTAATAGAGACAGGGTTTCACCAGGTTGGCCAGGCTGGTCTTGAACTCCTGACCTCAGGTAATCTGCCTGCCTCGGCCTTACAAAGTGGGATTACAGGCATGAGTCTCCATGCCCCGCCTAAATTTCTATTATTTTTTCCTGTGCTTAGCTTGGACTTTTTCTGAGCACCCTTCACTTTCTTGAAGTTGACCTTTCTATGTTAGAGATCTATAGTAATATCTTTCTTCTGTTACTTTCAGTCAAGATATAGAAGTCGAGCTGGCAGATGATTCTAGAAGTCTATTTTAAAATGCCCAGACTTCTTTTTAATGAAATTACCTATGTAATAACTACCTTTAATATAATAATTTGTCAGTCACAGATCAAATACATGGATTTAATTGTTTGGAGCCCAACTTTTTTTTTTTTTTTTTTTTTTTGAGATGGAGTCTTGCTCCCTTGCCTAGGGTGGAGTGCAGTGGCATCATCTCAGCTCACTGCAACCTCCACCACCCGGGTTCAAGCAGTTCTCCTGTCTCAGCCTCCTGAGTAGCTAGGACTACAAGCGCCTGCCACCATGCCCAGCTAATTTTTGTATTTTTAGTAGCAACAGGGTTTAACTTTGTTGGTCAGGCTGATCTCTAACTCCTGACCTCAGGTGATACACCTGTCTCTGCCTCCCAAAGTGTGCCCTGCCTTGGAGCCCAACTTTTAATGAGCACGATTTAATGAACAGGGCACTTGTGGAAGATTGATTTATTATCAGGTCAAATGATTCATGTGGTTACTATGCATAGGAAATGCTAAAGGAGAGCAAAGTGGAGCCTAAGCTAGACACTGAGCATGGTTTTCTGCAGTAGGGAGACATTGCTTCAACTGTTTTTCTTGTATTTTGAGACTTAGTATTTTTCCATTTTCTTTCTATAGATGAACAAGTTCTTTGATTATCTCATGTTTGTTTAGGGTGGTGCGCACTCTTTCATGTACTCAGAGCATGTATCTTTTGTCACATTTACCACCTTGTATTTTAACTTTTTTTTTTGAGACAGAGTCTTGCTCTGTTGCCCAGGCTGGATGGAGTGCAGTGGCATGATCTTGGCTCACTGCAACTTCCGCCTCCCAGGTTCAAGTGATTCTCGTGCCTTAGCTTCCTGAGTAGCTCAGATAACAGTTGCACACCACCATGCGTGGCTAAGTTTTGTATTTTAAGTAGAGACGGGGTTTCCCCATATTGGCCAGGTTGGTTTCAAACTCCTGGCTTCAAGTGATCCACCCGCCTTCAACTCCCAGAGTGTCGGGATTACAGGTGTAAGCCACCTCACCAAACCGTATTTTAACTATTTGAACCAATGATTATTAAATACTTTTTTTTAAATTAAATACTTTTTTTTTTTTTTTTACCTCTTCTGGAAGCTCTTAGATACAGGTATTGTGTCTTGTACCACCAGTATCTACCCATTCTGACCTTATTTAAACAAAATTCAGCGTAGTTCTACATCATATTTTCTATTAGTATAGGTGAGTAATTTTATTTATTTTGTTGTCTTGAAGACCAGTGGATCTGTTGCTTTCCTTATATGTCCATGGGCCAACCTTTTTGAACAGTGTTATACTCCTCTAAGTCCTATCTCCTTTCTGTAAATGTTGTATTTTATTTACCATTGCTTTGATCATCAATGAGAATGAGTTTGATGAGTGAATTAGTTTTTTGGGGGGATGGTGAGATCACTTTTTTTGAAGATCACCTTTTTAATTAGTATTATTTGTTTCTTTGTCTACATGGTATACTGAAAAATAGGACTGTACTTGGAGCAGTAAGTCTTAGATTTGAGCGCTGCTTCCATTTGCAACCTTGGGCAGATCACTTAATCTGTGATTTTCATTTTCTTCTTCTACAAAATGGGGATTATAATTCCTATCTGTATTATAGGATTTTAGTGAAGAGCAAATGATTTAGAGCATTATATAAATGTGAGATATTACAGTCTTCACGCTTATCTCTGAAATAAAGATTTTAGAGATTAAAGATCAATTAAATGAATTCAAGAATTGGAATGGGGTTTTAATTTTTTCACTTTTGGCCTAAAAGTTCAGAAGTTCATGTAGTTATTACGTGAATACCACTTATAATGACAATTGGGTATGGAATCTTCTATTATTACCCATTCTAGAGGAATTCGAACCTGTTAATACTTGCATCGTATCTGTAAAGGAGCTTTGTTGTCAGATAGAATCTCATCTAGGTTCTGATTATGCCATTTACTAATTTCATGAACCTGCAAACTAACTAGTTGAACCTTAGTTTTCTTATTGGTAAAATGGAGTTAACAACAATAATAAAAACCTTATAAGATTGGTTAAAAGAACAAATGAGGTAGTCTATGATACGTGTTGAGCATCCAGCATAAAGCCTGGGATATCATATGTGATTGATAAGTAAATGATAAATTATACCCAATATAGAGGACAGTGATGATCAACACTTAAGGAATACTTGCTTCATGGGCTTTAGTGTGCATTGTCTCATTTAGTCTTGCAAAATCCTCTGAGGTCTCTCTCTATATTATTCCAGTTTCATAGATAAAGACATTGAAGTTCCAAGAAGTTCTAACTTGCTCAAATTATGTAGCTAATTCTGTCTGAACTCAGAGCCCATGATCTTTATTATTATTATTATTATTATTACTATTGTTACTATTTTGAGATAGAGTCTTGTTCTATTGCGCAGGCTGGAGTGCAGTGGTGTGATCCTAGCTTACTACAGCCTTGGACTCCTGGGCTCAAGCAATCTTCCCACCTCAGCCCAAGTAGCTGGGACTACAGGCACAACCCACCACACCCAGCTATTTAAAAAAATTTTTTTTGTAGAGGTGGAGTTCTCACTGTATTGCCCAGGCTGGTCTTAAACACCTGACCTCAAGTGATCCTCTTGCCTCAGTCTTCCAAAGTGTTGGGATTACAAGTGTGAGCCACTCTATCTGGTTAGATCTTTTTTATTAATTAAGCTTTTCATTCCTGTTGGAAACTTGTCAGATGTCAACAGTAATTATACATTCTGTGATGCTTTAAAGTTCATATTAAAATCATATTTGTCTTGGAAATTGGAAAAAGGTACAAATAAGATTTTATCTATAAAACTCTTTGGTAATGTGTAAATACAATAATTTAGATATTTTGGTTGAAGTTATGTGTTTCTGTGTTCTCAGATCTAAGGAGTTGTTGGGAGTGGTATCTGTTAATATTGTGAAAAAGCAATGGTAGACTTATTAAGATATGGAACATTATTTGGAATTAATCACAAAATGACTTGGATTGTATTTAGATTTGCTTTTCTTTTATTGGAAAGGCTCCACCCAAACAGCAGAGAGGATGTGAGAGGAGAGAGAATGTGAATGCTCATTGCTGATCTTTTTTTTTTTTTTCCTGGCTATGCTGTCTTAATTGTTCATAGCTCTTCTCTTCTAAGAAAACTGATGTGAGAGCCACAGTTGTATCCGAGAACATGATTACATAATTACACAGCCCTTCCTTTCCCTTAAATAGTGCTTTAAGCCTTTGCTTCAGCAATAGAGATAGCTTAGTGGATGTTCTTCCAAATAAGTTTTTTAGTTTCATTTTTAGAGCAATCTTTTGTATTTGCATAAAATAGTGCTTTTGGTAAATATTGTGTATTTAAGGAGAAGAATAGGATACTTCTGGGGGCTGAGGTAAATTGATGTTAGTATCAAGACATGTTTTCATGCTATAAATGATAACTGGAGATGAACTGATACTCTGGGTGTCTTAATGGTTGTTCTTTTCATTGCTATTTTAGTATGACTCATTATGTAATGCTCTTTAATGTTTTGCTTGAATTAATGTGAATGTTTTATGAGAATGCCTGATTTCAAGGACTTATGAACAGCTTAACTGTTAGTTTAATGTTCAGACACATCAACTGAAATATACATGTCATCAACGGGAAATCATCCTTTGATTACCTTTAACTTGGTAACTTAAAAAGGAACATTTTTAGAGAAGGTCATCTCGGTACAGTGGAAAATTAGTTTTGTTGTTGTGAACAGTAAATCCTTTCTAAGTCTGCAACTGGGCTTTGTTTAGGTTCAAGAGAGGGGCAGTGAACTCAACCTGGTGATACAAGGACATTTGGTCTAAGTCAGAAGAAACCTGAAAATATATAGTTGCATAAAAATATATAATTTAGATGTTTTGGTATAGGATTATATATGCACATAAACCTATATGGTTCTATGTATGTATATGGTTTATGTATGGAGGCTGAGAAGTCCCATGATCTGTTCTCTGCAAGTTAGAGACCCAGGAAAGTGGAGTCCAATGCCCTGAGAACCAGGAGGATTAATGGTTTAAGTCCCAGTTCAACAGCAAGAGAAGACTGATGTCTTAGCTCAAGTAATCGGAGAGAGATAATTCACCCTTTCTCTATTCTTTTGTTCTAATTGGGCCCTCACAAGTTGGATAATAACTGTTAATATTTAAAAGGGCAATCTACTTTCCTCAGTTCACCAATTCAAATGCTTTTTTTTTTTCCCCAGAAAAACTCTCATAGACACACCAAAAAATAATGTTTAACCACATATCTGGGCATCTTGTGGCCCAGTCATGTTTACATGTAAAATTAACCGTTACAGATCTGCAGAAGGAAGATGGCATATTGAATTGAAGGTATTTGGAACAGATTAATTACATCTGTATCTGTATGTGTTGCTTTTTCTCAGTTATTTTAAAACTTGAGATCTAAAGAGATCTTTTGGCTGGGCGCAGTGACTCATGCCTGTAATACCAGCACTTTGGGTGACTGAGGTGAGCAGATCACTTGAGGCCAGGAGTTCGAGATCAGCCTGGCCAATATTGTGAAACCCTGTGTCTACTAAAAATACAAAAAATTAGCTGGGCAGGGTGGTGTTCTCCTGTAATCCCAGCTACTCTAGAGGCTGAGGCAGGAGAATCACTTGAACCCAGGAGGCTGAGGTTGCAGTGAGCCGAGATTGTGCCACTGCACTCTATCTAGCCTGGGTGACAGAGCAAAACTCTGTGTCAAAAAAAAAAACAAACTTTTGAAAAAAGGTAACCTGGATAATTACATTGAGATTTGCTTTCATTTTGTCAAAAGGACCCAAAATAGCACAGTGGAAGGGAGTCGGGGATTGATTACTATGTTTTCTGTGGATACTCATTGCTGGTAAAGATTATTTTTGCTATGCAGTGACATCTTGTAAGGAAGTGGAGGTAAGAGCCACAGTTGTGTTAGATAATGTAGTTATATCTCTTCCCTTTTCTCTTGGAATAGGAACTAGATCTGTCTCAATAGAGAGATGTTTGTTAGTCTCACCTTCTAAGGTATTTGAAACATTTTAGTACAGTAAAAAAGTGTTGATAATTATGGAAATTGGTTGATGAGTACACAAAAGTGTATTATGCTTTGCTTCTTTGTGTGTTTTAGTGTTTTGTTGTGGAAAATGTTGAATTAAAAGTACTTTAAATATATGTGACAGAAACTCATACATAAAGTCTCAGGAGCCAGACTTCTCTTATTAAAATGAAAGAGTGTGGATGTGATGGCTCACTCCTGTAATCCCAACACTTTGGGAGGCTGAGGCAGGAGGACCACTTGAGGCCAACATGGCCAACATAGTCAGACCCTGTCTTTAAAAGAATGAAGACACAACTCTGTGAATGTAAAATCATTGCATTTTACACTTGAAGTGGGTTATTTTTATTGTTTGCAAATTATAGCTCTACAAAGCTATTATAAAAACTAAAAAGAGGATGGGTATGGTGGCTCACACCTGTGATTCCAGCACTTGGGGAGGCCAAGGCAGGCGGATCACGAGGTCAGGAGTTCAAGACCGGCCTGACCAATATGGTGAAACCCCGTCTCTAGTAAAAATGCAAAAATTAGCTGGGTGTGGTGGTTTGCGCCTGTAATCCCAGCTACCCAGGAGACTGAGGCAGGAGAATTGCTTGAACCTGGGAGGCGGAGTTTGCAGTGAGCCAAGATCATGCTACGGCACTCCACCCTGGGTGATAGAGCGAGACTTGGTCTCAAAAATAAATAAATAAATATAAATAAAATAAAAAAAGAGCCTTTAACTTCTTTTAGTGATACCTAAAAATATACAGGCTGAATCCAAACAAGGGTCTGGGGAGTAGTTTCTGACCCACCTGACACTAAACAATTTTTTCAATATTTGTTGCGATATTTAATGTGAGACTCTACATGCCAGCCACTGTTGTTGGTACTGAAGATAGAGCAGAGACCCTAAACAGACAGCCCTAAACACTGACCCTGCTCTGGGCTGGGTGCAGTGGCTTAAGCCTTTAATGTTAGCATTTTGAGAGGCTGAGGTGGGAGAATTGCTCGAGCCCAGGAGTTCACGACCAGCCTGGGCAATCTGTTGAGACCATGGCTCTACAAAAATTTAAAAAACTAGCTGAATGTGGTGGCATGCACCTGTAGTTCCAGCTACTTAGGAGGCTGAGATGGGAGGATCACTTGAGTCTGGGAGGCAGAGGTTGCGGTGGACTGAGATTGTACCACTGCACTCTAGTGTGGGGGGCAGAGTGAGACCCTGTCTCAAAAAAAAAAAAAATCCCTGCTTTTTGACACATGCCAAGCATATCACATGCATTTTAACACCTAATCCACAGTGCCTAGCACAGTGCCAGCGGCAAGATACAATCTCAACAAAAGTGTATTAAATGAACAACCTCATAAGTTAAGTGCTGTTTTTATACTCTTTTGACAGTTGAGATGACTGAGGCTTAAAGAGGTTACTTGACCCAGGTCACACAGCTGTGAGTGACAGAGCTAGATCTGGAACCACGTCTTTCAGCCCTCATTCCTGGAGTATGAACCATGGTCTTGTACCTGCTCCCAGGTAGAGGACAGGTGTGCATATAAGAGCACTTATGTGTGCATAGGCCAGTACTTTCTCACCTACTGACTCTGTTACACAGAATATCCTTAGTATTGAGCTCTGCTTTTAGATGAATGTCCAAAGATGCAATTAAATCTGTCATTTAAAGCATCAGTTGTGGAAACTCTTATTGTGGTTTAGGTTAGGTTAGCTCATTTTTTAAAATTGTTCTGGTCTTTAGTCTTTTTTTTTTTTTTTTTTAAGACAGAGTCTTGCTCTGTCACCAGGCTGGAGTGCAGTGGTACGATCTCGGCTTACTGCAACTTTTGCTTCCTGGGTTCAAGCAGTTCTCCTGCCTGAGCCTCCCGAGTAGCTGGGACTACAGGCGTGCGCCATCATGCCCAGCTAATTTTTGTATTTTTACCATGTTGGCCTGGATGGTCTTGATCTCTTGACCTCGTGATCTGCCTGCCTCTGCCTCCCAAAGTGCTGGGATTACAGGCGTGAGCCACCTCGCCTGGCCTCGTCTTTAGTCTTGATCGTGTCATAATGTTTGGTAAAATATCACTGGGTATCTAGCCACATATGTTCTCAGTAGGTCTTCAACAGATGTTTGTTAGTCCAAGAACTGTGAGGACCTTAGAAGCAAATCTTCTCAGTCAGCTTTGTCCTTATCTACATATGTATTGATATTTCTTGGGTTAACTGAGACTGACTTTTATTTTTATTTCCCAGCTAGTTGATATTTAATAATTGGTTGTCTTAGTACCAATAGTGTAGATGCAGGTGGTTTCTGTGCTGCAGTAAAGTTATAGTCTTCTTTAAATTACAGATTTGTTCTGAGCATGTGGAAATACTTGTTACCTCAGTTAAGTGGTCAGTAACTCCATAGGCAGTATATGGCTCACAGAAGAAGCCCTGGGCTTTGGAATCTGATACAACTGGACTCAAATTCTGATTTTTCCAGTTACTAGGTGACCTTCAATAATTTCCATAAATTCCATGAGCTTCAATTTTCCCTTTCATAAAAATGGTTCTATAATATCTATTGCTGTAACTATGTAATTGAGTGTTTACTACATACAGAACAAAGAACTATGACACAGTAAGTTTAGATAAATCTGCCCTTAGGTCACACAGTCACCAAAGGTGAATGTAAACCCAGGTCTGCCTAATTGCAAAGCCTGTACCTACTTTCTGGATATTTCCCTTCTAACCTTTTCTTCAGGTAGTTTCTCTAGGTTTTCAAAAACGGCATTAGAATATAATCGTGTTTAGAGATGATTTGTGTATGTGTGTGTATGTGTGTGTGTGTGTGTTTGTGTATGTTTGAGACAGAGTCTTGCTCTGTCACCAGGCTGTAGTGCAGTGGTGTGATCTCGGCTCACTGCAGCCTCTGCCTTCCAGGTTCAAGTGATTCTTCTGCCTCAGCCTCCCAAGTAGCTGGGATTACAGGCATGCGCCACCACGCCTGGCTAATTTTTGTATTTTTAGTAGAGACAGCGTTTCATCGTGTTGGCTAGGCTGGTCTCAAACTCTTGACCTCGTGATCTGCCCACCTCGGCCTCCCAAAGTGCTGGGATTACAGGCCTCAGCCACCATGCCCGGCTGTATATGTATTTTTTTCTAACATCATGGTACCTGTTGGAGAAAGCTATTATAGTTTTTAGGTATCAATAAGACTAAATGTTAATTAAAAAAATAACAAATAACATCTAATTAAGTAGCATGTAAGGTGGGAAAATCGAATTCATACACAAAGAAAACTTTGAATAGTCCTTAAAAGGGATGTGCAAGAAAATTTTTAGATATAGCTAGAATTTGAGAAAGAAAAATGAGGTTTAAGTTTAATAGGAATTAGATATATTTTAATTTTGGTCTAGATTCAAAGAAGCAAATTAGTTTCAATTCACATCAGAGATGTCTTTAAATGTAAGGCCTGAATCATGTTGTTTTCAATAGAGAAGCATGACTAGTTGGAATAATTTCTTTCTGTAATCCCTCCTTTAAAAAGTTGCTGAGCTAGAGTGTTCCAGAGACAAGTTGTCTTTTACAGCTTTTTATGGCGTATTTGATAATTGAATAGTCAAGAGTTTTGTGTCTTACTGATGTATTTGTTTTTACATGTAATTTTTAGTCAAATGCCAACTTGAAAAGCTTGTCTGCAAAAAAGAAAAGGTTGTTTTCTTCTGTGTGTTTGTATAGGGACAGGAAGAAATAGGCTTTTGTCCTTAGACTAGAAAAATAAGGACATTGAACAAATCAAGTGCTTTTTAGGTGGATTTTGAATTTTAATGTAAATTTAAAGTCTTCACATAGATTGAAAAAAGCCCCTTGGTTCAGTTTCCAAATCACACATTTAAATTGAATTCTACGAGAGGTAGAGCTGGTACCATTCCTTCTGCAACAATTCCAAACAATAGAAAAAGAGAGACTTCTCCCTAACTCATTTAATGAGGCCAACATTATTCTTACACCAAAACCTGACAGAGACACAACTAAAAAAGAAAATTTCAGGCCAGTATCCCTGATGAACATCAATGCGAAAATCCTCAATAAAATACTGGCAAACAACATCCAACAGCACATAAAAAAGCTTAGTCCCTGGCATCCAGTAGTCTCTATTCTTTCCCTGTGAATTTGTCTATTCTAGAAATTCCATATAAGTGGGATTATATAATCTGTAGCCTTTTGTGTCTGGCTTCCTTCACTAGCATAATGTTTTCAAGGTGCATCCTATTGTTGTAAGTGTCAGTTCTTCATTCCTTTATTATTTTTATTTTTTTTGAGACAGAGTCCTGCTCTGTCGCCCAGGCTGGAGTGCAGTGATGTGATCTCAGGTCACTGCAATGTCCGCCTTCTAGAATCAAGTGATTCATCTGCCTCAGCCTCCCCAATTGCTGGGATCACAAGCACCTGCCATCACGCTTGGCTAATTTTTTTGTATTTTTAGTAGAGATGGGGTTTCACCATGTTGGCCAGCTGATCTTGAACTCCTGACCTCAAGTGGTCCTTCCCCCTTGGCCTCCCAAAGTGCTGAGATTACAGGCATGATCCACCATGTCTGGTCTTTTCATGCCTTTTTTATAGTAAAAAATACTCTACTGCATGGCTATACCACATTTTGTTTACCCTTTCATTGGTTGATGAGATGTGAGTTTTTTCCACCTCTTGGTCATTATGAATAATGCTGCTATGAACATTCATGTACAAGTTTACACATTTGTGTAAACTTAAACTTTCCATTCTTGGGAACCCATGACATTTACATATTTTTTTTTTTTTTTTTTTTTTTTTTTGAGACGAAGTCTCTCTCTGTCACCAGGCTGGAGTGCAGTGGTGTGATCTCGGCTCACTGCAACCTCCACCTCCTGAGTTCAAGCGATTCTCCCGCCTCAGCCTCCCAAGTAGCTGGGACTACAGGCGTGCACCACCACGCCTAGCTAATTTTTGTTATTTTTAATAGAGAAGGGGTTTCACCGTGTTCGCCAGGATGGTCTTGATCTCTTGACCTCGTGATCCTCCTGCCTCAGCTTCTCAAAGTGCTGGGATTACAGGTGTGAGCCACCACGCCTGGCCTACATTTATATCTTTATCTAGATTTCATATACCTCTCCTGAGTTCCAAACTCATATCTACTGTTAACTATCTCTTCTTGGATGACTTGTAGACACCTAAAACCCAGTCTAAAATTCAAGTCATTATTTCTTCCCTTAACTCAATAACCCCGCCTCTTAACTCAGCTCCTGAAGCTAAAAGCATGGGTTTCATCTCTTATTCTAACCTCTTCCTCTTCAGACTTAACTAGTCATTATCAGGTTCACATGATTCCTTATTGTAAAATAGTTCTCAAATTTTCCCTTTGCTCAACTCTTGCTGACGCTCTCTCAATTCACCTCTCATGAGCACCTCTTCCTTCACCATCGCACAGCCTTTTAACTAGTCTTCCTGCTTTCATTATTGCTCCCTCCAATCCTTTTTTTTTGCATCTAGAATGTTTTTTTGAAAAATAATCCAATCATGTCATCATTTTCTTGCTTTCAGCCCCTTCTGTTGTTTTCCATTGCTCTTGGAATAATTTATAAGGCAAATCTGCCTAATATTTACCTTACCATTTGCATCTTTTGAGTTTGTTTTCCATTACCTTTGTATTCCAGCCAATATGAATTACTTTCGGATCCATAAGGGTCAGTGTTTTATCTTGCTTCTGGCATTCACACTGTGCTTTTTGCTGCCTTCCTTCCTGGCCCTGCATCCTTTGCCTGGCTAATTTCTACATATCCTTCATGTTTTAGCTTCCATGTCACTTCTTCCAGCAGCCTTTCCATTACTCCCATTATCTGGGTTTAAGTACTCCCTCTAGGTGCTTTCTTTTCTTTTCTTTTCTTTTCTTTTGAGATGGAGTTTCTCTCTCATTGCCCAGACTGGAGTACAGTGGTGTGATCTTGGCTCACTGCAACCTCCGCCTCCCGGGTTCAAGCGATTCTCCTGCCTCAGACTCCTGAGTAGCTGGGATTACAGGCATGTGCTACCATGCCTGGCTAATCTTTGTATTTTTAGTAGAGATGGGGTTTCACTATGTTGGCCATGGCTGCTCTTTAACTCCCGACCTCAGGTGATCTGCCTGCCTCAGCCTCCCAAAGTTCTGGGATTACAGGCATGAGCCACCGTGCCCAGCCTAATGCTTTCATAGCATTTTATATTTCTCTTATAGCATACTTTGCATTATGTTGAGATTTCCCATTCCTTTATCTATGTCTTCTACCTTACTGTGAACTTCATGAGGAGCCATGTCCATTTTACTGTTAGAGAAATTCTTAGCTCTTAGTGCAGGTACTCACTTAGTAGGTTTTCAGTAAGTATTTGAATAAAGAAAGAAAGAAAATATTGACAGGAACATAGATTATTTATTTATTTTTGTGAGAGAGGGTCTCACTTTGTCATCCAGGTTGGAGCGCAGTGGTATGGACCATGGCTCATTGTAGCTTTGACCTTGTGGGCTCAAGCGATCCTCCAACCTCAGCCTCCGTTAGTAGCTGGGACCACAGGTGTGTGCCACTGTGCCCAGCTAATTTTTAAATTTTTTGTAGAGATGGAGTCTGACCGTAACAAATCCTCCTGCCTCAGCCTCCCAAAGTGCTGGAATTGAAGGTGTAAGCCACCACACACAGCCAGAAATGTAGATTATTAATCAGTAAATATTTAGTAAATGCACACTGTGTGCTAAGAACTACATGTGATGTTGGGCAGGACATAAGAGAAGGGGAAATAAAGTGACCTCATTGATGAGCTTATATTGTAGTTGTAAAAACAAATGAAATGATTAGAAAACAAATGACACACTCTCATGAACATTAATTCTTGTGGTATACATGGTAAGTACGGTTCAGGGATTTGTTTGATTACTGGATTTCGAAGTATTCAGAGATGTATGTGTTGCAGAAGGAGGCTCTAATTCATCTGGGAAAGAATCACCTTTTTTTTTTTTTTTGAGATGGAGTCTTGCTTTCCTGCCCAGGCTCTAGTGAAGTGGTGTGATCTTGGCTCACTGCATCCTCTGCCTCCTGAGTTTAAGTGATTCTCTTGCCTCGGCCCCTGAGTAGCTGGGATTACAGGCACCTGCCAGCACACCTGGCTAATTTTTGTATTTTTTCAGTAGAGATGGGGTTTTACCATGTTGCCCAGATTGTTCTCAAACTCCTCACCTCAAGTTACTTGCCTGCCTTGGCCTTCCAAAGTGCTGGGATCATAGACATGAGCCACTGTGCCTGGTCAGAATCACCACATGATTTTTATGAACAATTAGAATGGTTAAAAATGACTCCTAATACTTTCATTACAGTTGGAGTTATATAGAAATCTTAAGTCTGGAAACAATGATTTTCACAAAGTAGTTCCTAAATATTTTTAGTTTGATTTAGCTAGAAAAAGTGTGAAATTTGAGGACTCCCCTCCCACCCCACGGCCCCAGAAGTCCTAATTAATTCAGGCAGCTGGAGTGTGTTCAATGAAGTGGTTAGTTGGCATTTGTAATGAAAACTTGACTTAATTAGTGAAATTTCTAACCCTTCTGTAAATTTGCCTAGGAGTTAGTAGTATTTGTGAATTAAATTCTTTTCAGCTCTGAAAGATTTAGAAATGTGTAAAGCATGCAGGGCATAGGAATTGAGAGACGAAGACAGAAAAGCAATTTCCTTTAAGCAGAGTGGTGTCACTGGTGCATAGGAGAGCATCTGAACTCACTTAGGGGGAAAACCATGTGATAATGAAAGGGTATGTTTGTTCTTTGAGAGCATCTTTTGTTTATGGTAGTTTCTTGTAAATATTTTTATGTATAGTTCTTTGTTGTAAAAATATTTCTTGTAAATATGTAGTATGACTAAGTCATTTGCAAGGAGAGAGTTCTTTGGACCTTGGCTGCAGCAATTGGATCATCCTTGTGCCTCCTTGCCTTGTGTTTTTCCTCGTTTCATTACTCGTTCACTGGAGTTTCTGTTATGTACATTGAATATGTCTTCTTTCTGCTACTTCTTCTGTGTTTGGTTTCTCCACTTTGTTTAGCCAACTCTACATTGCTTGTGCATGTGTGTTTATTACAGTCAACAAATGTTTACTTAGTGGTGTTTCAGGCATTGTAGTAGGTATGGGTAATTATGGGAGTGATGGAGATGGATGAGACAGGCCAGAGGAGACCTGAGAGTAACGGTAGATGAGGTTTAGAGACTGAGTCTAAGGGAATATTATGTGAGTGAAGGGTAGAAGGGAACAGAAGCCAGCAAGAGTGAACAGAAAGAATATAAGGAAATGGTTATAGGCTCCAGGACAAGATAGAATTTTAAGGAGGAGGAGTGGTTCACAACGTTTATAATCTCTAGAGAAATCAAGTGACATGAGAATAAAAAGAGACTACTGTTTTAGATTTGAAAATCCAAGAGTGAACAGAAAGAATATAAGGAAATGGTTATAGGCTCCAGGACAAGATAGAATTTTAAGGAGGAGGAGTGGTTCACAACGTTTATAATCTCTAGAGAAATCAAGTGACATGAGAATAAAAAGAGACTACTGTTTTAGATTTGAAAATCCAGAGGTCACTGATGACTTGCTGAGAAACATCACAGGTTGATGGAGTTGGGGGTCCTAGATTGTGAGGAGATGGGGTCAGGTTTGGTGGACATACAAGTGAAGTCTGGAGACACTGGGAGATACTTTGGGAATTCATGCTGGCTAACTTCCTTTTTTGGTATAGCATGAGACGTCAAGCAGGTGGTAAGGTTAGAGTTTTACACTTGAAGGGAGTGGAAACGTTTACAAAGTATTAAGAATGCCTTGCTTCTGTGGAAGTAATACTGGAGAGGCTGGAGTTCAATTTAAGCCATTAATTCGTTAAACTATGATTCTTGAGTGGTTTCATTGCCCCCTTCCTGCCTCCCTTCGGTTTAGGAAGCAGTCTCAAGAATCAGTCATTTAACCTAAAAATATTTTAATATATAACTCTAAGCTATGTGGACGCTTTTAAAAAAATCAAAATCTCGTAATAACTAAAATAATTAATGGCAATTCTTTAATATCACTAAACGTACATTCAGTATTTAAGTTTCTCCAGTCTCTCTCTGTGGCCAGGCTGGAGTGCAGTGGTGCCGTCTTGGTTCACTGCAATCTCCTTTTCCTGGATTCAGGTGATTCTCCTGCCTCAGCCTCCCGAGCAGCTGGGACTACAGGCATGTGCCACATGCCCAGCGAATTTTTTGTATTTTTAGTGGAGACAGGGTTTCACCATGTTGGCCAGGATGGTCTCAATCTTTTGACCCAAAGTGCTGGGATTACAGGTGTGAGCCACCGTGCCCGGCATAGTTATCCTGTTCTAATTCACATTATCTTTTGCCAACTGCAATAGCTTCCTTGTCTCACTGTTTACATTTTTGCCCTTTCTTAGCTATTTTTTCGATAGTTTTCTGCCCATCAATTTTTTTTATGGCGTAAAATTTGCCATTTCAAAGTGTACAATCCAGTGGCATTGATTAAATTCACAATGTTGTACAGCCATCATCATTCTGTTTCCAAAGCTTTTCTCATCACCCTAAAGAGAAGCTCTGTAATCATTAGGCAATAATGATAACATTATTCCCTACCCTGGTAACCTCTAGTCTATTTCCTGTTTCTATGAATTTGCCTATTTTAGATATTTCATATAAGTGGGATTATGCATTTTTTTCTTTTGTGTCTGGCTTATTTTACTTAGCACAGTGTTGGGTGATTGTGAATAAAGTCTTTATAAACATTCAAGTATAAATTTATGTGTGGACATGTTTTCATTTCTTTTGGGCGTATATCTAGGACTGGAATTTCTGGATTATACAGTAATTCCATGTTTAAGCAGGAGGAACTACCAGATTATTTTCCAAAGTGGCAGTGTCATTTTATATTCTCACCAACAGTGTACAAAGCTCCCAGTGTTTTCACACCCTTACCAATGCTTGTTGTATGTTATTGCAGTGGGTTAGAGACAGATCTCCTTGTGGCTTTGATTTGGATTTTCCTGATGGCTGATGTCTCTTTTATTCTTGAAATACCTGCTTCTCCTAATGCGAACATAATACTGTATTTTCTTGGTTTTCCTATTACGTTATGTAGAAGAATGGGTACAGGTTCTGATAGCCTTATTTTTGAGGTGAGAATAAAGATATTTTGTAGTTGATAGACCAAAAAATAAAACTGGAAATTTATCTTAAAAGTGACCAACAGAAGAACTAAAATTAGTGAGGTACATTAAGAGTGGAGGAGTGGTGTTTTTATGGGAATTATAAGTTGGTTGAAGCATCGTGTCCTACTGAGTAATATCTTACAGATATTTAAAGGTGATAAATGATGACAAAAGCGTATTATTTAGAAATTTGAGGCTGGGCACAGTGGCTTACGCTTGTAATCCCAGGGCTTTGGAAGGCCAAGATGGGTAGATCACCTGAGGTCAGGAGTTCAAGACCAGCTTGGCCAACATGGTAAAACCCAGTCTCTATTAAAAATACAAAAGCCAGCTGGGTGTGGTGGCATGTGACTGTAATCTCAGCTATTCGGGAAGCTGAGGCAGGAGAACCACTTGAACCTGGGAGGCAGAGTTGCAGTGAGCCAAGATTGCCCCACTGCACTCCAACTTGGGTGACAGAGTGAGACTCCATCAAAAAAAAAAAAAAAAAAAAAGGGAATTTGAGAGTAAGTGCCAGAGACCCCTGAAATGAAATGGTTAGATATTATTGCCTTAGGGAGCAGGAGAAGGAAGCTTTTTGTGCTGTTTGACTTTTTTTTGGAGATAGGATCTTGCTCTGTCACCCAGGCTGTAGTGCAGTAGTGTGATCATGGCTCACGGTAGCCATAACTTCCTGGGCTTAAGCAATACTACCATCTCAGCCTCCCCAGTAGCTGGGACTGCAGGCACATGCCGTCATGCCCAGCTAAGTTTTTCTGTTTTTTGTAGAGACAGGGTCTCAGTATGTTGCCTAGGCTGATCTCGAACTCCTGGGCTCAAGTGATCTGCCCACCTCGGCCTCCCTAAGTTCAGGATTACAGTCTTAAGCCACTCTGCCCAGCCTATTTGACATTTTAATCATATGGTATATGTTGCTTTGATTAAAAACTTAAAAACAAAATTCTAATTTTAGCAAGTATAGCGAAAAACAATCACAAAAAACAACGTAATAAAAGGTGCTTCCAGCTATTGTAGAAGCATATCTACTCGTTAAATTGCCAAAAGGGCTGCCTGTCACTTTTCTGTTATTCCCGCCCCCTCCCCGCAATATCACAAGTATGATAATACCACAAATATGATAATCACCTCTGATTATCATAATTACATATGGCACTTTCTGTATGGGTGCTAGGTGGGTGGATTTGTAGGAGTGTTGTTTTTCTGAAGCCCTTTGTGGCTTGTGCTGGAGCGTTGCCTGTTTAACCTTTGGTTTTATTCCTTCCTTCCCTCCCTCCCTCCCCTCCCTCCCTCCCCTCCCTCCCTTCCCTCCCTCCCTTCCTTCTTTTTTAACTTAAAGAACATCCAGAATCATTGAAAAATTAAAATAAAATATTTTGATTGAATGCTTACGTGCTTTTAATAGACTTATTCAGAGCATAATACGTCACAAGTAGCACCTACTTTAGGTTTTTGTTCCCCAAAATTGGGCTGATTGCCCTTCACTTTCTGTGTTTGAGTTGTGCTTCCTGCTAATTAGCTTTTAAAAGCCACTGAGATTAGGAGCCAAATTTGGTATCTGTGTAGTTTTTAGCCTAGTTAAGCAGCAGTCTTTCTACATTTTTATAAAACTTCTTTCTATGCAAATGTAGTGATCTGTTTATAGATAAGAGATAAAGTGTTTTAATCGTACTCAGGGGATCCCTGATGAGCCCAAAATGAGATCCAACTGCAACAGTAAGCAGCGCACCAGTGCATAATTGCCATGGTAGTTGAAGTTTTAATCCTCTGATAAAATATTTATCTATGCTTTATATCACATTAATTTTTAGATCTTCTTCATTGGAAAGTGTATTTTGTTAGCTTGCTTATATGGTTGAAATTAAAGATGACATGTAAATGTAGTCTTATTTTAAAATATGGGGCCAGGCATGGTGGCTCACATCTGTAATCCCAGCACTTTGGGAGGCCAAGGGTGGGAAATCAGTTGAGGCCAGGATTTTGAGACCAGCCTGGGCAACATGGCAAGACCATGTGTCTACAAAACAGATAATTAGCTGGGAGTAGTGGCACGTGCCTGTAGTCCCAGCTACTTGGGAGACTTAGGCAGGAGGATCACCTCAGCTAAGGAGTTTGAGGCTGCAGTGAGCTGGGATCGCACAACTGTACTCCAGCCTGGGGAACATCAAGACCCTAAAGTTATCTTTTAAAATTGGTCAAACTGCTTTTACAAAGCTTTCTTTTGGGATAATTTTAAAATTACAGGAAAGTTGGAAGACTAGTACAGAGCACTCTTACATGCCCTTTATCTAAGTACAACAAATTTTAACATTTGCTCCATTGACTTTATCATATTTATTTCCTCTCTATCTATATACCGCCTCCCCCATAACACACATACATAAATATCATTTATTTTTCACAACTGTTTGAGAGTAGGCTGCATACCTAATGTCTCTTTACTTACTACTTTAGTGTGTCTTTCCTAAGAACAAGGATATTCTCTTATATAACCATTCTACACTTAGTCAAATCCAAAATATTTAACATTCACATTAATACTTTTGATCTCTAATTCATTTTTCCATTTTGTCAATGTTGTAATAATGTTCTTTGTTTCATTTTTTTCCTTTAGTCCAAGATCTAGTGTAGGATTGTGTGTGTGTGTGTATGTATGTGTATATATATATATATATATACACACATACATATGCACTATATATATATATATATATATTTTTTTTTTTTTGAGATTGAGTCATGCTCTGTCTCCTAGACTGGAATGCAGTGGTGTGATCTCGGCTTACTACAGCCTCCACCTTCCAAGTTCAAGTGATTATCCTGCCTCAGCTTCCTGAGTAGCTGGGATTACCCGTGTGTCTAGCTAATTTTTTGTTGTATTTTTAGTAGAGCTGGAGTTTTGACATGTTGACCAGGCTGGTCTTGAACTCCTGACCTCAGGTGATCCTCGACCTCCCAAAGTGCTGAGATTATAGGCATGAGCCACTGCACCTGGCTGCACTGGATTATATATTGTTAATATATGTAGTTGTCATGTCTTTTTAGTCTCCATTAATCTGGAGTAGTTCCTCAGTCTTTTCTCATCTTTTATGATATTAATATTTTTGAAGAATGCAAGCCTGTTATAGAATAAAAACCTTAAGTTACGTTTGTCTGATGATTCCTTATAGTTAGACTTGAATTTTTCAACCCCAGCCAGAGTAATACATAAGACATTGTTTATGTAGTGTATGTGTGATAGTGATATTGTGTCATTCTCAGGATATCTCACCAGGAAGCACACAATGTCCGTCTGCTCCTGGTTGGCGAAGTTTTAATCACCTGGTTAAGATACAGCCTCGAGTGGGTAGTTCCTATTTTTCCCCTTGTAACTAATAAGACAGTCTGTGGGGAGATATGTGGAGACCGTGCAAATATCTATTCCTCATCATTTTTTTTTTGTCCAGAGAGTTAACATCTATTCTTGATTGGTTCTTGACTGAATCATGATTCCCTCCACATTTATATCTTTATTTTCTTCTAAGGAAGAGACTTAACTTTTCCTTTATTTATTTTTGAAATGGAGTCTTGCTCTGTCGCCAGGCTAGAGTGCAGTGGCACAATCTCTGCTCAGTGCAACCTCCACCTCCCTGGTTCAAGCGATTCTCTTGCCTCAGCCTCTCGAGTAGCTGGGATTACAGGCATGTGCCACTGTGCCTGGCTAATTTTTGTATACTTTGTAGAGGTGGGATTTTGCCATGTTGTCCAGGCTGGTCTCGAACTTCTGAGCTCAAGCGATATGCCCGCCTCAACCTCCCAAAGTGCTGGGATTACAGATGTGAGCCACCATGCCTGAACTGTAATTTTTTTTTTTTTTTAAGATGGAGTTTAGCTCTTGTTGCCCAGGCTAGAGTGCAATGGTGTGATCTCGGCTCACTGCAACCTTCGACTCCCGGGTTCAAGTGATTCTCCTGCCTCAGCTTCCTGAGTAGCTGGGATTACAGGCATGCCCCACCATGCCCAGCTAATTTTGTATCTTTAGTAGAAACGGGGTTTCTCCATGTTGGTCAGGCTGGTCTTGAACTCCTGACCTCAGGTGATCCACCCACCTCAGCCTCCCAAAATTCTGGGATTAGAAGAGTGAGTCGCCGTGCCTGGCCATAATTTTTTTTAAAAAGGCATATTGAATTTTGTTAAATGCTGTTTTCTGCATCTATGGAAATTATCATATATGTTTTGTCTTTCATTCTGTTAATGTGATGTATCATGTTTATTGATTTCTTATGTTAAACCATCATGGCATTCCTTGGGATGAATCCCATTCCATAATGATGAATGATCTTTTTTTTTTTTTTAATTTAGTTTTTTTTGATACAGGGTCTCACTCTGTTGCCCAGGCTGGTGTGCAGTGATGGGATTATGGCTCACTGCAATTTCCACCTCCTGGGCTTAAGTGATCCTCCCACCTCAGCCTTCTGAGTAGCTGGGACTATAGGCATGTGCCACCATGCCTGGCTAATTTTTGTAATTTTAGTAGGGGTTTTGCCATGTTGCCCAGGCTGGTCATGAAGTCCTAGGCTCAAGCAATCTGCCCACCTTGGCCTCTGCAAGTACTGTTGAATGATCTTTTTGATGTGCTGTTGAATTTGGTTTACAAATATTTTGTTGAGGATTTTTGCCTTTATGTTAATCAGAGATACTAGTCTGTAATTTTCTTCTTTTGTTGTGTTTGTTTGGTTTTGCTATCAGAGTAATGCTGGCTTTGTTGAATGAGTTTGGAAGTATTCCCTCTTCTTCCATTTTTTGGAATAGTTTGAGAAGAATTGGTACTAGTTATTTAATTGTTTTATAGAGTTCATCAGTGAAGCCATCAGGTCCTGGGCTTTTCTTTGATGGAAGACTTTTATCTTGGATTGTATGTGTCTAGGAATTTATTTCTTCTTTCTGGATTATTCAGTTGGTTGACCTGTAGTTGTTCATAATATTACGATCCTTTGTATTTCAGTTGTAATGTCTCCTTTTTCATCTCTGATTTTATTGATTTGAGTCTTCTCTCTTTTTTTTTTGATTCTAGCTAAAGGTTTAAATCTAGCTAAAGGTTTTAAGTTAAAATCTCTGATTTTATTGATTAGAGTCTTCCCTCTTTTTTTCTTATTCTAGCTAAAGGTTTGTCAATTTTATGTTTTTTTAAAAACCAGCTCTTTGTTTCATTGATCTTTTGTATTCTTTTTCTAGGCTCCATTTCATTTATTCCTGCTCTTATATTTTTATTATTTCCCTTATAATTATGTTGGGTTGTTCAAGCAAAACAGGTAGCATCCTAAAATATGTGAAAACCTAATTCTGTCAAATGGTGTGTCTCTCCTGTCCTAAGTAATACAGTGAGCCTTGATTTCCCTGGCTCAAATGATCTTCCCCTATCAGCCTCCTGAGTAGCTGGAGCTATAGGCGTGTGCCACCATGCCCAACTAATTTTTATTTAAAAAAATTTTATTTTAGGTTCAGGGGTACATGTGCAGGTTTTTATATAGGTAAACTTATGTCACGCGGGTTTGTTATATAGATTACTTTGTCACCCACGTATTAAGTCTAGTACCCAAGTTATTTTTTCTGCTCCTCTCCCTCCTCCCAGCCTCCACCCTCAAGTAGGCCCGTGTCTGTCGTTCCACTCCTTGTGTCCATGTGTTCTTGTCATATAGCTCCTCCTTTAAGCAAGAACATGCAGTATTTGGTTTTCTGTTCCTGTGTTAGTTTGCTAAGGATGATGGTCTCCAGCTCCATCCATGTTCCTGCACAGGACATGATTTTGTTCTTTTTAGGGCTGTGTAGTATTCCATGGCATATATGTACCACATTTTCTTTATGCATTCTACCATTGATGGGCATTTAGGTTGATTCTCTGTCTTTGCTGTTATGAATAGTGCTACTGTGAACATACACGTGCGTATGTCTTTAGGTTAGAATAATTTATATTCCCTTGAACATATACCAAGTAATGGGATTGCTGGGTTGAATGATAGTTCTGTTTTTAGGTCTTTGAGGAATCACCACATTTTTTTTCACAATGGTTGAACTTATTTACATTACCACCAGCAGTGTATAAGTGGCCTGGAGCAGAGGCTCAGTCTCTAATCCCACCACTTTCAGAGACTGAGGCAACTGAATCACATGAGGCCAAGAGTTCGAAACCCACCTGGCTAATGTAGCAAAACCCCATCTCTTCTAAAAATAGACAAGTTAGCTGGGTGTTGTGGTGCTCATCTGTAATCCCAGCTACTCACTAGGCAGGGGCATGAGAATTGCTTGAACCCAGGAGGCAAGGTTGCAATGAGCTGAGATTGTGACACTGCACTCCAGCTTGGGAAACTGAGCGAGATTGTCTCAAAAAAAGGTAAAACCAACAAACAAAAAAAACAATGTTCAAGTGTTCCCTTTTCTCTGCAGCCTTGCCAGCATCTTTTTTTTTAATTCATTTTTTAATAATCCAGATGATTTTTAAATTTTTTGTAGAGCTATGGTTTCACTATGTTGCCCAGGCTGGTGCTGGTTTGGTACTCCTGGGCACAAGCAATTCCCCTGCCTTGGCCTCCCAAGGTGTTGGGATTATAGGCATGAGCCACCGTGCCCGCCTCTGATAGATGTTATTTTAATACTTCTTCTGAACTTTTGAACTTTCTCCATTAATTTATGTTAATTATCACCATTGATTCCCCATATCATTGAGGAGTTATTAGTGATGCATTTGGCACAGTTTTAGAAGTAGATGCTGCTATGTTTTGTTCATTTATAGAATGATGGGAGCTCATAGTTACTTTTACAAGTGCATTATTACCAATTTGTGAATTATTTTATTTTTCCTGAAACAATTCAAGTCTTTAGAAAGAGAATCCGAATTATTTGGTAGAATACCATCTCCTGCCATATCCACTGAGTCTGATGAAACATATTTTGACAAGAAGACATCAGTTGGTGTTTAGGCATTTTTCTCTCTTTTCTTAATTACCATCTGGAAGGATAGTAGCGTCTAGAAAACAAAAAAAGA
The DNA here is from genome assembly GCF_030222135.1 of Aotus nancymaae. NCBI lineage: Eukaryota > Metazoa > Chordata > Mammalia > Primates > Aotidae > Aotus > Aotus nancymaae. Next base: position 30,560,500 of record NW_026988445.1, on the reverse strand, counting down.
GGCTTAGCTGAGATGCTTTTGTTTGATTTATATTTTATCGCTGAAGTTTGTGTTCCTCATTTTCAAGGAATTTCTTTCTTTTTTTCTTGCCAAGTAAAACAGTCGGAGTGAAAGGAAGGAAGAACTCTACATAGCTGGTTGTGATCAATTAGTTGTAAACTCAAGGCATTTATTTCTTAAAGAAAGAAGATATATTAAATGACGATCTTAATTTTCCCAAGTCAAGTTAAAATCAAATTATATGGCAAAACCCTCTTCTTTCTTTGCTTTGACATAGAGAACAAAGGAAGATGCTAGTACTAATAAATAAACATTAACAGATACATGGGGGGAAGAAAAGACCACGCAGGACCAGTTGTACTTTAGTGGCTAACAATTTCATGGTAAGTCCAGACTAATCTTAACACAGTGAGTCAGAAAATTGAGAATTTAGAGGATGTTATGTGGCTCCAAGACTGCTTCCTCAACACTGTCCTCAAGACATACAAACGGTTGTTTAGCTAGATACCATCTTGAGAGGAGGGGCTAAACCCTTCACATGGGTCATGGATCCTGTATATTTTGGTCTTCTTGGAAACTTATGCTATTGAATATTTTCTCTCTTTCTCGTGTACCTATTTTTTTTTTTTTTTTTTTTGAGACAGGTTCTGGCTCTATCACCAAGGCTGGAGTGCAGTGGAGCAGTCATGGCTTACAGCAGCCTCCGCCTCCTGAGTGAAGTGAGCCTTCCACCTCAGCCTCTTGAGTAGCTGGGATCACAGGGGCATGCCACCACCCCTGGCTAATTTTTTAAAAATTTTCAGTAGAGATGGGGTTTTGCCATGTTGCCTAGGTTTGTCTTGCACTTTTGAGCTCAAGTGATTCCCCCACCTTGGCCTCCTAAAATGCTGGGGCTACAGGAGTAAGCCACTGCACCAGGCCTTTTCTTGTCTATCTTTAAACCTTTTTCTCTCTCTCCTGATACATTCCCATCAGCTCTTAAATATGCTATATTGTCTTCCCTCAAAAAGAAAACAAAAACAGCACCCTCTCTTTTTGCCTTACACTTCTTAAGGCTACTGTATCATCTCCTCTTCTTCATAACCACATTTCTCAAAAGCTTTGTTTATAATCGGAGACTCCAGCTTCCTTTGCAGGCTCATCCTCCCCTGGCGTCTAAAGTTTAGATTTTAGACCTGTTGAGAAACAGGTCTAAACAGGCCTGAAAAGGCCATCTTTTCAGTCCATACTCCTCCTCTGTTGTCATACAGAGTTGCAATTACTTATATAATAGTTATTCTTGAAATTATATTTCAGTCTAAATAGACCTTCCTTTTGAATTCCACATTCTTGTATTTAACTGTCTAGTTGATATTTCAACTTGGATATTTCAGAGGAGCTGGAAATTCAACATGTTTAAAACAGTGTTTCCAATCTTCATTTTAAATTTGCTTCTTTCCCACCTTTGTTATTTCAGTAATTGGTACCACTGTTTTGTCCTTGTGAGAAACCTGGAAAGTATCCTTGACATCTTTTTTTCCTCTCCCTGACCTGTTAGCCTAAAAACTGCAAAGCCTGTTGATTTCAGCAGCAGAATGTTTCTCACATTCTGTATCTCTGCTGTCATCATCCGAGTTGAAACTATCATACCATAACCTCTTGCCTAAATTTCTTTCTTAGTCTCTTAATTTGTCACCTGGTGTTCTCATTTTTGTTCCCCTCCTAGCTACTGTTCTCAGTTTAGGGCTTCAGAGTGTTACCATGCCGACATGTCCCTCTCTGCCTCATCTTGAACCACTCCTTGACTTTTTCCTTTTCTCAGCGCTCATTGCAGTCATTCAACAAGTTCATTTCATTTTCTTCCTATATCACCAAGTTTTTCTTACATTTTCTTTTACATGCCAACTAAACAGTTCAGGCCCCCAGTTTCTCACCTGGATGTCATCCCTGCCTCTTAAATGTAATTTTGCTATCCCCTACTGATTTGCTCTTTTTTTTTCTACTCAATTAAAATATATTTTGTTGCTTTGTTTACTAGCAAACTATGTAACATGTATCTCCTTTTGGCCTAAAATGTTTCTTAATGCTCATTTCTTTCTTATTTACTAATCTGTTTTTTTGTTAGCTGATAGTGAGATATCTAAGATTTCTCTGGATCCTGACTTCTTACAGCATGAAGTCCAAAATCTTTAGTGTGTTTGTGTAGCCTTCCAGTTCTGACCCTTCTCTCAGCTCCAGACTGAGTTTGTTTCAGCTATACCAAACGGCCCGAAGGTGATTCTCCTGCTCTCCAAGCCTCTGGATCAATGGATGCACCCAAAGATGGAGTGGTCTGAGATGCAGTTTTGTGGGTGGTGGGGTCTGTGTGCCCCTTCCATTGCTCAGGTGTACAATTCCCAGTGGACACAGTGGCACAGACAGGGCCTATGACTTGAGGCCAGGCTCCCATGGGGTTGTGGGAGAGGCAGGCCTGAGGGTCGGGGTACAGCTCATCGCTGTGGAGCACAGTTCTCCAGGCCTCTAGGCCTGGAGTCCTGCAGCATCTGCAGGAGAAATCACTAGACCCAGCAGGCTAATTCTTCCTGCCATGCCTGTAACTCAGGATGCTAGGCTTTCCACACCTCCACCAAGGTAAAGGTGTTCAGAAACCAGACCTTGACCTGGCTGCCTCCTACCCTTTGTTTTAGATTCCACCTCTTTTGTGGAAGCCTTCCTTGCCCTCCCTACCACACCAGATTAGATTGGTACCCTACTCTGTGTTGCACTTTGCAAATTAAATTACATTTAGGTTTATATGTTTGTTCCTTTTCTAAACTGTGAGTGCCTTCATCTTTACATCTCTAGAATTAGGCAGACAATCAATTAATTTAGAATAAATAAGAATGAATACTGAACACAGGTATGCCAGAAGTATGTGGCGCTGCGAAAACCAACTAATAGCGGTACTTTTCATGTGTTTAAGAAGAAAGACGTTTGCAAATGAATACATTTTCTCAATTTCAATTTTTTTTACATATTTTTTCTTAGCCTTTAGTTACCTAATTCTTTCTACCAAAACAGGTAAGTAGCAAGTATATGTTTTTGAAAACACATGGAAATAGATTGCTATGCCTTGTATGATTTTTATTATTCTACAGAAACCTGTTTATGATGTGATTATTTTTGGCACTAAAATTGTTCTAAGGTTTTACTATGGATTTTAACATATTTAACATATATGTAATTTGGAGGTATCTTATGGTTGTCCACATTATATGTAGTGCTCTGCATAATACCTGGGGCAGCATGTACTAGGTGTTTAGGAAATATTCTTGTTGACTAATCAAAATTTCCACTATCTGATAAAGGTGGACTGCATTTAAACTAGAGAATAAACATGATTGAATTAATTTTCTTTGAAACAAAATCAGATTCTTACACAAGAAATACTAGAAGATGCCCAACACTTATTTGATGTATTTTTACATTCTGTTTAACTTATGTTTTTCAGAAGTTACCTTAAACAATTTAGAGTCATTGTATGCCTTTAATAATGTTTGAGCACAGCTGTCTTCTGCCTTGTGGTCTTTTCTTCAGGCTAACTTGTCATGGCTTGTAGCCTTGTGGCTGATAGCTACCCTTATGATGACTGGGGTTTATTTAGCTCAGTCAGCATTCATTGTAAGTGTGGTAGAAATGTACTAAATTTGTACTTAGCTAATTAGGAGTTTATAATAATTCTGGCATGCTGATTTGAAGTTTCTTTGTACTGTTCAAGGCAAAGAGAAAAGGATTTGTTTAGCTAATTAAAACTATAAACAAGATGAAATGTTTAATCTACTTGAGGCAAACCAACAACTGTTTTCAAGTACTTATAAAATCAGCATAAACTAGGAATACACCAACTGAAATTATTTTTATTAGTTAAAGCACTAAAGGATTTTCTAAGGCACAGCTTTTGGTTGACTTCTTCCTTGGCATTTGTTGAGATTATTAGGAAATAGGAACCTATTGGTATTTTTCAAATTCTTTGTTCATTACCCACAGTGAGTTATACATACTATATTGCCATTCAGTATAAACACACATGTAACTCAAGCAACAACTGTAGAAAATAATATTTAACCATGTTTCTTGTGATGCACTGTTTTAATTTTCTTATATTTCAAATATTAAAAAGTACTTCTCAGGACCCACTAAATTGATTTTACAAATTGATCAAGATCCACAGTTTTGAAAAAACATGGTCTCTGCACTAGACCAAGCTTGAGTGCAGAAACCATGACATATTCATCTTTCTGATACTAAGTGCTACAGCGGGTGCTCAGTAGATATTAATTGAATGAATTGGTGATTGCAAGGAGGAGTAAGAAGTGAAATTGGAGTTATAAAAAGAAATAGGTGTTTTTGGCAATGAAGTTCTTGGATATAATAAAGGCAGTGGAAGTAAAGCACTCTGATACTTATGCTTGGTATGAAATTCTTTTGTTTGCAGGCAATAGAAACCAGTGTTAGCTGAAGCAAAGAAGAATATATTACAAGGATTCAGGGTATCTCACAGAAATCAAGGGTAGGGGTGTGTCTTGTGATTTGGGAAGGGAGTGAAACCAGAAACTGGAAAGCCTTCAAGAACCTAAGCATGTTATCTTGAGTTTTTTCATCTCTGCTTCTCTCTTTGTGGCTTTTGTTTTTTTTGGCTGCAGAATGGTTTCCTCTGCAGAAAAATGACAGAAGAATCTTCAGTCCACATGGCAGTTTATTTCCAAAGTTCCTGATTGTTTTATATTTTGGTTCCAGGCTTTAATACTATATGTGACTTATATGTGGTAGAATAAATTAGTCTTTTGATATTTACAATATGCCATGCATTAGAAGTTTCAAGTTACTGGTTTTAGATGAGATGTCTGTATTAGTCTGTTCTCACACTGCTGTAAAAAACTATGTGAGACTGGGTTATTTATGAAGAAAAGAAGTTTAATTGACTCACAGTTCCACAGGCTGTACAGGAAGCATGACTGGGAGGTCTCAGGAAACAGGAAGGCGAAGAGGAAGCGGGTGTCTTACCATGGCAGAGCAGAAGAGAGTGAAGGGGGAAGTGCTACACACTTTCAAATAACAAAATCTTGTGAGAACTCTGTCACAAGCACAGCAAGGGGAACGTCTGCCCCATGATTCAGTCACCCTTTCCGTCAGGCCCCTCCCTCAACACATCAGGATTACAGTTTGAGATTTGGGTGGGGACACAGAGCCAAACCGTATCAACATCCCATTCTAAAATTCAGTATTGCCAGTGGCCTTGTTTCACCTACTGGTCAGATGAATACATGTAGAGTGTATGTGTTTATGTTATAATCATTACTTCAGCACACTTTCACAACACGTGCTCCTGGCACTAGGTTAGGCTGCAGAATAGTTAACAAAGATGGATATAATGCACTGTATTTACCATGACTTTTCTACTTGAAGGTTATGCCCCTGTTCCAGCAAAGTATATCATGTCATGCACAGATGAGCTGTGTTGATGATGTTAGTTCAAAATTGGTCTTAGTTTTTCCAACTCTGCTTGTCTTGTTTCTTACTTTTTCCTCTGTTTTTCTTATCTGAGATGGAAGACCTGAATACTTTGCCTTTTGACCCTCCTTCACTTTCTTGGCTCACTATTTATATTCTACATGTGGACTCAGTCATTATTTTTAAGACTGTCCTTGTAACCTGACACTCAGGTGCCCACAGCTGTGACCTGCCATCAGGGGAGTCTTTATTAGGCACAACATGGAGTCCTGAGCCTCTTTTGGACCCAAGTCAGAAAAACAGGAAAGCTGGACCAGAAAATAGTGGTTGCTATCTTCAGGAAATGAACGGACAAATGAAGGTGATAAAATTACACGTTTTTATTATAACATTGTAACTGTCATAACGCAAGTTTGAACAAAATACTATAGGAATGTTTAGGCCAGTAAGTGTCATGGAGTAGGGCCTCCAGAAAAACTTTTGGAAAGAATCAGTTGTGAATGGGGATGTCCATTTATTCTGGTATAGTTATAAACTGCTTTACTGAAGAGGTACCATTTGAGCTGATTTCTGCAGGATATGTAAATTTTGGATGGTAGGTAGACAGTGGATTGGGTACTTTTGCTGTACGCACAGCTTGTATAAAAGCACTAACATGTGAACTGATGATGTGAATGTAGTATTGATTATGTGGGAGAATGGTTGGAGGTATTGGTTAGAGCCAAGTTGAAAAAGGCTGTGTAGGCCATGGTAGGTAATTTGGACCTTCTTTTTTTTCTTTCTTTCTTTTTTTTTTTTTCTGAGGCAGAGTCTCGCTCTGTTGCCCAGGCTGGAGTGCAGTGGCACAGTCTCGGCTCACTGCAACCTCCACATCCTGGGTTTAAGCAATTCTTCTGTGTCAGCCTCCCAAGTAACTAGGATTACAGGTGCCTGCCACCATGGCCAATTTTTTTGTATTTTTAGTAGAGACGGGGCTTCACCATGTTAACCAGACTGGTCTCGAACTCCTGACCTCATGGACCTTATTTTCCAAGAGTCACCTGAGAGCTTCCAATAGAGGAGTGATGAGGGAGATGATTTGTTATTTTATGTTATTATTTTTTCTTTATTCTTGCCGTTGAACATTCACCTATCCAAAGATTTATCTTTTAAAAGATAACTCTGTGGTCAATGTTACCTAAAGTGGCCAGAAATGATCAGTATGGACATGAATTAAGATGCTGTTTTAAAAGTCTATGCAATAAAAGGGGGAAAAAGCCTATCAAGAAATGGAAGGCTCCATATAAGGCTGTAGCCGTGAGAGTGCAAAGGAGAACTTAACTTTGATATTCTTAGGGAAAGTAGACTATACAGGACCATTTGTTTAAACCTAGAGCCAGATTTGGATTAGTCTGGTCCATTCGGTGTACTAGATGGAAGTTAATAAAGCTAGGCCCTGGGTACACCATCCCAATCCCCTTGCGTCCTCCTTCATAATTCTGACCTTGTGTCTGCCTGCTTAATGATACTTTAGTCATGTCTCCAGTTTTCCAACCTTGCAATGACTCCTTACACCTGATTACAGATATTTGATTTGTCTTTTGGAATTTTGACTGTCTATCACCTTCTGGTGCCACTCATTTGTGGGTTCTTTGCATACTAAAACAAAGCAGGACAAAGAAACAGTCTTATAGGGAAAATATAAGTTACAATAAATGGTGCTATATGCTTTAACAGAGGCATAGACAGAATACTACTGAAGGTAGGCGGAAGGACTACCTAATGCTTTGGGGTGAGTTAGGGCAGAGGAGAAGATGCTTTAGCTTGGTGTTGTTGGATGAGTAGGTATGTTACATGGGAAATTTGAGGTGCTTGTGAGAGACTCAGGTGGAGGGGACCAGGAAGTGGCTGGAGTGATGGATCTGTAAAAGGTGTGGGTCTCAACCTTGAGTACCTATTAGGGAAACTAAACAACAACATCATGCCTTGGTCCTATTTGTAGAGATACTGATTTAATTTATAGGAGACAGGGATGCAGCTTGGTATATATTAAAATGGACTGAAGTAATGCTAATGTGAAGCCACGGTTGTCAAGTAGTGTAACTCAAGAGAGAGATGTATTCCTGGAGAAGGTAGAGTATAGGCGATAGCTGAAGGCTTAGATATACATCACTTTAGAAACAGGGAGAATGAGAAGAAAATTGAGCCAGAGACAAATCCTTTGGGATTACCAACATTGTGGTAAGCAGCAAGGAGGTGGCCAGCAAAGAGCCTGTAAACATAATTCCTAACTCTTAATTGTACCATTTTAATTTATCAATGCATGTTTGTATAGTTTTTCCCTTCTATGACTCACAGGGTATACTTTAAGTGCCTGATTCACGTATCTGTTGTTGACTGACTATTATACATTAATCCTTTTATTGATGTAGAAAATCATGACCTTTAATTCTTATCAGCAGCAAATACATTTATCTGCCTCCAATTTTATTTAAAAGAATGCATGAAAGTAACAATTTCCAAGAATCCTTTTCTGAATTCAAAATCACCTGTCATTTTTGCCATAAATTCTTTGAGGCATGAAATAGCCTGCCAGTTGTCTGTTGCTCTCAAAGTTAATGAATGGTTATCAATTTATCATGGGTAATAACTTGGCTGCAAATTGTAAAGAAAGCATTTTATCGCTTCCTAGCATTTTTGCCTCAAGGCAGTATCTGCCTTTTCTGTAGCCTTTGGAGGCTTAGTGTCCCTAAAGCTTTTAATAGAACACATTTCTTTCTAGGAAACCTCTTAACATTTGGTATTAGCTCGGTGAAATATTAGCTGGTTATATCTTGCTTTGTGTAATAGATTTTGTGTAAATAAAATTTCTCAATATAGAACTGGAAATACAGTTTCTTGATGTACATTCAACCCAGTGCAGCGTGATAGTTTTAGAGATATTTAATTTTTATTTCCAATTTATATTCCATTCAGTTCTTACAAGTGAATGTGGTGGTTTTCCGGTTCTCTATCCTCTTGGTTAGGTAGTTAATGATTGGGAAACAGGACTTTTTCAAGGAACCTTATTTTTAAAGGAATAATTTTTTCTCTCCCTAAAAGTGAGAAATTCTCTATAACCTGAGCTCTTTCAGATCAGGGACTTGGACTTGACTGAATCTTTATTTAAAAAACAAAACAAAAAACTCTGAATCTGTGTTTTCTTAAATTTAGCATTTCAGGCACTGAGCACAGTATCATAACTCAGTACATATTTATTGAATTAATGTGAATTATCACCCCACATCTTCAATTATAAATTTGTTGTATTGTAGAGTGTGTTATCTAAGGGATGGGAGGACATTGATTTAACCCAATATATTGCTTTTATTACAGCACTATAAATTGAGGTGACTGCAGAGCTAAATGTGCCTGTTTTTAGTCACAAACTTGATTTCAGTCCAGTTCTTTCATTGTTTTTTTTTTTGGAGACAGCCTCTCTCTGTTGCCCAGGCTAGTGTGCAGTGGCTCGATCTCTGCTCACTGCAACCTCCGCCTCCAGGGTTCAAGCACTTCTCCTGCCTCAGCCTCCTGAGTAGCTGGGACAACAGGCACATGCCACCACACCCAGCTAATTTTTTATGTTTTCTTAGTGGAGATGGGGTCTCACTGTGTTAGCCAGGATGGTCTCCATCTCCTGACTTCATGACCCGCCCACCTTGGCCTCCCAAGGTGCTGGGTTTACAGGCATTAGCCGCCTTGCCTGACCTTTCATTGTTAAAGAGCTGCCCTTAGGACTTGCATCCAGTCCTGTTACTTTATATAAGAATTATTTGAGTTGTTTTATGTGTTTCCTTTTGACTCATTCACTAAGAGCCTAGCACAGTGGCTTGTTAAATTAATTGTGGTTTCTGAAATTAATTAGTGAATATGCTTTAATGAAATAGGACAATACACATTGCTGAGACTTGATGCTTTAGTGTGTTTTTAAGAATTTATTATCACTTGTTACCACTGCTGTGGATTATTTACCTGTGTACATTTTATAGGTCTCCAAATCTTTTCAGCTTCTAAAAGTTGAAAGAAATAAAACTCTGTTCTGATTGATTGCTCCTTGGATTTTTATTCCAATAATATATATGGGAAATCAGAATTCTCCCATTATTAGTTTGTCTTATGTATTTCTTTTTATGTATTGCTTTCTATTCTCTTCATATGTTTGTTTCTCTGAGCATGTAATATTTCTCTTGATGGACTCATACCTTGCATTTTATTTTAGCTACTGCAGAGTTATGCCCATAGTAGCAACTCCATAAATAATGGTTGCCTGGTTGCTTGACTAATTATGGTGCTAAGGTGCCAGTTAAAGCATTTTCCCCCATCTCAACGCATAGCAGTTTCTTTATGGATGTACATGTATCCCATAAAAATATTTCCTACAGAGAATCTCAGTTTCCCATGTTAACTTGTTTCATAGTTGAATGATCCTTACTTTTTAGGGGACATTCCTCTGTATGTTTATTCAGGATTTCTATTTTTTTGCATTGTGAACAATTTCTCCACGTGTCACCTAACTGATTCAACTGGTCTTTGAAGCAGTTATGTTTAGGCATCAACTGCTCAACCTTTGTTAAGGCCTTAAAGTGGAATAGGAGCCAACTAGAAGAGCTGCTTGTTCCGTCAGATCCTCACCAAACTCCAGTGCTTTATTAGTAGTTTCAGTGTGGACTGTTGAATGGTGTAGTAGAGATTTACTAACAGTTTGCAGCAAAGTGATTCTGTATCATGACCATGCTCTTGAGCTGGTAACACAAGGCATTAAATTTGTTGAGGGCTGGCCTAGAAGATTGGCCATAATTGGGTTAGCTGACAAAGCTCAAGTGTATTGCATTCATCTGATGCAGGTAGGTAGAGAAAGGGTGGACCTTTTTAGGGTTGGTTTGCTTTTAATCCTTTGGCTTTTATGTAGGTGTCTGAGGATCATTTTAAGTCAGCTCATACCTTTTGAATACCTCGCTTTTGGTAAATTTGAAGTTCATGTCCACTGATAAACCAGCAGAGCTATAATTTTTTATTCAAATAGGAACTACTTATTTTTATTTCTAGTTATTTTACCCTGTTTTTGGTCAGTAATATAAATAGCATCTTTTTATAGTATATTTTCTAAGTTTTTGTTTACATGTAGAAACACTGTAGTTTTACATGATTTTATGATCAACCACTGTACTAAATTCTCACTTATAACAGTGTTTCAACTTTTTTCTTCTTTGAATTTTGTAAATGTAGTCATATCATCTGCATATATGGATACTTCTGCCTTCTTCACTCCAGGATAGTGTTTGACATAGCATAATGGTGAGAAGCATGGGCTCTGGAGCTATGACTGTGTGTTAAGCCCGTTTCTACTAACTTGCTAGCTATGTGACTTTGGGCAAGTTACTTATGTTCTCTGTGCCTCACTTTCTCCCTCTGTAAAATGAGATAATGATATTACTGCCTTATAGTATTATTCTGAGGATTAAATGATTTATTATTTCTAAAGTGTTCAGGACAGTATCTGACACATAGTAAGCACTGTAAAAATGTGTGATAAATAAATAAAACACATATAAGATTTTTTCCCCTTGCATTGGCTAGTACGGTACTTCTAGATGAATATTAATCTAGAAGCCCAGTGGTAAGCTTTCTTTATTCCTCCCAGACTTCAACAGAAATGCTTCTATATGTCATTGTTTTAGTGTTTCAGTAATGTTTCCAATAAAATATTAGTTATAGACTGATATGAAATGTATTTATCCATTATGTTAAGGAAATAGTCATCTATTGCTGTTTTGCTAAGGGTTAAAATCAAGAGTGGTTTAAAAATTTCATCATGTCTATTTGGCATCTACTTAGATGATCATATAACTTTTCTTTTTTGACCTATTCATATGGTTGCTTATATGAGTAGAGTTCCTAATATTGAACTATCCTTGAATCACTGTAATAAACAGTTGTATCTGTAGCCTATCCTTCTTTTAGTGCATTTACGAGTTCTCATTGCTATTACCTTGAAAGTTTTCACACTAATATTTATAAGTGAGTTTTCTTTTTTTTTCTTTTTCTTTTTTGAGACAGAGTCTTGGTCTGTGGCCCAGGCTGGAGGTGCAATCTCGGCTCGCTGCAGCCTCTGCCACCAAGGTTCACATGATTCTCATGCCTCAGCCTCCCTAGTAGCTGGAATTACAGGTGCACAACACACCCAGCTAATTTTTGTATTTTTAATAGAGACAGGTTTTCTCCACGTTGGCCAAAATGGTCTCGAACTCCTAGCCGCAAGTTATCCACCCACCTTGGCCTCCCAAAGTGCTGGGATTACAGGTGTGAGCTACTACCCCTGGCCCATAAGTGAGATTTGACAGTAATTTTTAATGTGTTCATTGTCAGGTTTTGGTGTCACTGTGATGCTGTACATATTTGACAGTTTCCCTTATTTTTTTGTACCCTAGAAAAGTTTAGATTTTGTAATCTGTTCTTTTAAAATTTAAAAGAATGTTAGAATAGGAAGTGAGAGATTTAGTCCTGCTGTCTTAATTTCATAGATGAAGAAACAGTGACTTCTTCACAGCCACTTTGTGTCAACTACTTAGGGGTAACGGGTTGCGGTTGTGCTGTAGAGGTGAGGAAATAACATTTATTGAGCATTTTTGTAGGCATTTAAACAACAGTATCCTATTTTTGATGTACGTATTAGATTTAGATTTTACTTTTTTGATATCTAAAGTTAGAGTAAAAAAATTCCATTGGCTTTTAAAAAACTGCTTTTTAGAGTAGTTTTAGGTATGTAGCAAAATTGAGTGCAAAATACAGAGTTCCTATAGACCATCTTCCTCTACACATGCACATCCCCCACCAGAGTGGCACATTTGTTGCAGTTGATGAACTTACAATAACATCATTATCACCCAAAATGAATCGTTTACATTAGTGTTCACCGTTGGCGTTGTAAATCCTACGGGTTTTGACATATGTATAATGACATATATCCACCATCATAGTATCATACAGAGTAATTTCACTGCCCCTAAATACCCTGTGCTCTACGTATTCGTCCCTTCCCTCCCAAGCTCCTGGTCATCACTGATCTTTTTACTGTCTCTATAGTTTTGCCTTTTCCTAAATATCATATAGATGGAATCATACAGTACGTAGCCTTTTTACATTGGCTTCTTTCACTTAGTGATACTCATTTACGTTTTCTCGGTGTCTTTGCATAGTTTGATAGGTCATTTATTTTTAGTGCAGAATAATATTTCATTGGCTATAAAATTCAGTTCATTTTGAATGGCTGAATGTCTTTCCTGAAGATAACTTAGTCTCCTTTTCCCAGAATCTTGTCAGTCAGCTAACAAATATTGATTGCAGGCCAGCAGAGTGCTTTGCCTAAGCCCTGAGGATACAGCAGTGATCAAAACAGACAAGAGCTGTGTCTGTCCTTATGGAACCTGGCATAATTTCCAGAACCGGCAGGTACCTGGTGAATGTTGTGGTTGAAGTTTGTTAGCTTGTGACCCACCAACCCATTTGGAGATTCTTTGTCTTTAGGGAATTTCCAAATGTGGTAATAAGCATTTATTTACACTAGGTGGTGGTAGAGTCATGTACACTGAACAGTTCGCACCTTAATTAAGTCACTAATTGTTTGCTTATAAATATAGTTCTCTTTATAATGATCAAAATTTAAATATGTTTACATTAATTCACTGGAATGTAATCATTAATTAAACTGTGAACTTTTAGTACATCTTTCAGAATAAATCCCAATAAGTAGACTTTCTCAGATTCTTCAGTTTTCTTCCTTTGTTTAATAATGAAACATTTATTGAGATTCAGCTACATGCTAGGCATTGTGCTAGTGTGGAGGATTCAGTGTTGAATATGATTCCCTTTTTGTCCTTGAGATATTACAGTTTAGTAAGGAAGACAGAATGAGAATAGATCCATTAAGTGTAGTGGAATGCCTATGTCTTAAGTGTACCATTCGATGAATTCCGACAAATGCATACACCTGTGTAACCCACATCCTTATGAAGGGATAGATCTTTACCATCTTGGGGTGGCCATTTTTAAGGGCCATGTGCAGGCTGAGTAAGCAAAAGAAGCAGGTTGAGAGAAGAAGGGAGGTAATCAAATCAAACATTTCCTGAGAGAACAGCCTGATTTATTGAGTTATTTATCAGTTGAAAGTCAGCTTTGGGAGTTTTGGGTGTCCTTTAGTTCTGTTGATGAGATTTTACATGAACTGCTTTGGGTCGTTTTCTGTCACAGTAGTGAAAACAGTATGGCCAAGCTGCAACACTCATCTTTTACTTTCTAAAGTGAGGGACTTGGCTTTCTACTCCCAATAACATTACTTAAAAACAAACAGAAAAAACAAACAAAAAAAACCCTTACAAACCTAACAGCAGTAGGTTCATATTCACAGGATTAAATGTTTCAAAGCTGAAAAACAGCCCAATCAGAGCAACTGACTTCATTGACACTTACTCTCTGTCAGGCACTGTGCCCTTTTGTGTTTATTTTCTCTTCTTAGGGCAGCCCTAAGAAGTAGGTGCTTATTGTTCCCTTTATGGAGAACATCAGTAAGGAAATGGACGTTCAAAGAGATTGTACAACTTGCATAAGGTAATAGCTGGAGAAATCAAGATTTCAAAACCCAGGTCTTTTTGGTTCCAAAGCAGGTCCCCCCTGCCCCATACCATGCTGTCTCAGAAGACGGAATTCTAAGTTAAAGAGCAAAAGCATCACAAAAATAATTAACTGATTTTATTCTGGTTGTGGAAATAAATGAGGACTACCCAAATGAGTACAAACAATGGCTACGTATTCAGAGCTTTCTTTAGAGGGTAAGGGAATCTGCCACCATCACTTAGATTTTGTGGAGTGTCATGGAAGACAGAGGAATGAGAAACCTTTTATTTTCTCCTTGGAGATAAGATCTTGCTCTTTTGCCCATGTGGAGTGGCAGGGGCATGATCATAGCTCACTACAGTTTCGACCACCCAGTCTCAAGTGACCCTCTCATTTCAGTCCCCACTGAGTAGCTGGGATCACAGGCATGTGGTACCATGTCAAGCTAATTTATTTTTATTTTTTGTAGACACTGGGTCTTACCATGTTGTTCAGGTTCATCTTGAAGCCCTGGGCTTAAGTGATCTTCCCACCTTGTCTTCCCAAAGTGTTGGGATTACAGATGTGAGCCACCGTGCCCAGCTGGGTAAACTTTTAGAGTGGAAAAATGGGAAGGCTTCAGGTGTGTTCTGATTGGAGGCTGTTCCCATGGGGAAGCTGAAAGTGAGCCAGCTAAAAGCATAGCAACCTGTGTGATTAGTTAAGGGTGCATTTTTGGCTTACTCTGGTTGGCCCTACATTGGTAGGAAGCAGAAGCAAAAATTAGGGAACCTGTCAGTGACTAATCATTTTCTGGCCATTTTGTGCTGATTTTTTTTTTTTTTAAAAGAGATGAGATCTTGCTATGTTCCCCAGGCACCATGATAGATAGTGTGGCTTTGTTCAGATTTTTAAGGGCATTATTGTTTGGCTTCCTGGGCTAGTTAGTTGCTAGACAGCAACCAGTCTGACTTCCTAGACTGGTTATTGCAGATAATAGGTTGGTTGCCTGGGCTTGTAGCTGCAGGTTTGGATTGTAGTTACCTATGATCTGGCCTTTGACCATTTGTTTATGCAGTCTTTCAGTAGATATGTTGGAGATGGGTATTCCCTGCCAATGGATTGATTGTATAATATATATTCAAATTTATATTTTCATAGGATAATGACAGTTGACTTTTGGAAAGGGAAGAGTACAGGATGAGGAGAAGCACATTTGTTGAACAGCAGTTTTTTTTTTTTTAAAGACAGGGTTTCACCATGTTGGTCAGGCTGGTCTTGAACTCCCGACCTCAGGTGATCCACCCACCTTGGCCTCCAAAGTGCTTGGATTACAGGCGTGAGCCACCACGGCTGGCCTGAACAGCAGTTTTATTTTAGTCTCTGTGCATTGGTTCTCAAAGCATGGTGTCAAGAATAGTGGCTTCAGCATCATGTGGAACTTGTTACCAATGCAGATTGCTAGGCCTTACCCCAGACCCACTGAATCAGAAACTCTGTAAGTGGGACTTAGCAATTAATATTTTAACAAACCTTTGCAGTTAACTCTGATGCATGTGAAAGTAGAGAACCATTGCTTTATATCAAGGAATCCTAATAACCACAACTCAAGTTAGACTATATCCCCATTTTATAGGTAAGAAAAGTGAGGTTTGGATTGGCGTTTTGCTCTGGTAGGTACAGGAAGTGATAGATGCAGTACTGGAACTCAGGCCAGTCTAACTACAAACCCATGCCCAGGTTAATTTTATGTTATGTGAATTTTACCTCAATAAAAACCAACCAACCAAACAACACAAAAAATGCTGTTAGTTTCCTAGTGCTGGCGTCACAAGTCTGGTGGCTTAAAGCAACAGAAATGTATTGTCACATAATCCTATAGGCCAGAAGTTTGAAATTAAGGTCTTGGTTACACTCCGTCTAGTGATCTAGAGGTCAGTCCTTGCTTGCCTGTCCTAAGCTTCAAGTGGCTCCTAGCAATCCTTGGAATTCCTTGCCTTGTAGCTACATAACTGCAATCTCTGCCTCGGTTGTCGCATGACGTTCTTTCTTTCTGACCTCTCTTCTTCTTAAAAGAACATTAGTCATTGGATTTAGGGCCCACATTAATCCAGTATGAATTACATCTACAGATACTCTATGAAGAGTTACATTCAGAGGTTCCAGGTGGACATGAATTTTCGGGACCACTATCAATCCACTGCAGCACTTTTGTAGAAAATCAGTTGGCATTATGTAAGACTCTGCTTCTGGACACTCTAGTCTGTAGCATTGATCTATATATGTCTCTCTTTAGACCATTATTACATTATCTTGATTATTCTACCTTTATAGCTAGTTTTGACATGAGGTAGTGTGCGTCCTTTAACTTGGAAAAATTTGAATATAGAGTGCTTATTAGATAATATTATGTATTGTGATCATGTAAGATATTATGTTATTCTTTTATTTTTTTTTTGTCGTTGAGATGGAGAATTGCTCTGTTGCCCAGGCTGGAGTGCAGTGGCACGATTTCAGCTTACTTCAACCTCTGCTTTTTGGGTTCAAGCAATTCTCCTGCCTCAGCCTCCTGAGGAGCTTGGTTTACAGGCATGCGCCACCATGCCCAGCTTATTTGATTATGTTATTAGGAATCACGTGCCAAAATTCTTAGGGATGAGTTAAAATGTCTGCAACTTATTTTCAAATGAATGAGCAAAAGAAAGTACACATACATGTATATGTGGAGAGGAAGCCGATGTGCAAAATTGTTAACAGATGTTGAATCTGGGGCAAGGTATATTAGTGATTATTATGTTTTTACTCCTCACCTCTTCTATTTGAAAAAAGTGGGAAGAAAACAATTCTCTTTAAAAGCTGGAAGTGGAACAGTAGAGCTCAGTAATCCAAGTGATGATTACCTGGCAATTAATTCCCTAGAGGAGATGAGGCTGCTCTAACTGAGAGAAGGTATAGAATGAAGAATTAACTAAGCATGGTGCTGATCTATCCACTGTGATTTATGATGTGTGTGTCCTGCTAGCTCTCCTTATGTGGCTACTTCTGTAGATGATAAAGTTGAAAAAAAATATTGGAAAGACAGTCATTTCTTATATTGAGATAATCTTTTAAGACAGGTGAGACAACTTCAGGTGCATGGCCTCTGAATTAGTCTCTGCCTTGTGTATTTGTGAGAGAAACTTCTGGAAATTTTGTTTTCAAATATCAAATATATTTCAGTATTTTCATCTTGTCATAAGTTTGGAATTTTCCTCTGAATTTTATAGCCAAGAATTTTTCTGTCTTGAAGAAGTTGATTATTTGTATTAAGGTAATAATTTTACGAGTATTCTTTTCTCATGGTGCATTTTGTTACTCAGTGTTAAGAAAGTTAATGGGACCAGAAATGTAAAGTGACACACTTACTTACTTAATTACCTCCCCAGTTTCTCTGATAAAGCAAGACATTACAGATGATCCTATAAGTAAATCTAATTTCCAAGGAAATGTTATAATAATAATACATTTAACATTTTAATACACTCTTCATTTTTAGGATTTGGGATTGCTATTTGAAAGCTACATAGTTTGAGTTATAAAACTTGCTCTAAGTTTTGGTGAGATGAAATTAGATAGGATGCCATTTCTAAATTACCATGTTCCTGCAATAATAGACAACTCCTTTTAACAGTGTCATCAGATGCCTCAACTTATAGAGGTTCCTAAAATTTATCCCCATATGGTACCTATGTAAATCATAGATAAGTTTTAAAGATAAGTTTTAATTGAATTTTAGAAATGAAACCTCTCATGGAGATTCTGTTGCAGGCTCAAAAAGCTACCTTCAATGGGTTTAGAAAAACAGCTCCTCTAATGTCTCTAATGTGGAGGTTCCATTTATTAGAGATTAGTAGGTTTTCTCTCCCAGATCACATAATTTATTGGATAATATAGTGTTTTCATTTTTGACATTCTTTGAAAGATTATGTTGTTTATATATAGTAAATTGTCATGTCTTTTCTTACTAGATAAATATTATTATTTCTAGAGTTGTCTTTAGGAGAAATATGGTAATACTTTTTTAATGGATATATCATTGTGATGTCTTTGATTCTCTGCTTACTTGTTATTTGCTACATGTAGTGATATATTCTGGTTCATAGTTCAGCCAGTGGTAAAATGAGCCATGATTTTGGGCTCTGCTCTCACAAAAGCACTAGGAGACAAATGTATTATCCTCTTCACTATTTCAATACTTGTTCTTTATTTTAGAGGAAACTGGTATGTTTACATCTGGGTTCTTCTGACTTACCTTAGTAGATGGCAAAGTAAAGATTAAAAAAAAATTCTAGTGAAGCTTTAAAAGTATGAAATGGAATTAACTGTGATTTTGCATGAGCGATGTGTGAGAAATTCATTAGTTATGCATTCGTATGGTTTTCAGTCTTATCAGATGTATGGTAATGCTGGTAATGCCTTACTTTTTATGAGTTTTTAAGTTAATTCTCTTATTTCCAGGTATGTGTTTTTTTTTTTTTTTTTTTTTTTAATGTCCACTCAAAGGCAAAGCTCCAGGCCCATTTCAGAAGTGAGAGTGTTTATAGATAGAATTAAATCTAGGTCATTGAGGCACGTTAAGTTCTTATCTGTCCTAAGCCCTCCCAGATAAGTGGCTGGAAGTCCCCTCCATACTTGCACAAATTAAATTCCTAATCTCTTGGTTTGCAAAAGACTATGTCTTAACAGCTGTAGGGGTTTTCTAACTCAGCACTCTTAAGTTCGTTTTCTTTGTCATTAACTGTCTTGAATGTTTTTAGACTCTGGGCATCTTACTGCATTTAGAAATTCAGATTTGAGAGTAGCTATAAAAAGTAGTAGAATTTATTAGTGCTGTTTATTCCTTGGGTCAATAGTAAGAAGGACAAATTCTTACGTTCTGCTTAAACTATACTCTGATCGGGGTTACGTTCATGGAAGACAATTTTAGGGATATAGGACAGGCCTGTAGTTGAAAATAATATGTCTCTATTTTATCTGAGTTGGCTTGGTGTTCCTAAAAACCTTATTTTCACTCATAGCCTGAACTGCTGGCAAAAATGGGCAGTGATTTACCCTCAGGAGAGGGTTTTATTTGATTTATTGATTTGACAGTAAGGACAGGCTCAGCAATGATTGGTGGACATATTTCTTTAAATAAAAGAAACTCTCCTTCCTAATGTTGTGTTAGCATTTATTGAATGTTTACTATATGCTAGGTTTTTGTGCTAAGTGCCTTGTGTTATTTCATCTAATTCTCACAACAATTGAGTGAAGTAAGAGATACTTACAACACCATTTACTACCATCATCAACATCAATAGCGCTTCTGTCTTAAAGATGAGGGAGCTAAGCCACAAGGAGATAAATAAATTTATTGAAAGTCACATGGCTAGTAAGGAGTAGAACTGGAATCCAAATCCCAGACTTTCTGATTCCAGAATCCAAGCGCTGCACCCCTACGTTGAATTTGCATATCCTAAAGCATTTACCACATTGCCTTGTTATCTTTATTTTGCTTCTATTCCTAGAACATTATGATTAACAGCTTTTGTGCCTTGTGTGCCCGGCTTTCAATTTTGAGTTAAGTACTCTGGAGCTGTTTTTTAAGATTAGTTGTCTTTAAAGTGGGGTATATATATGTGCGTGGGGATTCATGGAGACTTTACAGGAATTTTATATGCAAAAATAATTTCAATGGTATTTAGATGCTCCATGTTTGCATTTACTAATTTCTAATATGGTCATCTGAGAGCACCTGTGGCAGAGTGAGTCTTCTTTCCTACCTCTCCATTCACATGCTGCTTTTCTCCCACTTGACAAAGTCAGTCAGTCATGCTTTTCACCCAGCACAAATCTTAAAATATTTGATTGCTTCAGGGAGTATAAATCCTCTGGTTCACCTAATAAAGGGACCATTTAAGAATTCTTAGGTTCTGGGTGTGAATTTGAAAATAGCAAAGGGATAACTGCTTTGGTCAAAATCATAGATGTTTCCTCCAGATAACAAACCCATGACAGGACTCCATCCATACCCTATTTGTTTGTTTTAGGATCAAGTTGATTGTTGTCTCTCTGTGGTGGTGATGGGTAGTGAGGGAAGATTTATAGGAAAGACAGATTAGCACTTTAATTTGAATTGAAATATGAATTCTTTTGACAGAAGGTAAGTTTTGATTTATTGATTTGACAGTAAGAACAGGCTTAACAGTTAGATTGCTTGTGGACATATTTCATTAAGTAAAAGAATGAAATCTATAGCTCCCAGGGTTGCAACAATAATATTTAAGATACTTATATACTATACTGGAAACTATATCCATGCTATCATTAAATTAATGTGTCAACTTAAAATGTCAGAAGAGTACAAGATTTTTCAAAATTATTTTAGGAAGTGTGGAAGTGAAAAAATTGGTATTAGGTCTCTGTGCCCATCTTCCCTGTTATCACACCAGCCCAACACTCCCTTGCCCCAGACTGGCTAGAATCTCTGTTTGTATGGGAAAGGAGTTAGGACTTATTTCTCTAAAGTGTTTTAGAATTAGATTGTTATCTACCTGAATAACTTTAATTGCATTAATCTCAATTGCTGAGTCACTTTCCTGAGAGGCTGCCTCTTAATGGCGTTTCATGTGTATTGATTCTATAGGAGAGAGTTGCCTTTTGAGGATTTCCGTTGTAGAGCTTCCTAAATAAAGTGAGATTCAGCTAATGTATAGTAATGTCCAACCAAGTATCAAATTCCATTAGGTAAGTTGGTGAATGTAACACTGTACTTAGAGATGGAGAAATGTACAGCTTGAAGATCAAACTCAAAGATATTAAAGAGGGTTTAACACATTATAATCTTACTCCTTGGTGAAACCAGTGTCACTGATTGTTAAGAGGAGGTTGAACAAAATTTCTTACACATATATGTGAACCAAAATATTACTTAATGCAAATACCTACATGAGAGAGTAAAACAAAACAAAAACAACTGGAAGGAATATACAAAATCCAAAATAGGAAGAACTACCATAAATTTTAAAATTTAAATACAGTAGACCTTAAAATCTGAAGTTGGGAACTTGGTGCATTGTATGGAAAGTTGGTAGGCAAGAATTCTGGAAGATAGATAAGATAGCCTGAGGTTAAGTGCACAGTGTGGAGAAACTAACCATCCTTCCCAGGGCATAGATTCCTACCAGAGTCTGTCTCCCAAGATCATCCATCCATTCCCTTTTTGCCTTCCTTCATTTCACAAAAGCTTTGAGGAAATAGTACCAGTGTTTGTCTTAATGGGTCTGCTTCACTTATTCATCAACTTCTGGCCTATTTCAATACCCTGTTCAAAAAAAAAAAAAAATCCCCCCAAAAAAACCCACCTTTTTTTAAAACTTAACCTCCAACTGGTCTTTAATTTCACATCAGTATATTTCTTTATCTTAAGATTCTTTCATTTTCTTATTTTCTGTGTGACTACTTTTACTTTTTCTCTTCTTCATTAAAACCTTTTAAATAGTATTTTTTTTTTTTCTTTTTTTGGGAGAAGGAGTTTCACTCTTGTTGCCCAGGCTGGAGTGCAGTGATGCGATCTTGGCTCACTGCAATCTCCACCTCCTGGGTTCAAGTAGTTCTCCTGCCTCAGCCTCCTGAGTAGCTGGGATTACAGGTGTGTGCCACCACTCCTGGCTAATTTTTGTATTTTTAGTAGAGATGGGGTTTCACCGGGTGGTCAGGCTGCTCTCAAACTCCTGACCTCAGGCCACCTTAGTCTCCCAAAGTTTTGGTGTTACAGTCGGGAGCCACTGTGCCTGGCCTCAGTAGTCTTTCAATGGAGACTTTTCCGTAAGGGTTTATTATTTTTGTGCCTGTGCTATACCTCTAATGGATTGTCACATCACCCCTTCCTTCCCTGAAGAAAAGGTACTTCATGGTATGTCTCCAATAACACCTCCACTGTGCTCCCATAGTACTTACACATTGTAGCACTTATTATCTGATATAGTTCATGGTGGTGAATATTGGGTTCCTCGGCTAAGTTATAAAAGCCTTGAGAGTGTGTCTGTATTATCCGTGGTTCTTCATTGCCTTCCATAGTGCCTTGCACATGGTAGGCATTTTATGCTTGTTGACTGAATGAATGGATACATGAACATCAAAGATAGTAAAGAGAAAGAAGGCTGGGTGTGGAAACTCACTCCTGTAGTCCCAGCACCCTGGGGGCCCACGGCGGGAGAATCACTTGAGGCCAGGAGTTGCAGACCAGCCTGGACTACGTGGTGAAATCATGTCTCTACTAAAAATGCAAAAATTAGCCAGGCGTGGTAGTGCACGCCTGTGGTCCTGGCTACTTGGGAGGCTGAGGCAGGAGAATCTCTTGAACCCAGGAGGAAGAGGTTGCACTGAGCTGAGATCGTACCACTGCACTCTGACCAGGACAACAGAGTGAGACTCCATCTCAAAAAAAAAAAAAAAAAGGAAATACGGGCATTAGACCCTAAAATGACAGGGAGGCATTTTTTTTGTCCTCGTTTCAGTGCCTTTGTTGAGCCACTAGAATGCTTTCTGATATCTTGAAGATTTGAAAGCTCCAGTGATAATCTGAAAAGGAGTGACCTGGCCAAGTTAAATAGAGATCATTAGTAATAGGTAGCATCAGTTCCCTGGTTTTAAATTTGCCTCCTCAATATAGTGAATGACGGTACTTTCCTTTCAGGGTTCTTTTCGGTATGAAATAAGATAACTTGGAGCCAGTGTAGCCACAAGTTTTGCAACGTTGTTACAAATTATGCGTTTACTCCATAGGTAAAATGACCTTTAAACAAAGATTTTTTTGGTACTTTAGTAAGAAAACTTAAACAAATGACGACTAAGAAAGAACTTGCTTGGAGTGAATTTTGCTTACCACTATTACTCATTAGCGATCTTCCTGTAAACCTCCTAGTCGGCGCTTTCAAAGGGATAAAAAGCTCCTCTTCATGTGTCTGGAATGTGTATGTACTTATGAATGGCAGGGCAAGCGGAGAGGCACAAAACAGAGATTAAGGGTCACCTATAATTTACTTCTACATAATGTGACCAGATTGGAGGACCATTTCTCCCACTAACAGGTGTGTATAATTGTCAATGGCCTTAAACCAAGCAGTAGGCAAATATACTCTTACACATGTGGCACTGAGGTTATTATTCCATTCATGAAGGGATTTCTTCCTCTTAGGAAAATACAAAAGAAGGGGTACACCAGCATATTCAGAAAGATGGTCACAGATGAGAAAGCTCCAATCCTTAGAGCCTGGGCGTTATGAAAGGGATTTTGTGAACTTCTATCTTTCTGTGAAAGCTCACAGTGCTGCTGGTTGTTTTAATTACGCTTCTCTACTCCTATATAATAGTAAAAAATAAGGATTTCCTTCTTAGTTACATCAAAGATCTCAACTTCACCTTAAATATGTTTGTACACTTAACGTAGTATTTGTGTCCCCAGATTCTTTTTTTTCATAGAGGTATACTTATAGATTTGGAGAGAGACTTTCTACGTCACTAGTTTCTGCCTAAAACAACTTCTATAAATTTGACTTCATAATTTAAAAAATATATACTATCATAATTAGTCTGTGATCCTAAATATCATTAGATATTAATGCGTAGTTTTTCATTAGTATCATGGGAGGGATGATATCTTCCTCACAGGCTTTTTGTGAGCATGAAATAACTTCTGCAAAGTGCTAATGTAGTGCTTGTCAAATGACAAGTACTCGATTTGTGGTAGGTATCTTTTGCTAATGTTAATTTTTAATGATATTTAGTGACATGGGGCAAATAATCACATTGAGTGGTAAAAATAGATTACAAATGGTATCTGAGGTCTTGAAAAATGAAATCGCCTATTTTTTTGTGTGTTTATTGATTTAATTGTGGTTCTCTTTCTAGGCGATGGGATTATTTTCTTCTTATTTTTATGTCTCTTGTAGAGTAAGTCCTCATCTAACATCATCAATAGATTTTTGAAAACTTCATGTAGAAGTAAAATGACTTATAATGAAACCAATTTTACCATAGGCTAATGGATATAAACAAGAGTTAAGTTCTTATGACATATTTCTGATCACAGAAGTATCACCAAACTTATAAAGAACTAACATGCTTTTTTTTTTTTTTTTTTTTTTTTGAGACAGGGTCTCACTCTGTTGTTACCCAGGCTGGAGTGCAGCGGTATAATCATGGCTCACTGCAGCGTTGACCTCCCAGGCTTAAGTGATACTCCCATCTCATCCTCCTTGGTAGCTGGGACTGCAGGGGCACACTGCCATTCCCAGTTAATTTTTATTTTTATTTTAAATTTATTTTTATTTTTAGTAGAGATGTAGTCTCTCCATGTTGCACAGGCTGGTTTTGAACTCCTAGGCTCCAGTGATCTGCCCAGCTCTGCCTCCCAAAATGCTGGGATTACAGGCTTGAGCTACCACGCCCGGCCTAAAACACTTCTACTGTTGAATATTGAAGTAAATGAGCTGTACATACATTTAAGAAAGATTAATCAAAACAAGTAAGATAATTACTTACCTAATTCAGTGTGTGAAGTCAGGCAGTGGTAGTGGGCTAAATCAAAGAATAAACATTTGCAAAGCAAAAATTTTCAGGAGCATCTCTGACCACCACATAGATAAAAAATAAATGATAATGGGCCGGGCGCGGTGGCTCATGCCTGTAATCCCAGCACTTTGGGAGGCCGAGGCGGGTGGATCACGAGGTCAAGAGATCGAGACCATCCTGGTCAACATGGTGAAACCCTGTCTCTACTAAAAATACAAAAAATTAGCTGGGCATGGTGGCATGTGCCTGTAATCCCAGCTACTTAGGAGAGGCTGAGGCAGGAGAATTGCCTGAACCCAGGAGGCAGAGGTTGCGGTGAACCGAGATCGCGCCATTGCACTCCAGCCTGGGTAACAAGAGCGAAACTCCATCTCAAAAAAAAAAATAAATAAATGATAACAAATCTGGCAGCTCACTGACCAGTTTCATCTTTCATTGTTTATTGTCATGCATTTGTATGATTATCATAGACTTTATGAATTTTTGTTTTTACAGTAATTTGTATTTATGTATTTTCCAACTTGCTTATTCCAGATCTGGGTGGCAGGTGGTTGGAGCCCATCCCAGTAGCTCAGGGTCCCTGGTGGGAACTTATCCTGGACAAGATGTCATTCTATTGCAGGGCACACTTCCAGACACACCCACAGTCACTCACACTGGGATCATTTAGACCAGCCAATGAATGAAAGATGCACATCTTTGGGATGTAGGATTTGTAAACCAGAGTACCTGGAAGAAACCCATGCAGACTCTAGGAGAGTGTGCAAACTCTGCAAAAGCAGTGGCTCCAGCTGGAATCTATTTTTTTCACCTCATCAACATTATAACAGAATGATGTTGAACAAAATGATGGTATTCAAAGACCTGCTGTATTCCGTTTTGGGCTATAAGAAGTTAAATTTAGGCTTGGCATGGTGGCTCATACCTGTAATCTCTGTGCTTTGGGAGGCTGAAGCTGGAGGATTGCTGAAGCCAGGAGTTTGAGACAAGCCTGGGCAACACAAGTGACTCTTTGTATTAGTTTGTTCTCACACTGCTATAAAGAAATAACTGAGACTGGGTAATTTATAAAGAAAAGGGGTTTAATTGTCTCAGAGTTCCACAGGCTGTACAGGAAGCATGGCTGGGGAGGGCTCAGGAAACTTAGAATCATGGTAGAAGGTGAAAGGGAAGCAGACACATCTTACATAGCTGGAGCAGGAGAGAGAGAAAGGTTAAACAACCAGATGCCGTGAGAACTCACTAACATGAGAACGGCAAGGGGAAAATCCACCTCCATGATCCAGTCACCTTCCACCAGGTGCCTTCTCCAACACTGGGGATTTGGTCAGGGAGACAAATCCAAACCACATTAGCCCGTCTATGCAAAAAAAAAAAAAAAAAAAAAAAAATTAGCTGGTGTGGCAGCATGCACTCGTAGTCCCAGCTACTCTGGAGGCTGAGGTGGGAGGACTGCATGAGCCCGGGAGTTCCAGGCAGCAGTGAGCTGTGATCACACCACTGCATGCTAGCCTGGGTGACAGAGTAAGACTCTGACTTTTTAAATTATAAAATGTTTTTCTTTTTTTCCTTCCTGAACATCAAGAGACTGACTCTTAAGAAAAAAAAAAGATAGTTGTATATTATCAGACTAGAAGCATAATAAATGTGCTAGAAGTACTAAGGAGTTAGATTTATTAAGTAGATTATGTATATATTCTTTTTTCTTTTTTTCAGACAGAGTTTTATTCTTGTCATTTAGGCTGGAGTGCAATGGTGCAATCTTGGCTCATTGCAACCTCTGCCTCCCGGGTTCGAGCAATTCCTCCTGAGTAGCTGGGATTATAGGCATCTGCCACCATGCCCGGCTAATTTTTGTATTTTTAGTAGAGACAGGGTTTCACCATGTTGGCCAGGCTGGCCTCAAACTCCTGACCTCAGGCAATCTGCTCACCTCGGCCTCCCAAAGTGCTGAAATTACAGGCATGAGCCGCTGTGTCTGGCCTATACATTCTATGTCAGTTCATGCTTTTTAAATTTTAATCTAATTACACATTTTCAATCACTCTCTAATTGCTTTCTTTATAGACAGATAATTTGAGTGGACTGAAGTTTATCCTTGGGTTATCATAAATTCCAAATGAGCAGAACTGGAGAAATGAAATCTTCCTAGACCTGGTATATGCTGGACCTGTGACTTTGTGTGCCTACCCATACCTGGCTGTCTATTTTTAGTAACAGGGTGTGGTGATAAGGACATTGGCCTGGTAGTCAGGAGGCTCCACGCTCTTTCTAGCACTGTCTCTTACTGTGTAACGAGACAACTCTAATAATCTATTTTTCTCTAAATTTATTTTAAAATTTTGGTTACATATACATAACATCAAATTTACCATCTTAGCAATTTTTAAACATCTAGTTCAGTGGCATAAGTACATTCATATTGTTGTGCAACCTTTACCATCATTCATTTCCAGAACTCTTTTCATCTTGCAAATCTGAAACTCTGTACCTATTACACAATAACTTCCTGTTCTCCCAGGTTCTATCTCTCTGATTTTGACTACTCTATTTGCCTCATATAAATGGAATCATACAGTGTTTATCCTTTTGTGACTGGCTTATTTCAATTAGCATAATGTCCTCAAGGTTCATCTGTGTTGTAGCATATGTCAGAATTTTCTTCCTTTTTAGGGCTGAATAATACTCCATAATACATATACGGTGTTTTGTTTAGCTGTTCGTCTATCAGTGGACACTTGGTTGCTTCCACCTTTTGGCTGTTGTGAATAGTGCAGCTGTGAACCTGGGTACACAAATATCTGTTTGAGACCCTACTTTCAGTTCTTTTGGTAATATTCCCAGAAATTGAATTGCTGCATCATATGGTAATTCTATTTTTAATTTTTTTAGAGATCATCATTCTGTTTTCCAAAATGGCTGCACCATTTTACATTCCCACCAACAATGCATGAAGATTCCAATTTTTCTATGTCCATGCTGACACGTGGTTTTTTTTTTTTTTAAATGCACTCTGGTTGTGTGTATGTGTGATGATCAGTTAAGTTTGTATGTGTATATATGGTTTTCAGTTTTATCTTGGATACTCTGAATGACCCAGACCAGTGCTTCCCAAACTTTCTGGACCATAAAGCTTACCTAGAATAAGATTCTCTGTCCTAGACATGTAAAATCAGAATCTCTCGGGTAGGATCCTGAAAATCTGTGTATTTAAAAAGTACCCCAAGATGATTCTTATTAATATAATCACACAAACCTGAGAAATACTGATTAGACCTTTATTTTCTATGATTATTGATCAGATAGGTTTTGTAAACTTTCCATAATCTCCCTCTTGAAAATTAATAATGAACATTAGCTTATTAAGGGTCATGTAAAAATTTCTCCGAGAAAAGCCATTTTATGCCTTTTTAATCCAGCATTTCCCAGTGTAACCATGAACACTGTTTTGGGGCCATATCATTTCATTTCTTATGCTATACTATTACTTCTTCAAGACATAATTTTGATTTAGACAAATGGTTCCCAACTCATTTTGTGGGAAAATTTTTCCATTTTTAAAACTTTATTGTGGAAAGTTCCTATAGATGTAGTGATTTACAACCTAACACTATATTAAGGCCTTAACCGTCAGTTGATTCTCTGTGTGCAAGAGGTCTTTTGTTTTCTCTGTATTTTCCACAGCCTTGTTTGCTTATAATTAGTGAAAGCTGTTGATTTTTTTTTGTTTGTTTTTCTGGGTTAATTATTTTAGTGTTAAATCTGTAGACTTATTCATTGTAGTTGTCTTTTGATACTAGTGATATGTAAAGATGATTTTCATATGTTAAGGAGAACTCTACAAAGATCTTTGCTTCCTGTGACTATAGTAATAACGGTGAGTTGGGTCTTCAGAAAGTTCTGTGAATAACAAAAATGAAGTACCAGCTTGATGTTTATAAAGCAAAAAGTGTAGGGTGTTACCTTGTTGTATTACGTATTGTCCTGTTTAGTAGCCACTAGCCACATGTAGCTTTTTAAATGTAAATTAACTTAAATAAAAAGTTTAGATAATTGAGGGATTTTTTTGCCTTCTTCCATCTCCGTGGCACTGACAGTGTATAGGTTCTCCTCATTGCCACTGCTGGCCATCCAAATGCAGGTCCGGCTCTATTATTTAATAGTAAATACATGACTCTCCTTTTATATTCAGTGGTTATCACTTTCTAATTCTGCTTAAATCCTGTCTACTTAAAGCCTTGACAGTGGTTTGCCTCGAATTCTATACTAGGTGTGTATTGTGATTCTGTAGAAGAGTTACGGTGATGGGAATTCTGCTCTGGGAGAGTCTGCAGCCTGGTTACCATCACCACTTACTCCATTTGTTTCATGTTAGAAAAAAGTGTACAATTTACATAATATGAAATTTACCATTTTAACCCTTTTATGATACATGTTTTTATTATACTCACAGTATTGTGCAAGCATCACCGTTATCTGTTTCTACATTTCCCTCATGCCAAAGAAATCCAGTACTTCCCAATTCCTGCCTGTCTCATCATCTGACAGCTAAATTGCCTATTTTGAACATTTCATATAAATGGAATCACAAAATATGTGGTCTTTTATGATTGGTGGCTTTCACTTAGCATAATAGCTTCAAGGTTCATCTGTGTTGTAGCATGTAGTACCTCATTTCTTTTTATGGCTGAATAATATAATACTCCATTGTATAGTTATACCACCACATTTTGTTATGCATTCATCAGTTGGTGGATATTTGGATTTTCCCGCCATTTTTTGGCCGTCGTGAATAATGGTATCAACATTTGTGAACAAGTTTTTGAGTGGACATGTTTTTATTTCTCTTGGGAATATACCTGGTAGTGTCATTGCTAGGTCATATAGTAACACTATTTTTTTTTAAAGGAACTGCCAAATTGTTTTTCACAGTAGCTCTACCAATTACCACCAACAGTATACAAAGATTCTAATTTCTCTACATCTTTACCAACACTTACTTCCCTAAAAAAAAAAAAGCTGTTATAGCTGTACTAGTGGGTCCAAAGTTTGGGTCTAATTGTGATTTTGATTTTCATTTCCCTAGTGACAAATGATATTGAGCATCTTTTCATGTGCTTGTTGGCTATTTTATATCTTCTTTGGAGAAGTATTGTTCAAAATTTTTACCCATTTTAAATTAGTTTATGTGTTTCTTGATTATTGTTGCATTGTCAGAATTCTTTTAAATTTGGAAACTTGAGGTTTATTACATAGATGATTTGCAAATATTTATTCCCATTCTGTGGATTGTTTGTTCACTTTTTTTGATAATTTCCTTTGTTGTACAAAATTTTTTAATTTTGATGAAGTCCACTTTATCAGTTTTTCCTTTGTTACTTATGCTTTTAGTATCATGTTTAAGGAACAGTTGTCTAATTTAATATCATGAAGATGCATATCTACATTTCCTATTGAAAGTTTTATAGTTTTACCTCTTACATTTAGTTCTTTGATCCATTTTGAATTAGTTTTCATACGTGGGGCAAGACAGGGGTTCAAATTCATTCTTTGCTTGTGGATATTGAGTTGGCCCAGTGTACCATTTGTTGAAAAGCCTATTCGTTTCCCCCCAAATCTTTTTTTTTTTTGGGGGAGGCAGAGTCTTGCTCTCTTGCCCAGGCTGGACTGCAGTGGTGTGATCTTGGCTCACTGCAACCTCCGCCTCCTGGATTCAAGCATTTCTCCAGCTTCAGCCTCCAGAGTAGCTGGGACTATAGGTGCACACCACCATCCCCGGCTACTTTTTGTATTTTTGTTAGAGATGGGATTTCACTGTGTTGGCCAGGCTGGTTTTGAACTCCTGACCTCAGGTGATCCACCTGCCTCAGCCTCCTAAAATTCTGGGATTATAGGCGTGAGCCACTGTGCCCATCCTTCCACCTACATCTTTTTTGAGACCTGTCTACACTTCTGTTTATAAGAAGGAGAATTGGAATTATTTGTACATTTGCCCATTAATATAGTAACACTGGATCTAATAATATTCCTTTTCTTTTTTAAAAATAGCTTTACTAAAGTATCATTTATAGTCCACGAAATTCACCCATTTTTAAGTGTACAATTCAGTGATTGTGAGAGGAGAGAGAAGCTAGAGACACACTGAGGAAGGAAACAAGCCCCATGCTGAAATACTTTGAGGGATACCAAAGATAATTGTTGGTGTGCCTGTGAGCGTTTGTCTCAGGAGACAAAATGTGCTGTTTCTGTTCTAAAAAATGGGGCATGTCATTTGCACCCTGGGAATTTTCTTTTATAGTTTCCAAGGTGAAGATACACGAGAGGGCTTCTAGGCTTTTACATATAGTCCATGGAAACATAAATTGTTGGACTATATAGTCAGTCCTTTGTGTCCATGTTTTTCACATCTGTGGATGCAGCCAAGCTTGTATTGAAAATATTTGGACTCGGTGTGGTGGTGTTTGCATGTAGTCCCAGCTCCTAGGGAGGCTTAAATGGGAGGATTGCTTGAGCCCAGGAGTTTGGAGCCAGCCTGGGCAACAATAGCAAGACCTTGTCTGTAAAAAAAAAAATTATAAAAACTTTGGAAAAACCACCGAAAATAATGTGACAATAAAAATAATACAAATAAAAACAATACAGTATAAAAACTATTTACATAGCATAGTTAGGGGTCCCTAATGCCTGGGCTGAGGAATGGTCCCACACTATCACCTGTTAGGAACCAGACTGCACAGTAGGAAGTTAGTGGGGAGTGAACAAGCATTATTGCCTGAGCTCTGTCTCCTATCAGATCAGCTGTGGCATTGGATTCTCACAGGAGCATGAACCCTATCGTGAACTGTGCATGTGAGGGATCTAGATTACACAGTAGATCTCACTAGATCTACTCTTTATGAGAATCAAACTATTGCCTGATGATCTGATGGTTTCATCCCAAAACCATTCCCTCTCCCCCGTCCTCCCTCACCCAACCCTGAACATCTGTGGAAAAGTTGTCTTCCACGAAACTGGTCCCTGGTGCCAACAAGGTTGGAGACTGCTGTTGTAAGTATTCAAGGGATGATATAAAGTATACAAGAGGATGTGCATAGGTTATAGGCAAATACTGTGCCATTTTATAAAAGGGACTTAAGCATCCATGGATTTTGGTATCCATGCTGCGGGCCACAGAGGGGGTTGGTGTCCTGGAATCAGTCCCTTAAGGATACAAGGGAAGGATGAGGGATGAGTACCAGGAAAGTAATTCCTCTAGGCCTGAGTTGACTTCATTTTGCAGTGCCTTACTCCAGTTGTCTCTTATCATTCACCCCTAACTAAGCCTGTGCTTATAAAATCCTCTTAATGGTTGAAAATTTATTTTACTGTGTGTGGTTTTATTTTATTTTTTATTTTTTTTTGAGACGGAGTTTCGCTCTTGTTACCCAGGCTGGAGCGCAATGGCGCGATCTCGGCTCACCGCAACCTCCGCCTCCTGGGTTCAGGCAATTCTCTGCCTCAGCCTCCTGAGTAGCTGGGATTACAGGCACGCGCCACCATGCCCAGCTAATTTTTTTTGTATTTTTATAAGAGACGGGGTTTCACCATGTTGACCAGGATGGTCTCGATCTCTTGACCTCGTGATCCACCTGCCTCGGCCTCCCAAAGTGCTGGGATTACAGGCGTGAGCCACGGCGCCTGGCCTGTGTGTGGTTTTATGATAGAAATCTGATCATATGATATATTTGCAGGAAGAAATGCGTAAATAAGAGACTACTGACTAGATTTTATTTTCCTATTCTTGACATTATTTATATTTTGGCAAAAGGGAGTTGGATCTGTTATATAAAAATTCCCTCTGAATGTTTGCCAGAATCAGTATACTGTCATTCCTAGTTAAAAAGATTTTCTTTTTTCAAACTTAACATACATCTCCTTTTTTTGCATAGCAGATGGGAAAGATCAATGAGCTGCTGTAGAGAATTATAGGTTTTTTTCCCTCTATTTGATCTTTGATCTTAAGACAGCTTTAACTCTATAGCAATCTCCTATGAGATTTGAGAAAATATTTTATAAAACAAAATTATGAGGACTATGAATACATAATTGGTATTCTCCCAGCATTCTGACAAACATGAAGCAAATGCTTTTAAGAAATCATTGTCAGCTGTTAGTGTTTTTTATTAGGTCACATTCTCTGTATAATTTATGTCCACATGCATTATTGCAATTCAGTTTTGAATTTTATTGTTATGGAAATGAGAGTTTTCCTGATGATATAACAACAGCTGGAAAAAAATCACGTTGATCAACAGTCAAAACTAATTAGGTTTTAAGATTAAAAATTATATTCAAATATTTTAATTTGGAATTTGGAAGGCTGCTTTTAAGTTGCTTTTTCAGTAAACTTTAAATTTGTTTCATAGTGTTATCTTTTAGCAAATTCAGGCATTAAATAAAAACAAAACTGAGCAGAAAGAGCATGTCTTCTAATCTTAAAAGCAAGACTAAACATACAAAAACATCTGGACAACTGCAAGTTCATGACTTTTTGTCTTTAACCCATCAGATTGCTGAGGTTATAGGGCAACCGGCTAGCTTGAAGTCTAAGAAGAAACAGATGCAGGGAAAGACATGAGCACTTGCTTACCTGGGCACCCACAGCTAGACACTGGTAAGCATTCAGCTGGAATAGTTAAACATATTGATGGATGCTCTGTGTGGGCTGGCAAGAAAGTGTGAAGTCCCTGGGAACCGTGGCTGAGGGGAGTTCATACCCACCTGCAGGCTTTTTCTCCAAAAGCTCTACTAGGAGCTCCCCCAAAAGACAGATGAGATTCCTGAGAAAGCATTCTTTGTCTCTAGAAGAGCAGCTGCTACAGATAGAGTAAGAAACTCTAGCAGGACCCTTCTTCCCTGTTGTCCTTTTCCCTTCTACTGAATGAAATCAGGGTAAAGGACAAAAGAATGACCTTACCTTTAGGGCTTTGGTGAAAACCCTTTACACCTGGGGAAAGGGAATGGCAATAAACCTGCCCTTGGGAGCGGGAGCATGTTGGGTCACAGGTTGAAGGAGGCTAAGGAAGCAGAACATCTAAATACATTCTTTACCTTGTGGAACAGAAAAAACTCATTATTTAGGTAAGACACCTACCTAAATCACTGATCATTACTCTTCAGAAGTATCAAGTGTCAAACAAGGAAAGACTTAGGGATTATCACAGATAGGAGGAGACTAGGGAGGCAGGAACCTAGATGGTTTCTATGTATTATTATGGTGATGTCAATATTAAGGGAAGCGGAGTGAAAGATAGATAGGAATCCTCTGTACTGTTACTGCAACTTTTATGTAAGTGTAAAATTATTTTAAAATCAAAAGTTAAAGGGGAAAACATTGTAGACCCCTCTTTTAAACTGCTGCCTGAGATAGTCTGTAAGAACAAAGTTCTTGCCTTCAATTATTGGAGATTGAAATATAGAAATTTTCGTTCACTTTAGGAAGATTAGGTTCTTTTTTTTTTTTTTTGAGACAGAGTTTTGCTCTTGTTACTGAGGCTGGAGTTCAATGGCATGATCGGCTCACCACAACCTCCGCCTCCTGAGTTCAAGCACTTCTACTGCCTCAGCCTCCCGAGTAGCTGGGAATACAGGCGTGTGCCACCATGCCTAGCTAATTTTTTTTTTATTTTTAGTAGAGACGGGGTTTCACCATGTTGACCAGGATGGTCTCGATCTCTTGACCTCGTGATCCACCCGCCTCGACCTCCCAAAGTGCTGGGATTATAGTCGTGAGCCATCGTGCCTGGCCAATTAGTTTCTTTTTTTGTTTATTTTTAAATCCATATTTCCATGAAGGAAATCAGGTTCTTTTTCTACTCCCTTCTATTGTTTAGTTTTTTTAAAATAAGGAGGAACGGTTCATAAATCGTTTTTCTCCTGAAACATTTCAAGGCCTTTATATTTCTCTCTTAAGTGAGTGAAGGAAATTTAGACATGTAGCTACTACCCATTGAAAGCTTAATAATTAAAAAAAAAATTTTGTGGTTTAATAATTTAAAAATTATATGTGGTTCAATAATTATATTGAAAAAAATATATTGTGGTTTAATACTTTAAAAATTATATGTGGTTTAATAATTAAAAAAAACTTGCACCTATTTCCAACCCATATTTTCATTATTGACTCAGGAAATGTTGGGTAACAACTATGTGACAAGTACTGTACTAGAATCCGTGATACAAAAACTATTAAGGTAAGTGTCTGCCCTTGATAAACTTTTAGGGGAATGTAGCAAGAACTGTTATAGAGGGAAGTTCAGTGCCATGTGGGACATTCTGATTAATGTAGCTTCATTTAGCAAGTTTTGTTCAGTTTCCTTTTATCTTTTGCTTGGAATTCTTCTATCATTTAGAATCTCAATGCTATTTTACTCTTCTCTTATTCCCCTTTCCTCATTCAAACTATTTTGGAATTCTCAGTAGTTCCTGATGTTTTCCTAACTTAGAGAAGAGCAGTGGCTTTGTCCTGAATGTACCTTATCTAGTATTACAGTTACTCAGAATACCTCTTTGCTTAACACACTACTCTTAGCAAAGAAACTTTGTAGTCTGAATATAAAGCTTTCACTTAAACTTTTGCTGCTTTGTTTTGTTTATTCTATGGTCTCTTCATAGAATAAAAGAGTTAACTTATGAAACCTGTAAAACCTCTTTGAAAAAAAATGTGTATACATGTATTTTGCAATAATTTCAGATAATCAGAAATATGTTCTTTTTGAAAAATAATTTCAACTTTTATTTTAGATTCAAGGAATACATGTGCAAGTTTGTTGCATGGGTGTATTGTGTAATGCTGAGATTTGAGATAGGAATGATCCTGTCACCCAGGTAATGAGCATAGTACCCAATAATTTTCTAACCCTTGCCCACCTCCTTTCCTCCCCTCCCTTACTAGTCTCCAGTGTCTATTGCCATCTTTATGTTCATGAGTGCCCAGTGTTTAGCCTCCACTTATAAGTATGATCTGAATGTTATTTGGTTTTCTTTTTTTGCATTAATTTGCTTAGGAGAATAGCCTCCAGCTGTTTCTATGTTGCTGTAAAGGATATTATTTGTTCTTTTTTATGGATAAACAGTATTCCATGAGGAGTGGAATAGTATTCCATACACACCTCATGTTTTCTTTATCCAATCCACCGTTGAGGACACTTAGGTTAGTTCCGTGTTTTTTGCTGTTGTGAATAGTGATGCACAAACATACAAGTGCATGTGTCTCTTTCATAGAACAGTTTCTTTTATTTTGGATATATGCCTAGTAATGGCATTGCTAAGTCAAATGGTAGCTCTGTTTTTATTTCTTTGAGAAATTTTCAAACTGCTTTCCACAGTGGCTGAACTAGGTTACATTCCCACTAACGGGATAAACGTTCTCTTTTTTCTGCAGCCTTGCCAGCATCTGTTCTTTTCTGACTTTTTAATAAAAGCCATTCTGACTAGTGTGAGATTGTGTCATATTGTGGTTTTGATTTGCATTTCTCTGATGATTAGTGATGTGGAACATTTTTTGATATGTTAGTTGCCCACTTGTGGGGTGTCTTTGTTTGAGGAGTGTCTGTTCATATATTTGCCCACTTTTTATTCGAGTCATTTGTTTTTTGCTTGTTAAATTGTTTTAAGTTCATTACAGATTCTGGATATTAGACCTTTGTCAGATGCACTATTCGTGAATATATTCTCCCATTCTATATATTGTCTTTACTCTGTTGGTAGTTTCTTTTGCTGTGCAGAAGTTTTAATTAGGTCCTACTTGTCAATTTTTGTTTCTGTTATAATTGCTTTTGAAGTCAGTCATACATTCTTTTCTGAAGCCGATGTCCAGAATGGTGTTTCCTAAGCCAGTCCTATAGAAGAATGGATTCTTACAGTATGTGGTCTTGTATTTAAATCTTACACATCTTGAATTAATTTTTGTATATGGTGAAAGGTAGAGGTCCAATTTTATTCTTCTGCATATAGGTAGCCGATCTCAGCACCATTTATTGAATAGAGGGTTCTTTCCTCATGGCTTATTTTTGTTAACTGTTGAAGATCAGATGCCTGTAGATGTGCAGCTTTATTTCTGGGTTCTCTGTACTCCATTGGTCTATGTGTTTGGTTTTGTACCAGTACCGTGCTGTTTCGGTAACTGTTTGGCCTTACAGTATACTTTGAAGTTGGATAATGTGATGCTTCTAGTTTTTTTCCTTTTGCTTAGGATTGCTTTGGCAATCCTTTGGGAACTTTTCTGGGTTCCATATTTTAGAATAGTTTTTTCTAATTCTGTGAAAAATGACATTGGTAGTTTGATAGGCATAGTGTTGAATCTGTAGATTGCTTTGGGCAATATGGATATTTTTATTTTATTTTATTTTTTTGAGATGGAGTCTTGCTCTGTCACCCACGCTAGAGTGCAGTGGCACAATCTTGGTTCACTGCAATCTCCACCTCCTGAGTTCAAGCAATTCTCTTGCCTCAGCTTCTGGAGTAGCTGGGATTACAGGCATGTACTAGCATGTCTGGCTAATTTTTGTATTTTTAGTAGAGATGGGGTTTCACCATGATGTCCAGGTTAGTCTCAAACTCCTGACCTCAGGTGATCTGCCCATCTTGACTTCCCAAAGTGCTGGGATTACAGGTGTGAGCCACCGTGAGTGTGGCCATTTTAGTGATACTCATTCTTCCAATTCATGAGCATGGTATGTTTTTCCACTTGTTTGTGTCATCTCTGACTTCTTTCAGCAGTGTTTTTGTAGTTTTCCTTGTAGAGATCTTTCACCTCCTTGATTACGTGTATTCCTAGATACTAGCGTGTGTGTCTATTCTAAGTGAGATTGTGATCTTTTTTTTTTTTTTTTTTTTGAGACGGAGTCTCACTCTTGTTACCCAGGCTGGAGTGCAATGGCGCGATCTCGGCTCACCGCAACCTCCGCCTCCTGGGTTCAGGCAATTCTCCTGCCTCAGCCTCCTGAGTAGCTGGGATTACAGGCACGCGCCACCGTGCCCAGCTAATTTTTTTGTATTAATAGAGACGGGGTTTCACAATGTTGACCAGGATGGTCTCGATCTCTTGACCTCGTGATCCACCCGCCTCGGCCTCCCAAAGTGCTGGGATTACAGGCTTGAGCCACCGCGCCCGGCCTGAGATTGTGATCTTGATTTGACCCTCAGCTTGAACATTATAGGGGTATAGAAATGCTGATTTTTATATACCGATTTTGTATTCTGAAACTTTACTGAAGTCATTTATCAATTCCAAAATTGTTTTGGGGGAGTCTTTATGGTTTTATAGGTATAGAATCATATTGTCTGCAAAGAGAGAGTAACTTCTTCTTTTCCTATCTTTTATTTCTCCTTCTTGCCTGATTGCTCTGGCTAGGACTCCTAAAAATGCATTCTTAAGCTTATCCATCCATCTAGGACAGATCCATTGAACCTGTTTTGGCCAAAAATTAAGTATCAACTTAACCTTCCTTGATTATTATATTAGTAATTAATTTTGGGGGGGATTATGATAATTCAAACACTGAAAACAAAGATTTTTGAATGTTTTGTAATGATGGGTGTGACCGTGAAGTGTACCGCAAGATCATTGCAAAATAGAAGGCTGCCCTTAGAGTAGGACTATGGTTTAGATAATAGTCTGCCATCAGTTAGGCAGTCAAGACCAAGCAAGTGAGTGAAGTCTTACGTTCTGTTACACGGTGAAGTCTTGCAGTGTGTCAAAAACTCGACGTCACCCAGTGAACTGAAGATTTTCTTTTAAAATGAACATAAGTAAACTCATTAAAGAGAATGTCTTGCTGTTTCTTGACACTGTGCAGATTACATATTTTGGATTTTTGATAAACTTTATTTCCCGGATGATTGCTCTTTCTGGGTGCTCTCTAATCAACTTTTTAAAAAGCATGAAACACCACCTCTCCACCTCCTTTAAAATCTTTCTGTGAGAACAAGCAGAATGATTAACTTTCTAATTGATGTATGGTAGTGTAACTATCTAAAATACTTTCATTAAAGCAACTTAATTTTTTAAAGATATCCAAGTTAAATATGTAATCACTCTCTAGAGTAATTAAAATGAAAGAATGGATATAATTAGAAATTGTGTCTGTCTTTTCATAGGATGTCATATAACTGATAGTTCTGCTATTATGCACTTGAAAATAAATGGTTCTGATAGTGCTAGAGGAGAAAGTGCTAGAGGAGGTGGTACTTTCACACGTAGAGTCCAATCTGAGTTTGGCATAATTGTTAGATTACTCGTTGTCTTATCTGCAATTATGCAGTGAGATTTTTAAAAAATGCATGCCTATTGAGTTGCCAGACTATATACTTTCTCCCAGCATATAGTCAGAGATGTGGGATTTTAGAAACTGAACAATTTTCTCTATTCCTGATTATAAAGAAAATTTTGAGTTTTTTAATGGCTCTATTATAAAATATGGAATCCTTTTTAGGAAAAGAATTAAGTCAAAATGAAATTTGAGGTTGAACTTGGTTGCCTAGAGTTAGTTTAAGCGGATTGTTGCTGAATTGGAGAGTAATTTATGTAGCAGTTATATATAAAATTGCTCCATTGATTGATTGATTGATTGATTGATTGGGGGTCTTGCTCTGTCACCCAGTCTGGAGTGTATTGGTGGCATCTCGGTTCACTGCAATCTCTGCCTCCTGGGTTCAAGTGATTCTCCTGCCTCAGCCTCCCAAGTAGCTGGGACTACAGGCACATACCACCATACCTGGCTGATTTTTTAATTTTTAGTAGAGATGGGGTTTCACCATGTTGGCCAGGCTGGTCTCGAACTCCTGGCTTCAAGCCATCCACCTGCTTTGACCTCCCAAAGTGCTGGGATGACAGGTGTGAGCCACCGCGTCTGGCCTAAAGTTGCTTCTTTTAGCAAGAGGTCATACAAAAGGTGTGTCTTAAGTGCATGCCTTTTCATCAAATTTTGCTGAGCAGTGTGTTTGCCAGATTTTTGGTTGGCATTGATCTTTTTCTTAAAAAGTTAGCATTGTAATTAAAGCAAAAGATCAATTTATGTGAAGTAATAAATTAGTTATGCTTATTGAATTTAAAAATCTTATGTGTACTTTTTCTAGTTTTTTTTTGTTGTTGTTGGGGATACATATCTTTGTATTGGATCCAGCCTATTCTTTGTAGACACTATGTTTCTTTCATTACACTTGATGTTTTTTTCCTGTTTATCTGGTTAACTTCTTAGCTCAAAAACTATCTTCTCTAAGCATCCTTTTCTGACCTCCCTGTGTATACTGCCTCCATCCCTGCTATTCCATGTATATTGCTTTTAGCCAGGTAGTCAGTAATCTAAATCTTAGGGGTTATGTTTCAGTTCTTATTCTGTCTTGCTGTGAAACTGGTCGGTGTGAACTTCTTTCTTTTCTTGCATACTCTTTTCCCACTTTCCTGGTTTTCTTCCTTTCGTTGTATAGTTGCTGCTGCTTTTTCTTTCTTTGTGAGCTCCTTCTCCTCTGTTCATTCCACTAATGTTGATGTTCCTCAGGTAATTTCTCTGGGCTCCTTTGTTTTTCCAGCATGTCAGATCCTCCGAGGAAAATGTCATTTATTTCCTAACTTCAGTTCTCATCTAGTTGTTACGACCCTAAATAAAAACTCTTAGCTTGGACCTTCCTTCTATGTTCCATGCTAATATGTAGGTATCTGCACGCAACTCAGGGATTTTTCTCCAGTCTCTCTGATAATGTCATTTCTTTGCTCAAAAATGTTCAGTGCCCTTCTTGACTACTAAATGTGCTGGCTCCAAACTATATTTCTAGCTTTTTATTCTGCTTTTCCACGTACAGCCTTTGCTCTAGTTCAACTGATTTCTACTAATGTGATCTGAAACACCTCCCTTTTATTTACTCTTGCTTCATGCCTTCCTCTCTTAAATAGATCCTTACCTCTTACAGATGCCCAGACAGCTCTGATGTTTTCTTGATGCTGGAACTGTCCCTGTTCCAGTTAGTCTATATTAATCTTTCCTTTTTCTGAATCCGTATATTTTATTAATATCCATTTAATAGCATTACTTCATTCTGTTTGTTGTATAATTATTTAGTACTTGTCAGTCATATCCTTGAGGGCTGGAATTAAGACATTTTCACTTATAGGACCCAGATACTGTGCCTGGCATATGGTGGATATTCCTTGTCTGACATGGTGTTTGACTGAGAGTTGAGGAGGGATGCCTCTGATAACTCTTTCAGTTATCATTCATGTTAAGTTCTAGGAACACAACAGGGTTGATTGCCGTTTCATTGCTCAGCCTGTGTATGGAGTTATAGCCTAGATTTATGCTC
Organism: Aotus nancymaae; assembly: GCF_030222135.1. Taxonomy (NCBI): domain Eukaryota; kingdom Metazoa; phylum Chordata; class Mammalia; order Primates; family Aotidae; genus Aotus; species Aotus nancymaae. The sequence continues at coordinate 30,519,493 of NW_026988445.1, read as the reverse complement.
GATATATGTGAGAAAGCAGTTGTGGATTTTTGGAACTCCAGCTGATGGCACCTCACATTTTTTTGATTTTAAGATGAATGTTTCCTCCTACATTTTCGACATAAATGAAATTAGGATGTATCCTACAGTTGAAGGCCTCTTAAGGTGATAATTGGCGATGCTATACTGTTTTTAATGGTATCTTTAATAATGGTATGTCTTACATTCCATAGCATCTTAGATTTGAGGAATTTTAGTAAGTATACCATAAGGTTATATCTTGATTTCCTTTCTTAAAGTTATATCACCCAAGAGTATTATGATTTCAGTGGACAGAGTGGCTTCTACTCAACATTCTTTCCAATCCAGCTGCATTACATAGCAGTTTTGGTGGGGTGGAGTCGCCTTATTACTGTACCTGTGGTGGGTTCCCATTGGCATGGATAATTCTGGTCAACCTCATTCCCTATCTGCAGTGGTTGGTTCTGTGGTGGGAACAAAAACTGGTATGTCCAATTAAAGTGAGATTCCAGAGCTTTTGTTTGGTAGGAAGAAATGCTTTTGCTCTCCCCTTTTATATGAGTACAAGGTAGTTCCAGGACCCATTGGCATCTATACTATTACTGAGGGGGAGCCAGACTGAGCTTCAGGCCAGCTCTGGAAGAGGGCAGAGCAGAGGGAATTGGAAAGAAAGGAGTCGCAGCCCGAGAAGCCATAAAGAGGCAGCAGAGCATCAGCAGTTAAGAGCATGGCTCTGGTTTAGATTGCATGGGTTTAAATGACAGCTTTACTACTTAGTAACTGTGGGACCCTGGGCAAATATAGTAATAGATGCTCTCTGTACCTTAAGAAAATTTCTTTATCTGCAAAATGGGGATAACAGCTTTCAGAAAGTTGTGGCAAGGATTAAATAGACTAATTCACACAAAATGGAGAGAGCGGTACCTGGCACATTGTATTCGCTGTTGTTATTGTTGTCTTATTTATTTATTTATTTAATTTATTTTGAGACAAGAGTCTCGCTCTGTCGCCCAGGCTGGAGTACAGTGGCGTGATCTCGGCTCACTGCAATCTCCACCTCCCAGGTTAAAGTGATTCCCCTGCCTCAGCCTCCCGCATAGCTAGGACTATAGGCACACATCACCACGTCTGGCTAATTTTTTTGTATTTAGTAGAGATGTGGTTTCACCATGTTGGCCGGGATGGTCTTGATCTCCTGACCTCATGATCCACCCGCCTCAGCCTCCCAAAGTGTTGGGATTACAGGCGTGAACCACTGTGCCTGGCTGTCATTTTTATTTTTAACAAACTCTGAAACCTGCCCACCCTCTGGGCTTTTAAATTTTTTTATGCGAATCTGTTTTTTTTGTTGTTTGCAACTGAAAAACATCCTAACTCTTATACTGGTTAGCATAGAACTCTGAGACTAATTCAAATTCAACTTAAATATTAAATAAGTAGTTTGAATTCCTTCCCACTATATACTTTATACAGTAGGTTAAAGGAGCTCTAAAAATGTGAAAATTACTATTGCATGGACCAATTTTTTTCTAGTATTGAACAAACCAATCCAAGGGTATTTATGAGAGCTAACTGAATTACCTTCCTTCCTCCTTATTTTAACAAATATGCACTAATAATGGTACTGGCTTTTAGTACCTACATTGTCAAGAAGTCTACAATTTTTTTATATTTGAACATTTTATTGAGTAGATAAGCAGATATTTTCAGTTACTTTCAGTCATGTAGGTATTCCCATTTTCATGTCTGTATTTGGAATTCCTCTAAAATAAGTTAAGGATTTAAGAATCTTTTAACCTTTTAAATATACCTCTAAATTCTAAATTCTTTTTCTGTTTTTTTTTTTTCTCATGAGATAAGATCTCACTTTATCGCCCACGCTGGAGTGAAGTGCCACAATCATAACTCATTGCAGCCTCAACTGCCTGGGTTTAAGCAATCCTCCTACCTCAGTTTTCTGAGTAGCTGTGTTTGTAGGCATGCCCAGCTGATTTTTAAAATTTTTATAGAGATGGGGTCTCCCTATACTGCCCAGGTTACTCTTGAGCTCCTGGGCTCAAATGATCCTCCCACCTTGGCCTCCTAAAGTGTTGTGATTACAGGCATGAGCCACCACACCTGGCCTGATTAGTCTTTCTTAAATGTATGTATGCTCATATTTCTTTTAATGTTTATATTAGAAGTGTTTTAGGTCTTTATTTGTAGGTTTGGTGATAGTTCTGTGACCAGAAATATGTTACAGGAACTTAGAAAACTCAGTGTGTTCCAGTATGACATTCGCTTTCTGTAGCTAGCTTCCTTCCTTCTTTGTTTACATATAACCTGGATGGCTGAAAGGTGTAGTCTCCTTGCTTCTTGTCTGCTAACATCTCTTTCCTTGGTAGTAGTTAAAAACACACACTTTCAAAGGAGTTCAGTGGTTTCTAAAATTATTTTTATGGTATTATAATATAGGTTCTCAGACTTATACAGAGTTTTATTATTTACTATATAATTTTTTTCTTTATAAGATTTCTGAAAAGTAGAGAAGGCAGACATTATTTTATCCTATTGTAGATGAACAAATGGTGGCTTCTAGTTAATGTAATATGGTGGTGACATATACAGAAATATGTGATTTTCCTCTCAGAGTGAAAGTATCAAATACTCAGCATTTTACTTTAATTGGAAAACATTAACAGTATTCCCACTAAGGTTGGGACCATTGTACTGGCAGTATTAACAAATGCACTTGACAGGAGAAAACAATCAGAAGTTCTGTAATCGGAAAACTATTTCTATTTGCAGCTTATATGACATTTTACTTAAAAAAAACCCTAGTAAATCAATGATAAAACCTTAGTGAACCTCAAAAAACATTATGTTAAGTGAAAATCAGACATAAAAGACTGCATGTCATATGATGCCAGTTGTCTAGGTTGGTGTTGTATCTCTAGCACCTGGACAGCTGTGGTCTTTTCTGAATGGAACTATACATGGGTGGGTTTTGGTGTGTGCTGAAAAAGTTTTGGGACTCCTCCACCACTCACTGCATATGCTTTGCCCGTGGTCACTCAGAAGTCTGGACTGGCACTTTGGAAGGAGATCTGAGGTAGTCTTGGTGTGATCAGTTTTACATTGAGCCTGGGGTTTTTGCTGATTAAATATAATCAAGTAGGATAAATTGCAATATTAACAGGATAATTATTTATTTTAAAAAATAAACAATATTATTTGGCCCCATTAACCTCTACTAATGTGAATTCTGTTATATTTAGTACTTGATTACTATCGTCACTATGTGAAAGTATAGTATAAAATAAGAAATTATGTAAACTATAATTATATTTTTGCCAATGGATATGTTGATGTGATAACTTTTTGAATGTTGATTAAAAAAGCTATAGTATCTATAAGATAAACATAATGGTTCTATGAACCAAAGATAACAAAACGATTTTGCAAATAACTATTTTGGCCAAATTTTCTTTTTACAAATTCTCAACTGCCATTTTTATTTGGTGATGTCAGTAGTTCAAAAACTTATTTGAATGAGAAGATATTACCAGTAAACTATTTGGCTAATTAAAGTATTTCTTGATTTTCAAAATCATACACAGCTATTTTATGACAGATTGAAATGAAAGCAATGTAGAATGACCATATTTCAGTAAATCATCTGTGAAAACTTTAGGCAGACATTTATATCAGTTAGTAAAGATGCTGGTTTTCAGCTTTCTTCCCAACATGATGCACTAACACAGACCAGCTTAAATACGTTGCTTGGTAGGCATTGTTCTTGCCATGTTTTAGTAAGTTTACTTATTTTCTGCTTTATTTTTATTTATTTTTGTTGTTGTTTTTGTCCTCTCTTTTTCTGTCTTCCTTTGAATATTAATATTCCATTTTGTCTCTTCTGTTGACTTGTTAGCTATACTTATTTGTTGTTGCTTTTGGTTTAAAACATCTAACTCATCATAATCTGTAAAATAATATTATAAATTTGACATATAATGTAAGAACCTTACAACAGTATACTTTTATTTCTCCCCTCCTATTTTCTGTGCTATTTCACCGTGTATTTTACTTTTACATGTTATAAACCCTACAGTACTTTGTCATAACGTTTCTAGCCCTCTTCATTTCTTTGTATTTATCTGTTTCTAGCTGGTATCCTTTTTCTTCCACCTGAAAAACTTCCTTAAAAATTTCTAGTTTTAGGTCTGTTGGTACCCAATTCTCCTTGCATTTGTCTGGAATTTTTATTTTGCCTTTATTTTTAATGATTTTTCTGCTAGATATAGAATTCTGGCTTGACTTTTTGTTTTTACCTTTCAATCACTTTAAAGATGTTCCATTGTCTCCTGGTTTGCATTGTTTCTGGGGGACACTTCAGTGGGAAAGTTTTTACAATGGTCTATAAGTTTCTGCTTGTTCTAAACTTTGACAGAACAAAGTTCTCATTTTCTTCTCCCTCCCTCTTAAACAGGCTGCTTACCTGCTCCCTGTTTTCCCATTTACTGTCTAGTCTTTGGGGACCACTCTTAACTGGATTTCTTACAGTGCAGGCTTTTTTTTTTTTTTGAGATAAATTGCCCAGCTTAGTTTTAAACTCCTGGCCTCAAGCAGTCCTCCTGCCTCAGACTGCTGTGTAGCTGGGACTACAGGTTTGTGCCTCCACATCCGACTACTTAAAAAAATTTTTTAAAGGTAGGATCTTGCTATGCTTCCCAGACTTGTCTTGAACTCCTGGCCTCAAGTGATCCCACCACCTCATTCCCTCTACTAGGTGGGATTTCAGGCACAAACCACTGCTCCTGGCTCGTGCAGACTTATGAGAAAACGTTCTGTGACTACTCTCTGTGTACTTATACCACACTTGTTTTCATTCTGACTCTATTTTTCTTCATAACACTTACCACTTGTGATGTATGTGTTTGTTTATTGTTTTGTTTCTTCTTTTGAATTTTGGATCCAACTAGAGAGAGAACTAATTTTGTTATTATCTTCTAGAACAGTGTCTGGCACAAAGTAAGGGTTCAGTGAATATTTGTGGCTAGAAAGAAAGAAAGACTTCAGTTTATTAAGGAGGTGGTTCTAGAAATTCTGGGAGATAGAGCTATCTTTAAAAAAATCAGAATAAATATAAGGGTACTTATGAGTTCATTGTTTGAAAATACTGTACACCAGGTGTGGTGGCTCACACCTGTAATCCCAGCACTTTGGGAAGCACAGGTGAGCGAATCACTTGAGCTCAGGAGTTCGAGACCAGCCTGGCTAATGTGGCAAAACCTCATCTCTACTAAAAATATGAAAATTAACCGGGCGTGATGGTGCATGCCTGTAATCCCAGCTGCTCGGGAAACACATTGCAGTTAGTGGAGATCATGCCACTGCACTCCAGCCTGAGTGACAGAGTGAGACTCCATCTCAAAAAAAAAAAAAAGCAAGCATTGTAGCCTTTGTTACTAATTTCCCAGCATATCATGAGCAGGTTATGCTTTCTGAATCTGATAAATGAAGTAATGAGATCAGGCAATGTTTAAAATCCCATCCAACTATAAAACATACATTTATCTATTTATTCTAAACAAGATCCTTACTAGGCCTCTTCCTTAGTTGTCTTTGCAAAAGTCCATTTTAATCAGGTTAAATATGTAGTAGAGAGATTATGTCATTTTCCTATGCAAAAATCTTTGCCCTAGTATTCTTTGATCCATGGCTCATCATCGAAGGCCCTTCACCGTTTCGTGCCATTCTGTCTCCAGTATTCCATGTCACCATTCCTTAGTTGTAATGGCTAACTGGGTTAAGGGATATCTAGATAGCTGGTAAAATATTATCTCTGGATGTATCTGTGAGAGTGCTCCAGGAAGAGATGAGCATTTGAATCTGCAGACTAGTAAAGATCACCCTTATCAGTGCAGGTGGGCATTATCCAGTCTCTTGAGGGCATGAATAGAACAAAAAGGCAGAGGAAAGGTGAATGTGCTCTCTCTCTTTTCAGCTGGCACATTCCTCTCCTCCTGCTCTTGGGGCTCTTGTTTCAGGGGCTTTCAGACTCAGACTTCAGTCCCGGGTTTTCAGGTGTGTTCTGTTCCTTACATTGCACTCGACGTTTCGGGCTTTGCTTTCAACTTCCCTCTCCCTGCGCAGCAGCTCAGCCGTAGGCCTTTCTGAGCTCCCTTTAGACTTAAAAATCTTTTTTCTGTTTTAATGTTTTAAATTGCCTTGTATTATTCTCAAATACCTCTAGATTATTTAAGATGGTTTTTAGTTTCTGTCTCTCTTTTTTTTAAGTATTTTAAGTCTTAATTGCCTTTAATATAGGCTCTCTGACTTACAATAAAATGATGAAATTACATTAGAGCTTTCATTTCAAGGTCATTTTGTTTTTTTTCCTTATTTCTTTCATGGTCTTTTCATGACCTTTTCAAGGTCATTTTTTTTTTTTTCCTTATTTCTTGGGATCTTCTTATTAAAATTGTTTTGGTAACTTCTAGTTTACAGAATTAGTAATGGCACTTTATTTTTTTAAAAGGAACTTGTCAAGCCATTTATTCTTTGTTGTAAGGTAAATAAAAATGGTACATCTGCTTTAGCCTTATTGGTAGTTTTGTGTAATACAGTGAAACATATAATGTTAGTAGATATTAAAGAAGCATCTTCCTTAAACATTTGTTGTTTCATCAATATGAGACATGCTAAATGTAATTAGTAATTTAGATTATTCCTTGCCAGTTAATGATGCAAATAGTGTTGACCCTTACCTATCAGATGTTAATGTGCAGTGTAAGCATTGGAGAATAATGGCTATTTGAGGAGTTCAGAGTTTATTTCTTTGTAGGATATTATACTTTTATAAGACTATGTGTTGACATATACTAACTAGACTGCCTAGAAAGATCTGTCTTATGAAAATTGTCATACTTCAGAACCCAGACAAAGAAAATGGTAAAGTTCATCAATTATGGCATTAATCCCTCCAAATTGGATTGGTTATTTTTCCAGCTAATGACTTTTTGCCTTGCTCCACAACAATTTCTCTTTCCTAACCTATGCTAAAATTTTAGTGGGCACTACCCTTCTTGTTATCATTTCCATTTTAATATATTTTGAAGATTTATCTTGAAAGCTTTTTGTTAGTAGGCATCTGATTTATTAGAACAAGCCAAAGATCAGATATTTTTGGGCAGCTGAATCCTTTACCTGTGTAGGATATCATACCAAGTGTGAGACTATCTTCTCTGTCCATTCATATGACTTTCTCTAGATAAGGTCATGAATTCTTGGAGATAAAACTATTGTTCTTCACATATTCCCCCTAGCCTGTTAAATTATTTACAAATGAACCTTGGATGATGATGATTTCAGATTGACTCTAGTCTGAATTATCATTGACTGCAGTGTGCTTTAGGAAGTAGGTGCTTAGTACATGTTTGTTGCATGGCTGTGAAATCACTGTGCCTTTAATGATTTTATTTACTTCCAACCCCAAGCTGTAGGAGCAGTCTCTTGCATTATGGAGTCAATTTCTTTTTGCTGTACTTTTAATTCAACTTTATCTTCTAAACTTCTTACTGAGTTGTTTATGTATTAGGTTCTTATTCATACTATATCAAGTCATGACAAACTTTTCAGCTTAAAACAGTGATCCCCAACCTTTTTTGCACCAGGGACTGGTTTTCCAGAAGACAGTTTTTCCAGGGAGTAGGGTGAGGGGGCAGATGGTTTCTAGATGAAACTGTTCCATCTCGGATCATCAGGCATTAGATTCTCATAAGAAGCCTGCAACTTAGATTCCTGGCATGCACAGTTCACAGTAGAATTAGTGTTCCTACAAGAATCCAGTGCCATCACTGGTCTTGATACAGGAATGCTGGGAAAGGAAGAGAGTGGTCCCTTTAAATAAGGAAGGGGAGTCTGGCCACGGTGGCTCACGCCTATAATCCCAGCGCTTTGGGAGGCCGAGGCGGGCGGATCATTTGAGGTCAGGAGTTCCAGATCAGCCTGGCCAACATGGTGAAACCCCATCTCTACTAAAAATACACAGTACAAACATTAGCTGGGCGTGGTGGCAGGCACCTGCAATCCTACCTACTCAGGAGGCTGAGGCAGGAGAATTGCTTGAACCTGGGAGGCAGAGGTTGCAGTGAGCCAAGATTGTGCCACTGTAGTCCAGCTTGGCTACAAGAGCTAAACTCTGTCTCCAAAAAGAAATTAAAAAAAAAATTAAGAAGGGGGTAAGGAAAGTGCTGGGTAGATGAGGGCATCGTCCCTGGCTAGGGCTCTACCCCCATGGACCTTGGTGAGGACAGGCCTTTGCGCTCAACTGTTGCATTTTCCAAGACCACCCTGGTCTGCCACATCCCCATCCTGGGTGTATAAAAACCCAAGACTCTAGCAAGGCACAGACAGAAGCTGCTCGAGGACAAGTGGCTGGACATCGAGAGGATATCTAGGGGAGCATGCTGGCAGAAGAGCACACCAGCAGATGCTGACATGCTGAGAGGCCAGTGACCAGCAGAACCACGGGAGTTTTGGGGTCGCCGAGTGCCCTGACTCCAGGGGAAAACCATCTCCCTCTGGCTCCCCCATCTGCTGAGAACTACTTAATAAAACCTTGCACTTATTCTCCAAGCCCACTTGTGATCTGATTCTTCCAGTACACCAAGGCAAGGAACCGCAGGATACAGAAATCCCTTTGTCCTTGTGATAAGGAAGGGAGTCTAATTGAGCTGACTAACATAAGCCACCTACAGGTGGTGGCTAAATTAAGAGCACCCTGTAACACAAACGCTCACTGGGGCTTCAGGAGCTGTAAACATTCAGCTCTAGACTCTGCTGTGGGATTGGAGCCCCACCACCTGCCCGTCTGTATGCTCCCCATAGAGGTTTGAGCAGCGGTGCACTGAAGAAGCGAGCCATTCCCCCTGTCGCAGAGGGGGACAAGGGAACCTTTAATCTACTTTCTGTCTTCGGAGGAATTTCCTTGTTATACATATTTCATATAAATGGAACCATATAATATTTGTCAGTTTATCCCTGTTGTAGCATGTATCAGAACATCTGTTGGTTTTTGGACTTGGAGAGTATAGGGGTGAAGATAATTCCCCCCGCTCTGAAAGTTTGAATTTGTTGAAATAACCTGACAATAAACTGATTAACAGGGGAAAAGGCATATAAATTTATTAATGTGCATAAGCACAGGAGCCATGCAATATATGAGACTCAAATAACTTTTGAGTCTTTGCAAAGACCTTTGCAAAGGTTATGAGGGTGAGAGAAATCCAACACAGCTGACTATCTTGCTTCTAACTCCACAAGCTAATTCTCTGCTCATTCCTGGGTGTAGGTCAAGCTAACTAGGAGAGGAGTTTAGTTTACAGTTTAACTTTAAAGAAGGGATGATAATAGTCCCTTCCTGAAACTGGTACTCTTCTTGCTTGGGAACTGAAACTGCCTTTGTAAAACAAATGGAAGGCAACAAGATTAGAATTATGATAAGGGTCTGAATTCTGCTAAGCTATAGGCACAGTTAAGCAGAGATAACCAGCCAGCTTCCTTAACTTGGTTACTGCTGGAGGTCACAAGATTTATAACTTCCCTAGTTGCTCCTATAGATAACATCACTATTGTAAACCCTGAGATTGGTTTTTGAGATATTTTTCAGACTTTTGCATTTTGATGAACTGACTGATGCCATCTGGACCATGACTGTACCAAGGAACTGACTCAACTCATCCCGTGACCCCCACCTAGAAACTGACTCCACACGTGAAGACAGTTCCAACACTCCAGTGATTTCATCCCCAATCAGTAGTGTATACTACTCCCTGGTCCCCAGCTTGCCAAATTATCCTTAAGAACCCTAGGCTCCAAGCTTTCAAGGAGGTGGCTTTGAGAGATATTGCCCCTCCTTCCTCTCAGCTGCCTTACAATAATTAAACTCTTCTCTGCTGCAATACTCCTACTGTTCTCAGTGTATTGGCTTTTCTGGGCAGCTGGTAAGAAGAACCTGTTGGGCTGTAACGGAAGGGCCAGATAGCCACAGCTTAAATAGCACCCTCCTCCTAGGGGACAGGGAGATGGAAGAATGCAGGCAATTTTCGGGTATAGTGACTTTTAGGAGAGTTTAATGGGTCCAAGGAGCAGACAGTAATTTGTAAATGGTTCTTTTTGGAAACTGAATGAGACTCACAGTTATGGGAAGTCGAGGGGAGGAACTGCAGGGTGAGCAAAGGTTGTCCTATTATGCAGTTAGTCTCTTAGGTAACCTCTCAAAGCTGCTCTCTGAAGAACAGATGAAAAGTCTGTCTGGTCATGACTTTTATAGTTTCTTCTCTTCTCAGGTTTATCTTTCCTGGTAATTTAATGAGATTTCTAGGGAGGAGGTTTAAGAGAATTGATTTTCTTTTGGAAAAAGTTTCCTCAGTCTGATAAGGAAATTCCAGACAGCCCGTCTCTGTGCTTTGGGGGTTGAAGAGAAACAGGAGAAGGTTACAGAGTCCTCGGTTCTGAGGCAGCTTCTAAGGTCTTCTGATTTTTTTAAATTCGAAAGTGCCCAGCATATGAAAGCATCATACTTTGGGGTATTATTTTTCTGAGCCCCAATAATAGTCATAGTAATTTTCTGCTGAAAACATTTGTATGGTTTTCAATACAAAAATGAATTCATTTTCCCCCTTTTCTTTCATTTTATATGACCTTCGTAAAAGGTTGTTTCTTTTTTTTTTTTTTAACTTTCCCCAGGGGACACTATTATAATTGTAGGCTTGTTGATTCATGCTGATGAATAGTAATTTCTTGCAAGTTATTATGGCACATAGGGTTCATTTTTCTTGTGATCTGCATAAAAAATAGTGGTGGTGAATACTAATCAAGTAAGAATACAGATTTGAATACTAAGCTTCAAAGAAAAAAACTTAATTAGAACCCATAAGTCACAGTGGTGGTCCCTCTGCAGGGAAAGTATGCTTTACTAGTTCTGTAAGTTAAAACTTTTATCTTGTTCCAACCTATAAATTGATTAGTGACACCGCATGGATAAGAAATTGGCAGCTGGTTGAGCAGAACTGCTGTCTCATATGATGTTCTTAAGGATTGTTTATTATTAGTAGTACGTAGTTTAAACTAAAACTGTTTTTCCCAGGATAAAAATTTATTTGACCAGTTAAATGAAATTAATTTCTAAAAAGATTTATAAGTGAATGCGTTATACTATAGGCAACATAGGAGATATTAATTACTTTTAATGGCAAAACCCAAAGTTTCTTTTGCACTAACCTAATACAAAGAATATAAGTCCTCTAAGAGCTTACAGTCTAGTGTACTTATCTGTGGGAGTTTATACGTACATGTATGCAGTTCAAGACTTAACATACAGAAAGTTAAGTAACACAGAATTAAATGGTGTGCCCACAACACCATAAAAATGATATCAGAGTTTGAGGGCTGATAGGTAAATAAACTATATATACTAGTGGCGTTCAGTGTTTTTATTTTAAATGATGCAAAACTTTTTTTCTCTAAATGAAATCTTAAACTGAACCAAAAGGGTGAACAAATGGTGAAAGCTGGGCCTGATGGTGTGTGTGTGCCTGTAGTCCTGGCTACTTGGGAGGCTGAGGCAGGAGGATCACTTGAGCCCAGTAGTTTGAGTCTAGCCTGGGCTGAACATAGTGAGATCCTTATCTTTAAAAGAAAAAGTGAGCAAACATTCATTCATTCATTAAATTTTTACTGCTGGAGGCCAGGGTTCTAGATCCAGTTCTGTGAAATAACTTTGTAACCTGAGACTATTTACCTCAACTCTGGGTCAATTTCCTTCTTAGTAAATGGACTAATAATGGGATTGTTGTAAGGAATAAAAATATTGGAGTAAGTAGTTAAAGCATTTAAAAAGGGTCTGGGACATTGTAGGTACTATATACAATTTATCTATTATTATTGCTGTTACATTAGAAGTAGGGGATGGGCCAAAACACTTTCCTTTCCCTTTGCATCTCTGGGTCCTAAGCCTAGAGAAGGTAAATGCTATCACAGTTCAGAGAAGAAAAGATTGCTTAAGCTGACATGGCAGTTTTTGTAGAAAAATTATTGACACTGTATCTGTGTTAACAGTTCCAAGGGTTTGTTAGTTTTATTATCATCTTTTGGCTGTGATCTTCATTACAGTAATATGAAACATAGCTAAGCTGAAATAGCTTTAAATTAAGGCAGCTTTTTGTGATGGGTACTGTTCTGCTCATCAAGATTTACCCAGTGTGGATGTCAAAAACCTGGCTTACGCCTGTAATCCCAGGATTTTGGGAGGCCGAGGTAAGTGGATCACCTGATGTCACAAGTTGGGGAACATTTATTTTTACGTATATTTGTATATGTGTGTGTGCACATTAGTGTATATATGAATATATATTTTATTTACATAAATAGTATGCAGATAAAATACATACATAAAAGCCTTAAAAATAATGACGGTGAGAGCTATTTACATGACACCATGTATTCTAAATCTCTTGTTTCTTCCTGTAGCAAACCCAAACCTTAACCTTGTAGAGAAGAGAATGGTTTTGGTTCTATGTGGCTCCTTCTCTGTGTCCCACGTGGCTGATTTGGGATGTCTGATGCTTGCTTCAGGGCTTTGCTAACTTACCAGATAATATTCTTAGTTTTTTCTTTCATATTTTCCAAGGACAATCTTTAAATAACATTTAAAAATGGCTCCTTTGCTTTCCTCTAATATGTCTGTCACATTTCTCACTGCTGGCTTTATTTGTAAATAACAGTGGGTGATTTCTCAGCCCTGGTGGTTTCTCTGTAAAGACTGCATTCTGTTTTGCATTTGGTAACTGTGTCTCTCTGACTGCTCTAGGGGTAGGAGGGGCCTGTATTCCAAAGAGAAAATGAATTTTCAAATGTGGGGATATATTTCTGTTTTGTGCCATTATATGCCACCCGTCTTTCCACCCACAGATAGAAATTATGGGGAATTACTTTGTAATCACTTCATGTTCAATATTACATTAGCACACCAAAATAACATATTTAATTCTAAGGTTAGTGGTTTTGTTTTTTAAGAGTTTTAATCACTTGGGGACTAAAAAAAATCCCACTTTGATTTGCTAGTGCATTGTGTTAGGCTGTTGTGTTGCTATAAAGAAGTACCTGAGGCTGGGCAATTTATAAAGATAAGAGGTTTACTTGGGTCACAGTTCTACAGCCTATATAAGAACCATGCGTGGCACCTGGCATCTGCTTGGTTTCTGATGAAGCCTCAGGAAGCTTACAGTCATGGTAGAAGGCAAAGCCGAGCTGGCATGTCATATGGAGAAAGCAGGAGCTAGTGTCAGGGGGAGGTGTCACATACTTTGAAATGAGCATTTCTTATCATGAGCACAGCACTAAGCCATGAGAGATCCTCCCCCATGACCCACACCTTCCTCCAGGCCCTACCTCCAACACTGGGGATTACAGTTCAACATGTGATTTGGTGGGGACATATATTCAAACTACATCATGCACCCTCATGAGGATAGCTGTTGTTAAACAAATCATTCTGTTGGGAATAGAACTGTTGTCATTTCCTTTAGCTCTTTACTCATTTTTTTCGAAGTGAATTTTAGTCTATTAGAGAGTGTAGCCTAATGATTATGGGCATAGGTTCTGGAGTCAGGTACCTGGATCTGAATATAAATTGGACTATTTACTATGTGACTTTGGGCAACCTAACTTTCTGTTCCCAGTTTTCTCATTTGTAAAATGAAGCTAAATTTGGTACCTACCTGATAGGATTATTATAAAGACTAAATGAGATGCTTAGCATAGTTCTTGGTACGTAGTTAGCACTAATTATAATTACTGTAGAGTGGTAGCATGTTGTAATAGAATTAGACAAATATGGGTAGTAATCCTAGCACTGGTTGAGGGGGAGGGTGGAGGTGTCTCTATACATGACCTTCAGCAAACTGTTTAACCTCTCTTGTCTTGATTTCTTCAACCTATAAATTGTGGGTAACATTCCTTATTAGGTAATTAGGAATATCTGATACATACCAAAATTTAAAAACCACTGCTATATTCATCTTCTCTCCTTTTCTTTCTACTTTTTAATTCGGTTTAAGAATGCTACAAATTCAGGAAACTTTTTAATTTACTTAAAGAAAAATCAGGTAGTATTCTTTTTAACACATTAAGTAGTTGTCATTCAATATATTTTATTTAGTTTTATTGGAATTTTTTTCAATATCTAAACTATTTTTAGCAGAATTGAAGGAAACAAATAGAAGACATCGAAAAGAGATCAAGTATTAAAGAATGTTAAGGTTTTATTTCTAAAGGATAATTAGGCAATGCAGTTTTGTCTTCATTAGAAGCCAAGAGGGAAGAAACTAAAGACATGCCAGGTCAGGGAAATGAGACAGCAGTCCTTGTTTAGTCTTTGATTAGCATCAGCAACACTAGGACGATCCATTCAAGCTGGGATGGGGCTACAGGAACTACCCAAGGAATTGTAAGTCATCTTATTTACTGAGTAGGTAAAGATTCGGAGAGGTTTGAGATGATTTGATAGTGACAAGCCAAGATCATTTCTGTAGGTTCTTGGGGATGTGTGACAATGGCAGTTAACGCAAAACTAGTTGGCTCAGTCAGGGAGAGGTGATAGGGGAATACAAAAGATAGTGGCTTCTGTACCTTAAGGTTTTATACTGAAGAGGGAGACCCAGGCATCTCAGATCAACTTCCCCTTTTTTTAAGACTGTAAACTTCCCCTTTTCATTCCTAAGACTGTAAACCGAAACCCTTTTCATATGTAATTCCTGAGACTGTAAACTAATATCCTTTTCATATGTAATTCCTGAGACTGTAAACTGAGATCCTTTTCATATGTAATTCCTAAGACTGTAAACCGAAAGCCTTTTCATATGTAATTCCTGAGACTGTAAACTGAGACCCTTTTCATATGTTAAGCTATAAACCTAAGATTCTTCCACATGCAACATCTAAAGTATAAGCCTATATAAAGAAGGAACCTTCCTTTGTTAGGGGAGCTTGGCTGTTAGGCAACTATGCCACCTTGCTCCCGGCTGAATAAACTCCTTCCTCCTGTATTCGGTGTCTGAGAGATCCATTTCCTGTGACCGCTCCTGCTACAATACTTTAAAGACTTGGCTGGGTGCAGTCGCTTATGCCTGTAATCCCAGCACTTTGGGAGGCCAGGTGGATCACTTGAGGTGAGGAGCTCAAGACTAGCCTGGCCAACATGGTGAAACCCCATCTCTACTAAAAATACAAAAATTAGCCAGGTGTAGTGGTGGGTGCCTATAATCTTAGGTACTCATGAGGCTGAGACAGGAGAATCACTTGAACCCAGGAGGCAGAGTTTTCAGTGAGCTGAGATTGCACCACTGTACTCCAGCCTGGGTGAGAGAGCAAGACTCTATCTCAAAAAAATAAAAATAAAAATAAATAAAGACTTGCTTCTAGAATAGGGATTAGGATGGGGAGAGGCCAGAACTTTATGGAGAACTCATAAATTTCATTTTTCCCTCTGTTTATCAATAATTCTGGGCAGTCAGAAAGCTGTTAGTCCCTAACACCTTAGGGACATGTAACTCTGATTTTCCTGTATAGTAAAATAATGATAGGAAACAGCAACAGTTTATTCTGTAGACGACCAGTTTTTTTCCCAGAGATGTCAAGCATGGGATATCACCCCTTTTAAGCACAAAACCCCTTTTTATAAACATATATTTTGAGACATGCATGTGCATACACACACACACACACACACACACACACAAACAAACAAATGCTATCCTGAAGAGAAAATCTTAGATAATATAACGACTTATGTACACAATTTCAAAATGCAATATAATGCAATATCATAACTTTTTATGATAAAGTTATTTATCATAAAACAGTGTATGTTATCTATTATGGTCAGAGTGTTTGCACCCTTCCAAAATTCATATGCTGTTTGATCTTAGCCCCCAAGCTGATAATATTAAGAGATGGGGTTTGGGGGAGGTAATTAGATCAGGAAGGCAGAATCCTCATGAATGAGATTAGTGCCCTTATAAAAGAGGCCCCAGGAAGCTGACCTCTCCTTCTGCCATGTGAGGATACAGCAAGAAGGCACCATCTGTGAATGAGTAAACCTGCCTTCAGCAGACACTGAATCTGCAGATACCTTGATTTTTGGATTTCCCACCCTCCAGAACAGTGGAAAAAAAAAAAAAAATATATATATATATATATATATATATATATTTTTTTTTTGAGAAGACCGAGTCTCACTCTGTCACCCAGGCTGGAGTGCAGTGGTATGATCTCGGCTCACTGCAACCCCTGCCTCCCAGGTTCAAGTGATTCTCCTGCCTCAGCCTCCCGAGTAGCTAGGATTACAGGCACTTGCTACCATGCCTGGCTAATTTTTGTATTTTTAGTAGAGATGGGTTTCATCATGTTGGCCAGGCTGTTCTCCAACTCCTGACCTCAGGTAATCAGCCTGCCTCAGCCTCCTAAAGTGCTGGGATTACAGGCATGAGCCACCACATCCAGCCAAAAAGTAAACTTTTGTTGTGTGTAAGCCACCTAATTTATGGTATTCTGTTCTAGCAGCCTCAGCTGACTAAGATGTTGTTATATATAAATACATAGGTGCTAAGAGAAGTCATGGTACAGAATTACTGTAAAGGTGCAGCTCCAGTTGGAGACCGATACAGCTGTGTTGTGTTTGTGATTCAAATAGCATGACATTTTAGTCTGAAATGATGAACAACTCCTGGTAAGATTTTGAAGACAAAAGTACCAGCTTCTTTCATTTTACCTGGTGGTTGCAATGTTAGAAAATTCAGCATATATTAAATAAACTAAAATGCAAGAATTGCTTCTTATATGTAATCAGCATTTAGTTTCTAGACCTAAATGTCTGAACTGGACATTTGAAAGTTGTATGTGATTGTGACAGATACTGTGGGATATAAGCACCTTTGTCTCCTTCAGAGTGAATCCTGATGGTGTCACGAAATTATTGTGAAAACCAAACTATCCTCACAAATTTCCAGACCTCCCAGGGGGCAATGCCAGAGCTTCTGAATAGCAGTTTTATTCCATCCACATCTCCCAGGGGATTTAGTCAGAAGACAGGACATGATAGCTGCTATCAATCCAAATCCCAAGAGACTTACTCTTGCCTGTCATACCAATCTAATTAAATAAACTATAAAAATATTACCAGGTAGATAGCTTGGGAGAGGTTTTGTTTGTTTGCTTTGAAGGGAGGACTGCTCCATATTTAAGCAGTTTTGCATGGTGGCTGCAATAGAGCAGAGATTCTCCATCCAGACTGCCTGCGTTTGGATCCAGTCACATTGCCACTTACTAACTATGTGATCCTGCACGAGTTGCCTAACCTCTAAGTGTCTCAGTTTTTTTCACTTGAAAATAAATAGGCACGTTGAGTATCTACTTTGTAGGATTGTTTTGAGAATTTATTAAGCTGATACATGTCATGTGCTTTGAATAGTGCCTAACATACAGCACAATGGACATGATGTACCGAAAAGAGACTTATGAGAAGAATGAAAAGGCAAGGACAGGCTTTTTAAAGCTGAGAAAGGAAATTATTAAATTACAAGGCTGAAAATGAAAAAGATCATATGTGTTGATTTTCTCTCATAGTGCATCTTTACCAGAGCTCTAAAAATTTTTAATGGGCAAAATTCAGAAATTCAGCCTCATGCTTTCCTTCTCTTTCCTTTTGGTAAGGATAATAATAGTTAATAGCTAACAACTATAGAGCTCTTACTCCATGCAAAGCATGGTACTAATACATTTACAAACATTGTATCATTGAATTTTTAAACAAATCTGTGAGGTGGATACTATTAATACCCCCATTTTGGCTGGGCACAATGGCTCACACCTGTAATTCCAGTGTTTTGGGAAGCTGAGGCAGGCGGATTGCTTGAGTCTGGGAGTTTGAGCTCTTGTCTCTATTTAAAAAGAAAACAAAACTCATTTTAACATATAGGAGAATAAGAGAATTAGAATAATTCACAGACTGTTGGAGAGATTGAGACTCAAACCATCTAATTTCAGAGTCCATTCTTTTAATCACTGTGCAACAGTAAACAATGAAATGCTCAAATAAAGATACCACTTGAGAGAAGCCTCAACCATTGAAGCCTGTGAAAAATCTCAGATTAATTGTGCTAGGTGACTAATCCTTGATGTTTTCTGGTTTACTCTGGGATTTTTATGTTCAGTATGCTGGTGGAGTTTTTGGTTTTGTTTGAAAAGTGGGTTAGTGTCTGTTAACCACAACTTACTGTGTATTTTCCAATAGCTAGAAGAGCAGATTTTGAGTGTTACCAACACAAATAAATGATAAATGTTTGAGGTGATGGATATGCTAATTTACTCTGATTTGATCATTACACATTGTGTATATGTGTAAAAATACCATACTATATAGTCAGGCATGGTGGCTCATGCCTGTAATCCCAGAACTTTGGGAGGCTGAGATGGGCAGATTGCGTGAGTCCAGGAATTTGACATGAGCCTGGACAATGTGTTGAAACCCAATCTCTACAAAAAATAAAAAATTAGCCAGGTGTGGTGGTGCACATTTGTAGTCCCAGCTACTTGAGAGGCTGAGGTGGGAGAATTACTTGAGTCTGGGAGGTTGAGGTTGCAGTGAGCGGTGATTGCACTATTGCACTTCAGTCTGAGTTACAGAGTGAGACCCTGTCTAAACAAACAAACAAAAAAAACCATGCTGTACCTCATAAATGTTTATAATTATTATGTGCCAATTAAAATATTAAAGTAAAAAAGTGTATTGGTGTCCACGTCAGAACTGCCTAAGGCACTTTCTGTAATGACAGAAGGGTTTTATATTTGCTCTGTCCAGTATGGTAACCAGCCAGTAATCATATGTGGTTATTGATCACGTGAAATGTGGCTAGTGTGGCTGAGGAAGTTGATTTTAAATTTTATTGAATTTTCATTAAATAGCCAAATGTGGTCAGTATTAAAGAGCGCAAGCCTAGATCAAGTAACGAGGATGCAAAGATCAAGTGCTCGTAGGGCCTTTCTAAGTGCTCCAGTTGCATTGACTCAGTTCTGTCTTGTTAACCTGCAAACTCCTCACTCTGCTTTTTAGCAGGAGCAAGAGTCTGCAAGTGGATGTAGACATAATATATGTAGATGATGGGACTTACTTCTGCCTTTTTGGATATAGAGGCCTTATGGGCATGTCTTCCCTTGTCCAGCAGGTGGGTGCCGTGTGTGAAGTCTTCTAGTTTGTTCACAGGTTATCAATCTCCACATACTGGGTGCGTACAGCTGAACTGACTCAAGAAACCTCTAATTATTGCAACATATGTTTCAGTTTTCAGGCTGGAGGAAATGTGTTCCCTTCAGTCTGAAGTCAGCACAGATGGGATCTTGAGCCAAGGCCTCAACATACAAAAACTAAACTGCTAACCTTTCACAGTTACCATGGTGCTGCTGACCTCAACAGCAGTGGCCACCATGGTGTGTGTAAAGCTTTTATAACAAAAAGCAAAACATTTCCACTTACAGCTATCATCGTGATTTGAATTTAAGATAGGTAAATGAAGAGTAACATGTTGGCTGGCTTTATTTATTTTAAAAGTTAACAGCATTCGAGCAACTCTAGGTTGGTTGTGTTTGGTGTGCCCGTATGTAGAGCAGCATACATTCCAGTTCGGGTGTGCATCCAAACCGGAATACATTTCTGTGAGACTGTTGACTTTGAATCAGGGTATGTGAGATGTTTTATGTTTTATATGCTTTATATACATTTTATATGCTTATCACAAATGTATGTGCTTGAACATAGATAAATATTTTTTATTTTTTGAGCCCTATAAATAATATCATTGCTGAATGTAGTCTTATGCAATTTAAAAATCCTCAGCATTACATTTTCAGCATGTGTCTGTTATTGCACATAGCATTAGTTATTAATTTTTACCACTTTATGATATTCTATGGTATAGCATAGACCACATTTTATCAGTTTTTCTGTCAGTGAACTTCTGGGTTATTTCCTAGTTAAATGTTCTTACCATTGATTATACTTTCTCTTGTATTACTGTTAGAAAGCAGCAAGAATAGGGAATTATCCATATCTCATAGAAGGAGAGACTAGAGGAGAGGAACTAGGAATATAGGATATGTTTAAAATAGGGAGTAAAGAAGGAAACTGGGATATATTTTCTTGGTATGTGGAACCATCACTAATGCCATCTCATTTAATTCCTGGGCTCAAACTATCCTCCTGCCCTAGCCTTCCGAGTACTTGGGGCTATAGGCATGTGTCGTCATGCTTGGGTAATAAAATTTTTTTTTATTTTTTATTTTTTTTTATTTTTTTTTAAGACACAGGGCCTTGCTATGTTGCTCAGGTTGGTCTCAACCTCCTGGCCTAAAGCAGTCCTCTTACCACAGCCTCCCAAAGTGCTGGGATTACAGGCTGAGCCACTGCACCTGGTCAACTGTAATTTATGCAACTAGCTCTGTGTAGTCCTTACTCTTCTAGTAATTTTCCTTTAGTCAGGGAGGAACTAAAAAAGCCACGTAGTCCAGGATCACCCTTAATCAGCCACATATAGAGTAACTTGACCCTGGTTTATCAGCAATTTGCCATATGAGTTTTGTTTGTTTTTAATGGTGAATCTTAATGGAGAATTAGGGTAGAATGAGGTGCCAGCTTAGCAAATGATTGAACTTCATTTTTTTTTCTGTCGATGACATTTTTGACTGCTACATGCATAATAGAACTTAGGTATAGATTTAAAATTTATTTCCATGATTTTAAATTATTGGCTGTTATTGCTAGGCCAGAGCTCATAAAGCCCAAGTGAGTGCACAGCTGAATAGAGAAAAATCTCTTTATAGTGAACGGAGGCTGGAAATTGGCATTGCTCATTGCAGGTGGCTATTGGACTTGCTCATGTTTTATTTAGGTGTTTAGCAGTGCCATTTGAGCTTCTAATTAAAGTTGTGCTTGCACTTCAGTTGTTTGTGAAGCCTCACATAGAATTGATGGTCAGATCAGCTTGATGAGGATTTGCAAAGGTAAGCTTTATTACTTCACACAGTGGCTTCTAGCCTCTATCTTGACTGTGAAGGGAGCATTGACTCATAAGAACATAACAAATAGTTCAATGATGACTGGAGTATATTGAGTGGAGAATGGAATGCAGAAGTCTGTTACAGGTACTCTGTCTCTATTAACCTCTCTAACCCTTCTATTTAGTTTGATGGATAGAGGGATTTGTGCCGCAAAATCACAGAGGTATCACGTGCTCAGATATGGGATCATCTTTAAGATGGCGTTGTTAATCATTTTAGCAGTTCAAGACTCACTTTAACTGGTTTGAGCAGTTTTGCTTCACATTTTATTATGGTCTTTTATAAATTTGGAAAATAGTCGGCAAATTTAATAATTTGTTCATCAGGATGAAGAAACATCTGTATTTTGATATTTACTCACATATTTGATATGCTAATCCTGTATATGTTAAATTGATATTTCTATGATTACAGTAAAAATATCACAACTCTGTCTTTTGCCATTATATTGGAAAAAGAAAGGATGAAGGTAATATGACTGTTTAGAGAGGTTATTCTTATTTTAGGCTATGATGTATTATGAATGAATAATCTTAAAATAGTACTTGAATTATTGGGATTTAAAAACGTTGCTACTGGATGTTTTAGAACTTTATATAATTATTACATACCCTGTTTTTTTATTTTGAAAAATGTAAGGTTGGGCACAGTGGCTCACACCTGTAATCCTAGCATTTTGGGAGGTCAAAGCGGGCAGATCACGAGGTCAGGAGATTGAGATGAGCCTGGCCAACGTGGTGAATCGCCATCACTACTAAAAATACAAAAATTATCTGGGCATAGTGGCACATTCCTGTAATCCAGCTACTTGGGAGACTGAGGCAGGGGAATATCTTAAATCTGAGAGGCAGAGGTTGCAGTGAGCCAAGATTGTGCCACTGTACTCCAGCCTGGACCACAGAGCGAGACTCTGTCTCAAAAAAAAAAAAAAGTTTAAATAGAGATGGGGTATTACTATGTTGCTTAGGCTGATCTTGAACTCCTGGGCTCAAGAGATACTTCCCCTGGGCCTCCCGAAGTGCTGGGATTTATAGGTGTGAGCAACCATGCCTGGCCTACATACCTTATTTTTTAGAGTTTAATATCGTCAACTTTTTTCCACTTGAATGACTCTCCTTAGTTACTTAGAAATTTTATTTTAGCTTTCAAAAAAAGCTTTGACTTGGGCAAATGATCATTTAGTTAATCTAAGGAAATATGAGTCTAAGATACTGTGATGATGTTCCACTGCCTCAAACACTTTTTAAAAGGTTAATACTGTGTTCATGATATATGACCAGTTTTATGACCAGTTTCTTTTAATTTATAATAAGCAGATTTTGTGAATTTTATGAATTTTGAGTGTGTCTGAAAAGACAGTGGGAGGAATAAAGTAATTTCTTTCCACATGAATCTTTCTATTTTTCATTGTTTTCCAAAGAAAACATATTTGTATACTGTATAATTCATAGTTGATAGTTCTTTTTTTTGTTTGCCTAGGATAATAAAATAAAGTACATTGGTTCTTCTATTACATGGCTAATATTGTTTCTCTTGGTGGCTTTGTTTGTTTCGTTTTCTCTTTAAAAATATCTCAAGTTTTGTATCTCAATTGCAGTAGCCTGAAAGGGGCAAGAATTTTTCTATTAGAAATGGACAGGAAACTAGACTGCATCAAAAGACTGAAAGTCATAAAATAGCACAATTAATGACTGATACCAGTCATGATATTGTTTCTTAAAGTTGTCTTTACTCTGAAGCAATTTTTAAAAATGGTTTTGTAGCCAGACACAGTGGCATGTGCCAGTAATCACAGATACTTGGGAGGCTGGGGCGGGAGGACTGCTTGACCCCAGGAGATTGAGACCAGCCTGGGCAACAATACAAGACACTGTTTCAAAAAAATAAATGAATAAATAATGGCTTTGAAATAAAATGTTGAAATGCAAGTTGTAGCTGTAAAGAATATTTGTAAAAGGCACTTAACATACTGTTTGAGTTTCTTAAATTATTTTCTTACTAGACTAAGCTTTGTGAAGGCAGGCACTGTTTCTGTTCTGTGCATATTCCTCACTGCCTATCACAGTATGTGAATAAATAAATGTTAGATGAATAAATAAATGAATGAGTAACCTCTTAAACTGACGACAGTATCTTAAAATTAGTCACCTAGCAATGGAGCATTTTTTAGGATTATATATCTGAAATATGTAACTTTTGATCGATAACTTTTTTTTTTTCTTTTGGGAAAACAAAGGAAAAGATGAAACTAAGAGAAAGATAAAATTTTAGCGTAAAACTTTAGTATAAAGATTAATGTAATCTTAGTGGTCTTATTTAATGACTTGCTAATGTCAGTGTTTTGAGAACTTGGATACAGTGAGAATATAACAAATTCATAATAATAATTTGCTGATTTTTAGATCAGACTCAATTTCTATGCTTGCATTTTATGTTTATTCATACAAATAATTTGAAAGCCAATGTTAATGTGTCTCATTTATATAGCCTTATTAATAAAATTGATGGAGTGACATGTTGCTACAAGTCCATAAATGGTATGGCTTACTATATAGTTTGGTAGGACATAGGTCCTTAAGGATAGGCATATGTCTTTCTCATCTTTCTTTTTTACAGTACTTTTTTCAATAGTAGCTGTTAAAAATGTGAGGCTGGGCGTGGTGGCTCACTCCTGTAGTCCCAGTGCTTTTGGAAAGCAGAGGTGGGCAGATCGCTTGAGCCCAGAAGTTCAAGACCGCTTTGGGCAACATGGCAAAACCCCAGAGTACAAAGAAATACAAAAAATAAAAAAAATTAGCCAGGCATGGTGTCACACACCTCTAGTCCCAGCTACATGGAAGGCTGAGGTAGGAGAATTGCTTGAGCCCAGGATGTTGAGGCTGCAGTGAGCCATGGTCATGTCACTCTAGCCTAGGTGACAAAGTGAGATTGTGTCTCAAAAATAAATACATAAAAATAAAATATGGGGCCGGGCTTACTGCCTCACACCTGTAATCCAACACTTTGGGAGGCCGAGGCAGGTGGATCATTTGAGGCCAGAAGTTCAAGACCAGCTTGGCTAACATGGTGAAATCCCATCTCTACTAAAAATGCAAAAAAGTTAGCTGGGTGTGGTGGCACGTGCCTGTAGTCTCAGCTACTTGGGAGGCTGAGGCAGGAGAATCGCCTGAATGTGGGAGGCGGAGATTGCAGTGAGCTGAGATCATGCCACTGCACTCCAGCCTGTGTGACAGAGCAAGACTCTGTCTCAAAATAAATAAATAAAGATTAAAATAAAATATGTTAAAAATATGTGCACAGTTGAAATCTCAAAAGAAAATCTACAACTATCTGCTCTTTTATGGCATGACTGATTACGCTAGGCAATCAGTCTTTTTATTAATAGTCGAAAGAGGACTGGGATTAGATCTTGTTTGATACTGTCTATTTTATACAGCTGTGGTCAGACTGAGCACTAGTTCTTGAATTCTCTATTTCTTTGGGTTCTGTGAAGTCTCTCACCTGTTTTTCTTCCTCCATTGTGCATACCTTATTCTCATTTTTTCTATTCCAGTCTCCTCCTCCTTTTGGCTCCTGCCTGTCTGATTAACCTCAGCCCCAGTGTTCTCCTCTTCGTGCTGTGTGCTTCAGTCATTCTAGATTACTTACAGTCCCCTGAATGTACTGTTTACCTTTGTACATGCTTTTCCTTGGCAGCCTGGTTTAACTCTTGCCCTTTTAGAAGCACTCTAAATATTTCATTTGTGAAGCTGTTCCTAAGTAGAGTTCATCACGACTGCGTGTTGTATTTATCTCTATTGTAGATTTTACCATACCTTATTATAGATTTTCATCTATGAAATCACCTTTGCAGTGATTATGACAGAGAAGTTGAGCATGGCTGACTCCATCTTCTAACCTCACAGGCTGGCTGTCCTTGCCCATTTCTGGGCGTAGGCCAAACTAACCATGGGAAGAATTTAGTGTATAGTTTAACTTTGAACCAAGGATGATAATAGTCCCTCTCTGAAACTAACTCCCTTCTTGATCAGGGACTAAAACTGCCTTTGCAAAATAATGAAAGCCTATGAGATTGGGATTATGGGAAGATCCTGAAATTCTGCTAAGATGTAGGCATAGTTAGACCATACCAGCCATTGTTCTGGAGATCACAAGATTTGTAACTTCCCCAATGGTTCCTACACATAACATCACTATTGTAGAACATAAGATTGGTCTTTTGAGATGTTTATCAAACTTGAGTATTCTGGTGACTGACTGACTCCACCCAGACCCACGTCTCAGGAGTCAACCAGTGTTTTTGTTATTGTTATGTTTTTTCTTTTCTTTTTTTTTTTTTTTTTTTTTTTTTTTTTGTGGCTCAACCAGTCTTGCGTACTCACCCCAGAGGCAGACTCAACACACAAGGCCTGTTTTCTACAACCCTATGATTTCATCCCAAACCAGTCAGCATTCTCAATTCCCTATCCCTCGTCTGCTGACCTATCCCTGAAAAGCCCTGGTCCCAAGCTTTTTGGGAGGTTGATTTGAGTGATAAACTCCTGTTCTTTTGCTTGGCTAGCTCTGTGTTTGTAAACTCTTTCCCCACCGCAGTACTGCTGTCTCTGAATCAGCTCTATCTGTGCAGCAAGCAAGAAGAACCCACTGGGTGACTGCATCTGTCTAGGTATATTTTTCCTGCTAGACTGAAGCAGGACTGGGCTGCAAACAAACCTCTCAAACACCGAACTGAGAAGGAAGTGGCAGTTTTATTCGGCCAGGAGCTGTGGCTGGCTCCAGCCTCAATAACCGAGCTCCCCGACAGAGAAAATCCTGGCCCTTTTTAAGGCTTACAGTCTAAGAGGTGCACATGTGAGAGTGTGGGGTATGTGACTAGATAGGGGTCTGAGCAGTTGAGCAAGATCAGTGCCTTCTGGGGAAAATTCCTCCATATCTTGTCCATGATCTATAGATAGGATTGTGAGTAGGAGTAGGGAGTTTGATCCTTAACCTTTAGACCTGGCTGGTGGTGCCAACTGGCCCTTCCACTGACCTCATCTGGCTGACTTTTAACTTTTCCTTTTGAAATGCAATGTAGAAGCCTAGGGGGAAGTGGTCTTAGAAGCTTAAGAGAAAGGGGTTTCCTTCCTCAAGACCATTCACTTCTTGAGGGCTTGGCAATAATAAACATTTATGTCTTTCCATGATGAATAAGTAAGGAATTTAGGATAGCTGTGTTAGAATAACTCCTATCTTCAGAGGTGGTTTTTCAACCCAGAGCACAAAAGGTATCATCTGAAATACTTAAGGTCACAGAGCTAATATATGATGTACCAGCAGTCCCAACCTTTTTGGCACCAGGAACCAGTTTCTTGGAAAATCATTTTACTACAGTTCGGAGGGCAGGGGATGGCTTTGGGATGATTCAAGCATATTACATTTATTATTAGGAGTGTGCATGCTAGATCCTTTGCACCCACATCCTAGACCCCTTGCCCGCACATCCTAGACCCTTCGCACACGCATCCTAGACCCCTTGCCCGCACATCCTAGACCCTTCACATGTGCATCCTAGACACCTTGCACGCACATCCTAGACCTTCGCATGCACATCCTAGATCCCTTGCACGCACATCCTAGATCCCTCACACGTGCATCCTAGACCCCTCGCATGCGCATACTAGACACCTTGCACGCACATCCTAGACCCTTCGCATGTGCATCCTAGATCCCTTGCATGCACATCTTAGACCCCTCACACGCGCATCCTAGACCCCTCACACATGCATCCTAGACCCCTTGCACGCACATCCTAGACCCTTCACATGCGCATCCTAGACACCTTGCACGCACATCCTAGACCCTAGACCCTTCACACGCGCATCCTAGATCCCTCACACGTGCATCCTAGACCCCTCACACGTGCATCCTAGTCCCCTTGCACGCACATCCTAGACCCTTCACATGCGCATCCTAGACACCTTGCACGCACATCCTAGACCCTTCACACGCGCATCCTAGATCCCTCACACGTGCATCCTAGACCCCTCACACGTGCATCCTAGTCTCCTTGCACGCACATCCTAGACCCTTCACATGCGCATCTTAGACACCTTGCACGCACACCCTAGACCCTTCACACGCGCATCCTAGATCCCTCACATGCGCATCCTAGACCACTCACATGTGCATCCTAGTCCCCTTGCACGCACATCCTAGACCCTTCACATGCGCATCCTAGACACCTTGCACACACATCCTAGACCCTTCGCATGCGCATCCTAGATCCCTCACGCGCATCCTAGATCCCTCACACGCACATCCTAGACCCTTCACACGCACATCCCAGATCCCTCTCACGCACATCCTAGATCCCTCACACGCGCATCCTAGACCCCTCGCAAGCACAGTTCATAGTAGTGTTTGTGCTGCTATGACAATCTAATGCTGCTGCTGATCTAACAGGAGGTGGAGTTCAGGTGGTAATGCTTGCTTGCCTGCTACTCACCTCCTGTTGTGTGGCCAGGTTTCTAACAGGCCACAGACTGGTAGTGATCCATGAACAGGCAAATAAATTGTACAGTTTTCCCAAGGAATATCCATTATAAGGATTCCTAATTTCTCGAAATTTTAGATCATGGTAACACACTCCTTTAGTGTCTTCAACGACACTTGGTAAAGAAATATTGTTGCTGTGGTTAAGCCATAGTTTTTGTACTTCTTGAGTGTATTAGTTTTCACACTGCTGTAAAGACACACTAGAGACTGGGTAATCTATAAATGAAAGAGGTTTCGTTGGCTGATGGTTCTGCAGGCCATACAGCCTTCTTCCTTGGGAAATGTATAATCATAGTGAAAGACAAAATGAAAGTAAGCACATCTCCACATGGCTGGCAGGAAAACAACCAGATCTCATGGCAACTCACTGTCACAAGGCCAGCAAGGGGGAAGTGTACCCCATGATTCAGGCCTCTCCTTCAACACTGGGGATTATAATTCAACTTGAAATTTGGCTGCAGACGCAGAGCCAAACCATATCATTGAGTATATTAAAGCACTGGTTGTCTTAAGATTAAAATAAACTGATACTGCATAATAGTTTGTTCTTTGGTCATATGAAAGTTATCCTGAATTAGTTCTGTGGGTTGATGATGTGTATCCAGTTCTGATACGGAAGCTGTCTGATGATCCAAATAGGATGCTAAGGTGGGAGTAGAAACTTCAAGAGCTTTATGGTTCAGTATATAATTAGTAAGTGAGCCATTGGGAGCAAAAATACTTTGAATAATGAATAATTAGCTAGCTGAGAAGCTAACACTAAAATTCCCAAACAGTATAGAATCAAGAAAAATGGAGACATGTACCAGTAGGATACTGATGTAAGTATAAAGCCCAATTTGCAAAAGCTTAGTTATTTCTATCATTTATGTATGAGTAGCTCATACTTTCATCTCAGTCTTAAAATAAATAGTATTTTTCTAGACTCTCCAATAATTTGTAGTGTGTTTCCAAGGCCCCTTACATGATGACATATAGTAACCCTCACTCTCATAAAGGATCTTGACCATGTTCTTTCTCCAAACATTGTTCTTTTTCCTTATAGACAACCTCAGATATTTAACCTTGTAATTGTAAAATCAGGTTTTAAAACCCACTCTATCCTCTTAGGTGCCTAACATAGGTGTCTTGACGTTTGCAGGCTCTTGCCATGTGATTTTCTTGTTCTTATTATTCAGGTGGTGGCAGAGCATAGAGGCAGTGATTGGGTTCCTCTTCCCTAACAGTGATGGTCCACATGCAGTAGTAGTGTACATTGTCTACTTGTGAAAATGGTGGAACTTTTCAGAGGCACATGAGAGCCAATGATTTTGCCTTGTCTACTTTAGGAGAACCCCTGAGGATGATTCAAATGACGCTTTGAAAAGAATCAATTTGTCTCAGGCTAAAGGGAAATAGAAAAAATAAAACATTTCCATTTGGACTGGATGAGTGATGTTGGCATTGAGATTGCTATTCAGACAGCATTGAAACATTTCATTGAAACATTTAAAGGATGGACCAAAATGATAAGATACATTTCTTTTTTTTTAAAGAAAGAAAGAAAAAAGAATGAAGAAGAGGAAGAAAAAGGAAGAGAAAGAGAGAGAGAGAATGGGAGTATTGCTTTCTTGCCCAGGCTAGAATGCAGTTTAGAAATGGGTATTGAAAACCTCTTTTATACCAATAATTATACTAAATGATGTAGACAGAAAGGAATAAGGGAAGAAAATAACAAACAAGCAGCCAACCAATATTTCATTTAAACCTATGAAAATGCTATGCGATTACTGAGGAGTGATTTACTTCCAATTATGTAGTCTCTTTTGGAATAGGTGTGAGGTGGTAATGTGTGTTTTGTGTATTTAAAGTGGAGAGTTCTATAAATGTTTATTAAGTTTACTTGTTCCGGGTCTGAGTTCAAGTCCTGGATGTCCTTGTTAATTTTCTGTCTTGTTGATCTATAGAATCGTTAGCTCTTCTTGTTACATTGATGCTTTTGCCATTATGCAATGTCCTTCTTTGCCTCTTTTGATCTTTGTTGCTCTAAAGTCTATTTTATCAGAGGCGAAAATTGCATCTCCTACTTTTTATTTATTTGTTTATTTTCACTCTGTGTTTGGTTGGTAAATCTTCCTCCATACCTTTGTTTTGAGTCTCTGTGTATCGTTGCATGTGAGATGGATCTGGATGCAGCATACTGATGGGTTTTGGCTTTTTGTCCAATTTGAATATATATTAGTTTAATACTACCATTTGATGCTAGCTGGCTGTTTTGCCCATTAGTTGGTGTAAATTTTTCATTGTGTTGATGCTCTTTGCTTTTTGATATATTTTTGGAAAGGCTGATATTGGTTGTTCCTTTATATGTATAGTGCCTCTTTCAGAAGCTCTTGTAAAGCAGGCCCGGTGGTGGTGAAATCTCTTAAGTACTTGCTTGTTTGCAAAAGATTTAATTTTTCCTTCACTTGTAAAGCTTAGTTTGGCTGGATATGAAATTCTGGGTTGAAAGTTCTTTTCTTTAAGGATGTTAAATATTGGTCCCCACTCTTTTCTGGCTTGTAGGGTTTCTGCTGAGAGATCTGCTGTAAGTCTGATAGGTTTCCCTTTATGGGTAACCTGACCTTTCTCTCTGGCTGCCCTTAGTATTTTCTCCTTCATTTCAACCCTAATAAATCTGGCGATTATGTGCCTTGGGGTTGGTCTTCTTGAAGAATATCTTTGTGGTGTTCTCTGTATTACCTGGAGTTGAATATTACCCTGCCTTGCTAGGTTGGGAAAGTTTTCCTGAATAATATCCTGAAGAGTATTTTCCAACTTGGATTCATTCTCTTCATCACATTCAGGTACACCTATCAAATGTAAATTAGGTCTTTTCACATAGTCCCATATTTCCTGGAGACTTTGCTCATTCCTTTTTATCCTTTTTTCTGCAATCTTGTCTTCTCATTTCATTTCACTGAGCTGGTCCTCGACTTCTGATATCCTTTCTTCTGTTTGGTCAATTCGACTGTTTAAACTTGTGCATACTTCACGAAGTTCTCGTGTTGTGTTTTTCAGCTCTAT
The DNA here is from genome assembly GCF_030222135.1 of Aotus nancymaae. Classification (NCBI taxonomy): domain Eukaryota; kingdom Metazoa; phylum Chordata; class Mammalia; order Primates; family Aotidae; genus Aotus; species Aotus nancymaae. The sequence continues at coordinate 30,488,758 of NW_026988445.1, read as the reverse complement.
CAATTCACTTATATTCCTCTCTAAATTGTCCATTCTCGTTAGCATTTCATCAAACCTTTTTTCAAGGTTCTTAGTTTCTTTGCATTGGGTTAGAACAAGTTCTTTAAATTCACAGAAGTTTCTTATCACCCACCTTTTGAAACCTGCTTCTGATAATGGAACACACTCGTTCTCCATTAAGCCTTGTTCCATTGCTGATGAGGAACTGCCATCTCCTGTAGAGGGAGAGGCATTCTGATTTTGAGTATTCTCTGCCTTTTTAGGCTGGTTTCTTCCTTTCATTATATATTTATCCCTCTGTCGTCTTTGTAATTACCGACTTTCTAATTAGGTCTCTGAGCGAACGTCCAACTTGTTGATTCCTAGCGCCAAAATCTGAGCAATCCACTGCACTGGCCAATACAGCAGTGTTAAGATTGATGGTGGTTTTCTGCCCAGGAATCTCCGGACTCTGCACCAAGAACTGCCGCGCTGAGGCGCCAGCAAAACTGCCGCGCTGGCTACAAGAGTCGCCCTGGCGACCCGTGGGGCTCCTCCGCTGGGAATCTCTTGGTCCGTGAGCAACAAAAATTCATCTGAAAGTGTGGCGTCCTCTTGTTCTCTGTGCTTTCACTGGGAGCTATGATCCCGAGCTGCTAGTGATCAGCCATCTTGGATCTCTCCTAATAAGATATATTTCTGCACTTGGACTTTGGCTATATTCATGGATTTGATTATTAATATATTTAGAGCTTTCCTCATTCCAAAGTATCCATTTTATTTGGTTCTGGATTGGTTCCTTGGGAATAGTGGTAAAAATGTAGCCTTCTGTTTTAAAATGGAGGGAGCGGGAATTGCTTTCTTGGTGTTAACTGGTTGTCCCAGGAGGTTCTACCTAACAAGTGAATGAATGGCCTCTCTTGGGAGTTGATTGCTGCGATTTTTCAGTCTCTTTCCAACAATAGGACTGACTCTTGAGAACCTGATATTGGTGATTTCTTGTTTTGGAATATTCTCATTTCTCTGTCAAAAGCCTGAGTTCTGGTGAAATCCAAAGCAGGATTCAAAGGTTGGTATCTGCCATAGGTTACTACTGTTTGTTTACCTTGTAAGCCCCTCAGTTTTGGTGTTCTGACATCAGGATCTTGTCTGTGAAGTGAGGATTGTGTATTGTGGGGTTATACTTCCTTTCATTATGGCAAGGCGGTACATAGGAGGTCTCTCACAGTGTATATAGGCCAGAAACAGCTGTTTGGATTCTGTTCTTAAAGGAAATTAATACTTATGTGTTAGAGATCTTGGGTTTTATCAGTTATATATATTACATACCTGTGCTGCATGTGAGTTAGTTTGCCTAATATTTTAGGTACTTACTGATAAGAGTGATCAAAAAACATACAGCATTGTACTACTAGTATCATTCCTTCCTTGAAGGACATGAGGGTAACATTTATTAGGATATGACACCAGAATAATTTAACTGTTTGGAATTTCCTTACTTTCTGTTTCTGTGAAATAAAATCAAAGCTAAGAAAGATGGAATCCATGTGGAAAAATCCTTTGCTTCTTTCTAACCATTAACGCTAGTTTTCTGTTTTAACCATAGAGGTCACCAGAGCATAGAAAGTAGTTCAGCATTAGAAATAAAACAATTGTTTTTAGATTTTTTTCTAAAGACAGGATTTTACTCTCTTGCACAGGCTGGAGTGCAGTGGTGAGATCTCAGCATACTGCAGCCTCACCTCGTGGGCTTAAGCAATCCTCCTACTTCAGCCTCCTATAGCTGGGAAGACAGGTGCCTGCCACCATGCGTGGCTAATTAAAACAAATTTTTTTTTTTTTTAGCGATGGGGGTCACACTATGTTCCTCAGGCTGGTCCTAAACTCCTGGGCTCAAAGAATCCTCCTACTTTGGCCTCCCAAAGTGCCGAGATTATAGGTATGAGCAACTAGGCAGTTCTGTGCCCAGCCTAGAATTTTATCTGATGTTATAAATTTCTCATGTTGTTTAACTTTTTGAAAAATATTGCATCAGTATACTAAGTGCTTTGGTTGAGATAATTAGATGAAGTCCTTTTCTAAGATGAGCTAATTGTGATGCTTCTCTTAGTAATATTATAATATGTGTAGGAATCCCGAGCACAGGATCAGGCTGCCTAGGTTCAAATTTTGGTTCTTTCACTGAGTAATTGTATCATAATGGTCAAGTTGAAAAACTTTTTAAGTTAGTTTGTTTAAAAAAGAACTTCATTGAGATATAATTCACATCTCATATACTTCACTCATTTAAATTGTATAGTTTCATGTTTTTTTAACATAGTCTCTGAGTTGTTTAGCCACGTATTTTAGAACATTTTCCTTCTTCCTAAAAGAAAACTTGTTTTCATTATATGGACTATATAATTAGTATTTAATGTTTTTAGGGACTACCCAATTGTTTCCTAAGTAATATAGCATTTTACATTCTCACCAGCAAATATGAAGGTTCTTTCTTCTCATTTTTGCCAACACTTGTTATTCTCTGATTTTTGTAAGGATAGCCTGCTAGTGTGTTTGAAGTGGCATATCTATGTGGTTTTGATTTGTATTTCCATAATGATTAATGATGTTGAACGTCTTTTTATATGCTTATTGACTATTAATGTATCTTCTTTTAGTGATTTATCCTAATTGAGTCTTTTTTTTTTTTTTTTGCTGTTGACCCATCTCTAAAAACTAGTACCTTCAAGGCCAGGCCTGTTGGCTCATACCGGGAATCCCAGCGCTTTTGAAGGTGGAGGTAGAAGGATGACTTGAGACCTGGAGTTTAAGGCCAGCCTGGGCAACAAAGTGAGACCACATCTCTACAAAAAGTTAAAAAATTAGCTGGATGTGGTGACATGTTGTAGTCCCAGCTACTTGGTAGGTGAAGCTGGGAGGATTGCTTGAGCACAGGAGATTGAGACTGCAGTGAACCACTGCACTCCAGCCTGGGCAAAAGAGTGAGACCTTGTTTCTAAAAAATTCCTCAAAACTAGTCCCTTCATAATGGAGTTATTATGAGGATTGAAAGAATTAATGTATATAAAATACTTAGCACAGTACCTGACACATAGTAAATTCTCCTCTAATGTTGGTTATTATTATTGTTATTATTGCTTAAAGTAATTCTTTCATATGTTTAATGCTTCCTGGTCACTCTATTTTATTTCCTCTGATGTGAGTTGTGAAAAAAATCTTCAACTCCTATTTTCACCAACCTTGTTTCTTCCTACATGTGTTCAATTGTTCATTTGTTCTTTTATCCTTCATTTAGCAAGCATTTACTGAACGCCTGTTTATGTATCATGTTTTGTGATAGAACCTGTTACTGCAAACTGGAAAACAAAAAGGATGAAAGTCTGGAGGGAAATTCATTACCAAAGTGATGGTTGGAGAGCAATGAGTGCTTTAATGTAGGTATTTGCAAGATTTGGTAAAGCATTCAGAGGAGGGTTTGTTGATAAGCTGAAACTTGAAGGATGAGTGGGAGTTTCTGATGCAAATATTGATGCCAGTGTTATGGGTAGTGCAAGGGTATGTTCAGATGCATAGGAATTTAAAGACATTGAATGTTCAGGGTACGTTGAGAATTATAGAACTGCTCCATGGGTAGTGCTGATAGGAGTTGGGAATAAGATTTGAACAGCTGGAGAGAGAGGAGTACCAAATAGGAAAGTACTTCTCTTGCTTCTTGACTTTTTTTTAAAAATTTTTTTTTTAATTGTAATTTAGATTCTGTGGTACATGTGCAGATCATATAGGATTGTTGATCCCCCCATCACCTATATCTGGTATTTCTCTCCTTGTTATCCCTCCCCACCCAGCTGTCCCTCCCCTGCTTCCCGACTTTTAATGCTTAGAACATTCTTCTTTCTCCCCTTTTTACCTATCTAGCTTTTCATTACGAAATGTGTTACTTTTCATTATCAAATGTCCCTCCTTGTCTCCAGTAATATTTGTGTCTTAAAATCTTTTTTGTTTGATATTAATATAGTAACTGCAGCATTCTTAAGGTTACCAGTTTGTTTTGTTTTGAACTTGTTTGTATCTAGAGTATATCTCCTACAGAGAGAATATAGCTGAGTCTTGCATTTTTTGTTCTCTTTTCTTTTCCTTTCCCCTCCTGTCTCCTTCCCTACCTCCCTCTCTCTTTCTTTCTTTCTTTTGAGATAAGATCTTGCTTTGTTTCTCAGGCTGGAGTGCAGTGGTGCAATCAAAGCTCACTGTAGCTTCTATTTCCTGGGCTCAAGCAGTTCTCCTACTTTAGCCTCCCATGTAGCTAGGACTACACTTGCATACCACTGTGCATGTGCGTGCGTATGTGTGTGTGTGTATGTGTGTGTTTGTGTGTGTCAGAGATAGAGTCTCACTTAGTTGCCCAGGCTGGTTTTGAACTCCTGGCCTCAAGTAATTTTCCCACTTTGACCTCTCAGAATGTTGAAATTATAGGCATGAGCCATCGCACCCAGCTGAATCTTGCTTTTAAAATTTCAATCTGATGTTCTGTTCCTTTCGATGTGAATGTTTGGTACATTCATGTTTAATATAATTTTTGATATGGTTGGATTTATGTGTGCCATTTTGATTTTTGTTTTCTATAGATTTCATGTCTTTTTTGTCTTCTTCTTTTCTTCTATTACATTTGTGTTAAATGTTTTTGGAGTGTACCATTTTAATTCATCTGTTGATTTTTTTTTTAAAGTCATCTTTTTTTTTAGTGGTTGCCCTAGTGCTGTAGCCACTAGCTACATGTGGCCGTTGTGCACTTGAAATATGGCTACTCTGAATTTATGTGTGCTAAAGTGAAATACAGATCAGATTTCAATGACTTCATAGTGAATGTGAAATATTTATAATTTTTGTATTGATTATATTCTGTCATAATACTTTGGATATATTGGATTAAATAAAATATGTTATTAAAGTTTCATGTTTTTTTCTACTGTATTCCTAATAAAGTTTCATGTTTTAAAAAACCTTTAAAATATTACTAGAAAATTAAAAATTACATATGTGACTTATATTTGTGGTTCTCACATTTCTTTTGGATAGCATTGCTTTAAGGATTACAGGATGAATCTTGAACATATCATAATCTGAAAGTTTTACAGTTATTTAATAGTTACTTAATCTGGTGAAGTATGGTAACTTTGTTCCCATAGAGCTTCATGTATCCCCCATCCCACATTGTGCTATTTTTGTCATGTACTGTCCATCCGTATATATATATTATGCACTGAATAATGATTTTTACTTTAAGCCAATCTTAGGATTTTTATAGAAATTAAAAATACAGTATATGGTATACAGGCTTTTATATTTACCTACATATCAACAATTTCCAATATTCTTTCTTATGGAGTTTAGTTACTGTTTTTTTTTGAGACAGACTCTTGCTCTGTCACTGCTGGAATGCAGTGGTATGATCATAGCTCACTGCAGCTGTGAACTCCTGGGCTGAAGGGATCCTCCTGCCACTTGCCCAACTGTAGCCTCAGGGAGCAAAGATATAGTTTTTCCCTTTTTGTCTCCCACCACATTTGTTACTTTAGCTGGTAAAGACCTGGAGTTTTGCCCCCATCCCACGTCAGGTCTGCCCCTTCTGGTAGCAAAGATACTGGCTTTTGCAGACAGCCCCTGTATAGTTTTCACCACCGCAGCTGAGTGTAGGAGAGAAGTAGCCTGAGGTAAGGAGGTGCCCTAGAGACTTGTGCTGTTTCTACCTAAACCTCTGGCTGGTTTTCAAGAATGAATGCTTTTTAATTTGTTGTCTGCTTTGGTCTGTTTTCATGCTCTGAAATGTTATTTTTAATACATTTTTTTCCAGTTTTATAGTTGTTTTTTATAGCAATGGATTACTGACTTCTCCACATAGCTGTAACTAGAAGTCCTTCAGAACTCTTACTTTTCCTTCAGGTTTTCTTCCTCCAAGGAGCCTTCCCTGCCTCACTCACACTGCTACTTTGCTTTAGGTCTCTCTGCTCTGTGTTCTGGTAACATCCTGTGCTTTTTATTGTCAGATTGATTGTCCTTATGCTGGATTGTAAACTCCAGGAAGCCAGTTGCTTTTAAAATAACTACATTTCTGGCCGGGTGCGGTGGCTCACGTCTGTAATCCCAGCACTTTGGGAGGCCGAGGCGGGTGGATCACGAGGTCAAGAGATCGAGACCATCCTGGTCAACATGGTGAAACCCTGTCTCTACTAAAAATACAAAAAATTAGCTGGGCATGGTGGCGCGTGCCTGTAATCCCAGCTACTCAGGAGGCTGAGGCAGGAGAATTGCCTGAACCCAGGAGGCGGAGGTTGCGATCAGCCGAGATCGCGCCATTGCACTCCAGCCTGGGCAACAAGAGCGAAACTCCGTCTCAAAAAAAAAAAAAAAAACAAAAAAACTACATTTCTTTCTAAACTCAGTGCTTGGCACATAGTAACAAATATCTGTGGAATGAATAAATGTTAAACTGACATTTTGAATCTGGTTTGGTAATATGTTAACTTTAAATGCTATTGAGGGCCAACTGTGAGGTACTTAATACATGAAATGTTGTGCATATTTTATTTACTCCTTAAAACAAAATTAACAGTGTTGTCTCCATGTTATAAATAAGAAGTCTCAAGCTAGAAAAGTTAACTGGGTTGTCCTTAGCCCTATCATATTAAGTATGAAGCCAAGATTCTCACTCCATGTCTAAAGCCCATACTATATACAATAAGCTAAGTATGTTGCCTCATGTAGTGATTAGAAGAGATATTTATCCAGTTATTTTCATTTAAAGGAAGCTTCTAAATGGTAATATTGTTTCTTAATATTATTTCTGAGCACTGCTCTTTACCCATGTGCAAGACAGTCTGCTTGCTGTATTCTCCATCTGCTTTTTTTCTCGGTTTTTCGTGAGAGTCATATAACATAGGTAGTTCCCCAAAGGATATTAATGTACTGGTCTGTACCTCAAAGACTCTTGCTTATTGTGTAGTCCCTTTTTCGTATTCTGTGCACAAAACGGTTTGTCTTCTCTATGTCAAAAAGTATAACATTGTATAACATAGGACTGTATAACACAGTATTCACATCATACACGGGGAGGGGTGAAGTATGTAATAATGTAGTCAGTTTCTCTCTTTCTCTCATTGTCATATTGCTCATAGAGAGCAAGAAGTAAAACATAGTCTGTTGTTCTTGGGTGAGTCTGTTGTTTTTTCTTTGTGACGGAGTCTGTCTCTGTCACCCAGGCTGGAGTGCAGTGACTTGATCTTGGCTCACTGCAACTTCTGCCTCCCGGGTTTAAGTGATTTTCCTGCCTCAGCCTCCTGAGTAGCTGGGATTACAGGCGTGTGCCTCTATGCTCAGCTAATTTTTTGTATTTTTAACAGAGATAGGGTTTTACCATGTTAGCCAGGCTGGTCTTGAACTCCTGACCTCGTGATCTTTCTGCCTGGGCCTCCCAAAGTGCTGGGATTACAGGTGTGAGCCACCACTCCCGGTCAGTCTCAGTTCTTATATGGACTCAGTAACATGAGTGACTGACAGTTTCTTTCCCTCCCTCCCTCCCTTCCTTCCTTCCTTTCCTTTCTTTTTCTTTCTTTCTTTCTTTTTCTTCTCTCTCTCTTTCTTTCTTTCATTCATTCATTCATTACAAAATAACAGAGGTGAAATCTCACTATGTTGGCCAGGATAGTCTTGAACATCTGTCCTCAAGCAGTCTTCCTGCCACAGCCTCCCAAAAGTACTGGGATTACAGGCATGAGCCACTGCACCTGTCTGACAATTGTTTTCTTGCTTTTTTTTTTTCAAATCAACTCTAGCTCCTCTTTACTCTTTCTGCTCCCTTGATAAAAATTATTAAAATGTTTAGTCTACCAATAATCTTTGGTTCCTGACAACATTGAATTCAGAACTTCTGTTTTCTTTACCCTCTCCCATATCATCCAGCACAAAACACAAACTTTATAGCAAGTTTATTTTAACTCCTTTTTTCAGAAGTACCCAGTTTCCTAGAATATGCATTCTCCTTTTGCTGTAGCAAGCCAATAAACCTAACTGGTGGTCCTTTGGCACTAGGCTTTCACGCCTCCAAATAAGATGTATATATTCTACTCCCTTCCTACCCAAAGTATGGTCCATGGACAAGAGGCATCAGCATCACCTGAAAGCTTGCTGGAAGTGCAGAAAAGCCCCACTTTCAGATCTACTGAGTTAGAATCTGCATTTCTAGTGATTGTGTTTGTTTTAAACAAAGTGATTTGTTTGAAAAGCGCTGCTCTACACAATTCTCTTCTCTGATGGTCCATGTCCATTTTATTTCTTGTTCATAGACAATATAATGCACAGTTTGGAGGGAAGTACTGTTTATACAGGGTTCTTCATTGAATTCTTTCACTCAGATCATTCTTTTTGTTTTCTTTGCTGGAAACATTTCTAGTGTTAATTTCAAGTTACAGAAGGTGGGTTCTTTTTCTCCTAGGAATATGACTTAATGCAGTATACAGAGATTTGAGGTGGAAGCAGAAATGCAGTAAGGCTTTAAGTTCTTAATATTTATGAAATACTTTAAAGCTCATAGTGCCATGTGAATTTTAAGTATTAAGAATAAATTGAAGTACTTAGGAAATGTGTATATCTTAAGTATACTTGGGAAATGTGCATATCCTGAGTATTTCTATTTATTCTTAATACTTAAAATTCATATGTTGTTCTCTGTCTCAAATGTTATATGTTGATCATTCACTCAGATCAGTTTTCAAATAAGTATTGTGTTATGCACATAGTTTAAATAATTTACCAATTCAGTTTGAAACACATTCTGGAGACAGAAGATAAATTTTCAATATTTGAGTACATAGTAAAAATCTAGTGCTACACGATTTTATCCATTAAAATTCTCAGGCTGAAAATACCTAAGCTTTATCTTATATAATTTTAATTTTTTTTTTAAAGATATGAATGAAAAGTTTATTATAAATTTGGTCAGGTATTTATCAATGTGTAAATCCTGGGCAATATTATCTAATGTTCCATGGGTGAAATATTTCTGAGATATGAAGAAAATCAACTCAATTCAGCTACTACAAATAATGTCTTTTGACAGATAGTAAATAGGAGAATCAATTAACTACCCTAATCATCTTTTACTGAGCTGTTACAGTATGTTTTCCATTATAATTTCTCTTCCAAACTTAGGCTTTTTTAAGGACAGTAAAATATGTTGATAAATATGCACACATAAAATTTTTATTTTTAGGCCAGGTGCGGTGGCTCAAACCTTTAATCTCAGCACTTTGGGAGGCTGAGGTGGGTGGATCATTTGAGGTCAGGAGTTTGAGACCAGCCTGGCCAACATGGTAAAACCTTGCCTATATTAAGAATACAAAAATTAGTCAGGTGTGGTGACATGCACCTGTAATCCCAGCTTCTGGGGAGTCTGAGACAGGAGAATTGCTTGAACCTGGGAGGCGGGAAGTTGCAGTGAGCCGAGATCACACTACTGCACTCGAGCCTGGGAGACAGAGTGAGACTCTGTCTCAAAAACAAATAAATAAAAATTTATGTTTAAATACCTTATTTTGTTCAATGGTTACATTTTCTTTTTTCTTTTTTTTCTTGTATCCATCTCTGTTTAGAACATTATGGGACCTGATTTTTCTAAATTTAGTCTCAACTTATACATGACATGGAAACTTTGAAGGTGTATGAGACCTGCTTTTAGAGAAGGATAAAAAAACACATTATTTAGTCTGACAGAAAAATATATCTGAAGGATAGTTACCTCTCAGCTTCCATACTATAATACTGCTGCAAAATAGATGCATTTTATTTTCTAGTTTACCCAGAAGAAAATATTTCATATTAGATACATATATAGTGAAAGGGAGTCATTCCATTTTCCATCCTCCCTTTTGTTTTAATGGTTATCTTCTCTAAGACAACCTGTATCTTTTGATACCACCTTCTTTATCAGGTTCTTCTATTAAATGCCTGGGGCTCCCACCAGGTGTCTGCTCTCTGACAGACTCATTCCAGATCTTTAAATTTTATTTAATGCCTTCCTGTTTTCCCTGACTATGAATTTTTCTCCTTTATCTTTCAGTTTCCTCTTCATGTATGGAAGCTATCAGGAATAGAGTAAACACTAGCAAGCGTGTAATACATAGGACATGGCAGGAGAAACAAACGTGTTAGAATTCATTCTGGCCCAAGAAAAAGGAATAGGGTTTTGCTGAAAGTAGTTATTTGTTACCTTTGGTAGATTAACCAAGCAAATACATGGGCAAAAGGGCAAGAGGAAAGATACGCACAATGAGATGCTTACTTATGGTAGTTGTAGACCAACAGCTGGGGTGTGTGTCTAGATGTCCTTCTGGGATTGAACTGAAAGGTCATCTGTTTTGTACCCGTTGAGTTGAATGGTTTGTCCTTTGATGAGCCTGAAATGCCTTTTGGTAATGCTATTTTGTATATTCAGATGATAATGTTAAGCTTCAAGTTGTTGCTACTATTCTTAGTCATTTTCTCCTATGATCAGTGATAAAACATTTGCAAGATACTCAGTATGAAATGAGGATTGGTTGTGGGGATGACATTCTTTTCTTTGTATGAAACTATGTGGTCTTTCTAATAAATCTTACCATTAAATTGATCTATCTGAATCACTCATTCATTCACTAAGTGCTTGTAGAGCACCTGTTAATGTGCTTGCTCCTGTACCCAGTACTGATAGAGACATGGATCCATCCTTAACTGAAGGGGGCGATGTAAAGAACACATGAGTAAGCTGCTAAATACAACAGTGAAATAGTCATCTAGTGAATGGAGGACTCCATTGTGACTTACATAGTTCATCTATAAGTTTAAATATTCAGGGATGCCAGACTGTATTGTCAGCTGTCTTTTGGGAAAGACAGATGTACTTTGGAAAATTTGCTGTAAAACACATTTTCAAAGCATTTACTATTTTTACTTCTCACTTTCTTTCAAATTTGCTCCATTGAGGGGAAACGTGACCTTAAAAACCAGTTGAAAGTTTTTAGGAGTAACAGGTTATTAGAAAAATCATAAGCATTTGGCATGCTGTCTGTAGTCCTGAGAACACTGTGTACTACTTTCATAACTTGAGAACTCTGGCCTTTATTCTTGCCTGCTTTTCCCCTGATCATGAATCTTTTTTGTGTACCTGGTGGTACATTTGTACTTCTCTTTTAGTCTGAGTATTCTTAGTACCTACTATTCTTTGGCTATAATTATTACCCTATATTGCATGATTTGCTAAAACCTTATATATATCACATTTGAAGCTTCATTTTCATGAAATAGACATTCTTTTTCCAGGTTTAAAAAATGTATATAAAATGATGAATACCATGTTTAATTTTCAACTTGTTAAGTATCAGACTGATTGCTGTATGTCTCTGTATTAGTTTCTCTTTGTCTCAGTTTGATGTAACATAATATTTTATATATGTATGTGTGTGTGTCTGAGTGTCTTCTGACCTAACTTTTATAGAGCAGGGGTAAACCATCTTGACTTTTTTTTTTTTTTTTTTGAGGTGGAGTCTCATTCTGTCGCCTAGCCTGGAGTGCAGTGGCATGATCTTGGCTCACTGCAACCTCTGCCTTGCGGGTTCAAGTGATTCTCCTGCCTCGCCCTCCCAAGTAGATGGGACTACAAGCACGTGCCACCATGCCTGGCTAATTTTGTATTTTTAGTGGAGATGGGGTTTCACCATATTGACCAGGTTGGTCTTGAACTCCTTGACTTCAAGTAATCTGCCCGCCTTGACCTTCCAAAATGTTGGGTTTACAGGCTTGAGCCACCGTGCCTGACCCCATCTTGATATTTTGATCATCTTCTGAAAAGCATCATAACAGCTTTTATTTCATGTGATGTATTACCTGTTACTGCCTACAGTTTAAAGGATTATATAATATATATATATATATATGTATTTTTTTCCCCATGCATTTGTGTTTTTATTTTATTTTATTTTTTAAAGAAAGAAAGAAAGAAAAAAAATGAAGAAGAGGAAGAAAAAGGAAGAGAAAGAGAGAGAGAGAATGGGAGTATTGCTTTCTTGCCCAGGCTAGAATGCAGTTTAGTAATGGGTATTGAAAACCTCTTTATACCGATAATTATACTTGATGTAGACAGGAAGGAATAAGGGAAGAAAATAACAAACAAGCAGCCAACCAATATTTCATTTAAATCTATGAAATGCTATGTGATTACTGAGGAGTGATTTACTTCCAATTATGTAGCCACTTTTGGAATAGGTGTGAGGTGGTAATGTATGTTTTGTGTATTTGAAATGGAGAGTTCTGTAAATGTTTATTAAGTTTACTTGTTCCGGGTCTGAGTTCAAGTCCTGAATGTCCTTGTTAATTTTCTGTCTCGTTGATGTATAAAATCGTTAGCTCTTCTTGTTACATTGATCCTTTTGCCATTATATAATGTCCTTCTTTGCCTCTTTTGCTCTTTGTTGCTCTAAAGTCTACTTTATCAGAGGCGAGAATTGCATCTCCTGCTTTTTGTTTATTTGTTTATTTTTACTCTCTGATTGGTTGATAAATCTTCCTCCTTCTCTTTGTTTTGAGTCTTTGTGTATCCTTGCATGTGAGATGGGTCTGGATGCAGCATACTGATGGGTTTTGGCTTTTTATCCAATTAGAATATATATATAGGTTTAATACTGGCATTTCATGCTAGCTGGCTGTTTTGCCCATTAGTTAGTGTAAATTTTTCATTGTGTTAATACTCTTTGCTTTTTGATATGTTTTTGGAAAGGCTGATATTGGTTGTTCCTTTATATGTATAGTGCTTCTTTCAGAAGCTCTCGTAAAGCAGGCCTGGTGGTGGTGAAGTCTCTAAGTACTTGTTTGTTCGCAAAAGATTTAATTTTTCCTTCGCTCATAAACCTTAGTTTGGCTGGATAGGAAATTCTGGGTTGAAAGTTCTTTTCTTTAAGGATGTTAAATATTGGTCCCCACTCTTTTCTGGCTTGTAGGGTTTCTGCTGAGAGATCTGCTGTAAGTCTGATAGGTTTCCCTTTATGGGCAACCTGACCTTTCTCTCTGGCTGCCCTTAGTATTTTCTCCTTCATTTCAACCCTAATAAATCTGGCGATTATGTGCCTTGGGGTTGGTCTTCTTGAAGAATATCTTTGTGGTGTTCTCTGTATTACCTGGAGTTGAATATTACCCTGCCTTGCTAGGTTGGGAAAGTTTTCCTGAATAATATCCTGAAGAGTATTTTCCAACTTGGATTCATTCTCTTCATCACATTCAGGTACACCTATCAAACGTAAATTAGGTCTTTTCACATAGTCCCATATTTCCTGGAGACTTTGCTCATTCCTTTTCATCCTTTTTTCTCCATTCTTGTCTTCTCGTTTCATTTCACTGAGCTGGTCCTCGACTTCTGATATCCTTTCTTCTGCTTGATCAATTCGACTGTTTAAACTTGTGCATACTTCACGAAGTTCTCGTGTTGTGTTTTTCAGCTCCATCAATGCACTTATATTCTTCTCTAAATTATCCATTCTCGTTAACATTTCGTCAAACCTTTTTTCAAGGTTCTTAGTTTCTTTGCATTGGGTTAGAACAAGTTCTTTTAATTCACAGAAGTTTCTTATCACCCACATTTTGAAACCTGCTTCTGTTATTGGAACACACTCGTAATCTATTAAGCCTTGTTCCGTTACTGATGAGGAATTGCAATCCCCTGTAGAGGGAGAGGCATTCTGATTTTGAGTATTCTCTGCCTTTTTAGGCTGGTTTCTTCCCTTCATTATATATTTTTATCCGTCTGTCGTCTTTGTAATTACCGACTTTCTAACTAGTTCTCTGAGCTGACGTCCAACTTGTTGATTCCCAGCGCCGAAATCTGAGCAATCCACTGCACCGGCCAAAATAGCAGTGTTAAGATTGATGGTGCTTTTCTGCCCGGGAATCTCCGGACTCTGCACCAAGAACTGGCATGCTAAGGCACCAGCAAAACCGCCACGCCAGCCACAAGAGTCGCCCTGGCGACCTGTGGGGCTCCTCTGCTGGGAATCTCCTAGTCCGTGAGCAACAAATATTCGTCTGAAAGTGTGGGTTCCTCTCGTTCTCTGCGCTTTCACTGGGAATTACAAGCCCGAGCTGCTAGTGATCAGCCATCTTGGATCTCTCTCAAGGATAATATATTTTTAAACCAAAGAGGCTTTGTATCCAAAATAATTGTCTATATTTTTCCATTTCAGACATGGCTTTTGTTGTTGTTGTTGATTAGACCAGTGCTTTTCTACCTTTAGTGCAATATGAATCACCTAGACATTTGATTAAGATGTAGATTCTGATTCATAGGTCTGGGGTAGAGTCAGTCTCTCAAATGAAGTCAGGTTCTGGTTTCAGTAGTTGTGGCCTTCTGCCCTTTTGGGAGGTGAATGTTCTCAGACAGATTCTTTTTAGTGATTACTGAGATCTCTGATCTACCCATCCCCAACACTCACATAAATGCCCTCCCAGCTGGTATATCTTGCTATGTAAACAGAGGCCAAGTTGTTGATTCCTTTGGTGTCTTCCATGTCTGTAAGGTAATTTGCCTTCTTTTTGCCTCCTGAGGGGAGGAGGGCCACTTCACCTTCTTGGGCAGCCTAGCCTTGTCCCTGGGTCAATACGTGGGTACGCCTGGGACCTGGGTTCATGGGGTGGGTCTGGAGCCTGGACCCACTGGGACAGGTCTGCATCTTGGGTTTGCTGGCAAAGAACTAGACCCTAGGTCCATGGGGGAGGCCTGGTGCTGAGGTTCACTGGAGTGAGTCTGTTGACTGAGCTCATGGGTATGAGCCTGGAGCATGTGTCTGAAGTCTGGCTAGCCTGGCCCTGGAGTGGGCTTTGAGCCTGAGTTTGTGGTGGTCAGCCTGGCCCTAGGATTGTCTGGGTGCCTGGGTCCATATGGATGGGTCTTGAGTTTGAGTCCATGGGGGTTAGCCTGGTGCTGGGGTGAGCCTGGAGCTTGAGTATGCAGGAAGAGACCTGGGACTTGGGTCTGGGGGATCTGTTTGGAGCTTGGGTCTACAGGGGCAGTCCTAGAGCCTGGATCTGTAGGGCAGCCTGGTACTGGGGTCTACTAGGGTGGACTTGGACCCTGGGTCTGCTGGAATGGACTTGGATCCTGGGTTTGTTAGAGTCTGGGGTCACAGGGACCAGCCTAGAGCCTGGGATTGGCCTGATGCTGGGGCGAGCCTGGGTCCTTGGGAGCTGGTCTGGAGCCTGGCTTCACAGGTGCTAGCCTGGTGCCTAAGTCTATGGGTGCTGAGTTTACTGAGACAAGCCTGGACTCTGAGTCTGTGGAGTGGGCATGGGTCCTGGGTTTGCTGGAGTGTGGGTCCATGGCTGCTGGCCTGGAATCTAGGGCTGTGAGGGCTGGCCTGGCATTCCAGTGAGCCTGGAACCTGAAGTTGTAGGGGCTGACATGGTGCTGGGCTGGGCCTGGAGGCTCAGTCTTGGGTTCTAGTCTGAATCGTGGGGCTACAGAAGCTGGCCTGGAACCTGCGGTGGGCCTTGAGGCTGGATCCAATAGCTACCAGCCTGGAGGGGTCTGGGGCTGCAGGGGCTGCTTTGATTTTCTTCTAAAGGTGCCAACAATTATTGGTCTTGAAGGTTTGGTTGAAAGTACTTCCATATGTAAACACATTTGTTCCTTTAGGAAACATTTCACTGTATAAAATATGTAGGGCATTGTGGGAGACATTGATAGGGATATAAAAAGGTACCGGATGTAGTCACTCGTTTAAGGAAATCCTTGTTGCCTCTAGTACATTCACCAATCAGTCTGAGTTCGCTGGTCTTCCTTCATGGTAATAGAACATTTTCAAGTCTTCTGTTTTGACTTGATTGCAGTTTATGTAGGCTACTTTACCTAAAAGCATTGATAAATTTTGTCTCTCTTCCCCACTGTTTCTCACCAGGTAGTGTCTTTAACCACTTCAGTGCCATCCTAAGTTTATCATTTATACCTGTTAAAATAATTTCATGTATAACAATAGGTTCTGTTCTTCTTATTATTTTATTTTATTTTATTTTTGAGATGAAGTCTTGCTGTGTCGCCAGGCTGGAGTGCAGTGTAGCGATCTCAGCTCACTGCAACCTTTGCCTCCCTGGTTCAAGCAATTCTCCTGCCTCAGCCTCCTGAGTAGCTGGGACTACAGGCACGTGCCACCATGCCCAGCTAATTTTTGTATTTTTAATAGAGACGGGGTTTCACCATGTTGGCCTGGATGGTCTCGATCCCTTGACCGCATGATCCACTTACCTCGGCCTCCCAAAGTGCTGGGATTACAGGCGTGAGCCACTGTGCCCGGCCCTGTTATTATTTTTTGTGGAAAGACTGCTGGTTATCTACCAAATATTCGCTGGGCACTTCTTCTTTAATAAAATGACTTCAGTTTTATTTGAGGTGGCAGTAAGCTCAGCTAAAGAATTAAGTGTTCTGATTTTCTAGTGAGATGTAAGTGCAAGTTGTCTGTGGCATTTCCTGGAAGGATCTGTAGAGGGAGCTCTCCAAGGTGGGAGGTATACTACTTTTGCTTTTGCTCTTTGTTGCTGCCTGGAATGTAGACATGATGCTAAAGCCTTAGCAGCCACCTTGGATGCTGTACTGACTATCAGAAGACATTAGATAAGGCTGTCACCATGGATCTGCCATCCAGCTTGACAATCCCAATTTTCTGACTTACTTTACTTAAAGAAATAATAGAATTTTATGTGTTCAAGTCATTCATTGTAATTTTACTTGATTTTCTGTTATAGGTATCCACGCTTACTTTGAAACTATTATTGCTGCAATCATTCATTCCCTTATATCATATCTCTGTAAGATCTATAGACTATTCATGTCTGGTTCCCTCATGTTTTTATAGCTTTATCTCTTGTTATACGCTACGCTGCAGCCACAACAGTTGCCCTCTGATTGATAACTGTAGATCTTAATATATGCTTTTCCTGCTGTCTGGAATGCCATCTTCCCCTTTACCTTATTCACTCAGCAAATTCTTATCCATTCTTTTGGTCTGATTTCACTGATCATCTTTAAATGACTTCCCATAGCTCTGTGTTTCTACTCTTGTGTTTCCTGGGTCTTTTTTATGCATTTTCACTATAGGTGTTTTAGGAGCAGCATATAGTGGAATGAGCATTTCCTCTGAAATCAGATAATATGCGAAGTCATCTATGATTACTAGACCCTTAGTCCCATATGGCTCTGTGTCTCCCCGAATTTGAGTCTAATTCTTACCTTTTCCAGTCTCCCCTGCTCTCATGCCCATTCCTGTATATCCTCTGGAATGTGCTGCACCATTAGGAAAACCTCAGTATCCACAAGGTCTTCTGTGAATGTTCTCTTTACCTTCTTGCTCTAACTGAAATCTGGCTGACTTTTGAGAAAAAGTACTTCCTCTCATCCCAAGTGGAAGCTGATTTTTCTCGTAAGTCAGGTCCGTTAGGCTAGAGGTCTAGAGAGTCAGAGTGTCTGTTTTGGTCCTCTTGGTCCTTTTATACCATTTTTCCTCTTCCTCAAAATTGCCATCTCCTCTGAAGCATTTGCCATTATACTCCCCATTACCTCACCTTCCATTACCACTCCTTAACATTCATGGCTCACTTTTTCTTTCTTTATCATTACTGGTGGCATCATTTTTAGAGAATTGAACATCCACCTGGCACCTGGCCTCTGTCCCCACTTCCAGTTCTCTTTGCATTTACCTTACCCACCTACCTCTTCCCATGGCCATAGCCTAGGACAGTAACGCAGGGCTATACCCATAGCCATACCCTAGGACAGTAACTGTTACTTCCGATATCTCAATTTCAGGATTTTTTTTTCAACAACTACCATGTTATAGGTATCTAGCACAGAACCCGACATCATATAGTAGGTGCTTAGTAAGCATTATTGCTGTTACTGTTATTTTGCTTCTGTTGTAGCATCAACGGTTCTTGGAAATAGGAACTGTCTTATTGATCCTTATATATCCAGAACCTACCAGAGACATGGTACAAAAAGGTTCTTCATGTATTTATGGGACCAGTAAAACAAAGAACATGTGGCATTCAAAAGAAGGTCTTTAAAAGATAATCAACATTTTACATTTAAAATATCACATAATTTTTAAAAAGCATTCAAGTAATGACATTTCAAAAATTGTTTTTCTCATTTTCTCTTGTTGCGGGGGGAATAGATGTTATAGTTTATTGCCATTGGGAATCTTTTAGTTTAGTCAAGGTTGATCAATTGCAAATTTCCATTTCTGAGGATTATTATGAATGAACTACAAACAGGGAGATTGCTTTTTTGTGAAATGGGTTAGTTTACCTGAAAAGAGTTAATTATCTTTTTTCTCCTGTATTGAAAACTCTTCATATTTGCCTAATGTATATAGGAGAGGAAGAAGTTGATGCATTAAGATTTTCTCAGCCTTCCTTATCTTCAAGGTAGAAAAATAAAAGTATTTAATGCACTGTATTATCTCTGAATCTTTTTTTGAGGTAAGAGAAAAATGTATAAAAGTTTTCATCAATTTGGATATGGATGTTGACTTTTCAGAAGTTTTTTTTTCTTTCTTTTTCTTTCTTTCTTTCTTTTTTTTTTTTTTTTGAGACAGAGTCTTGCTCTGTCACTCACGTTGAAATACAGTGGCGTGATCTTGACTCACTGCAACCTCTACCTCCCAGGTTCAAGCAATTCTCTTACCTCAGCCTCTTGAGTAGCTGGGATTACAGATATGTCACCATGCCTGGCTAATTTTTGTATTTTCAGTAGAGATGAGGTTGCACCATGTTGGCCTGGTTGGTCTTGAACTCTTGGCCTTAAGTGATCTGCCTGCCTCGGCCTCCTAAAGTGCTGGGATTACAGGCGTGAGTCACTGCACCTGGCCTTTTCAGAACTTTTAAAAGTCAGATTGAGGCTGGGCGTGGTGGCTTATGCCTGTAATCCCAGCACTTTGGGAGGCCGAGGCAGGTGGATCACGAGGTCAAGGGATTGAGAGCATCCTGGCCAACATGGTGAAACCCCCTCTCTACTAAAAATACAAAAAAATTAGCTGGGTGTGGTGGCACGCGCCTGTGGTCCCAGCTACTCGGGAGGCTGAGGTGGAAGAATCACTTGAACCCAGGAGGCAGAGTTTGCAGTGAGCTGAGATTGCGCCACTGCACTCCAGCCTGGTGACAGAGCAAGACTCCACCTCAAAAAAAAAAAAAGTCAGATTGATTAATAATTTTTCCAGAAACATTAGGTTCATTGTTATTGTATTCATATTCAGGCTAAAAAGTAGTTATTTAGTTATACTCATGATTATTTTACTGAGAACTTTAACTGTTACTTTACTTTTATTCAATAATACTTTTTCATTGTTAGATGTATGAAGGACCTGAAAATAAGTAGGAAAGATATTTTAAGGGTTATAAACAGGCCGGGCGTGGTGGCTCATGCCTGTAATCCGAGCACTTTGGAGACCAAGATGGGCGGATCACCTGAGGTTGGGAGTTCAAGACCAGCCTGACCAACATGGTGAAACCCTGTCTTTAAAAAAAAAAAGAGTTATAAACATTTAAAGCTTTATAAAATTCTCAATTTCTAGAATGGCTAAACTGTTAAATGTGTTAGTATTGTTTAATCTATTAGTACTAAGATATTTCAAATGATACCTAGAAATGTTTTTTGAAAGTTTGCAATTTAAAAATCTTAAAATAATAAAACTATAATGATAATGAGTAATAGTTACTGAGCACTCCTATGAGCCAAGCATGATACTAAGTTTTTAAGTTTTATTTAATTCTTATTACACCTTTGTAATGTTAGTATTATTATTTATTCTCATTTTAGTTCAGTGGTTTTGAGAGATTAAATTGCTTAGTATTACATAGCTGCTAAGTGGTTGTATTAGGGTTCTCTACAGGGACTTTAGAGGGACAGAACTAATGGAGTATGTGTATGTGTGTGTGTGTGTATGTGTGTACACACACACACATTTATATAAAGAGGAGTTTATTAAGTATTAACTTACACAATCACAAGGTCCCATAATAGGCTATCTGCAGGCTGAGAAACAAGGAGAGCCAGTCCGAGTTCCAAAACTGAAGAACTTGGAGCCTGATGTTCAGGGGCAGGAAGCATCTGGCATCGGAGAAAGATGTAAGCTGCGAGGCTAGGCCCATCTCTCTTTTACATTTTTCTACCTGCTTATATCCTGGCAACTGACTAGATTGTGCCCACCTAGATTGAGGGTGGGTCTGCCTTTCCCATCCCACTGACTCAAATGTTAATCTCCTTTGACAACACAGACACACCCAGGATCAATACTTCAATCAAATCAAGTTGACACTTAGTATTAACCATCACAGTGGTCAACTAAAATTTAATACCAGGCCACGTGGCACAAGTGTAAGTTATTTAATTACAGTATATTCTTTCATAGTGCCTAATTGTGAAATACACAGTGTGTGAGAAATGAGTTTATAAAACATGCACTCAACAAGGGATTGAATTCACTAAGAAAACTCAGTAGAAAATAAGCAAATGCTACGAATAGGCAGTCCATAAAAGAGAAATCATGGATGATGAATAGACATGAAAAGATGCTCAAACCCTGTCCGTTTATCAAGGGAAAGCACATAGAGATAACATTTCACATCCATCTGTCTGTCAGAATGTGAAATGACAATATCAAGAGGTGATAAGATACGGATTTAAGGGAACTCTCATTATACTGCTGTGGGAGTGTAAATTCCTTCAATTACCTTGGAGACCTGTTTGTTAATATGCAAAATGGTTCAAGCTGTGCTTTCTTTTAATTCAGCAATTTTACTTTTAGGAATGCATACTTTTTTTTTTTTGAGATGGAGTCTCGGTCTGTCACCCAGGCTGGAGTACAGTGGCATAATCTCGGCTTACTGTAACATCCAATTTCTGGGTTCAAGCAATTCTCCTACCTCAGCCTCCCGAGTAGCTGGGACCACAGGCACCTACCATCACACCTGGCTAATTTTTTGCATTTTTAGTAGAGACAGGGTTTCACAGTGTTAGCCAGGATGGTCTCGATCTCCTGACCTCGTGATCCACCCGCCTGGGCCTCCCAAAATGCTGGAATTATAGACGTGAGCCACCATGCCCGGCTGGAATGCATACTTTAAAGAAATGTAATCAGAGTGGAGTCTGGAGACCTCTAGGAGTACCCCTGGGCCTTTCAGGGATTTATGTGAAAACTATTTTCATGATAACAATTAAGAATTATTTGCCTTTTTTATTCTCATTATCTCATGAGTATACTGTGGAGTTTTCCAGAAGCTACATTGCAGTAGATTGAATGCAGAGACAACAACAAAAAAATCTGGCTGCCTTCTATTAAGCCAGACATTAAAATGATTTTCAAAAAAGTAAAACATACCATTCTTCTCACTAACTTATTTTTGTTTTGAAAAATAGTTATTTTTCATTAAAGTATATTGACATGTAATGGGATTTTTATTTTAAATGAATTAATACATTATTTTTTAAATGTCTTAATTTTAATCTCTAATACATTAAATATCAGTAGATACAGTCCACCTAAGTAAAGCCTCTTTAGGACCCTTCAGTAATTTTTAAGTCAGGACTGAGACAAAAATTTTTGGAAAGCATTGCATAAGGGCAAAATTCAAGTATGTGTTCATTGTCATGTTGTTTATAATAGTTTATTTATTTTTAGTTTTTATTGTTTTTAGACAGAGTCTCGTGCTGTCACCCAGACTGGAGTGTAGTGGTATGGTCTTGGCTCACTGCAGCCTGTCCGTCTCGAGTTCAAGTGATTCTCGTGCCTCAGCCTCCCGAGTAGCTGGGATTACAGGCACCTGCCACCACACCTGGCTAATTTTCATATTTTTAGTAGAGATGGGGTTTCACCATGTTGGCCAGGCTGGTCTCGAACTCCTGACCTCAAGTGATCCGCTCGCTTTGGCCTCCTGAAGTGCTGAAGTTACAGGCATGAGCCACTGTACCTGGCCTATTTATAATAGCTTAAAGATTGTTATCAATGCTAATGTCCATCAATATGAACAGAAGATCGGTTCTATCAATATGGAATGGTAAGACACATTATGAGCTGTGTGTGTGTATATATATGTAATGTTTATACCGTCATATTTATATTTTATTCCAACTGTATCTATTCTTCAGACATTCCTTAATCATATGTCAAATAAAATAGATTTTTTTTTGAGAAGCTAAGCATATTTCTAAGTTAATAATAAAGTGCAGAATTTTCTTAAGAATTAGATTTTAAGGCTGAGTGCAGTAGCTCACGCCTGTAATCCCAGCACTTGGGGAGGCTGAGGCAGGTGGATCACTTGATGTTGGAAGCTGAAGACCAGCCTGGCCAACATGGTGAAACCCCATCTCTACTAAAAATACAAAAATGGGCCAGGTGTGATGGCGCTTGCCTGTAATCCCAGCTACTTGGGAGGCTGAGGCAGGAGAGTTGCTTCAAACCAGGAGTTGGAGGTTGCAGTGAGCCTAGATCGTGTCATTGCACTCCTGAATGACAGAGCAAGACTCCATCTTAAAAAAAACAAAAAACAACAAAAGAAAACACTAGATTTTAGTCAGTTCACATTATTGCCAATCTTTTGACCTTAATCTTGAAGGGCAGAAATAAAAGTGGAGTTAACACACGTTACTCTATTTGACTAGAAAATAAGCAGCATACGTTAGACTTGGTATTCTAGAATGTAGAACATCTTCACTGTGTTCTTTCTGGAACACTCTACTGTTTTTTTGAAAAGGAGGGAGCACCGTTTTGTTATATCTTTGTGTATACACTTCCACTGTAGCAGCTTAAACAAATAGTTAACTTATTTTTTCTCAACCAAAAATTGGAAGCTGGCTATTTGATATAACAGAGTGGTGGCATTTATTCTCATGTTCTCTTGTGCTGAAAAAGTTGAAAATTGATAAAAAGTCTCTCATTAGAAATGCAGTGAATTTTTTATTTTTTTCAGTAGTTATGTTTTATAAAGTCACTGTGAAAACTGAATTAGCCAATACTGAATCACTCATTGCTCCTAGGAGATATGCAGGATTCGGTTCCTGCAAGCCTCTGGTCACAACATATTTGTCGACTGATCAGTAGATAACCTTGTTTTATTATATGTTTTTGTATAAACACACCTTATTTCATTTTTTTATTTTTGAGAGAGAGTCTTGCTCTGTCGCCCAGGCTGGAGTATAATGGCACGATCTCAGCTTACTGCAACCTCCACCTCGCACATTCAAGTCATTCTCCTGTCTCAGCCTCCTGAGTAGCTGGAATTACAGGCATGATCCACCATGTCCAGCTAATCTTTATATTTTTAGTAGAGATGGGGTTTTACCATTTTTGCCAGTCTGGTCTCTAACTCCTGATCTCAGGTGATCTGCCTGCCTCGGCCTCCCAAAGTGCTGGGATTATAGGCATGAGCCACCGTGCCCGGCCAGTAGAGATGGCATTTTGCCATGTTGGCCAGGCTAGTCTTGAACTCCTCACCTCAAGTGATCCACCTGCCTTGGCCTCCCAAAGTGCTGGGATTAGAGGCATGAACCACTACGCCTGGCCACCTTATTTAATATATATTGTTGATTGATTAACATTGAACTCAGGCTGGGCGTGGTGGCTCATGCCTGTAATCCCAGCACTTTGGGAGGCCGAGGCGGGTGGATCACGCGGTCGAGAGATCGAGACCATCCTGGTCAACATGGTGAAACCCCATCTCTACTAAAAATACAAAAAATTAGCTGGGCATGGTGGCGCGTGCCTGTAATCCCAGCTACTCAGGAGGCTGAGGCAGGAGAATTGCCTGAACCCAGGAGGCGGAGGTTGCAGTGAGCCGAGATCGTGCCATTGCACTCCGGCCTGGGTAACAAGAGCGAAACTCCGTCTCAAAAAAAAAACAAAACATTGAACTCAGGGTCAGCAGCACCATAACTTACACCTCGGTGAAGCTTATCGAAAACACTAATTTTCTCTGTGAGGCATATCACAACCTTCTTGTGCTTAGAGTACTGTGTTTAGGGGCCGTATTATACAGTCAAATCAAGAAAAATGAGAAAAACAGGGCACTAAGTAGACTGCAAAAAGTGCACTTGCAGAGAGAAGGCAGTGTCTTCTTGTTTGACTTCAGCTGGGAAGATACACATTGGGCGACACAAACTTTTTGCCTTTCTACTCCTGTCCACAACTGACTGCCAAAGTACTGTAACTATTGATTTTGGGGTTACAGATAAATGTTAGTGAGTAAGTGACTTTGCAAATATGGAATGTATGAATAATGAGAAATGAGTGTACCTGTTTATAAATCATTAGCCAGAACTGGGCTGCTTGGCTTGTTCTTACAGTGGCCAGTGGCCATGGTGCATACATTTTTTAAGTTTCGATTTATCATGATTTATTCCCCTGGCTCTGGGAATCTCCTCTTCCTCAAATCAGGAGCTCTGTGTTTGCTACCTCAGCAAATCACAGTATTTCTTCATGGCAGGAAAGAGTGGGGTGGTTTTTGGGCAAACAATGGACAATGCCTGCCATGTTTCTAATCAAGTGCTTGGCATTTGGAGGGGGGTTAGTATATTTTTGTTGAGAGAATGAATCAGTAAATGAATGGCAGGGTCAGTTTGTGAAATAGTGTTTGATTTCTGTCATATCTCACTTGTTAAAGATTTCTCCGTGTGTAAATTTTCAAACAAGGAATGTTTTGATTGACTAACTCCAAATCAAATAAAAGTTAACGTAAAAGAATAAAGTTTTACTTTATCTCGGTGACCTTCAAGTTCAAATAAGTCAAAGAAAATGATAAAATATGAAGCATCAGATGAAGTTGAGACGTCTGCTCAGAAAAAGACTGAGTAACCCAAGTTTCATATGGCAAAAGCTTTTCTTCTTTGTAATAACGGTTTCTTTCCTGAAATTATTGCTTTTTATATGGGGAAGATATTAAATCCAGAACTATCAGATTTTTGTTATTTAGCGTACAATACTGATTTTATTATTTTAAATTGTCAGCTTCTCATATGTTGTCAAAAATGAAGAAATACTTCATTTTATAACATCCGTTGTAGCTTATGCCAGTTAGAAATAAATTCAATTAATAAAGAATATTTAATTTAAATTATGTTTGAATAAAGTATATATTTATCTTTACCATTCTAAACATTGGAATAAACTATAATTAAAGTCGACATACCTATCTGTCTGTCTGTCTCTCTATGCCCTGTCTTAGGCCAGACACAATATAAGGCTGTTAAATAGTAAATATTTCCTTTTATTAATGTTTATGTTTATTTGATCATGGAAGTAAAATGATCTTGTTATATAAAACTGAAAAATGGAAACAATAAAAAGAAGGGGAAATCATCCCAATTCATATCATTTGAAGAAAAAATTCAATATTTTGGTTTATTTCTTTTCAGTCTTTTTTTATACATTGAAAAAACTTAATTTTACTAAGTATATGTAATATGAAAATTCCTTTCAACATTCTGGATAAAAAATTCAATATTTTGCTTTATTTCTTTTCAGTCTTTTTTTATACATTGAAAAAACTTAATTTTACTAAGTATATGTATATGTAATATGAAAATTCCTTTCAACATTCTGGATAAAAAATTCAATATTTTGGTTTATTTCTTTTCAGTCTTTTTTTATACATTGAAAAAACTTAATTTTACTAAGTATATGTAATATGAAAATTCCTTTCAACATTCTGGATAGCTTTTATTAGTATTATGATTAGAATAACTTTAGGGGTAGATAAATTTATTCATTGTCTGTACAAGCAGAGCAATAAATGAAGCAGTGAGGGTTAAAGTACAGTTCTCTTAGTATTTTTTCTCCTCATTGTACTTTCTGCATTTCATTCCTGAGAGCATGTTGGGCCTGATTAGAAATTTCATGGAAAATGAAATGTTCTTATACATTCGAATTCCCTTTTTGTTATACTGTATTTTCTTCTCTCTCTTTTTTCTAGGCTTTTAAAATGTTGGTCACTGTTATCTCCCCTTTCTGTACCTACTTTATGCAAAATTTCTATTCCTAAAATCTCAACTGAGTGGGGAAAAAGAAATAAGATTATCAGAATTAAAGTAATTCATACTAAGTTGCAAATAACTTGTAGTCATAGCCTTTTAGAGGGATGTCTAAACTTCATCTCAGGGTATTCTTAAACTGTCTGGCTGCTACAGATGTGTACTTAAAAAAAACTAATAAAAAGATATTCTCGAACTCGGATGTTTGATAAGAAAAATATCTGAGTACTATTTTAGGGCCATGGGAGAGCCTTTTCTTGGGCATACAACATGCTCACTGTAGGAGGACCAGCAGGCATCAAACCCTTGCACTAACCCTTATTAATTCTCATTCAGTGGCTGTCAGCAGATGACTGACCTCTTAATAAAAAAATCGATGAGAATTTTTAATTAATTATAGTGCATTTGTAGGTGTAACATTTAATTCCATGTCTCTTAAGGCCTCTTCTTTTAAGGTTTCTTTACTTAGGAAATAGGACAGCATGATAGTCTTTGTTTATAAATTTAGAATATCATTTTATTTTCCAAAAGAGAGAATTAATTAGTTGAGATTTTGTTATTGCTTACTTCCAGGGAGACTTGAGGCAATTTATAGTTAAAAGTTAAACAAAGTATTATATTTAATTATAAAATACAAGAGCAAATATTTAAAGCAGGCAGAAGGAGAAGATGCTTTCAGGCCTCTGAAATGAGCAAATGACTACAGTTAGTGAATTTAGCTTTTGATTTTCTTCAGTGAAGCTGAAGTAGAAGCATGGTGCTGATGTTTTATTTTCTAATTGGAGGAAGTATGATAGATAATTTTTCTAGAGTGACAAAATATTTTCTGAAACTGAACTCAAGGTGGTCATCTTTTGCCATTTTGAAGGCTTAGGTCATAGTATATTTATGAAAACATTGATCAAATATTCTAATACCTTATTTGAAATTTTACCCATGGTACTTATAAAATATGTGTTTGCTGTGATATTTGTGCTAGCAGTAGTTACATACTAAAAGGGTGTCTGATTTCAGTCTTTGGGAAAAATCAAACTTTTTCTTCTTCCTCACTTTTTGAAAAAAATATTTTAGATTTCAGGAAGACCTAGGGAAATTGAACAGATCTTTTAGATGATCGGAGTTGTGTACTAGAGTAGACTGGAAAGGTTGCCTATTTAGCAACAGGTGTTGTTACTAGGAAAAAAATTGCTTTTCTGCAGTTTATCTTGGTCACAGCTTTTGGATGTGCTCTACCTGAAAAAACAAGCCAAATCTATTTTAATATTGATTCTGAATTCATTTGTTTCCAGTTCTTAGCTGTCAGAGTGACTTACAACATGCATTGTATAATCTTTTAAATAAATACTGTTAGTATGATGAGGAAAGTTTAAAACTGTGTTGTTTTAAAACACAAAGACCCTGGTGTTTTAATTTGCTCCTTAACTTGTTACAGACATTACCTTGCATAAAACAATCAGAATGTTACGAATGGTAATTGCCTTTTAATGTTATTGAAGATTTAACAGTCTTTTCAGATTTCATTTCTACAAATGCAACCTTCAAAACGCATTTTTGCAAATTTGAAGTTAGAGCTTCTTGAATTAGACTGCTTTGAGGTCAGTTATTTTGATCACATTAAAAATAATAGTAATAGAGACTTCAGTGAATGTAGATTGAGGTATCAGATACTTCGGATGCTAGTCAAAATTTGAAATTAGAACCAAGTATTCTGGATACATGTGGGTTTCAGAAAGTGGTATTAATAAATTGTCTGTGTACCTGGGTGGAGATGACTATATTTGCAGCATATGTTGATTTATTTTTTCTTTTTGTTTTTGGTAACCATGGAAGAGATATGTAAGAAACTTTTCTGATATGGCATAGAGATGGACAAAGTTATCCTGAGCAATTTGAGAATACACCCAGCAGCCTCTGTTTTAACTCTGCACTAAATGCTTTGGTTGGCACTGTGTTAGGAGGCACTCAATAGAGATTATATTATAGTTTGCCTTGCAGTCCTATGAGTAAGTCACTTATTCCCACTTTGCAGAGGAGGAAATTGGGCCCACAAGACATTACAAGGGTACACCCCTAGTGAGTACTGTACATTTTGAACCTTAAACAGCTAAAACATTTTCTTTCCTTGTGTCCAATAGTTTGCTCAGTCTTTATTCATCAGAAAGTGACTTTTCCTTCTTCTGAACTGGGGTCCTATATAGTCTGTGTCACTTCTGAAAATATGGTTTTGTGTTTTAGTTTATTCTGCAAGTGATGTGTGTTGAGCTGTCTTTCTTGAATGCAGTCTACAAGAAGCAGTGACTGTGTTACCCTCTCTGCTGTCATCCACCTTGGGACTTTATGTGATGATGCCCACAGTGACTGGTCACTGAGTGTTTGTTGAATTCACATCTGGGGTTTGTGTTTATCAGATGGGACAGGCTCCACAAGGACATTAGCTTTAATTTAGAGGGTTGAAGACAGTGGAGGGGAAGTGCTTAAGTAGGTGGTCTGCCTCTCTGATTCTAGTTTGGGCCACATATTTTGCTGTGCTTTTCCCAAAGTGCTAATGTGGATTTAAAGTGCCTGTGTTTCTCCCAGGAAGGTGTGGTGCCAGTGAAGTATAGATTAATTTTCCTTGAAATACTAGCCATTACATTTTTTAAAAATATACTTTGTGTTAGAAATGTGAAATAAAATGAAATGAAACATAGAAAAAGGAATCCAAGGCTGGGTGCAGTGGCACCTGTAATCTTAGCACTTTGGGAGGCTGAGGTGGGAGGATTGCTTGAGTTCAGAAGTTTGAGACTAACTGGGCAACACAGGGAGACCCTATCTGTACAAATAACTAAAAAAATTAGCCAAGCGTGGTGGCTTGCACCTGTGGTTCCAGCTACTTGGGAGGCTGAGGTGGGAGGATTGCCTGAGCCTGGGAGGTCAAGGTTTCAGTGAGCTGTATTTGCACCACTGTGCTCCAGCCAGGGTGACAGCACTAGACCCTGTCTCAAAAAATAAGAAAGAAAAATGAATCAAAATCCATTCTGTTTTCCTATGAGGCTGTACAATTTTGACCACATCTGCTGGTTTATATTAATAGCCGTTTGATAGGTGGATGGTGAGTGTAATCACTTTAATTTTTAAAAATTCTGAAATTTTCCTGAAAATAACTAGGAAAAATATTCCAAGGATTATAAACATTCAAAGGCTTATAAAATTCTGAATTTGTACAGTGGCTGAACTGGTTACTATATTAATATTGTTTAATCTATTAGTACTAAAATATTTCAGATGATATCTAGAAACATCTTGAAAGTTTGCAATTAAAAATCTAAAAATAATAATAAAACTGTGATGATAATGAGTAATATTTACTGAGCACCGCTATGAACCAAGCATGATATTAAGTTTTTAAGTTTTATTTAAATCTCATTACAACCCATGTAATGTTAGTATTATTATTTATTGTCATTTTAATTCAGTGGTTTCGGGAGTTTAAATTGCTTAGTATTACACAGCTGGTAAGTGGTTGTATTAGGTTCTCTCTCTCTCTCTCTATATATATATGTATTACACTCTCTCTCTACATATGTATGTAGACATCTACATATATCTACATATATGTACACACATATGCACATATATCTACACATACATATATGTAGCTATCTACATATATCTACACACATGCACATATATATATGTACACACATCTACACATATGTACATATATCTACATATACATATATGTAGATAGCCACACATATGCATATATCTACATATGTGTATACATGGACACATGTATGTACACATATGTGCACATACATGCATGTTTGTACGTATATGTATATAGGTACACACATGCATATATGTACACACATGCATATATATGCACATGCATATATGCACACATGCATATATACGTGCACATATATGTAGATGCACATATATGTGTATGAGTTTATATACATATATGTGTAGGTATCTACATATATGTATGTGCACATATAGACGAGTATATGAATATATACATATATGTATTTACATCTATGTATATGTAGATATCTACATATATGTCTATATGTAGAGAGTTTATTTTATATATATATAATATGTGAGTTCTCTCTCTATATGAGTTTATTTAATGTTAACTCAAATGATCACAAGGTCCCACAATAGGCCATCCGCAGGCTGAGGAACAAGGAAGCCAGTCCAAGTTCCAAAACTAAAGACCTTGGAGTGTGATGTTCGAGGGCAGGAAGCATCCAGCATGGGACAAAGATGTATGTCCGGAACCTAAGCCAGTCTAGCCTTTTCAGGATCTTCTTCCTGCTTTTATTCTAGCTGCATTGGCAACTGATTAAATTGTGGCCACCCAGATTGAGGGTGGGTCTGCCCTTCCCAGTCCTTTGACTCAAATGTTTATCTCCTTTGGCAACACCCTCACAGACACACCCAGGAACAATACATGCATCCTTCAATCCAATGAAGTTGACACTCCGTATTAACCATCACAGAGACTCTTAGCATTTGTTTCTCTGTAAGACTGTATCTTACTTCATTTATGAAGCTTAGTTTTGCTGGATACAGAATTCTTGGCTGATAATTGTTTGTTTAAGGAGGCTAAAAATAGGACCCCAAACTCTTCTAGCTTGTACGGTTTTGTTACCGGGGGGGGGGGTTCTTAGATCTCGTACAAGAAATAATTCAAGGTGAGTCCTTACAGTGAAAGCAAGTTTATTAGGAAAATAACAAAAGAATGGCTACTCCATAGACAGCAGCCCTGAAGGCTGCTGATTGTCCATTTTTATCGTTATTTCTTGATGATATGCTAAACCAGGGGTGGATTATTCATGGCTTCCCTTTTTAGACTATATAGGGTAACTTCCTGGTGTTGTCATGGCATTTGTAAACTGTCGTGGTGCTGGTGGGAGTGTAGTTGTGAGGATGACCAAAGATCACTCTTGTCACTATCTTGGTTTTGGTGGATTTTAGCCAGCTTCTTCACTGCAACCTGTTTTATCAGCAAGGTCTTTATGACCTATATCTTGTGCTGACCTCCTGTCTCATCCTGTGGGTTAGAATGCCTTAACCGTCTGGGATTACAGCACATTAAATCTCAGCCTTATTTTACCCAGCTCCTATTCAAGATGGAGTTGCTCTGGTTCACATACCTCTGATAGTTTCTGCTCAGAGATCTGCTATTACTCCGATAGGTTTTCTTTTATAGTTTACCTGATGCTTTTGCCTCACAGCTCTTAAGATTCTTTCCTTCATCTTGGCTTTGTATAACCTCTTGACTACGTGCCTAGGTGATGAGTTTCCCAAGTGTTCTTTGAGCTTCTTGTATTTGGATCTCTGGATCTCTAGTAAGGCCAGAGAAGTTTTCCTTGATTATTCCCTCAAATAATATTTCCAGACTTTTGGGTTTCTTTTTTTTTTCTTGGGAACATCAGTTATTCTTAGATTTGGACGCTTAATATAGTCCCAAACTTCTTGGATGCTTTGCTCATTTTTAAAAATTCTTTTTTCTTTTATGAATGGGTTAACTTCAAGCTCTGAAGTTCTTTCTTCTGCTTGTTTGATTCTATTGCTGAGACTTTCCAGTTCATTTTGCACTTCTCAGGTGTTTCTTTGATTTCTAGAAGTTGTAATTGTTTTTATTTATGCTATCTCACTGAAGAATTTTCTTTTCATATTCTTTATCATGTTTTTTATTTCTTTAAGTTGGAGTTGACCTTTCTCTGGGGCCTCCTTGATTAGCTTAATGATTAACCTGAGTTCTTTTTCTGGCAATCAAGATATTTTGTCTTGGTTTGGATCCATTGCTGGTGAGCTGGTGTGATCTTTTGGGGGTGTTGAAGAACCTTGTTTTGTCATATTACCAGAATTGTTTTTCTGGTCCCTTCTCATTTGAGAACTCTATGTCAGAGGGGAGATCTGGGATTCAAAGGCTGCTGTTCAGATACTTTTGTTCCAGGGGGTGCTTTCTCTTCCCCTAGGGATGCAGCTTCTTGAGAGCCAAACTGCAGTGATTGTTTTTACTCTTCTGGGTCTAGTCACCCAGTGGAGCTACTGGGCTCTGTGCTGATACTACGGAGTGTCTGCTAAGAGTCCTGTGATCTGATGGAACTAGCAGGGGCATGAAGTGGACTCTACTAGGGTCCTTGGTTGTATTTTTGTTTAATGTGCTGGTTTTGTGTTGGTTGGCCTTGAGCAGGAGGTGATGCTTTCAAGAACACATCAGCAGTGGTCCTATAGGGAGGAAAGCAAACTTGTCCAGGGTCGCCTGGTTACATATTCAGATTTCTCAGTTGGTGGGCAGGACCATAGAGCTCCCAAGAGATTATGTCCTTTGTCTTTGGCAACCAGGATTGGTGAAGAAAAACTACCAGATGGGTCAGGGATAGGTGTGTCTGAGCTCAGATTCTCCTTGGTTAGGGCTTGGGCTGCTGTTGGGGATGGGGGTATGGTTCTCAGTTCAATGGAGTTATGTTCCCAGTGGGATTATGGCTGCTTCTGCTGGGTCACACAGGTTGCCAGGGAAGTGGGGGAAAGCTGGCAGTCACAGGCTTCATCCCACTCCCAAGCAACCCACAGTCCTAAAGGCTGGTCTCATTCCCACTGTGCTCCCACAACAGCACAGAGTCTGTTTCCAGGCAGCTGGTGACTGCGGCTGAGAACTTGCCCCAGACCACCAGCCTTCCTGCCGAGCAAGGGGACTCACATTTTTTCAGAGCCTTAGGGATCCTGCAGTGGCGATACAGTTCCTTTAAAGAGTGTGTGGATTCTCTCAGTTTACCTGGGTGTTGCTGTGTTCTTGGATCAAAAGTTGACAATGTGAGTCTCCGCACGTTGCTCTGTCTGTCCCATCGGGAGTTGCAAGCTAGTCCTGCCTCTTCTCTGCCATCTTCTGTCAGACCAAAGGATGTTAGTTTTTGTGTAAGTGAAGGTTTTGTGTAAATGAAGATTCAAAAGGATGTTCATCAATGTGAAAATCAAAATCTTAAGGGATTGTACATAACGGAGTTCGCAGAACATACTGGTGTCCATG
This sequence comes from Aotus nancymaae, assembly GCF_030222135.1. Taxonomy (NCBI): domain Eukaryota; kingdom Metazoa; phylum Chordata; class Mammalia; order Primates; family Aotidae; genus Aotus; species Aotus nancymaae. The sequence continues at coordinate 30,455,672 of NW_026988445.1, read as the reverse complement.
TGTTAACTTAATGTTTTCTTTCTTCAGCTGTGTAGTATGTTTCCCGCTCATTTCTTAATGCGGAATAATTTTTTTTTTCACAGGAAGGAAAAGCTGATGCGATGCTCTCAGTGCCGCGTCGCCAAATACTGTAGTTCTAAGTGTCAGGTAAGACTTTTCAGCTATACATGTAAGTGAAGCTTTCAGATTCTTTACTCTTAAATTCGTCCTTCACTATACCTGTTGGCCTATGTCTATTTCTTTACAACCTTTAACTTATTTTTACTTGTTATTCACCTGGTAAGTCACACAGGTTGCCAGGAATGTTAAAATGTTAAAACTAATGTTAAACGTATATGGTTAAAAATTTGGTGTGTGTGTGTGTATAGTCTATTATGAGAAAGTAAATGTCTTTCTCTCTGTCTTACTGCCTCCTGACTTCAGTTCTCATTTCCACAATCACTGTTAAGTTTCTCATGTGTCCTTGCAGCATTTGCTTGTGCAAACATACTTGTATTTTATATCCTATGTTTAAAAACACAAATATAGGTTAATCTGGCACAAATTCTTGTGTACTTTGATTTTGTTTTTCATTTAAGAATATATTTAGAGCAACATTTTGTATCCCATATGTTTCATTATATGAATTGACCATAATAATAATTTCTCTGTTAATGAATGCTTAAAATTTTTCTAATATTTGGTATTGCCAGTAATGCACCTAGCATCCTATTTTGCATATTTTTGTACACTTCTGAAAATTAATAGTAGGGTAGATTCTTATTGTATTGATTGTTGAAAGGATATATGCTTTTTGAATTTTTAAAGATAATGCCAAATTTTCTGCTGAGAGTTTGAGTTAATTTACGAGTACTGTTGTTAACATCTTTGAAATTCTTGAAAGGATGTATAATTAACATTCAACATGACCTTTTCTTGTAACCTTATGATTAATCATTTAATAAGAAATGTAATTATGTACTAATGAGTTACATCTTATTAAAAAGTCTAATTAGAGGTTTTGTGTCTGTGTCATTTGCCTCCTCCCTGCCACCCTCCATTCATTCTTTGTGTTTCTTGTTTTTTGTATATGCACACACATATCCAAAGTTGCTTCTTTTAAATTTAGGACATGCTTGTCTCAGGGATTTTCTTCTCTCTCATTTTCTCCTTTGAAAATAATTTCTTGAGACTACAAAAAAAGTGGTTTTAATGGAAAAGAAATCAAATGTTGAAAAATATCGGGGGTTCCAGGTTCTCATGCTAATTCTGACATTTGCTGGTTAAATTATCTCAGAGAAAACACAGACTGTCTGGGCCTCAGTTTCTGAATCTGTGCTAATAATAAGAGTTAGTATTTATTAGGCATCCACTGTGTGCCAGGCACTGTATTATTCCATTTGATTTTACAAGAGTCTTGTGAGAATTAGGTACCATTATTATGCTTATTTTATTAATAAGGAAATTGAGGAGAGAGAGGCAGCCAACTAGCCAAATATTCTGTAACTAGTAGGCTCTGATGTTTCAGAAATGAAACCCAGATATTCAGAATTTTAACTGCGCTTTTAAACCTAAATTTTGTTCTTGCTCTAACATTCTGATTAGGTCTAGTTTTCCAATATATGTTGTATTATTCTTTTGTTTCTTGGCTTTTGGATTTTTGTGGAGATAGCCTTGCTTTGTCTCTTGGACTGGAGTACAGTGGTGTTATCAAGTTAACTGCAGCCTTGAAATCCTGGTTTCAAGCAATCTCCCTGCCTCTGCTTCCCGAGCATCTGGGATTATAGGTACACGATATCACACCCAACTAATTAAAAAACTTTTTTTAACGGAGATGAGTTCTCACTATTTGCCCAGGCTGGTGTTAAACTCCTGAGCTCTAGTGATCCTCCTGCTTTGGCCTCCCAAAATGCTGGGATTATAGGTATCAGCCACTGTGCCCAGCCAGTATAATACTTTCTAATTAAAATAGGATAGGAAATTTTTAAACACTTGTATTATTTCCACCTCATTTTTTAAACAAAAATTTTGTTGAAGCTAGAAAGATCCCTGATTTGTGTAAGAATGTTACCAACAGCAATAACTAAAAGCAAAAAGTGGAACATTAATACTATTTTTAATACAGTATTAGTTCCAGAAAGATTGTTTTATGGCATGTTCTAGGTGTTTTGTTCACGTGAAACTGAGGTATTTGTTTCTAGGAACTTCAGATTAAACAGAAAACATAGAGAAGTGACAAATTATCATATTATTTGACACAAATCTAGGCAAACTTGCTTTCTAATCTCAGTGACCTAAAGAGTTTATTAATAAAACATTTAATAAGCATTTTACTTAATAGAACATTTTATTTTTCCCTGTTTTACAGTTATTTTTCCTCTAGTGCAACTCCATCCTTTTGTAGTACACTCAAGAAAAAAGCTATTATCTGATTAGAATGAGTAACAGGAGTTTGGTGGGTAGGTATGTCATTTTGATTCATTGTAGTGCATGTGTTTTTACTAGAAATATTAGCTGTTCACTGTAGCATCAATAATAATGTCACTGTCAGATATACTGTGGAAGGTAATGGGAAAACAGCCAGTAGGATGAGGATATATGTAACAGCTAGAGTATGTGTTTGTATATGTGTGGAGGGGGAGTTAAAGGTTGGCCAGAACATATGCATTTAAACTGCTGTGTTTATCTCAACCTTAAAATATAGCATTATACATTGTAATTATTGTGTATATCCACAAAGCTGTGCAAAATTAAATGACAGACTGAACTGTGAACAGTAATGAACAGAACGCAAAAGCACTTGGAATGGAAATTGATATAGAGGATGTAAATCTGTAGTATAAAATCTATAATATGGTATACGCCAGGGGGACATGATTTTGGTTCACTAGCTTAGCATTTGATGCGTGGGACCATGCCATCCAGTTGTCTGAGAGAGGCTATTGGGGTATCGCAGGGTGTAACATATCTCTTGTACCCACAGGATGATGTGTCAGTGCTACCGATATTCACATTTCTTTCCTTTTTTTGTTTGGAGACAGAGTCTTACTCTGTCGCCCAGGTTGGAGTGCAGTGGTGCAATCTCAGCTCACTGCAACCTCCACCTCCCAGGTTCAAGCAGTTCTCATGCCTCAGCCTCCCGATTAGCTGGGACTACAGGTATGAGCCACCCTACCCAGCTATTTTTTTTTTTTTTTTTGGTATTTTAGTATAGACGGGATTTCACCATGTTTCCCAGGCTGGTCTCGAACTCCTGAGCTCAACCAGTCCACCCACCTTGGCCTCCCAAAGTGCTGGGATTACAGGCATGAGCCACAGCATCTGGCACACATTTCATTTTTAAACATAAGTAATACAAGGATCTGTTTTTATTATAAAAATTAGCACCATATAAAGTCATATAGAGTAAAACATAAAAGTCTTTTTCCAGCTTCCTTCCCCCACTGCTACTTCTGTTTTTCAGAGATAATCCATTTGTGTCTATTTTATGGATGGAGGATATACACCAAACTGTTGGTCTATACATCATATATAGTGTACACATCTACATATGTATTTACCTCTGTGTACAGTACTGTTTCTGTTACTGGTCAAAATGTTTTTGTCGTCAGTGGCTTTATATTCCTGTCTATACCTTATTATGAGGTGGCTATCATATAATTTAATAGAAGGAGGTCTAGTTTTTTTTTCTTTATTGGTGTAAATAGAACATCACACATGATTATCAGATCGAAGAGGAGGGGCAGGCTACATTTTTTTAATAAAAAATCATTTTCAAAATAGAAGATGGAAACAATAGTGATAGCAGATAAGTCAATTTCAAGTAATTCATCAAGTATTAATTTACCTTTTCAGGATTTAATTTGATTTATAATATATACATTTCTAATTGAATGAATTAATTGCTGAGCAAAATAAGCAGTTAGGCACTACATCAAATTGTAATTTATATACTTTTTAAAAGCACTCTATTAGCAGATACAAATTCTATTTTGTATTTGTAATCATAGGCCTCTTTAAAAATGTGAATCATGTTTTTGGGTTTACATTTTATGCTTAGTTATAGAATGATTTGATTCAGTTTTGATGGGCAGAAAATTAATTACACTTTAGTAAGCACTTAACAGTGGTTTAATAAGTTGGTTTCTAGACTAGCATACCCAAAGGAATGATAATGAAGGAAGTCAAGTTTTGTTTATTTTATAAATGTTCTGTGTCAGGCCTCAAACTGATAGACTATGAATGGAATGTACTGTGGATAAGTCAGCTTTGTATCTAACTGTAAACACAAAGGGAATGCTACATAAAGTTTAAAATGATTTGGTTGTATTTAAGTTTTTGACCTCCTCAAGTGTCTGGAGGCTGGAAGTTTTCCTTTTCTCACTTTACCTTTGCCTGCTGAGTAATCTTATCTACTCCCATGACTTCAAGTGGCATCTGTATATTAATCATTCTCAAGACACCATCTCCAGCCTCCTTCCTCCTGTTTTCCACTTGGCTGTTCCACGGGTGTCTCTGGTGTAACGTATCTAAATCAGAGTATATTATCTTCTCCCAGACCCACTTCCATTCATATTTTCCAATTCGGTGAACAGTCTCTCCAGTCGCCCAGCAGTCTGAGTTGCCAGGTGCCATCTCTGATTCTCATCCTTTCTTGGCCACACATCATTTAATCATTATGTCCTGCTGATTTTACCACCTAAAGATCTGAATTGGTTCCCTGCTCACCATCTTCTCTAGTATTACCTGTTACCATGATCTCCTTTCTGGATTAGCTGCATTGTTACTATGATTCTTTCCAACTTCTAAATTATTTTCTACACAGGAGTTAGAGTGATTATTATGCTCTAAGTTGTAGGGGTTGGTATAAGTAGTAGGCAGTGAGCAAGTAAATAAGATCCTGACTTTGATAAAACTTCTTTTATAGGGTAGAAGATAGTGACCCATGCCTATGATTATATGATTGAGTGTGATTGGGATGAGCACAAACTCACCTGTGAGTAGGTGGGTACAGAAGGGTTTCCTGTAGAAGTGGCATTTAACCTGAAATCTAGAATGAATGTAGCTGTTTCTGCTTTTCTTTTGATTAGTGTTAGCATGGTATATCTTTCTCCATCCATCTTCATTTAATCTATTTGTACTTAAAATGGGTTTCTTGTGGTTGACATATGGTTGGATTTTGTGTCTTGATCCACTGTGACCATCCCTGTCTTCTGATTGATGCATTTAGATCATTGACATTCAAAGTGATTATTGATATAGTTGAGTTAATATTTATCATATTTGTTTTCTATTTGTTGCCCTGTTCTTTGTTCCGATTGTTGTCTTTCACTATTTTTCTGCCTTTTGTGGTTTTAATTGAGTATTTTGTATGATTTTATTTATCTTTATTAGCATATCATATATAGATACCTTTTTAGTGATTGCCCCAGAGATTGCAGTATGCATTTACAGTGAACCCAAATTTACTCTCAAATGACACTTTACTGCTTTACATATAGAGTTAGAATGACAATATACTTTTAATTCCTGCTTCCTCTCTTTGAAAAGTTTTTTTTTTTAGAAATGGGATCTCTCTCTGTCTCCCAGGCTGGAGTGCAGTGGCATGAACACTCCTCACGGCAGCCTTGACCTCCTCAGCTCAAGTGATCCCCGTTCCTCAGCACTGTCCCCCACCCCCACCACCTCCAAATAGCTGGGACTATCAGAGTCATGCACCACCTGGCTACTTTTTGTATTTTGTGTAGAGATGGGATTTCTCTATGTTGCCCAGGCTGGTCTTGAACTTCTAATCTCCGGTAGTCTACCTTGGCTCGGCCTCCCAAAGTGCTGAAATTATAGGCCTGAGTCACTGCGCCTGGCCCCTGCTCCCTCTCCTATGTCATTTACTTAGCCTATACATAAGCATACATAATTAAATACATTGATGCTATTAGTAGTCTTTTGAACAAACTATTATCTGTTAGGTCAATAAGAATAAAAAAAAGAAAGTTTTTGATTCACCTTTACAGATTCCTTCTTTGATTCTTGTTCTTTCTTTATGTAGATCTGAGTTTCTAACCTTTATCATTTTTCTTCTCTCTACAGAATTTCTTTTAACATTTTGTGGGGACAGATCTGCTGGCAATAAATTTCTTCAATTTTTGTTTTCCTGAAAAAGTCCATATTTTTCCTTCACTTTTACAGGGTAATTTCACAGGGTACAGAATTCTAGATTAGTAGTTTTTTTTTTTTTTTTTTTCTCTCAGTACTTTATTTCATTTCACTCTCTTGTACATGGTTTTTGAAAAGTTGGCTATGATTCTTTGTTCCTCTATATGTATGGTGTTTATTTTAGTCTGTTTTGTGCTGTTAGAATAACTGACACTGGGTAATTTATAAAAAACAAAAATTTATTTTTATTTTTTCAAATTTATTTAATTTGTTTTCAGCGTGTATTTTAGATTCTGGGGGTACATGTGTGGGTTTTTTACAAAGACATTCTGTATGATGCTGTGGTTTGGAGTATGATTGAACCTGTCACCCAAGAAGTGAGCATAGTACTCAAAAGGTAGTTTTTCAACCCTGCACCTTTCTGTCCTCTCCGTTCCTTATATTCTCCAGTGTCTATTCCTGTATTTATATACTTTGTAGCCAATTTTAGCTCCCACTTATGAGAACATTCTGTAATTGATTTTCTGTTTCTGTACTACTTTGCTTAGGATAATGGCCTCCAGCTGCATCCATGTTGTTGCAAAAGACATGATTTTTTCCTTTTCCCCTGAGTTGGAGTCTCTCTCTGTCACCCAGGCTGGGGTGCAGTGGCACGATCTTGGCTCACTACAACCTCTGCCTGCTGGGCTTAAGTGATTCTCTTGCCTCAGCCTCCTGAATAGCTGGGATTACGGGTGCCCACCACCATGCCTGGCTAATTTTTGTATTTTTAGTAGAGATGGGGTTTCACCATGTTGGCCAGGCTGGTCTCAAATTCCTGACCTCAGGCGATCTACCTGCCTCAGCCTCCCAAAGTGCTGGAATTACAGGTGTGAGCCACTGTACAAGGCCCAAGGACATGATTTTATTCTTTTTCATGGCTTCATAGTATTTCATTATATATATATATATATATCACATTTTCTTTATTTAGTCCGCCAATGTTGGGCACCTAGATTGATTCCCTGTTTTTGCTGTTGTGAACAGTGCAGTGATAGACATAGGGTGCATGTGTCTTTTTGGTAGAATGACTTATCTTCCTTTGGGTATATACCCAATAATGGAATTGCTGGGTCAAATGGTAGTTCAACTGTTAGTTCTTTGGGACATCTTCAAACTGTTCTCCACAGTGGCTGCACTAATATACATTCCCATCAGCAGTGTATAAATGAAGAACAGAAATTTATTGACTCACATTTCTGGAGGCTTGGAAGTTCAACATTATGATGGCTGCATGATGTGAGGGCCTTCTTGCTGTGACATCACATGGTGGAAGGCTTCACAGGTGGAAGGGCAGAGAGACAAGAGGGCATCGTTAATCCTGCCCTTGAGGACAGAGCCCTTATGGCCTAATAGCCTCTTAAAGACTTCACCTCTTAATACTGATATAATGGTAATTAAATTTCAACATGAGTTTTGGAGGGTACAGACCTTCAGATCATTTCGCACACCTTTCAAGTATTTTGAGCTTTTCAGAAAATGACATGTTACTGAAACCATTTCAATATCTATGAACACCTAAAACAGACATACTTATCTTTAGCTATAAAAATCTGGCTTCTCTCAATATTTAAAAAAAACTTTATTTTTTGTAGTTTGAAAATAGCATGCCTAAGTATAGATTTTTGGACTTTTATTCTGCTTGGTGTTCTCTGAATTTCCTGGATCTGTGGTTTGGTGCCTGGCATCAATCTGGGAGAACTTCTCAGTCATTATTACTTCAAGTATTGCTTATGTTCCATTCTCTCTTTATCCTTCTTCTGATATATCCATTGCACATATCTTATACCTTTTTGTAATCATTCCACAGTTCTTGGATATTCTACTTTGTTTTTTTTTTTTTTTTTTTTTTTTTAATAAAGTCTTCTTTCTCTTTGCTTCTTAATGTTGGTGGTTACTATATTGGGATATTTTCGGCTCACAGATTCTTCTCTTCAGCCATGTCCAGTCTACCAGTAAGACATCAAAGGCATTCTTTATTTTTGTTGGTGTTTTTGATCTAGCAGCTCTTTTTGATTCTTAGAATTTCTGTTTCTATGCTTATATCTCCTGTCTGTTCTTTTATGCTGTTTCCTTTTCCATTAGAATCCTTAGCATATTAATTATAGTTTTTAAAAATTTCTAGTCTGATAATTCCAACATCCTTGCCATATGTGACTCTGGTACTAATGCTTGCTCTGTCTCTTTAAACTATATATTTTGCCCTTCAGTATGTGACGTGGTTTGATTGTGTCCCCACCCAAATCTCATTTTGAATTGTAGTTCCCGTAATCCCCATGTGTCGTGGTAGGGACCGGGACCAGGTGGAGATAATTGAGTCATGGGGGCAGTATCTCCCATCCTATTCTCCTGATAGTGAGTTAGTTCTCATGAGATCTGATGGTTTTATAAGGGGGCTTCCCCCTTTGCTGGGCACTTCTCCTTCCTGCTGCCATATGAAGAAGGACATGCTTGCTTCCCCTTTCACTATGATTGTAAGTTTCCTCCACAGCCATGTCGAACTGTGAGTCAATTAAACCTCTTTCCTTTATAAATTACCCATTCTTGAGTATTCTTTTTATAGCAGCATGAGAATGTACTAATATGGTATGTCTTATAATTTTTTCTTTACAGCTAGACATAATGTAAAAGAAACTACTGTCAATAGGCCTTTATAGTGTGGTGACAAGATGTAAGAGGAGACTGACTATTGTATAGTTCTGTGATTAGGTCTCAGGTTTTTGTGAGCCATTCCCTTGACTGTCGCATTCACAGGTGCTTCTCAGTTTAGGATTGGCTAGTTTGAATAATATCAGGGGATCTTGGGGCATAAGGGTGGTCTCTATTTGCCTGGTACCTGGCCCTGGGATGATTAAGGCAGAAGAATATTGCCTCCTATGGTGTCAGGGCCAGACAGAGGAAGTATGGCTCTGGATCATTTAGTTTGCCTATCAAAGGCATGCTCAGGATTGAGCTCTTTAATTGGCTGACCCTGGGAGGAACGGTCTTCTTCTTAGTCAGAAAGGTTTTAAAAATGTCAGCATATCATAATTCAGGTTGAGCATCCAAAATCCAAAAATCTGCAGTACTCCAAAATCCAAAACATTTAAAGGAAATGCTCATTGGAGTATTTTGGATTTTGGATTTTTAGATTAGGGATGTCAGCCAGTAAGTATAATGCAAACATTTCAAAATCCAAAAAAATCCAAAACATGAAGCACTTCTGGTCCTGAGCATTTCAAATAAGGGATATTCAACCTGTATTCAGAAACAAAAATACAAAGAACATAGTCCTACACATATGTGGCCAATTGATTTTCAGTAAATGTGCCAACATAATTCAATAGTGAAAGGGTAGTCTTTTCAACAAATTGTGCTGAATATGTACATGGAAAAATAAATGATAAAAGTAAAAACAATTTTTCAATACATTTAATAAGATATAGTAAGCTTAAACTTAAAGGCTAAAACTATCTATAGAACCTTTGGAAGAAAACGTAGGAGAAACTCTTTGGATATGGGGTACAGAAAGTTTCCTAGGTAGAACACAGAAAGCACTAAGCATCCAAGAAAAACTGATAAATTGATTTTCGTCGAAGTTAAACTCTTTAGCTCCTTGACTTCATTAAGAAAATCAAAAGTCAAACTACAGACATGGAGAAAATATTTGAAATCTCTCTCTCTCTCCCCCTCTTTCCTTCTTTCTCTATCTTCCTCCTTCTCTCTTTCTCTCCCCAACCAAGAAATTGTATCCTAAATGTAAGAATACTTATAATTCAGTAGTAAGATAACCCAGTAAAACAGGTAAAAGATTTGAATAGACACTTTAAGAAGATATACATTAGGGGATTGATCCAAGATGTCCGATTAGGAGGAACTCGCGAATGCAGCTCCGAGAGAAAGCGCAGAGGGTGAGTGGACGCCGCATTTCCAGACGGATATTTACTGCCCACAGACCAGGAGATTCACAGGGGGAAGAGCACCACAGGTCGCCAGCGCTGCTGGCTTGAGTGGTGTGGCCGCCACTAGGCCTGCACCCTGAGGCAGGGAGCAGTGGCTCCTTCTGCAGAGTGAGTGCGACCGAGTCCTCTGTAAGCCAGCGAGGGCAGCTGAAACAGGGAGTCAAGCCAGGAGATTCCCCGGGCAAAAACGCGCCACGAATCTCAGAGCTGCCGCTTCAGCAACGGCTCACTGGGCAGCGGATTTTTACTGCCCACAGACCAGGAGATTCACAGGGGAAAGAGCCCCACGGGTCGCCAGCGTGGCTGGTTTGACTGGCGCAACCGCTCGGCCTGTGCCGTGAGGCAAGGGAAGTGGCTCCTCCTGCAGAGTGAGTGAAACCGAGTCCCCGGTAAGCCAGCAAGGGGAGCTGAAACAGGGAGTCAAGACAGGAGACTCCTGGGCAAAGAAAGCGCCTCAGGAAACACAACTGAACCCGGGTCGGTCCAGCTCTGTGGGGGAGGGGCGTCCTCCATTAGGACACACCCTGCAGTTCCTAGGGCAATTTGCCGTAACCAAGGTAACCCGCCACTACAGAGACTCCTCACTACAGGGGCGGGCCATCATAGCGGAAGCAGTTCTAACTACGCCCATATAAACAGGACTGCAGGGAAGTTCACAAGGAAGCTGGACGGAGCCCACAGCAGCTCAGCAAAGCCTCTACAGGCTGAGTGCGACTAGGCTGCCACCTTGTGGGCAGGGAAAGCAACAACAAGACGGCGGAAAATCATAACTCCCTAAATCCCCGGGACAGAACACCGGGAGGGAAGAAAAAGGGGGTTTATGAGTTCTGCTGCTGCAGACTTAAAATTACCAAAATCAGAAAGACAGCAACTACAAAGTCGATAGGTGGATAAATCCACAAAGATGGGAAGAAACCAGCGCAAAAAGGATGAAAACACCCAAAATCAGAACACTTCTCCTCCTACAAGGGAGCACAACTCCCCACCAGCAAGGGAATAAGACTGGATGGAGAATGAGTGTGAGGAAATGACAGAATCAGCTTTCAGAAAGTGGATAATAAGAAACTTTCGTGAGCTAAAAGAACATGTTCTAACCCAATGTAAAGAAACTAAGAACCTTGAAAAAAGACTTGACGAAATGCTAACGAGAATGGACAACTTAGAGAGGAATATGAGTGAATTGATGGAGCTGAAAAACACAACACGAGAACTTCGCGAAGCATGCACAAGTTTCAACAGCCGAATTGACCAAGCAGAAGAAAGGATATCAGAGGTAGAAGATCAACTCAATGAAATAAAACGAGAAGGCAAGATTAGAGAAAACAGGGTAAAAAGGAATGAACAAAGCCAACAAGAAATATGGGACTATGTGAAAAGACCTAATCTACGTTTGATAGGGGTACCTGAATGTGACGAAGAGAATGCATCCAAGCTGGAAAATACTCTCCAGGATATTATCCAGGAAAACTTCCCCAACCTAGCAAGGCAGGCCAATATTCAAGCCCAGGAAATACAGAGAACACCACAAAGATATTCCCCTAGAAGAGCAACACCAAGGCACATAATCATCAGATTCACCAGGGTTGAAATGAAGGAGAAAATACTAAGGGCAGCCAGAGAGAAAGGTCGGGTTACCCACAAAGGGAAGCCCATCAGACTCACTGCAGATCTCTCAGCAGAAACCCTACAGGCCAGAAGAGAGTGGGGGCCGATATTCAACATCCTTAAAGAAAAGAACTTTCAACCCAGAATTTCATATCCAGCCAAACTAAGCTTCATAAGTGAAGGGAAAATAAAATCCTTTGTGAACAAGCAAGAACTCAGAGATTTCACCATCACCAGACCAGCTTTACAAGAGCTCCTGAAGGAGGCACTACACATAGAAAAGAACAACCAGAACCAGCCACTCCAAAAACACACGAAACGGTAAAGAGCATCAACACAATGAAGAATCTGCATCAACCAATGGGCAAAACAGCCAGCTAGCATCAAAATGACAGGATCAAATTCACACATAACAATATTAACCCTAAATGTAAACGGACTAAACGCCTCAATCAAAAGACACAGACTAGCAAACTGGATAAAAAGCCAAAACCCATCAGTGTGCTGTATCCAGGAAACCCACCTCACATGCAAGGATACACAAAGACTCACAATAAAGGGATGGAGGAAGATTTACCAAGCAAACGGAGAGCAAAAAAAAGCAGGAGTTGCAATTCTCATCTCTGACAAAATAGACTTTAAAGCAACAAAGATCAAAAGAGACAAAGAAGGACATTACATAATGGTAAAGGGATCAATGCAACAAGAAAAGCTAACGATCCTAAATATATATGCACCTAATACAGGAGCACCCAAATACATAAGGAAAGTTCTTAAAAAATTACAAAGAGACCTAGACTCCCACACAATAATAGTGGGAGACTTCAACACCCCATTGTCAATATTAGACAGATCAACGAGACAGAAAATTAACAAGGATATCCAGGACTTGAACTCGGACCTGGAACAAGCAAACCTAATAGACATTTACAGAACTCTCCACCCCAAATCCACAGAATATACATTCTTCTCAGCACCACATCACACCTACTCTAAAATTGACCACATAATTGGAAGTAAATCACTCCTCAGCAAATGCAAAAGAACGGAAACCATAACAAACAGTCTCTCAGACCACAGTCCAATCAAGTTAGAACTCAGAATTCAGAAACCAACCCAGAACCGCACAGCTTCATGGAAAATGAACAACTTTCTCCTGAATGTAGACTGGATAAACACTGAAATGAAGGCAGAAATAAAGATGTTCTTCGAAACCAACGAGAACGAAGACACCACATACCAGAATCTCTGGGACACATTTAAAGCAGTCTCTAGAGGAAAATATGTAGCAATAAGTGCCCACATGAGAAGAAAGGAAAGATCTAAAATTGACACCGTATCATCAAAATTGAAAGAGCTAGAGGAGCAAGATCAAAAAAACTCAAAACCTAGCAGAAGACAAGAAATAACTAAGATCAAAGCAGAATTGAAGGAGATAGAGACACGAAAAACCCTACAAAAAATCAATAAATCCAGGAGCTGGTTTTTTGAAAAGATCAACAAAATACACCACTAGCCAGACTAATAAAAAAGAAGAGAGAATAACCAAATAGATGCAATAAAAAATGTTAAAGGGGATATCACCACAGATTCCAAAGAAATTCAAACCATCATCAGAGATTATTACAAGCAACTCTATGCACATAAATTAGAAAACCGGGAAGAAATGGATAAATTCCTGGACAGTTGCCTCCTCCCATGCCTAAACCAGGAAGAAGTTGAAACCCTGAATAGACCAATAACAAGGTCTGAAGTCGAGGCAGCAATTAAGAGCCTACCACCCAAAAAAAGCCCAGGTCCAGATGGGTTCACAGCCGAATTCTACCAGACATACAAAGAGGAACTGGTACCATTCCTACTGAAACTATTCCAAATAATCCAAAAAGAGGAAATCCTTCCCAAATCATTTTATGAGACCAACATCATCCTAATACCAAAACCTGGCAGAGACCCAACAAGAAAAGAAAACTACAGGCCAATATCCATGATGAACATAGATGCAAAAATCTTCAATAAAATACTGGCAAACCGATTGTGACAGCACATCAAAAAGCTTATCCACCATGATCAAGTAGGATTCATCCTGGGGATGCAAGGCTGGTTCAATATACGCAAGTCTATAAATATAATTCACCACATAAACAGAACCAAAGACAAAAACCACATGATTATCTCAATTGATGCAGAGAAGGCCTTCGACAAAATTCAACAGCCCTTTATGCTAAAAACTCTCAATAAACTAGGTATCGATGGAACGTATCTCAAAATAATAAAAGCTATTTACGACAAACCAACAGCCAATATCATACTGAATGGGCAAAAACTGGAAGCATTCCCTTTGAAATCTGGCACTAGACAAGGATGCCCTCTCTCACCACTCCTATTCAATATAGTAGTGGAAGTTCTAGCCAGAGCAATCAGGCAAGAAAAGGAAATAAAGGGTATTCAATTAGGAAAGGAGGAAGTCAAATTGTCTCTATTTGCAGACGACATGATTGTATATCTAACAGACCCCATTGTCTCAGCCCAAAATCTCCTGAAACTGATAAGCAACTTCAGCAAAGTCTCAGGATACAAAATCAATGTGCAAAAATCACAAGCATTCCTATACACCAATAACAGACTTAAAGAGAGCCAAATCAAGAACGAACTGCCATTCACAATTGCTACAAAGAGAATAAAATACCTAGGAATACAACTAACAAGGAATGTAAAGGACCTGTTCAAGGAGAACTACAAACCACTGCTCAACGAAATAAGAGATGACACAAACAGATGGAGAAACATTCCATGTTCATGGTTAGGAAGAATCAATATCATGAAAATGGCCATACTGCCCAAAGTAATTTACAGATTCAACGCTATCCCCATCAAGCTACCAATGACCTTCTTCACAGAACTGGAAAAAACCATCTTAAACTTCATATGGAACCAAAAGAGAGCCCGCATAGCCAAGTCAATTCTAAGCAAAAAGAACAAAGCAGGAGGCATCACACTACCGGACATCAAACTATACTACAAGGCTACAGTAATCAAAACAGCATGGTACTGGTACCAAAACAGAGATATAGACCAATGGAACAGAACAGAGGCGTCGGAGGCGACACAACATATCTACAACCACCCGATCTTTGACAAACCCGACAAAAACAAGCAATGGGGAAAGGAATCCCTGTTCAATAAGTGGTGTTGGGAAAACTGGCTAGCCATATGCAGAAAGCAGAAACTCGACCCCTTCCTAACACCTTACACTAAAATTGACTCCAGATGGATTAAAGACTTAAACATAAGACCTAACACCATAAAAACCCTAGAAGAAAACCTAGGCAAAACCATTCAGGACATAGGCGTAGGCGAGTACTTTATGACCAAAACACCAAAAGCATTGGCAACAAAAGCCAAAATAGACAAATGGGACCTGATCAAACTCCACAGCTTCTGCACGGCGAAAGAAACAGTCAATAGAGTGAATCGGCAACCAACAGAATGGGAAAAAATTTTTGCAGCCTACCCGTCTGACAAAGGGCTGATATTCAGAATTTACAACGAGCTAAAAAAGATTTACAAGAAAAAAACAAGCCCATTCAAAAATGGGCCAAGGATATCAACAGGTACTTTACAAAAGAAGAGATACATAAGGCCAACAAACATATGAAAAAATGCTCATCATCACTGGTCATTAGGGAAATGCAAATCAAAACTACGTTGAGATACCATCTCACGCCAGTTAGAATGGTGATCATTAAAAAATCTGGAGACAACAGATGCTGGAGAGGATGTGGAGAAATAGGAACACTTTTACACTGTTGGTGGGAGTGTAAATTAGTTCAACCATTGTGGAAAACAGTGTGGTGATTCCTCAAGGACCTAGAAATAGAAATTCCATTTGACCCAGTAATCCCATTACTGGGTATATATCCAAAGGATTATAAATCGTTCTACTATAAGGACACATGCACACGAATGTTCATTGCAGCACAGTTTACAATAGCAAAGACCTGGAACCAACCCAAATACCCATCGATGATAGACTGACAGGAAAAACGTGGCACATATACACCATGGAATATTATGCAGCCATCAAAAACTATGAGTTCGCGTCCTTTGTAGGGACATGGATGAACCTGGAAACCATCATTCTCAGCAAACTGACACAAGAACAGAAAATCAAACACCACATATTCTCTTTCATAGGTGGGTGTTGAACAAGGAGAACACATGGACACAGGGAGGGGAGCACTATACACTGGGGTCTGTTGGGGGGAGGGGGGGGGACAGAGGGGGGGTGGGGAGTTGGGGAGGGATGGCATGGGGAGAAATGCCAGATATAGGTGAAGGGGAGGAAGGCAGCAAATCACACTGCCACGTATGCACCTATGCAACAACCTTGCATGTTTTTCACATGTACCCCAACACCTAAAATGCAATAAAAAAAAAAAAGAATTAAGAAGATATACATTAAAAGATACTCAACATCACTGGTCATCAGAGAAAGGAAAATTAAAACAATAATGAGATATTACTAAACACCCACTAGAAAGACTAAAATTGAAAGGAGTGACCTTGTCAAGTGCTGCCAAGGCGATAGATCAACTGGAACTCTTGTTCACTGGTGGTGGGAATGTAAAGCGTTATAATGCTTTGGAAAAGTTTAGCAGGTTGTAATAATGTTAAAGGCGTACTTACCATGTGACCCAGCAATTCTATTCTTATTTACCTAAGACTTATGAAAACTTATGTCTACAAAAACAACTTGTACGTGAATGTTCAAAGTTCCAAACCTGGAAACAAGTCAAATAGTCATCCACAGGTAAATGAATAAATAGATGCATACTATACTATTACTTGTTCATTAAAAGGAACAAACAACTGGCTGGGTGTGGTGGCTCATGCCTGTAATCCCAGCACTTTGGGAGGCCAAGGCAGGTGGATCACGAGGTCAAGAGAACAAGACCATCCTGGTCAACATAGTGAAACCCCATCTCTACTAAAAATACAAAAATTAGCTGGGTATGGTGGCGTGCACCTGTAGTCCCAGCTACTAGGGAAGTAAGGCAGGAGAATTGCTTGAACTGGGAGTCGGAGGTTGTGGTGAGCCGAGATCTCGCCGTTGCATTCCAGCCTGGGCAATAAGGGCGAAACTCTGTCTCAAAAATAAAAAAGGAAGAAACTACTGATGCATGTGCAACATTAGTGAATCTCAAAACATTGTATTGAGAGAATGAAGCCAGATGGAAAGAGGTAATACTGTTCTAGACTAGACAAAACTAATCTTATAATTATGGAGATGAGACCACTGAGTTGCTTGGGATGGAGGACTTGAAAGCAGGGGCACAAAGGAACTTTTGGGTAGTACTAATGTCTATAGCTAAACTTTGGTGTTGGTTATTTGGAGAGAGATATATATATATATGTATATCTCAAAACTTTATTAAAGCTGGGTGTGATGGCATGTGGCATGTGCATATAATCCCAGCACTTTGGGAGGCTTAGGTGGGAGGATTGTTTGAACTCATGAGTTAGAGACCAGCCTGGGCAACACAGCGAGACCCCCTCTCAAAAAAACAAAAACTTACCAAACTATACTGTTAAAACAGATACATTTTGTTATAAGTAATTGTGGTTTTTGCCATTACTTTTAATTTTTGCCATTAAAAGTAATGGCAAAAACGGCAATTAGTTTTGTACCAATCTAAATATAATTTAATAATGTAAATTATATTTCAGGTAAGTAGTTTGAAATACTGGTCACCACAGAGCCATTAAGTGTGCATTGATTTTATTTCTTTTTCTGTAATACAGTGATCACATTTTTTAAACCACTCAAAGAATTAGACTATTGTTTGAAGAAGCCATTCTAGAAGGGTAAGAGTCAGGGTAGGAAGACCAGATAGGAGGCTACAGCGGTAATCTGGATCAGAGATAATGTTAGTATCAAATTCAACAAGATTCTGTACGTTAACCTTCCATTGCTTACTCAAAATCAAGCCAAAAGTAGGGAAGAGGTGTTTTGAGACTCTGGTATACGGGCTTTTGGTTAATTTTCTCTTTGTCATCTATTTTTCAATTCCATTCTCCAAATGTACAGTCTCTGATTCTAGATCCTTGCCAGAGTTCTGCTTGGCAGGCTGACTTCCCTCTCAGACATGGCTCTGATGGGACTGTCCCTACAGGAGGCCTCTTTGACCCTGTTTCTGCAGCCTGTCCTGTAAACACCACTTTTTTACTCTCAGATGAGGCCAACCACACCCCTTCCCGCCACTCATCCACTGGTGGCTGTTCCATTTACTTTGGGAGTAAAAAAAATTGATAATTACTTGTATTGAGGAAATAAAATACATGTGCCTCACCTACCGTATTCAGCTAGAAGCTGGTGTTGATATTTTGATTAATCTAGCATAGATGTTTTTTTCCAAATAAGATTGGAAGTCTGTGGAAGTGCATGATTTATTTTGCTCTCCAACCAAACTATCAATTAAGTCATTTCGTCTTCATATGATCTCTCATTAGATCAAGGATTGGCTTTTTCTGTAAAGAACTGTGCAGTAAATATTCTAGGCTTTGTGGCCATGGATTTTTGTCATACATGTTCAACTCCAATGTTGTAGCACGAAATGAACGAATGTAACTAATGAATGTGGCTATATTCCTGTAGTGTACAATTTTACTAAAAATGTAGCGTGGATTAGAATGTATATGAATTTGAATTTTACATGAATGTAAAAATGTAGAATGAGTTGTACCTGTGGGCATATGTTTTTGGAAACTTGCTCTAGATGATGACTGACTTACTTTTGGGCCACTATTGTTATTATTGTCTCATATTATAGGTTCCTCACTTAACAGGAGACCGTAATTCCCATTTTCCTAAGAAATAATCATTTATTCTTGGTTTTTTTTTCTTCTTGTCAACTTTATGCCCTAAGACCATTTTCATGTCATGTTCCTTCTTTATATTCGGCCCTATTCAGCTAATTTATTAAGAGTTGTGAGAAGATGCTCTTGCTCTACATTTGATACAGCATTCAGTAAGCTTTTAAAGTGATGTCTAATGTCTATCACTAATCTCTAGTGTGCTCTAAAGAGATTTATTGCAAGATCTTAATCAATACCTGTCAGTCAACTGTAGCTGTTAGACGGCCTTCTTAGCCTTCCAGTTTTCTTTTCCAAGATTCCAGCTTTTCAGATATGTGTGCATCTGACAATCTGTAATTCAATATTGGGCTACATTTCAGGGGTCAAGGAGGAGGTATTATTTGCTATCAAGCAGACTGGATGTGAATGGAAAACTCGAGTATCTTTTCTTTACTGCGAGTTGCATGGCAGCTCAACTATCCTAAGTTTTGCCCGTAGGAAACCTCTGTAGATGATTGTTTGTGAGTGGATTGAGTCATGAATATGTAGGAAAAGAATCATTGTGATATTTCACATAGAAGATGTTTAGTTAATGTTAGTTATATGAAACTTGAATAAGTGGGCTCAAAAAATTCTTTTTATATTTCTAAAGACAGCTTCTTCATCCTTAATGACCAAATATCTGAGAAAAACAGTGTTGCAAATTTTCAATGATTGTAAGCCTAACCCAAGCAGGTTTTAAATCTGTTGACATAATTCAGATATTTGTTAGGAATGGATATTACAGAATCATAGAATTTTATCATTGGAAGACTGCCTTACAGATCTTTGAATCTAGTCTTCTTATTGCATAAATACCTGGTGAGCTTATGTCATGAATTAGATGTATGTTACCCAATTTACGTTCAATACAGGATGACCCTTCTTACACTCTATCCCATACAATAGTGAGCTGCCCTAAAATGGATATCCACTCCAACCAAAACTCAATGTTTAACAGCATTTAAATGGATTCTTGAGTGAGCAATAGTGACTTTGTATCTAAAAAGGAGAGGGAAATATTATAGTGCAAATGTTATTTTGTGTAAGAAAAAAGAAATAAATTGATTTTCTCTTATTAGTGTAACATCAGTACACTCATAATCAAGTAATCAAGACCATCTCTTATTGGTCAAAGAAAGAATTGTGAGAGTCCGCTTTCATTTCTTCTTTTGGATGGCATTAATTTCAAATAATGATAATATATAGTACATTTTATCTTCTTAATGGTACTGGTTTTAGAATAAATCATAAAATATGTATTGAACACCTGTTTCATGGAAGGTGTACCTAATTGGTACTACACTCGTTTAAGAAGAACAGACGTGAATATAGCTAAACTGATAAAACAATTTACTGAATTAAAAAAGATTGCATCAGCATTACAGACCAATTCATTGAAACATTGTTTTTAACATTTAAAAATTAATGCATTTAAATCATGCTTTGAGTTGCAACCAGATTTCCAAAATAAACATTAAAAAGTTAAGAAGCACAAATGTCTATTAAACAGTAATTTTGCTGTCCATTTTATGTTAAAGTGCTTCTCCCTGATTCTCATTTACTTCTTTCTGATTACCAGTTAAAAAATAAAATTATATTGTTTTTATTCATAAATAAAATAAAATCCATGCTCCTTGTAGAAAATTTAAATGGTAATGGAGAGCCATAAAGAGGAAGATAAAAATAGCAATTTCTTTTAGGAAAAGCTGGAAAAGTTAACTTTCAGTATTTTAAGCATCATCTATTATAAGCATTCCTTTGTTTTTCCCCCCTGAGACCTGGGTCTCACTCTGTCACACAGATTGTATTGCAGTGGTGTGATCACGGCTCACTGTAGTCTCGACTTCCCATCTTAGCCTCCTGTGTAACTGGGAGTGATCCTCCCATCTTGGCCTCCGGTTTAGCTGGGAATACAGGTGCATACTGTCATGTTGGGCTAATTAAATAAAAATTTTTTTTCTAAAGACTGGATTTCCCTATGTTGCTTAGGCTGGAACATTTTAAAATTTATTTCTTTATACATTTAATTTAAAAAAAGTAGATTATGAATAATATTTCTGTGTCAACAATATGCACATTAAAATTTTGATATTCATTACCAAATACCTATCAGAAAGACCAGAGCAACTTACAGTTCTACCAACAAGGCTAGAAAATGCCCATTTCCCCAAATCCTGGATGCTTCTAAATACTGTCAGTTTTATTCATCTTTGCTAAATTAATGGGATGCCTGTGTTATCTAGTTTCTGTTATTATTTCTTTGAGCACTGGTATGGTTTGTATTACTTGTCTATTGGTTTTTCTTTTTTAGTCATGAATTTCCTATTCATGTCCTTTACCTTTATTTGTATTTTTTGAAATACTCAAAAGTTATTTGTAAGACCTTTTGTTTACTGGAGACATTTAACATTGTGTCTATATATATTTTAGGTTTTTTAAAATGGTTTATTACCTTTAAATCTTGTTTCTGGTTTTCTTCCCCCTGATGTGCAAAAATTCCTTATTGTTATGTAAGTTAATATATATATCTTTTCCTTTATGGTTTTTACATTTTATGTTTTGTTTAGAAACATTTTTTCCACCTAAATATTATAAAATATTTATTTCTATAGAGCAATAGTTCAGTGATAATTATATAATTGTATTTTGTTTCATCTATTTAATATACATAATGACCTCCTTTGTAATTTAGTTTAGCTCAGTGGTTTTTCATCTTTAGCTATACATGAATGGCCTTGTCAACTTGATCTGCTTTTGTGCTGCTATAACCGAGTCCCACAGACTGGGTAATTTGTAAACAATAGAAGTTTATTTGGCTAGTGTTTCTGGAGGCCAGGAAGTCCAAGATTGAGGGATTACATCTCGTAAGGGCCCTCTTGCAGTGTCATAACATGGCAGAAGGCATCACGTGACAGGAGAGCGCTCCTAAGAGAGGGCCGGACTCGCTTTTTATAACAAACCCACTTTTGCAGTATTAACATTAATCCGTTCATGAGCGCTGTGCTACTGAAAGACCCTGCCTCTCAACATGTTGCATTGGGGATTAAGTTTCCAGCACATGAACTTTGAGGTACACATTTAAACCATAGCAGCCCTGCAGTGAGACACTTGATTCTATATCACAGGTACTGTCAGAATCCCTAGGGTGGGTCTTAGGCTATGTATTTTAAAATATATTCTTTTGTATGTGTGTGACATGTATAACTGTGTAGCATTGTTCTAGATCTGGGCTTTTCAGCTCTTTGCAGACCCAACTCCCCATTTTTATGACAAGTATGTTTATTGCCCTTTCTACTATTCTGAAATGAAATTACACAGGTAATGCAGTATACCTAGTTACATATTTTCAAAATATTAATATGATGCCATTATTGGAATATAAGGAAAAAGAAGATTAAAACCTATGATAAAATATATGTATTTTAGTACATAAATGCTGAGGTATGATTAAGCTAGAAGACATCATTAGTCACATATTTGCACCTATACATAGGGTCACTGTGAGAAGGGAAGTACAAATGTAGGTCAGAAGGCGTATTGTATTGGTAACTCAGATGCTCTGAATGGTGTTGCCTTCAGTGATACGACTTTAATTGACTAATTTAGATAAAGTTCTTAAAATACAGTCATCCCTTGATTTACCTACAATATTCAGTGCTGTTAGGATTATGTAAAAATAAGTTCTTTTGTTTTTAAATGTAAAAGGAGTTTTTTCTACACTCACATAATTATAAACAAGTTTTCCGCCTTCATAGAATTTGGTAGGACACTTAAAAGTTGCATTGGATTTGGATAGTTTTTCATTTTGTAGAACTGGCCTACATAGAATGTCTGACTCCTCTGGTTCCTGCTCATTAAGTGCTTGTAATATTCCATAAACATTGTGACAAATAAAAATACCCCCATAAATTTCTCAAACAACCCTCAAGATAGGCGTTACTCCCATTGAGAACTACTGGTGTGGTTAATTAGTTTATGTTGTGAACTGTTATAAATACTATAAAATACATTATGGAACTGTATGGATTCTGAAGTTGTTTTTTGAGTCATGCGTGCACTGAAAGAATTGTGTTATAGATGTCATTTCCTTTTTTTCCAGCAGAAAACTCTTGTCTCCTTCTGTTTTTGCTTCTTAATGTAATATTTTAATTTCCTTTGTCTCTCAAGCCATTTTATGCTTATTTACATCATTATTAATTTTCAGCTATGACAACAGAAAGTACTGCAGCCAATATTATGAGCAAAATCTTAATTATATCCTGTGTTGGAAATAATGTGAGAAAATAGGAAAAAATGTAAATCAAGAAGGTTGTCTTTTGAGAAGATGGCAAATATATATGACAAATGTGTCATTGAGGTCTTGACCAAGGTTAGTTTGCTGAGTGAAGATAATGCCTTTTGGTTTTGTATGATTGTCACGTTTTGCCTCAAAGTTAAATGGAGCTGCATAAACGATTTCTTTGTAAGCCTTTTCTGTGGTATGCTTATATTTGTAACCCTTAGGGTAAGATGTGATAGGTGAAGCTGAATGATAAATTTTAGCAATTAACGTTTTAAAAAAGAAATGGGGTGGGCTGATACTTGGTATCATATTACAGACCAATTTTAAGTGGTATGATTGCTTTCTTTATTTATACCTAAATGATCTGATTTGGTTTTTAGATGGAAATAATGAACATTTTTTTTTTGCTGGAGCAAATGAGAAGATAAGTATGTTTTCAGGTAGTGATCTAAGAATAAGTTTAAGAAACATTTTGCCTAATTTCTAGTTATTGTTGAGAAGTAAGAGCTCAATATCAATTATGGTAAGGACCTAGAATTGTTTTAACAGGAATTCTCCAAAATTTGGATGTTTAATTCCACATACTGTCATCTAACTAATCAGTTGTTTATTATCTGGTGTACATTTTGTAGTTATCTCACCCTGGTAAGCTATCAGGAGGTTGAGCTGCTCAAATCTTTAGGTTTTAACAGAGAGGTTATGGATGATCTCTTGTAGTTAAAATGAGCAATGATTAAAATCTGCCCTTAGGGCCTTTTGCCTCAAATGATCCCTGCCTTGTTTTGCTGAGTTTGAGCCCTGTTCAGCTGGACACTAAGGCATTTGAACAGAGCCAAAGATGCTTTCTGATAGACCAACTGGCACTGTGTTATCCGTTTCTGCCTGCACGTCTGTCCATTGAGAGCATCTGCCAGGTTTCTCAACTTTGAAAATTAAAACAAAAACTTCTGCCAAAGTATGAATCTTCCTTATACCAGTACAAAACCAAAAAATTCAGTGCTCTTGTTTCTTGTGAGTGCAAATGAATGTAAATTTTTTAGCTGAACCCACTCGTATTCAAAGACCAGGTGAAAAAAAATATATGTATATGCACACACACATATACATATATGTATGTATGTATTTCTGAGTCAGTGAATACCAACCCAATTTCCCAACGGGTGGCAATAACAAGCATGAGAAACTGTGTTAAATAATTTATACACATTTCTTTAATGCATAGATTTTAGAACTTTTAGGATACTAAATATATTTTGAATATCTGGGGTCAACGTGATACTGTGTTTTTCAAACTTGTTTGACAGTTGTACCATATATATTTTAGGCACCTTACACACACTGGTAATTGCTAATTGCTAGTCCAGGACTAGCCCCCTGAGCAACAGAAGCATTTTCCTTCACTGAGTTATATTTTAATATTATGCCTTTCAGTGAGTACTGATATAGAAGTCATATGAAGGGCTATTATAGTTGTGAACTGTTGTAAAGGACGTTGTTCACTATGTTGATTAGCGTTCTTGGAATAAATCCCTCCTGTGATTTAATACTTGATAAAACTATATGTTTTTCCTTTCTGTCAATTGAGAATTATATAAACCATTATGCCTTCTTTTTTGCCTTGCTTGTAAGGCAACTCAAATAAATGTACAAACACTCGAATGTAATGCAGAAATTATTCAGCTCTCATATTTAGCATTCTAAGAATTTTTACTCTCCCTTTTTTTGTTTAGGCAGTTTGATAGTTAGATATCAGCTTTTGAGCCTTACTTTATCTTTAATAGAAGGATAATACCTACCATTTGGTTTATTATAAAAATCAAATGAAACATGCTTTGTTATTTGCTTAGCCATGTGTCTAGTACTTTGTAGAATGCTAAATAAATGCTATTATGCTTTCCTCTTAACCCCCTCCATAATTTTAGTATTTTCTATTTCTGGTTTTGCAGTCTTATTTCATACACATCTTTACTTTGAATCAGCTCAGTTTGTTTAGAAGTGAGTGAAGTGTAAATACTAAAACAAAAGTTATGAACAGCACATTGAGAGGGTTGCCACAGTGGAAGTGAGGCAACTGTGAGTAGAGTTGATGGGAGAAGTGATATACCTGTTATAAACAGTGTCTCCATCATGTGGGTTACTAAGAAATAGAAGACAGACCAAGGCGTCACCCAACAGGTTGACATGGATAGTCTTTCTGAGCAAAATGTTGGCTTGACTTTGAATCTGAGTCATAGTTTTGAAGTAGCTGCAGCTCTTTTGAAATTTTTGGTTGTGCTGTATGTTTCTGCTGCAAGTGGAAATGAGAGCAGTTCCTATAAGGAGGATTTTATAGACCCAGAAGGTGGGAAGCAGATTTACAATTTTTGAAAAAAGAACTAATGGGGTATCAGGTATTTTAGTAATGGAAATTCCAGTTTTCAGAATATAACACAAGAGACATTTGATTGAGGCTCCTCCTACTTACCAGGGCTAAATATTAGATGCTCTGGATTTTATTTCTATATAAAAGTGATTCCATGTGACAGGAACCGTAGCCTTTCTGATCCAAGGCTCAGGTTAGTGTCCTTCCCTTTAGTCCATTCATCCTTAGATTGACAACTGACTCAATGATCTCTTCAGCTGCACCAGCACATGGCTAGGATCATGGCATAGGTGAGCATATAATTTGTCGTTGAAACCAGAACTTTTCAGAGTGAAAAGGGGCACTATTAATATTTAAACCAGGACATAGATATAAACTTAGACACGTCCAGGACAAACTGGACATTTAATGGTTTTAGCTAATAACTCTTTTTATGTTGCTTTTTAAAACAAGAAGGTTTTATATTTGGGGGTAAGTTAGCCCACCTGATATTTCTGTAGCAGCTCAGATATTCAGAAGGCTGTCATCCCTATTTTGAATCTTCTGAACGATGTGTTTTGTTTTCTAATTTGGAGTGACATTTTCTTTTTGTATTCAAAATGACTTGTTGAATCCTGTTTAATCAGTTAAAAGACCATCTTATACTTATTAAGTAGGCTATAATGGTTCTTTCTTTGGACTCCACCAGCCAGGTAATAACCAGGGGACAAATTAAAGCACAGAGGTGAAGCTGAAGCTTTAAATGTCCTTGCTTAGTAATTGCATACTCGGCAAAGACTCATCCTGGATTATTTTCAGATTTAGAATGTTGGTTTTATTTTCTATTGTGGAGTTACATTTGGACTATTAAAATTTAATGTTGATGACTCTTGATGCTCAAAACCAGTATAAATGAAAGTTAAATTTTAGGTCACCTATGTTCCCCCACTCTTGTCTTAATAGAAAAAAGCTTGGCTGGACCACAAGCGGGAATGCAAATGCCTTAAAAGCTGCAAACCCAGATATCCTCCAGACTCTGTTCGACTTCTTGGCAGAGTTGTCTTCAAACTTGTAAGTATAAAACTCATGAAATATGCCTGGGTTTTAATTAAATAAGCATATGCAGTTGCATTTTCAGGTATACCTCAGATATATTGCAGGTTCAGTTTCAGAGTACCACAATAAAGTGAATATTGCAATAAAATTAGTCTCACACATTTTTGCAATAAAGTGAGTCTCACAAAATTTTTGGCTTCCCAGTAAACATAAAAGTTATGTTTACATTACACTGTAGTCTCTTAAGTGTGGAATAGTATTATGCCAACCAAAACAATGTATATATCTTAGTAGGGACATCGATGAACCTGGAAACCATCATTCTCAGCAAACTGACACAAGAATACAAAATCAAACTCCGCATGTTCTCACTCATAGGCGGGTGTTGAACAATGAGAACACATGGACACAGGGAGGGGAGCACTACACACTGGGGTCTGTTGGGGAGAAATAGGGGAGGGACAATGCGGGGTAGGGAGTTGGGGAGAGAGAGCATGGGGAGAAATGCCACATATAGGTGAAGGGGAGGAAGGCAGCAAATCACACTGCCACATAGGCACCTATGCAACAATCTTGCATGTTCTTCACATGTACCCCAAAACCTAAAATGCAATAAAAAAAATAAATAAAATTAAAAAAAAGTGCTAAGGATCATTGGAGCCTTTGGTGCATCATACTCTTTTGCTGCTGGATGTTGATGGCTGCTGACTGATCAAGGTGGTGGTTGCCGAAGTTTGGGGTGGCTGTGGCAATATCTTAAAATAAGACAACAATAGAATTTGCTGCATCGATTGGCTCTTGTTTTCACAAATGATTTCACTATAACGTGATGCCTCACAGCATCTTCACTAGGAGAAGTTTCCATCTCAAGAAATTACTTTCTTTGTTCATTCATAAGAAGCAACTCCTCATCTTTTGAAGTTTTATTATGAGATTGCAGTAAATCAGTCACTTCAGGCTCTACTTCTAATTTTAGTTCTCTCTTTTAAAAAAAGTTTCAGCTTTTATTTTAGATTTGGGGGAAATGCGTAGATTTGTTACATGAGTATATTGCATGATACTGAGGTTTGGGGTATGATGAATCCCATCACGGAGTTAGTGAACATGGTACTCAGTAGCTAGTTTTTCATCCCTTGCCCCTCTCCTTGCTTCTTGCCTCCCCCTTGTTTTCCCCAGTGTCTGTTATTCCCATCCTTGTGTCCGTGTCCATGTCCACCCAATATTTAACTCTCAGTTATAAGTGAAAACCTGGGATATTTGGTTTTCTGTTTCTATGTTAATTCACGTAGGATAATGCCCTCCAGCTGCATTCATGTTGCTCCAAAATACATGATTTCACTCTTTTTAATGGTTCTGTAGTATTTCACAGTGTTTATATATCACATTTTCTCTGTCCGTTTTACTGTTGATGGGCACCTTGATTGATTCCATGCCTTTGCTATTGTGAATAGCACTGCAATGAAAGTATGAGTACTTGTGTATTTTTGGTAGAATGATTTATTTTCCTTTGAGTATATACCCAATAATGGGATTGCTGAGTTGAATGGTAACTCTAACTTCTTTGAGAAATCTCCAAACTGCTTTCCATAGTGGCTGAACTAGATTACATTCCCACCAACAGTAGATAAGCGTTCCCTTTTCTTCCCTCGCCAGCATGTGTTATTTTTGACTTTTTATTCATAGCCACTCTGACTGGTATGAGATGATATCTCATTGTGGTTTTGATTTACATTTCTCTGATGATTAGTAACACACAGCATTTTTCCTATGTTTTTTGGCTGCTTGTGTATCATCATTTGACAAGTGTCCTTGTCCTTTGCCCACTTTTTATTTTTACTTTTTGAGACGGGGTCTCACTCTGTTGCCCCAGGCTGGAGTGTAGTGGCATGATCATTGCTCACTGCAGCCTCAACCTGTGGGGCTCAAGCAATTCTCCTACCTTAGCTTTTCGAGTAGCTGGGACCACAGGTGCACACCACCACACCCAGCTAGTTTTTGTGTTTTTTCTTTTGTTTTGGAAAGACGAAGTTTCATTGTGTTTCCCAGGCTGGTGTCGAACTCCTGGGCTCCAGAAATTCTCCCACCTTGGTCTCCCCTAGTGCTGGGATTATATAGGTGTGAGCTCCTGTGGTGGCCCTTTGTCCACTTTTTAATGAGGTTTTTTGTTTTTTACTTGATGAATTGCTTAAGTTGCTTATAGATTCTGAATATTAGACCTTTGTTGGATGCATAGTTTGCGAATATTTTCATTGATTCTGTAAGTTGTCTGTTTACTCTGTTGTAAATTTATTTTGCTGTGCAGGAGGAGCTCTTTAGTTTAATTAGATCCTCCTTGTCAATTTTGTTTTTGTTGCAGTTGCTTTTGAGGACTTAGTCATAATTCTTTCCCAAGGCCGATGTGTAGAAGCATATTTCCTAGGTTTTCTTCTTGATTCCAGTTCCTTTGTTCTTTCCATCACATCTACAGTTACTTTGTCTGCTGAAGTCTTGAACTCTCAGAGGTATCCATGAAGGTTGGAATCAACTTCTTCTGAACTGCTATTAATGTTGATGTTTTGACCTCCCGTGATTTACAAATATTCTTAGTGGCACTTAGAATGGTGAATCATTTACAGAAGGGTTTTAAAATTTACTTTGTCCAGATCCATGAGAGGAATCAGTATATGTGGCAGCTATAGCCTTGTGGAATATAGTTTTAAAATAAGACTTGAAAGTCAAAATTATTCCTTGATTCATGGGCTGCAGCGTGAAGGTCATGCTAGCAAGCATGCAAACAACACTGAAGTTTTTAAATACCTCTGTTAGAGCTATTGGGTGACCAGATGCATTGTCAATGAGCAGTAACATTTTAAAAGAAATCTTTTTTTACTCAGCAGTAGGTCCCAACAGTGGACTTAAAATACGTAGTAAACCATGCTGTAACAGATGTGCTGTCATCTACACTTCGTTGTTCCATTGGTAGAGCATAGGCAGAGTAGATTTAACACAATTAGTAAGGACATTAGTAAATTCCTAGCATTTTAGGAATGGTAAATGAGCACTTAAAGTCACCAGCTGCATTAGTCCCTGAAAAAAAAAGTCAACTTGTTCTTTAAAGCCAGGCATTGACTTCTCTCTAGCTATGAAAGTCCTAAATGACATCATCTTCCAATATAAGGCAGTTTCATCTACATTAAAAATCTGTTGTTTAGTGTAGCAAAATTCAGTTATTTTAGTTAGATCTTCTGGATCATTTGCTGTAGCTTCTGCATCAGCACTTGCTACTTTGCCTTGTGCTTTTTAAGATTTATTTATTTTTTTTTTGAGGTGGAGTCTCACTCTCACCCAGGCTGGAGTGCAGTGGTATGATCCTGGCTCACTGCAACCTCTGCCTCCCAGGCTCAAGCAATTGTCCTGCCTTAGCCTCCCAATAGCTGGCACTACAGGCACTCACCACATGCCCGGCTAATTTTTTGTACTTTTAGTAGAGATGAGGTTTCACCATGTTGGCCAAGCTGGTCTTGAACTCCTGACCTCAAGTGAACTGCCCACCTTGGCCCCTCAGAGTGCTGGGATTATGGGCATGAGCCACCGCATTCTGCTACCTTGCGCTTTTATGTAATGGAGATGGCTTCCTTCCTTAAACCTTGTGTACCAACCTCTGTTAACTTCCAGTTTTTCTTGTGCAATTTGCTCACCTCTCTCAGCCTTCATAGAATTGAAGCAAGTTAGGACTTTCCTCTGGATTAGGCTTTGGCTCAAGGGAATATTGTGGCTGTTTTGATCTTTAGTCCAGGCAACTCAGACTTTCTCTGTATCAGCAAGAAGACTGTTTTGCTTTCTTATCATTCATGTATTCATGGGATTAGCTCTTTTCATTTTCTTTAAGGACTTTCCCTTATATTGACCACTTGGCTGTTTGGTGCAAGAGGCCTGACTTATCGTCTATATCAGCTTTCAATACTTTTTCACTAAGCATACCCATTTCTAGCTTTTGATTTAAAATGAGAGATGTGCAATTCTTCCTTTCACTTGAACACATATAGGCCATTGTAAAGTTATTAATTGGCTTAATTTGAATATTGTTGTGTCTCAGAGAATACAGGGGCCTGAGGAGAGGCAGGAGATAGAGGAATAGCCAGTCAGTGGGAATAGCTGGTTCACGGAGCAGTGAGAACACACACAACATTTATTGATTAAGTTTATGATCTTATATAGGGATAGTTTGTAGTACCCTAAAACAATTACAATAGTAACATTAAAGATCATTGATCATAGGTCACAGTAACAGATATAATAATAACAAAAAGTTTGAAATATTGTGAGAATTCTAAAATGTCACACATAGACACAAATTGAGCACATGTTAGAAAAATGGCATTGATAGACTTGTTTGATGATGTAAACTTTTAGTGTAATATCTGCAAGCACTTTAAAGTGAAGTGTGATAACATGAGGTATGCCTGTGTTACTCTTCTTTAAGGCTGAAATTAACCCCATGTTAATGTAGAAGGTAGATTCCAGGGAGTGTCCGAAGACAAAAAAATGTGTTCTTTTCCTATCAATGACAGAATCTGTAGCAGTGAAGAAATACACAGTCTCTCATGAAGGCCCTGCTGTCTTCCTGTGAGAATAAAGATGGAGAACGTTCTACATTTGCGATATGAGATGGAAGTGATCTCAGTTACATTGCCTTTATAACTTTGCTGTTGTGTACTAACACACAGGGCAAGCATGTCATTTTCTACTTGCCTCTTCAAAGAAGATGATAATTAATATTCACTGGAAGAGTACTTACCTTTTTTTCATAGAATTCATTGAAGTGATTTCTTCGGCCCTTTTTCATAAGTGGCAAAACAGTAAATTCTGTGAAATTCTACTGTGGTGAAGCCTTTCAGATTTTTTTACCTGTCTTTAGCATGAATATCTTTCTCAAATTATTGCAGGCTCCTGATTTGTTCTTCCTTTTTTTTTCTTTTTTTTGAGACAGGGACTTGATCTGTTACCAAGGCTGGAGTATAGTAGCACGATCATAGCTCACCCTCCCTCCTCAGCCTGCCGAGTAGCTGGGACTACAGATGTGTGCCACCATGCCTGGCTCATTTTTGTATGTTTTGTAGGTATAGGATTTCACCATGTTTCCCAGGCTGGCCTTGAACTCCTGGGCTCAAGCAATCTGCCTGCCTCAGCGCCCCAAAGTACTGGGATTATAGGTGTGAGCTACCATGCCCCACCTTTTCCTATTGTTTACTGACTGTTTCGGCCAGTATACAATTTTATAGAGGATTTTTAGGAATATAAAAATATGGAAACTTCTTGTACAAGAGTTTTGCATTTGGAGATTAAACTGTTGAGTGAAGATACAAGTTAGATTTTTATTTTGAGTGATGAATAGAAAGAATATATAGAAATGTTCTTTTTGATAGAGTTTCATTTCAATATATAAAGGTAGTCAAACATATTTGTTTATGTATTGGAACACTTAAAATTGTTATTGGTGTTTTTCCCCTTTCCTTCACAGATGGAAGGATCACCTTCAGAATCAGAGAAGCTTTACTCATTTTATGATCTGGAGTCAAGTAAGTGATTGTCTATCAGCATCTTAAAAATTTTCCTATAATTTATTTGCTGAGTTGGTAAACAAGTTTATTTTTAACTTTGTTTTTCTGTTTCTTTATAATGTGTTGCAAACGTAACAAAACTTGTTTTTATATACATCTGTCACACTGGTTTATTTCACTGATTCTGGGGTAGCTTTGTCCTAAAATAGGAGTTAGTAAAGCACCATAGAGATGTTCAGGTTATATGGGAGTAGTGTGACCATTAGTCCAGTTGACGAAATCATTTTTCTTGTTTTTTCCCTCCCTGTTTACCTTCTTCTCTCTCTTGATTTCCTGTCTAGTTTCTCTTTGATGTCAGAGAAGAGTGATTTAGTGTACAGGGGGATTCCACAGAGCTTTTAGAGTTACGGATCTTTTAGATATTAAGGAAAATAGAAGGTACAGATGACTCAGTCTCTGTGACATCATTCTTCTCTGGAACTACCATATTGGTAGCCACCTTCTTGGGATGACTTAAAAGCCTTCCCATATCTGAGTGTTAAGCAAAGGTAGGCTTTATATTGCCTTTGTATGGGCACAGATCCTTTTCAATGAGGTTGTAAGTGATTTCAACTCAAAACTAGCCAGGGCACATAGAGTATGTTTGCTGCACAGTTTAATACTTCTGGACGCAGACAAATAAGATGATCTAGTACAGATTTATATAAAGTTGTGGGATCCTAAGTTCCCATGATTATAAATTACTGTATAAGAAATCACTGGGTTAATTCTGTTGAGTAAGTAATTTAAAGAATACACATGGACATAAGCAACAGAATTACTCTATAGTTCAGCTTGATGTATCTTTTCAAGTTTTATAAGGCAGCAAAGTATTCATAATTTCTTGTTATATTACTGTGAGATAATGTTTGTTCCCATGGGTTTTACTCTCCACATTAGCCCTACTTAGTAATAGTGTCATACACATGACCTTAAGTGAAATACTCTCAAATGTTATTAATGAACATGTGTACTTTTAGCCTTAATACCCCATTCATGGTATAATTGAAAATGATATTTAAAGGGGATAGTATTGGCTTTAGAAGTTTCTTTTTTTTCTTCTTTTGTTTTAGAACCATCTCCTTCTGTTTGGGTTGATGCAGCATCATATCTTGTTTTTCGTCTTTGGTTTTTTGAGACGGAGTCGCTCCTTTTGCCCATGCTGGAGTGCAGTGGTGCGATCTTGGCTCACTGCAACCTCCACCTCCCAGGTTCAAGTGATTCGCCTGCCTCAGCCTCCTGAGTAGCTGGGATTGTAGGTGCGCACCACCACGGCTGGCTAATTTTTGTATTTTTAGTAGAGACAGGGTTTCACCATTGTTGGCCAGGCTGGTCTTGAAGTCCTGACTTCAAGTGATTTGCCTGGCTTAACCTCCTAAAGTGCTGGGATTACAGGTGTGAGCCACTGTGCTGCGCTCCTTTATCTTGTTTATTCAACTCAGATAACTTGAAGTTGAAATTGCTGTGCATGATCCCTGTTCTCTTCATGATGTACTATCCACATGAAAAATTTAACTATTTGAACTTCATCTGAACTTTTTAGTTCTCATTTTCTGTCTTTTTGCCTTAGAGGTGATGCTATTTATTAGTTTAGTCATGACCTAGTTGTAAATTATTTCATGGAAAAATCTGCTTGAATTTACTGACTTAATAAGAACTTATAATTGTTTATATGTTTGTACAGAATGATGTAGAAAATCTAGTAACACACAACCTTACTGATTTTGGATTTAATGCTTTTTCATGCACACTTATGTTTTGATAGGTGTTCGATCTTACATTGCAGACAAAATTTGACAGAGTTTACGTATGGATTATTTTTAGTTGTCAAAAGATAAGACAGTGTGTATTTGCTCTTTGTCAGAATCCGGTATGAGGCAGGAAATACCTGGTTTAACAGCCAGCATTGAACACTTGAAAATTATCCTTTAAAAGTTCACTTTTAGATTGTGCTATTTATTTTCTCTTTAAAAAAGATATTAACAAACTGACTGAAGATAAGAAAGAGGGCCTCAGGCAACTTGTAATGACATTTCAGCATTTCATGAGAGAAGAAATACAGGATGCCTCTCAGCTGCCACCTGCCTTTGACATTTTTGAAGCCTTTGCAAAAGTAAGTGTTAAGTTTGCTGTCTTTGCTAATTCTAAATCAACCATTTGCTCCTCATTTTGTTGTTGGTTACAAAACTGTCGAGAATCTTGACAGGAAATTCAGGGCTCTTGATGCCTTATATTACTCCGTTATCATAGTGAGTAGAGAATGAGAGAATGTATTATGTGCATTGAAAAGGGTATGAATTTTTCTCTCTTATTAATATTCTTATTATTGCCTGAATATGTTCATTGTCAACTTTCAAAGTATACCCTGGTAAGAAAGAATATGCTTTCTTTTCTCAGAAGAAAATAGCATATCCCATTATTTTTTGCAAATGAACTTGTTTGCCATTGTATTGCATTCATTGAGTTTTATAGTGATTGTTTAAGCATAGAGCCTGTCTTTGAAATGAAAAATTTATTGGAATCTTTTTCTTTTTCTTTCTTTCCTTTTTTTTTTTTTTTTTTTCCGAGATGGAGTCTCACTCTGTCACCCAGGCTGGAGTGCAGTGGCGTGACCTTGGCTCATTGCAACCTCTGCCTCCTGTATTGGAGCAATTCTCCTGCCTCAGCCTCCTGAGTAGCTGGTATTACAGGTGTGCACCACCACTCCTGGCTAACTTTTGTATTTTTAGTAGAGATGGGCTTTCACTGTGTTCGCCAGGCTGGTGTTCAACTCCTGACCTCAAGTGATCCACCCACCTCAGCCTGCCAGAATGCTGGGATTATAGGTGTGAGCCACCTTGCCTGGCCTCTTTTTTTTTTTTTTTTTTTACTTGAGACAGCGTCTTACTCTGTCACCCAAGCTTGAGTGTAGTGGCAATGATCTTGGCTCACTGCAACCTCTCCCTCCCAGAATCAAGCAATTCTCATGCCTCAGCATTCCGAGAAGCTGGAATTACAGGTGTGAGCCACCATGCCCTGCTAATTTTTGTATTTTTTTGTAGAGATGGAGTTTCGTCATGTTGCCCAGGATGGTCTTGAACTCCTGACCTCAGGCGATCTACCCACCTCTGCCTCCCAAAGTGCGGGGATTACAGGCGTGAACCACCACACCTGACTTCCTGAAGTATTATTTTAAAAAATGATTCTGAGAGTTTATCTTGGCTTAGGGAGGAAGAGTGCAATGATTGATTTTTTTTTTTCTTCACAAGCCCATAGGTATGAAATGATTGATTCTTGATATTTACCCTGGTATAGGGATGACAGACACTTCCCTCACTGTTGGGGATCTGCTGTCCTTGCTTTCTCATATTGTGTGTTTGCATTTGTTTTAATATTGATCATAATAACAAGTAAAACTTTGCTTTTGACAAATTTGCCACTTATTTTGTAATTTGTAAGCATACATTTAAAGATATATTTATGTCATTGATATTTTAAGGCATGTTTTAAAACTTAACTTTTCTGAAACATTAAATGTAATTGGTTTGATTACTGGAGATTTATTCTGGTTTTTCTCAAATGTATTTTTATTCTTTAAGGTATGTTTTTATGATTTTCTGATTAATGTCATCTTAGCGTTATATTCTGGTTTATCTATAATTTAAAATTGACTTCAGAATTTAGTGGTTACTTACAATGCATCTGAGAACTTTCTCATATATTTATTTCATATGCTTCTGAAAATCATAACCTATAGTAGTATTGTGTATAGTACATAAGACTTTTTTCATGTTAAACACCATAAAAACGAATACCTACTGAAAGATAAAAATATACCTTATGATGATTGTTACCTTATTCCTATTGTTAAGTTTGTGGCTATTCTGTGGTAATTATTTCTGTTGTTGGAAAATGTTCCAGTGATAATTACTGATGTTATTAATATCCATGAAAAATATTTTAAAATACTTTCTTTTTTAAAACTTTATTTATTTATTTTTTTCTGGGCTCTAGTACTTGCCAAAATAAGCTTTCTCTTTTTTTTTCCTCTTTTATTATTTTTATTTTTATTTTTTGAGACGGAGTCCTGCTTTTGTGGCCTGGCTGGAGTGCAGTGGTGTGAGCTCGGCTCTCTGCAACCTCTGCCTCCTGGGTTCAAGCAATTCTCCTGCCTCAGCCTCCCAAGTAGTGGGATTACAGGTGCCCACAACCACACTTGGCTAATTTTTGTATTTTTAGTAGAGATGGGGTTTCACCATGTTGGCCAGGCTGGTCTCAAACTCCTAACCTTATGATCCGCCCACGTCGACCTCCCAAAGTGCTGGTATTACAGATGTGTGCTACTGCGCCTGGCCTTAAAATACTTTCTATTGCTACATGTAAAATGTGAATTATTATCCAGTTCTCTTTTCTTTTTGAAGATTTTAATGTATTTTTTAATGAAATTCTCTCCATGTTATATAGAGGGAAAATTCTGTTCCTATGATTAAGTGGACCAATTTTTAATACTGTGCTTACCCTTCTCCCCACATAATATTTGTTACTGCTACAAAAGTAGAACATGTGCATTTTTGAGACTTTTGGGCATAATTGGCCTTAGATATGTCATTTCTGCGTTAAAATATAGGTTAGTAATCAGAGGAAAGCAACCTATAACCCATGACTTCTGTACTTTCTGGTGAAAGTTTTGTTAATGTTTTTAATTTGTATTTTTCTGCTTATAAACTTGTCCTTAAAAGAAATTACTCCCCTGCTTCCCCGACCTCCAACTCCTTCTCCTTCTCCTCCTTTGTGCATGAAATGATCCTAAATTAACCTAACTGGATCCTGCAGCTTGCAAGGATGAGTCACTGAGTGCATCATGTTGATGGCATATGATGGTGGAG
Source organism: Aotus nancymaae (assembly GCF_030222135.1). Lineage (NCBI taxonomy): Eukaryota > Metazoa > Chordata > Mammalia > Primates > Aotidae > Aotus > Aotus nancymaae. Next base: position 30,418,935 of record NW_026988445.1, on the reverse strand, counting down.
ATCACATCAAGCACACAGGAGCTGGGTAAAGAGCCCTGGGCAGAGATTTGTATCCCAGTCTACTGCTCCTCTCCTCATTTTACTGGTATAAAAGTAATTAATCAAAGAGAAGAAATGAGCACCACAGAAAGCAACATAAAACAGGATTTTGTTTTTTTGAAGCCGGATAAAGCCATCCTTCTTCATAGTGTAAATTCTCAAGTCAGTTCAGTAGGCTGTGGAAAGCAGGTCAGCATGCAACTATCCCTGACTTGTTGGGTACCAGCCCCTAATCCCATATGCGGGTGCCCTTAGTCTTGGTGGTGACGAGGGATTAAGAAAAGGAAATAAAGACAGAGACACAAGAGTAGAGTTTACTGCATGGGTCTAGGGGATCAAGGCAAGCTTGGGAACTGCATTGGCCCAGAGCTTTGGGCTCCAAACACTTTTATTATGTGCATAATCTCATTGATTTTATGGGCATGGAGGGGGAGGGTAAAGGAGTGGGTAAGATAACCAGGCAGGCAGAGAGCACTTGAGATCCTTCCAAGACATGCTAAACTGGTAGTCTGAGTTTATCAGCAATTTTTATCAAGGTGAGGCATCAGAAGTATAGTGGTTGAGGAGCCACCTGGTCTGACCACACCCAATATATCAAGGGGCTTTTATCTCCTGAGCATTGGGGACATAGAGCAATTAAAATCACTCCTTATTCTGAGAACCTAGGCAGAGCCTGGGGTGTTGCCTGATCTCTGCCGTGCAAGGCTTTTCTGCTCCTTGCCAGCTCCCATCTGCAAAGACCCTCTCGGATCTTGTGAGCAGAGGTCGCCTCCCTTCTCAGAGATCTTTGCATAAGCCCTCTTTACGAGGCCCTCATACAGTCTGCATGTTGAGAAGGCATTCTTGGGACCAGAGCAGTATTCCCTGCTCTCCAACAATCCCGAGGTGTTCTCCAGTGTTAATGCGCTCTGGATGCTCTTTACCTTAGGCCTCTTGTTGCCGTTTGATTTCTAATTAACTGTACCAATAATATAGTTTAGTTTGGTGTATAAACTTCAGTGTTCTCTGAGCCAAGCATGCTTATAATTATTTAGATCGAATTAACATAGGTCTCCCTGGCCATCTCGATCCACATGACTGACAGTTTGTACATTCCGAAGCAACTGCTGACTTTTGAATTTATGCTGTAAACAAGACTAGCTTTACCTGGCCTCCATAACCAAGACCTTGTTTTATGTTTTTCTTTTGGTCCTTCTCATTTACCTTCATTCAGGTTCTGTGCAGATCATAGACATGCTAAGCTTATGTTTTAGTCCATCTTTTTTTGTTTGGAGACTGAGTTTTCGTTCTTGTTGCCTAGGCTGGAGTGCAGTGGCACCATATTGGCTCACTGCAACCTCTGCCTCCTGGGTTCAAGCAGTTCTCTTGTCTCGGCCTCCTGAGTAGTTGGGATTACAGGCATGTGCCACCACACCCGGCTAATTTTTGTATTTTTAGTAGAGACGAGGTTTCACCACGTTGGTCATGCTGGTTTCGAGCTCCTGACCAGCATGGCCAACGTGGTGAAACCCTGTCTCTACTAAAAATACAGAAATTAGCTGGGTGATCCCCTCGCCTCGGCCTTCCAAAGTGCTGGTATTACAGGCATGAGCCACTGTACCCGGCCAGTTTTAGCCCATCTTATTGTAATTGAAGGCATATGGAATTCTGAAAGCTTTTCTAAACTTGCTTATTTCTTAATTTTTTTGATTTTTAAATTATAGACATTTTTAAGCATACTCAAAAATAGAGGGACTAGTAGAGTGAATCTTCATGTTTCTGTTAGCTGGTTTCCTTAGTTTCAAACTTGTTTTATAGCCGTCATTTTTAATACTTAGATTTCACACAGATGTTCTTTCGCTTTGTTTGGAGACAGTCTTCATTAGAATTAGTCTTTTCTTATCAAGCCTCTTGCCCTGCTGAGAGGTGTTTGTTAGATGAATCTGAATTTGCTTAGTAAATTCAGCAGACTTTTATTTATTTATTTGCAGGTGTAGTGTGTACAAATACTCTTGATACAGGGTTGTAGAAGCATGTGGCTAATTCTAAATCACAAGATTATCTGTCAAGGCAAAAAACATCAGCAGGTCAAAAGTCTTACTTGAAGAGATGCATATCTTTATCAAACTTGCACTTACCCTGAAAGGAAAGGGGTCAGGGGAGGATAAGAAAGGTCTTAATCCTGAGAGCATATTTTATAGTCTGCTGAATTGATGGCTTTTTCTAATGGAAACCTGTGATTAATACCTGCAACGTTGGCTGTTTATATTGTGAACATTGGAGTTTCTGGTGGAAAATAGTGTGTCTTTCCTGTCGGGCCATGTTCTCAGTGCTGAATGTGCATCTACTGTGTAAGCTTTAATTTTACTTGGAAAAAGTTCTTCTATTACTTGAGACCTTTTGTTATATAGTCATTTTCTGGGTCATATTCCCAGATGTTCCTCCTTTTTACCCCACTTCTTAGCACCAGTGTTAGTCTCTGACTCTCCACTCACACATACACACTAATAGCAATTGGGTTTACAGTGTGGAGTTTTCTGTATAAATATATCCGTCCACTTATGAATTTGTTGCCTGGCTGTAAAATCTGAGTAACATGAGGCATAGGAAGGAGGAATTTTTCTAGGGGTGGGTATCAAGGAGGACCTCATATCGTAAGTAGAAACTGACATAAGTTTCAAAAGTGAGCATGGTGTTGGGAAACAGTGATATACAGTGGTCTAGAAATGCTGCTGGGGAATGAGGGAGTGTTGATTCCTCTAACCTTCTGAGGGAAATATATCGACCTCCTCTGGAGAAGGTTTGCAAAGGAAGTCGTTACCTGTGGAATACAGATTTCAGTTATATTTAGTAATTACAGAAGATCAACTCTAAGGGCTTAGTAGAGTGTCTGACACATATTATTAATTTCTACTACTGTTGCTCCCACCTCCCAGCTTTCTTTGTGTTGGAATACAGAACTTCAGTGTTTTGTGTCTCCCTGTGCTGTCTTCTCGCCAGGAGTGCAGTCAGCAACTGATTGTAAACCAGAGTCTCAGACGGTTGCTCACAGTTGTGCCCAGTACTGATGTCTCTTGAGATACTGAGAATTACCTGTTTTGTTGAGAAGAAATTTTACAAACAGGCAATAGTGTCTTTTCCCTAGTAACTGTCTTGGTTTCAGTCGTAGCCATTGTGGACAGAAATCATTTACTGTTGCCGTCATTCATAGCAACTCCATGATATCAAAGTAGTTTCTTGGGATTTCACATAGGAAATGTAAAAGTAGGCTTCCTGTGATGAATGAAACCTCTCTCACACATGCATCTTGAAAGGATAGAATTAAGAGTCCTTTAGCTGTCATGTTTTGATTAATTGAAACGACATGGAATGTACTGTATTGTATTTCTTATTCTATCCCTCCAAATGTCCATTGATAATTATTGGCTATGGTTATGAATAGTCTAAACTTAATTTCAGTAGAATTTGTTTTGAGATTATTTTTTATGCAAATAAAATACTTTTTTAGTGATTATTGTGCAGGGTTCTAGAAAAATACATAATTTTTTTCTGGGCTTGTAACTTTCTTTTCTAAATATGTATTTGACAGCGTGATGAGAAATATGTTAAAATCTGAACAATAAAATAGAAAACAGGCTAGTTGCATAGAATGTTTCAAAAACAGACATTAAATTGGCATCAACAAGAATAAAAGTGACCTTCCTGACCACAAAACATATGTCATTGTTAGTGTTTCCAGAGCTCTGCACAGTACTGTTGAACTTAATAATGTTGTACAACTGCCACAGAATTTTTTGATTAGAAATTCCACATCTGTTTGAGAAGATGTTCCTGCCTTTTTTCTTTCAAACAAATTAATAATTCTCCTGGTAGCATGTTATTTTTGTTCTTTAGGGCACATATGTGACCTCCAGAGCTTGCTTTTCCAAAATCTAATTTAATATTAAGCTGCAGCTGGTTTTGCAATATGTATTGGTTGCATAGATTTGAAAGTGAGTATTTTAGAAGGTATTTTTGGTGCCATTATATTTAAATTTTACTGTTTCATTCTGAGTAAATTCTTTTTTATTGAAGAATTCTTTGGTCTTAATTGGAGAAGCAGTGGAGAAGGTGTTAAAACAAGAATCTTACTAATTCATAATGTGATAAGAAATCGTGATTTAATATTTTGTGGTATGTTAGAAATAAGGCAAGAGAAAATAATCAGGATATTATATTCAAGATATATATATCAATATATATTCAAGATAAATATATATATTTATTATATTATAAATATATATTATATATTATATATATTTATAATATAATATATATTTATAATATAATAAATATATATATTTATCTTGAATATAATATCAAATCAAATATATCAATATATTATATAATATATAATATTTATAATATAATGTATATTTATAATATAATAAATATATATATATTTATCTTGAATATAATATCAAACTTGCATTTGGCTGGTGTGTAACTTTACATTTAGAGTGATCATAAATAATTGAGGAGATATTCTGCCATAACCTCCCTCATAATTTTAGTGAAGTATATAAATCAGCATGGAGGGAAAATTACTTACTTCTTTGTGTGTCTTTTTCATTCTCTGGTGAACGGTATAAAAAGCAAGAATAAAGTTGATCATGTTATATTCAGTTTTTAATCTTAAATTTTCAGTTCTGTTAAACATTTCATCTGGATACACTGCTGCTCTGTTACTTAATTGTTGTTGATAGGCTAATTTGTGGGAAGATTATTACCTCTTGTTTTGAAAGGTCAGGAGTGTATATGTTTGTCACTTGAGGGTTTCAACTTCATGTAGGACCAAATTTTAGAGCCTTTTTTGTTGATGAGCTCTGTTGGGTTTCACTACTGTAGCCTGCTATAAAGTAGTAAAGAAAGCAGTCTTTTGAATTAATAAAGTGATGGATTATCTAATTACAAAGTTGATGTGAAATGGCAGTGTGATAACTTTGACTGCATTACTAAATGATCCCAGTGACTGATCAGATGTGCCTGCATTCCATTAATGAAAAATATGCCATAAAATATTTAACACTAAAATCGAGCAGACACACCAGGATTGCTAACCTCCAGTCACTGGGGTGGTTGTGTCTATACATGTGGCTGTAACTGCTACATGCCACATCTCTCTAGTCTGCTCACAGCAGCTGCTGGAATACTTCGTTATTGGGATTATTCTTCTCTTCTGGTTTTAAGTAAAGCAGGCAAACTGCTAAGATATTTAAATGCCTGCAGATCCTGGCATTCTAATTACAAAATGGTGTCATGCTTCTATGATTTATATGTTTTGTCTTTATTACAACAGATTGAATCTTTAAGTAGATTCAGGAGACAATTATTCTCAAAAATATTTATCTACCTTCAAATAAAGTGACGTTTGTAGGACACTTGGGCTTTTAAAACAAGTAATTGTTTGGATTTTTAATGATGATTGTTTATCATGTTCTTCATTTGTAGCCATTTGGTTAAGTATTTCTTTTCACTTATGTGTTAATAACCTATGATGAGTTGGTGCATGTTTATCATAGTTAAAAACCAGATGCCAGCTAAACTTCTGAAGTTGGGAAGGATAATTAGTAAGTTCTTAATCAGCGTTTTTATTTATACCTGTGTTGGTCAAGGTTAATTGCTTATGTAAGGACTAATGCTTTAGTTAAAAGTACTGATGGATAAATGTGTTTGTCAAGCCTTGTGCTTTATCTGTTTGAGGGTATAATTTGCCATCAATGCAGATGGAGGTGATATTTTTTAAGTGTCTGTATGATGTTATGAAATGGCAAAGGTTATCGTCATTGCTTTGGCTTTTCCTTTAGTGGCAACAATCTCTACTGGAGTACTGTATGTCTCTACTAGAATGCAATTACTTGGAGCCAGAAATTACATCTTACTTATTTTGAATTCCTAGCAACCTTCATTGTATGCAGTAGTCTTTAATTTTTGACTGATTGAAGAAATGTTAGAAAACGGTATCCCTTTTCTGTTTTGTGGAACATATTTTGATAAATGTTTTTATTTTTTATTTATTTCATTTCATTAAAAAATTATTTTTTAAAGAGAGGATCTTGCTCTGTCACCCAGGCTAGAGTGCAGTAGTGTGATCATAGCTCACTGCAGTCTTGAACTTTTAGACTTAAGTGGTTCTCCTGCCCAGCTGGGACTGCAAGTGCATGCCATCATGCCTTGCTAATATTTTGTTTTACTTTTGTAGAGATAAGGTTTTGCTCTGTTGCCTAGGCTGGTCTAGAAGGCCTGGGCTCGAGTGATGATCCCACCTTGGCCTCCCAGAGGGCTAGGATTACAGACATGAGCCACTACAGCTGGCCCAGATATGTAATTTTAAAAATTAATACATAATGTAAATATATGAGACTTGCAGAAAGAAACATTAATATCATGGTAGAAGTCAGGAAATCTAGTAAGTTAGTTGATAGCTCAGACTCAGAGAGACTGCCATTATACTAAGTTCTTCAGGAAGTGATGAATAACTATGTTAAGTATTCCAGGTTTCAAGGAAGTTTTTCTATAAAATCTCACATTGTAAATATTTAGACTTTCCAGGCAGGAGACAAAAGTGAGTTATAACTGTCTCATGACAATTTGTAGTTTATAAAGAGAGTGATACTTATGGTCTCTGTGGTAGCTGCTTCTTTAAAAAAATTATTTTAGCTGGGCACGGTGGCTCATGCCTGTAATTCCAGCACTTTGGGAGGCCAAGGCAGGCGGATCACCTGAGGTCGGGAGTTTGAGACCAACCTGACCAACATGGAGAAACCCCTTCTTTACTAAAATACAAAAAATTAGCTGGGCGTGGTGGTGCATGCTTTTAATCCTAGCTACTTGGGAGGCTGAGGTAGGAGAATTGCTTGAACCCAGAAGGCGGAGGTTGTGGTGAGCCAAGATTTCACCATTGCACTCCAACCTGGGCAACAAGAGTGAAAAACTGTCTCAAAAAAAAAAAAAATTAAATTGGCAAATAAAAATTATATGTATTTATCATGTACAACATGATGTTTTAAAATATGCGTGTATTGTGGAGTGGCTAAATGGAGCAAATGAACATATGCATTACCTCACATGCTTGTGGCAACTTAACTCTGCCATTATAAACTGAAAGCCCCCATGTACAATAGGTAAATGAATGGATGTGGCTGTCTACCAAAGAAACAATGTCACTGAACATTGACTTTCCATATAATTTTCACGTATTAAAAATATTATTTTTATTTTCCCCCAACCATTTAAAAATGTAAGAAAACATCCTTAGCTTGCAGACTAAGCAGGTGGGGGGTCAGATTTGCCCTCTGGGCCTTTATTTGCTAACCCCTGAATTATAATTCATAAGCCAGAAGATGTTTTGCACACAATGGGAAACAGGATGTGCTGTGAGAAAATTCTCTAGTCCAAAAAAAAGGGATAGCAAATACTTATTTTCTGAAAAGCCATTAGTTCTATAGGTTTACATTGCTAGTCACATTTCTGAGCACAGTATGCACACAGTACTGTTTTTTTGAGTTAATTTTTGTTTTACTCTAAGCCAGTTTAATTCAATAACTTTAAAAATGTTTAAACTCGATACAATAAGAAAACTGCAGTTATTTTACTAAAAAGCCAAAGAAATTATAAAATAGAAAAAGTGAAGACAATTTTCTTAATACTTTAAACTATCATTTTAACTGTTTACTTTTTTATCTTTAATTTTTAATTTTTTAAAAGACAGGGTCTTGGTGGGGCGCAGTGGCTCATGCATGTAATCCCAGCACTTTGTGAGGCCAAGGCACACCTGAGATCAGGAATTTGAGACCAGCCTGACCAACAAGGTGAAACCCCTTCTCTATTAAAAATACAAAAAAAAAAAAAAAATTATCCAGACATGGTAGTGGGTGCCTATAATTTTAGCTACTCGGGAGGCTGACAGAGGAGAATTGCTTGAACCCAAGAGGGGGAAGTTGCAGTGAGCCAAGATTGTGCCATTGCATTCCAGCCTGGGTGACAAGAGCGAAACTTGATCTCAAAAAAAAAAAAAAAAAAAGACAGAGTCTTGTTACGTTGTCCAGGCTGACCTGAAACTCCTGGGCTCAGGCAATCTTCCTGCATCAGTCTCCTGAGTAGCCGAGACTACAGTCCTGTGCTATCATGCCCAGCTTCTTTTTGGTTTTTAATTAAACATGTCACATTTTGTTATTTTGTTTTGAAATGAAACATAAAGATAACATTTTCTCTTAGAAATATTTTGGCTATGTAACTCAAGTTTAAAGTTTTTGTTTGATTTTTTAGATCTTTTCTTAGATTGTGGATTATTGCCTTCAAACTAAATTGTGATTTGGCTATTTCTGTTTCAAATAAGGAGGACCTTTCATGGGAGAGAAAAAACAAATATGTTTTAGAGATATAATATTAATAGTGATAAAAAATTATGATAAACTACTCTATTAAATTTTGTGATAGGCAGAAACAGAGTGATTTTTTTAGGGGCAGAAATCAGACATTGCCATTTGATGTGGAAAGTAAGATGACTTGGTATATTATAAAGGTAAACAGGCAAATGTGGTGATGGCTTCGCCAAAAGAGATTTTTTTAAAGTGTCTTAATCGAAGGGGAAAAGAGTCTTCCTTTCATCTTCAAAAGTTGATTTCCATTACAGTTTCTATGTTTAGTACCTAATGTTACATGTTTAAAGAGACATATTCAAATAAATGTTTATTTACAAAGCATGATGAACAAAGGACAGAAATACTGTCTTAGTATCTGGAAGAGTTTTATAATCAGAGGGCTCCAACAGTGTATCAGGCTGTCCTGGTACAGCTGGAAGCTACCTTCTTCCTGGAAGAGTTTCACTGAGGATTAGAATTATGTGTCAGGATGGGTTATCTCTATGAGTATAAGGTAGGTGTGGATGATATGTAAAGTGCTCTTTGAATTTGTGAGTTTGTGATATTCCTGGTACATCACGGAAGGGTGTAGATATCTTCTCTCACCCTCTCCATTGAAGTCCTGCTTATTCTTAAGTTTCCACTCAGATCTTTGGTGAAATCTACTTGGCTAGGATTGATATTTCCCTTTTGTAAAATCAGTAGACACTCTTACATTCTATGCCAGCCATTTGACAACTGTGAATATCCTCTACTTTTCAAGTCTTTTTTTCCTAGGTTCCCACTTAGGTGATACATTTCGTGAAAATAGAAGTCATGTGTCCTCATTTTCTTCCTTCAGCATAATAAAATTGTATAACTTTGGGGCTAAAAAGGTCACGGAAACTCTCTGACTCCATAGCCTTCCCACTTTTTATCCTCTCCCTTTCTCTAGAATACATCAGTTGTAGCTTAGAGTAGGGTAAGTAGTCACCCAGTGACAGGAAGAAAGCTAGAAACTGAAGTCTTCCGAGTTCAGTCTAATGCTCTGTTAGTTGATGCCCAAGTGCTCAAGAACTTAGTTGCTAAATTGAAGTGAAAATGTGATATAGCAAACAGAAGTTAAATTATGGACAACCTTTTAGCAATATCTGTTTCTCATATTGAAGCCTATCTGTATAAAGGGAGAAAATTAAAAATAAGTTACAGAATAGTATTATTTGATATTTGAAACTAGATTAGCTTGTCTGATGATGAGATTCTTTATGTCTGTTTAAATAATTGTGACTTTTCAAACCAGCTATCTATCTTCCCTTTAGATAGCTCAGTAATAAATAGAACTGCTGTATTATATACTTGAGTATGTGAATTTGTCTTGTATTTCCCATTTTTTATCCATACGTGCCAGGACACAAATGAGTATTAGACTCTGATATATGTCTTACATCAACAGATCAAGGGGCAATTGGCAGATTTATCACAAGTTTCCTAGTGCTGCACTCCTTCATTTTAACTTTTTATTCTACCAGGTACTTTAATGTATATGTTTACATTTACCTTTCATAATAGCCCTCTGAGTTACGGTTATTGTGCCTTTCCAGATGAGAAACTGCTTAAGGTCACACTGTTTTTAAGTAAAAGAGACGAACTTTATGGCCCTCTTCATTTTGGATTTCTTATTTTCTCCATTCCACCATACTGCATTCTATGTTATATTAGTTCTCTGTTAGAGCCCTAATTGTGGACTATTATTAGCCTTAGCAAAATCCAGAATGATGGAAATAAGAATATTTGATAATATTCTCTCTCTAATACTAAAGTTTTGCTCTAGGCACAGCTGTAAATTATTTAATCAGGATTTCTGGTATTTTTATACAGGTGGTACATCATGTCTTACATACCTCTGTCCTTCATATATTCAAATCCAAATAAATGCTGAGAGTAGGAGGAGGGTAGATTGTTCATATCAAATGATTCTGTGCTGATGTTGCCACAACTCCATATGAAAATAAAGATAATTGACATAGAATTTGCATGGAGTTAGGTATCTTTTGAAATCTGCATTCTTTAATCTTGTAGTACTGCATATTAAAATATTAATTATTCAGCAGCTCTCCAGCTTGAGTCTGTATGGTTTCTTAGCCATTACTGGGTGTGTTTTCTCTGTGATTCTACAGATGCATGCATTTGCAGGTTTAAACATTTTATATGCAATAAAGCATATATGCAATGTAGAAGAAAATAGTCTTTGGTCTTATTAACATCTCTTTTTCTTTTAGGGATATTTGACCTTAACATTGATACTTGATATTAATGACATAGGCAAATAATTTTAAAATGTTATTTTTGAATACTTGTCAAATAAAACCAAAGAATTGGAGCTACACGACCAGACTTGTCAGTCATGGGCCCCACTTCAAGTTTTAATTGACATTTGGTTTTAGTTTTGATGCTTACAGAAAAAATTTATCAAGATAACTGTTTATGCAGATCTGTTTAATTTGGATCACCTGAATTAGGATCAGAATTAAACATATCCTTAATGGAATTTCCTCTCCTCCCCTGATGGGTAGCAGCATTTTATTCAGCCAATACAGCATCTGAAGAGGCTGATGTGACTTGCTGGTTGGTGTCCTAGGGTCTGTTTTTTCTCCTTCATAGCCATTCAGTGGCTGTTGGTCTTTTAGATTAGAGCAGAAGTTGGTAAGGTATATTGTTTTGGTGCCTCAGAAGTCTTTCGTAATAAGAGGTAACTATACTGTGGGTTTTCTTGCTTCCCATTTGGGAAGATTTTATAGAACAATACCCACTTGCCCAGGTACAGTGGCTCACACATGTAATCCCAGCTCTTTGGGAAGCCGAAGTGGGTGGGTTGCTTGAGCTCAGGAGTTGGAGACCAGCCTGAGCAACATGACAAAACCCATCTCTACAAAAAATCCAAGAATTAGCCAGTTGTGGTGGTTCATGCCTGTAGTCTCATCTACCTGGGAGGCTGAGGTGGGAGGGTCGCTTGAGCCTGGGAGGTGGAGGTTGCAATGGGCCTAGATCATGTCACTGCACTCCAGCCTAGGTAATTGAGCAAGACTCAGTCTCAGAAAAACAAAAAACAAACAAAAACCAATAATACCGACTTAAATCTCAAGGTATGCAGATATGAGGTGTGATATTGTTTAACCTTTGCAAATCTTGTAATTGGCTTCTGTCGCCTAACTTGCTCATCGTTCTCCTGCCTGTCTTACCAATTTGTTTTAAAAGTTATTTGCTGGTTTGTCTCTTGTTACCTGTTGAATGGCAATATTCTGCTGCCATGGCTTTACTTGCCTGTGTTTCTGAGCCCATCCCATATTTTCTGTATATTAGTACAAATCTTCATCTGCGTAATCTGTTTTAACTTAAGATTCATCCTGTACAGTGCCTAAACTCTGCCTTTTCTTCAGTACAGCACACTGCTCCTCCACCTTTTATGTCTTTTCTATTGACACTGCAATCTCCTGAGCCAGCCATGCCAGAAACATCAGGAGTACCTCTGATTCTTTCCTGCCTTCCTTCCATATGCCCTGCTTATGCTGCTTTTGAATAGCTCGACTCTGTCATTTTATTTTTATATTGTTTTGTTACTGTCCCAGTTATTAATAAGATCCTTTTGATCTCCTAAATGGCCTCTGACTCATGTCCTTGCCTCTCACTCTTTCCCTGAATCTCAGTTCATTTTTATATTCTGTCATTAGAGATAATTAAAAAAACAAACAAACAAACAAACAGATTTAATCATTTAATCTCTTGTGTAAAGATGTCTGTTGATTCCCTACTGTCTTTATATGAAATCAAGGCTTTTAAGTATGGCATTTGAGGACCCTGCAAGCTTCATCTCATGCTGCTTTCCTGGAGCTGGCTGACTGCTTACATAGACTGTAAGTAGCTTGAGGGTCAAAATTATTTTCCCGGCACCTTGCATAGTGCCAGTCAATTGTGGAGATTCAATCAATGTATGCTTTTACTCCATGGCTTGCATTGTCCCCTGCATTATGCTTTAGCTTCTTCCCATTGTTGCATTGTCAGTGTGTTTCTTCAAGCCACCAAAGCGTGATGATATCTGCAGCATTGTTGCTATAACGTTAGCAGATAAATATCCATAGGGTGTGTGTATTCTCTAGATAGGGAACTGTTTTTGAAAGACTGAGGTATTTTTGAACCAATTCATAAAGCTGCTCATACATACGGAAGGAGAGACCATGAAAACTAATGGCAATTCAGCAAGGCTTAGTTATGGCTGGGAGGTGTGTGTGTGTGTGCGCGTGCGCGTGTTTCTGTGCATGCGCGCGCGCACACACACACACACACACACACACAAAGAGGGTGGAAATCACTGTATTCCTTTGGGGCCTAAGGGAAATGAGCTTCTACCTGTAAGATATTCTGATTTGGTAGAAATGTATCTTTGAATAATAATCATTATAGCAGTAGCTGAGTGGGCTTCTGCTTTGTCAACATTGCTGAGTTTGATAATTAGATGATTAAAAGGATGTGATCACATTTTGGAAATCCTTTCCTGGAGTTATCTATATGAGTTTGCTAATCATTATGGCAGGCTTCTAGCTTTTCTTTAGAGCAGTCATGATGCTACAAAGATTTTTTGTGTGTGCTGAAAATATTTTCCTTGTATCAATAAGGTTTGGATGATATTTGTCACTTTCTGCCGCCTCGGAGTCAGCAAGGAGGATCTTGCAAAGTATTCAGCATTTTGTTGATACAAGATATTATGTTCTATATAGATAAAAATTATCTTTTAGCTTATTGGAGTAGAAGGGTATTTTCTCCATGACAAGGAATGTTTAAACTTGCATGATCTTGGTATTTAAAAGTTCTTTTGAAAACGACTCATGTTTTCAATTATAAAATAATATAGAGCTCTCAGTGAGTGTGATCATTCGATAGGTCACGTATTTACTAATAGACATCAGTATTAGCTGAGTAGGCTCTTTAAAGCCTTTTACTGTTAGGCCAGACATGGTGGCTCATGCCTGTAATCCTAGCACTTTGCGGGGGCCAAGGTAGATAGATCACGAGGTCAGGAGTTTGAAACGAGCCTGGTCAACATGGTGAAACCCTGTCTCTACTAAAAATGCAAAAATTAGCCACGTGTGGTGGTGCACGCCTATAATCCCAGCTACTCAGGAGGCTGACACAGGAGAATTGCTTGAACCCGGGAGGCAGAGGTTGCAGTGAGCCGAGATCGCGCCACTGCAGTGCAGCCTTGGGGTGACAGAGCGAGACTCCATCTCAGGGAAAAAAATAAAAAGCCTTACTGTTTGTCCTTTCCCTGAAAGCTCAGGATTCCTTTTCTTCTTTCACACTTTGCTGGTATAGTTTCTTCATTTCTGCATGGCAAATTTCATTTAATATGTTGCCTTTTCTAGGAAACCTTTCACAGCTCTCTTAGACATGTCCCATTATGACAGGAATGAGGAAACAAGTGTAAAATTTAAGTGGGTGAGAAAAAGGGCAGGAACTTCCATTATTTTGCTCCTCCAGTTGGGGACCATTACATCACTAAAGGGAAGAGCTAAAAGCTCCAGTCCGTCAGGATTGAATGGCTGCTGAAAATGAGTCAGTGTCTCATGTCCAGACGTTTTGGAACTCTTTACAATCCATTCATGCCATTCTCTCTTTTCAGGTAGATTTGCCTCTCATTGCTCTTGTCCTCTATGAAGAATCAAAGGCTTAATGGTTTTTGAAAAGCAGATCTTGTTCATTGGAGCTGCCAAGTTACTAATTACTTCTAATTATCTTTATAGCAAATTGATAAACATAGAATTAAGTGCTGTATTGTGTACATCAAAGTTTTTTCCCGAAAACATTGCTTATAATTTTTATAAATAATATACCAGGTTATATTACCTAGGAAAAATTTAGAGTTTAACAGGGTTCTATGATGAATCTATTTGTGGAAGAAGATTTATTTTGGCAAGCTCATTGGTCTGTCTTAAAACCTGGATTTCCTCATGTAGTGTCTGGTATTCCATAAAGTAAGGCGCATTTGCAGTCAGTTAAATCTTTTTTCTTTTGCAGAGACAAATAATTTCTTTTTTTTTTTTCTGAGACACATCGTTTCTTAAGTGGATTTCACCAGATTCTTAGGGCTTATTTGCACTTATATTTCTATAATTGGGTGGGATCTGCCTTTCTAAATTAGAATTCATAAGAAGAGTGCTATGGAATAGGCACTAAAGTCTGTTGGCCATGAAGGCAGTGTCTTAGCGAGTGGCTTCCTCTTTTCCAAAACCTTGTTAGTGTCCTTGGGAACATTTCTTTGGTAAATACCTATTCCACAGTCCAGCTTGCTTTTTTCTAAATGTAATTTCAAAGCCCAGTAACTTCAGTAGATTTTTTTGATTGACCACAGTAGACACAGAGTATGAGAAACAAAATAGAATCCTGAAACTTTCTACCTGGTAAACAGAAGAAGTAAGGATAGCATTTTCAGGGTCATTCATTTTTAGGCAGCTATTCAATTCTGATGTGTTTGATTTATTGGAGTTTTTGATTATTCTATTCTCTTTTGTGGTAAACTGTCCAGTTTACTATACCTTTGTTGGAGGAGTATGATAATCCAAGTGCCTGCTTTTATTTTCTTGTCTGCATGTATTTTATATTTCTGTTTTCCCATCCATGGCATAATGTGATAATGTATTTTGATAACTGCATTGTTTTGCTAGAATTTTAGCCTATTCTGCGAAATGAAAAGCCCATGAGAAGACTTTAGGCCAGTATACTTGTGAGTATTAAAATTTTTTTTTAACAATTAAAAAATACATAATTGGTTTTGGAGGCACCTTTGATGTTCTAATAATTATATTAATACAGAATGGATGCTTCTTAAACATTTTTAGTGTAAATAAGCTTTTAAAATCTTACTGTCTTAGTCACCTAAGTAATTTTACATTTTTTTAAAAGATGGATACTAATTTAGGTGCTCATTTTGATGTTGTTTTTAAAAAAATATTGACATTACAGTCCTTTCCATCTTTATTTTTAAGTGACAGCAGAATCCTGAGTATAAGAAAATGTGATTAATTCTCCCATATTGAAGTCATGTAATCATTCTTTGCCTAACAGCTGCTTTCTATTCAGTACACTGAACATAAAATTCTGGAGTGCCATTGTGCTGTCATAAATTTTAAATGTGAACCATTCTTCCTCTTAAGTATCATATGGTATTGCTGTTTTGAATTTGTCAGTTTGGTAGGGGGTTTTTCTAGAGATTGCTATTGTAGTTGGCTAGGAGGGCCTTCTTCTGGGACTAAACTCTCTCCCTCATTCTCTATATCACTGTGATGTTTAGTATTATATTACTATAATTTTTATTGTTTGTTCGCAGGAAAGCAGTGGGGGAAAATTGGTTTGACTTGTCATTCCTTTTATTTCTGTGGCATATTGAAAAAGTGGACAAATAGGACCAAAACAAAGCAGTATTCTTACTTGGCTCTTTCAAGTCAGAGCCAGTTTTATAAATTTCAGTTCAACACATTTGTATTAACTCTATTCACAGCACCATGTGGAAAAATAAGGATAATTAAGACTTCATTTCTTTCCTGTCTGGTAGGATACATGAAAAAATTATATAAATAAATATAATTATATTAAAGGTTCTTTGAAAGCAAAGCTGTGCTGCCTTCTTTTTGTAAATCTTGCTTGCCATGTTCAGTACATTAGAGGTACTCACAGTATTCCCCAGCAGACTGCAATAATGGTGATACGTAGACCTGAGACGGAGATTTGGGGTGGGGAGATCATTTGATTTTAGCCTTTAATGGAAGATATTATAGATGGAAGAGTCAGTGCTGACTTCCTAGAATTTAACAGCCATCATTGCAAATAGGCTAACGAGGAACCTAGAGCTGGAAATTAGATCTTTGTGACTCTAGATGCCAAGGAGATTCCTGCTGCTGGTTCATGTTTGATGGATGTGCCTGTTTTTGGTTAGGAGCAGTTCATTTCAGATTTCCCCTGCAATTTCTGCCTGGGGTTGTTCTAGTGTCACTCCCTTTGTGAGCCCTTCTCATGCTGCTTTCTCTTCCTGATAAGAATTCTCTGATTTATGAGAGCAGTGTTCTTCAAATGGGAAACTTGGCTGTAGGCTTTTGTTTATTTATTTTGCTTTTTGTTTTCTGTTTTTCAAAATAAACTGAGAAGGATTTTTAGAAAGACGCGAAAACAAAGAGTCACCTAAGGTGACTCAGGAGTTGTGATCTCAGGTGGTTTGGAATCTATGAAAGAAGAGTTTTCAAAAAGAAGGTGGCCAAAATATAAAAGGACAAATTCAGCGCTAAATTTAGCAATTCGAAATTCAGTGGAACTCTTTATTTTTCATGTGGACCAGAAGTGTGAAAACTATTTTATACTCCAGAATAGAAGTTGAGTGATTAGGCTTTAGCTGTTTTTACCAAAGTGATAATTTGCTTCTCCGACTTTATTGCTCTGAGTGAAAAGCTGAGTTATTCTTTTTCATTCTTAGGAGAAACATCTCCCCTATATTTGAAACCCAAAGTTACTTGCATTTGAATTAATGTCAGATCATTGGTCTGAGAATCAGCCAGTATGTTTTGAAGTACTTTATCTCCCCAGGAACCACAAAGTTACTTAAATCCTAAATGACTTGGCAAAATCCTTGTCATTAGGATTGGCTTTGCCACGTCATTTAGGATTAACAAACTTGTGACTGTTTTGTTCTGTAATGAAAATGTCTGAAGAAGAACAGAGGTCATAATGATCATATCTGAGCGAGTTGGTTTCAGTTAATCCTTTGTAGTGCAGAGTTTTACGGTATTACACCTTAAAAGTGGTGTTCAAATTTAATTTTGGTAATACTTATACCACAATGAATTGGAGATGTGGGTTTATTTTTAGTTAGGTTGTGTGATCTCTTAAGTATTATACTAGAGCATGACAGTGACTGTCCATTGAAAAGCCATATCTGTTAGTGGTTCCATCATGCTATTAAAGTATTACAATTTTGGAGTATAAAATATAGTTTTATCATGAACATGCAAATAGGAAAAATATATAGTCCCAGTTTCTAATTTTTTTTAATTTCAAAATTGGCGCAGTTGAAGTTTGAAGATATATCCTGTTGAATTTTTTTTTTGAGACAAGAGTCTTGCTCTATCACCCACACCGGAGTGCAGTGGCACAATCTCGGCCCACCGCAACCTCTGCCTCCCGGGTTCGTGATTCTCCTGCTTCAGCCTCCCACGTAGCCGGGACTACAGGCATGCACCACCATACCCTGCTAATTTTTGTATTTTCAGTAGAGACGGGGCTTTGCCATGTTGTCCAGGCTGATCTTGAACTCCTGACCTCAAGTGATCTGCCTCCCAAAGTGCTGGGAATCTGTTGAATATTTTTAATTCAACTTAAGTTTGTATAAGCCTTCAGTTGTTATTTCTAATGAAGAGAGGAATAGAAATATATTTTGTGGTGCCACCAAGAGAGTTCAGCACATCAGCTGCGTGAGTACCTGGTTCACCTATCAACAATAGCTCTTTCTAAAGCTTGAAGGTGAGAACTTTAGTAATTTGGCTTTGTCATGGTTGAATTGCTGCCATTAGATATTGAGCAAATTAAAGAGGAGAGTTGGGGGCTGGCAAATGTCACTCATTTATTAAGATAAGATAATGACTGAAAATTGTAGGACGAACTAACTTTGCATACTTTTTAAAGAAAGGAACCTTAAAATGATTTTTATTCCTTCATGTTAGATTTTGTAATTAAGGATTCTGTGGTAATTAATAAAAAGTCTGACTTTAGTTAAAATGTTTCTCTAAACATGACTATGGAAGCCTATGTGTTATTTCAAATAATCTTTTTCAAATAGCTGTATTTCCTTTATTATCTTTATTTATTTATTTGACATGGTCTCACTTTATCGTTCTTTAATATTCATTTTTAAACATATTTATGAGAAAATATCCCTTATCTGCATTAATAAAATGGGCACAGTCTGAATTGGCCATTAACATATTTTCTAATGTAATAAAGCTGTGAAATTAGCATGATCCCTAATATTTTATGTTAAGAGGATGATTTGTGCTACATTGAAGATAACAAGGAAGCTCTTATGCTGAGGCTTGTGTTGAAATGAGATTTTCTATAATTCTATTAAACTGTTGGAGTTCAACAATTTTCTGGAGGCACTTCTGTATCTTTTTGTAAGATTTCAGAATAAAATGTGAAACAGAATCTTTAATCATTGTTTCACTGAATGAGGTCTGTGCTCCTCAAAATCAGTCCTCTGATCCCTTTTGGATTCAGCAATGTCTGTGAGAGATTTAGGACACCTCATGTAAGCTTACGGCAATCTCAGGAAAAGTGACTTACGTTAGATAATAGTTACTGTTTTTGCAAAGTAACACATGCTCCTTATTCCAAGTAATTGTGTGAGAACTTAGCTTCCATCTTCTGTGCCTATTGTGGGGATGGATGTCAGACCAAGCAGGTACACGTTAGCATTCCTGGTGTGCTGTAGCAAGGCTGCTTTTAGCGATGGAGTCTAGTTACATAAAAAATTTCAACAAAGATGGAAGTTTCATGTCTCATTGGTAGTTTTTAAAAACAAGCCACAACCCACAGAGATTTATCTTGGGGCTTTTCCTCTTTAGATATAAAGTTAGTAATTTGTAGCCTGTGGCTTAAAAAGCAACAGAGGCATTGACAGAACATTAAGTTCAAACTTAAAGTCAAGATTTCTACAGCGATTAGGCTGCAGGCGGGTATTTTAAAGATAATGGTGACTGTGGCTGATGTGATAAATGCTTGAGAGAAAGAGAAAACTCCCAACTCTAGCAGTGTTAGTGGGTGGGTTTCAGGCTTTGGGCTGTAGTTTACTTGGCTTTGAGGGTAAAGGTAAAAATCTTTATGATACTGTTTTCCTCTCTATTTTTTTTTCCTGCTTATATATTCATCGAAGTCTATTTTTATCATGTTTTCAGTTGCTGGTCATTTGCTAATGTTCAGGGAAATACGTACTTTTATGGCATATGTACACATTACGTTGAAAGTCTTTCATGTTTATTTTTGCACTGTGATTTGAACTAGTTTTTTAAACTGAAATGAATTTCTATATGTATTATGGCCATGCCAATAGGAATGTCTTCAAATTCATGATATTTTGCTGCCTGCTTTATACAGATTTCTACTACTTGTTTTGCACATGTGCTATATGGGAGTTCATCCAAATGTATTTTGTGTTATGGCTTGTCTTCTTAGTTACCAGCATCTGAAATATAGTACCTTTATTTAATACTATCACATACATAAAATTGTAATTTCATTTACCAGTAAAATTATTATGCTTTTTTCTCTGCTAAGTATTTCTTGATCCAATATGCATTACAAATAGCTTCGTGATGTTGTATTTTGTTTTTAGGTTAGTACACTATCATTCAGTATCCTGAACTTATTTCCAACTGGATTCCAGTCTAAAGTATATGAACATAATAATTAGTTTTTTTCTACAAAATCACTTTAAGATCACTCTCAATGCTTGTGTTATAGAATGTATTTTTTAATAAATTGCCTGCCCTAGTTCTTTGCATCACTGGGATGCATCTGTATGCCTGTGCATCTTCTGTGCCAGCGGACATGATATGGACAAACTGAAGCTTTGTGATTAGAATGCTATTTTAAATTTACCAGAATATATACTTAAATGGAGTCCAACAATAATAGCTAATATTTATTGAGGTCTTCCTATGTGTCAAGCTGTGTTCTAAGTAATTTATCACTGTACACACTTTTCTGTTGCTGTATAATAAATTACTACAGTTGGCCATCTGTATCTTTGGATTCTTGATCCATAGAGTCAGTCACCACAGATAAAAAATGTTTGAAATAAAAATAACAGTACAATAAAAAATAATACAAAATTAAAAAGTGTAAAAACGAATTTATATAGTATTTATATTATATTAGTATTAAAAATAATCTATAGATGATTAAAGTATACAGGAGGATAGGCACAGGTTATATGCACGTAGTATGCCATGTACTCTTAAGGGACTTGAGCATCTGTGGATTTTGGTAGCCACAGGGGTGCTAGAATCAATACTGAGGGATGAATGTGTGATCTTAGTGGCTTAGAACAGCAGTCACTTATTATATAGAGTGTGTACTCCAGGGGTGCAGGAAGCATGGGGCCATCTTAAAATATCTTAAAATTCTGCCAACCACAATAGGTATCAACTCATTTACTCCTCACAGCAACTCTGTGAGTTTGGCACAATTTTTAGCAGTATTTTATACTTGAGGACACTTGGTCAAAGGAGTCACAGAACAACAAAGTAGGAGAGCCTGAACAGCAACTTGGGCAGCCTGACTTAAGAACATAGACTCTGTCTACTCTTCAGCTCTAGGAGCTCAGCATTGTAGCTATTCATTCCATCACTTTTTCTGTATATCCACAATTCTCCTTTCTTTCTCATGTCATATAGTGTTCCTTAGAAGACGCACACATTTGTGTTGTTTAGGAAACCGTTACTTGGGTCCACATACCTTTTATATGGACTTGATTTTACTTTCTTGGCCATTTGAGTAACCTCTGAGTCACAAACCTAACTGCAGGATCCTGCCCCATAGACTTGCTTATTTGTTCTGTACGTGGCTGTAAATTCATTCTTTTGCTGTTAACTCTTGCCGGTACTTGTAAAGTCTAGATTTAGCTTTTTGTTGAAAATTGGGACTTGTGGCTATTGCTGGGCCAATTCCCACATGGCAATAATTTGCTTGAGCTAAGTAGCAGCCACTCCTTTTGGTGAAGTGTGAGCCGTCCAGTTTGCTATATTCAACCTACTTAGCTAACCTTAACCTATTCTGTTCAGTCTTAATCTGAACTTAAACTTGAGCTAAACATATATTAATCATTATAACAGAGGTGGTCTTCTCTTTTCCTACTTCACCTGTTGTTTATACAGTTTTTTTTCACCTGAATTCCTTCTCTATTTAAAAACCCACCATGGTTTTTAGTAGTGAAATCTAATTCAATCTTTGCATGAAAACAGTTTCACTTGACAGAGAAATCCAGCCCACAGTGAATGAAGCAAAAAGGGAATTTGTTGGCTATTAACTGAAAAATGCCTCCTTTTAACATTGCTAAGGCCAGGGGCTCAAACAATATTATTAGGATCTGGTCTTCCCCCATTGCTAGGCTTTCGTTCCATGAGTTCCTTCAATTCTCTCCCAGCCTTTCTTCTTACGGTGGCAAGACAGTGGCCAGAAGTTCTAGGTTTTCATCCTCTCAGCTCCAAATTCAATAGGAAAAGTAACTTTTTTGTTGTTGTTGCTTAAGCATAATTCCCAAGATTAACAGTGATTGTATTTCATGGGCATGGCTTGGGTCAGGTATGCACTCTTGAACCAATTGCTGTAACCAGGGGAATGCAGTATTTCTATTTCGCATGCCATCCCTGGGAGTTCATTCCAAGGGAGCACAGAGGCAGGAAGGACTGATTTTCAGAGGAATATGAGGAGTGAATGCTAGATGACAGAAATAGTGCAGCTTCCTTGCTGACTTTGTGCTCCTCTCTTAAACTTCTCTAATACGGATTATCAGTGACACATATAATATTCTGCTTTATATTATAGTCACTTATTTATTTACTCATTTGCCAGACATTTATTTAGTGCCAATGGTGTTGCAGGCATTGTGCAAGAGGATGGGAATAGAAAGATACAAAAGACACATCAGTTGCCCTTGGGGAATTCACAATACAATATGCATGATTTGCTCCCCAGCTGGATTGTAAAGCTTAGGAGATGTCAGAAGTGTTATTGTATTCCCTTATAGCATATAACATAATATTTCTCCTAAAATAGACTCTCAATAGACAGTATAAAATGTGTGCATGCAGCTTATTAAAACATATTTTCATTACTTCAGACTTGCTAGGTGAATGGATCTTAATTTGTGACCATGTTATTTATACTCATACCTGAAAATCATTCCCACTATAGCTCTATTGTTTACCCTTGTCCCTGCAGGAAGTGCACTACTACCTCTCTTTCAGGCACCTATGGAATTTTTCCAGCACTCATCTCATTCTGTCTTTTGTCACGGTTAGTTGTCAGTTTATCTTGGCTCCTGTACGGGAACTGGACAGTCTTGAGAGCAGTGAATTGCTTAATAGATGTTTGCTGATTTGAGTCTGCTGAATGGTGGAAACGTCAGTGTTTTGATCCTGGGGACTAGTTTCAATTCTTTTTTTCATTATCTGTTTGTATTTTATTTGTTCATAAGACTTTGTTCAGATTTTCCCTTAAGTTCTCATTTATGTTTAATAGGTAGATTTGAGTTTTGCCCTTCATTAGTCTTCCATGTACACATTTTGGTACTGGTAGTATTTTAATACTTGTCACACAGTCAGGGTTGGTATTGATAATCAGTGGGGACTTATATCTCTACAAAGCTGAACTACCCTTAGGATGGACAGCATTATTGTAGAAAGAAAATGAACTTCACTGACAGGCTGGATGTTTTCTGTTATCCAATCTGAAGTTAATATCCTTTGTTTCTATTTTGTTTGCAATAGAATCCAGACTTTGATTTCCTGAGGTCTTTGTAATCAGTAATGAAAAAGCAAACTTGATGTGTTTTGAGAAGGATAAGAGCCAACATTGAATATTGTCTATATTCCAGGCACTGTGTCTTGCATATATTATATTTTAAATCTTCACAACAGTTCTATGGGGGTAAGTACTCTTATGTCTGTATTCCAGGAGATAGGACCGAGGCTTAGAAAGATGAAGGAGCTTCCCCAGAGCCACATAGGTAGTCAGTGGTAGAATTGATCCCTAACCTAAGATGTCTGTAATTTTAGAGTTCATGCTTTTAGTACCTGGAAAGCACAGAGGCATTTGAAAATTCCACATTCATACCTTGGCATCCCACACCACCGCAAAGATCTATAGCATTCTCATTCAGGTAATACTTTAAACATTGCTGGCTGCTTTCCTCATCCATATACCTAAGAAGGCAATTTTGGGTATTTTAGAAATCTCTTTGGTAATAACAACAGCAGACTATAGAAGCCATCAAGTTACTTTTAATACAGCTAAGTCCCCTTGATTCTTCAACACAGACAAAAACCATTGTCTACAATACATGAAAATATGCATTTTCCACTATGCTAATAAATTTTATCACTTATTTGAAATGTTTATTGTGGTTTCTAAAAAAACTATGTGCATTATGAAAAGTTAAAGTAAGTAAAAGCACAGATTGGAAATTCGAGTACTCTAGAAACCTTCTTAGAGACCAGCACTGTTAACAGTTGGGTCCACATTTATATCTTTGTTTAGTATATACACAGCTACATGCATACCACATATAATTTTTAATGGTTGTATACTGTTCCATTGTATGAACATGTTAAATTTTTTTAACTTTTTTTTTTTTTAAAGTTCGGGGGTACATGTGCAGGATTGTTATATAGGTAAACTTGTATTATGAGGGTTTATTGTACAGATTATTTTGTCACCCAGGTATTAAGCCTAGTAACCAGTAGTCATTTTTCAGCCTAGATTACAATAGTTGTTTTTCCTGATCCTGTCCTTCCTCACATCCACCACCCTTAAATAGGCCCTAGTGTCTGTTGCTGTTCTCTGTGTGTCTATGTGTTCTCATCACTTAGCTCACACTTACAAGTGAGAACATGTGGTGTTTGGTTTTCTGTTCCTGTGTTAGTTTACTAAGGATAAGGGCCTCCAGTTCCATACATGTTCTTGCAAAGGATATGAGCTTCTTTTTTATGACTGCATAGTATTCCATGGTGCATATGTATCACATTTAAACAATCCAATCTACCATTGATAGGCATTTAGGTTGATTTCATGCTTCTGCTATTGTGAATAGTGCTGCAAAGAACATAGACGTGCCTGTGTCTTTATAATATGCAATTTATATTCCTTTGGGTAGGTATCAGTAATGGGATTGCTGGATCGAATGATGGTTTTGTCTTTAGTTCTTTGACAAATCGACACAATGTTTTCCACAATGGTTGAACTAATCCACACTCCAGTGTATAAACGTTCCTTTTTCTCTGCAACCTTGCCAACATCTGTTATTTTTTTGAGTTTTTAATAATAGCCATTCTTACTGGTGTGAGATGGTATCTCTTTGTGGTTTTTATTTGGATTTCTCTAATGATCAGTGATGTTGAGCTTTTTTTCATACACTTGTTGGCTGCATGTAACATGTTAAAATTTAACCAGTACAGTATTGAAGTATTTCCATTTATTTCCACTGTAGAGAACATCAGTATACATACATCTTTGCATATGAAACTGGGTTTAATGTAGGATAAATTAGTAGTAATGAAGTTACAGAAGCAGATTTTATATTTTTATATGTGTTGCCAATTTTTGCTGTAATATATATTGTATTTACACACCACCAAGCCTATACAAAAGCACTGCTTGCTCACAACCTTGCTAGTATAGGATATAGTTATTCTTTTTAATCCTTGCCAATCTTAAAAGTGATTTAAGTAATGCCTCTTTGTAATTTTACTTTTCATTTTTTAGTTATTTGATTCAGGTGGGTTTTAAATCATAAAGTTTTGTGTAATAAAACCATGAGACTTTGACTCTTTTCCCTGTGAAATTTTTAAGGTCATGACAGTTCTAGAGAGTTCTAGACATTTTCTGAGGCTCTTAAAAGTAGAAGTGTTCCTTCTTTATATGATGAAGTATAATATACAGGGAATGTTACATATTCTTGATGGTCCAGTCATCATCATCATATAAAGATAGGATAGCTTTTGGTGCAATCTTATTTTTAAAGCCATTAGGTATAGAAAGTTTTTACCTGGTAGAAGTATATCTTTTACTTTATTAGTACAAAACTTCCATCTTGTCTCTGATACTTTATGAAGGGATACTTGGAAACAAATGGGGCAGCTCCTATAATAACATCTAAATAGTATTGAAAACACAAGATGGCTTCTTATATACAGGTTTATTTTACATTCATGTACTTTGAACTTAATTATTAGGCATTAGGTTTGGTTTGTAAGCTTTAATATGATTTTGGTCATAGAAAAAATTAATATTCCGTATTTAGATTTTTTCAATTTGCCACCTTTATAGTTCGTTATTAGTATGTACTTACGTTTTATTTTTTTTCCTGCTGTAATAGCTTCTAATTATTACTATTTTTTACCTCAGTAAGCATGTTCTTGCTCTTTATGAATGCTTCCCCCTCGGAAGTTCTTTCTTATTTCTCCTTAGCCGTTGACAAGTGGCACTGTCTGTGAGCCCGCAGACAAAGGAAAAGCTTATGTTGTTTATTGTCTTTCCAGAAGAGGGTGTAGCAAGAGAGGAAAAGAGCAGCTAGATCGCCCCATCCCCCTTCATTTTAAGCATCTCATAAAAATTAAAGATGATGGAATATTCATCATACTGAAAAGCACTCTTACAGTTATTCATAAATAATATTGGCAATTAAATCCAAGACGTTCTGTTAACAGGAACCAAGAAGTAAAGCTGTCTACCTCTAAAATATGGAGATCATTGTCCTGTGAGACAAGGATGAATGGAGACAGCACATATTTAGAACTGAAATGGAAGTCTTAGAAGGAAAAATTGCTTACTTTAATTAAAAACCATTGCTAATCTTGGATAGATTCATAGAATTCTTTGGTCAATACAGTGAGTCTCTGGTATTTATACATCAGAATAACTGAATATTTGACATTTGATGCATCAGAAAATATTCTGGTCAAGAAATTTATTTTCGTCTAGGGTTAAAAACATTTTCATTACAGGACAGTAATTTCAAGTTCTGGCCTTAAAGAATAAATGCTGTTGTCCTTTTAACTTAAGAAGGGTTATTATGTAAGCCTGAATCACTTACCTTTGTTTGTTGAGGGTTCTAGATTTTAGAACAGAAGACAAACTCTTTGATGCATTGTTTCCCTGCTAACTCATTAACCCTTTGTAGACTAGTTTCTGCCTCTGTCACTGTATTGAAGTGAGTTCACTAACGTAGCTAGTTACATCTTAATGCTGAATACAGCATTCTTTTTCTCTTCCTGTATCCTATTTGACTTCTCTGAGGATGTGTTGTTGACTGTTTCCTTTATGAAACTCTTCTTTTTTGACTTTGAAGATACCTTTGTCACCTTGTTTGTTTCGTCTCCATGGATCTTTAAATATTGGTGTCCCTTAAACATGGTCCTCATTTCTCTTTCTTACTTTCTTTTTCACATTGTTTTCCTAATTAGATTCAACTATTACTTAATTACCATTGAGTGAATTTTTGTCTCTGTGTCAGACCACCCTCCTGATTTCCAACTCCATTTCTAACTGCTGGCTATTTATATCCCGAGATCATTTGCCAAACTATTTAAAGTCTGCATGATTATCTAGCACTTTTCCTCAAATCTGTATCACTCATGAATTTTCTTTATTGTATTTCTTTAATGTTATCTTCCTCTAACTAAGTTCCTCAACCTAGAACATTTCTAGCATCTCTGTGATCTTTAAGAACAATATCTCAACAAAAATATGTTATTTGTACTAACTGTAGTACAGATAAATAATGCATAAATTGTTTATTAACCACTTAAATAAATATAAATTTATTTAAATAAATAGGAATTTAATATTGTATTAATATTTTATCCAAACTTCATAAAATTTAAAGTGTCTGATTTTCTGAGGTTTGCTGAATCTTAACTGATTTCTAACAAATGTCTTTAGCTAATCCTTTTCAGAGGGATGGAGGAAAGTTCTCTAATTTTATATAGAAAGTAGAAGGAAAATGATTTATGGAAAATTAGATTATATACAATGTTCAAGACTATTTCAGAAAATAATGTAGTTATTTTATATATAAATATACAAAATATTTATAAAAATGTTATAAAAAGTATATACTGTTATTTATATGTAAATCTGCATAACTTTTATTTATATGTAAATCTGCATTAACTGTATAGGTTAAGGATGAGTAGCCAGTTTCTTCTGTCATGAATGTAGGTATTTTCTTGTAAAGCCAATTTATTGTTGAAGGCAAAGGAGTTGCAATTTTTATTCTGGTTGTCTTTCTGGACATTCATCATGTGTATACTGTTCAGTAAAATCATTAACAAATAGAAAAGAAATGAGTTGTTCATGGCTAAAGTTGTGGAGGCAAGTGTTACCATTTCTTGAATAGTTGTAGAAACAAGTACTTGAAGAGTCTAACTGGAGAGAAAATCTGTATGATTTTCATAGGCATGACTGAGGCTTTGATGGTTATGTAGAAAATTTCTCTACGTGTCCAGACTTCAGAATGGCCTAATTAATAAGAATAACTTCTTTCCTTTCTTCTTTAGAATCAGTTTATTTTGAATATGTCCTTCTAACATTTTCTAGATTAAAGTAGATTAAAACATCCAGAGTGTCCTACAGTGCAAAACCTACCTCTCCACGCATACATGCATACATAAAACTGCAAAATAAAACACTGAAATCAAACCTTTGAATTTTCTGTGAGAAATTTAGTCTTTATAATTCATACTTCCTTTGAGGATTGATTTTATTCTCCTTTTGATGAATTTTGACTTTCTTTTTCCATACCTGTCATCTCAGTTGTTTAACGATTTACTTTTCTTGCTCAGAGAATTGAGTTTTCCAGATCATATGGCTATACCTTGTATCGGTGTCAAGGTCAAAATCTTTTAATTTTATTGATGGAACTGGTATTGTAACCTGAGGGTCTCCTGCTGTGTATTTAAATCCTGTCATATTGCCTAAAAACAGTCATATCTTGGTTTTGGTCCAACAGATACTTTTATTAAATTCCTTGGCTACATCTAGTTTGCTTTTTCCTTGAGAGAAATATAACAGAATACCACCAGCATCATGATTGCAAATAGATTGTTACCATGGCAACCCGACAGTTTTTAATATTAGAATTTTCTTGTTAAAGCAAAACTTATGACATTGGAGACCTTTTGCTGACTGAAAACATTATGCTGTCTCTTATAGTTGGAATTACACTGTTTCCAAGCAGAAAACTGTTACTTGTTATTTAGAAAACACTTTGTTTACTCATTAACCCCTCAGCTACTGTGTTAAGACCTTTGTTTTCTCAACTTTTGTGGTTTGGACCTTTTACACTGCTGGGCAGCAGTGAAATTGGTAAGTGACACCAAGTAAAGAGAATCACGGTTTGGTCTCTGATACCAAAGAATATTACCACCTACTGACTACCTGAGTAGTCTTGGGGAGATTGCTTAGGTTCTGGTGCTGCTTTTAAAAATCAATGTGTGAATGCTAATTCCTGCCTTAACTTGTCTCATAAGCTTGTTTTAACAAAGTAATACATAAAATATTTATTATTGCATATTATTAACAGTGAATAACGGAAATAAGTAATATGCAACATATTGGATTTATGTATTATCTCATTTAACCTCCACAGTAACCCTGTAAAATAGATATATTATTCTTATCTTATATATGAAGACATTTGTAGGCAGAAAACCTAATTGGGCTGGGTGTGGTGGCTCATGCCTGTGAGGTGGGCGGATCACTTGAGGTCAGGAGTTCCAGACCAGCTTGGCCAATGTGGCAAAACCCCGTCTCTACTAAAAATAAGAAAATGAGCCAGGCATGGTGATGGGTGCTTGAAATTCCAGCTACTTGGGGGGTTGAGGCAGGAGAATCACGTGAACCTGGGAGTCAGAGGTTGCAGTGAGCCGAGATCGCATGATTGCATTTCAGGGTGAGTGACAGAGTAAGACTCTGTCTTAAAAAAGAGAAAGCTTGGGGCCAGGCACGGTGGCTCACGCCTGTAGTCCCAGCACTTTGGAAGGCTGAGGTGGGTGGATCACGAGGTCAGAAGATCCAGACCATCTTGGCCAACATGGTAAAAACTTGTCCCTACTAAAATGGTAGCCTGCTCTCAGTAAGACTGACCATTTGTAGATAAATTGAATCTGGTCTAGTCAAGAAATTAGAAATTGCTAGAGCTAATTCTGCAAGAGGGTAGGCCCTAGTTGTTTCTGTAATTTTCTGTCATTCATCTGACCTTATTGAGTGATTGCTATGTGCCAAGGACTCGTATTTCGAAATGAGGAAGACGTTCTCTGTATAGATGATGGCTAATGCTGTGGAGGCAGAAAGAACGCAGGGAGAGGGTAGGTAGAAAAAAGAAGATAGTAGCAGCACGGATGGAACACTTTGGAACAGGAATATTTAAGAGGCAAGCTTAAAAAGAGAAGCCAGCAAAGGCGATTGAGAGGGTGTAAAGTGGGAGGAAAACCTGCAGAGAATATATCATAGAAACCAAGGAAGAAAAAACACTTTGTGGAGGTCAACAGTTTCAAGTGCTGCTGAGAGGTCAATTAATGTGAGGACTGAAAAGTGTTAATTGAATTCAATAATAGGGAATCCTTTGGTTAGCTTTGCTAGAGCACCTTAGAGTAATGAGCGCTTGATCATTTTGAAAAACCTGACTATGAATAGAAGAAAAGAATAGGGCACTAATTAAGAGTGTGGACTTTTTGGTTCTGTTTGTTTGTTTTGAAGAGATTTGAATGTGTGAAGCAGTAAAGATGAAAATTTAAAGATAAGTGGGCAAGAGGGTTATTAGTGATGAAGTGACATTTCTGAGAAGGTGAGAGCAAAGAAATTAACCTTGAATCCTGGGACAGACACTCTTCCTCTGAGACTGTCGTGGGGTTTTCCACTGTGCAAGAAGAAGTTTCTTGGAGTAGTCTTGCTAGTAGGAGGGCTGATTTTGCTTCATGTCTGCAAAAGTGGAAGCACATGTGTGAATGCTAGTATGTGTGTGATACTACTTAGAGGTTACAGTCCTCTAATTTTTTTAACTTGCCTTCTGATACTGGCTTAAAATAAGTTACAGTTTAATTAAAAGTATTTATTGATCACACTTACCACACCTATGGTAAAGCAGCTTTCTAAAAGCTGCAGGTCTCTGGGGTGCCAGCAAAACATTGAAGTACATAATACATGTAGATGAGGTAACAGAAGTGAATGATTTGTTGTACAGACTTCATGACCAAGCAGTTCAGAAGATCGCTGTCAATGCTGGGGCCTCATGAAGAGATCATCCACTAGGTCAAGGGCCGATAACTTTCTTTAGGGGTGATATGATATAGTTTAGGGCTTCACAGTACTTTCTTGGTTAGGAGATGCAAATTGGCCTCATAACTCCTCATATTCCACCACATGTGGAATAGCATCATACATGATCTAGTTGTTGTTTTTTATGAAGCAGTGTTTTTACAGTACAGATGCCTTTACCCACCAAATATGGTGGCTTGGAATGCTCGCTTGTGATCTTCCTTAATTTCATCAGCAAATTTTCCCAACCCATGTTTCAGTTTTCAGTGTTAATACTTAGCATTAACTAAAATTATGTTCTTGAAAATGGCTATCTGTTGACTCTTTCGTTACGTTTTTTCATTGTCTCCCATGCTCCTTGCCTAACCATCCTGTTGTTTGCTCAGCCCTTTGTGTTCCTTTCTTTTATAAAAACTCCTATTTCAGCATGACTCTTTTGCCCCTGAATACTCTCAAGTAATAGATTGGCAATACCTGTTCGTGGTCTTTTGTTTAAGGAAAGCTTATAATATGTCATTCCTTTTACTGTGTCACATGGTTTACTGCAGCATACTCCTACAAAATTTATATTGTGCTATGCTGGAGTGACTGCTATGTTGGAGTGGAATTTTATTAGCAGTATATTTATCCATATAGTGATCATATCTGCTTTTAATATGTGACAGTTTTAGTAAGTTTAAGATACAGATGTATTGGATTGGTCATGGGAGGTAAAAATGACTCTTTACTGCCTACCTGTGTGATAATCAAATTCATTTTTTCCCAAGACTATTATTTCCTTCTTTGTACTGTAATTAGCCTCCTCATTCTGCAAGTTAACTATGATTATAAATACTGAATACTTGGCATGTTTTTTCAAGTATGAAAATAAAAGCTTATACTTAATGGGTAAATTACAGTTGAACATAGGGCCAGACATATGGTTATTAATGTTGCTTAAATTACTGTTTTTTCTTGTCATTGCTGTTGCAAGTGTCCTCAAAGTGACGGGAAATCACTTCCTTTTCTGTTCTCTGTAAATAAATACATTTTAAAGTGTATGAATTTGTAATGTAGATGTTACTCCGTTTGACCTTTTATTTGGAGGTTAACATATGAATAAACAGCAATGACTAGTATTAAGAAGTCCAGATGCACTGGGCTTGCCGAGGTGCCTCGTGGTCTCTCAACATTTGGTCGAGTGTTTCTGGCTAAAAGCCAGCAGCAAATTACACTTGCCATACAACTTTTAGCTCATTCTCTTCCTTCTCAGAGCATGATCTGCAAAATGTACTCATAAGACATCAAATTTGAATTGCAAATTTGTATGTGAATATTATTTTACAAGTAGTCAGGAAAGAAACCAAAGGGGAACATTTCCCTAATTTGTTAGCAGGCTGTATACATAATTTGTAACTGATGCTCATCTTGACCATCTAGTCATCAGTATTCTGTAAGATACAGAAATACCAATATTTTTCAAGTCTTTCTTCTGTTTTTATTAAGACCACTTTATTAACCTACATATTTTTTATCCCACTTAAAAGCTTGTTTAATTGTACCATCACAAGGTAACAAATAGTCTGGTTTTTTAAACATGGGAAAGCATTTTGTATTGTTGAAAATGACATGTTTTAAAATGAATATATAACCTCAGGAGCTGGCTTATAAATTATTTTCTTTCAGCTGCTTTGAAAATGATGCTAGGGTAGTTGATGATGAAGATATCAGTGTGGTAAATTAAGATTGTGTGTATCTAATTATGTGTGTTTAGTTCAGAATGAAGCTAGATTTTTTTTCCCCCAGCTGGGCAAGGTAAAAGAGATGGGAGGTGAAGGAAAAAAAAAAAATAATATAGGGTTTTTCAGTTCATTGTGTGAGGCTGAAGTGCTTTCATTCCTTCCGTCTTGCTAGTTGTGGTATTGCCTATTGATGTTAGGAAAACTAAACTCCAGACACTTGAAAGCAAAGCAGTGGCATGAAAGATTACCTGATGTTTATGGCCTTGAAAGTGTGTTGATGTGTCGGAAACTCTCACACTCTAAATTAAAGTTAAGCCTTGAAGTTATAGGCCAATTTCAAGGTTAGACAAGTTATTGTTTTTACAGGTGCACTGCATTTATGAAGAAACTTTTTATACAGAAGTCATACTTAAGGAGTTCATAATTTGAGAAGTTAACCATATATCTCTTCCCTGATAGCTTTATTAGAGTTTCAAGGTCTTTTCTTGTATAGTGAAATGAGAGCATCTTAACTGAAATGCACAGTCCAAAAAGAAGCTTTAAAAATTTCAAGCAACAGTAGAAATTTGCCAAAGGTTTAGATAGTTTAATGGATAATAATGACTATTAGTGGCAGAAGATGGACTATAGAATATAGATGATTTAGTTCCCTTTTATCCGGCTTTTGTTGGAAAATTCTCAGGTCTTCCCTTGTCCAATTTCCTCTCTTCATATGCCAATGTAGCTATTTTGCTGTGTTGCTGTGTTGCTGTTTCTCCTATCATCATATGTTTGAACATTCCTTTAAGTATGGAAGAGCATAACTTTGGTCACCAAGGAGATGACTTCTTTTAGATCTGTGTACTTTTAGAATTTGCTATGTTATGATAGTTTTTTTCCTCATAGGCTCACACACTCATTGTGATAAATGTACAAGTGATTCTTAATACCTGTGTTGATAGTTTGGGAATTATTTTGAACAGAGTGGCTCCCTATATTTATGACATATGGGAATGGTCCGTACTGAGGAAATCTGTGTATCCACTGACCTGGGGTTGCCCTGGTTTATGGCTGTGGACCTCTGTTGGTGAGTTCATGGTTACTGTTAGAGGCAGGTAAATTCCCCTCTAGCCACTAGCAACTATGAACAGTAATGTTAACTGAGTATTTACCAAGTGTCATGTACTGCATTAAGCACTTGAATTATCTTATAAAATACCCACTGAGATCAGTGAGTGGTAGATTTAGATACACTGCCAGTCATGCAAAGAAAATATAGTATCAAAGTAAATTTTTCAAAAAGTTAAAACCTGACTCTCATAGAAATACAAAATGAAATGTCAAAGATTTATTTACTTAGTAATAAGTTAGGAAGAGTTAATGCAGGTCAAGCATATTGAAGGAACTGATTTTTAGGCATTAGAATAGGATTGGTAGATTGGAGACAAAACTGGTGATGTTCTGCATGGACTAAAACCACTAAAACCACAGTTTTTAGAGTTATTCTTTCTACTGGACAGAAATCTCTAAGGTAACATTGTAGTTTCACAGTGTCTGTCTTCCAACAGTAAGTAACAAGGTCAAACACATTGACATTCTTCTAGAGAATTAAATAATCCTTGGGTGAAACTGTTAAACAGTTCTGCAGAGTAACACGAGAAAGGCTTGCAACTCCCTCACCTTTTTCTTTTTTCATGTTTTGGATAATTTTAATTTACAATCACTTTTTAGTATTATTATTTTTTTTGAGACGAAGTTTCCATTTTGTTGACCAGGCTGGAGTGCAGTGGCATGATCTTGGCTCACTATAACCTCCGCATCTTGGGTTCAAGCGATTCTCCTGCCTCAGCCTCCCGAGTAGCTGGGATTACAGGTACCTGCCACCACGACCAGCTACTCTGTTGTATTTTTAGTAGAGACAGGGTTTCACCATGTTGACCAAGCTGGTCTCAAACTCCTGACCTTCAAGTGATCCACCCGCCTTGGCCTCCCAAAGTGCTGGGATTGTAGGCATGAGGCACCGTGCCCAGACAGGCTTTTGAATATTTTGTAATTGAACTACTTTTTCTCCACCTCAGCCCAATGGGGAAGGGGTTAAGTAAGGAATATACATGACTAGGACAAGCTTTCCCCATACTGGTACTTCTGTTTCTTTTAGTTTAAGTTCTTGGGTAGTTTGTCTTCTTTCAGGTAAATGCTCATCTCTTTGCATTTTCCCCTCCTTGTCCTTTCCATGACAGTGGGAACAAGGCTGTAGACTGGTACTGATTCACTTCTTCCCCAGATGGTTGGTCTAATAGTCTTGTGCCTGACTAGCCTTAGCCTGTATTCTTGCCATCTCTCCACTCTGGGGAGTCTTAGTCTCTGCATTACCGCCACTGGGTCACAGGGAAGCTGAGGATCCACTGCATAATATACGCATGGGGCTGTAGGAGACCAGGAGGCCACTGCTGGGTTTTCCCTCCTGTCGTGTGTGAATCGTAGTTTTTAAGCAAAGCAGAAGCTTCTCTGTAGAGCTGCAGTTCTAAATCCAGGCTGCACATTAGAATTTCCTGATGGCAGAGTTCGAGATCATCCTGACCAACATGGTGAAACCCCATCTCTACAGAAAATACAGAAACTAGCCGGGCATGGTGGCACGTGCCTGTAATCCCAGCTACTCAGGAGGCTGAGGCAGGAGAATCGTTTGAACTCGGTAGGTAGAGATTTCAGTGAGCCAAGATCATGCCACTGCACTGCAGCCTGGGCAATAGAGCGAGACTCTATCTCAAAAAAAGAAAAAAAGAGTTACCTAATGGCGTTTCAAAAAATTAGCAATGCTTGAGTTCCTCAGCCCAGACTGCCCAGGCCTTATAATGTTCAAAGGCCTTCCTAGGTGGTTCTACTCTACAGCTGTGCTCATGGAAGCAAGATGAGCTCCTCATGCCCTTTTCTACCCTGATTAAAAAAATTAGTGTTTGAGGAATTTAGACAGCACATTTTCTCTTGACAAGGCTTGGCTGTCAAGAATTTTGCTTGTTGACTTAAAATATTGATTTACAGATGCCATAATTGGACATTGAGTCTTTCTTTTTGTGTTCCTGTTTCCATAAACCTAAATAACCTATAGGCAGATGGATGCCCCTGGCCAAATAGAGATAGGGTCAGGTATAATGAAACATACAACCCCCCAAATCTAATTAATATACTTCAAGACCAGTATTCCCAAAACTTAGTACTGTTATCTTCATCTTAGAGATGCGGTAATAGACAAAGAGAGGTTGAATATGACTTGCCCAAGATCACGTAGCAAGTGAAGGAAATGGAATTTAAACCCGATTTGTCTCACTCCAACCCTGTTTGGACATAGCAGTAAATTCTTCTGTAGTCCTAACTTAACAGATGGAATGCCAAACACATTTTTAGAAAATATAAACTATTAAATAGTGATTACATTCATGGGTTTTTACTACAAAACCTTTTTCAACTTGTAATGAAACTGTAAAAGGAAGTCTTTAGCCCATCAACCTAATCATTATTCCAAAAACTGTATATATTAGAAAATCTTTTCTACGTGTAAAACAACTTTGGACTTTCACTAATTTTTTCTTATCAGTTGATATTCATGAAATTCCAAAATGATTGTTGCTTTTTAAGATTTTTTTTAGGCCGAGCACAATCCTTGCACTTTGAGAGGCCAAGGCAGGTGGATCATTTGAATCCAGGGGTTCAAGACCAGCCTGGCCAACATGGTGAAGCCCTGTCTCTACTAAAAATACAGAAAATTAGCTGGGGATGGTGGCACACACCTGTAATCCAGATACTTGGAAGGCTGAGGCACGAGAATTGCTTGAACCTGGGAGGTGGAGGCTGCGGTAGCTGAGACTGTGTCACTGCACTCCAGCCTGGGTGATACAGCGAGACTCTGCTCAAAACAAAACAAAAAGTAATTTTATTATGTCTTTGAGGTCATATATTTTACAAAGATGTACAACTACAGTTTTATAATGTTGGTAAATGGAGAACATTTCTCCATTTGAAATTTGGGATTCAGAAATCTGATTATCAAACATTTGAGAGGCAATAGACCTACCTACTCTTTAGTTAATAAATATTGAGTGTCTGGTATGTGCCAGGCCCTATATAGGTGGATATAGAGAGATGAACAAAAGCAGTGTCTCTGTATTCACATTGATATTGGTAAGTCATTACTACGTCCAAATTTCACTGAGTGAAAACTTGAGGAAATAATTTGTATGATGAATTTTAAGGAAATTTGGATTTCCCGAAGACAGTGGAAAGTACTTTTTTTTGGAGGCATTGATGGGAGCTGTGTGGTGATTTGTGATTGTCAGATTAAAAAAAAAGTGCTATGTTTTCCTATGTAAGAAATCTGCACCTCCTACACATGTATCCTGGAACTTAAAAATAAAAATTTAAACAAAAGTGTTGACAAAGCAAGATTTTATTAATATTATCATTTATTAAGCTTTTTGTGGGATGGAGGCTTTACTTTAGAATCAGCAACCTCAAGTACCTTTTTCCTGTAATGACTTCTTTTCCTCTGGGTAGATAACCTGTAGTGGGATTGCTGGATCAAATGGTAGTTCTACTTTTAGTTCTTTAAGGAGTCTCCTTACTGTTTTTCATAGTGATTGTACTGGTTTACGTTCCCACCAGCAGTGGAGAAGTGTTCCCTTTTCACAGCATCCATGCTAACTTCTATTTATTTAAAAAAATTTTTTTTATTATGGCCATTCTTGCAAGAGAAAGGTGATATTGCATTGTGATTTTGATTTGCATTTCCCTGATCATTAGTCATGTGGAGCATTTTTTCATATGTTTGCTGACCATTTGTATCTTCTTTTGAGAATTGTCTATTGATGTCCTTAGCCTAATTTTTGTTTCTTGTAGATTCTGGATATTAGTCCTTTGTCTAATGTATAGATAGTGAAGATTTTCTCCCATTCTGTGGGTTGTCTGTTTACTCTGCTGACTGTTCCTTTTGCTGTGCAGAAGCTCTTTTTTTTTTTTTTTTTGAGATGGAGTCTGTCTTGTTGCCCAGGCTGGAGTGCAATAGTGCTGTCTTGGCTCACTGCAACCTCCATCTCCTGGGTTCAAGCAGTTCACCTGCCTCAGCCTCCCGAGTAGCTGGGATTACAGGTGCCCACCACCACACCCGGCTAATTTTTTTGTGTTTTTAGTGGAGACGGGGTTTCACCATGTTGGCCAGGCTGGTCTCGAACTCCTGACCACAGGTGATCCACCTGCCTCAGACTCCCAAAGTGCTGAGATTACGGCCTTGAGTCACTGTGCCCGGCCGCAGAAGCTCTTTAGTTTAATTAAGTCCCATCTCTTTATCTTTGTTTTTGTTTCATTTGCTTTTGGATTCTTGGCTGTGAAGTCTTTGCCTAAGCCAGTGTCTAGGAGGGGTTTTCCAATGTTTTTTTCTAGAATTTTCATAGTTTCAGGTCTTAGGTTTAAGTCCTTAATCAATCTTGAGTTGATTTTTGTATATGGTGAGAGATGAGGATCCAGTTTCATTCTCCTACATGTGGCTTGCACTCGCATGGTTATAGCAGCACAATTCACAGTTGTAAAAATATGGAACCAGCCCAAATGCCCATCAATCAATGAGTGGATAAAGAAATTGTGGTATATATACATAATGGAATATTACTCAGCCATAAAAAGGAATAAATCAATGGAATTTGCAGCAACCTGGATGGAACTGGAGGCTATTTCTCTAAGTGAAGTAACTCAGGATTGGAAAACCAAAGGTCATCTGTCCTCACTTATAAGTGAGAGCTAAGCTCTGAGGACACAAAGGAATAAGAATGATACAATGGACTTTGGGGACAGGGTGGGAGGGGGGTGAGGGATAAAAGACTACAAATGGGGTTCAGTGCATACTACTTGAGTGATGGGTGCACCAAAATCTCACAAAACACCGCTAAAGAACTTGCTTATGTAACCAAATACCACCTGTTCCCCAAAAACCTATGGAAATAAAAAAAAAAAAAAAGGAAAGGCAGTTACTAGTCAATAGCACTAGTAAACATGGATTTTTAAAAATTTTAGATTAAATATTAGCAACATGAAGCACAACTAATTTAAAAGCTAGCACATGACCAGATTGTGTTTTCTCCCAATAATGTAAGGTTGGTTTCACATTAGAAACCTATTAATACAATTTACCATGCTACCTTAAGGAGAAAAATCATAAGACTTTCTCAATACTATCAGAATAAGTAAAGTAAATAAAAGAATTAGAAACCTCAGAGAATGGAAATTTTGCTCATGTTTCATGATACTGAGAGAATTCATGTTGCTGACCTGGTGACCCTTGAAGTATTTAAGTGCTGCAGATGGTTTAAGGAAAGCTGAAAGATTTCTGAGCCTGCTGCTTTCTTTGTTCTGCATTTGCAACATATTACCAGATGTTAGATGCAGAAGTACTGCAGCACTTGCCTGTTGGGAAAGCTTAATCTAACCGCTCAAGTAGCTGATACGCAGCATCTGACAGCCTGGGATGCTATTTTGCAGCACGATCACCAATGCTTTTGATCCTGGCTCTAAGGAAGTATTTCAGGTTGCAAGTGACATGGCATGTACCTCTTCAGCAAGATTTCATTTCTGAGACATTCATGTAGTCTTTTTCATGAGTAATTTACCTTGTTTTATTTGCTATTTTAGTTAAATATTAATGTGCTACATTTAAATGCTTGACTTCCTTTTGTTATTTTGAAATCAATTATTAGGATGAATGGTGTACCCGAAGGTTGTGTGTAAGTCACAGTTGTCATGGAGTCTGAAACCTGGAATATGCTGCAGTTTTTGTTTATGACTAGATTGTGTCAGTGGGAGATATAAATTCTTAAAGATACTGCAAGCAGATCCTGGTTAATTTCTGTGAGTTCTGTAAGTTCTGGTAGAAATGATCTTGGGCTTTAGATGTTATCACTGTGGCAATTACATTTTTTCTGGTCTCACAGAGCAAGTGTCAGGTATTTAAGAGCTTTAAATACCTGAAATTAGAAACTTATGGGTTAATTTGAGACCTCTAGTTACTATAGTAAAACATACACAGGTATATATTAATGAGAACTTTATTTATGCATGAGCAAGGGAAGCTTTCTCCTGGCTCTGATTATTGGCAGGCAGGGGTGGTGAGGAAGGAAAGCAAGATGGACACATCTAGCACGTTTAAAGCCCTGTTTAGCTAGAGTAAGGATTTTGAGATCCTTTCTCTTTGTTCAGATTGAGAGTTGATGGTAGGACTTTGGGAGGGACGTAGCATAGGGAATGTAATAAGGTAATTGCTCATGCTTATCAAACACTTAGGTTCCAGGCAAAATGCTAAGCTCTTTGCATATGATCATTCAGTTTTACACTCTCGGTAATCTTACTATATCTGGTTTAGAAAAGTAGATGACCTGCCCAAGATTATGTTTGTAGAACTGTAGTGTGAACCCAAACAGTCCTGAGTCCAGATCCCCAAAGCTTGACCACTGTTTTATTTTTTGTGGGGTTACATGCTCCTTCAGTAAATTTTAGATTTTTAAGGTGCTATTGTCGAACAGAAGAACCTTTAGAGCTCCGTATTTCTTTTGTAGCTTTTACTGTCTCAGGGAAGGTGCAGGCAGAGGTTAAATTCTGATCACTCCTAAGGAATAAGTTTGCAG
Organism: Aotus nancymaae; assembly: GCF_030222135.1. NCBI lineage: Eukaryota > Metazoa > Chordata > Mammalia > Primates > Aotidae > Aotus > Aotus nancymaae. Next base: position 30,379,044 of record NW_026988445.1, on the reverse strand, counting down.
CAGTGGTTTTGGTATAGCGTAGGATGATATAGAAAGTATTGACAATCGTGAGAATCTCGGATTATTTTTTCTTGTTTGGAGAGAGAGATTGGATCTTCAGTTGACTTTAGATAATTAACAACTGCAAGAAATCAGGTTGATTTATAACATTTTCTAGGCAGATTTTGTTGACTATTCAGTTATTCTAGTCATGAATACAGTTTTATCATTTTTCCCCATAGCATATGCTGAAGCAGAAGTCTCATCTGCTCTAAAGTGCTTACATAACAATATTGTTGATACAAAAGATTTTTTGTATCCAAACAAAGAGGTTAACTACTGTACTTAATTTATCTTCATCTGTCTGAAGTACCAAGAGAAAATGTTGAAAAATAAGGATAGGTAAGCAAAAGAAAAAAAAAAGAAAAAAAAAAATACGTGCAGCTTTTTTTTTTTTTTTGAACAAAGAATTTTATTTATTTATTTTTTTGAGACAGGGTCTTACTCTGTTACCCAGGCTGGAGCACAGTGAAGCGATCTTGGCACATAGCTCACTGTAGTCCCTACCTCCTGGGATCAAGCGATCCTCCCATCTCAGCCTTTCAAGTAGCTGCAACTGTAGGTGGTCACCACCATGCCCAGCTAATTTTTTTTTTTTTGTAGTGATAAGGGTCTTGCTATGTTGTCCAGGCTGGTCTCAAACTCCTGGGCTCAAGTAGTCCTCCTGACTTGGCCTCCTAAAGTGCTACGATTATTGGCATGAGCCATTGGACCTGACCAGGAAACAGAATTGTTAGACTTTTACATTATATTTGCTTTTATGATCTCTGTCTTTCCTACTATGCCATGATTTATATAAATAAAGTATACATATCTGGACCTTTAAAACTGGATTCACATAGTCCACATCTTACAGAAGTATCAGATCATTTGGTTTTGTAGGTATGTTACAAAAACAGATTGGAATTTAACGAAATTCTACCTCCTCTCTTTTTCTTCCTCCTTAATAGGTTTAATTTCCAGTAGCCCAGCACCAGTGTGTTACTTCCTCTGATTTAGTACTCCTTTTTCTGTTTCATTTTTAACTTACGAGTAGTATTAGCTATCTTTCCATAACATTCGTTTACTTATGTCTTGGAGCTTCTCCTTTTCTTTCCATAGTCACGTGTGGGTGGGTGTTTGTATTCAGGAATCAAAGCTTTTCCCTCTTCTTTCTTTCCTCCACTATTTTCTCAATGCCTAAGCATAGGTTATGCTCATAGTATGTATATAGTAGCTACATTCTTTCAATGCTATTTTCATTCGTATGTTCTGCAGACATTTTTTGAGTGCCTACTATGTGCCTTTAGTGAGATATATGAGGTTCTGAGGATACAAAGATGACAATAACATGATTTTCTGTGCTTAAGGTGTTTGTGTTTTTTAGAGAAGAAACATCTCCTTAAAAGACAAACATTGTGGTATGGTATGATCAGTATTATAACAGAGCTTTTCTCACCCGTGAAACAAGCATGAGCATAAAAGCACCTATCTCACAGAGTTAGTCAATAGGGTAAATGTGATAGTGTGTGGAAAGCACCTAACCATAGTCTCTGGCATGTAGTAGGTTGCCAATAAATGGCAGCCATTGTAGTTCTTAATGTACAGTGAGTTCACAAAGAAGGAAGAGATTTCCCTGGACCATTTCAGTAACGAATCTCAAGTGACCTGACGCCAGTGAGGCAGGTTCTACCACTGGCTGGATGGTGGCCCTACTTCCTTCCCACCTTTGTGGTGTCCAATCATATGCTAGAATTTAATTCTCAAATGGATCTTTTGAATGACTTATAGGCATTTACAAGTCATTCAAAAGATCCATTTGAGAATTAAATTCTGTTTGATGATAAGAATTGTTGCTTCGCTGCAGTCTTTGAGAAATCTTGTAAATGTCTCTTGAGTGTATTAGTTTTTAGAATAAATTCTTAGGCTGTAGGAGACACTTCTTTGGAATATTAGTGTGATTTTAATTGCTAGGTTTTTGCAAATAAAATAGACAAAGCTCTGAGGAAGGTATCCTTCCATTTGGAATCTGGTACAACTAGCCATCTTTGTCCCACGTCTTGTTTTTGAGGTGGCAGCCTGATCAAATACAGATTTGACTGTAGAATCCAGTTAGGTCTTGCAGCTCTGATAAATGCAGAAACAGAAAAGATGAGGCCAGCAGGGGTCAGTTTAATACCAGTTTAAGTTGCAAGCACAGTATTTTTTTATTCTCTATAAAGTGGAATGATAGTAGAAACTGAAATGTACAGTCTAAGTGTAGGCTTTAAAATTCCAAGCTACAGCAGGAAATTGCCAAAAATTTAGGTAGATATCTTTAACTTTTTTTTTAAAGAGTTGGAGATTTCACTGTGTTGCACTGGCTGGACTTGAACTCCTGGGCTCAAGCAATCCTCCTGCCTCAGCCTCCCAAGTAGCTACTGTGCCCAGCTTCTATAAGAGTTTTAAATAGGTGATGAAGCTTATTAGTGACAGAAGATAAACTATGGAATATAGATAGTTTAGCTCTCTTTTCTGTCACATGGCAGCATAGGACTTTCAGCCAAACTTATTTACTCCACTGATTGGTTTGTACTGACAATGCTAGAAGAAGTCTGACTATATCATGTGCATTTCTTTGATCTTAGTTACTTGGTAGGCTTTATAAAATAATACTTTGTGCCTATTTTTTTAATAGCTGCCTATAAAGAAAAGTTAGTTTTAGATATAGCTTACATATGAAATGTCAATATTTCTGAGTTATATGCATAAGAAACTGGGTATGAAATGATTACTTGGGGACATTAAACTTTAAGTAAAATCACCTCAAGCTACTATATATAGTCCTTTGTTATCTTAGTGGATCTATGTGGCCTTTGCTTTGCTACCTAATGTATGGCATTCACATTTATAAGACTAAGCTCCCAAATCCTAAGAATCGGGTGTGTGCTAAACTCAGAATACTGCATGCTAATCGTACTTACTGCGAATAAATACTCTTAGCAGATAAAATCGTTTTCTTGATGCCTTAGTACACTTTTCTCCCCAAGGTACTATAATTGTTCAACTAAAGATTCTTATATAATGTAGAATGATAGACTGTTAGACCTGGAAGATGCCTTATGGATCATAAACCCTTGTTTTATAGAGTAGTTGTGTCATGCATCACAGGCAGGGCTGTCCCTGACAGCAATTCAGACTTTTTTTTTTTGAGATGGTGTCTCGCTCTGTCGCCAGGCTGGAGTGCATTGGTGCGATCTCAGCTCACTGCAACCTTTGCCTTCTGGGTTCAAGCGATGTCCTGCCTCAACCTCCCAAGTAGCTGGGACTACGGGCATGCGCCACCATGCCCAGCTAATTGTATTTTTAGTAGACATGGGGTTTCACCATGTTGGCCAGGATGGTCTTGATCTCTTGATCTTGTGATCTGCCTGCCTCAGCCTCCCAAATTGCTGGGATTATAGGCATGAGCCACCACACCCGGCCCAGACTTCTTGTATTGCTCTTTCCCATGGTACTGCACTGTCATCTTTTCTCTCTGTACTCTGTGCTTGCCTGTTCAATAGTCTACATATTTGAGCTTCTTGATAGACATATTACGGAGGTTAAATAACTGCCTTTGTCATGCATCCCATGCACATAACCATAGTCTCAACAATTTTTTTTTTGAGCTGGAGTTTTGCTCTATCACCCAGGATCGAGTGCAAAGACATGATCTTGGCTCATTGCAGTCTCTGCCTACCGGGTTCAAGCAATTCTCCTGCCTTGGCCTCCTGAGTAGCTTGGATTATAGGTGCCCGTTGCCACACCCAGTTAATTTTTGTATTTTTAGTAGAGATGAGGTTTCACCTTGTTGGACAGGCCGGTCTTGGACTCCTGACCTTAGGTGATCCACCCACCTCAGCCTCCTGAAGTGCTGGGATTACAGGCATGAGCCACCACCCCTGGCCAGTCTCAACAATCTTACGTTGTAGTTTAATTCGCTCTTTGGGATTGTCGTGTCGTATCCTCTGGGGCCACTTAGAGCCAAGAGGGGTGTGTAGCTCCACAGAAGGGAATAAGGCAATGGCTTTAAAGGACAGTAGATACTGTTCTCCGTTGCTCTTAAAACTATTGTGAAGTCTGTGATTCATGTGTAGTAATACTTTAAGTTTGAGAGGATGCTCACCTTAGTGGTTGGTCCTCTCATGGTATCAGGAAGGAACACAGGGCAGCATTACCTGTTAAAGAAGTAGCCTCACGATCTTGACAACAGTCAGGCAGCTCTGTCTGCCTAGTACTTGTGTTCTGAAAATGCCTACTTGATTGGGTGCGTTGTTTTTTCCTTTTAACTGTTTAGATATCTTCTCTTCTGTCTATATTTTTATTTTGTATAATGAATTATCACATACTTTGTGGCCTAAAACAGCGTATTTTTTTAATCTTATGGTTTCTGTGGGTCAGGTGTCCATACACAGTGGGTCCTCCATGTAGGGTCTCATAAAGCTCTAGTCAAGGTGTCAGCTGGGCTGTGTTTTCGTATTGAAATCTGGGGAAGAATCCCATTTCCCAGCTCACTTGGACCATTGAAAGAATTTATCTCCTCAGTAGGATGCAGGGCCCTGGGTTCTTACTGGCTCTTGGCTGAAGTTTACCCACAGTTTCTAGAGACCACCCACAGTCCCTTGCCATGTAAGCTTTCCCCACATGGCCATATACTTTATTTATCAAGTTAGCAAGAAGAGGCTCTGGTACAGATCTGCTGGCAAGATGGAGTTTTATAAAATGTAATTGTCAGGAGTAATGTATACCTTTGCCATATTCTGTTAGAAAGAAGCAAGGCACAGATCCTGCCCAAACGTAAGGGGCAAGGAGGGAATTGTACAAAGGCATGAGGACTGCAAGGAGGTAGCGAGGTGTCTTGTGGGAGGGGCCGACTTAAAGTTTGTCTTCCCACCTCTTTTTTTTTTTTCTTTTTCTTAAACAGACTGAGGTGGAAAGGGAAGTCAGCAAACAGGAGAGTAACTGAGATTTGTTACTGGTTTCACATTCATCCCATTTATGGGCCTCCAGGCTGACCTGAGGCATTGAAAGCATCCCAGTTGTTGGTCTGTGCTGAGCTCCTTACTCACCTTTTAAAGTTGGCTGTTTGTAGTTGTACTCCATTTTTCATTTCTGTTTTTCTTGGGCCTTTTTATTTACATAAACTTTAAGTGTATACTTTGAGTATTAACAAATGTGTACACCATGAACAGCTATATCACAATCAAGATACAAAACTTCCCATCACCCTAAAAGTTGCCACATGTCCCTTTGCTGTCAGTCCTCCTACACTTCTGGCTGCAGCATCCATTGATCTGCTTTGTGTCTGTAGATTACTTTTGTCTGTTTTTGAATTTCGTAGAAAGGGAACTGTACATTGTAGACTCTGGTCTGACTTTTTTCACTTAGTATAATGATTTTGAGGTTTGTCCATGTCATTGTTTGTGTCAGTAGTTTGTTCCTTTTTATTGCTGAAAGGTAGTCTGTACTGATAGAACGCAGTTTGTTTATCCATTCATCTGCTGATGAACATCTGTGTTGTCTCCACTGATTAGGTATTATGAATAAAGCTGCTGGGAATATTCATGTATAAGTCTTTGGGTGGACATATGGTTTATTTCCCTTGGGTAAATACCAGTAGTGAAATTGCTGGGTCATATAAGTGCATTTTTTGTTGTTGGTGGTGGTGTTTGTTTATATATTTAAAAATAAGATACTGCCAAACTATTTTCCAGAGTGATTATACGTTCCAATCAAAAGTGTATGGGGTTACTAGTTGCTCCACTTCTTCACCAACATTTGATGTGGTCTCTTTTTAATTTTAGCCATTGTAACAGTGTGCAGGGACATTATATTGTGGTTTTAGTTTGCATTTCCTTGATAAATGATGTTGAGCATTTTATATATAGGCTTATTGGGTATTTGTGTATCTTCTTTTCTGAAACCTTTCACTTTTTTTTTGAAACAAAGTCATCTAAGCTGAATGCGTTATTTCAGCTATTTGTATTTCACAAAATAGCACCTTTTTAATGTATATTTTCTCACATATTAATGTAGTAAACATATTATTTACCATGTGCTAATGACTTTACACACATTGGCTTATTGTACTTTGTCCATTGTACAATGCTCTTGCCCATTGTACTTTGTCTTTGCTGTTCCTGCCTTCTCGTCTGGTGCTAAGGTACGAAAGGAGGACGCCAGTTCAGGTTTCCCAAACACGTCTTTATAGGTATCAAAAAAGAATTATCAAAAAAATCTTCATACAGAAATCAAAAGGATGAATATGAATATAGCAGGAACATCTGTCAGGAATTCCAACTACAGTAGTCATTGAGTTTTCTTTATAAAAATATGATTGTAAAGATAGATTCCATAAAATGTAATACTGTTTGTCTTACTACTGACCCCAGTAGAGTGTTGTCTGTGTTTTTGACTTAACATTTACGGGCATTATTTGAAAAACTGAATTCTGATCTAAGTAGAGATCAGGGAACAAGGCTAAGACCTTAGTTACTGTCTGTTGTCAGAGAAAGATGCTTTATGTCATATTTCCATGGGATTTGATTGACGTTCAGATGGCCTGTGGCTGTTATGAGGCATTTTATTTCACAGGTTTAAGGACTGTTCAGTAAAATTTGGATGAATTTGGACTGGATAGAGGGACTCAACCTGAATTAGTGAAAATCCTGAGTTACAGAATTTTTAAAAGTTCTATGTTTTAATTATCTATAAGAATTTAGTTACATATAAATAAAGCACAAAACAAATGTGTATACTTGGAGAATGGAGTCCACAGTATTCAGCAACAGTGGCCTGAAACAGAGCCCCAGATAAAACACTGGGGTGAATGTCAATGTGCTCAAATCAGTGTTTTTTATTATATGATTGTGTTTTCTATAAAAATCAGGCATTGTAAGAAGCCCAGCTATGAAGCTTAGAACAATAAAACCAAAGGAAGAATACATTAGAGATTTGTAAAACTTAGATACTATGGAAGTAAGTAACTATTAGACTCATGATATGTTCTCTAACAGTAACCTTGAAACTCCATATTTTGTGTCTAATGACTCATAGGACACATGAAAAGGAAAGCAACAATAATATGCTTTCAGAGCATGAAGAAGTTGTTTTAGAGTCCCTGTGTCTTTTGACTTGAATACACAAGATTATTATATCGTGCATTTATGACTCTGAGGAAAGTATAACATGCTTGATAGGTCTAATTCTAAAACATCTGATAAAGAAGTTAATACCAAAATTAGTGAGTTTCCTAACTTTAAAGTTAAAGAACTAGATAAAGAAGAACTAAATGCAAAGCTAGCAGAAGGAAGGAAATAATAAAGATTGGAACAGAGCTAAATGGAATAAAGAATAGAAAAACAATAGAAAAGATTATAAACTATGAGTTTGTGTCCTTTGTAGGGACATGGATGAATCTGGAAGCCATCATTCTCAGCAAACTGACACAAGAACAGAAAATCAAATACCACATGTTCTCACTCATAGGCGGGTGTTGAACAATGAGAACACATGGACACAGGGAGGGGAGCATCACACACTGGGGTCTGTTGTGGGGGCGCCAAGGGAGGGACAGCAGTGGGGTGGGGAGGTCGGGGAGGGATGACACAGGGAGAAATGCCAGATGTAGGTGACAGGGGGATGAAGGCAGCAAACCACATTGCCATGTGTGTACCTATGCAACAATCCTGCATGATCTGCACGTGTACCGCAGAACCTAAGGTACAAATAAAAAAAAAAAAGACAAAAAAAAGAAAAGATTAGTGAAACCAAAAATTGCATCTTTGGAAAGATTAACAAAATTGTCAAACTTGTAGATAGATGGACTAAGAAACAAGAAGACTTAAATTGCTAAAGTCAAAAATGAAAATGAGGACATTACTGGGCCAAGCACGGTGGCTCACTCCTGTAATCCTAGCACTTCGGGAGGCTGAGTTAGGTAAATCACTTGAGGTCAGGAGTTTGAGATCAGCCTGGCTAACATGGTGAAACCCCATCTCTACCAAAAATGCAGAAATTAGCTGGGCATGGTGGCACGTACCTGTAATCTCTTGGGAGGCTGAGGCGGGAGAATCACTTGAACCTGGGAGGCAGAGGCTACAGTGAGCCGAGATTGTGCCTCTGCATTTCAGCCTGGGAGACAGAGTCTAAAACAAAAAGAAAATAGGGACATTATTATCAATTATACAGAAAGAAGCAGGAGTATAGGAGGGCACTAGGAACAATTGTAGGACGACAAATTGAATACCGTAGATGAAAGGAACACATTTCTAGAAATAAAAAAAACTGATAAAGACAAAATTATGAATCAATAGAAAATCTGAATAGACCTATACCTAGTTAGGAGACTGAATCAGTTATCAATAATATCCCAACAGAAAAAAATCTCTGAATTGGAGGGCTTCAGAGGTGAATTCTACCAAATATTTACAGTAAAGCTGATACTAATCTTTCTCAAATGTTTCCAAAGTATTAAAGAGGAAGAAATATTTCATAATACTTTTTATGAGACCAGCATTACTCTGTTACCAAAGCCAGCCAAAGATGCTACAAGGAGACTACAGACCAGTATCCCTTATGAACACTGACATAAGAATTTTCAACAGAATACTAGCAAACCAAATTTAGCAGCATATTAAAAGGATTCTACATCATGACCAAATGGCGTTTATTCCCAGATTGCAAGATTGGTTCAGAATGTGGAAATCAATCAGTGTAATACATCCTATAAACAGATTGTAGGGGAAAAAAACCCACATAGTCACCTGGATTGATGCCGAAGAATTATTTGACAAAATTTAGTACCCTTTCATGATAAAAGCACTGAACAAATAAGGAATAAAAAGAAACTACTTCAACATAATAAAAGTCATATATGAAAAACCCATAGCTAACATCTTAGTGGTGAAAGACTGAAAGCTTCTCCTTTAAGATCAAGGATGAGATAAGGACGCCTGCTTTGTACCACTTCTATTCAACATATTACTGAAGTTCTAGCTAGACCAATTAGACAAGATAAAGAAATAAAAGGCATACAAATTGGAAAGGAAGAGGTAAAATTATCTCTGTTTATAGATGATATGATCTTGTACATAGAAAATCCTAAAGATTCCACAAAAACTATCAGTGCTTATAATCGAATTAAACCAAGTAGGGGGATACAAAGTCAACACACAAAAATCAGTAGTTTTTATATACAAATGAACAGTGGAAATTACAAAAACAGTTTCATCCAAAAGAATAAAATACTTAGGAATTAACAAAGAAGTTAATAACTTATACGATGAGAATCAGAAAAACTTTGCTGAAAGAAATTAAAGACGACATAAATAAGTGGAAACATACTCCGTGTTTGCAAATTGGAAGATTTTATATTGTTAAGATGTCAATACCTACCCAAAGGCGTCTACATATTCAGTGCATTCCCTATCAAAATCCCAATGATGTTTTTTGCAGAAAACGAAAAAAAAAAAAAAAATCTGGCTGGGCATGGTGGCTCATGCCTGTAATCCCAGCACTTTGGGAGGTTGAGGTGGGAGGATCACCTGAGGTCAAGAGTTCAAGGCCAGCCTGGCCAACGTGGTGAAACCTGTCTCTACTAAAAATACCCAAAACCAAAAAAAAAAGAAAATTAGCTGGGTGTGGTGGCAGACACCTGTAATCTCAGCTACTTGGGAGGCTGAGGCAGAAGAATTGCTGGAGCCCTGGACACAGAGGTTGCAGTGAGCCAGGATCATGCCATTGCCCTTTAGCCCGGGCCAACAACAACAAGACTCTGTCTCAAAAAAAAAAAAAAAAAAAAAAAAAATCTAAAATTTAGATGAAATCTTGAGGGACTCCAAATAGCTTAAGTTACCTTGAGAAAGAACAAAGCTGGATGACTCAATGTGCTGATTTCAGAATTTACTACAGAGCAACTGTGATCAAAACAGTGCATTACTGGCATAAAGACAGACATATAGACCAATGGAATTGACTGGAGAGTCCAGAAGTAAATCCTCACCTGTATAGCTGAATGATTTTTGATGGGGCTGCCAAGACCATTCAGTGGAGAAAGCACAGTCATTTCAACAAATAGTCCTGGACAACTGATTATACATATGCAAAAGAATGAAGTTGGACTTTTATCTAACTTTTCACACAAAAGTTAACTCAAAATGGATCAAAGACCTAAATTAAAACCCCAAACTATAAAACTCTTAGAAAACATAGGGCAAAAGCTTCATGATTTTGGATTTGTCATTGGTATCTTGGGAATGACACTAAAGGGAACAGACAACTAAAGAAAAAAAAATTGTTCTTCATGAAAATTAAAAATATTTGGTACATCAGAAGACAGCATCAACAGTTAAAAGGTAACCCACAGAATGGGATAAAATATTTGCAAACCTTACATCTGATAGGGGATCAGTATCCAAAATACATATAAAATTACGAATTCAGCAATAGAAAAGCAACCCGATTCAAAAATGGGCAAAGGACTTGACTAGACATTTTTCCAAAGAAGATATGCCAATAAGCACATAAACAGATGCTCACCATCACTAATCATTGTGGAAATGCAAATCGGAACTACAGTGAGATACCTCGTCACACAAATTAGCATGGCTGTTATTTAAAAAAAGTGAGAAAATAAGTGTTGGAGAGGATGTGGAGAAGTTGGAACCCTCGTGCATTGTGTAGCATATAAAACTATATAGCTGTGGCAAACGGTATGGTCAGAACTCAAAAATTTAAAAATAGAGTTACCATATAATCCAGCAATTCCATTTATGTGTATGTACTCAAAAGAATTGAAAGCAGGATCTCAAAGAGATGTTTGTGTGCCAGTGTTCATAGCCGCGTTATTCACAATGACTAAAATGTAGAAGCAACCTTCATGTCATTTATCTAAAAACAAAATGTAGCACATACATGCGTATCACAAAATATTATTCAGCATCATAAAGGAGGGAAATTAAGACATATACTACAACATAGTTGAACCTTGAGGACAGTATGCTAAGTGAAATAAGCCAGCCCCAAAAAGACAAACACTATGTGATTCCACTTACATGAGATACTTACAGTAGTCAAAATCTTAGAACCAGAAAGTAGAATGGTGGTTGCCAGAGGCTACAAAGAAGGAGGGAACTGGAATTACTGTTTAATGAATTTTAAGTTCTCAGTTTTACAAGATGGTAAGAGTTACAGAGATGGATGATAGTGGTGGTTGCACAACATTATGAACGTGTTTAGTAACACTAAGCAGTATACGTAACGAAGGTTAACATAGTAAATTTTTATGCATATTTTATTGCAATAAAAAATGAAAACAGAGTTTCAGTCTAGGAGTATTTTGGATGCATCTATGCCTTGAGAAATGAGTGGTTTGATATAAATGCATGGTAGCAAGAATAAATATGTTAATTCATATAATATGTTGTATATATTTTTAAAGAAAATTCTATCACTTTCTTCCTATGGGTAAGGCTAACCTCCAGTTCTTTCAGGGATTAAGATGGCAGGGTCTGAAGTTAATTCTTGTTTGTTATGTTATAATTTATTCAACCAGGATTTATTGAGAATGACCTAGCAAAAGAGATAATCTGTTAAAATGAACCAACTTGAGTACCATTTCAATTTGAAAAGTCTGTCTCTGGTGCTGGAGGTCATTCTCCAGGAATCTACATGGTTCTTGGGAAGGTAAACCTCATATACAAAGTCACTAAAGAATAATACTTGACGGCTGGATGTGGTATCTCACACCTGTAATCCTACCACTTTGGGAGGCTGAGGCAGGAGTATCATCACTTGAGTCCAGGAGTTTGAGACCAGCCTGGGAAACATGGGAAGACCACTTCTCTACAAAAAAGACTTAAAAATATAAGCCAGCCATGGGCCAGGCATGGTGGGTCACGCCTATAATCCCAACACTTTGCAAGGCTGAGGCAGGTGGATCACAAGGTCAGGAGTTCAAGACCAGCCTGGCCAATATGGTGAAAACTCATCTCTACTAAAAATACAAAAATTAGCTGGGCGTGGTGGTGGGCACCTGTAGTCCTAGCTACTCAGGAGGCTGAGGCAGAAGAATCACTTGAACCCAATAGGCGGAGATTGCAGTGAGCTGAGATTGCGCCACTGTACTCCAGCCTGGGCGACAGAGTGAGACTCCGTCTTAAAAAAAAAAAAAAAATTACACGCCTGTAATCCCAGCACCTTGGGAGGCTGAGATGGGCAGATCACGAGGTCAAGAGATCGAGACCATCCTGGCCAACATAGTGAAACCCCGTCTCTACTAAAAATACAAAAAAATTAACTGGGCGTGGTAGTGCACGCCTATAGTCCCAGCTACTTGGGAGGCTGAGGCAAGAGAATTGCTTGAACGCGGGAGGCAGAGGTTGCAGTGAGCCTAGACTGCACCACTGCACTCCAGCCTGGCGCCTGGCAACAGATCGAGACTCTGTCTCAAAAAAAAAAAAAATTAGCCAGGCATGATGGCATGTCTCTGTAGTTCCAGCTACTTAAGGCTGATTTGAGAAGATTGCTTGGGCTCGGGAAGTTGAGGTTGCAGTGAGCTGTGATTGCACCACTGCATTCTAGCCTGGACAACAGAGCAAGACCCTGTCTCAAAAAAGAAAAGAAAAGAAAGAAACAGAAAAGAATAACATTTGACAGAATAAATTTCAGGGTCATGCTGGAATATTGGGGAAAGAGTATGAATGTATAAATTGGACAGATAAAGATTCTAACTTTGGTTCTGTCACCACCTGTTAATCTTCTGACCCTTGGTTTCTTTATGTGAAAAATGAGAACATAGTGTCAGTGTCATAATGTTAAGAAGATTATATTCATTCTTATAGTGATAACAGAGAAGCCATTCAATTCAATGTTTATTTAGTTACTAACACAGGCTATTGCTATGTTGTTAGTAGATCTAACTAAAGTGGGAGATCTGGAAAGGGTGATATCGGTTTCAGAGAAACAAAGGAAACTGGGAGACTTCATGAAGTTGGGCCTTGACCTTGGGCCTTGAGGCATATATTTTAGATGATATGGTTGGATTACAGTGGGATTACTAGCATTTAGTGGGATGGACAAGGGGAGATATTATTTATTAATTAGATTTAGTTACATGCTTATTATTCTTTACTGATTCTAACTTAGTAATGAGAACCTGTAACTTTTTACTTTTCAGCTACTTCAGGTTAATCAGGTTAATGGTGATGAAGTTTGGATCATTTTATTTATAGTTGTATTGTTACAGGACAGAGAAATATGTTAAAGGGGAGGGATCCTGATCAGACCCCAGGAGAGAGTTCTCGGATCTGGCGCAAGAAAGAATTCAGGGCATGTCTGCAGTACAATGTAAAAGCAAGTTTATTCAGAAAATTAAGGAATAAAAGAATGGCTACTCCATAGACGGAGCAACCCTGAGGGCTGCTGGTTGCCCATTTTTTTCGTTCATCCCCTCCTGCCCCGCCGCCCCCTGCCTTTCTTTCTTGTGTCGCTCTGTTGCCAGGCTGGAGTGCAGTGGTGTGATCTCAGCTCACTGCAACCTCTGCCTCCCAGGTTCAAGTGATTCCCCTGCCTCAGCTTCCCGAGTAGTTGGGACTACAGGTCTGTACCACCACACCCAGCTCATTTTTTTTTATTTTAAATTTTTGTAGAGGTGGGGTTTCACCATGTTGGATAGGGTGGTCTTAATCTCCTGACCTTGTGATTCGCCCACCTTGGCCTCCCAGTGTTGGGATTACAGGCATGAGCCACTATGTACTACTGGTTATTTCTTGATCATATGATAAACAAGGGGTGGATTATTCATGCCTCCCCTTTTTAGATCATGTTGGGAACTTTCTAATGTTGCCATGGTATTTGTAAATTGTCTTGGTGCTAATGGGAGTATAGTAGTGGGGATGCCCAGAGGTCACTCTCGTGGCCATCTTGGTTTTGGTGGGATTTGACTGGCTTCTTTACTGCAACCTGTTTTATCAGCAAGGTTTTTATAACCTGTATTGTGCTGACCTCCTGTCTCATCCTGTGACTTAGAATGTCTTAACTGTCTGGAAATGCAGCCCAGTAGGTTTCAGCTTCATTTTACCCAACTCCTCTTCAAGATGGAGTTGGTCTGGTTCACATGCCTCTGACAATACAATTCCCAATTGATAAGTGATACCTTGGAATCAGTGTGTATCATTTTACACTATTACACACCTGGGAATGGTAAATGTGTGAGGCCTGTCCTCTTTTAGGCTCATAGAAAAAGGCAGAAATGATCTTGCTTCTTTATGGATTGACAGAACAAAGACAAAGGACGCTAGACTTTGAGAATAGTAAGCTGTTGAAATGAGCTGGAATTGATAAAATAATTGATTTTATTTATGAATTGATGAAAGCCTACTTTCAATTCATCAAATATTGTTGAGCGTGCAACAGTATGCTCAGGTACCTAAGGTGCAGTCTCTGCCTTAGAGTTCTAATCCAGGAAGGGGCTGTAAGAGAGATTCAGAAAATGTGTTCTGACAATATATAAGGACAATGTCTGCTCCTTAACGAAGAAAGGATTTCAGTAGGCAGACGGGAGAGGAGGAGGAATTCCAAGCAAAGGCTTTCACATGGAAACGGTGGATTCTTTGCTGAGGTCGTTTTCCATGTACCAGAAACAGTTTGCTGGCATGTGAGGATGAGGAGTAAGTTCAAATGAAAATTTTAAAATGTTTCCCCAAAGTATTCATATGAAATGTTAAGGAAGTGTGCCTATGGACTGGGAATAATCAAATACCATAAAATAAACATAAATAACATAAACCATAAAATAATACCATATTTTTTTCTGTTTTTAGAATTGGGCCCAGAATATAGTTTGCAATGTTTTGTTAATTGATAAAACTTCAGTTCATCACTTTCAATTAATATGTTAACGCATGCCTATTTGCTTTTTAGATTATCTAGGCTATATTTATAATTGTGGTCTGTCTTCCTTGGCCAAGTATATATGTATTCAGTTATCTCTTAGCTCCTTTGTATTCAGGCTATGCAAATTTATTATAATATTGCTCTATTCCATCTTAGGCAGGCAAATATTCTAATAAAAAGTTTCAAAGTGAATTTGCATTATCCAGTACTAGATACATATTCTGTAACTTTGGGGCAAGATATTTGCCAGGCTCATAAAAATAGATATAACTGTCCATAAATAAAATTGCCTTAAGAGAGAGTTGATGGAAGAGAATTAAGAAGCTGTGGAAAATGAATAAGAAAAGGAAAAAAATATTATTTTCCACAGCATTTTTTTTTAACTTAGGATCATACTCTCTTTTGAGGTTTAACTTGAAATGGTATTATTTTCTCTCCCATTACTGTTTTTTTCCTTTTCTTTCTTTTTTTTTTGAGATGGAGTCTTGCTCTGTAACCCAGGTTGGCATGCAGTGGAGTGATCTTGGCTCACTGCAACCTCTGCCTCAAGCAATTCTCCTGTCTCATCCTCCTGTGTAGGTGGGATTACAGGCACGTGCCACCATGCCCAGGTAATTTTTGTATTTCTCATTACTATTTCAAAGACTATTCAGTGTAACAGTATTTTCCTTAAATAAGATTATTACTTAGGGATTTGGAATCACATTAATAAAATTATTCGGCAAACTTGTACTGAGTACTCTGTACCAAGTACTGTTTGAACATATAAAGATGAATAAGACTTCATTATCTGCATACAAACAAATTTCTATAATAAATATGTTAATACTCTAATTGTAATGTGAACAAATACTTCAGGAATACAGAGGAAGGAACTGTTAATTCTGTTAGGTGGTTTGGACTTTAGAATTGGTCCTGGCAGGATGAATATAAAGTTGCCTGATTAAAAAAAGATTAACATCTTTTTTTAATGGGATGGACAGGGCATGACATTCACAATAGAGTTCTTTCCCTGTATTTTTACAAAAAAAGAATGCTGAACTTCCTAGGAATCATAACCTTTGATACGTTGTAAAGAAAACAGTGAATGACTATGAAGGATGGACTAAAATGGAAGAGTTGTTCAAGGCGATTTGTGTGATTCCCCTTTAAAATCAGGTTTTCAGCAAACAGGAACTAAAAAGGTTGGTGGAATCTTGAACAAATGATTGTAAGCTTAAAATTCTAAGGAGGTAAGTCAGTTGCATCTGCTTTTTTGTAATAGCAAATATGAGGACTTTCAGTGTTAAAAAGCGTTCATGAGAGATTAGCTAATATAGAACAGAAGATTCTCAAACCCAATCTTGGGGAGAAAACCCATCTTCTCATAACTTGAAGATTGTCAATATAAAGGGATGGGAGTAATTCTCAGTTACTTCCACATAATCCTACTTTAAAAAGCAAGCACTGTGGGAGTATTTTCTGTTGATCCTTTGATTCATCAAGATGCTCCCACAGGAGAAGGTTCATACAGGCTTGATGCTGAGCTCATTATTAAGATATGTGTTGGCCACTGGATCGCACAATGTTTCTGACATGTTTATTCCTTTTACTGATTTGCTGATTTTTTATTGTTCTTTCATGTTTATATTGAGAGCTGCTGACATCTGAGTATCCCAATTTTTATCATCCCTGAAAGATGCGTTTTTTTAAGCTTAAAGACTGCAGACTGTCTGGAGTCAGCCTCTTGTCTCTTTCTACTGGCTCATACTTCACAAAATGATAATTTATTCTTAGAAAACAAAAAAACAAACTGGGCATGGTGGCTCATGCCTGTAATTCTAGCACTTTGAGAGGCTAAGGAGGGAGGTTTGCATGAGATCAGGAGTTCAAGACCAGTCTGGGCAACAAAGTGAGATCCTGTCTATTACCAAAACACACACACACACACACACACACACACACAAAAAAAAAAAAAACCAACAACAAAGATTAGCTATGTATGGTGGTGTAGTTCTACATCCTAGTTCCTCAGGAAGCTGAGGTGGGATCGCTTGAGCTCAGGTGTTCAGGATTACAGTGAGCTATGATTGCACCCTGGTACTCCAACCTGGTCAACAGGGAGAGATCTTGTCTTAAAAAATAATAATAAAGGTACACTGACCAGAGTTTCAGTCTGATCCATTGTCATTAAAGAACAGTGCAAGAGCAATGAATATTTTACAAAGTCAGAAACGAAAAGCTAGCAGGAGTATTTTTATCAGGCATACTTCTCTTCATATGCACCTTTGATTTAAAAATCACTGTCCTGTAGTTTTTTATTTCTTCACAATTATTAGTTGGAAACTAAATTTGTTCATCTCATAATAAGATCTATTCTGTATGCATCATAGAATTGCAAAAATTAGCACAGTCCATGTAAAGTGTTTAGAACATATTATTTAGTAAATAGCGGTTATTATTGTTGTCAGTATCCCTACTGTCTTTCTTTGCAAATATTTACTTTCACTTTTCTTTTATAGCATAGCCACTAACAGGTAATAGAGAAGTAGTTAGTTAGATCTTAGGAATTTAAGAAGCGCTTCAAGTTGTGGACAGAAAAGGATTTAGTTCAGAGTGCATACTTTTAGGCTATGGAGATAGTACTTGCAATTCCCATAGAATAATTATAAAGCACTGTATTTTATTAGAGCCCATGGGAATACAAAAGCTGTTCTTTGTAAGACATCTTAGAACATTGTTGATGTGTGAGAATAAAATCATATTGAAAAAATATAGAAAAGTTACCATCTTTCATCAGTTCTAAGATGCAGGATCTCACCATCTTGCCCAGGCTAGTCTTGAACTCTGGGCTGAAGCAATCCTCCTACCTTGGCCTCCCAAAATGCTGGGGTTATCGGTATGAGCCATTGCATCCAGCCAATTTTTTAAAATCAGTTGCAATATTTTTTAGCACTGCTGTGGCTTTTGCTTTGTTCTTTCTACTGCTACTTGTTTGAATGATGCTTAAAATGTACTCTTGGGAAGATGACTGTATTGAATATATACAGAACAATTGATATGCTGATAAATGAAAAATAAATGAATATACAGTTCCCAATGATAGAATAAACAAGAGTTACTGCTTAATATACAATAAATTTTGTATTCATTTGATTTCCCTCAGAAGCCTGTATTCTAAATCTGAGTTTCCTTCTATCTATATGTAGATTACAAAGATTTAAAAAAGGCAAAAAAAATACATTTATTTCTGCTGTTTTTAGGCAATATGGTCTTTTGGCTAGAACTCAGAAATTAAAAGCTTGATTTGTTGGTTGTGTAGGCATCTTATATCTAAGGAATTATTTTGGCTTAAAGTAGTTTGGGGATAAAATATTAATTACATCTAATAAGCAGAAATGTAATTGTTGTTATTGTTATGTGTATATTTTGAGGTGGAGTTTTTACTCTTCTTGCCCAGGCCGGAGTGCAATCTCAGCTCACTGCAACCTCCGCCTCCTGGGTTCAAGCGATTCTCCTGCCTTAGCCTCCCGAGAAGCTGGGATTACAGGCATGCACTACTATGCCTGGCTAATTGTATTTTTAGTAATGACGGGGTTTCTCTATGTTGGTCAAGCTGGTCTTGAACTCCTGACCTTAGGTGGTCTGCCCACCTCGGCCTCCCAAAGTGCTGGGATTACAGGTGTGAGCCACCGCGCCCGGCCGGAAACATAATTATTTAAGGCGGTTACTGTCTTACACATTTTTTACTTAAGATGTGAACAAGTGGTTAATGCAATTTCTTTTTCTGAGACTTAAAAGAAATGTTCAAATTTACCACTATTTAAGTTTGATCATGCCTTTGGAAAGAATTGGTATTATCCTTTGAAAATGAAAAGGCGTAATTTGTTGAAGGTATATAGAATCGTACAAAAAGAAATCAGTAATTTTCCTGTTTTTCCTATTAAGTTATATTATAAGCAGTTATTTTGAATGGTAGTATGAAAAAGTATGTTTTAAGAAGGGTGTTTTTGAATTAGGAAAGATAAATAAGCCAGTATGGAGATCAGCTTATTCAGGAGCAGGCATTTTCCTGCATACGAAGGAGCTTTAAAGGTTAGAATAAAAAGAAGGTGAATATTGTGTTGTCTGCTCTACTTCATGGCTACCAGAAAATTTATTTCCCAGCCTCCCTGACTTCTCTACTTCAGTATACAGCTAACAGTTAATGAGCCCTAACTCTGAGCTGGGTATATGTCAGATGTTTCACATATGTCATGTCATTTAGTCCTCACAATAATCTTTGAGTGCACAGTAGATGCTGTTAAAATTATCTGTATTTTATAGTACAGAGACAGGCTCGGGAAAGTGAAATAACTTCTCCAAGGTAAGGTAGCTAGTAAATGGCAGAGCTAACATTCAACCTTATCCATGTCTGACTACAAAGTAATCCATGCATTACTCAGCTTTTTTATGTCAAGCTTTTGCTCTTTGGTCAACATTATACACTATGCCTTGAATACATGTCCAAACATTGGAAGACCATGCCCATGTGATGTTTGTAATAGAATTAGGTGTTCATATCGCACATTCTTGAAACAATTGAAGAATGCATGATTTATTTACATACTAAGTTGAGAGAACGTGCATCATACTGTAGCACACTTCCTTTCTATGATTCTGTTAGTTTTCAGTGTGGGTATTTGCCACCTAACTTGGGTTTTCTAGATGTCTATAATCAGTGAAATATTTTGTCTTTTTAAAGATTATTTTAAAAATACATGTTTTAGTGTTGAATTACAAGATGTTTTAAGATAATATAAACCTGGACCCAAATGTTCGTGTAAATGTCTATTTTATAGAGACAAGTAAATTAACCAAATAATTCGGTGAACCTTCGCTGAGAACCTAATATGACCTATAGGTACTGTGCTGGGTGTCACAGACTGGTTATATGGTTTAGTAGAAAGAGGAATGTAGCTGCTGTGCCAAGCATAGTGCCTGGAACAAGCCGAAAGTACATAAGAAATAAATGTTAACTGAAAGGAAGAACAAAATTGAAACTGTGCCTATCTAAATCAGGCAAATTAGGAATGTCTGTGAGTTTATTTCCTCATCTGAAATGAAGGGTAATAAAACCTATCTCATAAGGATTGTTGTTAAGATTAAACAAGTTCAGATATGGGAGTATGTCCAGAACTGTATTTGGCATATATTAGATGTTTAATAATTGTTAGTCGTAGAGTGAAAAATAAATAACACATTATTCCCATTCTCAAGCGGTGTCAAGATTTAGAATCAGATTCTTGTCCACTGTGTCACTTGACTTCAGTTGTCTTATTCCTGTATTTGCTTTATTCTATCTGAGCTTCACTAACAATCCAAAGGGCTTTTGGACTCTAAAAAGAAAACACATACACAAAAATATCATACACTGTTCTGTATCTACTCACATCTGCACTCAAATTTAATTCTGTTCTGTGAAAAAGAAAATCTATACAGAGTTACTGCTTAACACCATCAAATACTTTTAAAAATTAGTTGCCCTCTCTAACAATAAGAGAACATGGAGGAGTAAACAAAAGCAGCTTTGAACACAGAGATCAGTAGGTATTGAAATTTGAACAGCTGATTTTTCACTTCTATATACAATATGGATCTTAGAAACAGATTTATTGTAACTTTTTTCTCCTAATTTGAGAATTTCCAGAAATAAAGCTGAATGATAAGAAAAAGATGTGGTGTACACGCAATATAGCGTGCTGTTTATGCCCATCTGTACAGAATGCCGCTGGCTTTAAATATGATTTTCCTCTTTTTCCTGACAAAGAGAATGATATATTTCTCCTTCCACATAACAATGAACTGATTTCTTTTTAGTTTTTATTACTGTCTTTTTTTTGAAAAATTGCTAGTTTGAAGTATAATATGAAGCATAATAGAATCAAAGCAGTGTTTCGTTTGTTAAGGTCAGTTCATGTTTTAGTAATGTGTTTTGAGCTCTCTGTATTTTCCGAGCTAACCATTTAAAAGATTTTGACTTCTAAACCAATTATTTTATGTATAATTATTTAAATTCTATGGGTCATGTTGATGACCTTACTATATTTATTGTCACTGAAGACACTCAATATGTAAATATAATAAATGATCATCTTTTTACTGTAAGAAAAAATGTTTTCTAAAATTAAATGTGAATTATCATTAAAGCATAAAATGCTATGAGTATAAAGTAATATTAAAAAAACAGAAAGTGATGACTTCCAGCCAGAAGGTGAGACTCGGAGGGAAAAACCTTCCTTCTAAGGGGAGGTTTGGGGCCACTACTTTTCTTACTTTCCTTGAAAGCAACTCTAGGACTGTACTTGGGTCACTCTACAGGCTGTTTCCTGTATTTTTCTCTCTCACCAAAAGATTTACTTGTCTATTTAAAAAGTGTACGTTGTTTCTCTAAGATGGCAGATAAGAGATTTGTGGCATGCCTCAGCCACTTGGAAATAGCAAGATAGTGCATAAAGATCAACTGTATAAGCTTTTTTTTTTCAAGAAAAAAAATGGGGGCTGGGAGAGGTGGCTCACTCCTGTAATCCCAGCACCTTGGGAAGCCGACGTGGGCAGATCACAAAGTCAAGAGATTGAGACCATCCTGGCCAACATGGTGAAATCCTGTCTCTACTAAAAATACAAAAATTAGCCCTGTGTGGTGGCACATACCTGTAGTTCCAGCTACTTGGGAAGGTGAGGCAGGAGAATCACTTGAACCTGGGAGGCGGTGGTTGTACTGAGTCAAGATTGTGCCAATGCACTCCAGCCTGGTGACAGAGTGAGAGTCTGTCTCAAAAAACACAAGGAAAATGGGAATCCACTGGAATCGTGAAGGATACGCCATTTCATGGTGAGCACAACACTGGCAAACAGCCCCTGTGACAGTGTCTGTTTGATAAAAAGATCTGGTGCAGGGAGGCCCTTTCTGCTTCATACCTAGGCAGATCTCCCAGCATTTGGAGCACTTGCTTATCTGGTTCAGCAGCCTGAGCCACCCAACTCTTCCTGTGGTACAGTGGGACCCTCTCTGCTATATGCCCAGGCAGGTCTTCAGGCATTTGGAGCACAAGCTTACCTGGATCAGCAGCCTGAGTTGCCCCACCCTTCCTGTGCAGAGATCCTCATGTAGGGGGACTCTCTCTGCTTCATGCCTGGACAGATCTCCAGGTATTCAGAACTCCTGCTTGCCTGGTTCAGCAGCTTGAGTCACCCTACCCCTTCCATGCAGGGATCTTGGTGCAGGGGGAGCCCATTATACTCTATACCCAGGTAGAGCTCTTCTAGATTTGGTGTTTAGGCCATTCCCTATCCCTGTACAGAGAACTTGATGCTGAAGAGGTTTCCTATTCCTGTGCAGAGAACTTGATGCCAAGGAGCTCCATGCCTAGGCATACCTCTGTGTGCTTGGTAGCCACCCACTGGATTCTCTATCAGTGCCAGTGCTTGTGCCTGTATCAGGGGACCTATAGGTGGAACTGCCCAGTCTGGCCCCATACCCTTGGGGCTGAGCAGAGAGCTCAGACCACTATGCATTCCATGAATCAGCTCATTGTCTGAGGCAACAGAGAGCTTCTGCCAGTAAACAAGGATCAAGTGTATATCTGGCTACATTGGCCGCAACTGGCTCTTACCTATAAGCATCATTTACTGGCATGTAGATTGAACTGGACAGCCTGATACAAAACCTACCAAAAGAAGTGGTAGAAACAAACCCAAAAGAAAAAGCAAAATAAAAGCAAAACTAAAAGATCCTACTGAATGTACTCTACTTTCATACCTGTAGGAAGGTGTGGAAAGGAAAAGGTAAGGGAAAAAAAATTAAATTATAGAGGAAGAAAGGAGAAAGAAAACTCCTACCTACATGAAAATTATTACAAAAGTTACAAGTGCCACCACCTTCAGCTGAGAAGGAACCAGCACAAGATTACTGGCACCATTAAAAATCTGAACGTAGTAAAACCACCAAAGGATTGCACTAGTGTTCCAGAAGTGGTCCCTACCTGAAATGGAAATGCAGACATCACAGATAAAGAATTCAAAGCATGAATAACAAGGAAACTCAATGCGATCCAAAACAAGATTGAAAATCAGCACTAAGAAGCTACTAAAGCTATCCAGGAAATGAAGAAAGATATAAATATCTTAAAAAGAAATCAATCATTTCTAGAATTGAAAAACTCACTTAAGAAATTTAAAAATACAATTGAAAGCTTTACTAATGGTTTGGACTAAGTAGAAGAAAGAATTTCAGAACTTGAAGATTAGTCTTTTGAATTAACCCAGTCAGACAAAAATGAAGGAAAAAATAATTTGGTAAACAGTCTTTGAGAAATAATGGGATTATGTAAAGTGACAAAACTACAAATTATTGGCGTTACTGAGAGAGAAGGAAAAAAAAATAAGCAACCTGGAAAACAAATTTGAGGAATTAATTCAAGAAAATGTCCCTAAGCTTGCTAGAGAGGTAGACATCCAGTTACAAGAAATCCAGATAACACCTATGAGATACTTTACAAAACGAACATCACGAAGTCATATAGTCACCAAACTGTTCAAGGTCAGTGCTAAAGAAAAATATCTTAAAGGCAGCTAGAGAAAAAGTTCAGATAATGTACAACAGGAACCCCATCAGGCCAACAGCAGACTTCTCAGCACAAACTTTACAAGCCAGGAGAGATGGGGGGCCTATTTTCAGCATTTTTAAAGAAAAGAAATTGCAACCAAGAGTTTCATGTTCTGTTAAATTACGCTCCATAAATGAAGAAGAAATAAAATCTTTCTCTCTGGACAAGCAAGCACTAAGGAAATTTGTTACCACTAGACCAGCCTTACAAGAGATTCTTAAGGGCATGCTGTATTAGTCTGTTCTTGCATTGCTGTGAAGAAATACCTGAGGCTGGGTGCGGTGGCTCATGCTTGTAATCCTAGCACCTTGGGAGACTGAGGTAGTCGGATCACGAGGTCAGGAGTTTTAGACCAGCCTGACCAACATGGTGAAACCCTGTCTCTACTAAAAATATAAAAATTAGCTGGGCATGGTGACCCATGTCTGTAATCCCAGCTACTTAAGAGGCTGAGGCAGGAGAATTGCTTGAATCTGGGAGGCGGATGTTGCAGTGAGCCGAGATCACGCCACTGCACTCCAGCCTGGATGACAAAGTGAGATTCCAACTCAAAAAAAAAAAAAAAAGCAAAGAAAAAACCTGAGACTGATTTATAAGAAAAGTTTAATTGACTCATGGTTCTGTAAGCTGTACAGGAAGCATGGCAGTATCTACTTTTGGGGGAGGCCTTAAGGAACTTTACTCATGGCAGAAGGTAAAGGAGGGGCAGGCGTCTTACAAGGCAGAAGTAGGAGCAGGAGAGGGAGGCGTAGTGCCACACACTTTTAAACAACTAGATCTCATGAGAACTCTTACGAGAACAGCACTAAGGGGGATGGTGCTAAACTATTCATGGAGAATTCACCTCCATGATCCAGTCACCTCCCACCCAGTTCCACCTCCAACACTGAAGATTACAATTTAACACGAGATTTTGTGGGGACACAGATCCAAACCATATCAAATTCTACATATGGAAACAGAAGAATCATACTTGCTGCCACAAAAGCAGCCTTAAGCACATAGCCCACAGACCCTCTAAAGCAACCGCGTAATAGAAACTACAAAGCCACTAGCTAACAACTTCATGATAGGGTCAAAACCTCAGATATGAATATTAACCTTGATTGCAAATGTTCTAAACACTGTACTCAAAAGGCACAGAGTGGCAAGTTTGATAAAACAGCAAGACTCATTCATCTGCTGTCTTCAAGTGACCCATCTCACAGGTAATAATACCTATAGGCTCAAAGTAATGGATAACAAAAAATAGCAGGGCTTGCTATTCTTACATCAGGTAAAACAAAGAGGATTTAATTGTCCTAAATATATATGTACCCATTTTGGTTTTGTTGATTCTATTAATTTTTGAGTCTCAAACTTTAACAAACTTTAACAACTGTAAAAGAGGACAAAGAAGGGCATTACATTGAGGGTTTTTATAATGAGGGGATTAGAAAAAGAAGTTCAAATAAGCACAATTAGAAGTGACATTACAACTGAGTCCACAGAAATACAGAAGATCCTCAGAGACTATTATAAACACCTCTATGCATACAAACTAGAAGATCTAGAGGAAATGGATGAATTCCTGGAAACACACAGTGCTGGTTAATAGTGAATGTCAACTTGATTGGATTGAAGGATACAGAGTATTGTTAGGGTATTGCCAAAATAGATTAACATTTGATTCAGTGGGCTGAGAAAGGCAGATTCATTCTTTTTCTGGTGGGCACAGTCTAATCAGCTACCAGTGAATATAAAGCAGGCGGAAAAACATGAAAAGGAGAGACGGGCCTAGCCTCCCAGCCTACATCTTTCTCCTATGCTGGATGCTTCCTGCCCTTGAACATCGGACTCCAAGTTCTTCAGTTTTGGAACTCGGACTGGCTCTCCTTGCTCCTCAGCTTGCAGACAGCCTGTTGTGGGACCTTGTAATCATGTAAGTTAATACTTAACTCGCCTTTATATATATCTATCTATCCTATTAGTTCTGTCCCTCTGAGAGAACTGTGACTAGTGCACACACAATCTCCTAAGATTGAGTTAGAAAGAAATTGAAACCCTGAAGAGAACAGTATTGAGTTTTGACATTAAATCAGCAATTTAAGACCTATGAACCAAAAAAAGAAAAGAAAAAAAAAAAAAAAGCCCAGACAAATGGATTTCCTGCCAGATTCTACCAGGTAATATTATACAAATAGGAGCTGGTACCAATTCTGAAACTGTACTAAGCCAGTGTTACCCTCATACCAAAACCTGGTAAAGATACAACAACAAAAAAAGAAAATTGCAGGCCAATATCCCTGATGAACATAAACACAAAAATTCCCGACAACATACTAATAAACCAAATACAACAGCACATCATAAAACTTAATTCACCCATGATCAAGCAGGCTTTTTTCCTGGGATGAAATGTTGGTTCAATATATGCAAATCAAAAAGTATGATTCACCACATAAACAGTACTAGCAATAAAGACTGTATGATCATCCCCAATGGAGGCAGAGAAAGCTTTTGACAAAACCCCTAGTCCCCTCATCATAAAAACCCTCAAGAAACTAGGCATTGAAGGAGCATACCTCAAAAGAATAAGATCCATCTATTACAAACCCACAGCCAACATCATCCTGAATGGACAAAAAACGGAAGCATTCTTCTTGACAACTGGAACAAGACAAGGAAGCCCACCCTCACCACTCCTATTCAACGTAGTACTGGAAGTGCTAGCCAGAACAGTGAGCCAAGAGAAAAAACAAATGGCATCCAGTTAGGAAAAGAAGTGAAAATATTTCTCTTTGCAGATGATATGATTATTTATCTATAAGGTTCTAAAGACTCTGCTGAAAGGCTTCTGTTACTGACAAAGGTAAAGTTTCAGATGCAAAGTGTACAGAAATCAGTAGCATTTCTATACACCAGTAACATTCAAACAGAGCCAAAATCATGAATCCAGTCTTATTTGCAGTAGAGATATACACATACAACACCTAGGAATACACCTATCCAAGGAAGTAAAGCATCTTTATAAGGAGAACTAGAAAACATTGCTGAAAGAAATCAGAAATGATCCAAACGATGGATTGGAAGAATCAATATAACTAAAATGGCGATACTGCCCGAAGCAGTCTACAGATTCAACATTATTTCTATCAAACTACTAGTGTCACTTTCCACAGAAGTGGAAATATGCTAAAATTCACACAGAACTGAAAAAGAGCCCAATTAACCAAAGCAATCCTAAGCAAAAAGAACATAGCCAGAGGCATCACATTACCTGACTTCAAACTATACTGTAAGGGTACAGTAACCAAAACAGCATGACACTGGTACAGAAACAGACACATAGACCAATGGAACAGAGTAGAGAACCCAAAAATAAAGCCATACACCTACAGCCATCTGATCTTTGACAAAGTAGACAAAAATAAGCAATGAAGAAAGGACTCCCTATTCAATAAATGGCGCTGGATCAGCTTGCCAGCCATAGGTAGAAGAATGGAACTGGACCCTTACCTTTCATCTTATATAAAAATTAACTCAGGTTAATTTTAAATCTTTTAAATTTAAGACATCAAACCATAAGAAGCTAGGAAACACCATTCTGGACATTGACTTTGGGAAATAATTTATGGCTAAGTCCTTAAAAGCAGTTGCAGCAAAAATAAAAATTGACTAGTGGGACCTAATTAATCCAAAGAACTTCTGCACATCAAAAGAAATTATTGACAGAGTGTACAGATAATCTACAGAATGAGAAAATATTGACAAACTACATGTCTGACAAAGTTTTTTTAATAGAATGGCTATTATTAAGAAGTTAAAAACAACAGATTTTTGTGAGGCAGCAGAGAAAAAGAGAAAAGGGAATACTTATATATTGTGGGTGAGAATGTAACCTAGTTCAGCCACTGTGGAAAGCAGTTGGAGGTTTCTCAAAGAGCTTAAAGCAGAACTCCATTCGACCCGGCAATCTCATTAATTGATACATATCCAAAAGACAGCAAATAATTCTACCAAAAAGACATATACTCACATGTTCATTGCTGCACTTGTCACAAAACAAAGTCATGCAATCATCCTAGGTGCCTAACAACAGTAGACTGGTTAAAGAAAATGTGGTGCATATACACCACAGAATACAGCGTGACCTTAAGAAAGAACAAAATCATGTCCTTTGCAGCAACATGAATGCAGCTGGAGGTCATTATTCTAAGTGAATTAACGCAGGAACAAAAAAAACCAATACCACATGTTCTCACTTAGAAGTGAGAGCTAAAGACTGGGTATTCATCGACATAAAGATGCCACCAGTAGAAACTGAGGACTACTAGAGGTTGGAGGGAGAGAGCAAGGGTTGAAAACCTAACTGGTGGGTACTGTGTTCACTGCCTGGGTGACGGGCCTATTTGTATCCCAAACCTCGGCATCATGCAATATACCACGATAATAAACCTGGGCACGTATCCCCTTGATTCTAAAATTAAAGTTGAAAACAAAACAATTCCAGAAAAATTTATTAAATTTAAACTACCATTTTTGGACACATTTTCAGCCCTTTTAAAGTACCTTTGATCTGAAATTGAAATGTCAAATAACATATAATTTAAAATACACGTTTGGTTGAGTATTGCCATCACATGGTATTAAATATTAAACATTATTTTATGGTGTTGGCAGGTCACAAGTTTCAGTGTATAATGAAAAAAATATTATCTGCTTGATGACTTCAATGCTCTGTAACAGAACTGTGTGTTTTTATTTACCATAGTAACAGGCTTTGTTATGTTAGTGAATACTTAAATATGATTTTCAAGTGATATGTGAATATAGCTATTTCAGACATAATCTACAACTGATATATACAAATCCTGTAAGTTTTGGGAAATAATAATGAAAAGATGCCTCTACCTTGTATGTAACAGTCCTTACAGTAATTAGGATAGAGACCTCATTAGAACCAGGTGGTTTGTACCCTGTGTTAACGTAATATGTAATAAAATCTTGCTATAAGTGAATCTGAAAGGAAAGCTACTTTTAATAAAGGCATGGATTTTTTAACAGAATTAAACAGAAACCTTTAACAAAATACATTTATAATATTTTAGAGTCAATATAATTATACATAAGTTTCTTGGTACTGCGTACTGTCTATGTGATCTTGATGAGCAAATTTACTAATCTCCCTGTGCTTTAGTGTTTCTATCTGTCTAATGGTTATAATAATAGTTCCTGACACTGTACCTGTAGCTGTGCCTGGCACTTAGCAAACTCTTTGTTTTCTTTTATTATCATTGTATAGAAGCCATTCAGAATACTTGGGCACAGTGTTTGAGGCACCTACGAAAGCTGCAGGCTGGAGGTTCTTGCTCTTGAGATGAGCCCCAATTACAAAAAAACACTCTTTGGAAAATGTTTTATATTTGTAACTTATCTATAAATATCCCAAGTAAAGTCACTGCCATTTGAAGTCAACTCAGCTACCTTTTTTTTTTTTTTTTTTTTAAATAATCAGAAAAGAATGTTCCCCTGTGAAGCCTTTTTATGCTACCCCAAGAACCCAAATCCAGGAACACAACCCCTGCTCCCAACTTAAATGGACTTTTTTCACCTAGTCAAATCTCTGTTGGTTCTGTCTGTCCATTTTCTTTATATTAGGAAATTACATTTAACCCAAAGGATAAATGTTTTAGGGGATGGATACCCCATTCTTCAAGAAGAATTCACGTTATGTCGCTGTATCAAAACATCTTACACATACCCCATAAATATATATACTATGTACCGACAAAAACTAAAGAAAAAAATAGCATCTGAAACAAATTGCCAAACTTATACCTAGGATTGAGTGAAATAAATTAATTTTGAGTCTCAAAATGTTGCTTGTGTATTTAATTTTTAAAAGAGCTTAACATATTTGGCTTTCAGGTTTACATTTTAGTTTATTGCTCTTTTAAAGCAATTAACTATCATTAAAAGATGGTTGCCCTTTAAAAGCTTGATTTAGGAGAGTTGTTTTTATTGTCCAAATTTTTATAGTCATCTTTAAAAGATGTATGTCAAAGTAATTTTTTTCCTGTTTTGTTTGATAGAGTTCTAAATACATGAATATAGCTTTAAGAGATAGACCTTAAATTTCAATTTAATTTCAGACTCAATAGACACACCATACTCTGCTACCATTTTGGCAGTGTTATAAGCCTATTGAGTATTTGTCATGTTATCAGTGAGTGGCTTTTGTACTGTTCAAGGTGCTATGTAAATGTAATGATGTCTTACTGGCATTCTGTAAACTTACATGTTTGGTCTGGTGAAGATTTATTTCTCAAAATATTGTCATATGAAGTGTGAACATTGTATATTTACACCTAGTTTATGTGAAAAATGTCTGTATTGTGTATTACTATTTTGCAGTCACTGAAAATACTGTACTGAATTTAGTTGTTTTCTTTAGGTAGATATACCATGACAACCGAGTTTGTCAAGCTACAATTGAAGATATGAATGTTGGGCTGTGAAAATGAGGTTTCAGCAGAGTCACAGTAATCCCAGGGTGAGAATAGATTAGATAGTGTTGCCAGATTTTTCGAAGAGTGTTAGAATCTAGTATCAGTAAGGAGGAACGTAGGAATATAGAAAAGACTATTTTTGAATTTTAGATTTTATAGGATTTTTTAGACAGTTTTGCAGGTATATATCAAGAGGAGGAGGGGAAAGAAATGCATTTGAATTTACTCTACAGGTACCTGCAGTTATTAATGTGCTCTATAATTGTATCATGCCAGAAAGTGACTTAATTTGAAAGTAAGCTAAGATGGAACAGACTTGACTACCTGAGGGAACTGCTCTTGGAAGAAAAGAGATCAAGTTTAATAGAAACAGTATGAGATCACTTAGCCAATGGGGAAATAGCTTTTGAGTTCAGAGAACATTGTATCTAAGAAACAGTTGCCAAAGCAGATATTACAGTGAAAAGTGAGAGTAATAGACTTAATGTGACCTTATCTTATTAGTTGATAAGAAACAAGTTTTGGAAGTACATAAATACAAACACACATTTTTAAGGGTGAAAGAGAAATTATATTTTTTCATATTACTTTAGGTAAAAGTGTTTTGTCAGGCTGTACTGTGATTATCAAATATGACCTTAATTGAAAACTTTTATAGAACTTAGTTTTTCAGAAATATTTTATTCCAGTACATTTAGGAAATAAGAAAAAAAAATTGAATCCATAGTGGGCATGTTTTCTGTGAATTAAAATGTGAAACAATTATTTAATAGTTTCCATACTTATGTTGTATTTTCTGTGTTTTGTGTGGAGTATCAAACAATAATCAGGCCAGGCGTGGTGGCTTATGCCTGTAATCCCAGCACATTGGGAGGTCAAGGCAGGTGGATCACTTGAGGTCAGGAGTTCAAGACCAGCCTGGCCAACATAGTGAAACACTGTCTCCACTAAAAATAAAAAAATTAGCCAGGCTTGGTGGTAGGTGCCTGTAATCCCAGCTACTCTGAAGGCCAAGGCAGGAGAATCACTTAAACCTGGGAGACAGTGAGCGGAGATTGCACCACTTTACTCCAGCCTGGGTGACAGAGTGTGACTCTGTCTCAAAAACAAACAAACAAGAGCAATTATTATACTATAAAAAAAAATCAAATACTAAAACATCCCCAATAATCACCTATTTTTTATTGTACTTTGTAGTTTTCACATCTTGTTCTTGATCTTATTTGACCCTCAGAGAAATACTGTGAATTAGGTAAAGAAGCCAGAGAGCTTACATAACTGGCTCAGAGGATGTATAGATGGAGCTGCACTCAGGCTTTTGGAGCCTGACTAATAAAGCAATTAGAGCATGAGCAAGAGGAAGGTCAGGGCAGCTTTGATGTAGGAAGAGAACTACTTAGATACTGACCAGTAAGTGATAATGGAACAAAGGACTTGCCCAAATTACTTTCCAAAAAGTCTCTGTTTGAAGACATTTCAGGTTTAGAAATGAACAATTTTGAGATGATCTTGGAAGATTTGAAATCTTGTGAAATCCCTTCAAAATCCGAAAGTTAGCGTGTCAGAGCCCAGCATCTGTTTTGTGACTAGACTTTTCTTGTATGTCTTATATTGGTTAGAGGGCATGATTTGATTATGTGGTCAGGAACAGTCTGGGCAGAATTGTTAAATCATCAGTTCTTGTCATATTGGCTCCAACCTTATTTTCTTATGGTTATTTTTCAGTTTTATGAAACCATTTCCCCCAAACACCTCATCAGTGACTCAGTGTCCAAACCTTTTACTCCAAATACAATTTCAAAAGAGATATGCTCTCTCCCTGTTAACTATTTCAGTTGAGACCCAACCTTCCATCAACAATAAATCTCTGCAACTGTTGGTTTCAGCAAGTTGGTAAGAGGGATTTTGGTGGTAGGGGACAGCAAAGCAGGAAATGGTATGTTCTCATCACTCATGGAAACATACTACTGAGATAGTGTTTACTCATAATAGCCACTTAATCCAGGCAATACTTATCCAGGTTCTCTTACTTCTTGGATTTTTTAAGGAGAAAAGACTACCAAAATTTTTCAAAGCAAATTTGTAATCTGTTAGAATAATTCATTTTTTTTTTTAAGGCAACAAGTGACTCTTAGCTAGAAAATAAAAAGTGTTACTCTCATTTCTATTTACTTTAGGGAGCATTTTGCCAAACAAAAAGTCATGTATTTAATTAATTTTTAAAGGGAACTTGAGATTTTAGTATTTTGCTTATTACACATAAAGTTTGAGATCTGGGACCTGAGAATTTCCTTCTATGCTTGCACACATGCTTTAAAATGTCATAACCTACTTGAGTCCAGCATCTGGCAATTTGTTATACTGAGCAGCTAATTTTTCAGTGTGGTTCCTCTGGGGCTTGGTGCAGTCATACAACACAGCTGACTACAGAGTAGTGACCTGAATTCAGATAGGGTGCCAAATTAAGTTTATAATTCTGTAACATTCGGATCTGACAAGAGAGTTATTTAAAAAAAGAGCATTTAGTCTTAGTTGATTTAGTAGTTTGATGTGTGTCTTGGTATTTTTAACATTATACCTAACACAGAAACATGCTGAATATTATTTTCTTACATACTGGGCATCTTCTCTGTGGCTCAGTTTTCACATAGGTAAAATGAAGATGTTAAAAATAACTTCATAGGGCTGTTTTGGAAATTAAATAATAAATATACTGTTAATGCATGTTATAAAGTGTTCAGTAAGTGGTATTATTATTGCATTTGATGATTTATTTATGAATATGAAGCT
The DNA here is from genome assembly GCF_030222135.1 of Aotus nancymaae. Lineage (NCBI taxonomy): Eukaryota > Metazoa > Chordata > Mammalia > Primates > Aotidae > Aotus > Aotus nancymaae. The sequence continues at coordinate 30,346,202 of NW_026988445.1, read as the reverse complement.
TCAAACTTCCTTGACCATAACAAATACATACATAACCCAGAATATGAACAATTCACTTTTCATAAGTTTTACTCACTCTGAAATACTATACTCCACTTATGATAATGACTCCATTTGAGAAATCTCATTACTTGGGATTGGTACCCTTTCTATTACAACAGGAACCCTAGCTACTCAAATAGACTCACTTTCCAGTAGAAAAATATATTTTTATATTTCACATAGAATCTTATTTGAATAACTAGAGCAGTGTCCAGTTGAGTCCTCACTTCTAACTTAAAACTACAGATACAGTAAGATCAAGGATCATACTGTAAGAACAAAGGCAAAAGTTAGGTAGTAAAGGGGAAGAGAAGAAAGTTTTATTAATTTTTTAACTAAAGAAAGCTACTATAATTGAATGTAAACTTTAGCTGTGACTTTCCTGGCAGCTAGAATAAAAGTAAGATCATTGTCTGATAGAACTCAGTGTCTCTGTTTATAAGAACAAAATACTGTAATCTTTCTCAAAACCTACATGGAACAAACTGGAACAAATATATGATTAAAACCAAATGAAAAATAAATAAATAAATAATTTCACCACCACTGTCACCAAAAACAAATGAATTTCTTGGCTAGGAAAACATGGCTAAACTGGTAATTGACTGAGACATTAGCCTGGTATGTTGTCTGTGGTTGCATTTTATTAAACTTGTATTTACAGAAATGAAAAAAAAAAACTGACTTTTCATACAGTTTGGTATATGCATAGAAAAATATGAATAGAAAAAATCACCTTTGGAATCTTGATCAATAAGCCCTTTAGTGGTTCATTGGTGTAGAATGAATGTTAATTTAGGGAAATAAGTCTAAGTCAAGAGTGATGCTTAAGTGTCATAAGGCTTATTCATAATCACAACATTTTTCAGATATTTTCCACTTTAAATCTGAAACTTTAATTTCTTGGGTAAAAATCTCTGTTCTTTTTTTTTCTTTTTCTTTTTCTTCCCCAGAAGCCCAAGATAAAAAAATCTGTTATTTTTGAAGTATTTTAACTTTTTGTTTTTATTTGTAAAATTTCTATTTCACGTCTCTCTTTCAGGGTTGAGAATTTCCTAAGTGGGAGATATCTGCCTCTTTCTTAGTAAAAGAGGATCTACACATTTCAAAATACTTTTTCCCCCAGTATTTTTGTTTTGTTTTGTTTTTTATTTTTGAAGGCAGAGTCTCAGCTCCAAGCCTGGATTTCAGTGGCGTGGCCTTGGCTCACTGCAGCCTCTGCCTCCCAGTTCAAGAGATTCTCATGCCTCAGCCTCCTGAGTAGCTGGTATTACAGGTGTGCACCACCATGCCCAGCTAATTTTTGTATTTTTGGTAGAGACAGGGTCTCATCAAGTTGGCCAAGCTGGTCTCCAACTCCTGGGCTCAAGTGATCTGCTCGCCTCAGCCACCACACCTGGCCTGTTTCCAGTTTTTATTCTTATTTTTAAACTTCATCTTGGAAATAAAACTTAAAAAAAAAAAAAAAAAAAAGGCAGTAGCTGCTGAATTGTTTTGGGAACTCTGTATACAGAGTTCAGGTTCCTGGTCTATTTAGCCATAGCAGAATTTACAAAAATAAAACATTAATGATGCCTAAAAGGCAGACTGCCTCACTGAGATGAATGCTTTGCCTGGCCTGATAGCAGAATTAAGGAAAATTGAAACTTCAGCATTTTGAAGATCATTCAGGATACCATTTTATATGTGTTCAGAATAGTTCATGAATAATGTTTAGATGGAATCCATATAAACCCAATTCATGTTAGAGTGAGAAATTTTTATATACAGAAAACTGTTGTATCTAGACAGTAAAAGCAACAGAAGAAACTGTGGAAAAGTCCACTGAAAGCATGTTAGGAGTGCTTCCTCTCCCTTTTTATACTACTAGAAAATGTAAAGCAAAAGTAATTTTGATTACATATGCCAAAGATACTCTAATGGTAACTGTTTTATATCTGCCACAACAGAATGACATAGCATCTTTCACTGTCAAATTGAGTTAGCTGTGGTACATATCATGGATGGTTTCAAAGCTATTTTGAAACCATTAATAAGGCATTTACAACTACTGTAATAAGTGCTTATAGTATATACTACCGGTGTTTTCAGATTGCTGCTTTGCATGCATCGAATCCTATTTATAAAGTGGCATTACCCAAAGTGAATAGGGAAAATGGTCTAGAAAGTCAGGGTTTTTTTTTGTTTTTTTTTACATTCATAAGTAGAATCCTTCTTTCCAGTGAATTGAGTCAGCATTTCAGAATGAAAAATTCTGATGTGCAAATATCCCCAAGATGCCTCTAAAATGGAGTCACTCAAAATGGTGAAAAGTACAATGAATTTGCATTTAAGTGTCCTTGGACTCTTTCAGGTGCAGGAAATTAGTGATGAGTAGCTGACTCAGGAACTGTAGCTAACCACTTTTACATATAGCATATTTTTAGTGTGCAGTAAAAAGAGAAGAAAGTGCTTTGTGATAATTTCCCATGTACAAGAGACACTAATGAAATAAAATTTTTTACATGGAAACTAATCAGGGGGGACTCATGCATATATATTGATATATATCATATATATCATAGAATTATAATTATATTCAATAATTCTATAATTATCCTTCTCCTAAACGACAGTGCTAGGCAGAATCTGTGATGGTAGTCTGTCGAATGCATGGTTGCCTGGACACACGTTATAAATCTGATTACTGAAAAGTATGCATGTACAGAATATGATGTTTTTAATAATGATAGGCTATACTTCAGTTTATATTTCACATTAGATTGGTAAATTGTTTGGCTTTTTTTGTATGTATGCAACAGAGTCTTGCTCTGTCACCTAAGCTGGAGTGCAATGGCACTATCACAGCTCACTGCAGACTTGACTTCCTGGGCTTAAGCAATCCTTCCACCTCAGCCTCCCAAGTAGCTGGGACTACAGTCATGCACCATCGCACCTGGCTAATATTTTAATTTATTGTAAAGATGGAATCTCAGTATGTTGCCTAGGCCAATCTCGAACTCCTGGGCCCAAGATACATTAGGATTATAGGCATGAGTCACTGAGACCAGCTTTTTTGTTTTGGTAAGCTCTTGGGTCTCACCATGTCACACAGGCTATGGAGTACTGTGATGTGATCATAGCCCACTGTAGCTTCGAACTCCTGGCCTCAGCGATCCTCCTGCTTTAGCCTCCCAAGTAGCTGGGACTCTAGACATGTGCCACCATGCCCAACAAAGATTGGTTGGCTTTTATTCATTTTTTAAAAAATAATGAAAAAAATAGCCCACCTTTTACAAAACCTCTAGAATATTATTTCTTTCTGATTTTTAACTCTCAGTCTCTTGTGTTCTTTGTGCATCAAGTAAGAATTCTTTCTACACCAACCTTTCAAAGTAAGAATCAAAACAATATTGAAATTGTTAAAACTTTCCCCAAGAATTGCAGTGATTACATAATAAAACATTTGATATATGGGCCTACTAATGGAATAGATTTAGCCAAAAAGTGATTTTTGAAAAGTAAGTTCAGGAAACCTCCCAGATTATTAATATATAAAGTATACAATGTAACTAATTAATGGATAATTTGGAAAATAAGAGACTTGGGAATTAAGATCTGTGAAGACCAATGTCTTTCTAATAGGATTTCCAGAGGCAGGTGATAACTTTAAGATAGTGGGGAGGAAATAATGAAATGATAAAAGCATTCTTCACAAGGCTGAAAAAAGCCTTAAAATCCTTCAGTTTGAAAGGGCTCACTATGTGGTGAATCACATTATTTAAAAAAAAGTCAAATACTCAATTATTCCTAGTAAAATTTTAGAACTCTATGGAATAAAAAAGATATATATACCTACATATTCCCCTAAGGGAAAAATAAGTGACAAAACATACAGGAACTGGACTAAAATCACATTTCTCATAAGCAGCATTTGATACTAGCAGATCATGGAGCAGTACTTTCAAAGTTCTGAAAGAAAATAACTTTGTACCAAAAATCTCATTTAGCCAAAACTATTTGCTAAGTAAGAAGGCAGTGATAAAAACATACTCAAATATGCATGGAAATAAACTATTTATTATCAAATTATCTAGGCTTCCTATATGAAAAAATATATGTGAGGAGTTTCTCCAATGGAATGGTAGAAGAATCCAAGAAAGAAGATAACCTGAGATGTAAGAAAGAATTGCAGGTAAATTGAAGAAAAACAAAAAAATTAAAATGAAATCTACTTGAACTTGAATCTTGGGATATTTTCTTTCAAAAAGGAGAAGTTAAATAGCATAGGATCACATTTCCTCCTCTGTGGATCTATTCCACAATACTTAGTTTTACAGTGAGATACATACATATATATGTATAATATTGTAAATGCTGCCTGTTCATTCTCAGCCTCCAAAAATCACCTACTGAGAAAGAAGAGAGTACTGGGATCTAGTTATGGAATAGAATTTAATGGCTTAAAAATAAACATTGACAGTGTAAAATAATGCTGTAATAAAAATCAAGAAATAAACATATTAATACATTATAGAAACCTGGCCAGGTGTGGTGGCACACTCCTGTAGGTGCAGCACTTTCGGAGGCCAAGATAGGCGGATTGCTTGAGCTCAGGAGTTCAAGTCCAGCCTGGGCAACACAATGAAACCCATCTCAACAACAACAATAACAACAACAAACAACTACTCAGGAGGCTGAGGTGTGAGGATTACTTGAGCCTGTTAGGTTGAGGCTGCAGTGAGCCAAGGTTGTGCCACCTCACTTCATCCTGGTCAACAGAGCAAGACCTTGTCTCAATAAAAGAGAAAGAAACCCCAATGGTATCTATCAGAAAAATGAAAACATGGAAGATACTCTTTAGAAAATTTTATTCCCCAAGAAAGAGTGTATTAGGGAAAGAAAAAATTTCAATTTATACTTAAAAAAATGCATGTATTACTTTCTCAGTTTTAAGAAAAGCCAAAGCATTTAAATGGTACTTTAATCAATAGGGGATTCTTAAATTATATTTTTTTTCTAGTAATGCAGTAGGTAAAACAAGTGGGAGATTTCTTTGTGTAGCCTTGCAGAGACACAACTAAAAAAGAAAACTACAGACCAATATCCGTGATGAACGTTGATGCAAAAATCTTCAATAAAATACTGGCAAACTGAATCCAACAGCACATCAAAAAGCTTATCCACTACGAACAAGTAGGCTTCATCTTGGGGATGCAAGGCTGGTTCAACATACACAAATCTATAAACAGAACCAAAGACAAAAACCACATGATTATTTCAATAGATGCAGAGAAGGCCTTCGGCAAAATTCAACAGCCCTTTGTGCTAAAAACTCTCAGTAAACTAGGTGTTGATGGAATGTATCTCAAAATATAAAAGCTATTTACAACAAACCCATAGCCAATATCATACTGAATGGGCAAAAACTAGAAGCATTCCCTTTAAAAACTGGCACTAGGAAAGGATGCCCTCTCTCACCACTCCTATTCAGTATAGTATTGAAAGTTCTAGCCAGAGCAATTAGGGAAGAAAAAGAAATAAAGGGCATTCAGTTACAAAAAGAAGAGGTCAAATTGTCCCTATTTGCAGACAACATGATTGTATATTTAGAAGACTCCATCATCTCAGCCCAAAACCTCCTTAAGCTGATAAGCAACTTTGGCAAAGTCTCAGCATACAAAATCAATGTGCAGAAATCACAAGCATTCCTATACACCAACAACAGACAAACAGAGAGCCAAGTCATGAATGAACTCCCATTTATAATTGCTACAAAGAGAATAAAATACCTAGGAATACAAGTAACAAAGGGTGTAAAAGATCTCTTCAAGGAGAACTACAAACCAGTGATCAAGGAGATAAGAGAAGACACAAACAGATGGAAAAACATTCCATGCTCGTGGTTAGGAAGAATCAATATAGTGAAAATGGCCATACTGCTCCAAGTAATTTATAGACTCAATGCTATTCCCATCAAGCTACCATTGACCTTCACAGAACTGAAAAAATCCACTTTAAATTTCATGTGGAACCAAAAGAGAGCCCTCACAGCCAAGACAATCCTAAGCAAAAAGAACAAGGCTGGGGGCATCACGCTACCTGACTTCAAACTCACTTCAACTTTTTAAAGTTCTATACATATTAGAGGTTAACAGGGGCTTTTAAGAAAATAACTTTATAGGTTATAATATTCAATAAAGATATTTTGAAAAATAAGATTGTTTGAAGCCCAGAAATCGGGAATGACTTACCTGAGATTAACCAGGAAGCTGGTAGCAGAGTTAGGACTAAAATCCAGTCAGTGGAGATGTTACAAAGGCTTGGGAATTTTTAGCTTTCCCACTTGAATTTCCATCAGTGCTCCTAAGCCACCTCTAATAATAACAGTAATAAAATAGTAATGATAAATATGTGTTAAATTTAATGTGAGGTGTGAGTAAAAATATCTTTAGGGGAAAAAAAGTCTGTGTCCCTATATCTTGATTGGGGAGATGATCAAGAAAGGCTTAATAAAGGAAAGGTATCAAATGGGCATAGTTTATTTCACAGACTGAGATGGGACTGGAGCTGTGATCAGTTATATCAAGGAGTGTGAGCGAACACACACAAAGAACTCATGTGACTAATGAAGTCTTTTCTGCTCCTAGTCATGTTTCTATCTCAAGAATTAATTAATATAGAATTGACAAATAGGGGAATGCTAATGAGTTAATATGGTAGTCTCTTTGGTTTATTAAGTTATTTTTCTTAATGTTTTAATGATTTTCTTCATCAAGTAGTGGTAGCTAAATCCAAGGCATAGTAAATGCCAGCATAGCCCAGCAAGGTGGAAGAATGGAGAAATGCAGTAGTGAACACCAGACCCCTTGTCTCTTGCTTGGTTTGGTCACAGTTATTCCCAGTCTTTGTGCATTTTCAGAATTTAGATCCCTTTCTTACATCCTCTTTCAAGCTACCTTAATCTTTAAAAGTATAGTTGGTTGGGCATGGTGGCTCATACCTGTAATTCCAGCACTTTGCAAGGCCGAAGTAGGTGGATCACTTTACCCCGGAGTTCGAGACCAGCCTGGGCAATATAGGGAGATGCTGTCTCTACAAAAAAATTAGCCAGATGTGGTAGGATGTGCCTATAATCGCAGCTACTGGGAGGCTGAGGCGGGAGGATTGCCTGAGCCTAGGAAGTTGAGGCTGAAGTGAACTATTATTGTGCCACGGCACTGCAGCCTGGGCAATAGTGTGAGACCCTGCCATCCATTCATTCATTCGTTCCTTCATTCATTCCTTAATAAATAATTAAATGTGTAGTTATTTATCGTAATATTTCTTTATTAAGAATTGACTTTTAAAAATGGTGCTAGTTTTACAAATTAAGATTATTACTTTTTTAGGGATTTGGTTGTAGTATTGTATAGGGTTTTAATGTTCTGCTTTATAAGCCCTCATGTTATAAAATGTTATATACCAAATTTTTCAGGAATGTATATATCCAATTATAATAAGTCTTATAATAAGTAGAGTAGTCCTTTCTTTGATGATGGAAATGTTTCATATATGTTTCTGGTGTTGTAGTCAATAGCCATAGTGGCTGTTTAAGTTTATTAAATTAAAAAAAATTCAGTTACTCAGTTACACTAGCCATATTTCAAGTGCCCAGTAGCCACTTGGTGGCTCATGATTCCCATACTGGACAGCACAGCTATAGAGAGAGCTTAGAGCTTGTAAGGGTCTGTGAACCCCTTGGAAAGATCCCAAGGGCTCTTTCCTCAGCCCTCCCCTTCCTAGAGGTTAGGAATTTGTTCTAGAAGAGAAATTCAAAGAGAGGTTGTAGCATAATGTGGAGCATATGGAATACAGGGGAGGGAAGCTGTGTTTTGAAGTGGTGCGACTGTGAGTCTAACTCTGCCTGTGAGCTGGAGGTGGCTCACCCTAGATGTCTTTTCTCTGTAGACATCCTGCAAAGCCTAACTCTTGCCCAGCTGAGACCCACGATTGTGTTTATCTTTATGGTTATGTATTTCTAACCAGATTATAAGTAGCTTGAGAGTGGGGTTGTATTTTATAATTCTGCACTCTCCACAGTGAATAACACTTTTGCAGTATATTTAGGAAGGACATAATTATCTGGCTTGAAGGTGATATGCTTTTATATTCCAGTCAAAATTGAAAATAGTTTTTTTAATTTTGGGATACTAGAACGACTAAATATAGGGTTGTTAGTCAGAAACTAATAAAGGGTTTATGACACTTTCCAGTTACAATGGGGAAAGCAGTGTTAACTCCTGTTTTTTATTCTATGATTGTACACCTTCTGCCTCAACCTTACACTTCTAAGTGCCTCTAGGCAGGTCTATTAATGAAATGTTTGACTTTTTGTTTTTACTAAGTAAGTAACTCAAAAGACATACTATTTTTGATACTAGGATAATAGTAATCTAATGCAAAGTAAAACGTGAGTCCCTGTTGTAAGATTTGGTTTAATATCACATTCCACTTCAGTAATCTGTGCATTTTCACATACACTCCTGCTTTCTCCTTTTGAACTGAAGCATTCTCACAGGTAATAACCTGATTTTCCTTCCTTTTTACAGGTTCTAGTCACTCTTTATGTTACTTCTGAATTGGTTTAAATAGATGTATTTTAATATAATATGTAATTCTAGTTCCAAAATATATAGTTACAGAGGTTTCTTTTCTAAGCTTTAACTGATTTATATATTTTATTTTTAAGTTAACATTTACAGTACAGCATGTTATTATGCTAGGTGGTTAGCATTTCTTACAAGTTAGATGCAATATTATATGAAATATTTTAAGATACTAAAATTTAAAAACATAGTGGCATGGCTAGGCAAATAACTATCACAATGTGAATTGAAGGAGTGCTTTCCTCTGTATGGTATATGGTCTTTAAAGGGAGCAGCCATTGCTTCCTACCTCATTGTAATTCACACTGCATCCAGCACTACTGGAAAACTAATGAAAATGCTGGGACTACAAGGCTTTATTTTACTGTTGAGAATTCTCAGTGGTTACAGTATTATGCAGTGCCTAATTCTCCTGGTGTCGCCTTCTTTTTAAATAGTGATTTTTACTTTCAGTCCAGTGATCCATTTCATTCATTAACCCCCTAACCACTGAGTAAGCTTCATGTCACAAAAGAGCTTCCAAGGGAAGAAGCAGGCACTGAATTTATTATAAATATAAATGTTCTAATTATTCCTGAATCTCAATGTATGTATTCTCATTTGCATAAAAAACTTTGACTTTTAAGTTAGACTCGGAAAGGATCAAAGTGCTGGAATAAGAGAATAAATGCTATGCTTCTCCTAGACTATGATCTCAAGCGATACAGCTGTTGCCATAACAAAATTAGGCTAAATTTCATAAATTCTGTTCAGTGCTTCCAAGGACAAACTAAACTGGAGCATAAGGATTTTCATGTTACTTTTCCCCTTTCATTTGATTTGATTTCCTCTCCTTAACATAAAATAAACATTGGTTGTGCCCTGCCGTTTGAAAAATTGATTTGCTGTGAGAAGTTGACTCATATTGGATCTTGCATATAATCTGTACAAATTTGTACCCAAAGCAGTAATTATCATTTATACCATGCCTTTTTGTGTCAAGTGCTGTTTCTGATGAGCAACTGGAGCCCCAGATGACTTAAGGCAGTTTTGAAATGTAAGAGATGTTATCTCTAGGATATTGTGAAAGGTCTCATGATGTTATTTTGATTTTTCCCTTGCAGTTTAAAGAAAGTAATTTCTTTTTTCTGTGTATCAATTGGAATGTGTATGTACATTATAGCAAGAACCAGAAAACTATTTTTAACGTGTAGTTTATCGTTACTATGTAGAAACTTGTCTGAATACTGTAGAAATTATTCGTGCATAAAATCTGTTTTATTATACTCTTCCATATAGTAGGGATATATATTTACTTATTTTATTAAATGAATCTATAGCTGATGCTGATATCAACTGCCCAGTGACTACGGAAGCTCCTTTCTGGACAGCCTGTTTATTACACTCTCCATGTATCCACAGCTGTATCAAAAAAGCAGGAAACGAGAAAAAACATACCTCCTTGAAAATGGCATGTCAGCTGGGATGAGAGAGAAGAGTAAGAGTGATTGATAGTTTTAGAGAATAAAAGACTGCTTTTAGGAATGAATGAAGACAAGAATCTGAGCACATCAAATACCGTGCTTAGCTACAACCCACAGAACTCACTGGGCAAGAATATGCTAAGTGTGCAATTGGAAAAATTCTGTGGAATAAAATAAATTAGATGCCTACCCAAATGGAAGTATTTAAGTGAAAATATATATCATATAATAAATAGTTCTGTCAAAGTTAGCTGAGTAACTGAGACAGATACTACCATTAGAGAAATTGATTTGCTGTGATTTGCTATGCATATGTATTAGAACTACACTATCAAATATGGTAACCAGTACTGACGTTTGACTACTTAAATTAATTAAAATCAAATTAAAAATTGTCTTTATCTTGCAGTAACCACATTTCAGCTGCTCAACAGCCGCATGTGTCTAGTAGCTACCATATTAAATGGTGCTGATAGAAAAGATTCTATCATTGCTGAAAGTTATATAGGACAGTTCTGCTCTGGGAGAGTTTCTTCTCAATCAAGAGAGACACAAGGATTATGATACTATTCTTTGGTTAAAATAAGTCCAACAAGCAAGCTGCTTATGATGGTGTGTGACTGTAGTCCTAGTTACTTGGAGGCTTAGGCAGGAGGATAGCTTCAGCCCAGGAGTTCAAGTCTAGCCTTGTGGTACCTTGGACTTACTATTGGGTCTCTCTAAATTTAGCAATGCACAAGATAGGACAGCATTCTAGCCTAACTCCTGGTTCTCTTTCCTTTCCCATTTTCCTTAGGTTATCATTTCCTATGTACTTCTTTTAAAATTTATGTTAGCTTATTTTTTGAATATGTTTATGCAAACTAAACCTTTCTGGTGGGTGACTGTGGATTAAAGAGAAATAGCTTATTTTTCTTTCTGCCTTTGTTTTCCTACATGTGAAAAAAAGATTGATGTAGTTTGTATGAGAATTAATGAATTGGTCGCTTGGAACAATTGTAAAAATGTAGAACATTATAAACAGAATAGCATATAGTTCAGAAGAAAACCATGTCATGGCTTTAGAAAAGTAATGGTTCCCAAAAGATTGGTGAATTACCAAATTAGAAAATCTTCACACATTCATCACATTAGTGTTTAAATACTGTGATATTAAAGTCGTCATCTGTTTGGATAATGTGAAGGTTGTGCCTCACTTTTGGTGTCCACCTGCTTAACACTTGGAAAAATTTTTAAGGCCCAGATTTTTAGAGCTGAAGATATGTACAAGTCTGTTTTAGGTTTATTGTTTTAGAAAGACATTAAAATACTTCTAGTATCGTCCCATTTTCTGAAGAGCTCAAAATTCTTGAAAGATATGTGCTATGATTTGAATGTTTGTCCCCTCCAAAATGCACATTGAAATTTAATTGCCACTGTATCATTATTAACAGGTGGAACCTTTAAGAAGTGATTAGGCTATGAGAGTTCCACCCTCATCGGTGGGATTGGTGTCAGTATAAAAGGTGAATTCGGCCCATTCTTGCTCTATCTCGCCCTTTGCCTTCCATCATGAGATGAAGCAATCAGAAGCCCGTTGCTGGATACCAGCACCTTCCCAGCCTCCCAAACTGTGAGCCGATTTGTTTATCATAAATTACCCAGTCTGAGGTATTTTGTTATAACAGTAAAAACAGACTATGATAGTGCATTATTTAACTTTGCATCGTCTCTATAAGATGGGTAAAGGACAATTATAAACATTATCCTTCTATAAAGGGAGTTTCAAAATTTTAATTTCAATAGGATTAAGTAAATTATTGGTATTATTTTGTTCAGTGGCAGGTAGACTGAAGCAATGTAGCACTTTCTATCACAAACTTATTTAACAGGTTATTACTAATTATTTAATTTAAATGGACACTAATCCCTTTTATTTTTAATTAGTAAGACAAGTGGATTTCAAAGAATTATTACAGGATAATAAGATGAGGAACAGAAACCAAATGTAGAGTTTCTCAAGAGAACGACAGTGTAGAATTTTTGTAGATGAGTAAAGAAAATTTATTAGGTGATGTTCTAACATTGTTTTTATAATGAATTGAATTTTAAAATAAATGAAGAACTAATTAAACACTGAGTAGTAGTCATCCTTTATGAATGTGCAACAAATAGGTGAAGCTTTATTTGTGGAAATTGTTACATTGCTTTTTGTGGTCTAAATGAAGTTAATTGTAGCTTCAAAGTTTACATGAAAATATAAAAAGATTTGGCTGAAAAATTCCACTTTATTTATTCATTTTTAAGTTTTGTCATCCCAAAGATTTTTTTTTTGTCCCAAGGAATGATGGGAACTTTTAAAGCAATGGAAGTATCTAAAAATAATATACCTACTAAAAAAAAAAGAATACTTAACTTCTTTTAGAAAAACCATTGAATTTAGATGATGGAAGGTTTAATTTTTTTCATAAAGTGATTGTGCTGCTGGAAAACACCTTATTTTCTCTGTCTGAGAAACTCATACAGAAAGGAATAGGAGTAGAATGAAGATTTTGAACTTATTAACCAAAGGAACCTAAATTGTCACTTCAGCTACCATAAAATGTGTCTATTAATAGATATTAAAAAGTTACGGGTGTTTAGGGTTTTATGCTGCTGTCAGCTTGACCTGTAGGCAATGGACCAGGGAAGAAATCAAGTCACATATCACCAACTATTGCCAAAAATGGCAACAAAGGGGAGTGGAAATCAGAACCAGATACTTGATTTTCTTATGCCTCAAAATATTGGAGCCTCGAGTAGGAGTACCACACAGTGCAATATTCTGTGAACTTTGTGTTGTCTTAAAAATGACACAAGAGTCCTATAAGATAAACTTTTAATGATGATTCAATGTGGAAGCCAATTGAATTGCCCTGCTTTAGGGCCTTCTGAAGTAAATGTTAAAATAAGGAAATGTGAGGCCAGTCATGGTGGCTCATGCTTGTATTCCCAGCAATTTGGGAGGCCAAGGTGGGTGTATCACTTGAGGTCAGGAGTTTGAGACTAGCCTGACCAGCATGATGAAACCCCATCTCTACCAAAAATACAAAAATTAGCCAGATATGGTGGCACACACCTGTAATCCCAGCTACTTAGGAGGCCGAGGCAGGAAAATCGCCTGAACCTGGGAGGTGGTGTTTACAGTGAGCCGAGATCTGCCACTGCACCTGGATGATGGAGTGAGACTTGCTTCCAAAAAATAAAAATAAAAATAAAAATAAAATAAGGAAATGTGGCGTTAGATAAATGTAAACAACATAACATGTGATGCCAAATCTAGTTGATGAAAATATTTATCACAGATTTTTAGAAGTCAGTGAGATCTTAGGAAATTACTTGAGTAATTATGTATAAACTAATATTATTTTAATTTTATGTTTAAAGGTAGAGTGGCTGGAGAGGGTTAGTGATCTGTTCAAGTTCAAACTGCTTAGTGACCCACTCATTATATTCCGTATATTTCTTCAGGAAACAATGAGAGGCCACTGAAGTGTGACCGTAGAATGTTGAGTTCTTTGCAGCTTCCAGTTTATATTACTGTTGTTGGTCTAAAATTTTCTTTTCCCCTAAATTGAAATCACCTTTGACTCCTTTGTGAAAGGAGTAATGATAAAAGTTTTGAATTCTTCTTGTCAAAGGGGATTTCATAAATTAAGGAAGATTATATTCATTAAGAACCTACCTATGGCAGGTACTCTTCCTGGTAACTTATATATTTTATGTAATTCTCAGAAGGACCTTATGAATTAGGTCTTACTGTGCTTGTGTTCAAATGATGAGATGGAGGCTGTGAGAAATTAAGTTACTTGCTTAAGATTTACACAGCTAATGAGGCACAGATTGGCGCAAATCCTGTTCTCATTTCTGAGTTCAGTTCATTTTCTGTAATACAGGTCTCTCTCTGTGCCTTATTTGTTGTCTATAATAAAGTCAGTAATAATACCTGTAATATCTATTTCATAGAGGTATGAGAATCAGATGAATATGAACACAATACCTATACAAATTTCAAGTTCTATTATGATTTTTAGTAGCATTAATTTAACAACATTACCAAAGTGTTCTTTTAATTCGCTGTCACTTTATGCTAGGATTTCTGAATACAACAGTGGATATTTTGTTAGACTCCTTGTAGTTATGTTTGGGTTTCTTTGAGAATGAGTTTTACACCCTTCCAATTGTTGGCAAATATTCATACTGAAGAAAAATTGCCCATCTGTTCAGCTGCTAGCCAAAACATCACAAACAGTCAAAATAGCAGATTCAACCTGATGTGAATTATGATGAGACAATATAACAGGATATAAGTCATACTGTCATGGGATCTTTGGGATGTCACTTTTATGGACAGAACCTGTGGCTGGTGGTGCCTTTTCCTGAGTTTTGCTTGGGCCTGGTGGGCTTGTTCCACCCACTCAGCCTGTCAGGTTGCACTCAGCTCATACTACCAGCCTGGATCCCATGCTTCTAAGGGAGTCTGGAGTCAGGCATGGAGTGGTGAGGGGTGTATGTGAGCAGGTGTGGGGTCCACTGTGCAGTCAGACATGCCAGCTGCTGCTGTGGGGTGGGCTGCTGTGGGGCGTGTGGGGCAGGTCTTCATCCTGCTCTGTGGAGCATGCAGCCCCAGCCATTCCTCCTTGCTGCAGCTAGCATGATGGTAGCAGTTGGTTGTCTGGAGTGGTCATTACCATCAGTATCCTAGTTAAGAGATGTGGAAGGAAGTAGTATCCATTTGGGAAAATTTAAGATTTTCATCATCTAAATTTAAGGCTGGGCTTAGAAGATCATAAATGCCAAAAAAATTACATTTAGATATCATTATATTTGGAATTGAATGAACAGAAATAGTGAAACAGCATACTTCCCTGACACCTTTGTGGGACTTTCATTAGGGGCATTCTGTTTACTCACCCGCAGCTCTCAACTCCTCACAGGAGGGAGTGCGTGGGCTGGTTCCACCCACTCTGCCTGGCAGGCTGTGCTCAGCTCATGCTACCAACCTGGATCCCATGCTTCTAAGGAAGTCTGGAGTCAGGCATGGAGTGGTGAGGGGTGTGTGTGATCAAGTGTAGGGTCCACTGTGCAGTCAGACATACCAGCTGCTGCTGTGGGGTGGGCAGCTCCAGGTGCTGGCATGAGTGCCACCTCTCTGTGAGGCTGTGGCTGGACCAGGTGAACTGTAAGCAGCTTCCCCATCTGGCAGTGGGGAATGCGGTAGCATCCCAGCAACTTGGAGATGCCAGGAACCACAGGGCCCTAAACTGGGGGTCACAGCCCTGGCTCGGGGAGCTCCCAGGTCTGGGCTACCTGAAGGGTTTCAGCTCTTCTCTTCTTCTCTTTACCTGCAACATGGTGAGCAAGGGGCATGTTTTAACCCTGTTTATGTTACAGCAGCTCTTTTAGCCTTGTCATTCGGTGGGTCCTGAGTTCTTGTCCTGTGACCAGGAAGAATGAGGTATGCAGTGTGGATGATGAGCAAGATGAAGAGGAGCTTTATTAAGCAATAGAACAACTCAGAGAAAACCCGCAGTGGGCAGC
Organism: Aotus nancymaae; assembly: GCF_030222135.1. Classification (NCBI taxonomy): domain Eukaryota; kingdom Metazoa; phylum Chordata; class Mammalia; order Primates; family Aotidae; genus Aotus; species Aotus nancymaae. The sequence continues at coordinate 30,330,511 of NW_026988445.1, read as the reverse complement.
TCCTCTCCATAGCCAGGATGTCCTGACAAGTATTCAGCTCCTTAGCAGAGAGGGTTGCTTCTCTCTGATGGTAGGTCATCCCAATGAGTGTTCAGTTCTCAGCAGAGAGAGTTGCTTCTCTCTTTGGCTGGTTGTTCTGTTGTCTGCAGCTCTTGGCAGAGAGGAGGCCCTAGAGTGAGAGGCTGTTCTCTTCAGGCAGATCATCCATTGTCTGCAGTTCTTGGCAGAGAGAGTAGCTCCTCTCTACAGCTGGTTGTTCCATCATCTCTCTGTCCTCACAGCAGAGAGGAGGCCCTGGAGTGGGTAGCTCCTCTTTGCAGCTGGTTGTCCCAACGTCTCCTCAGCTCTGACTGAGGCTGGGGCCTTTATGGGCCTCAGAGGGGAGGAAGTTTGTGCTGACTGGTCCATGGGTGGCCACATACAGGCCTGGAAAAGGCACCACAAGTTCCCATTCCATGCCACGGAACTGGCAGCCCAGTCTTCAGCCTTCAGGCCATTCTTGGCCTGACAATGGGGCCTCACTAGGGACCCGGCCCCATCTGCCCAGTTACCTGTCTGCCTCCTGTTGCTGTTCATGGTTCCCTGGGCTCAGCCCTGACTTTGCTCTGAGGTTGGAGGAGGCATCAACAGCAGGAGAAGCGAGGCAGTGGGAGCAGGTACTTCTGAGACTGCAAGCATTGGGGGGGATCCTTCCTGGGCCCCCAAAAGTACAAGGATGTCTGGGTCCACAGCTGTGGTTTGGGCAACCGCAGCTGTGCCTGGGCAGGTGGGGCTCCCACCTGCTTCATGGCGTGGGATGCCAGGGTCTGCAGTCATGGTTTGGGAGGCTGCAGCTGTGCCTGGGGAGGGTACTCTCACCTGCTTTGTGGAGCAGGAGGCTGGGGTCTGCAGTCGGGATCTGGGTGGCTGCAGCTGCACAGGTGGGGTTGGGGGAATTGGGGTGGGGTGGGGCGTGGGTCTTCTCCCTGTTCTCTAGAGCGTACGGCCCCAACTGTTCCTCCTTACTGCAGCTGGCACAATGGTAGCAGTGGGTCATCCGGAGTGGCCACTACCATCAATATCCTAGTCAACAGATTTGGAAGTAGGTAGTATCCATTTGGGAAAATTTAAGATTTTTCAGCATCTAAATTTAAAGCTGGGCTTAAAGGATCATAAGTGCCAAAAAAAATTGCATTTAGATATCATTATCTTTGGAATTGAATGGACAGAAATAATGAAACAGTATATTTCCCTGACATCTTCATGGGACTTGCAACAGGGGTGTTCTCTTTGCTCACCCACAGCTCTCAACTCCTCAATGGAGGGAGTGCGTGAGTGAACAAGGTGGGAAGTGGAGTACATGATTGCTAGAGTCAACCAGCTGCTACAGCACCAGCAGGTGCACTCCACTCACTGGGATCTGCTGTGTTCCACACCTCGCAATAGGGGCCATGCAGGTGAGTTGGTACAGGAGTCTGGGTGAGTGTTTTTTGGGCGCTGGCAGGAGCCAACTGTGTGTTGGCCCCACAGCTGCATCCCATCTGGGACTGGGAGTGCCTGTGACCCCAGAAGCCCCAGAGGCAGTGTTACAGTGATTTTTCAGCTCTGCTCTCCGTGGACTGCTTATGCATTGACAGCTCAGTGGACCCTCTGCCTTTTTGCATGAGGCAGCTGCCTTTCACCAACGACGGCAAAGGGTCAGTCTAACAGCCTTTTTGTATTTGCACTTGTGGCGCCTGAACTCGTCTGGCATCCAGGGGAAATGAGATCACATGCATGAATTGAAGGATGGTAAATGCAGGGAATTTTATTGCTGACAAAGGTGGCTCTTAGTTGCAAGCTGAGCTGTAAAGGGGATGGGGCAGAAGGTAATCTTGCCCTGAAGTCCAGTTATCTCTGGCCAGATTCTTCTCCAAAGTTACCCCGTCAAGCTGTCCCTCTTAAGTCAGGCTGCTTCTCCCTGACATCCAGCTGTAGTCTTCAATGTCCAGCTTCTTCTCCTCTCTCTGCTGGCTGGTTCTGGGGATTTTATAGGCACAGGATTGCGTAGGATGGGGCCATGGGTGGTTTTGGAAAATGCAGCATTCAAGCAGGGAAACTGGGATTAAGTTCTCACTTTGGGCCATGGTTTCAGGCTTGAAGGTGGGATTTTGTTGGGGACCCCCCTTTTCTGCCTAAAATTTCTCTGTCCCCTGTCCCTATCAATAGTTGGAGGGAAAAATCAGGAATTTTACTTAAACAGAGGCTTGACAACTTTTAGGCATACAGGTGAGGCTGTTGGTGCTCTGTGGGATAGAGATCTGCATTCCTGGAAATGGGGTAGAATTGAGAACGTTGATCATTTACTTACCACAGTAGCCTGTGTTTTCTGGAAGCTTGTGATTGTTTTGCTGTGATCTTCCTGAATGTTAATAGTGTCCTTTTTTCCTAAAGCTTGTTTGTTGCATGCAGAACTGGTATGACTTCATGCTTTTGGCTAAGATACCCGTGAGTATTATTGCTTTTTTGTTTTGTTAAATAATTTTTATTTAATACATGCAAACTGTTTTAAATATAAGGTATGAAAAACAGTAAATAACCAACTTGCATAGCAGTGAACTGGTCTAAAAAATACAATGTTGCCACTACTTTTAAAGCTACACAACTTCTCTGTCTTATCTTCCTCTCCACCTCACTTAAATAATCACTATCTTGAATCTTATGTTCCTTTTCACTGGTTTTTCTTTGCAGGTTTTCTTGTATGTATTGAAATCAATATTTTTTTATATGTTATAATTGTATATATTTTTAGTTTCATCTTGGTGTGTGCTTATTCTTTTCTGCTTTCTTTTTTTGACCCAGTATTCTGAAATTTATTCGTGATGGTGCCTATAACTGCAGCTCATTCAGCTTCATTGCTGTATCGTTTTCTATCATATGAATGTGCCATAGTTTGTTTATTTTGTTTTTAACTGTGACACACATGATTTCCATGAACATTCATGTATTTATCTTCCATTGAACATGTACAGGAGGTTTTCTAGGGTATATAACTTGTAATGGAATTGTTGGGCCTTGAAGTATGCTTATTGCAACTTCACTAGATAATGTCAAATTGTTTTTGAAAGTTGACTATATTTGTACTGAACCATCTGTGATCAGAGTTCCCATTGTTCCAAATCTTCACCAGCATTTGACATTGTAGGATTTGAAAACTGTTGCTAATTTTTACATTAGCACTTCAATTACAGTTGTGTTTATCATTTCTAGATGGTATTTTTTTTGCCGAGCTAGACATTAAAAAATTTTCTTTATCCTTTCTCATATTTTCAGTCTCATTCCTTTAAACATCATATATATTATTACTTTAAATTCTGGTCGTACCAAATTATAAACTCTTTGTGAGTTGATTCAGCAATGTAATACTTCTGCTGAGTCTTATTCACTGGTCTTTGTTCTTTGTTTTCTCTGTGATTATTTGTTAGTTTATTTATTTATATTTTGAGACAGGGTCTTGCCCTGTTGCCCAGGCTGGAGTGCAGTGATACAATCTCAGCTCGCTGCAACCTCTGCCTCCAGGGCTCAAGCAATCCTCCCATCTCAGCCTCCCAAGTAGCTGGGACCAGAGGCACACATCACGACATCCAGTTAATTTTTCATAGAGGCAGGGTCTCTCTATGTTTCCCAGGTTTGTGACTTTTTTATAAAACTGTAAGCTCGTGCTCTTTAGAAATTCTATGAGGCGGATTGACGGTGTATTCATCCTTAGTGATTTGCCTTTGTTTTGTTGGATAACTAAGGCATTAACAACTTTGGATCCTTCTGAGGTTAATTTCTGAGCTTGAGGTTTCTTCTCCCACAAAGATAATAGGAATTTAGGCTACAAGCATGGTTAGATGCCAACTTCTGTTTATGAGTCTAGAAAAAAAGAGCGCCCTCTATCCAGTTGTGTTTAGGGTTTAGATTGACAACTTCTTTGCTCTTTCTTCTGTGGAACAGATTTATTCTAATTTACATTTATTCTAATTTACCATTATTCTAATTCACAGAATATAGTCCTTGGAAAATCCTGCGTTTATTCAGGAGTTTGGTTTCAGATTTTCTAGTCTGGGCAAAGCCCACACACAGCCTCCAGTGCTTTGTGCCCACGTCTCTGTCAAGATGAAAGTTCAGGATCCTCAGGTTAGCTAGATGTTTCTAGTTAGGAAAGCCAGCTTCAGAGTTTACTTACCTGCTGGATTCTTCCTTTACTTGACTGTAATACTCTAAGGATGTTTCTTTCTTATCACTTAAATAATTTTATTTTGTTTTCTCTTTTAAAATAAAACTTCTTATAGCCTTTATTTTTCTTCATTATTTATCGTAAATATTTTCAATCATGCGGAAAAAGTGAAGGAATACAACCAGCAGCTTAGCACCTAGATTCATTAATTGTTAGCTTTCTAAAAATACGTTCTCCTTTATAACAATGCCATATCACATCTGAGACAATTAATAACAATTCTCTAATATTTTCTGTAATACCTGATCCATATTGAGATTTTCTCGTTTGTCTCTAAATATCTTTTATACATATTTTTCCTCCAAATGAGGATATAGACAGTGTAGTGATGCATTTTAAAAGATATTTGTCAGTATGGCTATTTGGGTCATTTGGTTCACCATATTATCCAATATGGAAATGTACTTTATTGTTTGGCATTTTCTGAAGTCTACTTTTGACTTTGTTCTTCTTCTTCTTCTTCTTTTTTTTTTTTTTTTTTTTTGAGATGGAGTCTCACTCTGTTGCCCAGGTCAGAGTGCACTGGCACTATCTTGGCTCACTGCAACCTCTGCCTCCTGGGTTCAAGTGATTCTCCTCTCTCAGCCTCCTGAGTAGCTAGGATTACAGGTGCACACAACCACTCCTGGCTAAGTTTTGTATTTTTAGTAGAGACGGGGTTTCACCATGTTGGCCAGGCTGGTCTTGAACTCCTGACCTCGTGATTCACCTGCCTTGGCCTCCCAAAGTACTGGGATTACAAACACTCGGCCTTAACTTTGTTTTTCACAGTAGTCCAGAGTGCGCCATCGTTTTCTGTCTATTCAGTCTCCTTATGAGTTGTTGACCATTAGGGTATACAATAGAAAAAATACTTTTATGTCCCTTTTAAGGAATTGTTTCTCAACTGGAATATACACATTGGCTTTCATCCAAATAGTTACACATTTTAGATTTTTGTCATGTAAGTTGACTGATCTCACACAGAATTACACCCCAGGGCTTCCTTTAAAAAAAGAAAGTGACATTGGCTTTACATAACAGAACCAATTTGGACTTTTCTTTGGACAGCTGAGTTCTGCTGACCCCTTTTTGTCGTCTGCTGCTGCTCAACCCAGCTGCGTGACAATAGGACAGAAGACGATGATTTAGAGTGATCCAGATTACTCTGTGGAGAAAACAGATGGATAAATATTTTTTCTTAAATGCAAAGCTAACTTAATGTTACTGCTCATTACTGGTAACTTTCTTTAGAGCTTAAAACTTGATGAATTTAATATTGCCTGACAAAGTTTTAAGATGGCTTAGCATTACAAAAAATACGGTGTCTTTGAATAATAATGAATGCCAAGTAAGAAATATGGGTGTGCTGATTCTTTTTCATGATCTCCAAGTTATTTATGTATTTAACTACGTGCATGAAGCCCCTGTATTTGTGTTTTTCTTTGTCAGTGACTTCACAGCAGCTCAGCAGGATTTTAAATATTTATGTTTTATGTTTTCCTGCACCTGCCCCATGACAATATACACAGACCATACAAACAAAGATGTATTTAGTGAAGAGATTGTGAAACCGTTTTATTGCTGTCCTGATCTCCATCGGAAATGAAGCTACTTTTTCAAATACTCTTAAGGCTTGCTATCTAGCAGTCAGTAATTGTGCAGATTATAATCTTGAGCTTCTCTTCAACATGTGTATGGCTATTGTGGTAATAACTGAGGAATCATTGCATTTTCATTTGAATGAACAAAACTAGAAAGCTCAGCAGAAGCACTGTTTAGAGAGTTAAAAATCTATATAAAGTATTATGAATTTTACTTAGTGGAAAGTGGAAAAATGTCTTTGATAATAGAACATATATATATGCTTTTATAGTGCTGCTAACATAAACATGAGCAGATAATTTTGGGGCTCAGCAAGTTTTGCTGCAAAATGGCTTTGCTATTCTCCATTCTTCTTCATTTTAGTGATTAATCCTTCATATTCAGAAGATTCTATTTCTTGATTTTTAGGATTATTTCTAAATATTCCAGTAGCTTTCTTTGGAAGATTTAAACAATATTTTCACTTGTCCTTATAGAAAATGTTGGATAGGGCAGAACTGTCTTCATGGAAGAGGCCATTGATCTAAAGCAGTTTCTCTCTTAGCCTTACTTCTTGGAGGCATATTTATTATATAGTTACTTTGTCATGCTAATTTTAAAATTCCTTTGTTTTTATTTTAAACAATTTCTTCATACATTTCACTTGAATAAATGAGCTGATATTATGAACTTCAGCATACTGTTTTCAAAATTCATCTCTTTGTCTTTTCCCTTTGTTTTACCTCATAAACAGTTAATGGACAGTTCTGCCTGATTTTCCTTTGAGAACCCTTGCCATGCTTGCTTGACCATTCTGGCACAGAGTACATGACTCATAGCCAGATTGCTGTGACACTTGTCTCCCCTTTTATGAATACAATACCTTTCTACCATTTTGTGACATAGGATGTGAAATCTAATCTCTGACTGGGTTTCAAGACGCCTCCCTTGTTTTTTTCAACCTTATTGTCCACAACTTGCCATTGTAAAGACCAAGTTCTAGTGTTCTATCAGACCAATACCACCATTTCTATAAACAAACAAACACAAACATTAAGAACAAAAGTCTGGCTAATTCTGGAACAGTACCTAAAAGATTAAACCATGACCATCTTTTGCCTCCTGGTGTTAGAAGGGAGCTTTTGGTGCTACAAGAGAGTCATAAACACGACAGATTATGGGAGCCAGCTCTGCAGAGCTCTTGACAACAGGAGTTGACAGAGATTCAGAGATTATAAACTAGGAAATTCAGGGTGCTCCAGAAAAGGTCTTCTTGAAGGAAGACAAAGACCTGTATTCAAAGAGACAAAGCAGCAGAAAAGCACACTAAGTTCTTTATTTATAGGCAGGTTTAAAACTGGGGTTTACAGATGCTGAGATCTTCTCATGAGATGATGATCATGCTAGAGTGAGAGTAGATGCAGGGAGGGGAGCATCAAAATGGAATTGATTTTGACCTTTGAACAGGGCCACTATCCTGTCCTGGAAGTGCAGGATACAGGGCAGGCTGGGGGAGCAAACCAGGAAGCTGAGTGTTCACTGCCCCTGTTCTAGCAGATTTGGGAGTGCAGGGCCTGAGAGTGTCCTGTTTATTTCTGCTTCTCTGTTTTGCTCATGTTATTCCTTTGCAATGGGTGCCTTTCTCCAATCTGTTTTCTCAAATGTCCTATGTGCTATAATGGTAGAAACATGGACTTAGGAGTCAAACTGACTCAAAACTCACTTGAATTTTATCTTTTTGCAGATTAGCTGGGTGACCCTAGCCAACTTACTTCACCATTCCAATCTTCAGTTTCCTCCTTTGTTAATGGAGGCATTAATATATATGCTGCTGTGTAAGCATTGGAAAATCTGGCCCTCAGTGTTAGAAAAGTGCTTTTGTCGGCCAGGCACTGTGGCTAACGCCTGTAATCCCAGTGCTTTGGGAGGCCCAGGTGGGCCTCCTGATCACGAGGTCAGGAAATTGAGACCATCCTGGCCAACATGGTGAAACCTCGTCTCTACTAAAAATACAAATATTAGCTGGGCATGGTTGCACATGCCTGTAGTCAGAGCTACTCAGGAGACTGAGGCAGGAGAATGGCTTCAACCTGGGAGGTAGAGGTTGTAGTGAGCTGAGATTGCGCCACTGCACTCCAGCCTGGTGACAGAGTGAGACTCCGTCTCTAAATAAATAAATAAATAAATAAAGTGCTTTTGTCAGCAACCATAGTCATACAAAAGAGCATGTGATATTCGTGTGTATCTGTGTATATGTAATATGAGATTTAGGGGAAGACTGAAAGAACGCTAATTTTCCTTGACAGAATCCTTTTAATTTTATTTATTTATCTGCATCCTTGACTCTTTAGCCTGTCTGATGGTAGAGCGTTAGCTGTTGTAGACAGTATCATCACCTGCCCTGCATGATACTAGAGCTCCTTTTGTAGATAGAGAATACATTCTGACAGCAGAGAAATGCTGTGCTTGGAGGCTCTGTATCTTCTGGAAGGACGCTGAAGGGAGAGCGAGTTACTGAATCCATTCCTCATAACCCAAGAGCGTCCTGTCTGTATGTGTATGCCTTGTACTTGCTACATATGTGTTTTTTAGATTAACTTAAATTTTATGCTTTTATTACAGCTGCTCTCTGGAAAATATTAACCGAATTTATTAGATCTTTATGGAATGAAAAACTGCTGGTCTAAAAATGCTTGGGAAACTTGAGTACTATCATTCAACTTGGCGGTACTTGATACTGTCAAGGGTTTAGATTCTGAGCTGAAGTAAAACAGATCTGTTAATAGAAAGTGAAATGAGACTGACGGATTTTATTTTTTGGGACATTTATCTGATGACCAAATATGGAGTAGATAGTCAATATAAAAAACCTAGAAAGGAATAGAAAAAAAAGAGAGGAAAATAAAAATCACCAACAATCATTAACATTTTGATTGATTCCACTATTTTTTCTATGTCTTTATGTACTGGCAGCTTTTTTGTTTTTCTTCTTAACATTATAGGAATTATTTCATTTTATAACATGTTCTTGAATACTCTAATGGTACTCATTTATCATAAAATTATTACTGTTATTTAATCAATCTTCTAATATTGGGTATTTATGTATTATTTTAAATATAGCAGAAATAAATACCTTTTGTTGACATCTTTATTTTCTTAAAATAATTGACTAGATATACAGTTACTGTATCCTCATTTTAAATTTGCACATTTAAAAGTTATGTTGCATATTGCTGTCTTTGAAAAAGTTGATTTAGTTTACCAGCCCAGTGTCTTTTATAGCATATGATGACATTTTTATGTCACTACATCCTTACCAGTATTGTTATACAAAAAGCTTTTGATTCTGATTTGCTCATTTTGTCTGTTGTAGATATAATTCACCTTAAGTGGGACATTTGTTGTTACTCAATACTTGAGTGATTATCTGAGGTAATATCTATTCTGTATTTATTTATGTGACTTTTTTTTTTTTTTTTAACCATAAGATTGTACAGGGACCACATTTTACTAATCTTTATGCTACTCATAGAAATTTTAGGCAGTAGGTGTTCAATAAACATGAAAAATAAATATCACACAATATCCACCTTGTCCAACTTGTTGGAGTCCACCTCTTACTAACATATCTGCACATGTATACTTTAAGCAAATATCAAGTTTCTTTATGGGGAAGTGTCACATAAAGTTCCCAAGTCTCATTTTTTGTTTTGTATGAAGAATGTATTCATTGGTAGGACATATTGGTAAGAATTATTACCTCTTCCCCCTTTTATTTGACTTTCTCTTGTGTAGTTTTTCTACCTTTTTCCTAAAGTTAATATTGGTATTGTCTATATGCTTTCATCACAGGTACCAGTTAATTTAGCAGGATCATTGCCCATCTGAAAGAATTATATATTGTGGTATCAGTGGAGAGATGTTAAAAAATGTTATTGGTTAATAAGAATATGACCAAAACAAGAGCTGTAACAGAGATGTAAGATGTGTATTCAGCCAGTCTCTGAAAATTGTTTGCTTTTTGTGTTTTATGACAGTACCTTGTAGATCTGCATTTAGAATGATAATTCATGCTAATGACTTTCATCTCCCATGAGGTAGCAGAAATCAGTTCTAAAATGGCAGAATGAAAGGGTATAGCAAATAAAGTCAAGGAGCTGTCAAAGAATTTTTCTTCATCAAATAAGTCTCAAAGCACTGATGTTGTACTGACCTTCCCTCACTCTTCTTTCCTGGATTCTTAGACCAGTTTGGTTCATGATTTGTTTTTTCCATAGTAGAAAAATTAACAAACATGTTTAGTTAGTGAAATAGAAGGTGTTTGAAAATACTATCTTGGAGCAGTGTCTGAATCTTCAGGAAAATGGTGAAGAGGAAATACCTCAATGATTGCTGTTGCTAAGCAACGGCTTTCACAGCAGATGTGCCTGGGACAGTGGTAGTGTCTGCCAGCACACCATGCAGCGTCGAAAGCAGCGCAGCACTGGCATTTCTGCAAAATCAGATTTGTGAAGCCCTGCATTTCCTCTTTCCTCTCAATTTTCTCTGATCAGTACCTGAGAAGTTAAGATCATATGGTCAACTGTATAGACTGTGAGAAATTTGGAGCACTTGGGGGATTTTTAGAGAACTGTAAATGGATTTGTAGAGCTAATTCTTTTTTTTTTTTTTTTTTGAGATAGAGTTTTGCTCTTGTCACCCAACTGGAGTGCAGTGGCATGATCTAGGCTCACTGCAACCTCTGTCTCCCTGGTTCAAGAGATTCTCCTGTTTCAGCCTCCTGCGTAGCTGGGATTACAAGTGCCTGCCACCATGCCCAACTATTTTTGCATTTTTGGTAGAGACAGGGTTTCACCATGTTGGCCAGGCTGGTCTTGAACTCCTGACCTCAGGTGAACTACCCACCTCAGCCTCCCAAAGGGCTGTAGAGCCAATTCAAAAGGAATCAGATTTCCTGTTTTGTATCAGACATACTATTAGTTTTCTCTTTCACGCATGTGTCTATCCAGTTATGCATATGTCCTCACATATTTAGTGAATATTCAGGGCACCCTGTTGTTCTTAAGAGTTTGGCATCTCTTGCGTTGCTGCCATGTGCACTGTAGGTGTGATGGTAGGAACCATTGCTGCAGTGTGGTATAATGAAGAACATCCTCTTAGGATTGTGACTCTCTAACTTCAGGGCACACAGGAATATTCTGGGCAGATTGTTCAAAGATGTCTCAGCCCCACTCTTGGTGAGGTCTGTTATCTATTTCCAGACCTCTGGAGTATGTCCCGTTACCAGAGGTCTGGAGAGTAACTTAGTAATATGCATTTTAAACAACCTCTCTATATGATTCTGATATTGGTAGTAGAAGTGGCATTCTTGAGAAATACTGAAGCTGAAGAGTTAGTGAAGATTTTAACAGTGTTATCAGGTAGGATGTCATTTGTCAGTTTTAATTCGTGAATGGGGAAACTACTGACTGTGGTTTTGCCTGTTCAGTCTGTTCCCCTCCCAGGTCGGTTCTTCCATGTCTCCGTCTTGGACTTGCTTTTCATTCACTAGAGTTAGACTAGGTTGTGTTCTTTCCAGAAACTGGACTGTGATTATCCCTTAGTGGGGAAGGGTAGTACTCCATCACTGCTTGGGACTCAAGCAAGAGCAAGAAATGGAAGTATACGAAAGTACCCAAGTCTTGATCTAAGTATTCTGCAGAACAAACCCCTAAGATTGAAGTTTCAAACTGCCTTTCCTTGAAAACAAAAACACAAGAACAAGTAAGCATCTGAATCAACCAGTTACCTTTTTTTTTAACCCCAAAGCTGATAATGTTTCAGTGGTCTGTTAATTATGAATCCGACTAATTCTTTAATAAAACCTTGTGTGCTTATAAAGTATTTACATAAATTAATAAGTGACTTTTGCTTATATAGTCTTGTAATTGATAACTCTCCCCCCCCTTTTATTATATATACTCTGAATCCCAGTTTTGGTCTTAATGCAGACCATGTTTAAGATCTTGGCCTTATGCCATATTGTAGTGCAGATTAATAATTAATGGTTCTTATTAGTTTGTGTAATTCATTAACCATGCATCTATCAAGCTAAATGACTTTTAGATGGCCTGTACATTTAAAACTGTTCAAAAGTTATTAAGGTCTGTAACTTATCATGACAGCCATTTCTGGCCTCGTTCTCGGCCCCTCACTGGAATGATGTTCGTTGAATGTGTATGACAGTATATGAAGAGAATTAAGTTGCACTGAAGGCATTACTGATATGAGTAGGGAGGCTTAAAATGTTGGCAGTAATCAATAGTAGGACTTAATTTATATATTCTATAGTGGAGGCATTTTTATTACATTTGTATTTTCAAAATTGCTTCCATTTTTAAATTAGTTGCCCTCGTTTCAGACTATGCTCAACAGTGAAATAATATGTTTCTGAATCTAAACCCTCAAATATGGTTTGACCTTTAGCTGAATCCAGTAGTAAAGATCAAAATGAATTATGCTTGAGTGGAAAGGGATTTTAACGTTGCCTTACAGTTGGTTTTCCCTCATCCCACATGCTGTTTAATATTATTAATTCAGCCTGAATGATGATGAGCCAAAAAACTACTTTAGTTGGTTTTGGCTAATGCATTCTTGGATGTTATGGAAGTGCCTGTAACACCTGAATGGTTCTGTATAAAGAGTAATGCATTTTTATATCGTCCACGAGAGGAAATGCAACATGATTGCCTATGAGCAGCAGAGAACAGGTTTCTAGATGTATGTTCTTCCCTTGGTACAAATATGTAACTTCCATTAGCCCTAATAGGGGCTGCATATTTGCATCCCAGAATTCACTATTAGAATATGACAAGCAATGAGTATTTGAGGAGTTATTACTGAACCTTTCAAATAAGCTGAAAGGCATAAATGATTTTGAGTTCTGGGGAACCATAGTAATCCCTTAGAAAGGAACTATTTAGAATATTTAACTCTATTATCAGTGAAGTGTTAGTGAGGAGGGACCTATCCACATGTTTAGATTCATTTCGGCTTAATAGTGTCTAGGTACATTTTATAGTCATATTAGCTTCCTAGTAATGTACTTCACCATGTGAAGTGAGTGAAATAGCCTCAGTCTCGTTCACAGTGACTGGGCCTTTCAAACTCTCCTTGTTTGATGTGCTTGCATTATGGTGGCTCTTGCAGTAGCTCTGTTGCAGAATCAAGCTGTGCTGTCATTAAGCCTACGAGATAATAACTTCATTCTAAAGTTATCTTATATCATATAGACACAAATTTCAAATCTTACCCATTTTCCCAACTCTCTCTTCAGATATGACTGTGCTAGAATGAGGCAGATTCTTCCCTGTCACTCTTCATTTTTTAAACATTTTGAGAATGCAGATTTACTTCTGCTCTGGCAGTTTGCACATCTTGGTTAACTAGACCAATTAATGCAAAACAATAACCCTCCAAATTTACTGCTCCCCAGGTTCTTTATTGTCCAGTCCCTATCTCTTACTATTGTGATTCTTGGGAAAACTTGACATTGAATAATAGATATAGTGAAAAAGTACTTATCTACCCCAAGAATGATTCTAAAATGAAAAACTTTCTTAAGCAAATTCTCCCCTACCAGGCACGTGTGATTTATTTTTCTTGCTTCCACTTAGAATTGAAAAAACATGATTCATATCCCATTGTTGTTATAATTTTGTAGACTTCAGAGCTTTTTCTTTTTTCTTTTCTGTTTTAATTATGTTCTGAAACCTTTCTCTGTATGTCCTTTTGTCTTTTACTGTTTCTAAGTGTCATTGATAGATATTACCATAATGGCCCTTTCCCCTGGCCTGTATCCCATGTTATGATTTGTTTTCCACATCACCTTTATTTAGTAACTCCCAGTCCATTGACCTTTTTCACTCCTTATGCTATATGTAGATGGAAATAAGAAGACACATAGTTAGTAGTTCTGTCTTGGAACACTGAGAAATCTTAAGGCTTGTGAACTAAGATTAACCTACTAGCATGGGCCACTGATAATGATAAAAACATGGAAGAAGATGCAGTGTAAATAAAAGAGAAACATGCATCCAGATAAAGTAATGAGGATCTGATGGTGATAAAGATGAATTTAAAAGATGGGAGTAAACATATGAATGACTTACAGGAATTCAGATTTTCTGATGTTTTATGTGTGCTACAGCCTATTGATAGAGAATAGGTATGTCAACATATATTTAATTTTATATCCAATATCCAGTATCTTTATAGAAGTGACTACTCATTATTATGTTCATTTTAGGTAATCTGAAATCCTAAAACCTGCCTTATATGTTTGGCATAGAATTGCATTCCCTGCTAATGCCCACTAATGAAATGTTTACGAAACTCAACTGTGTTCCTTCAGAAAGATTCTGAGTCAGCCAGCACTTTTAGTGAATCACTGTTTCTGAAAAGTGAATTCAATAATTAATATGAATTATTTTACTGTGAATTTAGCTTTTTGTAGTTGTTAAATCAGCTGAGCTGATACACGGTTTCTAAAACTATATTAAAATTTCATATAATTATTCTAAAGTGGCTAAGGTTTTAAAGTTTTCCCAACCTTTTCAGAGTTTTATTAAAGCATTCAATATAAAGTGCTCTGTTAGACACAGTGTGACTAGTTAGTTATTGGTTAGAATGACAAATGTACTTGTCTGAGAAGATGCTGAGTAAGGAGTTTTGTTCAGATAGTCCCCAAATTGCCTTTATGCAGTACAGTAGATAAAAATCTAGAAATAGAATTGGTTATTGATTTTGCTTGTTTTGCATTTGTAGCAAGAGAAGAATAATATTGTATTTTTTCTTTCAAGCATACAAATTCTGTACAAAATTTTTCTCTCATTTTTGTGTGGCTTTTAGTACCATTAGAATGTTCCATATGACCCTAACTCTATTTCTTATATCTCTGTGAGATTCATTGAGTGTAAATACCTCTTTATTAGCAAGCTTATTTACCCATGGGATTCATGTTGCTTTTACTTAAGAGATAGCTCAGAACTCCTCTTATGTTCTTATAAGAAATGTTCATGTTGGTTTACAGTAGAATAGATTTCAATGTAAGTTTCCCTTCCCTCCTTCCCCATTTTGATGTTTAGTTATATATCACCTGGACTAATTTGTTCTTCTTTTTTTACATTCTATTTTAGGCTTAAATTGTATCTGTTTTTTTATAAAATACATGTTAGGATTACTCTTTTTTCCCTAATATTTTCACATCTAATTGAAATTGTCCTAAAAATAGTGGAGGAATATTATTTTATTCAAGATTTTCTGTAGAAAGCCTGGTCCTCGCCATATATGCAACATTGGGTATAAGTGAAGGCAGTTTTTCAGTCTGATAGGAAAACCTTAGCTGAGATGCGGAAACTGAAGATAACATGATGGATAATTCATCATACCACTGAATTTAGTATTTTTTCAACCTTTTATAGGTTTTAATTTAATACTATGATCCCCACTTTACAGATGAGGAAATGAAGATTTAGAAAAGTTTAGTAACTTGCCTTAACACTGTAGTAGAACTGGGAAGTTTTCTTTTTTTTTGAGATGGAGTTTCGCTCTCTTGTTACCCAGACTGGAGTGCAATGGCGCGATCTCGGCTCACCACAACCTCTGCCTCCTGGGTTCAAGAGATTCTCCTGCCTCAGCCTCCCCAGCACTTTGGGAGGCCGAGGTGGGAGAACTGGGAAGTTCTAATCTAGTCCTGTCTAATTGTTGTTATGCCAAGATTGAACAAAAGCAGAGATGTATGAGAGTGAACACTTTCCTCATATTCTCCTTTTCCTGTGGAGAAATGTGGCTAGGCTGGGCATTATTGTATTGAATATGTCATGGGAAAGGACTCAGGAGGGTATGGTGTACTTCATTGGAACACTGGAAGCTTCCTGGTCAAGAAAATAACATTGTTAGAAAGAGAAGATACTCAAGTATTTTCTTGAGTGAATTTGTGGTTGCTGAACTCTCCTTTAAGGACCACCCTAGGTTTCTGTCTTCTTATGTCTAAATTCCATTATTTTAATCACTGCCTCCTTTTAAGTACATCTTTTATTGTCATTTTTGTAGACCTCACCCTTCTGGAGTAATTTTGACCATTCATAAATAAAGAGATATATGAGAAGAGGCTAAATTCAATGTAGTTCAGAGTGGGTTCAAAAGATACCCTCCACAGAGCAGCAAACTGGTATCTCAGGAATTAAGTTTGGCTCTCGCGCTAACAGATTTAAAAGATAGTTCTGGCCTGATGTATTTCCCCTCCAAATGAAGTTATGTTAGAATAGTTTAAAAATTAAAAGCCAGGAGATTCTGAGTCAAGGCCTGAAGGGTTTACTTATGAGTGAAATTAATGAATGAATGTTAATCACCTATTTTGACAATTCATGGAATTTTTTTCTTGCCTCCTAATGATTGTGTTCTAAAATGTTAAGCATGCACATAAATGGACGTTTTGGGTAAATCAGAGAATGATATCAGCATTTCTTTCTTTAGAAGCTAAATTTTGCCATTTGAAGGAAATGGGATTTTTAGCTGTTGTGCTATGTAAGAGTATATATATGACATGATGGTCCAGAATCTTGCTAAACCAATGAAGCAAATACATAAATTAAGTGGTGAGCTTTTACAAAATTACTGAAGGTAGGATTCTTTATCACTCCCCCACCACATTGGGTTGTTCTAAAGAAAGAGATAAGCCATTTATTCAGTAATCATTTATTGAGTCCACATTCTGTGCTGGGCACAGTGCTCAGCACTGGAAACATAGAGACGTAATATCTGCTTTCAGGGAGCTCAAATTTGAGATGGGAAGGATGGCAGGTAAGATATGGGGACTTCATCAATAGCTGTTCAAGTGGAGTCCAGGAAAAGGAATTGGTACAAAGAAGCCTGTTTTCAGAAATGTGAGGATGAATGACAGGTCGGGAAATGGGGAAAGGGAATTTAAGAGATTATAGGAAAAAAAACAGGGGGAAAATGGATTATCAGCCTGTTTTATTTGGTCCACCTACAGCTTTTGGGAGGAGTTTCTGTTTTTGTTATCAGCATATAAAATTTGGGAAATTACATACAAGTATATTTCTGGGTTCTCGTACAAAACAGAATGGATACCCTGGGCTCTATTTTCACAACTGACTGAAGCTAGCTGACAATGGGTAGTCTACCTTTAGAAGGCACTGGTACTCTCTTGTTCTCTACCCAGTCTACTTATGATTCTCCTGGCTCCTCTATATTTGAGTTTGAGATTTCTAGTTTAGGGCATTTTCACATCTTGGCAGTGATGGGAAGCAGCTAGATAGAACAGGGGGAAGATCTGGACTAGGAGTGGGCTGTTGGTGCTTTTGAGAGGGGAGACACCCTCCCCTCCTCTCACTTCCCGGCCTCCTCCTCCTCCCCTCCTCCAGATGGGAAGGAGGGTAAAAAAAGGAAATAAAATACCAAAGAGCTGGAAAAATGACTCCCTTTTCGGTTCCCAGCGTCTCCACTATCTGTAAGCCTTGAAAGAGTTGCAAATGAATGTTATCCCTACCAGCCAGAGCCCTGCACTGGGTCACGCCCCAATGTCTGCACAGCCCAGGCTCCCTCCTAGAAACACCTCTGCCAACTAATAATTGACTGCCTTTGTGTTGTCTCTGTAAGCCCCTTCCCCTGCCTGTTCCCGCTCATGCTGCATATGAACTAGCAAATCAATGAAGCCAAAAGATTGTAAGATCAGATGTCCAGCCAGTGGACAATGACGTAGTTTCACCTCAGTTTCCCCTTTAGTGTTGTAAGCCTATAAAAGGGGAAAGAAGCTGCTTCTCGGGGAGCTTGGTGAATGAGACTGTACCTCCCTGCAGCTCCTGGCCGAATACAAAGCCACTTCCAGGAACAGTTCAGTGTTCGAGAGGTTTGTTTCTCCCTGCTCCTGCTTCACTTAGATATGAAAAAGATTTGAGGATGTTATTTACTGAGGTAGAAGAGCAAGTGAGAAACCCAGGAGAAGGAGAGTGTGTTCTTGGCTGAATCGCATTCCCTCCAAATTCATATGTTGATGTTCTAACTCCCGGTACCTCAGAATGTGACCATATTTGGAGAGAAGGTCTTTAAAGAGGTGATTTAAAATGAGGGCTTTATGTTCGCACCCTAGTTCTTGTAGGAAGAGGAAGAGACACCAGCAGCCAAAAAGGCCTCAGAGGAAACCAAACCTACAAATACTTTCATCTTGAACTTCCAGCCTCCAGAACTGTGAAAATAAATTGCTGTTGTTTCAGCCACCAGTCTGTAGTGTTTTGTTATGGCAGCTCTAGTGAACAAACCTGGAGAGGTGCTGGAGGCCAGAAGCGGGAGAGAGCTGCTGGAGCAGAGACTATGAGTGTTGCTGAACAAATCCCCAATATCTTGTACATATCTGGATTAAAGCTCAATGGCTATTTATTGAATTAATTTCACTGAAGGACCAGTAAGAGGGAAACAAAGCCCTGGGATCAGAGGTATTTGCTCTGGACAAGGAACGGAAACTTCAGAAAGTTCTAAGTCTCCAGCCTTTATTCTCCCCTCCCCCCTCCCCTTCCCTTTTTTGAGACAGAGTCTTGCTCTTTTGTCCAGGCTGGAGTACAGTGGTGCGATCACAGGTCACTGCAACCTCTGCCTCCCAGCTTCAAGCAATTCTTCTATCTCAGCATCCCAAATAGCTGGGATTACAGATGTACCCCACCACACCCAGCTAATTTTTGCATTTTTAGTAGAGAAGGGTTTCACCGTGTTGGCCAGGCTGGTCTTGAACTCATGACCTCAGGTGATCTGCCTGCCTTGGCCTCCCAAGCTGCTGTGATTACAGGCATGAGCCACCATGGCCAGCCTCCAGCCTTTATTTTCTGTGTGAAGAGGTTGAGGAGTGGTTGGGTTGGATTTGTTACTGTGGTATCACCATTTTCTTTCAGTAGCCATGGAGGCTTTAGGTTTATATATAAGTAAGTATCATACGTATATTGAATAGAAAAGGATGTGGAGTATATTTCGTTAGATAGTGTGAAACCAGGGAGGCTTTGTTGTCAAGAGCTATTGTTTTCAAGGAAGAATTGCATTTCTGAGACTGTGCGTGGATTTAATACATCACATCCTGATGATTTGAGGGAGATGGTGGTGGGTTAGTGGAACTAAGGAAAGGAAGAAATCTCTGGAAAAGCCTCTGAGGAAAAGGAGAAGGCGTTGACTCGGTTCCTGCTGAACTCTTGCTGACAGGGTCAAGGCCCAGCCTGGGATTGGCAGTAGCAGGAGTCCTCTGACTGGGTTGAAAGAAGAACATGGCACTAAGAGATTAGAAAGCTTCATAGGCCAGCGGGGAGGTCAGATATGAAAAATGAAAAAGTGGTCATAGATAAATGAGAAAGGATCAAGTTTATTTATGAGAAAAAATGGATTTATAATTGAGTGTCTTGGGAACTACAGTACTAAATAAAAGGGCTTATATGTATATGTCACTGCTTTTTTAAATTAAAAATATTTCAAATCATGAAAGTACATTATAGAGCATACCATTAAATAAAATTATTAAATAAAAATCACCCATAAGCTCACCATCTAGAAATAACAATTGTTATTTTGCAGTACATATTTCCAGTCTTGCCTATGTATATATCAGTATAATCATTTAAAAATAGTTATGTTTTTAAATTGAGACAGAGTCTCACTCTGTTGCCCAGGCTGGAGTGCAGTGGCACGATCTCAGCTCACTGCAGTCTCCACCTCCCTGATTCAAGTGATTTTCCTGCCTCAGCCTCCTAAGTAGCTGGGATTACAGGAACAAGCCACCACATCCGACTAATTTTTATATTTTTAGTAGAGACAGGATTTCACCAAGTTGCCCAGGCTAGTCTTGAACTCCTGACTTCAAGTGATCCACTTGCCTCTGCCTCCCTAAGTGCTGGGATTACAGGGGTGAGCCACTGTGCCTGGCCTAAAAATAGTTTTTAATAAACTCAGTGGACCTGTAGGTGATTGATGTGAGCCGGATTACTGTGCTTCAGCTGACATTTCTTGGTTTGAAGTGTGGTAAGTTAGAGCAACTGAGATTTTCATAAACAGATTTCATTTGTGGGTTTCATCTGAACATTGTCATCCTCATTTTGCTGATACATCCTCCTTTACCAAGGTCAGCAGGCCATAACAGCTAGTACTGCCATATTCTTGATGGCCTGATTAAATACTTCACATAAAATGCATAGACCATCTGCTTAGGTTATGGATATAGTGACTCAAATAATAAACAAAATAGCATGTGTGTGCTTAACTGATCTAGAGAGATGAACACACATTTTCTACGTGGTAGAAAAGTGCTGGGCTTGCATTGGTTTAAAAATGCTCCTGCTTCTAACCTCCTATTAATAAGGTTGACCGTTTGCTGTTAAGGTTAGCAATTTTTTTGTGTGTATCCGTATTCTTACCTGGTATCTCTTGCTACCACTACCATATATAAGGACTGATAGACTTACTTAGAGGGGAATTTTGAGCTTGTAGGGATGTGCAGATTTATTAATTTTTAAGAATTGTACTTGTCACATTGGTATCACCATTTTCTGTCAATAGCCGTGGAAACTTTAGTTTTATTTAAAAGCAAATAAAGTAGTTTGAATGAAAAAGATTTGCTGTATATGTTGAGAGGAGACCTTGATAATTTGAGGGCAAGAAGTCATTGTTGTCAGGAAATACTTTCAAAGATGATTCGCTTTTCTGAGACTTCATGAATTTAATGTTTCACATGATGCTTTGATAAGAAACCTTTTTTTCAGTTGGGAGGTAGAAGAGAATAGAAAGACCTAGGTTTGATTTCATGACTTCAACTAAGTAACTTAAACTTGGCAACCTTCAATTTCAGCTCTAGTAAGATAGTTGTTAATATTCACCTCATGGGGTTGTTTGGAGAATCAAATAATATGTATGAGAAGCAAAATACCGCCGGTAATTCCCAGGGAACAGTTGGTTGTTCCTCCCCCCCTGCATCTTCTCTCTTACAGTAGGTGTCTGTGTATGTTCTTGCGCAGCCGCTATGTTGTTCTCCTCTACGAAGAGCATCTCCATGTTTGCTTTGTTTAACTTCCACCTTGGGATAAAGACTTGGTGTCATTATCAATCAAGACCCCCTGGTGAGCATGCACCCTACAAGCCAGCAAGTCAGGTGTGCTCTTCTGAACTTTGTATGTGGCAAGATACTGCAAATCTGTCAAACATTTTCCTGAAGGGAGGGACTATCCAGTAATTTCTGTTTAGAGCCCTGTAACTGCTCTCATCCCTCACAGTAAATACTTTATTCAAAACAAAACAAAACTTAAGATAACCTGGTTGGCTGTATACCAAAGTTCCCTGTTTGATACACTTAATTGGAAATAATTCCACAAGCAGGTTCATTCATTTGTTTAATCCAAGAAATATTTAGTGAATCCCTTCGTTATACATCCAATGCTAGGTGCTGGAGTGCATTCATAGAAGAGAAATATCAGGTTTCCTGTTCTCAGCGTGTGCTCAGCTCAGTGACTTCACAGAGTGCACCTGATCTTAACAGAGTAGCAGAGGTGGAGCATAGCCTGAGGCACAATCCCAGATTAAATTTGGTGTTAGGTATAGTGACAGTTAATCTAACTCTAAAAACATTAATTATGGACGTAAAGATGGGAACAGTAGGTACTGGGACCACTAGAGGGGGATTGGGGGATGGGGGCAAGGGCTGAAAAACTACCTATTGGGTACTGTGCTCACTCCCCGGGTGATGGGATCCTTTCTACCCCAAACCTCAGCGTCACACAGTATACCCATGTATGGAGCCTGTATATGAACCCCCTGAATCTAAAATAAAAGTTGAAATTATTAAAAAAAAATTTAAATTAAAAAAAAACCCTCTAATGCCCATTAGTTACTTATAGTCTGTTTAAAGAATAGCCAATTGCTCTCAGCCTTTTCATTTGTTTCATTAATTTCATCTTTTTTATTTACTCAGTCTGGTGAAGAAAAATACTCAATAGTTTATATTAAGAAGTAGGTGATACTATAAAATTCTAAGCTTTTGCTGAAAATCGTGACCTTTGATTATTCGTACTGGTAATTTATTTCTCATTTTTATGTTGCAATTACAACATTCAAAGCAATAGACTAAGATCTAATAATTTAGAAGCACCAGAGGCATTGTTGGACCAGGATGACAAGCCTTTAATGACTATCTTAGATGGTAAAAGCCACTGCAATTGCTGTATGAGTATTCATTTAAGAAGCATTCATTGGTAGGAAAGAAGTTGTAAATCTTTTAACATGTAAACTTTAAAAAAGATGAGTAACATAGTATATACCCTGGTCGTTCTTATTGAACGTGTCTTCAGATGTTTTATCAAATTCATTTTAATGCTTTTTTGCTTATAAAAATAAAATAGTATTTAATTAGTTGAGCTCATTTGAATATTAGAAATAAATAGGTAGAGTTCATATCATGTGAAATTGCTGACAGCTCTTAAAATCAGCCCTGCACTTTGCTCAGAGGCATTAATCACGTTGCTGGTTACATCTGTTCTTGGGAAAGAGAACCTGCTTTGACTGTGAATGGGGGTCCAGGTTGCCCCGGGTTAGTCCCTGTAATACTCAGCACATGTGCCTGGTTCTTGACTAAATATGGCTACCCTGTGTTAAGAAGCTTTGGGCTGATTGGGCCTTATTTGTCTTGTTTTCTCTTACGGGGAAAGCAAACACTGCTGAACATAACTGACGTCAGAATGGGCCCATGTTAACTATATACTGTATACAGGTCAAGCACATAACTATTAATAGTGAAAATCAACTTAGGGTATCTGGTTTCAGATCCAAGCAGTTTGATCCAAGCCCACACTCTTAACCACAATTACAATGACAAACAAATACATATTTTTAAAACTAAAAATTGTATGCAGTGTGATTTAGTGTTGGAAAGATTATATAAATTTTTAAAATTAAATTTTAGAAAGTAGAGATTTATAGCAAAATTGTGAAGAGCACAGAGTGTTGCCCTATAGATCCTGTACTGTTTTCCCTGTTAACACCTTGCATTAGTATGGTGCATTGTTACAGTTAATGAACCAATATTGATATACTGTTACGAAGTCATGTCCATACTTTATCCAGATTCCCTTGGTTTTCACTCGATGTGTTTTCCTGTAGCAGTATCCCACGTAGGATGACACATTATCTTTGCTCATCATGTTGCTTTAGGCTTCTCTTGGCTGTTACAGTTTTTCGTACTTTCTTTGTTTTTGATGATCCTTGATGGTTTTAAGGAATATTGGTCACGTATTTTGTAGAATGTACCTTATGTGGAAAGAAGGTTAATATCTGTCTGAAATTTTGTCCATGATTAGAGTGGGGTTACGGATTTTGGGGAGGAAGACCACAGAGATAAAGTGCCATTTTCACTACATCCTACCCCCAGAATATGCTCTGTCAACTTGACTTGTTGCTTTTGACCTTGATCGCCTGGCTGAGGCTATGTTTGTGTTTGTCAGGCTTCCCTACTGCAGAGTTACTCCTCTTCCCTTCCGTACCGTACTCTTCACGAGGAAGTCACTATGCACCGCCCACACTTCAGGAGTGGGGAGTCACGTTCCACTTGCTTGAAGGAGGAGTATTTAATACGTGAATCATTTGGAATTCCTCTCCACAGGATATTTGTCTTTTATTTATATCAGTATGTATTCATACACAATTTATTTTATACCTTCAGTTATAATCCGATACAACTTTATGTTCTTGCCCAAAATATTCTAACTTGACCACAGGGAACTTTTTCAGCTGATTTCTGTGTCTGTTTGACATATGCTCATCATTGTGAAGATTTTTTTTTTCTTTAGCACCTCCTCCATTCCCATCATTACAAGATGCTCCAGGCTTATTTTGTATGTTTTCTGCTCATATCCTAGAAGCAGCCATTTCTTCACTGTGCCCTGTTTTCTTTTATTGGAGAATGGTTTTAGGAAACAAGATTAAGGCACTCCTTTTGCTTATTGCTAATGAGTTTTCTTTGTCTCCAGGCCCTGTGTAAACATTTTAACTTCTAAATTTTTTAAGCGGCATGAGCTGCTATACTAAGCAAGTATTTCTGTTAAATGTTGGTGACCAAAATTGTGAAATAAATAGTTTTAAATTTGTTTTTCTTTGGGGAGGAATGTTCTATTGTAGTTACAGTTGAGAATTGCCAAAACTAAAATTTAAAAGAATAATACTTAAAATAACTTTTCTAAGAACATTTCTTAGAATTGTATAATTGTTTCAGTCAATTTGCTTTTATTATTTTTCAAGATAATTTTTAATGATTTTATACAAAGCAATGATTCCCTGGGTAATGATTGTGAAGATTGCCTTTTGTACTTTTCTTTTATAGTGGATTTTCCATTTATTTAATTTGGATTAGAATTAGAAATGCAAATAGGTCAGCAACTGACCCCTTGGAATCTTGCTTTTTGTTGGACATTTACTACCTTAATTACACAAAGGAGAAAAGACAAGCAGCAGTGTCTGTATCCAGGAGTTACTGTCTAGTAGTTAATAACAAGCACTGTGCAAGCATTGATCAGTCAAAACAGGATATTTAGAAGCAACCAGCAGACCATATCAGATGTATTCTGGGCAAATGTCACCCCTGCCCAGGCCTAAAGAACTGCCAAAAATATAAAAAATATTGGCTTATAAATAATATGAAGTAGAAAAAAATTTAAACGTGACATCTCAGTGATATTTCTGCAAAGGAGGTGTTTTTTTTTTTAATAAAGAAATGACCGGCTGGGCGCGGTGGCTTACGCCTGTAATACCAGCACTTTGGGAGGCTGAGGCGGGTGGATCACGAGGTCAAGAGATCGAGACCGTCCTGGCCAACATGGTGAAACCCTGTCTCTACTAAAAATACAAAAATTAGCCAGGCGTTTGGCACGCGCTTGTAGTCCCAGCTACTTGGGAGGCTGAGGCGGAAGAATCGCTTGAACCCAGGAGGCGGAGGTTGCAGTGAGCCGAGACTGCGCCACTGTACTCCAGCCTGGCAACAGAGCAAGACTCCGTCTCAAAAAAAAAAAAAAAAAGAAATGACAGTGAAATTGATTTTCACTAGGTTTTAAGACAGTATCATCCTCTGTATGGTAAGATATTACTCTGAGAAACACCCCTTCATTCTTTCAGGTGAAAGGCAGCCTATTATCACAGGCAGCCAACCACTGCAACAGCTGGTAATGACAAAGGCTCTGAATCCTTTGGTTAAAAATGAAGCAAAAATCAGAGTTTTCATAGAGCTTCCTATCCTTCCGTTGAGCTATATGAAAGAACCCTTCACTTATTATAATAATCCAGGTATGTGATGTTGTATTACAGTGACCTGCAGGGTAATAACTTAGTAAGAGGCATTTTTTGTCAACACAGGTAAAGTCTGAACCACAGAAGGTAAAATTTAGAAGAAAGGTAAATGGTTATAATATTATTTCAGTGTGTGCATGTGTGTGTGTGTATGTGCATTTGTGTATCTGTGTGTTCCTTCAGCAACATATCATGTGGACTAGGAATTCCTGGGCCATTTCTGGTTTTGGAGAATAGGATTTGAATGTACCTGTGAAACTGACATTATAATGTATTACCCTGTAGGTCACTGGAATAGAATCCAGATGTACTTAAGCATTTATGAAAATTTACCTATTGTCACAGAGGCCCCATGCCACATGAGTCCTATGAGACTTTAAAGGAAATCTAACCAAAATTGAACTCTGTTTCATGTATAGCTTTTTTTGTGGTTTGATAATGACATTATACCCATTAAAATATTTTTTGTCCTGATTATTAAAACCATTAGGTTATTTAGGGTCTTCACAGTCACAAAAGTCCTTTATATTTCCTGGGCAAGCAAAACCTCAGTAGCATAAACTTAGTTTTGTCACTGCCCCGGGGATCACACTTCATATGGGCCAGTTATGTCATATGTGCAAAAATGTGATGTCTTTTTTGATCCAAACCTTTGCCAGCCATTCAAGAGAGGTTCAGATGTATTAAGAGTTTTTGAAAGACTGGAGCTCTCAGTAGGCCAAGTATAGTATGGAAACTTGCAGTGGTGAAAACCTGGCTGCAGGTACAATAGAGCATGTGTATACAGATTCTAGTTAACAGCTTTAGTGTGAAAGAATTAATCTTCATTGTACCAGAGGGACCAAACCTAATTTTTCAGACATTTTTGTGGAAAATCTTCATGGGGGAGAAAGACTTAGATCATTGTTGTGCCATAGGATTTCTGCGATAATGGAAGTATTCAGCTCTCTTTGCTGTGCAGTATGGCAGTCAGTAGCCGTTTTCATGTATCAAACACTTGAAATGTGTTGAATGTGACTAAGGAATTGAATTTTCAATTTAATTTTAATTAATTATGCTTTAAATTGAAATAGCTACATGTGGTTAGTGACTGGCTTTTGGATAGCACAGCTATGTTTGGCATATCTACTCATGAGATAACGTCTGTGAAAAACTATGGTACATAAAATCTTCAAAAAAATGTTTACTTTTCCCTTTAGGAAGTGTGTAGACCCCATGATACTTTTTTAAAACAACAACCCAGAGGTTAATACATCTTTTGTTTTAACTTTCCCAATATAGTACCATTGCTCATGTGCCTCTTAAATTTCATGATGGAATCAGGAACCTTTAGTGCTATGCAGTTATAGAGAAGTACGTAAAAACAGTATACTGCTCTTGTGTGCCACCCCCAAATGAAAGAGAATATAATGATAAATTTGTATCCATTTTGTTCCCCAGCACTGGCTTTATTGAGCATGATTTAGGATGTTTTGCTGCTCTTGCCATTTTGATGTATAAAAGGGAAAGTTTGAAAGGGGACACAAAATCAGGGAAGAAAGAGAAGAAGGCCTAGAATTAAAGAGGGAAAAAAGTGTGAGTACCTAGAGAGCTTGAGAGTACCATAGTAGCTGTTCACTGCTTGGAAGAACTGATTGTAGCTTTGCAGGAAATGTGCTGCTGTAGTGCTGGTGGCTCCTTCCTGAGGCCATCTCTGAGGAAATAAGAGAAGACCACTAGGCCTGTGTCTAATGTAACTATAAGGCCTCTCCATCCTTTTTGCTGATTATAAATAACAACTGATTTGATCTGATTTGTACCGTGGGGAAGAAACCTGGAGAGGAATGTGGGGCTACCAGTGTGATAGTGGTGGGTGAATGAATGATGGCTTGCTGTCTTCATACAGTAGGCCAAACCACAAGACCACTGCCGGGGTTGCCTCTTTTCTCATTGCCTGGGCACTTAGTCTAGTATACTGTGTAGTGTAAGTTTTATTGAAGGGTACATAAAAGAAAATCATACAAATAAACATGTTCTGAAGAATTTATTCATCAATACAGTCTAGTTTAAATCTCCAGATAGTTGATAATTTTGCTTTTTATGGGCAAGTCTTTTCATTGAACTATTTCTATATAATCTTACTGTATTTTAAATGTTAATTTACTCTTCAAATCTCTTCTTCCTTACTTTCACCCCAGACTTTTTTCAGATATGTGTATTTCTACCAATGTGACTCTCAGGTTGTCTCTAATTTGTCAGAGGCTGAAGTGCTGTATTTTCTTAACTAGATGTAATAAATGAGATATGACAATAAATGGGGCCTAAGGATATTTCTGAGGAATATTTTTGTTTGTTTTAACATGTTTTATTGGGCTTAACTAGACTATAGAATGTAAAACAATCTTAATACGACGTCTTCATTTTCTTAGCATATTTTGTTCTTAATTCGGCGCTACTTATTGGAACTCCTCCAAGATTTCCTATAATTATTACATTAAAAGCCTCCATTATCAATTGAAATGCATCTTTTGTAACTAATTTCTTCTTTATTTTTTATTTTATTTTACCTTTTACCTTTTAAAAGCAATGAATGCATTACTGTTGCCAAGAAAATGTAAAGATCCTGGGAAGACTTATTGTTCTTCTTTTTCCCTAGAGAGACCTAATCTCAAATTCACTTTATTTATTAATAATTGGATTGAAATAAGTTTAGTCTAATATTTACTCTTTTAAAGAATATGTAGGCTGGGCATAGTGGCTTACACTTCTAATCCCAGCACTTTTGGAGGCTGAGATGGGTGGATTACGGGGTCAGGAGTTCAAGACCAGCCTGACCAACATGGTGAAACCCCGTCTCTAGTAAAAATACAAAAATTAGCTGGGTGTGGTGGTGCACACCTGTAATCCCAGCTACTCAGGAGTCTGAAGCAGAAGAATCACTTGAACCTGGGAGGTGGAGATTGCAGTGATCTAAGATCGTACCACTGCACTCCAGCCTGGGCAACAGTGAGAGACTCAAAAAAAAAAAAAAAAAAAAAAAAGAATATGTAATCATTACTAATTTTATTTCTTTCCCCCAATTCTTTTAAAGTTACGAAGAAATAACAGTGCATTTTAACATTGATAGGTGCCATAATTTTGGATTTTATTTTATTGTAGCATTTACATTAATTGTGAATCTGGCCTTTAAAAAAGCCACACATAGGTTAGGACCAGTGGCTCTCACCTGTAATTCCAGCATTTCGGGAGGCTGAGGTAAGAGGATCTCTTCAGCCCAGGAGTTCAGCACCAGCCTGGGCAACATAGCAAGACTTCGTCACTACAAAAGAAAAATTAAAAATGTGCCAGATTATTTTGGAGCTTTAAGATTTAATGACTGCCCTGCTGGGTTCCAAAGTTGCATGAGTTCTGTAACCTCTTTCTTTTTGCAGATTTCTCCAATTAGACCTCTTTTCTTATAAAATAAAAAAGGAAATATGTAAATAAAATAAAAATTAGCTGAGCATGATGGCACATGCCTGTGGTTCCAGCTGCTTGGGAGGCTGAGCTCAGGAATTCAAGGTTACAGTGAGCTCTAACAATACCACTGCACTCCAGCCTGGGTGACAGAGTGATGCTTTGTTTCAACAAGAACAACAAAAACAACAACAAAAGCCACACATAGCCACTTCTATGTCCAGTTGCAAGTGGAAGTTCTTAAAATCTTCAAACAATGTAATAGTCTTAATTTTTTCCATAGTAACTCTTCAGTGTTCCAAGATTTTCAGGTCGTATCTGTTTTTGTGCAGTGGTTCTCAAACTTTAAGATGCATCAGAATAACTGATTGCTGAAGTTTCTCATTTAGTAGGGCTGGGTGGGACTCAATTGCATTTTGAACAAGTTCCTGTGTTACTGATGCCGCTGGTCTGTGGCCATATTTCAAGAATAACTGTTATCATATTTGATTGTTACAAGAACCCAGTGAGATCTTGGACAGAAACAGATAAGGAAAATGAGGCTTGAAGACACTTAAGATTTTTTTCCAGCAACACATTATGAATTAATGGTGGAACAGGTACCGGAACCCCTGAAGACCTTTCCAGTTTTCTCCTTTCATGCAAGAATTTAGTTCCCAGAAGACATCTCTCTGATTTCAAATATGTTTGATATTTTTGTCTTATTCTTTTCAGAGCTATTCATGTATTTGAATACACACCCCTTAGTATTCACATTTATTTATAATATATGCTTAAAATTTTCTTGTCTTTCAGTTGTGTGACTAATTTTTGTGCCTAGAGATGTTCTGAAAATGCAGTGTCTTTCTGTAGAAATAACAACCTTATATAACTTGTTAAGGCCACCCAAGGTCGATCATGAGAAAAATGTTGAGTTTTTTACCCACAAGCCTAGTCCTCTGGCATTTTTTCACTCTAACTTGTGGTGATGGTTCTAGGCAGGACCATTATTTGTGGGTCCAACAAATGAGGAATGATCCAAGACAAGGAATCTCAAAACCGCATCACCAGACCCTAGCAGAAAGGCTCTGTACTGATTTCAAGGATATTTTTATATTTTGCTGCTTCCATGGAGAACTGATTAGTTGGTCTTTAGTTGGTACCAAACCATTTAAACTCCTGTGTGTAAAACAGTCACATACAGAATGAACTGTGAGGTGTATTTTCTCTGTCTTTCCCCTCAGTTTCTCTCTGAACTACCTTAGAGTATTCAGTATGTGGGGCGTGTGGAATAATGTCTTGAACCCAGTGTCAGCCAGTCATCACTGTTTACCTATTGAATGTTGCATGGTAAGCTTTACTGATGTCATGAGGAGATTCTGTGTATGTTTCTGATCCTGGCTTTTCCAGTTCCTACTTTCCATTTTCTCTTGCTTTCCTTCTGTTCTGCTTTGATTTTGGTCCCTTGAAATACCTTAATCCAAAATAGTATGTGGGAAGAAAAAATAATAGCTGGAGAACAAGTTGAAAATCTTGACCTCGACTGTCTTCTATTATTTAGTGTAGTTGTTGGCTTTTTGTGTGTGGGTCGGGGAATGGGACAAAGAAATCGTCATTTTTTTTTTGAATTTAGTCTAATTGAGTAATAATTTAAATCAATGTGCTTCAGTGACTGCCCACTTCCCATGCTTTTTAATGCTTAAATAAAACTCACAGTATATGCTACGGTCTGTGTGTGGTGCTTTACATGTACTATTTTACATAATCCTTTGTTAGGCGGTATTATTTTGAGGAAACAGAGTGAGAGAGATTGTGTAATATGGCCAAGATCGGACACTTAGTGAGTGATAGACTTGGACCTTAAATACTAGTCTTTTGGACTTCTGCATTTAAGAACTAGTCTCTATTACCTTTCCTTTGAGCTCCTTACTCAGAGAGGAGTTGTCATAAGGATTTCTCAAAATAAATTAGACTCTACAAAAACAAAATACTGACTTTAAACTGCTCTCCGTATTTTTCCTTGTTTGTTATCGTACCAGTTCCTTTAAACATTTTCTTGAAAAGAGAAATTCACATGTTGCTTTTAGAGACACGTGTCTCCTAGCACATACAATGGACAGTATTTTGCCTTTGCTCTCCCTAGGAGTTTTTATTTTAGTTATTTGGGCTTTAAAAGCGGCATATGATGGAGTTTCAATTTGTCATAAAACCACAGAGTGCTACCATGATACATACATCAATGAACTGTAGAGTCTCTTTTTCTTTATTTTGCCCGTGGAGATGTATGACAGCTTTCAGAAAAAAGGCAGCCACCCTAAGTGACTCATATCACCCGTTTGTAGGGATATAGGTTGAAAATTTCTCCCAGATTTTATCCATGTAAAATCACTTCTTTAGCCTTTCCTGTGTCTTTAAAACCTTTTCATCTTTCTTATATGTCCCTTCTTGTTATAGGAGTATATATCTTAATAACAAATTTAATGGAGTATTCAATCTTAGAACCAGTTAATATTAAGTGTATAATAAAAACAAACATACATTTATCCAGTCAGTCATGACTCCATTATGGAATAACTGTTACCGATGCTTGCATTTTTCCCTTGGTAGCTGAGTAGCTTTGAGAAACATCATTTCTGCTGGTCTTAGCTTCCTTGTCTCTAAAAAGGTGATGGTAACTTCTCTTTAGATATTTGTAAGAGTTGGATGAAATAGTGTGCATTGTAGCTGAAAGCACCTCTGTGCAGTGGGGTGGGAGGGAGGACATGACAGTGAGGTACCTTTCTCTTTAAGAACTTAGAAATAAGTTTGCCTTTTGGAAAACAGTTATAGAATCAGAACGCAATGGCTAGTGTATGCTGCAGCAGCACATATACTAAAAAATCAGAATGAGACAGAGGAGATGAGTATGGCCCCTGCACAAGGGTGACATGCAAATTTGTGAAACACTTCATATTTTTAATATAATAAAATTAGAAAAACACAATGGCTAAATAAACATACAGACCTCTTTGTTTTTTGAGTCAGGGTCTTGCTCTGTCACCCAGGCTGGAGTGCAGTGGCATGCCCTTGGCTTACTACAGCTTTTCCCTTCAGGCTCTAGTGATCCTCCCCGCTAGCCTCCCGAGTAGCTGGGACCGCAAGTGTGTGCCACCATGCCCAGCTCCTTTTTATGTGTTTTTTTGAGACAAGAGTCTCGCTGTGTTGCCAGGCTGGAATGCAGTGGCGCAGTCTCGGCTCACTGCAACCTCCCTCTCCTGGGTTCAAGCTATTCTCCTGCCTCAGCCTCCCGAGTAGCTGGGATTACAGACCCGTGCCACCATGCCCAGCTAATTTTTGTATTTTAGTAGAGATGGGGTTTCACCATGGTGGCCAGGATGGTCTTGATCTCCTGACCTCGTGATCCGCCCGCCTTGGCCTCCTAAAGTGCTGGGATTATAGGCTTGAGCCACTGTGCTTGGCCTTTTTTTTGTGTTCTTAGTAGAGATAGGGTCTTACCATGTTGCCCAGGCTGGTCTCGAACCCCTGAGTTCAAGCAATCCACCCACCTTGGCCTTCCAAAGTGCTGGGATTACAGGTGTGAGCCACCACACCTGACCCAGACCTCTTAAAGAAACACATTATGGGCAGGCCTTAATAATTGAGCTCTTAAGATAGATACTTTTTTAAAAAATATGATATGTCAACTAGAAATGTTATTAACTTGTGACACTTTTAAAAAGCAAACTTATTACAGAGTTTCTGTTTGGGATGACAAAAACCTTTTGGAAATAGTGGTAATGATTACACAACATTTTGAACTTAATGCCATTGAAGTGTACACTTAAAATGGTTAAAGTGAAAAAAAACATATTTTTTAAATAGTACAGTGAATATTTGCAGGGCTCCATTAGGCATTATCTAGGCCAGAGAAAGCTAGAACTAGGATCATCCTGCACAGATCCTGTGGCAAGGAGATCTCATTTTCAGAGTCCAACCTGGAGGTTATAAACTCTACAAGCTCAGGATTCTGATCTCTCATGTTCATGGCTATATTTCTAGCTATAGGCCAGAACATGTTGGATGAATGAATAATCCAATGTGCTTCATGGTGTATGCAGCTCATTGCTGTTGCTGTGATGCCAGACAAAACAACATTCTGATTATGGTTTGACTTCCTGTGCAGGGAGGAAACATGCAGGTCAGAGGATGGGTGTCTGGTCCTTTCACCCATTAGTGTTTTATTGTAAATTAATAAATCCGTATTTATTATACATTCTTAACATTACCAAAACAAGTTGAAGTTTTACAACTTGACACCAAGAGGTGTGCTAGATACGTTTTTTTTTTTTTTTTTATCATGACTGCCCTTAGTACATGTGAGGAATGTGAGCCACAAAGACTATTGATATGACAATGAAAAAGCTGTTCTTAGGGGGACTCACTAGCAATATTTCCATCAATAGGTGCTGACATGAACTAATGCTTAAAAATGGTTTTCTTGTACTTTGCATTGTCATTATCTCTAAGGAATGGGTTTCATTATTGTGGGGTTGTTTGTTTGCTCGTTTAATTCATGGTTTTCTGTTCAAACGATGACTTGTTAATTATGTTTGTTTCAAAAAAAAATGAACTGAATCTGGAAATATTTTAATTAAGAAATTTAAAAGTTTCAAAGCTTGTAGTTTTAAGATGTGCTTGTTTTTTTCACAGTTTTTAAAAAGCAAACTTAATGCCATAACTTGGGTCTTTTTCTCAGGCCTTTCAGAAAGTTAGCAATGAAACAAGAATTCTAAATTCTGTTTGTTAAACTCACCCATCATGCTGTTCTCTAGTTTGAGAGTACTTGTACATGGTAAGAGACTGTGAGGAAAAGTTGTGAAAGACTTTGAAATGATTTTTTTTTTTTTTTTTAAAAAAAAGCATGCTCTGTCTAGCTCAACCATCCAGGTTAGCTCTGCCTTTCATTGTCTTTGAGCTGTATTAGAATTGTGTGCATTGTAGAAAACAGACAGTAGAGCACATTATTCTTGTCCATAACATGCCAATTGTGTTTGGAGGATGCATTAGATTATTGTTCTATGCATATTGACTAGTTTTGCAAATTTTACATCTTGCTGGCATTTCTTTTTATTTGTTTCTTCTTTGAATTCTTTTAAAAATTAGACTTGGCATCTTACTGGTTCCCTAATTAGTGAGTTAAATCTTTTGTATGTGTTTATTAATTTTGAGAATTATTTTACTTTACAGAAAATTATTGCTTAACAATACAGTAAAAAAAACACAATTCTGGGAATTAAGGGAACTATTTATGTTACTTTGAGCGAGATACTGAACTCTGGTTTTCCGCATTTAAAAAAGTAATGAGGTTGACCGAGACAAACCTCTAGGCTGTGATTCTGTGATTTCATGATTCTGTGATTCCACAATGTAATATTCTCTAAGCCCAAGGTCCACTGTCCTAACTTTGTTAATATTTAGGTAAATTGGCGTAGAATCAAGGAACTAAAGTATCTGATGTATATAAAAATTGCATAAGTGCTTTTTGGTCTTTTTACCACACATGTGGACATAAATTACCCTCATACAAGATACTTTGTTTGTTTGTAATTCTTAAAAAGAAATTATCAACCTGGTGAAACCCCATCTCTACTGAAAATACAAAAATTAGCTGGGCTTGGTGGCAGGTGCCTGTAATCTCAGCTACTCGGGAGTCTGAGGCAGGAGAATCTCTTGAACCTGGGAGGCGGAGGTTGCAGTGAGCCGAGAGTGCGCCATTGCACTCTAGCCTCGGGGATAGAGTGAGACTACCTCCAAAAAAAAAAAAAAAAAAAAAGGAACAGGAATTATATTACTTGAATTGCTGTTGACAGTTTTCAGTAGTGAGTAAAGGAAGAGTAAGCATTCTCCAGGCAGCTTTTTAGATAAGAAGAAAAATTTATTTGCCTTTAAAAATTCTTGGCTTATAACACCTTTAGTGCTTACAGAAAGTGATGGCTGTTATTGTAGTCTGAGACTTTTAAAAACAATTATTATGTTCAAGAAGCATTTCTAAAACATCCAGCCTTACAGAGCATTGAGTTAGGAAATGTAAGAAATAAATTGAAACTTTTATTCCTGCTGTTTGGGTAGTCACTATTAAGCATCAATATGGTAGGTATGTCTGAGTCACCTCAGGCTACTATAACAAAACACTGCAGACTGGGTGGCTTAGAACACAGAAATTTATTTTCTCGTAGTTCTAGAGACTAGAGCCTAAGACAAGGTTCCGATCCACTAGGTTTCTAGTGAGGACTTTCTTCCTGGCTTGCAGATGGTGCCTTCTTGCTAAGTCCTCACATGGCCTTCCTCTTGCAAGCCCACAGGGTGGAAGGGAGCAAGTGAATGAGCTCTCTGGTGTCTATCTATCAGGACACTAATCCTGTTGTATCAGGTCCCCAGCCTATGACCTCATTTAACCTTAATTACTCTCTGAGAAGCCCCTTCTTCAAATATAACCACAGAGGGTTAGGGCTGCAACATAAGAATTTGGGGAGGACACAAACATTTAGTCTGTAATCTGTGATACTGTTAGGCAAGAAGTCACACATCTGAGGTACAGATTGAGGATGGTAAGAAGTAGTCGTCTCCAAAGGAGGCCTGGTCATTGTTGAAGACAGCCAAGAGTTGATGAGTTTGATGCCAATCTGGGTGCTTCTATAAATAAAAGATACTCGTTATACTGACCCATTACTATTTATCTGTTCTAATTTTTCAGTGGTGACATGGTTTTCCCAATAGGAAAAAAGGGCAATATACTTGCTTTTCTTTCACTTTGGATTTTAAGCCTGGGAACTTTCTAAGTCAAGATGTATGTTTAGATTGTTTCAGCGATTTGTGTAACAGTATCTCAGAAAGGACTAGGGTCTTGTATTCTTCTAACTCTTGGTTTTTCTACCTAACTGCCTTTACTGGTTTGGTGCTAATGGGAATACTGCCACTCAGGGAAAAATAAAACATGATCTTTTGTGAATCTTGGAGTGGCTTACTTGGTTTAGAATAATCTGGTACGTGTAGGTGGAGTTATTTCCAGTCCTTTGGCTTTACTTCCACGCCTAATGTCTTTTCTTATCATTTATTAACGCTCTTTGACTTCTATATACATCATGTTAGCACCTTGTAAATCCTTTTAGTAATACCTTTCTATTATGAAGGTGTAGACACTGTTGTTTCTACCTCATTTACTTCTCCCTGTGTCATTTTTATAGGACTTTTAACCTGCAAACGTTCCAGCTTATTAATTTAAAACAGCCAGACAAATAGTAGAAGCTTCTTTCTCATTTGTGATGAGCTGACCTGTTTTTACCTGTTTCCTTTTCAAATTCAGTTTGGAAATCTCAGTTTTCTTAATCCTTTGATTAAGATTAATCTTTTGAGCTATTACTTTACTTCCCTGATGTTTGCAATTTAGCAGCCTATTATTTTCAAGACTCTATACCAATAGCACACATGAGATAATAATAATTATTATTTTTTTGCTGCTGGACATACTTCCCTAGCTAGTCAGGATTTTTATTTAATTATCTTTCTTTATCTTGTAGAAAATTGAATTCCTATTTGCATATTCCTTGGTATCTCACCTTGCTTCTTAACATTGTTCTGACCATATTTAGGGGATTTAGCTTGGACATTGTTGACTTCTTTATCTCTTATGCCAACCTTATATTTAACTACATGGTTAGAGCTGCCAAATTAAATGGCATCCAGTAAACTGTATTTGGGTTTGTGCTTGAAAATGCTTTGAAGACTCGTTTGATGTTTTCTTTGTAGTTTCTATTTACTCCTCAAGTTTATAAATTAGTCTAATTGAAAAGTATTTGTTGTCAGAAAACTACCTCTTTCACATGCAAATTTCATTGATTGTCCTGGGCTTGTACAGACTTTCCAATACTTTTGTTGATGGAATTTGTCTTATATTAAACATTTTAGCTACCTGTTTTTGGTTCTAGACTGTAGCTTTCAAAAAGCAACATGGACAATTTACAGGGTACTTAGATAAAAGCCATAAATATATTTAGAAGATAAAGTTAGAAAAAAAGCAAAAAATAAAAATAAAAAGACGATAAAGTTAAAGGGGCTAAAATTATTTAGTCTGCTAAAAATGAGGGTGTAGAGAAATTTAGCAATGTGCTAAATGTGTCTTCTCCATATTAATTATGCTCATTGTACTTAGGGGCTCAGTTAGTGTCTTCTCAGCCAGATCTGAAAAGCCTGGTTTTGTGATTTTGCCTCAGTATTGTCATTAGGAAGGATTTAGGTTTGACTGATGGACGTGATGCTGAACGTTGGAGTGAATGTCTGGGGAGGAGACTCATTGTGGAATTGGCCTCATGAGTCTTACTTCCTGGATAAGATGGATTAAGGGTAAAGAAGGTTAAAATGTCAACGTGTCTTCCAGATACAGGAGTCTAATCTGATTGCTGTCATCAGTGTTATCTTATTTTTCTAGTTGTGACTCAAAGCGCTTTATATGGCGGAAGAACAGCAAGGTGAATCTAACTGTTTCATAGTTCATTTCTTGGATAAGGCTGGTGAACAGGCCCAGGTGGACTTGTGTGGAGTAGTGGAAAGAGCACTGTACTGGGAGTCATACATGAGGTGAGGACCCAGCTTTGCATGTAACTGGCTACCTGACCTTGAGCCCGTGACATTCTCACTTCAGTCTCCAGTTGGCCCTTCTTACTATGTGGGAGATTGGTTAGAAGAATTCTTAGGTCCTTTGGATCAGTTCTGTGTGTGACAGTGGGAGTGAGGTTATAATTATAGGGGAGGAAAAGGTGATAGAGATGCTGAGAGATGGGCAGAGTAAGTACAGCTGAGAAAAAGTCTGCAGTAATAGGAGAAAGGGAAAGGAAGGGAGATGGTAAGGAGGGTTTTTTCAGTGGGGAATTGATAAGAGTGTTTGTGGTTACCAGAAATGGAACTTTCTGAGTTTTAAAAGTTGATCTCTTTCTCTCTCTCTTTAATGTGCTGTATTTCAGTTATGGTGAGATCAACAGTCATGAGTTTTTACCCAGTCTTTCTTTCTAAACATTAGATTAATTTGGCAGAATTTATGACCGTTGGCTCAAGTTTCTCTTTCTGTTTCTTTTACATGTAGATTAAAATAGTGCTCTTTCTTTGAAGATTTCAAATAATTCTTTTTATTATTAAAAATGCCCCCTGTGAAATAAGCAAAGATAATTATCTCTACCTTATCATTGGGGAAATGAAGGTACAACGTGATTAAACAATTTATTTGGAAATTTAGTATGCTGGTGTTAGAATTCCTTTTTCAAATCTCTCTACTTGACTTCTCTGCTTTAAGTTGTGTCTGAGCATCTGGAGGATATGTTAGTTAGCCACCAGTGCTTGGCACACAGGTTGTAGAAGTACTAATATATCTCAGAGATGGACATCCTCCATCGTCTTAAACTCATCCCCAAAGCACACCCCTATGTGTCTGTTTCATAATTCAGTAACTGGATTTTCTTATAAATAAAACCATACAAGAAAATTTGCATACCCATGGGGTATGCTAACATTTTCTGTGTTTTTGTGTAGTGGAGATCTTTGGTTGTACGAAGTATGAATCATGAAATGATAAAACTTATATTTTCTTTGGATTTCCTGAGTCTTGTATATGTCGGATAGGATGTTGGATGTACTGCCATTACTGAAGTCTCAGCTCTGGGGAGTAGAGAGGATGTCAGTTGACAGCCTGAAATACTTTGTGTTAATGTTGTAAGCACCCAGGTTTCTTGGATCACAGCTGAGTATAATGTGAAGGATACCTCTTATTTCCACTGGAGTTGAGAGTAGTGTATCTGTTTGAAGGTAGGATGGAGGGAGAGTACAGGAAAACCTTTCTTCTTCTGTGCAAATCATATATATTATAAATTTTTAAAACACTCTAGGTGAGACATTCATTTGCCTTGCTCTCTTGAGGCACTGCTTTGCATAGCCATTTCTCTCAGTGGAATGAAACCTCTGTTCACAAGAGCACTTGTTTACACATCACAGAGGCCGGTGGTTCCTACCACTTCTCAAGGATGGGAATGCATGTAGAGAGATGAATGATAGTAATTTTCATAGCTTAAGTGATCACTTTATCTCTAGGAAGCAAATAGAACCCATATGATGTACATATTATAGTAGAATATAGTCCTTGCCTGATATTTTGTTGCTTTTAAAGCACATCGCATCTCTTTATGACTCCTTATATCTTATTCTCTGTTTATGTCAGTTCTGGCAGGTGTTTATAAAGGGAGGCATCTCTTGCCGGAAACTAGTTATGGTCATTACCCATTCTCTTCTGCCTTCCTGAGTTTTAAAATCAG
This sequence comes from Aotus nancymaae, assembly GCF_030222135.1. Taxonomy (NCBI): domain Eukaryota; kingdom Metazoa; phylum Chordata; class Mammalia; order Primates; family Aotidae; genus Aotus; species Aotus nancymaae. Next base: position 30,291,604 of record NW_026988445.1, on the reverse strand, counting down.
GTGGCAAACATTTGTATCAGCCTCCAAAATCAAATCTTCGTGACCTGAGTGGAATGTATAAGATAGAACAAATGTATACACACACACACACACACACACACACACACACACACACACATATAGAGATTATGTTTTCTCATACATGTATATGTATGTGTATTTTCTACTATATATATGTATATATATTTTCTAATATAGGTAGATATGTCTTTTCTTATTATCTATATTAGAAATCATGTTTCCTTTTTTTTTTTTCAGACAGGGTCACCCAGAGTGGGTGCAGTAGCACAATCACAACTCACTGCAACCTCAACCTCTAGGAATCAAGTGATCCTCCCACCTTAGCCTCCAGAGTAGCTAGGACTATAGGCCTGCATTACCACACCCAGCTAATTTTTTTTTTTTTTTGTAGAGACAGGATCTTGCTATGTTGCCCAGGCTGGTTTGAACTCTCTGGCTCATGTGATCTTCCTGCCTTGACCTGCCAAAGTGCTGGAGTTATAGGCATGAGCCACCACACCTGGCCTCATGTTTCCTTTTAATTGAGTACTTAATTCACACCTTTACCTCTTTTGGCTGCTACTCTGATAACAAGTAGGTCCCCACTTTTCAAGAACATTGCATCTGACCAGACTGAGAGCCAGTGTGAACATGGGCCCTAAACCAGAGCTTTTGGAATAAGAAGGAACAGCAAAATCCAATCTTTCCCTTCACTTAGAAAGAGACTATGGATGGGAGGGTCCAAATCTCCACTGTCCAAACATAGAAGGCCCAGAGCTCAATGCCAACATGGTAACCAAAATTTGTCGGGAATGAAGTATAGTGCCCCCTCATCTATTCAAGGTTAAGATGGGATTTGAGACATCTGGCGACTTCTCATAGAAATGACCTCACTCTAGCACTTTTCAAAGATGTTTTTCTTTCTATTACGTTTTCCAAAGGGGTATTAAATCTAAAAGACATATAATGAATCAGAAAAAATCAGCTGTCTCACAAGAAATATTCCTGGATAATGATTTTTGGTTGCTAAGATTATTCAGCACATTATTTCAGAATGGCAAAATTGAGGGAAATCTGAGAAAACAGAATTCGGTGGTAGTGACATTTGTTGACAGGTTTATATGTAGGACACACATACATACAACCCCCATTTTTCAGTGTTTAGGTCAACAGACCAAGACCTCTCATTACCAAAATAAGTTATTTTGTACATTACAGTGAAGACGACAACAGAGGGAAAGACGCTTTCTTGGAGGGCAATTGAAAGGCCTTTTGCAAAAGGTCCATGAAGTGGAAGGACTGGAGCCCAGTGCCTTGCGGCTTTCATTAGCTTGACCCCTCCTCTTCTTTGGTTATAGTGTCCTCAGTGGAACCTGTTTCTTCTGCAGGTTCTGCTGGCTACTTCTCCTCCTCGTCCTCTTCCTGGTGGGGATAGAGGCTTGAGTATTTCTGCATACATTCCTGCATGGCCTTGAACTGGTTTATATAGTCTGAGCCCTTGAATCCTATGTCCTATAATGGAAGCAGGAAAAGGTTGACTTGAACTGTTCCCCAATGGGGCCTCTTCTGGACATTTCCCTAAGGCATGGGTAGTTTCAGTTAATGTATCCATTTGGCAGTATCAATCCGGGCTCCTCATAGGGATCCTGCAGTCGTCAGCCACCAGCTCTGCGTTGATTGGAGTCTGATGGTTTTTTTTTTGGGGGGGGGCGGTCACAAATATGATTCAGTCTTTCCCTTCTGGCTAGCAGTAGAACATGCCTGCAGGCTGGCACCTAGACCTCACAGGAGCAGCAGTGGCAGCTCTATTTTTTTAAAGACAAAGAAACTTCTGTTTATTGAAACTCCCTGACTTTGGGGATCCTCAAAAGGTTTGCTTGCTGAGGAGACCCTAATGAGAGACATGGAGTGGTTCTGCCTATTATTATTTTCTAGGCATGCATGCACTCGTCCAATCATTCATTTCCTTATTTCAGTAACTATTTGTTGAGCAGGTATGATGTGGCAAACATGAAAACACTTCCACAGAGCAAGTAACCCTAGTGGAGCCTATCCCACTTCAGTGATATTTTTGACTGGTACTCTGTCTACAGCATTTCTGAACTGTATGTAAATGACTTCCGGACTAGGAGATTTAAAGTGGTATTGTGTGGTATCATTCTGGGGTTCATTCAAGTTCAGTCTTTAATCTTCTTTTAAGAGTAGCTCCAACCATCTTTTGGGGCTTTACCTTCCTCTTGAATCATCAAATTCTTGAAGGCCATGAGTGCCACTTACTTGATTTCAGAAGGACCATCTCTGGTCCCTGGCATTGTTCATTCAGGTGATTGGCAATTGCACACCCAGCCCAGATTTACAGTTGAGATCCTATGGGAAAGCTCCCTTCTCCTGCCATTTCACCTTTGGAACTGTTGTGACACTCTGGAAGATTTTCCAATGACTACATCTAAGTAGAAGGATGAATAAATTACCAAAGCAAGTTAAATTATCTTGTGTGTCATAACAATAATTAACATTCAAATAGGAAGCTGCTACCATTTTTATAAACATCACTAAATGGAGGCAGCACCCTTTTTGAAAGCAGGAAGCAAGAGAGTACTCCCTCCCTGGGAGAGTTGCGAGGCTAAATGTTGAGAACATCTGTCTGGTTGAGATTGATGTCATTGGAGAAATTCTTTAATTCCTCTACTTAATATCTAAATCATTTGAAGCAGCAACTTTTCTATGTACTGATCATTATGCACTCTGTCCTCATAGCTCTATGTGTTTTACTTATGTCTTCCATCTTTCAAGAAGGAATGGAAATTGATCTGGTCACAAGACATTTTTTGGACTAGGCTTTACTTAGAAAGCAGTTCCCAGCCTTTTTAGATCCCACCTTTCAACAATTCCATGCTCATTCCTTGCCCATTAAATGTACCTACCTTTGTTCTTCTTAAACATTTTCTGTCCTGAAAATGTTTATTCTTCTCCATAGTGCTACTTTGGTGTGGGCTCTTGATTACATGTTTGTGCTTTTTGCTTTTCTATAGAGTGAGAGTAATAGTTGCCATTTATTCAGTAGACTGCCATGTCTAGAATTTATTTAGACAATTGAAAGGGTAGCTTAGAAAATAATGAGTTGTTAGGGTTTTTTTGCTCTTGTTCTTCTTTTAAACTTACCAACTCTTAAATGATGTTTGGATTGTAAGTGATGGCATGTAATTTAAGAAGACAGCATTGAATTTGTAAATTTGCTCATAATTGAGAGATTATCAGTAATATACTCCTGTACTTTTCTACTGAAGGGAACAATATATAAGGAGAGTATATTAAGGTTTAAACCACCTCATTTCTTAATACTATGAATAGTTGGCTCTTGTGTTTTGAAAAGATTTGACCAAGTCGTGAATAAAATCAGATCTTTATACCCTCAGGCCAAATATAAATCACAGTGGTTCCTGTAATATCTAAATAGCAGACCTAAAAAAAAATTGAAAGTTTCTTTTCCTTTTCCTTTATATTTGACCAGTTTGGATTAAAATCTGTAGTTTGGGGATTCATACATTATGTATATATGTTATATATGCATTCTTTTAGCTCAGGAGTAGCTAATCTCACCATCTAAGGGGAAGAGCCAGTATTACCAGTGTCATCAACAAAAGGCAATGTAGCCTGGTGTGGTGGCTCACATCTATAATCCTAACACTTTGGGAGGCCAAAGTGAGCAGGTTGTGTGAGCTCAGGAGTTTGAGACCAGCCTGGGCAAAATGGCAAAACCCTGTCTCTGCAAAAATAACAGTAATTTGCCGGCATGGTGGCATGCACCTGTAGTCCATCCTACTTAGGAGGCTGTGGTAGGAGAATTGCCTGTGCCCAGGAGGTCAAGGCTGCAGTGAGTTGTGATTGCTGTGGGACTACATTCCACTCTGGGCGACAGAGCAAGACGTTGTCTCACAACAATAAAGGCCTATGTAAGCATTAATCTCATTGCTTTGAATATGTTTTCCTGTTGCTGAGGGTCAGACCATGCAAGTCTTTGCTAATGTTTTAAAGAATCAAATGTTACTTTTTTGTTACAGTATCAGTTCAGTTCAAAATAGTGTTTTGTTTTTTAATGTTTATCTCTTTCTGCCAAGGGCTCTGAAGAGCCAAATCTAGTCCTTCTTGAGAGCCGGACAGTGGTGAAAGAATGTAGGAATGACCTGTATCCACTGGCACTTACGGGTGTAGCTGAGGAAGGCTAATTTTGTCAACTGACCTCTGATTTTGGGACTCCACAGTTTCTGACATTAAGTATCACGTAAAAAAGAATTATTATTTTGTGGTTACTGATGAGGGATGTGGGCTGAGGCCTGGAGGACTCAGTGGAAAGGAGAGTTCTGGAATGAAATAAAAAATTATCTCAGTGATTTTGTGTAACATTAGTTTAGAGTAAAACACTTGGTTTTCATTATTTTGCTGCTTTTGTATAAATATTTCTTCTAAAAGACCTTGGAAGATGTGGTAACTTGTTTCAGTACAAATTGCTTTTCATAGAGAATGTATTTAAGAAAGGAAACTCCTTCAAGTAAATTACATATTTTAAAAAAAGTTTTTATTTTGTGTTCTGCACATTATTATATACTTGGAATTCATGACTACTTTACACATGGTTCATTTACATTGTATTTGAAAGCCCTCCTTAATGAATAATTGATAATTAAGTGATTGATATATTCTCCCACCTGACAATCACACATGCCAGTACATTGCCCTCTATTTTCCAGGAATATCTCCAAAAAATGTTTGAAACTTTCCCTAGCAAATGTCATTCATAAATCATAACAGATGAGAAGATATTCCCTGGCAAAATCGTAATGGATGAAAGATACTCTATTTCCACAAACTGAGTGAATGATCACCCTGTGAATGCCCCTGTCTTCCTTGATAGTTCTTAAACTACTTCCAAATCTGTGATAGAAAGTATAGTTCAAACTTAAGTAGTTAGATTTGAATATTGAAAGTGTTTTAATCCTCAGGTGCTAGAGATTTTCAAGTCTAGAGTATTTGTATACTGTAAAGGTTATTTATAGGAAAAAAATAACCTTTTTGTTTAATAACTGGACAATTATTACTCTAGATCTCAAAGAACAAAGCATTTATTTTACCTGAATGGTAAAAGTACCCATGGGTACTTTTTGTCTTATCTCCTATCAGCTGGATAATACTAAGTTTATTATAATAAGGTATGTAAAAATCAGCTTGAAGCCTAACTCTAATTTTTGGTGCAATATAAAGGGATATTTACCATGTTACAAAATATGATGACACAATATTTTGTATTTGAATATAATTTCATAGATATGTTAATGTTTGTCTGTATCACCAGTGTGCTTTCTACATAGGGCACAGGCACAGTTATTCCTTGAGCCATAGTTTTTCCCCCTAATACTTTCTAAACTTTGAAGTATAATGTATAAATGATAAAATGTATATATTTAAGGTTATAATTTGATGAGCTTTGAATGCAGACAGATGGATATTCATGTAACCCGGATTCTCATTAATACCTAGAAGATTTTCATGACCTTAGAAAGTATTGTAATATTTCAGGTATTTCTAATTCTAAGAGTAGCAGAGATTCATCGACTGATGATCACAGGAAACCCTAGTTTAATTTATCAGGTGCTTGCCGGATGAAAGTATAAAAACAGGTGGATGTATTATAACTAATAATTAGTGATTGTTGAGATTCCACTCTGTACCATATAATCTTTTAGCCCCTGAAATAGATCCACTATTAAGAAACAAATGTACTCAAGCCTGTAATCCCAGCACTTTGGGAGGCCGAGGTGAGAGGATTACCTGAACTGAGGAGTTCAAGACCAGCCTGGCCAGCATGGTGAAACGCCATCTCTGCTAAAAATACAAAAATTAGCTGGGCATGATGGTGTGTGCCTATAGTCCCAGCTACTCAGGAGGCTGAGGCAGGAGAATTTCTTGAGCCCAGGAGGCAGAGGCTGCAGTGGGCTGAAATTGTGCCACTGCACTCCAACCTGGGCAACAGAGCCAGACCCTATCTTAAAAACAAACAAAGAAGAAAACCAAACAAATGTTATCATGGCCGCATAATGATGTTTTGGGTAAGGATAGACTGTGTATACAATGGTGGTCCCATAATATTATAATGGAGCTGAAAAGTTTCTGCCACCTGTCATAACTTTGCAGCATAACACGTTCCTCATGCGTTTGTGGTGATGTTGGTGTTAAAAAACTCTATGGCACTACCCGTTCTATAAAAGTGTAGCACATGTAATTATGTGCCATATATAATACTTGATAGTGATAATAAATGGCTATGTTGCTGGCTTATGTATTTACTATATTATACTTTTATGATTCAGTACACTCCTTCTACTTATTAAAAAAAAAAAAGTTGGCCAGGTGCAGTGGCTCATGCCTGTAATCCCAGCACTTTGGGAGCTTGAGGTAGGAGGATTGTTTGTTACAGGAGTTCGAGACCAGTCTGAGTTGCATAATGAGACCCTGTCTCTGCAAAAAAATAAAAAAATAGTTGAGTGTAGTGACACGCATCTGTAGTCCTGGCTACTCAGGAGGCTGAGGTGGGAGGATAGCTTGAGCCCAGGAGTTTGAGACTTATATGAACTATGATCCCACTACTGCACTTCAGCCAGGGCAACAAAGGAAGGCCCTGTCTCAAAAATAATAAATAAATAAAAATAAAAAATAAAAAAATTAGCTGTAAGATAGCCTCAGGTAGCTCCTTCAGGAGATATTCCAGAGGAAGGCATTGTTATCAGAGGAGATAACAGCTTTGTGCCTTTATTGACCCTGAATTCTTTCCGGTGAGATACTATGTGGAGGTGGAAGATAGTGGTATTCATGATCCTGACCCCATGTAGCTGTAGACTAATGTGTATGTTTGTGTCTTCATTTTTAACAAAAAGTTTAAAAAGTTAAAAAAAAAAAAATTAAAAATACTTCAAAGCTTATAGAATAAGGTTATAAAAAAGGAAATGTAGCTGGGCGCAGTGGCTCATGCCTGTTAATCCCAGCACTTTGGGAGGCCGAGGCGGGTGGATCACGAGGTCAAGAGATCGAGACCATCCTGGTCAACATAGTGAAACCCTGTCTCTACTAAAAATACAAAAAATTAGCTGGGCATGGTGGCGCATGCCTGTAATCCCAGCTACTCAGGAGGCTGAGGCAGGAGAGAATTGCCTGAACCCAGGAGGCAGAGGTTGCGGTAAGCCGAGATCGTGCCATTGCACTCCAGCCTGGGTAACAAGAGCGAAACTCCGTCTCAAAAAAAAAAAAGGAAATGTTTTTCTACAGCTGAATAATGTGTTAGTGTTTTAAGGTAAGTATTATTACAAGAGTCAAAAGGTTAAAAAGAGTTTATAAAGTAAAAAAGTCAATAAGCTAAGATTATTACTGAAGAACAACAAAGCTTTTTAATAAATGTAGTGTAGCCTAAGTGTACAGTGTTTATAAGTTCTGTGGTAGAGTACAGTAGGTGTTCTAGGCTTTCACATTCACTTGCCACTCGCTCATTCACTGGGAGCAACTTCTAGTCCTGCAAGCTCCATTCATGGTAAGTGCCCTACATAGGTGTACCATTTTTATCTTTTCTACCTTTTTTTTCTTCGAGAGACAAGGTCATACTGTGTCACCCAGGGTGGAATGCAGTGATGTGATCATGGCTCACTGTAGCCTCGAACTCCCGGGTTCAAACAATTCTCTCGCCTCAGCCTGCTGAGTAGCTATGACTACAGTTTTGTGCCAACATGCTGGGCTAATTTTTTAAGTTTTTCTAGAGTTAGGGCCTTGCCAAGTTGCCCAGGCTTGTCTCAAACTCCTGGCCCCAAGCAATCCTTTCACCTTGGCCTCCCAAAGCATGGAATTACAGGCATGAGCCACCGTGCCCAACCTTACACTGTATTTTCATTGTACCTCTTCTGTGTTTAGATAAGTTTAGATACATAAAAGCCTACCATTGTATTCAGTTGCCTGCAGTATTCAGTATAGTAACATGCTGTACAGGTATGTAGCCTAGGAGCAATAGGCAATATCATATAGCCCAGATGTGTCTGTATCATCTAGGTTTGTATTAGTATGTGCTGTGATCATGACACAAGGATAAAATTACCTAACAGTGAATTTCTTAGCAAGTGTCTGTATTGTTAACACATGACAGTACTGCAGTCCTCTCAGGTATAAGCTCTTGACCAGTAATGACACCTGCATTCCCTACCCCCATCCCCCTGGGAAAAAAGTGATCTAAAATGTTAGGATTTAAAGGAAAAGGATATGCAAAGGTGAATCGGACAAATTAAAATTGAAATTCAGAAGGGATTATATTAATGTCATATAAAAATAATTGAATCAAAAAGCAATAAATGGAATAAACTTGATATCTTTTATAAAAGAAATACACCTTTTTTCCGATTGATTGTACACAGACAACATTGGTTCTACCTCACGCAGTATCTGGGAACAAAGAAACTACTAGACCAAAATAGAAATCAAAACTACTTAGAAAATTAGAATAGAGAACCATAACATGTACAGAAAGGAAAAAATATTATACTCAGAAATTTATAATCTTAAAATAGTAATTTGTAGGCTATGAAACCATAGAAATTACTTGGTATATTCTCTGGAGTTTTAAAAAAAGAAACCACAGAAAATAATGACCTGGTTTAAAAAAAAAAAAGATCAGAAGGTTGTTTGGAAAATAACATGAATTTTGCAAATAAAAAACTGAAAAGTTCTGTAATACAGTAGTGAGAGGCCATAAGTACTGCAAGAATGTACAAAGAAATCTGTAAACTTTAAGAAATACAGAAGATTATTTGGAAAGATGTCATATGTTTGTAGATGCTAAGACTGAGCATTATAAGATGTTAGTCATTGTCGACTACATTTTTTGAAAGCACTTTTCCAGATAAATTTTTAGTGTTCATTTGGAAGAATGAAAGGTAATGGTGAAATGCCATTTGGCAAAAATTAAAAGGAAATGTTAATGCTCAAATCTTAGGAAGAGTTTAAGATAGGTAATCTCATATTACTACTGTTTTTGTGTAAATTGGTTTATATTTTGAGACAAGCAAATTTAGAAATATTTATCTAGAGTCAGAAATTGCTCATGGTATAATTTCTAAGTAGGCCAATGAAAAAAGAAAAATTAAAATTAAGAAAAAATTATTCATAGTGATCCTTGTTTGTTGAAACTAGTAATTGTACTTTTTTTTAATAGCAAAGAAAAACACAAAAAACTTAAGCAGTGTGGGAGTGGTTAAATGAATTATAAATAAATGCAAGGAGAAGTTACATTCAAGCATTAGGCATATTTAGTAATATGGAAAATCACTGCTGCAATATTAGTTGGATTAAATAGCATATATAATATATATAACAGTCTGATATTTTTGATTGGGCATATTTCTAGGAAGGGGGGAGAAAATCAGTGTGAAAGTTCTTGATTTTAGGTTAATGAAAAATATATCATGTAGTTATTGTTTTTGATAATCAGGAAATAACACCAAAGTTATTTTTTCTTAAGTTGTACTATATCACATTCCCTTTTTTTCTTTTTTATTATTCTGTGGTTTCTGTATTTTCTATAATGATCAAAAACCAAGAACGATGCAGACTCAAAATTAAACTGTAACACATTCTGGTTTTTTTTTTTTTTTTTTTTTTTTTGAGACGGAGTTTCGCTCTTGATACCCAGGCTGGAGTGCAATGGCGCGATCTCGGCTCACCGCAACCTCCGCCTCCTGGGTTCAGGCAATTCTCCTGCCTCAGCCTCCTGAGTAGCTGGGATTACAGGCACACGCCACCGTGCCCAGCTAATTTTTTGTATTAGTAGAGACGGGGTTTCACCATGTTGACCAGGATGGTCTCGATCTCTTGACCTCGTGATCCACCCGCCTCGGCCTCCCAAAGTGCTGGGATTACAGGCTTGAGCCACCGCGCCCGGCCCACATTCTGGTTTTGTGATCGAAACTTGAAAATCAAGATTAGTTCCATAATCTATGAAAAATGAGTTTATTGGTATGTTTTAGACCTAAGATTTCTTGCTGTATCCTTTTTTTTAAAAAAATTACTTTGTTTTTGAGGCAGAGTCTTGCTCTGTTGCCTAGGCTGGAGTGCAGTGGCTGTCTGCAACCTTCACCTCCTGGTTCAAGCGATTCTCCTGCCTCAGCTTCCCAAGTAGCTGGGATTAAAGGCATATGCCACAATGCCCAGCTAATTTTTGTAGTTTTAGTAGAGATGGGGTTATACCATATTGGCCAGGCTGGTCTTGAACTCCTGACCTCAGGTGACCCACCTGCCTTGGCCAAGTGCTGGGATTACAGGCCTTGCTGTATCTCTAGAGCTGGAACTCAAACTTGAGACTCCTACTGCTGTCTATTGTTATTCTGCCCCTGAAGCATCTTTTTTTACCTGTTGTCTGGGACAAGCAAGAGCATTTTGGCGACAAATCTAGGACTTCTATTTGCTAGTCCAGGAACATTATTTTGTTTTTAGATAGTCCACCTTTTAAGCTTGCCCTTTTCATATATATTGTTAGAGGGTTTTTTTTGTGGTTTGTGTGTGTGTGTGTGTGTGTGTATGTGTGTGTTCTTTTTAAAGAAAGTCTTTTGCCCTATAACTGACTTTCACTAATTTTCCTTCTCTTTATTTGTTAAATTAACTTCGGCATTTTTCCTTCTGATTTACAGTTTTTGACCCCATCTTCCATCTTGTCCTTTACAGTATGGAAAATAAACATGAACTTACCCATGACTCCTGTGCCTTGGCATCTGTCTTTTGCAGAGTGCATGGATTGCTATCCAACTTAATTAGTCTGTCAGTGTTAAATTTGTGTAGGTGGAATGGATGTAGGGAAGGACACACAAGCTTTTAAAAAACCCAAGATTTCTAAGGAATTCAAATGAAGTGGAGACTTCTTTTCATATTAAAGCAATGTAAAATGACAGAAAGAATTATAGGTATAAAATTGTATATTACAAATTGCAAATTTAATTGGACTAGAGTACATAGCAAGTGATGTTGAACCTCCTACCCTGAAAGAACCTTTGTCTTGCAAGTATAGGATAGAATTGGAACACAGGGGCCTTTTACATTGACATTGTATAGGTGTCATTTGTTTCACTGAACACTCCTTTCTAAAGCTGGCCAGAGTGTAATGGCAGCAAGGTAGACTTGTCGGAACAATATACATGACTTTTAGACCCAAGCAGGTAGACTCTTTGACATGGTTCCTCTGGGTGCAGTGAGTTTTTGTGTGTGTACAAAAAGGAATGACTCTTAATACTTCTCAGCAGTATACTATGGTTTATTTTCCTCTCACAGTGAAAAAGAACCATTCCAAAGAAATAACAGGTATAAAGTACCACAGCTTGTAAACTTTCTCCATTCTTTTTAATTCCCAGCAATGTGTGACAGGGTAGAAGGTTTGGTCCCTTTTGGGTGTCTGCAGGTCCCTTTTGGGTGTCTGCAGCCAAATTTTCTTCACAGATTTTGCTTCTACCTCCTTCGCAAAAGTGGAAGAATGCTTTTCCTATGTTGTTAGAAAGATACTTAAAAATCAATATTTTGTGTAGTGCTTTTCATTATTTTGGAGCCATTTTTGTCTTAACATGGAGGCAAAAAACTGTGACTTCCTCCCTGAAGTTCTTTCTACCCTTACATGGCTGAATCTGGTAGAGGTTCATTCATTTTTCCCATCCTTTTGGAAATACACATGTAATTACATGAAGGTGCTATCTATATGTGCTTTTACTGACTTTTGAAACATTTTATAGCTTTTACTATGTGTCACATGCTATTGTATTTATGTTACATTGATTATTTATTTATTTATTTATTTTTTGGGGAGTTTCAATTCCTGCTTTATGAAGAAAAGGGAAAATCAGAGTGAATCTCTTCCACCTGCTGTTTTTCAGGTGCCTTTAGCTCACAATCATCAACATGTCAAATGGTGCATTTTGGGGTGCCATCCTGAACTCTTTCAGTAAATAAGTTGATTCATGTGGAGTAATAAAGGGCCCAAAAATAGCAAAGGTAATTTTTTTTTTTTTATGAAAGAGAAAGGGGGAGACAGAACAGGAATCTTGCTCTATTGCCCAGGCTGGAATGCAATCTGAAAATAGGTATTAAAAACCTCTTTTATGCCGATAATTGTGCTTAACAGCAGAAACAGGAAGGAATACGGGAAGAAAATAACAAACAAACAGCCAACCAATATTTCATTTAGAGTCTGTGAAATGCTATGCAAATGCTGAAGAATGATTTACTTCCAATTATGTGGTCACTTTCAAAATAGGTGTAATGTGATACTGAGAAAAATGTATGTTCTGTGGACCTGGGGTGAAGAATTCTATAAATATTCACTGAGTTTACTTGTTCCAGGTCTGAGTTCTAATCATAGATGTTCCTGTTAATTTTCTATGTTGTTGATCCGTCGAATATTAACAATGTGGTGTCAAAGTCTCCCGCTATTATTGTGCAGGAGTCCAAATCTCTTTATAAGTCATTAAGAACTTGTCTTATGTATCTGGGTGCTCCTATATTGGGTGCATATATATTTATGATGATTGACTCCTGTTGTTGCATTGATCCTTTTACCATTATGTAATGTCCTTCTTTGTTTCTTTTAGTCTTTGTTACTATTAAAGTCTATTTTGTCAGAGACGAAAGTTACAACTCCTGTTTTTTTTATTAATTAATTTATTTTTGCTCTCCATTTGATTGGTGAGTCTTCCTCCAATCCTTTGTTTTGAGTCTTTGTGTGTCCTTGCTTATGAGGTGGATCTGGATACAGCATACTGATGGGTTTTGACTTTTTATTCACTTTGCCTGTCTGTGTCTTTGATTGGGGCATTTAATCCATTTAAATTTAGGATTAATATTGATATTTGTGAGTTTAATATTGTCATTTAATGCTGTCTGGCTATTTTGCCCATTAGTTGATATAGATTCTTCATTATGGAGATACTCTTTACCTTTTGGTAAGTTTTTGGGATAACTGATACTGGTTGTTCCTTTCAGTGTGTAATGCTTCTTTCAGAAGCTCTTGTAAAGCAGGCCCGGTGGTGATGAAATCTCTGAGCGCTTGCTTGTTCGTGAAAAATTATAGTTTTCCTTCATTTATGAAGCTTAGTTTGGCTGGATATGAGATTCTGGGTTGAAAATTCTTTTCTTTGAGGATATTGAATATTGACCCCCACTCTCTTCTAGTTTGTAGGGTTTCTGCTGAGAGATCTGGTGTGAGTCTGTTAGGCTTCCCTTTATGGGTAACGTGACCTTTCTTTCTAGCTGCCCTTAGAATTTTCTCCTTTATTTCCACCCTGGTGAATCTAACGATTATGTGTCTTGGAGTTGCTCTACTTGAGGAATATCTTTGTGGTGTTCTCTGTATTACCTGGAGTTGAGTATTGTCCTGCCTTACTAGGATAGGAAAGTTTTCTTGAATAATATCCTGAAGAATATTTTCCAGCTTGGATTCATTCTCTTCATGACATTCAAGTACACTTATCAAACATAAATTAGGTCTTTTCACATAGTCCCATATTTCTTGGAGACTTTGCTCATTCCTTTTTACTCTTTCTTCTCTAATCTTGTCTTCTCATTTCATTTCATTAAGTTGGTCTTTGACCTCTGATATCCTTTCTTCTGCTTGATCAATTCGACTGTTAAAACCTGTGCATACTTCGCGGAGTTCTCATATTATATTCTTCAGTTCCATTAATTCACTTATATTCCTCTCTAAATTGTCTATTTTCATTAGGATTTTGTCAAACCTTTTTTCAAGGTTCTTAGTTTCTTTACGTTGGGCTAGAACATGTTCTTTTAACTCAGAGAAGTTTCTTACTATCCACCTTCTGAAGCCTAATTCTGTTAATGGAACGCACTCGTTCTCCATCAGGCCTTGTTCCTCTGTTGATGAGGAACTGTCATCCCCTGTAGAGGGAGAGGCATTCTGATTTTGGGTATTCTCAGCCTTTTTACGCTGGTTTCTTCCCATCATTGTAAATTTATCCACCCGTCATCTTTGTAATTACCGACTTTCAAATTAGGTCTCTGAGTGGATGTCCAACTTGTTGATTCCCAGCGCCGGAATCTGAGCAACCCACTGTGCTGGCTAAAACAGCGGCATTAAGATTCATGGTGCTTTTCTGCCCGGGAATCTCCGGTCTGGCTTCCCTCTTGAGTCCCTTTTTCAATCAGCTGAATGGGCGACTCTGCCTTCCCGGAGCTCCAAACATCGACCAAAAGGGGACCCAGTCCCATTTACTCTGCACCGAGAACTGCTGCGCCGGCCACAAGTCGCGCTGGCGACCCATGGGGCTCCTCTGCTGCGAGTCTCCTGGTCCGTGAGCAACAAAAATTCATCTGAAAGTGTGGTGTCCTCTCGTCCTCTGCGCTTTCACTGGGAGCTACAATCCTGAGCTGCTAGTAATTGGCCATCTTGGATCTCTCTGGTTATTTAATATTTAACACATATCCATGAGATTTACTATTAAGATTTTATGGCTCAGAGAGATAATTTTGTCAAGGTCACATAGTGACTAAGTTCCAGAGTAAACCCAAGCAGTCTGGTTTCATAACACAACTACCTGACCACTGCATTTTGTCTGCTTAAAGGAATATGCTTAGAGAATATTGGAGTGTCTTGCTTAAAAATGACTAAAGGACAGATAACCTAGTTTATAAAAGGGCAAAGAAGTTGAATAGACTTTTCTCCAAAGAAGCTATACAAATGACCAACAAGCACATGAAAAGATGCTCCAACTCATTAGTCATTAAGGAAATGCAAATCAAGACCACAGTGAGACTGGGTGCGGTGGCTCATGCCTGTAATCTCAGCACTTTGGCAGGCCAAGGCGAGAGGATCACCTGAGTTCAGGAGTTTGAGACCAGCCTGGCCAACATGGTGAAACCCCATCTCTACGAAAACTACAAAAATTAGCTCGGCATGGTGGTGGGCACCTGTAATCCTGGCTACTCTGGAGGTCAAGGCAGGAGAATCACTTGAACCAGGAGGCAGGGTTGCAGTGAGCCGAGATCGTGTCACTGCAGTCCAACCTGGGCAACAGAGTGAGAGTCCGACTCAAAAAGAAAAAAGAAAAAACCACAGTGAGGTGCCACTTCACATTTACTATTAAATGTAATAGGATGAAATGTAATAGGATGTCTCTGATCAGTAAAATGGAAAATAGTAAGGATGTCAAGAAATTGGAACCCTTGTACATTGCTGATAGGAATGTAAAATGTAGCCACTGTGGAATACACTTCCTTAGAAAGTTGATGTAAGACCCAGGATTTCCACTCCCATGTACACACACAAAAGAATTGGAAACTGGTACTTAAACTCATATACACTTATTGTAAATAGTAGCAGTATTTACAATTGTGAAAAGGTAGCAACAGCCAAAATGCTGGTTGTTAGGTGAATGAATAAACCAGTTGTGATCTATCCATACAATTGAGTATCATTCAGCCATAAAATGAATGAAGTACCCGTACATGCTCCAACGTGGATGAACCCAGAATACCTTATGCTTAATGAAGGAAGCCAGACACAAGAGGTCACATGCTGTATGATTCCGTTTGTATGAAGTGTTCAAAATAGATAAATCCCTAGAGACGGAATGCAGATTGATTTTTGCCAGGGATTGTGGGAAGGGGGATCCGAGAGGAGCTGCTTGCTTTCAGTGGGTTCAGAGTTTTCCTCTGGAATGATGCAAATGTTTTCAAGCTGGATACATTGGTGGTCGTGGATCATTGTGAATGCACTAAATGTTACTGAATTGTTCTTTTTAAAGTAGTTAATTTTATGTTTCATCTCAAAAACAAAACTATAATGACTAAGTTATCCTGTGGCTCCTAGCTATCAGGTATTACCATCAGTTGCTTTTATGGAGCACATATTTGCATGTTATTGGGCCAATAGCAAGTTAAACAAACAGTGTCATAGGCAAACATTATCTTGAGTACTTTACATGTGCACAAGCACAATGACTAACATAGTTCCCAGACTCTAGGAACCAACAACCTTTAAGAATCAACAGGGGAACAGACAAAATATGAAGGCTGTTTGTTGATTTAGCAGACACTCAGTAAATAAAGGGCTTACGTTTTGGTTATGCCAACAGATAAGATGCTTTTTCACACAGTGCATAGGGTGTTACCAGACTTACATGTGTGTGCAGGCAGCATGATGTTACCCTCCTGCTAATTAGGTTAGATTTCAGCCATGCATACTGGAACAAATGATTCAGGTGAGGGAAATGCATCTGAAAGAACCCTGTACAAGTATGCACCTTTTTTTCTTTAGGAATGTGAAGGGAACATGCCAGTGTGTGGCCTGGTGTGGCCTGGTGCAGCCTGTGTCCAGAGGATTTTTCTGGTTCAGTATAGACTTTTGATGTTCTCAGATTACTTTCCAAGTTGCCCAGAAGCATTATATGCACACTACATTATATCCTTGAGGAGTTGCAAGAAAACAGATAGTACTTTTCTTAAATAAATAAATAAATAAATAATAAAAAAAAAGGGAAACCTAGCACACAGCGCAGCAAAGCAGTTTACCTGATGTTAGGTAACTGGGGTGTGGGTCACTGAAGATGACCCTTCTTGACCTAAATTCCTGATCTCTTCCATTTGGATGTGCACATGTAGATCCATTTACTTCTATACAGCCCTCTTAAGTTACTGAAGTTATTGATTCAGTAATGTCTTCATTTCCAGGACTTCCTCTCCCCCTAACTTAGACTGATAAGTAGAAATTTTTACTTCAAAATGTGTGAATTATTGTTACTCAAGTATTTCTTTATTGTCTCATTGTAAAAATTTCACATATACTTCTGTAAGTAACTTTAATAATCAAATAAGCCACCTTCTCCACTCCCAGACCTCTATTCACTTTTACCATTTGTCAACTAAGCTCACCTTAAAAACCTGTGACTGGTATCTGGTGGCCTCTTCAATTGCACACAATCTTGCCTGGGAATTTTCCTGGCCTGAGGCTATAAGGTAGGAGCTTCTTTCAACTTTTAACCCTTCACCTCTTTTCACCCCTCAAAGCATCAGCAAACCTCCCTCTTTCTGTTCTGAAATCCCCAAAGGAAAGGATGTCTCCTCCTGCTTTCTAGAGCTCACTCTTTTATTATTTTATGGACCTCACTCTACTAGTTATGTAGTCTCGATTATTTTCACTTTTTTAGCCTTTAAATGTTGCTACATGTCTTCTGTCTTAGGAAGGAAGAAAGGGAGGGAGGGGGAAAGAAAGAAATAATGCCTTTGTTCCACCTCTTTCTCTAATTATCTTCAGATCACCTCTCCTTTCACAATTACAACTGAAATTATTTACATTTTTAATCTTCACTTTCTTCTTGTCACTTCCACTGTAGTTTGACGTTCATGTCCGTAACTCAATTGAACCTGCTCTGGTTGACATCAGCAACAATCTCCATGTTGCTCAATCCTCTGGATACTCTAACTGCATGTGTCCTATGGACAACTCCCTTTCTGAAACACTTTTCCCTGGGCTTCAGTGATACTACACTCTCCTAGTTTTCTTCCTGCACTCCTGGCTTCCATATCGATGGGGTTCTTTCCCCACCTTCTTTGTTGTCTACACACTGTCTGTGGGTTACCTTGCTGATTCTCGCAGCTTCATTTACCATCTCTGTGTGGCTGATTCCCAGTTAGCTTGTTTTAATTACCTTTGTATACTTCTAGCAGCCAGCATGGAACCTGCTGCACAGCAGTGGTCTGTGTTCAGTAAATGAGTGGACTGATAAATGGATGTTTTCCAGGATTGATACTCTTCGCAAAACCTTTTATTATTATTGTTTGTCACCCATCACAAGCATATGAACTCCATGTGAGCAGAGATATTATCAGTCTTGTTTAGGACAGTGTGCCTTGGCACATGGCACACACATCCAGTATGAGCAAACGAATGAGTGACCCACCCAAAAGATCCTGGCACCGGAAACTTTCTCTTTGGGCCTAGTTTCTTTGGTTACTCACATTCCCCCCATCCATGTGTCATGGGAAGAGGAAAGATTTAAGCATTAAGGATTTGGCTCACTGGGGCTGGTCCTAGTGATTTGGAAATACCAGATCTCTAAGGCATTCCATCACCTCCTGAGAGAAACCTTATTTTTATACACCTCCTTTTCTCTCGCCTGGGATCACAGGTCAACCCCTTTTCAAGTTGGGAGAAACCAGCTAAACATTTTGTGTTTTAATTTAAATTTTGTGATGTGAGTTGACTCTGCTAGGGTTGGGGTAGAAGAGGAAACCCAGCAGAGAACTTGAACTAACTCAAAATAGTGCCTTCTGTCCTGAATATTCCTTTTATTAGGATGTTGCCAGATCTCTGAGTATTTGGTCTTCCATTCTTGGAGATTTTGACTTTCCTCAGAGCCTCTACCAGTATTCCTCTGACCAAGGTCCTAAAGTGTGGCCAGTTTGACTTCCCTGAGCCCTGTGCTGTAACACTGCAGGGCGCATACTCGGTTGTATGCAGTGTGGCTGATAGCATCCAGGTCTCATAAGCATTTCCCTTCTATCTCATTGCCTATTTCCTGTTTCTTTTTAATTGTACTTGTTCTTTTATGAAGTGACAGCAGCTAAATTTATTTATCAGGGTGTTCACATGCTCTTTTAAAGAGCATCTAAATTAATAAACATTGAGTACAGAAACCTAATCTGAATTGTGTTTTTATTGAGAGCACTCTCATTAAACACAGGCTGGGAAGAAAAAAAAATCAACCACACCCTGATGCCTCTTGCAAAATCTGATCTGTTTCAAGTTTAGCAGGGCAGAGTCCTGATTGCCTTTATTTCTAAGTTCAGAAGAATGCAGACAGATGAAGATTAGAATGGCCTCTTAGTGAATATGCATAAGCCTATAAACTAAAAGTATATATTGGTTGAAGAGCAATAAAATTTCATTCTGTTTCATGAATGCTTAGCAGTGTTCTAAAGACATGAACATATTGCTGTGTTTCAGTGAGCTACAGTCTTACCACTTGATATGCTTAATTATTTTCAAGGTCATTTCTTTTTATAAAGTCAAGGCAAGCTGGAAAATGTCAAGCAGCCTACAAGTATGGAATGAACTATTTTCATTGTCATTTTATAGTCATATATAGTTGTGGTTTTGAGTTTCCTAGTTACAACCAGTCATTGAGTATAAGAGTCACAATAAATTATATTAGGAACATGGCATCCTTCATGTCTTCAGCCATTAATGTTCCAAGGATATTTTCAAATGAAAGAATTATAAAAATTAATTGATGTGTTCTGGGAATACGCATATTTACAAGTTTAGCTTAACAGTACAGATGAAGGTGATTAAATGTGCAAGAGGTAGCTACAATTAGAGAAATGTAATTGAGGCATACTGCTGAAGGGATTATGTACGTACTTAGCCTTTAAGCCACTTAGAATATATATGAAGCTGGTTGTGCTCTACCATTTCAGCTGAAAATAATTTTCCCTTACATGAAGCAAATATTTAGTAATAAGTGAGGTAAGTCTGAGTTGTTCATTATTCAGGTACATGGTATAGTTGAAATCCTGACCATACCACTAGTCTCTGTACATCTGAATAACCCTCACATTGTATTGTGCTTAAAGGTTTGAGGTGATACTTAAGTACATATTGTAACTAAGAAATATGATCATAAGTTTCAGATTGTTGCTGCCACCAGCTGTTAGGAAGTGCTGGTTATTTTGTAATGATGCCTGAAAACCATGGACTCCACAGTATTGTGAAATTTGGATTTAGGAGTAACACAGACAAAAATTCCAGATTCTTAAGAAGAGGAGATAAGAATTTTAAATGATTCAAGAACATGGATACCAATTCTATTAGTTTAAAAATCATTACTATGACTTATGTGGCAGGAGAGTTCAGATGAGTTGGCTGCAGTCTTCAGAAATACTTCTTTATATAGTGTCAAGTTAAGTTGTCCCTGAGACACATTCCACTTGACACTTCTGCCTGGCTCTGACAGGCTTCTTTTCCCAGAAACATCCCCCATATATGCTTATTCTTGTTAGCTTAAACTAGTTCTAGAATGTTCTTTTAGAGTAATTGAGGTAAGACTCTCTCCTCACTTAGCCAACTTGGAGTTGCTGGCTTTTCAATGAATGGTCATGGCGGTGTAGCATTACTTCAGTCTTTCTCACTTTTGATGCATTGCTTCCACAGATTTGGGTTGTGTAGCAGTCCTTCTCTGACAGATTCACAAAGAAACTAATGTCGCTTAGCCAGCCAGGTACATGTCAGCATGCTTTCACCGCACTTACTGTACTCGCAGCTCTGCCACGCTGTCCTCTTCTGTTCCTGAAACCCTCCAAGCTTGCACCCAGGCTGTTATCTCTGTAATACTTCTTTTACCCTCCTGCAACAGATACACGTGTACTGTTGCCTGGCAAACTCCTACTTAGAGAACTTTTTGGCTTGAAGACTGCTATTGGCTTAACTAGTGAAGAGTAATATGAAGGTCTGGATAGAGGCCAGAAGAGTCTTAGCTATACAGTAAAGGAAATATTAGGATTAGGGAAGACGTATTCCTGCCTGTCATTTGAAATATACTCTCATTGGGAAGACCTGTATTTGATTCTTTGTTGCAGGTTTACTGTTGACTCTGTGGGTAAATCTGTTTGGGGAGATAGTAAATTAATGATTCCAGTAGAGCATGATGTGCCAAGGTAGAGGCATAGACAAGGGGCTGAGAACATAAAGGAGCCATCTAAATCAAAAGTGGAGACCAGAGACAGCCTGCAGAAACAATGCCTGAATTGCTTTCTGAAAAACTCAAAAAAGATAATCGAATGAAAATGGGTTCAACGTGAAAGAGAGGACACCTGAAATGGAGGGAACAGCATGTGTAAAGATGGAAAGCAATGTAACAGCTTAGCTCATACAAAAAACTCTAAGTCACTCAGTCTTCAATGAATTTGGAGTTCATGCTGAAAGCCACAGGGCCCCAGAAAAGAAACCTCTTGGAAAAATAGGCCTTTATAACTACAATGAAGGCAGTCTGTCATGCTTGGAGGCCTGCGGTTGAACTATGCCAGGTGTGCCATGCTGCATTTTCATTTGCAGAGGACTCTGCTTTGATGTGCAGGGTGGAGTGGGGTGGTGCTGCAAGTGAGCAAAGAGAATGAGCTTTACCTAGAGCAATTGCTAGAACACCTGGCTTGTCTGATGTTACAGTCTTACAGTCCCAGCCTGCATGGTAGTAACGTTCAGGGCAAGAGGAGTAAGCAAACAGCCCTACCTTCTGTCTGCTACTGCCCTGGAAAATGTCAGAGGAGCTCAGCCAGGTCCCATGGGGCTCTTTTACATTCACCATCTCTATTTATTCTTCCCAGATTTGAAAATAATGGTTTATCCTGGATGTGATCTCAAAGTATTTCTCCAATGCTTGCTGACAGGAGTCACCCATAGAATCCTCACTCACTGCTGTCTCCCATGTGAGAGCCTGGTATGAGTTCTATGTCAGGAATTTGGTAGTAGTGTTGCTGGTAATGTGGAAATCATGGGACACGGCCTGTGAGGTTAGCCAGCAGCCATCTTCATAGCTCCCTGCCTTTCTCACTTTTCCTAGACCTCTTTATTCTCTGATTCCTCGGGAAACTCAATTACCTTTCCTTCATTATGCAGAGCAATTTAACTCTCAAACATCCTTAGGCGCTGGGCCCACCTTTGCAAATTCAGAAGCTCATTAATGTTTCAGCACTGAAGAACTGGCAGGAGCTTTGAAATTTCAGTCTTGTCTTTTCTCCCTCCCTAGGTATCTCCAGTGAGAAGGAGCAGTATAGAGATTTATTTTCCCGCTAATTTATTTTCCCATTAATGGGAATTTTCACACCCCATACCTCAGCATCAGATGAAAATAGTCATTTCAGTTTTAATATTTTTTTTATTCTATGCATATTAGGTAGGTGAAGAAACACATGGAATTCTCTCTAGAACTTTGAAATAAGTGAAAATATTAGAACAAATAAACACTTCTGATAAATGTGAGTGAATAGGACAGGTAATAAGCGGAATGGATCTGGAAGAATAAATTCTGTCAGCTCATGCTCAGAGCCATATTGTTAAAGCAGGGATATGAAGACAGCAGAAACGTTACGGGGGTTACAGGCATGAATTTAGCAGTCAGATCAAGCAGGGTTGTAATTGTGTCTCCTCTCATTCCTAATCTGTGAATTTAGCTGAGTCACCTTAACCTGCTGAGTTTACTTCATTATTTGTAAAATAAAGGTAATACCCAAAGGAAAAGTGGTGTGCTCCTATAATCCCAGCTCCTTAGGAGGCTGAAGCAGGAAGATCTCTTAGGCCTAGTAGTTTGAGACCAGCCTGGGCAGCATAGCAAGACCACGTTTCGCCGAGGGAAAAATAAAATACCTGCCCTGCTCTAGGCCCTGGCGAGCCCTGAGTGTGGTGGCTCCCATTTCACTCACAGTCTTCCTGGGCTGTGCTCCCCTTGTGTTCCCTGCACTCCTGCACCCTGTTCTTCTGTTTTACAGGCCAGACCTGTTACCCTACAAAGGACTGCACTTGCCATTGCCCTGCCTCGGATGCTTCAGCAGGCATGGCTTATCATAGGCCAGTACCCATTCTTGCTTTCTTCCTACTAACAGTTTCATTTTTTTTTGTTCTGGGGCAACAAAAGGCCCATCCATGCCAGTTAAAAGCAAGAAACTTCCTTAGCTTTACTGTATCTGTGGGACAGTTTAGAGCAGATGTGCGTGAACATTTATGGACAGGGCTTCTGGGAAGCTGCTGTTTGCCGACAGGAAGGGACTGACTAGGCTGGCTGCGCACCCTGCCCTTCAGCCTCATCCATTCTTCATCACTGGAAGGCTGGGTTACTGCTCAGTAGTACAGTGGCGGTCTGGCGAGCTGCACACCGGGGCGGGGGAGCAAAGAAAAAGGCATAAGGAGCTTGGCTCCCTAATGGCACTGTGGGACTCCAGTGAGAAAAAGAACCCCTTCTTTAGGTAAATCATTTTATTTGGTATTCTACTGATAACAGTGAATTTAATTCTGGCTGTTACCCGTGCTTTCCCCCCAGCACTTTAAAAAACCTTTTTTAGTGTTTGGCTGTCTCATCCTTCAGGACTCCGTTGGACGTAACTGCCTCAAAGATGCCTTCTCTGGTCATTCCTTCTAAAGTAGCACTTCCTTCCACACTCTTGTGGTGTTCTGTTTTATTGCCACCACATTATTAACATTAGCTGAAAATATCTTCTTATTTATTTACTTCTCAGTACTGTGTATCTCACTATGGGTAGAATTAAGCTCAATTAGAATAAAGACCTCATGTGTCTTGTTCATTGCTCTATCTGTACTGAGAACTATGCTGATATAAAGCAGGTGCTCAGCAAATGTTTCTTAAATGCATACAAAACGTGTTATCTACATTAAAGAGCAACTTTGACATTCAATCAGTAGTTTTGTCACCGAGAGGAAAATTAAAGTGGAATTCATGGTGTTGGAGTGATTATGTACCTTTATATTTATATATTCTGGTTTGTGTGTATATGTGTATATGTAATTCACATTAATAAATTGAGCACTTATGTGCTAGGAATTCTAAGCACTGTCTACTTTTTCATATTATTCAGTGAATAGTTTTACAAAAAGAGTAAACATAAAATTGTATGCTTTACTCTACCGGGTAGTTCTTAAAAAAAAAACAAAACGCCAATTTCCTCTTTTAACCATTGCGTATTTATTTATTTATTTTAAAGTATTTCTTCAAAGTGAAACTTGAAACGTGTGGTAAACTTGCAAATAGAACTGCATTTTGTCTCAGTAGAAAATGCTCTATCACATATATCTCAATGACTGTGTCAAAACCTACTATTTTACCTGTCAAGATGATTTTCTTCCCTTACTGTGCATTTCCGAGGATGGAAGTACATAGAATGAAATTTTAGTGTCAGACACATCAATTATAAACCAACATAGCTGTTTCATTTTTCACCAATGATGGAGAAAGAGAGTCGGGGGAAGAATGAGTCTATTTTTACCTTTAAGTAGCAGCATTCAGTATAAGATGTCTTCACTTAGAAATCCGTCATACCCTCAGCTGTGGACCAGTGCAGGCTTTAATAATTCATTCTGAAACCTGTGCTTCCCTAGCTAGTGCTCCCTGGCTCTTTACTTATTTAGAGGTCTGTTTACTTCTCGGTTTGCACCTGCACTGTCCATTCAATCTGCTGTGCTTAACCAGTGGGGAATAAGCCCATTAACTAGAATAATTGAAGCATTTCAGCTTCCTGCAATCTCCAACCTATTGGGGTCTCAGGCAACATATTTCTTTATAAAGCTCATCTTTCATCTGAACCACAGGTCTAGATCCTTGATACAGTGATCAGAAGCTTGCGATTCTGTGACACTTGAAAATTTGGAAGCCCCATAATATTTGGTCTGGTCTGCAGATTCTCAAAGCAGTTCCACTAGGGATTGATACAAGTGTGCTAGTCTCTTGTGTAATTAACCACAACAACAGACTGTAGCAGAATATAAAAGATGGAAGCTGACCTGTGGAACAAAAAGACAAAGCTTATTGTTGTGGCAACGAGGGACTTGGCTCCTTTAGGACAGGCTATCCAGGTGATCTGATAATGGATATAGAGGAATTCTAGTATTGATTTAGGCCTTTTGCATCTGACAAAGAACATGATTAAAAGGTATGACTTGAGAGATGATCTGTTAGCATCTGTTAACTTGGTAATCTACACAGGATGCTGAGGGACTGTGTTGTGCAGGAGCTTCTCGTCCTGGGTCCTCGAGGGGCGTGGTTTCAAACGTGGGGATTTCCTTTGAGCACCTCCTCCATGCCTCCATGCTGGAACCAGAGGGGTTTCAAATGTAAAGCTCTTTGTCTGACTTTCGCAAGTGCGAGCCAGGTAGGGAAAGCCAGGTGGGGTTCCTTTGTCCCCAAAATCCCGCTGAAAGCTCTGGGAGGAGGGGGCTCTATAACTCAAGAGTTGTGGACCAAGTAGCCAATCTGATGTCAGAGTCAAAGATCAATCACTCCAGAGGACTTTTGAAAGAACTCCTCTCATTGGACGAGAACATGAATGGGGAGGGAATAACTCAAGGATTAAAACTCCAGCTACTCCTACCTATACGGATGCCTTCTCTGGGTCCCTTCCCATGACAGCGTGGGAGCTGTCTTCTTTCTCTCTCTGTCTAATAAATCGCTCTTCTGCAAAAGCATTTGGGTCCACGATATTTATTCCAACGGCAAACTCACCATGCCTCCGGGGCCCCTTTCCCCATTCTTTGGAGTTAGAGAGGTGCAGAACCTCTTTGCAACTGGGAGCTGGATATGATCCCCCGGTTACAATGCCTGACTGAATGAGAGCCTGCCTTTGGGCGGCTCATAAGTTCATAAGAAACAGAATTGCTGCTATTTCTTAAACCAGGCAGTATTTTGGTGAAGACCGTGGGCTCTGGGACAAAGGCCATTTGCTGGTTATTGTCTCTTGTCGAGTTAATGATCGCTGTGCCTCAGTTTTCTTATCTGTAAACTGTGGGTAGCCAGACCTCCCTGAAGGACACTTGCCGGCAAGGCCAAAGCACAAGCTACAAACAGAGGCAAAACAGTGGAGGCCAGGGATGCCCCAAAGGGACGGGTAACATGTAGTGGTGCCAGGGGCGGCTCTTGTCCTTGTACCAGACTTCGCTAGGCATTGGGTTTGCTGATGTCAGCACTAAGTAAAAAGCCCCTGCTATTCCAAACAGATGTCAGGCACAGGTTTAAGCTTTGCATTCTGCATATGACCTTTTCATCTTTGCCCTCATATCTCCTAGTATCCTTTTCTTTGTGAATGGTGCCTACAGTGGTTTATCCAAACCAGACACCTGAATCATTCCAGGCTCCTTTGTGCCACCCTCTCCATGTTTCAGCAAATCACTAAATATGGCTTGTTCTCCCTTTCTACCTGTGACTTCTTTTGTGGTGTCGGTAATTCTTAATCAGCCTTCAAATTCAGCTCAAATATGACCTCTGAAAGGAAGGCATTCTGTGACTCTCCCTTTCTTAGTCTAAGTTGCCCCTTTTCTTTGCTTCCCCAAACATCTGGTGGCTATTTTAGGAAACACAGCATTTCTTGCAAACATTAATTTAGCTTCCTCCACTAGACTCTGAGCTCCTTTGGACAGAGATTGGGTCTTATTTGGTTTTATATCCCTAACGATTGGCAAGTGCCTCACAGATAACAGGTTTTTAATGTTTATTGAAGGAACCAAAGAAAGTAGGTTTTCGTGAGTTCACCTTTGATCATAAACATGATATAGAACATATTTTTATGGGGAAAATATGTTCTTACCTTCCCAATAACTCAGAGTTATAAGCTTTAGAGTAGTAGCAGATGTCATACTAAAAGATCCTTTCTTCAGAATCTAAATTATTTAAAAACTTAATTTCATGTGAAGGTAAATTGCTTGTCTCTGATCTCATCAACATCCCAGTGGCAGGATATTAAAAAATCTTCACCTTGTTGTTTCACTTTTTTGTTGCCCATTTCTGAAACAAAAATGGGACAAAGAGCTCTCTGATGAAAAGTTGTTATTAGCTCCATTAGAGATGGGGTTTTCCTGTGTTAGCCAGGCTTGTCTTGAACTCCTGATCTCAAGTAATCCATCCTTCAGTCTTCCAAAGTATTGGAATTACAGGCATGAGCCATTGTACCTGGCCAGATGTGTAGTTTTGGTGCTAACTGTGAGCATCTTTAGGGCATGAAGCAGATGTTCACTTCTGTATTGCAGCATTTAGCACAATAAATGTTTGTCGAAAGATGAACCAATAAGTGAATGATTGTATTTCCTTTTCAGCTTTCATGAGAAATTATGTGATGATCAGATTATTTGGTTTGATAGCTTTTTTATTATAAAGATAGTTTTTTATTATTATAGAGCAGAACTGGTTGATGCTTGAAATTTTATAGTTTTCTTTAATCAGAATATCTACAAACAATCAGTGGAGTATTCCTTTTAGGTTGCTGTTTTGAAACAAGAAAATTAGGGAAATAAGGGGTGAATATTATCTGCTTTATATTGGTTATGTCCTGAAAGAATTGGAGTTTGCTGTGGAGCAAAAGCTAAAGATTAAGCAATATATTTTTTATTTTTAAAGTAATACCAGAATAATTGCTAGAATTATTATTAGTAGTAACATTACTATTATTCATTATTAAATTTCTCATTTTCTTTCAATCTCTTCATCAGGTGTGGCTTGTGTAGAGTAAGGGAGTTTGGGAGGCAAGAAAACTAATTCATAAATTCATTTTTCTTGTTTAATATGCTGTTGGTTTTGATGGTAACTTCATTTATTTCATACATTGTCATTATAATGCATTAATTAAGTGTGGGCAACAGTAAACCAAGAACTCTTTCTCTGTTGTGATGCTTCTTGTTGCAGAATTTGTGGGCTTTCATAGTTCAGGAAATCTTCCTACACAGCTACTTTGAAAATTACAAAATGTTGGCTGGGCGCGATGGTTCACACCTGTAATCCTAGCTCTTTGGGAGGCCAAGGCGGGCGGATCACAAGGTCAGGAGATTCAGACCATCCTGGCCAACACAGTGAAACCCAATCTCTACTAAAAATACAAAAAATAGTTGGGCATGGTGATGTGGGCCTGTAGTCTCAGCTACTCTGGAGGCTGAGGCAGGAGAATTGCTCAAACCCAGGAGGCGGAGGATGTAGTGAGCCAAGATCACACCACTGCACTCTAGCCTGGGCGGCAGAGCGAGACTCCATCTCAAAAAAAAAAAAAAGAAATTACAAAATGTTAATTACTATCGTATTGTTTTTAAAGGAAAGAATGAAACACTGCATCTGAAAGTCTATTAAAAGAAACTAAGAGGGCTGTTGGGTTCAATTTCTAATAGCCTGATAGTGTGTCCTGCACATCTTTCTGTGCCGTGAGAGGGGTAAAACTTTGAAAACTTAAGCCCTGAAGCTCTTTGCCAGTATAAACAGATTTCTCATTGGGCAAATTGCTTACTTGGAGCTGCATGAAGTAGGATCAGCTAGAACCTTACACCTTGTATATCTTACTGTGCCAAAGGTATCATTCACTTAGTAAGAGAAATTTTAACTTTTTACATAGTTAGTGGAGATAGAATCAGAGTGGATAGCACACTGAAGTCATTGCATCCTTCAAGGCTCTGGTTATTTCCATTGATTCATTCAGTGAATATAGGCTAGGTACAGTACTATATGCTTAGATATAGTCAAACCCATTCCAGATTGATTGGTTAGTTGCCTTTTATAAACTTGCAGTGTAGTGAAGCCACAGTAATGTAGAAGAGAGAGTGATTCATGTTTGGGGGAGTAAGCAGAAAGGATTAAAGTCTTCTGCACTTTGCATTTAAGAGGTCATTAGAACGCAAAGCAAGAGCACATTTAGTGCTTCGTGATGTCAGAGTACATGTTATGAAAGATTGGACATTTGGGGAAATGGAGATGATAGCAAGTATAAAGAGTTTTTTTCTAGCAATCTGGCTATTAAGGGATAAATAAAGTGTTGTAACTAGAGGTGAATGAGGTTAAAGGAGGGTTCGGTTAAAATATAAGACTCTCAGGCCAGGAGTGGCGGCTCACACTTGTAATCCCAGGCTTTGGGAGGCCACAGCAGGAGAATTGCTTGAGATTAGGAGTTTGCAACTAGCTTGGGAAACATATTGAGACCCTGTGTCTATTAAAAAATAAATAAACAAGACAAAAAATTAGTTAGCCAGGCATGGTGGCATAGCTTCTGGGGGGGCTAAGACAGGAGGATTGCTTGAACCCAGGAGTTCAAAGCTATAGTGAGCTATAATCATACCACTGCACTCCAGCCTGTGTGACAGAGCGAAACCCTGAAAATCAGTCAATCAAAACATAAATAAAATGTATTTCCTTCCCTCCCTCCTTATATCCAGCGGGGTTTTAGGCTGAGGGGAAGTAGTGAGTGGGAAGAAAATGAGGCTGAAGATAAGGAAGTACAGGTTGTGGATGTTGGTGCCAGGTCCATAAAGGAGACAGGATGTAGAACACAGGAGAATGAACGGGGTCTGTGTAGAGGAGTGTTCCTCTAAAAAGTGGGTAGAATTTGAAGGGTTAGGATAATGCTATGTATGGGGGTTGGGTAGGAGGTTGGTAGCAGGGCTGTGGCTTCTGTTTCCTCTGTGAATTTGGAAGCAAGATTATCTGAGGGAGAAGCACACACAGAAGGTTGGAGCTTGAGTAGAGAGTTGGAAGTTTGCGAGAACTTCCAGACCATGTGATATGGTTCCAGGGCCACATGCAACTACAAGAGTAAATTGGAGATCATAGATGGGTAGAGAAAACACTCCCCAGAATTTGTGTCATTATTTGCTTCATAGAGCTTAGGAGCCTAGTGTTATAAAACATAAAATTTGCTAACATTGATTGAGTGCTTACTTTTCACCAGGCACCTTATGTGTAGAAACTGTCCTCAAAACAATGTGAAATAGCTCCTGTCATTACCTATTTTTACCATCCCCATTTTGCAGATGTGGCTGAGAAAGTTTAAATCTGGGTGACAGGATGAGAGTCTCTGTGCTAAAAACAACAACAAAAATACATAATGTTAATTCCAGGTTAATTTATTTCTGTAAGGATACACTCAACGTAGTATAGCCTGATCAGCAAAATGAAATTTGCTTTCATTCAAAAGCCTTTATTGAGGAAGTATATCTAATCAAATGAAGTTGTTAATCTTCTCTTTAGAATGAAATTATATGGAATTAAATGAGAAAAATCTTCACTCAGTTCCTGAAACATAGTAAATGCATGGGGAATAGTGGTTCACTTGCTTTTCTCTCCACTTTGCTCTGAGTCAACAATCAGACTGAGGTGGCATTGGTCTCAAGGCACATAACTCTTGCTTTACCAACTTACAATAGTTTAGGATGAAAATAGCAACAACCTGGTACTTCCCAAGCTCTCTCTTCACATAGCCAATGGCAAGCTCCTCCAAGTCAGTTCTGAGTGTCCCTGTGGCTGATCTGTGGACCACACCCTTGTCCCCAGGTTGTGTTAACAAACACTCTCTTGCCTCCACTTCTCTACATCATCATCCCTGCTCTCCAGATGCCAGGTGTCCTAGGCTGCCTTTTCTCTGTTCTGGATGTGGGCTGCCTGCCGGGAGCCTCTCTTATGTCACCCAGGCACTTTCATGTTTATTTTCTATTCCAGCAGCCACTGGATGGAACCATTCACTTCCAGGGAGCCTGTTTTTCTTCATAGACTCCAGAGGAAGTAGTTCTGTGTTGAGCTCCCAGAAACAGCATTCTTAGTGAAGCAGTTTTTCCTTTATTGTCGTTTTGGCTCCCACATCCCAGAGTGCTGACCTCTGACCTGGGGGTTGGAGTGATCCACTTGAAATTTCCTTCTTCTCTTTATTTCTCCATTTTCTTTTGACCACATCTGTAAGCATTTACTTCTTCCCATTACTTTTTCCAGAAGATCTTGGCTCCTGTCACAGGAAGATCCCTGAAGAGCAGGCCTGCTAGAATGCCAAACAGGCCTAGATATGTCTCAGTCCCTGGGAATGCACAACTAGCCTCTTAAAATACCTCTCTATGGTATTGAATGTACTTCTGGGCTTGAAATGGGCCTTAAAGATACTTGGATAGTTAAGGAAAATTATTTGCTTATCTAATCAGGTGATGTTCGAATCTGTCTACTGGTGAAGTGAGGATTGTGTGGAAAGGATCAACAAATATTTATTGAATGGATACTGAATGTGAGACTGTAGGCTACATCCTTACAGGTATTATTTTATTTTTTCTTTCTTACAGTAGTCTTTGAACATAGGTTTGTTATCCTCATTTCACAGATGGGTAAACTGAACGTCAAAGAAATTAAAGTTACTTGGTTCATTGTACTAAGTAGAAGAGCTAGGATTTTAAACTGCTTGGCCCTGAATCCCATACTTTTTGTATAATTATCCAAAAAGGGGAGTTAGATTCACTGTCTAACAGGAACTCCATCCATTCTGCATGTAGAAGGACACAATGTATTGAAAGTAGCGGGGGTTGGGGTTCTTTTTTCCCCTCAAGGAATATTTTATGAGTAATAACTTCTGTAGAGTATCATTTCAAGCTGCAGCCTTCTGGAACAAGCCTTCTTCCTCCATTATCTTCCTCCATTATCTTTTAGGATAGTAAGCTGGGGGGCATGATGTTTAAGACATCTTGACTTTTTGGCAGGGCTCTAGAGGGGAAGTGAGTAAGCCATTGGGATATCATTGTGGTAACGTAGACAGGGTTTTTTGGTTCTCTCTCCCTCCCTGTTGACTTTATCCCATGTCCCCGCGAACCCTGGACTTTCATGGCTGGATCAGACATTTCCTTTCTCGGACAAATAGACTCACTTCATCCCCTCCATAGCTGCAGAGGAGAAATTCTTGGTTTGGGTCCCAGTTTTTCCATATGGGTTATACTTGTGCTTTATGTAGACAGAAACATTAGTATAGTATGTAGAGAATTACAATATAGTAATAAGTCATTTTAACCAACAGATATAAAACATGCTTCAGCATACCTTTGTAATACTAGGCCTGATTACAGAATAGGAATGGTCTGTGTAGGTGAGCTGTGGTAGAAAATACACCACTTTGGAATAAGTTAAATATAGTTAACTTCACTTTACCAGAGTCATTTTTGTTCCCACAGTTACCTGAGTACTAATTTTTAAACTTAATGTGTCAAGAATATGGCAGAATGGTGTCAACCTGATAGCCAAGAAATGTGATCTATTTTGAAAAAGAATGGAATATTAACGGAATGTTATGGTTTATAGTATATTTTCTTTGAGTAACATTTTTTTGAGCGTTGGAGTTGTCTGGGAAAAAATATTCTGTTGTTTTCTTCTGAGACTTAAAAGAATATAACATTCATGTGACAAATTTGTGTTTATTCTAATTGTTACTGTGATGTTTTCTATAGAATTAATCCCAGTAAGGTAAGTTAAAAAAAAAAAACAAAACTGAATTTCTTTTTCTATAGCTGTGGATGCAAAAGAACAGAGAGATTAAATGAACTTGCTTATACGTACAGAAGTAAATGGTTGATTCAGATAAAGAATATATAGGATCATAAATTTCTTAGGGCATGGGCTAAATGGTAACAGAGGAATCTTTGGGTTACACTGTAGACAGAGGGATGGATGATCTTTGCAGATGAGCAAGTTTTATGTCTTATAGGTTGTGCTTTCAAGGCTGGTCCTTAGAATAGTGATCTCTATTTTGAAAGGGCTGAGGATTTGAAGTTAATTTTAATATTCTGTCTATTTGGCATATTTTGGGGTTTTGTCTGATATAGCAGAAAAGTTCCTACACAGAATAATTTTTAAAACATGGTAACACTGGATTAGGGCAGTGAACACACTGCTCATCTCAATAATGCTTCCAGCTTTTGAATTCATTAAAATAATAAAAGCTTTTCTTTTTATCTGCCTCATTATTTTTAGTGCAATTCCATCATAGAGCAGAGTTAATTCCTTTGTCAGTGAAGGTAGTTAAAAGTTTCCTTTTGAAAGGAAAAAAATTTCTCATTTGGTTAATCTGATACCTTTCTCTTTAGGGTATTTTGAAACATATTAGTAAAAACAAAACTAAAGATAAAATTGAGGATCAGTTACAGCAGAATAAGAAACATGACATGGCATTGTGGTAGACGGAGCAGAGGCCCACTGATGGGGACAGGAATCCTAAATTCTAAGTCCAGCCCTGTTCTTCATTAGCCAAGTGCCTCAGATAAGAAGTCACTCAACATTTCTACATCTCAGTTTCCTCATTGAGAAAATAAGGGTTTTGATATAGATCTCCATTTTAGTGCTAATTTTTAATCATTTAATTGAAATGCAGCAAGAGGTATTTTAAAAATCAGGCCTTGCATATTTTTTCATCTCTACTGACCCCACCTCCTCCTCCAGCTACTGTCACATTTCTAGAATTTTCTTCAGAGCAGTGATTCTCAAATGACATGTCTACTCCTTGTCTCTAACTGCATTGCTAAACAGAGTTTTCTGGCATCAGCGGCATTTGTCCTGGGACCCGCCCTGGGTTGTAGGGTTTTCTTGCCACTCACCTGAGAACACTAGGCCAAGCCTTCAAGTGCCCCAGGCTAGTTAAGTGCTGCAGGAACTCTGCCCTGGTGTCCTCTGATGGCACAGTTGTAACAGACGTATGTCTCTTTACTTATTAACAAGTAAAGTGCTGATCGCTGGAAACTTTCAGGGAGGGGGTTAGGATGGCAGTTGTGCTTTTCATTTCAGAAGTCACTTAGTCATCTTTTCTTTGAGATGGCCTGTGTACCTTGCCTAGCACATTGTTTGTTGAACATCAGGTCTGTATGCCTATGAGATTTTATCTTTTCTTCCTCCCTCCATTTTCCTCCCATTATTTGCCTCCAAATCATAGTGTTATGTGATCTCTAGGGTATCGCCTTTCTGGCCGGAAACCTTTTGGCAGGTGGCACCTTTGCCTGAGTTCTTGTCCTGTGTCCAGGAAGAATGAGGTACGCAGAGAAGTGGAAGGTGAACAAGGTGAAGAGGAGCTTTATTGAGTGTTACAACAGCTCAGAGGAAGCCCACATTGGGTAGTTCCTCTCTGTAGGCAGGTCATCTAGTGGAGTATTCAGCTCTTGGCAGAGAGGAGGCCCTGGAGATGGTGGTTCCTCTCCACAAGTAGATCTTTCAGACATCTCTGCAAGTCTCTGAAGCTCTCGGCAGTGAGGGTAGCTCCTCTCTGTAGCTGGTTTGCCCATTGTCTCTCGCTGACCTGCTCTGGCTGAATGTGAGGCTTTTATGGACCTCAGAGGAGTAGAAGTTCCTGCCAATTGGTCCATTGTCCACCATGGGAGGCATTACAAGTCCCTACTCCGGTGCTGGACTGGCAGCCTGGCCTGAAGGAGGGGCCTTACGGGGTCTGCCCCCTTCCACCCAGGAATCTGTCTGCCTGCTGCTGCCATTAATAGCCTGGTGCGCAGCCCCAACCCTGCTTGGAGATCAGAGCAGGCACTTGGAGAGGAGAGAAGCCAGGCAGCAGGAGTAGACACCCCTGAGCCTGCAGGGATGAAGTGGTGGGGGGGTTGTTCCCGGGCCCCCCAGGGTGCAGGCTGCCAAGATGCTCCATCTGCATCTGAGGAGTTCCCGCTCCGCCAACTCAGAAAAGGAGAACTCAGAAAAGGCGGGGCTCCTGCTTGTCCCTGGCTTCTGCCTACTCCACTGAGTGTGAAGCGCAGGTCTATAGCGGGGAGGCTGCAGCTGTAACCAGGAGGGCAGATCCTGCTTGCTCCTGGTCCCCACCAAGAGCACAGAGAGACTTGGATCCATGGCCGCAGTTTGGGCAGCTGTAGCCCCACACAGGAGGGCGGGCTCCTGCCTGCTCCATAGAGCAGTAAGGCTGGTCTGCAGCCACGGTTTTGGCGGCTGCAGTGGCACACACCAAGCCCTTGCCCCAACCCAGAAGAGGCGAGGCTCCCACTGCCTCCACCGAGTGTGCAGCCCTAGCCAGCCTCCCTGTTGCAGCAGCTGCTGCCATCAATAGCATAGAATTATAAACACAGAGCACGTCCTGATTCAGTTACTTTCAGCATGTTATAAAGGCATATTCTTCATGGAGGCTGTTTTCCAGCTTCTTTCCTGTCTCACACTAAATGAGGGCTGCTCCCCTGGCTGTACCTGTGGCTCCCGACGTGAATCCTCTGAGGTATGGCCTTTCTCCGGCAATAAATCATTGAAGCTGCTGCTATTCCTGAAGGTGAGCCTTTCCTAGGACTGGGAAATTAAGAGAGCAAGATCCCCTCCCTTCCCTTAGGGTTTGCCTAGGCGGCGTTTGTTTACTGTGAAAATTGTGCTGTGCAGCCTCAATTTTAACCTGCCCAGAGAACGTATGGACTCAGATGGAAGCAAAATGGTATATTGTAAATACTCTGGATGCGTCCACCACCAGCACAAGAAGTAAGGGGGAATCTAATTATTCTCAAACAGCTTGTCCTCTGCAGAACACTATCACATCTGCCTGCCGAATAACAAGAAAGTGGCCTGCCTCTAGCTCCAAAAGCCACACAGAGCCGTCTGCAGGCCGCTTTGTCACTTTGCTGCAGTGATTAGACAGACAACACCATCAGCCTTCACCAAGTGAGGAACAGTTTGGAGCGTTCTTGAAATTTTAAGCTGCTGCTTGCTTTCTTCTCTTCCCCAGTCCTTCCCCTTCCTCCTCTCAGAATTCACTGCGCTTTTGTGCCAATTCTAGGTTCATTATAGTATTCGGCTCTGGCTGGCATGGATGTATAGGCCACGTTGTTTAGATTCTTAGGCAGTTTACCTCCTTTCTATTCTCTGCTTTCTAGACTGGTTCTCCACACTCTGCTTCCCTTCTAGTTTATTCTGTCTTCCTCAGAACTCACCCCCAGGGACGGTCTTCTGTTAGTCCTTTATGCATTTCCATGCATGGGGTCTCCATACCATGCATTCTGAGAAAGCCATTTGTGTTTACTGTCTCTTCTTTCATTGCTGAAGGAAGGATGGGTATTGGCATTTGGCGGAGAAGGAGGTTTGTTTGGACAGAGTTCTCTTTCCCTTGCCATTAACTTGCACGTGCAGTTACGTGCTCTTCTGAGGTCAGACTCGCATGTACAGTTATGTGCTCTACTGAGGTCAGACTCGCATGTCAGTTACATGCTCTACTGAGGTCAGTTACGTGCTCTGCTGAGGTCAGACTCGCATGTCAGTTACGTGCTCTTCTGAGGTCACTCGCATGTCAGTTACGTGCTCTGCTGAGGTCAGACTCGCATGTCAGTTACGTGCTCTGCTGAGGTCAGACTCGTATGTCAGTTACATGCTCTGCTGAGGTCAGACTCGCATGTGCAGTTACGTGCTCTGTGGAGATCAAGCCATAAGCATTCTCTTCTTTTTGATCCATTTACAGTTCTGTAGCTTGATTCTTTGATATACAAATGTCCTGGGTTGTTGGAAATCCCTAGAAATTTTAGTCTTAGGAGAAGGTCAAAGTGGAAGGTAACATAAGCTCTTTTATTACCTGGATTCTTCTAAAAGGTTACATGTTTATTCACTTCCCTGTTCTTCCTGCATGGTGCACCTTTAGGCTGGTGTATTTTCCTTATCTGAGAACGTGGCATGCTTTCTTGTCTTGCCCTTTGCCTATTTCTCCCAGACAGGTAAGCTCCCTGAGGCCAGGGATACCCTCTATCTTCTTGAGATTATATCCTGAACAATTGGCACTTTGATCAGCATGCAAATACTCAATAACTGTATATTAGAAAATAACGACTGAGCCTGGTTTAAGAGTGATTTAAAAGCATGAGGGTTGAATATGAGTTTTGAAGTCAGACAGACCTGGAATAAAATTCCTCCCTCCTTAATATCAGTAAGACACTTTGACCTTTCTAAGTCTCACTTCCTCATTTGTATTAGATTTGACCTTGGATTGTCACTAGTTCAATACTAACTACTAACATATACTGACCGCTTAGTTTGTGCCAGGCGTGGTGCTCAGCAGTCTACATGGATTGTTTTATTTAACCTTTGTGTTATCTGTCAGGTGAATGCTGTTATTATTAGCTGCTTTTGTCAGATCAGAAAGTCAGTTTAAGCAGCTTGTGCTACTTACTGGATGTTACACAGCTAGAAAGTGGACTGAGTTAACACTCGGTCACCTGATTCCCAAGCCTGTGCTCTTAAGATCTCAGGTGCCTTGAAGGCAGGAACTTTTGGTGAGTATATAGCAGTTAATTGATGATCAAAACAAGTGAAATATAAGAACAGCACTTTAAAACTTGTCTGTAATCCACTGAAACTCAGATGCCTATATTGCCTTTTAATTGTCTAAGCACTTTCACAAAATTATCTAATATCCCAACAGTTCAGTACTGTTAGCCAAATTTAATATGTCATAATCATGAGAATAAAAGCTGCTATTTGTTGAGCTACTCACTGCTAACACTACATACATTATAACTAATATTCCCGACAGCCTTTTGAGTTAGGTGTTATATCACTTTCATTTTGCAAATAAGAACCAGAAGCTCAGAGATGTTTCTGAACTGGATCAAGGTCACATTGTAGCTCAGATTAAAATTTGGATTTGAGCCAGGCATGGTGTAGTCTCAGCAACTCAGGAGGCTGAAGCAGAAGGATCACATGAGCCCAGGGGGTCAAGGTTGTAGTTTACTATGTAGTTTACTGTGACTATCCACTGTACTCCAGACTGAGCAGAATAGTGAGACCCTGTCTAAAGAAAAAAGAAAGAAAAACTCAGACCTGATTTTCAAATCTGTGTTCTTTCCACTATACACAACTATTAGGGTGCTTTTGTGAGGTGGCAGGGAAGTTGATTTTCTGGAAGTTTTGTGCTCTCCAGATCCGGGAAACCTGATACATGCTTCCTGAATTAGCTATATTATATACATTGCAGAGTAAATTCTGTGGCCCTAATCTTCTATGAAGTGGGAACATGGTGACTGTGTCCAAATGTTTTATATCTTTCCATAAAAGTCAGCAGTTTTCCAAAGGTCTTGTTTATGAACATTATTAGTTATGCAAAATAGGACTTTATGGATAGTTCATGAAATGATTCCAATTAAAAAGAACTGGGTAGATTGCCAGTCAGTGTCAGCTAATTAAATTATGATATGCTCCTGTCATTAACAAGGACTCTGACTGGAGGAAAAATTCTAAATTTGTTGACAGAGAGGGTATATTACTTTGCCCATTCTCATATAAATAGAAGAATAAAACAGGAGCTTCCCATTTTGTGTTAGAAATAGGAAAATCTGTTATTACTTTATTCTAGGGTATAATTAATCAAATTCAGTTGCAGTATTTTAGATGTTTTGGTGAAATGGAGTTTCATTAAAAACTGTAGTTTAATAATAATGGATCAGTCATACTGACATTATTGCAAACATAAAAATGAGCTTCAAAT
Organism: Aotus nancymaae; assembly: GCF_030222135.1. Taxonomy (NCBI): domain Eukaryota; kingdom Metazoa; phylum Chordata; class Mammalia; order Primates; family Aotidae; genus Aotus; species Aotus nancymaae. The sequence goes on along the minus strand of NW_026988445.1, from coordinate 30,253,594 downwards.
ACCAAAAACACATTCAATAAATTTAGTTGAGAAGCGGCTGTGTTAGAATTTTTAGGCTGGTTTCATCTCAGTTTGCCGTGAGGAAGAGAAGACATTAGTACCCAGGCTTGCACTGAAGGGTACCAGGGACATGGCAATGGCAGCATCTCAATCTTTGTTGATACTCTGGTGGGTATATCCAGCAGCTCTCGTCAGCTTGACAGGGAGGCTGTCGATCCAGGCAAGGAGAGCCTTGCTAGGCTACTTATAAGTATAGTAAGGGAATGGAAAACAAAATCTCCAGCTAAAGTTATAAATCTTCACAGGCTCTTCCAGAAGCAGTTTGTTAACTATGCTGTTTTTCTGTGAGGAAAAAGAAAATGTCGGACAGGAAAGCACAAGGCTTTGGGAAAGTTAACTTTTTCTGCATTAAATCAAATGTTCAATATCTTGATCTAATGCCCTTCTGTGGGGTCATGTAGTGGAGCATTCTTCTAGACACGTAGATGAATGGTGTTGACTTAACAGATGGGAGGATCCAGAAGCATAGAGGCTGGGAGAATGTCTTATGGGGTCCCAAGCATCAGTAAGCAGAATCTAGAATTTAGACCTTACTAATTTGACATTTATGATGATTCACATAGTGCTGCTTTGATCGATATTTGATTGATTGGAGACAGGTCCTTGTTCTGTTGCCCAGACTGGAGTATAGTAGCACAATCATGGATCACTGCAGCCTTGACCTCCTGGCCTCAAGTGATCCTTCCACCTCAATCTCCCAAGTAGCTGGGACCATAGCCACATGCCTCTATACCTGGCTGATTTTTTGTATTTTTAGTAGAGATGGGGTTTTGCCACATTACCCAGGCTGGTCTTGAACAAGCTATCTGCCTGCCTTGGTCTCCCAAAGTGCTGGGATTATAGGTGTGAGCCACCATGCCTGTCCTGCTTTCACACTTTTTCTTTCAAAATGTGTTATGGAGAGAACTGACTTAGAATCCTATTGTATGCCTGAGACTGCAAGGAAACTGTTTATTTAAACTTAAGAAGAAAGACACCTATTTTAAAGCCTTTGGGAAGATGTATTTCATGCAGTAATGCATGATTCACAAAGAGTCTCTATCTTTTAGAGTGTAGAGGTCCCAAGACCCTCTACACTGTTAGGCTCATTGGAGGATGTGTGTGTGTGTGTGTATTAAATATACTACAACTGTATTCCTATTAAAAAGGATAATGTAATCCAGGCTAGCTTGTTTGCCTGTTAACCCACGTTAGTGAGATTTTGTTGTCCATACTGGTAGCAGTTATTTCTTACCATTCCATGTGGGTCTTATACAATTAAGAGAGGCTGGTCGCACAGCCAAACTTGCACAGGAATTCCTACCCTCACATTTATCTCCATGAAGAAGCTGCCAAAGGTTGGAACTAAGATCACCAAGCCCTTCTTACTTGTCTTCGCACTAAACATTTCTCAAAATGTTCTGGCCAATTTGTGTTTGTAGATGTCCAGAAAAGAGCAACATACTTATAAGAACTCTCTACTGAAAGTATAGTATTCCCCTGCTTATCTGAGGTTTCACTTTCTGTGCTTTGATTTGAGTGGTCAACTACAGTCTAAAAATATTAAATGGAAAATTCCAGAAATAAAGTTCATCAGTTTATAGTTGTGTACTGTTCTGAGAAGCATGATGGAATCTCATACTACCTGGGAGGTGAATTGTTCTTTTATCAAGCGTATCCATGTGTATACAGTATGTACCCATTAGTCACTTAGCAGTCATCTCAGTTATCAGATAGTGCTTGTGTTCAGGTAACCCTTAGCTGATGTAATAATGGCCCCAAAGTGCAAGAATAGTGCTGTCAATTTGAATATGCCAAAGAGAAGCTGTGAAGTGCTTCCTTAAGTGAAAAGGTGAAAGTTCCCGACTTAATAAGGAGAGAAAAAAAATCGTATGCTGAGATTGCTAAGATCTACAGTAAGAAAGAATCAATCTGTGAAATTGTGAATAGTATATTATTATATTGTTTTATTATTAGTTATTTTTGTTAATATCTGTGCCTAATTTATAAATTCAACTTTATCATAGGTATGAATATATAAGAAAAAGCATACTGTTTAGAGGGTTCAGTACTATCTGTGGTTTCAGGCATTGGGGAGCTTTCAAAAGTATCCTCTAAGGATAAGGGGGACTACTGAATCGAGAAAAAGAGAACTATCCTTCTGGTACTAAAGGAAAGAAAAAAGATTGTGGCATACTTATGTTTGAGGCTGGTGATGCCTGGTCATTAGTGACTACTGTCTTTTGAGCAGTTCTTTTTGCTTAAAGGTAATTTCTTAAATGAGAGAGTAAGGAAGAGAAAAACTTTGAAAAAGAGAAAGAATAAACCTAAGTATAATTTTTCTTCTTTATAGGAAACTTAACTTTGTCTCAAAATAAGTCTTTCATTGCTTCCAGCTCTACTCTGCTTCCACTGAACATAGAACTCAATCACCAGGGTTTAAAAGGAACTGCTGTATTCCAGGAGATGTATTTACTAAATGGAAATCTTGAATGTTTTTACATTGGTTTATGAATTCTGGACTGTTTAATAAATTTAAATGAAGATTTTTTTAAATGTGTTTACGTTGGCATGTCAATTACTTCAGAATTCTGAGTACATTTAGAGGGGCTGTGATTCTGTAAAGGACTTACCACAGTTTCTAGCACACTGTATATGTTTAACAAACATTATGGTGCTGTTGCTTTTGTTAGCTCCCATCACTGTGAAGGAGAGAATTGAGGACAGTAAAATGAAAGTAACTAATCATAGGAATGTACCACTGTGTCAGGGTGTGCTTAAGAAATTAAAATTCCTTTGAATATCAGCACAAACAATAAAATTTGAGAAATAATTGTTTGTCTTTGTTTGCCATTAGGGTGTTGGGTAGCTGCATCTTGTCACCCTGGTAAACATTTGCTCATATCATATGGAATTCAAATCCTGCTAGATCTTTTGCAGAGTTTCCAATTATGTTGTGTGAATATTGACAGCTGAGTACAGTATGTGTTGCTAGAGAGGGTTAATTTCCAAGCCAGATACTTTTAGGTTCAAGTGACTGCTCCCTTATGTATTAGCTACATGTGACCCTAAGACATTTAGTGTCCTGTGAACCTTTCTGAGAGTTGTTCTGAGTTTTCCTGACAGAGTCATCAGCTTCAAGAAAAGCATAGCAGTTGAATGGATAGGTCACCTGAATGAAGCCTGCCCAATTGGGTAGCCCCTGACAGTACCTTTACTGTCGTAAGTTCTATAATACAGTAGGTATTGATCATAAAGATGGTCCTGAATTACCAAGGAAGATATATTCCACTCTGCTAAGATCATGATGTGCATTTAAAACGCATTTCCTTCCAGCTGTGCTTGGTGGCTCAATTCTATGATTCCAGCAACTCAGGAGGCTGAGAGGGGAGGATGGGTTAAGGTCAGGAGTTCAAAACCAGCCTGGGAAACATAGCGAGACCCCATCTCTAACATGGGGTGGTGGCATGTGCTTGTCGTCCCAACTACTTAGGAGGCTGAGGCAGGAGGATCACTTTAGCACAAGAGTTTGAGGCTACAGTAAGCTGTGATTGTACCACTGCACTTCAGCCTGGGTGACAGAGTGAGACTCTAAAAAAATAAATAAATAAATAGCATTTCTTTCCATATGGGTGGGAGAAAAATATTTGATGCTTTAAACTTTAATAGGAAAATAATCCACTATGGAGCAGTTCATTCAGCGCAGATGGTGGATACCTGAAGTATCACTGTTATCACTTCTCAGTTCTCTGTTGCACACTTGCAGTAACTGCTAGTGGTACTAATACTACTGGAACTGGTACTGGTACTGGTACTAATAATAAAGCTAACATTTGTTGAGCTTATATTGTTTGCTAGGAAACAGAAGTCTTTTATTTTTTATTAGTCCCAAAGAATACTTGTACTAGATGAATACCATTAATAATTTTCTAGAGGTGGAAATAAGCTTAGAGAAAAGTTTCTGGCCCAAAATAATACACATCCAAAGCAGTGGAGCTAGAATTTGACACGAAAGGTCCTGATCCCCGGAACCAATCCTTTTTCCTGTTTTACCAAGCATTTCAGCAAAAATCTGGCACTTTACCTCATCGGCCATTACTGGCAAGTCTTCTCATTTTGTATATATGTTCATTCTTTATTCATCCTCTTTGAAAGAGATCTTGGCTTTAGATAATATTCTTATGTAATTAAAGAATGATTTGTCCATTCTTACGTTTTGTCTTCCATCAAGCGATACATGATGAAAAGAATATCTTAATGAAATAGAGAGCTATGTCATTGAACAGTGAAATACAGGTAATTCATATCTTTGTGAGGATTGTCTATGACATATTTAAAAGCTTAGATCAGCTACTGTTTATTTTCTAGCAGGATTATTTGCTGTCTTCTCAGAGTGTGATGAAATATTCAATTCTTTTAACATTAGCTTGAACAAAACAAAATTGGAGAAATAAGCTTATCATTAAGGTCTTCTGTAACCCACCATTGTTAACCATCTTGGATTTTCTGTGTAATATTAGCACATATCAACAATTTTTAATTTAAAATCCTAGATATATAATTATAAAATCAGAATTTATCATTTTTGTTAAAGAAATGTGTTTCAAACTCAGGTACTTTAATGCTTATGGCACATAGTTTGTTTTGCTATGAATTGATGAAAGGAATTACTAGAAAATGAGCAAGAGTGTGGAGCTCTCCATTCCTTTCCTGGAAAATAGGGAATTGATAGTTGAGAAATGAAAGTGTGTTATAAAGCACTTATAAAAACCACTTGAAAAGAATCATTAAATATTAGCCAATATGATTCAGTTAGGAATGTTTTAGGTAGAATGAAGCAAACTAAGTTTTAATTCTGTTTTTCTTTGTGATCTTGAGAAAAATCTATGTATTGAAACACTCATGTTCACCTCCTATTTTCATTAGATATATTTTATAAACATTTTTTGGTCCATTGAGAAAGACCCTTTGTAACAGAAGGTTAAAAGTTTAATTTAGGTCTTTGGTCTATGAACAATGTTTCTTGGGAAGCTTAATCAGATATTAATATAACACCCAGTCAGTCCCCTGAACCTGCAGTGAGTTTCACCGTTACTCCTTATTGATTAGACCATACTCTTTTTGCTGCTAATGAGTTATTTATGGAGGATCCCTTGAGTGTATTCAGGCATTGTGAAAGAACAAGATAAAAAGCCCTTTCTCTGTATAGCTCAGGCTAGGGGTACGGTGGCTGGGCGGCTGCTGTGACTGATTGTGAAGACCGTGTCCCTGTTGTCTGAACTGTCCTGTGGCCTTTAAGTCTTTAGCTGCTGAGAGAAGATACAAAAGGGATTAGATTGTGTCTAGCAAACTTCACAGACCTCAGCACTTTAGAAAATATTTTCCACATGATTTGTCTATAGGAAGAAGTTCAAAGAAATTTAGGTACTGTACAAAGTATTTAAACTTTTTTAAAAAATGTTAAAAAAAATTTTTTTTTAAATAGTTTATAGGAAGAGGTGAACTGACCAAAATGCAGTCAGGGTTTTTATTTTTATTTTTTCCAGTTTGGGATTTATTTATTTATTTTTTAATCCTAGAAGCTTAGTATTATGAAAACAATTGTTTTCATATAAGTATCTTTCATAAGTTGTGAGTGAATATGTATGAAGCAGTTGTATTGGTTCTCACAGTGCAACACTTGCAGTGGAGTGAGAATGGGACAGATGAGGACTGTGTACAACATCAGTGCTGTTTGTAAATTTAGTCTCTCTGCCATATTCACAGAATGAGGAAAATGAGTAGGACATACAAATTATATTTTTGTTCAGCTGATTTAATTATCTTAAGGAATATCTTTTTATAATTAAAGGTATTTTACATTTTTAACAAATAAGAAAAACAAAGTATGTATATGTGTAATGGGGATGACATATAAAGCCTAGATGAGATTTCTTCTAAAATACAGGGCAACAGTCTCCCAGAGGAATTTGGAGATTTGCCTTTTTAAAAACGTGCTGCCAAATACCAAAGAGCCATTCCAAAATTCAGTAGTAGAATGATATAAACACGTCATGGAAATGCCTTCTTAGATGACTTTAAAATGGAAAAAGAAAATCAGCTAAATTTATAACCCGCTACTACTTCCACCTAGGGACTTGCAGAGAACTTGTTTAGAACTTGTTTCACTCAGTGGCTTGGCGGAGGAAATCGATCATGATCTAAGGCTGTGGTTGCTGAATCGAGTTATTAGTTGTGCACCATCTACTTTTACCGTCTTTTGATTTGGCCACTATATTTAGGTTGTTATGGTATCCAAAGGGGAGAAAAACAACTTAAATTTTTGCAATTGGGAAACCAAGTGATACTTTAAAAAACTTAATGAACCTTGAAAATTGCTACTTACCATGGGAGAATAAAAATGCCACGTCAGGTAGGTAGCAAAGAAAATTGTCTTTGGTATTCCTGAATTCTGACAGTATTTCTTTGGCAGATAATCATGTACCTTTTACTGAGAGTTTGCTTTGTGCAAATGTCCTAGTATGCACTTTGGGGAGATATATAAAGGAGAAATTCATATTAAGGTTAAAACATGTTAATTCCATGGACTCAGGGGAGGAGAAATGGGAGTGACTGCTAATAGGTCCAGAGTTTCCTTATGGAGTGATGGAATGTTCTGGAATTACATAGTGGTGATGAGTGTACAATTTTGCAAATATATGAAACACAACTGAATTGTATATTTAAAAGCATGAATATTACAGTTTGTGAATTATATATCAATTTTTAAAAACCCAAATCCAAAATTCCAGTATATGTATGATCAAAAAAACAACAACCCAGCGGCTTAGCTAGTAGTTCTTGTACCTGTTGTAAGACTTCTGTTTCTTATATTTTGCCTTTTGTTCCCTGAGTGATCTTCCTCAGTGACTTATTTCATAGAAGTAGAAACTTTCTGTGAACTCTCATTGCTTTTAGTTAGGTTTGTGCATACAGTTGGGCAGACTATGCTCTGCAGAAGTCTGAGAAGTGTCTTTCTCATCCTGCTTTAGGATGAATTCAGACTCATTACCTGACATTTAGGACTGTCTGCATCTTAGTTCCAGCCTACCATTCATCAGCTTCATTCATTTGTATGCCTACTCACTCACTCATTTATTCATTAATTTTATTTTCATGTTCATTGGTTCCTTTGTTGGCTCATTCATTCATTTACTCACTCATTCACTAATTTAACTGTATTCCTTATCTTAAAGTTGCCCACTGGTCGTTATGTTCTCTCTACCCAGTCTGCAGAGCCCATGCTGTACATCATCTCAGTCTTCTTCCTAACTTCTTCCTCCAACTCCTAGATAAATTCTCAAGGCTCTGCTTATATCCTGCATTTTTTGCACCTTTCTTTTGCCATTGCAGAGTCAATGTGTGTCTGAGACAATTGCCAGACTTATTTTAAGAAATGTCAAGGTGATTGATACTGGGACCCCTTTTGTCTCTGCATCTTAAGCAAGTTTATGTTCTTTGCCTGATTACTTCTAGATTTGTTAGCATGGACTTTTCATGATATGACTTAAGGAATGTTACTGGAAGTGATAGTTGTGTGGAATAATTTGACACATGTCTGAAGATGGCTTATTTTTGGCCCTCTGTCATTTTAGAGCATACTTAAGCTATGCACATGGGCATAGCTTCCAGAAGTTTACATTTTAGTATTAATTAGGTCATATAGTATTAATAAAAAACATTTTGAATTGTCTTTTATTAGCAGGTGCTATGTCTAATGCTCCATGTAGAAGCATGAATGAGACCAGAGTTGCTTCTCTAAACCATTTACAGAGGAGTAGTGAGACCTATTAAAAGAGATTAGGAACAGAAGCATTCAGGTAGATGTCTGAACCATTGTGTTCAGCATATTATAACAGAAAAAGAGCCATTTAAAAAAATTTTATGAATTTTTATGCGCATGTTAGTTTTAAATAATAAGTGATTTTCCTGAACTATTGATGTAATTCTAAGTCAGAGAAGCTGTTTTGCATTTCCAGCTCTTACTGCCTATTTCAGCACTAACCAAGGTAACCAAACAGCAGCCCCTTTAGCATATATGCAATTTTTTTTTTTTTGTAGATTGAATGTGAACATTTTCTTGGGGATATAATTTTTAGGTTGGTGTGATGTGCAAACAAGCACCCTTTAAAAGTAGTTATTATTTAGCATTTAAGTGGAAATTTAAAATGAGTGATTAAAAGCGAGGGAAGAAAATGTAAATTTTAGTTGCGTATAGGTGTAGATGTAAATGGAAAGCTACATGGTAATTTAACCCCTCTAAATGTTAGAGGGTCTTATGTCTCCTGTTCAGAGAGTCTGCTTATATTTAAGTAATATACTGGTCATTTGGGAATAAACCAGTGGTTCTTTACTTCTTTTGGTTCATAGATTCTTTTGAGAAACTGTGGAAAGCTAAGCACATATATGTACAGATTCAAAATTTGCATGTTATTTCAAAGGATTCATGGGTCCTGAAGCACATTAGTGGACCTGCTAGGGGCATATACATAGTATATGTTAATTTATATTATGGAAATCATAGATATGTAAATTTTGTGTATAAAATTTATAAATTATCTACATTATTTATTGTATAAGTGATCTAGCTGAATTGAATACATAAATGTTTATTAAAAGGCATTTAATAAACATACATAAAATGCCTTGTATGAAAAGCTCCATTTTAAATTATGTTTAAGTGGAGCTTAGTTTGGAGTATACTTTTGGAGTACTATTTCTAAAAGAGAATATTTCCAAGTAAAGGCTATTTCTCCTGAAATGTCAGTCATATGCCAGTTCTAGAAGAAAAGGTGGGAAAGTAAAAACATTTTCTTAATGTAATACAGCAGGTGACAAAGTGGGCTGACATGCTTATGAAGCTAGGTGTAGGAGATGTGGTTTATAAAGAAAAATTAAAATGTCAGCTTATCTGAAGGTTCACTAGTCATTTTCCTGGGCTGTCTTTGTGGTGGAAATAGGTTCTTCTGGCCCAAATATAATGCACTTTTAATTAGTTGATCATAACAATAATACGTTTCTTTTGAAGTGCTTTTAGCTTAAAGATGGCAGTGGTTTAATATGGAGTTTTGAAATGAAATGTTAGGGTATAATTTTAATTATATAAATAACAGCTACAGCAGTGTCATTTGCTGGCTCAGCTGTGGCTATTATTAAAATAGTGATATGTTTTCAAGCTTTTTTTTTGATAGTTGAGTTCCTTGAGCATATGTGCATTCAGTTCACTCACACATGTATTATCCCTCTGTTTCTCCTCTTTCTTTTTATAAAATAATGTAAAAGCTTAAATTTCCTTAAGAAGATGTTTCTCCTGATGCACTGTAATAAAGCCACACCCCTCCTTCCATCATATCAAGAAGATAGTTGCTGGTGAGGTAAGCAGTTGTAACAGTCCCCTTAGGCCCTTCTTTTCATGTAAATTCTTAACTAAGGAAAACTAAATTAAAAACTACTGAAGGAACAATGAGATACTATCATTAGATTTTAAGTTTAACAACATTCAGGTCTTTAGAAGATTTATTTACCTTTTCAGATTTTTCATTTAGTAAAGTATGGAGATGTGTTCTGGGGAACATTCTCATCCTTTCCCTACTTGGTGGAAATTGGACCAGTAGATGTTTTCGGTGCCTCTAAGAGCCTGGGAGTAGAATGCTTATGATGTTCTACTTTTCCCTTAGTCATGCCATGAGTTGATTTAAATGACAGATTGTGGGAAAGTTATCTTTTCTGCATTAAATCAAATGTTCAGTTGTTCAAACTTGACTTCTGAGAGTGCTTTATATATTCTAGATACTGTATGAGTCCCTTGTCTGATATTTGGTTTGCAAATAGTTTCTCCTAGTGTAATTTGTCTTTTCATCCACTTACGAAGTCTTTTGCAGAGCAAAAGTTTTAATTTTGATGAAGTCTAATTTGTCAGTATTTTTAAAAATGGATTGTCATTTTGGGATTCAGTGTCAGAACTCTTTGCTTGGTCCTATATCCTAAACATTTTTTTTTTTTTTAATCTTGAGACCACTGTCAGAAAGCCTAAACATTTTTTTTTTTTTTTTTTTTAAATCTTGAGACCACTGTCAGAAAGCCTAAACATTTTCTTATTATTTCTGGACTCTGTTCTGTTCCATTGATTGTCTATCCAGTTGCCAATATCACATAGTCTTGATCACTGTAGCTATGTAATATCTAGAAAATAGGTAGGCTATTACTTTTTATAATTGTTTTAGCTATTCTAGTTTCTAAGCCTTTTAAAATAAATTTTAGAGTAATCTTTTATGAAAAATTCTTGGTTGGATTTTTATGGTAATTACATTAAATATGTATATCAGTTTAGGAGCAAATTGATATTTTGCTATGTTGAGTCTTCTAGTGCATGAACAGGGTTTATTTCTCCATTTGTTTAGATCTTCTTTGATTTCTTCATCAGCATTTTGTAGTTTTTGGCAAATAAGTCTGGTACATTTTGTTCAATTTATAACTATTTCATTTTTTTTTTTTTTTAATTGCATTTTAGGTTTTGGGGTACATGTGAATAACATGCAAGGTTGTTGCATAGGTGCACACGTGGCAGTATGATTTGCTGCCTCCCTCCCCTTCACCTATATCTGGCATTTCTCCCCATGCTATCCCTCCCCAACTCCCCACCCCCGCACTATCCCCCCTCCCCCCCAACAGACCCCAGTGTATAGTGCTCCCCTCCCTGTGTCCATGTGTTCAAGCAACTATAAATGGCATTGAATTTTTTATTTGCTGTCCATGTGCTCATTGCATACATACTCAAACATGATTGATTTGGTATGTTTTTCCTGTATGCTGCATTTTTGACGAATTCACTTGTTTTAGGGGTTTGTTTTTCATTTTTGTAGATTACTTGGGATTTCCTATATACATACTGATGCTATTTGCTAACAGGGAAAATTTCATTTCTTTCTTTCCTGTCTCTATGGCTTTTATTTCTTTTTATTGCTTATTGTACTGGGTAGAACATCCAATACTGTGCTAAAATAGACTGGTGAATTCAGACATTCTTGCCATGCTCTAAATTTTAGGTGGAAAGCATTTACTTTTTTATTATTATGTATAATGTTAACTGTAGGATTTTAAATAATCATTATCATATTAAAAACAGTTCCCCTCTATTCTTTTTGTTTCCCCTGAGGGCTTTAAAAAAATAATGTGTGGTTGTTAAATTTTGTCAAATAATTTTTTGTATCAGTCGATATGATCATGTGATTTTTTTCTTTAACCAGTTAACACAGTAGCTTACATTGATTTTAAAATATTAAATCAGACTTGCATTACTGAAATAAAAATTCCACTTGGTTATAATGTATAATTCTCTTTATATATTGCTTAATTCTACTGCTAATTCTTTGTTAAGGATTTTCACATCTATTTACATAGGAATGTTGGTTTTTAGTTTTACTTTTGTATATTGTCTTTTTTTTCTTTTTTTAAATTTTAGTTTTTAAATTTTCTTTGGTTTTGATATTTGGGCAATATTACCTTCATGCAATAAATTGGGAAATGTCTCCTCTTTTATTATCAGGAAGGATGGATAGAATTGATGTTAATTCTACTTTGAACATGTCCTAGAATTCTCCAGTGAAACCCTCTGGGCCTGGAGATACCTTTTTGGGGCATTTTAAAAATTATGAATTTAATTTTCTTAATAGCAATGGGGTATTCAAATGACCTATTTCATATTAGGTACTTGTGGTGGTTTATATTTTTCAAGGAATTGGTCCATTTCATGTAAGTTGTTAAATTTATACATGTAGAGTTGTTTATAATATTTGATTAATATCCTTTTGATGTTGCAGAGAATATAACTTTTTCATTCCTGATATTGACATTTTTCTCTTATTTGCCTTTGTCAGCCTGTCTTGAGGTTTGTGTTTGTCACTTTTGTACTTTTAAGGTGCCAGCTTTTTGTTTCATTGATTTTCTCTATTGTTTTTCTGTTCTCAATTTCATTGATTTCTGCTGCTGTCTTCATTATTTCCTTTGCTTTGCTTTTATTGGTTTTTTGCACTTTTCTTTTTCTAGTGTTTTGAGGTGTGATCTTAGATTGTTGATATGAGACTTTTTTAATTTAAGTATTTAGCACTGCCCTCAGTATTTTCCACTATTTTTTATATATTTTCATTTTCATTTATTTTAGTGTATTTTTTGTATCCCTTGAGACTTCCTCTTTAACCCATGGATTATTCAGAAGTGTTGTGTTCATTTTCCAGGAGTTTGGTGGTTTTGATTTCTTGATTTCTAGTTTGATTCCACTGTGGTCAGAGAGTATATTTTATATGACTTCAATTCTTTTAGGTTTTCTTTTATGGCACAGAGTATCATCTACCTTGGTATATGATTCATGGACAATTTAAAAGAATATGTATTCTGCTGTTATTAGGTGGATTTTCTATAAATGATGAGATTTGCTCGTTACCAATATTGTTGAAGTCTCTAACAGTAATTGCGAATTTATTTCTCTTTTAGTTCTATCAGTTTTACTTCATGTATTTTGTAGCATTGTAGTTTGGTGCATATCTTCTTCATAGATTGATTTATGTGCAGCGTCCCTTTCTGTCTCCAGTAATTATCTTTGTTGTGAAGTCTATTTTATCTGATATAGCCATTTCTGCTTTTTTTTTTTTTTTTGGAAACAGGGTCTCACTTTGTCACTCAGACTGGAGAGTACTGACATGATCACAGCTCACTGTAGCCTCAATTTCTTTGGCCCAAGTGTTCCTCCCACCTCAGCCTTCCAAGTGGCTGGAACTATAGGAATGCACCACCATGCTCAGCTAATTAAAAAAAAAAAACTTTTGTAGAGACGGAGGCTCACCAGGTTGCCCAAGTTGGTCTCAAACTCCTGGCTTCAAGCAACCCTCCTGCTGCAGCTTCCCAAAGGGATGAGCCACCATACATGGCTTTGCTTTCTTTTGATTAATATTTTCATAATGTCTTTTTCCCATTCTTTTACTTTCAATCTGCCTTGATTATTATATTTGAAGTGAGTTACTTGTAAACAGCATATCATTGAGCCATGTTTTAAAGCCTACTTTCTAATCTCTCGTATACACATTTTATTATGGGTGCTTAAAACTCCGTGTCAGATAATTCCAACTCTGATTGATCTCATGTTGGCATCTCTTGATTTCTTTTTCCTATTTGAGATTTTCCTGATTCTGGATATGATGAATGTTCTTTAACTGTATTTTGAATATTTAGAGTATTATATCATGAGATGCTGGACAGTGTTTAAATCTACTGTTTTAATAGGCTTCCTCTGACTGATGCCATACCAACAGGGGAAAGAGAGAGCCACTTTTGCTATTAGGTAGAGGTAGAAGTCCAGGTTCCCAGCTTGGCTTTTGTTGACTCTTAAGGATTGGACACCTAGTTAGTGCTGAATGAGGGTAGGAGGTCAGGCTCCTCACTAGGTATATGTTGATATAACTTAGCTGAGAAGGTAAGAAGTGCTTTATTACTACTCCCCACATGGCCTCCACTGATACCATGTGAGAGGTATGTGGTGGTGTAACTGGTGGGGAGTGGGAAAGCCCTGACTCTTCATGAGGCCTCCTCTGAGCAAGACAAGGAGAGCCCCCACATCATTGCTGTGGGATGTGGGTGGAAGTCCAGCTTCCTCGCAAGGCCTCAGGAGAGAGGAGTAGGTCTCACTACCCAGCAGGATGAAAGTTCCAGCGCCCTACTTGAGCTTTTCTGACACCACTCGTAATGGGATGTCTGGCAAGCGAGGAACTCTAGGCTCCTTATTCAGCCTTTTCTGGTGAGGGTGGAGATGGGGCCATAAATTTTTTCTATTTATTTAATTTTAGCAGAGGAACTACTATCTAATTAAAAGTTTTATCTTTTACTAGATTGCTCCTCTCCTAGTGCTTTGGCTAGAGAAAGCAGGCGATGGCTGGGAGTTGTTTTGTCTTTGCCTATGGACATTCTCAGGTTGCTGGCTGCTTTAGCTACATGTCTGGAATGTATTAGAAAAAAAGAAAACCCAAAGAGCTCACAGTGGATTGTGCTTCAGGATCTGAGGTTCATAGCCAGTTTGCTTTCTGTTCTTCATCTTTCAAAGTTGTCTTTATGTTTGTTTTGTAGATAATGCCCAGGGTTTTCAGTTGTACTTAGTGGGAGAACTAAGGGAAATACTTAGAAGCAGAAATCCTAATTTATTACCCTTATTTTAAATTTAAAGTTTTTAAAAATTGAAAAATTTTAAATTGTACTGAAATACACATAACATAAAATCTGTCATCTTAAACATGTTTAAATGTACGATTCAAAAGCGTTAAGTACATTTACATTGTTGTGCAATGAATCTGTAGAACGCTGTTCATCTTGCACAGCTGAAGCTCTATACTCATTAAACAAGCATTCCCCCTTCCCCTCAGATCCTGGCAGCCACTGTTCTGCTTTCTGTCTATGGGTTTCATGATTCTAGATACCTCATATAAAGTGAATCATACACTATTTTTCTTTTTGTGACTGGCTTATTTCATTTAGCTTAATAAACTCAAGGTTTATTCATGTTGTAGCATGTGTCAAAACTTCCGGGAACCTGAATGATACCACATTGTATGTCTCACCACCTTTTATAAATCCGTTCATCTCTCCATGAATCCTTGGGTTGCTTCTGCCTTTTGGCTATTGCGTACATGATGCTGCCGCGTACATGAATGTACAAATATCTTTTTTGGACTCTGCTTTCAGTTTGTTTGGATGTATACCCGTAAATGGGATTACTACATAATATGGTAATTATTTTTAGTTTTATTGTTTTTTGAAGAAATGCCATACTGTTTTTTATAGTTTTTATAGCACCTTGTGTATTTCCACCGATAGTACCCAACCATTTCAGTTTCTCTCCATCCTTGCCACCTTTTCTCCTTTTCTGTTTATTTGATAGTAGCCATCCTAGTGAATGTGAAGCAGCACCCCACTATGGTTTCAGTACGCATTTCCCTAATGACTGATGATGTTCAACATCATTTCATCTGATTGCTGGTAGTTAGTAATTCTTCTTTGGAGAAGTATCTGTCTGAGTCCTTTGCCCATTTTAAAAATTGGGTTTTTCCTTTTTTGTTGTTGAGTTGTGGAGTTATCCATATATTCTGGATATTATACCCTGACCAGATAAATGATTTGCAGGTATTTTCTCCCATTCTGTGAATTGTTTTTTCATAATATTGATTGTGTTCTTTGATGTGGACGTTTTAATTTTGATGTAGCCCACTTTATCTCCTTTTACTTTTGTTGCCTATGTTTTGTATCATACCTGAGTAATCATTGCCCAAGCCGATGCCATGAAGCCTTCCTTTATGTTTCCTCCTGAGAGTTTTATAGTTTTAGGTCTTTTGTTTAGGTGTTTTAATTGTTGTATATGGTATAAGGTAAGCGTCCAACTTCATTATTTTGCATGTAGATATCCAGTTTTAACACCACCATTTGTTAAAAAGATTGTCCTGTCCTCCATTGAATGGTCTTAGCACCATTGTTAAAAATTATTTGACCATATAGTTTTCTAATCCATGTACATGGATCGTTTTTTCATAACCTAATTATTTTTTAAAAACAGATTTTTAAAATTATTAAAATTATTTAAATTTAATTCTTTAAATTATTTAAATTTAAATTTAAAAGAATTTTTAAATTCAGAACCTGGAATTTAATATGTATGAATGTAATCTTGTTTGTTAGGCCCGTTTTCTAATCTGATGGGTTGCTTGTAAAGCTTTTTAAAATATATAAATTTAACATATTCACTACTATAAAGAGCTTTTTAAAGTTTCCAAGCAGGGGAATGAAATGATTATGACAATTTAGAAACACAATTCTTGTTAATGGCATAAAATATAGATTAGAGAGTCAAGACTGGAGGGAAGGAGCCCAACTATCCCGCCAGTGCAATAGTTCAGGCAGGAGAAATGGAAATGCAAAATTGGTCTCTTATGGAAAGGTCAGAACTATATGAAGTGCAGTGAGTGGATGTAACTACTGCTTTTAATCCAAACAACATTTTCTCTTTGTGATTAGGGAGACATTAAAATACTTTGTTATATGAAGAGAATAAAATTTTTCAAAATAAAAATGCCCTGTTTTTACTTAAGGTTTCTAGCTTCTTTTTGAATAATAAATATAGGTTTTAATTTTCTTTTACTGATGCAGTTTTTAATTTTAAAAGGGTAGTCACTCTGTAAGAATCAGCACATTTTAGCATAAATGGTCTTCCTATGGGAGGCAGTCAATCTAAACTACCTCTATTTTAATTTAAATTTTTTGGTTTTCAGGAGACGTAAAATGGATTCAGTGCTTATAAGTAGGCGCTCAATTAAGAAAATACTCATAGCACTGTTTATAACACTGAAAATATGAAGGCCTGGGAACTTCATGAAAGGTCAGGCAAACCTAAATGTTTTTAGTGATAATTTTGTCTATATATTAAACATTAAAGCTTCCATCCTAAATTGTAGCCTCTCAGGGTGAAGAGCTCCATCCGTTTATGATGGGATGAATTCTATGGTAATAGAAAAATTGAACACGTAAGTTTTTCTCCTGGTGACTCGCTGTGGTCACCTGCCCCTGGGAACCTCTTTTCTGAGGGTGCTCTTTCACGTCTTGTACTTGCAGCTCATTCTGAAATTACGGAATTAGTATTCTTAGTTTCCTCTTCTCTCTGCCTTTAAATAGAAATAGACGTAGTTACAATTATATATTTGACTTGCCAGAATTTTAAGTCTTAACAATACCTGATATGAAGGGCATGCTAAGGGATGATTTTTTTGCTATGGGATCATGATTGTTTCTGTGCAAGAATTTAATAAGTACACTCTGCTTGACTAGCTAACAAGTGCTGTGGGCTTATGTCCATTTTTCAGTCTTTTAACAAAAGAGAAAGAATTGTCTTCAGAGCTTTCTCAACTCAATGGAGAAATTATGTCACATGAACAGATGAGTCTTTCTATGGCAGCCTTTTTTATGTAACCTCTAGTGAGTCCCCTGACACATTTCACTGTCCGTATGTGTACAAGCTCTTTATTCAGGTTTGATTAAACAGCAAAATAATAGCTGTAGACTGCCTTTGTTTCCTTTGGTCTACTTTGAATAGTGAACATGCAGCAGAAGATGCCGTAATCGAAAGGAAATGACACTGAATGTCAAAAGGTTAGTCCCTCAAAGATAGTTTGGCCAAACGAGAAAATATAAAATCTCACTTTTGAAAGCTGAGGTCAACCATGCTTTGCTCTATTCTTAATTTCTCCTTTTTTTTTTTTTTACTGTATTTGATGAATAAATTTCCATTTATTTCATGTAATGTTTAGGTGTAAATCTTTCATTGTTATTGTTGTAAAGGTGTTAAGTCAACAATTACCTATTAAAGCTTTCATGACAAAATTGAACTATTCAGAAATACAAGTGCATTAAGAAATTATTTTTTTAACGCTTTATTTTTTTAGAGCAGTTTTTGTTTCATAGAAAAATTGAGAGATTTTGAAGACACAAAGATTTCCCATCTATCCCCTGCCTGCACGTTATTTTTCATCTTTCATGGTTGAAGGATTGTAATGAACAAGAACGGGATCAACAATGGGGTGGACCACACACTTTTAATCCGAGCACTTTGGAAGGCTGAGGTGGGCAGATCGCTTGAGTCCTGGAGTTCAAGACTAGCCTGAGCAACATAGCCACACCCCAAAATTGCAAAAAAAAAAAAAAAAAAAAAGGGTGTGATGGTGTGCCTGTAGTTCCAACTACTTGGGAGGCTAAGGTGGGAGGATCACCTGAGCCTGGGAAGGTTGAGGCTGCCATGAGCTGTGATTATACCACTGCACTCCAGCCTGGGCAACACAGTGAGACCCCATCTCAAAACAAAAAAACCCTGCATCTCACACACACATGCACAATGGAGCTGAGTAATCCAGATACTCCTTTCACCCGCTACGGGGAGGAAAATAGTATCTGAGGTATACTGACTTTCTGTTGTGCTGAATATGGAATAGGCTTTCAAGACAGACTGCCTGGGCTTGAAAGACAGAGTGCCAGCTCCACTGCTCATTAACTGTACCATATAGAGCAACTTTCTAAATCTCTCTAAATCCGAGTTTGTTCATGTATACAAAATAATATTTACCTTGCAGGCTTTTACAATAAAAACGAAAGGAGATCTTCTATGTAAAGATCTCAGTGTGCATGGCCCACAGAGAGCAGTCAGTAAATAGTGTGTGCTGTTGTTCATTCTTTCCACAGATATGCACAGCTTAACTTTCTCTGTTCCAGACACCTTTCAGCATGCCAGACTATATAGTAAACAGTTCCTCCCCTCACAGAAATGTGTTCTAGTGGCAGAAGGCAACAATAACCATAATAAATGAGCAAATTACATTGTATACTAGAAATTGACAAGAGCTATGAAACAAAATTGAACATCGTAGTAAAGATTGGGAGTAGGAATGCAGGAATTAGGGCAACTTGCAGTTTTAAATAGATAGTCACATTAGGACTCATTGAGAAGATAACATTTCAACAATGACTTGGAGGTATTTGATTGTTATTGATACTACCAAATAGGGCTTTGCTTTATGCCTACATTTCTACTCTTACTGAATGTTGTAAAACTTGATAATAATAAATGCATACTTAATACTAAAAATTAAATACTAATAGTAGAAATTATAATCTATGTTTGCACTCATTTAACCTGTATAATCTCCTCTCCTTTTCATATTTCTGTTTTTTGTTTTTGTTTTTGTTTTTGAGACAGAGTCTTGCTCTGTCATTCCAGGCTAGAGTGCACAATCTTGGCTCACTGCAACCCCTGCCTTCTAGGTTCAAGCGATTCTCCTGCCTCAGCCTCCCGAGTAGCTGGGATTACAGGCATGCACCACCATGCCTGGCTAACTTTTGTATTTTTAGTAGAGATGGGGTTTTGCTGTGTTGGCCAGACTGATCTCGAACTCCTGACTTCAGGCGATTCATCTGCCTCAGCTCCCGAAAATGCTGGATTACAGGCATGATTCACCACGCCTGGCCTCCTTTTCATATTTCACTCAATTCTACTGCAGTGAGTTTAGGGATTAGACCAGTAAGGAAATTAGTTCTTTTTGCTCACAGACAGCAGAAATTGAAGAAAACAAATTAGAAATTTGTTCCTTAAGAACAAAATACTAAAACAAAATACAGAATTCTTCTACAGATTCCGGATTTCCCAACTGTCTTTTGTCTACTCTATCCAACTTTCACCCAGTGCGGTATCATCACATTGAAACACCAGTATTTCTGAAAATACTTGGGCTCATCTTTGTTGAAGTTATTGACAAAAAAGCTCTCGCCTTTTCTGCAAATGAGAAACATTCAGTGTTTATGCAGTCTGGTTTGGTGCTGCAGTTGACTCAGGCTGGTATAGGGACTGATGCATTGTTACCTCTTACAGTGACCAAGGATCCTCAAAGAATGGGAAAAGCTGCCCTTTCAGATCTCAGTATGGCACTAATCTGTATTTCTTCTAATCATGAGCAAATGATATTTTCCTTTTCAGAGCTAGCATCACCTTTTGGTACTTTTGCGCTTTACTTTCTGTGAAGATATGTTGGAATCCACTGTCTAGGGTTTCTCTGATGCATCCAAAGCAGTGGTTACTAATCCTGTTAAATTCAATGCTCCATCTTCATAATATGTTTTGGAATATCCCCTTTATTTCTGAAATGAGATGTATAAATAATATAACTGCCTCTACACATGAATTTAAAGATAAAATAGTGTTATAATTGTGATGTAGAGACAAGAGAAAGAATCTGCTTCTAGTGCATTTGTTTTATGTAAATGCTTGCTTGTTGACTATTCCTGGAGACAAAATGATATAATCGGGTGTTAGGACCTACTTGTACTGAATATGTTTAGGTGAAAGAGGAGTAAAACAACATGCAGCTGAGTATTGGCAAAAGCTTTTTCTGTTTGAAGCTTTGAAATAAGGACTAAATAAGTATACTCATAAACATGCATAGAATCACTATAAATGTAACATCTATGAATGTAGATTGATACCTGTGTATTGTATTGGTAATTTAAATATCATGAATTGTTGACCTGATTTTTCATAATGGTGAACAACTCTTGGTACAATTGCAAACAAAACAAAGTATAATTCTTCCTCAATTTATATTTAAGGATGATGCATTCCTTGATAATTCAGTGACTATTAAACAGTGTAAGAAACACTTGTGTCTGTAAGTAAAATACAGTTAGGCTTTATATTCAAAGAATTAACAGAATTTTTTCACCTTCCAGCAAGTCTGGTGGAACATTTGAAAGACTTGCAGGATGCTGGGTAATGATTTGTTTTCCAAAGCTGTCCTGTTTAGCAGGCCTGGCTGCAGTCTACCACATGCCATTGTGACAATTAAAAATACTGAAAATGGTCCTGGTACCCCCACTGAGAACCACTGATCTAAAGCTCCTCTGCAGTGCTCATGCCCAACTGGGGATCCTCTCCAAGGTGCAGTGCTGTGTTGCTCCGTGATTTAGCTTGGCACGGCACTACGCCATGTATAAGTAATGCTTCTTAGTGCTCGGAATTATTCTGCTTGAAGCACTTTCCAGATGGCTGGCTAATGGCTTCTGGGGGTACTGAAATGCTGTTCTGGTGGTTTCTAATTCTCCAGTCCCTTCCTTCCGATACATGTTACAGATTCCTCAAAGGTTATTGTGTATGAAAGGGATGCAGTGGGTAGGTTGTTGCCACTCCTTTTTACTACTACTCTAATTACAAATTATGTTTGGTTGGTAGTAGTGTTTCGTTGATGGGCTGATTGCTTGATTGTCTGTTTTCCTCTCTGTCAATCATCTAAGGTTCATAGCCATATTCCCCATATTTGTCTGTTATTCAGGATCCCTGTCATCATTTCATGACCATCTATGAAAATTTGGAGCATGATAAGTGATGGAGTTCAGGACATGCTACCCCAAAATATGACATTAGAACAAACAGCAGAAGCAAGAAGGTCCCTCTTCTCCTCATTCATATCTCCTGAAGCAAGTTATAAATCCTTCATTCCAGAGGGACACTCTCTATACGTGGGGGAAAGGAACATTCTTATCCTCAGAGATACCAAGAAGAATGTGAACAAACAGGCATTGCTAAGTTTTCCCCAATTTATTACTATTAGATCATATTCCCCTTGTCCAGTGACACTTCCCACAACTGTCTGCTCTTCAGCAAACCTAAGCATAAAAATACACCACTTTCCCTGCTTCTTTGGGTCTTCATTTCTGAAGGCTCCTGGGTCACTTAAAACCTACGTTAAAATAAATTTATATGCTTTTCTCTTGTCAATCTGTCTTTTGTTACAGGGATCTCAGCCACAAATTTAGTGATGGGTAAGAAAAGAAACATTTTTCTCTCCTACATAGAGAATAGTATTCCTAAGAAAGATAGTGTATGTTATACATGGCGGGAGATGAAACTGGCAAGGCAGCAGGGCTTAGAACTTTTGATGAGTGATAGAGAGTTGTTCAAGAGTCAGTGTTTTAGGCCAGCTGTGGTGGCTCATGTCTGTAATCCCAGCACTTTGGGAGGCTGAGGTAGATGGATCACCTGAGGTCCGGAGTTTGAGACCAGCCTGGCCAACATGGTGAAACCTTGTCTCTACTAAAAATACGAAAATTAGCTGGACATGGTAGCACACGCCTGTAGTCTCAGCTACTCAGGAGACTGAGGCAGGAGAATCGCTTGAACCCTGGAGGTGGAGGTTGCAATGAGCTGAGATTGTGCCACTATACTCTAGCCTGGGTGATAGAGTGAGACTCTGTCTGAAAAAAGAAAAAAAAGAGCAAGTGAGTGTTTTAGTTGCATCTTGCAGTTAGTTGCAAGCCAAACCCAATTACTGTGCCACAAACATACAACAGCTTATTCTCTCATATAATAGAAGTCTAGGCTGCATACGGTGGCTCACGCCTACAATCCCAGCACTTTGGGAGGCCAAGGTGGAAGGATAGCTTGAGGTCAGGAGTTTGAGATCAACTTGGGCAACATGGCGAGACCCTGTCTCTACCAAAAATAATAATAAAAAATTAGCCAAGCATGGTGGCATGTGTTTGTAGTCCTAGCTACTTGAAAAGCTGAGGCAAGAGGATGGCTTTAGCCCAGGAGTTTTTGAGGTTGCAGTGAGCTATGATTGTGCCACTGCACTCCAGCCTGGGCAACAGAGTGAGACCTTGTCTCTAACAACAACAACAAAAAAAATTAAAAATAAATGAAGTCTAGAGAAAAGTATTCCAGGTCTGGAGAAGCATCTTTAAAAGGTCGTCAGAGGTCAGTCTTTCTTTTGGTTGTGCTACACCTGACTTCCATCCTTAAGGTCCTTCTACCCTACATGGTTCAAGGTGGCTGTTGGAGGACCAGCCATTACCTCTGCATTGAGAAAGAAAGGCAGAGGAGCCAAAAAGAGCACATGCTTCATACCATTTAACTTTTCCTGAAGTTTCACATAACACTTCTCTTTAGCACATATTAAAAAAAATTGAGAGTCTCAAGGAAGAAGGGAGAATGGGTATTTTAGACTAGCCAGCATTTTCTATCACATGGAGGTATGTCATCAGATTTTGATTTGTAAAGATTTCCCTGGTAGAGGATGGAGGATTTGTTGAAAGGGGTATGAAGCCAGCAGAAATGAGTACTTCACAATTTGTTTAATGTTTCCCATCACTGACATTGAGTAAGTGAAAGCGCTGGTTCTAGCTTGATTCAGTTGGATCATTGGGGTGCAGGTGTGCCATATTGCACATGATACCTGCACATGTAACTTCCTGAGGCGATTTAATGTAGACTGCTAGGGTGTCTCTAAGGGTCTTGAGTGCATTTGAGATGAGGAATGGAGTTGAGTTACATCTTCTGTGATTTCAGTTTTGGGTACACTCTCTACTCGGAAAAATCTCATCTGCTTTTAAAATATTTTTCACCCTTTGAATAACCTTAAAGGTAACATTTATGATGTTTTCTGCTTTGACTTTTTTTGTACTGACATTAGTGTTCTGGAAAATAAACCAAAAGTCAGCGCTGTTTTTACCTTAATTTTATCCTTGATTGTGTATTTAAAATAATTATTTGTGAAATTATTTAGCACTTCAGGTTTACATACCTCGCCGCTGAGAATTTTGCTCAGTATACATTCTGAGCATTTTCAGAATCACTATTGTTCATGTAGTTCCTTACCTTTGGAAGTTCATTATCAGCATTGCATAGTTATTGGTCTTTGCCTCCTAGGACCTATACTATTTGTACTCTGTGTGATGATAGTGAGAAGCAGAGATACGTGATAATCATGATATTGTAACTCTTGGCTCTTAATTTCCTCCTAGCAGAAAGAAATTCTGTCAGAGACAGAATATGTAATTTGAGCAGTGCAAATAAATAATGTTATTCTACTGTTTTTCAGAAATGAAAGAACCAAACTTTTTAAGTAGTTATGTTTTTACCATAAAAGATTTTTGGGTTGATAGGCACAGCAACCCACCATGACACACGTTTACCCATGTAACAAACCTGCTCATCTCACACATGCACCCCAGAACTTAAAATAAAAAGATTCTTGAAGTTTCTGGCTGCCTGCGTGACATAGTAGGTTTCTAAGTTTAAGTGAGCGAGAGAGAGAAGGAGTATCACATGTGCACTGGGGATCAGGAATGGGAGAGAAGCCTTGCCTTGTCATCATTGAGTTTGCATAACCAGGCACATGGATCAGATTTCAGAATGCACATGAAATAATTTCAATT
This sequence comes from Aotus nancymaae, assembly GCF_030222135.1. Taxonomy (NCBI): domain Eukaryota; kingdom Metazoa; phylum Chordata; class Mammalia; order Primates; family Aotidae; genus Aotus; species Aotus nancymaae. Next base: position 30,229,738 of record NW_026988445.1, on the reverse strand, counting down.
GTAATATGAAAATGCTTTTAAAAGATGAGATAATCAGTCATCCTGGATATTTTTATTCTGTGAAACCTGGCTTTTAGAGCTATTTTTGGCAACTGGGCAGCTTGTTTACTATGTTTTGTTGAAACAGAAGGGGGCAGCAGAGAAACCAATTAGAAAACTAACGTCTGAGTTGGCTTCCTTCTAATTGAAGGTGTTGTGCAATATAAATATACTGAAAGGAAATGAAAATGGAAAGTAATATCTTTTATTTATTAAATTCTAAAAATGATTGCAAAACATTTTCAGATAACGTGATGCAGATTTCTACTTGTCCGTTTATACAGATGTTGTGAAGTGGATATATTTGTATGTTTTGTTCTAAGATCCGACATGCAAATATAGAGTGGATTATTTGTAATTAAGTACAGCTTTCAGTGGGACTTATTTTCCACTAGATATCTATGTGTTTATAGAAAAGCAGATGCTCCAGTGGGTTTTTGCAGTTCATTCTAATATGTTTATCCCCTTTAGTCAGAATTTTTAAGGAAAACCACTTCATTTCTTGTTAAAATTAAGCAAAGTTAATGCCTTTTGACTGCATTTTGATTTTGGAGTCAGTTAATGATCTAATTTTTTTGTTTGTTTTATTTTTAAAGTATTACCTGTGAAAAATTTTCCATTTGTTGAAAGGTCTAAGCTGAGTGATTGGTTTCATGCCCTTAACCTTTGAAAACATGGTAATTAATTGAAGCAATACTATTTTTCTGTAAAGGATGGCTAAGTCATGTTGAGGGGCCTGGCTAACTATATTTGCTATGTATGAAAGCTGTTCTATTTCTCATTAATATTCTGTATTTCTTTTTCTGTGATTAAGGACAGTAAGATAGCATAGCTGAGGAGTTCTCACTGAAAGCCAGTCTGGTATTTTGATGTATTCTATGTTTAAGATAAAGGACAATGTTTATGTTTAGTGGTTAACAGGAAACTAGTGCCTTTTTTCACTGATTTACAAGTGAGAAAGGGAGTCATTAAGTTACAGTATCTTCCTCTGCAGGAGAGCCAGTGAAGATAAAGCTGCAGTTCTGTTCCAAATCAATTATGTGTGTTTTATATTTTGGTAAATTTAATCTCTTGACTTCTTTGATTCAGCTCTGTTTTATAAGGTAAGCTGTGAAAGAAACCTCCTGAATGTGATTTACAAAGTGAGAAGTTAACTGTTAGCTACACTCTACTGGTAAGGATTTATAGTATGGCATAGTATTTAGCAGAAAGTAAGAGTGTGTGTCTCTCTGTGTCTGTGTGTCTCCATCTCAGGGTGCTTGAGGTATAGGATTGCAGTTAATTTTTTTTTTTTTTTTTGAGACAGAGTTTTGCTCTTGTTGTCCAGGCTGGAGTGCAATGGTGCAGTGTCAGCTCACTGCAACCTCTGCCTCCCAGGTTCAAGGGATTATTGTGCCTCAGCTTTCCGAGTAGCTGGGATTACAGGTGCATGCAGCACCACCCCCAGCTAATTTTTGTATTTTTAGTAGAGACAGGGTTTCACTGTGTTGGCCAGGCTGGTCTCAAACTCCTAACCTCAGATGATCTGCCCACCTCGTCCTCCCAAAGTGCTGGGATTACAGGTGTGAGCCACCGTGCCCGGTCAGGATTACAGTTAATTCTTGCTGAAAGTATTTAGTGGCTCATCTGGTCTTATCTCTTTCCTACGCTAGTCATCTAGTTCTCTCTCTGTATGGTAGTTGTTATTTGATGAGTGCTAGTTATATAAAAGTAATACGTCTGATTTCTTCAGGAAATGTTTATCTGTGACCTCATCTATGGCATTGGGGGACAACTGTCCAGTGACAGTTTGCTGCCACCCAGAGAAACTATAATGCTCTTTCCCTGAATGTGTCTTTGTCCTCTTGAAGCTGTAACTTTGGACTGAATGCCAGGTGGTATTTTATCTTTTACTAGATGTTTTTGTGTCCCTGAAATTGTTCTTGAGCTTTTTTCCTGGAATACAGTGAAGTTATTTGGAAACAGTTTTATTTAGTGTGTGTAGGAGTCTTGCTTTTCACATTTCTTAGGTGGGACCAGAGCAGTGTTCAGTGTAGGGCAAGTTACTGAGGCAAGACTCTTTGGGTCTTCTATTTAATACCCCTTGAGCCTTGAGGTTTTCTACTCTGGTTGATGGGAGCAGGCACTATTCTTGGTCTCATGTGAGTACCTGCTACTGTTACCTCTAGCTCTTTCAGCTGCTTCTGTCCCCAGCTTCAGGTAGAATCTTCACGTGCTTGTACTGATTAGTACTCTGTTGAATATTGGAGGCTGGCCTTCGGCAGATTTTGAATTCTCTGCCTGTTCAGTTCTTTCCTCTCTAGTATTCTGACCTGCGAAGTCTAGCCTCTTTGGCCTCCCTGTACTCTCAACTTTGTCACCTTAACTCAGGGACTCCTTCAGGCTCCACCTTGCTTCTACCTGTTAGTGGCTGGCTAGGCTGGCTTCATGGGTAGCAAAATAATTTACTAAAACAGTAGTGAGTTAAAACCAAGTTTATTAGAGGGAAAGTACATTGCGAGGTAGCAGTGGGCAGCACAGCAGAGAAGAGGCTGTCTGCCAAGAGGCCGGGACTGAAGGGAAGTTTTATAGGACCATGCTGGGAGGGCTATGTGCAGATGGGATTGGGCTGCTGGGGCTACATGCAGAGCAAGGTATTTGGGAACAGGATGTTATACAAGTAGGTTGTTTGTGATTAGCTGTCTCTCAGTACAATTGTTCTCGCCCTTCTGGGGCCCGCCTCTTCCTTATTGTTGCTGACTTACCTTATCAGGACTCCACACTACCTACCTTCACTGTGGTCTAGAAACTTTCTTAATCAGTAAATTGGGGCAGTCCTTTTGTTTATTTCCCAGTCTCACAGTGATTGCTGTTCTTGTTCAGTATCATGAAAACCACCGGATGTTGGTGTTACACATGCGAGGGTAAATCCAATTTCCGTTATTACATCCTGGCTGGTCACTGAAGTGTCTCTCTATAAGTTCTTAAAAGTGTCCCCTGTCAGAGCCCATCTGAAATTAGTGTTTTCTCTCTTTGTGATAGCGGAATTCTGTTAGTGCTGCAAATCTAAATTGTAGACTTCACTATGAAAAACTGCATAGCCTCCCCAAGAAATAGCATCACCAATCTGCCTGGTGGTCTTCTCTTTCTTTTGTGGATCCCTAAATAGGTTTACAAGGAGTGCTAAGAGAATGGCCACACTTAGCCTTACTGAGGGTGACTCAGCACAGAATGGGAAGCCTGCAAAAGAGTACAGTGAGTCTGTCATTTCTCAGCAGATACGTTTATTGTTACCCATACCCTCTTTCTAAAAGATTCGATTATGAGATTGTAAATTGCCATACTTTTAAAGTCTGCTTATGTTCCGGTCATGACCATTCAGATGCTGAAGAGATAGGATGAGCAGGAAGCAGATGTTTCTGTCCACAGGAACCTCACTCTCTGTGGGAGAAACAAATACTGTGCAAATAGAAAGTGATAATACAATGTGATAAACTACAGCTTTCCCATTTAAGGACATTTAGAAGACATCCTCCTTTACCCCTTGTACCGTTTTAACAAAAGCAATGCAGTACTAAACTGATACTTTTTTATACTTTGGATTACTTGGTAAAAATGAAGTTCTCTTTTTTATCTGTCAGCAAACATCTAAGAGCAAAAATTAATTTAAACATTTCTTCTTACCAAAACTAACTTTATCTTCATGTAACGCTTTTTAGTAATTTGCCTAGTTTGTAGCTGTCTAAATAGAATTTGCTGATGCTTTACATATTTTTTCAGGTTGCTGACAGATCTTATTCTACTAAGTGAAAAGCAGTTCTAAGCCTTGATTCTTAAAACGCATATTTCCCTTGGCAGCAATTCTAGTGGAAAATATGGGGTTGTCTCTTTTTATTAAATTTATTCTATTTTTATGAAATAATTCTAAAAAGTTTGGTCTCATTAGTGTTTTTACTTCAAGAAGCTGAATTATTTCTGTAAAAATATATTGGCATTTCTGTTTTATAAGGTAGCATTAAATGAAATAGTTTCCTTTCTTTTCCAAGTACATTTTTTAACGTACGTTAGTGTAGTCTGTTTTTTATTTTTATTTTTTGCTTTGTCTTTTGATGGTGAAACAAAATATTACTATTCTAAGCTTGGGATTTCAAAATACACATTATTCACAGTGTAAATTATTCAGTAGCCTTGTCTTATAGGAAATGAAGGAAGAAAAACTGGATCCATTTAGCTCTGATCCCTTTTTTGTTAGCAATTTATGTGTGTAACCAATAGATTTCTCCTGAAGAAAACCTAATTATTAAGCTAATTTAGGAGAATTTAGTAAAGAAATGATTTGGAGGAAAGCAAATAAAGCAATCCAAATATACAATAATTATACCCAAATTTTAACGTAGATTTATAAGAATATCTTACCACTTTTAAATTTCTTCCAAAAGTGACAGATGTTGAATTTTTTCATAACTGTCAGTGGAAATCCTGTGGGAAACAGCTCAAATTTTGACAGCCTCAGGAAAATGGATGGCTTCCTATTCTGAGTGGTGATTGCTCTTAGCTTTTGAAGAAATTAACTCATAAGTATAGATTTGGAGAGAGTTACAATATGCAGTACAGCCTTAATCTATTGAAAATAAGTCAGTCATTCTATAAATTAAACATTTCAGCATTAAGAAGGTTGCTGTGAAGGGCAGAGTATAGAATATTATTTGGTTGCTACTTTTCCTAGCTTGGTGGCTCTTGAGAAATCTTTAGTGAACTTACCAGTTTCATGTTTGTAGGGGGTATACATCTATCCAGGATAAACATCCCTAATTGAAAAACTAGAATCCTTTTCAAGGTTAAGCATAATGTAAAACAAATAATGTTGCTCCAAAATGAATTTCTGTGCAGTTTATATGAATTAACAGTTGACCAATAAGCAGCTCTGGAAGTCTATCATAAGCAAGGTCTTGTATTAGCCATAGACTGAGTAGACTTATTGCTGGCTATACTGTTTACCTCACATGGTGAAGTAGTCTGGGAGAAAGCACTGTCATTGGTCCACTCCAGATAACTGTCATTGTGGTATTACATAAACTAGCAGAATGCTGTGGGATACCAAGGGGCCGTACACCGCTTTGGTGATTTGGGGGGACTTTGGCATGCCCTTGTAGGAGTCCAGAAGGAAGGATCATATGGTTTAGTATTAAGCTGTGTAAAAACATTACCACATGAGTGAAACCAGTCCTCCTGAGGCCAAAGGGCTTATAAAGAGGAAAGACACATACCTTCAGTAGACTTCTTTTTGAGCAAAGATACCCAGAACAAGAGTGTTAAGGCAAAGCAAAAGATTCTTCAGACTGTGCTCAAGTCTGTCTTCATAGGCATTTCTTGCTTGTATAACATGGAAAGAACCACTGCTTGCTCAGTGTGGCTTTTTATTTTGTCATATTGTACCACGTGAGTAGCCATTGAGATAATTTATTCTTGAGTCAAAATAAGAGGGCATTAAATATAGTAGAACTGAAGTTGGCACTGGCAAGACTGAGTACCATATGGGATCCCTTGGAGAGCATCACTGGTGAAAGCACCTGGATTCCATTTAGAAAAATGTAAGTATGTGAGTTGCCTTCTTTGGGGCATGCAACTTATAATGAGCTCTTGTAGAGGATTTGAAAGCCCATGGCATGTTTCTGTCATATACTATATATATATGGTATACTCAGATGTTATGCATGGGTTAGGGTCCTTGGTAAGGCTCACTTGTCATTTCCAACGTAGTTTATATTTGTTTCTCTTTGCACAAGGATTTGGTGATTTGTCTTAAGGACAATGAAAGCAGAAATGTCCTAATGAAGAGTTTTCTCCTAAATTTAAATGAGAAATATATAAAATCCTAAATTATATTAATGTTCATGGTTTAGAAACCTTAACATGGAATTATAGCACTTTTGAATTTATAGGTGTAAGGAACATGACTGCATTGCAGCCAAGCAGAATAGACTGACGTAAAAATCCTGGGTGACTCAGAGAGTTTGTAGCGCAGGCACACAACTCCAAATATAATATAAACACAGCTATGTAGCCATAACATGGGAAGGCCGTAACTTGGCTGTACGCCACTATTGTCTGTAAAAGGTGTAATTGCCCTGGTGACACTGTACAGGCACACTTGCACCCAAAGAAAGAGAGAGAGCCAGATCTGTTCATCTTGCAACGGGGAGCCAGGACACAGCTCAACTTGCTTGTGCCGAGGGAAAGAGTTAAGCTGCTGATCCCAAAGGGAGAGCCAGCAGAGCAGCTGTGCATGGGAGTGACTGGAGCAAACAGTTGAGACAGAGACAGACTGTGTTAGAGAGCTACTGAATAAAACTGTGTTTCACCTCACTATGGCTCCCTGAGTGTTCTTTCAGCTATCTGCCATTCATCCACCCACTCCCTTTGGAAGTCTGCCTAGGCTGGAACCTGACCCTGGACCTAACTATAGGGACCTTAGGGACCTAAGAGATCATCTAATTGAACTCATTACAGTTGAAGACACTGACTCCCCAATGGCTAAATGACTTGTCTAAGACCACACATCTAGTTAGCTGCTGAGCCAAGAAAGAACCTAATTTCTTATTGCTAGATGTACAGCCCTTACTCAGTGGCATGTACTGTAGTGCACAGATTCCATTCACTTGTTGCCGAGGTCTGCCACTTCCGAGAGTTTGCCAGTTTTGGTGTAAGTGTACATTGCCAAATGAGAAATAGCTTGGATTTATAACTGAAGAGACATTATCTATTGTGGCTGCAGCTGAAGCACCAACTTTTAACCAATATTACTACTGCTTATTTCAGCTCCTATCCTTATCTCAAATAATTCTGCCTTCCTGTAACATATGATGGTGGCTCCTGGGAGCCTGCAAAAAGGACTTACTTAGTCTGAGGTCTTGGCCAGGTCTCTGCTTCTTCCTCCTTGTTCTCAGATGGCAGACTGACATCCTCACAGTAAGACTGGGCTGCTTTCCACCTGCACAGCCCATAGTAGATACCTGTAGCTCCAGAAGGAATTTATTTTAGTGAAATAGGCAAACCTGGAGACCAGGAGATTGGTCATCTGTAGTTTGGTAATAATTGAGAACTAGGTCAGAGGGTTCTATTTCTTGTCCCAGGAGAGCAGGATGTGTGAGGTTGTTCTTGATGAAAGCTGAAGTTTTAAATGTAGGTTAATGGCTTTCTTGGAAGCCAGCAAGCAATTAAGGGTTTCTCATCCATAAGGAAATGATAGCTATGGTGGGGTGGGGGGGGCAGTTTTTTTTTTTTATTCCTTTAGACTCTTGAAACATACTTTATTTATTTATTTTTCCTTAAAATCTGATCTTAAACTTAAAAATAAGTTGGTTAATACTAATGTTGTTTTCCCTTGAGCTAGCTTCGAACCTCAAATGAATTTCAAACTGCAAAGTGACTGCTGTAGGGCTACTCTTTAGTAAATTTGTACAGTTGAATGGTAAGGGATCCATTTATAAAAAATGTTGTATGTCGGCTGTTTCCAGGACTATAACAGTATTTCTTTATAAGACTAAATATAATTTTACCTTTGTAACATGGTACAGTTCCAATCAAATAGACTGTAATTTTCTTTATTAGAGTTGCATTTAGAGTGTTTTGTTCATCAGATTTTTATGAAATATAGTCTTTGTGTCATTCATTGTGCTAGGTTCTGGAAGGTGATTAAGAAATGGTACCTGAACTCCAGGAGCTTACAGTCTAGGAAGAAAAAAGACAAATAAAATTATACCAACATATAATGAGTTCAGTTTCATGGCATATGAAGAGTGTTACAGAGACACAGAGCAAAGATGTTACCCTACCTAGAGTCAAAGAAGACTGCACAGAAGATGGTGCATTAGAAGGAAGAGGAAGAATTGGCTACACCAACTGGAGAAGGGGAAAAGACCTTCTGAGAAAGAGAAGAGCTTGTGCAAAGCAGTGGAGGCCTGAGGGAGGATGGTGGTCTGCTAATACTGAGTTCAGTGTGGTTGTCTTTGTCGTAGGATGCTTGTGGGAAATAAAGCTAGTATTTGCTTTGCTAGCTAGACTAAGCTGGGCTATTCTAAGTTGTCTGACCTTTATCCTGTACCCAACAGGAACTACAGAAGGTTTTAAAGAAAAGGAATGAAGTCAGATCCGTGGTTGAGAAAAATATTCTAGTAACTAAGTGGTGAATAGAATGGAAAGTGGGGAGACTGATTGGGAAGGATTTATAATAGAAGGGTATAGGGCAAGTAAGTATTAGGAAGCAGGCAGTGATTGTGACGTCAGAAATCAATTTGTATGGTATTTAAGAGGTAGATCTGGAACTCAGTCAAGCAAAGATTGTTGAAGAGGGTGAGCTTGAGAGACTGGATGGATTTTGGGAACGTTAATTATGGGAGGGTATAATCTCTTAATGCTCTTTTAAAGATTTTGCTCTTTCCTTAGTGACAACTCAATAAAGTTGTTATTGTTCAGAGATTACGTGATGAAGTAGACATATACATACATGTTTTTTCTTCAAATTTGGCTATTTGAACCTGTCTCTGTGGTATAAACACTAATTCCTTTCTAAATTTATTTATTTGGAAGTTTTTTGGTCTATAAAAATTACTCTGAAAAAAAAATTACTCTGGTGTTTCCGGTCTTGAGTTAAATACACTTATAATTGCCATAGGGGTTCCCGTGGCATCATCACAGCTGGAGGTCTGGTGGGTTTTTGTAAATGGCATTTGGAAGAGGGATTCCTTTGCCAAAGCATTAGCAATCTTTTGTATTGTTTCCATCTGGTTTTTGTCTAAAGAGACAAGTGCTGGGATTTTATTTATTTAATAAACTTTGTTTGAATGAGCTAATTTCCCCACTGTCCGGAATTACTAAGGGAAAACAGGAGCGTTTATTTCAAGGACTTATTCTATCCATTCCTTGCTTGAGGGAGAAGCAGCCACTTCTGTAGCCACCAACTACCTGATATTCTAGTCTTTTCTGTGATTAAATTAGAAAAATAATCTCTTCGTGAACTTGTCTGCTTTTGGCATAAGGTCACATATTTAAAGAGCAATCTGCAGTGAGATATGTTGGCTCCATTTTCTGTTTGTTTTCTAAAGAAAAAACAGATACATTTACATTTCAGAATTCTTTTTGAGGGCCTATTGTGTGCCCAACTCTTGCATTACTTTCTCTTATTTCACATTCATACCAACCCTACTTGAGAGTTGTTTTTCCCCTCACTTTGCTGTTGAAAACAGTGTTTCAGAGAGTTTAAGGGATCTATACAAGTCCCTCAGTAGTTAATATTAGAGGTTGTTTTAGACTCAGGTTTTCTGGCATGAGACAGAAGCTTTGAAACTGCCTCCATTGCCCCCATGGCTCCACATAGAACAGAGGGCTTCCAGATGCTGATAAAATTGATGAAAAGGGAAGGTAAAAGACTAGATGTCAGCTGGAAGGTGTGGCAGTTGTGCTGTGAAAACCCACCAAAGGGAAGATGTTTCAATTCTTCTTTCACTTAGGATGGAAATCCTAAATGACTTATGGCACCTGAGTATATTAGGACTTCTTATTTCAGAAAGTTAATGGTCTTCTGTTCTCTCTCTGTCAGTGTGATGTATATAACCACTAATTAGCGGACTCATTTGTACAGTTGGCAGACATGGGAGCAATTAGTTTCACTCACCTTGCTTTTTAAAAATCGTGATAATTTTGCACTCTCTTTGCGAAATGGGTAAGTTCAGAAATCAGTTTTGGGACTATCTGTATTAAATCAAGGCATAAACAATTGCACCTTCAGCAAATTTAATTCCCGGCTTCAGCTTTAGTCTGCAGTAATCTTAAATGAGACATTTTGTTGTATGCTTATAACCTCAGGGATTTTATATGCTGCTGTTGTTGTCTTTTGAGGAGGATTCTCCTGTTGCAAAGGATGTCTACAATATAATGAATGGCAAGAAGTATCAGGAGGCTTTTGAGTGCTTAAAGCCATCTGAGGTTTATTAATTTTCCGGATATGGGTTAACATGGTTCCATGAATAGGCACAAGGCCTAGAGAGTAGGATTAGGAAGGTTTCCAGGGACTCTGAACTCACGTCAAGCAAAACTGGTATGCTAGGCAGCTAAGACAACTGAATAGGGAAGGACTTTGAAAGTGCTTTATCTCACTGTGTAATGTTTATAAATTTCATTTAATTAATTTACAGCTGCAGGGCTTATGAGGCTGAAATTAAAGTTTTGTGAAGTTTCGATAAGGCGGCAGCCACACAAGTTTGATTAGCAGTGGATGCTTTGGAAATGAGTTGGCAGCAATGCAAAAATAGAAAGTTTGAATTTCAGGAGGCATGTTGGCGTTGCATGTGCCCATTTGATTAGCCATGGAAAGCCCATTGCTTTCCACCTGTTGCTGCAGGCATTTCTTCCCTCTGTGTGTCTTCTCCAAGGTAACCTCTAGCATTGGAATAAGCATCCTTTGTAGTTAAGTCTTAGTCCGTTTTATTAGTAATAAATCAGTTGTTTTTAAAACTGATTTTGGCCTATTTAAAAAATGATACAGGAGCAGGAAGGGGAACACAAGGGTTGGAGAAGGACATAGAGATGGTTTCAGCTGTATCTATAATTGTTTTATCATGGGGAGGAAAGGTCTCAAGTGAATATGGAAGGTGGTAAATATGAAGAAAATGGTTCTGGTACAATGGAATTTCTTATTTTACTCCCTTTGCTTTTTAAACTATCTTGCGAAAGCCTTGGTTTTTTTTTTTTCTTCCTGTTTCCAGTCTATCACAGACGAATATTGTCCTATTGCAAAATGACCCGCCTGCAGCTCTTGCCCCGTGTGTCACTTACACACAAATTCCACGAGACCCTAATCAGCCGATAGCTTCTTCAGTGAGACAAGCCCGCTGATCTTGCCTTTGCATGTATCAGCTATGTCGTATCGCTATAAAAGTTTCTAAATACTTATTCTTTATTTTGGTTCTGATCTTACAGTGGACCCATAGCTGTCTCCAGTGAATAGCATACTCTGAGTAACAGTGTTCTAGTCGTTGTATGCCATGAATTTTTCATCGTAAATGTTTAAAGCATTTTGGACATATTTATGTTTTCAAAGTATTTTATGTTAACTCATTTACCTAATTCTGCATATTCGCTCTTACAAGTGGGTGATTCTTTGAGTCCACAAATTTGTCTTCATCCTGGAGCTTTGTTAGTTCCTGAAAATCAATGATAAGACTGTTCTTGCCTTTGAGGGTTTGTTATGTAATGAAGATATTTAATTCACAAGCATTTTTTTTTTTAGCACTTGTTTTGCCTCTGGCTTTACTTTAGCCAGTAAATACTCAAAGATGTGTAATTCATAGACTTTTCTTTCAAAGGAGTTTCCATTTTAGAGTCGGGCTAGAACTAATAGTTTGTGTTCCATACCAAGCTTGTAAGATAAATACTACAGGAACCCTGAAAATAGTCATGATTTGTAATTGGGCAGGTTGAAAGTGGCTCATCTGAACTAGATTTTCTTGAAGGATGAGTAGGGATTTTTCAGGTTGACAGAGGGATAAAATCAAAAGAAAAAAGCATGAGCAAAAGTGAAGAGAGATGGCACGCTGTGGCTTGATGAAGAGTGATCAGCAGGTGGTTGGGTTCTAGAATGCATCTAGTGAAGTGAGGTTAGAAAGGCAGAATGGAGCAAGACAGCATAAGGCTTTGATTTTCACACTGATGATTTTGAGCTTTTTCTTATTCACCTGAAAAAATTTTTAAGGCATGATAAATTTTGACTAGAGCCCAGACAATATAAAGAGTGGATTACTAAAGGGAGAGACTAGAGAAGAGATTGGTTAAGAGGTTGTCAAAACAGTCTAAATGAGAGGTGATAATGACCTGAACAATAGCAGTGGCTCTGGGAATTTAGAGGAGGGAAGAAATCTAAGGACTGTTGGAGAGGTGAAAGTGAATGAGTGGGGTTTGGGCAGAGAGAGGGGTCAGGTGAGGAGCAGGAGCTTTTTCTTTTACATGGACAAACTGAATCACAGGGAGGGACATGTTTTCCTGTGGATGAAGATACAGATGATTTTTGCATCCAAGAAGAGGGAGAAGTATCACTCTCGATGGCCGTAATATTCTCAACATAATCAACATTATTTCAGGAATGGGAGTATAAGAATTAAAATTAAGGACAGTGGAAAAATATAAATTTGCACTAGGGAATGTGATGGGGCCTTCTATATTATAACAGCTAGAATCTTTGACTTAATAGTTTTCTGATATACACCTTTAGTTCTCATGTTTGAATTCCATATGTTCATTTGTTCATTCTTCAATATTTGTTGACAGCTTACCTTGTAAGAATCATTGTATTATAAGCCGGGATAGAAATATAAGACATAAATCCTGCCCTCAGGTGGCTCGCTTGCTAAAGTGGAGGCCAGGCACTTAAATACAGCAATGTGGTTAGACTCACAGGAGCTGTAGCAAAATTAGCAAATCTTGCTAAGAGTATGGGGCCGTGAAAGTCACTAGAGGAGAATGGTTGTTGATTACTGTTTTGGTAGAGACAGGATCTTCTTCTGTTACCCAGGCCAGAGTGCAGTTGTGTGATGTAGCTCACTGCAGCTTTAAAGACTTGGGTTTAAATGATCCTACCGCCTCAGCCTCCGGAGTAGATAGGATTAGTTTTTTTTTCTTTTTTTGTAGAGATGAGGTCTCACTTTGTTGCCCAGGCCAGTCTCCAACTCATGGCCTCAAGCAATCCTCCTGCCTCAGCCTCCCAAAGCACTGGGATTACAGGCATGAGCCACCATGCCCTGCCTAGAATATTGTTAAGAGATGAGAATGTGCTAGTTGGTGAAAAGAAGAGAGACTTTCCAAGAAGGGATTGTAGAGTTTAGGGGAAGAGATGGCTGGACCAGATTCTCAGAGCTGGGTGCCATATTACATGTGAGAATTTGTGGTTGAGTGAGAAAGAGTGGAAGAGCCATTGAAGGGTTTAAGCAGAGGAGTGAACCGAACAAAATGGAGGTTCAGTGGGATTGTGCTGGCCATTGTGGAGAATGGGATCTGAGACATAGAGAATAAGGGAGACCACCTGAGAGACAGTGCAGTGGTTCAGGTGAGAAATAATTGGAAGCAGCTAGAGCAGCAATAGTGGGGATAGACTAAAGAGTTAATAAATAGTTAGAAGGTAAAATTGGTAGGACATCAAGATGGATTCAATCCACAAAGTAGGAGGGAGGCAAGTGGTTCGAGGTGACACAGGTTCAAGCTTGAGCTACTTCAATAGTGGAAGCATTGCTAAGAGTGTGGGTGTTGGGAAGAAGGATGATGCCTTCAGCTCTAGAAACCATATGGGTTCCTGGAGAGCTTTAGCAGGCAGTTATGTACTCATATACAAAGGTCTCTGGAGAAATTAAAGCCAGATAGAACTTTTGGAATGATCAACATTTAGGAATAGATTGTTAAAATGGATAATGGAGGTATTTACATAGGCTGAACAAAGAGAATTTCAAACAACCACATCCTGTTTAATTCCTCAGTTAAAATTTACCAACAAACATAAAAGGTAGATGGGCTGCTTTCAGGGCATTGAGCTCAAAAGACAGAATAAGGCAATTTATGTGTCACTGGTTAATGTTTATCTCATGCTTGTCTACCAAGAAAAGTGAAAAGATGCACAAAAAAAAAAAAAAAGGGAATCTTTTCATTCCTTGAACTGTTGGGTTGAATACATTTTAAAGAAAAAGAAGCATAGAGAAATAACTTGAGAACAAGAACCTAACCACATATTAACATAATTTATATGCCATAAAATATCATTTTAAATGTACAATTAAATGATTTTTATAAAATTTACATAAGCCATATTTTTTAAAGTATAAAAAGACAGTTATGAGCTAAGCTTTTAAGTACTGTGATGATTGAGAGTATGGTAAAAATACTGCAGGTAGCATTTAATTAGGAAAATTCCCTGCCAATTGGAAGATGTGGATGGGGACTGGCAGAAGTTAAAGGAACACTCATTTTGTGCCAGACACTATGCTGGAAGAGGTGCAGATAAATGGGCAGAGTCTGGGAGCATTTTAAGCAGTATTTAAAGGATAATGTCCTGTCTCCACTAAGCCATTGATATTACTGTGATACTTTTATATTTGTTTCTGTTTTCTAACTTTAGCTCTAGGATAATAAAGGGTTATACTAGGATTGCAATTATTTTCTCACATTAAAAAATTATATTTGGTTGCCTCTAATTGGAAGTACACACACACACACACACACACATACACACACACACACAGTTTCACGACAGAGTCTAGCTCTGTTGCCCAGGTTGGGGTGCAGTGGTGTGATCTTGCGTCACTGCAATCTCTGCCTCCTGGGTTCAAGCAATTCTCCTGCCTCAGCATCCCGAGTAACTGGAATTTCAGGCACTCACCACCATACCCAGCTAATTTTTGTATTTTTAGTAGAGACGGGGTTTCACTGTGTTGGCCAGGCTGGTCTCAAACTCCTGACCTCATGATCTGCCTGCCTCAGCCTTTCAAAGTGCTGGGATTATGAGCTTGAGCCACTGAGCCTGGCCAAAAGTATGTATTTTAAACTGAACCAACCCTAACTTCTCAGGAAATTGTGGACAGAACTTCACATATTACAAGCTTCTTAATCTGTTAAAAAAAACAACCCTCAAAATACGTATTATTAGTGGTATACTTATTTAAACAAGTTATATTTATCCAGTTTCTGGAAGACACTGAAGCTTGATAATTTCTTTCTTTTTTTGAGATGGAGTCTTGCTCTGTTGCCAGGCTGGAGTGCAGTGGCGCAATCTCAGCTCACTGCAACCTCTACCTCCCAAGTTCAAGCGATTCTCCTGCCTCAGCCTCTTGAGTAGCTGGGATTACAGGCACACGCTACCACACCCAGCTAGTTTTTGTATTTTTAATAGAGATGGGGTTTCTCCATGTTGGCCAGGATGGTCGCAATCTCTTGACCTCGTGATCCGCCCGCCTGAGCCTCCCAAAGTGCTGGGATTACAGGCGTGAACCACCGTGCCTGGCCAAATTTGATCGTTTCTTTACTATAGTGACCTACAGCATAAGTTAAATGGTAGTTTTTGTTGATTGTGATTTTTTTTTTATAGTGAAAAGTTGTTTTCCTTCATGATAATAGCGTCCTCCATGGTAAGACTGCATGGACAAGAAGTTGCATAGATTGCTTAGAGAATAGAGTATTCGTGGGATCTTTCTGTAACTTGTAAGCAGAGGGGCTCTGGGTTTGCTGAGGATTGTCCTCTGGGGAGTTGTATTCATTTTCTCAGAGGAGCACTGGCCTAGGATGCTCAGGAATACGAGAAATGAAAATGTTAGGAGAGAGAATGTGGCAGAGCTGACCTTTTCACAACCCTGAAGGTGAGTGTCTTCTGTCTTGGGAGGATGGTGACAAGCTTGAACTTTGAACCAGAACCCTGGTCTCTTGAGCCAGATTTGTCCAGTCCTGAGAGTCAGCAAGCAATGTGGGAGAAGAGGAAGTAAAGGTTGCGGGTAGATCTGTGGAAAAAGTGAGCTTTGGTATGGGTTGACATAGGCATTGCCTGCTGGTGTGGTAATGGCTCAGGGGAGACGTCCACAGACTTTTGAGTGACTTGTGAATGGGGCCATCTGACTCATGCTGCCAGGCAGTGGCAGGTCACAGTTGACATGTGTTTTCCCATTTCTTCAGTACCTACCTGGCTTTTCCACAAAAATGAACTCCCTCTTAATCATCATTTCTACAGTCTATTGAGAGTATGAAAAGGTTGTAACAATCTAAAATAAACTTTTTTTTTTTTTTTTAAATGAGCTGAGGTCTTGCTTTGTCACCAGGCTGGAGTGCAATGGCACAGCCATAGCTCACCACAGCTTTGAACTCCTGGGGTCAAGGGATCCTCTTACCTCAACCTCTGAAATAGCTGGGACTACCAGCGTGAGCTACCATGTCTGTCTTCCTAAATATTAGTGCCAGCAAAATAGTTAAGAAGGGTGAATATGTTAGGTAAATAGAACCTAGCCCATTCCTAAGATGAATAGGATTTAGTATTATTTAAACCACCCACTCCAGTGTTCTCTTGGCATGGAGAATTCAGAGCTGCATATGAGTGCTGGGCTGTCCATAAATACTTACTAGTCATTGTACTGTTAACAGTTATTTAATGATTTAATCAGAAAGGACTGGCTTTGGATTTCTGATGAGGTAATGAGAATTGGCATTTAACAAGTTAATTGGAATTGGAAAGAGCTATTAAAAGGCCATGAGAAGGTCTTTCATGAAACCCTTGAATATGCTTCAGTCTGAAGATCTTATTAAATTATGCCAAGGGTGTTTTTTTCCTTTCACTTTAAATCACCCATTAGGATCATCTAATCAGCTTCTTGAATGTTGCTGCAGATGAAATTATTATTAACATCATAATGTTCGAATTTTAACTTTTTCTCTCCAGTTGCCAGTGAATCCAGTGTTTAACAGTCCGTAGTTTTTCTTAGCCCTATTGTGACCAAACCAAAACTGGTCTTAAATTTTATTTACATCTTTTTGGGTTTAAAACATTATTGTTCAGGACATTGGTGACAGTGCTAGTACTCAGTTTCAGTCACTGTTCCATTGCCTACCGAGGATAGAGTTCTACTTCTTTTGAACAGATAGCCTTGCTTTATTCAAGTGCCCCATGGAATCGGTTTGTTGCCACAGAGAAGCAAATGGGTAGGTAAAATGGTAGAATTTTGCTGTCTCTTCACTAATAATTTAGAGAACTGTTTATTTCACAGCTAGCCATGAAACAAACAAATTGTTTGTTTCAAAATAGATGACAAATTGAATGTTAACTTGCCAGAGAGGCCCAACACAAACTGGCTATTACCATTTATTTTCAACTTGTCAGTCTAATACAACCAAAGAGATTAAATCTGTTAGTTGAATACTATTGTAGGTTTCTAGCATTATTTATAGATGGAGACTGGTTAGAAGAGGTTGGCTGGCTGGAAAAGGATGGGAGAAAAGCAAAACAGGAAACATTTTCTTCCTTTAATGACCAGAAATACTACTATTCCCAGAGACTGCCTAAAAATGGTTTGGCAAATGACATTTTCGTTATTTTGGAACTGCTTTTCAATATTTTAACATATGTTTATGTGTAAGCCTGAAAGGATTACAAATGTGTGTGTATATATACATATATATGTACATATAACTACACATATCTTTCTTTATATAATATGTTTTTCAAAAGTTGAGTATAATAGAATACTTATAATTTAAATACCATTTTAATACGACAAGGGTAGCTGACTGTCTAAAGAAATACAATGTCACATTCTAAGTGATAAACATAATAATGTAAAATTTAGAACAATATAGATAAAGTAAGTCACTTAACCTCCGAAAATTTCTAAGATTTTGTCATCTTCATACATTGTAAGTGAAATAAAATATTACAGGAAAATTTTTTAAAAAATATTTTAAAAATTAAATAATAGCTCCATACTTACTGGCTTTAAATATTGAAATGTTCAAATAGTGGGCTTTTTCTAAATGCACAAAATGCAAAATATTTTCTCCTAAAGTCCATGGTTGGTGCCTTTTGGTCTTTATGAACTCTCTTCACACAGCAGGATTTCGAACATGTGCAGGATACCGGGAAACTCAAGTCATTCCCACAGGGCTTTTGATTTAGGACTTTCTTAGATTGACAATGACTGAATATTTGAAATAAACCTATTGACATATTAATGTGAAGGTTAGTAGTTTTGGAACTAATTCTATCATTTTTCTTGTTCTTGATATGCATCTGTGCATTTAATTATGGTGTCTTTTTGGGTGTGGGTATAGATACAGTTTTCCTTGGTCAATCATTACCTTTTTTGAGGGCATGTATTTGTATCTTGTTTATCTTGATGGAAATAAAATATAAAAATCAGTGTAATGGTAACTTATAAATAAATAGACACAGGAAGGAAAAAGAGAGTTGCAGCAAAAACACTACAACGAAACTAAGGATGGTGGAAACGCAAGAAGGTAAATTTAACATGGACAGGACTCTGTAAAATGTAACCGAAACTAATGTGGTGTACTTCTGATACCACGTAATTTTAATCACAGAAATATACTTGGGAAGGAAATACATTCTCAAAGAAAACCAGCTAGATTTAAGATTGTCACTAAGTAACGCCGATGTAGGTGCCAAACAGGGTGATTTAGGTCTAGGACACCAGACATTTCTCTACATCATGTTGATGTGACAGGTCAGGAGGTAGATATCCAAGTCTGAGTGGGGCATGAAGGAGAGGGTATCATGTAACTTCACAGGGGGTGGTACAGCCCTCTCCATGGAAGTACTGGTTGGAAATGGGTGGAGTTGGGGGTTTGGAATTAAAGGTCAAAACAAAGGAATCAGAGGTTTTGGACAGGTCTATTTGAGAACTCTGGAGTACTGCAGAGCTTTTGGTTTTCTAGCTAACTCTGACCAAGCCAATATAGTTTCCATATGCATGCTGGCAACCACTAGTGATCTTTATTACACGGAAAAAATTGTGGCCTGGGAAAGATGGGTAGGCTATCTCTCCTGGAACCTTGTCTGAGGTGGCTTGAAACTATCTAGGCAGCCTGCTTCTTTGCCATGTACTTCCTGACTTTGCTATCCCTTCGGATGGTTGAATTCACCCAGAGTGAGGCATAGGACAGGGAATCAACATAGTTTATCACCCCCTCCCTATTTATTGTTTTCTTAATTTGTGCCAAGCGCTGAGCTCCTCTGAGGGAATGGATTGCTGTGAATTCTGTCCCTGGGGAGAACACATGAGATCAGAATGATGTTTCTTTGTTTGAACAACTGTGTTTTTTATGTGTTCTATGCATTTTCCAAATATTTAAGAATTTAATAAATAAATGCTTTGTAATGAAAGAATTTTTAATAGAGCCTGTGCAGCAACTGTAAATTGAATGTCTATGTTATGAGTCTTACTGGATTATGGATTACTAGATTTTGTATGAGAAAATGGAATAAACATCTACAAATCAAAGACCTGAATAAATAATATCTAGGCGCTAGCAGAGAATCGTCATTTCGTTACCTTTGATAAGATGGACAGATCATTTGCGGTTGCGCACGTCTCTTCCCATAAACTGTACTTGTTGTTGGATAATTGGAAATAGAGTTACAATGATAAACATTTGCAAGGACCATGAATCCTTTTGTTCAACAAAAGTTAGTTCTGGTGTCTTTTTCAAATATATTGTCTGAGGCTCAGAGTTTCAATGTATTCTAGTTAGGTCTTTGTGCTCAGGCTCCCAAGTACCCGTATTAATCAGAACATCTAAAAAGCATTTCCATAAGTACAGTGGACTGAGATTGTGAGGTGTCTTCTGTAGAGCAAAGATTATTGCTGTTTAAAGGATTTTGACCTCAGAACCTCATTCTTCCCACTGTCATAATTTTCTGAGTGCTGAGGCATTGCAGATCTTGCCTTTCTTTTATTCGGTTACACTTTTGCCAGCAAAGAGGCCTGAACAAGTAGGCGATAAGACTGTCTATACACAGCTTCTGCTGAGCCCACAGCTGCCCACTGGCAAGAGCTGTTTAGAGTTTAATATTTCAGATCATCTGTTCTGTTTGCTCTGCAATTGATGCCCTAGACACAAAGCAACCTCTAGACACCTGAGCTAATAATAGGTATTAAACATGAATGCATATCTGTACTTGGTGGTGACCTATTCTACATTCTTCCTTAACACTTTTTTTCTTGTTTATTAAACAGAAGATGCTTTTGCTTACCTCTCAACTGCAGAAAAGGTACTGTTTGACATATATTGGTTTTATTTACTCAGTCCTCACAGAAGTGCATGTCCACTGTTCGTGAGGAAAATATATAATTTCCAATAAATATTGAAGAAACTACAATCATGGTTTGATGGAAGGTGTCTGTGTATGAATATTTCAGGGGAGTTTTAATAACGGTCCTGCTCTATGAAAAATGGGGTTGAAGTTAATGTTTCAGACCATTTCTCCTTTATTTATTTATTTTTATTTATTTATTTATTTTGAAACAGGATCTTGCCTGTTGCCTAGGCTGGAGTACATTGACATAATCATGGCTCACTGCACCCTCAAGCTCCTGAGTTCAAGTGATGCTCCTGCCTTGGCCTCCTGAGTAGCTGGGCTATAGGCATGTGCCACCATGCTAGGCTTATTTTTGATTTTTTGTACAGACAGGGTGTCACTGTGTTGCTCAGGTTGCTTTTCTCCTTTAAAAGAAAGCAGTTGGGTCATCCAGGGCTGGTTATGGCTTGATGGATCTGACTGTGCTTGTGGTGTCATAGTCTGCCTTTTCCTTGTGTCTTACTGGTTAACTCCCGCTGATGCGTCAGTCCCAAGCTCAGATGTCCAGGTTTTGTGCAGTCTTCTTTGAATCCTTTAGAAATGATTTGTCTTCCTAATCTGTGCTTCCAAAGAACCTTGTACATACCTTATCACTGTATAATTATGTTTGTGTGCTGACTCCTCTACCATGTTGCATGCTGCTGTATATACTTATTTCTGCACTTGAAGCGCCTAGCAGTTTATCTGTCATAAAGTATAAGTTTGATAGGTATTTGTTACATTAATTATTGAGTAGCTATAGCTTATGAAAGACTAAGAGGTACTAAATGGCCATGGGCTCTTTCCCCTTTCTCCTAGACAGTCTAGCTCCTGTTTCTAATGTTTTGCTCCCTGTTAAGGAAAGATGTGTGAAGTTGTGTTTGTGCTAGCCACCTGCAAGCCCATGGTGTGGGAAGAGACAGAGAGAGAAACACACTACAGTGCTGTGCGTCATTGATGTGATGATATGCACAGGGGTCTTGAGAAGCCCAGAAGAGGAGCATCCGGTTCAGCTGAGCGGACTGGAGAAGGCTGTTTGAAGAAGATGGTGCCCGAGTAGTAGAGGATCAAGACGTCACTGGGAGGGGCGAAGAGTCTTATAGAGATATCAGTGCAGTGCTTGCCGCAAACACTCAGGGCCAAAGAAGAGGAAAGTCAACCAAGGCAGGGAGGTGAATGTGGCAAGGGGCAAACTGGAAAGAGGCTCTGAGATATGCTCGGCAGATTCAGCTGCAGATTAGATATGAAAAATGGGAACCATGATGTGTGTTAGGTTTGTTACGGTACCAATGTCTGGTATTTCTGGAGGCGTATTTAGACTTGAAGAAATGAAGTATGGCTCATGTGATATGTGACTTTAACGTTCTGAGAGACAGCCAGAAATCATCCTGTAAGTTTTGTTATAGAAAAAACAATGACTCTGGACCTTTGTGTATCTGCCTGGGCATTGAATGGCAATTCTTTGACCTTATACAACCCAAAGGACTTTAAAAGTCTAGAAAGTTATGGACAATTGGTGTTGGTGGCAAGGCGGGGGAAATGCTCTCTAGAAGATGAGTTTGAGAGAGCCCCAAGTACAAGATACACACTCTAAGTCATAATGATTCTAAATGTAAATCCTATAGTCTTGCACATCAGGCAGAAGTGCAAGGACATGGGCTTATGTTTCAATCCGCCCTGTGTTGTTTCTTACTTTGTAAGTTTAAGAAAGTTACTTAACCTATCAAAGCCCACCTAGGGTATACTGCTGTGTTTCCCATATAGAGTTGGTGTGTGTATTAAAGGATGCAATATATGGAAACTCCCTAGCATAGGACCTGGCATGTGAGGTACCTTTCCCTTTCTTTGTTAGTTTCAGGGTAACATTATCACCAGCCCCCATGGTAGTATTTTTTCCCTTGATTAAAAGTAACATGAATAGGCTGGGCACAGTGACTCATGCCTGTAATCCCAGCACTTTGGGAGGCTGAGGCAGGTGGATCATGAGGTCAAGAGATCAAGACCATCCTGGCCAACGTGAAACCCCGTCTCTACTAAAAATATAAAAATTAGCCAGGCTTGGTGGTGGGTGCCTGTAGACCCAGCTAGTTGGGAGGCTGAGACAGGAGAATAGCTTGATCCCGGGAGGTGGAGGTTGCAGTAAGCCGAGATAGTGCCATTGCACTCCAGCTGGCAACAGAGCAAGAATGAATATGACAAACACTGCATCATGTTGGTAGTCTCCCCCAGGCAGTTGCCCCCATGAGAGGGGCTGGAGAACTCCTTATAGTGAGAATACAGCTCTGCCCCTAGGACATGTTGGGCCCTAACTCCCTTATGGCCAGATGGGCTTTGGTAGTTTGACATAGTTCTGCCCCTGTCTGCATAGGGGATATATGTGGGGTAGTTAAACACACGCCATAACTACTTTTAGTAAACCAGGAATTTGTATAGACTGTGTGGTTCTGTTTTTTTAAAAAGTATTTGGTGGGTAAGAAGGGGACTGCCAGTGAATGGGATTTTTAAAATATATTAAATGTATCCAGATATGCACAGAGTCCTTTGATACCATTTTAGAATTTTATCTTCATGCTAATATAATTTCTATTGGAATTGAAAAATTATCACTCTAAGATATTGTTATAAAATTTTAGGAACTTAAATAATTTTCAATTTATTAGTTTCATTGATACATAATAATTGTAAGTAATAATTGCATTTTTGTACCCATTAGCTAACCTTTCTTTGTCCCCCTTACTCTTTCCCAGCCTCTGATAACCACCATTCTACTCTCTACCTCAAATTGTTTTAACTCCCACGTGAGTGAGAGCATATGATGTTTGCCTTTCTGTATGATTTCACTTAACATAATGTCCTCTGTGCTTATCCATGTTGAGCTGAGTTCCTACCCAAAAAAATCTTAGCTGGGCCAGTGCTCTGAGCTTGTCCATTTGTATGGCTGAGTAATATTCCATTGCATATACCCATTTTCTTTATCCATTTATCTGTTGATGGGCACAGGCTGGTTACATATCTTGACTGCTGTGAGAAACATGAGAGTGCAGAGATCTCTTTGACACACTGATTTCCTTTCTTTTGGATACTTACCCACCTGGGTCACATGGTAGTTCTATTTTTAGTTTTTCACAGAACATTCCTAATGTTTTCTTTTCCATAACAGCTTTACTAATTTACATTATCACCCACAGTATATGACAGTTGCCCTTTCTCTACATCCTTGCAAGCATCTGTTACTTTTTGCCTTTTTTTAAGTGGCTATTTTAACTGGGGTGAGATGATATCTCATTATGGTTTTGATTTGCATTTCATAGTGATTAATGATGCTGAGAATTTTTTAATATGTGTGTTGGCCATGTGTCTTCTTCTAAAAAATGTTCAGTATTCAGTTATTTTGGTTTTTTTGTTTGTTTGTTTTTGGTGTTTTTTTTTGTTATTGAGTGGAGTTCCTTATATAGTCTCATTATTAATCACTTGTCAGATGGGTAGTTTGCAAATATTTTCTCCCATTCTGTCTCTTTGCTCTGTTGATTGTTTTGTTTCCTGTGCAGAAGCTTTTTAGCTTGATATAATCACATTTGCCTATTTTTGTTTTTGTTACCTGTGCTTTTGTGTTTCTACCCAAAAAAGTCTTTGCTGGGCCAATGCCCTGAAGCATTTTCAGTATTTTCTTCTAGTAGCTTCATAATTTTGGGTCGTACATTTGTCCTTGGTCCATCTTGATTGGAGTTTTTCTATATGGTGAGACATAGGGGTCTAATTTCATTCTTCTATGTATGGATATCCAGTTTTCCCAGCACCATTTATTGAAGAGGGTGTTTACCCCAATATATGTTCTTGGTGCCTTTGTCAAAAATGAATTGACTGTAAATGTGCAGATTTATTCCTGGGTTCTCTATTCTATTCCACTGGTCCATTTGCATGTTTTTATGAGAAGCTTGAAAATTTTTAGTGTACAGGGTGGTTTTCCAAGAATGGAAATAGCTTTATTTCTAGTTCTCCTGTGGTTTCCTCTTTTCTGATAGGTCTTGGGTAATTTCGAACAGTAGTTTAAATTTGCACTGTGCATGTAAGAATTTGTAAATCATTTCAGCATTTTTTCCTCACTTCTTTGGAAAAAATAAGCACTTAAAATGACCCCAAGCCTGAAAAAGTAAAAATGTGCCTTATAATTAATCAGATTTTATCAAAAGTGAAGTATAATACCACATACATGGCCTTTAGTCTAAATTGACTTTTTTCTTAAAGTAAGATTTGAATGGATAACAGAATCTTGTGTAATATTTATGAGTAAAAGCTACATATACTTTTAAAGAAAAAGATGTGTTAAATGACTAGAGGAAGTGTCTCGATTTCTGTGTCTATGATTATTACCAGTTTTGCTGGTGACAAGCAGTGATAACTTGGTTAAGACACCTATTTTCTTGTCTGTTTTGAATTCATGCCCAATAGAAAAACTATAGATACTAATTAAATGTTTATATAAAAAAAACCTTTAAGTTTAAAGATGAAAGTAGCATTTGAAACACAAAGTTAATATTCCTGATGCAGAGTTAGCACCAAGCTAATCACTCATGCCTGTTGGCACTATATTT
This sequence comes from Aotus nancymaae, assembly GCF_030222135.1. Classification (NCBI taxonomy): domain Eukaryota; kingdom Metazoa; phylum Chordata; class Mammalia; order Primates; family Aotidae; genus Aotus; species Aotus nancymaae. The sequence continues at coordinate 30,205,261 of NW_026988445.1, read as the reverse complement.
AGCTCATTGAGCTCATATTTTTCCAAGAACTATTAGGATTTCAAGTGAAGCTTCAGTCATACACAGAACATTATCTCACCCACTCAAGTTTGTGTTTAAAAGAACTGCCTGTCAGTGTGCAGTGGTGATGCCAGAGCACAAATACATAGCAGATTCTCCTTGACCATTGGAGAAAACCACAGCGAAATTTAAAGCACATTTTCCCTGTATGAGTCCAGAATCGATTTCAGTTGTTTTTTTTTTTTTTTTTTTTTTTAGCTGAGGTTTAATAGGCAGAAGAAAACAGAAAACCAGTTCTCTCTATAGAGAGAGGGGTCTTCCGAATGGAAAAGATAGGAGATATGGTGGTCGCAGACAGGAAAGGAGGAAATTACATAGGAAAATTGGGTATCCTGTTGCCCACACCCCATCCGGAGGGGTCAATCCAGGAGGATTTGAATAATACCAGTTGGTAGGCCTAGCCAGAAATCCTTAGTTACTCCAGAACCTCTTCAAGCTTCATGCGACAGCTAAGTCCTTAGTGAAAGGAAGCTGGTTCAAACATGGCCAACATGCCTAGCAACCGTGGGTGCTGGGAGATTCTCCATGTTTTCCCCAGTAAGCCTTGCATCCCAGTCTTTAAGAACAGCACCTATGCTAACCATGTTTTTGACTGGCTGATGGATGCCTGTTATTGATTTGATTTGGTTCTAAAATGGAGGCTGAGAGCCTTGAAATGACAGGGCAGAGTTGGAGTCCTTTCCTGTACTCACTGTTTTGATGAATGTTGTATGTTGGTACCCTGGATGAGGTTCCCAATATGAAGTGGCTATGTTGTCTGGGGTATATACTGGGGTCATCATCTTGGGTCAGGAAAATTTAGGACATGAACACATATGACTTTAGGAGTGGAGGTTTAATAGGCAGAAAATAAAAAAAAAAAGATCTGGGCACGGTGGCTCATGCCTGTAATCCCAGCACTTTGGGAGGCCGAGGTGGGTGGATAACTTGAGGTCAGGAGTTCAAGACCAGCCTGGCCAACATTGCAAAACCCTGTCTCCACTAAAAATACAAAAATTAGCTGGGTGTGGTGGCAGGTGCCTGTAATCCCAGCTACAGGGAGGCTGAGGCAGGAGAATTGCTTGAACCCGGGAGGTAGAGGTTACAGTGGACAGAGATTGCGCTACTGCACTCCAGCCTGGGTGACAGAGTGAGACTCTGTCTTAAAAAAAAAAAAGAAAGAAAAGAAAAGAGAGAAACAGCTCTCTCTCTCTGTATAGAGAAAGGGGTCTTCTGAGCAAAAAAGACCCAATTTCAGTTGTTGGTGGATATCAGGATTTTGTTCAAAAAGAAGATGGCATTCTCTCTGTTTCTTCCATGCCCGTTTAATGACCAACTTCCAGCTGTCATTGAAGGGCTAAAGGATAGAAGCTCTTATATGTGATGATTTTGACTCAATTCTTCTGGGACTGGTTTCTTTCTCTGTTAGGACACACTGAGTGCTTAGGCAAGGATTTATATGTTGGACAGTTTGTCCATTAATATACACCTTTGTAGAATTTTTCTATATCTTTTCTTTTTTACTTTAGTATTTTAATATCTTTTGTCATTTTGCAATTTAAGCCTAGGTTTGAGACAGTTTCACCTTTTTCTTAATAATGCTAGATAATTCCATACCCACTAATAGAGTGAAAAATAGACTTTGAGATGCCAGCTGCTGGGGTACCAAGAGGACAGAGGGAGAGGGAGAAAAAGAACAGAGAAAAACTGACTGGATTCTTCTAGTGCCAACCTGTGGAAAATGGAAAGAAAAGTTCTCCATACCCACATTTCCCCCAAATCTCCTTTGCAAAAACACCTCTCCCCCAGCAAAAAAAAAAAAAAAAAAAAACAAAGCACCAATTTCAGACATAGATCTTAAATGCAGCATCATGGAAACTGTGAGCAATTTGGAGGGTGAGAAAACATATGTATTTTGTTGGCATTTGGGATTGGAACAGCCAGTAAAGACCTAAAAGTTTTGTCTGCTCATCTGTTCACACCACCATGAGATAAAGGGGCAGTTTTCTATCAGAGACTTGGTTGAGTAGTTGGAAACTTGTTTTCGTGGGTGCGCAAAAGAAATATAACATGAAAATCATGATTGGGCCAAATGGAAATATTTTTAGAAACCAAAATCTTCAACAAGCTTCTGTGAATGTTTGTAAAGTTTTAAATGTTCCTTTCTCAAGGTCTTAAAGGAACAATTTAAATGATTTTAGGCAATCTAAGCTATTCTGGCTAGAAATAGGGATGAATTGGATATATACCTTTTCCAAAATAATTCACTGGATCTAAAATTTATAATTAAGGTAGTTATTAGGAAGTATAATAACATAAAGTGCTATTCATGGACATGGAAAATGTAACTGATGCCTAATGTTTTGGTTATAGGAGAAAGAATGTTCTAGGGAAATGTAATCTTTATATATTGAATTTTCTAAAAGTAAGGTCAAGTGGCTGGGCTTGGTGGCTCACACATGTAATCCCAGCACTTTGGGAGGCTGAGGTGGGAGGATTACTTGAGCCCAGGAGTTTCAGACCAGCCTGGGCAACATGGTAAGACCCCCATCCCTACAAAAAAGTACAAAAATTAACCAAGCATGGTGGTACATACCTGTGGTCCCAGCTACTTGGGAGGCTGAGGTAGGAGAATTTCTTAAACCCAGGTGGTTGAGGCTACAGTGAGTTGTGTTAATACCACTGCACTCCAGCCTGGGTGACAGTGCAATACACTGTCTCAAAACATAAAAAGTCAAGTCAAATAAAAATAAGGTCAAGTAATTACACAATAATCAGTGAAATCAAAGGCTCTGAAACTAAAAATGTAGCTAAAACTTTTCTAGATATAACATATGTATGTATTATGCACACATACATAAATTTAATAAAAATAAAAACATTTGCCATCTTTCTGTACAAATTACCAGCTATCTGAAGTTATTAGAAGGGGATGTAATATAGGAAGTGTATTGGTACTTATACAAAGCTAATTTTTCACACTTTTTAGAATATTGTACTGAAAACAAAAATAAGCAACAATCAGTGTCCTCAGACTTACCTCTAGGATAAAATAAAATTTTAGTTGGACTACTTCATGGAATTTCCCTCATTACTCTTAACTTTTAAGCCAGGAGAAATGGGAAATTGAGAACTCCTGAAGAAAGAGAGAGAGAAAGAAGGAGAAAGTGTGGGGAGGTCTGGCGGGGGGCGAGGGTAGAGAGAGAGGGTGTGTCCCTGTTTTGATGTGCCTTTACCTGGATTACCTTTCTGTGGCAGTTCCGAGCTTTGTCAGATGGGTGTTTCCTGTTCATAAATGTATGGTGCTTGTTGTAGATAGGGACAAGTCTGCACTGGAGGTTTCAGGAATGAAACCAATTCACGAGTCTAAAGGTTCCATAGAGGAAGAAGAGCATCACATTTATTCTAAACCAGTGATTCTTCTAACTTTTTTCTTTATCAGTGAGAAGTACAATTTTTCAATAAAAGCTCAGTTAGAAAATTATTATGTGAATAGATAAAAATAATTTTCTATGTTTAAATTTAAACATTTGCTTGCTCTAACTTTAGTTGGTTAGAATTGAGAGGCTGTTTGATTAATAGTTGGAGTAATGAAGAATGGGTTTCAGTCCATTTAAGTCTTCATGTAGAATCCAGAGTGGACCTTGTAAATGGTACTTTATCTAACGTCATAATGACAGCAATGTTGGAATTCTGCTTTGCAAATTGTGTTTGTTTTACTTGTTGAAAGTTAAAGTCAAGCTGTACAATCAGATGCAGTCGTGCCATAATTGCACATAGAGTTTCTATGTCGGTAGGTTGAAGTGTTTTAGATGGAACACATTATTTATTTAGAAAAAAGTGTCATAGATGCCATGGAAAACAGCTAAGTAAATTTTTTTTCCCTGTAGCTTTTTTTTATAAGAGCCTCAGATTTTTTCCCCTTGCCTTTGCTTTCCCACTGTTTGAACAGGAAAAGAGCAATTAATCAAGTCTGGAGGAGAAAGAAATCAAGAGCACTGTTTAAAATTTACTCATTCAGCAGGTATTGACTAACTGATGAATGCCAAATGTGCTAGAATTCAGGCGTCTAGAGAAAATTAAGGAAGTTAACGTTCTTGGCTTCAAGAAACTTACAGTCTAGTAGAGGAAGAAAGATGTTGGACTAGTGATAAAAAGTAGCAGAGATGCTTATTCCCTTTGTAATAACAGGAAGGACCTAGAAGTAGGCTCATGGGTTTATAGATATGAGGGCAAGAATTTGAGAACACTTCTGGCCAAAAGCTCTATTTGTTCTGAATCATGGGAGTAGCATTCATCTGCAAGGAACTACAAAATAGAGGAGCTCTGGTGCACTTATACACCATGTAATACTACACAGAGGTAAAAATGAATGAGATCGTGCCCTTTGCATGGACATGGATGGAGCTGGAAGCCATTATCCTCAGCAAACTAACACAGGAACAGGAAACCAAACACTGCATATTCTCACTCATAAGTGGGAGCTGAACAGTGAGAACACATGGACATAGGGAGGAGAGCAACACACATTGGGGCCTGTCAGAAGGGTGAGGGGAGGGAGAGCATCAGGAGAAATGGCTAATGCATATTGGGCTAGGTGATGGATTGATAGGTACAGCAAGGTCCATCACCTAGGTGCTATACCTAGGTATCTCATAACTTAAAATAAAAATAAAAATTAAGATAAAAAGAAAATTGGGTATTTTAGGTAACATATTGTGGCAGCTAGATATTGAGTTTCCTTCTCTCTCTCCGAGGTGCATTTTTTTTGGGGGCCGCTCTTTGCTTGTTTAGTGACTTGATTAAACCATTTTAGTGAAATCAGAAAATAAAAATAAAAAACATGAAATACTTAGAAATAAATCTAATGAATATGTGTCAAAATTAAAAAAAGGGGCGGGGGGAAAAAGAAAATGTATCTGAAAGCTCTAGTAGTTAGGAGCAAATGAAAACTGAAGGTCTTCTCACCTGCAAGCACAGGACCAGATAGTGTGTTCTGATGAAAGCAAGTCTCAGACTGACTCATGTACAGATAAAAACATTTATGAGGCAGGCACAAAAACTGTCACACCACTTGTTCTATAAATTTATCACAGAAAGATTCTCTTGAAGCAGGTGAAACAGTACATCGTTTCAGAATTCAGCTAAGCTAGGAGCAGTTTTCTGAGAAAATCCATACAGTTTCCATCATAGTATTAAGCCTAGGGGGTCTTTTAAGAAAGGTATGCTGTGGTGGAGTGTCTGTATAATTTGTGGTCCAAAGCAGAATGCATTGGATCACGAAGAGGGCATTCTTTATAATTATGCTGGGATAAGAAATATAAACTGGGACTGTAACAGGCAAATTGCAACCTACGGTTATTCTAGCCATTGAGCATGCTAGAATCTTGTACATTGTTCAAGCAAAGGCAAAAGGAAATAAACTAATTATTCTTTTTCTATTTTTAGCCATCCATGTATCTTAAATACCCTTTGTTTCACCAAGGAAAAATATTTTTATCATCTGTAATGCAAATTATCAAACCCTTTAAGGTTTATCAGAGACAAAGATATTTGAAACTTTTTTGTAGTGAAGGGGAGGAAAAATACCTTTCCTTTTACTCATTTTGGTTTTGTAGCTGGGACCCCCTATAATAAAAGATCAACAAGAGAAAAGCATTCAAATTTATTTAAATTTTATGTGACATGGGAGACTTCCTACGGAAACAAAGACCCAAAGAAGCAGTTAAACGTGAGCTTGTTTTATAGTAGGCTTGATGAAGAGTAGAGAGTCTTGGAGAAATATGATAGGACAAAGTAGGGGGATGAGCGGAATGTTTTAAGCTGGAGGATGCTTAGCAAGACCTATTTGTTCAGGTCTCTATGTCACTGCATATTTGGAGATAAAGATGCTCCTGTCTTCTGGGTATAGGGAGGGCACCTCACACATTAGGGTCTTTTGACCTGCTTTAGGGTCAAAACCTAGGAAAGATTTTATAACCTTTTTCAGGGGAGAAAGGGATGTAGAAGTTCTGTTTTCTCAAATCCTTCAGCTTAAAATATTGAATATGCCAAAGTACCCTATTTTGGGGTAGGATGTCTCGGACCCCATCAGTAGCTAACTCTGGCATTGTGGCAGATAGTTCTAGTGTGCCAGATGATAAATACTCACTCCTGGAGAATTCCTCATTACGGCACTTGAGATGTTCACTAATGCCAGTAGGATGTGAACGGAAAGTAACTCAAATACACATAAATCATACTGTAAATACGTCTATGTTGAAGTACTTAAAATTTACTATAGATTGTGTAGCACTTTGTTTGCTGGAGATAAAATCTAATGTTGTTAAAAGAGAAAATGCAATATTCTTTAGGATATACAGGTTTAAAGCTGCCTTAAGAGTAAAACACAGGTAGATGTAGCATTTAGTAATTATTTGTGCTCTTCTATGTAGCCTAATAGGTACGCTAATCATAAAATATTAATGTGCATCTTTAGGGGTAAAATAATATGCTCTAAAGAATATGGTAGTCACTGATAATTTGTGATTGTTTACTCAATTTTTTGTTACTAAATAATTCAATGATATTACTATAGAATCAGTAATCAGCCTGCTGAAAAATGAATAATGCAATCAATTTATATTCTTTTCTTGCCAAAAATAGACCAATAACAACTTACCTTTCCTGTATTCTGTAGACATCTAAGAAAATATACCAAAACTTTAAGATATCAAAATACATTTTTCAAAGAGCTAAAACAATGGTTCTCATAAATACACAGTAAATGCATGTCATAAATTTATTTGCCTAATGAATGAGGGAATCAACATAATGGTGAAGCTGATTCCCAGAAAATTCTACAGAAAAAGCACAGATAGGCACTGACAGAAAGCTAGAATAAGATTGTAAGATTAGTACATTGGGCTGGGTGCAGTGGCTTATCTGTAACCCTAGCACTTAGAGAAGCCAAGGCAAGAGAATCTGTTGAGCCCAGCAGTTCAAGACCAGCCTGGGCAACATGTCAAAACCCCATCTCTACAAAAAATAGCTGGATATGATGGTGCATGCCTGTAGTTCCAGCTACTTGGGAGGCTGAGGTGGAAGGATCACTTGAGCCTGGAAGGTTGAGGCTGCAGTGAGCTGTGATTGTGACACTGCACTCCAGCCTCAGCCTGGGTGACAGAATGAGATCCTTTCTCCAAAAAAAAAAAGAAAAAAAAAAAAGATTTTTATATTGGTTAATGTCTTACAGGGCAATAAAACTGTTTTTGGGGCTATCTTTCTATCACACAAAAATTATTTATAACCTTTTGGACAAAAATCTACAAGTTACTATGTTATTTAGCAGTCCTCATCCTGATGGATGATAAGTAGTAAGTCAAATAGTACAATATTAAAAAAAAAAATCCTCATGTGGGCCTATTTAGACTGTGGTCCAATATGATGTTAGAAGAATATAAAGGTAATCATTTGACATATTTTCAAATTTTTCGTAATTTTTACTAATAAAGGCTATTATTTGCTTTGGTTTGGGTTGACTTTGGTCTATAATGAGTTTTATGGATCTTGAGCAAATACAAATTATAACGTTTATATGTGTATTGTGTGGTTTTTTTGTTTATTTGTTTGGACCAAAGAGTGGGAATTGGTACTCAATAAGGGAAAGAGCTCATTTAGGAACCTTCATTCTGTGTTAAAGGAACTATAATTGCCTAACTGGTTCTTCCTGTCTGCTGCACAGACAAAACCAATTCACTGAGCCTACGATATTGCTGTAAAGAAAGAGTTTAATTAATGCAGAGCTAGCCAAGTGGAAAGACTGGAGTTATTATTCAAACCAGTCTCATCAGGAACTCAGAAGTTAGGTTTTTTATGGACAGTTTGGTGGGCAAGGGGCTAGAGAATGTGTGCTGCCAATTGGTTGGGGATGAAATCATAGGAGGGTAGAAAACGGTCCTGGTATGCTGTGTGTGCCTCTGGATGGGGGCCGCAGAACTGACTGAGTCATAAGTCACAGGTTCAGGAGGGATCAGTTGGTTGCCAGAATGCTAGAGTCTGAAAAACATCTCAAAAGACCAATTTTAGGTTCTATAATAGTGATTTTGTCTGTATGAGCAATTGAGGAAGTCACAAATCTTGTGGCCTCTGGCCATGTGACTCCTGAACAGTAAGGGATTGTAGAAACTATGCCTGCATTTTACATATTTCAGGCCCCTCCCATAACCCTAATCTTATGGCCTTTCATTAGTTTTATAAAAGCGGCTTCAGTCCCTGAGCAAAGAGGGGTCTAGTTTTGGGGAGAGACTATGATCATTCTTGCTCCCTCTGTAGTTAGATTGGGCTATGCCTAGAAATGAGCAAGGACAGCCAGCCTGTAAGACTAGAGGCAAGATAAGGTAAGCCATGCTAGATTTCAATCACTGTCATAATCTTTGCAAAGGTGGTTTCAGAACTCCTCAAATATCCAGGAGCTCAGTTTGGACTCTAGGCTAACTTGAAAGAAATAAATACTTCCATTTTAAATTCTTTCTTTAGAAAAAAAATTGTAGAGAAATGGTCTTGCAGTGTTAATCCAGGCCTCAAGCAATCATCCTGCCTTGGCCTCCCAAAGTGCTGGAATTACAGGTGTGAGCTACCATGCCCAGGTTATTTTATTTTATTTTTCTAGCAGGAAGAAAGATGTATTCAATCCTGAGCTGGTACACTAATAATTAAAAAAAAAAAAAATAGAAGCTAAGGGGTGGGTGCAGTGGCTCATGCCTGTAATCCCAGCACTTTGGGAAGCCAAGGTAGGCAGTTCGCTTGAGGACATGAGTTCGAGATCAGCCTGGGCAATATGGCGAAACCCTTTCTTTACTAAAAATGCAAAAATTACCTGGGTGACATGGTGTACACCTGTAGTCTCAGCTGATTGGGAGGCTGAGGCATGAGAATCCCTTGAGCTTGGGAGGCAGAGGTTGCAGTGAGCTGAGATCACACCACTGCACTCCATTATGGGCAATAGAGTGAGATTCTGTGCTTAAAAAAAAAAAGAAGAAGCTCAAACAACAATGAAAAAAAGTCCTGTATTTCTATATTGAGTATACTTATAGTTTGTAAACACATTCAGAGTCTCCTTTTGAAGCTTCTATTTAGATACCCACAGAGTGAAAACAATGCCTGCTTAAATACAGAGAAGTCTTTCAGGTTTTAGATTTGACTTAGGGATTTAGATTTTGACTTTAGATTTAGAAGGTAACCACACTCCTCCCAGGGAGAAATCAGTGGATACTATGTAAATCTCTCCTTCATCAAAGCTAAAGTGGTAGGAGTTAAATTTGTCTCACATTTCAGTAGGTTGCATTGCTGGATAGTTTATACTAATCAAACAAACTGGTAACTCACTTGCACTGGTGATGGATTTCTTTCAGAAAGGTTTGCTTTTGATTACACACACTAATTATCCCAAGGAAAGTATACGTACAATGAGCTGTTTAGTTATCCAAGCCTTGATTCTTTTGTCCATTCATTAGCTACCGTTGACCACCTATTGTTAAACATTGTTGTACATATGGGGAAACAGCAGTTATCAACACAGAAAAGAAATTTCTGCCTTTATAGAGTTCACATTCTAGACAGGGGAGATAGATAATACACCAAGGTAAATAAAATATTAAGCTTTTCTGTGTATTTTGTAACAAAAGGGTATACTGAACTTGTACACTAAGTTTAAGGTGTAGTAAGGATTTCCTCCTTTGTATGGTAAGAGGAGAGTCCTTGGTAATCTTTCTTTTTACAATAGTAAAAGTTCTTTTTTCTTTTAGATTATCCTGTTTTCTTAAAGAACTTTACTTACACAAGCAAGGTTGCCCCAGGACAGTGGTCCTTGGCTCACTGCAACCTCTGCCTCCCAGTCTCCAACGATCTTTCCACCTCACCCTCCTGAGTAGCTGGGAGTCCGCACTCGGCTACTTTTTGTATTTTTTGTAGAGATCGGGTATCGCCATGTTGCCCAGGTTGGTCTTGAACTCCTGGGCTCAGATGATCTGCCTGCCTCCGCCTCCCAAAGTGCTGAGATTATAGGTATGATTCACTAGCCCCAGCCTAAAATCCCTAAAGTCTAAAATCCCCAAATCACAATCCTAAAAGACTAAAATTTCAAAAATACAATTCTGGAATAAAGTTTTAAAAATATTTAAAATATATTTATTACAATTTTAAAAGAAGATTTTAGAGACATAGAAGTATATGACTGAACATATTATAGGCCACTTTACACAGTAAAATAGGCAACAGTACCATACATACCTTTGCAAGCATAAACACTCAGAAATACTAATAGAAGTCGCTCAGTTATTACAGTTACGAACAGACAAACTGTATTTATAAAGAAAGAGGTCAAAAAGTGGAACATGTGAACGCATATTACTATTGTTGGAAATCGTATGCATCCATTGTTATAACTGCAATCATCAAAAATACCCTGACAGACATCCTTTAATAAGATGAATCAAAAACCTCAGGTCATTGCCAGAAATACAGTCACCCAAAGAGCCAAGGTCTCAAGAAATTTTATCTTTCACAAATGCAGGTTAAGAAAAAAGTCATTTCTTCATTTATTGAAGAATTTTCAGTGTTTTTATGTACATGCACAATGCTTACACACAACATTGTGATAATGCATTTTCTTGGAATTATGTTTCTTATGTTGAAGGCAGAAGTCTGTTTCATCTCTCAGAGAGAAAGCAATTTACCATCTGCATTTGTTCCCTCTGGGCCCAAGGCTGACTGGATGCTGCACGCCAACATTTAGGGCAGATCTCCACCTACCCGGTTAAGAGTCACATACTAATCTCCTCTGGAAACACCCTTACAGACATATCCAAAATAATGCTACATCAAGTTACTAGTCTACCCCTTGTGAATTTGGCACCTGTACACATCTCCTTAAACCATACTTAGTTTCCAGATAAAGACAACAAGATAATATAGTTCAGTCTAACATGATAGAACTAACATGATACAGCGGTAGTGAGCACAACGAAAAACACACTAATCCCTTCCCCAGAATTTGGCTTTCAGGATTTCAACATTTGGGGTTTTAGTTTTGGGGGACTATGATTTTCAGGATTTTAGACTTTAGGGATTTTTACTTGCATGACTTTTTTTTTTTTTTTTTTTTTGGAGACGGAGTTTCGCTCTTGTTACCCAGGCTGGAGTGCAATGGTACGATCTCGGCTCACCGCAACCTCCGCCTCCTGGGTTCAGGCAATTCTCCTGCCTCAGCCTCCTGAGTAGCTGGGATTACAGGCACACACCACCATGCCCAGCTAATTTTTTGTATTTTTAGTAGAGACGGGGTTTCACCATGTTGACCGGGATGGTCTCGATCTCTTGACCTCGTGATCCACCCGCCTCGGCCTCCCAAAGTGCTGGGATTACAGGCTTGAGCCACCGTGCCCGGCCACTTGCATGACTTTTTAAAATTTTTTTAAATACCTGTATACCAGTCTTTTCAGGATTTCAGCATTTGGGATGATAGCATTTAGGATTGTGTCTTTTAGGATTATAATTGGCACCACCCCTAGGTAGGAGGCTTCTCCAGTACTCAGGAATCATTGTTCATTGTGATTAGTTATAGTGGGGACAAATAAATCTGAGATTTTAAAATATGTTAATTGCACAAATAATGTATAAACACAATAACTTTATTTTAAATAATTTAAAACATTTTGTAACAAAGGCAAAATTCCCCTTGATCACTGTCCTTAATCCCTGTTATCTCCCACCTGTCCCACCCTCCTTCCTAGAAGTAACCACTGCTATACACATACACCACTTTCATAGTTTTTGTTTTTACACACACACACACACACACACACACACACAATTCTGTGTTGTTTTGATAAGCAGCACCATGTTGTATATATATCTGCAACATCCTTATTTTTACTTACTTACATGTCTTAGATATGTTTATTATATATGGATCTGCTATATTTGATATTTATATTGAGTGCTTCTGCTGATAGAGTTAATTTATCCTATTGTAATCTTTTTAGGAAACCCTTCAACAAGTATTCCTGATTGAACCAGTAAAGTCTCATTGTTTTGGAGCCTACTTACTTGAAATCTATGATAATTAGGCCAAGAATAGAATTAAAATTTATGGTTGCTAATTAATGACTTAAAAGAGTATCTGTCCCAACTAAGAGATAAATAGCTTTTAAATACCAGTTTAAAACATACCAATTACACATAAATTTTTATCTGTGTTTCATTATCTAACAGAGTCGTAGCTTGTTCTGCTGACTCTAAGCATTGGAAAGCAATAAAAGGTGCATGCCATTAAAGCAGTCCTCCAGTCAGGTTTGTCACTAGTTAGGACTCTGCTTATGTGAATTTAAACACAGTCGTTCCCTTTCCACTTTCTCTCACAGTTCACTTTGCTCTATTGCTTTTTGATTAGGATTCTGACATCCTTGTGTAAGGGCTTCACCTCTTCGTGAGGAGCACTCCTCTTGGAGCTGATCTCTGGGTACTTTGGGGAAAGGAATACAGGAAGATTATCTTACGGTGTTCTAGTACCCTGAAGCTTTTCATCATTTTGGATGTCATTTTTAAAAGACAAAATGGAAGTGAATAAAAACTAATAACTAAAAGCCCATTCTTCTGGAATGGATACATGTTTAAAGTCTCTTATAGATTGCTACATAAATGCCCAGTTATATTTCTGGCTAAAACACCAGGAGAATATGTTTGGACCTAATCAATATCACATACTACTTTCTCTTTTCCCTTTGAGAATTAAACTCACTTGTGGCATTTTCTTCATCATCCATAAAGGTAAGATGAATGTTATCAGTTCAGCCCTCAGGATGGAGGTCCTGGGAAATGAAAAGGAGAGAGACTGAGAGAGTGCTGTTGCCATGGGTTTAGAAATGGCCAGTTCCCACCTTGCTAGTTTTCTGACTCTGTTAGTTGGAAGTCTTTCTGACTCTGTAAGTTCCTGTGCCTCTTATCCTTAACGATAGTCTAGGAAGGGTACGGCGACCATCTCTCAAAGCGTGGATCCACTCTCTGAACACAGATTTAGGCCTAAGAAGTGGCCACTGCCTCAATAGGCATGCCTCATTGAGGGGAGGTTGGGGTGGGGGAGGTTGTGATTCACTTTCCCCCCTCAAACTAAGCCTCCATGTAGGAGGGATGTGAGGGAGATTGTGGTATCAGAGGCAATACAATAGCTCACTGCCCATCTAAGCATTCCCTGGGAAGAACTAGAACAGTCAAATTAGTCCTGCCCACCACCAGCCCCAAATAGAATTCAGCCTTCGCAGGAAACTGCAGTAGTGAGAGTGCTGCTGCATCTGCTTTGGGATTCTTCAGAGGAAGCAACACAGGGGTTTAGACAGGGATGAACCTGAAAGAGGCATGATGAAAAGCTCCAGGTGATATCTTCTGGGATTTAAAAATGCCATCTTTCTGTTCATATTGGCGTTGTTTCTTGATTTAGGATTGTGTTTATCAGTTTGGCTTGTTCCTATTAAGTAATTACAAAAAAATCATACATGCACTTAGGAACTTATGTTTAATTTCTGGCAACAGCATAGTTTATTGGCAGAAACAAATACACAGTACACTGTAGGGTTAGCAGATTAACATCTGCAGACAGGTCTGCTTTTGAGGTTTTTATCTAATTGAGGAGCATAATTACTGTGGCAGTACTGTTCTGTTTTACGTGAAATGTGTTGGATATTAATGCTGAGTTTGAGATATCTGGCATGAAGCTTTCCTTAGAAGAAAAATTTTACACCTTTCACAAATTCTGAGTTTGTTTTCTTTTATTACAAATTAAAACATTTTGATTTAGATTTTCCTGTTTCAGAATTTTTATTTTCATGGCAGAACATGATGGGCAGGTACAAGGTCATGACTAAGAATACGGAGTCCAGAAGCAGACTAGCTTTGTGGCTGTGGGCAGGTTATCTCTGTGCTTCAGTTGCAGTATCTAAAAATTAGAGAGACTCTAAGCGATGTTCTTTGCAGTTGGTCGCCTTTATTATGTTCTATTTTCAGATGAGAGCTACCTTGTTTTCTATGCAGAAGTATCCTAGTCAGTGATTCTTCTTCTTCCCATGTTGGTTTTTGATGGTTTCATTTGGAAAAGGAAGACTGTCTTTTCATTCACTTTTTTCAGCAGAGGCATTAAAAAGGTAAGACATTGGTCTTTTCCCTGCTGGAGGTCTGACTGGTAATTCCAGATTGATGACTTTGCAAATGGATGGCTGTTGTGCCTGCAAAACTGGCTCCCTACCAAGAGCCGTTTACACTGGTTTAATATTAAGGAGATTCTTTGATTTGTTACTAATAAGAGTAGTATTTTTATTGTGATTTTTAACTAGTGTAACAATAACAAATGCTCCTGTAGTTCATTATTATGAACAATAAACTGAAGTACATTCTTTTTTTTTTTTGAGACGGAGTTTCACTCTTGTTACCCAGGCTGGAGTGCAATGGCGCAATCTCGGCTCACCACAACCTCCGCCTCCTGGGTTCAAGCGATTCTCCTGCCTCAGCCTCCCGAGTAGCTGGGACTATAGGTGTGCGCCACCATGCCCAGCTAATTTTTGTATTTTTAGTAGAGACGGGGTTTCACCATGTTAGTCAGGCTGGTCTTGAACCCCTGAACTCGCGATCCGGCCGCCTCAGCCTCCCAAAGTGCTGGGATTACAGGCGTGAGCCACCATGCCCGGCTAACTGATGTACATTCTTATACTTTTTGTAGAGATGAGGAAACTGTGGCTAGGGACTGGACTGGTAGCAAGCTGCAGGCACCCTGCACTCTGTCTCTATGCTCTTGTTCTTCCCTTAGCCTTCTGCTCCCCCTCTGCTATGACCTTCCAGTCATATTCAGTCATACAAACCTGAACGTTTAAAGTCTTTGTCAGCCGATGCCATTCTCCTGAGCCTGGCATCAGCTGGCAAAGACTTTAAACTTTCAGGTTTATATCATCATTACTTCTGACCATTTGTTTTTGATTGTGTTGTTAGAAGACTTTTTGTTGTATAGAGGAGAATTATAAAACATAGATTTGAAGGAAGCATATTGTACTCTTTTAATAAGGGTAGCAGTGAAATGATAGCTTTTTGTTGCTTGGGTGTTCTTTTTTTGCTGACCTGTAAGTTTGATTTCCAGTGTCTAGACTTAATAGTCTGAATTTAAACACAAGACATGTACACAAAATCATCTGGAACTGATTTTTTCACACTAAACCCTTCTTTCTGGTCCTAGTTTCCAGGAGGCTCCTTCCTCCAAACAAACCTCCAGATGAAAATCGCTTAATTAACCAAGAAAGATTTAACTGTCCTTCATTGCTTTTCTAAATAGTCACACATACTGGATTTACTTATTTTGAGATGTGACAATCCAGTTGCAAACCACAGATTCATTATCATAGACCCTCACACCTTCCGTGTTCCTCTGAATAGGGTCTTGCTGAGGACCATTTGCTCCCCTTCCCGCAGCCACGGCTCAGTCGGTGCTGGAGTGTGTGGCCTTCATAACTGTTTGCGGTTTTCCTGCCACATGATGCCGACTGAGCTCACCCTCTCGCGGGCTTCTTGCACATAGAACAGCATGAAGCGAAAAGCTCCACTTTCTGTTCCGGGTTGCTGTTATGCATCTGCTTTTCATTCAAAGAAAATAATAGAGTAGATTTAAATCAAGTCACTGTGCAATTATGTGTTTAATGAAAATGATCTTTCGTGCTAGATTCATGTCCAGGAGCGAGTGGTCCTTAGTTATGGTATTGAGCTCTGCTCTCCTTGGACGCCCCAAGGCTGTGGGCTGTGGGAGGGTGTTGGTGTGTGGGGGTGCATCTATTATTTGTACCAGGAGGCACAAGTCTGCACAGCAACATTAAGATTTAGAGTTTCAAAAAACTGCAAATCCTGGCATACCAGTTGATAAAACCCAGATGTTCTCCTCAACTCATACCTTGTCCTGCAACTCCCCACTCCCTGACTAGATATTTTTTTGGGGGCCAGAAGATAGAGGTAAGAGAAGAATGCTGAAGGAGTGAGTGGATGAGAGAATGCTTGGCTTACCTGCCAATTAGATAGTTCCAGCTCTAAATACTGATGCAATTAAGAACAAAATAAAACCATTGCCCCCCACGGACTGTCTGGTATGTAGACAAATATGGAAATATGTAAATAGTTGCTGTATTAGTTTGGTATATTTTAGTTTGATGATAATGTGTCCTTGATTTTATCACTGAAGATAATCATGATCTTTGTGACATATATGGTCCTTGTTCTTTTAGCTCTATCTTTATTAAACTAGATTGTCATCAAATGGTGGTTCGAGACTTCAAAAGGACTTACCAGCTCTTATTCACCAGAAGTTTTACTTTTACTGACTCTCTAAAAGTTTACTACTTCAAAGAAACACTGTTCACACTGAGATAAAGTACTGAATTCTACCCCTCTCTCCTCCTATCCCAGACTTTAATTATAAAATCACAATCACACCAGATAGTAAGCCTTAAATATTTTAACATTTTTCCCAGCAGGAAGACAGCAACACATAAAACAACATGCAATTATATGAAAAGATTTATTTGTCTCTGACCCAGGAAGCTATGCATCAGTGCTTTAAGATAATGGTCTGCCCTGCCCACCCTGAGGGAGCTAATGAATTAACATAAATACCTGTGAGTAGGTTAAGTACACACAAGGAGCAGATTACAAAAGGATGAAAACTTTAAGCAATTAGCAAGGATTTTAAAACATTGATCTATCAGCTGTTATAGAAATTATTTGCTTATTCCTTTAGAGTTTAGCTCAAATTTTATTGAGCAGCTTAAACAGCACTGTCTGCTTTTGCCTCTAGGTCATGGGTCATTGTCAAATTCATGTATAAGATAGTTTCAATCTGCACTTTAATTTTTAAATGTTGAGAATTTTTAGACACATTACCTTTTTACTGTTTGTAAAAAAATTATTTGAAAAATAAGAATAGTAATGTAAAAAATATTGGAAGACTAATTCTTAACCTACATGAAGGAACACTTTTCAGCAGCTTTCTAAATGTCTTGTTTATATCCAAATTATTGAGAAGCTAGTTGCAAATCTATTAATTCATTAAAATTAAACCTTTTAGGATGTCTACTAAGCTGGCTTTTATTAGCCCAGTTTGAATGACTGTATTTGTACTTGAGATGAGTTGAACCAAATTGCCTTAGTCAAATCTGTAATTAATTCGTAAGGAATTTTCATCCCCAAATTCAAATTATTAGGGCCTCGTAATAAATTTAGACATTTGTATGATGATGAGCTTTTAATCTTCCTTAATTTTTTTTTCAACTCTGCATATACTGTCCTTCCTCTATGTTCTCTTGTTGTTTTAATTGGTTTTGTTAGAAATTTTATAAGGCTTGACGTTCATCAGCTCCTGGTACTCACACAGCTGCCACGCCATGCCCTTTGAGGCCCTCAGTCTCAGCCTGGAGCTGGCTGATATTCCAGTTCATCTCAGAGATCTCAGTCTTTGTATGCCACAGGTCATCTCTGAGCTTCCCAGCCCATCTGCAGCACCTCATACTTGATCTGGTACATGCTCTCAGCCTTGGCCCGGCTGCGGTTGGCTATCTCCTTGTACCGCGCCTTGACCCTCGGCAATGATGCTGTCCATGTCCAGGGAGCGTCTGTTGTCCATGGACAGCACCACAGACATATCCGAGATCTGGGACTGCAGCTCCCGATCTCCTCTTCCTACAGCTGCCTGAGGAAGCTGATCTTGTCAGTCAGCCCTTCCAGGCAGGACTGCAGCTCTACCTTGTTCATGTAAGCTTCATCCACATCCTTCTTGACGAGGACAAATTCATTCTCCATCTCTGTAGGCTTATTGATCTCATCCTCCTACTTGTTCTTGAAGTTCTCCACCAGCCCCTGCATGTTGCCAAGCTCCGCCTCCAGCTTCCACTTCTCCTCACCCAGAATCTTCAGCTGCCGCCTCAGGTTGTTGATGTAGCCCTCACACATGTTGTCCGTATTGCTTCGAGCCGTCCTCTGCTGCTGGAGGACCCCCTTGGTCTCCAGCATCTTGTTCTGTTGCTCTGGGAACCATACCTTGTTGATGGAGGAGGCAAACTTATTGTTGAAGGTCTTGATCTGCTCCTTCTCCTGGGTATGCATGGCCTGGATGTTGGGGTCCACTTCCAGATTAAGGGGGCTCAGCAGCTCTGGCTGACTGTGACAGCAGTGATGCCTCCCCTGCCCATGCCTATGCCACTGGCCCCACCGTAACCTGCGCCCCATCCACCCTGGAAGCTGCTTCTGCCCACTCGGGAGAAGCTCGAGGAGCTGATGCGGGCACTGGGTCCACTCGTTTAGGAGCAGCTGGTGAAGGCATGGGGGCCAGAGTTGGACACCTTGTAGGACTTCTGGATCACCCTGATGGGCATGGTGGAGGCAAGAGTGGAGGCAAGCGGGCTGAACCAGGCAGAGATTCCTGAAGGAGCGGAGAAGCGACTGCTTCATGAAGCTGACCCCAGACATTGAGATCGCCACGTACAGGAAGCTGCTGGAGGGTGAGGAGAGCCGACTGGAGTCTGGGATGCAGAACATGAGTATCCATATGAAGACCACCAGCAGCGACGCAGGTGGTCTGAACTCAGCTTATGGGGCCTCACAAGCCCCGGCCTCAGCTACGGCCTGGGCTCCAGCTCCTTCAGCCCCACCAGCACCACCAAGGCTGTGGTTGTGAAGAAGATTGAGACCCACGATGGGAGGCTGGTGTCTGAATCCTCTGACGTCCTGCCCGAGTGAACAGCTGCGACAGCCCCTCCCAGCCTGCCCCTCTTTTGGCTGCCCTACAGCCTCAGAGGAGGCCCCTGTGCAGGGGAGCACGGGGAACAGGAGACCCACCTGAGGCTCAGCCCTAGCCCTCAACCCACCCGCGGGGAGTTTACTGCCTGGGGACCCCCCTTGCCCATGCCTCCAGTTGCAAACAATTCAGTTGCTTTTTTTTTTTTTTTGGTCCAAAATAAAACCTCAGCCAGCTTGGCAAAAAAAATATATATATATATAAGGCAAATTAATGAAAGTTATCTCCTGAGTGGCAGTTTATAAAACAAAAACAGATACAAAGGAGTGAAAAAAATGTAGATTAAAGAAGAAAAAAAGTCTAATGCTAGCAATAGATATAACAATGAAAAAAAGGAAAAAGAAAAAAAAGAGTATACTCTAAGTGGCTCTAAGTTCCCTGACAGCGAGGACTTTGCCTTACTTATGTGGAATCCATTGACACATAGGGAAGTAATGTTTTACTTAGGAGGTTGCTGAGGAATGTTTGTCAAGTTGGGGAAGAAGGGAGGAATTAACAGGGCTTTGAGAACATTCTCACATTTGAAGTGCTAATAATTTCTGGTGTGAATTTGGTGATAACGGTGTTTCAGTATTTAATATTAATTTGAATTTTCTGACTGGTTATTGAGTTACATTTATAGGTGATGAAACAAATGAAGAGAATTGCATGTTTATACACAGTAGAACTTGAGGAGGGTTTTCTAATAATCATGCTTTAAAATTGCCTCAGCATATAAATCTGGGATTACAAAGCGGATAAGTTTTAGGGTGATTACTTCCTTCACTCCATAATGACCTCATTGATGCGCCATGCTGTTTCTTTAAATAGTGCGCATCTCTAGTGAATTGAAATTTTGATTCTATTTAAACAACTAATTTTGCCCAGTTTTTCAGTAGCACATTGACTGAAGAAAGTAAGGCACACATCTGGCCTCACTTCTTTGAGTCTTGCTCTTAAGTCTTGTGAAGAAAATATGGGTGCACCTGTGCATTCCTTTATTTAGAGTAACTTAATTGCATGAGGTTTAGCTGAAGAACTAGGAGGAAAATAGTTCTTTTTGTAAGTTGTGCTTTGAGAGACTTTGGATTTAGCCAGGAGTGGGGTACTGAGAAACACTGAGATTTCACCTTCTCTGGAGAACAATGGGATAGTGTTTTCATCTCTTCGGGACTGTATACATACTTATTTACATCCTGCTTTAGTCCAGAAGGAATTTAAGCTTTGGGAAAAAACATGCGCACACACAAAGATAAAAATAAAGCGTAAGTGAAGTAATCAGAGTAAGAGGTTGGGGAAGGTAAGTGGAAATCAAAAGTACAATTAGTATACAAATTACAGGCTCTGTGGACCGACAGGGTCACAGAAAGACCACCACATACGTGGCTGTTAGCTTTTGAACAAAGCCATTACAAAGAGGACAACATGAACAAATGCACCATTCCCAGTGTCTGTGCCAAAATTGTCTAAGTTCAGTCCTCTTTAGAAGGACTGAAGTTGTGACATTTATTCAGTCAAGAAATCTTTACTGAAACTGAACAAATTGTCAGTTACCACGCCAGACACTGGCGATACACAGTCCACACCTTTAAGGACACACTGTTAGTATAGGGGGACAGATTCAATAAAACAGACTGAAAATTGCAGTGCAGTGTGATAAATTCCATGGAGGGGAGTAGGCATGAGGTGTTAGACTGGGAGAGGGGGATATCTGGGGATGGTTTCAGTTGCTGCCTCGGCTGAGTTCTAAAGGCTACGTGCTTCCTAACCCAGGCTAAAGTGGAAACGCGTTCTAGGTAGAGGACAAGTAACTTGAGCAAAGTGGCAAAGGCAAGAAAATGCCATGTTTTCTGAGAACTGCATTTAATAGTTCAATTTGACTAGAACAGAGAGTACAAAATGGAGAAAGTGTTGAGAAATTAGACAGAGAGAAAACTTGGGCACATCAGGAAAAGGCTCTGTTCCACCATGCTCAGGAGATTGAAGGCAGTGGGAAGCCTTCCCAGCAAAGAGCCTGTGGAGAATGGATGGGAGCATAGGCAGGAGACAAGATCAGAGTTCCAGCAGTATTTGAGCAAGCGAGAATAGAGGCCTCGATTAAAGGCCTGATAGTCAGGATGGGAAGAAGGGAATACAGGGAAGTTACTCAGGAGCAAAACTGACAGGATTTGGCCTGGAAGAGATGAGAGACAGTGAAGAAGTAGGAATTGGGATTATTTGTTGGTTTCTGGCATAGTCACTGTGCAGAAAAGTGTTAACCTAGCAGGTCTAAACTGCTTATCCTTGAAAAGGCCTGGGCTGGGCGATGTGGCTCATGTCCCTAATCCTAGCACTTTGGGAGGCCGAGGCCAGCAGATCACTTGATGTCAGGAGTTTTAGGCCTAGGGAACATGGTGAAACCCCATCTCTACTAAAAATGCAAAAATTAGCTGGGCACGGTGGCATGCGCCTGTAGTCCCAGCTACTCGGGAGGCTGAGGCAGGAGAATTGCTTGAACCTGGGAGGTGGAGGTTGCAGTGAGTTACTGCACCACGGCACTCCAGCGTGGGCAACAGAGGAAGACTGTCAGAGACAGAGAAGGTGGGAGTGGAGAGAGGGAGGAGGGAGAGAGACAGAGAGAGACAGAAAGGAGGGAGGGAGGGAGGAATAAAGGGAGGCCTGCTTGCAAGTTTGGCCCTTGGCTGACATGTAGCAACTGAGATTTCAGGAGGGGTTTCCCCATTATCTGGTAAGAGTGGCTCACAGGGCCTAAACTGTTTGTGTAAACATCATGGTTTATGCTGAACCCCTGCTATCCTTCCAGAAGTCCAGAATTAGAGGCTGCCTACAGGTGATTGAACTGCAGTAAAACTCCAGTAAAGACCCTGGGTACTGAGTCTTTAACAAGTTCCGTGATTGGCAACATTTCTCACATGTTATCGCAGCTTCTTGTAAGAGGAATTAAGTGCCTCCTGTGTGACTCACTGGGAGAAGGCCCGTGGAAGCTCGCACTTTGTTTCCCCAAGACCTCTCCCCATGTGCCTTTTTCCCTTTACTGGCTTTGCTTGGCGTTCTTTCCCCATAATACATTGCAGCTGTGAGTATGACTATACGCTGAGTCCTGTGAGTCCGCCTAGCAGATAAATGAAACCAAAGGCGGTCTTGGGTTCTTCCTGGTGCAGTCAGCTGTTGATATAGTGGTACCTCTCATAGGATAAAGAATGCAAAAGAAGTAGATTTCGGAGCGGAAGCAGTGATACCTTCTATTGTAAGTTTTCCAATGTAGTCACTTAGATTACTAGAGTTATTTTTCAATGTAGTCACTTATATTGCTTTACTACAGTTATTTTGAGCTAGCATTTATTATTCTATGTTTTCTATTTCAAAATTAACTTACCAGAACAATCTCATTTTTTAAAACATATCTTCACTCATTAATTCATTCAGCAAGTATTTGCTGAAACTTTATTGAATGTTCTGAACTGGTTAGGCATTTTAAATGCCATAAGGATGCTTAGGAATATGGGTCCAGTGTTCACAGAGGTTATAAATTCACCGGGCAGGTAAGACATCTGCCTTTGAAAAATAAAATAGCATTCATTTCAAAAATGAAATGTTGAAATATATCAATATGTAAACTTTCTGTCATTGAGAAATTAACCAGGGCTTTCTTAGGTTAGTGGTCAGCATGACTAGTATTTGTGATTGGGAAAATTGTATGTAATTCAAAGTAGACACACCACATATTAGGTTCACCATCATTTGGGCAATTTTTATTCTCTTCTGTCGTCAGAAGATGTTTAAAACCAAGATTCAGAGTGTTTTTAGCGATTTAGGAGTTGTATAATTGCAGAAAGACCCAGACACTCTCAAATGGTAGAGCATCAAGATCCCCAAATCAGTGGGGATCTTAATTATCTCAGGAAAATACTCTATGGATTCCCCCTACTTAGGAACAATGAATGGTGAGGATCTTTATGTTGCACTAAGTCAGTGATGTGAATCACGTATAGATGAACTAAGGCTCTTTCCTCATTCTCAGTCCTAATGAGCAGCTCCTCGTTTAACCTGCAGGATTCATTTGTGCTGCACTGAGAAACTATGAAGAGTTTTGCCTTGCAGTTGTTGAGATCCTAAAGAAATATCAGCCAAATACATCATTTTATTAAGTAGATGAAAAATCAATTCACTTTCCTTTTTCAGATTTTTATATTGCAACATTGTAACCTTTTTCATCCTCCATGAAGAAAAATAAGAATTCAGTCTTTGGCTTAAAAACTCTGAGAAGCACCACCTCTTGATCAAGCAGTGCACATCTTTCTAATAGTGCCAGTCTATCAAGTCCTTTCTCATTTCATCACAGATGAATCAAAGGTCCTTTCAAATCACTGTTTCTGGATTTTTGTTTGTTTATATTTTATTAACTTTAACTTTTTAAATTATTACTGTTTTGAGACAGGGTCTCACTCTGTTGCCCAGGCTGAGTACAGTAATGCAGTCATGGCTCAATGCAGCCTCAGCCTCGTGGCTCAAGTGATCCTCCCAGTTCAGCCTCCAGAGTAGCTGGGACTACAGGCATGCAGCACCATGCATAGCTGAGTTTTCACTTTGTGTAGAGATGGTGTCTCACGGTGTGGCCCAGGCTCCCAAAGTGCTGAGATTGTAGGCATGAGCCACCATGCCTGGCTTTTCCTTTTTTCTTTTACCGTTTTATTGAACTTGACGTGGATTTTCCTACCACATATTTGATCCTAGAGAGCCTGCATCAGGACATTTTTTCCAGTTGATGTGTGTTTGCTGAAATAGTCATATGGTACCTACCAGTCCTTACTCATATATCTTATTGCAGTTATTTTTTTTACCTATTTTACTGTCAAAAATGTAAGAGCTTAAAACATTTCTTTCTTTTTTCTTTTCTTGAGATGGGGTCTCTGTCACCCAGGCTGGAATACAGTGGCGCCTCCATTCACTGCAACCTCTGACTCCTGGGATCAAGCGACTCTTGTGCCTCAGCCTCCTGAGTAGCTGGGATTACAGGCGCGCACCACCATGCCCAGCTAATTTTTGTATTTTTAGTAGAGACAGGGTTTCACCATGTTGGCCAGGCTGGTCTCAAACTCCTGACCTCAAATGTTACACCTGCCTCAGCCTCCCAAAGTGCTGGGATTAGAGGAGTGAGCCACCATGGCTGGCCTAAAACCTGTATTTCTAATGGAGAGTGAATATGTGAATAAAACCAGGATTCTGTTAGGAATGAAAAAGGAGGAATGGATGCTGTGTAGTCAGCCAGTAGTGTGCACTAAACCAGCTGGTATTCTCATAGCAGTAAGAGTGACTGTCCCCTCAGACTTTTGATGGGCTGCCTTAGAAAAGTAACATGAAGATAAGTGGGTCCTGGGATACCTTTCTTTATGAGAGCTGAGTGATTATGCCAGACTTGAGATCTAGGACTCATTTTGCAAATGAAGAAAAAATAGCTAAAGACTTGTCAATAAAAGTGATAACTGAAGGAGAAGTTATCGTATGCTTCAGTTTAGTAATGATGAGGAACCATAAAAACTTATTAAAATTAATAACAGTTTATTGCTTTTCTGCTTTTTCTTTTTCTTTTTTTCCTTTGTTATCTTCAGAAATCAAGAAAGACATTTTGCTGCTTTGGGGATGTCCTGTCATTTTTGTCGTTTAATGGAATGTTTGGAGTTAAGATATGGTTAGGATAGGGGAAAACCTTATGAAATGTTCTCACATGTAAATGTATGGAACTCTTCAATTAGCTATTGAAAATGAAATATTTACATATGAAGATCTTGTCAGATATATAATGTTTTTAAAAAGGAAAGCTTTATTTCTTTTTTTTGACACAGTCTTGCTCTGTTGCCCAGGCTGGAGTGCAGTGGTACAGTTGTGGCTCGCTGTAGCCTCAACATCTTGGGCTCAAGCCATCCCCCCATCTCGGCCTCCCAAGTAGCTGGAAGTACAGATGTGTGCCACCATGCCTGGCTAAGTTTTGTTTTTGTTTTTTTTTTTAATTTTTAGTAGAGACAAGGTCTTGCTATGTTGCCCAGATTGGTCTACTACTCTTGAGCTCAAGTGATCCTTCCACCTTGGCCTCCCAATATGCTAGGATTATAGGTGTGAGGTATTATGACCCACCAACCTTTTCTCTTTCCTTTTTTTTTTTTTTTAACGCAATGTATTTAGTGGTCTCTGGAGTAGCTTTGTCACCACTGTCAAATTTGAAATTGTAACTTAAGTATTCTGTACTGTCTTCTCTGTTTTAACTTTTATATTAATGCTTAAATGCCTCTGTTCCAACATAAATGGATTTTGCCTAACAAATATTGTTGGTAATTAGGCTCTTACCAGTTTAAGCTGGCTTTTGCAAGCAAGAGACACAGTTCTTCTTCATTAGTTCTCCTAATTGAGTTTGAGAAAATGAAGTATTACTATGCCACAAAATAATCATATCTTGCCTTTTTCCTGAAGCTTCTCAAAAGTTTTTAAGACCCTTTAAAAGGAAAAGAATATTTTTTTTTAATCTTAAATCCAGCTATTCCTCAGCCTCAAGTCCAAGATAAAGTCTGAGATAGATTGTTTTCAGTTTAGACTCACAAGATATGCAACACTCTGATAGGACAACAGTTGGCTCAACATGCTTGATGATAAAATAGGAGAGAGAGATCCTAATGCCAGTGGACAGCGGAGACACAAACACTCCAGCTGGTTCAGCTTTTCAGAACAGGGTATTTCACTACTTCCCATTTAAAAGTTCTTCTGTTAGTATAGAATATTTACGGTCATCTTCATTTAATTAGTTCTTTTTTAAATTTTTTTTTTCTCTAGGTAAATGTGTTTTATTATCCCTGCCTGTGCTGGCTTAGAAAATCTAACAAAAGCATGCCACCTGACTTAGCTGTAACATCATACCCAAAGGATCTGTGGCCTTCCTCATTGACTTTTACCAGTAGTGAATTTTCAATCCATTAGAGATGTAGATTTAAGTAGGTAAATGGGCACCTTTGTTAACTATGAGAAACATTATCTATACATTACTTTCATTTCACTAAAAGTCTTTCTATGCTGTGTAATTTTGAAGATTTCCAACTATTTTTATTGTTTCCTCAATAAAAATGGTTTTGCTTTTGTGAGCTGCTATAATTTCTGCAGAACAGCAAAATGTTGTATATGGCTTTTAGACTGCCAGCTGTTATACTTGGCTATAAAAAGTTTTCCTCAAGCTTCCTTGTACTGGCTTTTTGAAAAACAGTCTTCCAAATGTTTGAGAAAGTGTAACATTTTTATTTCCCTAGAAAGGCAGGAAAATGACCCAATTCTGCCAAAGATAAATGAATCATTTATTATTTCATAAGATAATGTGCTGCTTCAGGTTACTGAATGGGGGTTTCTTTCATCATTCATAGTTTCCACCCTACATGTTTTTTAAAAAGATAATTTTAAAGAGCAAATTTAGGTTCACAGCAAAATTGAGAGGAAGGTGCAGAGATTTCTCATATGCCTCCTGCCCTCCTTCCCCACCTCCAACACACAGTCTCCCTCACATCGGCATGCTTCACCAGAGTGGAACATTTGTTACAGCTGGTGAACCTGCACCGACTCTTCGTTATCACGGAAGTTCGGTTTGCATTAGGGTTCACTCTTGGTGTTGTACCTTCTGTGTTTGAACAGGTGTATATTGATATGTATTTACCATGATGGTATTACACAGAGTTGTTCTGTGCCTTACCTGTTCGTCTCTCTCTCTCCTCTAATCCCTGGTAATCACTGATCTTTTTACTGTTTCCATAGTTTTATCTTTTCCAGAATGCTGTATAATTGGAATCATACAGCCTTTTCACACTGACTTCTTTGACTTAGTAGTATGCATTTAAGATTCCTCCATATCTTTTCATGGCTTGATAAAATCACTTATTTTTAGTGCTAAATAATATCCCATTGTTTGGATGTACAAACAATTTATTTACTCATTCACCTTCTGAAGGCCATCTTGGTTACTTCCAAGTTTTGGGAGTTATGAATAAAGCTGCTCTCAGTATCCACATGCAGATTTTTGTGTAGACATAAGTTTTTAACTCCTTTGGGTAGATAACAAGGAGGAATAAGATTGCTGGATTGTGTGATGAGTATGTTTAGTTTTGTAAGAAATTGCCAAACTGTCTTCCAAAGTGGCTGTACAATTTTTGTATTCCCATCAGCAATGAATGAGAGCTCCTGTTACTCCACATCCTCGCCAGCATTTGGTGTTATCAGTGTTCTGGATATTAGCCATTCTAATATGTGTGTAGTGGTATCTTCTTGTTATTTTAATTTGCAGTTCCCTGATGACACATGATGTGGAGCATCTTTTCATATGCTTATTTGCCATCTGTATCAATCATGCATTTTTAATGCAAAAACTATATTTGAGGAACAGTAATGTATTTAAGGGAGAGAGCGTGGGAGGAAGGAAAGAAGGGCATTAATGAATTCAAACCACTACCTTAAAAAACTATCTTTTTCGAAATAGTCATTAGAGTGAATCGGCAACCAACAGAATGGGAAAAAATTTTTGCAGCTTACCCATCTGACAAAGGGCCAATATCCAGAATTTACAAAGAACTAAAACAGATTTACAAGAAAAAAACAAGCCCATTCAAAAGTGGGCGAAGGATATGAACAGATACTTTACAAAAGAAGACATACATGAGGCCAACAAACATATGAAAAAATGCTCATCATCACTGGTCATTAGAGAAATGCAAATCAAAACTACATTGAGATGCCATCTCACGCCAGTTAGAATGGCGATCATTAAAAAATCTGGAGACAACAGATGCTGCAGAGGCTGTGGAGAAATAGGAACACTTTTGCACTGTTGGTGGGAGTGTAAATTAGGTCAACCATTGTGGAAGACAGTGTGGCGATTCCTCAAGGACCTAGAAATAGAAATTCCATTTGACCCAGCAATCCCATTACTGGGTATGTATCCAAAGGATTATAAATCACTCTACTATAAGGACACATGCACACGAATGTTCATTGCAGCACTGTTTACAATAGCAAAGACCTGGAACCAACCCAAATGCCCATCGATGATAGACTGGACAGGGAAAATGTGGCACGTATACACCATGGAATATTATGCAGCCATCAAAAATGCTGAGTTTGTGTCCTTTGTAGGGACATGGATGAACCTGGAAACCATCATTCTCAGCAAACTGACACAAGAACACAAAATCAAACACCGCATGTTCTCACTCATAGGCAGGTGTTGAACAATGAGAACACATGGACACAGGGAGGGGAGCACTACACACTGGGGTCTGTTGGGGGGAAATAGGGAAGGGAGAGCAGCGGGTGGGGAGTTGGGGAGAGATAGCATGGGGAGAAATGCCAGATATAGGTGATGGGAAGGAAGGCAGCAAATCACACTGCCACGTATGCACCTATGCAACAATCTTGCATGTTCTTCACATGTACCCCAAAACTAAAATGCAATAAAAAAAATAGAAAAAAAAACCTATCTTCTTCTTCAGTTCTGCATGTAACTCTGTCTGTACCCAGGTATTATAGGTAGACTTTATGGAAGAAGAAGGCTAATATTTATTGAGAATTTCTTAAGCCTCTAACACTATGTTAAGCACTTCACATCTATTATTTAATCATCACAAAAGCCCTTTGAGGTAGATGCAGTTGTTGTTATTGTTATTTTTGGAGACAATGTCTCACTGTGTTGCCTGGGATGGACTTGAACTCGGGGTCAAATGATCTTTCTGCCACAGCTTCTGGAGTAGCTGGGACCACAGGCAGGGCTGCTGTGCCCAGGATAGATAGAATTATAATCTCCATTTTGCAGTTGAGAAAACTGAGGCAAAGGGGGATCACATCAGGTCACAGCACTCGAACGGGCCCTGGGAAGTATGACTGTGTAGCGTGTGTTCTTAATCTGTATGCCCCATCGTTAAATAAGGAGAAATTACAAAAGACAAGTTTCAAGAACCCGTTGTAAGAAGTCCTTAAATGTGAACAGAAGTACCTATTTTCCCCACATTTTATGTCCTGTTTTTTCTTTTTAGTTTATAGGTATTCATGTGCTACAGAGTGATGTTTCGATACATGTATATAATGCTTAATGATCGAATCAGGGTAATTAGCGTATCCATCACTTTGAACATTTATCATTTCTTAGCCATACATCTTGTTGATAATGGACAATTTTCATGGCTTTGCCTCTTATTTTTTCCCCTCATGTATATAGGTCTGGTGAAATCGCACGTAGGGAGACATTTTTACTTGCACATTTGTAAAGGCTTAGAAGAAACACAGTTGTTACAAAATGAACTTTACCACTTAATCTCTGTGTGACCCAGATAAACTACTTCATCCTACCAAACTCTAGTTTCTTCATAAACCTGTAATACTCAGGCTTATTGGAGTAACATATGAAATAGATGTTCTCTCAGTATTTGTTGAGTGAATGTTTTGTTTCGCCGTCTTTTTCTTTTTCTCCTGCTTCCTATGAAACAGAAAACTTGCAGGCATTGCAGGATGAAATGAGGAAAGGCAGGGAGGAAAGGCATAAAATATATTCTTGCTAATTTGCTGGTGTCTTTTTTTCCCCTCATCAACTTTATTGAGCAATAATTTTATGCAATTAAATGAATCTATTTAATTGGATGAATTTTGACAGTTTTATATATCCATGAAACCACAGTCACAATCAAGATACAGAACATTTCCATTACTTTCAAATATTTCTGTGCCACTTTTTTTTTTTTTTTTTTTTTACTATTTCCTTATTGTAGTGAAATAAATATATCATGAAATTTTCCATTATGATCACTTTTAGGTATACAGTTCAGTAGCATTAACTACATTCATGCTGTTCTGTAACCATTACCACCGTCCATCTCCAGAACTTTTCTTCATCATCCAAAGCTGAAACTTCGAACCCATTAAATGATAACTCCCCATTTGCCTTTTGCCCCAGCATCTGCTGGGGTAGAATGCCCACGACTCTACTTCTGTCTCTCTGATTTTGACATTTCTAGGTACTTCTATAGGTAGAATCATGCAATATTTGTCCTTTTGTGTCTAACTTCCTTAATTTAGCATAATGTCTTCAAAGTTCATCAGTATTACTATATATATCAGAATTCCCTTTTTAAGGCTGAATAATATTGCATTGTAGGTATATATCAGATTTTGTTTATCTGTTCATCTGTTGATGGACATTTGAGTTATTTCTACCTTCTGGCTATTGTGAATAGTGCTGCAGTGAGCAAAGGTGTCCCAATATCTATTTGAACCCATGCTTTCAGTTCTTCGAGTTATATACCCAGAAGTGGAATTGCTGGATCAGGTAATTAATTTTTTTAAATTTGTCTTGTCTTCTTTTATTTTTAAAGACTAGGTCTTGCTATGTTGCCTAGGCTGGCTTTGAACTCCTGGGCTCAAACGATCCTCCTACCTCAGCTTCCACAGAAGGAGTAGCTGGGACTATAGATGTGCCACTGCACCCAGCTTGTGTTTAATTTTTTAAGGAAATGCCAGACTGTTTTTCACAATAGCTGCACCAGTTTACATTCCTACCAGTAATGCACAAGGGTTCCAGTTTCTCTACATCCTTGCCAACATTTGTTATTTTCTTTTTTAAATAATAGTCATGCTAACGAGTGTGAATGTTCAAGTGGTATTTTCTCGTGATTTTCAATTGGCATTTTCCTACTGGTTACTAATGTCAAGCATCTTTTTATGTGCGTACAGATGGCCATCTATATCTCTTCTTTCTACCTGTACCCTTTTCAGTCTATCCTTTGGCCCTCAGCCCCAACCAATTAGTGATCTCCTTTTTGTCACTGTACATCAACTTGCTTTTTATATAGGTGAAATCAGTAGCTACTCTTATATCCAGCTGTTTTCGCTTAGCATAATGGTGTTGAGATGCATTCATATTATTGGATCTATCAGTAATTCATTCCTTTCTGTTGGTGAATAGTGTTCTGTTGTATAGACATACTGCATTTTGTTTATCCATTAACCTATGGATGGACATCTACTGTGAGCATTCACATACAAATCTTTGTGTGACATATGTTTTCTCTTAGGAAAATATCTAGGGTCACGGTGGCTAGGTTATATGGTGAGTATTTATATTTAACTTTATAAAAAACTACAAGACTGCTTTATAAAGTAGTTTTAACATTTTATGTTCCCACTAGTAGTATATGAGAGTTCCAGTTGCTGTGCATCATCACCAGAACCTGGGATTGTCGATCTTTTTAATTTCAGCCGTTCTAATAGGTGCGCAGTGGCGGTTCATTGTGGTTTTAATTTGCATTTCTGATAGGTCAGTGCTGCTCTTCATCTTTTTATGTGATATTTTGCCATTTGTATATTTTCTTTTGAGAAGTATTTGCTCAATCTTTTGCCTATATTATTTTGGGTTGTTTCCGTGTGGTTGAGTTGTAAGAGTTCTTTATATGACGTGGATACAAGTCCTTCGTCAGATATGCATTACAAATATTTTCTTCCTACTTGTAACTTGTCTTTTTGTTTTCTTGATGGCGTCTTTGAAGAACTAAAGTTTTTAATTTTGACAAAGTTCATTTTACAGTTTTTACTTTCATAGTTTCTGTTTTCTTCTTTTATTTGAGAAATCTTTCTCTAGGGAAAGTCACAAAGATTTTCATCTACGAGTTTTCTAGTTTAGCATTTATATTTCAGTTTATAATCCTTTCCCCCCACCCCCAGAGAGATAGGGTCTCACTACATTATGCAGGCTGGATTCAGATTTCCAGGCTAAAGTGATCCTCCTGTCTCAGCCTCCCAAGTAGCACGAATACAGGCATATGCCACCATGTCAACTATAATTCATTTTTAATTAACTTTTGAATACGTTATGAGATATGGGTTGACTTGATTTTCTACCCAAATATGCAGTTGTTCTTGCATCATTTTTTTGAAGAGACTTTCCTTTCTCCATTAAATTGCTTTTCATCTTTGTTGGAGATGAGTTGCCCATATTTGTATGTGCCTGTTTCTGGACTCACTATTCTATCCTTTCTTCAGTACCTCTCCATTTTGATTAGTATAGCTTTTTAGTAAATCTCAAAATCATGTAGTCTATGCCCTCTAACTTTTTTTTTCTTTTTCCAAAAACTGATTTGGCTATTTTCACTTGTCTTTTCATAAAAATTTTGTAATCAACTTGTTAGCTTTTAGAAAACCTGCTATTTTGATTGAAATGGTATTAAATGTAGATCACTTATGGAGAGATTTGTCATCTTAATATTGAATTGTGAACATGGTATATCCCTTCATTTATTGTTTTTAAATTTTTTTTCTTTAAGACAGGGTCTTGCTTTGACCCCCACCCCCCCCCACACCTCCCACCACACTCAAGCAATCCTCCCATCTCAGCCTCCCCAGTAGCTGGGACTACAGGTGCATACTACCATGGCTGGCTAATTTATTTTTTATTTTTTGTATCGATGGGGTCTTGCCATGCTGCCCAGGCTGGTCTTTGACTCCTGGGCTTGAGCCATCCTCTTGCCTCGGCCTCACAAAGTACTAGGATTAGCCACTGAGGCATTAGCTAATAGGCATTAGCCACTGAGCCTGGCCCTTTTATTTATTTAGAGATCTTATTTAGTTTGTCTCAGATGTGCTTGTCTGTTTTGATAGTGATTTAATTTATGGAATGCCTATTCTAGGGCAGGCAAAGAACAAAGTGCCTTACACTTAATCCCCCATAATTACTTCATGAATACGTATTGTCACTATGTTCAGATGTCGCAACTGCATCTGAGAGTTACAGAGCCAACAAAGGTTGGAACCCGGATACAAAGGAGATCTGCTCACTCCAAAGGCCATTCATGCTCTTAGTCACTAGTAGTCAAGATAACATATTTGGGAATTCTGTAGAAATATATTTAAAGAAACTTTTGGCAATCGTTGCATGCCTGTTTCTTACCTTCTGTCTCCCTCAACCAAAAATAAATATATGAATTATAAGAGTGGACAGATGTATCTGTGGATGAATAGATTAATCTTTAATTCACCACCTCAGATTCACAGTGGAGTTGCTTACTATTAGAAAATCATGTTAGGATTTCTTTGAAATGCATTTTAATTATCCTTGCTTTTTTTTCTTGTCTATCTCATCTAGATACTATCAAGCATAAAATACATCTTGTACTATCAGCATCACATAGGAAATCATTAAGCACATGCCATCCCATTGATATGTTGGTCACCTGACCCCATCCTCATTCCCTGCATCTCTGAGGAGGTCTAAGAATGTGGCCTACTTGGATGTCACTTGTTAAAAGTTGTCTGGAACTTTAGTTCTGCCTAATTTTTTTTTTTCCTTTTTTTAAAAGACAAGAAAAATGAATGGGCTGTTTTATAACCCTTTTTCAATCCTCTGATCTTCAGAGAGAAAAATGTTAAAAGGCAAGATGCAGCTGTTTTATGTTGCAGTTTATAATCCAATTAAATGCATTTTATGCAGATCACTGTGGACTTCATTAGAGCTGGACTTTTTGTAAGAAAGATGATGAGTTAGATTTATGCAGAATCATTTGACTATTTTAAATTTTGTGATCATGCCAGCAGTGCCTGATTAAAAAAAAAATTCGAGTCTGCCTATCTGATTTAGTTGGTCATTTAATTTTGGAAGGCTCTTGCTTCCAATTTTGCTGAGTTTTTTGTGAGCATACAGTTTCAGAATGATTTGTAAGAGAAGTTTGTTGTTTGGGGAGAGTACCATTTGGGAATGATTCATAGTCTTTTTAGTAGCCTATATAGTATTTGAACTTTATGATACATATGGGAAATAAAACATCTAATGCAATTGGCATAATCTAGGTCAAAAAGAAATGAAATTACATTTTTCTTGCTGTGTTTTTTTCTGTACTGCAGAAGAAATTAATTTTTTGGCCTACAGTTTAGTTGCTAAATTTTTCTAGTGTCAGGGAGAAGTACTTAAGCTAGAAATTGATTGGAAAAGGGAAAGTGACTCATGTTAGTCTTAGTTACATTATTTGAATGTAAATATTCGAGAGTATTTTTACTCTGTTTTAGATATGAGGACAAACTTCCGTGTTACTCCCTAGTCTGTTACATTAAAAAATAAGTAAATGTTGGCCGGGAGAGGTGGCTCATGTCTATAATCCCAGCACTTTGGGAGGCCAAGGCTGGTGGATTGCTTGCACCCAGGAGTTCCAGCAACATGGTGAAACTCTGTTTCTACAAAAAATACAAAAATTAGCTGGGTATAGTGGTGGACATCTGTGGTCCCAGCTACTCAGGAGGCTGAAATGATGAGCCTGGGAGGTCAAGGCCGCAGTAAACTTTGATTGCGCCGTTATACTCCAGCCTGTGTGACAGAATGAGACCTTGTGTCAAAAAAAAGAAAGAAAAAGAAAACGAAACAGTTAATATTAAGCTGCACTTAACAGACATCTCATATTTCCAAAGAATAGTACTTGGTATGTCTTCCTTTTCATAATTTTATGATTTCTGAATCAAGTTGTGTCTGTAGCCTTGAATTTGCCCATCCTTTCACCTCTCATCATATGATTCTAGTGACATTCGTAGCTTATCCCCACTTGGATAATTTGTTCAGTCAGTTTAGTGTTGGTCCCGAGCAATCCTGAACTGTTATTCAGTAAGGAACAATATTAAAATATAAGTCGACAGTTAATATTTAGTTGGAACACCGGTTTTGCCTGACTCCTTTAAGCCATGAAACTTGCACGTCTTTCGCTACCTCCCAGCTTGTTTATACACCTGTGTGCACCTGCGTAATCACACAAACACGATATTCAGCTGGCACCATGTAACAGAACTCCTCCAGCAAGCTCAGTGTTCACCATTTTAGTTCTAACCTGCTTACAGAGACCCAGTTTGTTATCTTCATACACCTTAATTTCCAATCTTCATCATGTCTGGCCTAGAAATTCTTTTTACTTTTTATAACTTCACCATTTATGTTGGACCTGACACTTAGAACCTCTTCTTCATTAATATACCTTTGCTTTCTTCCTCAACAGTGATTGAATGGTTCCTCTGAGTAGACTACCTTATATTATTCTAGGTGAAAACCACCCAATTTGGCATGACTTTGAGACCCTCATCTTTTGCCCATTTTTTTTTTTTTGTGGACAATGCCCTACTCTGTCTTGCAACTATGTCTTAAAAACTATGTTGTATATTGAGTCTCTCTGAATTCATAGTTGGGTAAAATTATCTCTCGAAATATTTTTGTGTGTGTTGCACTGGGTTTCCTGGCTGGAATCATCTTGTGACTACTACTTCAGGGTTTTATTTATTTATTTATTTATTTATTCTCTTAATTAGAGAAAGAAAGAAAAATTCTAGACGTGACTGTGAGTCTAACGAAGGCCTATATGGAACCTCTGAGCTTTCATTTCAAAGTGAAAAGAACATTGGCTTGTAATTTTTGGCCCTCATCTCTGTGCACTTTGTAAAAGGCTGTTCATTGGTAGTGAAATTGATGCATTCAAATTGATGCTTTGGACTAGTAGTAAATGGTACTACTTTTTGATATTGTAGTCAACTTCTGTTTGGCTTTGTTCAGTATTTACTTCTATCTGTAAATTGTATATTTTATCTTAGTGGAAACCAGTGTCTATTAGTGGGGTATTTAAGTAGTATAATGATTGAAACATTTAGATGGGTTATGCAGTGCTTACTCCTTTCAAGGGTTTGTGAGCCACGCACGGAGTAGGTGTGAGAGGAATCTCAGAAGCTGACTTCCGTATTAGAAAATGGTAATTTACAATGTGTTTTTATTCTTTCTACCCATTTTACTTAAAATGCTAGTTTGTTTTTCAGTTACTGGCAGAAGCCTAGCCTAGCTGAACTGACACAGCTCAGCTGACGTGTGTTAAATACATACTATGTACTTATTGGACTCTGCAAGTGGAAGACTTATTGAAGCCACCTCACAAAAAATAAGTCATTTATTGTCAGGATACTTGTGGCCTGCAACTAGAACTGACCTTTAAGGATCTCAGGATTGGGCTCATGCCCCGACTTGGTCCCCCGCTCAAAATGCCTCCAACCCCATTTTTCTTGTTTCTCAGTCTCTCAGGTCATCTATACATAATGCTGCATGCCTGCGATAGCCTCCTTTTACTATGAATTAGCCAGTCCCCTCATTGCGTGCCACAGTCCAAATCCAATCTAGTTTCCTTAATAACTATCACCTTCTGTTTGGACAATAACCATCCCAAATGGACAATGTCTTGGTTGTTCAGGCAATAGTAAATAAGATCTCTGTTATTTTGACAAAAAAGGAATCCCACAGTAGACATTACTTGCTGACTTGATTTTCTTGAAACTGATTTTAAGAACTTTTTTTTTTTTTGCTTTAAATACTTTATATCATATGAGTCTTATAAAAACCTTGTGAAGCTGGTGTCATTATCCCTGTTTGCTGATGAGGAAACTGGGGTCCAGAGAACTTAAGGAAGCTGCTGAAGCTCTCAAGGTTACTGAGTGGTGAAGCCCAGACTTGGAATGGGCTGCCTGGCTCCCATACTCTAGAGCCCTTACTCCCATATCCTATATTACGTCTCACTGGAGCAAAGTACAGTTCTTTTGCATAATGTGTGCATTATGTTCCATAGAATGACTGTGATGTGATATATTTAGTCACGGCCCCATTAATGGACCCAGTATTTTTACTTTTTTTGTCACTAAAATATTGCTGCAATAGACATTCTGGTGCATACAGCTTTGCACACGGGCCCTTTTATTTTGATTGAAAAGACTCCTTAAAGTAGAATTTTTTTTCTTCAAGGCTATGTGAATTTTATATTTTAAAAGGTGTTGCCAAATTTCCCCCAAAAATAGTTTGTATTATTGTTTATAATTTCACCTGCAATATATCTTATCAGTGAACTGCTTGAAATGAAATATTTTTCCAATCTACTGGGGAAATAGTGTTAACTAATGTGAGTATGCATTTTCTTAAGGTTGAAGACCATTTTATATATGTATTGGTTATTTGCAATTCCTTTTTTGTGATTGATGTGTGCTATTCTTTTTTTCATTTTTCTATTGAATTTTTGGTCTTTTCCTTATTGATTTATAGGTGTTCTTTGTGACATCAACCCTTGTTCAACATTTTATGGGTATTTTCACTAGGATGTCACTTGTCTCTTGACTTTAGTTATTAAATATTTTATATTTTTTACACTGCAATATAAATATGTAGGTTTTTTTTAATGCCATGTGGGTTTCCTGTCTTGGGTATCTTTGCTTATATCAAAGCTATATAATTATTTTCACAATTTTTTTTTCTAATATTTGTGCTGAAACTTTTTTTTTGTTTCTTCTGTGATAAGATCTCACTCTCTTGCCAGGCTGGAGTACAGTGCTGCAATCATGGCTCACTGCAGCCTTGACCTACCTGGACTCAGGTGATCCTCCTTTCTCAGCCTCCTGAGTAGTTAGGATTATAGGCACACACCACCATGCCCGGCTAATTTTTTTGTATTTTTTGTAGAGATGGAGTTTCATCATGTTGCCCAGGCTGGTCACCTCAGCCTCCGAAAGTGCTGGAATTATAGGCATGAGCCACGTGCCCAGGCTGTTGAATAATTTTTAAGATTGAAGTATTTACTATAAATTATTTTTGTGTATGGTTTGAGGTAGTACAGTCTAGCTTTCTTTTTTCCTCAGGTGGAGATGCACTTATGCTGATGCCTTTTTATTATATAAATGATTGTTTTCCCCACTCAATTGAAAAGTCACAGTGAAAATATATTAAGTTGTCATAACACTTGGCTTTTTTCTGTGCTATCTGGTTGTTCAACTGTTCTGTTTCTGTTCTAGAATCATTCTCTTTTCTTTTTCCCCATGGTGTGTAGTAAGTTTGGTATCTGGCAAGACAATTCCACTCCCACTATTCTTTTGCATACTTCTTTGTTCTGTATGGACCTTATTGCAAATGAACTTTAAATTTACTTTACCAAGTTGAAGAAGAAAAAATACCACTGGATTCTAATTGGACTATATGGAATTAAATGTATGTATTAAGTTTAGAAAGCATGATATTTTAAAAGAGTAGCCTTCTCTTCAGGA
The DNA here is from genome assembly GCF_030222135.1 of Aotus nancymaae. Taxonomy (NCBI): domain Eukaryota; kingdom Metazoa; phylum Chordata; class Mammalia; order Primates; family Aotidae; genus Aotus; species Aotus nancymaae. The sequence continues at coordinate 30,167,298 of NW_026988445.1, read as the reverse complement.
ACGTATGTTTGTCTATTCATATGTTATTTTGTATCTTTCAATAATATTTTATATTTGTTATATATAGTTTATATATATATTGTCAAATTTATCCAGTGTAGCATTTGATATAAGTTGCTACTTTTTATAAAATATTTTTCATTTGATTTTCTAGCTGTTTATCTCTGGTACAGAGAAAATTAATGATTTCTTTGTGTATTTGTCTTACATCTATGTATCTAAGTACATTCTCTTATTAGAGATGGATTTTTTTATTAAAGTTGGATTTTCAAACTATGTAATCTTATCTGTAAGTAAAGATGACTTGCTACATACATATAAAAATTTATATGTGTGTATATAAAATATCTTCTTACATCAGCCAGAAAATTCAAAGCAATATTTAAAAAGAGTTAGTAATAGTTATCCTAGTCCAGTTTGTCATTTTAATAAAAATGGCTTTAACATTTCACCACTAGCATTAAGTTTGCTATTTAATTTTGCGGAATTGTTTTTATCATGTTTAAGTAATTTTTATCTTTCCTGTTAAAGTATTTGTAACTGACTTATTTATTGACCTGATTTGTTACACCCCTATAAATATGGGACCTCATTACCTCTCTGGGCAGCCTTGATCAGAATAAAGAGTTCTTGTAAAATTGCAAACTGGGCTGCAAAGCAGTTTGTAAGTATTTTTTTCTCAGTGACCAGTGACCTCTAACCTCTCTGCCAAGCATGAGTCAGAGCCTGACTGATCTATTAATTCTGGTTTTATGTACCTACAAAATTTCTTCCCCAAACAACCCATTTATGTGCAGTGCCTTATACTGGCATCATCATTAACCAGTTTGTACACATTTCTCTGAAGGTAAAATAGACATGATACAGTATCTCCATTTTACATGGAGTTCTAATTTTTACTGTGTGAACACCTGTGTATCTTATTGAGAACATGTTATTTTGGTGTGTATGGATATGGACTTGTTTAAACTATTTTCTATAAACTGAACCAGGAATCATTATAATTTGTACTAAGAACTAAATTGAGGTAATGATTTTTTTTTTGTACAAAAAACTCCTCCTAATTTAGAAAAATACACAGTGAATCAGTTCAAATTAGGTCTTTATTTATAGAACTGTTGAATTAAAAGAAAACGGAAACATATACTATTTTGTGGAATGATTTTTTTCCATTTTAAAAATTGAAATCTTAGAGGCTGTGAAAGAACCTCATTGAGATGTCAGCGAAAAATAAAACACACCAGGAGCCATGTGCTGACACTGCAGCAGTTAGACTTAGTCCTGGATATTCCTAATACGAATGTTCCAACAGGTTTCCCTTTACCTGGGGATCCCAGAAATTGTTGGTGTGAATCATTATCCAGTCCACTCTGTGTGTAGTCGGGTTTTCGCCTCTGGCAGAGCTCTAACTCCAGTGTTTCTGAGGAAGGGGAAAGCACACTGTGATAGCTTTGGGCAGCTGCCAGGGAAAAACTACCTCCTCAGACAATTACTTTAGATTGTGCTTTACTGCACATGTGATACATTAGTCATCATTTTCTAAGCATGTTCATTATAAATGCTGTTTAATCACATTTTAAAGGTAAACAGCATTTGTCAAATTATCATCTGGTATCTCGCTCCAAGTCACCACTGATTCTGCACCACAAACCTATGCCCTGCAGGAGAACATGTGTGTTTATTTTTTGTCCCATTGTCTGTCCAAAGGCTGAGAGCCACACTCATGTCCCGTCGGGTTATTTCTTGTGTTTCCAGCCATTCCTCATCTTAAAACGGTCATCTTCTTTTGGTAGTGTTGGTTCTGTCCCAAGATACATTTTAAATATGGGCGTCACTTAATTTTACTCTTTTGGATCTTTCTGAATGTCTGTAATGGTGTTCAAGCATTTTGTGTTCAGAATATGAGAGCGTTTTCATCGATTTGCTTCTGGTGCTCTATATAGTACTATGTGCTCAATAAATATTAGTTTGAATAAAGACAATGCATGATGAGACTTTGGTAGATTATGTGATTTTTGTATAAATACCATAAATTCTTAAATTTCTTTGTTTTTTTTTTTTTTTACATTAAAAGTAGTAGATGAAGCGGAGTTAATCCATGGAGTAATTGACGGCATATACGTGTGTACATGTGCATACTTATGTGCAGGTGTTGGCATGTATTTCTTTATGTGTAGGTAGGGTTGAGGATAAAGAAGTAGTGACAATGGCCGAAAAAAAGAGGCCAAAAAATTCCCGAATGTGTTCTGGAAATTGTGTTAGGCCATTCGGACCATCTGATTTTTCATTTATCCCTAAGAGTATATTTAAGTATTTACTAAGAGTAAGCACTATTCAGAGCCCCTGGAGATAGCCTCAAAGAAATTAGTAAAAAAAATTAATCTCCAGTAAAAAAGATAGCAGAGAATGTGTGGTCAAGGCTTTGTTAAAGGTAAATATAGGGTTTCTGGGGGTCGCGGGGAAGACAAAACAGGGCAGGCATACTAGAATGGGTTCCGGAAGGGTTTGAAGCATATGTTGGGCTTAGACTAAGAAGGAGGTAACTTACCAGAAAGGATGGAAAGTGGTTCTATACAAGGGAAACAGTATAAGTGAATGATTGATGAACACAGCTTTAATTTCCTCTTTGGTGACAGGGGAGAAATACTTTGAACTTAAGACATCATACGAGGTTCCTGTGTTAGAATCGATTCATTAATAATGCTAACTCCTAGGCCGGGTGCAGTGGCTTATGCCTGTAATCCCAGAACTTTGGGAGGCCAAGGCGGGAGGATCACAAGGTCAAGAGATTGAGACCATCCTGCCCAACATGGTGAAACCCCCTCTCTACTAAAAATACAAAAATTAGCTGGGCATGGTGGTGCATGCCTGTAGGCCCAGCTACTCAGGAGACTGAAGCAGGAGAATCGCTTGAACCCTGGGAGGCGGAGGTTGCAGTGAACTGAGATCGTGCCACTGCACTCCAGCCTCGGTGACAGAGTGAGATTCCATCTCAAAAATAATCATCATCATCATAATCATGTTAAATCTTTACGTGTGGTTGGATAATTGAGCAGTATTCACAAAGGGCAGACTCTTGCCACTGAATGTCGTGTGGTTTGGAGTGTAAACCTGTTGACGGCACCGTGCTCCTCATTGCTTAATTTGTAGTTAGGAATTTTTAGAAATCCTGAGTATGTGGTTCATGAATTACAGTTACATTCTGATACATTCCCATGGATTTTCCTCCACAGTTTTTTTCTTGTCATATTAATTTGTTTCTAATCATAGCTTTTCTCCATTCTTAAAATATTTAGTTTATATCTGTGAATCCAGAGAAACATCTTAAAAGTATTTGTTAACCACTGGAGAGTGTTACAAATTCAAATGATGATCTGTATAGAGTTTAGAGGGAAATATTAGCTTTTCTTTCTAGCTGTGCATTCCAGAACACACAGACATCTTGAAGCTTTCTGCAGTTAGAAGATTATGGGCATTCAAATCAAATGGACTTGGGGTCCCATTCTCAAAATGTGACATATCAGTCGTAAGACCTTGAACAAATTGGTTAATCTTTCTGAATCCATCATTTTCTCAACTATGAAATGAACGCAGTAAAACCAATTTTGTGGTGGAGAGTGTTAGAAAAAGTGTTTCAGAGTACCTCATAAGGGCCCAGGAAATATGCAACTAGCAATTTTTATTGGTAGTTTCATCTAGGAATACAAATTATGATTAAAGCATTTGTATTTAGTCATACCATCTAGATTGAGCTCTAGGTATAACTCCATGAATCCATTAAAAGAGAGGTTATCCCCCTTCTAATTCTCTTCCAGAACCAGAAGTCATGATTTTTCTGATATACCCAGTTTATTTGATCAGTCTGGCTGTGCATGTTTTACTCTCTCTGCCTTTAGCATTACTTACTCTATATATAAACATTGCTGAACTTACCTACTAGACAGATACAGGGCTTATTGTGTGCATACGTAGGGCCCTGGTGTCACTGGGTTACATGCCCAGGCACACAAACATACAGACTTTCCTTTCACAAAAAAAGTTTACCTTGGGACAAGCTAATAAGAAATTTTACTATTAGAAACTTCAGAATGCTGGTATGTAAATTTCAGCATATGTAGAATTTTGTCTTTCGATGATTAGTATCGTTTTTATTTTGAAGTCCACATTGAGGATAGAGAGTGAGAAACATCAAATCATTTCGCTTTGTGGGAACTCTAAAGAGTTTCTTTCCATCCCCAGGATGGTAGGTACAGCATGTGTTGCTTAAGGATGGGAATGTGTTCTGAGAAATGCATCTTCAGGGAATTTCTTAGTTGTGCAGACATCACAGAGTGTACCTAGACAAACCTAGAAGGTATAGCCTACTATACACCTAGGCTATGAAGTATCGCCTCTTGCTCCTAGGCTACAAACCTGAACAGGATGTTACTGTACTGGATACTGTAGGCAGTTTTAAAACAAGGTTGAATGTCTGTGTATCTAAACATAGAAAAGGAACAGCGGAAATATGGTATTATAATCTTATGGGACAACCATTGTTTGTGTGTTCCGTCCTTGATTGAAACATCATTATGCAGTGTGTGACTATATATCTGTCTTTTTTCTACCAAATAGTTCTTGGAGAATTTATATGTATCAGAGAGGTTAAAGAACCCAATCACCTATCTTCCAATTATTTGCTATTGGTGAGATATTTTACATGATTTTCAAACAGATTTCTAAGCAGCAGATAGTAAGATATGTTAGAATCAGTGAAGTGTAGACCACAAAATTCTAGAGCTCTATAAGAACTGATGAACCAATGACTACAGGAGTTTATAGAATTTTATTTATTTATTATTTGAGATGGAGTCTTGCTTTGTCGCCCAGGCTGCAGTGCAGTGGTGTGATCTCGGCTCACTGCAACCTCCGCCTCCCTGGTTCAAGCAATTCCCCTGCCTCAGCCTCTCGAGTACTAGAATTACAGATGCATGCACAATGCTGGCTAATTTTTTTGTATTTTTAGTAGAGATGCGGTTTCACCATGTTGGCTAGACTGGTCTTGAACTTCTGACCTCAGGCAGTCTGCACAACTCAGCTTCCCAAAGTGCTGGGATGTGCCCCACCAAGTTTTCAGAATATTTTAACACCTCAGCATCTTTTCAAATGAAAGGGGATACAGGAGCTCCATTAGTCATTTTGTAAGCGTAGTAGATGCTTGTTTGTGTAAGGAGAGGGGGAGCCCAGGGGCCTGGCTCTTCTTCCTTAGTTACCTCCCACCCAAGCCTGTTGGACCCAGGGAGGTTCTGGGGAACAGAGTCGGTAACTACTGGGTTAAGATAAGCCCCAGCTGAGGACTTTGACACCCAGAAGGGTTTATCCCCATGTGGCTAAACTTAAATTGTTTCTCTGTTTGGTGGCTACCTTTTGGATTAATTTGGCAATTTCTTACAAGAAAGCAGTGTTTAGAGGGCAGCATCAGCTTCATTGGGATATTTCCTCTGAGAGAGGTGAGACATTGGGTCAGCACCATTCTGAGCCCAAGGTCGTGTTTTCATAAGAAGAAAGATCAGCGGCAGCACTTCTTGCATTGCATTTGTGGTGGTAAAGCACAAGTATTTAATTGACGAATAAGCTGTGATGGTGGGGTGGAAACTTTAATCCTAATCCATTTCCTATTTATTTAACCCCTCTGGACTAAATAAATCCTCTTCCATTTTAATCTTTGTTGTGATTAATATCCTGACTGTATATGTAACACAGGAAACATCCAAAAGAGCCCAATGTTAATTGTAAACCATGTGTTAGAATACAGCTGTTTGAAAATGAATGCTCTTTCTCTATCATTACAGGATCTTGTAAGGTTGACTGAGTAAGTACAGTTTAATACTACCCCAGAGAAATGTCTTACTTAATTCTGTTTTGTTACATATCATGTTGGACATTAACGGTAACTTACATGAAGACCATGGTACTAATCAATGCTGAATTAATGTTGTTACTTTTCTAGTACTTGAAATAAATTTGGGCTCAGCCACTCTTCTTCTCACATCCCTTTTGATCTAGTGGCAAGACATTGAGAACTGTTGGGCCTGGTCTGTGTCTTTGAAATACATTAAAGGTAATTGGCAAAGAGAGGAGTGAACCTGCGACCTCGCCTCCATTACAGCATGACCTAATCAATCGAGAAAACTCCTCTCTGCAGCTTTTCTCTTGATGGTTCTCCTCTCCTTACTACCATGTGTCTGATGTTTGTCATCTTGTGGCTCAACTAAACTGTCGCCGATTACTCCTACTCTTTTAATCCCACATGGTTTGAGTCTTACATATTGGTGCTTAGAATTTATTGAATCAATTCCTGTAAATGGAGACATGAAATCTCAGTTTGTAGTATCAGTTTGAGGAATATAGCAATCTCACACTTCAAAGACTGCTACAGATCATTCATAGATGTTAGACTTCTTACTGAGCTGTGTCTTTCTTATTCCCCGAAGCCTTTGCCACTTTGGTTTTATATGTTGGTTTCAGTAACTATACATTTTCTACTATGCATGTTGTAGACAGTATAATGAAGTGTGGTGGGTGCATATATCTGTATATACCTATGTTTACATCTGGATGAACATAAAATACACATCTGAACATGCACGTATATGGGATGACGGCATATAAATATGAATAAATTTGTTTTGGTCAGGACAGAGCAACCAACTACAATTTCCAGGATTATTTTTTGTAATTCAGCAAGAGAGGTTTCAAATTTTGATTACACATTGCCGTCTGTATTTTTTAGGATGCAAATCCATGCTGAAACCTCAGGATTTCCACAGTCTGTGTTTTGTTTCTTCACTTATAACTGTGTCTGCCTCTCCATGGCAGGAGAAAATAAAGAAGACAGTTATGACTTTAAAAATATTAAACTCTGCTAGAGACTTGAATGGCCAAGTTTTCTTTGTTTATTTGTTTGTTCTTTTCCCCATCCTTCCACAGTGTTTTTTTTTTCCTGAAAGTCTTGCCTAGTTTATGCAAATAACATGTATTTAAATTGGCAATATTTTATTTTCCTGATTGCTACTTACAAAATTTCCATAAAGATATTTGTTTTTAGTTTATAGAATGCAAAAACTAAATTCATTACCAACTAAGGCTAAGAGTCTTTAGACCCTAGAGCACAGACATACAGGAACAGAAGTATGGGTATGAAATGGAAATCCTGAGACACCCCCTAATTATAAAAACTCTAACAGATGCCGTCATGTCACTGATGTAGGAAAGATGTTGGAGCCAGTCAAAGCCTGATAGAATTGACAATTCGTGGGATTTTTATATGGCTGTCACCTAGAAAACACTTCTCTAATTTTCTTTTTATAGTATTCATATTTGTATAGAGAACTGTTTTTTAGCGTCTAGAATTCTGTGGCCTGAGAGGTCCCCAAGGCACCCTTTGCGTAGGTACTTCCTGGCTTCCACCAGGACGCTTGCTCCATTTTGTCTCAGCCTTCCATTGAAAGTTTTCATTTATTTGTTTTTTAAGAAAGAGTTTTTGATAATTCTGTCTTAGAAGGATGAGTAGTTAGCTCATTAAGAATACTCTTGGTGGAAGCATGGGCTACCTGACCAGCTTAAGGTACAGTCTTTCTTCTTTGAGTTTCTTGTGGTTTTACGAACTCTTTGTTTTCCCTCTGACATGAAAATTAGAGACCATAAATTACAGATACATTCCACTATGTAAAATAAGAGATTTTAAAAACTCTGCATGGCAAAACCACTATAAGACAAGTAAAAAACTAAACTGGAAGAAAAATAGTTGCAGCTTGTATCTCAGAGAAAAGATAATTTCCGTAATGCTGGGGTTGGCAACTACAGCCCAAGGCCCGTATCTGACCTGCTGCCTGTTTTTATGAATTAAGTTTTATTAGAACACAGCCACGCTCATTTGTTTGCATATTGCTTGTGGCTGCTTTCACCCTATGGTGGCAGAATTGAATAGCTGCAACAGGGACCTTATGGTCCACAAAACCAGCAATATTTACTATCTGGCACTTCACAGAAAAGTTTGCCAACACTTGCTCTGATGAATAATGAGCTGCTACAACTACAAATCAACATGAAAAGACCAACAAACCGGTAGAAAAATAGGCAAGAGATGTGTTTGTTAGTGTCTCAGGAAAACAAAGCAGTAGTAAACAGATTTCTCCCCAAGTGCTTTTTCTCTCCAAATGGGGCAACTTACAGAGGCGAGGGCAGGATTCGGGGGACAAACAAGGAATGGCGGGGCCCTTAGAGATCTGCAGTAGCAGGAAGCTATTACTATCCCTGGGACTGAAGGCAGCTACAAAGAGAGAAAATGGCATTGCTGGAGCAGGAAAGATGGATCATCCACAGCAGGCTGTGATCGTGGAGCGATGTAGCCACTGTGAGAAATACGTCCTTGAAGCAGTATGGAAATGGGAAAGATCTCTCTCCTCCACCTTCTAATCTCCTGGTAGTGCCTCCCAGAAGTTATCAGAGGAGGGAGTCCAGGTGATGCTGTCCTCGGGGGTCAGCTTCCAAGGACACAGATGTAAAGCTCCTCAGTTCATTCATAACAAGAGCAGAGCAAATGAATATGATACTGAAATTTTTTTAACCTATCAGATTGGCAAACAGCAGAATGTTAACACCTTGTATTGGCAAGGGTATAGGGAAACAGCTACTATATAGATACAGATATGTGTGTATGAAGGCAGCACCTAGGGAAACAGGTACTATATAGATACAGATATGTGTGTATGAAGGCGGCACCTAGGGAAACAGGTACTATATAGATACGATTGGCAAACAGCAGAATGTTAACACCTTGTATTGGCAAGGGTATAGGGAAACAGGTACTATATAGATACAGATATGTGCGTATGAAGGCGGCACCTAGGGAAACAGGTACTATATAGATACAGATGTGTGCGTATGAAGGCGGCACCTAGGGAAACAGGTACTATATAGATACAGATGTGTGTGTTTGAAGGCGGCACCTAGGGAAACAGGTACTATATAGATACAGATGTGTGTGTATGAAGGCAGTACCTTTCAAAATTATAAATGCATATATCCTTTGATTCAGCAGTTACATTTATAGGAATTTATCCCACAGATATTTTAGCTAATACGTGAAATGATCTACGTGTAAGATCATTTATTGCAACATTATTTGTAATAGGAATAGAATGGAGATAACGTAAATGTCTATCTGTAGGGAACTGGTTATATAAATTATGCTACATCAATTCAAGGGAATACTATGAAGCCATAAAAAAGAATGAGGAAACTCTTTATGTCCTCATATGAAATCAACACTAAGTTATGTCATTAAGAGTACAGAGAATTTATCTCCGCTTCGGCTTTCACAACTAAATGATGATAATGAAAAAAGAGTGCATAGAAAATAAAATAGGATGTGTGGTATATGGTTATTTGTGTAAAAAAATGAAGAAAAGGAATATATAAAACATTTTCTTGTATATGTGTAAAATAAAATCCCAAGAAGTGACAAAATTGATGCCTCTAGAGATGGAGACTGCCAGGGGTTTATGGGGTGGTGATCATCTTGTATCTTTTGAATACTGATTAAAATAAGTTTAAAATCATTTTATGGGCTAGTAAAACAGCTTTCATCTGAAAATAATTTCAAAATTCTCGTCTTTGCTTGTGGCTTTCAATAATTATAAAATAAGATCTGAAAAGCTCACTGGCAAATCCAGTGTGAAATGATAAGTCTAATGACTTCAGTGAGGAAGCCCTATCTCTTCTTCAACCCAGTTTTAACTTTGGCCTGTTGGTGTAAGTCCCAGGTACTGTTTCTTAAATTTTTTTCGTCAACATACTTAAAATCAATAATGCTATGTATTTTTTAAGTGCTCTTTTATTTGCACTTTCAGCTAATTGTGACTGCTCCATCTGTTGGTTTGATCTATTGAAACTTTTGAAGATGTGTCATCCCTCCCTTTCACTTAAGACAGATACATGCTTTAGTTGTTCAGAGCTGCATCTTTTGAATATTTACTTTGATGTGGAGAAAATTGTGGATTATCAACAAGTAAACATTTGGACAATCAGGGGATCAAAATACAAGAACAAATCTGGATTTATAAGTCTGTCTCTTTTATTATTTTTTTTTCTGGGCAAGATTTGCCTGAAGTAGAAAGAATTGAATATGGATGAGCGCATGTTGCAAACTGATTTTCAGCCATAATTGCTTTGCAGCACGAAAATAGGCAAAGAAAGTAGATTGGGAATATAGGCAATCAGAGATGAGATTCTTACACCTGCCAGGTACCATGTGTAGCACACAGGCATCCACAGAGAAATTGAAATGCTGCTATCCTGTGACAAGAGGTTCCAATTACTGTGATTCGGATACATCTGTCTGCCAGTAGCTCGCCTCGTGAAGCGAGGTTGGAGTCAGTGAGTGGCACAGCAGTCATCCTAGGAACTGTGCTGTGGGACTGTGACCCTCCTTCCTTTTCATTTACTTCCGCTCAGAAACAGCAGCTTACAGGGAACACTCCTAGCTGGAAGGCTTGTAACAAGACGGCATTTATATCATAAACGCCATTCTGAAAGCATACGTTCTTCAAATACGTGGCTGTGGAATGGGGATTTGATATAGCAAATTGCCAGGTTTTGATTGCTGAAACAAAGATATGTTTACTAAATTAATTTTGGCATGAAAAAGATTTGGACAGTGTGTGGATCCTTTCGGGCCTTAAGTTAGAACTGAGTTTAAACAGGGCCACCCGAGTAATTATGTATCCTGAGGCAGTGATCTGGAAGGGTAGGGTGGGGGTGGGAGGCTGGGGCAGTGTTTGCTCTGCCACAGGCTTTGCTCCTAATTTTATTTTTGAGACCAGAACACTATGATGCTTCATACTGTGTGCCTTTATTGGGGGAGGGAGGTGTCTGTGTGTCTGTATTTTCTCTTCCCTCACTTATAAAGTAACCAGGAGCTTCATACAACAGAATTTGTGCAGCAGGGATCAGGCAGCAGGGGATAGAGAACTCTGGGAAAGGTGGGATTGCATTGTAGCATTGGCAAAGTACTAAGGATTGCCACAGTCCTTCAGAAGGCCAAGGTCATGTGTCTGCCAACAGTTCTTCACACAGTTTGACAGTGCTGTGCGGAGCCAGCACCCCCGCTTCCCTCATTTGCCTCCAGCCATGCTCCCCTCCCACTCTTCTGCAGATTTTTTGCACTGATGGTCTATTCTCCACTTGTTCCCTGAGTTCATATATGAGACTTTTCTTGTCTTAACTAGGTGTGAACTCTTGAGCACGTGAAACCGGGCTTTATTCTTTTCCTTTTCTTTCTTCATTGTCTGTAAAAGAGCATGTCAATTAATTTTTGGCCTTGATTCGTCTCTTTTGACTGTGACTCTTAACCAGTTGGATCATAATTTCCTACAACCTGCTCCGCTAGGCACATTTTTATTGGAAGAAATTAGTTGGTATCTGAGTTGTACAGTTTTGCTTTAGGAATGTGGATAAATGTTATTTAGTGTGAAATAATACTTCCACAAAGTTCAGATTCATAGGGAAAAAAAGACCAAATGTATCAAAAACTGTGTATATTATAATCAGACCCTTTTCATGGAGCTGTGTTTTCATTTGATCCACAGATAAAAATCTACTAAGACACATTCTGTTTATGTGCAACTTAGAGGAAAGAAATGAACATTTAATGAGCTTCTGTTATTGCCAAGAACTGTCTGTGCTAGGCAATTTTTCATGTATGTAATAATTTAAAAATTGTTCAATTCCATATATTTAATCTTGGCAATGATATTCTGAAATGATTTATTTAAGTAAACCTTTTGTTTTTGAGATAATTATAGATTTATGTGCAGTTGTAAGATATAATACCGAGAGAACTTTGTAACCTTTATCTAGTTTCTTCAGATGGCAACATCTTGCAAAACTATGAAACTATCACAACCAGAACACTGACATTAAAAACATTTTTTAAAATTTATTTTGGAATTAATTTTTTGGAGGCAGAGTCTTGCTCTGTTGCCCAGGCTGGAGTTCAGTAGTGCGATCTCAGCTCACTGCAGCCTCCATCTCCTAGGTTCAAGCAGTTCTCCTCCCTCAGCCTCCTGAGTAGCTGGGATTACAGGCACGTGCCACCACACCCAGCTAATTTTTGTATTTTTACTAGAGACACAGTTTTGCCATTGTTTGCCAGGCTGGTCTTGAACTACTGACCTCAAGTGATCTGCCTGCCTTCACCTCTCAAAGTGTTGAGATTGGCCGGGTGCGGTGGCTCACACCTGTAATCCTAGCACTTTGGGAGGTAGAGGCAGGCGGATCACGAGGTCAAGAGATTGAGACCATCCTGGCCAACATGGTGAAACCCCGTCTCTACTAAAAAAATACAAAAATGAGCTGGGCATGGTGGCGCCCACCTGTAGTCCCAGCTACTTGGGGGGCTGAGGCAGGATAATTGCTTGAACCCGGGAGGCGGAGATTGCAGTGAGCCGAGATCGTGCCACTGCACTCCAGCCTGGCCACAGAGCGAGACTCTGATTATAGGCGTGAGCCGCTGCACCCAGTCAGAACATTAACATTTTGATATGGTCCAGAAACAGGGCATTTCCATCACCACAAGAATTCCTTATGTTGCCCTTTTGTAGATACATTCACTTTCCTTACATCCCAACCTCTCTTTAACCTGTATAGCCACTAATCTATACTCCATTTCTATACTTTTGCCATTTCAAGAAAGTTATATAAATAGAAAATGCAGTGTGTAACCTTCTGAGATTTTTTTCAGTTACCATAACTCTGGAGATTTATCCAGGTTGTTGCCTTTATCCCTAGTTAGTTTACTTTTTATTGCCAAGTAGTATTCCATGATACGAATGGACTGCAGTTTAACCTTTCACCCTTTGAAAGACATCCGTGTTGCCTCCCATTTTTTGTTATTATAAATAAAGTTGCTGTAAACATTTATGAACAGGTTTTATGGGAACATACATTTTTCTTGTCTTTGGGATAAATGCTCAGGAATGAAAATTGCTCGGTTGTAAGGTAACTGCATATTTAGCATGTTTAGCAGGCAGCTAGCAGCCATCCCTAAAGGATACATGATTATCATTCTTATGTATATTATATGCATTTGAGGAAATTAAAGCCCAGAGTAGTTAGTTCACATGCCCAAAATTACATAGCTAGTCAGGTAGTGGAGCTAGTACTTGAACCCATGTCCACCTGAACTCTCCAGATTGTCGTCTTTTCCAATCAGGCCTTAGCTAAAGTATATAACCTTCTACACGGAACAGTGTTTAGAATGGAAAACTGAGGGGTCTGTTTTCCCCTGACCTTGGATCACTAAAAATGAGAAGATGATTTCATAGTCATACTATTGTATATGATTCTTTTCCTCAAAAGAGCAGAAAGCAAATATGAATGCAGAAGACACCGACGTTTATGGTAGACATGATGAAATTAGGATTCCTAGCATTTGAATGTAAAGGAATTGAGCTTTATGATCCCATCTTTGATGAGCGGTTGAGGGGCCGGAACTGGTTGCCCATTGAATCAAGGGCAGATCCAGGACTCAGATGTGAGCTCTCCGTCCCATTCTGTCTGGTTGCCATCTGTCCCTCAGCTTGGATGGCCTTCAGTGTTAGGGCAGGCAGCTCATGGATGGCAATCCTCAGAAATACAGATACTGTCAGTTATGGGTGTGTTAGTGGCAAATATGTGAGTGGAGGAGGGGGAGATGATCTGATCATGACAGATACTGAAACTCTGATGCCGCTTATGGTTATTAGATGCACTGTGGGGAATTGCAGCCCCTTCCTGTAGTCTAAAGGGTTATTTCTGGGTGACATTTTGGCAGGAAGATGTCCTGTGGGAAAAGAGTGCTAACTCAATGTGCCTGACCAGTAGTTAATTATTAATACTTCATGCCTGAAAGTAAAATGATGTTACTTGTATGTCTTTTATGGAGTTATTGGTATTTTGTTTATTCTTTTTGATGAAAAGGAGAAGGTTTTATTAAGCAGTTTGAGAAAATTACAGCCACAAAATTGCACATAGCTGCAAGGGTGTAAGGGTCTTTTCAACGTAACTTTAGAGTCTATGTGATTTATGCTGCTACAAGAAATGTTCCTTCTGTTTCAGAAATTTAAACAAAGGCAGGGTGCTTATCACTCTGCTTTCTACAGCCTAAATATTGTTTCTGAACTAAAATGGCTGATTTCAATTTAGTCGTTGCAGACTACGATAAAGCTAGAATGAAACCAACCTAATTTTATCTTCATAGCAGTAAAACCTTTTGAAATCAGCTTGTTGCATAACTTCTTTTTCATCTGAAATAGTTTTTATTTCCAGGGATCAATGTTACTTCTGTTGTAATAATGGATTTTGCCAGTTTATACTTACTTGGTTTCTGATCTCAATAATATATAATTAATATATAAATAAGATTCCAGAAATTGATCTGAATAAGCCCATAATCCCTCTTTGCTTGACAACTGGTTTGCTACCAAGATCATTTAGTATGCTTTATTATATCATCATATCAGTGGTCCTTTCTTTATATGACTTCCTATGAAAACCCTATATAATAGCATCATGAAACATTGCTAGAAACATATAGATAAAAGGTCTATTCTACGGCCCTCATTTTATGTATAAGCAAGTTCCCTACCTGGCAGGTGATTCCATATTAAGTCTGGGAATAAGAAGCTTATATCAGTGATTTTTTCAAGCAATGTTTTGGAGAAGCAGCCCTGTCCTCTCCCTACAAGCACAGGCATGCTCATGCACCCCACTAAGCACATACACAAGTCTAGCCTTGCTTTCGTGAGATCACTGTTATTGGGGGATTCCATGATGCTCATGCACCCCACTAAGCAATACACAGGTCTAGCCTTGCTTTCGTGAGATCACTGTTATTGGGGGATTCCATTTTGGGATTTATGTAAGATTGTGTGATGTAAGTGTTTCACTGCAAAAAAAAAAATTTGAAAAACTATAGTCAAGATGATTAATAAGGCTTCTTAGGGCTCTGACATCAATGATACATAGTAAATAACATCATTTGTATGCAGGTATGTATGATCTTCTGTGTGACAGGTGTGGCAATGGTGGAACTTTTTTTTCTTTCATTTTTAGTTGATGCATAATAATTGTGCATATTTATGGGATGCAGAGTGATATTTTGATATGTGTATATAATGTGTAGTGATCAAATCAGGGTGATTACTATATCCATCACCTCAAAAATGTATCATTTGTGTTGGGAACATTAAAAAATTCTCTCCTCTAGCTTTTTGAAAAATGTAATACAGTTCATCATATTCACTATACAATGCTGCAGAACACACAAACTCATTTCTCTCTGTGTAACTGTAGTTTTGTATCCATCAAACAACCTCCCTCCCATTCCTCCACTTCCCAGCCTTCAATACCCACAAGTTCTGCTTTGATGAACACACATACAAAAAATCTTTTTTGCTCCCACGTGATAGCCAGAACATGTGATACTTGTTTTTCTGTACTTGATATATTACACTTAACATAATGTCCTTCAGGCTCATACCCGTTGCTGCAAATGACAGGATTCCATTCTTTTCTATGGCTGAATAGTATTCCATCGTGTCTATATACTACGTTTTCCTTTACCCATTAATACTTCATGCCTGAAAATAGAGTGGTGTTACTCATATGTTGAACATTTTTTTCATATGTTTGCTGGCCACTTGTGTATTTTCTTTTGAGACATTTCTATTCATATCCTTTGCCCACTTTTTAATTGGATTATATTTTGGATATTCCTTGCTGAACACATAATTAGCAACTATTTTCTTCTACAGCTTGTCTCTTCAGTCTCTTCATCGTTTGCTGTACAAGCCTTTTATTTTAAATAGTGCCATTTGTCTATTTTTGTTGGCTCTACTTTTGAAATCTTAGCCATAAAATATTTGCCTAGACTAATGTCCTGAGGAGTTTTCTTCTACTGGTTTTATAGTTTTGGGTCTTAGGTTCAAATCTTTAATTCATTTTGTGTTTATTTTTGTATACAGTGGCATTGGTCTCCTTTCATTCTTCCACTTTGGATATGGAATCTTCCCAACAGCATTTATTGAACAGGGTATCTTTTCCTCAGTGTGTTTTCTTGACACATTTTACAATTGGTTGGCTGTAAATATGTTAATTTATTTCTAGGTTCTTTATTCTGCATTAATGGTCTGTGTGTTTGTTTTTATACTGGTACCACGTGGTGTTGGTTACTATAGCTTTGTAACATATATTGAAGTCAGGTAGTGTGATACTTCCAGCTTTGTTATTTTTGCCCATTATTGCTTTGGCTATTCAGGGTCTTGTGTGGTTCCATACAAATTTTAGGACTTAAGAAATTATTTCTCTGAAAAGTGTGATTTGGTATTTTGACAGGTATTACATTAAATCTGTAGATTGCTTTGGGTAGCAAGGTCATCTTAACAATATGAATTCTTCCAGTTTATAAGCATGGGACAGCTCCCTTTGTTTGTATTCTCTTCAGTTTCTACCATCAGTTTTTCACAGATGTCCTTCTAGAGGTCTCTCTCCTCCTTCGTTACATTTATTCTTAGGTGTTTTATTTATGTTTTTGTAGCTGTTGTAAGTGGAATTGCCTTTTTAATTTCTTTTTTCACTACTTCATTATTGATGTATAGTTTGGTATATTGATTTTGTATCTTGCAACTCTACTGAATTCATTTATCAGTTCAAAGAGTTTTTTGGTGGAGTCTTTGGGTTTTTCTGTATATAGGATCATGTCAGTCACAAAGACGGACGTTTGACTTTCCCTTTTTCCAGTTTGGAGACCCTTTGTTTCTTTCTCTCGCCTGGTTGCTCTGGCTAGGACTTGCAGTACTCATTATTGGTTTTTTTCAGGTTTTCTCTTTCTTCCTAGTTCAATTTTGGTAGGTTGTGTATGTCCAGGAATTTATTTCCTTGAGGTTTTCCAGTTTGTCAGCATATTGTTGTTCATGACAGTCTCTAATGAGCCTTTGTATTTCTGTGGTATCAGTTGTAATGTTTTTCATTTCTGATTACTTTCTTCACTGAAGACTTGAACCCCTCAAAGTCATCCATGAGGATTGGAATCAACCTTCCAAACTCTTGATAATGCTGATATTTTGATCTCCTTCCATGAAGCATGGATGTTTCTAATATCTGGAATAGTAAATCCTTTCCAGAAGGTTTTCAATTTACTGTCCCCAGATCCATCAGAAGAATCAGTATCTATGGCAGCTATAGCCTTACAAAATGTATTTCTTAAATAATAAGGCTTGAAAGTTGAAATACTCCTTGATCCATGGGCTCCAGAATGGATTTTGCGTTAGTAGGCAAGAAAACAGCATTCATCTTCTTGTACATCTCCATGAGAGCTGTTTGATGAGTAGGTGCGTTGTCAAAGAAATATTTTTTCTGAGCAGTAGGTCACAAGAGTGGACTTCAAATATTCAGTAAACTATGCTTATAAATAGATATGCTGTCATCCAGGCTTTGTTATTACATTGGTAGAGCATGGGCAGTACAGATTTACCACAGTTCTTACAGGCTGTAGGCTTTTTGGGTAAATGAATATTTGCTTCAACTTAAAGTCACCAGTTGGCATTAGCCCCTAACAAGAGAGTCATTCTGTCTTTTGAAGTTTTGAAGCTAAGCATTGACTTCTCCTCTCTAGTTATGAAAGTCTTAGATGGTATATCATTCCAATATAAGGCGGTTTCATCTACATTGAAAGTCTGTTTGTTTTGTTTTTTGATACTTTAACTTCTGGGGTACATATGCATAAAGTGCAGGATTGTTACACAGGTATACATGTGCCATGGTGGTTTGCTGCACCCATCAACCCATCATCTACATTAGATATTTCTCCTAATGCTATCCCTCCCCTCGCCCCCCATCCCCTGACAGGCTCCAGTGTGTGATGTTCCCCTCCCTATGTCCATGAGTTCTCGTTGTTCAACTCTCACCCATGAGTGAGAACATGCGGTGTTTGGTTTTTTTTTCTTGTGTCAGTTTGCTGAGAATGGTGGTTTCCAGCTTCATCCGTGTCCCTGCAAAGGACGTGAACTCATCCTTTTTTTATGACTGCATAGTATTCCGTGGTGTATATGTGCCACATTCTCTTTATCCAGTCTATCATTGATGGTCATTTGGGTTGGTTTTTTAGTGTCATCACCCTCATCAATCATCTTAGCTAGATCTTCTTGATAACTTGCTGCAACTTCACTGTGTAGTTTTGTGTTACAAAGACGGCTTCCTTCCTTAAACCTCATGAACCAAACTCTGCTAGTTTCCTCGTTTTCTTCTGTAGTTTTCTCACCTCTCTCAGCCTGCATAGGATTGAAGCAAGTTAGGGCTTTCCTCTGGATTAGGCTTTGACTCGAGGGAATGTTTGTAGCTTGTTTGATCTTCTGTCCAGATCACTAAAACCTTCTCCGTATCAGCAGTAGGCTGTCTCACTTTCTTATTATTTGTGTATTCACTGGGGTAACACTTTTAATTTCCCTCAATAACTTTTCTTTTGCATTCACAACTTGGCTGTTTTGTGCAAGATGCCTGTCTTTGAGCTGATCTTGATTTTCAACGTGCCTTCCTCACTAAAGCTAATCATTTCTAGCTTTTGAATCACAGTGAGAGACCTGCAGCTCTTCCTTTCATGTGAACATTTAGAAGCCACTGTCAGGTTACTAATTGGGCTAATTTCAATATTACTCTGTCTCAGGATATGGAGGGCTGAGGAGAGGGAGAGAGATGGGAATGAAATTGGTGAAGCTGTCAGAATGCATACATTTACTGATGAAGTTAACTGTCTTATGTGGGCACCATTCATGGTGCCCCAAAACAATTACAGTAGTAATGTCAGAGAACACTGATAACCATAACAGATAGAACAGTGAAAAGTTTGAATTATTGTGAGAATTATGTGACAACAGACACATGAAGTGAACACATGCTATTAGACAAATGGTGCTAATAGACTCGCTTGACGGAGGGCTGCCACACACCTTCAACTTGTAATAAACACAAGATCTGTGAAGCACAGCACACTGAAGCTTAATACGTACAGTGAGATGTGCTGATAATTTTGTTTAGTTGAGTGTGTCTTTCAAGGATATGTGATTAAACTCTGTATATCCTATAGATGCAGGTAATTACATACAAGTCACTGATATAAATGAGAATTTGATCTAAGACTTCTTTATGGTCTCTTCTGCAAGATGTAGGGAAGGTCAGAAGAAGAACTGTGCTTTTTTGCAGAAAGAGAAACTTGTTTTCTGGTATGGGTTTTTCTTTTTCTTTTCTTTCTTTCTTTTTTTTTAGATGAAGTCTCACTTACTCTGTCGCCCGGGCTGGAGTGCAGTGGCATGATCTCACTCACTGCTACCTCTGTGTCCCAGGTTCAATTGATTTTCCTGCCTCAACCTCCCAAGTAGCTGGGACTACAGGCGCCTGCCACCATGCCTGGCTAATTTTGTATTTTTAGTGGTGATAGTGTTTTACCATGTTGGCCAGGCTGATCTTAAACTCCTGACCTCAGGTGATCTGCCTGCCTCGGCCTCCCAAAGTGCTGGGATTACAGGCATGAGCCACTGTACTAGGCCAGATTTTTCTTCAGAACACTTGGGACTCTCACCTGTAGTTCCTTAAGTCAATGAAAATTCTGTTGCTTCCTCTCAGTAACATGACTGTATCTGTATCTCTGTTCAGCTTAATCATACGTCCACTCAGATGACAAAAGGGAGAAATCATGCTCACTTCCTTCATCACGATGGTACATTGCTAAGCTTATGGCTGGAGTTTGTCTCTCTGCAAGACACCAAGTCCTGGGAATTTCTGTCTGTGTTTTCTTTGTGGTTGGTATAGGACAGCCTGGTGTGTAGGACACACCTTTTTCTGAGCTCTGAGTGTTCTGACCTAACATCATTCTCTTCAGGATCCAATTAAGGAATTCCAGAAAATGACCCTCGCAGTACTGATAGCTCTTTTCTGTTTTTAGAGGGATGTGGGATGTCTATGTTTGGCGCACATTTGGATGGAGGGCACAGCTCTCTTTCTGATGGTGCTGTCATGTTCAGGGCAATCTGTTTCTTTTCTTTTGAATCAGATTTGCAGTAACTTCCTTTCTAGATGCTGTCAACCAATATATCTTTAACCTTTTGTTGTTAAGGCAGAATGAGGTTCTTCTTTTTTGGAAAACAGATAAAATGTTTGCTATGTTGTACGTCTGTGACTGTATCCTGGAATATTTTGTAGTTTCTCTCTTCCATATTATATTGCAGAAAGCAGAATCTGATGCAGTATTAAAAAATATTGGACTATGATATAAGCAACCTGATTCTCATCTCAATTTGACCTGTAGGTTACCTGGCCAGGACATTTGCTGTAAATTCAGTGATGTCTATAGTTCCTCATTTACCCTCCCACCTGATAGTGATAGCCATATAATAATTTTGAAGGAATTAACTGTCTTTATTCTTTATTTTTTTAAAAACAAAATGGTCAGTATTTACCATCCACAGAAGTCTCTCTGAAATAGTAGCTAACAACTACTAGGTATGTACTAAGTACCAGGTAATATTTTCAGCAACACACACACACACACACACACACACACACACACACACACTGCTCCCCACCCACACACACTCACAGTCACACACTCACACTCATACACACACACTTTCAGCGACACACACATACACTCACACTCTGTCTCACACACACATACATACACACACACACACATTCTCTGCTTTTGTAATAATCCTATGCAGTGGGTTCTGAGGTTAAGTGACCCACTAAAGAAATAGCTAGAAACTGGAAACGCAGGATTTGAACTCAGGCCCTGTAGCTCCCAAGTGTGCCATCTTTTTGCTGTATGTCCCTCTCTTTGTCCTAAAGTTGAAAGCCATGGCTTTGTTTTTCTAGTGAATGGAACTCCCAGAGTGAAACAATTGATTCTCAGCAGCATCTTTTTTTTTTCTTGACAATCCTACGATAGTCATGATTTTGGAAAATGAGAAAGAACAGCTCTTTTCTAGTGAAAATGTTTGGGGGGAGGCGGAGAATGGTTCAGGCGGCTTCGCTTGGTCATTTTCAGACATGTCATATTCTCTGGCATATCTTTGAATTCTATAATCTAGTAACAAGACACATTTGATTCATCTGCTAGAACTAGCTCTATTATCTAATCTTTGTTTTCTAATTGCTCGTTTTAAAGGACCACAGTTATGCACAGGCAGCCATTCCAGCACAGCTCTCCATCAGTGCCTCCAGCATATCATTTGTTGAGACTCTTCTCACTGATTAGCAAGAGTTTGCTTTTTAAGTAGATGCTGCTTTAATTCCCAGCACTTAGGTCTTTTAGCTGTTCTCATTCACCATGGATACTGAAGCCAGGACAATTACACAGTGACTTGGAGAGGAACAGAAACCTCCTGTGTCCTAATGGAGAGGCACAACTGGGTGGGAAGTCTGGAGAATGTGTTGGTAGAGAAGTTTAGCGGTGTCCTTTATTGAAGCTTAAAAATTGTACATTCTAACAAGTGATCTCACTCCTTCTAAATTGTATTCTACTATCCTGATGTGAAAAAGGGAAATAGAAAATTCTTCACAGAATTAAAATTTAGATAAGAAAATCTAGAGATAAGGTTATTTTTGCTGTTTACTGTTGTGACCCTGGTACTGTGGAAACTACAGAAGTGAAAGCCTTCTGCTCCCAGCCACTCCTAATATTTCAAGGGGGTTTCTTGTAACAATTTGGTGTGTATTCCAGAATATTTTCCGTGCGTACCTACACACATGTGTGCATGTGCAGAGTTATAGTAGTTATACCCACTACAATTTGCTGGTAACATTTTCTTACTCAGCAATGACTCAGGTCCTCTTTCAATGCTAGTAGATACAGCTCTATCTTTTTTTAATGTCCATATACATAGCATAATAATTACTAACAATTATTGAGCTCTTATGCGTCAGGTGTTTTACTAAACTCTATATACAGATGAGGAAGCCAAGATTTATAGAGTTTATGTAAGTTGCCCCAGGTCACACTGTTAGTACGTGGCAAAGTCAGGATTTAAACCAAGGCTGCGTGGCTGCAGAACCCGTGTTCTTAGCTCCTTCACTGTGCACTGTGATTCTCATACTCAGTCTCCTATTGATAGACACTGACCTCTCCTTTTCTACCGTAACCAGTGTTTTTGTAGTGAATATCTTTGTATACAGATGCTTGAGAAAGTATTTCTCTCTGATATATGCATTTTAGTGTTTGAGAACAAACCTGATTTTGAAAACAATTTTTGCCCATATTGACTTGTACAGAGGTGACAGCCTGTCTGTCGAGGGACTAATATCTTAGGTACAGCAGTGTATCTTCTTGATAGTGATCATGAATTTCAGTTCTCTTGTCATTTGACTAGACTTCTATTTATTTAACAAAGGACCCACAGTCTGTGGCTATGCTCAGCAGTGCTTACACTTAGTTGCTGCACATGTTCATGTTTCCAGCTATCAGTGTCCCTTAAAACCTAGGCGAAGAAACCCTGATTGTGTAACAATTTTAAGTGCTGTGCTCCTCAGCTGTCAAACCTTCCAAGAGGTCACAGACAGAATGTCGAAGCCACAGAGCACTCACAAAGTGAGGTGCTGATACCCTGTGCTCAATATCACATCCAAATGCACAGTTTCATTTTTCCATCTTTCCATTTTCCATTTGAATGGGTTTTGATTTGCTGAAAAATGAATAAAAATTTGCAAACAAAAAACTTGATGTGTAAAATTTTTGCCTGTATTGCTGAGAAAGCAATAGAATTGAATTGAGAGAGCATTTCATCAATGGAGTGATAATTACATCAGGGTGGGTGGAGGCTGATCAATAATATAATGATGAATAAATAAATATTCTACCTTCTAAGAAGCATTTCCTGGACCTCTTTCTTTCCACAAATCTACAGGACCAGTCTTTACACTAGACCAGGTGGCTAGCTGGGCAGGCAGTCGTTTCTGTGGTTGTACGAACCCAAGTCCATGGACACTAGGCCTCCTGTTAGGCCACTTCATCACCTCCCGTCACGTGACCACAGACAGTTCTGTGTCAGAGGCTCTGTGAGATAGTGTAGGTGATCAGGAATTAGAATGTACCATCTGTTCCACAGGAAGATTAAGTCCCTCTCTAGGGTAGAGTTATATATTGTACTGACACAAAAAGATGCGGTAGAATTCCGTACCCATGTCACAAGGCTTCAAAGCTCCTCTGTCGTCCCTGAACTTTGCTGTTTGGTAGCAGCAAGGGCAGTAGAAGAGGAACTCTTGATCTTCACCTACGGTGAAGAAAGGAGCTTCTATCAGAGATTGAGAGATAGACTTAATGTTTTCTTTTTCTCCCATAAATTGGTGACTACCTTGCAGTTGTCATATGTTTCTGCTATTGGTGTTGAGAATAATTGACCATTACCTTTACAAAGCAAATGATATTCCTTCAGTATCTATTTTTACAATAAAATGTGCTGTTTACCTAGACAAACCTCTAAGCATTTGCACTGGGAGCTGTATAAACATCCTCCCAGTACATACTCATGCAGATAGGCCTTAAGAAAACCTGTAGGTTTGATGCTATAATGAATGATGACTTTCAGATTCAGTCACGTTAATGAGAGGTTGGAAATCAGAGAGGCAGAAACGTGGGTAAGACCATGAGTTTTACAGTCAGGCTTTCTGATTTCAATTCTGGTTCTAACCTAGAAAAAATTATTCACACTCCTGGGCTTCAGTTTTCTTCTCTATAAAATGAGACTGATAATTATGATGAGTATCTACTAGCTTGTCATAGAATTATGTGAGCTTACACCAATAGAGCATTTAGAATAGTATCTGGCACAGAATAAGTGCTCAGTTCAGTAAGTGTTAGCTACTGTTGTCATTATTGTTATGATTTCATAATAATTATTATTTTGCTATTCTAACAGGTTCCTTTCTTATAATGAGTCAGGACTGAAACTAAGGCATTTGAAATGGAGATGTCAAAGTTTTGAATACCAAGTTAGGTTTGGTGTTTGTTGGAAAGGAAACAGAATTTACAGAGTTTGTAGGCTTTTGAAACCTAAGTGATTGAGAAGAATTCTCTTCATTATGTAAGTTCCCTTAGTTCATTAGGAAATCAAGACCGCAAGAAGCCTCCCGAATGTTTTTAGCAATTTCTCATGGAAGATCACAGGTGTGGAGAATACTGTTTTATTTATGCAACTTTTTAAAAGGTATTGTGCTGAAGAAAAGGAAGTCAGTGTAGATTTTGCTTGGCTGTTAACCTCTAGATGAGTCTTATTGGATTTCAGCAGTATGCTGTGCTCTTATGCAATGGTGGCAGGAAGTAGATGTCAATTCTGTAGTAGGATAGGGTTATGATCAGATGGACACCATAAGACTCTGCTTCGATTGGGTAGAGGAGGCTGTGAAATCCCTTGCTTCTAAGAACTGAGTACTTGTGAAAATGATAGTAAACTCTTCTGGCAGATCAGTAACAAGTCTATAACCAAGAAGATGTATATTGTGTTTGTGAAGAGAAAAATGCTTTAAAATCTCCTTTCTTTCTAAGCTGTCTTACATATCTTATTAAATTGCTTCATGTCATGCTGCTATATATGTATTTTCTTTCAAAGGCCTGAATTCCAAGAAAGCAACAATTCTATTTTTAATACTGTTCTTTATTTTAAAAAATATGTATTTTATGTGTACATTTGTGTGTGTGTGTGTGTGTGTGTATATATATATATATTTAGTACCTTGGTACTGGCCTTATAGGATTTGAAAAAATTTAATGATTAATTGCATTTTTCTTTCATTGGCATTTAAGATAGTACAGATGCACCTTAGATAATCTAGATATGAATTCTTGACAACATGACAAACACACATTTAAAACTTTATGGTTCAGGTGAGTCTCTTTATGTCAAGAACACAGATAAGATAATTTTTAGTGGAAATAAAAAAGATAGGGTTTTTTTGGTTGGTCTTTTTGACAATACTTTGGAATTCTAAAAGCTTCTATGGCCAATATTTGTAACTCAGACCTAGGATTTAGAGAATGTCATTGCCTACATTAAAAATATTTCTCTTTCAGTCTTTCTTTTCTAATATCTTGTTTTGGAAGAAATCAAAAGAAGAGCTATCAGGCAGTTTAGAGACTCTAGAGCAAGGTTTGGCACTGTTGACGTTTTGGGCTGTATAACCTTGCGCTGTGGGGACTGTCTTGTGCATTGCAGTGTGTAGCAGTATCCGAGGCCTCCACCTACTAGGTGCTAGTCATACCCTAGTCCTCAGAATCACAAATGTCTCCAACCATTGCCAGACTTTGCGGGGGGGAGGAGCAAAACCACCCCTGATTAAGAATCACTGGAGTAGAGAATAATAGAAAAATTCAGGAATGCAAAAAGCTCAGAAAAAGTAGGGCTCAGAGGAAATAGAAAAGTAGCAAGGGATTCAGCCTTTCCAAATCAACAAAATAAAATTTTCTATTAAGAAAAAAGAAGTGAAGAACCAAAGAAGATAACAAGGTCTTGGAGCTGGACAGGAGAGGGCAACAGAGACATGGCTTGCTGTTTTGGAAAGGGGAGAAACAGGAATAAAACTCTGTTCATTAGAGATAGCGGTGTGAACTCTGGGTATTCACCAGAGAGAAAAGGCTGTGTACAAATAAACATAGATGCAAATCTTTGTGTAACTGTGTTCTATATACATCTGTTTCCTAGTTCTGTCCACTGAGAGAGCCTGGGAAGAGTACCACCTAGTGCACACCTAGTCCTAGACTGTGGTTTCTAAATACTGTTCTCTACTTAAAAGTGCCCTTTGGAAGAATGACTGATTCCGGGGCTGGAACAAAGAAAAGTAGAAGATGAGCCTGGGGAATCTTGTTTCATAAAGTAAAGAAATGCTCGAAGATGAGGAGATAGCAAAAGGACATATGAGTCAGCTCGAAGGGGCCCCTGCTAGCCAAATGTGTGGCAATTTGAGCATCAAAATAATGATAGTAATAGGTTATAACTCACTGAATAACATAGGAATTTGTGAGTTCATATTGACCTGAATAAATCAGTGCTTAAAGTCTTAAGTTTGATGCTTAAGTCCTAAGCATGCAAACATAGTGTCAGAGTAACTCTCCTCACTCCCAAATTCTTACAAATTACAAAGGGAAAATGAGAAACTTCACAGTGGAGAAGTCTGGCAGATAACACCTTAACCAAGTGATCAAAATTAAAAGCATCAGTAAGAAGACTGATTGAAGTTATGTACCACCTGATAGGATATGAGAAGAACACAGCATCATTACTGTGATATTCCTGCCAAAGATGCATAACCTGAATCTATTCATGAAGAAACATCAAGCAAACCCAAATTGAGTCACATCGTACAACAAAATAACTGGTCTCTAATCTTCAAAAGTGTCAAGCTCATGAAAGTTAAGCAAACAGAAGCCTTAATTCTGAACTGGAACTGTTTACTATGAAACACGATAGTAGTGGAAGGATTGGTGAACCTTGAACAGCATCCTAGGATTGGATGGTAGTAATGCATCAATGGTAACTTCCCGATTTTTGTAGGTATAGACAGTGTCATTGTATGTAAGAAGTACACAATTTGAAGGTGATGGGCCATTGTGTTGGCAACTAACACTCAAATAGCTAAGAAAAAATAAGTTGTATTATTCTGTTTTTGCAACTGTTCTCTAAGTTTAAGATTCTTTCAAAATAAAAATAAAAATGGTGGTAGTGCTGTTAGCCTCATACCTTGCAGATACTCTGCAACAAATGTATCAGAAGCCTTAAAAATGTTCATGTTCTGACTGACATTTGTTATTCTGTCCTCAGTGAGCAAAAAACTTTGGAAAGACACTTGTATTAAGCAGAAAAGTTATATTAATAACTGTACATGCGAAATGGGTGCTTAACTAGGTTAAAAAAAAATCATAGAAAAAAGACTGGAAGCCCCTTCTCCCATCGTTCTTAGTGTTAGACCTCTAAGGCAGGATGGTTCTGAATGGCCACACATTGGCTGAACTGTTTTTCTATTCTTTCTTTCCAATATCTATTTATTGTCATTACGTACTAACGATTTTCTTGCTTTCTTTTTTTTTTGAGACTTAGTTGACTCGCCATGCTCCCTCATTCTGCCTTCATCTCAGCCCATCCTTGCCCCTCTTCCACAGCGGTTCTGCCTTCTTTTGTCTTACTGAGGGCAAGATTTCTTATGTTTGCTGTGTTGATTTTCACATTTTCACAAGTATGCTATTGTTCTGTTTCTTTTCTTTTCGTTTGAGACCAGGAATTTGTCAGTTCATATTGACCTGACTGTCACCCAGACTGGAGTGCAGTGGTGCAGTCTTGGCTTACTGAAACCTCTGCCTACTCAGGAGACTGAGGCAGGGTTTAAGCAATTCTCCTGCCTCAGCCTCCTGAGTAGCTGGGACTACGGGCACCCACCACCACGCCCGGCTAATTTTTGTATTTTTAGAAGAACCGGGTTTCACCATGTTGACCAGGCCTCAAACTCCTGACCTCAGATGATCCGTCCACTTTGGCCTCCCAAAGTGCTGGGATTACAGGCGTGAGCCACTGAGCCTCGCCTTTTCTGCTTCTTTAGCATGATGTTTCATTTTCCTTTTACTATATTATTTTTTTAAAGAGATGGGGTTTCACTGTGTTGTTCAGGCTAGCCTTGAACTCCTGGGCTCAAGCAGTCCTCCCACCTCAGCCTCCCAAGCAGCTGGGACTACGGCATGAGCCACAGCACCCGGCTTATGCTAATTCTGTATAGACCTCATGTCAGTGCTTTTCTAAAAGTTTCTGGTCTGTGTCCGCCACTAATGGGATCAGCCTAGCCATGACCAGCTCAGGACTCCAGGATTCCAGTTAGCAAGGATGACTGCTTGGACCTCCACCTCAGACTTCAGAATGCTCTCTAGTTCCTAGGACGTTAGAAATAAAATTATTAAATGATCCAGCAGTTCTCTTTCTAGGTATATACCCCCCAAAATTGGAAGCCGGTACTCAAAAGGATAATTGTACACATTTGGTGGGAGCAACCCGCGTGTCTATCAGCAGATGTTTGGATATACAAAATGCATGACACATAGAAGATGGAATTCAGCCTTAAAAAGGAAATTTTGACACATGCTATAACATCAGTGGACCTTTAAGACATACAAAGTGAAATAAGTCAGTTACAAAAGGGCAAATGAGTGATTCCACCTCTGTTAGGTACCTAGTGTTGTGAAATTCGTAGAAACAGATGGTGGGTCCCAGGGTCTCAGGGGGAAGGGTAGGGAATGAAGGGTTATTGTTGATGAGTACAGAGTTTCAGGTTTAGATGATGAAAAACGTTCTGGAGATGGATGGTTGTGATGGTTGTGCAACAATGTAAATGTACTCTGTAGTCACTGAACTGTATACTTAAAAAGAGTAAACTTCATGTTATATATATCTTTCACCTCAGCTAAACGTTTTTTTAAATGCCATGCAGTTGTTAGACAGTAGAACATTCAGTGATTAATGCTGTACTTAAAGGAAATTTTCCTCAGATTCTTGGATAGGGGATCTTCTGTTATCTTTAGCTTACAGTACTGTGGCTACTGGAGTGGCTAAGGCAAAATGTCTCCTTTTTCCTCTGAAGGTTTGCTGAAAATCAGCTGATAAAAGTCATTAAAAAGCATACACATTTATTAATGTGCATGAGGGAGAGTCACAGTGACGACCTTGCCACACCCTGGGAGACAGCTGTGTATACCCTTCTTCTTAGGGGAAAGGGAGGTGGGAAGTGAGGGTGATTTTAACGGGGTGATAACTGGTTTTTAGGGAATTCGGTGGGCTGGAAGAACATACAGTGGCTTGGGACTCTCTGTTGGGCCCACAGAGCAGATGAGTCTGTTCAGGCGTATTGACAGGTTTCATTCTTGTTCCTGCGATATGAGGTCAGTTACTGAAAACCGAGGGAAAGAACGAGAGGTAATGGTGTTTCTTCTTTGGCAGGTCTGGGAGTTGAGGCAGATGAGGGAACTCAGTGAACAACTTCATCATCTGCTTTGGGAGAGAGAGAAGATTGAGAGGCAGTGGGTAGAGGGGAAGGTCAGAGAGACCTGGAGGCCTCTTGAGTTCCTCATGTCAAAGTGCCATATTTTAGGGTGTTGGTTTAGGAGCCCCAACGCTGGATTCTGTACCTATATGGGTATTTTAATGGGAAATTAGAAGTAGTTATCTGTAAGTCCAAAAGTGTAAAAGTTGCTCTTATTAGACACCTGCTATGAATAAATAATCCTTTAAAACTATCCACAATAGCTTTACAAAAGATCTGTTATTGTGTCATTTACCATACTGTGGAAAACTAGAGAGATTAATAATGTGACTGTGGTTAACCACCCTATTAAGTACTAAAGTCCGGGTTAAGTCCTTGACTCTTGGTTCAAAGTTCATGCTATTTCATGAAACTCCGCTTCCTACAGAAAGCATGAATGCAGCATTATCTGATCACCAAGAAATCATGTGGGCTGCACTTTACAATTTGTTGCTTAGGACAGATACTTGCTTTTATATCTTTTCATCAGCAGAATTGCTGATAAAAGCCAAATTCCTCCAATGCCTCTGAACTCTGATGTATTTTCATTTTTTCTTCTGTATTCTCTTTTTTCTATTTATAAAACGAGATACTGTGTACTGAATACCAGAAAGCTTCTTGAGGGTACTTTTCAGCCCTCTCTTCTCAGAAAGCAGGAATATGGACATTTGATGCTTTGTAACAGGGACGGTACGAGAAACGCATATCATCTCTTTCTAGTGCAGCTTATTCTTTTCTGTATAATTCTCCTTATATCTTCTCATCGACTTTTATACAAATGCATTTTTGAGGACTTCTCCAGCTACACATGTCAGACCATCTGATAGCTGGCATGTCCCATTAGGTTGCTGGTTTGCCCACCAGTCAGTTTGATCTCATCCCTGCTGCATTGACAAGATTTTCATTGTCAAATTGCTCTAAAAAAGCCTTCACAAATTCAAAATTAAATAAATGAACATATCAAACCAATGACTGTTCCATTATAGGTTAGAAATCACATAGTACCTGCTACTACGTAATAAAATTATGCAGCCGGGCTCAGTGGCTAAAGCCTGCAATCCCAGAACTTTGAGAGGCCAAGGTGGGTGGATCACTTAAGTCAGGAATTTGAGACCAGCCTGGACAACATGGTGAAATCTTGTCTCCTAAAAATACAAAAATTAGCTGGGCATGATGGCACGTGCCTGTATTTCCAGCTACTTGGGAGGCTGAGGCAGGAGAATCACTTGAACCTGGGAGGGGCAGGTTGCAGTGAACCAAGATCACACTACTGCACTCCAGCCTAGGCGACAGAGTGAGATTTTGTCTCAAAAATAATAATAAAATGGGGCGGGGCTCAGTGGCTCACACCTGTAATCCCAGCACTTTAGGAGGCCAAGGCGAGTGGATCACAAGGTCAGGAGATCGAGACCATCCTGGCCAACATGGTGAAACCCCGTCTCTACTAAAATACAAAACATTAGCCGGGTGTGGTGGTGTGTGCCTGTAGTCCCAGCTACTCAGGAGGCTGAGGCAGGGGAATTGCTTAGACCCGGGAGGCAGAGCTGAGATTGCGCCACTGCACTCCAGCCTGGGCAACAGAGTGAGACTCCGTCTCACAAAAATAATAATAATAATAAAATAGAGAATGTGAATAAAAAAATCAGCGTAGTTATTGAATGAAGGATTATTGACATGGCAGTTTTCTCATATTTAAAGCACACACGAAAACCCTATGAAATGTAGTATTTTCTTCTCAGCACATTTGAGAAATGGTGCTGAGCTCTGTGTTTTCCTTGTGGAAATGTAATTCCTGTTTCTGTTGGTTCCTTTCAAATATTAAGCATGCTCTTTTATAGCAGAAGAGTAAAAATAGTGCCTACCAAAAACAGTAGAGGTTTGTTCTTGATATGAATTAAGATTTCTCAGAACTTAGCTTTCTCAATCATTTGCCCAAAGTGTGCCCCAGGACCTTGTAATGTATCTATTCTCTTATATGTGTGGCAGGATTGGGTGGGTGATAGACATGTATATGGTAATTGAAGATCAGAACATATGTGATGGAATCTATTTCCTTCTGCCTTTTCCCTGCCGTGGCGTTTCCTTAAGGGAAAGATGCCTGCACGTAGATTATTGTGTGGGGAGGGGCGTAGGGGTGGGGAGAGTGGCAATTGGTAAAACTGCATTTACACAAATCTCAGTGTTTTCCTGCATGTATTTGCATTTACTACATAGGAACATATGCACATGCTATCGATAGAGGCAATTACAAAAACTGTTAATGCCTCCTGGAAGGTGAAATCACAAACTGCAAAGCTTTCTTGCCAGGGAAAATGTAGAAATGACACTGCCACCTGTTGTTTAAACCAGAGAATTGCTACAAGTTCTGTCGCACCAATGAGGGGCAAATGCCAAAAGTGCACTTCTCTCTCCTCACAGGGAAACTCTGACTCCTTATGTATTCATATAACCCAGTACGTTTTCTGTAAAACATTCTATCCAATGTGGGTTTCCACAGTGTGAAACAAGGGGAAAATAATTTATTGAAAACATACGTAGGTCTTTACTGTCATTGTGTGTGGTTTTCAACACTTAATATAATGGAGCCAAAGTCTTTCTATTTTGTGTAGTTTTTCCCTCAAGAAGACAAAAAAAGGAATTTATCTTCCTTGTGCTAATGATAGACTTTTTGAAAAGATAGGAAGGTACTTGGGACTAGTGTCCGTGGCTTATGTTCAGTCATCGAGCAAGCAAGTGGTAGCCAGCGTTAGTGGGTGATGATGCTGATAGCCAATACCAGTTTCATTTGGGTGTCAGCTGAAAAGCTTAGTTCTGCAGTGAGGAAAGGATGGCTACTGAGAGTATGAAGAGCTGGTATTCAGTTTGTGTAGTGGAACAAGTGTAAGCTTAGCAAGATAAGGAATTTGTGTGTGATCATGCAGATTTCAGTGAGTTATCAATCCACTTTAATTGCTAGAACCAGTGCTCCCCACCCATGTTAATTAGTTATGCTATTCTTCTACATGAATTACCATGGTATAATTTAGTGGTTTTAACAGAGTTAATGAACTCTGTTGAAAACTAGATGGCTGGGTCAGAAGGCAGCTAACTAAGATGGAGCTTGCACTGGGGCCTTTGTGAGCAGGAATTCCCACTCACAGCGTAGACAGTGGCCTAGGTGGTTTTTAAATGCTTCCTCCTTTTTACATCCTTTTTCTGAATTTTTACAGGAACATAGACGAAACCTATAGTGTTCACTCTCTGACCATGTTAAACCATTACTAGTAAACTTGAAGTTGTTTTATTGAGGATTGACACCAGCTGATGATTTCTATATTGGTATTTAAAATTCAAGAAAATCAAAACTGAGGCAGAATAGTAAAAGAAAATGAAATAATATGAAGTCCCAGAGAGGAGAAAGAGGTGTTGGAGGAGTGTTTTTCAACCTTGGTAAGTTCTTCAGCTCTTAGGGCCTTGATTTCTCCATCTATAAAATGGGGAATTCAGATCAGAAAATTTTTGAGGTTCCTTCTGCCTATCATTTTGTTGATGTATTTGAAACTTATCTTGCTAATACTCCATTAGATCTCAAAATTTGTAATAACTATTTAAAATGTAGATTTCTAGTCCAAATGTACTAGACGTTGCTCTTCCTGGACCACAGGTGTTGACAAGATGACTTCTGGAGCCGTCTTCAAGCCTCGTGATTCTTGAAGCACCTTATATGTCCTTCCTATGAGAGAAAGGATCCAAAGTTTTCTTAGGAGGCTGTCAAACTAGGATAAGCACAGCTTTTCTTGGGGAAACACCATCTTTCCTTAGCTTTCTGTAACCTAATATTTTTGATGTTCAGCACATAATATATAAATAGATGACACAGGCAGCCATAGAGACCATGCCGTAGTTAATATCTAATGCCTTCTAACAGCTACATCATGGAACAGTTATTTGCGACCTCTAAACCTTAAGATTGGACGAGTCTGCTTTTTAATCCAAGAAATATTTTGGGATGGGAAATTAACTTTTCCCCATTTCCCCTTTTCTTTCTTTTTTTTTTTTTTTTTTTTTTTGAGACGGAGTTTCGCTCTTGATACCCAGGCTGGAGCGCAATGGCGCGATCTCGGCTCACCGCAATCTCCACTTCCTGGGTTCAGGCAATTCTCCTGCCTCAGCCTCCTGAGTAGCTGGGATTACAGGCACGCGCCACCATGCCCAGCTAATTTTTTGTATTAGTAGAGACGGGGTTTCACCATGTTGACCAGGATGGTCTCGATCTCTTGACCTCGTGATCCACCCGCCTCGGCCTCCCAAAGTGCTGGGATTACAGGCTTGAGCCACCGCGCCCGGCCCCCCTTTTCTTTCTTATTTGGATTTTCTCCATCACACTGTTTGTTTGATGCACAAGCAAAGATAACTCAGTTAACTGCTTGCTAAAAGTGCACTCAAATTTTCCTGCAAACACTCATTTTTAAGTAAACCAAAGTAGTAGGAAATGAAGAAAAAAGAGAGGGAGTTTATTAAATTCTGTTTAGGCTTCCTGGCATCACTGGGTTCTGGTTACATGTTGATCAACTCTTATCGGTGGGTACATCAGAGCTTTAGTTCTTTCTCTGCGTGGAGAGGCTTCATCTCTGGCGTGAGGTCTGGTAGTGAACTGATGAAGGGAGGAGAAAACAAGAGCAGGGGTTACTTTTTAAAAATCAATTTTTATCCTGCTGTGATTGAATTTTTGCCCCTAATAGACAGAACATATGATACATGATTCTGTATTGTTTCTCGACAGAGAATTAGAAAAAGGAAAGAAACTGCTTATGACATTCACAAACACAATTTCCACTGGTTTTTTTTTTTTTGAGACAGAGTCTCATTCTGTCTGTTGCCAGGCTGGAGCGCAGTGGCACGATCTCGGCTCACTGCAGTCTCCCCGCTACTGCCCCAGGCTCAAGCAATTCTTTTGTCTCAGCCTCCCAAGTAGCTGAGACTACAGGTGTGCGCCACCATGCCCAGCTAATCTTTGTATTTTTAGTAGAGACAGGGTTTCACCATGTTGGCCAGGATGGTCTCAATCTCTTGACCTTGTGATCCACCCGCCTTGACCTCACAAAGTGCTGGGATTATAGGCGTGAGCCACCAGGCCCGGCCCTTTTTTTTTTTTTTTTTTTTTTTTTTAAGAAGGAGTCTTGCTCTGTTATCGAGGTTGGAGTGATTCCAGCTCACTGCAACCTCTGCCCTCTGGGTTCAAACGATTCTCCTGCCTTAGCCTCCCGAGTAGCTGGGATTACAGCCATGTGCCAACACACCCTGCTAATTTTTGTATTTTTAGTAGAGATGGATTTCACCATGTTGCCTAGGCTGGTCTCAAACCCCAGACTTCAAATGATCCACCTGCCTTGGCCTCCCAAAGTGCTGGGATTACAGGCGTGAGCCACCGCACCTGGCCAAAAATATTGTTGTTGTTGTTTTTTTAAGTTTTTGTTATTGGAGATAATACTAACAGAGCTTTGTACCAAACTTTATAATAAACATGATCTTACATGAGACAGCATCTTATTCCAGTAGCTTCTTCCACTTCATTCTAGTTATTCTGCCTGGGGTCACAACAATAATTTTGAAAGCATTTTAATGTCTTTCTCCTTTTTTAAATCATGAGAATACTAAGACCTGATGAGAGAGACTTACCTTAAGGCTCTGGCCATCTTCAGTATTGGAAGTAGGTGATCTAACTTGGAATCTAACATTATTTCCACTGTATTATATATACACAAACCAGTATTAACCTTTGCTTTGTTACCCTTTAATGTTCGTGTGTGTGTATACACGCATATGTGTTACAGAGTAATCAAGTTCCAGTTAAATGTATATATTCATAAATATTTCTGTGACTTCAAAAAATGTGAAAACTCTTAGACAAGAATGCATTAAAGTTAGGATTGTAGACTCTTCCTAGAAATAGAAGGGGCACTTTAAAGAAGAGTAGGTGACGTCATCTAGCTTCAGGCTATTTTGTGTCAAAAACAACCTAGACAAATTACCTATACTTTGTATGTTAGTATATCCCCATTACATGAATTCCAGCCCGTAGTGATAACTTAGCTCCTAGAGTCTGAAGCATTGTGAGCACCCTGAAGGATGCTACATTAAAGGACTTTGAGCTGTTTTCACATTATGGCCCAACGATACTCACCTGTAGATTTTTTGCCAGTTTTACCACCACTATTTTATATAGTTATGATGTATTAAGTGTTGACTATGGGCCAGGCATTTCATAGCAGCCCTGTTTTTCTTATTTTGCAGCTAAGGGGAGGAAACTGAAGCTGAGTGACTTGGCCAAGGTAACGCTGCTAGCAAGTGATATGGCTGGCACTTGAACTTGAGTCTCGCTGACTCCAGAGCCTGTTTCTTCATCCCTGAACTCTAGTGTCTCACCTGGAGAAGGTGCTGAGGTGTCTAGAGGATTTGCCACACTCTGCAGGCCTAAACAGAATTAATCCTGTGGTTTAGTGTCTCAACAGGGATGCTGAGGGCAAAGGAGAGGCTCTTATTTTCAAAACAAACGACTTTGGCAGCGTGAAAGAATGAAACCTCGAAAACTGCTGGCACCAGGCTTTGTGTGCAGACACTACTGCTTTGTTTCTCTGTGTTGCGGCTCCTCATTCCACAGCTCCCTCCCAGCATTGCTGAGAAAGGAAAGGAGAACTCCCCAAGCGCTGCTGCCGCCAGAGCCTCTAGTATTTATTTTTCAAAATTTTAAAAATAGTCTTGGCATTCTCACAGCGCTTACACCCTCCAGGATCCTAGCAGACTAAGGACAGAAATGTTAATAAACTGAGGGCGGGGAAGGCCAGAGGGCAGCTTCCCTCCCATAAACTCAGGCTAAGCCCGTCCTGGGCTGAGAGGAGTTCCGCTTTCAGTGAGGTCCACCATTATTTCTTATTTACGTAGAGTTATGGGATGTCTAAAGAGCCCGTGGACATCATAGGCAAGTGGCGACTGATGTTTTTCCAGCACAGGCTCTGAGCGTCTGTGGGTGAGGGCACTGAGATGAGAGCACATGTGGATGAGAGCACATGAGGCTCTGAGCGTCTGTGGATGAGGGCACTGAGATGAGAGCACATGTGGATGAGAGCACATGGGGCTCTGAGCGTCTGTGGATGAGGGCACTGAGATGAGAGCACATGGGGCTCTGAGCGTCTGTGGATGAGGGCACTGAGATGAGAGTACATGGGGCTCTCTCTGAGCGTCTGTGGGTGAGGGCACTGCTTCTCCAAGGCCTTTCGGAGTACTATGCACAGGTCCTGGTTCCTCATTGCCATTGAAGTCTGGAGCCTCTGACTATTTCAGCCTTCCGTTCTTGCCCTATTTGCAGCGAAGGAGACGCTGAGCGAAATGAAGGGACCTTATTTTTGTCACATAGCTTGTGATACCATCAGCACCTCCTCCAGATGGCCGTCATCCTGGGACATAGTCTTTCTTTGGTATCACTTTGTTGTAAGTTCCTGTGGTATGAACTGTGACTTAATCACTTTTTTTTTTTTGGTGTAAAAATCACAGCCTTATTATCAATGGGGAATAGATTGTTAACTGTAATTTTTAAGTATTTCAGTTTGGTTCTTTTCTAATGCATTTCATCTTGTTTCCCACTTCTCAGTACAAATTGCACCACAATATATTTTCTGCCATGCCCTTCTGCCTTTTTTAGTACAGCGGGGGCGGTGGGGAGGTGGTGGCAGGTGTGTGTGTCAGGGTCTGGGTCTCCTTACGAGGCTGGAGTGCAGTGTTGTGATCACGGCTTATTGCAGCCTCAACCTCAGCCCCCCAGTAGCTGGGACTACAGGCATATGCCACCATGCCTGGCTAATTTTTTTTCTTTTTGTATTTTTGGTAGAATGGGGTTTCACCATGTTGCCCAGGCTGGCCTCAAACTCCTGGACTCAAGTGATCCTCCCACCTAGACTTCCCAAAGTGCTGCGATTAGATGTGAACCACTGTGCCTGGCCGCCTTCGGCCTTTTCTTCAGTTCTTTCATCTCATTTTATTCCCCTAACTTTTGCTTCTCTCTCCCTACATGAACCCAAAGGGCAGATGAGTGAATCTCATTTATTGAGGCAAGATCAGGAAGTTGGCTCTGCAAGTGGATCGTTGACCAGGGAGCTGACAGCAGACTCGCTTTCATGTAGGCACCCAGATCGTTCCCTTCCGGGAAGAGAAGGCACCACATCCCATCCTCCAGGGAATCAGTTTTCCTCTTGAATGTAAACCTCCCACAAGGCCAAAGACAAACTCACATGCTTCAGAGTCTTGCTTTCTTCTACAGATTGGGAAGGACAAGTTTTGGTCCTGTGGGACTGAGAGCAGAGTGCTGCCTGATGGTCTGTGGAGGAGGGTTTCAGGCCCCAGCTGTGGCACCTTCTCAACAACCTCTTTAGAATGTGGGGAGTTGATCACTTTCTGTCCTCAGCTTTGGGCCTTCATTCTCACCCAGGAGAGGAAGCCCCTCTCAGCAAGACCTCAGAACACAACCACAAAACAGGAAGGAAGGGAGAAATGATCCAGAATGAGCAGTCCAGCTCCTTCCCACGCTTTTCCTCAAGCTCTGGTGTATCTGCTCTTAGATTGCATAGTGCTAATTGTCTTTTATGCTTGGTTTTCTTGTTCCTTATGGAGTCTTCAGTAGCCCCGAGGTGATGTGTTCATGATTACATTAAGTGCGGTTAACGTAACTCTGGGGTCTGCAAGGAGGCTCCCTCAGGGACAGCGCACCTCCCTGTCGTGTGTCCTCCCTGTGTTCCTGGCGGGCTGAAAGGGCAGGTTTGTTATGTGAGACAGGTCAGCATTTGGCACCTGACACCTTTTGAATTGTGTCTTTACTCACATCAGAAGGCGGTAGCTGATTTCCATTTATTTTTTAGTTTTTAAGAAGTCTTTTGAGAGTAAGTCGGAATTATACAGGGGCTTATCACTCTCCAGTTTTCCCCATGCTTTCTAAATCTATGGGGAAAGACAGATGTGTGGTAAGGGCTTCTCACGTCATCACCCAGGGATTCCATCTGGGAAACGGGAGCACGCCCCAGTTGCCCTTCAGTAGGAAGAGGAACCTAGGTGGGTCCAACCTGGACATCCTGGAGCTGTTCCTCACTACTGATCCTCCCCTGTCCTGCCCCAGCCTCTTGAACACCCTGCCCAGCACACACACTCGCTCGTCAGTTATAAGGTAGAATAGCAAAGCGTGCTCTTCCTACATAGTCAATTTTTACTTTAACAACTTTAAAATTTACTTTGGGGGACCATTACATATAGGTTAGATTTCTTTTAGCAATTGGGACATGGTTGTGCTTTTAACACAAACATCATATCACCATCTTTAATTTTTCAATCTTAAAATGGTATAGTAGAATTGATTCCCAAATGTACAGTCAAGATCCTGCCTCTGTTTTCTCTCACACTTTCAATATCTAGCTGTCTTTGGAGTATATAAAACCTATTCACAGAGCTTGAGAACAATTAGGTCTCAAACTCCGCATCTTATATGGAGGCCAGCTCTCTGTGGAGGCCAACTGAAGATGAACATCTTTAAATATCAAGAGATGTGCGTTCTGGCCTCTAACCAAGGCTGCACCTGTATGCTAGTTCTGACAGGCCCTAAATGCAGTGAAGACATCTGGTAAAGACTGTGAATGACTACTGACTGGAGGTTGGAAGAACCTGGCTTCCCCCCGCTTTTTCTTTCTTTATCCCCTTTGCAGTTTTCATAGGATTCTCTGTTTGTGAGAGGATTCTGCATAAGCAAATACTACTTATGTTTTGCTTTTATGGTATCATTGCAAGGGTGCCACTTTATGTGCCTAAACTGTGGCCATATGACTATTTGCAGAAAACTGGATGTGTGGCCGGGGTCCTGCTTTATTCCAGCTGAGATGAGGAATAGAACATACCAAGGACGTTTTGATTTACTTATCCTCACATCTAATTTAATGGTAACCCTTAGAGATAGGTGACTATCCCCATTTTAGATGAGCAAACCAGTGTTCAGGGAAGTTTCCCAAGGTCAGAGAGCTAGTTAATTGAGAAACCAAGATTGAAAACCAAATCCAGTTCCAAGTACAGTGTTGGCTCCACCATATGTGATAGCCTCCCAGCTGTAAGCATTTGCTTTGCTATTGTGAGAAAGATTTACAGTTGTCTGCCGAGTCACAGGGCAATGGGAATGTTTCAGGCTTGCTATATCTGGCTAATTAAGCAATGATGGTAAGATAGGCAGAGCCCACATTTGTGAGGGTTTTCTTTTAACCAACATTCTTAGTGTAACTTTTCCCTCTTAAAATTTTAAAATTAGGCCAGGCACAGTGGCTCATGCCTACAGTATCAGCACTTTGGGAGGCAGAGATGGGCAGATAGCCTGAGCCCAGGAGTTTGAGACCAGCCTGGGCAACATGAAGAAACTCCATCTCTAGAAAAAAATACCAAAAAATTAGCCAGGCATGCTGATGCACGCCGGTAGTCTCAGTTACTTGAGACGCTGAGGTGGGAGGATCACCTGAGCTCGAGGAGGTCAAGGCTGTAGTGAACTGTGATCGCACCACTGCTCTCCAACCTGGGTGACAGAGTGAGACCCTGTCTCAAAAAGAAAAAGTATTATCCCCTATTCTTTTATTTCCTATAGGGTCTGTAGCATGTAGGCCTCCCCAGGGAACAGTGCTCTCCATTTTATGGGTTGCCTCACCCCAGCATGACTCCGTAGACCACCCTCTTTCAGGCCTCAACCCCACATAAGCCTTTGTAGGCACGAATGTTCTCTGGGCTCTCCAAGATAGAGTCTCTTGCATGAAGAAGCTGGATGAAAGCCTGGAAAGGTTATTTTGTTTAAATTCTTACCTTGAAGTTCCTTTGGTGAAGGAGCCAGGCTGGAAATCACACCAGAACAGTCATGTCTCATAGTTACAGTGTAATCGGGAGACTGTAATTCATGGCCATTAAATTGCTTCCTTTGAAGTATAAGAAAAACCAGGACAACTTTTATGGCCCTTTAACCCACAGGATTATAGTGCACATGAATTAAAGTCAAGTGTGTTATGAACTCTTCCACGTACTGTGGCTGGCAGAATTCCATCTTCACCCTAGTGCTTATTTAGTGGTTGACTTTCAAGTGAACACTGGGGTGAGTGGTATCAGAATCTTGGAAGGCTTTTCTTCTCTCTCTTTTTTGCATTTTTATAAAATCAGAAATGAGGAGTCTTGTTTTGGTAGCTTGACTAAAAATGAGAATTATTATTTCCCTCGTAGACATCTTTGGAATTGGGCAATAGAAAAATAATTAATGTATACTGAGCACCTTCTAAATGTTAGCACTGCTCTGGCCATTTTGCATATCTGTTTTCACTTAATCCTCACAGCAATCCTATGAATGAAGTCAGTAGGATTATTCCCATTTTACAGATAGGAGACAGGCTTGAGAAATTAAGTCCACAGTCACTTAGTAAGTGGTAGTGCCTGAATTCCAGTCGAGGTCTAAGCCAAAGCATGTGGTTTTGCTTTGAGTTCTGGCTTCGCAGAACGCAAACCTGAGCTTATATAACAGTGACATTGGTGGAGCCTCATGTTGTGGGTCCTAATATCCCTAGCAGAATCACTTGTGTAATAAATCACTGAGATTTACACTATTATATTTGTTCTTAAGAGCATTACATGGGAGAACTGTGGAGAAAGAAAGACAACAAAAATAAATATTAGCGTTTAATAACCAGATGTGTGAGATATTTATATTACATATTATAAATTTAATCCTTTATGTCATTGATCTATATGTAATTTAAGAGATGCTTAAAATAGATATTATTAGAACAATAAGTAAATAGTTTTATATTGCTGAAAAAAGTACATCTAAAGGCAATGTATTTCCTATTGAAAATGTTAATAGCTCAGCTGCTGAAAATGGAGTGGGAAGAAATGAAAATGAAATGAAGAGGGAATCTTTCAGTGTGTGGACTGAAAAGTTACTCTACACTTGCTCTGAGAGAAGATAACCTGTAGAACATAAAAGTTTGTGAACTTCAGTTGTGTGTATTCCTCAATAGTATATTCTGTCACCTGTGTTTATTGCCCAGAGTAGTTGCAATATGGAATCAGTCCTAGAACAGTTTGGTTAGGTCATGGTAAGTC
Source organism: Aotus nancymaae (assembly GCF_030222135.1). Classification (NCBI taxonomy): domain Eukaryota; kingdom Metazoa; phylum Chordata; class Mammalia; order Primates; family Aotidae; genus Aotus; species Aotus nancymaae. The sequence continues at coordinate 30,126,042 of NW_026988445.1, read as the reverse complement.
CCACCACTCCACTAGATGGCGCTGTGGTAGCATAGATATACCTGATACCCCTACCAGGGGATTGGAGAAGTAGATGAGAACTTTCTGTTAGGATTCTCCAAAGCCTAATGAAGTGTGAATTGAGCCTCATAGAATAATAGCCTTTTTTTTTTTTTTGACACCTTTCTGGTTCTGGGTTCAGTTCTCTGTATGCCTACACATCTTCACTTGGCATTTCTTTGCCCCTTTACCATCTTTCCCTCCACCTCTTCCATCACATCTCTTGCCTGCGCACCAATCCTGCCTGGAACCTTTCTTTTCCGGCCCTTATCCTTCGTATTTCTTTTCTCTTTGCTGAGGGGAGAACACATGTTGTGCAGTGGTAAACTGAGATGTTTCCATGTGAGCAAGCAATGAGGCCAAGCAATGGGAGGTTGGGAACTGCTTTACAAGGAGGTGGTCATCTTGCACGTTAGACCGGAGTCTCCTCACACCTGGCATGGTCTTCTCAGTGGACTCGTGACCAGCTGCGTGTTTCTACAGTGAATTTTGGCGATGTCTAAAAAATGATGGGTTTGGTTCTAGTAAATACAGTCATAAGGAAGATAGGGACTCTGCAATTACAGTGGCGATGTGGAAGGTGTACAAAGTATCTGTGATCTCTTGGGAATTGCCCAGAGCCAGACCTGGAGGAGGGTGGCCCGAGAATCTGTCGAAGTCTTTTATTTTGAACAAAGGAAACAGAGATCCAGAGGATCCCAGATCTTTCTGGCTAGTTTAATGCTGTCTTCTGAGTAGCTGCCAGCTCCCAAGAGGAAGAGCGTGGATATTCAAAGAAAGGAACCATCTGTGAATGTTATTTATTGTAGAGTCTGCAATTCTGAAAACTATCAGTCAGGGAAATGACCCCTGTTTGACTATCATTTGTACTTCAAAAAGAGGATCATGGAAAACATTTAAAATATTTTCTGTCTTCCCCATAAATTAGTCATTTATGTATGAGATTATTATTGTTTCCATCTTCAAACCACAGCTTGCAAAGCCAGCGATCACATGATGGGAAACAGTCATGCTTCTTAGATCTTGGCAAGGGTGGCTGATGTAAAAACGGCCCATCTCCCAAAACGTGACGAATTCCCACATTCCCTTGGTTTCCAGGATGAAGCTAGACACTGTCTCTTCCGTGGTACCTAGAGCAAGGAGAAACCTTCAAAAACATCTGCAGCCTATAAAGCTGAAGATGGGTTGGCAAGAGGAGGAGGTGCTGATGGGAATCACGCTGGTGGGTAGGCAGACATGTTTGGACTTGCCTGGCATATTTTTCTCCTGGAGCAACTCACCTTCTCTTGACATAAAACTTTCTCACTAGTCAGAAGCAGCACTTTCCAAGATGTCATTGAATTCACACTAACGAATTACAATGAACTTCAGGTGAATAGGCGAGAAGGCAGCATTTGGAACTAGCCTGATGTGATTCTAAATATGGTTCTGTCTGTTGACCTTAGGAGTATGATTCGTATCAGTCTTGTTTCCCTCCTCGTCAGAGGTGCAGGACACTGACCTTATTTCATAAGACTCGGGTGAAGTGGTGTAAATGGGCTGTTTATTGGTGGGCTTTTTCTTACCATCACAGAACTTCAGAAATTAAGTAAAACCTTCCTCACATGAAATAAAGCAGTCTGCAGGTTAGCTAGACTTCTGATCTATACGGAATATAGAAATGTGATCTTTTGTTTCCACACACTGTGTGTAAGTCAAGGTGTGGATTTAGCAAATACTCATCAATACTAGGTTCTGTTAGAAAAGTTCTCTGTCTTTCAGAATCTTACAGTTTATTCGCTGTAACCACTGATCAGTGTAAGGCTTGTAGGCCTTGAATTTTAGTAACTCTTATCTTGATTGGTGAACACCCTAGAAATGAAGCTCCTTAATGACTGTTCTGGCTATGATGCAAGATAAAAGGTCATCATTGAACTCTGTGTATGGTGGTATCCAGGGGAGGGGGAAACAGAAAGAAGTCCTCTGTTGTCCAAGGGGCCTTTTAGAGTCTGGAGAACATTGTGTCATTTGTGGCTTAAGGGCATGGTTGATGCTGTGGGACATTCTAGAGAGAAATGGAAGATGTGAGCTCCCTACAGACCACAGCCCTTTCTACCCCACTGGGAGAGAAGGGAAGAAAGTAATATCCTAGTTCCACCTTCACAGTCTGGCTTTTTTTTTTCTTCCGTGTTCCTTTTTTTTCTCCTCTCTCCCTTTTCTGTTGTCTCTTCCCACCCCTTCTGGGAAGAACAGAAGAAACCTGGCACTTATCGGTGTCCTGCCATGTGTCATCATCTCACCAGCTTAAGGGTAAGAAAGAGGGTGGGGTGCGAGGAACCGAGTAGCTGTGTATATTTGTCTATGGCCTGGCAGTCACAATGCCTTCATTCAGAACACAAGCCACATGATTTATATATCTTATCATCTTCATGAATTTTTATTCTGAGAAATTAGGCAAGAGAACTTCAGTCAGCTCTTACTGAATGTCACCTAGGAGTCAAGAACAGTCCTAACCTACCTCACTTAGCTTTCTTAACAACCCTGTGAGGTAGGTATGTTATTCCTATTTTATAGAAGGGGAGCTAGGATTCAAAACGTGAAGTGGACTAGTGAGCACATTCCCTGGTGCCTAGCAGGTGGTTGATACATACTTGCTAAATGAAGAAGGAAGCAAAATAAGTCACTGAACCAGGATTTAAAGCCAGGTTTTCTAAGCTCAAGTTCCGTGCTCTTTGTGCTTTATTGTTTTCTGGAAGAGACTTGGGTGAGTGTGGACGTTCAGCAGGACCCTGTACTGTTCATTCAACAATTAGTATTTGACTTTTGAAGTAAGAATGCTGTGTGTTGGTTTCATTAGTCTTTCTCTCTCTCTTGTTTTAGGCAGCGTATAATTGTTTATACATCCCTATCCTTTTTTTTTTTTTGAGATGGAGTTTTGCTCTTGTTACCCCAGCTGGAGTGCAATGGCACATCTTGGCTCACTGCAACCTCCGCCTCCTGGGTTCAGGCAATTCTCCTGCCTCAGCCTCCTGAGTAGCTGGGATTATAGGCACACGCCACCATACCCAGCTAATTTTTTGTATTTTTAATAGAGACGGGGTTTCACCATGTTGACCAGGATGGTCTCGATCTCTTGACCTTGTGATCCACCCACCTCGGCCTCCCAAAGTGCTGGGATTACAGACGTGAGCCACCGCGCCCGGCACATCCCTATCGTTAACCTCCTTTTTTTTTTTTTTTTGACACACTCTTAGGTCTTTTATACTGGCAACCAGCTTAGTTGTTTAAAAACATAGGTTCAGAGTCTAGGCTTTCTAGATTTAAATCTAGGCTTTGCCACTGTCTTGCTGTATGATCTTCGGTAAGATACTTAACCTTGCTGTGTTTCAGAATTATTAATTTAAAATGAGGATAATAATAAAACCTACATCAGGAGGTTCCCATGAAGGTTATACAAGTTGTTATATGTATAGTGCCTAAAACAATTCCTGGCACAGAGTAAATGCTATATACATGTAGTTAATACAGCAGTATTGCTAATGCCGTTATTCTGTCTGCTTTTTGCAGTCTTCTCCTTTTATTTCTTAAGCTCTTTTTTTTTTTTTTTTAATATCCACCTTGTTTTCACCTTTATATTTTGGTTTCATGTTTGGTTGTTTTTGTGGGGTTTTTTTGGTGGTAAAATATATTTAACGTAGAGTTTATGATCCGAATAATCTAAGTGTATAATTCAGTGAAATTAATCACGTTCACAATGTTATGCAGGCGTCACCATATCTATTTCTAAGTTTCTCATCACCTCAAAGAAATTCCACCCCATTAAGCGATGCCCATCCACTCCCCTTTCCCCTCCACCCTCGACACCACCAATCTGTTTTGTGTCTCTGTGAATTTGACGACTATAGGTATGTCATATAAGTGGAATCACAAAGTGTTTGTCCTTTTGTATCTGGCTTCTTTCACTTAACATAATATCTTCAAGGTTCATCCATGCCATAGCATTATTAGAATTCCTTTCCTTTTTATGGCAAAATCATATTTTATGTATACCCCACGTTTTATCTCTTCATCTGATGATGGACACTTGGGTTGTTTCTGCGTTTTGGAAATTGAACAATGTTTTATGAACATTGGTGTGCAAGTATCTGTTAAGTCACTGCTTCCAGTTCCTTTGGGCATATACCTAGAAGTAGAATTGCTAGGTCACATGGTGGTTTAACTTTCTCAGGAACATCCACACTGCTTTCCGCAGCAGCTGCAGGATTTCGCGTCAGCAGTGCACGAGGATTCCCGTTTCTCTACATCCTCACCGATGCTTCCTTTTCATTTCTTTTGTAACAGCCCTCCTAATGGGATGGACATGTGGTTGCCACATGGAAATACTGGCTAGTAAATAAAAGGAGGAAAATTTACAATAAAAATTGAAAATCACACTGTATTTCAGATGTGAGTCCCTAGGCAGGTCACTGACTTAGAAGTATTTATTCAGCAAGAATCATGTCTCTGTAGGAGCTCTCAGGTTCTAGAAAACTCTGGGAGCTCAGAAAAGGAAGTTTAATTATACTTTTTACCCAGGGTTAATGATTTCCACTCCCTCTCCAAGGGTGGGTAAGAGATGAGTGGGATGCACTAAGTCGGGGCTGTCAGCAGAAGATACTTCCTTATCTTTATTTCTTCTGATGAAACACTGTGAGCCAAGCCCCAGAGGAGCCAGCCTGTGACTGTGCCTTTTGGAATTCATCTGCTCACAGGTGTTGGCAGCCCTGGCCCTGGTCCAGCACAACATTTTCCCTGGAGGAATGCCATGCATTGAATTTCCTTGTCTACAGACTGTGTTATTGTCAAACTTCTCAATGGGATCAGAAACAGGTTGGTTTGTCTGGGCATTGCCAGAATAGTGCCTATGCATGACCTCTTGTCTAAGCATCTGCCAGAGAAAGCTGCTCTCTCTTCATGGACGCTCAGGGCTTGAAGACACACTTGGCAATGGCTGGTCTCCCTCCCGGCAGCTCTGCTCCCACCCTGACCGTCCTGCCCTCTTGCCTTTGTCCTGCCCGCTTTGTCCTGAAGTGCTCTCATCTGCCCTGAGTTGTGTCTTATTTCCCTGGTGGTGGTGGAAGTGCTGAGGTTCTGGGGGAGGGTGGGGAGTCGTGCTGGTGGTTGCAGACCTTGCTCCTGTGTGCTGTTGCATAGTGGACTGGCCTGGAGAATGTTCTTTCCTGCACAGCACTGCCTCCCGCCCCCACCTCAGCCAGACCACACCTTGGTTTTCCTCGGGGCAGACAATCCCCGCCACTGCTGATTCACAGCTCAGATGAAATGAAATCCTGTGAGGTGAAAGTGCGTTGCTAGCCAAAAGTTAGTTTTTCTTAATAATGTCTGTGGAAAGCTTCTCGAGGAGAAAGGATGTCTTCTGTGTCTCGCAGCAGCAAGCTTGCTAAAAGTAGCAGCTCAATGGAAGTTCAGTGAATTCCAGTGGAAAGAAAGATGCTCGTACTCCTGATTTCACAGTGAAGCTGATTTTCCAGATGGCATCCCCATTGTCTTAGATTAACACCCAGGTGACTCAGTTGCTTTGAATGTCTTTCAGCAAATTGATCTTTTCCTCCCGTTCCTTTCGCTTCTCTACTTAAAGAAGTTCCCCATATTTGGCATTATTAAATAAATTCGTTAAGCGTCTCATTTTGTAGGGCCAGTGTTTCCTTTCATTAATTAAAATCCATGGCCTGAACTGAGTGGGGAAGCCCTAAGAGCAGAGCGACCGCGAGGCACCTACGGAAGGAACGCAGCACATGCACATTCCCTGGGCACAGGCGCCATGGTATGCGCACCAGCTAGTGTCATCTCCGTGCCAATTCATAAATCAGAGCTTAGCTGGATGTAGGTCATGTTCTGCGGCAGACTTCTTCATGGAAAGAACAGAGGCATCTTGCTGAAGAGGAGGAGGAGCTGGTAATGAGCCCCTCTCCCTCCCCCATCTTCCCCTCCCGTGGGCTTTGACTTCCTGTGTTTCTGCAGGTGTCGCTAGTGTGGATGAAGACACTGGAAAGCTAGCCAGCTCTTGTTCAGTGTGTTGCACCTGAGTTGTTTTGAGCTTTTAAGTACTGGGCTTGGCTTTATTTGTTGGAGTTATACCTCTGCTTCGTATTTCATAGGTGAGGGTAGAGGTCGTGTGTCTTCTGTCAGTCAACATTGGTCAGATGGTTACTGAATTTTCACTCTGTGCCTAGTACTCTTCTAGGCTCTGGGAATGCATTCAGTTTCTTGATAGATGAAGTCCTGGCCTAATGAGTATGTATCTGTTTGTTCAATTTTCCAGTGGTTAGATGACAGTGTTTATAGTAACACCTGTATCGTGAATTCTGTTCTATAGAAACTATTAGCATTGCATGGAGAAAAGGTCCATTGATCACAACAGGCTGTACCCCTAATCCCAGCCCACTGATGGCAGGTGTGTGCCGTTGATTGCAGGAGTCTCGGGAAGTTATGAGCCGCTCTGGACACTTTGTCACCCACCGGCCAACAGCTTTTTATTTCACATCCTCTATGTGCCTGGCAACATAGAGAAAGTCATTTCAGAATTTATGCCCTGCTGGCGCTCTTTCATTAGAGCTCTTTTTAGTAGGAGAAGGTGGTTTATATATATGTATTTATAAAGTAAAATGAGAAACATTTCTTACATTGGGCATTCATTGTTAACTGCCAGAAAGATTTTAGGTGTTGGGAAGTTAAATATTGTAATGGGCATAAAACTCAGTCCCCAAACTCTAATGTGCCAAAAATAACATTTTCATTTTTTTTTTCATATAAATCTGCCTGATTTCTGGCTCTGATTCTCTTTCCACTGGCTTGGTGGAAAACGTAATCTCTCCTCTCAGGGTTCTGGGCTCATCCCCAGAAGCAAGCTGTTAGGGGCATGGCTCTCGCAGCCTACCCCACCTGCAGGCCCGGTGGCTCTCTGAGGCATCCTTACCACACATAGGACTCAGGAGTCGCGTGAGTTCCCTCCTGGGGAAGTTGCGCTTCTGGGTGGTGGCACTGCTTAGACGTGGGGCTGAGGCCCCTACTCTGTCAGACCTTCGGGCTGTATTATTCTCTCCCCACCCGTGGCGTCCCACATTTTGCAGATGGCTTGTGCTTTCTGTACTGCCACATGCCTCCCCTGAGGCACTGAGCAGAGTCTGATCTGTGGGAGAAAAAGAGGCAATGCAGAGAGAAGAATACAAATTTCTATCTTGAAATATCACCCAGCCCTAATGTTGATAATTGTAGCATCTGTAAATATTTACCAAACATGTTGGCATAAATTACCTGTTGAATCCTCACAGCAGCCTCAGGCATTTGTTACTGTTCTCCATTTCTCAGGTGTATAAACAGACTTAGGCTAAGTTCTTGTCAGATGGGTGGAAGTCATCATAAACAATAAATGAATTCATGGGAAATTCAGGGTTTGGACCTAGTTATTTCTAGTCCAGCACGGGGACTTCTGTGAAGCATGGGGCCTCTTCTCAGGTTGTCCTGAAGTTTATGAAGCCACCTGTGATATGTAGGTTTAGCAAGCATGACGATTTGTTTAGTGGACATAAGTGGTGTTTTTTTCATGTGTCTTAATAATTCATAATTGATGTTTTTTATTTATTCATGTGTCTTGATAATTTGTTTGAAGGTTAGTTTTTTTTTTTGAGACAGAGTCTTGCTCTGTTGCCAGGCTGGAGTGCAGTGGCGTGATCTCGGCTCACTGCAACCTCTGCCTCCTGGGTTCAAGTAATTCTCCTGCCTCAGACTCCTGAGTAGCTGGGATTACAGGCACCCTGCCACCAACCCCAGCTAATTTTTGTATTTTTAGTAGGGACTGAGTTTCACCATGTTGGCCAGGATGGTCTCGATCTTTTGACCTCGTGATCCCCCCACCTCGGTTTCCCAAAGTGCTGCAATTACAGGTGTGAACCACCACGCCCAGCCAAAGGTTAGATTTTACCTGTGTCCTTTTTGTGGCTTTTTTTTTTTAAGTTTCTTTCTCAATTTCACTTCATACCACTTAGTACGGTGATCTGCATATGGATGGATAAAAAGAGGGAAGTGAGTGTGAATTAAATGTATGTTCTTAACTAAGGGCATACAATTTCATTTTATGACTACACCCTCACCCATTTCTGAAATGAGGCAAGCAAAGGCCTCATGAAATTATAACTTTCCTCTTAAATGTGGGAGATGACCAGGGTGGTGAGGAAAATGCTTGGAGTCCCTGTCTCCTTGATGCATCGGGAGAAAATATTATTTCAGAAGATGAGGGCAGGACAAGGACATAAATCCAAAGCGCAGACCTCTAGAGAGAGTAACTCTCACAGCCTGTCTAACCATCCAGCACATGGACAACAGTAACCCGATGGCAGGGCCCACTCATCATGTGTCCCTTTACCTAAAGTCCCATGCCCCTCTCAGCTGATGCCTTTGCTTTCATTTTGTTGGGCTGATCTCTGACTCTTGAAACACACAGGGCTCATCACAGGAAGGGTAGAAGTAATAAGAATCGTAGAGTAGTTCCTAACGTTTATGCTGTGAAGCACCTTGTGTGGGCAGATTTTCCTGGGTTTAGGAATGGACTACAGTCTCCACTTCAAAATGCTGCTTATGTGACTTGGGAGACATAAGAGTAAAGGAAACTCGTGTGACTTTGATTGTGTTTTGTTTTTTCTTTTTTTTCTGTAATGAAAAGAAGTTGAGTGAAAGATGATGGACCAACCAGGAAAGACAAGTTCTTTTGGATTCCTTTATATGCCTTAGAACTAAATTAATTTCTAAGCATCTAAAGCTATTAGCTATGTGGGATTTGTCCTTTGAAGTAAGCTGCTGGATGGAATATCAGATATTGTAGTTTAATGTCTATTTTTTATGGTGGTAAAATATATATAACATAAAATTGACAATTTAAATCATTTAGGTGTATAGTTCAAATGATATTAAATACATTCATATTGTTGTCAAACCATCACCACCATCCACCCCCAGAACTTTTCAGTATCTCCAACTAAAATTCTATACTCATAAAATAATAACTCCCCATTCCTTATTCCCTCAGCCCTGGCATCCCTCCTTCTATCTTTATAAGTTTGACCCTCTAGGTCCCTCATGTAAATGGAATCATATTTATATATATAATTTTATTTTGAGACAAGGTCTTGCTCTGTTGCCCAGCCTGGCCTTGAACTTATGGGCTCAAGTGATCCTTCCACGTCAGCCTCTCTAGTAGCTGCAGTTATAGGTGAGCACCACCATGCTTGACTCCTGTCTATTTTTTAACCCAATTTTAAACACGGTTTCTTCTTTTAGAGTTTAGTGTTACTGATGACTTTATAAGTAGTTCACTTGCTTGCATCGTTTCCATACCCTCTGTTAGAGAGTACAGTGGCTTACAGTGTGGGTTTAGATGCCAGATCACCTAGGTTCAAATCCTGACTGCCTCTTACTAATGGTGAACACCCTTTGCCTCAGTCTTCTCAGCTCTTATGCAGCAATGACAATTGTAACCACCTTAGAGCGTCGTAATGAGAAGTAAGTGAGTTAAGGGTGTGATGCTTCAAACGGTGTCTGGCACATGATGAACACCCAGTAAATGTTGAGTGCAGAAGCAGCAGCCCTGGGCCACCCAGTATTATTTACAGTTGGACTCCATTGTCATTTTGCAGCTATGGAAGCCGAGGCCTTGCTGGACTGTAGAGTAGCTGATCCATGACTACTCCAGGCCTCATGAGCGCCATTCTAGAACTGTGTGTAGTTTACTGCATGGTTGCCCTTGCTGAAATGTTTGGAAGAACACGGTGTGACAGTGAGGCTTCAACATGAGGCCCAGTGATTCCTGCTTCCTGATCCTCACACCCTTGAGTACTCCCCTCCCACGCTGTCTTCCGTTGGTGTGTGTGACCAATAGCATATGACAGGAATGATGGCAGGTCATTTCTGAGGTTCACATTGGCTTCTGTTTTGGTCAGAATATCTCTCTCAGGCCACTTACTTGGGGAGAAACCACCTGCCTTCTTGTAGCAGCTCTGTGGAGAAGCCCTCCTGGCAAGTACCCCAGGCCCCTGGCAAACCACAGGGAGTGACCGAGGTTCACCAGTAACCACATGAGTAAGCTTAGATGCTTCAGCCTCTGTCCATCTCTGAGTTGCCTCTGGCTCTGGGTGACAGTTGGACTGCACCCTCCTGAAACACCCTGAGGCAGAACCATCCAGCTAAGACACTCCTAGGTTCCTGACCCTCAGGACTGTGTGAAGTAGTTTAGCTGGTTGCTTTAAGCTGCTCAGAAACAGGTAACAAATGCACATGGCTTAGTTCTCTGCCTGTATCTCTATGACAACATAACTTTTAAGCTGTGGCTCTGTTCCTAGTTCCTATTTTAGCATTAATGAACTAATGTGAAAAAGTTTTTTCCACACTTGCCCTGGCTCAGATAGATGGCAAGCATCTTGAAGGTAGGAAGCCCTCAGGATTCTTCCCAGTGCCTGACAAGTGGGAGAGGCTCTGTAAATTATGTGTTAAATTCATGGATAAGGGCATTTTATCCACATACAGAAAAGAAATCATTTTAGTTAAAGCATGTATTTATTCAGGTCTGTTTTGTGAATATAAGAGGAATGTTTGATACTCATATGAGTAGTTATCTGAATTTTTCTCATTTGGATCTCTGGTAAATTTTAGTATTTCCTTTTTTCTGATCGACTTCAACTTATGATTGTGACTTCTTGTGCTTCATGTCTGAGAAGCTAACAGTTTCTTTTACACAGCAGCACTGTTTGGAAAGGGGCTGCTGTCGACACAAGTGAGTAGCCACTGGCACAGGAACACAGTGCACGTGTTTTCTGTTTCTGTCTAACAAATTACCACAAACGCAGGACTTTTAAAAACCACACACGTGGTGTCTTACAGCTCTGGAGGTCAGAAGCCCGACGTGAGTCCCACTGGACTAAATTCAAGACTGTGGGCAGGGCTGGCTCCTTTGGGACGCTCTAGGGAGAATCTGCCTCCTTGCCTTTTCCTGCTTCTAGAGGCCACTCCCTTCCTTCAGACGGAGTTCCTGTCAATGAGGGCTTTGGGTTGCAGGAAGTATCCTAGTTTTTGAGACAGTAATCAAGTGTCGGAGTGCGAATAACAAATCTACTCCTAGTTTATTGTGTATACTTCCTTTCTAATTGTAGTGACTGAAACCACGTCAGATCCAGAAATGTTATTCAAGGTCTAGATAGCTGGATGACCAAATAGAAGTAGCAGGAGGAGACAGTTCTCTCTTGCCATTTTTCTCACTTAAAGAAAAAGGTATCTGGGACCGGTGGCTCTTGTCTATAATCCCAGCATTTTGGGAGGCCAAGGTGGGAGGATTGCTTGAGCCCAGGAGTTTGAGGCTAACCTGGGCAACATAGTGAGACCCTGTCTTCACAAAAAATAAAAAGTCGTCAAGGTGTGGTGGTACATGCCTGTAGTCCCAACTACATGCCTGTAGTCCCAACTACATCCCTGTGGTCCCAGCTACGTGGGAGGATGAGGTGGGAGGCTCACTGCAGCCGGAGGAGGTCAAGGTTGCAGTGAGCCATGATCACACCACTGCACTCCAGTTTGGGCCACAGACTGAGGCCCTGTCTCAAAAATAAATAATAAAATTTAAAAAGAAAAAGCTAAATACAACAAACATAGAAGAAACACCTTCCAACTACCTCAAGTAACGTAGGATGATATTAAATTTGCAGTTGTGTGGTGTTACAGGTCACAGAATAGATATTTTTTGTGTGTAATTTTTTTAAAAATTGAATTTTTATATCTTAAGATCAGGGCATCTATAGGATTTGAGTTCTCTACTTTTATTATAGAAAATGTAATTTAATTAATAGATGTTAAGCGCTGAGTAAGTTTAATAATGTTGGAAAAAACTCTAAACCACCTTCAGCCCCAAAAACCCTACCATACCTAAATTGGCTTGTAATCCTCTGTGGGAGGGGGAAAACCCCCTCGTCATTGGAAATCAGCAGTGCAAGATGGGGAATGTATTACTCTTTAATTCCTTCAAGGTGCAAGGTCAGACGCCTAGAAGGCTAAGGCGGAAGACTTTGTTGTTTCTTCTTTGCATCCAGCTAACCACTGGTGTGGCATTTAACGAGTTAGTGGTTGTTTACTGTGAGCCTGCTGCAGGCCTGGCCCCACGTTAGGCATTGGACACGTGCAGTAAGCCGGATTTGTGCTACTCTGCTGCACAGTCGGCCTGTTAACAAGTAATGCCTAGGGATAGGGACCATGTCTTTAGGTGCACACAGCCTAAAAGTAGGTGAAGACAGGAGTGAGAAAAAGACACACTGAAATTGAGGTAAGAGAGGAAACAGTGAAGTGCCAGGGGAGTGCACAGGAAGATGGATTAACTGTTTCCTCTTCAAAGATCTTGCGGCAGTGCGACCAGTGAAGTTGGGCCCTAAAAGGCAAGCAGGATTTCTTAGGAAGAGGAAGGGGGACAGGATGCTCTGGGCTGAAGAAACCGGTCATCAAAAGTGTTGTAAATGTGAAGACGGGTATTAATTATACAAAGTCTGAGAAGTCATGGAATCGTGAAGTTAGAAATGATCTAAGTGGTTCTGTCTCACCGCTCCCATCCAGGGGATTCTGGGTAGGTTACAATGTGTTGTTCAAGCCTTGGCCATAGAAAAACAACCTCAGAGTGGCTTAAATAATCTGATAAGGGGAATTTATTGGTTCACAGATCTCAAAAATATGGAGTTAGTTCAGGCTTCAGAAGTAGTTTGATAAAGGCTCTTGGTAGCAGTATGGCTGTGTCAGCTCTCCGGCTGACATATCACACTGTCTGGAAGAGGAGACCCTCCCTTTCCTCCTATTGTCGAACAAAAGTCTTTGAGTTCACTCTGATTGGCCCAATTTTGGACACATACCCAGCCTCCTCCCAAGCCAGTCTCTGCCAGAGGAACACCATCTGCTGGTGGGCCTGGGCTCTGGTCATTGCCTATCGCTGTGGCAGTGGGGCCAGGTGTGGGCTGATTGGATTAGGTCCATCAGAGCCCATTGCTAAAACCTGGACTTAGCCAATCAGACGTGGCCACTTCAGTGGGTGGGACGACAGTGGGAATAAGAGGAAGGGGTGCCGCAGAGGAGCCCACACCATCCCCTTACAGAGCCTTGCTGTGGCAGCTCCATGGGCAGTTGCATTTCAGGTGGGCAGGTGCCCTTTGCTTCTGAGCCCCTGCCACGTCAGCCACGGTTCTGTGAATTTTACCTAATTGTCTCTAATTTTTAACAACAGTTCTTCAAGGTAAGTGTTCTCTAATAATCTCCAGTTGAGCAGACTGAGACTCCGGGAAAATAACTTGACCAAGGCTACACACCTAAGAATGCCTGAACCAGAGCAGGAAATGGGGACTTCTATTTTCAGAAATTGAGTTCTTTCCATTATATCATGTTGCTTTATGAGGTAGCTGCAACTACGTTTGGGCAGTTCCGTTCATTAGGACTGGGAGGGAGTGGGGATGGTGTAGCTCTGTGGTTAGGACTAGGCCGGGGTGGGGTGGGGAGGTTGTGTTGTGTAGCTCTGATGGCTAGGACTGCATGGGAGAGGTTTGTGTAGCTCTGTTGATTAGGACTGGGTGGTGGGGGGCGGGTTGTGTAGCTCTGTTGGTTAGGACTGGGTGGTGGGGGGCGGGTTGTGAAGCTCTGTTGGTTAGGACTGGGCAGAGGGGTGGGGAGGTTTTGTAGCTCTGATGGTTAGGACTGGTGTGTGGGTGGCAGGGTGTGTGTGTTTTGTTTGGTTTGGTTTGTCTGTTTTCATAATGTAAAGCCCAACTTGCCTCCTAGTAATTCCTCTGCGCTTACTCTAGTTCTGAGGTATGGAGCAGTGATTCTCAAACCCAGCAGAGCGTTATAAAAATACAGTTTTTTGGCCTCTAAGCTGGATCAGCTGAAGCAGAATCTGTGAGTAGGACCTTAGGAACTGGGATTTTTGTTTTTAAGTTTTAGAGATGATTCTCTAGAACAAACAGGTTTGGAGAACTCCTAGTTTAGAATACAACCAATCTCTTCTGTCTTCCATATTACAAACCCTCAGATATTTAAGACTGGGGTCACCCATGAGCCTTTGCTCCAGGCTCGAGTGTGGTACTTAAGTGCTGGGACTTTGGAGTCAGAAAGACTGTGTTCAAATTCCATCTCCACTGTTTATAAGTCATACGTTTTGGGTAAATCTCTTAATATTTCTAAGGCTTAGTTTTCATATTTGTAAAGCTGGAATTTTAAAATGTTGTAAGAAATAAGAAAACGCAACGTTCTTAGCCTGAAGCCTAAAGAACACAGAAAAGTTTCAATGGATAACACCTGTTAGTAATCACTGTTAAATTTCCCCGGCTCCGGCTTCCTTAGTTCTTTCCAATTAATTTGTTTTCTAGATCTTTTTTACCTCTAATTTTTGGTGTTTTCTAATTTATCTCTAAAACAGTAATGGTGTGTGTTGGGTAGATGCTAGCACAAAATTCTAGGAATCTGACTACATCAGTGAACAGTAAGGCCGTATCTCCCTCTGGTCTGGGTGTGAAGTCTCTCTGGATGCAGATATATCTCTGGATAGTAAACATCTTGGAATTTCCCATCCTTGTTTAAGTTCTTTTCTCTTGGGAAATTGATCAGTGGATGATTATAGGAACATGTGGATTCTTCAAGAACTTCTGGACATTCTTCAATTCGGTTTCAGGCCTGAGCTGTGTTCGGAGGCATGAATATAAGTTGGTTTCATCATAAAAGTGTGTTGTTTCCGAGACGGCTGTGATCCGTTTTATCTCGGTTAGATCTGTCAGCATTTTCCTGTTCATCTGCAAGCGATGACTCATTTAAAATGAGGTATGCTCTCCAGCAGAGAACCAAGTTGCCCCACAACGTGTACATCGACATTTACATAAAACCCAAATACGTTCAAGTTCTATTGATGTTTGCCTCTTGATTCTCAAATACATGTTCATTTGGTGTATCTTCCTGTACCAGTTTTCTTTAAAATACTTGTAAGGCACGACTTTAACCTCTTGAAGCCTGAGGAAGGTCGTATACAGCCTGTTTCAGTGCACTTAACATATTCTCTTCGATGATGACCGTTTCTTGCCAGCCTTGCATGTGGGTATGGGTGGGTCACCTTTATACTGGAACAGCCAAGAGTGGAGACATGAAGACTTTCTGTTCTTTGATAATGTACAGGGTGGGCTTTTCAGGGCAGTAAAACCTTCACTGAAGACTATGAAAATGCCCAAATGCTACATGTTCCAGTCAGCTAATTGAGGCATTTACTACTGGCCTTAAAATTTTATATAATTTTGTTTATGATATCATAATAGTGTAAAAGCAGTTGGGCTCACTAGGGGGCTGTGCAAGTAATCTATAAAACCTAGACCAGCTGCAGGAGTAACAGCACAGTTGCATATAGCAAAAATGTATTTGGGAGCAGCTGCCTTGTATGAAAATGGCAGCAAACAAACAGGTACAGAAAATGTAAAACTCCAGAGCATCAGCCTCCCTCGGCTCCCTTCATTCTTCTGATGACGAGATAGTGCGAAAATTTCTCCAGAAAATCTTTGAACAGATTCCTAACATCACCAACCTGAATTTCAGCGTGTTCTCTCCCAAGTCCTTGAAGAAATGAAGTAAACAAGAGATGAAACATGTTACAGTTGAGATGAAATAAATATTTGATGTTAAGCATCTAAAATTTTGTAGGAGCAGAATTAAACACAAAAAATCCTAAAATGTTTGATAGACCCCCTTAGTATACTGCCAGGGGAGTGTGTTTCCTTGTTCAGAATCGCTGATATACGTATATAAAAATACTTTGTAGTAAGGCTCCTATTTTGAGCCAGGTATTCTCAGCACTAGGGATTCAAGGACTTAACCTTTGAATGGTGCAGTGTTAGGCTTGGAAACAGATAATTGCTTTAATGGAGGCAGATTTCAAGTGGAATGAGAGGCAGAATGGAGTCCAAATTCAAGAAAATTGGAGAAGGTTTTGGAAAGAAGAGCATGTTGGTGCAGGGATTTTAATAATAATTTTCCAAGCAGAAAGAATAAAATATGTAGAAGCTTTCCGTTGTAAGAGAGCATGCCACATTCAAAGATATTGGTATTAGATATTGGTAAAGATATTTGGTATTAGAGCTTAAAATAGGAGGAGGAGGTGACTAGAAATGGGGTTAAGAAAGAGAAGAACCAAGTATTAAAAGCTGAGTGCCATGCAGAAGAGTTGCAGCTTTATTTCAGTGGCCACAGGGAGCCATTGAAGAGTTTTGCAGGGAGGATTGTCCTGTAAGACTGAAAGATTACTGTATCAGCAGTGTAGAGATTAGAAGTAGAGAACTTAATAGGCCTGAATGGTGTACATTACATTGTTCCAGATGAGATGATGTTGACCTAAATTGGAGCAACAGTCACGGAGATGGGAACAAAGGAACAGATTTGAGGTACAGTTAAGAGCTGGATTGGACGGGACTTGGGATATGATTGTGCTTGAGACATAAGTATACGTTTTTCCTTAAGGACATACAGGTGGTTTGCATGACTGAGTAGTTGGAGGAGCCATTTTTTTAAGAAATGAAAGAAGGGGAACAGGAACCAGGTGGAAATTAATGGATTCACTTATAAGTATTGATAACTTTCAGATGCCTGTTGGACAAATAGAATTGTCTAATTGCTGGTCATTATATATAGTTGAAGTTTAGGAGAGAAGTCTAGATTTGAGCCATTAGGATATAGATTATAGGGATTATAGGTGAAAGACAGGCATGGATGAGAAATCTCAGGCAAAATGCATGGATGAGAAATCTCAGGCAAAATGTATGGAGTGAGAAAGACGAGAGCTAAGGACAGGTCCCAGGGGACCACCAACACTGACGGGGATGGTGAACAGCAGACATTCCGAGAAAGGAGACTGAAAGGGAGGCAGTGAGGGAGGTGGTGGGAGACCCAGGATAAGGAGATGTTATAAAATCCAAGGGAGTCCTGTGTGGGCAGGTGAGCAGTGCTAGATATGGCAGAGAGTAAAACAGGCACTTAAGAGGTATCCCTTGGCCTGGAAACTGTTAAGTTCATGTGGGATTGTGAGATGGGCAAATTCAGCAGAATCGAGATGGCGAATAGAGTACAGAGCAAGAAGTGGGCTGGAAGTGGAGTATGGAGAACATTCTGTTAAGAATCTCCCTGTGTACAGAGGGAAAGAGAAACACTACACACATTCCCAGTGAGATCAGGGAGATTTTTGTTTGTGTTTTAAGATGACAAATTTGAACATGTTTATATGCTCAAGGAAAGGAGAAATATGAAGGGAGAGGCTAAAAAATCTGGGATGAGGAGAGGATAATCAATATAGCTGGCCTTAGATTAGTTGTTCTCAGAGTCTGCTCTGGGATTGGTTGTATAAACACCACCTGGAAATGGTTAGAAAAGTAAATTGTCAGTCCTCCCTTCAGGTTACTCAATTACAAACTCTGGGTTTGGAGCTCAGCAGCCTGTGTTTTAATGAGCCTTCCAGGTGATTCTCATGTACACTCAAGCTGGAGAACTGCTCTCCTAGATGATCCAGGGCCCAAGTGAGTGCACACACCTTGCACAGGAGGGGAGCTGCTTCTACGGGTACAGGCACAAATCGATTTGTGGTGCATGGTTGTGAAGTTGACGGAATTTGCTCCTAATGACATAATTTTTCTTTTTGAATTAGGAAGCAGTTTTGGCCACTGAATACTGAGACGAGAGTAGGGTCGGGCCGGGCGCGGTGGCTCCCGCCTGTGATCCCAGCACTTGGGAGGCCGAGGCGACGGATCCTGAGGTCAGGAGCTCCCGCCTGTGATACCAGCACTTTGGGCGCGGTGGCTCCCGCCTGTGATCCCAGCACTTGGGAGGCTGAGGCGATGGATCACCTGAGGTCAGGAGCTCCCTCCTGTGATCCCAGCACTTGGGAGGCCGAGGCGATGGATCACCTGAGGTCAGGAGTTTGAGACCAGCCTGGCCAACATGGTGAAACCCCATCTTTACTAAAAATATAAAAATTAGCCAGACATGGTGTTGGGTTCCTGAAATCGCAGCCACTCAGGAGGCTGAGGCAGGAGAATTGCTTGAACTCGGGAGGCAGAGGTTGCAGTGAGCTGAGACCACGCCGCTGCACTCCAGCCTGGGCAACAAGAACAAAACTCTGTCTCAAAAAAAAAAAAAGAGAGAGAGTAGAGTTGATTGAGTTTGTTCAAATGAAATACACATGTAAGGTTTTGGAAATGTTGCATTCTAAGTGACTTAGAATATGATTAGCTTTAAGCTGAAACATACATTTATTCTCTCCCTCATTCTACTTTTTCCTGGCCCTTTCTCAGCACGAGCTAACTGTTCTCCTTGCTACTGATTCCTTAGAATGGAAATGATTCCATCATAGCATGTGTTGGGAGACTCAGTCTTTAGTGTTTGGGGGCCTTTTGTTTGTGGTTTCAATGGGGCTTTTAAATATTTGTCTTAATTGTTGGCTACTTTCAGGAGATTGCTGAGATCACATCATTTAGAGCCAGAGTAAAGGAGAATATTTGACCAAGGATTCATCAAACCAATATGAGAAATTTACAGATGCTAGATTTTATTAACACTCCCACACAGGAGGTTTGAAATGAATAAGAGAAAAACATCACGTAGATTTTAAGAAAAGTCAAACAATTTAAAAATCTGCTGTGGGCATCTGGTTATGGGTCCCAGCGGGCCATGCTCTGGACTTTTGATCTCATCAAATACGTTTCTTAGCTGGTCATAAAAGCTGGTTGTCGTTTCATTTCATGATTTCAATATTGTGAAGAATTTGGACAAAGCAGCATTTTGATGTGTCTAGTTTTTGGGGGAAATAGCGAATTTGCTGTAATTAGTCATTAATTTTCTTTTTCTATTTTCTTCTTTTGATGAAAATGCATTTATATTCTAATGTAGGAACACAAACCCCTGGGGTGAAAGAGTATGAAAAGTTATAACTGAAAACAATGTCCTGAAAGCTGCCACAAAATAAGGCAAAGGAGACAGGACATCTTGTCTCTGTGAGACCTTCAGTGTCAGGGGTTCTCAGCAGGTAGCACTGGAGGAAAGACCACGTGGACGTCATCCACCATCATGCAGAGCCCAGCTCTTTAAACCCATCCCTTTGTTACAGCAGGGTAGATAGGACTTTTTAAATCTAAGTCTTTTTTCACTTGAGCATTTGTGTTTGTAAATGTTTGGTTTCTGACAGTTGTTTTGGGTTCAGCTGTTGGAACCTTTAAATTCGAACCACTTTCCAGTGTTTCCTGATTCATGTAAAGAATGCTTGACCATGTCTCCAAAGGTGTGGCTACAAAATAGATAAGGAAATCCTACTCCCTTATTTACGTGGATATAACAGTCCTCAGAGCAAATCCGATGAGTCAGTCCTTGTCTGAATTTTTGATATTTTATGGGTAAATAGATTTTGTTAATATTGTAGAAACAGTTTAGTGGAATATGCAGTGTTTCTATAGTACCTTGATTTTATTATTGGGATATGAATTAAATACAAATTAAGTGGGTTTAGAAGGGGATTAGTAAAAACTGAATTAGGAAATGTTATTTTAAGGTTTCTTTGGTGGAAGCATTTAACCTGTAAATGGGCCTTTACTGTTACGTCAGATCAGCTCTCAGACTGACATTTTGACTGTTTCCCATTTCATCAGAAATTGAGACCACAGAATATTACTTCTATTTAAATATAAGTGTGGGCCAGGTGTGGTGACTGACATCTGTAATCCCAGAACTTTGGGAAGCCCACGTAGGACAATTGTTTGAGCCCAGGAGTTTGAGACCAGCCTGGGCAACATAGTGAGACCCTGTCTCTACAAAAAATTAGCAAATTAGGCAGCTGCAGTGCTGCATGCCTCTGGTCCTAGTTACTCCAGAGGCTGAGGCAGGAGGATCACTGAAGCCCAGGAGGTGGAGGCTGCAATGAGCTATCGTTGTGCTACTGCACTCCATCCTGGGTGACAGAACAAGATCCTGTCTCAAAAAAAAAAAAAAATTGAAATGTGATTATATTATAACTGTGTTATTAAACCTTCTACCTCTTTAAATGTGGAATTCAGTAGTATCCAAAAAATTTAAATGGAGAATATCCCTGGATTATATAAAGAGCTACAGTTGTGCAAACCCACCAAAAAGAAGACACCACATGCTCGAGGTCCCTGTGATCACGGGTCAGAGCCAGGTGAGGGGAGGGCTGGGAGACTCTCCTGCCCACGCCTGGCTTGAAGACGCGCTGCGTGGAAGCAGCAGTTCTTTGAGAGGACAGAACAGAAAAAGAGAAACAGTGCGGAATTCTTTCTTTATGCAGCAAGTTCTGTGTATTCATTTCCCAAGTTAAAGGACACTTCTTCCTTCAGTCTAACCATAAACAACTTTATTGGAGCCAGAACTTCCACATGCTTTTAGTATTAACATTAAAGGACCATTCTCAGAAACGCCTGGCTTCTCTGTTTCCCTCTTTGCTTTTGTTATGGCAGGGTAGATTGGACTTTTTCTTTTAGATCTAAAAATCTTTTTTTCGCTCACTACCTTGAGCATTTGTATTTATAAATGTTTGGTTTCTGACAGCTGGTTTGGGTTCAGCTCTAGAAGGGAACCTTTAAATTTAAACTGCTCTGCAAGTGTTTATTCCCTTAAAACATTTCTAAAGTAAATGTGTATACATAGAAGAAGGATTCTGAAAGGTTCTTCTTAGTCGGGTTGAATGTGTCCTGACAGCTCAGTGCTGTTGGATTCTTAACAGTGCTGGTGTCCTGGCTGTCTGTCCAGCCCAGTGCTCCCGGAGGGTTCTCAGGTAGCTAGTCAGTCAAGGGACATCCAGCAGTGGCACAGCCTCATCCCGTCAAAAAGGGCAGAGCTTCAGGACACTGGCCCTGCTCAGTGTCTAGCACTGTTGGCACGACCTGTCATAAAATCTCAGCGTTTGGCCTCACGATCATTCTTTATGTAGATTTATTGGGCACCTACTGTAAACCAGGTTGGTCATCACCTAGATAGGTCTGAGCCAGATAAACAAGGTCTCTGTCCCCTTCAAGCCTAATTTTTAGTGCAATCACAGTGGGATGCTCCAAGTTAGGGATCAACAGACCTTTCTATGAAGGATCGGATAGTGATTCAGGCTTTCTGGGCTGTACAGTGTCTTAGGACTACTTTACTCTGCTTGTAGCACAGAAGCAGCCATAGGCGATACACAACTGGAAAGGTAGGGACGGACACCAACAGGACTTCATTTACAGAAGCAGGTGGCTGGGGTGCCACGGACTGGAGTTTGTTGACCACTAGTCTAGACAAGGCCAATCCAGTGGGACAGAATCCATATCATACAGTCTGGACTAGGGATTTCTTTCCCAGACTGCAGAGCTCTCCAGGCAACATCGGCAGCCATAGTGAATAAGTGCATTTCTCGGCATTTGCTGCCTGCTGCAGAATTATTGACAGCTGCACTTGTCATGTTCTTGAATTATTTTTTCCACCTTGGGTTTAATAGTTTCCCCAAAATCCTCAGTGAGGAAGTATCACCCTCCTTTGTTCTACATGTCATGTGTGTGATAAGCAGAAAGGAAACAGACGAACGCAGACCTTGAAATTGGAATGAAACATTTAATTCCTGCTCCCATCCTAGCTTGGTGGAGTTGAGCAATATCTACAGACGTCCTTCCAGCACAGCGACTTCCATTGCCCTTTGTGTGGCCACTCACCTGGTGCTGGACTCTGGGATTCATGGAGGACCCGGGTCCTGCACTCAGGGATCTCACAGTCACAGGAGTTAAATCGAAGTATGTTCATGCCTTCATGCCTCAGAGGTGTCTGACTACCTGTCACACATGCGCAAGGAAAGCAAGTGACCAAGGCCTAGACCCCGTCCTGGATGAGTTCACAGTAAAGCAAATGGAAAATAATGAGCAATAAAATAAAATGAAGTGCTGCAGCCTGTGATAGAGATCACACTGCTTGGATTGCTGAGTTCTCCCTCTGTGTTGTAATTGAGCAGGCTTCCCAGTATGCCATGCATACTCATCTGTGAGGCCGATTTTATTATTCCCACTTACAGGTGGGGGAGACTGAGGCATGGAGGTCCTAATGCCCCACAGCTTGCGAGGGGCAGGGCTAGCATGTGATCTCCTGCAGGCTGGTGTCTGACTGCAGAGGCTGCACTCCTAAGCCCTGGGATCTGCAACATAATTCTGCTTCTGTAAATGTATGTGGATGTGTGACATCCAGGAGAATGCATTTTTTAGCCAGAAAAAGTTTTTTAACAGCATTTTTGTTTTTGCAGAAATGTGACTACCCACTGAATAGTGAGCATTTGAATTAGAGACAATCTGGCTGCCAGGGGCTGGGTTTGGTCATCTTGTGTTTTTTATAAGTCTGAATTGTGATTCTGTGTTAGTTTTTTAAAACTGCCATAGTAACATACCACAAACAGGGTGGCTTAAAACACACAAATTGTTCTCACAATTCTGGAGGCTAAAGATCTAAAATCAGGGCATGTCGGCAGGGTGAGTTCTTTATGAGGCAGAATCTGTTCCGTTCCTCTCCCACAGCTGGTGGCAGCTAGCGGTCCTTGGTGTTCCTGCTCGTAGCTGCGTCACCCAGTCTCTGCCCCCGTTTTCACGTGGAATCCTCCTTGTGTCTGTCTTCACTTGACCGCCTTGTTACTAGGATGCAGGTCATACTGAATTAGGGGCTACTTACTCTCTCCTGTGATCTCTTCCTAACTCATTCCATCTACAGTAACCTTATTTCCAAATAAGGTCACATTGTAGGGTACTGGGGCTTAGGACTTTAACATAATCATTTTGGAGAGCACATAAGTCACCGTATAACAGATAGCTTTAGAGAGGATAGAACTTCCTTATTCACTCCTAGCCCATCCCAGGTTTTTTTACACTGGAAGAGATGCACAAATCTCTGTGGCCATTGCCCTCCTTGGGTATTTGAGTTGACTGCTCCTTTCTTCCAGATATTTCTGTGTGGTGATAGTGATAAGAGAGAGAGGGGTTGAATGACTAATCTCCTATCTAGGCTTCTTTCATTAAAAAGCTGAGACTATGCTTTTCAGTAAATCCTGTTTCCACCCACTCATGGAACAGAGAGAGCCACGTTCCATAAAGGGGCTCTCTAATGTATTATAGTAGTCACATGCTTTTATAAATGCATGCCTGTGAAGAATGGAGGATACCTCACATTAGGCTGTACTGTTCTGATTTTTTTGGTCTCTTTCCCAGGTGTTTCCCAAGAGAGAAATTATCAGTAAGGTGGACAGGACTTCTCAGTATTGAGCCCCATAATTTGGCCTAGTAGTGCTGGAAAGAACAAGGGGAAATGGGAGGAAAAGTGAGAAATGGGAGAGGAGTTAGGGAAGTAAGGGGGAAAGGGCAGCACAGGTGGCATTGCTGATGAGAAACAAGGCTTGCATGAGGCCACTGCCGTTCATCACGAAGGCTTGTCTGTCACGGGCTGGCCAAGCTCTGAAACGCTGGACTTGGCGCGGACTGCCTGCTCTGGAGGATTAAGGACAAATGGGGAAAAAGCTTTGAAATAGCTCTCTCTGCCTCCCGCCCTCCCTCACTTATTTTTTTCTAGTAAAGATGATTTCTACCCACTCATGAAGTAGAAAGATACAATCTATAAAACAGCTCTTTAACTCTGGAAACACAGAGTACCTCTGGGTTCAGCTCAGCTCTATAAATGACCGAAATGATAAATGGTGACGGTCGTACTTACTTTTTATGGGAACTCTTAATTGAATTTTAGTTTATTGCAATTGTGGTTAATTTCTGATGATTTTTAAATGTTCACATACACTAGGAAAACTTTTTTGAATGCCTGCTATCGGGTATCATGAGAGGCAAATCATGATTCTTGCTCGAGAGGAACTTACTTAGTAAGGGACAGAAGATGCATCCCGGCATCAGTAGAAAACTAGGACTGGGTGAGAGCGCCTAGGCAGGCACCAAGTGTCTCTGGATGTTCAGACGTGCAAGAAACAAGTTTACTTCATGATTCTTTCTGCCAGTGTTCACTGAGCTCCGACAAAGAGCCAGGTGTGCTGGTGTGTAGTGATGTTAAATGATGGGTGACAGGAGCCAGGACGCTGGCGTGAGACTGCCTGGGCCTGCACCTGGCTCTGGGGCTGGAGGGAGGGAGGGGCTTACTCTCCATAGGCCTCACATCTTCTTTGTCTGTATAATGGGAATAGTATTAATATCTGCCTCACAGGTATGCTGTGTACACATATACACGAACACAGAAAGTGAGAAGGAGTGCTTGCCAGCTGAGTGCACTATAAAAGTAGTATGTTCCCTGCCTGGGACTTATCTTCAGGGGTGTTAATAACAGGTCAGGAAGGAAACAAAAAGAGGAATTACTAGAAACGGTGGTAAGTGGAGGGCAAATAAGATTCTCATGCAAGGGAGAGTCTTTAAGTTTGGGATGTTTTGTTTTGTTTTGTTTCTGAGACAGCCTCGCTCTGTTGTCCAGGCTGGAGTGCAGTGGCGTGATCTCAGCTCACTGCAACCTCCACTTGCCGGTTCAGGCAATTCTCCTGCATCAGCCTCCTGAGTAGCTGGGATTACAGGCACGCGCCACCACAACTGGCTAATTTTTGTATTCTTAGTAGAGATGAGGTTTCACCATGTTGCCCAGGCTGGTCTCAAGCTCCTGACCTCAAGTGACCCATGCGCCTCAGCCTCCCAAAGTGCTGGTATTACAGGTGTGAGCCACTGGACCCAGCCCCTACTTTGAATTTTGTGATCAAGGATGGGCTTCTTCCAGTGGTGGAGTCTTAAGCCATTCCATGAGGGTGCAAGGCTAGAAGAGGCGGGTGGCTGTTAAGTAGAGGCTGGATCAAGCAGAGCCTTCATAGGCCATTTGAAGAAGTTTTAATTTCATTCCGAAGCAGTGGAAAACCATTTAAATGTTTGAAATGTCGGCGTGACTGAATCCTTCATGTTTGCCAAAGGATGATTCTGATTCCATATAGAGAACTATATAGAGGATGGATTCAAGGGGTCAAGCATGAGATGCGCTTAAGAATGTCACCGTAACATAGGTTGTAGACGATGGCTTTAACAAGGAGGCTAAAGGAGGCTGGTAGAGGAGATGGGAAGAATGAAATAGATTCAAGATACATTCTAAAGTCAGAATTGTCATGACTGATAGACTGGATGACATGAATTAGAGAGAAAAGGGGAAGGTTTTAAAATATCTCTCATGTTTCTGGCCTGAGTATTGGGTTTGATTAGATAGTTATGAATCTTCCCAACTAAGAAATAAGTCAGGGACAGAACTTCGTCATGTTAAATTCCAGGGCTTTCACTTCCATTTGATTGCAGAGAACTTAGTCCTGTAGCCATGCCTGATTTTAGGGTTGGGTCAGGGACCTGGAAATGTAGTTGAGGCCCTGGGAGCAAGGGAGAACAGATGTTGGTGAACACCTGGCAGTACTCACCACATCCTGCAGTGTGGGTATTCTGCACACTTTGCAGATGATGAATTTTAACTTGGAGAGGTTAATTCACTCAGCTTGCCTTAGATGGTCAAGTTGTAAGGGGGAGGTGCAGAATCTAATTCTGCTGTCTCTGATTCAAAAAGCTGTGCTCTTTTCACCACCATGATACCATTGAACACTGTGTTGTTGTCATCGAGCCGTTTGGAGTTTACAGAGGAAACTCACATATGTTAACTTGCTTATGGCTTCGGGAGCAGGTCTCCAATCACCAGACTTTCCTAAGCCAGCTAAGGTGTCTCATGACTTGGTATCAGAATGAAAATACAGTGCAATTCTAATGATTCAAAAACTGGCGTTCTTGCCTGCTGCTTTTAGGAGACAGGAGTGAGAACAATGAAAACAGTCTGGGTCTGGGGACTTAAATTCTAGGGCATGGTCTGCGGTCAGAGTACATTCCGATCAGTGCCCCCTTCCCACTTGGTATAGTTAGAGTGAGGAGTCAGTGGTGCCCGAGACACTGCAAGATCGACAGTGATTATAGGTAACTGTGCTTTGTACAGTGCAGTGTCTGCTTCAGACTCTCCTTCAACTGGGCTTTGCAGTTTGAATCGCTGTTAGTCACTTACCAGGTGTATAGCTGTGGACAACTTTCTTAATCTTCCTAAATCTGAGATTCCTCATCTGTAAGGCAGGCTTAGTTAACCTCCTTCACAGACTTGTTATAAGTGTTCGTGATTGTGTAAGCAAAGGGTCTACCACAGAGCAGCATATGGCTAAATGAAAGCTATTATTTAAGAAAAAAATAAACTCAACAACCATGCATTGAGTGACTGCTATGTACCAGGCACCAAGGTAGGCTCTGGGGATTTAGAGATAAAAGGTAGAGTCCCTGCTGGCTTCAAGGAACATCCCAGTTAGTGGGGGTGTTTCAGAGAGAACAACAACCTAAGCTCAGGTTTCCCTCAGGAAAAATAATGCATTCTAATCAGACTAGAGAGTGTGGGTTCTGTTAATAGATCAGATAAGCTAAAATTGTACAATAGCCAGTTTGGGTGCAATGAGCTATTCAAATGAAGCATTGACTTTTTTTTAATACTTTAATTTCTGGGATACATGTGCAGAACGTGCAGGTTTGTTATGTAGGTATACACGTGCAGTGGTGGTTTGCTGCACCCATCAGCCCATCATTTACATTAGGTATTTCTCCTAATGCTATCCCTCCCCTAGTCCCCCACGCCCTGACAGGCGCCGGTGTGTGATTTTCCCCTCCCTGTGTCCATGTGTTCTCATTGTTCAACTCCTACCTATGAGTGAGAACATGCGGTGTTTGGTTTTTTTGTTCTTGTATCAGTTTGCTAAGAATGATGGTTTCCAGCTTCATCCATGTCCCTGCAAAGGACATGAACTCATCCTTTTTTATGGCTGCATAGTATTCCATGGTGTATATGTGCCACATTTTCTTAATCCAGTCTATCATTGATGGGCATTTTGGGTTGGTTCCAAGCCTTTGCTATTGTGAATAGTGCTGCAGTAAACATGTGTATATGTGTCTTTATAGAAGAATGATTTATAATCCTTTGGGTATATACCCAGTAGTGGAGTTGTTGGGTCCAATTGGTATTTCTGATTGTAGATCCTTGAGGAATTACCACAGTCTTCCACAATGGTTGAACTAATTTACACTCCCACCAACAGTGTAAAAGCGTTCCATTGGCCTACATATCTGTTTTGGTACCACTACCATGCTGCTTTGGTTACTGTAGCCTTATGGTGTAGTTTGGGGTTAGGTAGTGTGATGCCTCCAGCTTTGTTCTTTTTGCTTAGGATTGTCTTGGCTACACGGGCTCTTTTTGGTTCCATATGAAATTTAAATTAGTTTTTCCTAATTCTGTGAAGAAAGCCAAAATTGACATTTTATATGTTGTTTTAATAGTCTTTATGATAAATGTCAACAAAAATAATACATTTTAGAGACACATGGTTTTTACACACACTTAGAGGGGTAATAAAATCTCCCGTTAATGCTAATTGCATTCTGACGGAGTGGAGACTTAGTGGTGTGACAAAAGGCAAGGCACCTTGCTCTTTTCTTAACGTAGTTTGAATTTCAAAACAACACGAAGGAATGCTGGTGTTACTTATTCAGGGATTCGTGTGCACATTTGATAGATTGCATTTATCTTCAGCAGAGGAATCTGTATTCCTGGCCTTTCTCCCCTTTGCTTAGATTGGATTTCCTCAAACCTCTTTGCTCTTTGAAGGATTGTGTGCTCTTAAGTAAATGAAAGGGTATGTTTCTGGGTTTGTGCTGACTGATTTACAACAGGATGGCAAATTCAGCACTGAAAACAGGGTCAGACAAATACCCTGGCTGTGAGACTCAGCTAACTCAGACAAGCCAGGCTTTGCTTAGTGGTTTTTACCCCTCCAGTAGAGAAAAATCTTGGCAAAGGCTTCAAAGGCATGTGGACTGTATGCTCTGGCGGAACAGGGTCAACATTGTTAGTAGCGGTTGTGCAGTTGTGTTATTGTTGATGGTCTTATTAACACTGGCTATTTTTTTATCTTCTATCCACTGAATAGTCATTGCTCAACTATTGTGGTTAATTCTCACAGCGAACCTATGTTTATTTTAACTGATCCAAGGCTCTCAATTTAAATAAGAAATCTAGCAAAGTTATTTTCTTTTGCCTCCCCTTCCAGCTTAACAAAGAGTACTCATGTTTTGAGAAAACAGAGACCCATTTAAATAGTGTTACCAGAGTGACGCATCATCAACTAAGAAAATCAGAATTACATACTTTTTTGAGGTTGCCTTCACAGAATGTAGTAATCTCTGAAGACTAGAGGTCTCATAGCCCTGTGATGCAGAATATTATCAATGATAGGAGGAGGGAGCATTGCCTCCTTAATGGTGTATGAAGACATCTTCCACCAGCACTTGGAACTAAGCCTACGCTGGGGAATAGCACAGGAGGAAGACATAGACCTGAGAGGGAAAAATTTACAACGTGGGAAAGACGAGGGCAGCATGGAATATGGAAGTGTGTGTTTTGTGGCTGCCATCTACACTTGCGACACGGGTATCATTATGTCCATTTTATAGAGGAGAAAACTCAGTTCCAGAAGGGTTGAATAACTTTCCCAGAGTCACAAGATTACAAGATGCCAGACCAGGTAGCTAAATCCACATGTATCTGACTTTAAAGTCCATTCTTTTTATTTACCTCATAGTGGTTTATATGAGATGCATTGTTAACAAAATTTATTCGACTTTGAATTTCCTTCACCACCTGCCTTTTTCAACGTAATGTGAATTCTGCATCATTTTGTTGAAATGAAAAGTTCTAATCATTATTTTTAAAATAGGAGGCTCTTGGCCTTGAAGGAGAGTTGTCATTCCAGTAGTCTGGTAAAGGTCATTTGAGATGGAAGCCACAACC
The DNA here is from genome assembly GCF_030222135.1 of Aotus nancymaae. NCBI lineage: Eukaryota > Metazoa > Chordata > Mammalia > Primates > Aotidae > Aotus > Aotus nancymaae. The sequence continues at coordinate 30,097,059 of NW_026988445.1, read as the reverse complement.
CCTAGGCAAAGTCACTGAGGTGAGAATGTTGCAGCTTAGTCAGGGAACGGAGAGTAGATTCATTGGAGGAGAACCGAGTGTCTCAGTGGAAAGCCTCGCAAGGAGCTGGTGAGCAGAGGGGGACCATTTTTGAGGTGAGGATTAAAGTGCTCAGAGCTGGGTCTAATATTCTGACAGTAGTGTGTAAATTGAAACAGAGATAAATTGAGGTAAAAGTAGCATCATCTATATAAACTGTCAGGGAGTAGAGAAATCTGGCTTTTCATGTATTTGGTTCAGGGAACAGTAACTTTGCCATAGATATTTCCCAGGGTTGTGAATAGATCCTGTGGTGTACTGGTCAAGGATGTGAAGTTTAGGGAAGTTAGGAACATTCTTAAGCCCCAAGGTAGATGCTCAAAAGTTAAATATTCACTGGACATGATAAGTAAGTGATGGAAATATGAAAATATTAGCTCATGCCAGTCTCCTGCCTGTTGCCTTAACTTAACCATTCCACCGAAAGCTGTTTTTTGCTATTACTTTATTTGGGTAAGTCAGTCACAATTGGAATTATTTGCATTTAATACTCTGCTGTTATCCCTCTGTTTAGGTTTTTATCTCTGTTACTTTAATTAAGAAGCAGTTCTTGGGTTATGTCTGCCCTCTGGTCTGAGGGCTCCAGGAAGCAGCCCAGTCATGAACCTTCCAGTTGAACCAAGTCGACTGGAGGTGACTAGGTAGAGACACCAGAAGTGATCACAGGTCAGCCAGCCTTTCTTCTCAGGCTGAAACAAGTTCACCGTGTGACAGCTTTTCAGGGACAACTCCACACTCACATAAATGCCCCTATGCATCTGACTTTTCCCAGAAGGCTTGTTCACAATCAGTCAACAGGTACTGACCAGTTTGTGCCTGGTGTTATCTGATAGGAAGATCTACATATGAAAATTGGTGTTTGGGATACTGAACTTCTTTCCAGCTTATCTGGTAACTTCCCCATAACTTTAAAGACAAATAGAAAAGACTTTTTCAGAAACATTCAGTCAAATTTGAAATGACCATGTTCCTGCCAGACAGTGAAAAAAAATTATAAAGCCATATTAATAAAGATAATGTGATATTACAGTACCATATGAGAATAAGAATTGTGATGGAATAGAGAGCTTTCTGCCTCTTTCTTCTCTCAGAAATCATCCATCACCGTAGAATGGCAAGGAGAATGAAGAATGGAAAAACAAATTCTACTTTTGATGGAACTGAAAGTAGTTATAACATTGATCCCCAATGAAGACAAAAAGCAATTCGAGTTGTGATGACTGAATTACCAGGGGGAGCTAGGTGAGATCTAAGCGCCTACAGTGGGGGGTGTTGATGAGGAGCAAGCATGTTTCCTGCAGAACATTGGAAAGGCTCAGAAATTAATGAAGTGCGGGCCTGAAGAGTGATAGGTTCATATGGGGACCTTAAAAGAAAAGGAGTGTTTGAAAGCTGCATGAGATACTCCCCTCTACTCCCTACAGCCTTGAATGTACTCCCTTATCTCAGAGTTAGGCTTTCTGGAGATAGGCCCAGAAAACCAGGTGTAGTAGAGGTTGGGAGTAAGAAGGAAATAAGGATGTTAGATGATCTGAAAGCCTGTCTTCCCAAGGGCCAGATTTTTAGCACTCAGGTTTATATTCTGCATTAATTAAAATATTATTTTTAAAAATCAGCCTGTAAAAAAGATGAGAAGGAAATAGTCCATGATTTTAGTCATAATTGGAGAAATTTGTTGATTTTTCTTTTTGCTGTTGTTTTTCAGCAAAATTTAATGTATGCATATTACGTTCTAGAAAATAGCAAAATTGGGTCAGCCATAGTGACGTGTGCCTGTAATCCCAGCCCCTTGTGAGGCCAAGGTGGGAGGATTTCTTGAGGCCAGGAATTCAAGACCAGCCTGGGAAACATAGTGAGGCCCCATCTCTACAAAGAAACTAAAACATGAGCCAGGCATAGTGGCAGGCATCTGTAGTTCCAGCTACTGGGGAGCCTGGGGTAGGAGCCTGGCTTGAGCCTAGGAGTTGAAGGTTACAGCTGGTTGTGATAGCACCACTGCACTTCAGCCTGGGCAACAGAGTGAGACCCTGTCTCTAAAATAAATAAATTTTAAAAGAAAATAGCAAAATGCAGAAAAATAATTGTGATGAAGAAGAAAGAAGGAAAATATTTGTCAAAGGCTTAATTGTGTAAAAATCCTTTAAAAAATAAACTTTTTATTTGAGAGCAGTTCTATGTTCACAGCAAAATTGAGCATAGAAATTTCCCATATAACCCTTGGTCACTCCCCACCCCACCCATATCTCCCACCATTATCAGTTTCCCAAACCAGATTGGTACCGTTGCTAAAGTGTATGAACCTATATTGACACATCATTATCACCCAGACTCCATAGTTTACATTAGGGTTCACCCTTGGTGGTGTGCGTTCTATGAGTTTGCAAAAATGTAGAATGACGTGTATTCACCTAATGGTATCATACAGACTAGTTTCACTGCCCCAACAATCTTTCATGTTCCGCCTGTTCATCTCACCCTCCCCTCTAATCCCCGGCCACCATAGATCTTCTTAGTGTCTTCACACTGTCCCCTTTTCCATAATGTCATACAGTTACAGTATAAAGTTTTTCAGATTGGCCTCTTACACTTAGTAATACGCATTTAAGTTTCCACCATGTCCTTGCATGGCTTGATAACTAATTTCTGTTTAGTGATGAATAATAATCGGTCTAGATGTACCACGGTTTACCTGTTCACCTACTGAAGGACATCTTGGTTGCTTCCAGATTTTGGAAATTATGAATAAAGCTGCATTTTGTATGATACTATTTTCTCTCTTTTCTTAGCATATTATACTTCTCTTTGCTTTTAAAATGGTTGCCATAGAGTTTGCAATATACACTTATAACTAATCCAAGTCCACTTTCAAATAACATTAAACTGCTTATCAGTAGTGCATATATCTTATGTTAAGAAAATATTCCCAGTTCTTCCCATCTTTAGAATCATCGCTGTCATTCATTCACTTATACATAAGCATATATATACATGCATAGTTGAGTAAATTGTTGCTATTATTTTGAAAAATATATTGGATGCTTGATTAAGAATAAGAAAACAAAATTTTTCTTTTATCTCTTAAGTGTGTGTGGTTTTTTTTTTAAAGGATTTTTTTCTTTATCTTTGATTTTCTTTTTTCTTTTCTCTTTTTATTTTTGTCTTTAATTTTCTTCATTGTAAATAGGATATGCCCAGAGGTAGTTTTCCTGGCATCCGCTTAGTGTTCTCTGAGCTCCTGGATCTGTGGTTTGGTGTTTGACATTAATTTGGGGAAATTCTCAGTCATTATTGTTTTGAATATTAATGTTTCTCCTGTTTCTTTCCGTCTTCATTCTCTTTCTAGTATTCCTCTTACATGTGTGTGACACCTTTCATTGTTGTCCTGCAGTTCTTGGCTATTTTGTTTGGTTTTTTCAATCTTTGTTCTCTTTGCTTTTTCATTTCAGAAGTTTCTGTTGTCACATCCTCAAGCTCAGAGATTTTTCCTTAGTTGTGTTCAGTCTACTAATAAGTTTGTTAAAATCAGTCTATTAAATTTGTTACTAATTTAATAGACTGTTACTTTTGTTACTAAGTCTACTAATAAGTTTGTTAAAATCAGTCTATTAAAATTCAAGTCTATTATAATGTTTTTGATCTCTAGCATTTCTTTTTTACTATTTCTTGGAATTTTCATCTGCTTACATTTGTCTGTCCTTTCATGTTGTGTACTTTTTCCATTACAGCCTTTAGCTTATTAATCATTTAAAAAATTTTCTTGTTGAATAATTCCAATATTTTTGTCATATCTGACTCTGATTCTGATGCTTGTTCAGTCTCTTCAAACTGTGTTTTTTGCCTTTCAGTGTGTCTGGTAAGTTTTTGCTGAAAGGTGGATGTCATGATGTCCTGGGTAAGAAGAATTGTGGTAAATGGGTCTTGAGTGGTGCGTGGTCGTGTGCTGGGGAGTGATACTGTTTGAGTGGTGCGTGGTCGTGTGCTGGGGAGTGATACTGTTTGAGTGGTGTGTGGTCGTGTGCTGGGGAGTGATACTGTTTGAGTGGTGTGTGGTTGGTGTGTGGTAATGTGTTGGGGAGTGATACTGTTTGAGTGGTGCGTGATAATGTGCTGGGGAGTGATACTGTTTGGTGCCTGGTAATGTGTTGGGGAGTGATACTGTTTGAGTGGTGCGTGGTCGTGTGCTGGGGAGTGATACTGTTTGAGTGGTGCGTGGTCGTGTGCTGGGGAGTGATACTGTTTGAGTGGTGCGTGGTCGTGTGCTGGGGAGTGATATTGTTTGAGTGGTGCGTGGTCATGTGTTGGGGAGTGATACTGTTTGAGTGGTGCGTGGTCGTGTGCTGGGGAGTGATACTGTTTGAGTGGTGCGTGGTCGTGTGCTGGGGAGTGATACTGTTTGAGTGGTGCGTGGTCGTGTGCTGGGGAGTGATATTGTTTGAGTGGTGTGTGGTCACGTGTTGGGGAGTGATACTGTTTGAGTGGTGCGTGGTCATGTGTTCGGGAGTGATACTGTTTGAGTGGTGTGTGGTAGTGTGTTGGGGAGTGATACTGTTTGAGTGGTGCGTGGTCATGTGTTGGGGAGTGATACTGTTTGAGTGGTGCGTGGTCGTGTGTTGGGGAGTGATACTGTTTGAGTGGTGCGTGGTCGTGTGTTGGGGAGTGATACTGTTTGAGTGGTGCGTGGTCATGTGCTGGGGAGTGATATTGTTTGAGTGGTGCGTGGTCATGTGTTGGGGAGTGATACTGTTTGAGTGGTGTGTGGTAGTGTGTTGGGGAGTGATACTATTTGAGTGGTGTGTGGTAATGTGTTTGGGAGTGATACTGTTTGAGTGGTGCGTGGTCGTGTGTTGGGGAGTGATACTGTTTGAGTGGTGTGTGGTCATGTGCTGGGGAGTGATACTCTTTGAGTGGTGTGTGGTAATGTGTTGGGGAGTGATACTGTTGGGATGTTTTGTCCCCTCCAAATCTCATATTGAAATATGACCCCCAGTGTTGAAGGTGAGGCCTGGTGGGCGGTTTCTGGGTCGTGGGGGTGGATCCCTCACGCAGGACTCGGTGCCCGGCCCTTAGTGATGAACCACTTCTTGCTTTGTGACTTCACATAAGAGCTACTTGTTAAGAGTCTGGCACCTCCTTCCCTTTTCTTGCTCCCTCTGTCACCATGTGACATGCTGGCTTCTCTTTGCCTTCTGCCATGATTGTCAACTTCCTGAGGCCCTCATCAGAAGCAGATGCCCACACTGTGCTTCATGTATAGCCTGCAGAACCATGAGCCAAATAAATCTCTTTTCTTTTAAAATTATCCAGCATTGGTTACGTTTTTATAGCAGTGCGGAGTGGACTAACTCGGAGAGAATGGAATTGTTCTGTAGTCCTACGAGTAGGTCTTAGTCTTTAGTAAGCCTGTGCCCCTGGACTGTGTGTGAACTTCACCCAGTGCTTCTCAGTTTCGCTTTTCTTCTTCTCTGGTGGGGCAGGATGACTAGAGTGGGCTGTAGTTGGGTATTTTCCTTCACCAGGTGAGTCAGGCTCTGCTAAAGCCCCAGCAAGTCAGGGTCTGGTTAGTTTCTCTCCAGAGGGCAAACCTTGTTAAGAACATAATTCTCTGCTGTTTTTTCTTTTTTTTTATTTTTATTTTTTACTTTTCCAATGGTGCTAATCTCTGATGTTTTTTCAAAATGGTTCCTTTCCTCCTTTTTCTGCTGGAAGCATAAGGGGATTTTTCTCTGATACTCACTGTGAGGCCCTGCTAGCGCTCCGGGAAGAAAAACTCAAAAAAGCGTCTTCTTCCCTACTCCACATGATGAGCGCCTCTGGTTTTAAACTCGGAGTTGTTCATTCTTGACCTCCAGCAATATGTCAAGTACAAGTGAAGTTTCTACGGGGTACTGACGAGTACCCAGACTAGCGTCACTCACTTCTTCCACCCATCTTCCCAGTTTTCTTAAGCCTAATTAATTCAACATACCCAAGAACATCTGGGATCATTCTAGTCCACACAATTTGTCTTCTAAATTTGTGCAAAAGACAGTATAGGTTTGTGTTTCTCTGAGAATTCCTGGCTTCCTCTCAGTCCCTAGGTTCTGAGACCTCCCTGGAACTCAGGATGGTTTCCATGGAGGTGACGTGGTAGTGGGTGCAGTTTCCTGCATGCCCTTCTGTCTCTCTGGTCTTGGGGGCAGCAGCTTGCCTGTCCTGTCACGTTACTTCTTTGGCAGATCTAAGAATTTTTTTTTATGTTTTTTAACATTGTATGGTGACAAATTATAGTTGTATATATTTATAAGGCACAGAGTGGTATTGTGAATTTTTAATACAATGTGGAATAATTAAGCTAATTAACATATCTAGCACCTCAAATATGTAAGAAGAGCGATTGATATTTCAGTTTGTTTACCTTTGTACTTGTTGTTAGGATGGAATGGTGACTTCTGAGCTTCTTACATATCAGACGAGAAACCAGAAGTCTCATCCTGTTTTGAAAAACAGGGCTTTGAGCTTTTTTATTTTTTCTGAACACAATGCCAGCAGCCATGACTGCATGGCAGCCCTGTGGCTTCTAGTCTTATCGGAGCTTATAGAGAAAGACTTCATGTCTTAACCTGATAAACTCCCCTTGACTGTTTTATAGTTAAGTCAAATCCCAATTTCTGGCAAGATCTGAACTTGGTTTTTGTTTTTTGTTGCTTGTTTAAAATATCATATCAGAAGTAACCCCGTGAAGGGCGTTATCATGTATTCAGGCCTACTGTGGTTTCTCCTCTGTGGATGTTTCTAGAAACATCGTGAAACACAGAGATGACTAGCTTTGCAGTTGTTGAGGTCAAACCTTGGCACAGGATTTTTGGTCTCTCTTCTCTTTATTGTTCGACACAACCCACATGCAAGTTTCTGTTTCTCCTTCTCTTCCACCTCATCTAGCTGACATGTTGATAGGAGCTTAGCCATGCTGTCTGGCTACCAAATCTAAAATCATGTGGCTTGTTTAGTTGGAAAGGACATTTAGAAATAAAATAACCGTGTGGACAGCACTGTGCAAGCTCTTCCACGACAGAGGTATTGAACTTTAGAAAGAGTTTACTGATCATCTCAACTGTATCCTTGTTTGACAATTCTGGGATCAACATCAGCAAAATTCTGCTTCTGACATCAGGATTCTCTAATCATTTCACGTATAGTAATCTTGAAAGATAAGTGATAAAATAAGATGAGGGACCTGAAACAATGAGCAGTTAAGCCACTTGCATAAAGTCCCGAGGGTGGTGGTAAAAATAGAGCAAGGAGTGAGATTTGTTACTTGCAGCCCTTGGATTTTACCATAAAGTCAGTGGTTTTTAAATGTTGGGTTTTTGTTTTTTTTTTATCCTAACATCAACCCTTTCTTCAGTCAAATGGTGGGAAACCTCATATGTAAAACAAGAAATAAAGCTGCAGGCTTACGTGGGAGGCTGTGTTGTATGGTACGATGTTTAGAAGAGGGACTTGGAAGCCCGGCTGCCAGGGTGCTCTGGGCCTCAGTTTCCTCATCTGCAAAGTGAGTATAACCACTGTACATGCCTCATACGGTTGCTGTGAAAATCAACTAAACCAGTTCCCAGCTGTAATAAACATGCAGTTTATTCAGTCAAAACACTTTTATCAAGCAGCTTACTATATTCTGGGCCCTCTTAAAAGCACAGGGTTATGGCAGTGAGGAAACAGGAATCCCAGCTTTCCTGGAGCTTACATTCTTACTCTCATAATGAATGTTAATAATAGTAAAATGTGTTTCAGAGGCATCAGACCCCTCCTGTTGATACCTCCTGTGTGTCTCTGGCTCCAGAGGGTCCTTAGAGCACTGTGTGGAAACCACTGTCTTAGGCTGCACATCTTAACATCTAGGACATTTTTAAGAGCTGGAGTCGGGGAAAACAATGGAGTTAGATGGCAGTGTTTAAATTTTCCATTCCTGACATGAACCGTTGCAGAAACGACATGTGGAAGAGAAGGACGGTTCTTAGGTTTGATTCTTATGTTCCGGTGTCCAGTTTGGAGAGCTAATTAGTGACTTGTCTGCTTCTCCTTCCTAGTCATCTTGAACACTCGCAGCTGTGTGTCTTCCTTTGTGTCTTATGCAAGCTGATACTTTAGGGTGAGAGGATGAGAAGGAAATTTAGATTCAAAGTACTGACGAGATAAACTGCATTCTCTAAAGATTCATTCCCCTTAAAACTGAACTTACAACCCAGATATCTTCTCTTAGCAGACCGATGTCAGGAAAGTGGAAAATGTAGAAGAACCCTGTGGTTGAAAATTATATTCCTAGGAATCAGGGCTGGCTCTGTTCGTATGAGAAGAGGGAGCAGGTGCGGCTCTCCTGACAGGGGCATGAGAGCAGTGTCTTTGTGGCGGTGCCTGAGAGCGAAATTTAGAGTAGACCACCATCTTTATTTTGTGACTGTCTGTAGTTCTTTCTCAGATACCTACAAACATTTAAACCTCATCTAACACTGCCTTCCCTCAGTAGTTTTAAGGCATATGGAAGAATTTCAACAAATTGAGTTGATTTAGGGGAGAAGGAGGTTAGCTTTTTAAAAAAATTGTTGCTATTTTAAGGAGCTAGATACACAAGAGACCTGTGGCCTTCCTGTGGAATAGGTCCCGAAGGAGTTATGAATTCCAAATGTGAAAATGGCTATGTCATTCTTTCTTCCTCCGTGAAAAATGTATATCTGAAAAAGTTAAGTAATGCCTCTAAATGTGTAATGATTCTATATATTCAGGATTAAAGTAATTTATAAAGCTAATTAGTGCCATTTATTTATTTAGGGACAAGGTCTGGCTTCTGTCACCCAGGCAGAAGTGCAGTGGCATGGTCTCAGCTCACTGCAACCTCCACTTCCCAGGCTCAAGTGATCCTCCACCTCAGCCTCCTGAGTAGCTGGGACCACAGGCGCACACTACCACACCTGACTAATTTTTCTGCCTTTTTTTTTTGTAGAGATGGGGTTTTCCCATGTTGCCCAGGCTGGTCTCAAACTCCTGAGCTCAAGCGACCTGCCTGCCTCAGCCTCCCAAAGTGCTGGCATTACAGGTGTGAGCCACTGCGCCCAGCCCTATGCCCATTCTTTAGATTGATTCATTTCTGCCACTAGCACTGTCAGTTGGTTTTCATGTCAGGGTCATTTTCAGGCAGAAAAACAGGTTGTTGTCACTTTACCTAAATTGTCTGCTTTCATGACAAAGAACCTATAATAGCAAAGCCATGTGAATCAGTCTTTCCTTGTGGACATCAACCATATGATAAGGAGGATTCAAACATCTTCAATAAAATAACAAATGGCTACATATCACAGACCTTCACATCAAGCAAAGTCAAGTATGCACGTGCTAACTCTGAATTCTAAGTATTTCATTAAATTTTGTAAGTCAATGCCAATTTCCCTTTGGACTCAGAGTTTACGTGCATTATTTTGTTTTATTAATATTTTTAAGTAAAAAGTTATGTGGTCGAGCACAGTGGCTCACACCTGTAGTCACAGCACTTTGGGAGGCCAAGGCTGGTGGATCATTTGAGTTATGGGCTGGAGAGCAGCCTGGGCAACATGACGAAACCCTGTCTCTACAAAAAACTGCAAAAAACATTAGCTGGGCATGATGGCACATACCTGCAGTCTCAGCTACTCAGGAGGCTGAGGTAGGAAGATCACTTGAGCCTGGGAGGTTGAGGCTGCTGTTAGCCATGATGGCACCACTGCACTACAGCCTGGGCAACAGAACAAGACTCTGTCTCAAAAATGAAAAAAGAAAAAGTTATGTTGTCCAGTAGACTCAGAAAATACAGATTTTACTCATTTTTTTCCTGTAGATGTTACACTTTATTTAGAGAAAGGGAAGACAGCGCTGGTGTAAGATGAGCCTGCAGAGACCTTCAGGTGTGTCGCGTGAGAACACAGCGAGCAATGGGAAAATAAGGTGCTTTTCTTAGAGCTGGAAGGCATTTAACAGACCATCTAGTTGGTCACCTCCCGCTAGCCTTCCTTTCACGTTTTGTTTTATAAGTAGGGAAACTGGGATAAAATGACTCAGGACTTTTGGGGCTGCCTACCAAAAATCACACAACAAAGTCAGAGCTAGAACTCAGGTTTTCTAACTATGATACCTGTGTTATTATTGTACCATACTGTCTTCTGAGATGTTGGCTCATCTTTATCAGAAAACTTTGATCTGGAGCAGTCTGGAGCCATAGAACAGCAGAGCAAGAATGGATGTCTTGGCTTCCTAGCACTGCTCCTCACTTAGTGTCGAGTTCTTGTCCAGCCATAGTGGCTCATGCCTGTAATCCCAGCCGTTTGGGAGGCTGAGGCAGTTGGATCACTTGAGGCCAGGAGTTCAGGATCAACCTGGCCAACATAGTGAAACTTCGTCTCTACTAAAAAAACACAAAAAATTAGCTGGGCATAGTGGCAAATGCCTGTAATCCCAACTACTAGGGAGGCCGAGGCATGAGAATCGCTTGAACCTGGGAGGCGAAGGTTGCAGTGAACTGAGATCATGCCACTATACTCTAGCCTGGGAGACAGAATAAGACTATCTCAAAAAAAAAAGTTTTTTAGTGCTCCTGAAAGGTTATTATCTAGCCTCTGCTTAAATACTGGTTTATGAGATAGCCCATTCCCCCAAGGATGGTGATCCCAGATACACTACCCATTGATTTCTGTCCCAGTTCTTCATTTGGGGCCTTGAGCACCTGTGATGTGTAGTCGCTGTGCTATACAAAGAGATATAAAGTCGAAGCAAATGTAGTTTCTTTCTAGGAATAACCCTAGGAGTAAACAAAACGGACAAGTAAATCAGTAATTACGGTTGAGTGGGGTGAGTGCTATTGTAGGGATATGTACTTCACTATAGAGGAGAAGGACCTAAATCAGACTGGAGAATGAAGACAAGCTTCCTGAAGGAGGCAACCCTTGAGCCAACTTTTGGAGTAGGCGATAGAAGCAGCAAGAGAAAGGGCAGTTACACAGATGAAAAAGCCCGTGGGAAGGTACGAAGACGTTCGTCAGTGCAGCGTTTTAGAAAACAGCGATTGGTGTTCCATAGGCCTGGGAAAGGGAGATCTGTGACCAGTGATGAGAGGAGGGTGAGGAAGGGATGCAGAAGCCAGAGTGTGACGGGCCTTGGTTGAGAAGCAGTCTGCATCACGTATGATTGTATTGTCGGAGCGCTATTTTATAGCCCATCCCTCTTAGGATGCTTTCAGATTTAACTTGTCCTGCTTTGGGACATGAGGATCAGAAAAACCTGGATTCCATATCTGGCACCACTATTAAGTCTCTTTGAACCTTAGAAGCCTCGTTTGTGAAGTGAGGGTGATAGTAACTTCTCCCAACTTTTGTGGTATTAAGAGTCTATACAAGTACCTCATGAAGTTCCTGGCTAATTGCAGATATAAAACCTTCATTTCCCTTTTTTTTTTCCTCAAAGTCTCTGTAATAATTACATTCAGCATCCCTGCTTTGGCTGCTATGAATTCTAACATTAGATCAACATTTTCTTGCAAGAATTCTGCCATTTTTAAAACCTAACCACACAATTCTACATTTTGGAGTGAAATTAAGTGCAAAGTAAAGGTTTCCCTTATTACTTATTTAAGTCTTAATAGAGAAAATAATGAGGAAGGTAAGTTAGGAGTTTTCCACATATCCTGCTTTTACCAGGCTAAGAGTTAGATGATGAGGATATTTGGAAGAGAAAGAAAGTAGACAGAAGATCAGGGAAGCTATTAGACTTGGTTGACATATATGGAGGAAACAGTATTGATAGGATAGATTTGTTTTGTTTGAAAAAGGGTTTTGTGCTTACTCAAGTATAGACACAATATATGCTGAGCAGAGAGTGTGCATTAATCTAAGCAGGTGTAAGAAATACGGCAATGCTAGGAAAGATTCAGAAAAGAAAGAGTTATCTTAATGAAATGAGCTCAAATTAGAAAAATGCATGCTGAGAGAAAAGTTGAGGTTAAAGGGTAAGGACTGGCCACACTTTAATTTCCACCAAGGTTTTTTTCTAAGAGAGGAAAGAAAAGTGTTACAGAGGGAGTGAGTGTAGTCAGTGATGGGAAAGGGAAAGGGGGACGATTGAATACTGAAAATAGCAGTGAAAGAAAGGGTGACATGGAAGCTTTATTTTTGCATCTATTGTGTGTCAAAGCTATGGCCTTTCTCTTTTTTTAGCTAGTCAGGTCTAAACTGTAATAAAATGAAATCAGAGTGAGATGAACTGTGAATGATACTCAATTTCATGGAAAAACTTATCTGTAGTTGGCAGTCGTCTCTTTACTTTTAGATTTAATTCCTTTTCATCATTTTCAGTATCTACTCTTTAGAAAGTAATTGGCTAGTGCTGCAGATAAATACATGCCTATTGGTGGTTTGCTGTCGTTTGTCTTATGCTGCGTCTTCACTGGCAGTGTTACCCTGAGGATTAGTTTCTAGTGTAGCAAAATGAGAAATAGTTTAGTAACATGTTGGGATGGTGACCAGTTTTCCAGGGTTTTGGTTCTGCTGGCATCAAATATGCCAAAAAGGCAATAAGCAGGGTAGATGGACTGCCTTAAGATGGGTATGCAGTGATCTAACCAAAGGATGGCACAGTGAGAGACAAGTCATTGCTCGAACAGAATGGAAGAGGTTGCTGGAAGATGACTTCCCTGGAAGTCAGAACTTGAGATAGGAAGGCAGGGAAGGAAATCAAGAAGTCCATTTTTACCACCATCGCTGAATCCTTCCCAGAGTACCATAGCAGGCTCATGTCCAGTGTAGGGAGCAGGGGAATAGTCAATGAGAAGGAGAAGGAGGAGGAGGGAGATGAGACAGGGAGAGGGAATTAGCTGAGGATGGAGAGACAGTGAGTCACAGGGGAAGAAAGGAATTCTTGTGAACTACAGTGGTTTGTAGGACTCAAAAGTAAGCAGATGGAATTAATCTCATAGAAAATCATGTTCTGCCTGCCTAGCTTGGAGAGGCACTTAACACATCATCACACTTCCTGTATTGTTCCCTCACTTGTATCAGCTCAGATTATTTCCTGGCTGTCCCCTGCTAGCCTTAAGTTACAAAACCACAAAACCTTCACATGGATTTGTGGCTGAATATCTCAGATCTTAACTGAGCATGTGCTGGCCTTTAAGGATGAGGAGGCCACGATGAATCAGACATAAGTTTTCTTCTCAAATGTGTTTATGTTCAAAAAAAAATTATTGTAGAGAGTATACTATGTGCCGTATACATTAGTAAGTGCTAGTATAGAAATTATCATGAGACAAAATATGGTGGCTCACCCCTATAGTCCCAGCACTTAGGGAGGCCCAGGCAGGAGGATTACTTGATCCCAGGAGTTCGAGACCAGCTTAGGCAACAAAATGAGACCCCATCTCTGAAAAATAAAAAAAAAAATAGAAAATACTGTTATTCATTGTATAACCTAGTAATGAACATTGGATCATTTGTAATTTTTGCATCTACTAACACTGTTGCTATGGACATTCTTTTCATAAGTGCCTCCTGGAGCACATATCAAGAGGCCTGTCAGTTATGAGCTATAGCAACATGCATCAACATAAATGAATCTTAGGACTATAATGTTGAGTGACAAACACCCTGAAACAAATTGCAAAATTATGAATGTGGTATGATTCCATCTATAAGAAGCCAAAAGTAAGCTGTTTAGTCCCCCTTATCCATGGGGGACACATTCCACTACCCCCAGAGAGGGCCTGGCACCACGGACAGTGCCACACCTCATGAATACTGTTTTTTCTTGTGGATACATACCTATGATAAAGTTTATAACATAGGCACCGTAGATTAACGGCAGTACTACTAAAATAGAACAATTATAACGGTATACTGTAGTAACAGTTAAGTGAATGTGGTGTCCGTCTCTCTCTCTCTCAGCATATCTTACTGCACCATACTTACTATTTTTGGACTGAGTTTAACTCCAGATAGCGAAACTGTGGATAAGCAGAAAGTACTGTACATACGTATGGGTGAGACTATTAGCAAGGAGTACAAAACATAAAATTAGGGTGATAATTACCTCTGGAAAGTAGAGAAGGAATGAGATGGAGTGGAGCGCAAAGGATGCTGTACTATTCTATCAGTACTCAAGGTATCAGGTAGAGTTAATAGGATGTAGGAAAGTTTCTCGAAGGAGGTCACATTTAAGCTGGACCCTAAAGGATGAGTAAAATTATAAGTGATATCAATAGTGAAAACGGTGTTTTTAAAAGAGGAAACATGAATAAAGATATAAAACCTATGGCCTGGAGTTCAGATGCAAAAAAATTACCAAAAAGATACCAAACCACATGGACACACAACCCAACTCCGGAATGGCAGAGAAGGCAGTGTAACTGAAATACGTAGTGAGTGTTGCGTGCAGGGAAAGGCAGGATGGGAGTAGATTATGGAGGACCTTTGATGGCACACTGGAGAATTTTGTCTTTATTCTGTAACTATTGGGTCGATCTCCTATTTCTCTCTTGTAAAATCTGATGACAGTTTAAAGAATGGTTTGGAAAAAGACAGGGACCAGAGAGACTGATTTGGAAAGTCACAAGTAAGAGAACACGAATATACGAGACAAATAACTTCAGTGGAGATGGAAAGAAAGGGATGAATGTGGGGTGACAGAGACATAACCTGATTAGTAATGAATTTGGAATGACTACCACTTTTTAAAAACATACTTTGTGACAGAGTCTTGCTGTGTTGCCACGGCCGGACAGTGGCTGCGGTGGCGCTATCCTGGCTCACAGCAGCTTCTGCTTACTGGTCTCTCAAGCAATCCTTTCACCTCAGCTTCCTGAGTAGGTGCTACTGGTGGTGTGTGCCACCATGCTCGGCTAATGTTTTTGCATTTTAAATAGAGACAGGGTTTCACCATGTTGCACAAGCTGGTCTCGAACTCCGGGCTCAAGCAATCTGCCCACCTCGGCCTTCCAAAGTGCTAGGATTGCAGGTATGAGCCACCGCATCTGGCCTAACATTTTCTTTATATTCCCTTTTTCTTACCTTTTTTCCTTGGCCTGTTCCTGTCTACTCTGGCTCATCTTGACCTGCAATTTTGATTTGTATAATTGCCATATTGACTTAGGAAGGGAGATACCAACTACATTTTAACTAGCATCTTTAAAACATTGTCTGAGAAAGACTAATGGTGTTTGACTACGACAAGTGTTTATACCAGGGCAAATGGTGTGAGGACTAAGGGGAAATATACTTTTCCTAAATAGTGTTGATCCCTTAGGATACTGACCATTTATTTGTGATTTAATTACAGCAGTGAGTTAATGTGTAAAAGTGCCTGATACACTTCATGTTAATTTTTTTTTTTTTTTTTTTGAGACAGAGTTTTGCTCTTGTTGCCCAGGTTGGAGTGCAGTGGCTCGATCTCGGCTCACTGCAAACTTTGCCTCCCAGGTTCAAGTGATTCTCCTACCTCAGCCTCCCAAATAGCTGGGATTACAGGCATGTGCCACCACGCCCAGCTGATTTTGTATTTTTAGTAGAGACAGGGTTTCTCCATGTTGGTCAGGCTGGTCTCAAACTCCTGACCTCAGGTGATCTGTCCGCCTAGGTTTCCCGAAGTGCTGGGATTACAGGTGTGAGGGATGGCATCTGGCCTACACTTTGGGTTAGTTGCATTTCTCTTAGAAGTATTACTTTCATTTTCTTCTTTATTTTTAGGTCAAGAGGATTATCAGACTAAAACAAAGTTACACAGAAAATCCTTTTTAAAATTTCAATAATAATCATTGTTGAAAATCTTTCTGAAGTTCTGTTGTGTTTTTGTAGGTACAATGAACTGAACACATTTTAATTTTAGCATTGAACATATAGGCTTCATTTGTGAAAACTCCTCATGTGGGCTTTCTGTTGTTACTGCTGTTTAGTTTTTAAAACCAAACCCTACTTTTAAACCAGTTTACTTTATATTTGTTTTTTCTGACCTCCTTTTAATTTTTTTTAGAGTAACATCGGAAAAAATATTTTTAGTTAAAGATTTTGGTATAGTCAGAGTTCATATACTGATGTGTAGTGAAGTAAGTGTAGTAAACTTAAACTATGGAGGACGAGGAAAACAAGATCATCTTGCTTTGTTTCTTTCTCGAGATGCGCTGAAGATGCGCATTATGACCAAAGAGCTCTATCCTGAATTCCTCTTGGAGGAAATAACACTTTATCCAAAGGTGTTTATTTTTATCACTTTCTGGGATGTTTTGGGGATTTCATGATTACATGCCAACCAAATTCCTTTTAGATTCTTAGAGCCTCCTGCTCAGCCTCTAATTGCTACCTACTCTGTCTGATAATTACCTTTCTGTTTGGAATCTAGTATTTCATGAAAACTAAAGGTATTTGGTCTTCGCCTTCAAATAGCATCTGCACACCATTCCCTGCACAAGGAAACCTTGTTGGGTAGTTTGGAAGCTTTGGCCGGGACACAACACTGTGTGCACTTCAGGGCATTTGGGGAGTTCAGGCTCATTTTAGTAAGCGTTTTACAGAGTTCTGTAGTGCGTAACCACCGCTGTATCTGCTTTTAGCTTATTAAAAACCTGGTCGTCTCTATTACACTATATAACATATTAGGCTGACTTTCAGTCTTTCTTTTGCACAGCATGTGAGACATGCTAGGAGCAGTGTGCATGTCATTAAAAGGAGCATTTGGGGAGCCAGTATCACAGTCGTCTCAAGTTAGTTTGATTAGAACAATGGTAACAGTGATCCCATCAACCAGTGCTCTCAGCCTTTCCCTATAGGCCTCTTCATTCATTTGCTTCTGAGGATTGGCTTTCTGATTTATTCGAGTTAGGTTGACAATGGACTGAGCTATCATCAAGCAGCTATAAAAACGTCATTTTTCCCTATGCTTGTCAGTCTTTTTCTTTACTACAATCAGTAATTCTCATACTTCTTTTTCCTCCTGGTCTTGGTAACTTTTTTGTCATCAACTCATTTGTTCCCTTAATCCTTTTCTTTTCATGCCTTGTTTCCTGGTGTTTCATTTTGCTTCATTTCCCAAAGTAATCCTTACCTTTCAGCTTTTTAATCTTTTATTGATAATGCTTTGGTTAAATAGGTTTTACAGTACTAATCTCCGTTCCACCCAGCTTTATCGTGGTATAATAGATATATAGTCGTAATTTTTTATTTAGGGATATTTCTGTTTTGTTTTCTTTGAAACCAACATTTCTTTTCCTGTCATTGCTAACATTTTTCTTTTCCAGAAACAGCAGATTAATTCTAATTTGAATTATTTTGCTATTCATTGTCTTTGAATTCAAAGTTGGAAACCTCACATATGCAAATTCTGTTGTGTTTGCTGTAATTATCAAATCCTGATTCCTTTAGTGAATATATTCTGTTTTGATGTAGGGGGGAAATGAGAGGATTTGTACAAAATAAAGCTAGAGGGAAAGAAAGGATCATTTGGAATTTTGTTTTTTTATTAAAAATAACTAATTAAATCTGTATATAACTCAAGAAAAGGAGAACTTGACTCCTGTTTATAAGATTCAAGAGTAGGGTGAGTGAGTGAATCTCACAAATTAGAAAGTGTAGATGTTTCTTCTGGGTGAAAGTGATACTGAGCAGTGATCATTGAAAAGAACAGTACAGAGGAAACGTGGAGAGTTCAAAGATCAGATCACAGGCAGCACAATCAGACTTTTAGTAGTTAGGAATTGCCTATTTCATGAAAAACATTTTTAAAAGAGATATGAAGTGTAATGTGTGTTGTGGTAAAGCGACCATTGACGGGATAATTCACGCTCATGTCTTTGTGTAACCAAGGAATGCAACAGGCTGTTGGCTACCAAGGACTCGGCTAGTATTTTAGGTTATTCACCCCCTGGTTTGCAGGTAATAAGAGTGACGCAGAAACAATGTGCCTCCTTGTTTTTTCAGTTCTCGTATAGTTTCTCGAAATGTCATTGTATATCCTTCATCACTTACTTTATATGTACAGTGATCTTGAGAGTCAGTGCTCTCAATAACAAATAGCTAACTAAGATTCCGGAGTGTTCAATCCCTAGCTCAAAGACTTGTCAGGCTAATGATGAATGACGGTGAAATCCAGCCCCAGTTTCCCTACCCAGACTATCTGCGTAAGTGTGTTTACTTTGTTATTTAGAGAGAGCTATGTGATAGGTGAAAAATAAATGTGAATTTTGGTTTGAAAATAACTAATTTAAATTCTGTGCCAATGGAAATTGCACTGCTTAACTGAGCATAGAAAGAAGATGCTGGGAACATATGTGCATGAAGTCACCTCCAGAGTCCAGCCACACTTGGCAAGGCCATTGACTTGGCATAAGCAATGTAACTTAATATCAGAGTCATATTTTGGATTTTGAGTGACTTATGATAGTCTGTTCTATAACGACTGACTCAGAATGGTGGAAGCAAAGAACTATGAAGCTGAAAGTGGTGGTGAATCCCTTTGGGCAATGTTAAGAGTCGAGAAGAAGGCCAGAGCAACCCAATCTGTGTAGCAGGTGAGGTTCCAAGAACCTGGCCAGAAGTTCTGGGCCTAAGGTGGCTGTGGTGACATGAACGTCCTGTACTTAGATCCTACTGTTAAAGAAAAAAATAGTCATACTTATTAAAGCACAGTAAGGGAGACTATTCAGGACCATGTGATAAGTATAGGGACCACTGCAACCAGGTCTTGCACTGGGGGAGAAACATTAGGCGCAGCGCTCCAAATACGTTATGGGCAAGTGGGAATTGGTAAGCAAGGGGCAGTGCAGGGGTGGATGGAGAATTACCAAGAGGAATCACTGGGGTAAGGGGGATTCTGGCTAACCTGACCAAACAGGGTTAGGTCAGGATTCTTTTTTTAATTAAGAAAAACATTTTAAATTTTTCTTTGGAATCTGTTGCTGGAGAATTAATGTGTTTCTTTGGAGGAGACGTGTGTCCTTGTTTTGTCATTTTTCGTGTGTCCTTACGTTGATGTCTGCATATCTGGTCTAACAATCGCTTCTTCCAATTATTGATTATTCAATTTTAATTTATTCGTTTTATTTTTTAGTTTCTCCTCCTAAGATGGTGACTTATGCTCCTTCCAGTTTTAAAAATTTGCATTCATAGGGGAGGACTTCTTCCTGCAGGTGCATCTGTGGTGTTTGCATTGGGCACTGCGTTTTTTGTTTTGTTGTTGTTGTTTGGTTGGTTGGTTTTTTTTTTTTTTTTTTTTTTTTCCCCAGAGACAGGGTTTCACTCTGTTGCCCATGCTGGAGTACAGGGGCACAGTCTCGGCTCACTGCAACCTCTGCCTCCCAGGTTCAAGTGATTCTCCCACCTGAGCCTCTCAACTATCTGGGACTACAGGTGTGTGCTATCATGCCTGGCTAATTTTTGTACTTTTAGTGGAGGCAGGATTTTGCCATGTTGGTCAGGCTGGCCTTGAACTCCTGACCTCAAGTGATCCACCTGCCTCAGCCTCCCAAAGTGCTGGGGTTACAGGTGTGAGCCACCACAGCCGGCCTGGGTTGGAGGCTTTGCCTTTGCTTCTGGGTGCATGCAGTAGGGCAGTCTCCATATGATTCTTTGTTTTTCTTGGCTGTGTCAGCATCGTGATGTCTGTAATTTCCTCAGTGGCTCTGGGTGTTGTGGTTGTTAACGGAAGTTGTATTTTGCTGGGGACAGGGATGCCAGGTGCACCAGTCCTTGGGCCCCATGGTGGCAGTGGTAGGCTGAATGTGCCTGTCCTTGGCCTCAAGGCCATGTACACTAACACTCACATTAGCGAGTCTAGGCAGGTAAATTCTTGGGCATCCAGTTGGCTTGCTTGGGTGCCGGGGGTGGCATTGGTGGGCTGGGTGGGTGGGAGGGTCCTTGGGTCCCTGGACAACGAGTGTGGCACAGGCAATGGCAATGGCAATGGCAGGAAGATCCTCTGGCTGCCAAGTGGCCTGTGTTGGCGTTGGCTGCGCTGGGCTGGGCAGGCCAGTCCTTAGCCCTGCAGTTGGCACATGCAGTGGGTGCCAGATGTGGTGGTAGTGGCAGGTCTGGTAAGCCCATCCCTAGGCTTACAGGGGAACTGCTCAGCTGCCAGCAGTGGTGGATGGATGGGGCAGGGCAATCCCCGGGCCTTTGGATGGCTTGCTTGGGCACTGGGGTTGGTAGAACTGAGCCAGGTGTCCTGAGGAGTGTGTGCTTTGGTCCCAGGTGGTGGCTGCAGGTGGGTTAACCTGTTCTAGGGTACTTGTAAATCCATGATGGCCTCACTGCCAGGGCCACAGGGTCACTGCCAGTGGCTTATGCTCAGCCCAGGCAGCAGCAGGAGCCAGCAGTGGCTGTGGTGGAGGATGTCAAAGGGGCTCCAGGAATGAGGGCATACAAGGGCCATTGGGGCCCAGGGCAGGATGCTACCTGGTGGAAGCTGGGCCCTGAAGATGGTGCTGTGCTGTAGCTGCTTAGGACTCAAGGAGCATGTGGGGCCCAGCACAAGCTCCGTCCCTGGAGCAGTGCCATGGCATGGTCTCCAAGCAGCACTTGGTTAGTCTCAAGGCCCCCAAGGGGTGCTCACGTGGCTCGGATTGCAGGAGTCCGTGGTGGGAATGTGGACTGCTGGGCACCTCCTCGCAGTGGGGAGCCGCTCCAGGTCCCAGCTGAACGGGCTGCCTTGCTGCCCTCGCCTTTTTCGCCTTAGGTGTCTCCTGTCACTTTTATGTTGAATTCCAGTGTTCTCTCTTAGATGATCGATTCAAGTTGTGATTCTGTCCTGCAGTTTTGGCTCTTCTCTGTGGAGGAGGCAAGTTCCAGATGCGTCTCCTCAGTCATTCTGAGGCTCCTCTTACCTAACAGGATTCTTGCTGAAGACGTGCCAGGGTGATGAGACGTCTCCTGAGGGTGGTGGAGGATGAGGAACTTGAAGATACTGAGTAGCGAGGGTTCTGGCTAAACCGGCAAGGCAGGGTTCTTTTGCTAAAACTGGATTTCAGGGAACTGCACAGATGGGCCTAGGAGATTCAGAAGCATGAATAAAATTTGGCCAAGCAAAGAATCTTTGTCACTAATTATGTACGTTATGACTTACATTCTTCCGGAAACCTAGAGGTATATGTAGTGAAACTGTATTTCATTAATTCTGATGTCTGAAATTGGAGTCTGTTTTACAGTATACAGACTGACAGTTTAATTGTTAGTGTTTTTCTTAGTGGTACGTAACATAACAGTGTGGACTGTGGATTGAGCGGGTGAGTCTCCTAGCTGACTGAACTGTGGCAACAGTTATTACCTTGCTACCATTTGCTAAGCTTCCTGTATGCCCTGAGTCATTCCAAGGCCCACATGGATTTTCTCATTTAATCCTCGCAATCCCTCCATTTTATAGCTTTCTGGTAAATTCTGGTACTTTATTACTGGGCTCTTTCTAATAAAAACTAATTGGCCAATGGGTTAGAAATGCAAGCACCTTTAACACCGTTTACCCCACATAAAGCAGCTGATTCCCTGATGTTTTTAAATATGGTGACATTGGATTGGCAGAAGGCATTCCTGAAACCAGAAAACAATTGAGTTTATTTTGGGGGAATATGGGAGGAGGACCAGGCAGGAGGGAAGCGTACTTTTCTTTTCTGTCTCTGGTTGTGCCACGTATGAATGCCTGCAAATACGGTGACATTGCAAATACGGTGACATTGCAGATACTGTGACATTGCAAATACGGTGACATTGTGAATACGGTGACATTGTGAATACGGTGACATTGCAAATACGGTGACATTGCAAATACAGTGACATTGCAAATATGGTGACATTGCAAATACGATGACATTCACGTGACAGAGTGTCGAGGCTTCATGTTCCCATTTTTCCTTTAGCTACTTGCTGTTTTGCAGCTGGTTTGCCTTTGAGGCCAGCGTTAGGAGAGAATATCCCTCTCTTTGTGGCATTAATTTTGGAAGGGCGGCTGGCTGTGGTTAGACAGCGGGAGAGTGGAAATCAAAGGCCCTCCATTTTGCTTTACGCCTCCCAACTGGTCTTCAGTAATCCCCAGCATCTTCCTGTGGATGATCTGAGAGTGTGTGGAGGCCGGCCCGCCTCCCAGGGCCATGGAAGACCAGCAGACTCATTTGTTTCTAAATTGATTTGACGGGTTAGATGCTGCCCTGCATTATTGCAACTTGTGTTTTGACAGAGTGACTTACAAAGAAATAAGGCCAATAGTCAGTAAAATAATCTTCGGCAGAGGAAGGCTAAAATTTGTCAAAATTAGAAATGGGGAGTTTTTTACATTTTTATTTTACTTGGGCAGTGAAATAATAGCAAAATGACTACAGGAAACAGTTTGTCCTCTTTTCTTCCTAGTGCCTTGCACTGTGCTTGGTTGGTACATAATAGACCCTTAATGACCTACCTTAATCTGCCTGTACATACTTGCTTCATAACTGAGTTTTCTGCTAAGGTTATTTTGACAAATTACCTTTTGCTGATGTGTAAGAACATGTGACTAGGTAGCCTCAGAACAGTGTGTTGAGTTCTCTTACCCTTTCTTTCATGAAAATACGATACTAATAGCTTCTTGTGAGGGGACTGGAGAACTGAAAGAGATGAGGTGAAGTGCTTCAAGATGGTAGTGGCATGGGAACGTCAGATGTTCCTCCCATGGGCAGTATATTTGGGATTTAGTGTAAAGACCTGTGTTTTGAAAGAAAGCAGTGTGTTTAGTGGTATGATTTTTCAGGGGCCCTCAACATGTGGTGGAGGAGAGCTTTGAGGAAAAGTAACTTTGGAACAACTCTAAGACCATCTCTGCTGTCCTGTTCAGATTTTCTGTTGCTTATATTCAGCTCTTCTTGTATCTCCTTCCTGGCTCTTCAGAGAAAAAAAAACCAAAAAACTAAATTGTGATGTTTTAGGCAGTACTGTCTTTAATATTGCTGTGCTGTGCTGTTCCCTT
Organism: Aotus nancymaae; assembly: GCF_030222135.1. Taxonomy (NCBI): domain Eukaryota; kingdom Metazoa; phylum Chordata; class Mammalia; order Primates; family Aotidae; genus Aotus; species Aotus nancymaae. Next base: position 30,074,022 of record NW_026988445.1, on the reverse strand, counting down.
CCGTTTTTGAATCTAAGTGCTGGGGTACCTGTGCGGGATGCAGCTTTGCTACAGAGGTAAACATGTGCCGTGGTGGTTTGCTGCACCTGTCAACCCATCACCTAGGTATTAATCCCAGCAAGCATTAGCTGTTTCTGCTGATGCTCTTCCACCCGCAGTCCCCTGACAGGCCCCGATGTGTGTCGTTCTCTTCCCTGTTTCCATGTGTTCTCAATGTTCAGCTCCCACTTAGAGGTAAGAACATGCGGTGTTTGGCTTTACTTTGCTGAGGATACTGACTTCCTGCTCCATCCATGTACCTGCAAAGAACATGGTCTCGTTTCTTTTTATGACTGCATAGTATTCCATGGTGTATATGTGCCATGATTTCTTTATCCAGTGTGTCGTTGCTGGACATTTGAGTTAATTCCATGTCTTTGCTATTGTGAATAGTGCTGCAATGAAAATAGACATGTATATGTCTTTACAGTAGAATAATTTATATTCCTTTGGATATATACCCAGTAATGAGACTGCTGGGTCAAAAGGAATTTCTGATTCTAGGCCTTTGAGTAATCGCCACGTTGTTTTCCACAATGGTTGAACAAATTTACATTCCCACCAACCATGTAAAAGCGTTCCTGATGAGGACAAATCTTGATGTGTGTGATGGATTATATTGTTTACTGAGAACCACAGCAAGGAACACTGAGCTGTCCCCAGGCAGAAGACTGCTCAGGGCATTCTAACATAGTAAACAATATATGGATGTCATGCACTAGTTAAACCAGTTCTTAAAACACAGAATATGTGATCTTGCCCCCATTGCTCCCTTGCAAAGAATGCGTTCTAGTTTGTCTTGAATTAGTAGTAAACAGGCACTAGCTGCCCGCCTAGTTTATCTTTATTGTGTGAAAAAGCATAGAACACCTGCTCAATAAAAGTAATCACTTGTTCATGAAGAATAAATACATGGGTCAGAGTCTGCTCTGGGCTCTCGGCTGGGAATACTGTCAGCCCCCTGAGCCCACTTTGCACTCTAAACTTGTGTCTGACTCTTAATTCCTTCAGCATCACCTGAGCTGGGGCCTCCAAGACCAAGCTGGTCTCCGCACGTTCCTATTTCTTCACGGTCTTGACAGCGTCTGTCATTTCTTGACTTTTTAATCACCATTCTGACTGGCATGAGATGCTCATTGTGGTTTTGATTTGCGTTTCTCTGATCAGTGATGTTGAGCTTTTTTATGTTTGTTGGCTGCATAAATGTCATCTTTGGAGAAGTGTCTGTTCATGTCTTTTGCCTACTTTTTAATGGGGTTGTTTTATTCTTGTAAGTTTAAGTGCCCTGTAGACTCTGGATATTAGACCATTGTTAGATAGATAGATTGCAAAACTCTTCTCCCCTTCTGTAGATTGTCTCTTTGCTCTGATGAGTTTCTTTTGCTGTGCAGAAGCTCTTTAATTAGGTCCCATTTGTCCACTTTTGCTTTTGTTGCAATTGCTTTTGACGTTTTCTTCATGAAATCTTTGCCTATGCCTGTGCCCTGAATGGTATTGCTGAGATTTTCTTGTAGGACTTTTATAGTTTGGGGTTTTACATTTATGTATTTAATTCATCTTGAGTTATTTTTTGTATAAGATGGGGTTCCAGTTTTAGTTTTCTGCATATGGCTAGCCAGTTTCTTGTGCATTATTTATTAAATAGGGAGTCCTTTCCCCATTGGTTGTTTTTGTCAAGTTTGTCGAAGATCAGATGGTCGTAGATGTGCAGTCTTATTTCTGAGTTCTGTATGTCTGTTTTTGTACCAGTACTGTGCTGTTTTGGTTACTGTAGCCTGGTAGTATAGTTTTAAGTCTGGTAGCATGATGCCTCCAGCTGTGTTCTTTTTGCTTAGGATTGTCTTGGCTATACAGGCTCTTTTTTGGTTCCATATAATTTTTTTTTTTTTTTTTTGAGATGGAGTCTCACTCTGTTGCCCAGGCTGGAGTACAGTGGCATGATCTCGGCTCATTGCAGCCTCCACCTCCTGGGTTCAAGCAATTCTCCTGTCTCAGCCTCCTGAGTAGCTGGGATTGCAGGCACCCGCCACCGCGCCTAGCAATTTTTTTGTATTTTTAGTAGAGATGGGGTTTCACTGTGTTAGCTAGGATGGTCTCAATCTCCCATACTCGTGATCCGCCCGCCTCAGCCTCCCAAAGTGCTGGGATTACAGGTGTTAGCCACCATGCTCAATCTCATATGAATTTTAAAATAGTTTTTTTCTAATTCGGTGAAGAATATCAATGGTAGTTTAATGGGAATAGCATTGAATCTATTAATTACTTTGGGCAGTATGGCTATTTTTGTGATACTGATTCTTCCTATCTATAAGCATGGAATATTTTCCCATTTGTTTGTGTCCTCTCTTGACACCAACAAATGGAAAAATATTTCCTTGAGCAGTGGTTTATTGTTTTCCTTGAAGAGGTTCTTTATTTTCCATGTAAGCTGTATTTTAGGTATTTTATTCTCTTTGTAGCAATTGTGAATAGGAGTTCATTCATGATTTAGCTCTCTGCATGTCTGTTGGTGTATAAGTATTTTATTCTCTTTGTAGCAATTGTGAATGGGAGTTCACTCATGATTTGACTCTCTGCACGTCTGTTGGTGTATAGGTATTTTATTCTCTTTGTAGCAGTTGTGAATGGGAGTTCACTCATGATTTGGCTCTCTGCACGTCTGTTGGTGTATAGGTATTTTATTCTCTTTGTAGCAGTTGTGAATGGGAGTTCATTCATGATTTAGCTCTCTGCATGTCTGTTGGTGTATAGGCATGCTTGTGATTTTTGCACATTGACTTTTTTTTTGTCCTGAGACTTTGCTGAAGTTGCTCATCAATTTAAGAAGCTTTTGGGCTTAGACTATGGGGTTTTCTAGATAAAGGGTCGTGTCATCTGCAAATAAAAACAATTTGACTTCCTCTCTTCCTATTTGACTACCCTTTATTTCTTTCTCTTGCCTGATTGCCCTGGTTAGAACTTCCAATACTATGTTGAATAGGAGTGGTGAGAGAGAGGGCATCCTCGTCTTGTGCCAGTTTTCAGGGGGAATGTTTTTAGCTTTTGCTCATTCAGTATGATATTGGCTGCGGGTTTGTTGTATATGGCTCTTATTATTTTGAGGTATGTTCCTTTAATGTCTAATTTATTGAGAGTTTTTAACATGAAGCAGTGTTGAATTTTATCAAAGGCATTGTCTGTATCTATTGAGATAATTATATGGTTTTTGTCTTTAGTTCTGTTTATGTGATGAATTATGTTTACTGATTTGTGAATGTTGAACTAGCTTTGCATCCGTGGCATGAAGCCTGCTTGATCGTGGTGGATAAGCTTTTTGATGTGCTGCTGGCTTGGTTTGCGAGTATTTTATTGAGAATTTTTGCATCAATGTTCATCAGGAGTATTGGCCTGAAGTTTTCTTTTTTGGTTGTATCTCTGCCACATTTTGGTGTCAGGATGATGCTGGCCTCATAAATGAGTTAGGGAGGAATCCATCCTTTTCACTTGTTTGGAGTAGTTTCAGAAGAAATGTGCCAGTTCCTTTTTGTACCTCTGGTAGAATTCAGCTGTGAATCTGACTGTTCTGAGGTTGGTTTGGGTTGGTAGGCTAATTATTACTGCCTCAATTTCAGAACTCGTAACTGATCTATTCAGGGATTCCACTTCTTCTTGCTTCAGTCTTGGGAGCGTGTATGTGTCCAGGAACTTATCCATTTCTTCCAGATTTTCTAGTTTATGTGCATAGAGGTGTTTGTAGTACTCTCTGGTTGGCTGTATTTCTCTGAGGTCAGTGGTGATATACCCTTTATAATTTTTCATTGTGTCTATTTGATTCTTCTCCCTTTTTTAGTCTAGCTAGTGGCCTATTTTACTAATTTTTTTCAAAAAAGAACAGCTCTTGGATTTGTTGATTTTTTTTTTTTTTTGAAGATGTGTGTGTGTGTGTGTGTCTGTGTGTGTCTCTGTCTCCTTCAGTTCCTCTCTGATCTTGGTTATTTCTTGTCTTCAGCTAGCTTTGGGGTTTGTTTGCTCTTGGTTCTCTAGTTCTTTTAGTTGTGATTTTAGGACAACAATTTGAGATCTTTCTAGCTTTCTGATGTGGGCTTTTAGTGCCATAAATTTTCCTCTTCACTGCTTTAGCTGTATCCCAGAGATTCTTGAGCCTTGTTTCTTTGTTCTCATTAGTTTCAAGACACTTCTTCATTTCTGCCTCAATTTCATTATTTACCCAGGAGTCATTCAGTAGCACATTGTTCAATTTCCACGTAGCCATGTGGTTTTAAGTGAGTTTCTTAATATCGAGTTCTAATTTGTGCTGTGGTCTGAGAGACTGTTATAATTTTAGTTACTTTACATTTGCTGAGGAATGTTTTACTTCCAATTAGTAAAACAATTAGAAATGATCAATTTTAGAGGAAGTGCCATGTGGCACAGGGAAGAATGTATATTCTGTTTTGAGGGGTAGAGATTTTTATAGATATATGTCAGGTCCACTTGATCCAGGGCTGAGTTTGGGTCCTGAATAGCTTTGTTAATTTTCTGTCTCCATGATCTGGCTAATACTGACAGTGAAGTGTTAGTCTCCCAGTATCATTGTGTGGGAATCTAAGTCTCTTTGTAGGTCTCAACTTCTTTTATGGATCAGGCTGCTCCTGTATTGGGTGCATATAGGATAGTTAGCTCTTCTTGTTGAATTGAACCCTTTACCATCATGTAATGCCCTTCTTTCTCTTTTTTGATCTTTACTGGTTTAAAGTCTGTTTTGTTAAAAACCAGGATTGCAACCCCTGCTTTTTTTTTTCCACTTTCCATTTGCTTGGCTAATTTTCCTCTATTCCTTAATTTTGAGCCTGTGTGTGTCTTTGCATGTGAGATGGGTCTCTTGAATACAGCACGTTGATGTGTCTTGATTCTTGATCCAGCTTACCATCTGTGTCTTTTAATTGGGGCATTTAGCCTATTTACATTTAAGGTTAATACTGTTATGTGTGAAGTTGATCCTGTCATCATGATGCTAGCTGGTTACTTTGTAGGCTTGTTTGTGTAGCAGCTTTGCAGTGTCATTCGTCTGTGTACTTCATTGTGTTTTTGTAGGGGCTGGTAACAGTTTTTCCTTTCCATATTCCATGCTTCCTTCAAGAGCTCTTGCAAGGCAGGCCTGGTGGTGACAAATTTCCTAAGCATTAGCTTGTCTGAAAAGGGTTTTATTTCTTTTTCACTTATGAAACCTAGTATGGCCATTTATGAAATTCTGGGTTGGAAATTATTTTCTTTAAGATTATTAAGGCTGGGTGTGGTGGCTAATGCCTGTAATCCCAACACTTTGGGAGGCTGAGGCAGGCGGATCACTTGAAGTCAGGTGTTGGAGACCAGCCTGGCCAACACAGCAAAAACCTGTCTCTACTAAAAATAAAAAAAAAAAAATTAGCCAGGCGTGGTGACATGCACCTGTAAGCTCAGCTACGTGGGAGGCTGAGGCAGGAGAATCACTTGTACCTGGGAGGCGGGGGTTGCAGTGAGCCGAGATCATGCCACTGCTCTTCAGCCTGGGCGACAGAGTCAGATTCTGTCTCAGACAAAAAAAAAAAAAAAAAAAAAAAGGGATGTTGAATATTGACCCCTATCTTTTCTGGCTTGTAGGGTTTCCACTGAGAGGTCTGCTGTCAGTTTGATGAGCTTCCCTTCGTATGTGACCTCGCCTTTCTCTCTGGCTGCCCTTAACATTTTTTCTTTCATCTTGACTTTGGAGAATCTGAGAATCATAAGAGTCTCGTGGTTGATCTTCTCATGGAGTATTTTAGTGTGATTCCCTGGATGTTTGAGTTTGAAGGTTGGCCTGTCTTGCTAGGTTGGGGAAGTTCTCCTGGATGATACCCTGAGGTATGTTTTCCAACTTGATTTTGTTCTTCCCGGCGCTTTCTTTCAGGTACCCCAATCAGTCGTAGGTTTGGTCTTTTTGTATAATCCAGTTTTTCTCAGAGGTTTCATTCATTCCTTTTCATTCTTTTTTCTCTAATCTTGTCTACCTTGCTTATTTCAGCAAGATCGTCTTCAAGCTCTGAGATGCTTTCCTCCACTTGGTCTGTTCAGCTGTTACGTGTGGCTGCATTGTGAAGTTCTCATGTTGTATTTTTCAACTCCACTCGTTCATTTACATTCCTCTGTAAACTGGTTATTCTGGTTAACAGCTCCTGTAATGTTTGATCACGGTTCTTAGTTTCTTTGCATTGGGTTACAGCAAACTCCTTTAGCTCAGTGAAGTTCGTTATTACCCACCTTCTGAACCCTGCTTCTGTCTCCAGCTCAGGCTCAGCTGAGTTCTGTGCCCTGGCTGGGGAGATGTTGCAGTCATTTGAAGGAGAAGAGGCAGTTTCAGCATTTTTGCATTGATTGTTTCTCATTTGTGTGGGTTTGTGTGTCTTCGATTTTTGAGGCTGCTGACCTTTAGACGGGGTTTTTGTGGGGTCTTTTTTGTTGATGATGACGTCATCGTTGCTGCTTTCTGTTCTGTTTTGTTTTTTTAGCAGTCAGGACCCTCTTCCATAGGGCTGCTGTGGTTTGCTGGGGATCCACTCCAGACCCTCTTTGCCTGGTCCTCCCCGCACCTAGAGATATCACCAGTGGAGGCTGCAGAGCAGCAAAGATGGCTGCCTACCCCTTCCTCTGGGAGCTGCCTCCCAGAGGGGCACTGATGTGATGCCAGCTAGAATGCTGCTGTAGGAGGCATCTGGTGACCCCGGTTGGGAGGTCTTGCCCAGGCAGGAGGCACAGGATCAGGGACCTGCTTAAAGAAGTGGTGTGGCTGCCCCTCGGCAGGGCAGGTGCGCTGCGCTGCAGGGACTCCCCCTTGTCCATACTGCCTGGAATCTTCAGAGCGAGCAGGCAGGAAAGACTAACTCTGCTGAACGTAGAGACCATCGCTACCCTCCCCCGCCCCGTGGCTCTGTCCCAGGGACATCAAAGCTCTGTCCGTAAACCACTGGCTGGAGTTGCTGAAATTCCCAGAGGGAGAGGTGAGGAGACAGATCTGGGCCCCACTGAAAGAAAACAGTCCGGCCATGATTTGCCACAGCCGCTAGGCTGCGCCGTGGGGAATTCCTCCCAGTCCAAACCACCCAGTCTCCCCGCGCCAACTGGAGCCGCAGTGATTGCAGCTGCCCCTTTCTCTTCTTCTTTTTCAATGACATGAAGGCCTCCCACAGGAGACTTTTGAAGCTGGTCTTAGGGGACCAGTGGTATTTCAGTAGACAGAGGAAGAAGAGCATTCTCAGCAGTTCCACCTGGCAGAGGCCTGAAGGTGTGAAGACAGGAAAACATGAGAAGGCAGACACTAGAGAAGTGACTAGAAAAGGTGATGGGGACCAGATCTGGACCCAGCCTGTCCCCTGTCGGCCAGGATTTGTCTCTCTGTTTTAAACTGAAGCTTCTGTGGTGCTTTCTTAGTCAAGAGGGCTCCACTAACTAGCTCAGAAGAGTTTGTCAAACTGTATTTTCAGCAGTGTCCATTACAAAAGAAAATACATGTTTAATCTGCTTTTGTAAATTGCCTCTTTTCTTCATATTCTTTTTTTTGAGATGGAGTCTCACTCTGTCATCCAGGCCGGAGTGCAATGACATGATCTTGGCTCGCTGCAATCTCCACCTCACAGGTTCAAGCGATTCTGCCTCAGTCTCCTAAGTTGCTGGGACTGTAGGCACGTGTCACCACAGCTGGCTAGTTTTTTCTGTTTTTAGTAGAGATGGGGTTTCACCATGTTGGCCAGGCTGGTCTCAAACTCATCTCTTTTCTTCACATTCTGATGAACTCTGAGTCGGGAAAGGGGAGCCTCCCTTGAAGGACTCACTGAGGCAGTGCAGGGCAGTATGCTGGCGCTGTAGCTAGTTGCCAGCTCAGCCATCTGGTCAGGAAAGAGTCTGAGAAGGGTGCTATTTATGTATTCATTATGGTGACTACTTTAAAATGGTACCAGAAAAGATGATAAATGATCAAATTACATCCTTGCGTTGAAATCTCACCAGTTTGTTTTGTGTATCTGGCCATCTATAAAAGTGGCTGGAAGAGGAGGGGAGGGAGAATTATGAGCTACCTCTAGACAAAGGGACAGTGTAGGGGTTGGAATGAAGCCATAATGAATTTTCTCTTTTATTTCTATGTTTCCAAAAATAAAGGAGGATACCTTGAGAGATCAAAAGAGGGGCTGTCTGACCTTAGAGACTAATTACTTGATGCCTCTGGACCACATAATTAAAGTTGTGACTCTATTCTGACCCATGTCCGTTCTTCCCTGGCTCCTGCCCACTAGGTTATTGGACAGTATCCAGGGATCAGGTATGCTTGGGCAACCAGAGAAGGAGTGGCCCACTGAGGTGCTCCCCATCTCGACTGCCACTGGCTGCCAGAAGCAGCCAAGCACTAGTCCCCAAAATACCTTCATGCGGGCCCATGCAGAGTGCATGAGTCAGGCACACTTCACGTGCTGTAATGTGAAAGACGTGCTTCTGGGTTTCACTCCCTAGATGCCAGGCATAATCAGCATGACAGACCCTTGCCTGCCAAACGTTCACCTGGAGAGAATACTCACCTTAATTTCTGCATAGTGAAAGGAACCTCAGCACACACTGTGTGCTTCATTTGGGGATTACATTAAGCAGTTGATTAGTGTTCAGTCTTACCTTTCACATGTAACATTTTTCTGTAGTTTTCTTTTCTCCATTAATTTGTTGGAAAAACACAGATAATTTGAGCCACACGCTGCCATATGTAATTCAACTTCAGTCAGTGAAATATAACACCTAGCATCCTTCATTTAGGGATTTAGTACTGAAACTAAGACAAATTACAGTGAAGAATACTGACACTGCCCGGGGGTGGATTTCTCCACCACTTACTTGGAAAGAGAATAATGAAACTAGATTATCATATAAGAGAATGTTTTTGAAGATTTCACCCGAACAAAAGAATCTTTAAGTGTGATACATAAGAGAAAGTTCAGTTCATTGTGATAAACTTTTTGGATAGGAGCACATCTAAATGAAATTGGTAGCACAAAAGAATGTTACTGCAGAGCTATAGAAACCTGTAACAATGTATTGTAATAAATTATTTAAGAATTTCATAGTATTTCTGAGCCTCAGGATGTGGGAGGAAAATGAAACAATGAAAATTATGTCGCAGAGCTTTATACTTTTTTACATATTTGACAGACATCTGTAGTGTCTGTTTCATCAGATGTCTTTAAGGAGGTGAGGTGCCAGATAACAGCCTCAAGGAAGGAACAGTGGACAAATTTGTGACTATTTTGCTTTTTATTATCAAAGACAGTTGTTTAAAGTATAAGTTCTGTTGTAAGTAAAGCGCTTAGAAATGAAAATCTGTCTGGATTTTAGAAAGCAAGTATATTACATAAAGAGGCTTCATTTGCTAACATTTGGCAGTTTGACTGTGGGAGAGATGTAAAGTAGAAAGCAGAATTTTATGATTGCCATTCCTTACGATAATGGCCTTGATACTGATTTTAGCCTTCACAAGGGATTGTTGAGTGTTTTGTATGTTTAGTATGCATTGCAGACTTACTTGTGGCCAGGGCTTGAAATGGGACAGACACCATTGCAGTTGTGAAAACAGTTAAATGTACCACAGTCCAGAAAGACAAATTCCCAAGTATATTGTCATATGTGATGGGATAAAGAAGTTTTCTTAAATAATATTATTTTATTTTTTACTTGGCTTGTATTATCCAGTGAATATACAAAATTTTTAATATTCATAGTATATAAAGACATTTTTAGTTTTCTCATTTATCATGTGATATTACATGCTTTAACTTGCTGTAAATTAGCTTTGTAAAACCATTAATACAGTTTTTTTTTTTTTTTTGGGGGGGGAGACAGTCTCATTGGAGTACAGTGGCGTGATCATGGTTCACTGCAACCTCAGCCTCCTCTGTAGCTGGACCTACAGGTGCATGGCACCATACCCAGCTAACTTTCTGTATTTTTTTATAGAGACAGGGTTTTGCCATGTTGCCCAAGCTGGTCTCAAACTCCTGGGCTCAAGCAATCCACTTACTTTGGCCTCCCGAAGTACTGGAATTATAGGAGTGAGCCACTGCACCTGGCCTTAATCAACACAGAATTTTAAATGAAATATTTTTGCTTTGGGCCTTAGGTTGCATATTGCATTTATGACCTGATGTTAAACATTCTTATAATTTACTTTTTAAGAAACCAGCTGGATTATATTTAATAATTTCTTTGTTCTTTTTTTAAGTTACAAAAGAGAAGTTTTAGGTAGCTAAGTGTTAAGCACATTTCAAAGAACATACTGGAGACTTTAATAGTCTTCATGCTATCTACAAAAAAATTATATATTCAATGTATGTTCTCTAACATTTTTTTCAAATTTTAGAGATATCTTGAGGTGCTATATAAGAATTTCAGCCAAATAAGTCATGATATAAAGCATCTTGAGACAAATTTATAGAATTGTCATTTAATGTATTTCCCCTTTTTTTCCAACATCCCTGCTTTCCCATCTTGTTTAAATTGACAGATAATTGTAGAGTACAATGTGAAGTTTTGTAAATGTATACAAGGTGGAATGATTATGTGAAGCTCATCTAGCCTATCCCTTACCTCATGTCACTTTTATGGTGAGACATTTGACGTTTTTTCTTAAAACTTTGGAATCTGTACAGCTTATTATTGTTAGCTGTGGTCACCATGCTGTGCCGACCTTGAGAACTTATTCCTCTTGTGAATAAGGTGAAACTTTGCACCCTTTGACCAACATCTCCCCGCTTCTCCCCCCAGCCCAAGCCTCTGGTAACCATCATTGTACTCTATTACTATGAGTTTGACTTGTTAATATTCCACATATAAGTGAGATCATGCATTATTTGTCTTTTTATACCTTAGTTCACTTAACATAACGCCCTCCAGGTTCATTCATGTTATTGCAAATGACAGAATTTTCATCTTTTTTAGGGCTGACTAGTACTCCATTTGTGTATATATACTACATTTTCTTTATCTGTTGATGGACACAGGTGAATTCCATATCTTGGCTAATGTGAAAAATGCTGTGATGTACCTGAGAGTGGGAGTGTGGATATCTCTTATTTCAGTTATTTTGGATATATATCCAGAAATGGGATTGCTTGATTGTATGGCAATTCTATTTTTAAGTTTTCTAGTAGCGTCTCTACAGTTTTTCGTAACGGCTGGACTAATTTAGACTCCCACCAGTGTGCAGGAGTTCTCTTTTCTCCACACCCTCACCAACATCTGTTTTTAACGTTTTTGATGAAACAGGTTTGAGGTGATACCTCATTGTGATTTTACTTTGTATTTTCCTAATGATTGGTGTTATTGGGCATTTTCTCATGAATCTTTTGACCATTTATATGTCTTCTTTTGAAAAATTATCTACTCAAATCCTTTGCCCATTTTAAAATTGTGTTGTTTTCTTGATATTGAGTTGTTTGAGTTCCTTATATACTTTAGAGATTAACCCCTTATCCGATGTATGGTTTACGAATATGTTCTCGCACTTGGTGGGTTTTTCTCTTTATTGATCATTTCCTGTGCTGTGCAGAAGGCTTTCAGTTTGATGCACTCCCATTTGTCTACATTGTGCTTCTGGGGTCATAGCTACCACTTGCTTCTCTCTTTAATCAGGGGTCTATTAGGTTTGCAAGTGAAATAACATGACTAAGAAACAATGGGAAACTCGATAATGTCAAACTGTCAGACTAGCAGTGTAGTGAAGATGCAGGTCAGTGGCTGAGTCGTGAGTGTGGGCCTTTGCCCCCGCAACCTTAAAGCATGCTCGCTGTAAAATATGAGACTCTCAGCAACTTCCTGGTAAAGGGAAATATAGTGTGGTCATTGTTTCCGCTATCGATTTTTAAAAAATGGAAATTGAAACAGATGCCGAAATCACCTGTACTCTCTAAGTCTTCTGGAAACACATGTGGATCCTGGGATTTGTGAATCATCATTTGGGAGGTACTTCCTCTCCTCTCCTGAGCTGACCTCCCTCACCAGCCTGGTTCCTTCCCGCTATTGTTCTGGGTTAGAGATTTCAAACCCTTTCTCCTTAGGGCTAGCAAAAATTGTAAATGTGTGACCAAAAGAGGGAGTGGGACAGGAAAGGTCTGAATTGAGTCCTGAAAGGTGGATGAATATTTGCCATACAGATAGGAGGGATTGGGAGATAAAATTTTTAATCTCTTAAGGTTTATGAGAAGATTCTGGAAAAAATCTTTACTTAATAACCGGTCACGTTCTGTGAGTAGAGAAAAATATACCCTGATTAAAATGCTTACTGTACTTTTAAAGTTAGAGAAATATTAGTTCTAGGAGTGGTAGGGCAGAGGCAAGTATTTAGTGTAAAAACCTCTGCTTGGTTTTCATACCTGCCAGCTCTTCCTCCTACTGTCCACAGAGTTTAATAAAACTAAGTGCATTAAACTCCTTTTCAAAAATTCACATTTAGTCCCTCTAATTAGTCAACTCGATGTGCCTAAAGTCTTGTGTGCCAAACGTTCTACTGGTGTGTTTTGTTTAGATAGGGAAGTTTTAAAGGAGAGGCAAATGGTCTTTGAGGAAACCACTTTATAGTTGCGTTCAGAAACTGAATTCCCTTCTTTTTAAATGTGTTTTAAGTTTATATATATATACACACACACACACATATACATAATTTATGTATATATAGAAATTGAAAGTATTACTTAAAATAGGCTGCGTATTAGGGGAGGGGGCTGGGAAGCAGATAGGTTCTTGTGTTACGGTTAGAATTGCTCAGCTCTGCTTGGGTTGTATGTTCTCTTATGGCTGTTGCAAGGTAATGGCATAGTAGTGATTTTCTCTTGTGTTGCAAGCACCTCAGTTTAACTTCTGCTCCAATACAAAGCTTTTAGTCCTAAGAATTTCAGGAAAAATGTGAAATCTGAATACACGATAATACACACATTTGATAAGGTTTTTGAGGTATTCACTTTGTGTGTTGCTATTGATTGCTATTTGTGTCTATTCTACAGGGAAATTTTTAACTTCAGAACACAAATGTCAGATTCTGAACCTAGACTCTGAACTAAAAGACATAAGTTTGTTCACAGAACATTTTAAATGTTACTGTAGTTGTTTTTATAAAACACAGAGGCTCAATGACAACTCACTAGATTTTTGTCATCTAGAAAAACTATAATGTATACTAAGGCTTTCAGTTTAAAGGAAAATTATGAAAAGTAAATATCTTTATATTCAATAATAAAATATGCGTTTTAGTTTGAAGACACGGTATTAAAGCAATACTCAAGCTTAATTTTTTTTTTTTGAGATGGAGTTTCACTCTTGTTGCCCAAGATGGAGTGCAATGGCACGATCTCAGCTCATTGCAACCTCTGCCTCCCGGGTTCAAGCGATTCTCCTGCCTCAGTACCTGATTCTCCTTCTGAGTAGCTGGGATTTTACAAGCATGCACCACCATGCCAGGCTAATTTTGTATTTTTAGTAGAGATGTGGTTTCTCCATGTTCATCAGGCTGGTCTCGAACTCCCGACCTCAGGCGATCTGCCAGCCTTGGCCTCCCAAAGTGCTGGGATTACAAGCATGAGCTAACGCACCCAATTTCAAGCTTAATTTTTAGAAAGAATTCATTAACCCAGTTACATTTATTTTTGTTGAAATAGTACTATTAATATTCTGTTCTAAATGTTACCTTTTTGTGAAGTATGCATTCATTGTTCTAACCTGTGCAGTTGCCTAAGAAAACTGTTTTCACTAAGTCAATACTTTGAAAAATGTTTAAACTTTTATTTCTGGGCTTTATTCCCATTCTTTTAATTCTTGATATAAAGAGCAATTCCTTTCAAATTACTGAGCATACATGGACATTTTGTCTACCTATTCTTTCATTAAAAAAAGCCGGAGAGCTGCCACATAGCCACTGTTGCTATCAGTTGTGTATGTCAAAATATTGCCTGTCAGGTTGTTAATTGAAATAGCGCTGAGTGGAACCAGCATTTTAAATAAAAGTGAGAGTAGGCAAAAAACTAAACTTTCTATTTACTAGCCCAGAAAGACTAACACGTAACACTCTGACTAATACAGATGAAATCCAGGAGCTATGGCTCTCTCCTGTAATCCCAGCACTTCGGGAGGCCAAGATGGGAGGACCATTTGAAGCCTGTAGTTCAAGATCAGCCTGGGCAATACAGCAAGACTCCTGTCTCTACAAAAAAGTTTTTAAAAATTAGTCAGGCATGGTGGTGCAGGCCTGTAGTCCCAGTTACCCTGGAGCCTATGAGGGCGGATTGCTTGAGTTCAGGAGTTCGAGGCTGCAGTGAGCCATGATCGCACCACTGCACTCCAGCTTGGGTGACACAGTGAGACCTTGTCTCTAAAAAAAGAAAATACGTTTATTAGTGTCTTCTGTTTGCCAAGCTTTGTGCTAGGTACAGGAATACAGCGGTGAACGAAACACTATGTCTGCCTTCCAAGTATTTAACGATCTAGTTGTGTATGATAGGAAGTAAATGAGCAGATAATGATCCAGTATGATAAATGCTGCAAGAGGTAACTCATGTTAGAAAATCAGGAAAAGTTTCCCAGTGGAAGAGGCAAGCAAGTTGACATTTCCCTTTGTTAGCTTTTCCTTCTTAAACATTCCATCAGAATCCATCAGAATACACTGAAGGAATAAAACTGATAAAAGATTTTTCCCATTTTGAAAAAATCTTTAATTTGCTTCATAGTTCAGGAAAAAACAATGTTGTTTTGATTCAAAAGTTAACAGATTAAATGTGTTTGACCTGTTTTTTTTTTGTTTGTGGACTATTTCAACTGAAGTTCTCATTATACTTTAAGATATGTGTTAAAACGTATATTTCTCCCCAAATCATACACATTTAAAAATTCAAAAATTTTAAAATGTTAAGAAGTTTAAAATTTCAAAAATTAAACATAGGACTTCTTTGTCCTATATTTTTACCATCCATTTTATGCATAAGTATATATAGATAATATACTGTTGTAGCTTAATGCAAAATAGATGTCCTTAAAGCAATTTAGTATTTATTTACAAATATATCTGTACAACTTTTCTCCTGACTTGAAATTGCAATTTTATCATATATTTATAGAAAAAAATGCCAAATCATGATAGGTTGCACTAGATTTCATATAAAGCTTTCGGAGCAGTGCAAGAGTCTTGGAGGACTCAGTGTTTTTCATACTTCGTGTTCTTCCTAGTAAACCTGATTGGAGAAATTTGTCCTCACTTTTTCCTTTACAGAAACAATAACAAGTCAGCATCCACTTGTAGTCACTGGTTCATCTCAAATCTTCAGCCTCTTCTACTTTTTTTAAATGGTCTTTGTCATGTTTCCTCCTAAATTTGTATCTCTAGCCACAGCTCCCCTTGTGAACTTCAATTGTTCATTCTTAGTCTTTGCTTGGATTGGAATGAACTTCAGTTGTTCATTCTTAGTCTTTGCTTGAAATCTAAATTTGGATTTCAAATTTAACCTAACAAAAACAGATCTTTGGGACTTCCTCTCAACTCCCTATAACCAATCTTGTTCCTGTTAAATTCCTCCTCATCTTAATAAATGGTCGCTATGATATTCCATTTGTTTAGGCCAAAAACTCGAGTATTATCCTTAATTCCTTTCATTCTCCCTAAGCAGTCCTGCAGTAAGTCCTGTTGGCTGTGTACACTTCACCTGCCACTGACATCCGAGTCACCAGCATCTGTCACCTGGGCTCTAGCAGTGACCTCCTAACCATCTTCTCTACTTCCATTCACCTTCTTATAGCCCATTCTCTACACAACAGCCAGAACAAGCCTTTTAAGCAGAAGTCAGATTCCTTTATGCCTCAGCCCAAAACCCAGTGGCTTTCCATCTACTTCAGGACAGAATCCAAGCGTGGCAGTGAGGCCCTGAATGACCTGGTTCCTTCTTTGATCTCATATTTTGCCCCTCTGCTTACCGACTGCTTTGGTCACAGTAGCTCTTTGCTGTTCCTCTGTCACCAAGGGCATTCCTAGCTTAGGGCCTTTGCACTTGCTGCTTCTCCTGATACGAACCTTCATCGCCTATATATACACATGTCCATTTCAGCAGTCCCTTCAGGTCACTTCTTAAATGTCAGCTTATCCTAAAGGGCTTTCTTGACAACTGTCTCTCTGCAAGGACCTTGTTTCTCTCCTTGGTATTTATCTACGTGTGACAGTTTTCTATCATTGGGTTTGTTTTTTCTTTTAAATCCATTTCTTCAGCTAGAACTTGAGCTCCAGGAAGGCAGAAACTTTGGTTTTTTCTCCGCTGCTCTTTCCCAGCACCCATCTGAAGCAGTGATGTATAGCCAGGATCTAGATTTCCTGATTGTGGTCCAGTGCTCTTTCCATGGTTCTGTGCAGCTTCATACGTCAATCTTATTTCACAAAAGAGGTTTTTAAGTTTCTTGAGCACAGTGGCTGCGTTTTTTATTGCTCTTCCTCCATCTCCACATAAGACATAGCACTGTACCGTACACCCAGTGATGGACTCCTAGGGAATGCCATGGCTTGGCTAAATGGCTTCTGGTCCTCCCTGTGGCCTTCATCAACGTGGACCACAGGCTCACTCAGGGTATACTTCTCATTTTGTAGGAGTAAGAGACATGTGGTTCTTACTCAACAGATACACAGTGTCATTTGGAACCTGCATGCTGTTTGACTGAGAAATCATGTATGGTAGAGGTCTAGTTTTCAATAAATAGCTTACTTGTATTCTGAATTTTGAACATTTCATGTAAATATAACTTGGGGTGTAGTGGATAATGAGACTGAAATTAATAGTTCCTATGGTGGTTTAAGTCTGTTTTTTCTTCCCAGAAGGTTGTTATTTCTGCATGTAGCCACCTGATGTTCTTAGGGGGAGTTTATCCCAGATAAATTCTATTGTAAATCGAAGAGCATTCATGTTTGGCTTGAATTTTTCCTAAGCAACTATGAAGACGCTCCTACATTTAATTTTGAAAATTTTTATTCTCTTGGCTGTGAAATTTAAGTGACTCTAGTAATATTGATGGTTTTCCCCCTTGTTTTTACAGGTGATCTGCAACTCTTTCACCATCTGTAATGCAGAGATGCAGGAAGTTGGTGTTGGCCTATATCCTAGGTATGGTGTATGGTGTTTCATTTGCTGGAAGACACAGCTTTCCTTCCCCTTTGTGGGTAGTTAGAAAGGCAGTTGCAGCAGCTGGTTCAAGAGCCAAGCTTAAAACTTAGCAATAAATTACAAAAAAAATGGAAAATGTTAAGTTTAAAGAAAACAGTTTTATAACCCCACATTATATGCTGTGGTATTAACAAAGAGGTAGATCTCAGACCTAAATTCTTGTTCTCAGGGGGACTGTGGGTGCTAATTAACCATCAGGCTGATCTTTGGTTATTCCCTCACCCCTCCACTGATGTTATTTCCCAGTTTCCTGAGCTGAAGCACATGATTATTTCACCAGATTCACCGTACACATCAGTTGGGTTCGTTTTGTCTTTTGAGTTGGCATACGCTGAACTCTTTCACTCGCGGAGGCAAGAAAACTCTCAGGCTCTGGCCCCTGAATGCTTTCTCGCTGAACTGACCCTCACCACTGAGCTATGAAACTGCCTTTCCACAAGCACTACAGTCACTCCCAGTTCCATTTTGTTTTTATGCCATAAGAGTCTAAATACCAATGTAGACTTTCTAATAATTGTGAATCTAAGAATCTAGCCTTTTTTCTTATTTCTCACAATTGTGATTAACTGTAGGTCAGGTCTATTGGTAGTGGTTCTCAGAAAGCAGTAACATTGAGTGATTCAAAGCGTGGGCTCTGAGTTCAGGCCACCTGGTCCAAATTCTGTCACCACTTACTGGTTGCATGTTCTTGAGCAAGTCATTTAATTTCTGTGTATTAGTCTCTTGCTTGGTAAATGATCCTCATAAGACTGTTGTGAGGATTAAATGTAAGAAAGTTTCCACATAATAAGTGCTCATTCTAATTACTATCAATTGATGAGAGCAGCTTAAATCCATTTTGTTTCCCAGATGGTAAAAAATGTACCTTCCAGGTAATAAAATGACTGGACTGTGGCCCAGGATGCATCACAGTGTAGCTGGCAAAATAACATCAGCTGTCTATTTAAGAGGAAATACTCCTAATTAATCTTCATTGTGGATGTTCTAGCAAAGACAGCCATTTCTCCAAAGGAGCTCAACAAATGAGACCCTGTGGGAAAGGCCGGGGGTATCGTGACTGCTGCATCCCATTATCTCTGAGAGTATTTCTTTTTTTTTTTTTTTTTTTTTTTGTGAGATGGAATCTTGCTCTGTCACTCAGATTGGAGTGGTGTGATCTTGGCTCACTGCAACCTCTGCTTTCCTGGTTCAGTCAATTCTGCTGCCTCAGCCTCCCGTGTAGCTGCAGCTACAGGCATGCGCCACCACATCCGGCTAGTTTTTTTGTATTTTTAACAGAGACGGGGTTTCACCATGTTGATCAGGCTGGTCTTGAACTGCTGACCTCAAATGATCCACTCACCTCAACCTCCCAGAGTGCTGGGATTACAGGCGTGAGCCAGTGCGCCCGGCCCTCTTGGAGTATTTCTTGGTGAGTCAGTTTTTTCCCCACCTTCATGTTGGGTTGCCTTCTTATCAGTCAGCTATGCCCTAATCCCCAGAAAGGACTCAGAATTTTTTTTTAATTATTAAATGATAGAATTCCCTAATTACCCTCCATCTTGGGGAGAATTGAACTTCATAGGAAGTGTGCTAGTGACAGTTCTGTGAATGCACCCCAAGTACTCCATCCCTGGTGTCCTGTCGACCCTGCCTCTGCTGCCCACCCAAAGTAAGGTGTCTTTTACCCACTGCATTTGTTAAATTTAGTTATTTGACTCTACCTGCTGAGCTGTGACAGTCTTCCCCTTTTTTTTCCAGTATCTCTTTGCTCAATCACAGCTGTGACCCCAACTGTTCAGTTGTATTTAATGGGCCCCACCTCTTACTGCGAGCCGTCCGAGACATCGAGGTGGGAGAGGAGGTAAGGAATCCCATGCTTCCCACTACCTGGCTTCTTTCCTATCAAAGACCCTCTCAGCTTGGCCAAGCCCTAAAACTGATTGTGCCTGAGGGGGCACTTTTCATTGTCCTTCTGCCAGTGAGAGTATTCATGGTATAGTCACCTCTCCCCAGAAATCTATCATTTCTTCTCCCAAATTACAAATGGGCTAAATTTTTAGGGGAGAGGTCACCATATTTCTGGATGATGACAGCTCCTATCCTATGTGTGTGAGAGAGAGGTGTTTATGTATGTGACAGAGGGTGTGTGTGTTTTATGCACACGCAGGGACAACATTAAATCTCCTTGGTAGCAACAGCTCAGCAGCCTCTCACATCCTTCCTTGGGCAGGGAGGGCATCCCAGCTTGTGAATGGGATCCCCAAGACTTATTTACTTGAAAGGCCACTGATTGCATTTTGAAGGTAGTTATGCATGTTTACTTTGTGTTAATAAAGCAAACAGCTTATACTCTTTCAGGCTGACATTGGGACTTTACAAACCCATCTGCATCTCTGAGTGATCATTTAAGCAAAGAGGCAAAGGGAATAGAGGGCAGGGAGGATGGCCTCCAGCAGTGAACTGGCCTTGACCTCTCCACTGTTACAAACTGCCCAGCCAGCCTCTTTTGGTGAAGAACCTTCTCATAAGGCAGCTGCAAATGGGCTACTCTGGGGCTCTGAACCTAAGCCTGTGCTGGTTTTCACAGTGATTACCTACGCTGAGTTCTGAGTTACAGATAATTTACTCTTTCTAGAACCCAGTTTCCTTCTCCTTTCCAATTTGCTAAAGTGGATATTTATTGCAAAGAAAACAATATCAAAAGCTTTTATTGCATTTATGCAGCACTCAGCCAATAAAACCTAAACTCAGAGGTACCATATTTTATGTAGACAGGGATTTGGCTTTGACAAGATTCTCCCCAAAGTGATTTTCAGTGGAATGAACCACTTCTTACACAACTACTTGCTAAATTTCCAGATTTTAGGACCAGTGTATGAAATATACTGGGATATATGTCATTGAGATGGCGAATTTAGATTGTTTTTTTTCCCCTGGGGCCATAAAGGACTTTAAGACAGGTAAGAAATGGAACCACTTTCTATTTTCAGCAACAGTAGCTGCTGCTGTTGTCGATGATGATGATGTTTTTGCAAATGAAGAAATCAAGCACCTTGACAAAAACAATTTGAATTGGTTGGAATTTTCAAAAACAAAGATTCTTAAATTTTCGTAGGGTTGGCTGCCAGGTGTTCTCCATGGTTGGTTTTCTCTTAGTTGAATGAAACACCTTGTCTTTCAGTGCTGCTTTGACTTTTCACATCTGTCTCTTTCCATCTCTGGAGCAACAAACAAATCCTTCCTCTTGCCAAATACAAAGCATTTCCACTCAGTGTAAAGCCCTTCGGACTCAGATATTTTCCTCTCTGGTACTTAGCAAGGCATCTTCTCAACAAAAGGAAGGTTGTCCCCACAGGTCATTCATATATATCAGCTTATTAAGAGAATGAACATTTCTCCATTCCATTTTGTAGGTCTAGCTGAACTGCGTTTCCCCTGGTTCATTGTCCCTCTCTCCGTCCACTATGTCTATTTGTCTTAATGTTATATGCCCTTCAAGGCCCTTTGTTGGTGTGTCTCCCAGATTTCATCTGTTGGAAACTTTATCCCCAAATTCTTGTTGATGGTTTGTGGAGGTGGAGTCTTTGGGAAGTAATTCAGATTAGGTAAGGTTATCAAGGTGGGAACCCCATGATGGGATTGGTGGCTTTATAGGAAGGGGATGCTCCTGCCATCTCATCGTGTGATGCCCTCCGTCGTGTTATGAGGCAGCAGGAAGGCCCTCCCCAGATGCCGGTGCCATGCTCTGTATGTTGGCAAGGTTGGGAGAATGAGGGTCAGGGCAATGTAGTAATCCAGGGAAGAGATAACAATGGTAGCCTGAAGTCAGGGGGAGGTCAGGTGGTGGCTTGTGATAGGGTACCTGAAAAATATAATATTTAGAAAGTAAAATTAGCAGGATTTGTGAAGCAAGAAGAGGCTAAATGATACTCAGCCTTTACTTTAAAAGGAAGTGGTATTTTTTAGGCTTTTTTCCAGTTTAGAGCCAGTATTAACAGAAAAATTTGTAACTGATCATGTGATTCTAGAAATGAAACAAGGTCTAATTTTAATTTGGTCATCTTCCCTACTGAGTTGCAGACAATGAAAAGGTGGCCTCATGCAAAAGGAATTCATTTTGTCTTGAGATTCTAATGTAAGCAATGTATTCGAGGCCTTAGAAAATCTCCTTCATGATACTACTCTAGTGTCAGAAATGATTTACTGCATTTTCCATAAGAGCTGCACTAAATTGGCAAAACGTGGTCAGTGGCATTAATATTTTAATGCAGTTTTGTTCTGTGCCATTACGGTATCAACTGATCAATGGCCAAGTTTCAGATACATCTTCCCACTAAATGAGGCCTACATTTAGCGAGCAGATACTCCATTACAACTGGTGAGTCTTTAATAAAGGCCTTTATCTTTGGCTAATAACATGATTTTAGCTGTCATTACCAGTTAGTAGTCTGGCTTTTTTTCCCCAAAAATATGAATAAAACATTTTTGTCATTGAGCCCTTCAGAGTTGATAACGAGATATTTTGCAGACTTCACTGGCATAAAAGAAACACAAAAATGGGTCACTTTCTCTGAGGTAATGGGGCAGTCCCCATAGGAAGAGATGTATTTGAGCCCAGCTTGAAGCATGAGAGGCTCTCAGTAAGCTGAGTTTGGAGGAGAGGCTGGCGTAGGCAGTGACGCCAGGCACATGTTGGCATGGTGTCCATTGTGTCAGAGGCATAGCAGTGTACATCACTGTCTCAGGGAGAGACGTGGAGACTACAAAGGCAGACAGAAAAAGCAGTTGAGGGAAAGCCTTGTGTGCTTTTATTCATAGGCAGTGAGAAACCACTGAAAGTTTTCAGGTAGAGAAATGACATGATCAGATGGGAGTTTTCAGAAGATCTCTCTCCAAGCAATTTGGAAGATGAAAGGTATACTGAAGGCAGCGGGGAAGCCAGTCAGAAAACCATTGCGTAGTCCAGGTAATGGTTCCAGGCAGTTACAGAATGCCCAGGGAGGCTTTTAGGGGCTGTTTATTGGGGTTAAATGAAGTTACTAGTCTCCTGTTGCCCATTCACTGCCTGACAAGATCACTAGTGAGTTTTGGCCCTGGTTTTAAAGTCTTGGGTTAGTCAAGCACACTTTTTTCTGGAGTGACAGCCCTGCAGTTAGTGACTTCACACTGGGCACATTGTAATCACCCAATAACTACTGTCCATTTACGTCTTCGGATAATGGGAGTTGATGACTCAGAGGCACTGCGCTGGATTCAGAATTAGTGTCCTAGAGTTAACCCAAGAGGGAAGGTAGAGATGGACTCATTCACTACCTTACCTCCCGTGGACCCACAAAACCTGATAGTATAAGATGAGTGTATCTCAGACTTACTCACAGGCTGTTTCAAAAAGTGTGCTTGGAAGTAGATTATTTGGAATTTGGAACATAGCTTTCATTAGAAACGAGAACTTGCCTGGTAAGGTGACCCTTTGTGTCTCAGCGGCAACCCAGGCTTCAGATCATAGAGCAAGAGAAACACCAAGGAAATTAAAAAGTGGCTGTTGTCTCAGCTGAAGGCTCTCAGTTGCCACAGAACATTGCCTAACACAGGTGTGAGTATTTTAGGTTTGAGAGTGCTACAGAAACTCCGTAAGAGACACCGACTTCTCCTACAGCCCTCTCTCCCCGCCAGATATGAGAAGCGGCCATGTTAATGTAAAAAGAGCATCAGACCAATCGAGATCTGAGTGCAAGCTTCAGTGTTGCCTGAATCCCAGGCCTTTGCTAGTTGTGACTGTTCTATGCTGCCTCTCCACAAGCAGTAGATACTCAGGAACATCACTGTGTGTATCTCTTAAGGGCAGTTACTCTTGATTCTGAGTATAGTGTGCCAGCCAGCCAGATCAGGCTGTGGCTCCTGTCACCTTGGTGATGGTGATGGCCTTGGTGGATTTGACAGATGTGGCTGGCCAGCGCGGCCATCCACCATCACCCCTACAGCTTTAGCAAGGCCTTCCCAAAGCTTTGGTTTCTGTCAAAGAGGATGGCCGCCTTTGCCCTGCCATGATTTCAGACAAGTAAGATCATACTTTGTAGATATGAGGTGCTTTCTTTTAAGTATTAGAAAAACCACATGGAGTTTTTTGCTCTAGGGAGCTTGTGCCATCTCCTTCAGTGGATAATTCTGCTTTCTTGCTCTTCTAAAATCTTCACTTCTTCCCCCACCACACATACCCCCATAATTACTTTCTACTTTTAATAGCAAAGAAGTAATTTGTACAGTATGGTATAAGCTGACATATGATACAGGAAAAGAAAAACTAGAGAAGGGAAGGGAATTGGGTTGTTAGTTTTAATAGGGTAGTAAGGTTAGACCTTAATGAGAAAATGGGATTTGACTGAAACTCAAAGGAGATGAGGGAGGTTGTCATAGTAGACTAAGCAGAAGGGCAGAGGGAACAGCTGGTGCGCGGGCCTTGAGATGGGAGTGTGTGTGGAGCCAGACAGGAGGCCAGCCTGTGTAGCAGATACGAGAGAGAGGGACGTGAGAGGGAGCAGGGTGGGAGGATGTGAAGCCGTTGCTTCTCTAACTACAGTGAAGGACCTGTTTTTCTTTTCCTTCCTTATCTATTGCAGACGAGTATTTTTATAAAATCTAGTGAAAATAAATTATTAGAAAAATGACATTTAGATAATGTAAAATAGAAGGGCTGGGTGCAGTGGGTCACACCTGAAATCCCATGGGAGGTCGAGGAGGGAGGATTGCTGGAGTTCAAGACCAGCCTGGGGAACATGGTAAAACTCCATCTTTACAAGACATACAGAAAATGAGTCAGGTGTGGTGGTGCATGCCTTAGTCCCAGCTACCTGGGAAGCTGAGGTGGGAGGATCATCTGAGCCCGGGAGATTGAGGCTGCAGTGAGTTGTGATCATGCCACTGCATGCCAGCCTTGGTGGCAGAGTGAGAGGCCCAGTCTTAAAAGCCCTATGTTTTATTATTAGTCACCTAAAACTACCCTCATCAAATTAGTAAAAAACATTTCTAAATACTGACTTCGTGTTTCTTTACTCATTTCATCATGGACTGGTGGCCCACAGCGTGCACTAGCACCAGTCCGGGGTCCACACTTTAAGTTGCACTTGTGGAGTTGTAAGGACCTGGCCTGTACTCAGGCAAAGTGGGGAGCTGTTTCAAACAGAACGTGTCATCTGACTTATATTTTAAGTGAATCACTCTGGCTAGAAAGTGGAGTGCAGGGGGCCCAGGGAAGGGATTAGGGAGACCAGCCGTGAGACTATTGCATTTTACAGGTAAGAGGTAATGATGGCTCAGCCCAGGATGGTAGCATTGGAAATGGTAAAAAGTGGTTGGTAATTTTTAAGGTAGAGCCCACAGAACTTCCTGGTGGATTCAATGGCAGGTGTAAAGGAAGGTGTGAAGTCAAGGATGATGCTGAGGCTTCAACTCGGATAAGACAAAAGATGAGTTACTGTCAACTGAGAGTGAGAGAGCTCCAACCGAGACTGAACAAGTTGAGGGGAAGATCAAGCATCCTGTTTTCTGTATTTTGAGTTAGACTTTCCTAAGTGATCTAATCAAGTGCAAAATGCCTAAGCATGATGATGTTGCCTAAAGACCTGTGACTTAAAGGGGCCTCAGCGCTAGAGAGTAGTCCGAGGAGTCCTTTAAATACATCCTCTCATTTACAACCCTTCACTGTCCGAGACAGGGGATATTACTCTGAAAGGGTATAAGGCAATCAGTTTAAATGCTTCCATAAGTGATGGTACTTTCACATTAAACTCTCCCCTATTTGGAAATTATTCTACATTTTTTTAAACCTAGTTACAAGTAAGAGAACTGTTGTCTCATTTCAAAGATGCCAAATTTGGATGACCTTAAATTCCGTGAGGTGGCTATAGAATCGGTTAGAATTTAAGAGCAATCTGGCTGCATCGTCTGCCACCCATTTGGTTGCCAGGATTAATTTGGCTTCTCTGATCTCTAATGGTTATAGAATTTATTAGCAAACCTTAGTAATACCAAACGCATAGCAGCTTTTGATATTTTACTATAGTGAAAAGAGTAAGATACAAAAGTGGGTAGAGAGCTCATAAGCCCTGTTCTTTAAATATATGATATGTATATATATGCTCACCACATAGCAAAGAATGAAAGGAAATAGATTAAAATTTTACATGGGATTATTTGGGTAGAGAAACTGTAAGTGGTAGCTTCTCTCTTATATTTTTGGCTTATAATAAAAACAAGTTTCACTCCAATAATTAGCAATAATAATAAGCATTTGTTAAAGAAATGAGCATAACAGATTTGTGAGAGCTTCCCTCTCTCTGGCCCGTGCAGCTCACCATCTGCTACCTGGATATGCTGATGACCAGTGAGGAGCGCCGGAAGCAGCTGAGGGACCAGTACTGCTTCGAATGTGACTGTTTGCGCTGCCAAACCCAGGACAAGGTATGTGGTATGGAAGCAGACTGAAACACCTCCACGGCAGTATCTCAGTGATCTTCAGAGAACTCTGCCTTTATTCCATAAACCCAAAAGTAAATGACTGTCAGTACATGGTAGGAAACAGATAAATAACTCATTGAATTCCATATATTTTGTTTTCTGGAACTTTTTTCACCCACAAAGTTGGTGACAAACTGAGATTTAACCAAAAGTAAGGACCTATGGAGTTTAGAGTCAAGTGGGAATGTAGGCATTAAACATTTAATTAAAAGGCTTGGTGAAGGCCAGGGTGCTAGTAAAACATATGCAGTAAATGGGTTGAATTACATTATGTTTGACAACAGTTACTGCTCAGTAAACAACATGTCAAGTTTTACCTAGTTTATTTCTTTAAAAATATTTTTCAAAATAAAATCAGGTTTGTTGAGGTACAATTGATGCAAAAATGTACCCTATTTAGTGAGCCAATTCTTTGATTTCAACAAATGCAGTTATGAAATGGCCATCAATATCAAGATACAGGATGGTTTCACTTCCCAAAAAGGTGCCCTCATGTCCCTTCATAGTCACCCTGCCACCCCTACCCCAACCCCTGATAACCCCTCATCTGTTTTTTTATCCGTATAGTTTTTTTCCTTTTGTTTTTAGTTGACACATAATAATTGCACATATTTGTGGGATACTGAGTGATATTTCATTATGTGTATACTATGTGTAATATCAAATCAGAGTAATTAGCAGGTCTATTACCTCATACAATTATCATTTCTTTGTGTTGTGAACATTCAAAATCCTGTTTTAGTGTTTTGAGAATATACAATAAATTAAAGTGAACCATATTCACCCTACAGTGCTGCAGAGCACCAGATTCTTTCCTCCTATCTAAGTCTGTGTTTGTTAACCAGCCTCCCCCCACCCTCCCAGCCTCTAGTATCCACAGTTCTGCTCTCTACTTCCATGGGATCAGTTTTTTTTTGTTCCCACATATGAGTAGGAACAGGTAGTATTTATCTTTCGGTGCCTGACTGATTTTGCTTAACATAATGTCCTCTAGGCCCAACCATGTTGCCACAAATGACAGAATATCATTTTTTATGGCTAAATAATATTCCATTGTGTATATATACCACATTTTTAGAATCCAGTAGGTTGATTTCATATCTTAGTTTTTGTGAATAGTGCTGTTATAATAAACATGGGGCTGCAGGTATCCCTTTGATACACTGATTTTCTATCCTTTGGATAAATACCCAGTACTGCAATTGCTAGATTGTATGGTAGTTCTGTTTTTAGAACCTCTCATGCTGTTTCCATAATGGCGGTACAATTAGGTGAGTGCAAAAGTAATTGGGGTTTTTGCCACTAAAAGTAATGGCAGTAGCCTCATTGTAGAGGCCTTTCACCTCC
Organism: Aotus nancymaae; assembly: GCF_030222135.1. Classification (NCBI taxonomy): domain Eukaryota; kingdom Metazoa; phylum Chordata; class Mammalia; order Primates; family Aotidae; genus Aotus; species Aotus nancymaae. The sequence goes on along the minus strand of NW_026988445.1, from coordinate 30,046,930 downwards.
TTGGTTAAATTTATTCCTAGGTGTCTTTTTTTTGGGAGTGGGTGGCTATTACTTTATTTTGTTTTGCTTTGTCACCCAGGCTGGAGGGCAGTGGCGGGATCTCAGTTCACTGCAACCTCCGCCTCCCTGGTTCAAGTGATTCTCCTACCTCAGCCTCCCGAGTAGCTGGGATTACAGGCGCCCACCACCACACCCAGCTAATTTTTGTAACTTTAGTAGAGACAGGTTTCACCATCTTGGCCAGGCTGGTCTTGAACTCCTGACATCATGATCCTCCTGCCTTAGCCTCCTAAAGTGCTGGAATTATAGGTGTGAGTCACTGTGCCTGGCCAAATATTACTTTTAATGGCAAAAACCACAATTACTTTTGCACCAGCCTGGTATAAGAGTCCTTTTTCTCCACAGCCTTGACAGCATTTTTTTTTTTGTCATTTTGATAACAGTCATTCTAATTGGGGTGAGATGACACCTCATTTTTGTTTTGATTTGCATTTCCCTGGTGAGTGGTGATGAACATTTTTATTGGCCTTTCGTATATATGTTAGAGAAATGTCTATTCAGATCCTTTGCCCACTTTTGAATTGGATTATGTGTGATATTTTTGTTGTTGAGTTGTTTGAGGTCCTTGTGTATTCTGGATATTAGTTCCTTTTTCAACGCATGGTTTGCAAATATTTTCTGCCATTTTATAGGTTGTCTCTTTGCTCTGTTAAGCGTTCCCTTTGCTCTGCAGAAGCAGTTTGGTCCAGGGCAGTCTCATTTGTCTGCTTTTGCTTTTGTTGCCTGTGCTTTTGTGGTCTTAGCCGTAAAATCTTTGCCTAGACCAATGTCCTGAAGTGTTTCCCCTGCTTTCTTTTAGTATTATGGTTTCCAGACTCACAGTCATTATTTTGATTGATTTTTCTGTGTGGTGACAGGTAAGGGTTTAGTTTCATTCTTCTGCACATGGATATCCACTTTTCTGATGAGGAGTCATTGAAGAGGTGTCCTTTCCCCACTGTGTTCCTGATGCCTTTGTTGACAATCAGTTGCCAATAAATATGTGGATTTAAGTTTTCTGTTCTGTTCCATTGCTCTATGTGTCTGTTTTTATACCAATACTATGCTTTTTTTGTTAGTATAACTTTGTAGAATATTTTGAAATTAGGTAGTGTGATGCCTAATTTAAAAATATTTTTCGAAATACTTTTATGGGTTTTCTACAAAAAGCTTTGTTCTTTTTGCTCAGTATTGCTTTGACTATTTGGGGTCTTTTGTGTTTTCATATTAATTTTAGGATCATTTGTTCTATTTCTGTGGTATTTGGTATTTTGATACGGATTGCATTGAATCTTTAGACTGCTTTAGGTAGTATTATCATTTGACAATATTAATTCTTCCAACTCATAAGCATAGTATGTCTTTTTGTCCTCTTTGATTTCTTTTATCAGTGTTTTACAGTTCTCATTGTAGAGGCCTTTCACTTCCTTGGTTAAATTTATTCCTAGGTGTCTATTTTTGTGGGGTGGATAGCTATTGTAAATGGCATTACTTTCTTGATTTCTGTTTCAGGTAGTTCATTATTGTGTAGAGACACTGATGGTTTTTGCACATTGATTTTTTATCTTGCAGCTTTACTGAATTTATCAGTTCTAAGGGTATTTTGGTGGAGTCTTTCATTTTCTCCATATATAAGGTCATGTTGTCTGCAAAGGGAGGACAGTGTGATTTCTTCTTTTGCAATTTAAATGCCCTTTATTGCTTTCTAAACATTTTTTATTGATATAGTTGTACATATTTATGGGGTACATGTGATATTTCGATACCAGCATAAATGTGTGATGCTCAAATATGCGTAACTGGGAGATCCATCTCCTTAAAAATTTATTTATGTTGGGAACATTCTTAATTTTCTCTTCTAGCTATTTTGAAATACACAGTAAATTATGGTTAACTATAGTTGCCCTATTGTGCAACTGAACACTAGATCTTATTCCTTCTATTGAACTGTAATCTTGCATGCATTAACCAACCCCTCTTCATCCCTCTCTACCTACTACTCTTTCCAGCCTCTAAACCACTATTGCATTCACTATCTCTTTGAAATCAGCTTCTTTTTAGTTCCCATGTATGAGTGAGAAAATGAGATATTTGTCTTGCCGTGTCTGGCATATTTCACATAATGTAGTGTCCTTAAGTTCCATCCATGTTGCTGCAAATGACAGGACCTTATTACTTTTTATAGAAGAAAAATCTCAGTTGTCTATATATATTGCGTTTTTTAAAACTCATTCATTGATTGACACTTAGGTTCATCCATGCCTTGGCTATTTTGAATAGTGCAGCAGTAAACATGGGAGTGCAGATATCTCTTTGATATTCTGATTTCCTTTTTTTTGGATCTATACCCAGTGTCAGGATTGCTTGGTCACACAATAGTTGCATTTTTAGTTTCTTGAAGAACCTCCTTACTGTTCTCCGTAATGGTTGTACTAATTTACATTCCACCAACAATGTGTGAGCCTTCCCCTTTCTCCACATTCTTGCCAGCATTTGTTATTTTCTTTGTTTTCCATAGTAGACATTTTGACTGAGGAGATGATTTCTCATTGTGGTTTTGATTTGCATTTCCCTGACCATTAATATGTTGAATGTTTTTTAATATAGCTGTTGGCTATTTGTATGAATATTTTGGGAACTATTTATTCAGACTTTTGCCTGTTCTTAATTGGATTATTTGGTTTTTGCTATTCAGTTACGTATATTCTTGTTATTAATCTCTCATCTAATGAATACTTTGCACATATTTTGTTTCAATTCTGTAGGTTGTTTCTTCACTTCATTGATTATTTTCTTTGCTGTGCAGGAGCTTTCTAGCTTGATAGAATCTCTTATTTCTATATTTGCTTTGGTTGCCTGTGCTTTTGAGGTCTTCCTCAATAAATAATTGCCCAGCTCAATGTCCTGAAGTGTTTCTCCAATATTTTCTTGTAGTAGTTTCATGGTTTTAGGTCTTATATTCAAATATTTAAGCTGTTTTGATATGACTTTTGTATATGGTGAGAGACAGGGGTCTAGTTTCTTTCTTTTGCATATGGCTATCCAGATTTTCCTTTCTCAATGCATGTTCTTGGTGACTTTCTTGGAAATCCATTGACTGTAAATGTGTGGATTTGTTTCTAGGTTTTCTGTTCTCTTCTGTTCCATCCATCTGTGTGTCCATTTTTATGCTGTTACCATGCTTGTTTTGGTTATTGTGCTTTTATATAGCATTTTGAAGTCAGGTAATGTGATGCCTCCAGCTTTATTCTCTTTGTTCAGGATGCTTTTGTTGTTCCACATGAATTTCAGGATTGCTTTTTTCTTGTCATGTGCAGAATGTCATTAATATTTTGATACAGATTATGTTGAAAATATAGATTGCTTTGAGTAATATCATTTTAACATTTTTCTAATCTACATGGGATATCTTTTCAGTTTATATGTTCTCTTCAATTTCTTTTATCAGTGCTTTATAGTTTTAATTGTAGAGAGCTCACTTCTTTTGGTAAGTTTAGTTCTAGGTGTTTATACTATCTTATTGTAGCTGTTGCAAAAGGGATTGCTTTCTTTCTTTATTTTCAGGTGTTTGCTGTGGCATATAGAAGTGCTAGTGATTTTTGCATGTTGATTTTGTATTCTGTGGCTTTACTGAATTAATCAGTTTAACAGTTTTTGTTGGAGTCTTGTGGTTTTCCTAGATGTAAGATCATGCTGTCTGTGAACAAGGTTAATTGGGATTCTTCTCTAATTTGGATGCCCTTCAATTTTTTCTCTTGTCTAATTGCTCTGGCTAGGAATTCCAATATTGTGTTGAGTAAAAGTGGTAAAAGTAGATAGTGAAGGAGGGGGTTTCAATTTTTCCCCATTCAGTGTGATGCTAGCTTGGGGTTTGTCATATATGGCCCTTTTTTCTGAAGTATGTTACTCTCATACCCAATTTGTTTAGATTTTTTATCATGAAGGCATATTGAATTTTATTGAAGGTTTTTTTCAGCATCTATTGAAATGATATGTTTTTGTCATTGATTCTGTTAATGTGATGTATCACATTTATTGATTTACATGTATTCAACCATCCTTCTATCCCTGGGATGAATCCCACTTAATTATGGTAAATGATCTTTTTAATGTTGAATTTGGTTTGCCAGTATTTTGAGGAAAAAAAATGCATCTATGCTAATCAGTGATACTGGCCTGTAGTTTTTTGTTGTGTGTCTTTGTCTGGTTTTAGTATCAGGGTAATGCTGGTTTTATATAATGAGTTTCAAAGTATTTCATCCTCCTAGTTTTTTTTTTTTTTAATAGTATGAGTAGAATTGGTATTCATTCTTCTTTATATGTTTGGTAGAACTCAGCAGTGAAGCCATCAGGTCCTAGGCTTTTCTTTGATGGGAGAGTTTATTACTGTTTCAATCTCATTACTTACTATTGTTCCGTTCACGTTTTCTGTTTTCTTCACAGTTTAATCTAGGTAGTTTGTGTGTGACTGGGAATTTATCTATTTCTTACTAGGTTTTCCAATTTATTGGCATAAGTTGTTCCTAACAGTGTCTAATGATGCTTTGAATTTCTGAGGGATCTGTTATAATGTCCCCTTTTTCCTCACTGATTTTACTTATTTGAGTTTTCTTTCTTTCTTGGTTAGTCTAGCAAGTGGTTTACTAATTTTGTTCATTTCTTCCAAAAAAAAAAAAAAAAGAACAACTTTCTGTTTCATTGATCTTTTGTATTGTATTGTTCTTTAATCTCTATTTTGTTTAATTCTGTTGAATTTTTATTCTACTAATTTTGATTTTGGTTTATTCTTGTTTTTCTAGTTCCTTGATGTGCATTGTTAGACTTTTTAACTTTATCTTTGGTGTAGGTGTTTATTGCTGCAAACTTCCCTCTTTAACACTACTTTTGCTGTAACCTACATGTTTTAATATGTCATATTTCAATTTTCATTGTTTGAAGAAAGTTTTTGATCTTCTTAATATTTGACCCCCAATAGTCATTCAGCATGTATTTGTACAGCCAAAGTTTATGTTACTGATTTCTGGTTTTATTTCATTGTAGTCTGAATAAGATACTTGATATGATTTCAATTTTTAAAAATTTGTTGAGCCTTGTTTTGAGAACTAACATATCATTTATCCTGGAGAATGTTCCATTTACTGATGAGATGAAAGTATAGTCTGCAGTTGTTGGGTATATGTTCTGTAAACTTCTTTTGGGTTCTTTTGTTTTGTAGTGCAGATTAAGTGTGATATTTTTCTGTGGATTTCTTGTCTAGATCTGTTCAATGCTGAAGTCCATAACTTTTATTATATTGGGGTCTTTCTATTTAGCCCTAATAATATTTGCCTTGTATATCTGGGTGCTCCAGTTTGAGTGCATATATGTTTATGATGGTTATATCCTCTTGTTGAATTGATAGTTTTATCATTATATAATGACCTTTTTTTTGGTCTCTTTTTGTTTTTTAACTTAATGTCTATTCTGTGTGATACACTACAGCTACTCCTGCTCAACTTTGGGTTCTGTTTGCATGGAGTATTATTTTTCATACCTTCACTTTTAATCTGTCTTTACAGGTGAAGTGACTTTTCTTGTAAGCAGCATATAGTTGGATTCTTTTTTTTTTTTTTTTTACCCATTCAGCCAATCTGTATCTTTCAGTTAGGGAAATTCAAAACATTTATATTTATGGTTGTTATTTATATGAGAGGACTTATTCCTGACATTTTAAAAATTGTTTTCTGATTCTTTTGTATATCCTTTGTTCCCGTCTTCCTCTTTTATTGTTTGCCTTTACAATTTGGTGGTTTTCTGTGGTAATAACATTTGGTTCCCTTCTTTTTCTCATTTGTATATCTGTTCTATCAGTGAGTTCTCTTCTTTTGTGTGTTTTAATGATAGCAAATACTGTCCTTTTGCTTCCAGATATAGGACTCGCCTAAGAATTTTTTTAAGGCTAGTCTAGTGGTGATGAATTCCCTCAGTTTTGGCTGTGATTTCATTAAATAGGTCTTCTCTGACTTTAAATTATTTTCATTATTAAATAAAAATTTGTGGGTACATAGGGGTATATATTTATGGGGTACATGAGATGTTTTGATATAGGCATGCAATGTGAAATAAGCATTTTAAGGAGAATAAGGATCCGTCCCCTCAAGCATTTATCCTTTGAGTTACAAACAATCCAATTACAATTTTTAAGTTATTTTAAAACATACAACTAAATTATTATTGACTATAGTCACTCTATTGTGCTATGAAATAGTAGGTCTTATCTAGTCTATTTCTTTTGTACCCATTAACCATTCACACCTCTCCTATAAGCCACCTACCCTTCCCAGCCTCTGGTAACCATCCTTCTACACTCTCTGTCCATGAGTTCAATTGATGGGATTTTTAGATACCACAAATAAGTAAGAACATGCGATGTTTGTCTTTCTGTGACTGGTACTTCACTTAATGTAATCACCTTCATTTCCATCCATGTTGCTGCAAATGACTGGATCTCATTTTTTTAACTGCTGAATGGTACTCCGTTGTGTATTATATACCACGTTTTCTTTATCCATTCATCTGTTGGTGGACATTTAGGTTACTTCCAAATCTTAGCTATTGTGAATGGTGCTGCAACAAACATAGGAGTGCAGATACCTCTTGGATAGACTGATTTCCTTTCTCTTTGGTATATACCCAGCAGTAGGATTGCTGGATCATATGGTAGTTCTATTTCTAGTTTCCTGAGGAGACTCCAAACTGTTGTCCCTAGTGGTTGTATTAACTTACATTCCCATCAACAGTGTGCAAGGGTTCCCTTTTCTCTGCATCCTCGCCAGCCTTTGTTATTGCTTGTCTTTTTGATTATAAGCCATTTTAACTGGGATGAGATGATACCTCCTTGTAGTTTTGATTTGCATTTCTGTGACAATGATGTTGAACACCTTTTCATATGCCTGTGTGCCATTTGTATGTCTTCTTTTGACTAATGTCTATTCAAATCTTTTGTCCATCTTCTGATCAGATTATTAGATTTGTTTTATCTATAGAGCTGTTTGAGCTCTTTATATATTCTGATGATTTATTTATCCTGAGCTCTTTATATGTTTTGTCAGTTGGGTAGTTTGCAAGTATTTCCTCCCATTCTGTGGGTGGTCTCTTCACTTCTTGTTTGTTTCGTTTGCTGTGCAGAAGCTTTTTAACTTGATGTGATCCCATTTGTCCATGTTTTCTTTGGTTGCCTGTGTTTGTGGGATATTGCTCAAAATATCTTTGCCCAGACAAATGTCGTGGAGATTTTCCTTAATATTTTCCTAATGTAGTAGTTTTATAGTTGGAGGTCTTAGATTTAAGTCTTTAATCCATTTTGATTTTTGTATATGGTAAGAGAGAGTGGCATAGTTTCATTCTTTTGCGTATGGCTATCCAGTTTTCCCAGCACCATTTATTGAAGAAACTGTGTTTTCTCCAGTGTATGTTCTTGGCACTTTTGTCAAAAATTAGTTCACCATAGGTATGCGGATTTGTTTCTGGGTTTTCTATTTTGTTTCATTGTTCTGTGTTTCTGCTTTTATGCAGACCCCAAGCTAGCGCAGTGCTGGGTCTTGCCCAAGGCCTTCTGTAACCACTTCCTGGCTACCGACTGTGTTCGCTCAAAGGTCTGGGGCTCTACCATGAGCACGTGGCAAAGCCAGCAAGGCCTTTGTCCTTTCCTTCAGGGCCATCAGGTCCCCCAGACCCCAGGTGGGTTCAGAAGTGCTATCTGGGAGTCAGGTACTAGAGTCAAAAACCTTAGTCTACCTGGTATTCTTTGATATTATGACTGAACTGACACTAAAACTATGACTCAGTCTTTCTCACTATTCCCTCCCCTTTCCAAAGGCTGAGGGTGTCAGCCCCCTCTTGGCTGCCCCAGGTGGTGCCTCAGTGTGTCGCCTGCCCCACAGCCCGCCGTCTCCAGGCCTAATTCAGCTTTAGGACTTGCCTACAAGTTGCAGTGCTTATGGAATAGACTGCCTTTCAAGATTATTTAGAGACCAAGAGCACTTTGGCCCTCGGTGGTGAGGTTTGCAGGCACTCAGGTTCGGACCTCTGGGATTGGTGATTCCCTCTGGCTAGGGCCAGTTTAAATGCTCCCTCTGTGGGCAGACATCAGATGAGCTTGGTTTGCTTTTCCTTTCTTCTCTGACAGGACAGCACCTGAGTTCCATGCCTCACAATTGCTCTATTCTCTCTTGTATCAGTCTGTTTTCACACTGCTATAAAGATACTACCTGAGACTGGGTAATTTATAAAGAAAAGAGTTTTAATTGACTCACAGTTCCACATGGTTGGAGAGGCCTCAGAAAACTTACAATCATAGTGGAAGAGGAAGAGGCATGTCTTACATGGTGGCAAGTGAGAGAGAAAATGAATAGCAAAGGGGGAAGAGCCCCTTATAAAAGCATCAGATCTCATGAGAACTCACTGACTATCAGGAGAACAGCCCCCATGATTCAGTCACCTCCTACCAGGTTCCTCCCCTGACTTTTGGGGATTATAGGAATTACAATTCAAGATGTAATTCCTGTAATCCCTACATGATCTGGATGTGAGACGTGGAGTCAATATTTGCAGTCTGATGTGGTAGGAAAGAAAAGCCCATATTCTGGGGAGAAATTCAAGCTGGCTACAAAAATTTGCATAAGTCATGAGGAGCCAAATGTTAATCACCAAGACAATTAGGAAAACATCTCTAGAACATGTCAGAGACCTTCACAGCAGCCCCTCCCATCACAGGCCCAGAGGCCTAGGAGGAAAAAAATGGTTTTGTGGGCAGGGTCCAGGGACCCCTGCATTGTGCAGCCTCGGGACTTGGGGCCCTGCATCCCAGCTGCTCCAGCTGTGGCTAAAAGGGGCCAAGGTACAGCTCAGGCTGTTGTTTCATGGGGTGCAAGCACCAATTACAATTCAAGATGAGATTTGGGTAAGGACACAGAGACAAGCCATAACATCCCTCCCTAGCACACAGAGACGCTCTCTGTACCGTGCATCACTGCTGGGGTTGGGGCATTGGTGATTCAGAACATCCCTCCCTAGCACACAGAGATGCTCTGTGTACCGTGCGTCACTGCTGGGGTGGGGGCATTGGTGATTCAGGACATCCCTCCCTAGCACACAGAGACGCTCTCTGTGCCGTGCATCACTGCTGGGGTGGGGGCATTGGTGATTCAGGACATCCCTCCCTAGAACACAGAGACGCTCTCTGTACCGTGCATCACTGCTGGGGTGGGGGCATTGGTGATTCAGGACATCCCTCCCTAGCACACAGAGATGCTCTGTGTACCGTGCATCACTGCTGGGGTGGGGGCATTGGTGATTCAGGACATCCCTCCCTAGCACACAGAGACGCTCTCTGTGCCGTGCATCACTGCTGGGGTGGGGGCATTGGTGATTCAGGACATCCCTCCCTAGAACACAGAGACGCTCTCTGTACCGTGCATCACTGCTGGGGTGGGGGCATTGGTGATTCAGGACATCCCTCCCTAGCACACAGAGATGCTCTGTGTACCGTGCATCACTGCTGGGGTGGGGGCATTGGTGATTCAGGACATCCCTCCCTAGCACACAGAGACGCTCTCTGTGCCGTGCATCACTGCTGGGGTGGGGGCATTGGTGATTCAGGACATCCCTCCCTAGCACACAGAGACGCTCTCTGTGCCGTGCATCACTGCTGGGGTGGGGGCATTGGTGATTCAGGACATCCCTCCCTAGCACACAGAGACGCTCTCTGTGCCGTGCATCACTGCTGGGGTGGGGGCATTGGTGATTCAGGACATCCCTCCCTAGCACACAGAGACGCTCTCTGTGCCATGCATCACTGCTGGGGTGGGAGCATTGGTGATTCAGAACATCCCTCCCTAGCACACAGAGATGCTCTGTGTACCGTGCATCACTGCTGGGGTGGGGGCATTGGTGATTCAGGACATCTCTCCCTAGCACACAGAGATGCTCTCTGTGCCATGCATCACTGCTGGGGTGGGGGCATTGGTGATTCAGAACATCCCTCCCTAGCACACAGAGATGCTCTGTGTACCGTGCGTCACTGCTGGGGTGGGGGCATTGGTGATTCAGGACATCCCTCCCTAGCACACAGAGACGCTCTCTGTGCCGTGCATCACTGCTGGGGTGGGGGCATTGGTGATTCAGGACATCCCTCCCTAGCACACAGAGACGCTCTCTGTACCGTGCATCACTGCTGGGGTGGGGGCATTGGTGATTCAGGACTGCTTGTTCTCTCTCTTCAGTGCCTCTTTTCGCAATATGAAGTTAAAACCAAGTACTGGGCGTGCTCCTCTGGTCTTTGGTTCTCATGAAGGTGTTTTTTCAGCGTGGATAGTGTTTCACTTGGTGCCCTTGTGGGGGTGGGGGTGGTCGGTGGAAACATCTATTCTGTCATGTTGCTCTGCCTCTCGGTTTTCTCTGACTTGTAAAATTTCTTCTCCTTTTGGAAATTCCAATAGTTGAATACTTTTTACTTTATGATGTCCCATATGTCACTTAGGCTTTCTTCATTCTTTTTTGTTATATCTTCACTATTTTTGGACTGACTGTGCTATTTCAAAAGATCTGCCTTCAATTCAGAAATCCCTTCTTCTGCATGATGTAGTCTGTTGTTGAAGCTTCTTGATTATGTTTTTTTATTTCATTCATTGAATTCTTCAGTTTTAGGATTTCTCTTTGGTTCTTTTGTAGATACCTATGTTGAATTTATTCAAATCATTAACTGCTTTTCTGAGTTTCTCATATTGTCTATCTGTGTTCTCTTGTGTATCACTGAGTTTCCTTAAGATCATTATTTTTAATTTCTTTTCAAGCATATCATAGATTTACTTTTCTTTGATATCTTTTACTAAAGAATTACTGTGTTCCTTTGTAGGTATCATATTTTCTTTTTTACATTTCTTGTGTCCTTACATCTGTGTATCTGGTGTCATAATTGCTTCTAAGTTTTTGTATTGACTTTCATAGAGAATGACTTTTTCATGTAGATATATTTATGGTATTTATTGGGTAGAGTTCTTTTGCTCTGACTCTGGGTGCACAGAGTAGTGTGATCTCCACATTATTTATTTGTCCATTATCAGTGTCAGTTAGTGGCTTAGGCTGTAATTCTTAGTGGAGGCTTGGGCAACCTTTTCTGGGGATGGAGACACCAGCTGGGCTGGTTTTTGGGCCCCTTGGTGGCACACGTGAGTACTGGTGATGGTGGCAGCAGGGCAGGCATTCTGGTCCTCAGGTGTCTAAATAACATGGGACTGTGAGCAGGCCTTGTAGTGGTGCATATGGCACCACTGGAGATGGGTTGAACCAGGCCTGTCCTCAGTCCCCCTGATGCCATGTGCAGGCTTAACCAATCTTCCAGCCCCTAGATAGTGTGCTTAGGTAATGCATGGGGCCTCTGAACATCATGCCCCAGAGAGTTGGTTCTCAGGTCCCCTGAAGGCATGTACAGGTGTGTGGTGGCCTTGACCTTGGAAGAGGTGGCATTGCTGTAGGTGGCAGTGGCCCCAGGCAGGCAGCTCCCATGCTCTGAGGAAGATGTGCTTTCGCTCCATGTGTCTTGGGGGCAGCCTCACTGTTGCGCTGGTTCCCCTGGTCCCCAGGGTATAGGACACAGTGTGTACTAGAGTGCTGGATCTCTGGCCATACCACTTGGTCCAACTGGTCTCATGATACTGCAGCCCTCTGAGTGGATATGGAGGAATATCAGTGGCATTCCAGGGATATAGAAATGGAGGGGCTTCTGGGGTCCAGGGCAGGATATAGTCTGGTGGTTACTGGGTTTTCAAAATGGTGCCATGCCACAGCTCTTGGGTCCCGAGGGGTGACTAAAATCTAGCATAAATGCCCTCTGGAACAATTCCATGATGGACTCCAATCAACTCCTATACTAGGCTGAGGGCCTGTGAGACTGAGCAGCTCTCCTGTGGCTGGGATGGCGGGCATCTGTGGTGGTAATGTGGGCAACTGGAGATCTCTTGCTTACCTCTTCCTTACAACGGGGAGCCTTTCCTGGCTCTGAGCCAGTCCTGGCTGAGACCGCTGCTTATCTTCTCTTGTTTTCTGGGCCTTGGAGAGTCCCTGTCCCTTTCATGCTGAATTCCATTGTTCCCAGATGCTCTCTTTAACCTGTGGTTATCTGCTTACTGTTTTGGTTCTTTTCTGTGGAAGAGATGAGTACCAGCTGGCTCTAGTCAGCCATCTTGATGACATCTCTGTTTCTTTAACATTTGCTCCATAAAGCTTTCCACTGCAGCACATTATTAGATTGAGATCACTTACCTAACGACTTTTACTTTCTGAGAAAGGAAGGAGAGACGAAAGAAATGCCATAATCGTAATGCATGGACTTTTCTTCTGTTTCTCATATACCTTTTTCATATTGCACCTACTTACTTTTACGTCCAATATAAAATACTTCACGTAATTGAGTTGTCTAAGGAAATCTTTCGAAGAATGTCTACATTGTGAGAATTATTCGTTATCTTTTTTGGTCTCAGTAATTAATAAGTAAATTAGGAAGTGAAACTCCGAAAGGTTCGGAGATATGCCTCTGGGATAAGATAAAGGAAAAAGTGGCAAAACCAGGTGTGACACTCAGATCTCTTGACTAAATCTAATGCTCCTGCCAATGTACCACAACTCACTGTACTCCCAGTGCCAGCCGTGAATCGTGAGGGGTAGTTGCTGTCACTGCGTGAGAAAGGACCCTGACCTCTTTCTAATGCTTAGGAGTCAGTGAACATGATTAGTTTTGCCTTAAGAAGAACTTGTGGAAATAAGGGAATTAAGTGGGAAGAGTTGAATCCACTGCTAATAGCTCCTGAAGATTCAGTTCACATTATTGTTAGCCTTTTGCCGCAGGCAAGAATGACAGAAATGATGGGAAACTGCCCTGGGGTTCCTCCGCGGACCGTGATCTGGAATGGCAGCAAGCTAGCTTTCCACTAGCATCCTTGGCTGGAAATGGGAAGGCTGTCGTATTTAGTTCCTCTTAGGTGCCATGAGTGTGGTGGATCTTCAGAAAATTCTTGAATGAATGAATAATTGTTTTATAAAATTGTGGTCATGGTCATTTTAGTATCATTGTATCAGGTGAAATCAGCGGTGCAATAGTATATTAGGAAAGGGTTTGGCTATAAATAGCAGATAACTCAACTAAAATTAGCTGGAGTGGGTGGGGTGCAGGTGTCTTAAGAATTCTGAGAAGTAATCCAGGATGACAGCAGCTCCTCACAGATCTCCTCATGGACCTGCAATCCTTCTGTCTTCCTCCTCAGTCATCCCTAGCATGTGGGTTTGTCCTTACCATCTGAAGATGACTGCTGCCTCTAAACCCCAGTCAGTGTGTCTGAGCTCTGGAGAAAAAAGGAGTAATAAAAGGCAAAGAGCAAAGGGAAGATCTCCTAAGGATGTCTACCTGCACTTCATTGTTCAAAATGATGTGATTCACATTATTATTCAGAATGGTGTCATGTGGCCATCTTTGGCTGTAAAAGCGGCTAGGAATTATTTTAGCTTTTTAGTCTTTATACAAGAGAACATAGGAGTGTTAAATGGATTTCGGGTTGCTAGTTCACAATGTCTACCATACCCATTTTTATTGAGCTAAAAGTTTATTTAATATTAAAGCCAGGGTTTTCCAGAGAAGCAGAACAAACAGGATGGGGTGGTGTGGGGGAGAGATTTATTTTAAGGAATTGTTTCACATGATTATGGATGTTAAGAAGTCTCAAGATCTGCAGTTGGTAAGCTGGAGACCCGGAAGAGCCATAGTATAGTTTCAGGACAAGTGTGAGGGCCTGAGAACCAGGAGAGCCAGTGGTGTAAGTTCCATTCCAAAAGCTGACAGGCCCAAGTTCCAAGAACTGATCAGTCCAGCTCAAGCAGTAAGCCAGGAGGAATTCCCTTTTACTTTTACTTGAGGGAGTGTCTGCCTTTTCGTTCTACTCAGGCCTTCAGCTGATTAGGTGAGGGCCAGCCATGTTAGAGAGAGCAGTCTCCTTTACTCAATCTGTGAATTCCAGTGGCAAGCTCACGCAGAAACACTCTCACAGACACACTAAGAATAATGTTTAACCAAGTATCTGGGCACCCTGTGGCCCACTCAAGTTAACATATAACATTGACCATTACAAATACTGAGACGAGTCAAATGGTGTAATCAAAACAGTACTCGATTACTCTGCTGGATTATATTCTATGCTGTATCTGTCTAACAAACAGAATGGTCTTGGGCAAGTCATTGACCCTCTCTGGATTTGTTGCATCCTCTGTAATACAAAAGAATTAGACTAGACAGCCTTTGGGCTCTCCCAGCTCTTGTTTTCCCATGTTTCCATGAAATGTTTTCCAGTGGAAGAGAGTAGATGAAGATGTACACAGATGAGACTATAAACTTAGTTTGCTACTAATTTTTCAGTTGTATTTTTAAGTCTCTGAGAGTTTTGTTCTGTTTAGTGATGTAAACACTCCTCTGAGATGTCTGTACTGTTGATTTGCCTAGAAAAAATAATACAGAGGTGAATTCAGCTTAGTTCATTCCCAAGAGATCATAAATTCAACATTAGTTTAATCAAACTTAATTTCAGTCTCTAAAGTCTCCAAACTTATTTTTCTGCTTTTCTTGGAACCTAGAAAATTCACCTCACCAGTTTTCTGCATCAAGCAATATTTATTATGTGCCTACATCTGCATGTGATTGGACTTGCACAGTATCAGGTTTCAGGAAGGCAGGAACCATTTTAATAGCAAGTATAATTTGCATGTATAGAGTTGTCATTTGTAATCAGCTGCAGCTTAATTTCTGGAAAAAATAAAATAAAACTTAGCTTCTAAGGGAGGTTTTGGAATGATTTGGGTTCTCAATGCTTGCCCAGGTCAGAATCCAAGGCAGTAGAAGCCGAACAGGCCAAATGGAATTGATTGTTTCCATAGTTTGTGACTAGAACATAGCATGCTGCTTTGGATGTCATATGCCTTGTTGGAAAAAAAAAAAAAACAAAACAAAAAAACAAACTGTAGTTACTTGCCATGCCAATCTTTCTTTCCTTCCTAAGTCCTGTTAATTATTTTAAAACACCGTATCTATCAATCTATCCAAAGTCCTTGGCCTCACGGCTAGATTATTGAAGTAGTCCCTAATTATTCACCCGGCTCTCAATTTCATTCTTTTCATCCATGGCACACATTGTTTTAGGTAAACCTTCCCAGATACCACTGTTCCCCTGTTATTACTTTGCTCAGAAATTTTCAAGCATTAAGCATCATCTTTCGTGTTCAGGATAAACTTCACACTCTTAGGCTGGCATTCAGTGCTCTCCAAAGTCGTGACCCTAACATTCAACCTACTGTTGTTCCCTTTTTGTTTTTCAGAATACCAATCTCCTTTATCTAATGAGACTGTTTCCTCCACCCAAAAGATTTTGAAGTAGCTTACACACACATTCACAAAAATACATACACATGTATATTATGTGTATACTTGCATATGTAATACAACAGCAATACATTTTATTTTTGAGAAATAAAAGTGACAAAGAATAAGACAAAAGCAGTTTAGCATCCAGAATTTATACTCTGTGATCCTTTATGTAATAGCTGAAAGTACTACACTTGATCTTAACCAAAAGACCAAGAAGGAATATATGACAGCTAGAAATAAATGATGAATTTACTCTTAATGTATCAGCAGCCAAACCTAAAAGACTACTTTTAAAATTTACAGTAGCCCTAAGAATGAAAACACAGCCAGAGCAGATTTTCCTTGCACTGAAGCCTGAGGCACTCACAAAGCATTCTTACTGGACTTTCACAATGAGTGAAGTCACTGAATTTTATAATATTTCTCAATATAGCGGAATGACATACTCTCATGTTAATACTTTTTTTTTTTTTTTTTGAGATGGAGTCTCATTCTGTCACCCAGGCTAGAGCACAGTGGCATAATCTTGGCTCACTCCAACCTCTGCCTCCTAGATTCAAGCAGTTCTCCTGCCTCAGCCTCCCAGGTAGCTAGGATTAGAGGTGCACGCCACCACACCTGGCTAATTTTTTATAATTTTTGGTAGAGACGAGGTTTCACTATGTTAGCCAGGGTGTTCTCGGACTCCTGACCTCAAGTGATCCACTGCCTCAGCCTCCCAAAGTGTTTGGATTACAGGCATGAGCCACCGCACCCAGCCAAATTAATAAAGATCATATCTTTCCAAGAATAAAATATAGTCTCTGTGGAGGAAAGCAGTGATTGCATATCCTTCAGGTAATCCTTCATTAGTGTTATTTCTTGCAAAATGGGCTTTTACGTTTCCTATTTAGATTTATATTAAAGTAATACGTGTGTATAGTTTGAAATATTAAAGTACTCTAACCCAGTTGAAAACAATAGCACCCTTTCCCTCTCCTGCTCCTGCCCACATCCTACTCCTCAGAGAGAACCCATTTTAGCTTCTGGCATTCTGTCCATGTTTGTAAACTTAAAGGTCCCTTAAGTCAGGTGCTAGGGGGACTTTCTGCTTACTGGTTCGGCTTAAAGACTAATTTTTATTTCCAAGATTTCAAATTTGTTTTTTTCATATCTCTATTTATGTTTTATTTCTGCCCGTTTTGGTTTTATAACTTCTTTTTTACTTTTATGCATGCTACTATGTTATTTATCTCTTTGGTTATTCCAGTCACCCTTCTTTTAAGTGTTAGCTCCATGAAGTTTATTTTGCTGGAGGGAATGTATGTTCTGCTTGTTTTCAGTTGGTTATCGTCCGTAGCACTGCATTTTACTCAGTGTTTGGAATTTTGTATGGCAGGCTCATTTTTCGCAGTTTGTAGTTTTGTTGTTCTTCTCTCCTTCTGTGCTCTTCCCACCTGGTCGTTTTGCCTCCCCCAAGCCCCTCAGCCTCCAGTTCAAAACCAGAACTTCATGGCACGTGGACCCTTGTGCCCTGGTGATGCTGAGGCTAGTGCAGATGTGGTTACCCAGATGGTGGCATCGTGGCTGTGTACCTAGATGTGAGAGCATGGCTCTGTTTGTCTTCTGGCCCCTTCAGGACCACAGCTTCCTGTAAATATTTAGCTCTGGGCAACAGGTCATCAGCCATGGTGTTTGTCTGTCCGTTTGTCCCCCCCCGCCCTCAACCTCTTTTTTCAAGCAAAAGTGCCTCACACCATTCTCTGGCTTTCAGCTTTAAGATTGCCTGTACTCCGCATTCTTACATGAAACATTTTTATTCCCCGTTAACCGCCAGAACTCAGCTTGTAGCCACCGCTGCCTACTTCCAGACCTCAGGCCCTGGAGCTTCAGGTTCGTTTATTGCTTTGCATTTCGATTCTAAGTTTGGTCCAGGGAGATAATTGCCTCTTTTTTTATCTTTGACTTGGCAAAGCTGTTTGTGGTTTTTGTGTTTCTATTTTACCTGCATTACTGTGGGTTTAGAGTAGAAGGGAGTGTGTTAGCACTGGAACTTCCAGCATCTTGATTGGAAGTCTGCAGTTTGCTTTTTGGTACATAGGTAAGAATCTAAGTCTTTGGAGGCAAAGAAGAAACATGAAGATAGTGATGGAATTTTGCTGAGGGCTTCTAAGCATGTGTGTGTCTTTTACACAGTCTCAGCCATCTGAGGAGCAGAGGATCTATATCTTCTTTTGTCACAGAGCCTTCTATGAAGAGAGATTGAGTAGGATCATTCTGAAAATGCATCCATTCTGGAAACAGTTTAATAAATGGTTCTGTGGTGGGGAGAAGCCTTATTAAACTGCTTATTCCCTGACACTACAATTCTAAGCCTGCTTCCTCTTATTTTCTTCTGTAAATTTAAAGCAGTGCTAATTAGTGTCTTTGGTAATTATTTCAGCTTCTTTTCAGAAAAGCTCTTTTTCTGCAACACAGAATTGTCTTCCCTTAATTTCTTTTGCGACCCTCCACAGCACCTATGAGTTATGCATCCCTGAAGTAGCCCAGCTTCTGCAAAGAAATGACTTGTGCTGGTGCTGTGTGGAAGCCGCCTCAGTTCATGTATGTGCTGTACATCTGTGAGGCTGTGCCTCTTAAACCGTGAAAACGGGGCAGGGGGAGGCAGGTTTGAGTTGTGCTGTACATCTGTGAGGCTGTGCCTCTTAAACTGTGAAAACGGGGGCGCGGGGGGGAGGCAGATTTGAGTGAAAGGAAGAAACAATGATTGAAGAAGACAAAATGAAGGAATGTTAAGAGTTAAGGGTATAGTCAAAGGAAATGAAAGTTCTCAGCACAAGAAAAAGTTTTTTTTTTTTTTTTTTTTTTTTTTTGAGACGGAGTTTCGCTCTTGTTACCCAGGCTGGAGTGCAATGGCGCGATCTCGGCTCACCGCAACCTCCGCCTCCTGGGTTCAGGCAATTCTCCTGCCTCAGCCTCCTGAGTAGCTGGGATTACAGGCACGTGCCACCATGCCCAGCTAATTTTTTGTATTTTTAGTAGAGATGGGGTTTCACCATGTTGACCAGGATGGTCTCGATCTCTTGACCTCGTGACCCACCCACCTCGGCCTCCCAAGAAAAAGTTTTTATGGAAACTGAGTCTATTTGAAATGTGAGCAATTACTTAAAGGTCATTAGTAAACCAAGATGTTTTTTGCTGCTGCCTTACTCTGTTTTGCTAAATTGACAGTAAGTGGAACTGTCTCATGGTAGGATGAGCCCAGCCAACTCTGCGTTCTTCCCAATTTTAAGTTTTAACAATCTGAGCGGAATGTTTCTTGTTCGTAAAGTTTTCATCATAACCAAACTATATTGTCTTTAGGAAGATTTGGCAGGGAATTGAAGGAGCGGGGAGAGAGAGAGAAATTGTGTGTGTGTGTGTGTGTGTGTGTGTGTGTTCATTTCCATTTTTAAGTTGTCAAAACCTAACATTACTGTATGTTACCTGTGTCTGTCTTCTCCAGACAACCAGAAAAATGTATTTACCCCAGAGTGAATGAGACTATGTTAAATTCATGGTTAAGTGAGGAAAGGAGTTTACTGACTTCATAACCACATAATCGCATCTGCAGTGCTGCTGTGACATACCAGGAGAGGCTTCTGGGCATGCTACAGTGGGCTGTAAAGTTGGCTGAGAAATAAACAGTGTAGCTATTGTGTTTGCTTGGACTCGGCTGCCGACCACATCACAGGGTGTGTGGCACTTCAGCACCGCCTTCTCCCCGGAGGACAGGCAGCTGTGCTCACCAGTCTCCTTCGTGTGGCTCTGTTGTGTCCAGAAGTCCACCTCAGGGGTAAAAGATGGTCTCTCCACAATTTGTGGTGACGTGAATTCATCTCACGTTTCCAGTTCCTGTGCATTCTTCTATACCATCTTTTGGCTTCATAGCGCTCCAGCTCAGAGGATAGATTCAGTGATGGCAGCTAATGTGACACAGAGTATGTATTCTTGTGCACCAAGTACTGTCCCCAGCCCAACACATGGCACACAGGTACACAGTAGTGTTCAGGAAGTGTTGTAGAATAGGGTGACTCTTCTTCAGACAGTAGTGTGAATTAGAATATCTGCGAAAGCTTTGGGGGCACTTACTGTGTGCTGGGTGCTCTGCAGAGCTCTCTGCATGTCTCATCTCACCGATCTCTACAACCGTATCAAAGTTAGGGTTACTCTTACTGCCATTTTGTGGATGAGGCAGCTGGAGCTTTCAAGAGTATAGCCCCAACCTCTCCACTCTGCTGTTTCTATGATGGTGTGAGTAACAGGTACTTCCTTCTCTCACTTTTTAAAGAATTGGAGTATAATTTGCATTCAGTAAAATTCGCCCTTTTTTAAGTCTGGAGTTCTACAAACTCGGATAAATGGATACAGTCTGTGACCACCGCCACCCCCACCATCAAGATAGAGAACAGTTCTATCACCACCACTCCCAAATGCCTTCTTACTGCTTCGTATCAGTCTCCCTCCCCCACTCCCAGCACCTGCTAGCCCTGATCTT
This sequence comes from Aotus nancymaae, assembly GCF_030222135.1. Classification (NCBI taxonomy): domain Eukaryota; kingdom Metazoa; phylum Chordata; class Mammalia; order Primates; family Aotidae; genus Aotus; species Aotus nancymaae. The sequence continues at coordinate 30,026,933 of NW_026988445.1, read as the reverse complement.
CTTCTGTCACTACTATTTTACTTTTTCCAAAATGTATATAAATTCACCAGCCATTTCATTTTGGCTTCTTTTGCTTAGCATTTCATATTCAGCCATGTCCTTTTTATACACATGTATAATATATAATCTCAATAGTTCATTATTACTGCCAAGTACTCTTCCATTGTGTGGCTGTTTCATACTTTGTTTTTCTAAATGAAGGACATTTGGGTGGTTTTCCAGTTTTGGTGGTTGTCAGCAGGATTACTGTGAACATTCACATGCAGGTTATTGTGTAAATACAAATTTTTATTTTATGTGGACAACTACCTAGGAGTGGGATTGCTGGGCTGTATGGTAAATATATGTTTAACTTCATAAGAAATTGCTGCACTTTTTTTTTCAAAGTAGCCTCTACTGTTTTGAATTCCCACCAACAATGAATGAGATTCCAGTTACCAGATTTTCACCAGCACTTGTTTTTGTCAGATTCTGTTTTTGTTTTTAATCATTCTAATAAATTTAGTGTAGTGACATTGTATTGTAGTTTTAATTTGTAGTACTGTAATGTGTTTTTTCATGTGTTTGTGTGCCATATATCTGTTCAAATCTTTTGCTTATTTTAAAAATTGGGTGTTTTATTGAATTCTGAGAGTTCTTTATCCTGTACAGAGGTCATTTATTGGACATGTGTTTCATACATTTTTTTTTTCTTAGTTTGCAGCTGGTCTTTTCATTCTCTTCACAGAATGAAATGCAGAAGTTTTGATGAGCAGAAGTTTTAAATGTTGAAATAGTTTCAGTATTTTTCTCTCATGGATCAGTCTTTTGAAGCCATAGCTGAAAATATTTGCCTAATTCAAGAGGAGAAAGATATTTTTTCTATGTTTCATAGTAGATTTTATAGTTTTAGGTTTTATATTTAGGTATTTGATAGATTTTGAGTTAATGTATGTGTATGCATAATATTCTTTTTTGTATATGGATAGCCAGTGATTCCGGTAGCCTTTGTTGAGTCAGTATCTTATTTATTATAGAAAGAGTACAGATTGATTTAGCAGAAGCTGGGTTCTAATTCTAGAGCATCAGCAACTGGCCAGAGAGATAAAATCCAAATGGTGGATAAGAGGACAGCTTGATACAGGGGAAAGAGCATGTGTTTTGCAGATAGATAGTTCTGGTTTCTGCTGTTTACTAACCATTTGAAATTAGCAAGTTTCTTTCCCTGTTGGTCTCAATTTTCTCTTTTGTAAAATGAGAATACTCTAAACCTGGTAAAGGTATTTTAAGGGTTCAATTAGATAACAAGATAATATATGTATAGCTTGGGAGATGCTAGGTGCTTGGTAATGGTAACCATTATTATTATTGAATGATCTGGGGAAATAGTCAAATTGGGAAGTTCCAAGAAATACAGCATCCTCAGTTCCCATCATTTGCTGATCAGAGTCTCTGAATTATTCACATAATCCAAACAGCTTTTTAACTGTTCCTGTTGGAATTTTAGGAGTCTCTGCTTCCTTCCCCCCTTTCTGTGCCTAGTACCTCTTGATTGGTTTGGTTTTAGTCGTCACTGTGCTGGGGTGGTTGGTGTTTTTCTTTTATCTTTTTTTTTTTTTGAGACAGGGTGTCATGCTGTCACCCAGGCTGAAGTGCAGGGGTATGATCATCCTACTCCTGGTAGCAATCCTCCTACTCCTAGGCTCAGGGAACCCTCACATGTCAGCCTCCTGAGTAGCTGGGGCTACAGGCATGTACAACCATACCCTGTTAATTTTTAAAATATTTTGTAGGGAGAAAGAGTCTCACTATGTTGCCTGGGCTAGTCTCCAGCTTCTGGGATCAAGCAGTCCTCCTGCGTCAGCCTCCTGAAGTGTTGGGATTACAGGTGCGAGCCACCAAGCTCAGCTGTGTTTTTCATTCTTGTATTCTCCTTGGCTTGTTCTCCTGCACTTCCTAACCTGGGCTCTTCTTCCTGAGAAGTAAGCTGACCTTTGTCCCGTCTTCGGGAGCACGTCACTGTCCTTCATCACTAATCATGCTGGCCTATTCACCCCAATAGTTCCTGACATTACTATCACTGAGGGGGTACAGATAGTAGAAGCGAGGGAAGTTCAGCTGAGTGAGAAGACAGCATGAGTGGCACTGCACAGACAGACATCCAGTCATTGCTCCCCTCCCCTCAGATTCCAGGACAAAGTAGATGTCATCCGGGGCACTCTCTGCACTTTGTTTGCCAAGAGACCAATACCTCTTTCACAAACATTACTTTTGTATTTTGAAATTTCAAATGTTATGGGTACATAGTAGCTGTGTAGCATATATTCATGGGTACGTGAGATAAATATTTGATACTGGCATACAGTGTGTAATCATATCAGGGTAAATGGGGTATCCATTACCTCATGCATTTGTCATTTCTTTTGTGTTACAGATATTCCAATTATATTTCTTCAGTTATTTTTAAATATACAATAAATTATTGTAGACTGCGGTCACCCTGTTGTAATAAATAGTAGATGTTACTCATTCTCTCTAATGATGTTTTTGTGCCCATTAACCATCCCCACGTCTCTCCCTTCCCCACTGCCTTCCCAGCCCCTCGTAACCATCATTCTGTTCTCTGTCTCCATGAGTTTAATTGTTTTAGTTTTTAGCTCCTACAAATGCATGACAACATGTGAAGTTTATCTTTCTGTATCTGGCTAGTTTAATTTAACATAATGTCCTCCTGTTCCATCCATGCTGTTGCATGTGATGGGATCTCATTCTTTTTTATGGCTGGTTAGTACTCCATTGTGTATGTACCACATTTTCTTTATTCATCTATCAATAGACACTTAGGTTGCTTCCAAATCTTCCCTATTGTGAATAGTGGTGCAGTAAACATAGGAGTGTGGAGATGTCTTTGATACACTGATTTCCTTTCATTTGCGTATGTTCATACCAGTGAGATTACTGGATCATATGGTAGTTCCATTTTAGTTTTCCGAGGACCCTTCATACTGTTTTCCATAGTAGCTGTACTAAGTTACCACCAATAGTGTACGAGGGTCTCCTTTTCTTCACAACTTTGTCAGCGTATGTTATTGCCTATCTTTTGGATCAAAGCCATTTTAACTGGGGTGAGATGATTTCTCATTGTAGTTTTGATTTGCATTTATCTGATGATCAGGGATGTTCTTATACCTGTTTGTCATTTGTATGTCGTCTTTTGAGAAATGGCTGTTCAGATCTTTTGCCCATGTTTTAATCAGATTGTTAGATTTTTTTCCTGTTTGGTTGTTTGAGGTCCATATATATATATATGTCCTAGTTATTAAGCCCTTGTCAGATGGGTAGTTTGCAGGATTTTCATCAGTTCTGTGGGTTGTCTCTTTGTTAATTGTTTTCTATGCTGTGCAGAAGCTTCTAACTGGATGTGATCCCATTTGTTCATTTTTGTCTTGGTTGCCTGTGCTTTTGGGCTGTTACTCAAGAAATCTTTGCCCACACCAATGTCCTGGAGAGTTTCCCCCCTGTTTTTTTGACTAGTTTCATAGTTTGAGGTCTTAAATTTAAGTCTTTAATCTATCTTGGTTGATTATCATATATAGTGAGAGATAGAGCTCTAGTTTCATTCTTCTGCACATCCAGTTTTCCTGGCACCATTTACTGAAGGCTGTCCTCTCCTCAGTGTATGTTCTCGGCACCTTTGTGAAAAATGAGTTCACTGCAGATGTATGGATTTAATTCTGGGTTCTCTATTTTTTCCATTGTTCTATGTATCTGTTTTTATGCCAGTACCATGCTGTTTCGGTTACTGTAGCTCTGTAGTATAATTTGAAGTCAGGTAATGTGATTCCTCCAGTTTTGTTGTTTTTGCTCAGGATGACTTTGGCTATTCTGGATCTTTTGTGGTTCCATATAAATTTGGGGATTACTTTTTCTGCTACTGTGAATAATGTCATTGGTATTTTGATAGGGATTGTATTGATGCCTCTTTCAGAGTTTGTCGTGTAAGAATTACTGTTCCTTTCTGAGACCACATTTGAAATCTTTTGCTCACAATGAAACAAATAATAAAATGCCACGGGACAGAGACCAGACAAGGCTTCTCTTGCCATTTATTCCTTCTTCATTACAGTAGGTGTGAGGTCACCCACACTTTGGCCCTAAGTCTGAAAACAGGTCTCTTCAGTGGTCACAACTTCAGGGCTGCAGGTTTGGTGGAGAGTAGCTCCCTCTGCAGTGGGAATGAGCAGCTGCAGGCTCTGATTAAAACCTGTCGTTGGCCCCTCCAGTGTCAATGGGAAGGATGTCCTAGGAGAAAAGTTATTCTCATCACTTCTGTTTTCTTAGTCTGTGTAGAAATTAAGAGAACATGGTGCCATTCAAAAATAACTTGTATTTTACTCAGAAAATACATTTTCCCCTTATCTGTTCATTGGGCTCAGCTGTGAACTTGGAGGCTTATGCTTTTGGTCCATCGTACTTGCTCAAAGCCTTTAAACCATGACATGCTTGAACTCACCAAACTTTGGAATCCTCTAGGTCTCTACCACAGAGTTCCACTAACGGCTCACTGCTGGAATATGGAAAGAGGTGAAATTTCACAGAAACTCTCTTGGCCCTCACTATCTATATAGTCCTTAACTGCCCTCTCTAGTGATGCTGACTCCTTGGAAGAATGAAGCTGGGGAATAGGTGGTGTTGGTAAGCTACGAGGAATGTGTAATGCAGCTCCATGTATCAGGGATGGTAGGTGACTAAGTGTGCTTCCACTTTCCTCTTCCCCTGCTCTGAAAAGTTGCTGTTGGGCTTCAGGTAGACATGGTTGATGGAAAACACATGCATTTCTTCACTGTGTCTTCAGAACCAGCTGAAATGACACTCAGATTGAGCTCTTTCTGTGTGCTATTGATTGCATACCTTCAGAGCTTAAAAGGTAGACATGAGAGAGAATACTTTGTACTAGATCCATAAAATATCACAGAAGCTAAGTGGTTTGTCAGAAAGAGTCAGTTAAATTTGAATAGTTAGAAGAAACATTAGGCATCTAGTTAATATCATCATTTTGCAGAGAGGAGATAAGGCTTGTGTCACTCACAAATTGAGTGGTGCTGGGCCCAGAAAATCCAAGTTTCGGGATCTTGGGCAGTTTGATGAAGCACTGTGGGTGCCACCCTGGGTTGTGGATGCAAGGGTAACAGGTAAGTAAAGGTAAAATAAAGTCCAAAGGGAACTTCCAGACCAACTTATTTATTTACCTTTATTTTTCTTGAAAGATAACTTCCATTTATTTACTCTTCATTTTCAAGTAATTCACATACTATCTTTATCCAATTTCTCAAGCCCTTTAGATAATAGAATTCTAGAAATGTAAACAGGAAAAATACGTATTTTGGGTTGGCTTTACTGAATAATTTAGTATATTTAAATTAAAATGTCTGATCAAGACCCTAGACAGGCATTGGCCAGTGCTTTTACAACCCACTTGGGTGAGATTCCCCGACAGGTCCATCACGTAAGGGGAGACTGATGCATTAGCTACTGTGGAGAGTCCAAGGGGCCCTCACTCACCCCAACAAGGACTGTAATTAGGATTAAGTCCTTTCTGTTTATAGCTTGAACATTAACTCTCTGGAAATAAGACCTCTAATATTGCTTAGGGCTTAAATAGACTCAAGTCTCCTTTTTCTGCTTATTACTCACCCATAATTATTACTTTCATCTCCAGTCTTTCAGCAAACCCGCTTGAATCTCTCCCTCCCTCTGTTTCCCTCCTTTTGTCCCTTTCTTCCTTCCTCAAGTATTTCATGACATGAGACATATCATATGCTAACTATGGGAATCCTGAGATTCAAAGATGTCCCCTTCCTGTAGGTGGCTTCCATTCTAATGTGGAGATAGATACCCAGACACACAGTTTAATTTAGTGTGGCAGTTATTTTAATGGAAGCCTGTTTGAAGTGTAGTGGCAATCAAAGAGAAAAAAAAAATCTGCCTGGTCAGTCTAGAAAGGCTTCATGGAGGAGGAGACATTGACCTGAGTCATAAAGGTTGTAGAGGAATTTTCAGAGATAATTTCAAAGAGGTTGAGTCTGAGGATGTTACTGGAAAGGGGTCTCGGTCCAGACCCCAAGAAGAGGGTTCTTGGATCTCATGAAAGGAAGAATTCAGGGTGAGTCCATAGAGTAAAGTGAAAGGAGAAGAATAAAAGAATAGCTACTTCGTAGACAGAGCAGCCCCAAGGGATGCCGGTTGCCCATTTTTATAGTTATTTCTTGATGATATGCTAAACAAGGAGTGAATTATTCATGCCTCCCCTGTTTAAACTATATAGGGTAACTTGATGTTGTCATAGCATTTGTAAACTGTCATTGTGCTGGCAGGAGTGTAGCAGTGAGGACGTCCAGAGGTCACTCTTGTAGCCATCTTGGTTTTGGTAGGATTTGGCTGGCTTCTTTGCTGCAATCTATCAGCAAGGTCTTTATGACCTGTATTTTGTGCTGACCTCCTATCTCATCCTGTTACTTAGAATGCCTTAACCATCTGGGAATGAAGCCCAGTAGGTCTTAGCCTCATTTTACACAGCCCTCCTTCAAGATGGAGTTGCTCTGGTTCACAGGTCTCTGACAGGGACACACCCTGTGAAATATCCCAGAGGCTTATGAAATACAGCACATCAGAGAACTGTTAATGGTTGAGTGTTGCTGCGGGATAGAGACTGGTAAGACTAGCAGTGGGGAGGCGATGCATGGTCTGTGCTGGGCAGAGGGTCTGGATTTTCATCATGGAGGGATGGGAAGCCATTGAAGAACACTGAGGGTTGGCTTTCGACCAGCCATAGCCAGAAGAATGTGTGTGTAGAACCAAGAAGTCAGAAATGATTGCCCAAAGAAGAAGAATACAAATTTCAAATACCAGGCAAGGACATTAGCATGGTTCTCAGGTCATCACACCCAGAAGGGCTTGTAGAGAGCTGCTTATGCATATCTGTGATGGCAGGATTCTTCCTCCCCCACAATTAATACCCGGGGATATGGCAAATGCTTTGTTTCAGATACTCATCTGCTTACAGGCTGTTTCTGGGTGCTTCAATTAAAGATTAGAACGTTTACCAATTGTACTGAGTATTAATTGCTGAGGAGAGGGTATGATGGTCTCTAAACCAGCTTCCGGGTAATTAGGATATTGTATTGCTTCATTTGCAGCCATCAGCATATCTTCTGTTCCCTTTTCTTTCAACCTTGGTTGACAAGTCATTTGCAGACCCTGAGAACTCTAATAAGTAAGGAGAGATGTGGACTTTCTCTGTCTCTTATTTTGATATATAAATTAGAATCCTGGAATTTAAAGCATTGATAATGCTTTCCTGTCTATAACATTAAAATTTGAAAGCTGTAGCTAAAGGCCTATAAAACAGTTGTCTCCACATTTATCATTAAACTCATTTATGTAATATGTTTACCCGTCCTTAATTTGGAATCATCTTGCTTTTCTCAGAATTTAGTCAATCTTGGCATTTTTTCAATACCTTCTTACGCTAATTCCTTATTTATTGTGCCTTTTAAAATGGAACACATAAAGTAGCAGCCAATTAATGAATTCTGTTTTCTACAACTGAAATAAAAACATGTTAATTATTTCTAAACAATTAGGCTCCATTCAACATGGGTGAGTACTCCAGTGGGAGTAAGAAACAGCCTCAGAGGATAAGGAAAATTACGTTAGTTCGACATCATATTACATGAATATCTGCTTCTTACAACTACTTCATGTTATGAATAAGGTCAGTTAAATCATTGTAAAAGTTGTGAATACTAACCTCCTTAGTTTTATATCATTGCCTTTCAGCTCAACAAGACCATGAGCTTTTTTATGCAGCTGCCTCATAACTATATCTTTTTTATGCCGCTGCCTCATAACTTAGAAAGGGACAGAGAGAACCTCTAGTAGAGAAACACTGTAGAATAATATGACTCTGAGGAAGGGTTAAGGGCACACAGACTCTTCAGCCTCAGGAGAAAGGGAGGGCCTTGTCTGGTTGATATAGGAGTTAAAAAGAAGTTTGTTGGGCAGATAGGGTAAGGAAGTCCTCAGTAAGGTTTTCCCTTAAATGAAAAACAGCCCCCAAATCACTTCTTTTCTAACAAAAAGCAGCCTGTAAAATCGAGCTGCAGACATAGATAAGCAAGCTGGAAACTTGCATGGGTGAATGTGGCCGCTGTGCCGTAAGAAAAGGCTATCTGGGGGCCAGGCGTGTTCCGCATGGCGGCTCCATCTTGCCTTTTCTTTGTCAACTCTGTGTACGGTAAGGAACATACAACATGACCATCAGCTGGATAGAGACCTGTATAATAAAAGACTGGGGGGGATGGCCAGCTTCTTCGGTGCTTTGCAAACATCACACCTGGTCCAACCAATCTCTCAGTCCCTATGTAAATCAGACACTGCCTCCTCAAGCTCATCTGTAAAAACCCCTGTGCATTTCACCACAAAACCAGAAGACCCACTCGGGCGCCCCTCTCTCCCTGCAGAAAAGAGAGCTATTCTATTTTATTTCTTTGGCCTATTAAAAATCTCCATTCTAAAAAACCTCCATTCTAAACATCACTTTGTATGTCTGCATCCTCCATTTCCCTGGCGTGAAACAATGAACCTCAGGTATTTACCCCAGACGACCATGCTGCATCGCAGGGAGACCTATAGTTTTCAGGCTTCACCAAGATTAGGAGAAAGACTTAAGCTGTAGGTATTTGGATTAGAGGTACTGACCTTCTGGGCTTTTATTTTTTTTAAAGATATGGTGGCATTTCTTTTGTACAAATCTTCTAACAACAGTCTTTTTCATCCTTCTGATCTCTGCATTCCTAAAAATCTTCCTAGCCCTCAAGTTCTGGAATCCTCTGACTTGGATATCCCTGTATAAATAAAATGTTTGAGATCACATGGGAATATTAGACATCCTACCACTAAAGGGGAAAAGAACTCCACAAAACTTTACCCTATAAAATCGGATATTTTTTCATTTTTAAATCACTCACTCTGGGTTTTGGCCATTTTCACCTTTATCTGTTGATTCACATGACAGTCAACTAGCATTTACTAAATATCTACTACGTACGCAAAAGCCTAGAAGAAGACTCTAGTATCTCAAGCTCCCTGAAAAGCCAAAAAATAGGCAGAAATTAGAAAAAGATGAATCTTGTTAGATTTATGCCAAAATTCTTGCAGTGTCAGGTTCATGTACGTTTCATGATCTTCTGTAGGCCTCCATGGATAAAGCCTACTTTAAACTGTGAAGGACTGTGAGGAACAGGGGCCTGAAGGGTCGGAAAGAAGCAGTAGTTCCTTCAGGTCCTTCAGCATTGGCACCCCAAAACATCAAATTATTATACGGGAAATAAACTTCTTGACTCCAGCCCCAATGTTTTGGGTTTTTTTTTTCCCTATTGTTTTAAGAAAGAAGTGAGAATGAGTTTAAAAATGCAAGAAAAGTGATAGACTTTTGTTTTTTAACCTAAAATAACTGAAAAATAGCAAAATCATTGCAGGATGTTTTGGGTTTCAGGCTTTCTTTGGATGGTTTCGAGACTTGGACAAAACACTCTTGTCAAATTTATTTAGAGTACATCTTCCGTCTTTGTGCTGGGAGCCCACTTTACGCATTATCTCAGCTTTTCCAAGGTAATCTAATGCTGCTTATATAGTTTGGAAAAAATAAACTGTGTCCATAGTGCTGATGGTTTAGTATCTAGTTACCGAGGGTGCACTCGGTGAAGAGCACAAGGATTTTTTTAGTATTATTAGAGCTTCAAGGGATTGTTTATACCCTTTTCACATTTGTCTTTTCTGACCCTAAAGATTGAACAGACAGATTTAAATGGAAAATTACTAATAATGTCAATTACGGGCAGTTACTGGGTATCAGTCTCAATTTCTTTCTCTAACAATCACAGTGCTGCTATATTAGCTATTAGCAAAGCACAGCCTATCCTTTCTACTAAGTATGTACTCTTGAAAACAATTTGCCTATATAAGTCTCTTTATTGATTGAGCTTTTCATGCTACTGTAAGCTCATCTCAATAATTTCTTCTCAGGAAAATTACTGCTCCTGCCATCTAGCCTTTTAGTTAAGTATGCTTTGCTATGTGATGTATCATTTAGATTTTTTTTAATTAATTTAAACGTTTTGTGTCAACAGAAGGTAGATCATTATTAACTGGTGCAATGTGGTGTCTCACAAAACACATACATGTCATAGAACAGTAATTAACTCCCTCATTCTATTGCAGAACAGATGTGTAACTGAGTAAGAACTGGGACCCAGGGGTACTCTAGTGCATTTATTTATTTATTTAGTAGTCATTAAACTGTTGACTGAGAGTCTTCATTGCTGATTTCTCACATTTGGTTCTCTTTTTCATCTCAGCACCTCCCACCCCCACATGATTGAAAATAGGTTTAGAACTATTACCCAAAATTATAAATTGATTTTTGGTTTATTTCAGTAATTCAGGCCACAGATAGGCTCTCTTTTCACATGAGATGAAGGTTTGATGACTTAGGGAGTTGAGAATACAGAAGATAAATGGGGGCTTTTTGTTAAAGACCAGAAAAAGGTTTAGCAGCCGTTGTCTGGGGCAACCACGGTTGGGTTAATAAATCTAACTGGTGTTTCCCAAGCAGCTTGCCAGAATGAAGTTAAGTCAAGACCTCATTACTGACAGCAGTCCCTCGTCACTTGTATCCTCTCTCCTATTCCGGCTCTTCCAGATAATCCCGTGAGCATTTCTTCAGCACCACTCGCTCTTGTCTGGACTACTGCAGGAGTGTCCCTAAGCTGTCTGCCTGTGTCCACACTGTTGCCTTGGAGCTTAGTTTTCTTGCAAAGCCAGAGAATGTTTCAGGAGGTAGTGCTTGAGCAACTTTCTGCCTTCTTGGAGGGGAGATCCATCCTCCCTAACAAGACCAGCAGGCCCTGTGTGGCCTGGCCTGTTCCCCTTACCAGTCTCAGCTCAGGCTCACGGCTGGAATATGCCGAGCGCTCTCTTGTCCTGGGACCTTTGCACTTGGCTTCCCTCTGTCCAGAATCATCTTCCTGGAGCTTTGTGCTTGCCTGGCTCATCATCATTCTCCGGCTCGCAGCTTCAACCTTACCTCCTGGGGAGAGACCCTTGACCACCCTGTGAAAAGTGGGTGCCTCTCTCCTTGTTACTTTCTGCTACGTCTTTATTTCCACCATTGCACTAGCAAAACATGACACATCTTTTTTAATTTGCTGTGTATTTGCCCACTTGTGAGGAAAGTAAGAATGACCATATCAATCTCGTTCTGTGTTTTGTCCTCAGTGCCCAGTACAGTGCCCAATAAATTTGTGTCGCATGAGTGAATATGTGAATAAATACTGTTACTTGTCTAGCATTGAGTTAAGCTTTATGGGACATGCGAAGACTCTGTTTTACTTGATGCTTCAAAATGACTTCTACTCATAAAACAGTTTCCTGGTAGTTGAAACAGTTGGCTATCAGGAGGGGATATTCGTGCCCTCTCTTCCTCCAACAGTTTTTGACATTGAGCATGACCTGCCTTACTTCCCCATACCAAGACTTACAAACTCACATGTAAACCCGCATTGGAAAGACAGGATGTATATTTCCAGTTGTCTTGGTGATAGATTGCTTTCTGCGTGCAATTCATGCCCCTGGTATTCTTTCCTCCTCCAAGAATGCACACATCCCAGAGGTTATGGAACCAGACTTGAGTAACACAGTGTTGGTTTGCTGGTACACTTAGATACGTGAGTTTTCTAAACTGGTCAAAAGCATGAATATCCCACTATGCTGTTGGAGACCTGTAGATTTTTATAAGTAATAAACTTAGGAGAGTCGTTTCGTGGGAGCCCATAAACCTAGGATTGGAAGGCCCTTATAGGCCCCACCCACCCAGGGCAAGTATCTCCTTGACAATGTCTCTCCTAGGTGGGTATCCATAGGCCATGTGAGCATCTTTAGTGGAGATCTCAGCACACTCTTTTTGAGCAGAGTGTTCTACTCTTGGGCAGCTGTGATTGTAACGTTAGTTAATCTCATGAGCCAAAAGCTGCCTCTTTTCATTTTCATCAGGGTCTTAGTTCTGCCCTGTGGAGCAATAAAGAGTAAATAGGTTTCTTATCCCACCTACCAGTCTTCAAGTACTTGGCTATTCGAGGCAGTGTGGTGTAGCAGAGAGCACTCAGGTTTCTAAATCACACAGCTGGGAGCTCAAACCCTTCTCCTCCCCTTTCTAGCTATTTGAACTTGAGCAGGTTACCTTATCTTTCTCAGCTGCAGTCTTGTCTTCTATAAATTAGGGACTGGACTGGTTTTTACCTGATACTTTGTTGAAATGATTAAATAAGGTAAAGCGTTTAAAATAATTAGCACAATAAATCCTCAGTAAATGGTGTTGTTGGTATTTGGCCTGCAGTTAGCCATCTCTCTGAAAACTCACCCATATCTATAAAAAAAAGGAAGATGATTCCTACCAAGGAGTGATTCAAGGCTGACCTCAGGTAATCCTAAGATATGGCTGGTTGTTCAGCCAGCCAACCAGGAACCTATATACACTTTCGCATCCTAACCAGGTATCGTTACCTTACCCACAGGATCTTAGGAAGATAGTATCAAATGCTTGTTGAAATAGAACAATGTGGCGTTAGTAATATTTGCCCCATATACTTGTATAATCTCTATGAAGAAAATGAGTTCAGATCGGCAGGATTTGTTCTGGGTGCTGCAGCAGCAGGAAGAACATTGGCTAGAGACAGCAGAGGTGTGTTGCTGTTCACACGTTTTAAAATGCACAATAAGCATTAGTCAAAGATAGACAGTGACTTACCTGCTTGAAGACTTCCATTACGCAAAGTTTTACTTTGTGAATATTTTCTCGAAACCACATTTGCCACCACTCTGGTCTTCTGCTGCCATTCCCTTTCTCTCAGTTCTTCAGAGAGGAGTAATAATAGCTTTCTGACCATATTTACAAAGTTCTTTCACTCTCCTGGAATATAGTTCTTCTGGAATTAAAGATGTGAACCTTTCTAAAATTTCTATTCTGCCCTCTCCTATTGAAGAATAATTTCTTTGGGGGAGAAAGGAAAAAACCTAAGAATTGAGTAGCTCTCTGTGGTCTGTTGATGTTTTCCCACATGCTCAGAGCAGGGAATCTGTCTCTTCCATGCTTCCTGGTTTGCTCAGAGAGCACTGAAGCATTCTTCATAACCTCAGTCATTCAGCGTTGTCCTGTTACACTCTTCTTACAGATGGCAGTGTTCCGCTTCCCACCCTTCACCTCTTCTGTAATAGGACGGCTCACATGTGTTTAGCGCGGATACTGCTAGCCAGTTGCTATGCACAGCACTTTGCATGTGATCTCATTTAGCCCTTATATCAATCCTATGAGGTAGGTCATCTAGAACTATTGGGAAATGCTTCACAGCTGTTTGTCAGCAGTGCTCTCAGATTTTGTTCTATAACGTGAACCTTGTACAGGCTAGAAATGAATATAGCAAATGTGAACCTAAGTGACAGTCAAGCATTTTATAGACTCATAGTTTCCAATAGTCTAATGACTACTGTGCCCTCATTATCAAGATTGCAGCTGCATTGAAAATGGAAGTGGGCGATCCCACAGAAATACAGACTACCATCAGAGAATACCATAAACACCTCTACACAAATAAACTAGAAAATCTAGAAGAAATGGATAAATTTCTGGACACATACACCCTCCCAAGACTAAACCAGGAAGAAATCGAATACCTGAATAGACCAATAACAAGTTCTGAAATTCAGGCAGTAATTAATAGCCTACCAACAACAACAAAAAAAGCCCAGGACCAGACGGATTCACAGCCAGATTCCACCAGAGGTACAAAGAGGAGCTGGTGCCGTTCCTTCTGAAACTGTCCCAAACAATGGAAAAAAAGGGACTCCTCCCTAACTGATTTTTTGATGCCAGCATCATCCCGATACCAAAACCTGGCAGAGACGCAACAAAAAAAAGAAAATTTCAGGCCAGTATCCCTGATGAACATCGATCCCAAAATCCTCAATAAAATACTGGCAAACCGAATCCAGCAGCACATCAAAAAGCTTACCTGCCACAATCAAGCTGGCTTCATCCCTGGAATGCAAGGCTGGTTCAACATATGCAAATCAATAAATATAATCCATCACATAAACAGAACCAATGACAAAAACCACATGATTATCTCAATAGATGCAGAAAAGGCCTTCGATAAAATTCAACAGACCTTCATGGCAAAAACTCTCAATAAACTAGATATTGATGGAACGTATCTCCAAATAATGAACTATTTATGACAAACCCACAGCCAATATCATACTGAATGGGCAAAAGCTAAAAGCATTCCCTTTGAAAACAGGCCCAAGATAAGGTGCCCTCTCTCACTACTCATATTCAGCATAGTATTGGAAGTTCTGCCCAGGGCAATCAGACAAGAGAAAGAAATAAAGGGGATTCAGATAGGAAGACAGGAAGTCAAATTGTCTTGTTTGCAGATGACATGATTGTATATTTAGAAAACCCCATTGTCCCAGCTAAAAATCTCCTTAAGCTGATAAGCAACTTCAGCAAAGTCCCAGGATACAAAAATTAATGTGCAAAAATCACAGGCATTCCTGTTCACCAACAAGAGAGCCAAATCGTGAGTGAACTCCTATTCACAACTGCTACACAGAGAATCACATACCTAAAAATACAACTTACAAAGGATGTGAAGGACCTCTTCAAGGAGAACTACAAACCACTGCTCAAGGAACTAAGACAGGACACAAACAAATGGAAAAACATACCATGCTCATGGATAGGAAGAATCAATACCATGAAAATGGCCATGCTATCCAAAGTAATTTATAGATTCAGTGCTATCCCCATCAAGCTACTGTTGACTTTCTTCACAGAATGAGAAAAAAGTACTTTAAATTTCATATGGAACCAAAAAGGAGCTTGTATAGCCAAGACAATCTTAAGCAAAAAGAAGAGAGCTGGAGGCATCACACTACCTGACTTCAAACTATACTACAAGGCTACAGTAACTGGTACCAAAACAGATATATAGACCAATGGAACAGATCAGAGGCCTCAGAAATTGTGCCACACGTCTACACCCATCTGATCGTTGACAAACCTGACACAAACGAGCAATGGGGAAAGGATTTCCTACTTAATAAATGGTGTTGGAAAAACTGGCTAACCATACACAGAAAACTGAAGCTGGACCCCTTCTTTACACCTTATACAAAAATTACCTCAAGATGGATTAAAGACTTAAATGTAAGACCTAAAACTATAAAAACCCTAGAAGAATACCTGTGTAATACCATTCAGGACACAGGCATGAGCAAAACCTTTATGATTAAAACACCAAAAGCAATGGCAACAAAAGCCAAGATTCACAAATGGAATCTGATTAAACTAAAGAGCTTCCGCACAGCAAAAGAAACTGTCACCAGAGTGAACAGACAGCCTGCAGAATGGGAGAAAGTTTTTGTAATCTATCCATCTGACATAGGTGTAACATCCAGAACCTACAAGGAACTTAAACAAATTTACAAGAAAAAACAAGCGATCCCATCAAAAAGTGGGTGAAGGATATGAACAGACACTTCTCAAAAGAAGACATTTATGGGGCCAACAAACATATGAAAGAAAGCTCTTTATCACTGGTCATTAGTGAAGTGCAAATCAAAACCACGATGAGATGCCATCTCATGCCAGTTAGAATGGTGATCACTAAAAAGTCAGGAAACAAGAAATAGGAATGCTCTTACACTGTTGGTGGGAGTGCAAATTAGCTCAACCATTGTGGAAGACAGTGTGACAATTCCTCAAGGATCTAAAACCAGAAATATCATTTGACCCAGCATTCCCATTACGGGGTATTTACCCAAAGGATTATAAATAATTTTGCTATGAAGACACATGTACACGTATGTTTATTGCAGCATCATTCACAGTAGCAAAGACATGGAACTGACTCAAATGCCTATCAGTGATAGACTGGATAAAGAAAATGTGGCACATACGCACCATGGAATACTATGCAGCCATAAGAAAGGATGAGTTCATATCCTTTGCAGGGACATGGATGAAGCTGCAAACCATCATTCTTAGCAAACTAACACAGGAACAGAAAACCAGACACTGCATGTTCTCACTCATAAGTGGGAGCTGAACAGTGAGAACACATGGACACAGGGAGGGGAACATCACACACCAGGGCCTGTCGAGGGTGGAGGGTTAGGGGAGGGATAGCATTAGGAGAAATATCTAATGTAGCTGACAAGTTGATGGGTGCAGCAAACCACCATGGTACGTGTATACCTATGTAACAATCTTGCACGTTCTGCACATGTACCCTAGAACTTAAAGTATAATGAAAAAAAAATGGAAGTGGGGAGATGGCCAAGCAGTTCTCATATGTGTTAACATGAAACCTAGATTACAGAAATCTGGGTTTCACTACACTGCTCTTACTGGAGACCAGACAACAAACAAATTCATGTTGCTTTCACAAGCTGCAGTGTAGCTGGAGAAAAGGGGCATTCCTCTTCTGGAAGTCTTCGCATACGTAGCTTCCCCGCTGTCTCGGTGGAGCTCACGTCTGTTTCCACTGACAAGCTCCACTCCCTCTTCCCACCTTCTCTGCCTTGTCCTTCTCTAGCCGTTGATGACATCAACAGTCTGTTCCTGCAGTTCAGGCGCCTGTAATGCAGTGGTGCTGGTGAAAATCAAAGCATCCTGCAGACTGGTGCTGGGGCTGCTCCTGGCCTTCCCTGGGCTGGGCTTCCTCCTTGCCAAATTGTCCCGTGTGTCCTCAGCTGGCCCCTGTACCCATAACACTCCCAGACGCTTACTGCTGCTTCAGCCTCCTCAGCCTCTGCTCTCTCTCTCTCGATTTCAGTAGATACGGAAAAAATTAAGTCCAGCAGGCATAAAGCCCATCTCAACCTCCCACCCTACTAACTTCCAGGTGCAACTCTTTCTGTACCCATTCTTTCTTCCTTTTGTCTCCGAGGAAATGGGGACCTTCTTGCCAAAGCCAAGTCCCCACCACCCACTTCCACCACCTGTGCTCTTGACCCCACCCCCTCACTGCCCCCATCTGTTGTAGTCTGCATCTCCTTGTCCACGGACTCCCCTGTGGCATAAACACGACCAGACTTTCTCCTTAGAAGGAACAGACTCTTCTCTGCTCAGCTTTCGCCTTTAACCATTGTTTCCTCTTTAATTTGGGAAACCCCTTGGGTCATCTGCACACTTAATGACGCTGTTTGTTTTCTCTTAACTCCCACTGATGGGCTTTCACCATCATCCCTCCCTGACACATTCTCTGTCTGATATTTTCAGTGAGTCCCTGATTTCAAATCTGGTGGCCTCCTTTGAGTCTCTTCCCATGGATGCCATTGCCGTGTTTCACACTATCTGTCCCTTCCTTCCTCCTCCTAGGCATACTCTGCTTTAGTTTCTGTGCCCTCCTTTACTTCTCCCCCTTTTCCCCTGAAATACTTGGGGCCTCTTGGATTGGGCAATTTCCTCTGCTCCCATATTTTCAGGTTCCACCTACGTGACATTGACTTCCAGACCTCTGCTTCTCAGTTTCGCTTGTCTTCTGGGCCTCATTTCATATTTCTGACTCCCTATGGGGCAACTCTACCTGAGTTCTCTGCAGACATCTAACATTAGCATGTCCAAAAGCAAACGTACCTTTCCTAAACACCTTTCTACATTCCCGGTCTCACCGGAAGGCTTCACCGTGCACTTGTCACTGAAGCCACATCCGTGGCAGTTGTCCCGGGACCCTCCTTTACTCTCCAGAGACTACTTACTCCCAAGTCATCACCTCTTAAGCTCTCCTGAATTGGTCCTTTTCTCTTAATCACTCTCTCCTCTCCATCTCTGTTTCTAAGGCCACTGCCTTATTGAGATTCACGTCATCTCTTTCTGGATTGTTGAAACATCTACCTGACTGGTCTTCCGCCTTCAGTCCCTCCCACCTGCCAGTGTATTTTTCACGTAAATATTTGAAAAACACAGTGATTATACTTAAAATTAGCCCATCTCTCTGCATCGCCCACACAGGATGAAATTCATCCTTTGATCTGGCCCCTTACCACCTCTCTACCTCATATCTAAACCTTTATCCCCACCCTGTTCAGCTTTATGCTTTTAGGTCTGTGGGCTCATTCTGAAGTAGGCCTTCAGAGTACGGGGAAAAGAGCCTCTAAGGAAAAGCAGCCTCTGAACAGCAAGTAACTGCAGACTTAGCAGGGCAGCGGGGGGCTGCGGTGTGCTGCCGTCTCCACAGCACCGCCCTGCCGTGCATGCGTGGGACAGAGTGCCACACAGCGTGGCCTCAGGACCTCTTCTCTTCTCTGCTTTCTCTCTCTGGCCTGGCCTTCCTGCTTTCCTTTCCTTGTCTAGTACTTCCATAGCCTTCAAGCCCAAACTCACACATCATCTTCTCCAGGACATTTTCCTGAAATCCTGGCTGGGCAAAGGGCTCTCTCTGCCTCTGTGCTCCCATAGCCCCAGGGCTTACCTCTCTGTAATCACATGCTGTATTTAGAAATGATACATTTAGAATGATTTATTTGGCTGTTTCAACCACCGGAACGTAAGCTGAGGCCGCATCTCAGCCGTGTCTTCTCAGATCCAGTACCTGGCCCTGGTGTGCATTTGGGAGATGTCGTCATGTATTGAACTAAAGCCTGCCTGAAAGGCACGGTATTTATTACTCATAGTGCCACGGACTTGGTCACTTTTGTGTCTATTGTAAAAAAATTTACTTGTGCAAAAGCAGAGAACATGGGAGACAGAATTGTAGATTGAGTAGGCAAGAAAAAAGAAGAGCCAAAACCCATAAGTACTTGCAGCAAGTCTTAACCATGTCGGCACGGAAAGTGACAGCATGATCACCAGGATTGGGAATGACGACCGAGGCATCAAAGCCAGGCTGATGGTCCTTGGCCCAGACTGTACATTGGAATCACCTGGGTAGCCTATAAAAGATACTGATGTCTGCCTGCCCCCAAGAGATGCTGATATCATATGCCCAGATGGAACCTGGTCTGTATTCTTAACAGCTTCTCCAGTGATTCTAAGTATATACCCACCATGCTAGGCCCTGACAGCAAAGAGACTCAGAGCTGGAGGAACAACAGGTCTGCAGTTAGAGGGAAAGTTGGAACCCTCAGTATCCCATAAAGCATGTTCCTGGGATGTGATGTGTGTGTGGGTGGGTGTCTATGGATATCTGTGTGTTTGTGCCCTGTTGGTAGCATAGGGGAGGAACTCAACTCTCTGCAGCCTCCTAGAGTGAATTAAAGCCTCTGATACATATATATGCATGCATATTTATATAGATATATATACATACACATATATACGCGCACGTGTATGTGTATATATAGATATATATGCGTACATGTGTGTGTATATCTATCTGTCCATATATATATACGTATACATGCCAGGAAGAGGCTTGCCATATGTATGTGTATATGTATATGTATGGCACATCCAGTGCAATCCAGCTTTCATCAGTAATGAAGACCTGAGACTTTCTCATATTAACCCCTCTGAATGAAGGTCTCGGTACCCTTGTTCTTACACAGAGCAAGAGGGATTTTTAAGTTTGTTTACCTCCAGAAAAGAAATCCTTTCATATTTTAGTTGGTAAGCATTTACAGATCTTAAAGTCTTACTTTCAGAGTAATCTAGAAAGTTAAATGGAGAGTAAAACAGAAATGGTAAAGCAAACAGCTGGGGCCGTGTAATTTTGACCCACAATGAGGATGACCCAAAATGAAAATAAAAACTAATAAAAAGGTAATAATTTCCTAAATCTTCTGTGACTGGCATCATAGCATTCCTTTGGCAAGAGGAAGAATATTAAGGGTATGAGAAGAGAGAATTGTATCGTCTTGTGTACCCAGAAAGTCATTCTGAACAAATTTTAGGAGCTTCACTAGATATCAGTACAAAGGTTATGTCTATACCTGTACTGTTTGGGGCAGATTTGAGATTTGATGTTGTCCACATCCCACGTCCTAATAAAAGATGTGCATGACTCGGGTGGCTCAGTGAGCAGTTCGTTGGTAATGGGAGTATTCTGAGTATCTATTTGAATATATATTTCCAGTTCTCCCCATAATTTCCAGCATGTCCTGAGTGAAATCACTTGGCCTCCCTGTACCTCCTTTTCTTCCTGTGAAGTAGGGACCTCTCTGATCATCATCTGGTAATGTTTATGAAGCTCCATCAGACCTGTGTCTGGAAGACTCTGTTAACAGTAATGCGTGCTTGGTTTATGAGATGGTTACAAGAGAATGGAGGTGGAGGCAGGGTGCCAAACATGGCCAGAACTTTTATCTTTGACATTACAAAGAGGTCCTCTGGCTGAGGGCCAGCCTGGAGTTTACTGGAATCTGAAATGCAGACATGTGCTTTCCATTGGTGGCGTGCCAGGAAGAGGCTCGCCGTACAGCCAGTGCTTTACTTCCACGGGCTGCAGAGTTGCTTGGAAGAACATCTGAGTCCTGGTGATTTTGTGCAGTATCTCGCATGGATATGAGGTGGGAATCTGGTCACCCTTCCCTCCTCCCAAACTTTAAAAAGTAGTGTTCTGCTCACCAGGCCTTTAGTCCAAGTGATTGCCCTCTGGGGTGACCCACCCTTAGGCTTCCAGGGACAGATCTCTGCATGGATTAATTCATAGACTGCAGATCTTTTTTTTTTTTTTTTTTTTTAAAGAATAATTGAAGGAATACTGGCTTTTCTTCCACTGAGAGACAAAATAAATACAGTTCTAAAAATTTTTTTAAAGGCTGAGATATTAAAGTAATTCTTGGCCTCAAAACAGTGACGTGTTTCTTTTGAACTTGTGGCTTGTTTGACCCATGGTCTGAGGATTTTAGTGCTGCCTTACAAAGTATTTGTAAAACTGGGGAATCTGTGCAGCCCAGCTCTGAGGAATTAGGGGAAGCTATTGAACCCTCCCTTAACTGATGTTAAGAGACACATTGTAATGTCAAATTAAATCATTTCTATAGATGACCCCTAAGATAACCTCCTAAAAAAGTATGTCAAGTTGTGTCCCAGGACTTGTTATGTGAAGTTGTCATTGTGGACCCCAACTGAACTATTCCTTTGATTCAGAACCACAGGTTAAATAATCTGATGTGCTTGCTTTAGCAGATAAGCAAATACCATGTTTACCCAAGTTGGGAATATTGCCTGTTAAAATACTTATACTTACAAATGTTAAAGGGAATGTGTGAATTAAATTATCATTGTCAAATTCGTGGGTTGGCAGAATGTAATACTGTATAGAGTGTTGTCTTGTCTTCAGTCCTGTGTACTCTCTGTGCCATGGCTGGTGTCGTTTGTATATGAGAAAACTCAACTTAAAATAGAATGAGGGAGGTAGAACTCAGAACAAAGGGGTTTACAGTTAATTGCACAATCACAAACCTCAGAAACTCTCCTATCAGAATTTCAGGTCTCTTTTCAGAGACAACATATATTTTACACATAGGCAACGAATGGAGTGGAAGAATATTAGTTTCCATCTCAGTGGTAACCCTAGTGAAGCTTAGGGCAAGCTGAGCCAGAAGGCACTGTTAGACTCTCGGCCTCACAGCCGGCCGGTGGCGGAGCTGGGGTCAGGGTCCGGCCTGCATAGTGCTGCCTGCCACAGAGTCTTACATGCCAGGAGCACAGAACCCACGTCATGCTAGTATTCATCCCATGTTCACATGTCTCTGGAGTGACCACATCTAGCTTATCCTGACCTTTGCTATCAGGACATTGCCCCTTAAACCTCATTTGAATCTGCTCTGCTGTAGTTTAAAGCATATTTATCTCTGTTTGCAGAGGAGAATGAGAGCATCTGTTCCCAAAGAAGAAAATATGAAAGATGGAAACGTGGCAGATGAAAGGAGATGAGGGCTGTGGCTTTGGTCTTCATTAAAACAAAAGTTTTAATGAAACTCCCTCCTCCACTGAAATTTGGAGGTGTACTTCATCTTAATGGCTATTGTCATGAGAACAAATTTCCTGAAAAACCTTTGCATTCTTCCCAGAGTCTCAAACCTCCCACCTTGTCGTGTTTGCTTAATAGTCCTGGTAGGGCTTTGGCAGGAGTTGTGAGCATGGGTTTACAGCAGTCTAAGCCTCCATTTGGTAGTCTCTCTACAGATGGGAAAAGAATTTGCCTGAATGTGCATTTGCAAGCTGAGCTCATAGCCCTCTGCGTCACATAATCCACATTATATGTTACTATATTAGGAACGTATCTTTCCAGTATGGGGGGAGGGGGCAGGCAAGTGTTTCTGTCCTAAGTGTATTCATGGGATGTTTCACTGCCCTTGTATATCAGCCCATCATGCTAATTTTCTACAAAAGCCTTGTTTTTAGCAAGCACGGCTGACACAGGTAGGCTCTCAAACTGCCCTACAGGTGTAGATGCATTCTTCTTCACTCCAGGTTGACTTGATTTTATATAAGCAAACGAGCTTATTTCTCTGAGAAGCAGTTTTGTTCACTGGGATGGGAACACCTCGCACAGAGGGAGGGGAGGTGTTGAGGCTGTAGCTGGAATAGACCTTTGGTGGTTCTAGAAGTTCTGACTTCACATCATCAAGGCTGTGGTCCCTTTCCCAGAAGCTATGAAGGGAATATTCCCTTCCTTCTGGCAGTTCTGTGTAGCTGGAGATTGAGCCTTGGAACTGCAGTTGGTTTGGACTGTGGCTTTGTGGAAATGTGCAGTTGCAGCACAGCCAAGTTTCAGCCTGAGATGAAAGCTAAGTGGGCTTTCGGCAAATGGTGACAGTGACCGTGGGAATGTGAAGTAAGTGGAGCCGAGCTGCTGGTGCCGTCAGTTGTGCCATGAGCTTTCTCCTCACCAGGAGCATTTTTGTTTGGAGTGCGCTCACAGGCCCTAGTTGCCCAAGTGCTCCTCCGTTGGATCCAAGGGAGGGACAGGGCTCATCTCAGAAGAGGACATCTATCCTGGGGTGAGCCAGCTCAGGGAGGTGGGTGAAGGAGAAGCAGGTGGGAACTTTGGGCTCTTGCGAGGATGCAAGTAGCTGCTTGGACTCAGAATTCAGAGCCCTGCCACATCCTGCTTGTGGACATCTGTTACAGGCACTGAGATTTCACAATTGTATGAAATAGATGAACAAATAACCTTTTAAAGCCAATTGTACTTAATCTGTGGGCTGATAACGCATCTGGAGGACATGCTTTTCATCTGCGTCACACTCACACTCACACTCACTGCTGCAAGACAGAAGAGCAAGCATCATGAAACCCAGTGGAAAGTGCACAAGGGCTTGCGCCATGGATGTCAGAGGCGGTTTGGTTTGTGGTGGATGACGGAAGTTTGCTTGGATGACTACGTTGAGGAAGAGCCTTCCAGGCCAAGGGAATGGGATGTGTGAGGCGTGGGGTCATAGCATAGTGGGTCCTTGGTGACACTGGAATGTACTCCCTCCTCCACTAGGATCTACCTGTTTTTTTCCTTCCCACCAAACAAAGCTGATTCTAGTCAGCTTCCTGTTGGCCCCCTGCCCTGTAGGGTGGGAACTGAAAACTCGGGCCACTGTGGCATTCAGGACATAGGTAGCTCTAGAGGGTGCAAAAGAAAGGATTAGAAGGTGCATCTACTTAGAGAATTGTTGCCACTGAGGAAATTCCACCTCAGGAAGGTCGGAGGACTTGCCAGGGCCACACAGCGGTATAGCAGGGATTCAGTTCCCCATCTAATGGCTCCAAGGCCAGCATTCTTTTTTACCAAGTTCTCTGAATCATTGTGTGCATTTGCTGATGAATTGCTAATTAGAACACACTACAGTTTGATAGTGCTTCAGCTCAAGAACATGCCTTCCTTTTCCTTATTCCCAGCCCATAATGCCCGTTGACTGGCTGTGGTTGATATAACAGCGAACGCTTTATTTTTAGCCACTATTTTTCCCCTCAAGTTACATTTGAACCACTTTCAGTTATTTTTGCCAAGGAGGTGGAAACTGATTGCAGCAGAGATGTTTCCTGTTAATCATAAAGGTTTCGAGTGATGTTGTATATTAATCTAGTCCCAGTATATTGCCCGAACCAGAGTACCTCAGTCAAAGACACTACAAATTGAACTTTGTGTCCCGCGTAATTTTGGATTTCAGGACTTTGCAATCTCTCTCCTGTGTGCAGACACTGTTTTTGAACCTCATTCTACTTAAAAAAAAAAAAAAACCTTTCTTCCTTTTAAGACATGAATTATTGAATTACCGCAAAAGTTTATGTGTTCATTAATTTTATTTTCATCCTGTACTCCATCTCTCTTCAATCCAGTCTAATTAGAGTTTGCATGAGTATCGGATGACAGGAAATACTGGAAAGCAGATTACCTTTCTCCTTTTCCTCTGCTTTTTAATGAGAACCATCTGAAATTAGCCCAGCAGAAAAGTTTCAACATCAAACACTTGCAAGCTAAGTGAATACATCTGTTCAAGTGTTCCAGATGCAAGTGGGTCCGGGTGGATGCATGTGATGTTTAATCTGACAGAGCCAGGGGTCACTTTCCCGAGTTTATACTCAGCTAGCCTTGCGGGATTCCAAACTTGCCCTGTGGAAGAAACTTAGCCTTGTAATTCGCAGTGACTACTGGTGTCTGGCAGGTATACCTCCTACTCTGAAATCTAAAGGAAGCTTTTGGCCAATTGAATGTAATCGTGTTGAGTGAGACCCTTTTATGTGGTGGTGAGATGGTCTCATATCTTCTGGTACCTATTTTTACAGTTAAGGAAATGATCCTGGGGTACTGATTCAGCAGCTAAGCTTGAAGGAATGTAGAGGCCTCACTGATTCATCCAGGGATAGATGGAGCCGGGGACCCCTGGGCCAAGAGAGCCATTAGAAACTCAGGATGTCTGAAGTAGAAGCCGGGAGAGTTAACGAGCCCACTCCCCGCATAATCCTCGATGCTGTGGTCAGAAAGCGTGGGTCCCAAGCCAGTGTGGCTTTCCTGTGTCGTAGGAGGGCATCACAATTGGGTTCTAAATTATGACCAATGCCAGCAGTAGTAGTTGACAAATCCCCACAGCTGCAGTGGGAGCGTGTGTTTCTCCACCTTGATCTCAGTGTGCTGATATTAGTCAAGGTAGAAGTGTGCTGTGAAAAGAACAGCCTGCTGTCTTGGTTGGGATTCTCTTTGTTGTTGTGGAGTTAAGGTATTTTATTCTTGTGATACTGTTACCCATGGGTTGTGGAAGACCACTTCTCACTCATTCAGCCTGTCACCAAATATTTACTGAGTGATTTACCTTGCTGGCACTGGGAATACAGATATGATGAGGTTACGGTCCCTCAGAGCATTCTGCGGCTCCCTGGGAGGCAGTCCTGTAGATCATTAGTGACAGCTCAGGACTGGGTGGTGCAGAGTGGCCGGGAGGGCCAGACTAACCCAGAAGGTAGAACCAGAGGTTTCCTGGTAGAGTAATCAGGGGTTGTGTCCTGAAAGGACAAATGGGAAGAAAGCTGAAGATGTAAATACACTGGCAAGCCGAGGAGACAGCGGGAATGCGTTCCAACTCCCAGCAGGATCCACGGGAAGGCGGGAAATGCATTCCGAGTCCCAGCAGCATCTACAGGAAGGACATTTCACTTGGAAGAGAGGGTGTAGTGCAGTAAGAGAGAGACAGGCGTGCGTAGGACTTTAGGGTGGAGCCGTGAGGGGAAAGAATGGGATGAATGGATTGAGAGGGTGATGTTAAAGGGGCTGTGTGGTCAGAGAGAGAATGGAGACATTAGACTCACTCTTGCCTGAGAACAACAGCACAGTTCTGCCTTAAATGAACTATCTCCTGATTTTACTGTTTAAAATAAAGAGGCTTTTGAAGGACTTCTCCGGACTGTGCAAAAGAGCAGTGACCAGAGGTGGAGCTAAATTGTCTCTGCACTATTGAAATCACTAGAACGGTTCATAGAAAAGAGTGTTAGCAGCCATCTAGACCAGCCGCTCCTTTTGCAGGTGAGGAAGCTGAGGGCCAGGAAAGGGAAGGCTTGCCCAGGGTCATCCAGTGGGTCAGGGAAGGCTCAGGGCAGCGATGCCGCCAGAGCTGCAACCAGCAGGTTCCTAATTCTGTCATTTCCCAGGAAGGTCAGCTTTCTTAGGGATCCTTTTGCTTCTAGGCTGAATTATTTTTAGCATTTGTAGAAAATTCAGCAATAGTATATTTGATGTTTAAATGAATGTAAAATGCAAGTTTCTATCCCCTAAAAACAAATTTCAGGACTCACCCATTCACGCTCATTTTACGTGGTACAAGTAAAATTCAAAGATAAATTTTTTTCCTAAAGAACTTTGTCCTGAATTTTATCAAGTGTTTTTGTGTTTGGATATGAAATAATGGAAATAAGGACATAAATTTACTAATTTTATACCTCAAGGACTGTAAAAAAAAAAAAAAAAAAAACAAAAACCAGTAATTTATGCTTCCATTTGCCAATTAAAAATATATTTATATTATGCTTCCCTAAGTAGTTTTTCTGTTTCTGTACCCATGTCCTATTTATATACCTATGCAACTGAACATTTTCCTCCAGCTTTGTGTGGAGAGAGGGGAGGGGAGGCAGAGCCAGTGTAGGCATAGCCCTGAGCAGTCGCCTCAGCGGGACACTTACGGGGTGGAACGCTCCAGGGAGCTGAGTGTAGCTTTATCTAGCTCCAAATAAAATGCTCTCAGAGGTATTGTTTCTAAATGTTTAGGAGCAGTTTCAAAGCTTGCTTGCTCTTCTGTTAAACAAATAAAGGCTTAGGGTCAACCTAAAAGAACAGCTAATCAGCTTATGTTCACTGGTGGCAAATTTCGTTGTGATTGTAATTCTCACATGACATTGTTTTTGCCCTGGGCTGTGGTCTCACCCTGCTTGATAGAAGAATACAGGATCTGCTGTGGGTTCCATGTTGGAGGATTTTCCTCTCCTCTTTCAAGTGCTAGTGCGAGTAAGATCTTAGGAAACATGGGTTGAGGATACTTTGAATTTATGAACTCACAGACATGAGTTTCACCTTTTAAGCAAGTCTAGGAGAGAAATCAAATTTAATCATGAAGATAGTGGAAAGAGCATGGGCTCTGGAGCCAGACAGACCTGGGTTTGAATCCTACCTCTGGCAATTAGGGGTACAAGGACATTTGGACCAATTATGTAAGCTTTGTGACTATCTTGCATCTCATTTGTAAGAA
Source organism: Aotus nancymaae (assembly GCF_030222135.1). NCBI lineage: Eukaryota > Metazoa > Chordata > Mammalia > Primates > Aotidae > Aotus > Aotus nancymaae. Next base: position 29,999,660 of record NW_026988445.1, on the reverse strand, counting down.
GGGATTGATGCCTTCCAAAGGTGTTGTGAGGAATAACAAATACAAGAGACGTCAAATCATTACCAAGTCAGTTCTCTTCTTCCAGGTCCATACTAGAGACATGAAGCAGAGAGTCTGTTACTTACAAGACTCTGGGCTAGATATTTGGGAGAGGCTGGATCAGAGAAGAATGAGACCTATATTCAGCTCTGAAGAGCTTACAGTGAAGTGGGGAAAATATGACGTGCACACAAACTGCAGTCCACAAGCTCTGGCCACGCTGGCCTCTGTTGTTCCTGGAACATTCAGGCACGCTTCCGCCTCAGCACTTGCCCTCCCCTCCCCCTGGAACTCCTGTCTCCTTCACCTCCTTTAGATCTTTGCTCAAGGATCATCCTGTTTAAAATGAACTCCCTGCTGCCAGTATCCCTGTCCCTCTTCCCTGCTTGCTTTTCCCCCAACAAAATGTGTGTGTGCGTGTGTGTGCACACGTGTATTTTCTCTTGCCGTGTGTTCCACCTATTTTTCAGTATGAACACCACAATTATCTGATTTATTTACTGCTCTATCCCTACTGCCTAGAACAGTGCTGGGTTAGGTACTCAATAAGTGTTAATGGAATAAATAAGTGATTAATTAATTTCAGGTGCAGAGAGGGCCTGGCACAAAGAGCCCCAGTGGCCAGAAGAGCACATCTGTTAGGGACTAAATTAATTTTCTATTGCTGCTGTAACGAATAATCATAAATATAGTATCTTAAAACAACTCAGATTTAATATTTCATTTCTGTAGGCCAGAGCCTGACCCAAGTCTCAGTGGGCCAAAATCAAGGTAGGGGCAAGGCTGCCTTTCTTTCTGGAAACTCCAGGGGAGATCTGTTTCCTTGCCTTCGCTAGCTTCTGGTTAAGTTCTTCTCACAGCACATCACCCTGACCTCCTCTTTTGCCTCCATCTTCTACTTTTAAGGACCCTTGTAATTATATTAGACCTGCCTGGAAAGTCTGGGCTACGCTCAGCTGTTTTAAGGTCAGCTGATTGGCAGCCAATCAGCCTAATGGGTAGGCTTTATCTGGGAGGCAGTGGGAAGTTGCTGAAGGCTTTGGAGCAGGAGAGTCAAGTGATGGAAATGAGTGAGACTGTTGGAGATGAATATGGGCTTAGAGCAGGCAGTCGGAGGGAGACTTATGTTTACCTTCTTAAAGGCATTTGATCTCCTCCCTCTTCCGTGTACAGAAAGCCAGGGATGTATTTAGAAATTCCTCTTAAAAAAAAGAGTGCATTTATAGTGTCTTTTTAAAAACCACTCTATCACACGTATGCACAGCGTGTACACGTAGAGGCCCCCAAAGCCCTGTTACGTAGACACAAGTGCTCCTGTCTCCTCACACACACCCACTGCTTCCGCCTGAGAAAGAGTCTCAGGATCTCTGTTCTGTGGTTCTTAGTGTCCTGTCCCTTTTTTTTTTTTCTGCCCTGGCACACTTGAGTGATGTTTCTTCTCCCCAGAAGCACAGGCTTACTCTGGCAGTGGTTCTCATGGGGTGGTTCCATAAGGCTTCTTCAGCGGGCAAGTAAGAGTCTCCAGGGAGATGTATGGAGTATGAGAAAGTCCCTCCTCCCTCACCCTTCCGTCACCCCCACACTGGCCCTGCTTTCATAGAATTTCTAAGATGGTTCTTCTCCCTGACACCCACTGAAAGTCTCATGGTTATTGAACACCTGATTTTCAACAGTGTCTTTTAAGAGTGCTTAGCCTTTGATTAGCCACTGTAAAGCAGCACTGTCCAACAGGACTTTCTGCAATGACATAATGAACTGTTCTATATCTGGGTTGTTCAGTGTGCTAGCTACAGCCACATGTGGCTATTAGGTTCTGGGAATGTGACTGCTGCTGCTGAAGAACTGAGTTGTTTATTGTTTGAATTAACTTAAATTGAAATAGCCACACCTGGCTGGTGGCTACCTATTAGTGCAGCTTGAAAGAAGCAGGACTTGCTGAGCGTGCTGAAGAGACCATAGCAGCATCTGTGGTAAGCAGAGTAGTATTTGGCAACCATATAGCCTTTTGGAATCAAACAGACCTGGGTTGAAATTTTGGTTCCAAGCTAGTGATTTGCAGGTAAGTCACTTAATCTGAGTCTCAGTTTTTTCATCTACAAACTGGGTATGATCAGCGGTATATTAGGGAGAAAGATGTTAGGTACTCTCCGACTTAAGGGGAAGAACATTTCACCTCTGAATTGTTGCACATGATAAACATCAGACCTACTTTTCATTGGTTTTGTTATTTTTCAGTATTCTATAGACATCGTGCCCTGTCATTCCCTGACCCAGGGTAGACTTCTCCTACTCCCTGCCTGTGTTACCCCATGGGGTATAATCTTACATACATAGAGAGCTATGTGAAGATAAATCAAGACAGTATCAGTAAAGCCTTCAGCATTGTACACAAACATGGTTTTCAGTCATTCAACAAGTGCTGATTGAGCAGCTACTATGTGCCGGGCACTGGGCTAGGTGCCAGAGATACATTGGCAAATGGGAAACATAGAGGACCTGCTTACTAAATAGGAGGGCAGACATTTAATACATGGGAGCCATAATTTTATTTACTTTTGAATTTTGTCAATGTTTTGGGATTTTGTTTTTAGGTAGAAGTCAGAATTGGTTCACCTGGGTGTTAGTTGTACTTTATACTTAATAAGGTTCTAGCTGTGGGTCTCTAACAAATAATTATTTTATCCTATTCCCCTTTTATTTGTGTAAATACCAGCTTTATTGAGGTATAATTGACATAAGAAGAAATTCACCCAGTTAAAGTGTACAATTCAATGGTTTTTAGTCTCTTCGCAGAGTTGTGCAACCAGCATGGTGTCAATTTTAGAGCATTTTTGTCACCCCAAAAAGAAACCCTTACCCATTAGCACAGACTCTCCAGTTCCCTTCCATCCTCTTAGCCCTTGGCAACCACTAATCTACTGTGTCTCCAGATTTGCCTGTTGTGGACATGTCATATCCATGGAATCATTTTGGGATTGGCTTCTCATTTAGCGTAATGCTTTCAAGGTTCATCCATGCTGTAGCATGTATCAGTACTTCATTATAGAATAGTATTCTGGTGTATGGAAATACCATACTTCATTTATCAGTTGACAGACACGTGAGTTGTTTCCATTTTTTGGCTACTGTGAACAATGCCGCTATGAGTATTTGTGAACAAGATTTTGTTGAACATAACGTTTTCATTTCTCTTGGGTAGATGCCTAAGCATAGGATTGTTTATGTGGTAACTCTAGTTGGTAATATGGAAACTCAATGTTCAACAATTTGGGGAACTTCCAGAGTGTCTTCCAAAGCTATACCATTGCATTCTCATGAGCAGTGTGTGAGGGTTTCAGTTTCTCCACGCCTTCACCAACGTTTGCTGTTATCCTTTTTATTATAGCCATCATCGTGGGTATCAAGTAATATCTCACTGTGGTTTTGCTTTATATTTCCCTGGTGATAAATGATGTCAAGCATCTTTTTATGGGCTTGCAGGCCATTTGTGTGTCTTGGAGAAAGGTCTGTTCGGGTCCTTTGCCTATTACTAATTGAGTTATCTGTCTTCCTTTTCTGGCCCGAATAGGATGCTGATATGCTAACTGGTGATGAGCAAGTATGGAAGGAAGTTCAAGAATCCCTGAAAAAAATTGAAGAACTGAAGGCACACTGGAGTATCCTTTCACCTGTGGACTGAGTTGGGCTGTGTGAAGCCCTGTGGTAATCAGGCAAAGGGCAGGTTTGACCGCTCTGTGAGCAGTGGTTTCCATTCTGTTCCATGGTCACAGGCTGCATCCCTGACCCTGGCCAGCGGTTTGAGTAATGATAAAGATTGTGACAAGATCAGCATGAATAATAACTCACTACCATTAGGTAACAATCAAAATTTGTGGCCCAATGGTAGTAGGAAAGTAAGTAGTAGCCTCTTTATCTGTAAAAGGTAACAGATTCCTCAATTCTCTCCTCCCATAACCACCTACATCTCTAGGAAAGAATAGCGTAAAATCCTTTTAATTCAGTGCCATTGACTGTCAGACCTAGAAGCTTCATATTAAACCAGCCACGACTACAGTGGCAATGGGAATTGCTGCACAAATTTTCTCGGCATGAATAGTCATGACCACAGGGGGCCAAAGTTCAGAGTAACGAGAGTTGCTTAGGAGGAAGATCATCTGGGAAGGCTCCACTGACGTTTTACTGTGCAAAAGATCGCCTGAGTCAGGGGCAGGGTTCGAACAGGCAGAGGCTGAGAGGAGGCCTCCTGGAGCAGAGCTGCTGAAGGAAACCACAGGCAAGAAGGAAGAGATCAAAGTATATGAAAAGATTGCAAAAGGGCATTCAGATGCTTTGGGGTAAATGATATCCCAGCTACAGGAAGGTTTGCAGTTTTCTTTTCTTTTTTTTTTTTGAGACGGAGTTTCACTCTTGTTACCCAGACTGGAGTGCAATGGCGCGATCTCGGCTCACTGCAACCTCCACCTCCTGGGTTCAACAATTCTCCTGCCTCAGCCTCCCGAGTAGCTGGGACTACAGGCATGCGCCACCATGCTCGGCTAATTTTTTATATGTTTAGTAGAGATGGGGTTTCACCATGTTGACCAGGATGGTCTTGATCTCTTGACCTCGTGATCCACCCACCTCGGCCTCCCAAAGTGCTGGGATTACAGGCATGAGCCACTGCGCCCGGCTGGTTTGCAGTTTTCTGATGATACTATTTAAAGAGTTGTAAAGAACCAGAGAGGTACTTAGAGGGATGTTTCCATTTTTAAAGGTGAAGGACATGATTTCTGAATTGATAGCCCACTGGATTTATTAGCAGTCTTAGTAATGAATCTAGGATTGGTTACTAAGGAATGGAGAGGAAAGCTGTGATCCTCATGATGCTGTGTGGCTTTTCCAAGAGCAAGTGAATCCACAGAGTCATGGCTTGCTTTGGTAAAGTTTGTATCAGGATTTTAGGAAGGGATTTGATGAAAAATAATCAAGAAGTTTATGTTAGATGTTAGCAAAGCTAACTGAATAGCTACATGGAAAAACGATGCTGAATGATTCAGTGTCATTCTGGAGTGCCCTCTTTCCATCTTGGTCGTCCTTAATTCATCATTCCACACCTTGAATGAAGATAGAGAGTACAGGTTTATCAAATCTCCACAGTGACATTGATGGGGAGGATATTAGAGGGGGGATGCTAGAATTGATATCTCAAAAGAAAAGACTTCAAAAGATCCCTAAAGGTTTAAATGGTGTTCAAGTTTTAAAGAGGTGAAATTTAACGAGCATATATAAACTTTCTATTTGGATCAAAAAGTTCAAGTATATAAATATGCATAAGAACATGTGAAAAAAATTTAGGGCTTCAGTAAATAGCAAAATTTAACAACATTTAAGAGTATAATATCTCCTTAAAGACTACTATGCTCTTGGGTTACATTAGTGTAGATTATGAAATGATAAAGATGATAGTATCAGTCTGATTATTTCTAGAAATTTCCATTCAATTTGAGGTGAGAAGTATTAATAGGGGTCTAGAAAAACAAACTTGTTTTGAGGGGTGGAACTGAAATTAAAGAGGGATTTGAAACCCTGTCAGTGATGAGATGGAAGATACTGGGAAAATAGTCAACTCTGGAAGCAGCAGGTCCCTGGACATGGGCTGAAGAGCCTTTGTGCACAGAGGAGTAGACTTGTTCTGTGTGGTCCCTTGCAGCGGCCTCAGGGCCCATGGACAACCCAACTGAAGTTCAGTTTCAACTGGACAAGGTTTTACTGAAAACTGACTGTAAGCTGGGTACCTTGCTGGTCATAATTTACATGATGGTTCAGACAGAAGTTAGAAAACACAGCCCTGCACTCACTACTCTCCTACAGAGTGGGGTAGTGAAATGTTGGTTCATACATGTTTTGGTAAAGATACAGACTCACAGGGGCATCAGAGACGCAACAGTCAACTTTGGGAGGTTAAAAGCTTTCACAGCGGAGGTGACCGCTGAGCTGGGTCTGGAGGATCAGCAGAATCTCACCAGGCCAACCAAGAGGGGAGGAGCCCAGCACAAGGATGGCCTGTGCGGAATGTGAAATGCCGTGCTGCTGAGAAGTTGCCGGCTGTTTCACAACATGAGAGGAGGGAGGTCGCACGGCCATAACTGCCATGGCCAAACTAGGCTTTAGGTGAGAGGGGCCGTGGGATGATTTTTTAAGCAGCAGAGTAATATGATTCAGTGAATAAAAGCTCTGCGGTCTGACAGTCTTTGAGTCTCAGTAAGTTGATTAATTCTCCCGTGAATTTGCTTGGCTTCCCTTTCTTTTTGCCCCTGACCCTCTTATGGTCACTTGAAAGTATTCAGGAGAAAAAGTGTATCTGTTCTGTGCATTAGTGACCTCCTGTCTTTGGGAGGGCTCTCCAGCCGCTGCTTAGACTCCTTACTGGAACAGAGCGACTTGCAGTAAACACCACACAGGTGCCAGGAACTAAATCTTTGAGCAAATACATGTCAGTATTAGCTTGGGGGGAAAGCCTCTTAGTTAAAATTATTCCATTTTTTTGCTCACTGGGGTGTTTTGCAGGAAAGGTTTTGCCTTGTTTGCCAAGCGACAGTTGCCAGTGTTGTGAAGCGAAATTGGCACATAGTCCCTTCCAGCTTGCTGGGGGATAAAATAGATGTATTCCTGTGAGTGGCTGCAGAATGTCACATCTGGCTTTTACTTCTAAGGCTTGTCACCTCAAACCTCTTTAGAATAAGTTGGAACATACATAAATGAACAGGCAAATAAGAGTAGAGGTCAAACAGCACAATGTTAAATAAGGCCCAAGTCGTGCCACAGAAATGTCTAGCATTGTGTAAGAGACAGTCATTCCTCCTGACAGTTCATCAAATATCTAATCCTGGAATGAAAAGCCACAGAGGTTAGCCCAGCAATCTGTTACAAAATCAGTGCCTTGCCTAAGATGCTCTTTCCCCAACCTCTAGGGGATACATTCAGCAAACTTTAAACAGACATGTCAGATGAATACGAGAGAAAATCATGGACTCACTTTTCTTCAGGAAATGTACCTTTTCTGGGATCAGGGTCAATTCCTCCAAGACAGGACTCATCCTCAAATTGTAGGGCTGTGATATAAAAGGCTCTCAGCTGTGCACTGTGGTGCTTTAAATTCTTATCAAGGAACTCATCTTTTGGAGTAGGATACTGTGCCTCCCAGAGGCTTTGCTGGAAAGAAAATACATTTCCTGTGAAAGCTCATAAAGGTATTAGTCTCCACTCTCAGGAGTGGCTTGACTGGTTTATTAGAAGTATTTGCTAATGTTTTGGAAAGACCTGTCCTGAGGGGAGGGTATGGACACTCGAAGAGACAGGTTTTGCTGGACAGACAGGGAGAAGGGGTCATCTACAGTGAGCTGCTTGATCAGGGCTGGGCATGCTCTATTAGGACATCAACGGAGAAGGTTTAGAATTGGGGGCAGGGGATGATGCAGAGGGCGTGGATTGCAAGGAGACTAGGTCAGGTGGGAGTGGGAGGGGTGTGGGGGCATGAAGCGAAGTTCAATCAAACTCAGTCCACTGAGACGTTTTCTTTACGCCCAGTCAGGCTCAGAGGTCATGACGCAGAAGGGAAGGTGGAAGGCCCTAACACTTATGTAGAATATCCTTTACGCATGCCACGAAATGTTTTGCCGCTGTGCCTCTGACACCCAGAACTCTCCTTGGCTCATGATGGGACACACAACGAATCGAGTCATTTTACATACAGTATATTACTAATTCTATGTTGACGTGAGTCATTTTTATTTCTGGCCTATCATAAAGCACTTTGACTTCCTCAGAACCTCAAATCTGACAGATGACAGGACTAGCTTAGATGTGAATGTAGCTTTGCTACAGTCAAAGGCTAGGCTGCCGCTTTTGATCTTCAGGCCTTTTCCCCCGGCTGTAATGACAGCATGTGAATCAGATAAATGTGGAGCTCTACTGGTTGAAGGTGGGACAGGAGTGGGAGAAGGGCCAGTGCCAGCCTGGCACCCTCCTTGGTCTCTACCTTGCCTAACACAGTGCACGGCAAAGAAACTGTGGTCCTGGGGTCCTGCTCTCCAGCCTTTGCCTTGTTGCCCAGGTAACTCCCCTGGGAGGGATTCAAAGCACGCTCCATAAACCACGTCCTCAGTCCTCTGATTGCCTCTGTAAGACAGGGAATATCCGTTTTCAACAGTGAAATCACACCAAGGCTACATGAGATGAAGTTATTGACTCATGGTTAATCAGAAAGTCAATGTTACTGAGGAGTGGATATTGAGTCGTCTTCCCATCCTTTTTAAAGCATCTTTTCCTCTTGCTAGCAATTTACATGCAAAATCCCCGTTCCTAATATTGTCTCTTATTTTGGGGGTTCAAAATAAGACATTTTAATGTACTTGGCTTGGGTCACTTTGGCTTTCTAATAAAAAAAAAAATGAGATCCAGTGGAAATGGATTTCTTTAAATTGCTCCACCGAGTGTGTGCCTGTGAGTTGTGTATTTGGTTTCATGTGTGCCCCAAACTCAGATAACACAGAAGCAAACATGAGCTCTTCCTTTTCAAAAAGGAATCTTTCTAAAGCTTCTTTAATTTCAAATCGGTTTTTAAACAGAAGCTAATAGTAAATAATTTAAAACCGAATTAACTTAATCTTTAGTCCAATTTAACAAAGGACTGCATTTATTTATAACTAGATTGAAAGAGGGTGCATCTAGGAGTGTGAAGAAAGGACAGTTCTCTGGAAGTTGTAACATTCTGAAGCACAGCCTTGGCTACCAGACGGTTTGTTGATGTAAACAATTTCCTTCACTGAGACGCTGCTTGGGTGTTTTGTTTCTCAAGTGCGTTTTCAGGCAGCTCATCTGTGAAAAATAACAGGCTCTTCCTTCCCTCCTGTGCTTGGGAGCTCTTCAGCCTTTTAGAGGATCTAATTTTACTTTTGTTTTTTCTTGATGAAGACAATGAATCCTTAACTAAGGTTAATAACAGAGTGGGAGCAAGTTCTGGCCATGTGCCAGGCGATCATAAGCAGCAATTCTGAACGGCTTCCCGATATCAACATCTACCAGCTGAAGGTGCTCGACTGCGCCATGGATGCCTGCATCAACCTCGGCCTGTTGGAGGAAGCCTTGTTCTACGGTACTCGGACCATGGAGCCGTACAGGCAAGTCCCAGGGAGGGGGCTAACGTAAAGGCCAGGACGTCTTTACGCTGGGCAGAGGGTTGATGCTGTGAAGTCATTCTGATGACTGCTTTGCATGGGGCATTCCCATCTGCTTCTCAGCCACTGTGTAAAACCAAGCCTTATTTTACTCGTTCCTTTTGTTCATTTATGCATTCATTCATCATCTGTAAAGTTCTTTCATGTGTCTGGCACTGTGGGTGTACAGAAACTCATTAGATGCCGTCTCGATCTGAAGCTGATGATTACAGTATGACGAGGCGCTTGCAATGGCAAAGGCAGACTCAGGGTGCCGGGGGAGCTGGAGAGGAACGTGGGGCTCAGACCTAGCTTGAGAGGCGGTGTCATTGGCCTCTGCTGGTCCAGGTGAGGATGGCCATATGGGGCCCTTGGTCTGGCTGACAGTAAGGATAGTCCCTTCTCTTTCTTGGGCTTTATGCTTTCACTTGAATCATTTGCCTTCGTAATCACCTTGTGAGCCAGGGAGGACAGCAGGCAGACCGCCTTACCTCAGCCTATCATTGAGTCAGGTGAAGGAACTAGTGGTGATTGCTTTTTGACTGATCTCAGCTCTTCTACACCAGAAGGTGTTTTGCCCTGAGATGTTTTCATAACTGGGAGCAGCTTTGAGAGGGAGGGTAGGGTTGAAGTGGTGAGAGTTAGGCGCTGCTGGATGTTGCGCCCTGATTTGCTGTGGGCTAAGAGCATAATTCTAGAAGTTGAGACTGAGAGCAGTCAAGGGAAGGGACAGAGACACGTGAACCATGATCTGAGGTTGGAATCGCTGTCTCTAGCACAGAACAAGGCTGCTCATGGCAAGGCACCTTGAAAGCACCTGTGACCAGGAGAGATGGCAGAGGGAGGAGGTCCCTGAGAACAGGGACTGCATTCTGGGCAAACATTTAATTTCCCAACTTTGCAGATGATGCAAATACCATGTCAGCCCAAAGGGGCTAAGCTGAGGGAGAATCCAGGACCAGACCGATGCAACGTAGGACAGCAGGCAGGGAGTGGCTATACGTGAGACAACAGGGAGAGGAAGTTACCAGGGTCAGCATAAGAGCAGAAGTGAGTCCATGGTCTAGGAAGCCAGAAGTGAGGCACTTGGTCAGGAAGCCAGGTGTGAGCTGAGAGCTTGGTGCAGTTCATGAGGAACCCGAAGACGGCAAAGGCTGTACCAGCCAGGTGGATGGCAGAGGTCCCTGGCCAGCCAGTGGCACCAGCGTGACCCTGAGCATGTTTTCAGGACTTCTGTACATGGTTTCTTCCACTGCCTGTGGAATTCAGACTGTGAGTCAGCTTTAATCAGATTTATCAGGGATTGCCTTGAGGGCTGAGACTGTAGACTTTCCCATGAGCGGTGAAATCCTGTTCAGTGTGATGAATCTTGTGGGTTCTCAGAAAATAAGAATCGCATTCAAAGAGATAAGGGCTCATCTCTGAGCCTTAGTGTTGCAACAGGAGGCAGGTGGGTGGGTGGTGTTACTTCGCTGAACTCCAGGGCTTGTTCTGAGGAAGCCAAACAACAGACTGCTGGGTGAGCAGATAGACTCCGTGCGGAGATGCAGACTGGAAAATCCCCTCTTCCTGCAGCCCCATCAGCAGCCGCTGGCCCTTGACTCTTGGCAGGCGCTGCACTGACTCTTCCTGCCTTAGCCTCGCTGTCCTTTTGACACCCAGGCTGCCCTGCTCAGGCCACTCTTAAGCACAGAAACTTTAAATTGGCCCACCACATCCATAAAGAAGACCACACACTTTCAAAGGTGTCTGTTCTGCACGTATTTGGCAATCTTCTCTTCCCCACACCTACTGGGGCTTCTCTGAGGCACTAACTTACCCCTCAAGTAACTGGCAGTTTGACTGACTTTAAAGTTAAACAAAGAGGCCTTTCTTGTAAGTGAGGTGAGTCCTCCACCAGAATACAGTCCGTTATGTTTGGAAAGCGTTTGGTTGTCTTTACATGGTGTTTGGCAGGTCACATCTCTCTGTAGATGTGTACTCGTTCTTACACTGGGTGACAATTTCCAAGCCTCCCTTGGTCTCTTTTCCCTGGAACGTGTTAAGGAGTTGCTTTTTGGTGGTATTTCAAGAAATCCAGTCTTCATTGATCCACTTCACATGAGTGAGATATGAATCTTTGCTTTTAAAGCTGTGGTTGAGAAAAAGGCTGTAAATAATCCAGAACCAACAAAGTTGAGAGAAACGGGCGGGGTAGAAGTTGTCACACTTTGCCTTTTTCCACTTTAGCTCAGGCAGAGGTAAAATAAGGAATATATGCAAATAGGTCCTGTACCCTGCAAGCCCGTTAGGAATTTTAGAACAAAGGCAGAAATAGAGAAGTTGGCAATGATTTTCACCTCTCACATGCATGAGGGAATTCCCGCTGTGTGCTCTCAGCCCCCGCATGGGCTCCCTGCAGATGCTGGAGGTGGGCTGTGTGCTCACCTTTAGCCAAGGACATGAACAGTTAGCTAGACATGAGTTCCCAAGGGATGTTTGGATTGCCATCTGCTGTAACAGTTTTACAGTGTTAATATATTGTTTGCAACAACTAGATGGAGGTCAGTCTCTCTTGATGATTTTGTCATTCCTGACCTTGGCTAAATTTTAATTGCTGACCTTAGAGGAGAAAGTGCCCCTATTCCATTTTGATCCAAATTACTGTCTTCAGCTCCCTTCCTGCTCATCTGTCATTTATTTTTACTCAATAGATTTTACTCAGTTTTTATGATGCAACTCAATATTGGGTTCTTCATGTTTCATAAAGCAAGTTAGAAATAAGTGACATACAACAAAATGTACCATCTTTAGTATTAGCTCATAGTATGTCTTCTGATAGTACCGGCATATATATGTGACTATGGATGCAAGCTTATCTGTCCCTTAGCATTATAAACATTAAGCAGAATGAAGATTTTAAAATACTTCATAAATTTTATTTAAAAGTTTAATTTAGTCTAATGTGAATTAGCAAATTAGTAGTTCCAAACTTGGGATGCATTTTCCTGTTAAAGATGGTTACAGATGATGGTGAGGTCCCCAGACTAACCCATGAAAGTCTGCTCAGTCTTCAGTAGTACCAGCATATGGGCTATGAATTTCTCCCCACCCCCTAAAAAAGGAGAGAAAAATGAAAAATTGAACACATTGTTTTAAAATTTTTGTATGTTGATTACTAATTAAATTAGACTTTAGGAACTAGAGAATGGTAAGGAGATACAGAGGGTTTTGAAGAAGACTTTCAGTATATCCACACATGTTCTGTTCATTGCTGTTTCGAGATTAGCATATGCTTACAGGGAAGGACAATTTAAGAGGACAGAAAGGTACAAATTAGCCTCATCTTCAGACTGTTGTCCTACTCCTTAAAGATAAGCTTGGCTAAAAGTTTCTTTGCTGAAATGTTCTGTGTGAGAGCAGCCAGTCCGAATATATTCCAAAGCCCCATATACCTCAGTCTTCGCATGCTGTCAGATAATTGAAAGTAAATCGGTAATCCCAACCTTTGCCAGGGTCTCATAGAACACATGAGCAATGGATTCATCGTAATACACAGAGTGTTTTCTTAGAGGCCCCGCTCCCCGCATTCTTTTTATTCTTCTCCCAGCTATTCTCAGCTGTCTTCCCTGCATGACTGTTCACATGGGCTCTTCACTTCGTCCTCCTGCACTTCTTTCTGCCTTTTCTCTGCTTGTCTTGCTTGGGGAAGGACTCATTCCTAATAGTTCTTTTAAAATATGCCTGCTAAGGTGGTGTATGGAAGAGTGGGAATTAGAAAGAGAAAAGGGAAGGGAAGCCGAGATAAAGGTCCTCCTTCGTATGGGGGAAAAAGAAGGGGGAAAAAAGGAATAACTCCCTAGCCCATGTTCTGTAACTTTTTCCCCTTTACAAGAGTGTAGACGTCTGTCTAGCTCCAGATTAGCTACCTTATTCTTTTTAACAGTTACAAAGTATTTCATCTCATGGATATACCATAATTTTTAGATCAGTCTCTGTCATTTCCATTTATGTGTACTATGTCAAACAATGCCATGAATAACATCCGTGTACTTACATCTGAGTGTATTGATATGACTGAATTCATAGGGTGAATCCATATGATAAATTCCTAAATGGTAACTGGCTACATCAAAAATTACATCCTCTGAACTTAAGAGTTTTTAAAAAGTTATATTTATTTTAAATTTGGATAATTATCTCCAAATGGTACCTCCCACCCCGCAACACACACACAAAAATGTCACTCTTTCCTGGAGAAAATATGAGAAGGGATGAGGTTGATTTCTGTTGTATCTGGTCTAAAGCCATTTCAGAACATATAAGGGCCTTCATCTATTCCTTCATTACAGCCCACATTATAGGGTAAGATTGTTAATATTAATTTTGTTGTCCATAAATGGTATTTTTGTGCTGGTGGGAATGACATTTTTGTGAGATACCTGGGAAAAAGGGAGAAGAACAGAAATGATGAAGAGACTTCAGCTGTAATCAGAGAAGGAGGCACAGGACGGGGGTATGAAATCTCTGTCAAGGAGAAGAAAGCTGATCAGAGTGAGATTTCAGCTCAGATAGTTTTCTGCTTTGTTGTCAGAAAAAAATGGGGATAGGTGGATAGGGTGGAAGTACAGCACAACCAGTGGTCTGTGCACCTGCCATGGCTGCACATCAGGTGTCTGTAACTGAGAGATGGCCAGTGAATTGCATAGCAGCCCCGTTGGTTTTTAATTTTACCTGGGATTGTTTTTGAGAAGCTTTGGAAGATAGGTCGATAAACTGTAAGGTTTCCTCGTAACGGTACCTTCCACCACCGTTTTCAAGCAGGCTTTTCTGAAGAGCTACAGTTGTTCTCTCATGGGTTTTTGTCAATGTGACGTTCTAGTTCAGGAGGCTGCAGAGCTTGCCGGGTGCCTGCTACAGTGGGAGGACCTGAGCGAGCATTTGGCGCAGTCACGCATGCACCCAGCGCCTGCATGGGCCTGGCCTTCCCTGTCCTGCATCTCTCTGTGTTGCTCAGATGCTGTTAGCTTGCTGTCTGAGGATGCTGTGTCGTTGTCTCTGTCAGCGAAGCTCATTCCTAGAGGGCAGGCCAGGTCCTCGGCTGTGGCGTCCAGTTTAGACTTTCCTAAAGCATGCTCATGGAGTGGGAGCCAGAGAACACATCAGAGCCAGTTCTCCCTCCAGAAGAGGAAGTGAGCATCTGAACTTCATCCAGCGTTCTTTTCACGCATGTTGTTTGCCATCTATTGTCTCTGATGAGATGTGTAGAATTATTTCACCCAGTACGGGAGCAAATGTTTTCTTCTCTGCTTATTAATATGAACAGTAATCCTTTAGCCACTTAGTCATGTTTTCCACACTGTAGTTTTCAGTTAAAGTTTCTTTAGTGGAAGGCCCTCTATACAAGATTTTGGGCTCTGGGTGTGTGTGTTGATACGTGTGAAATACTGAATTACCTGGCATACCTAATCAGGGCCTCTTTCTGTTTGCTGTCAATTCTGTAAGGCTTATTTCTTATCGGGACCCTGGGGCAGTGACCACCTGCACAGTGATGGGGAAAGGGTTCACCAAGCGTTTTGTTGTTGCTGTTGGGTTTTTTTTTTTTTTTTTTGCGGGGTGGGGAGTCTCACTCTGTTGCTCGGGCTATGGCGCACTCAGCTCACTGCAACCTTTACCTCCCAGGTTCAAGCGATTCTCCTGCCTCAGCCTCCCAAGTAGCTGGGACTGCAGGCATACTGTAGTGGCTAATTTTTATATTTTCAGTAGAGACGGGGTTTCACAGTGTTCCCCAGGCTGGTCTCAAACTCCTGAGCTCAGGTAATCCACCCATCTTGGCCTCCCAAAGTGCTGGGATTACAGGTGTGAGCGACATGCCCGGCCTCCAAGCATTTTTTTAACCTTTTAAATATAAGCCCTTTTAATTTAATTCTGAAAGACTTTGTTAATTCAGAATCTAGACATAAAATAATACAATGAGGAAGGAGGTGAAGGAGGGAAGATTAGATAAAGAGGGAAGAGGAAGAAGGAAAAAAGACAGGACAATGACTGCGATCAGTCGCATAGATGCTTATTACACCGCTAACTTCAGCTTATGCCTAACTACTTGTGTTCTACTTTTATGGATAACTCGGGGCTAATAGGAGGCTGTAGGTAGGAGGATGATGGAGAGCATGATGAGCAATTTCTCTGGCTCTTCTTTTCTTGGGAAACAAGAGAAATTAGAACATCTCTGCTTCAGCCATCTACTCCTCTAGAATACCTTGACTTCCTTTAGCCCTAATACCTTGCTTGAGATGCCACCTGTATGTTCGGGTAAGACATTTATTGCCCAGCTTTGTGGAGTGGTTCCAACCCTGAACCTACTAGTTGTGTGAGAATGACCCAGCCTTGTAGTCTTACTTCTGGAAGAAAAACCTAGGACATTCTGTGCATGGAACTGGCATAAGCTCTGGCCCTTAAACCCCTCTGAAAAAGAGGAGGCAGGATGCCTTGGCATCTCATTCTCCTGAGTGTAGCAGCTCTTCTGACTATTGCTGTCACCTCAGGCATTTGAACAAGTGTCACACTTCCTGACAGAGCTTTGGATGGCAGCAAACAGGCTTAGGTGATCTGGCGGCTTCACGTACCATGCCTTGGTCTAACTTGCCTGTTTCTCATCTGTCTCAAGGATGAAACAGAATTATTGGGAGCTGCTGATGTATGTGCAGCCCCTACTGGGGAAGGGGAGGTGACCCATGCATGCTTCCAACATGCCATGCTTGGCAGAACATGCCTAAAGCCTTTGCTTTCTGTCATTTCCTGCCATACGTCTCTATAGCGTTTGTCACTCCTGGCTACTAGCGGGCCACTACTCACCCATCTTTCAGATGATCCCATCTTGTGTTGCACTCTGGATGGCATTGCCAAAACCCTCTGATGAACTTTATTCCAGCAACTCTCGCTGCACCAGGAGTTCCAGATAAAGTCCACGGCCACTTCTCAGACGAGAGAATTCAGAAGCTGCTTGTTCCTTCCCTTGTCCCTGTTATGAGCTGCTGTGCAGCTGTTGTCCTGCCCAGTCTGCGTATATCCTTCCACATCAACACCGGCAGGTGTGGGGCTTTAGGAAATCAGCTGTCGGTGGGAACCTCCATCTTATTTGTATGCAAGAAGTAGAATATGGCCTTTTAGATAAACCTTGGCCCGTGGGAGACAGAACAAGAGGTAGCATTTGGACTACGGAAGCCTACCCATCTTCTGTACTTAATTCTCAGCTTATGACATGGCCTCCTGAATGCTGAGATCATGGTTGATTTGAATGGTTCCTGGTTCAGGCACTAACTCAGTTTTTGTTGTTTTTTTTTTCCCAACAAAAACATTTATGGAGACCTACTTACTGTATGCGCTGTGGTAAACAAAACAGACAATACAAAGTCCTTGTTCTGCTGGAGCTTACAGATAGCCTTCAGCAGCCAGCTGGGGGGCACCTTTGAGCTTCTCCAGAAAACCAGGCGTTTGAGACCTGAGGTGGAATTGTTGGACCAAATCAGGCCTGGCCAGTGATGGACAAGGTTTGTGGAGCGCTGGAGTAGGAGGCCCGTCAGTGGATCAAGTACTAATCTCTCTTGGAGTTCCCTGATTGATTTTCAAGACTTCATTCCTCATTCTACTACTTTAAAGTCACGGAGAGAGAAATTCGTGTCTCTGGTTTCCTGAAACCCTCCCTGTGGCGTTCTTGGCGCTGAATCCCCCATTTAGCTCCACCCTGTCATACTCTGAGCTGGAAGGACACGGAGAAGCCAGGGCCAGCATGCTGAGGCCTTGGAGTGACTGGGGTAAAGCTGGAGGCTGTGCTCATGACCAGCTTGGTGGGTGCCAGAGGATGCCTTCTCCCAGAAGCCAGCAGTCCAGGGGACATCAGTGGGGGAATAGAATCATTTGACATGGGTTTGTTCATGTAGCTATTTTAAGATATCCTTATTTCTTTTTTATTTAATTAATTTTTTTTTTTTTGAGACACAAGGCCTTGCTCTGTTGTCCAGGCTGGAGTGTAGGGGTGCAAACACTGCTCACTGCAGCGTTGACTTCCTGGGCTCGGGTGTTCCTCCCTCCTCAGCCTCTTGAGTAACTGGGGAACCACAGGCATGCACCATGACACCAAGCTAATTAAAAAAAATTCTGTAGAGGTGGGATCTTGCCATGTTGCCCAGCTGGTCTTAAACTCTTGGGCCCAAGTGATCCTCCCACCTTGGTCTCTCAAAGTGCTGGGATTACAGGTGTGAGCCACTGAACCCAGCCTGGGATAGCCTTAGAATCAAACTTAAACTCTCAGCTATCTTTACTATAAAATAATGAGTAAACTAATCTGCCTGAAACACTTTCAGGTTCTTTTTTCCCAATGACAGTTGACCAAGTAGTTAAGTATCAGCAAAAATTGTGCAGTGGAATTTCTGAGAGCCCCAGGACCATGTGGGGCAGTGCTAAGAAAGCCTGTGGAATGAGGTTAGGGGCTTTCCGTATGGCCAGGGTGACCTGCGACGACATAGTTCCACCTTCATTTCTCATTTCCACCCCTCCTTTGCCTCCCATCCTTACCTGGGACAAGGATATCAATTCCTTTTTGCCCCCAAACCCCATAGTTATACATAAGTCATACCCATTTTTACACTCTTCCCTGGTTCTTGAGCCCTCAGGCTATGCCAGGACCCAGGAAACCCATACCTTTTGTCTGTTATCATCCAGACTGTGGATAGGCCAGGCACAGTGGCTCACACTTATAATCCCAGCTCTTTGGGAGGCCAAGGCGGGCAGATGGCTTGAGTCCAGGAGTGCAAGACCAGCCTAGACAACATGGTGAAACTCCATCTCTACTAAAAGTGCGAAGATTAGCCAGGAGTGGTGGCATGTGCCTGTCGTCCCAGCCACCAGGGAGGATGAAGTGGAAGGATTGCTTGAGCCTGGAAAGTCAAGACTGCAGTAAGCCATGATCACACTATTGTACTCTAGCCTGGGCTACTCAGTGAGACCATGTCTCAAAAAACAAAAACAAAAACAAAGACAAAAAAAGCAGTGAATAGCAGAGCTCCTAATTTCAAATAAGGAGTGATAATCCTGCACTCTTGCGACCTTAGAGGGGTTCAAGTTCCGGTAAGAAATACACTGACCAACACTGGCTTCTAGAGAAGTCTCCTAAGTGGCAGTGCCATCTGACTCCCTCTTGGTCCATACACATAACTCATCTCTGCTGGAAGTTGGGAGACCTGATCCCCCAGGCCCCCTCAAAGTAATTGGAGGTCCTCAAACCTTTATTTTAAAGCACTGTGTAAAATGTCCCCTGGACGCCACTTTCCTCCATTTGTCCTTCAGCAGATCCTGCTCTTTCTGATTCTCCCATCCCCTCCTTTAACACTCAAGCTCCCAGTCAAAAACCATGTGCTAAGAGGAGAAGCTGAGTTTGCTGTGACAGCATGACTCATTCTAGCTAGCACTTAGTCTACTGGAAAGGGTCAGACCAGGAGGGAGCCACTGGAATCCAATTTGTACCTTTGGAAAACTTCCTAGTGAAAGTTTTTCTCCTACCTGTGCGGACCTCAGTCCTGTGCCTCCTTGGTAGCAGTACCCAAGGAAAGCGGAAGTTCCTGACTGTAGCTGTCACCCATCCGCTGATGCTCATGGTCCTAAAGAGGCTTTTTTCCTGAACTCTGATGTATTCCTGACTGTAGCTGTCACCCATCCGCAGATGCTCATGGTCCAAAGAGGCTTCCTTTTCCTCAACTCTGATGTATTCCTGACTGTAGCTGTCACCCATCCGCTGATGCTCATGGTCCAAAGAGGCTTCCTTTTCCTCAACTCTGATGTGTTCCTGACTGTAGCTGTCGCCCATCCGCAGATGCTCATGGTCCTAAAGAGGCTTCCTTTTCCTGAACTCTGATGTATTCCTGACTGTAGCTGTCACCCATCCACAGATGCTCATGGTCCAAAGAGGCTTCCTTTTCCTGAACTCTGATGTATTCCTGACTGTAGCTGTCACCCATCCGCAGATGCTCATGGTCCTAAAGAGGCTTCCTTTTCCTGAACTCTGATGTATTAGGTACTAATTCCAGAATCTGTGTTCAGAATCCATTTGTTTTTCTGTCCAGCCTGTCCTCCTGGGAGCTTTTTTATTCTGGCTCAAATGTTTTCTCTCTTCTTATGTTGTACATCTAGGTTGTACATCCGCCTCTGCTGCTCCTCCCTGCCTGCAGCAAGGATACCTGTTTCCCTTTACACCAAAATCCCACAGCTAGGGACCAACCCTGCTTATTCCCAGTCTACCTTGCTAGGCTTTTAAGCTACCAACCCAGGCCAGGACACAAGAAATACCTTTTGTGGGCCTGGCACAGTGGCTTATGTCTATAATTCCAGTACTTTGGAAGACTAAGGTGGGCAGATCACCTGAGCCCAGGAGTTCAAGACAGATCTGGGTGACACAGAGAGACTTCATCTCTACTAAACATCAAAAACTAGATGCACGTGGTAGTGGTGTGTGCCTGTAGTCACAGCTACTTGAGAGGCTGAAGCAGGAGGATCTCTTGAGCCCAGGAGTTCAAGGTTACAGTGTTGTATTACCACACCACCACATGCTCCAGCTTGGGTGACAGAGTCAGCCTCTGTCTCTTAACAACAACAAAAAGCCAGTCATGGTGGCTCATGCCTGTAGGCCTAGCATTGAGGGAGGCCAAGATGGGCAGATCACTTGAGCCCAGGAGTTCAAGATGAGCCTGGGAGACATGGTAAAACTCCATCTCTACCCAGAAAAAAAAAAAAAATATATATATATATATATATATATATGTATGTATATTACACATACAGAAAAAATATCCAGGCATGGTGGCTCAAGCCTGTACTTCCAGCTACTCAACAAGCTGAGGTGGAAGGATCACTTGAGCCCAGGGAGGTCAAGGCTACAGTGAATCATGTTCATCCCACTGTATTCCAGCCTGGGCAACAGAGCAAGACCCTATCTCTAAAAAAGAAAAAAAAAAGAAATACTTTTTCTCTGTTGCATTTGCCTGACTTTCAGTATAAACAACTTCCTTGTGGAAGAAGATGAAGCCACACTCCACTCCTGGGGCTGGGTCAGCTGAACAGGAAAACATTTAATTGTTTGTGTTCACCATACGAGCAATACGTATGATCCGAGAGACTGTCTTTAGGCTTCCTATGTTGTGAAAGCATTTCCAGAATAAGAACATTTTCCATTTACTTCACTTTTTTTTTTTAAACTTGCACAAGCCATCACTGAGCACTTCGACTTTCCTGATAGAAAATCTTGTTTCTTATTACAGCAAATTGTACTCTAAGCAGCAGGAGACCAAATCCTAGGGAATCTTTGGGATGCATTGAATTTCTCCTGTTGAATCAATCTCTTGCGTGGCTGCCCCTGCAGCTACTAAGCTGCTATCTCTTTCTCACCTCATGGAAGAGAAAGTAGAAAAGAAACTAATCCCATTTCCCCTGTAGGGAGCCAAAAGAAAATCAGGTGGGCCTGAAAAATGGGTAATGATGGATATGACTCTGAAAGGCTCAAACACATTAAACCCATTTTAATTTTATATAAAGTACACACTTCATATTTGTTATAAAAATGTGGTCAGCACGCTTACGTGCTATTTGCGTATTTTGAGTAAAGTTCATATGGAGTTTTCAGAAATTCCCTAAGGATAGATGGATGGGACTTCAGTTAAATTGCAAAAATAAAACTAATTTGTCAAGCCTCATAGTACATGATCCCTTATAGAGAATGGTGATGGCATTTATAATGAGCAATAAGAGGTCCTTGAAAGAAATAAAACGTGGGGTATAAATGACCCCCAAAATTAGTTATTACAAGCAAGGAAAATAACTTCTGGGCTGGTTAGTATAAAGGTCTTGAGCTCAGGAGAGGTAATGAATGGGAAAATGTATAGTATTGTTAGATATGTTAAGGGAAGTACCCCAGCCAGGTTCTAGGGGACTGAAGTAGCAGGAGTGTGGCCGGCTGTAACCTTTGAACAGGGAGAGAGTAGAAGCCCTGGGAGCAGCGGGGCGGGCCAGGGACAGCAGTGGAGACAGTGCCCTGCTCTGCAAAGAGGGACACAGATGATGGAAATTGCCCTTCTGCACAAAGGACACCGATCATAATAACACTGCCCTTCAGTGTTAAAGAGAAACTATTGTGCTCTCATCTGTAATTGGAAATATTGCCGTTATGTCCTCCCAACGTAAGAGAAACCGGATTCCACAATCATAAAAGCATCTGCCAGCTATTTGTTAGCGTGACCTTTCCAGGGCAGCAGGTGAAAGAACTTTAAGGACTCTACTTTCAACTTTCTTAAACTGAAAAGTAATTGCTATTATTTATTAAGAGCCTACTGTGGACCAAGGAACTTGCTTGTTCTTCTAATCCTCATTGCCAGAATGAGAAGGATGTTCACCTGTCTTGTCCTCTGTGGCTGAGGCTGAGGCTTGGTAACTTGCCCACTCCATGGCAGAGCCAAGGTTGAAACTCAGGCCATGGATTCATTTGTTTTATTTTGGCTGTAATTTTTTAAAGCATTTGAGTCAGCCTGAATGCTGATTTGCTTAGTTATATAGGTTTAGACTATTACTGCACTGCAGAAGGCTATAGTGGTCTTTCTACTATACCATTGTGTTTTCCTACTGTATGACTCTGTGATGACAATTTTCATACAAGTAACAGAAATCCACCTGAGAGTACCTTCACACAGAATAGAATGCTGTCCACACAACCGCACAGCCAGCCTCAGATCTGCTGTGACAGAATTCAGGGTTGCAGTCTGGGCCATCAGGTTGATGTCTGCTTCCTTTGCTTTCTTGCTCTTGAGTTCTTTCTTTCCCTCCCTCCTTCCTTCCCTTCCTGGATGCTGTCCTCATTCCTTCTCACAGTCTTGCCTACAGTGTGGTGAGACAGATGGCTTCCAGCAGCTTCTCCCCCGACCCCATTCATGTTCTGCTAGCTATGTAACAGAAGAACAAGTTCTGTTTCCTCCCGCTCTTAAAGATGACGTACTTGGGATGGATGGCTTTGGCCTTTGTGGGTCTCATGCCCACCCCTGCCTGGACCAAAGGAAATGAGGTGCTGGCAGCCCTGCCAATAACACAGGTTTGGAACAGGGCAGACATTCTTGAAAAGCGAGGAGGGTGGGCGAGCTCTGGACAAACCAGAGAACAGATGTCCCCTGCACTCTTCTGCTCAGAAACAGTAAAAATTTCAGATAGAAAAAGATTTGGAGATGGTAGAATCCAGTAAGAAGACTCTGATCAGAGAAAAGACTATTAGATGAGAGAGAAGTGATCAGTAAAAGGACTGTTACATGAGAGAGAGGGAAGCAGCAGCTGTCCACTGTTACGTTATGCATTGGGGATGAAGTGTTGCAAGAGCAGGTTCTTAGAATTTCCAAGGGTACAACAGAACCCACTTGGACCACAGCGCAAGCCAGCTGTTGAGGAAGACCGAGGCCTCGAGGAGGAAAAGATGGGTCTCTAGGAGCCAGCCGAGGTCCTGTCTGGAGCAGAAAAGTTAGGTCAGGACCTGATGACAGCGTGTGACATGCTCTGTGAGGGTTCTCCAATTCCACTGTGTGCTATCTCCTCCTGGCTATAGGCATTGAGTAATATAGCCGTTCATTTTGGAAATGCTACAGAATAAGTGCATCTCGATATCGGTGAGGCATTTGATAGTGCCTCCTGGTACATTTCCTGTAGATGGCAAATAGGAGCTAGTGAGGTGAATTTATACCTTTTAAATAGCTATTTGTGAACTATTGTCATTAACAGATATAGCCCCCTTTGGGGAAATATGCAGTGGGATGTATGCCTCGAAGCTCAATGTTTTGGTCCTAAGTCGACATTTTAATCAAAGACTTAATGAGAGCATAGGTAGAAGTTATGTATCTCAAACATGGAAAGGATTCAAAGCAGAGAAGAAAAATCTTTTGGAGAGCTGAACCAAAGTTCAAAATTAATTCCTTCATCAGAAACATTTGGCAACAAAATGAGTAGGGTACATGGAAAGTCTGCATTTGGAAATAAAATTCAGTAATAGGTTGGATAAATGTTTCTAGTATGTTGTAATAGATTATTTTTGATCGTCCCAGTAACATCAATTTCTGTATTCTTTCTTAATATAACTTCAAATGGGTCCTAGCCATATAGTGTGTATGTGACTGACCACAGAGGCAGTCTGTCTGTGATTGGTTGAACTAGAAAAATCATGTTTCCGACTGGGCGCAGCAGTTCACGCCTGTAATCTCAGCACTTTCGGAGGCTGAGGCAGGCAGATCATGAGGTCAGGAGTTCCAGACCAGCCTGGCCAACCTGCTGAAACCCCATCTCTACTAAAAATACAAAAATCAGCCAGGCATGGTGGCAGGCGCCTGTAATCCCAGCTACTTGGGAGGCTGAGGCAGGAGAATTGCTTGAACCCAGGAGGCAGAGGTTGCAGTGAGCTGAGACCACACCATTGCACTCCAGCCTGGGTGACAGAGCGAGACTCTGTCTCAAAAAAAAAAAAAAAGTTTCCCTGCTCATGTGACCCTGTTAGACAGATGGCTTCATATTGGAGCCAGTGATAGGTATCCATTCTTGGGCTTTGATTTGAGCTATTAAGAAAGAAGACTTCTCCTTAACTATTGCTCTTAATTGAGGGAGCATGTATCCCCAGGAGTTGCAGGCTGTTAGGCTTCTTGGAAGTACAAAGAAAGATCAGAAGGAAAAAACAAAATAGAAACTGAGGAAGTAGAGGTGAGAAATGCAAAGAGAAAAACCAGATACTGATCATATTGTTTAAACATTGCCTGAGGCCAGATTTACTCCTGTACTGTTGAGTTACAAAAGCACTTGGGCTGATCAACTTTGTTTTTATTTTGTCAGCCTATTTGAATTGGGTTTCCTGGTTTATACAACATAAAAATCGTAACAGATATGTCTGGGGGGTCCAGACACAGTGCAGTGCAGTAAAGCTAATCCAACCTTAGGCTGCATTATTTTAAGTATATTATCAACATCAATGAATGGGTACATGCATCCATCACTCCGTCTAGGCGGTTTCTAGCTGAGGGTGACCAAGATGAGAAGAATTCTGCAGCCATGTTATGAGAAATGGCTGATGAGAACTGGAGATATTTCATCATCAGGTTAAAAGACTGTGAAGGAGAGGGATGCCTGCTGTAAATTTTCAGACATTTTAAAAGGTTGTCTTGTAGGAAGTAGAGTTTTCCTCACGGCCAGAGGAGGAGGAACTAGGACCTGTTACTTGGAATTAGGGGAAGACACATTTCATGCCAGTAAATTAGAACAGTTTATAACAACTGAGGTACCCAATAATGGAACATTTGAAGAGTATTGAATCTTCCATCATTGAAAGTGTTTACATCACAACTATGACTATCTGTTGGAATTGTATCAAAATAATTTCTTTATTGAATAGGAGGTTGTCCATATGAGCTTTAATGTCTCTTCTAGCTTTGAGATTGTGAGTTTCAAAACCCTCTGAAACATTAGTCTCAGCCACAAATAAAGTACAAAAACAAACTCAGCTCAAATTCTCAGTTGCCTGTGTTGTCATGAGTTACCATGTGGTCCATAAGCACACCCTGTCCTTCCTCTGACTGGGTCCAAGAGAACATCCAGATGGGTTAGTATAGCTTTGGTTGCTTATAATTTTTTGTGTAACTTGGTGGTTTAAGGTAATACAAGTGATCCCATTTTGTTTTACATATGTGTATGTGTGTGTGTGTGTATATATATATACACACACATTAATATATGAAACATTTCATATATATGAATCCACGTGGTGGATTTTTTAATGAAATATTTGCTAACTTCTGAAAAGCAGGAGATTTTATGTGTTTGTTGTTGTTGTTTTAAAATCTAGATTTCTAGCTTTGCCTGGGGAATCAGAAGACTGGTGTAGTAGATTCCTATCCCCAAAGCAGCTGTAGCTAGCTATGCTGGATAGCAGCTGCCTTCTTAAACCTGCTGTGTGCTCTGCCGGTTTGCCAAAGTCTCCACTACTTTCCCTCCAGGCTGGCTTTACTCATCCAAATCCTGTCTACCCCAGTGGGTTTGTAAGTGTGATCCCTGCCCTGTGTTACTTTCTTCCCGGTCAGTCCTGTCTGCTGGCGGTTCACACAGCACCCATGATGAGTGGGAGAGTGTTACGACGTGTGAGGATGCTGTTTAAGGCCTTCTCAGGCCCAAAGAACATAAGAGAGAAGAAAAGCAAACACTTCATTTCCACCCATGAGTTTTCTATGAAAATATGTTTTTATTTAAAAAAAAATTAATATCATCTGGGTGTGGTAGCTCACACCTGTAATCCCAGTGCTTTGGGAGGCCAGTGTGGGAGGATCCCTTGAGGTGAGAAGTTTGAGATCAACCTGGGCAACATAAGAAGACCCTGTCTCTACACAAAATTAGGAAATTAGCTGAGCATGGTAGTGTGCACCTTTAGCCCCAGCTCCTCGAGAGGCTGCGGTGGAAGGATCACTTTTGACTCCAGGAGTTCAAGGTTACAGTTAGCTGTGATTGCACCACTGTGCTCCAGCCTGGACAACAGAACAAGACCCCATCTCTCAAAAAATAAAAAATTATTATAAAATGTGGAACTTTTCACTAGGGAAAATGAATGTATATATAGTCTGCAGATGTATAGAAGTATGACATCTGGATACAAGTTAAATTTCTTTTCTCATTAATTCTCCTGTTACCAGTTTCTGATTATTAGTGTCTAAAATCTGCCTGCTGTTCCCTGGGACCTCCAGTACAAGCATATGACTTCCTTCGTCTTGAGTAGTGGTTTCCAAACTGTTCTGTCAGGATAATTGTTCCATTGTCTTAAAATGAAAGGAGAATACTGGTCAAATGAATCTGGAAGAGGAAGGTTAAAATACAATGGCTTCAGGTCAGTTTGCTGAAAATCAATTAAGGAAAGCCAATTCATCAAAAGCCAGTTCACTGTACACTAAGTCCATAGTTTTCAGCTATGCACATTTACCAATGCTGATTTAGTAGCTCTGTCTCCTGAGTGTTTGCTCTGGTGTTACTGACAACGAAAGATGCTTTTCTGAATATAGTCATGCGTTGTTGAGTAGTGGGGATACATTCTGAGAAACACATCGTTAGGTGATTTCATTGTTGTGAAATGTATTTACACAAACCTAGATTGTGAAAGCCTCCTACACATCTAGCTATATGGTGCTCCTAGGCTACACATCTTACAGGATATTACTGTGCTGAATGCTGTAGGTGGTTGTAACACAGTGGTAAGTGTTAGTGCATCTAAATGTAGAAAAGGTAGGGCGAAAATACGGCATAAGATAAAAAACGATAGGCTGGTACAGGGCAGCTCCATTGTAGTCTTGTGGAACCACCATTACCACATATGCAATCCGCTGTTGACTGAAGTGCTGTTACGTGGCACGTGACTGTATTAGCTAATACTGAGATGCTTCCTTTCTGAGGTATCAGTAGAAAAGAAAATTCTAAAATGCTGGAAGGCTGACAAAATAGAATTCAGTATTATGTGAAATACAGTTTTTCTGCCTTAAGTTTGGGCATTTCATATGTGACAGGATTGTTTCAACTATATTTGATTCCTTTTATATGCTTTAAAAATGTTATTTTAGGCCGGGCCCAGTGGCTCATGCCTGTAATCCCAGCACTTTGTGAGGCTCAGGCGAGCGGATCACCTGAGGGCTGGAGACCAGCCTGACCAACATGGAGAAACCCCATCTCTACTAAAAATAATAACAAAACTTAGCCTGGCATGGTGGCGCCTGCCTGTAATTCCAGCTACTTGGGAGGCTGAGGCAGGAGAATCACTTAAACCCAGGAGGCGGAGGTTGTAGTGAGCCAAGATCGCACCATTGCACTCCAGCCTGGGCAACAAGAGTGAAAAATATTCTCCCAAAAAAAAAAAAAAAAAAAAAAAAAAAGTTATTTTATTTTTTAAAGAATTTGTAATGTTCTTTCACCAATTTGTAAATAGTTTAACCTTAATTTTGTATTTCCGTCATTTTAGAATTTGAATTAGATCTAAGTTAATTTAAAATTCTGATATCCTTGAGATGCATTTGAATTTATATTTAATTTAAATGTTTAATTGCTAGAAATACACAATGAAGGCCAGTAGGTCATGGAGGAAATGAGGGAAAATAAACCTTTAGAATGCTAAAAATTTTAAACAAAGTGAAAAATGATGTCCAGAAACATCCAACAGAAACCAGAGGTAGTCTAAACAATCTCATTTGTTTAAAAATATATATATATATTAATGTGCACTCTACGAACTTTTTGGCTATTTAATATTCTTTTGCAACTTGCACATTCCTATCAAAATTTTGCCAACAATCCCACTATAAGTATTAAATCTTTACTTAAAAAAACACAGTTGGTAAATGTACTAACATCAACAAATTAATAATTCATCAAATTGATGTTTCAGAAAATTGACGTACATTTAAATGAAGTCAAAATAATTTCTGCAGAACTTCTCAGAGCTTTTAATAACCTAATGTATGTTTTGAATCTGTAAAAGGGACATCAAGAATGACAGGATCTCCCAAACTTAAGTAACTGGAAAACTCATGATCTGTGAAAGCCTTTTATGCACTTTGGAAGTACACAGCTACTCAGATGGCAAGGCTTGGCTCTCTTTAGTGCTCGTAGGCTCTATATTTAAAAGTCCCATTAATTAGTTAAAAAAAAAAACCTTGGCCTTGTATCTCATTTTATAAAATAAAAAGCAATACGTTCCCTCGTCTCTCCCTGGGATTCCCCCTTTTCCTTTCTGACCTGCTTCGTAGCAGAAACTTGTTTTTTTAACCATTTCTGTTTCAGTACTTCTCAGAGTTACATTTCTTACCTCTGTGTATTATCTTTAGACTTCAGTTCCTTATAGCTCAAAAAGGTGGTCCATTCCTAGGAATGAAAAATGAAGATCTAGCTTTTATTATATTCTTGTCTCCATTCTACATCTCTTTTTCCATGAAGATAATATCACTTTAATATTTTTATTGGAACCTGTGACACCTAAACAATATATTGAAATTTCTGTTTCTCGTCTCATCAACTTTAGGCCGTATCTCTTGATTTCTCACTATTAGATTGAGATTTAGTACTCCTTGTCTAGGTGGAGAATTAGAATGTAAAATTCTCAGTTCAACATAATTTTCAATGAAAATTTTAAAAGCCTATTACACGGTCTTATAGGAGCAGTTATTTCTGATGCTACTTGGATTCTGGATCCTTTGTCAGTCACCCGTTTTATCTTTTCTGTAAGCTTTTAAGCTCTGCTCTGCTCTTTGATGTTCTGAAAGTTCACCTTGATGTATTAGGCATAGGCATTTTTTTCAATCATGCTAACCATTTTAAAGATTTTTGTCTTCCTTTAGCTCACAAAGTTTTCTCTATTTTTTCCTATTTAATTTTAGTTCCTCTGTTTTTCTGTTCTTTCATTCTGAAAGTGCTGATTGTCAGATGTTAAATTTCTCTTTTTCTTGTGTCTTGGGCCTATTGCTTTATCCTTCAGGAATTACCCTTGACTTTATTTTGCAGACATTCAATTGAAATTTCATATTGTAGGATATTTACTGTTTCTATGATAAATTCACAAGACCTCTTTCTTGTTCCTGGACAGTTCCTTTTTCATACGCCTTATTCTTTTTTGGATGTAGCATCTTCTTGAATCTCTCTAGGGATAATTGGTCATTAAAAAATTTTTTTTTTTCTGAATGATGTGAGTTTTCTTCATTTTTCTCCCTGCTTGCTTATTCTCTGCTTTCTCTTGCTGCAAACTTTTCTTGAATTTTAGATGATTCTTGGTTGTCCATTCAGATTTTACCAACTTTGTTGAGCTATCTCATTCATATACCACAGAATTCACCCATTGAAAGTATACAAATCACTGAGTTTTAGTATATTCACATACTTCTGTATCCATCATCACAATCAATTTCAGAACATTTTAATTACCTCCCCCACAGAAGACTCTATGCTCCTTAGCTGTCGGCCCCTCCTTCTCTTACTTCCACCTCTGCATCCCTAGGCGACCAATGTCCTTTTCTATTTGAAAATAAAGGTGAGAAAGGCTGGCTTGGTGCTCTGAGGGTTTCAAAATGAGAGTCTGAGTATACAGTGATTGGCAAGGAGAGGGCAGCGATAGAGGTCAGGTAGTGCTCACCTCCCGGAGAGCCAGATGTCCCGATAAAGACCTTAGAGAGCCCTGAGAGGGGCCAGTGCTGCAGACGAGCAGTCAGGCCATTCCACGGTGATCTGCTTCCTGTCCATGGCCGGGATACCATCGATGACAATGCAGTGCCTCTAGATTTTAGGTTTCATAAGGGCGAGATTGTCTTGTGCACAGCTTTATTTCCTGCACCTTAGCATAGCACTCATTAAGTAGTATGTATTTGCAGACTGATTCAACATCATGTATTTATATAATTACGTACAGTTTGTGATGTACCTTTATATACGTACCTCTTACCTGAGATAGGCAGGTGGGCAAAGTTAGATTCACCATGACGCTAATGAGGCTTAAACTGCAGGAGCCCCTCTGAAAACCCTGTTCCCATTTCTGTATTTGTCAACTTTGCATTCTTTTTCTTAAAAGGTTTACAAAATGTTAGGCATCCAAACACCTAAACCTAGACCTACATGTTTCTAGATACAGCAGAAGTTATTGGCCCCAATTCAGAGCTTTAAAAGCTGTGGCTCAGAGAGTTGAGCACCTCGTCCAAGGCTGCACATCTTTACGTGGGAGAACATTTCATACCTAAATGATTCCTCCCACTGTTAGTCCTCCTCATCCCACCCAGGGTGAAGGCATGACTCCCCACTGATGCGTGTTCCCAGGACAGCGGCAACTGGAAACCATGCAGGACCTGGGCTTCAGCCAGAGCAGCCCTGATGGTGGCTATACATGGGAGGTGTCTGTGCCTGCTAAGCTCACAGGCTTCTTCTCTGTCCAACATGAACCAAGCGAGGAAAGCCCATGCCCCACCCACCCATCATTGCAATTTTAGTTATGAAATAACATTGAAAGTATTTTCTTGGAACAAAAGAAATACTGAATCTTCTCCACTTCTGCTTCTGGGTGACAGTTTTAATCTCATCTTGTTTCATGGTCTTAAAATAAAATGTAGGACCTAAGGGGAATGAAAAAAAAAAGTCAGAGATCACATTTTCAGCTGCCAGCTAATTCGATGATACTCCCTGGTGGGAAAATCAATGTCTGCCCTGCAGAGGTGAATCACACATTCCATTGTGTTATGCTGCTGACTTCCTTTCTTCTTTGAAAATTAACTTACCCTCCATGCTTTTCAGCCTTTCAGTGAAGTGTATTTCATGCTTGCCTTTCCCCAGACACAAATGTATGTGTTTTGAGTAGAAACCTGAGCTGGCAGTGCCTAGAGGAGATAGTCTCAGTGTTTTGGAGGATTGAACTGAATTCCCTGGGGATAGACTAGAAGTCTCCGAGTGTCTTGGGCTGAGTTTCCAAAGACCTGCCAATCCCTAAGCTAATGTGGAAATTGGCTCCTGGAAGTTCTTTATTCTGAAGTTACTGACCCAGTGAGATTTTGGAAGGCTCTCTTGGGTATTAACATGGTGTGATAAAAATGCAAAGGTTACAGAGGCTTCTTTTCAGTGCTGCTTCCCTTAGTGTACATGCCCTCATCTACCCCTACGGGAGAGTCGCCTAGACCTGGTGCTCTCTACTGCTTGTTCAGTGCTAAATAAGCACTGCTCTAGCCCATTTGCCCAGCCTCTCAGGTTTGCCTCCGAAGTCTTTCCCAGAAACCAAGAATCAAACAGGGTGGATGCCTTGCACTACCAGGGGTTTCTAGGACCCGGCAGCTATGGCTGGCATCTCTTTTTTTTTCTTTTTGAGATGGAGGCTCACTCTGTTGTCCAGGCTGGAGTGCAGTGGCGTGATCTTGACTCACTGCAACTTCTGCCTCCTGGGTTCAAGCGATTCTCCTGTCTCAGCCTGTCAAGTAGCTGGAATTGCAGGTGCCCACCACCATGCCTGGCTTGTTTTTGTATTTTTAGTAGAAACGGGGTGTCACCATGTTGGCCAAGCTGATCTCGAGCTCCTGACCTCAGGTGACCTGCATCCCTTGGACTCTCAAAGTGCTGGGATTACAGGCATGAGCCACTGCACCTGGCTGCTGGCATCTCTTCTGATTGGTCAGTGACTGTGCCATATCTTAGGTAATTGAGTATTAAAATATTAAATAATTAAGTTGTAGATAATTTGAAAGATCATCCCTGCTCCTGAAAAAAAGCCTGTTGAAATGGACAGTAGGCTCTTGCACCTGTTTGATGCCCTGGTTCCTTGGCAAACCAGAAGCCCAGTTATCTGTCCACTTAAAGGTGGAATTCCAGGGCTCCTCTTGGGATATGTGTCTGTTTGCTTTGCTTTGTCAAGGTTTCATCAACACTGGTGACAGTAAAGACACAAAAGGAGATATTGGAGCCATCCCTGAGATCAAGTCAGGACACCGCTGTCAGTGAGTGCTGCCTGAGTTCCACTTCCTTATAAGAGCATGTAGAAGCCCTGAAGAATGTATGCCACCAGCAAGGCCAGCTTTCATCTGTCAGCGGCTTAAAATGCTTAGGACGGTAACTGACTAGAAATGTATACTATAGTGAGGCGCTCAGCAGCAGATGGGACGTTTAAAACCCAGCGGATTCAGAGCATCTGCACCTTAGGTGGTCTTTGGCTGAGCCTGGAATTCACCTTCATAAACACAGACTTCTGTCAAGAACGTGACTTGCAAGAAGAACGCTCCCTGTGGCCAGCCCTGAGTGTGCTGTAGTAAATGCAGGTTCAATTTAGGACTGCACGGGGCATGCAAAGCCCAGAGGCGATGAGAGGGGAGCAATGGGGATGCCGGTTTCCAGCCTTGTTTGAAACCAGCTTCAGTTTCTCCTCACTAGACTGAAACCAGGCTGTCCTGGACTATATCACAGCACTGACTTCATTTCATCTCACCCTCTTCAGCCTCCTGCTTCTGTTTACATCCAGCTGAAATGCTGTCATCCTTCTCTCCTGGCCACAGAAGTCTTAACCAAATTGGCCACAAATCGTTTTTGCCAAAGGATATTTTTCGGTTTTAGAGACTTCTGTGAGGGTCATGTGTGCGGCTGTTTGACAGGAGTTGGGAGCTGAGGTGGGGGCTCTTGGTTCTGGCAGGAAGGAGCTTCGTTGTCTCGACCCTGTCTCAGAGCGGAGAGAGCATTAACCAGCAAAGCAAATTTTAGCTGTCCTCTTGATTCCTGCCCACGGGCTGTGTAAATACTAACAAGTCACGTGGACAGAAAAAGAACAGAAGGGAGGAAGACCGTCTTGATAATGTTAGAGGATCAGACACTTTGGCCTCCCTGTAACCCTGGCTCTTCAGAAGGACTTGCTTCAGGGCACTGATGTCTATGTTTTGTTTGTTTTTGAGACGGAGGTTTGCTCTTGTTGCCCAGGCTGGAGTGCAATGGCAGGATCTCAACTTACTGCAACCTCTGCCTCCTGGGTTCAAGATATTTTCCTGCCCCAGCCTCCCGAGTAGCTGAGATTACAGGCACGCACCATCATGCTCAGCTAACTTTTTGTATTTTTACAAAATACAAGGCATGAGCCACCGTGCCTGGCCTGATAGCTGTTTGTGCCGATGATCCCATACAGTCCGGAGAGAGTGTGGGATCGTTAGAAAGGTCCCCTGCCCCTGTAGTTTGGCCTTCCTAACACTGGGCTGTTAGAACACCGAGCTTGTGCAGAATTGAGACCATGCCTTCTGGCATCAACCATGAGACAATCTCTAGTGTAAAGGGAGCTTGCAGTGAAAGGAAGTTCCATGTTTGTTAATAATTTTCTCTGTGCCAGGCTAAAAATACTTAGACAGATTATCTTCATTTGAACCCTACAGTATCCTTGGCAAGTAGATATTTTTATCCCCATTTTACCGATGTGAAAACTGAAGCTCAGAGAAATTAAGAAAGCTGCCCCAGGAACTAGGATTCTACCATACCACCCTTCTTTTGGTAAAAAGTGGCAAATTTTTAAAAATAAAATGAATAGCTGCCCTTATGTATCAGTAAGTTCACTTGCTCATATGATGGAAAAGGCCCACATTCCTATAATGTGGAAATGTCTTCCCCAAGAGACTCACTGTGTGAGTTGTTTATTTGATGGATGGTCCTATGCATGCACTTACGTATGCATGCTACCCACCAAACACCACTGTCACCTAGTAGAAAAAAAAATGTAACCGCGTGCCCTAAAAGACCTTGTCAATAGCCAAGGCGGAGCCTGGGGCTGAGTGACATTTGGATCTCCCTCTTTGGTCTCCCATTTATGGGCTAGAATGGTGATTACTCACTGTGTTGCGTGATCTTCTGAATAGGAAGATTGCTCCGTTGGGGCTGCTCAGAGCTGTGAAATGAGGTTTGCTAGGATGTCTATCGTGATTTGCTTCCTAAATGTTCAGCTTACCAGGTTGCCAGTACAGTGTTCTTCAGAGGACGCTGAGATGCAGTATCAGAACGGAAGTTGATTCTATTAGAGTCATGTATGAGTCCTGGCAGTTAAGGGACAGAAAGGTTAGTGGGGGACTGGGGTGAGCCCATCCTCATTCACAGTGGTGTGCAGTGAGCAGCTCTGATAAGATTTTGGGCACGGGAAGGAACTCTGTGTTTGAGTGCTTGCCTGCCTGTCCAGACCATTTTTACTCCCTGGTATCGTGACAGAGGTCAGCCGCTTCCATAGGACTGTCAGCATATCTGTGCACAGCTCACAGAAGTGCAGGCACAGCCTTCCCAGGGGTGTAGGAGAGGTCAAAGAAATCCATTTAAATGCATCAGAATTGTGACTGAGAATGTCAGAGGCTCTGAAGAGCATTCCTTTGTGAAGAAGCTTGCCACAGTCAAGCAGCTGGGACTTAAAGCAGATTCAGCTGGCTCAGCCCAGTTCCTCCCCCTCTATTCACAGGTGTAGGTGAAGAAAGGGCCTTAAGTGAAAAGAGGACTCTGATCAAATTAGTTTGGAAAACTGTAGGTTAGATAAGGTTACTGCAGGATATCCCAGAGCCTTTACAGTAAGTACACTTGATTCTAAAATAAAGAGCACGTGTTTTTATACTTCAGTGTTGCTAAAATTAGAATAAATTTTGGAGTCGATATCAGAAGCAGGGATAGGCATAGGGCAAGTCAAGTGAGGCACATGGGGTGCAAGATACATGCAGGTGAGACCCTGAGAGTGTGTCTGACTCCTCACCTCACTCAGCTCCCAGCCCTGGCCAGGATGAGGTGGTCCCTGCCTGCACAAGATGTGGGGACCTAGCCAGTCTTTGTACATGCTTGCTCATTTGGTGGCACCTCAGGTACATTCTGAAAATAGGGAGTCCATCAGAGTTGAATTTTAACTTAGATCCTTTCATTTGCTACGCTTTACAATGGAAAAACCTGGCAAACACTGTCTTGACCAAGATCAGGTTAGCATCACAAGTAATGCCATGTGGCTGCCACGTCCCCAGTGATATGATGTAATAAGAAAGGGTACTTGACTTCTGTGGCATTTTTTCATAAAAATACCTCCATTTCATCTTGAGAAAAGCAAGAGAGAAACCCAGAGCAGAGTACATTGTACAGTGTATTTGGCCACTACTCTTCAAGACTGTCAAGGAAAGATTGAGAAACTACCACAGATACCGAGACTGAGGCAGCGTGACACGGAACGCACTGTTGTCAGAACGGAACAGAAAGAAGACGTTGGTGGATGCACTGGTGTGGTTTAATAGTCACATGCCAACATTCGTTTCTTAGTTTCAACAAATGTTCCTTGATAATATAAGACGTTAGCAACAGAGGAAACTGGGGAAAGGGCATATAGGAACACTCTGTACTATCTTTGCAACTTTTCTGTAAATCTAAAATTATTCCAAAATGTGTATTTTAAAAATATTGTTATGAATCAGCATTATAAAGGCAAGTGGGTTTTGTTTTTTGTTTTTTTTTTGGTCACACTCCAGGCAGTAATTAAAGGCAACAGAGATTGCCAAATCTCTAGGAACGGATCATGGAAGCTTCACTGTAAGAAGAAGGTGGTTTGACAGTTCTTGGAATGCTGATTCCTCTATTATGAAGAGTTATCACACCATCTCCAAGAATCTGTCAAGAGCTTTTAGCTGACACTTAGCAAAGTCAATACCTTTCAGTCATGTCATTCAATTAAGGAAAATATGAAACTATAAGCTTATTAAAAAAGGCACATGAAACTTGAATATTTCTTTACAGGATTCAAAATTATGTTGTTTATTCTAAGGATAAAAAAGATACCAAGATCTAAGTTTATGAAAAGCAACTTGTCCCTTTAAGATTTCATATACCTTCTAATGGTGAGAAGTGACGCAGTGAACCCTTAGACTCTGAAGGCAAAGAATGGTTAGATGCAAATGTAACTGAGATACTAAAGAAGAAAGCCTGAGTACTTACCTAGATAAATGTAGGCTCTTATTGTGTAGTTAAAACAAAACAATATCCTTGTAATCAGGTGTTTTCTTCTCCCCAACTCTCCAAAAAACAAACAAAAAACATTAAATTGATGGGGAGCTTACAATCGATGTCTTAGAGTCTTAGAAAGAAGACGGGTAGAATGCATCGTCCCAAATGTAACTCCCGTGGAACCCTGGAGTTTCATGGAACACAGTTTGGGAAAGATTGCTCCATACTGTTTGCTGCCTGTCCATTTGATGTAGGATAGATTCGAGGCCTGAAGGCTGTCAGGGTTACAGCCGTTAAGTTTCAGAAGGAAACTGCTATACAGACATGTTTTACTGAGAGGATCTGAACTCATAGGCACTTATAATATGAAGGAGCCCTGAAGAGTGAGACCCAACCTCTTGACCAGGCATTAATGAGCCAGGCTTTAGGTTAGATGAGACAGAAAGATCATTTCTGGACCACATGTGGTAACAAGTGTCCCAGACGTGCCCATTCATTAGAAAGTAAGCCCAAAAAGCATGGAGGTAGATGAAGTTGGCAAAGGCCTCCTCTCCCTCCTCCAAGAAGGTCAGTGAGCTTTAGGAAGCTGATACCTGTTACTCAGAAAAACAAACTACTCTTTGACCAGTGGTTTAGGCAATGTCTGGAAAAGTTTCCAATTCAGAATGCCCCAATTATGAGCCAAGATTCACCTTTGCACATAGGACTGCATACTTAAATCATTTGGCCATCTCCAGAATCAGCGCCATTTGAGGGCCAATTTGAGGGGTGGTCACAAAGCCTTGCTTGGGAGTGTTTTCTGTGGCCTTGTAAGTGACGAGTTAAAGTGTCATTTCGGCAGCTCCCCTCACAAAGGATCTGTTGATACCAGCCCCTGCTTCAGACTTGACCTTCAGTCACTAGAAAACATTGAAAACAACTTCAACCAAATGAAATCATACTCTGTCAAACTTGGTCCAAACGTTGACAGTCTTTGTGTGAGTGATGCAGGAAAGTAGTCTGTGTGGCAGGTATGTTTCTCACTGATGGAAACTTCAAGTTGTTAATGGCTCTTCTGGGACAAGACTGAAAGGGCAGCTGCCCCCTGCTGTGGCAGAGTAACAAAGGAGAAAGTTACTCAGGCACCTGGTTTACCCCAAAATACTCATGGCTAAGGGTGTGAGAAGACCCTTAGCACTTATCTTGCCCAAAGGCCAGCTCCTTCCCACTGGTGAAGATGAGGAAAAATTGCTTGCTATGTATATGTCACAGCTAGCATTCCATCATTGTAAACAGAGCAGCCACATTTTAGCCACTCATCATTTGAGGCCTTTTGTATAGCCCTGTTGTGAAGGACAGTAGTTTATTAGTCTCAGTAAGATAGAGAACTGTCATCATGGAAAACAGTAACTGAGAGTGGGCCCCTGCTAAAATATTGAGGAGTATGTCATTCACACAAACGTGTGGAACCAAACTTCTGAAGTTCAAATGTTGTTTACTTGGGATTAGCTCAGGTTTGGTAAAGAGGTATGTGAAGTTTGAATGAGGTTATTGATACTGCTGTTTGTGGTGAGAGAAACCAGGTCAACACTTGTGACCTATAGCGAGGAAGAGAGCCGGGCCAGCTAGCTGGTAAGAAGCCACCCACCAAGAATCTATGTCTTGCTCTAAATGCCAGTTCTAAAACAACACAGACACTGTGGAGGTAGGAGGTGGTATCATGAGAGGAAGAAGAAATAGCTGTCTCTGCTGGTTTAGCGATAGGCGTTGCCTATCTCAAGTGAGATTTTTGCGAATCTTCATACAGCTTGTGCCATTCTAGCAAACTGTAAATCTTACTGGTGGCTGGGTGTTGCCAGGAAAATCTGTTATCTCTAAACTTTATACTTTCTACAGTAGTCTGGGCAATATTTGCTGATGACAGTCTGTCACCAATTTTTTGGCCCAGAATGTTCCCCAGAGGGGTAGTCTTTCTAGAGTTACAGAAGATGAACAGCAGGCCAGTCACCTGCTCACACACTGACATGGTTTGGCTGTGTCCCCACCCAGATCTCACCTTGAATTATAATAAGCCCCATGTGTCAAGGGCAAGGCCAGGTGAAGATAATTGGATCATGGGGCAGTTTCCCCCATTCTGTTCTCCTGGTAGTGGGTAAGTTTCATGAGATCTGATGGTTTTGTAAGTAGGAGTTCCCCTGAACAAGCTTTCTTGACAGCTGCCATGTAAGATGTGCCTTTCCTTCTCCTTTGCCTTCTGCCATGATTGTGAGGCCTCCAGAGCCATGTGTAACTGAGGCCATTAAACTTCTTTGCTTTATAAATTACCTCGGGTGTGTCTTTATTAGCAGCATGAGAATGGACTAATACACACACACAGCTGCTGAGATCATCTTTCACTAGTTCTCAGTGTATCTTCATATTAAGTTATTTACAATCTCTTTTTTGGTATGTAATTCATATCCTATATAATTACTCATTTAAAATGCACTACTCAATGGCTTTTGGCATATTAACAGAGTTGTGCAGTCATCATCACAATCAATTTCAGAACATTTTTATCACCCCCAAAGAAACCCCATACCCATTAGTCACACCCCATCTCCCCAGCCCCCCAATCCCTAGACAACCATTAATCTGCTGTTTATCTAGATTTGCCTATTATAGAGTTTATATAAATTGAATCATAAAATATGTGTTTTTTTGTGGCTGGCTTATTTCACTTAGCGTATTTTCAAGATTCTGCATGTTGTGGCATGTATCAGTATTTTATTTCTTTTTTTGCCAAATATGAATGTTACACACTTATTTTATATATCAAGTGATGGACATTTGGGCTCTTTCTACTTTTTGGCTATTAAGAATAATGCTGTGATGAACATCTGTGCATAGTTTTTATATAGAAATATTTTTTTTCTCAAGTGTATATTTAGAGTGGAATCACTGGAT
Source organism: Aotus nancymaae (assembly GCF_030222135.1). Classification (NCBI taxonomy): domain Eukaryota; kingdom Metazoa; phylum Chordata; class Mammalia; order Primates; family Aotidae; genus Aotus; species Aotus nancymaae. The sequence continues at coordinate 29,961,000 of NW_026988445.1, read as the reverse complement.
CATATGGTAAATATGTATTTGATATTTTGTGGAACTGCCAAACTGCTTTCCAAAGTGGGTGCATAATTTTACATTCCCATCAGCAATCCATGAGAGTAACAGCCTCTCCATGTCTTTGCCACCACTTGTTATTATATGTCTTCTTATTTTAGCCATTTGAATGGGTGGGCGGTAGTATCTCATTGTGGTTTCAATTTGAAGTTCCCTGCTAGCTAATGATAGCAAACGTCTTACTGGCCATTTGTATTTCTTTAGAGAAATGTCTATTCAGATCCTTTTCCCGTATTTCAATTGGGTTACTTGTCTTTACATCATCGGGTTGTAGTGGTTCTTTATATATTCTGATGTCAAGTCTTCCCACATGCATGATATGCACATCTTTTCTCCCGTTCTCCGGGTTGTCTCTTCACGCTCTCGAAGCACAGAAGTCCTTCATTTCATTGTGTTCACCTTATGTTCTTGCTGTTGCTCATGCTTTTGTTGTCATATCTAAGAAAACATTGTCTTAACACAAGGCCATGAAGATTTTTCTTCTGTCCTTTCTTTTAAGGGTTTTATTGTTTGAACTTTCATGTTTAGGTTCTGGATTGATTTTGAGTGAATTTGTGTGTGTGGAGGGAGGTGGTGGGATAACTACCTCGTGTGGTGGTCCCTAACAACCCAGAGTGACTGCCTTTGAAAAGGGACAGCTGAGGGACAGGTGTTAGGAGAACATAGAGACTCTGGTCCTGCCCACCTGAGCAGTCAGGCTAAGAGGTACTCTACTGATGGTTCTCCCAAATCCTTCTCCCAGGTCTCTGAGTGCCAACCCCCAGGAGAAGCCAGCCCCCTTGTCAAGTTACTTGTCACCAAATTCTGCCCGTCTTTCAGTACTCAGCACAGTGTAGTGTGCCAGGCAGGTCTGGCAGAAAGGCCCTGAAAATTTGGAGTCAGGCAGACCTGGGAGTGATTCTTGGTACTCCCACTGACTAGCATAGTAACCTACCAAGTTGCTAAACTTCTCTGAGTCTGTTTCCTCACTTATAAAATGAGGATGGTGATACCTACCTTTCGAGGTTGTTGTGAGGAGCGAATGAGATGGGACAGGAGAGTCCAGGGTGCCGTGGAGCCGGGCACATGAGGTGCTTCACAAATGGTAACTGTCCCTGTTCTCATGACCTTTCCCAACTGTGATCTGCCTCTGTGCAAGTTGTCTCATTCGTGAAAGGGACCTGAGGTAGGATAAAGCTCAGAAGAATGGGAGCCCCCTGCTGTGTCTCATCTTGTGTCTCTAGGGCCTAGAATAGTGCCCAGCATACAGTAGGCTCCCAAGAAATATTTGTTGATTGATTTAATATTTAATATCTCCATTATTTAATCCCCAGAATTAAGTTAACTTCTTACAGGTTAGTTACAATGTGTTCTAAAACCATATAAGTCAACTTTTCATACTATCTCATTTTAAAATCTGTTGACCAGTCTTAAAAATAAAAGTGTCTTCCTTCTGGAGTGCAGTACAGAGAAAAAGCAAGTCTAAGAAGGTGAAGAGGGTAACTCTTGGGCAAGTGTGAGTTAGTGAGTAGAATTAGAAAAACTGGCTGGGCACAGTGGCTCATGCCTGTAATACCAGCACTTTGGGAGGCCGAAGCAGGCAGATCACCTGAGGTCAGGAGTTCAAGACCAGTCTGGCCAACATGGCGAAACCCTGTCTCTACTAAAAATACAAAAATTGGCTGGGCATGGGGGCACACGGCTGTTATCCCAGTTACTCGGGAGGCCTAGGCACAAGAATCGCTCAAATCCAGGAAGTGGAGGTTGCAGTGAGCCAAGATTGTGCCACTGTACTGTATCCTGGGTGACAGAGTGAGACCCTGTCTCAGAAAAAAAAAACAAACACACAGAAAAACCTGACATCCATGTCCTAATATGTATCAGAAGCCTCTTTTATCTGCATAGGATTTCTCTAAAGATTTACATCTTACTGGCATAAAAATGTAGACATGTACCCAAACATTACAACATGTCCTATAAATTTTTACAATTATTGTTTGTTTATTAAACATAAAACTTTAAAAAGTCAAAAAATAAAAAACATCACATAATGACCTGTCATCAAAAAAATAATAATAATAATGTGTTCAGGTGTTTCGTAACTACAAAATGCTTCAGAGGTGTATGACTTCCTTTCTTTTTACTGGAAAGAGACATGTAGATGACTGTAACAATACAGCAAACCTGCAAATGAGGTAATGGTATATTTTTTAGAAGGTGTCATTTCATTTTCAAGGTATTGAAGAACCAGAAGTCCTTTAATAATGTTAATTTATTATAGAATTTCGAGGTTATAAAATGTTAATGCCCCTCATACTTTACTCTGGAGAGAAATGGATTTTCCCTGGCCCTTCTTAAGAAGCAAGCAGTACTGAGGTGGGAGGGGACAGAGGGAAAAGGCCAGAGAGTCTTTATGTGGATAGAGACAGAGTCTAATATGTGGATAAAGACTAGGAATTTGCACTGCTTTTTATTCATTTCTTTCTGTTCAGTATGATTTTTCTTTTTCCCCCTGTGGAAATAAAAAGGTAGTACTTTCATATCTCCTTAAAATGACTAAATGTCTAATTTAACCTTTCTTTCCTTATGTCTGCCCTCCTCAGACCTTAGGGCACAACTCTGATGCTGCAAAATGATAAAGAATCCTGGTTAGGTGATCTCAGGAGCAGGAGAGGACTGATTCGCAGACAGAAGACTGGGTTCCGGACTCAGCTCTTCATTCATTAGCTCTGTAACCAGATGGGTGACCTCACATCACTGCGTCTCAGTTTCTCACCTGGAAATTAAGTGTGATAAGCCAGGGCCCACCCAGCTCTTAGATTGCAAAGTTTATGGCATAGCCAGTCAAAAAGCGTTTATCAAGTGTCCTGCTCCATTCCAGGACACTATTAGGTGCGGGGATGGAAAAGGGAACACATTTCCCTCCTTGGAAGGTCATAGAGTAGGACATAACACTACTGTGAGGGTGTGTATCCACCAGAATTCAGCCATGCAGAGCAAAGGAGAAGCAAAGTACAGGGAATGTCTGTGGGAGGGTTTTACTGATCTGGAAGATGTGAGCCTTGAGCTGGGTCTTGAGGAAACCATGGGGTTTGGATTGGGTGAGAGGTCACGTGGGCTGGAGGCAAGTGGAATAGAGCAGAGAGCCCTGGGCCTGGCATGATGCGTTCAGGGCTTCACCCAGCTCTGTAGCTAATGGGCAGTGCAGCCATGGGTGTCACCTCATGTGTCTGGGCCTCAGTGTTGCTCTCTGTGGTGCTGATCATCTCTAAGGCTCACTGGAAGGCAGTAAAGATTAATGACTGACAGCAGGCTGTAGAGTCAGAGGGAGCTAGGGAACGGCAGAGGTCCAGATTGCTGCACTTTGAAGCAGTGTGGCCTTGAACATGCTGTTGAATCTCCTTGGGCCTCAACTTTCTCATCTACAGATTGCGGTAATAACGTTGAAGGGTTGCTGTAAAACTGTGAGAGGATCGATTTGCACAATGTGAGTGCTCACCAGGTAGGTAGCAGTGGTGGCTGTCATTGCCTTAAAACTCTTCTGCGAGTGAAGCTGGATTACAGGAGTGACGTGGTCAGGCGTTGCGCCCCCACTCAGATCTCATCTGGAATTCTAATCCCCAGGTGTCAAGGGAGAGTCCAGGTGGAGGTAATTGGATCATGGGGGTGGTTTCCCCTGTGCTCTTCTCATGACAGTGAGTGAGTTCTCACAAGATCTGGTGGTTTTATAAGTGTTTGGTGGTTCCTCCTGCATTCGTTTTCCAACCTGCTGCCTTGTGAAGAAGGTGCCTGCTTCCCTGTTGCCTTCGCCCATGATTGTAAGTTTCCTGAGGCCTCCCCAGCCATGCTGAACTGTGCATCAATTAAACTTTTCTCCCTTATAAATCACCCAGTCTCAGGCAGCTCTTTATAGCAGTGTGAAAATGGACTAATACAAGGAGGGAGTTTTAAGGGAGCAACTTGATGAAATTTAAGAAACTTGGTGTGGGACATACAATGCAATGTTTCCAGCCTTAATAAACAAGGAAATTTTGTCTGCGTGCAGTGGCTCATGGTTGTAAACCTAGCACTTCGGCTGAGGCAGGAAGATCACTTGAGCCCAGGAGTTTGAGACCAGCCTGGGCAACGTAGTGAGACCCCTTCTCTATTTAAAAAACAAAAAAACAGAAATTCTGTCACATGCTACAATGTGGATGAAGCTTGCGGACACTATGCTAGGCGAAGTCAGCCAGCCACAGAAAGATAAACACTGTCATTCCAGTTATATGAAGTATCTAAAGCAGGAGATTCAAAAGTAAACAAGTGGTTGCCGGAGACCGGAGGGAGGAAGAATGGGGATTACTCAGTGGATAGTTTTGCAAGATGAAGTTCTGGATGACTGTTGTACAACACTGTGAATGTGCTCAATGCTGCTGAGCTGTACACTAAAATCTAGTGGAGCAAATGCACGATGCGTAACAAGTACTTAATTAAACACAGTATGGAAAGCACCGTGCCAGGTCCTGGATGTAAGAGCAGAGATACAAAGATGATTAAGGCAGAGGAGGTCTTTGCCTTCATGGGAAGGTAGTTTAGGAGAAAATAATGGAGTTTTTGCAGAGTGACCTCAATTCTGGACCCAGATATGTCATTACTGGGGCAGTGACCTTGGGCAAGTTACTTAATTATTCTAAACTTTAGATTTCTGTAGCTGTGAAATAGGAATAATTAGTATCTGACTCACAGATTGTCATAGGAATTAAATGCAAATGTATTTAGAAGAATGGACGCCTGTCTAGCATGCTCAGTGAAGTTCTGTTTCTTGCTGTGCTCATCAGTTCCTCTCTCACAGGGCTTATGCACTTACAGAACAGGTAGGAGAAAGACACACCCACAACAGAGCCCACAAAGGCATTTGTAAAAAGTGGATAGAGATGGGGACAAGATGCTCAGGGAGGGTCAAGCATGGCCTCAGCCCCCTAGTTAGCCCTTTCCAGTCTGGAGACAGAGAATCAGGCCAGGTGGAGGGGCCACTTAGAAATGTCATCCCAATAACTTCCCAGTAGTAGTTTCCTTCTAGATACGAGAGTCAGGAACAGCTGAAGAAGGACGTGCACCACAAGCTGGAGGTGTGAAGCCTTCTAGAGGAGCTTGTTGGGAGCTGCTGTGGGTTTCCAAATGTAGGAAGATACAAAAAATTTCCCAGGAGCGATGGCTAACACATGCTGGCAAAGATGACTAGGAGAGATGGTAGAATTTCTTCCTTTGATGGCCGTCTTAAGGCAAAGCTGCATTCTCATGTGTCTGGATGGCTTTTATGGGGTCTTCTCTGTGAGTAACACATCCATCCCTGCTGAGAGCTCTTGGCAAGTTTTCGTTTTTTTTTTTAGATGAAGTCTCACTCTGTTGCCCAGGCTGGAGTGCAGTGGCACAATTTCGGCTCACTGCAACCTCTGCCTCCCAAGTTCAAGCAATTTTCCTGCCTCAGCCTCCCAAGTAGCTGGGATTACAGGTGCATGCCACTATGCCCAGCTAATTTTTTTTTTTTTTGAGATGGAGTTTCACCCTTGTTGCCCAGGCTGGAGTTCAATGGTGTGATCTCAGCTCACTGCAACCTCTGCCTCCCAGATTCAAGCAACTCTCCTGCCTTAGCCTCCCAAGTAGCTGGGATTACAAGCATGTGCCACCATGCCTGGGTAATTTTTGTATTTTTAGTAGAGATGGGGTTTCTCCATGTTAGTTAGGCTGGTCTCAAACTCCCGACCTCAGGTAATCCTTCAACCTTGGCTTCCCAAAGTGCTCGGATTATAGGTGTGAGCCACTGCACCCAGCCTGAGTTTTCACTTTCAAAGATTACTTAATGTGTGGCTTGGTTGAGAGAACAATGCCTTCCTTTCATGTGTCTTTTCATCCAGTCATCTATCCATTCATTTATACAGCTAACCTTTAGTGGGTGCCCAGTATGGAAAAGATTCTTGGCTACAAAGCATCTCTTCTTTCATGTCATTTTCCTAAATGGCAACCTATATTTTGGTCATCTGCCAACTGTATGCAAAGAGAATTTTGAGGGAACACCTCTGTGCCAAGCTTGTGCAGGTTTCCGCTATTTGCTTACCTTGGGGAAGATTGCTAGATGGCATGGCCCTGCTGCGTTCAGACACTGCTCCAAGTTGGCTGTGACTGAAGGGGGCAGAAGCCACAACTCTCTGTAGTCACGAACAGGGGAAGAAGCTGATATGTAACCAAAAAATGTGATCCTGGAAAATTGGGTCCTTAAGAGAAGAGCTGGTGCCTCCCATCTTTCTGGTCATGCCCTTCCCTGTATGCTGTGCCTTCGGGAGCACGTTGGTCCCCCTTGTGCAGTCAGCTGTGGAAGTAAAATCTGGGAACTTTGCCCACCTCATAGTACCTGGTACCCTGCCAGAGTTTTTGGTATAGTGCAGTTTTATCCTGGAGCGAGTTTGGTACTAAACCAGAGAAGTGCTTCCAATTTTCTTTCCTCGTTTGGCAATCTCACTGTTTTGCCTGTCCCCTCTTCTGCCCAATGAGAGAGCAGAAATCTCTACCTTAAAGGCTTCCCTGAACGGTTGCCCAACAACTGAATCGAACGACTTGGGGAAAAACAGATGAGAGAGAGTCAACAAGGTGGAAGTTGGAACAGTGAGAGCTTCTTGAATGAATATCTGTGAATATTGTCCATATGGCTGAATTTGATAAATCCTACTGAGAATGTTGACATGAATGGGAGCTTTGCCTGAACAAAGCAGGTGGCCCAGGAAATTGTAGTCATGTGCAGCACCAACTTTAGATGTCTGGGTTTAAAGGATACGTACCCTTCTTTTATTTTATTGCCTTCCTAAACTGTGCTTCTCCAGGTACAGATGCCTAGAGCCTTCGAAAATCTGTGTGTGTATGTGTGTGTGTGCGCGTGCGTGCGTATGTGTGTGAAAGAGAGAGAGAGAGCACGCTCACACAAGAGAGACAGCAAGAAAGCTTAGGGGAAGGGCAGAGAAGGAGGGACAGAGAAGGAGAAATGGATTTTGCAATCATCCTAAAAGAGACAGAAGACATGAATCAGGTCCTCTAAACACCATTCCTTTTACTGGTTGTGTTCCTTTTCTGCGTTTTTGTCTAGCTCTACTTCTCTGAAGCCGATGGCCTCTATCACACTGTGTTTCACACCAAAGAACTGGGCACTTCCTCCTCAGGACCCTTGTGCCTGTGAGATGGCAGAGACTGAAAATCCCTTTGGTAGCACAGTGTCTGAGCATTTGCCTCACCCATTCTGGACTGACAAGAACAGGAGCAGGGGACATATCTTACCATTATCCAGCTCTATTTATTAAGCACTCACGTGGATGCAGCCCTGTTCTGATAGAGATTCGAAGTGAGTCTTTTGTAGGAAGATTTCTTTAAAAAGGGGCTTATAACACGTGTAAAATGTCTTTTGATCAAAGAGTTAAGAGGAACTATAGAGAGCCAAGTACAGAGCGGGCCAAGTGAGAAGGCCCCACTGGAGAGTCACTCGATGAGAGGCCAGTGGAATCGCTGCAGAGAGTGTTAGTGAGTGTTCGTCCTCTGCTGAGGAAGTCAGCCTCATGCAAAGGATACCCCAAGATGGTGTCAGCCGTGAAACAGCTGAGTGCCTCGGACTGAGGCAGCTGGCGGCATGCTGGCTGTGGCTGTTTTTTTTTTTTAACGTAGATGAAGAGGACCGCTCGTAGTGGATGGCACCTTGAGTTAGATCGTACCTGCCTTTCACAGTTGCTAAACTGAGTACTGCATCTTTCTGAGAATCCCGTTTCAGAGCCGAACTCCGTTACCGCAAACAGCAGGGCAAGTCCTGCTCCGTGGCCTGTCTTGAGACGGTAATGGTGCTGTCCACGCCCCGGGAGCACTCTCTGTGGGGAGTTCGTCGCTGCGCTGAAATGAACTTGACCCTCTTCTGAGTAAATGCTCTGTTGTAATCCATTGGGAGAAAATTCTTGATTTCTTGGGATATTTAGGAGGCTGACTATAGGAAGGAGCTTCTTTATTATGCTTTTCTCCATAAGTTTCACTGAATACATCAACTTCTTTCCCACGCCCCAGGGCTTTGACCAAAATATCATTGAGATACCTTGGCCCACTTCCTCTCACAGAGCTGCGCTGTTCTTTTAAAAGAATGGTGGCTGCAGCTTATCTACTCACCCAGAGGAAGCGAATGCTGCAGGGCAGTCACAGCAGACGCTGGAGTGGAGCCGTGATGAACTGGATCACAGGACCCAGGTCCGAGGCCTCACCTCCGCTGCTTACCAGCAGGCTGGGGAGGCTGTGAAACTTTTTTAAGGCACGTAATTTCTGAGTTTGTAAAAACAGGGATTTTAATTTCTATCTCACAGGGGTTGATTCAGTGAGATAGCAGCTGTGGAAAACCTTTACAGACTGTAAAGAGCTAAAGTCATATCCTTCATCTCTGTCCTTATCTAAGAATGATGTTTTAATGCTTTTGAGTAGGAAGCAGAGAGGTGCTGCAGAACAGGTTGCTTCTGCCACCACCATCTGGCTACTGTTGATAACTGAGGTCTTTGTACTTCCTGACCTGTGATGCTCTAATCTTAATATGCATCAGAGTCAGCTGGGGGCTAGATATACAGACCCGTAGGCCCCATCCCTCTAAAATCCCCTTGGTGGGTCTGGGATCCGTGTGTAATTAGTCCCCAACTATTCTGATGGAGGTTACTCATAAGCTACACTTTGAGAAGATTCAGAACGTACAGCTTGGACTAGGTGACCATGGAGTTGGGGTAGGAGGCAAGCCTGGTAGGGTAACGTCTGTGCACCCCTGAATGAGAGGCAGGGAATCCATGTTGAGTTCACCAAGAGCTCTTCTTGGCTCTGCCACTATCACGTCCCATTTGTTACCAGTTGCTTCCTGCGTTGTTGTTTTTCTGGTTGGGATGTTTGGCCTCTTGGAGTTGTAAGTGAGAAACGGTGCTGGGGTCGTGAGTGTAAGAGCACCTTCTGTTCGATTGTTGGTAGCAATAGCTGCCTGGCTTGACTGAAAGCCATTTTCCTTGAAGATTGTACCGAAAGACTCAGCGTGTGGATCGAGACCATTCATTGTCCTGCTCTGGCTTTCTCATGTCACCTAACCTCATAATATCTGTGAGCTGAGTTTACCCTTCATTTGTCTTGAGCACCAATGGACAGCTGTTTATGTTCTGTGTGTTTTGTGAGGAAGAAGTCTTGGGAGCCTTCATTGCAGACAGAGAGAGAGAGAGAGAGAGCGTGCGTGCGTGTGTGTGTGTGTGTGTGTGTGTGTGTGTGTGGTGGGATAAGGGATAAGGTCATTTCAGAGGATCTGGAAGCTAAGGAAAACATGTCTGCTGGGGATTCCAAAATTCTGTCCGGAAGAAGATCTTAACATTTATTTCTCATCGGAGCTCTTAGCAGAGCCGGCACAAGCTTATGTGACCTTGGATCCTTTAGAAAGAGCAGCTTCTCAGCAATGCCAGTCACACGGCATGGGAGATCAAGATGTTGTTTAAATAAAATCTTGCAGCAGCATCCATTTCACAGGTCCCTGGGGCTGCGTGTACTCAGTACTAGAAGGGCAAGACTTTAAAACAAGCATGGAGCGTAAACAATAGCATTGTTCTTTAGCCCCCAGTTAAATAAGATCAGGAAAGAAAGAATCTTCTTTTTAAAAGATGGGCTGTGTCTGTCCTGATTCCTGCTGCTGCTTCAGGTATCTACCTTAATTTTCTTATATTCCTGTGAGGGCAGTGGTTTGGATAATTAAATGTAGCTATACACTGAAATTATTAAATTGTTTACATTCACAGCAGGAGTATATCAGAAATGCAAGTCCTTCTCAGAACTGCAGTTCAGATCATATTTAGTAGTTAATTTAATAGTGCTGTTTTCCTCTCAGGCTAGACAGGAGGAGCGCTGACTTTGACTTACGGTCCCTTTTGTAGCTGCCATGTTATGTGAGGATATCAATTTGCCCTCTGTTTTTTCTTTATTACAAAAAGAAATTTATCATAAAAACTTCATTATAAAAGTTTGGCTGTCATATTGTTTTTTAAAAATATACGAAAAAGGTGAAACAATGAAGAAATCTACAATCACCTGAAATTTAGCTGATTTCATGCCAGTGATTCATCTATTTATAGATAGGGCTCCATGAATTAACCTGAATGAAAGAGCAATTTAGGTGTTTCATATTCTGCTGCCATCTAAACTCCACATTTTGCCTTTCTCTTGAGGGCGGCTCCCTCGCTGTTCCCTTTTCTTCATGGTTTCAGAGACTTTCCCAGCCTGCCCGTCTTAATTTGGAGGCCTTCTGTGGAGCTTTGTGAAATCACAGTAAACCCTTTGACACCCACCTAGTCTTTAGCCTTGCTGTAAAGGTCAAGTAGATTAGTTAGAAGGGGGCTTGCCCTTCAACTCCTTGTTGGTTATCTCTTTTTCGGATCGTTACTATTCATGTACCTCTCCCGGTGCCCTTAGGCGAGGGAATAGCTTCCTTTCTTGCCTGGTTTGATTCTGTAGCGTAGACAACCTTCCTTTGAGGGGGCTGGATTCATATAACTCTTATCTTCAGGCCGGCTGCTGTGCTTGCACCTGGGGGAGGGAGGTTTGCCTTGTGTTCCATGTTGACCCTTACACATTTTATCTAAGAGAACATTTTGAAATGAAAGAAGCTGTCTAGTCCATGTGAGATGGCTCACGCCTGTAATCCCAGCCCTTTGGGAGGCCAAGGCAGGTGGATCACAAGGTTAGGAGTTCGAGGCAAGCCTGGCCAACATGACGACACCCTGTCTCTACTAAAAATACAAAAATTAGCTGGGTGTGGCAATGTGCATATGTAGTCCCAGCTACTCAGGAGGCTGAGGCAGGAGAATCACTTGAACTTAGGAGGTGGAGGTTGCAGTGAGCCGAGATTGCACCACTGCACTCCAGCCTGGGAGACAGAGCGAGAGTCTGTCTCAAAAAGAAAAAAAAAAAAAAAAAAAACAGCTGTCTCATGACCAGGCCTCTGCGACTTCCTCTCCTCCTCACCCCAACTACCTCTCCATTCTTTGCCCAAACTCTGGCTTGCCCAGTGGATGAGATTCACTCACCAATAGTAGTTTGTATTTTTCCAAAGAAGAAAAAGAGGTATTCATTATTACATCCTGATAAATGATGAAGTCTTCCCTCTCACCTCACCCCTCTGAATGAGTGCCCCTTTCTTTTCAGTTCCTGCTCCTGAGTTTCTCTCTCTGTCTCTTTTGGAAGTAAGAGTTTCTCATTCACACCAAAGAACTGGGCATGGGCATGTTCTCTCTTGGGCTACTCAGACCACGGGCTGGTTTCCTAGACCTGCCCCTGGAGTGTTTTTGCGGAAAGTACCCCTCCCTCTCTGAGGGTTGTCTTGGGCACCAGTTGTTAGTTGGTTGCAGTGGAGGAAGCTGGGAGGACAGTGGTAGTTGAGCACTCCGTCTCACAGGGCACAGGAAAAACGTGTTCCTGACTGTGTTCACTCATTCCTTTGTGTGGTCATCAGATAGCAGTTGAGGTACCTAGTAGCAGGGGGGAGGTTTACAAACCCTGGGGCAGCTCCCGCATGAAGAGGGCTGGCACTTTCAGGGAACTGGACTGATACAGGGCTTCCTGAGCACAAGTCTGTCCTCAGTGCAGCAGTTAAGCTGTTCATGCACTCAGAGAGTCACAGAATTTTAGAATTAAAAGGAACAGTTAAAGTCCTCCAATCCACCCTTAGGATTTTCTGGATGAGAAGCAAGGTCCACTGAGGTAAAGTGAGTTGCCCACACATGTGGCTAACTGCTGTGGCCTGCTAACCTGTATCCCAGAGATCAAGCCAATCTCAAGCCCTGAAAATAATAATCACCTACTTCCAGAATGACATTCCATATCCCTGAAAATGAAAAATCAATTTTGAAACAACCTAAGCAGAGAAAGAGGAGCATCTTCTGAGCTAGTATTTTGTATGGAGTGGGAAGAGCAGGGGCTTTGGAGTGGACACAGAGCCATGTTCACATGGAAGTTCTTCCATTTCCTAGGTGGGTGACCTCAGGCAGCACACTTAACCTTTCAGAGCCTCAGTTTATATCATCTGTAAAATGCAGATAGCCTTTCAAGAGTTGATCACAAATATTAATGGAACAGTATCCATACAGCACCTGCACAGCACATCACAAGAAATAGTGGTTATTGGCCATTTGTGATTAGAAATGTGTTCACTCTTCACCAACCTGTGTTCAGGAAGATAGCTTTCTCCAAATATGAAGTTTTTATGTGTCTGACAGAGAGGCTGGAAATAGAACTGTGGTGGTAAAATGACAAGAACGGCCGCATTATATCATTAACGGTTTCAAAAAGTTCTCATCAGATGGTTTTCCAAATTCAGAAGATCCTTTAAAGATCCCAGTCCTTTAAAGAAATAATGTTAAAAGTATAGTGCTAAGAAACCCAAGACCTTCAACATTTCATATCTGTCTGGGAGTAGAGATACAGAAAGCATAACAGATATTTAATGGAATCCATCTTTTTGATGATAATTACAGCATCCTGAAGTAGACTCTAAACACATCTGTATACCTGAACTGCTGCTTCAAAATGATTTGCTTCAAGGGGGCATTCAGTATCTTGCTCAGCTTTCAGGTTTGATGTAACTACGGTTTAAATGGATGGCAGGTGTTCGATCTATAAATAAGAGTTGGACTTTGCACTTGAGCGCTCTGTTTACCTGTGTTCGTTTGCATCACACCGGGAAACTGGAAAGGCCTAAGAGTATGCGTCAGTGAGATGCCAGAATGCGACAGCTGAAACGCACCCCTCACACTTGCAGATTCCAGGAGGGAACAGCTCTTCTTTCAGAGGCAAGAAGCCATGTTGAATTGGAAGATGCACGCGTGTGCCTGGAGAGAGGTGAGAAAATAATATCAGAAGTGTAATGAGCACTAGAGATTTTGGCCAGCGTATCTGATAACCTCAATAGCTACTGAAGAATCTTCCCTAGTGATTTATTTTTTCAGTTAACCTCAGTGTGGTGACTGCTTTCGCTCAGTCTCCTGGGCCACGTGGCTTTGGCAGCCTCGTCTCTCTGCAGCACCGTGCCCATATTTCAGTTTGCTGTTGAGAAATTCTTCGAAAAGTGCTTCTTTCTCTGCAGTTCTCAGCTCAGTTCTTTCATTCAAATGACGGAATTCTGATGCTGCTCCTGGGGCTTTCACAGGCTAGAAACATAAGCTCTAAGAGGCTTTCTCTTTTCCAAGCTTGTCACACCTGAAACTGCTGCTCAGGTCCATAGCACAGGTCAGAGAGATGGTCGGTTCTTGAATCACTCCCCGAGGCCTGCCCATCCCACCAGCCTTCAACTGGCTGCAGTGGAGACGGAAGCTTTGGGTGAGTAACAGAGTAGGTGGTGCTGGAGACTGACTTCCTGACTACTCACAGATCTGTCTTGTCAGCACCAATGCCATCTGGACAAGGATGCTTAGAGTTCTGGGAAGGAAGTAAGGAGGATGGTGGGGGGATTCTGAAACAGGTGTCCTACCTCAGGACACCAGAGTCATGGGGGTCATCCCCTGGGGAGGGATCACCGGTGCACATTGCTGTACAGTGAGCCTGCCTCGTACTTGAGGAGCTCCAGAATGAGTAGCAAGCTCTTAGTTCTGAGTTCTGTGACAGCCTCCCCCAACCTGTTGGGTAGAGAGGCCTCACCGAGCAAGAGAGGTGATGTTTGCTCCGAAGAGCTGCTCTAACTCGATGTGCTACCTTGGGGTAGACTCCCAGAGTATTGTGGAAAGAGACAAGGCCACCTCCTTCTGCCCAGGCAGCAGGAAGAACTGTTAAACTTGGTGGAATTGGTTTCTGGAGGTGAAATGGATAGTACCCACTGAGTGTTACTTAACTTGTTTGTCCCCTCTGAAACCAAAATCTTGGCTCCAGTGGTAAATTGGGTACCCCCATCTGAGCTCCCTAGAGGGTCTCTTTATCTTGGGACTTTGTGAAGATGACAGTGAGAGAGAACTTGCCATCTATAATAAAGACTCAATACAGCTAATTCCAAATATTTACAATAATGACTTGTCAAGGATAGTATTGAGAAACTTCTGCTCCCAGTCTGCGGTTTCTTCTCACTAGCGAATTCTCCCTGAGCCATGTGGCCTGGGGAGCAGCCTCTGTGCTGGTCTGGTCTGGATTGTCTTTTCACTGTCCCCTTTTTGCCCTAGTCAGACACAGTTCTGCCTACACTAGGCATTTTCTGCATCTTGCCTGGTAACCAGTCCAAGCTTTCAGCCTTTGCTTGGCAATCTGAACAGTGGCTTCCTGATGTTGCTCTCCTCTTTCTCTCTAACCTGAATATTTCTGTCTGTATGACTAGCTGCCACCCCAGGAACAACAGCTGGGTACTCAAGGAGGGCTACCTCTAGGTATTGGTTCACAGAGTCAGAAGAACTCTACTCCTTCCTCTTCTGAACTCCCTGGGTTTGGGAAGAAAGCCTCTCTGCTGCTTCCTCCGTGGGTCTCAAGGGAGGCAGGTGCTGTTGGTCCCTAAGGGAAGCACAGGCAAGTCCCGCAGAAGCCCAGTATAGCACTGTCAGTGGAGGTTTCATGCAGAACCCAGTATAGCACTGTCAGTGCAGGTTTCATGCAGAAGCCCAGTACAGCACTGTCAGTGCAGGCTTCATGCAGAAGCCCAGTACAGCACTGTCAGTGCAGGTTTCATGCAGAACCCAGTACAGCACTGTCAGTGCAGGTTTCATGCAGAACCCAGTACAGCACTGTCAGTGCAGGTTTCATGCAGAAGCCCAGTACAGCACTGTCAGTGCAGGTTTCATGCAGAAGCCCAGTACAGCACTGTCAGTGCAGGTTTCATGCAGAACCCAGTACAGCACTGTCAGTGTAGGTTTCATGCAGAACCCAGTACCGCACTGTCAGTGCAGGTTTCATGCAGAAGCCCAGTACAGCACTGTCAGTGCAGGTTTCATGCAGAAGCCCAGTATAGCACTGTCAGTGCAGGTTTCATGCAGAACCCAGTATAGCACTGTCAGTGCAGGTTTCACGCAAAAGCCCAGTATAGCACTGTCAGCGCAGGTTTCATGCAGAACCCAGTATAGCACTGTCAGTGCAGGTTTCATGCAGAAGCCCAGTACAGCACTGTCGGTGCAGGTTTCATGCAGAACCCAGTATAGCACTGTCAGTGCAGGTTTCATGCAGAAGCCCAGTACAGCACTGTCATTGCAGGTTTCATGCAGAACCCAGTATAGCACTGTCAGTGCAGGTTTCACGCAAAATCCCAGTATAGCACTGTCAGTGCAGGCTTCATGCAAAAGGTTGGAGAAAGGACATGGGTTTGCAGTTGGAGAAGAGAAAAATGGCAGATGGTTCTGCGGGTTTTTCCTTCTCTTATTTGCCTGACAGATGAAATTGTAACCGATTTAATAACAAGGCACATACTTGCTATGTGTTTGAGAGTAGGGAGAAGCCGGAACCAGAGGCAGTACAGAGCCCTGAGTTATTTGGAGACCTCGTGAAAACCCTTTGGGCCCAGGCTGACTTCTTAAAACCACAACCGGCTAGGCGCAGTGACTCACACCTGTAATCCCAGCACTTTGGGAGGCCAAAGTGGGCAGATCACCTGAGGTCAGGAATTCGAGACCAGCCTGGCCAACATGGTGAAACCCCATAATAGAAAAAATAGCCAGGCGTGGTGGCAGGCACCTGTCATCCCAGCTATTCAGGAGGCAGAGGAAGGAGAGTTGCTTGAACCCGGGAAGTAGAGGTTGCAGTGAGCTGAGGCTACGCCATTCCATTCTACCCTGAGCAACAAAGTGAGAGTCTGTCTCAAAAATTAAAATTAAAAAAAAAAAAAAACACACACACACACAATCTAATTTCTTTCTGAATGAAGTCCTGTCCTGGGATGGACAGTATCCCCAAGAAGAGGCTGAGGCACCCTGCAGCCTCAATGGAGACACCCATACCTGCACAGGAGATACATCTCAAGAACCTCAGCAGGTTGAGAAGGCCCCCACGTGCTTGAGAAACGGGAACATGGCCAGCTTTGCCCCCTCCCGGCGGCTCCCTCCTGCACCAGCTCTCAGGAGGCCAGCTCCCTCCTGAGTCAGTTGGTTCTCTGAGAAAGTGAAAGTGAAGGCTAAACTTGGGTCCTTTCGTTGTCAGACCTGCTGATTTCCATTTTTGTTGGAGCCTTGTGTGATTGTGTTACCCTCTGCCCTTTTTCATTCTGCAAGGATGTTTGGAGGCATGTCGAAGAGTATATATATGTGGGTGCTGAGGTGTGTGTGTGTATGTTACATAGGTGGGGCATGCATGCCCATAGTGGTGCCAGGCTCTGAGACAAAGAAACAAGTACACCATCTTTGGATCTGATATTAAAAAAGAAACACCCCAGCCAAGAGTGTTTATCTGTTTAATGTAGCAGAACTCAACTGCAGGAAGCCATTTCTGTATTAGCATATCATGGAAATGTGCAGTGCAGCTGCCTGGGAACGGCCAGTTTATTACTGCTGGGGGCCGTCCTGGGTTATGATCTGGAAGAATTTGAATCACCCTTTACATTTTTTCTGTTTTCATTTTGATTTTGGCAATGGCAGAAAAGGAGAATACTCCCAAGAGATTCAATTATTTCCCTTCAAAATTCTCTTGGAATCATAATGACTATTAAAAATTAAAGGCACCCATATCTCATGCTATTCAGCTTAACTGGTAATTAAAATGCAATTAAATTTTTCACGGTGTAGATTGCGTCTGTTTTTTTTTTTTTTTTCCCCAGAGAAATTGCAAATTCTGGGCTCTTGAGAGTTAATGGGATTAATCTATAGACATTTAATAATTCAGCTTTGATCAAGTGCAGTCACTGATGGTCTCTGAAAGGGAAGAGGGGGTTGTATTGTTTTGTTATTAATGGTGAATTTTAGTTTTTTTTTGTTTGTTTTTTTTGTTTTGTTTTTTTTTTTTTTTGGGAGGCCAAGGCAGGGGTCTGCTTGAAGCAGGACCCTTGAGACAAGGAACTTGAGACAAGTCTGGGCAAGAAAGTGAGACCCTAACTCTACAAAAAATATAATAAAATAGCCAAGTGCAGTGGCATGTGTCTGTAGTCCTAGGTACTTGGGAGGTTAAGGTGGGAGGATTGCTTGAGACCAGGAGTTTGAGGCTGCAGCAAGCTATGATCATACTACTGCACTGTAGTCTGGGTGACAGAATGAGACTGTCTCTTTAAAAAGAAAAAAGAAATAAAGGGAAAAAGAAATGTGAACTGATGATAGTGTACACTTGGAGGGCATCAGTATGTTGAGTTGATCATATATTTATTTTTTATTTTTTTAATGGTTTTTTTTTTTTAAAAAAAAGAAGAAAGAAAAAAATGAAGAAGAGGAAGAAAAAGGAAGAGAAAGAGAGAGAATGGGAGTATTGCTTTCTTGCCCAGGCTAGAATGCAGTTTAGAAATGGGTATTGAAAACCTCTTTTATACCAATAATTATACTTAATGATGTAGACAGGAAGGAATAAGGGAAGAAAATAACAAACAAGCAGCCAACCAATATTTCATTTAAACCTATGAAATGCTATGCGATTACTGAGGAGTGATTTACTTCCAATTATGTAGTCTCTTTTGGAATAGGTGTGAGGTGGTAATGTGTGTTTTGTGTATTTAAAGTGGAGAGTTCTATAAATGTTTATTAAGTTTACTTGTTCCGGGTCTGAGTTCAAGTCCTGGATGTCCTTGTTAATTTTCTGTCTCATTGATCTATAGAATCGTTAGCTCTTCTTGTTGCATTGATCCTTTTGCCATTATGTAATGTCCTTCTTTGCCTCTTTTGATCTTTGTTGCTTTAAAGTCTATTTTATCAGAGGCGAGAATTGCATCTCCTACTTTTTATTTATTTGTTTATTTTTACTCTGTGTTTGGTTGGTAAATCTTCCTCCATCCCTTTGTTTTGAGTCTTTGTGTATCGTTGCATGTGAGACGGGTCTGGATGCTGCATACTGATGGGTTTTGGCTTTTTGTCCAATTTGAATATATATGAGTTTAATACTGCCATTTGGTGCTAGCTGGCTGTTTTGCCCATTAGTTGGTGTAAATTTTTCATTGTGTTGATGCTCTTTGCTTTTTGATATATTTTTGGAAAGGCTGATATTGGTTGTTCCTTTACGTGTGTAGTGCTTCTTTCAGAAGCTCTTGTAAAGCAGGCCTGGTGGTGGTGAAATCTCTAAGTACTTGCTTGTTCGTAAAAGATTTAATTTTTCCTTCGCTTATAAAGCTTAATTTGGCTGGATATGAAATTCTGGGTTGAAAGTTCTTTTCTTTAAGGATGTTAAATATTGGTCCCCACTCTTTTCTGGCTTGTAGGGTTTCTGCTGAGAGATCTGCCGTAAGTCTGATAGGTTTCCCTTTGTGGGTAACCTGACCTTTCTCTCTGGCTACCCTTAGTATTTTCTCCTTCATTTCAACCCTAATAAATCTGGCAATTATGTGCCTTGGGGTTGGTCTTCTTGAAGAATATCTTTGTGGTGTTCTCTGTATTACCTGGAGTTGAATATTACCCTGCCTTGCTAGGTTGGGAAAGTTTTCCTGAATGATATCCTGAAGAGTATTTTCCAACTTGGATTCATTCTCTTCGTCACATTCAGGTACACCTATCAAACGTAAATTAGGTCTTTTCACATAGTCCCATATTTCCTGGAGACTTTGCTCATTCCTTTTTATCCTTTTTTCTCCAATCCTGTCTTCTCGTTTCATTTCACTGAGCTGGTCCTCGACTTCTGATATCCTTTCTTCTGCTTGATCAATTCGACTGTTTAAACTTGTGCATACTTCGTGAAGTTCTCATGTTGTGTTTTTCAGCTCCATCAATTCACTTATATTCCTCTCTAAATTGTCCATTCTCGTTAGCATTTCGTCAAACCTTTTTTCAAGGTTCTTAGTTTCTTTGCATTGGGTTAAAACAAGTTCTTTTAATTCACGGAAGTTTCTTATCACCCACCTTTTGAAACCTTCTTCTGATAATGGAACACACTGGCTCTCCATTAAGCCTTGTTCCGTTGCTGATGAGGAACTGCGATCCCCTGTAGAGGGAGAGGCATTCTGATTTTGAGTATTCTCTGCCTTTTTAGGCTGGTTTCTTCCGTTCATTATATATTTATCCCTCTGTTGTCTTTGTAATTACCGACTTTCTAGCTAGGTCTCCGAGCGGACGTCTAACTTGTTCATTCCCAGTGCCGAAATCTGAGCAATCCACTGCACCAGCCAAAACAGCAGTGTTAAGATTGATGGTGCTTTTCTGCCCAGGAATCTCCGGACTCTGCACCAAGAACTGCTGTGCTGAGGCGGCAGCAAAACCACCATGCCGGCCACAAGAGTCGCCCTGGCGACCCGTGGGGTTCCTCCGCTGGGAATCTCTTGGTCCGTGAGCAACAAAAATTTGTCTGAAAGTGTGGCGTCCTCTCGTTCTCTGCGCTTTCACTGGGAGTTACAATCCTGAGCTGCTAGTGATCAGCCATCTTGGATCTCTCTCTCAAATTTTAGTTTTATTTGGTTTCTTAGAAACCAGGAAATAACTACCAGTCCATGAATGAAAGGCCGTTTTTGAGTGCAGTTTTGAGTTGGCCATAATTGCTCTCACTAATGTGTACTAGTAATGACCTCTCTGCTGCCAGGCTTGCTCCCCTCACATAGCATTGTGCAATTTGGAGTATGGTCCTGAGTTGTCCCTAGTGAGCAAGGTATCAACATTGGGCCAGAAGGTGGTAGCTGACTTGGGGGGACCCTTTCTAGCCTTGGCCAGATGTTATTTTCTTTTTCTTGCTCTCCAACTTCTTTTTTATTTGATGGTAAAAACACATTTGCATTGCAGAGCTGTAATTGTAAGCAATTTCTTGACTCTTATAAGACCTTTTGCTGATCTGAGGCTGGTGCCCCAGAGAGACCTGGTCAGCTCCTTGGTCTCTCTGTAAGGAGCATGACCCTGGTCAGTTTGGCCAGGAATGGAGGTGAGAGCTGCCCACTGTAGTCTGCCTGGAGCAGGACTTGCCATTTTACAGCAAGCCTAGTGCTTGCACCCTGTAGCACGTGGGCGCTGCGTGGGAGAGGATGTGAGCAGCAGCAGTTTGACCACACCCCACTCTTGACTGGTCACAGAATTCACCTTCAGGCCCTGTCCTCAATCTTCATTCATTTCTCTCTGTTCATTTCTAACTTTCAGGAAGATAGGTCTTCCTTTTTTTTTTCTTCCTCTTTTAACCCATTTTAAAAGTTAATCTTTAGAAATAACACATATCCCAAGTTGGCAAGGTATAAGTTTCAGGCTAAGTTACTGCAGTGTAGCATAGCCAGTAAGGGTGGCCAGGTCTCTCTGGGGTCAGGTGTGGGAATCAGGTAGGTTTCTGCTGCACCTCTATTGCTTTGAAGTCTTTTATTGTAGACATGGAATTTAACTTCCCAGGGCCTCAGTTTTCCCATTTCTAAAATGTATTTATTTGCAGTACCTACCTCACAGGGTTAGGTAATAATAATAAGGATTAAGTAAGACAAATCCTAGTGATATGGATGGCACAAAATAAGCATTCAACAAATAGAAGCTGTTACTGTTTTCATTATTGGTCATGAAATAGAACATCAGCATTTCTTTTTTTCCTCCTGGTATATTTTAATTCTGCATCCCCACTTTGGAGTAATTTTAGAGTATTTCCTAACAGCTCTCTAGACTGGAATTCTCTTCTTTCTCTTATATCTTCCTTATGAGTAGCAAAAAAAGTTGAGCAACTGGAAGACCCTGTCGTCTTTATAACTGTCTTCCCAGTGGCTAACATGTTCTTCAGCACATAGTAGGCACTCACCGTGTAATAGACGGCCGTAGGGATAAAAGCAATGTCCAGAATTGATTAGATGATTGGGTAGGAATGAAGAGAATTGTTCTACTAGTTTCTTTATCCCGTCTTAAGTCATACGCTGCATATACTGAAGCAGTGGTAAGGAACTTGGGAATATAAATTACATTAAAGCTGCAGATTCTTCAGGTAATGTGCCCAAGCCTGGATTCTGAAGGCTTATTTGTCAGGTAAGACAGCAGATACCAAATATCATATTAGCTCACAGGATAATGGCACAATGCATCATCAGTCTGAGTGGGGACAGTACACAATTTTCTTTTGATTGCCTGGAGCCACAGATGGGGTGAGCATGGAATATTGATTTTCAAATCGTGACTAATAGATGGTAAAAAGGAAAATAGTTTTTGGTTTCAACTTATCACTTGTCTAGGCCACAAATTTTGGCAGTAAATTAAAAGAAACTTTCATTTGCCTAAAACCCTAAGTTAAAAGAGCAGAATTTATGCAGGAAGACTTAAGACGCAAATGAACAGATGGCTGTGATGTTATGAATTGCACATCAGCAAATGTTTAACCAGCCCAGAAAGTAGACAAAACATTGTTTAGAAACGTTGAGTACTGATCTAATACTCTTATGGTTAGGATAATATGACAATATTCTAATAATTTTCATCTGGTAACAATTGGATAATTTTAATCCAGTCTTAAGTCTTGGCTTGCACAATTTTTCACAGTATACTTGACATCCAGCTTCTTGCTTCTGATCAGGACATAACAGACTTGCTCCTGTCTTATATTCTCACGATTTGATTATGAAATGGGCTGATTCTTCTCTTCTCTGTATTAGTAACATACTGGTTACATCTATACATGTGAGAAACTTTCTTTTTTTTTCTTCTCACCAGGAAATTCTTTTTTCTTTTACCCAGAATTTTACAACTTATCTGTGCAGGGTTTTTCTTTTTGTATTTTTTTTATTGCATTTTAGGTTTTGGGGTACATGTGAAGAACATGCAAGATTGTTGCATAGGTACACACATGGCAGTGTGATTTGCTGCCTTCCTCCCCATCACCTATATTTGGCATTTTTCCCCATGCTATCTCTCCTCAACTCCCCACCCCCCACTGTCCCTCCCCTATTTCCCCCAGACAGACCCCAGTGTGTGATGCTCCCCTCCCTGTGTCCATGTGTTTTCATTGTTCAACACCCACCTGTGAGTGAGAACATACGGTGTTTGATTTTCTGTTCTTGTGTCAGTTTGCTGAGAATGATGGTTTCCAGGTTCATCCATGTCCCTACAAAGGACACGAACTCAGCATTTTTAATGGCTGCATAATATTCCATGGTGTGTATATGCCACATTTTCCCTGTCCATTCTACCATCGATGGGCATTTGGGTTGGTTCCAGGTCTTTGCTATTGTAAACTGTGCTGCAATGAGCATTCATGTGCATGTGTTCTTATAGTAGAATGATTTATAATCCTTTGGATATATACCCAGTAATGGGATTGCTGGGTCAAATGGAATTTCTATTTCTAGGTCCTGGAGGAATCACCACACTGTCTTTCACAATGGTTGAACTAATTTACACTCCCACAACAGTGCAAAAGTGTTCCTATTTTTCCACATCCTCTCTAGTATCTGTTATCTCCAGATTTTTTAATGATCGCCATTCTAATTGGCATGAGATGGTATCTCAATGTAGTTTTGATTTGCATTTCTCTAATGACCGGTGATGATGAGCATTTTTTCATGTTTGTTGGCCTCATGTATGTCTTCTTTTGTAAAGTGTCTGTTCATATCCTTCGCCCACTTTTGAATGGGCTTTTTTCTTCTAAATCTGTTTTAGTTCTTTGTAGATTCTGGACATCAGCCCTTTGTCAGATGGGTAGACTGCAAAATTTTTTTCCCATCCTGTTGGTTGCCGATTCACTCTAATGACTGTTTCTTTTGCTGTGCAGAAGCTGTGGAGTTTGATTAGGTCCTATATGTCTATTTTGGCTTTTGTTGCCAATGCTTTTGGTGTTTTGGTCATGAAGTCCTTGCCTACGCCTATGTCCTGAATGGTTTTGCCTAGATTTTCTTCTAGGGTTTTTATGGTGTTAGGTCTTATGTTTAAGTCTTTAATCCATCTGGAGTTAATTTTAGTGTAAGGTGTCAGGAAGGGGTCCAGTTTCTGCTTTCTGCACATGGCTGTCCAGTTTTCCCAACACCATTTATTAAACAGGGACTCCTTTCCCCATTACATGTTTTTGTCAGGTTTGTCAAAGATTGGATGGTTGTAGATGTGTTGTGTTGCCTCTGAGGCCTCTGTTCTGTTCCATTGCTCTATATCTCTGTTTTGGTACCAGTACCATGCTGTTTTGATTACTGTAGCCTTGTAGTATAGTTTGAAGTCCGGTGGTGTGATGCCTCCTGCTTTGTTCTTTTTGCTTAGAATTGACTTGGCTATGTGGGCTCTCTTTTGGTTCCATATGAAGTTTAAGTTGGTTTTTTCCAGTTCTGTGAAGAAGGTCATTGGTAGCTTGATGGGGATAGTGTTGAATCTGTAAATTACTTTGGGCAGTATGGTCATTTTCACAGTATTGATTCTTCCTAACCATGAACATGGAATGTTTCTCCATCTGTTTGTGTCGTCTCTTATTTCGTTGAGCAGTGGTTTGTAGTTCTCCTTGAAGAGGCCCTTTACGTTCCTTGTTAGTTGTATTCTTAGGTATTTTATTCTCTTTGTAGCAATTGTAAATGGCAGTTCATTCTTGATTTGGCTGTCTTTAAGTCTGTTATTGGTGTATAGTAATGCTTGTGATTTTGCACATTGATTTTGTATCCTGAGACTTGGCTAAAGTTGCTTATCAGTTTCAGGAGATTTTGGGCTGAGACGATGGAGTCTTCTATATACAATCATGTCATCTGCAAATAGAGACAATTTGACTTCCTCTTTTCCTATTTGAATACCCTTTATTTCTTTTTCTTGCCTGATTGCTCTGGCTAGAACTTCCAATACTATATTGAATAGGAGTGGTGAGAGAGGGCATCCTTGTCTAGTGCCAGATTTCAAAGGGAGTGCTTCCAGTTTTTGCCCATTCAGTGTGATATTGGCTGTGGGTTTGTCATAAATAGCTTTTATTGTTTTGAGATACGTTCTGTCGATACCTAGTTTATTGAGGGTTTTAAGCATAAAGGGCTGTTGAATTTTGTCAAAGGCCTTCTCTGCATCAATTGAGATAATCACGTGGTTTTTGTCTTTGGTTCTGTTTATGTGTTGAATTACGTTTATAGACTTGCTTATGTTGAACCAGCCTTGCATCCCCAGGATGAATCCTACTTGATCATGATGGATAAGCTTTTTGATGTGCTGTCACAATCAGTTTGCCAGTATTTTATTGAAGATTTTTGCATCTATGTTCATCATGGATATTGGCCTGAAGTTTTGTTTTCTTGTTGAGTCTCTGCCGGGTTTTGGTATCAGGATGATGTTGGTCTCATAAAATGATTTGGGAAGGATTCCCTCTTTTTGGATTGTTTGGAATAGTTTGAGAAGGAATGGTACATTCGGCTGTGAACCCATCTGGACCTGGGCTTTTTTTGGGTGGTAGGCTCTTAATTGCTGCCTCAACTTCAGACCTTGTTATTGGTCTATTCAGGGTTTTTACTTCTTCCTGGTTTAGGCTTGGGAGGATGCAAGTGTCCAGGAATTTATCCATTTCTTCCTGGTTTACTAGTTTATGTGTATAGAGTTGTTTGTAATAATCTCTGATGATGGTTTGTATTTCTGTGGGATCTGTGGTGATATCCCTTTATCGTTTTTTATTGCATCTATTTGATTATTCTCTCATTTCTTTTTTATTAATCTGGCTAGTGGTGTATTTTGTTGATCTTTTCGAAAAACCAGTTCCTGGATTTATTGATTTTTTTGAATGGTTTTTTGTGTCTCTACCGCCTTCAGTTCTGCTGCTCTGATCTTAGTTATTTCTTGTCTTCTGCTAGGTTTTGAGTTTTTTTGATCTTGCTCCTCTAGCTCTTTCAATTTTGATGATAGGGTGTCGATTTTAGATCTTTGCTTGCTTCTCATGTGGGCATTTATTGCTATATATTTTCCTCTAGACACTACTTTAAATGTGTACCAGAGATTCTGGTATGTTGTATCTTCGTTCTTGATTTCGAAGAACATCTTTATTTCTGCCTTCATTTCATTGTTTATCCAGTCAACATTGAAGAGCCAGTTGTTCAGTTTCCATGAAGCTGTGCGGTTCTGAGTTAGTTTCTCAATTCTGAGTTCTAACTTGATTGCACTGTGGTCTGAAAGACTGTTTGTTATGATTTCTCTTCTTTTGCATTTGCTGAGGAGTGATTTATTTCCAATTATGTGGTCAATTTTAGAGTAGGTGTGATGTGGTGCTGAGAAGAATGTATATTCTGTGGATTTGGAGTGGAGAGTTCTGTAAATGTCTATTAGGTTTGCTTGGTCCAGGTCCAAATTCAAGTCCTGGATATCCTTGTTAATTTTCTGTCTCATTGGTCTGTCTAATATTGACAATGAGGTGTTAAAGTCTCCCATTATTATTGTGTGGGAGTCTAAGTCTTTTTGTAAGTCATTAAGAACTTGCCTTATGTATCTGGGTGCTCCTGTATTGGGTGCATATCTATTTAGGATCTTTAGCTCTTCTTGTTGCATTGATCCTTTTACCATTATGAAATGTCCTTCTTTGTCTCTTTTGATCTTTGTTGGTTTAAAGTCTATTTTATCAGAGATGAGAATTGCAACTCCTGCTTTTTTTTTGCTCTTCATTTGCTTGGTAAATCTTCCTCCATCCCTTTATTTTGAGCCTTTGTGTATCTTTGCATGTGAGATGGGTTTCCTGGATACAGCACACCGATGGGTTTTGGCTTTTTATCCAATTTTTCAGTCTGTGTCTTTTGATTGGGGCATTTAGCCCATTTACATTTAGGGTTAATATTGTTATGTGTGAATTTGATCCTACCATTTTGATGCTAACTGGCTGTTTTGCCCGTTAGTTGATGCAGTTTCTTCATTGTGTTGATGCTCTTTACCATTTGGTATGTTTTTGGAGTGGCTGGTACTGGTTGTTCCTTTCTATGTTTAGTGCCTCTTTCAGGAGCTCTTGTAAAGCAGGTCTGGTGGTGATGAAATCTCTGAGTACCTGCTTGTTCGTAAAGGATTTTATCTTTCCTTC
This sequence comes from Aotus nancymaae, assembly GCF_030222135.1. Taxonomy (NCBI): domain Eukaryota; kingdom Metazoa; phylum Chordata; class Mammalia; order Primates; family Aotidae; genus Aotus; species Aotus nancymaae. The sequence goes on along the minus strand of NW_026988445.1, from coordinate 29,934,942 downwards.
ATTTATGAATCTTAGTTTGGCTGGATATGAAATTCTGGGTTGAAAGTTCTTTTCTTTAAGGATGTTGAATATCGGCCCCCACTCTCTTCTGGCCTGTAGGGTTTCTGCTGAGAGATCTTCTGTGAGTCTGATGGGCTTCCCTTTGTGGGTAACCCGACCTTTCTGTCTGGCTGCCCTTAGCATTTTCTCCTTCATTTCAACCCTGGTGAATCTGACGATTATGTGCCTTGGGGTTGCTCTTGTTGAGGAATATCTTTGTGGTGTTCTTTGTTTTCCTGGACTTGAATATTACCCTGCCTTGCTAGGTTGGGGAAGTTTTCCTGGATAATATCCTGAAGAGTATTTTCCAGCTTGGATTCTTTCTCTCTGTCACATTCAGGTACACCTATCAAATGTAGATTAGGTCTTTTCACATAGTCCCATATTTCTTGGAGGCTTTGTTCATTCCTTTTTACCCTTTTTTCTCTAATCTTGCCCTCTCATTTTATTTCATTGAGTTGATCTTCGACCTCTGATATCCTTTCTTCTGCTTGGTCAATTTGGCCGTTGAAACTTGTGTATGCTTCACGAAGTTCTCGTGTTTTGTTTTTCAGCTCCATCAATTCACTTATATTCCTAAGTTGTTTATTCTCATTAGCATTTCCTCAGATCTTTTTTCAAGGTTCTTAGTTTCTTTGCATTGGGTTAGAACATGTTCTTTTAGCTCACAGAAGTTTCTTATTATCCACCTTCTGAAGCCCAATTCTGTCAATTCGTTGCACTCATTCTCCATCCAGCCTTGTTCCCTTGCTGGTGAGGAGTTTTGATCCCTTGTAGGAGGAGAGGTGTTCTGGTTTCGGGTATTTTCATCCTTTTTGCGCTGGTTTCTTCCCATCTTTGTGGATTTATCCACCTGTCGTCTTTGTAGTTGTTGACTTTCAGATTGGGTCTCTGAGTGGACGTCCCGTTTGTTGATGATGAAGTAATTTCTTTCTGTTTCTTAGTTTTCCTTCTAACGGTCAGGCCCCTCTGCTGTAGGACTGCTGAGGTCCACTCCAGGCCCTGCTTGCCTGGGGATCACCTGCAGGGGCCTCCGCGCTTTCGCTGGGAGCTGCAATCCTGAGCTGCTCCTAATCAGCTATCTTGGATCCGTCCCCCTGTGCAGGGTTTTAACTGCTGGGGCCTTGACTCCATGTATTTGTGAATCAGACTAGAAGCAAAAGCTTTTTTGAATTTTTGATATGAAATGGGTCTTGCTTGTTGTGATTCAGTCCAACATTTTGGGATAGTTTGGTCTCGTATCATAAGCTTGTGTGTATGTTGTGGGTGTCTTTGTTTGTGCTGCCACAACAAAATACCACAGACTGGGTAATTTAGAAACAACAGAAATTAATTCATCACAGTTGTAGAGGCTGAGATGTCCAAGGCCAAGGCACTGGCAGGCTTAGTGCCCTGTGAGGGCTGCTCTTTCCACTATAAGACGGTTCCTTGCTGCTTTGTCCTCCAGAGGGGATGAACTCTGTCCTCATCTGGCAGAAAGCAGAAGGGCAAAAAGGGGGCCTAAGTTAGCTCCTTCTAACTCTTTTATAAGGAACTAATTCGTTTATAAGAGCAGAGCCTGCATGACTTAATCAGTTCCCAGAAGGCCCCACCTCTTACTACCACCACAGTGGGGATTAAGTTTTAACACAGGAATCTGGGGGACATTCAGACCATGGCAGTTGGTGCTTTTGTGTGCGTATGCATGAGCATGTGCTTTAATAAGAAAGATACTGATTTATGTAATGTGCAAGTCCAGGGGTATCTGGCCTCAAGCATGGCTGGATCCAAGGCTCAAAGGACCCACTGGGACATTGTTTCTCTCCATCTCTCTGTTCCCTCTTTTGTGGGCTTCAGAATCAGGCACACCAATTTTAGAAATTTTCTTAAGCTGATAGGTTGTGTGTGTTTTTCCTTCCAGCCTTTGATAACTCTAGAAATAATGATTTTCTTTTCCTTAAGAATTGCCACCTAATTCTAGTACTTCCAGAAGGCACTTACATAATGTCCTTTTGTTGTATCAGAACTTTTTAGTCTCCACGTGGCCAGGCCTCGCATTTGGGTTGTTTGTGGCCATCGGCCATCATTGCACTCGGAGGAAGACCTGTAGAGTACCGCCTTCCCCAGCCACCAGGGGGCTTTGTGTGCGTTTAACTGTGTGAAACTGTTGATAGTCAACCATTTTTGACCTGTGAAATCGGCCAGTTGATACAGTTCAACGTAAAACACTAGGTTTGTAGTGGTAATTGTTTCTCAGCAACAGCAGTTATGTCTAGAAAGCTTTGCATAAATTACTGTTTTTATTTTGTTGATTTGCTCCTAGCACCTCCCCTGTGCCCCAGTGAGATGAATAAACAGCTGGAGGGAAACGACTGAGTGCTTGCGATATGGCAAGCCATTCACAGCTGAATCCCAGCTGCAAGATGACCATCTTTCATGTCACAGTCAGAGGTTTCAGCACGCCAACCTGGAATTTCACCATTAAATTAGGTCCTGTGAATCAGATAACGAAGAAAGAGCAGAAATATTTTTACAAACTGTAGAGCTTCTCTGCCAGCCCTGTAAGTCTTGAACATTGATGCTTTTTAACTCATTTCTGGCAGTTTTGGGAGGCAGGTGGTGTCCACAGATTGATAAAGGCCAGCGCTACCTGCATGCCAAGGCAGTTGACAGACTATAGAATTTCAGAGCTGGAGAAGACTTTAAAGATGATCTCATGGCAGCCTGTCAGTTTACAGATGAGAATATCAAGTCTCAATGAGTTAAGAGATTCGCCCCATTTAAGAGCTTAAGACAAGGCCCAAGGTTCCCATCCGGTTCTGTCTTCCTTTGATTTTGTTATCTTGAAGAGCAATGCTGGCCCTCCAGCAGATTCGTTACTCACTCTCTTCATGGCTTGGCTTTTGCTGTTTTAAAAGAAATCACAGAATTTTAGGTGACCAGCAGGCACCGTGAGGGAACAGTGGAAACTGGAACCACTTTATTAGCCAGAAAACTTTGGAGCCCAGAGCCAGGCCCTGGGCTATCGCCTGAAGCCACTACCCAGGGGTAGCTGAAGAGCATCTTGATTCTGTCTCTAGTACTGAGATACTCCTACTTTTGGGAGGTATGCAATGTAAAATGTATCTTTTTAAAAAAACCAATCGTTTTTCAAGAGATTAAGTGAATAAAATAAAATTAGTTATGACCTTAATATCAAGTAGCTATTTTCATAATTTGTAGTAAAGAAAGAAGAGAGTTGCCTTATGACTTGGGGAGAAGGGGAGGTCAGTGTTTGGCTCCCTGGCCCTGGGGCTGGTGCTAGTTGAGGTGAGGATTTCAATGGCTTCATAGCAGTTGTCTTCTGCTGAGCTTGTGGCCACTGAAAACTTCTAGAACTCCACGCCAGGAATACTACCAAGTCAAATCTCCCCTTTCTGTGAGTGTTCAGTAATTTTTTTGCTTATATGCAGGTTAATTCTGCGAGGAACTCAAATTATTTTAAATAAGTGATTATAAAATAGAACACAGTGGAATACATTGGTAACAATGTTTATACATTCCTAGAGTCAGTTCACCAGGCGTCTCTGTACTAAAGTTGTAAAACATGCAACCTTCCTTTAATCAACAGGACTGATTGATTATATGTAACAAAGTCTTAAGATTCTGCAAATGGCATTGTTGTATTTTGGAAGAACGTGATTTGATGACGTTATTCAAAGTTTTTTGGTGTTTTTTTTAACCACTTACTTGTTTTATTCATGTGTCATTGTTTCTGTAGATCCTTCCGTAGAGTTTTGGTTTTCTGGAAAAGCTATATGCTGGATTTCCCTTTTTTATTGACACTGTTATTAGCTTTAGCCCATTTTTCCAGCTTGAGTTTGTGTGTGTGTGTGTGAGTGTGTGTGTGTGTGAGAGAGAGAGAGAGAGAATCCTGATTCTGCTATTGTTTGTGTAAAACAAGATAACTAACTTTACTGGTTCACTTTATATACCTTTGGCTCATTGATTCTTCACAATGACCCTGTGAAATAGAAACCATTATTGCACTTTATAGATGAGGAAATGGAGAGTCCGCTGGGTTAAGCAACGTGGCCAAGATTAGAAGAGCTCTTATCCCTTCCTCTGAACACTTCGTGGCAGCTGTGGGTTTGATAAATGTCTTAAATATCTTCATCTAAATCATGGACTTGGACTTGAATGCATGAAGTCTGAGATATTTATGACAAGAAGTAAATTTAGTTACCCTGGCTAAAAATGTTGAATAAATCTAGGCCAAGGATGGCCTGATTCCATGCCCTCCAGGCCAGAGGGATATGCTAATCTGCATCTGTGGGAACAGTTTTCATCCACTTAGTAATCCACCTTGTCAAATCTGATACTCTGTTTATTGACATTATTATTGTTTTTGAAAACACTTTTACATATAAAAGCATCAAACACATTTATAAAAGTTGAGGTATTTTAAACATTTGTTGTTGTCTCTAGTATAATACTTAGCACACCAGACAAAAATAAACTTCTTTAGTATTGAATTCTCTTAAGTGGGGCTGTTTATTTGGATTGTCCACCAGAAACTTGACTTTAAAAGTCAAATAAGACCCAGTCATTTCTAGCACCCCTGTATAATAATATCTAGAGGGCTTTTTCAACACAGGATTTTATGTCATTTACAAAGAATTTGTAGAGAATGACTACACCCCACATTCTGTAATGAAACTATGTAAAATTTATTCTACACAATTATGTCCAACCAGCCGCAAGTATGCCCTGCTGTTAGTTTCTGTTCCTTTCCCATTGGGAAGGTGGTGTTACTCTGTAGCCGTATTGGCCAAGGAAAGAGTCACTCTCAGCCAGGCCGAATCCTTCCCCAAGTTCCTGCGGCCCTGTGACAGACGTCCCTCATTCTCCCATGGACGGGATTGGAATGGATGTCCACTACTTGCTTTAGAAAAGAAAAAATCTTAGTCTTTCCTTATGCATTTGTACAAAGCAGTCTTTAAGAATGAAGTTTTCATCAGTTGTTATCCACAGATGTCATTTTTTGCAACGAGTTTGATCTGGAGAAGTTAATGGCTTGTTTACATAGGGACCTCTGCATGTTAGGGCTGTGTTCTGTTTTTCACTTGAGTTTTCTGGGTCTGTATCCTTACTACCATTCATTCATTAATGTCACAAATATTTAAATATGTATTGAGAACCTCCTATGTGCTAAGCACTGTTAGATATATAATTTTTTTTAAAAAAACAACATACATAAGCCCTATCACTGGACAGCTTACACTCTAGTGTGTGAGACAATAATGACATAATTACCAAAATATAGCATATAGTTATGAACTGCATTAAAAGCTAGGAAGGAAAGAGACACTGTTAGAAGAGCTTCAGATGGGCTGCGCGTGGTGGCTCACACCTGGAATCCCAGGGCTTTGGGAGGCCAAGGCGGGTGAATCACTAGGTCTAAAGATCGAGAGCAGCCTGGCCAACACGGTGAAGCCCCATCTGTGCTAAAAATGCAAAAACTAGCTGAGTGTGGTGGTGCGTGCCTGTAGTCCCAGCTACTCAGGGGGCCGAGGCGGGAGAATCACTTGAGCCCAGGAGGCAGAGGTTGCAGTGAGCTGAGATCGCATCACTGCCCTCCAGCCTGGTGACAGAGTGAGACTCCATCTCAAAAAATAAAAAACAAAACCAAACCTGAAGAGCTTCAAGTGGAAGGACCTGCCCTTAGGTGGAAACAGGTGGCGATGGGAAGGGAGCCCCGCAGGGGCCGGCCAGCCGCAGAGAAGAGCCCTCCCTGTCCCTGTTGCAGGAGGGAGAATGCCACACTCAAGAACCTGCACAGCAGATAGGTGGCGGCAGGCGTGGGGAGGTGAAGGAAGCGGGACAGGATGCGTGGCCCACAGTGAGGCTGATGAAGTGGGCACACACCTTAGACCGACGGCTGCACAACAGTTTTCACAGGGTTTTGTTATTAAGTGCAGATGCCACCTTGGGGTGGCTGCAAGGTGACGCCAGCCGCCTGCACAGTTGGTGTGAATTCCAGCACTGACTGCAGCATGAGGTGGGCAGGTGGACAGGTATCGCCCAGGTCGGGAGATACTGCAGGAAGCTTCTCTGCCTCACTGGTTCATTAGCAGATATCACAGAGAAGTTAATGCAGGGCAGGACAGATGCCTCCTCCACCAGCGTCAGCAGCTGAGATACAAAGAGAACAATGTGCTGTGCCCGTTTACTCACATGATGAACATGATTTATACTTTATAATAAAACGTAAAAATGTTTGTTTGCATAAACTCATCACTTAGTCTGCTTCAGAGTAACTGCCTCTTGTCATAAGTATCTCAGACTTCGTGCATTCAAGTCCGTCGAGTTTTCATTTAATCAGAAAGGAGAGGAGAGGGATGTCTAGAGTAGAAGACAGCCAGGAGGGACTGTAACAACACTTGCTGGTGATTGTGGTGGATAGGCTGTTTTCAGACCCGTTAGAGAACCTGGTTTTGGGGGTCCTACACAGTTGAGGGCAGGTCCGAGTGTAGGAATCAGAACTTAGAGAACTGAGTGCATCAGACGTGGTAGGACATGGCAGACCTTCCTGCTAAGCTGGCAGCTCCTCCCCTGCTGCTGCCCTCTCTCTGATGCTCAGCTTGTTGGTGTGCTCCTTGCATAACCACATGGGAGGAGCAGGGAAGGTGGGATGCTCAGCCCCCTCCCTTCAGTGTCCTGTATTCTATAGCTCTGATTCCTTTTCTCAGAGGAGTCGGCAGGTTCTCTGCCGTGGAGAGGGCCAGGGCTTGTTCTGTGAAGAGTATCGAGGCTGCAGACAGGAGAAGGGAAGAGTGCATGTCGGGTGGATGGATGTTTGCCTTGTGAGAAAGTAACAAGGACATCAGGCTTCAGTGAGAACAGTTCGAAGCAGGGCCTGATGGACACACTAAGGCCCAGCCTGAGGGGCTTGAACAAAGCAGGGTGGAGGGGCTGACTGTGTTCTAGGGGGAAAAAAATGAGAGAAAGTGGGAGGAGGAAGAAAATAGGACGTGAAGCAGGAAGGGTGATCTGAAGTAACTGTGTGTGTGTGTGTGTGTTTTGAAAGGTCAAGATTCTTCACTCAGAAGGCTTCTCAGTCTGCCCTTCCCCACGTGCTGAGGCCGCCTGGCTCCCACTGGAAATGGCTTCCTCTGTTGAGGGTACAGAGGGGGCTCAGGGACTGCAGACAAGCTCAACATGGGCCCTACTGGGGGATGTCACAGGCCAGGCTTAAGTGCTGGGGTAGGAGGAGTGAGCTCGCCTGCAGCAGTGTAGTGCAGAATCCTCTGTGGTTTCCTGGAATCTGAAATAGCCAGTAATAACCAAGTGTTGTATATTTTTTTAAGCAGAGGAATGTTTCTACTTTCTAGACTGTGATTCATTTACATTGGGACACATTGGACATTTATGCCGAGTGAACAAATGAACAAGCCTTTATGTGGATTCTGTATCTGAACTCAAAATTCTCACACACTGAGCATTCTTAAATATTATGAAAAGCTTTATAGCTTTTGAAAATAAAATTCCCTAGAACACATAGGAAACAGACCATGAGCAGTGAGCCTTGCCAGGGTCTTCATCCACCTTTGTTTTTTGAACACAGAAGCAGTTGAGAGGACGTGTCTCAGCGTAGCTCTAAAAACCTGCTGGTAGCGGGCATCTGCAGTGGACCTGAAATCTCCTTACCGTTGGCTGTTTCCTGTGCTGACCTGAAGTAAAGCCCTGTTGAGAGGAAACATTCGCCAAATCCCCTCACATTCCGTATCTCACAATTTGGTACTTGAATAGAAAGTGCCTTGTAGTAACTGTTTTTGAAAACTTTGTATTTATACTGCTAAAGAAGCAATTTCCTCTATGGCCTGATTCTGGAGTACACTAACTGGTACAGATACGTCTTCTCCTGTCCTTCCAAATTTATTATTTCAAAGATGCTTTGCACCTTAAGTCATGGCCTTTCATTTTGACTAACAAATAATTGGAATAATGATGCCTTCTGTAGAGAGAGAGGGAGAAAGAGAAAGAAATGCCGAGCCTCCCCACTTCATCAGGTAGTTGCGGCATGTTTGGAGGTAATTGAATGGAGCAGTGATCTAGTTGTGGGAAAAGAGCTAACTGCAGACGCAGAGTGTGGCTATGGAGTGGAGTCTTGACGCCACTGTGTCCCCTTCCAATCTCGCATCAGAATATGCAAGGTTTGCGCATATCAAATTTCATTGATCTGGCCGCACCGATTTTGAATTAATGGCAATGTAGAGAGGACTTGAGCTGATGTTCACATTTCCAGTGCCTGTGGATGGAAAAAATTGTTTCCTATGAAAATGATAAATATGTAGGAAATTATAGGGGAAATCCTAGCCCATTCATGCTGCGTTTACAGTGTGCTATCCCCCCAAAGAAGGTAGTTAATCATAGATAATTCTTTCCAGTTCATTGAAGTACGTCCCGGCAGCGTCTCTATTTGGCAGTGTCCTGTACGCCATCACTCTGTGCCGTTGTACAGGTTTACAAGACCTCAGTCTCCATTTTATTTTTAAAAGTCTAGAATTTCAAATCTCCATTAATTTGGATGTTTCATCATCCCAATTCATCCCAATAAGGTTTTATTATATTTTATTTTTGATAAAATATTGAAACAACAGACTATTTGATTATTGGACATAATACCTTAAGTTCCAGATAATTTCATCATCTGAGTCCTGAAAAGAAAATCAGACTTCCCAACCCAGGATGTCTACTGTCTTTCACATTGGGTCATACCTGTACGTATGTATTCTTGACCTTCATATGTGTAGACAGTGCCACGGTCAATGTTAGTGGTGTAGGTACACTTAACCAAAAACAGGTGTGACTGTGGTTTCGGCGATCTTGTGACTGGTTGCAAGTTTGCTCTGAAGAAAATTAACTGAGTCCAATAATAAACAATTGAGAGATAGGGCTGCTAAGATAGAGCAGTCCAAAAAGTGCCTTCTGAGACTATATTTAAGCTGAAATTAAAAGGCTGATAAAAGTATTTAGGGAGGGACGGGGACAAAAGGGTTCAGTGCTTGGCTCTTTCTCCTCAGGAACGTGTCTGGTCCTAAGGTGGGAGTAATCTTGATTGACCAGGGAACCGAAGAGATGGCAAAGGAAGTGCCTGGGGCACATGGGCCAGAGGCATGAGATGAGGTTACAGAGGAAGTCAGGGAACTTCTTGATGAGCTGGCATGGTTAGATCATGCTTTAAGCCACAAGAGACAAAATATAACAACGGGAAATTGAAAAGATATAGCCAGGCTCAAAGCAAGAGAAACAGCTCTGTGAATCTGAAAAAGAAGAGAAATGCAAAGCAGAGATGGAGCTGAAGCCACAGCTACCTGGCTCTTGGATAAAGCAGGCAAAATGGCTGGGAATTTGGCTCCTGCAATGTAACAGGGATGAGATATGTACTCTGGGAAAAGGGAAGTGGAGCCAAGCTGACTACTTAAAACCAGGGCTGTTTATGAATGAGAGAGGACATCCTCACCATGACAGGCGGCTGATAAAAGTAACTGCTGACCTATGTCTGCAAAGACGGTTTACATGAAGCTTATGAGTCTATGGAGGTCTAAGATCCCAGACACAGGATCCTGACCAGGGCCTGTGCCAAGCCCCCTCTGGCTCAATGACTGGAATTGCAGTATCCCTGTCACTGGGGATAGGATCCTTGAGCTAGCATTTAAGGTTCTGTTCAAGATGAGGGCCTAGGCCCTTGTGGGGACAGGATGCAAACGGAGACAGAGATAGAGACAGATGGGAGAGAAACTCCCGCTCAAATGAACACACACACCTGAATTTCAAAGCACATAAATATAGCATCAAAAAGAGAACCAGGGAAATTCACAAGCAAGATAAAGTCATTCCATATGGAAACAAAACTAAAGAATAAAAGTTTTCAATATATTTCAAATCCTTAAAGAGAAAAGTTTTACAATATTCACTGGGGTTGGGGGCAAACATAAATGAAACAAGAACAGGAGAATTGGAACAGAACCAATCGGAAATCTTAGAAATGAAAACTGTAGTCATTGAAATGAAAACTGTAGTCATTGAAATGAAAAGAAACCCACAAAGATACATTAAATTAAGAGATGGTACTGAGGAACTTACCCAGAATGCAGTTCAGAGGAAAAAGACATTTTTTTAAATTATGCAAAAGCAGCTGAGGCAGGAAGGATATTTTAGACTCTCCAGTAAGCTTCTAATAAGAAGTTCTTTAAGTAACAATAGAACAGGCCAGGCGCAGTGGCTCACGCCTGTAATCCCAGCACCTTGGGAGGCCAAGGCGGGCGGATCACGAGGTCAAGAGATTGAGACCATCTTGGCCAACATGCTGAAACCCCATCTCTACTAAAAATATAAAAATTAGCCAGGCATAGTGGCGCACGCCTATAGTCCCAGCTACTTGGGAGACTGAGGCAGGAGAATCACTTGAACTCAGGAGGCAGAGAGAGCCAGTATTGCGCCACTGCACTCCAGCCTGGTGACAGAGAGAGACTCTATCTCCAAAAAAAAAAAAAGAATAGAACAAATGACTGGCAAATTTATAATTTGAAATTTAACAGAGTTTTTAAAAGGCATCAACTCTCAAATTCGAAGCATACTCCCAAGTACTGAGTAGTATCAACACAAAGAAATCTAAATATGCACGTACTAGTGAATCTTCAGAACGTCAGTGACAGAGAATCTTAAAACCCGAGTTCAATTTGATTGAGAGAACATCTCATCAATAGCCAGTGATGTCAGGTCATGTGGAATGTCTTTAACGGGCTGAAGAAAATAATTGTCAAGCAAGAATTCTATCTTTAGTTAAACTGTCTTTCAAAAGTGAAAGTGAGATAGATATTTTAAGAGGTACAAAGAATCTTGTTAAAATAATTTCTTAAAAAGAATGTGTACTATGACAAGAAAAGTAAACCCAGAGAGAAGTTGTAGAATGCATAGAACAATGTTGAGTATAGAAATTGCTGAAGTGTCAGAAAATGTAATTTACTAATGAATGTAAAAGTAACTACTTTCCCTGCATTGAGACCGAAAGGTGAAACTAAAATACTAGGTGAAAATGGTAAGGAGAGTATAAATCCGCATATATCACCATACATGTAAACCATTAAGATTAAATTTAAATATTGAGGCAGGTTTTTTGTTTTGTTTTGTTTTTTTTAAAGCCCAGTTGCATGCTGCTCGAGAAAACTGCACCAAGGGGTTTAAAATAATGAGATGGAAATAGACATATCAAGACAACATTAATAAGAGGAAAGCTGGGTTAACTATCATTATCAATATAGACTTTAGGGCAAATAAAGCATTAGTGGAGATAAAATTCTGTATAATCATAAAAGAGAGGAAGGCATGACCCAGGCCATGTGGGGCTTGTGGGCCTCATGGGCCATGTTTAGGGGTTTGCATATTAGCCTCAGCTACATGGACAGTCCCTGCAGAAAATAGCTAGGTGGATGGGAGGACGGGGTTTGAGAGGTGTGGCGGGCACCAGGCAGTGCAGGGGTGAGAGGTGTGGAGGGCACCAGGCGGTGCAGGGGTGAGAGGTGTGGAGGGCACCAGGCGGTGCAGGGGTGAGAGGTATGGAGGTCATTGGGCAGTGCAGGGGTGAGAGGTGTGGAGGGCACCAGGCGGTGCAGGGGTGAGAGGTGTGGAGGGCATTGGGCAGTGCAGGGGTGAGAGGTGTGGAGGGCACCAAGTGGTGCAGGGGTGAGAGGTGTGGAGGGCACCAGGCGGTGCAGGGGTGACAGGTGTGGAGGGCAGTGCAGGGGTGAGAGGTGTGGAGGGCACCAAGTGGTGCAGGGATGAGAGGTGTGGAGGGCACCAGGCGGTGCAGGGGTGACAGGTGTGGAGGGCACCAGGCAGTGCAGGGGTGAGAGGTGTGGAGGTCATTGGGCAGTGCAGGGGTGAGAGGTGTGGAGGTCATTGGGCAGTGCAGGAGTGAGAGGTGTGGAGGGCACCAGGTGGTGCAGGGGTGAGAGGTGTGGAGGGCACCAGGCGGTGCAGGGGTGAGAGGTGTGGAGGGCACCAGGCGGTGCAGGGGTGAGAGGTGTGGAGGGCACCAGGCGGTGCAGGGGTGAGAGGTGTGGAGGGCACCAGGTGGTGCAGGGGTGAGAGATGTGGAGGGCACCAGGCGTTGCAGGGGTGAGAGGTGTGGAAGTCATTGGGCAGAGCAGGGAGGGCAGGGATTGAGAGATTTGTCTCATAGATACTAAGAGGGGTCTGTCTTGACAAAAAAGTGATGGTAAACTCTAGTGTGTGCCGCTGATGGGTAAAGGAGATGTGGACCTCTTGGTGACATTGATGACAGCACTCTGACAGGGTGGGGATTTGAGGGCGGAAGCAAGCCCAAGCTTTGGCAGTAGGGAGAAAGTGGCTACAATGGTTTTCATTCCTGCCCCGCCATGCTCTGGAGAGCACGGTCAAATTAGTGTTGCACTGTGTCTGCCACCGGGGAAAACATGCAAGTGAGACTTTAAATGGAAGAAGAGCATTTTGGGGCCAGCTACTAACTAGAAATGCAGGAAGGGGCAGGAGGCAGCTCTTCTGGAACTCAAGGCTTTATCAGAGATGATGACTTTCAGCACAGTATTTTATAACTAAGGAGAGCGTATTTCGTCATCATTATGGTACTGGATGGCAGCAGCTGCTGAGATGACCGAGCTAAGCCCACATGAAATCCCAAGAAGCCTTCATTGTCTTTGAACTCCGACTTCTTCCCTCCTGCCCTCTCCCTACCCCACCCAACCCTGCAGGTCATGCTGGCGCCCTTAACTGTTATGAGAGTTACTGTGTGTAAAGAAGCTGTATGTCAGCCATAGACAATTTTACCTGTTCTTTGTAACAAATATTAATGAGGTCCTGGCTTACAGAGATTTTAATAGACTGTGTTCCCCGTTATCCTGGCACTCCCAAAGTGGATAAACAAATGGAATGTCAAAATTCCATGCTCACTGAGAAGTTGAGGGATACAAATATATAGAGATTTTTTCTGGCTTGTTCTTAAAGTGATGAGGATCTTGCCCATAGTCTGTCATCATTAACAAGTCTGTTTTTGGAGTCTACTGTGGCATGAAGAATTAGGCATGGTAATTTACAAAATCTGATTACAAAGAGCATCCCTATCTGCTAGCAGTTTAGAGCATCTTAAAAAGATCACAAGTTAGATGCATGCCAGTTTCGCAGCATACTGGTTATGTGGCTTAGGCCAATAACTGTATTAAGTCCTGAGAGTTGTAATTTTGTCATCTGTAAAACGGGAATAATAATGTTTACATTATTGTGAGGATTAACTGAGGTAACACTCATCTAGAGCAGTACCCGGCACCTAGAAGAGTGCTTGGCTGATTGTGGGTTCTCAATAAATATTCCTTGAAGAAAGTGAATGAGTGAATGAATGGATGAATGAATGAGTTGGCTCAGTTGTAAACTTCCTAGGTACACAGTCAGCACTCTTTCATATATATTTGAGAGTAAGCCCAGAAAGAGGACATAAATTCCATCGAACAGCCTTTTGGGAACACATATACCACTTACACACACACACACACACACACACACACACACACTTTTAAAATTACAGTAGTCAAAACAGTCTAATCAGATGGTCTGTCATTGGGCCTGACAGAACTACCAGAAAGCGTGAGAGGAGAGCTGAAAAGGGGGAGGGAGTGGCTCAGAGAAAAGCAGGGCAGCTGTAATTCTAGAGAGCGAAGTAAGAGAGAAGGCAGGGGAGGAGGGCTTCAGTGGCTTCCAAACACATGTGACCTCTGGGTGTCAGAAGCAGTCTGGCTGAAGGCTAAAAAGACCAGAATTTTTGTTTAATAAATCGAATTTCTGCAGAACAAATACCCACTGGTGTGCGTGTGAGCAGGCACAAGTTCCCTGTCTGCCCCCCTTTCTCTGCCCCCATTTCTTTCCTAAGAGATAAACTTGTTACCTACAGAAAATGATAATCTGTCTGGCAGACCCCTGCTCCACAGCTCTATTCAAGAAAAACACAGACAGTGAGCATGTAAACCTTGATGACTAGCAGAGGCCCGGTGTCACCATGCCCTGAGTTTGGGACTCCTGCCGTTTCCACGTGCTGCTTTGCAGTTTATCCTCATGGCATTGGCAGGATAGACTGATCCTCTACATTGATGAGTGTCACAAGCAATACTTGAGTGCCCAGGAGGGATTTGGAAGGAGCCTCATACTTGCCAGATCTCTTTTCCTAGGTGAAATAACAGGCTCTCTTTTTCCCAGCTGATTCTGTTCCCCCACAAAATGCCCAGAGTCATTTAGTAAAGGTATCCCATGTGGATGAGGAAGAAAATGGCTGGCTTGAGGAAGTCACTGAGCCCTTGGGCACCAGGGAGGAGCTGCTTGTCTGGTAGGGATGTAGCTTTGTCATGGCGCAGCTTGCTGAAGACACGCAGCCTGGGTGATTGGCTTCACCACAGCCGCCTCCTTTCTATCCCATTCCTGTGCTTCGTTTCTCATGACAGGGACCAAATTCACATCCACAATCACAAAAAAGGATAATTTGTGTCACCTGCCTTTATTTTCCCTGGACTTTTGAGGTAGATGTAATATTTTGCAACTGAAAAGTACAGTTTGCTCAGGAATGCAGAGTGAATTAAGCAGAAAAAACAATTTTATGAATGAGCCTGATGATTAGATGAACAGAGTCATCCATGGTCTTGGATTTAAATTTGGCTCTATAGCTAGGTCTCAAATTTTGACTGATCCATAAAGATGTTCAGTCACCTTTCCCAAAGTTAGCAGTGTTCATGCAAATGATTCAGTTGGCCAGAGAATCACAGAGTACACTCATCTCCCGTTGTGGCTTATCTGTGGCAAAAATTCCTGCTTCAAAAATGAGGCTCTCGCTCTGACACAAAGAGCCTTTCTCTAATTGTGTGCTTGTGGTTCTCAGTCCTTTCTAAAAGCATCCACATTTATTAGGTGCTGACCGTGTGCCTGGTTTGGAGCAAAGTGTGTAAAGTACAATTGCCCTCCAGACGCAGATGCTGCCCTGAAAAGCTTGGCTGACCCTGACTCTGGGGACTCCTCCCTCACTTGGACCTAGTGCCCCAGTGGGTAGACAAGAGTGGGCTCTGCTCGTGTTACCCCATTCATCACCGTGGTTGATTCAGCTGATCCAGCAAATAGGGTAGATTCATTTATTCCTTCCTTCCTTCATTCATTCATTCCTCACTACAACTCTTGTTCTATACTTGGGACACTCTTGACTTCATATCAGTTCGTTGAATTCTCAGGTTAGTTTTTTTGTGCCTCCAGAATTTTTACACCTACTGTTCCTTCTTCCCAGAATGATGTTCTTCTTCAATCTCATTGTGACTCATCTACCAGCCCCCTAACCAAAATGTCTCTTCTTCTAAGTTTTTCCTGACTCTCTAGTTTAGAGTAGCTCTGACTGCTGTAGGCCCAGTACTCACCAGACTTGTTACTACTTTTCAGTGTCTAGCCCTTCCACAGTGATGTAAGATCCATGAGGACAGGAACGTGCTCTGCCTTATTTCCCAGTTTATCTCTGTAGTGCCTGGCACATAATGGGTACTCAGTAAGTGTGGAATCCGTAATGTGAATGCATGCATGAATGAGTGAATGAATGAATGAATGAATGATCAAATGAACAAACAAACAAATAAGTGAATAAACTGGTCAGTGAAAATTAGTGTTGCTTTCCCAAAGGTGTATGCAACATCAGAGATGGGATTTTTCTTTAATCAATAGTATGTAAGGAGCTATAATCGTCAGCTAGAAAGTACAGACCCCGAGCAGGGAAATCCATTAACCCATAGACCATCTTTTGTACCAACAATGTTTGGAGACCAGTGAAAAGAAGTCAGCTATTCATGTTGAATGGAGTTGGAAAATGGTGGAAATAGGTAAAATATACAGCTTTAAAATTATCTTTACTTTGGACTTCATTTGTTTGGCACCAATATTTAGTTTCAAGGAAATTTCCAGAATACAGATCACACAATTGTAATACACATAAATAAAAACAATATTCTCAGGCCAGCATGAAGAATTTGGGGTCGCCCCCTGTTGGTAATACCCCAGTCACTCACTGCATTCTGTAGTCAAATACTGACTGTGGCTTTCTTCTTGGTCTATATTTTATTTCTTTATTGGAATCTTTCCTGATAGCTTGCAGTATTTCAGCCGATTAAAAATCCTGAGACTGCGTAAAAATGTTCTGGGTTTTAGTGCCATTCCTGCCTCTGCTACTTGGGTTAGAAAGGCCCCTGTTCCTCTGTGCAGCAACTTTCCACTTATACGTGAGCAGTGATGGAGACCTTTGCCTCATTAGGGAGCTGCCTATAAAAGCATCTCTGAAAGGACTTACATTGTAATGGAATTCAGGTCCCTGAAGATAGTACATTATCATGGTCTGAACCTAGTGCCACAGTACACCTTATCATACCTGCATTTCATTAAGGGGAGGCATCTGCAAGCATTCTGGACTCCAGTAGCTCCTGGTGCTGTATTTCAAGAGGAGTTCTTGACTTCACCTTTAAAGGATACTCCATGATAGAGAAACTTTAGTAATGCTTCCCTGAGAGCCACCTTCTCAGTCCTCTAGTCCAGACCTCCTCCTATGAGGAAGAAAGAATTGGCCCAGTTTCTGACCTCTGTGGCAGTAATAAAAGATACACCATTTGGCACATAATTACAGTCACAAGTAACTGAGTAAGTGGACCGTCCCCTAACTCACTTTGGGGTCTTGTCCTGGACTCTAGTATGACCTGTAGTTGTTTTCCACCAGAGACTGGAACTAAGGATTTAGGAGTGGGGATGGTGGGTGTGGGAGGGAGTTGTAATGAAAGGAGCATGAACCCAGAGGCAGATGTCGGGAATCCAGCCACGAGGCTAGCAAACACTTACTAAGCACCTTTGTGTACCAAGCTTGCTGCATGGCCTGAATGGACGGACCTGGGGCAACTTTTCTAGGCTATTTCATCATCTTTAAGTTGACAGGGCTGAAGCAGGTGATCTCTGCTTCCTTCTGGCTCTAAACGGTCTGTGATTCATTTCAATAATTGAAAGTAAAGCATCCCCTACTCGTTTAACCTTGTAGGCATGAGCCAGGAATAACATCTGTCCTCCACAGTCATGTAATGCTTAGTAGAGGTAGAAGAATGCAGACTACAAAGCTTGTGGTATATTCCAGCAGCTCAGAAAGGAGAAGAAATGCCTAGTAGGTGCCCTAGACACCATTCTCCTTGCCCTGTTTTCTGTGGTAGTCGGGTCAGGTGGTTGCAAGCCCGTCCGTGCATCTTGCATTTGGGCACTTCAGCAGCAGCATGTGAACAGTGTGTTGCCCAGTTCCGAAGCTGACTCCCTATGCTGTGCTTGAACCTCTGCTGCACACATGGACCTCAGTCTCCACGGTCTGCTTTTGAAAAATCTGGGAGTCGCTTGTGCCCCAAAATCCTTTTCTCTCCCACGGATGAAAATGCATCACGTAGTTGTGTTGTTTCAAATTTTACCCATTACAAATTATTTTGAGTTGATAAGAATTTCTCCCTCAAAAACTAAACTCATCTATGAAATTACTAATCATTAATAACTAATTTCATCTAATAAGATTGCTTTTTTTTTTTAACACCCCAATGAGATCAGACTTTTCTAAAGGCGGCTTGGAAATTTTGACTGGGTAGAGGGAACTTCTGGGGAAAGCTGTTCTGGAGAAGGCAGCATTTGTGAGGGCCCCCTAAGAAGGCCATTAGTGAGTCCTTCGGCCCGAGTGAAGGACAAGAGTGTCAGGAAACCAGAGGGATGGACGGGAGGCAGGGCGGACGATGCCTGCTTCACAGTGTTGATGTGAACTGGCCAGCGCCAGGTTTCATGAATTGATTGCAGAAGAGATTGCCCCCGCAGGAACCTCTGAGCCCGAAGCAATGGGAGCTGCGTGTAGAGAGCTGCCTCATAGACCTTCAGGAGAGGGAGACAGAGTTCTTTTCCCCAGCAGCATAAATGAACCCATTTTAGCAAAAATAGCTGTAATTTGCACAAGCGTTAAAAATCTGCTTCCAACTGTAAAAATACTGAGATATCCAGGGCATAGAAAAGCTGTGGTTCTGCCCTGCGACATAATGTGTGATCTTGAAAAGTAATGAAAGTGGAAGAAGGCATTGCAGAGATGCTGCTCTAATGAACACAGTTCTGTCTGCCAGCGTTTTTTCCTGCTAGCAAATTATATTACTCCATCAACTCGGTAGAACATCAATAATGCCTTCAGAGAATAGCTTGTGAGAGCTGAGTTACTCAATGACAGGATTTTTGAAGACAATGTAGTTTCACATTTCTCAATTTTCTTTGATTTTGTGCAGAGAAAATGGAAGACTGTAATAAATATTTTCCACAAAATGGTGTCGTAAATGGAATCTCAGCTGGCAGCAACAGTATTCTGCTATTTATTTAGATGCTGATTCCAGGTTTTCTGTGTGAAACAATCATGCTGGCAGATTCATTGGTTTCACATTTTTCCTAACACTTTTTTTTTTTTTCGGTTAAGGGATGAATTTGGTTTCACCTGTGAACGCCTGGTGGGAGTTGTGGGGCGGGTAATGCGAGGCTGCTGGCATGTTCATACTTGGTGATCTTGGAGTGTCTAAGGGCTCTGAGTTGACTGGAAATATTGTAGTTGTATGATAAGTTAACGTACATGATCGTCAGGTGAGGTTCAGTGAGGCGGCGAGATCGACGGGAACGAGCCTGGCTTCCGGAAGCACAGGCTGAGCTTGACCTCAGCTCTTCCGTGACTGCAGCTTTGGCCACGTTACCTAGCCTCTTGGAACCTCGGGCCCCACATTGCGTCAGCAAGATAATAAACTGTACAGTTTTAATTAATGAAGCAGCGGGTATGAATTTGGTTTGTGGTGTATAAAGACCTTTACTTACTGTACTTACATTCCGCACGTGTTCGGTATTATAATCTTCGTTGCTTTGATGCCATACGCAGCTTTCTGTAGCCTTCTTCCTCTTAATATTCTGTTACCACCATCACCCTGCTCCACATCCCAACTCAACTCAGTGCTTATTCTTACAAAGCTTTGTTCTCAGCTAGTTATGGTAAGTAAGTTTTTAGGTAATAGATGTAATATCTAGTATCTCCAAGAGTTATTGCTTTCTTAAAAAAGGCAAAACTTCTACACGTTGAAATAAATATAATCATGGTATAGCTGCATCTAGAAAATTCTGGCTGGGTACCACAGCTCATACCTATAATCTCAGTACTTTGGAAGGCCAAGATGGGAGGATTCCTTGAGGCCAGGAATTTGAGACCAGCCTAGGCAATATAGTGAGACCCCATCTCTACAAAAAATAAAAATAATAAAATTAGCCAGGCATGGTGGCATACACATATAGTCCTAGCTACTTGGGAGGATGAGGCGGGAGAATCTCTTGAGCCCAGGACTTGAGGTTATAGTGAGCTTTGGTCACAGCACTGCACTGCAGCCAGGCGGCAGAGCAGGGCCTTGTGTCCCTGCCTCTCTCTCTTTCCTGCTCTTTCTCTGGGGGAGGGGTGCCCTGTCTCTGGAAAGAAAACAGCAAGGGGATGGGGAGGGGTTGGCAAAGGGATCTTCATGGTGAGGAATCACCCACCCAAAAGGTGGGAGTAGGGAAGTGAGTGTGAAGTAATGCTGCTGTAGCCTTTTGACCGTATCATGGGGAGCATGTAAAAGGCACAGTATTGTTTCTGCAAGTATAATAGAACCTTCCATGTGAGTAATAAGAACTTAGTCTGTTGATTGAAAGGACTTAGAGGGCCTCTGAGGTTATAACATAAAACCTGGATAAAGTGGAAATTACTTTAATGGAGGATTTTTTTCTAATGCTTCTGTTTTTTTGTTTTTGTTTTTTTTACTGTAACCATTGTGACAATTTGTATTTTCAAAAGATGTCCACTACATTATCTCTGTAATGTAACATTACCATTTCCCCATCAAAAAATTGAGTCTGGCCAGGCGTGATGGCTCATGCCTGTGATTCCAGCACTTTGGGAAGTGGAGGCCAGTGGATCACTTGAGATCAGGAGTCAAGCATCAAGGGATCCACCCGATCCAACCTTGAGGTCAGCCTGGCCACCATGGTGAAACCCCATCTGTACTAAGAACCCAAAACAATTAGCTGGGCATGATGGTACACACCTGTAATCTTAGCTACTCAGGAGACTGAGGCTGGAGGATCCCTTTAACCCAGGAGGCAGAGGTTGCAGTGAGCCAAGATTGTGCCACTACACTCCACCCTGAGTGATAGAGTGAGACTTTGTCTCAAAAAAAAAAAAAAAAAAAAAAATTGAGTCTATAAATTCCCTCCCCTTGAATCTGGTTTCCCCTAAGTGCTCCTCTTGTGACTGCTAGAATGCCGCTGAAGTACATCAGTGTGACCTCCACGGCTAGGGTAGACGAACCCCTGCAGCTTCTGCCTTGGTCTTTGGCAACACTTGACATTCCAGAAGGGTCCCTCTTGTGACATTCCCTCTTAGAACCAAGCTGCCATGTTTTGAGAGGCCACTTAAGTACTTGTGTTGATAGTCCCTGCTTGAGTTCAGTTTTTGGTCACTTGAGCTCAGGTGTCAGAGGTGAAAATGAAGAAACCATCCTGGAAATAGATCTTGGAGCTCCAGCTATTTTGAGACACCCTTGGCTGTGTAAGTCATTCTAGCTGAGGCCCAGATATAATAGAAAAAAGAAGAGATATCCCTGTTGAACCCTTTCTGAATTTCTGACCCACAGAATATGTGACCATAAGAAAATGGTTATTATTTTATACCACTACATTTTGGGGTGGTTTCTTAGCAGTAGATGACTGGAACAATCATCCGCCATACAGAGATGCTTAGTTAGCCTTCCTGCAACCCTTCCAAACTGGCTTTTCTAAAGTACAGTAGAAAACCGGGAGCAGGGGAGCAGTGTGGTAAACGAACATCCCAGAATTAGCAGGAGAACTAGTGCTCTCCACTCCTGGTCTTGAGTAGTGTATTTCCTCTATAGCAACACTTGAAATCAGATCACACAAATCTTCCAGTTTCACTCCTTTTTCAGAATTGTGTTAGCTGTTCTAGTTTGTTTGCCTTTGCACGCTAATTTTACAATCCTCTTGTCTGTATCTACAAAAACTCTTGCTGGGGTTTTGATAGAAATCGTTTGACCTATATATCAATTTGGAGAGAATTGACAACTTTACTATATTGAGTCTTCCAATACATGAACACAGTGTATCTCTTTATTTATTTAGATCTTTCATCTGTGTTTTGTATGTTTTAGCATACAGATACTGTACATGTTACTTTCAGATGTGTACCTAAGTATTTTAGTTGAGATTCATACCTAAGTAATTTTGTGTTACTGTGTTTTCTTATTTTGGTTTTCATGTGTGTCTTGCTAGTCTGTAGATACATGATTAATTTATGTGTGTTGAATTTGTCCTACTGCTTTACTTAATTCACTTATTAGATCTAGAAATGTTTTTGAAAATTCCTTGGGATTTTCTACATAGGTAATCATGTCACCTGTAAATAGGGACAGCTTATTTTTTCCTTTCTATTCTATATTGTATTTTTTTCATGCTTTATTACACTGGCTAGTACTTCCAGTATGATGTTAAATATGAGTATTGATGGCAGACATCCTTGCCTTTTCCCCAATTTTACTGTGAAAACATTCAGTATTAATTTTGCTGGTGGAAATAGTATACATGTTGCCCATGGCTCAGTGCTCTTTGGATTCCCTCATCAGATCTGTAACTGGACAACAGATGGGTATGCTTAGCCTACAGCCAGTTCTCATACTCTAGTGTATTTTTATCTATTGGGAACCGGTTGACTAACATGGCATCTTTTCTTCTCTTGCTTCTCTGGTTCATGAAACAAAATACATTGAAAACTAAATACTGTAGAATGTACTTCTGTGAAGGCTCTTCATATCCCAGCCTTCTCTTACCACATTATTTATGATACCTGCTTATGCCAGTATTCAGTGTGACCCCATTCTTGCCACTTCTCTCTGTACCCCGTTTTTTCTCAGGAGTTAAAATCTGTATATGGAATAAAGGTGTGAATTGACTGAGGTGAGAGGAGCCACAATGACTGGCTTTGTTTGCTGTGGAAACCAGCCCCACGTGGTGCACACAGTCGCACAGGTTCTTGCCTGGTGCAGACTTGAGTCCTGATCGGTGATGCAGACAGTGTGAGGGGTCCTCGTCACTCTTGTCAAGCAGGCACTCTTACCCTCACAGGCGTTCGGTAGTCTCTTTCTAGACTCAGGAGTTAGTACTCGTTTTAAAGTGTTTTAAGTTGAATTTAACTTTTTTATATTTAAATCTTTTTATTTCTCAATAGGTATTTTAATAAATTGGGAATGTTGTGTTAGAGGTAGATTGTCAGATGCCATTTTGACTACGAGTATCCAGTGTCATTCAGTTACTGATTTTGTCACAGGCAGTCATACTCCCTGCTTTAAATTGCCAAAATAGCAAACAAACCATTCATTATATTTGCAGAATTTAAAAAGCATTGCCAGCAGTTTCTCAGGACGAAGTTAAACCCAGTGGCTTTGCTACTTCTGTACTGTTACGTGTTTGAATTCCTGACTCCTTTGACAATGTGCAAAATAAACAGATTCCCAAAGGAGAGAAACCTTTCTTTTCATGAACATTTATTCTTCCCTCATCTTTTTTCCTTTCTTCCTCCCTTAGAAAAATACCGCTTGAGCAGTATTTATGGCCATGTGTTTGTGCATTACCAAAAACTGTCAAAATCTTACAAGTTGATAAATATGAAATAAGATTATTCATGGCTGCAGGGGCCCCTCTGGGAACAGGATTAAAGGAACCACAGTAATTGGACCTCTGAGTAGGGATTTGATTGTATAATTAAGCATAGGAAATGCGTATACACTTCCACAGTCTAGGAGTGATCCATATTTGGTTTAGAGGGAGGGTAAGGAACTAGCCTTTTGACCTGGCCTTCAGAGACTGTGAGAGGAAGAGGGTGCCTAAGCAAAGAAAGCTCTGAATACATAGCTATCAGACATAGTTTCTTTTTTAAAAAATTTAATTAATTTTTGAGACATAGTCTTGCTCTGTCATCCAGGCTGGAGTGCAGTGGCTAGATCTTGTCTCACCGCAACCTCCACTTCCCAGGTTCAAGTGATTCTCCTGCCTCAGCTTCCCAAGTAGCTGGGACTACAGGTGCCCACCACCGTACCCAGCTAATTTTTGTATTTTTAGTAGAGACGGGGTTTCACCATGATGGCCAGGCTGGTCTCAAACTCCTGACCTCAGGTGATCCACCCACCACAGCCTCCCAAAGTGCTGGGATTACAGGCGTGAGCCACCACACCTGGCCCAGACATATTTTCCTTAATAGTTGCTGGGGAGACCATTATAAGACACATGTGCTTAACTGTTTTGAATGATATATTTTTAATAGCAACTACCTTGCAAATTGGTGTGCTAATAAGAGAAAATGGAAATGGGGTTACTTGCATAGAGTTAGGGATATGAAAAGTGCTCTCAAAGTGTGATAACTCTTTGACTCGTGGAAGAAGACAGGCTTTTTCTCAGTTTTCCCAGTACTTTATAGTTAGCAAATTACACTGGATTTGATTTAATGGTTAAGAATTCTGTAATCATCTTACCTGGAATCAAATAATAGCTCTGCCATTTTCTAGCAAGTTACTTAATCTATCTTTGTTTCGTTTCCTGATTGCTAAAATGACAACAATAATAGTACCTGTCTCATAAGGTTGTTGAATTTTTTTAACAGCTTTATTGAAGCATAATTTACATACCATAAAATTCAACCATTTTAAATTGTACAGTTTGAGTTTTAGGAATTTTTATAGTTGTGCAAAATTTCCCACAGTCCATTTTTAGAATATTTGTAGCACCTTCAAAGTTTTCCTGAGGCCTGTTTGCAGTCCGTTCATACCCACACCCAGCTCCAGGTAACCACATTTCTTCTTACTGTCTCCGTAGTTTAGCTTTTTCTACAAATTTCCTATCAATGGAATCATATATGTGGTCTCACTGCACAGCTCGCTCGCTCTCTGCATGTTACTAAGGTTCATTCACGTCAGAACAGGTATCAGTACTTTGTTACTTTTGATTGTTGAGTAGTTGATGTTGTATGGGTATAGTATGTTGTATTTATCTACTCACCAGTTGATTATTTGGGTTATTTCCACTTTTTGGCTACTATGAATAATGCTGCTATAAACATTCACATATAAGACCTTGTATGAACCTGTGTCTACTAAGTAGATTCATTCCTAATAATGGAATTCAGGGGCATAATGTTTAGTCTTTTTTAAAAAACTGAGATAGAGCTCACATACCATAAAATTCACTTTAAAAGTGTACATTTCAGTATTTTTTCTAAAGCATATTTACAAGGTTGTACAACCATCACCACAATTTAACTCCAGAACATTTCCTTATGGAAAAAGAAGCCTCATGCTGTTAGCAGTCATCTCCAACCCCCATGGCCACATCCCAGGGAAACTACCAATCTAGTTTGTGTCTCTATGGATTTGCCACATACCATTTCACATCAGTGGAATCATAATTGTGGCCTTGTGTGTCTGGCTTCTTTTATTTAGCATAATGTGTTTAAGGTTCATCCATGTCGTAGCATGTATAAGTACTTAATTCCTTTTCATGGCTGAATAGTATTCCACTATATGGATGTGTCATACTTTGTTCATTTATAAAATGATAGACATTTGGATTGTTTGTACTTTTCATCCATTATTAATAGCACTGCTATAAACATTTGTACACACATTTTTGCATGGACTTACGTTTTCATTTTTCATGAGAATACACCTAGGAGTAGAATTACTCCTGTGTTTCAGCGTTTTGAGGAGCTGACAGATCATTTTCCAAAGTGACTGTACTATTTTACTTTCTCACTAGCAGTGAAGGAGCGTTCTGATTTCTCCACATGCTCACCACCACCTTTTATTTTCTGTCTTTTTGGTTATCCCTGTCCTGGTGGGTGTGAAGTGGTACTGTATTGATTTTGATTCACATTTCCCTGATGTCTAATCATGTTAAGCATCTTTTCATGTGTTTATTAGCCATTTGTATATCTTCTTTGAAAAAATGTATAAGCAAATATTTTGACCATTTCAATTGAGTCATTTGTCCTCGGTTTAACTTTTAGGTAATTGCTGAAAGTTTTCCAAAGTGCGTTACCGTTCTGTATTCCTATTAACGACATGTGAGGGTTCCAGCCCTTCCACATCTTCACAAACACAGAAGAATAATATTGATAGTTGGTTTGATTTTAGCCCAAAACTGTCAAAATCCTGCAAGTTGATAAGTATAAAATAAGATTCATAGCTGCAGATTAAAAGAACTAGAGTAATTTGAGCTCTAAGTAGGGATTTGATTATATAATTAAGCATAGGAAATGCATATATGCTTCCGTAATCTAGAAGGAGTCATACATATTTGGTTTAGAGGGAGGATGGAGAACCAGCCTGTTTACCTGTGGTAAAGGGGATGTGGTGGTGCTCCTTGGAAAACATTTTCCTGGTATCGAATTATGTTGATCATTTTTCATGTCCATATTTGACATTCGTATATTGTCTCTGTAGAAATTCAAGTCTCTTGACCATTTTTTCTTTTCCTTTTCTTTTTGGTTTTGTTGTATTGAGTTCTTGGCATATTTTGGATATAAGTCTTAAATCTGATAGATATTTTGCAAGTAATTTCACTTAGTCTGTAGGCTGTCAATTCCATTTTCTGTTTCTTTTTGTCCTTTTTTTCCTTCTTGAGACAGTGTCTCACTCTGTCACCCAAGTTGGACCACAACAGCCCGATCTCAGCTCACTGCAGCCTCCGCGTCTCGAGTTCCAATGATTCTTGTGCTTCCTCCTCTCAGTTAGCTGGGACTGCAGGTGCATGACACCACGCTCGGCTAATTTTTGTATTTTTAGTAGAGACAAGGTTTCACCATGTTGGCCAGGCTGGTCACAAACTCCTGGCTTCAAGTGATCCACCTACCTAGGCCTCCCAAAGTGCTGGGATTACAGGCGTGAGCCACTGTGCAAGGCCTCCATTTTTAAAATGTATCTTTTACAGAGTAAATGCTTTTAATTTTGATAAAATCTAATTTTTCCATTTTTTCTTTTATGAATCATATTTTTAGTGTCATATATAAGAACTCTTGCCTAACTCAAGGTCATGAAGATTTTCTCCTATGTCTTCCAAAATTTTTACAAGTTTGTATTTAGATCAATAATCTATTTGAGTTCATGACCCCGTAATTGACCTTGATAGAAGCTGTGAAGTTGAGGTTGGAGCTTGTTTTTCTTCCTAGACTAGACTAGACATTTTCCAAAGAAGATATACAAATGGCTGGTAAACACATGGAAAGATGCTCAACGTTAGTAACCATCAGGGAAATGCAAATCAAAACCACAGTGAGATACCACTTCTCACCCCCTGGGATGGTTATAATAGAAAAGGTAGATAACAGATGTTGTTGAAAATGGTCACAAATACCAGTTTTACTCCATTGAATTGTTGTTATGCCTTTGTAGAAAAGAAATAATAATTGGCTACATTTGAATCAATTTCTTGAATTTCTGCAGTGTTCCATTTATTTTGTGTCTATCGCTTTGCCAATACCACACTGTCTTGATTACTGTGGCTTTATAGTAAATCTTAAAATTGGATTGTGTTCCAGTTGGATTCCATTTTATTCTTTTTTTTTAGAATTGCTTAGACTATTCTAATTCCTTTGTGTTCCATATAAATTTTGGAACCAGTTTGTCTATATCTACAAATTTCAAGCTTGGATTTTTATTACACTTTCACTAAATCAATTTAAAGAGATTTGTCATCTTTACTAGATCACCTTCGTTTTTAAAGGATAGTTTCTCTGGATATAGATATCTTGGTTGATAGTTTGTTTCTTGTGACACTTTGTATCATTATCCTGCCCTCTGTCTTTATTTTTTTTTGTGGGGTGGGAGCAGGGTGTAGAGACAGTGTAACTAGTGGTTTTTGGTGGGGAAATGAACACTTTAAATAATGTATTATAACTCTGCATTCCGTTTTGTTCTGAGAGTCGGTGGGCATTTTGTTGTGTATTGTTTTGTAACTTGCTTGGACTTCGCAGAGTGTGGAGTACGCAGTGGAGCTCATCAGTATTGTCTTTGCTTAGTGTTTTATTCTTTTTTGTGATATGGGCAGACCGCTGAGCTACAGAGACACAGGGGGACCTCCAGGAAGTACCTCGAGCCTATAAGGCTTCCACTCTGCTGGTCATTTGCGTGCAAGGAGATACACTGAGGTTCTCAATCTCCCTTGGGCTTTACTTTTGATGAGCTGCTTTTGGGTCTCCCTGTGTCCATGCAATTTCCCAGGTACCCAGGTGATACGGAGAACTGGTCTCATTCCTTCGAAGGCTGACATGGGTGTGAATGGTAGATGGGAATAGCCTCAGGCAAGGAGACCACAGAATCCTGATTTTCTTACCCTAAAATATAGCTGTTTAAAAAAAAATTAACACTTCCCAATTTTTTGTTTACCTTAGGTCAATTTCTGATGCCCTAAAGTGGTTACTTTTGGCCATTTTGACTAGTTTTTTACTCATTTTCTATGGAGAAGAACCACTGATTACTTGACACCATCATTCCCAGAGTCTGCTTGATTAAAATTTTTTCGAGAATAAATTGAACTAAAAGCCCTTAGAATGGTGCGTGACATGAAACAAAGGCACTATTTGTATTAACTGCTGTTACTGTGATTACTGTTATTCTTAGTGACGCAGACAGCTAGACAGCCCCACTTCCAAGACAGTCATGGTTGTCCATTATAGGGTACTTTTTGTCAGAGATCCTCTTCCTGGCCTCATTTTCAATAACTCCTTTTTTGTAGAGCAAGCGTCAGCAACTGTTCTGAAGAGCCAGGTGGTAAATATTTTCAACTTTGCAAGCCATACATTCACCTTCTTAATCCTGCTCTTGTAGCTTGAAAGAACTGTGGACAATATATAAATGAATGGACACAGCCGTGTCCCCACACAGCCTCATTTACAAAACCATGTTGCTGGTGGGATTTGGCTCGTGAGGTGTAGTTTACCAGCCTCTGCTGTTGCCTTGCTTTCTCATGATTCTGCGTCTAAGCAGGGCTAGCTACTCTGCCTCAACAGGCTATAGTTTTGTTTGAAAATCTTCAAAGAAGAGAACATCTCTGCTTTCCAGCACCACAATACAGCACCTCCCGACACCTGTGCTATGGAAAGCCATCCTAAGACTTCTTCAAGGTCTGTGGGATCTGAGTACTTGGCATCCGTAGTGACTGATTTCAATAAAAATACTAGTAACACTATTGAAATATGTAGTGTTGTTAAACAGCATCCTAGATACAGACACATACAACTCGGTGAGCTCACTGATGCCAAACTATATTTCGTCTTCTGTGTTAAAGGAAATTGTGCAGCTTTTTATTCATGTTTAGCTTTTGTAACTCTCATCTTTTCTTTCCAAACAAGGGAATGGTATGCAAGTTTTTTTTTAACCACAGTATTCCTTTCTTACTGATTTAGCACTCAATCTTTGAGATCATTAAATACCTAGATTACCTATTAACCTGACTGCTCGGTGCAAACTGGTTTTGTACTCAGAAATTAAAACAGAACATTAAATCAGTTTTTAAGACTTTAAAAATTATTAAATAAATCATGTATTGTGAAGGATGTATAAGTCATAGGTGAACTGTTTAAATAATTATAAAGAAAACATGTACATAAGTGCCTTGCGCTCTTCATGGGTGCAGAAGGACTTTAGAACGCTGGAACCCTCCTATTTCCCCTACTGATATATGTGCTACAATTGTTGTGTATTTTAATTTTTACTGTATTTTTAACCCACAAAGATTATTTTGTCAATATTCATAGATTTGCCCATGTTAAGCATTCTCTTTGTCCACTTTTTCTTGTGTCTTAGACCATCCGTCTGGGGTGACCTTCCTTCTACTTAGAATCTTAGAAATTCCCTTGTGAAGATATGCTGGTGACAGATTTTCAACTTTTCTTTGTCTAAACATGTTTTTATCTTTATCCTATTTAACGGCTTTATTGAGAGACAATTTATATAGCTTATAATTTATCCATTTAAAGTGTATACTTCAGTGGTTTTCAATATATTTCCATATACGTGCAACCATTACTACAGTCAATTTTAGGACATTTTCATCATCAGAAAGAAGCCCTGCACCCTTCAGCTACTGAACCTCATTGTTGAAAGATGTCTTTTGGGATGTAGAATTCTAGAATAGGATGTGTTTTCCTCAGCGCATTGAAGATGTCATTACACTGGCTTCCAGCTTCCACTGTTGCAGTCACCTGTCAGCTTTCTGTGACTCTTTTGAATGTATTCTGTCTACCTCTGTTATCTGCAGTCATGTCCTACTTGCCATTCCAAATAAGCCGGCAAGAAGGAAGGCTTTCCTGCTAGACCCCATCATGCCGGGGAGACAACGCGGGGACAGAGACTCCAGCGTAGCAGCAGTTCAGCCGTTCTGCTCACTGGCTACAACGGCGGGGACAGAGACTCCAGCGTAGCAGCAGTTCAGCTGTTCTGCTCACTGGCCAGGAGCCCCTCTTCACTCACATTTTGGCCTGACAGTGCCTTACTATCCTGCCAGCATCTTCCTGCTTTTTAGAATATTTCATCAAGCATTTTACATAGTTTTCAGTATGTTTCCATTGAATCAGTATAGCTGCCATGCCTGCTGCATTTCTAGGAGTAGACCGTAAACCAATTTTTATGAACTTTGGTTGTTATATCTCTCACATCTCTTCTAATCTACAGTATTCTTCTTCCCCCGTCATCTTTTTCTTGTGATGTGATTGACTTGTTGGAGACCCCGGGTCAAGACTTGTAGAATTTCCCATACCCCAGATTCAGCTGGCTGCTTTACTTGTTCCTGTATCACTTGTTCTTATGAAGTGGATTTAACTTTATAGGCTTGATGAGATTCAGCTTCCGTGTGTGGGGTTTGGTTTTGTTTTGTAAGGATCGTTTATAGGTAGTCAAAAATAATTCCTTCTCTATCAGATGGCACTTAGTGTCTGGTTATCCTACTTCAGTGATGCTAAGATTGATCAGTGGATTCACATGGTAACAAATTAATCCATTCACTATATAATTCTTTATCATCCTTTTATCTCATGGTTTCATCAAGTGACATTTTCTCCCCTCAGTCAAATATTTCTCCAGGAGTTGCAAAATGATGATTTTTCTAATTCTGTCATCATTCCACATTTATCAGCTAAAATTCGTACAAGTGGAGCTATTTCGTTACTCTAAAATACAGTTTAAACAAGCAGGCTGAGGTCTCCTTTCAGGTTCAGTAACACGTTTTGCGTCAGTTTTTAAAAAATGATTGTCTTACTCTGTTGCTGCTATCCCAAAATACCACAGATGGTAATTCACAAAGAACAGAACTTTTTTTTCTCACACTTCTGGAGGCTGGTAAGTTCAAGCCATGAAATCCAAGATCCAGGTCCCAGCAGGCTGTCTGGTGAAGGCTGCTGTCTATTTCCAAGATGATGTCTTGTTGCTACATCCTCTGGAGGGGAGGAACACTGTGTCCTTACATAGTGGAAGGCAAACGAGCTGAATGCTTGGTGAAACCTGTTAGAAGGTCTTTAATCCCATTCACAGGGAGGAGCCCTCATGACCTAATCAGCTCTTAAAGCTCTACCTCAAAACACCTACCACACTGGCCATTCGTTTCACCACCAGAATTTTGGAGGGAATACATTCAAACCAAAGCAATAGCCCTGAATAACAAAGGCCCTTTCCTGCCCTGGAACTGCCAGAGCTGCTGTCTGTAATGGAATCATGTGATTGGTAACTGCGTCACATGGAACCAATAGAGATCAGCAACCTCAGCCAGACCAGTAGAGACCCCGGCATCAGATGCTTTTCTCCGTGTCCTTTTGACTTCAGACATCCCAGTTCCCTGGCTTTCAGCCTCCTTGTAAATATAACAGTAAGATATTGGTGCTTATGGGTCTGAGTTAAGGCTGGTGTGTCCATTTCCTTCTTTTCTCTGCTTGCTGAAACTCATTTCTTCTTAAGCACTTATTCACCATAGAAACACCAAAAACAATTTCTTCCAATGTAGGCCAAGCATTCTGGATCATGTGATTGCTAGCATTGTGCTTATGATAGGAAAATGTATGACACCCAAACAAGTAGACTGCCTTGCTGAATGATTCTGTTCGTATATATTTTGCTCATATGTTTTTGTGGAGGCCTTTATGTTTCTGGATCACGGAGTCAGCTCTGACTCCACTGTACCCCCACTGGATCTCCAGATTCTGTGGAATCAGCTGTATAACCTTTCTTCTCTGTATGACCAACTCCTTTTCTGTTCATGTTGCCATCATCCTACCTCAAGCTTTGTTGCCCCTAGAGCTTGTTTTCAATTTCTTTGTTTTCTATTCTGATGAAATAGCCTCAGCCCCCTTTGGTAGCACCTCACTGCTGGCAAGAGTAGGTCCACAGTTCCTAGTTTTGCTTGTATGCTTCCGCACAGCCTGGCTGCAAGGGCACCTCCTTTCCCTCCTTCCTCCTCTGCCAGCCAGAGCAGCGTGCTCATGGCACCGTGGCATTCAGCCTTCCGTACCACCACCAGAGCAAGCCATCCGTCCCTTCCCTTGTCCCAGGGTCCCATCGTCATCTCCAGTCTAAACTCGCTTGATCACTGTGGTCCTGGCTGCTCCCAGAGCACACATTGTGCCGTGGTCAGGTGGGCCTCACACCCCTTTCTGTGTCATGATTTCATTTGCCTCAACTGCAAACTCCATGCTAACCAAGGGCAGGGACGCACTTTGGACATCTCCAGATTCCGTCCAGTGCTGGGCCCAGAACCTGGCATGTTGTCGGTGCACCTTCCTCACCTCCTCACTCAGACTCCCGTGTTCGTCCTCACAGCCCTCGGACACGCCTGATTCTTCTTCACTTTGGACTCTGATCCCCTGGTCTTTATTTTTGATAGTCCTATCAAAAAGACGACTGTCTTTCTGTCCTGTCAAGAAGACTACTACCTCCAGGCCCTTTTCCCTCCTCATCACTGCTCTATACGATAAAGTAGATGGAAGGCCACACCCTTGGTGGAGAACATCTCCCAGCAGAAGTGAGCTTGACCAGTTTTCCTTGGAGTTACCCTCCAGTAAGTGATCATGATTTTTATTCTGTGTGTCAGCTGGGAGGCCTCCAGAAACAAACCAGGCCCACAGTCAGCAACCCAACAGAGCTGTGAGACTGCCCTGTACATATTTATTTGGAAGTCTCCCACTTACAGATCTTCCTCATGCTTTCCTTAATAAGCTTTACTTCATGTTGGAACATCTGAGTGACCAGGGCAGGCACCTGTCATGGCGTGAGGATGTGCCACTTTCTCTGCCATCGTAGAACTGAGGATTTTTTTTCCTTCTGCAACTGGCATGACAGACATCCACTTAGTGGAGTGATTATTAGTGTAAAATTAATTTTTGGCCTTTAAATTTAATTATGCCACATTTGTAGCAATAATATCACATCTCAAATCCAGGTGTGCTTTTCAAGGAAAGTGTCCAGGGCAATTACCCTCTGATAATGGCATCCTGCACTTAAGTCTTTCATCTGGGGATGTTAAAGTCATTTCTACACAAATAGATAATGGTGTTCATTTTGCAAGGGGTGAGAGGTGAAGTGATTGACCCCTTGGCATACTTGAGATGAAGACAAGTCCAGGACCCAGGTGTCCCCTTTGTTCTCCCCCTTCTGGCTCCCTTTCCAGCTTTTTAAAAGAGGCATGGCCAAACTTCTACTGGTTTAAGTACTTCCCTTCCAGGTACTGATCTCTACTTTTTTAAGAGCATAAATGAAAACAGTGTTTCTGTATCACATTTCGGTGGGGGGAAGAGTTGAGATTCAGGGAGAGGGAATGGTTTGCAGATGCGTGCACACTTGTCTGAGAACATACCTGTCTGCCCTGGTAAATCTGCCTCATCACTATTACATAAAAGAGCTTAGATGTGGGTTCTGCAGGCTCAAGGATGAGAAGCAGTTGGAACAGTGCCTGGCACATGGCAAGCCCTGCGTAAGTGATGGATTCTAGGATTCTCTTACTGGTTTCTGTGGGCAGGCCCCTCCGTCCCTGCAGAGGCAGCATTTAGAGTGGGCCATTGCTCGTGCTCTCCGACAGTTTGGATACAGTTCCCTTTTCCTACCCAGGCAAGCCTTTCCAGATACGTGGCAGCCAGTGTAAGTCCAATTTCCCTGCTCCAGGAAGCCTTCTCCAGTCCAGCTGTCAGTCACCTACGATACCTGTATCATTTTCTAGCTTATACTAAGTTATGTTTTATTTGGGCACTAAATCATGCTCCATTGTATAATACTGTTTTAACTCCTATAAGAATGTTTGTTTGTGTCTAATGGGATGATCCAGACTTAAGGAAAAAGCTCTCTTTCTTTTTCTTTCTTTTTTGAGACAGGGTCTTACTCTGTCACTCAGGGTGGAGTGCAGTGGTGTGAAACTGCAGCCTCAACCTCCCGGGCTCAAGCAGTCCTCCCACCTCAGCGCCCTAGGTAGCTGGGACTACAGGCATGCGTCACTACGCCTGGCTAATTTTTGTATTTTTTGTAGAGACAGGGTTTTGCCATATTTCCCAGGCTGGTCTCAAACTCCTGAGCTGAAGCAGCCCACCTGCCTCATCCTCCAAAGTTCTGGGATTACAGGTGTGAGCCGTTACACCTGGCCTGAAGAGCTCATTTAAACTGTGGTTTTCTGTGTGTTGTGTATGTGTGTGTGTGGGGGGGTATATATGTATGTGTGTGTGTTTGTGTGGGTATATGTGTGTGTGTGTTGCGTGTGTGGGTATATGTGTGTGTCGGGGTATATATGCATATGTATGTGTATGTATGTGTTGTGTGTGGTTGTGTGTGTGTATATATATATGAGAGGATATATATGTATGTGTGGGGGATGTATGTATATGTGTGTGTATGTGTGTGTTGTGTGTGTGGGTATATGTGTGTGTGTGTATATATATATATGGGAGGATATATATGTATGTGTGGGGTGTGTGTATGTATATGTGTGTGAGGTGTATATGTGTATGTATGTGTTTGTGTGTGTGTGTGTGTGTGTGTATATATATGGGAGGATATATATGTATGTGTGGGGGGTGTGTATGTATATGTGTGTGGGGTGTATATGTGTATGTATGTGTTTGTGTGGGTATCTGTGTGTATACATATATATGGGAGGATATATATGTATGTGTGGGGGGTGTGTGTGTATATGTGTGTGGGGTGTATATGTGTATGTATGTGTTGTGTGTGTGGGTATGTGTGTGTATATATATATGGGAGGATATATGTATGTGTGGGGGGATGTATGTATGTGTGTGTGTGTTGTGTGTGTGGGTATGTGTGTGTGTATATATAGGAGAATATGTGTGAGGGGTATGTATGTATATGTGTGTGTTGTGTGTGGGTATATGTGTGTGTGTGAGTATATGTGTGTGTGTTTGTGTGGGTATATGTGTGTGTGTATATATATGGGAGGATATATATGTGTGGGGGGGATGTATGTATATGCTTGTGTGGGTATATGTGTGTGTGTGAGTATGTGTGTGTGTGGGTATATGTGTGTGTGTATATATATGGGAGGATATATATGAGTGTGTGGGGGGATGTATGTATATGTGTGTGTGTTGTGTGTGGGTATGTGTGTGTGTTGTGTGTGTGTGGTATATATGTGTGTGTGTTGTGTGTGTGAGTATGTGTGTGTGTTGTGTGTGGATATATGTGTGTGAGTATATGTGTGTGTTGTGTGTCGCTATGTGTGTGTGCATGTATATATATATGGGAGGATATATATGTATGTGGGGGGATGTATGTATATGTGTGTGTGAGTATATGTGTGTGTGTTGTGTGTGTCGGTATGTGTGTGTGTATATATATGGGGGGATATATATGTATGTGTGGGGGAATGTATGTGTATGTGTGTGTATGTGTGTGTTGTGTGTGTATATATAGGAGGATATATATGTATGTGTGGGGGGATGTATGTATATGTGTGTGTGTGTTGTGTGTGTGAGTATGTGTGTGTGTGTATGTGTGTGTGTTGTGTGTGTGGGTATATGTGTGTGTGTATATATATGGGTGGATATATATGTATGTGTGGGGGGATGTATGTATATGTGTGTGTGTTGTGTGTGTGTATATATATATGGGAGGATATATATGTATGTGGGGGGGATGTGTGTATATGTGTGTGTGTGAGTATATGTGTGTGTGTTGTGTGTGTGAGTATATGTGCATGTGTGAGTATATGTGGGTGTGTTGTGTGTGTGAGTATATGTGCATGTGTGAGTATATGTGTGTGTGTTGTGTGTGTGGGTATATGTGCGTGTGTGAGTATATGTGTGTGTGTTGTGTGTGTCGGTATGTGTGTGTATATATATGGGAGGATATATATGTATGTGTGGGGGGATGTATGTGTATGTGTGTGTATGTGTGTGTTGTGTGTGTGTATATATATAGGAGGATATATATGTATGTGCGGGGGGATGTATGTATATGTGTGTATGTGTTGTGTGTGTGGGTATATGTGTGTGTATATATATATATGGGAGGATATATATGTATGTGTGGGGGGATGTATGTATGTGTGTGTGTGTTGTGTGTGTGGGTATATGTGTGTGTGTGTGTATGGGAGGATATATGTATGTGTGGGGGGATGTATGTATATGTGTGTGTGTTGTGTGTGTGTGTATATATATGGGAGGATATATATGTATGTGTGGGGGGATGTATGTATATGTGTGTGTGTTGTGTGTGTGTGTATATATATGGGAGGATATATATGTATGTGTGGGGGGATGTATGTATATGTGTGTGTGTGTTGTATGTATATATATATATGGGAGGATATATATGTATGTGTGGGGGGATGTATGTATATGTGTGTGTGTTTGTGTGGGTATATGTGTGTATATGTGTGTGTGTTGTGTGTGTGGGTATATGTGTGTATATATGGGAGGATATATATGTATGTGTGGGGGGATGTATGTGTATGTGTGTGTATGTGTGTGTTTGTGTGTATGTGTATATATATATGGGAGGATATATACGTATGTGTGGGGGATGTGTGTGTGTGCATGTGTGTGTGTATATATATGGGAGGATATATATGTATGTGTGGGGGGGATGTGTGTGTGTGTATATATATATGGGAGGATATATATGTATGTGTGGCGGGATGTATGTATATGTGTGTGTTGTGTTTGTGTGTGTATATATATATGGGAGGATATATATGTATGTGTGGGGGATGTATGTGTATGTGTGTGTGTGTTGTGTGTGTGTATATATATGAGAGGATATATATGTATGTGTGCGTGGATGTATGTATGTGTGTGGGTATATATGTGTGTGTGTATATATATATGGGAGGATATATATGTATGTGTGGGGGGATGTATGTATGTGTGTGTGGTGTGTGTGTGTATATATATATGGGAGGATATATATGTATGTGTGTGTATGTGTGTTTATGTGTGTGTTGTGTGTGTGTATGTGTGTATATATATGGGAGGATATATATGTATGTGTGGGGGATATGTGTGTGTATATATATATGGGAGGATATATATGTATGTGTGTGTATGTGTGTGGTGTGTGTGTATATATATGGGAGGATATATATGTATGTGTGTGGGGATGTATGTGTGTGTGTGTGTTGTGTGTGTTGTGTGTGTATATATATAAGAGGATATATATGTGGGGGGGATGTATGTGTGTGTGTATGTGTGTGTTGTGTGTGTGTATATATATGGGAGGATATATATGTATGTGTGGTGGGATGTGTGTGTATGTGTATGTGTGTATATATATATATATGGGAGGATATATATGTGTGGTGGGATGTGTGTGTGTGTTGTGTGTGTGTGTATATATATATGGGAGGATATATATGTATGTGGGGTGTGTGTGTGTGTGTGTATATATATGGGAAGATATATATGTATGTGGTGGGATGTGTGTGTGTGTGTTGTGTGTGTGTATATATATGGGAGGATATATATGTATGGGGGGATGTGTGTGTGTGTTGTGTGTGTGTGTATATATATGGGAGGATACATATGTATGTGTGGTGGGATGTGTGTATGTGTGTGTATGTGTATATATATATATATATATATAGGAGGATATATATGTATGTGTGGCGGGATGTGTGTATGTGTGTGTATGTGTGTATAGGCATTTCCCCCGGAGACAATTGTGCATACGCAGCAGGAACTCAGTATTCTCTAACAGTAAAGGGTAGAAAGCATTGAGGCCAGAAGAGACCAAACTGCACATACTTGGTTAAATCCAATATGGTCAGTTCTTGTTGCATTGAAGTAATAAAGCTCTTCACAGAGTCTGAAAGAGCCCATAGCCAGGGGCGTGCAAGTTCTCTTTCTTTCTTTGGTCCACCATAACACCATATTCTATTCTGTTGTATATGAAAGGAGTCCAGTATGGACTGAGTTCCTCCTACATGTCAGACGTCATGGAGAACACAGATGGGTGCCTGAATAAAATGCGTTGTAATCCAGTAGATGATAAATAAATCCACGGGTGCTCATAAGAAAGGTGTACCGTGATGAACTCCACAGCTGAGATTCAATCAGAGGGCTTCGCAGTTGAAAGGGGGACGTGGTAGTGTTTAGTTGGGATCATGAAAAGTTTATTTATTCAGCAGTTACATATTGAGAGGCAGTCTTGTGCTCCGGGGCTGTCCTAGTGCTGCGGCTTCATGGAGGAGCTTGGAGGATGAAGTTAGCACTGTTCTCCCCGCCGCTCCGCTCCCAATATCAACGCGGAGCTCCAAACCTCCGGTGTTTATGAGAGACACCTTCTATTCCTATCATGTTTTCCCCCTAACACAAAAAGCATTCGGAGGAGCTGCAGACCGATAATTCCCCTCAGTACTGCGTTGTCCTGGATTGCAAAGCTAATTTCCTTTCAGCAGCTCATTAGCATTCACAGCTGGCCTTTGCTCCCTCTCCCCAGTCTCCTGAGGAAATGCGGACTGCAAAGGTGAGAGCTGCTGACGCTGTTTGCCCTTTGGTTTCTTCTAGGATTTTTTTCCCAGGAAGCCACCCCGTCAGAGGTGTTCAAGTAATGAAAGTTGGCAAGCTGCAGTTACATCAAGGCATGTTTCCCCAAGCGATGAAGAATCTGAGACTGGTGAGTGTGCCAAGATCACGTGTAGTTCTGTCTGGTATCCTTTTTTTCCTGGCGGTTGCTGGGCCCCTTTGCGATTTTTTAGCAAGTCTACATATGTGTGCACGCATGCACATGTATGCCCAATGTGTGCTGGTAAATGTTTAACAACCACTCTTGAAAAAACCTGCTTTGTGACATTTGCCTGTTTCTGTGATGCAAACATGCCCACCATGACTGATTTTCAATGTAAAATCAACCTTCTTGTAAAAATAATAGTAACAATCACTCTTGCAACCTGGTGCAAAACCAGCCTCAGAGCACCACTGCCCCTGTGCCCGCTCCACATTGAACAAGTTGGCCTTGTTTGTGCCTCCGCGCCATTGCCCACGGAACACAGCCCATATTCCCTGCATGGCAAGCACTTGACCATCTGCGTGGCAGTTCACCTTTGCATCCTCTTCGCCCCTCCCTTCCTCTCTCCATCCCCACCACCCGGGGGTCACTGCTTCTCGCCAGTACACACTGTGACCCCGACCTTCTCCTTCCTCAGTCTTCACAGAGCTCTCTCCTCTGCCTTCCGCGCTTGCCCCCCAACAAGCCCCTGGACTTGGCAGAACTGTACTTTAAGGCCCAGCTCCAGTGTTGTTTTCTCCTCCTACCCCCACAGCTCACTGCTCACCCTGCCAGCAGAGCACGTTCCACATTGCAGTAGGCATACCTGATGACCACCCCCACCCCTGCCTCAGCAGAGGGTGAGGTCTTCCTGGTTCTCTTTGTAACCAGCTCAGTGCCATGCAAGGGATCTGGAACTTAGGAAGTATTCATATTGCGGGAAGGCGGAGGGAGGAAGGGAAGGCAGTCAGTTAATATGGTTCTGGCAATAAGTGTCAAGAAATTAAACGGGGGCTGAGCGCGGTGGCTCAAGCCTGTAATCCCAGCACTTTGGGAGGCCGAGGCGGGTGGATCACGAGGTCAAGAGATCGAGACCATCCTGGTCAACATGGTGAAACCCCGTCTCTACTAAAAATACAAAAAATTAGCTGGGCATGGTGGCGCGTGCCTGTAATCCCAGCTACTCAGGAGGCTGAGGCAGGAGAATTGCCTGAACCCAGGAGGCGGAGGTTGCGGTGAGCCGAGATCGCGCCATTGCACTCTAGCCTGGGTAACGAGCGAAACTCCGTCTCAAAAAAAAAAAAAAAAAAGAAATGGGAGGAGAATGGTTTAGGGATGGAACGCCTTGTTGAACATGATGCTTAGTTCCATGCTCTTAGGGAGTCTCTGCCCGGAGGAACCCAGGGCTGTCTGGCCTTCCCACCTCATCTAGTCCGTGGCCCTTCCAAAGGAGCGCTCACATGCTCACCTGGCCCAGGCCCTGGTGGGTCATATGGAGACCTGGCATGTGGGGTTTCGTAGGAAGCACTTGACACTTCGACAGTCTCCTCTGGGCCACCATGCTCTGTGTGTGGGAGGGTCACAGTGGAAGGATGGGCCCGCTTCAGGGTTGCTCAGGGCATGTCCAGGGGCCCGCTGATCCCATGACATTGACAGCCACCCACGTGAACCTAAGAGAAATGGCAAATGCCTAAGAGATTCTTAAAAATAAGAGTCCCTAGAGCTCGTTTTCGCTGCATGCTAGCCATGCTGCCTTTACCTGATCTCTAAATCAAGTAAACGTATGGCCAATAAGAGTAAAGCTGGGAGCTCCTGAAGGCACTCAGCTGTTCCTCTTCTTTTATCATGTCTGACGTGTTTACCCAGACTTATGGAAGAACACCTCAGTCTCTTGCAGTCTCAGGAAGAGTGTTCCTTTTCTGATCTTGCTGGTACTTGTCAGCCAGTCAAATCAGCTAGGTACAGAAAATACTTATTAAGGGTCTATGTGTGAAAGTCTTGACAGACAAATGATGTAGAGGATATTTCCTAATGGACGATACACCCAACACGGGGTTACCTGCAAGGAGATGTCCATCAGTGATCAAACTCGACCTTTGTGTTTACATGGGACTAGAAACTCTGAGTACTGCTCATGCGTACGCGATCATATTTAGTCCTCATGACAGATGACGGCTGTATGAGGTCAGTGGGGTCGGCGTTTTCATTCCTATTTGAAAAATGAAGGCGCTCAGGTTTGGAGACATGCAAGAGCTCACCTAAAGTCACACGGAGGCAGAGCCAGGTGTGTTTGTTCCATTTAATTCGACATGGTGATTAAATGCTTCTGTTATTTTGAAGAAGACTCAGGCTGGGCACAGTGACTCATGTCTATAATCCCAGCACTTTGGGAGGCCAAGGCAGGTGGATCACCTGAGGTCAGGAGTTCAAGACTGGTCTGACCAACATGGTGAAACCCCATCTCTAAAAAAATACAAAAATTAGCCAAGCATGATAACAGGTGCCTGAAATCCCAGCTACTCAGGAGGCTAAGGCAGGAGAATCGCTTGAACCCGGGAGGTAGAGGTTACAGTGAGCCGAGATTGCGCCATTGCACTCCAGAAAAAAAAAAAAAGATTCAGTATGGTCCGTACAGTTTAATGGAGGAGAGAGACATGTGAGCAAGTCCTTAAATCCAGGCTGGAATCCAAGGCTCTGTTATTTTCCTCTAGTGGTCCAGGTAAGTAGGCGAGGCTCTCTAGCAGATGAGTATGTAGAAATCCCTCAAGATCTAGCCAGACCCCTGATGCCAACTCGGGGGAATATATGGGAGAGAGATTTCGATTGCTGCTTTTCTTTATATGAAGCTTTAGTTATTGCCATTGCCTACAGAACTCCTGAAGGACACATCTAATAGCCTCAGCTATAAGGACAAGCCCAAACAAACCAGACAGAAACCACCTCTCTGGGTTTTCGGGATAATGTGTCCCGGGCTGATGGTACTGACCATCACCAGCCCTTCTGATGACCCTCTTATTGCCCTTTTACATCCCTCATGCCCAGTTCTGTTCTGGTGCCCTCATGCCCTTCTTACACAGTTGCATCAGCTGTTTCAGAAGCTTCTCTGGGTAATCATGTTAGCATTTCCTGTTCTTGGTACCAAGGTGAAGCTCAAGCGTGGACCTTCATAGATGCCAAATGAAAGTATTCTGGGAACCGCATCAGATTATCTGTCATGAGGCCTGGGGTTAAATCGTGGTCTTACCCAAACTGAGTCTCTTGCCAATGTCTGATTATCAACCAAGGAGCAAACGTGTACTCTGGGCAGAGTACTGGGATTCAGAGTCAGTAGGTTCACATTCCAGTCCCACCATTTACTAGTTGTGTGTGTGTGTGTGTGTGTGTGTGTGTGTGTGTGTGTGTTTTGAGACGGAGTCTTGCTCTGTCACCAGGCTAGAGTACAGTGGCACAATCTCAGCTCACTGCAACCTCTGCCTCCTGGGTTCAAGCAATTCTCCTGCCTCAGCCTCCTGAGTATCTGGGACCACAGGTGTGCACCACCACACCCAGCTAATTTTTGTATTTTTAATAGAGACGGAGTTTCACCATGTTGGCCAGGGTGGTCTCGATCTCCTGACCTCTCTCTGAATATAATTTTATTTGTAAAAGGAGGCTGATATCTATCCCATAGAGTTGTTTTGAGGAGAAAATGAGGCAATGTGTGAGTGTGCTTGCTGATCACAGGCATTTTGAAGCTATGAAAGATTGTTGTTATAGGAACTCTTGTTCTGAGCACCCTCCCTCTAGCTGGTCTGTTGAGTACTTGTGTTTGTAGTTTGGGGTCACACGGTGGTTCCTCTGTTGAATAATTATGTTACATGCCTGCTCCCAGCAGTGCTTTGCTTCCCCAAGGTGAGTGGGAGTTCCTCCAGGGACCTGACATTCCTTTTATATTTTCTGGTGCCACCTAACATACACACCCATGCCTCCCACACAAGGTCTGTTAAATACATGCTTGAATGGGTGGATTTGTTTTACTGGATACTCTAAAAGCCTCACCCTGGCCCTGTTGTTTAGCTGTTTACGGTTAAGGGACCAGATCTTCTCATGACCTTTGCTGAGTATTTGCTAGCAGAGGGATGGCCGGAATGTATCCATCCCTAGGAAAACTCACATGACCTGTGAGTCTATAAGCAGGTCAGTTTCTTCCTGCAGAAAGTCTTTCTTTCCCGAGCTTTCTCAGGACTCGGGTAACCTGGAGAGGGAAGAGGGAGGCTACGCTCTTTGCGATGTAAAACTGATGTTCTCTTCAGACAGGCACCCCAGGAAGCTCTTTATCGTCTTAGAAACCCTGAAAATAATGGAATGAAATCACTAGAATAAGGTTTTTGAAGACTGAGTTTGAATAGAAGTCAGAGGAGCTTCAGAAACAGAAATTTGTTAAGATTCAGTTAGGCTGCAGCCGCCTCTGGGAAAGAAATCCACTTAGCCCAGCTCTGATTTGGTTTCATCTCCCGTTTCTACGGGGCTCAGCGGAAATTCTTGTGATTGCTGCCACAGGACAGTCCTGGGTCCCTTCACGGTGCCTCCTCCTGCTTTCTCCTGTCTCTAATCTACTTTTATTTCTTTCCATTTATTTATTTATTTATTTATTTTGAGACGGAGTTTCGCTCTTGTTACCCAGGCTGGAGTGCAATGGCGCGATCTCGGCTCACCGCAACCTCCACCTCCTGGGTTCAGGCAATTCTCCTGCCTCAGCCTCCTGAGTAGCTGGGATTACAGGCATGCGCCACCATGCCCAGCTAATTTTTTGTATTCTTAGTAGAGACGGGGTTTCACCATATTGACCAGGATGGTCTCAATCTCTTGACCTCGTGATCCACCCGCCTCGGCCTCCCAAAGTGCTGGGATTACAGGCTTGAGCCACCGCGCCCGGCCTCTTTCCATTTATTTCTTAGAAGGATTTTGTTTGCTACAATTTGACTTCTTGGGCCTCAATGACAACCCATCTGGGCTGTCTTGTCAGTGAGAGCTGGTTTTTTTCCTGTGAACTCTGCATGCTGCCTGCTCCCTCACCCTGGCCCTACTGTAGCTGCTTTGTTAGCAAAAGTCTGGTTGTAAAACTTAGACTTCTTTCCCCTTGGTATCCATTTTTTTAAGAATCTATATGTAAACTTTGTGCATTATAATTTTTCCCTTCTCATTTAATTTTATTGAAGTAGTCTATATCTTAAGCATCTTTTTAGTTTTTCTGCATCTAAACAGAGTGCAAGCCCGCAAGTCCTAGGCATTGCTCCTTTTGCTACTGCCTCAGCTATCCTGACTTCCAGCCCCCAGCAATGGCTGATTTACGCATGCAGTTCTGTTGTTCCCATTTCTTAATCTGCTCCAGTGATTCTTAACCTCTTTCGTCGTGTCCTTACTTAGGAATCCGATAAGGGCCACTGACTAACTGGAGAAATGCTACATACACATATATAGAGACTCCCTGAAGCCTTTCCATGGACTAAATCTCCATGATGTCTAGGTTAAAAAGCCCTCCTCTAAACAGTTAATATCCTACTTTACCATATGGGGAGGTGGGAGGGAAAAAGGGAGAAGGTGGCAGCGTGCAGAGATGATGTTCCCTAATTGCTGCTAATACCTTCACAGAGTTGTTTGAAAGCCCCTGGCTTTAGTACTTACGAATGGTTCCTGCTGACCTCCCAATAGAGAATAACAGTTCCAAGGGTATGTTTCTGAATCAAAAAAAGGGAAAAGATAAGAAAGAAAACAATGCATAAAATGGAAACATAGTGATTAAGCCATATTATGGGAAATAAGCAGAAATTACCTACCAGGAAGTGTAAGTTCAGCAGTAACAAGGAGCCAAATAGGGAACCTGAATTTGTACCTCCACCTCGCAGTAACAGGGTGTCATCACCTCATTCTCTTGTTGGAGTGATGTCAGAGAAAACCACCTAAAGCAGGTTGAGGTAAAATTGACGATCTCATAGCAGAATACTCAATGTCTGTGCTTCAGTTAAAAATCACTCTTTATGCCAAGAACCAGGAATATCTCAATCTTAATGAAAATAAGGGCAATTAATAGATGCCAGTTCCAAGACAACAGAGATGTTAGAATTATCTGACAGATTTTAAAGCAGCCACTAGAAAAATGCTTCATCAAGGAATTACAAACACCCTTAAAATAAATGGAAAAAATAGAAAATCTTACTAAAGAAGTAGAAGCCATGAAGAAGACACAAATAGAAATTTAAGAACTGATAAATATAAAATAAACAGAAGGGACCTCCACAACAGAATGGAGGAGACAGAGGAATGAATTGGTGAATGTGAAGATAAGACAATTGAAACTACCCAATCTGAAAAACAGAAAGAAATACTGAAGAAAAAGCAAAATTGAACAGTGCCTCAGGGGACCTATGGATCGATAACAAAAGATCTGACGTTGGAGTCCCAGAAAGAGAAGAAAAAGAGTATGAGGTGGAAAAAGTCCCTGAAGAAATAATGGTGGAGGCACCAAGTTGGAAAGGAAGAAGTAAAATTATCTGTATATACAAATGACATAATCTCATATGAAGAAAACGCTGAAGATTACACAACAAAAAATGTTAGAACTAATATTAAAGTGAATTAAGCAAGATAGCAGGATTCAAATCAATTTCCAAA
This sequence comes from Aotus nancymaae, assembly GCF_030222135.1. Lineage (NCBI taxonomy): Eukaryota > Metazoa > Chordata > Mammalia > Primates > Aotidae > Aotus > Aotus nancymaae. The sequence goes on along the minus strand of NW_026988445.1, from coordinate 29,890,105 downwards.
AATCAGTTGTATTTCTAAACACTGAAAATGAATTATTCAGAAACATAATTAAGAGAATAATGCCATTTGCAACAACATAAAACCAAATAACATACTCAGTTATTCTCCCTGAAGAAGGGATAATTGAGGAGAATGACATCTTATGTTCATGGGTTAGAAGACTTAGAATTATTAAGATGTCAGTATTACCCAAAATGATCTTTAGATTCAACACAATCTCTCTCAAAATCCCAATTACTTTTTTGGGGAAGAAATAGAAAAATTCTTCTTCAGGAAAGAAGAAGAAATCAAGAAATCTTGAAATGTATATGGACCCTCAAGGAATCCCCAGTAGCCAAAAACAGTCTTGGAAAAGAACAAATTTGAAGAACTCACAGTTCTTGATTTTAAAATGTACGAGAAAGCTACAGCAGATAAAACAGAGTGATACTAGCATAGATGGACATATAGACCAATGGAATAGAATAAAGATCCCAGAAATAAACACTCGCATATGTGGTCAAATGATTTTCAACATGGATGCCAAGATCACGCAACGGAAAAAGGACAGACAGTGTCTTCAACAAATAATGTTGGGGAAACTGCATATCCACCTCCAAAAGAATAAAGTTGGACCCCTACCTAAGATGATATAAAATAACTCAAAATGGATCGAAGACCTAACCATGAGAGCAAAAGCTTCTACTAGACTGTTAGAAAAATACATTAAGGAAAAATCCTCATCACACTGGATATAGTGATGATTTCTAGGATACCATACCAAAGATGCAGGCAACAAAAGAAAATATAAACAAATCAGACTTCACCAAAATTAAATACTTTTGTGCATCAAAGGACACCATCAACAGAATAAAAAGGCAGTGGGATATGCACATACAGTGGAATATTATTCAGCCTTAAATAGGAATACAATTATGACACATGCTACACTTAAATGAATCTTGAAGGTATGCAAAGTGAAATAAGCCTGTTAGAGAAGAACAAATATCGTATTATTGCACTTATATGAGGCACCTAGAAGAGTCAAATACTTAGAGACAGAAAGTAGAACAGTGGTCACTAGGGCTTGAAGGGAGGAGGGGATGGGAAGTCATTGTTGAATGGGTACACAGTTTCAGTTCCGGATGATGGAAAAGTTATGGCCATATGGACAGCAGTAATGGTTGCACAACAGTGGGAATGTACTTAATGATACTGAACAGTTAAAAATAGTTAAAATTAACTTTATAGTGTTTTGTGTACTTTACCACAATATAATTATTGTTTAAAAAAGAATTAATAGTGGAAAACTTCCAAATTTGGCAGGAGCCATAAACCTGTAGATTCAAGAAGCTAAGCAAACCCCAAATAGTATAAACCTAAAACAGTTCACACCAAGACTGTGGATCATACTCAAACTTCTAAAAACTAAGGACAAAAAAAAAAAAAAAAAAAAAAATCCTAAAAGCACCAAGAGAAAAATGGCAACTTACCTGTAGGGGAAAAACAATTTGAATGACAGTGATTTTCTCATCAGAAACCACAGAAACCAGATGAAAGTAGCATATTTTTTCAAGTACTAAAAGAAAAGAACTCTTAACCCCAAAACTTGGGTTGTCCTTAGAATTTATCTTGTCCAGCAAAAATATCCTTCAGGAGTGAAGAAGAAATGAAGACATTTTCAGATGAAGGAAAACTAAAAGAACTTACCACTAGCAGACTTACTGTAAAAGAATGGCTAAAGAAGTTCTCTAAACAGAAAGAGAATGATAAAAGAAGGATCTTGGAACACCAGGAAAGAAGAAAGAATATGGTCAGCAAAAATATGGGTAAGTAAAATGATCTTTCCTTCTCCCTTGAGTTTTCTAGATTGTGTGATAGTTGAAGCAAAAATTATAACACTATCTGATATGATTCCAAATGTATGCAGTGGAAATATTTGGTGCAATTGTATTCAAAATGGGGGAGTAGGGGAGGGTAAAATGTACAGGGAAATAAGAGACCTGGAGCAACCACTTAAAAAACTATATAAAATAATACACTCAAAAGCACTAGAGAACGGAAATCTAAAAATAGTTTATGTAACCCACAGGAATGCAGGAAAAAGATACAAACAAAAAGATCAGAAAGAGAACAAACAAAAAACAAAAAATTAAATGGCAGATTTAAGCCCTAATGTATTAATAATAACATTGTAAATTATGTATGTAGTCTATGTAAAAGATGTAAATTGCCTAAATACACCAATTAAAAGTGATTAGTAGAACAGATTTTTAGCAAATGACCCAAACATATGTTGTCTGTAAGAATTCTCTTTAAATTGAATGATACAAATAGGTTGAAAACAGAAGGGTGGATAAAGATATATCATAAAAATACAATCAAAAGAAAGCTTGAGTAGCTATATGAACATTAAGTAAAGTAGACTTCAGAGCAAAGAAAATTTTATGAGAGACACAGAGGGACATTGTATAATGAAAAAAGGTCAGTCTACCAAAAAGATATGGCAGTACTAAATATATATGCACCAAACAACACAGTGGCAAAATACGGGAAACAAAAACTGACAGAACTGAAAGAAATGAATAAATCAGCTAGCACAGCTGGGACATCAGAACTCTTCTGTCAACAGTTGATAGGACAACTAGACAGAAACTCAGCAAGAATACCATCAACCCGATCTGACATTTAGAAAACACTTTATCCAATAAAACAGAATGCACATTTTTTAAGTAACTATAATACCAAAAGAGACTGTTTTTATGCCACAAAACAGATCTCAGTAAACGGTAAAAAGATTCAAGTTAATACAAAGTAAATTATCTGACCACAGTGGAATTAAATTAGAAATCAGTAACAATATTTGTAAACAAAATCAAACCCACAACCTTCTAGCTCTGTGTCTGGCATGGCACATTGTACAACACATTGGGACTTGGGTTGCCCTTAGAATTTATCTTGTCCAAGGCCAGGCGCGGTGACTCACACCTGTAATCCCAGCACTTTGGGAGGCCGAGGTGGGCGGATCACAAGGTCAGGAGTTCAAGACCAGCCTGGCCAGTATGGTGAATGAAACCCCATCTCTACTAAAAATACAAAAATTAGTTGAGCATGGTGGTGCATGCCTGTAGTTCCAGCTACTTCTCAGGAGGCTGAGGTGGGAGAATCACTTGAACCCAGGGGGTGGAGGTTGCAGTGAGCTGAGATCGCGCCACTACACTCCAGCCTGGATGACAGAGTGAGACTCCATCTCAAAAAAAAAAAATTTATCTTGTTCAGTCTCATTATTCAGCTGAGGAAACATAACTTCTTCAGGGTCTCTCAGGGCTCAATACATATTGATAGATTAATTAAACAGTGACACAACAGCAATGCTTTTTCTGGAATGGTTACCAGCACTAGAAAGCACAGACCTGAGCTCACCACATCTGACACCCTCCTGACGTTCCCGTGGGCCGCCTGGTTCCTCCCTCCTCTGGGCGCCCCAGCACTTTGCCTCTCTGTTTAACACACACTGTTCCACTGTAATGATCTGGTATTTACATTCTGTCCCCCTATGCCAGAGCTTCTCCCAGGGCAAGGGCCAAGTTTTATTCATTACAGCTGCTCAGACATTATTGAGTGAATGAATGGGTAGATGTTATCTCGAAGGGAATTCTGCCTCCCAAGAGGACAGATTCCTCCAGTGGAATATACACTTGGAGGGTTATCCAAGGTGTAGAGTAGAGTGTGGTCCCCGGGGGCGCTGCTGAGCTGAAGTGGGTCTTCAAAGCCTTTGGGATTTTCCGCTGCCCTCGCAAAGGGCTTTTGTGCCTCCGGAGCTGCTGAATGTGTTGTACCTCTGCTGCCTGCATTTCCTCTTTGAATGCCCCAGACCACCTTCCTCCTCCGCATGCCCCACGCTCTGCTTTTCTTTCACTCTGAGATGGGCAGAATAAGAAAATCTGCTTTATTTTTTCCTGTTGTGATTTGAATCCAGGGGTTCTTATCATGCATACGTTTCTTTTCCCTCTGATTTTATATCCATACTTAAATCATACTTGGGAAGTTACTTACTGGATTCCTTAGGCTCATAAGAAACTGTTTGCAATCCTTGATAAGCTTAACATGTTCATATTAAAAATTAATAGGAAAGGTATATTGTTTCCAACTTTAAATTATGATTTAATTCATTTTATTTACTATATGACCACAATTCTAAAATTACCTAAAAACAGATGTGATGAGATTGAAATCAATTCTGGGGACCCTTCCTCTATTACTGAGTTAACAATATGCCTGTCGTGTGGCAGACATCTATGCTGCTCTTTCTCATGTGACATTTGGAGTCAGAATGTGGGCGTAGCAGGCGCCCTCCTTGGAGGCTTCAAATGCATGCTCTGTGAAAGATTATGTGCAGGCTCTTTTTAAATGCTGCTGTTAAAAAAATAAAATTTAATGGAAAGAGATAAGCTTTTCCCAACACAAGCCTGCTCCGATTTTATATTTCCTTAATCTTTTATATGCTGCTGCAGGAAATTAAACCAAAATTGTCCTCTCTGACATGCATATGTGTGACAGATGGGAGGGGTAGGAGAAGGGAGACACAGAGCTGCTTGAAACAGTTGCTCTGCTTTGTCAGAAATGTAACTTTTTGGGAGGTGGTAATGAGAGAAGCCCTCCTTGTCTTCCCGCTGTGCTGTAGGGCTGTGCCACAGGCCGCACAGGGCCTCTTCTTACATCGTGGAGGACTGTTTGTCCCAGCTCACCCGTAGGCCCAGGTGACGTTCAAGACGAGGACAGTGTGTCCTCCATCACCAGGTCTGAATTGCAGCTTCCTGCTGAACCGGGGCATGCTGTTCATCACACACACACCCGCACGCAGTCTGAATCCTACTTCTTTCTTCTCTTTCTTTCTCTCCCTTTCTCATCTGCATCTGCCCATCACTCATAGAAAAGTAGAATGTTTACTTGTTAATCAAATCTATATTTAATTTTACTTTCCAGAAAATTTTTTTTTCCAGTTGCTTCAGATTAGTTCTCTGCCCCGACCTGTACGCATTTCTTCTCTGTTTCTAGCCACCCTATGGACAAGATCCTCTAAACCGAGTATCTCAGCCTCTACACACACATTCCTGAGGGTTGCCTTCTACCCCGCTTTGCTACCAGTGATGCATTCGCCATCAAGTAAGAGAATGCAGAACGTGGCCAGCAGCATCTTGACTAGGAAGGCACCTGTGTCACCTCTGGGTGTCTCAACAGCCATGTCCCAGAGACCCTCTGCTTCCTTTCCCTGGTCACTGTGGTCTGTTCTCAGGGGAGGCTGCAGGATGCAGTCATGGAATGGGTGCCCTGGGCTGAGTCCTGAGAGCTGGGGGGTCATCCTCAGTCTAACTCTCAGGCCAGGCAACCTTAGAAAGCACTTCCTTCCATAACAGAAGTGCTATCGTGACTGGATGATCCTTCTGGAAGGAAGCAGGCTGGGAGATGTGGATGTGAAGCTGCGGGAAGGCCAGGCAGCTCCCCCTTCCTGGCTGTGGCTCTGCTTCCAGAGTGGCTGAAGAACTGGAAGTGGTTACCCTACCGTATGATGGGCAGGTCTGCCCCTCCCAAGAACAGGAATACACTGGATCAGTGGCAATTAACTTTGGCCCTTGAGGAGTTGGTGTTATTCTTAAAGCTGCAAAAGAGGACGAAGCAAGAGATACCACTGGAACTGGAAGGAAAGAGCCAGGAAGGAAGAGTGGAGTCTGCCATATGTTCAGAAACGTCCCGATGAATCTTACATTGTCGGAGTGATGATAAGATGGCTTTGTCATTTAGCCTCTGAGTCAGGTCAGAAAGAAGCTCAGATCATTCTTCAGATGGAGAACCTGGAGAATGTGACCAGGAGGGCAAAAAAGAGGTTGGTCTGGAAGTTCTGAGCACGCCAGGCCCTTGCCAAGCCTAGGGCCTCTGTGAGGGCAGGGAGGGAGGCGAGGCTCAGCCGGTTAGACCTGGCCTTCAGGATGGAGTGTTATGTCCCTCTCTTCAAAGATCTTTCCAGGCAGTGATTCTGCTCCATTCAGCTTCCTCTGCCGGATCAAGCACAGCTGGCTCTGTTGAGTAAAAGGGAAGAGAACATCTAAGAGTGCTTTCAAGTAAGAGAATTTCCCGTGGAGGCTCTCTGATCTGAGAAAGCTTCTCTCTCTGCAGTCGTGCTGCCATACAGGTCTCTGCCTCAGACCTTAAGATGTCCATAGCAGCGGAGGACCCAGGGCCATGTGGAGAAAAGAGAATAAAACATGAGGCATGCGCTCCCTGAATGACATCGGACATTTGTTTTTAATCTTCTGCCCAGAGGAATCTCATAGAGCTGGGCTGCTTGCAAGACAGGGGCTGCTCCCAAGTCCTGCCCTGCACTCCCAGACAGCTCCCTGCCTGGGGATTTGCTGGCGGATGCTGTGCACCCACAGGGCAGATTTGCTCGCCCTAATAGGAAGTGGATCCCCACCGCCGGCATCTCAGCTGCAGCCACCTTCTGGGCTTTACAGCTGAGGTGTCATGGGGTAAGGGGCCAGACTGCAAGCGCAGAGTCACAACTGCACTCTCAGAACAGAGCTGTCTTCCAGGCTGAGAGGCTGGGGTCTGAGACGCTTGCCCTTTCTCTCTGTCTGTCTCTGTCTCTCTCTCTCTCTGCAGCAAATCTAGGCCCCTCCTGTCTGTCCGTTTGGGAACATTAAAGAGGTGAAGAGCCATAAGCAGAGGATAAAGTGCCTGTCGACCTGAAACGCTTTGTTTCTGGAGCTTCAGCTTTTTTCCAATGTGGAACTGAAGGTTTTGCCGCATGCATCATAGTAAAATGCAGGCGTCTCACTACATGACCACCAAGGCCTGAAATCTCTGGTGTTCAAGAATTCCACCCCTTGAACTGTTCTTAAGCAAATATCCAAGAAAGGCAAAAAATACATTCTGCAAGATCTGCATCATACCACAATCAAAAATTGGAAGTAATCTAAATTTCCAGGAGTAGCTTAGTAAATAACAGTCTTATAAATGTGATGGAATTCATTGTATACAACCATTAAAATGGTAACTGTGCTGGCTATAAATTAACATTGAATACTGAGTAGTTCCTGCATGTTGGAATCTCCTGGGGCCTAGACCTCATTCCCAGAGAGCAAGCTTCAGCTGTTCATGTGTAGGGTCTGGGCCTGGGTGTCTCTTTTGAAGCTCCCTCGTTGACACTACTGTGCAGCTCAGGCTGAGGCCCTCAATGCCACTTCCAGGAACTTTGGGTGCATAAAAGCCACCAGAGAGTCCTATCTTTACGAGTCTCCTGGGCACGATTACATCAAATACAGTGGTTCTGGTGTCCCTCCCTTCTCCCCAGGCCACCTCGCCCCACATTTGGGCAGTGCAGGATATTGTTGCTTATCTCCGATTTATTACACCATGGAGTCTCTTGGTTCTAGGAGCAAACATACTGACTAGTAAACAACGCAGAGGGCTTTTTGACCTAGTCTTGGAAGTCAGTCGCCTTACTTCCATTGTACTCTATTACTGAAGTAGTCACACGCCCACACAGATTTCAGAAATATTTTTGGAGATAGAGTTGACAAGATTTAGTAATGCACTACATATGGGGAATGAAGGAGAGGACTGTCAAAATACCAGTGCTCTAATGCCATATGGTATGGGAAAAATTCAAGAATACATGTGTATAATAATCACAGTGCATGTAGATGAGAGTTGAATGTAGTGTGCAGTAAAGAAAAGCTTGAAGGGGCCGGCGCATGGTCTTTCATATGACTCAGTCATTTTGGTCACTCTTCACACCCCCGTAACGACCCACCAAACCTGTGTACTGACAGTCTTTGAAGAACGTTGATTGTCACTGGGCCCCGGCATGACTCATGAAGTGAGTCTGCTTTCCAAATATCACATTCAGAAATCACCCTTGTCACTTGACTTTCTGGTTGGGAGAACCACTGTGCTGTGAGCCTGTAAAGACTGTTCACCTGTCAACCTGTGGAATTCACCAGGCCCCCAGCATCACGGGGAAAGATGGGGAATGGCCTGAGCCCACCTATTTTCGGGTCTAATCTCTCTTCTGTCCTTTCTCCTTAGGCTTTTGATATTATGAGAGTGACTCATGGCAGAGAACACAGCCTGATTGAAGATTTGATTCTGCTCTTAGAAGAATGTGACGCCAACATCAGAGCATCCTAAGGGAGCCCGTCAGAGGGAGAGATGGCTTGTGTCTTTGTTGAATGCCGTATTGAGGTCACACACTTTGTATTTTGTTTGCTGTGTGAACCTCTCTTATTGAAAATTCTCTTCTGTGTTTGTGTAGGTAAATAAAGGCAGACATGGTTTGCAAACCACAAGAATCAATACTTGTAGAGAAGCATGATTATAATAAATTCAAAAAATTTGGTTGAAGATGCCGTCTGCTAATTGTCTTATTTGCTTACTGGCAACTTTAATGTTTAAAATACCAACATTCAAGATTAGAAAATCCTATTAAAAGCATGAAAAAATAAGTAATAACTTTCTCTTTGGATATATTAGATAAAAATCGCTATTTTCACATTTGCTTCCAAGCAAAAACTTAATGTCCATTTCGGCAAGAAGCAGAATTTTGAGATGTCATCTTTTGCTCTTTGTGATAAATGATGTTTGTGTGTGTTACTTACTTCCAAATACATCTCCAAAACAAGAAATTTTATCCTAAATCCTAGGAAGAAGCCATTTTAGGTATTACTAGGAAAGGATAGGAGGTCTTAATGCCAAAACAAGCTTTTCTTTTTTTTTTTTTTTTGAAGAAACAGAAAGAAAAAGGGGGAGACAGAACAGGAATCTTGCTCTATTGCCCAGGCTGGAATGCAATCTAAAAGTAGGTATTAAAAACCTCTTTTTTATGCTGATAATTGTGCTTAACAGCAGAGACAGGAAGGAATGAGGGAAGAAAATAACAAACAGCTAACCAATATTTCATTAAGTCTGTGAAATGCTATGCAAATGCTGAAGAGTGATTTACTTCCAATTATGTGGTCACTTTCAAAATAGGTGTAATGTGATACTGAGAAAAATGTATGTTCTGTGGACCTGGGGTGAAGAATTCTATAAATATTCACTGAGTTTACTTGTTCCAGGTCTGAGTTCAAATCATGGATGTCCCTGTTAATTTTCTATCTTGTTGATCTGTCGAATATTAACAATGTGGTGTCAAAGTCTCCTGCTTTTATTGTGCGGGAGTCCAAGTCTCTTTATAAGTCATTAAGAACTTGTCTTATGTATCTGGGTGCTCCTATATTGGGAGCATATATATTTATGAAGATTAACTCCTGTTGGTGCATTGATCCTTTTACTATTATGTAATGTCCTTCTTTGTTTCTTTTAGTCTTTGTTACTATTAAAGTCTATTTTGTCAGAGACAAAAGTTACAACTCCTGGTTTTGGTTTTTGTTTTTTTTCTCTCCATTTCATTGGTAGGTCTTCCACCAACCCTTTGTTTTGAGTCTTTGTGTGTCCTTGCTTATGAGATGGATCTGGATACAGCGTATCGATGGGTTTTGACTTTTTATTCAATTTGCCTGTGTCTTTGATTGGGACATTTAATCCATTTAAATTTAGGATTAATATTGATATTTGTGAGTTTAATATTGTCATTTAATGCTAGCTGGCTATTTTGTCCATTAATATAGATTCTTCATTATGGAGATACTCTTTACCTTTTGGTAAGTTTTTGGGATGACTGATACTGGTTGTTCCTTTCTGTGTGTAATGCTTCTTTCAGAAGCTCTTGTAAAGCAGGCCTGGTGGTGATGAAATCTCTGAGTGCTTGCTTGTTTGCAAAAAATTATAGTTTTCCTTCATTTATGAAGCTTAGTTTGGCTGGATATGAGATTCTGGGTTGAAAATTCTTTTCTTTGAGGATATTGAATATTGACCCCCACTCTCTTCTAGTTTGTAGTGTTTCTGCTGAGAGATCTGCTGTGAATCTGTTAGGCTTCCCTTTATGGGTAACCTGACCTTTCTCTCTAGCTGCCCTTAGAATTTTCTCCTTTATTTCCACCCTGGTGAATCTAACGGTTATGTGTCTTGGGGTTACTCTACTTGAGGAATATCTTTGTGGTGTTCTCTGTATTACCTGGAGTTGAGTATTGTCCTGCCTTACTAGGATAGGAAAGTTTTCCTGAATAATATCCTGAAGAATATTTTCCAGCTTGGATTCATTCTCTTCATGACATTCAGGTATACCTATCAAACATAAATTAGGTCTTTTCACATAGTCCCATATTTCTTGGAGACTTTGCTCATTCCTTTTTACTCTTTCTTCTCTAATCTTGTCTTCTTGTTTCATTTCATTAAGTTGGTCTTCGACCTCTGATATCCTTTCTTCTGCTACATCAATTCGACTGTTAAAACCTGTGCATACTTCGCGGAGTTCTCATATTGTGTTCTTCAGTTCCATTAATTCACTTATATTCCTCTCTAAGTTGTCAATTCTCATTAGGATTTTGTCAAACCTTTGTTCAAGGTTCTTAGTTTCTTTACATTGGTCTAGAACATGTTCTTTTAACTCACAGAAGTTTCTTATTATCCACCTTCTGAAGCCTAATTCTGTTAATGGAACACACTCATTCTCCATCAGGCCTTGTTCCCTTGTTGATGAGGAACTGTGATCCCCTGTAGAGAGAGAGGCATTCTGATTTTGGGTATTCTCAGCCTTTTTACCCTGGTTTCTTCCCATCATTGTAAATTTATCCACCGGTCATCTTTGTAATTACCAACTTTCAAATTAGGTCTCTGAGTGGATGTCCAGCTTGTTGATTCCCAGCGCCAGAATCTGAGCAACCCACTGCGCTGGCTAAAATAGCGGCGTTAAGATTCATGGTACTTCTCTGCCTGGGAATCTCTGGTCTGGCTTCCCTCTTGAGTCCCTTCTTCAATCAGCTGAATAGGTGACTCTGCCTTCCCGGAGCTCCAAACGTTGACCAAAAGGGGACCCAGTCCCTTTTGCTCTGCACCAAGAAGCGCCACGCCGAGGCGCCGGCAAAACCTCCGTGTCAGCCACAAGAGTCGCTCTAGCAACCCGTGGGGCCCCTCCGCTGGGAATCTCCTGGTCCGTGAGTAACAAAAATTCGTCTGAAAGTGTGGTGTCCTCTCGTTCTCTGTGCTTTCACTGGGTGCTACAATTCTGAGCTGCTAGTAATCGGCCATCTTGGATCTCTCTCCCAAAACGAGTTTTCAGCTGTCTCACAGCTTTTTGTGTAAATCTTTCTCATCAGCATTTTATAGCTCTTTGTGTATGTCATTTTTTTCCTTGAGATTTGTTTCTGTAATTACCCAGATCTGGTTCAGCGTGAGTGTGGTGTGCATAGTGTCAAGCTCTCACAGTAAGCAAGGTTCTCGTGCCCCAGCTCAAATCAGCCTTGCTTGCTTGCTTTTTCCTCTTTATTTCCTAATTCTTCGGCCTTTTTTTCCTGCCTTTCTGCTTTAGACACAGAAAACCTTTTCTTTTCCACTTCTCAAAATGTGAATTCTTTTATGGCCCAGAGATCCTTTGAGCAGTGCGGTCCCTCATGCTTAGATGAGCCTCTGGTAGTAACGGAAGCCCTTGGATTCCTGGAGCTGAAAGGATGCCTAGTAGAGAGCGTGCCATCACCCACACTTTATTTCACAGGCGAGGAGATGGGTGGGAGCAGAATCCAGAGCCTCAGGAGCCCTCCCCATCTTTCACAGAGGGAGTCACGAGTCCTCTGACCAGGCACTGTTAGAATGGCACATGGATGTCTGATTGAGCCCGAAAGAACCAACCTTACTTTTGCAGTGAAGAAAGCTGATGACTTGCAACTGGAGTCCTGTTAGGCTGAATACCTGGTGACCACTTTGATGTAAAAAAAAATACTGTCCTGCATGCTGATGTGTTCTAAAGCCTTTTGTCATCCTTGCTTCTGCTTGAGCTGCCGTCTCTTACGTATCAAGGACATCTCTGAAGCATGCAGTGTCTTTAACAACCACAATAGCATGACAAGGTAGGTATTTTCAAGCCCGTTTTATAAAACTGCGCAAATGGACTCCTGAGTGCTCTGGAATCTCTCCTGATTTACTGAGTAGCTTTAATTGCAGGCTTTTCAAGGAGCCATTTCTATGCAGTTCAACAAGTACATATTGAATGGTTACTGTGTTTTTAGGGAAAGGGGATACAAAGACTGAATAAGACACACCCCCATCTTCAAAATGGACACTGTCTGGTCTGGTATTTGTATCTGTTAGCTTTTACTGCGTTACAAACTACTCCAAAACTTAGTGGCTCAAAGTAACCTTTTTTAAGATTATTTTAGGTCTGTAATTCAGCAATTTGAGATGTGCAGTTCTGCTCTGGCCTAGGTGTGCTAGTCTCAGTGGGCTCGCTCGCTGCATGTAGTTGCTGGTAGGAAGGTCAGCTGCGAAATGGAGGTGAGTGAGCCATGTAGCACACCAGTTAGCCCAGCCTTGTTCACGTGGCAGCAGTTCTGGGAACTGTAAGTAGGCAAGTCCCAGTGTACCCAGTGTAAAGTACCTTTTCAACTCTGCTTGTATCACATTTGCTAGTATCCCATGGACCACAGCCAATCTCAAAGCCACCCCAGAATCAAGGGATGGGTCCTGTCTCCTCCTCAGGACAGGCCACAGAGCACCATTGCAAGAGCATGGGTACCTGGAAGAAGCTGTAGCCGTCTATGCAGTCCATTGTAGTTATCCTTGATTTTTTTTTTTTTTTTTTTTTTGGTGTTATAGAACACTTAGTGAATTTTATGAATCTACAGACCTTCTTTCTAGAAAAATATACAAAGTTTTCCCTTGGTATCCATGGGGGATTGGCTCCAGGACGTCCTGGGTACCAAAATTGACGGTGCTCAAGTCCCTGATAGAAAACGGCTTTGTATTTGCATATAACCCATGTGCATCCTCCCGTTTTCTTTAAATCATCTCTGGATTGCTTGTAATACCTAAAAAAATGTAAATGCCATGTGAATAGTTGCTATATTGTATTTAAGGAATAATGAAAAGTTTGCACATGTTTAGTACAAATACAGTTTTTTTCTTAATATTTTCGATCCGATACTAGTTGAATCCACAGATATGGAACCCTGCAGATACAGAGGACCAGCCATATATATGAACAATTTGCTTTTAGGATCAAAGAGTTTCAGACTTCCTATGGCCTCTGTGGATTCCCTGGGCCCTTCATGAAATGAGAAATACGCTCACTACCTTTCAAAAACACTGGTGGGAATTGTATTGGTTCCTCATTTTAAATGCATTCGGTAAAAAGTCATGACATAAGGTAAGGATAGTAACTTACATGCCAGATGAGCAGAGTTCACTGAAAGAACCTTGTGTTTGCCAAATTTTCTGAATGAAATTTATCAGTCAGTGATGATCCTGGATTAAGAGATTTGCCTTCACACCTCCTAGAGAAAGCATGATAGGCTTTTAAATCCCTCTCAGTCCGCTTCCAGTTTTCTAAGAGCAAGGGGCCCTGCCTGCACCAACTTTTAATGGAAAGCAAACATTTAAGCAAGGTAAACATTTACCAAACAACTTTACAGCAAAATAATTTTGGAGAAGTGGGAAAGGGATGGAGAACATAATTTAAAATTCGTGTCACCAGTGGCTGACGATTTATTGCCACCCCAGCCGCCAGGACTGCGATTTCATTAATCCATAGTCATTGTAGCGGCAGGCTTTTTTCACATCAGTAACTTGATGCCATTAGTTGCTCCTTGGGGATGAGAACACATTTAAACTGAACTGAACACGCTGGGCATAATTTATAGCCATGCCACATGAATGCCAAGAGCGCAGGGGAGGACGGCTGCCTAGGAAGCCTGCTCAGAATGGATGCTGAGGACATGCTTGCTCTAGGCAGGCAGGAGCGCTGGGCGGGCAGGGAGGCAGCCAGAGCCTGATGAAGCCAGACGGCCGCAAACCACAGAGGCCCCTCAGTCAGCCTTCGCTGCAGGGTTGAAAGAGAAATTCCATACATGGGGGCCCGCCCCAAGTTAGGTCTTGAAAATGCTTTTCTGGACCAATTGGGAGTTGATGTTCACTTACTCAAGAGTAGCCCACAGGGATCCCGCAGGGAGACGATTCTAGAATCGTCTGTGGAGCATCTGGTAATACCCATGACAGGCAGTCACTGGCAGAAGCATCAGGAAGCTACTGGAGCCCTCTCTGTCCCTGAGGTATGTAAGAAACTGGTGGAGGAGAAGGATCAGAAACACCACCCTCAAATTGGGATACTCCCTTAACTTTTGGAGGTTTGTAAGCATCTGAAAGTTGTTAGCTCAAAGTCAACATTCAAAATTAATTCAAAACATGTAAAAAACCAGCTCTCTACCTTTCCTGTTTAGCTCAGTGTTACCATGGTCCTTCCCTTCTTCATCCCAGAAACTCAGTCATTAATTCTCTCTTCTCCTTTATTAAGGAAAACAATTCTATCTATTCATCTCCTGAAGCGCTTTTCTGAATTTCAGCCTTGTTTCCCAGCCCCCTAGTGGGCCCCAGCACCTCATTGCTCAGTCACTGCAAAGACCTCCCCCCTGATCTCATTTCTTTTAGTAAGGAATGATATTTAGAAACCCTCACCTGGTTATTCCTAACCTGGGCCTTTTTAAGATCATGAATCCACATTGATACCATCCATTTGTAAAGTCCTTTGAATGGACTGCACCATGAACTACACCACGAGCTGGGCTACACCACGGGCTGGACTACGCCACGGGCTGGGCTACGCCACGGCCTGGACTACACCACGGCCTGGGCTACGCCATGGCCTGACTACACCACGGGCTGGACTACACCACAGCCTGGGCTACGCCACGGCCTGGGCTACGCCATGGCCTGACTACACCACGGGCTGGACTACACCACGGCCTGGGCTACGCCACGGCCTGGGCTACGCCATGGCCTGACTACACCACGGGCTGGACTACGCCACAGGCTGGGCTACACCACGGCCTGGACTACACCACGGCCTAACTACACCACGGCCTGGGCTATGCCACGGCCTAACTACACCACGGCCTGGGCTACGCCACGGCCTGACTCCACCACGGCCTGGGCTACGCCACGGCCTGGGCTACGCCACGGCCTGACTATAGTGTAGTCCCTGGTGCAGTCAGTTTAAAGCACTTTACACAATCAAAATCTGACATCTGGGGTGGTTCCTCATCTTTCTCCTTCCATATTTGTGCTTCTCTTATACATAAAAATAGTTGTGAAATTATTACATGACAACATGACCAACACAGAGCTACTAAGTGAAATTTAAGATTCCTTTCTAGTGTTTTTTTCTTAGACAAAAAATTTTATAGTCAGAATACTATGTTTAAAAGTTACTTGAACTGTTATTTTCAGTATGATTACGTATTCAATTTAATATCTTTGAATTCAGTTTTAGGGTTTTCCCATTATTTATATTGACATCTCTCGATACAAAGGTATAATATAAATGTTATATTTTGTTAAATAATGCCATAAAGAATAACCTTGGGCATCTGTCTTTTCACATTGCTGGAAATGTATCTTCAGGATAATTTTCGGCACGAAGCCTTGCTGAGTCCAGGGGTAAACACGTGTTATTTTACAGGGTATTGTCAGACTCACCTCCAGAGTTGACATCGCCTGTTTCTCTCAGCCTTGACAACAGAGTGGGTTGTCCGGCTTCTGAATTTTTTGCTGAGCTAATAGGTAAGAAATGGCATCTGAGTGCAGTTTTTTGGTTTTGTTTGTTTGTTTTTTGAGACAGAGTCTTGCTCTGTTGCCCAGGCTGGAGTGCAGTGCTGTGATCTCAGCTCACTGCCACCTCCACCTCCCAGCCTCAAGCAATTCTGGTGCCTCAGCCTCCTGAGTAGCTGGAATTACAGGCATGTGGCACCACACCTGGCTAGGTTTTTTTCTTTGTGGGTTGAGGAGTTTTTTTATTATTATTTTTAGTAGAGACAGGGTTTTACCATGTTGGCCAGGCTGGTCTCGAACTCATGACCTCAAGTGATCCACTTGCCTCAGCCTCCCAAAGTGCTGGGATTACAAGCATGAGCCACCATGCCGGACCCACTTTTGGGGTTGTTTGTTTTTGGAGACAGGGTCTCACCCTGTCACCCAGGATGGAGTGCAGTGAAGTGATCGTAGCTCACTGCAGCCTCGTACTCCTGGGCTGAAATTATCCTCCTACTCAGCCTCCTGAGTAGCTGGGACTGCAGGTGCATGCCACCATGCCCAACTAATTTTTTGTTTGTTTGTTTGTTTTTGGTAGAAACAGAGTCTCACTGTGTTGCCCAGGCTGGTCTCAAACTCCTTGCCTCAAGCAATCCTCCCACCTTGGACTCTCAAAGTTCTGGGATTACAAGTGTGAGCCACTGTGCCTGACCCTCATTGTAATTTTAATTTGCACTTGCTAATTAGTGGAGTGTCTTTTCCTTTTTAATCTTTTTTATTTTTTAAATAGAAGATAGAGTGGTCTCCCTCTGTTGACCAGGCTGGTCTTGAACTCCTGACTTCAAGCTATCCTCCTACCTCGGCCTCCCAAAGTGCTGGGATTGCAGGCATGAGCCACCATACCTTGCTAAGTGTCTGTCTATCTATCTATCTGTATAAAATTTAACTTTTAAGTTTCAGGTGTATGTGCAGGTTTGTTATATAGGTAAATTTGTGCCACGGGGGATTGCTGTACAGATTCTGTCATCACCTAGGTATTAATATTAAGCCTAGTACCCATTAGTTATTTATCCTGATCCTCCCCTGCTTCCAGTCTCCATGCTCTGATGAGTCCCTGTGTGTTGTTCCCCTCTACATGTCCGTGGGTTCTCATCATTTAGCTCCCACTTATAAGTGAGAACATATGGTATTTGCTTTTCTGTTCCTGCATTAGTCTGCTAAAGATAATAGTCCCCAGCTCCATCCATGTTCCTGCAAAGGACATGATCCCATTCTTTTTGATGGCTGCATAGTATTCCTTGTTGTATGTGTGCCACATTTTCTTTATCCAGTCTTCCACTGATGGGCGGTTAGGTTGATTCCATGTCTTTGTTATTGTGAATCGTGCTGCACTGAACATATGCATGCATATGTCTTTATGGTAGAACAATTTATATTCCTTTGGGCATATACTGGGTATATGTGCTGGGTCAAATGGTATTTGTTTTTAAGTCTTTGAGGAATCACCATGCTGTCTTCCACAGTTGTTGAACTAATTGATGTTCCCACAACAGTGTGTAAGTATTCTTTTTTCTCTACAACCTCTCCATTATCTGTTATTTTTTTCTTTTTAATAATAGCCATTCTGACTGGTGTGAGATACATTTCATTGTGGTTTTGATTTGCATTTCTCTAATGTTTAGTGATGTTGATCTTTTTTTCCTATGATTGTTGGCCACATGTATGTCTTCTTTAGAAAAGTGTCTGTTAATGTCCTTTGCTCACTTTTTACTGGGGTTCTTTTTTCTTAGAACTTTAAGTTCCTTATTGATGCTGGATATTAGACCTTTTTCAGATGCACAGTTTGCCAGTATTTTCTCCCATTCTGTAGTTTTCTGTTTACTTTGTTGACAGTTTATTTTCCTTATGTCTATATTTTTGTGAATAATCTTTACATGGCTTTTGTCTCTTTTTCTCTCAGATTTTCTGGTCTTTTTTCCCCGTTGACCTTTAGCTCTTGTATGTTAGGGAGACTTCACTTCTCTGTGTTATTTAGCCTCCCAGTTTGTCATTCGGTTTTTGACTTTGCTTTAGTTTTTTGCCCTGAGTTCCTTTGGATAGCATTTCCAAAAACATGAAGAACTCTACCCTAGGCCAGGCGTGGTGCCTCATGCACTTCGGGAGGCCAAGGTTCGAGGATCACTTGAGCCCAGGAGTTCAAGACCAACCTGGGCAGCATGGTGAAACTCTGTCTCTACGAAAAATACAAAAATGAGCTGAGTGTGGGGGCGCACACCTGTAGTCCCAGCTACTCAGAAGTCTGAGGCCCAAGGATCACTTGAGCCAAGGAGGCCAAGGTTGCAGTGAGCCAAGATCACACCACTGCACTCCAGCCTGGGCTGCAGAGCCACGCCCTGTCTCAAAAACAAAATATGATAAACCAGACTCCATTTGTAAAGTTAAGCATCACCAACTTTCCTCATAAGGTTCTTCATTTTTAAATGTTCATGAGTTGAGTTTATATTTTAAAATTCTTCTTCTGTCACTTCTGTGACCCTTTAGTCTTCAAGTAGCCCCTTGCTTGGCTAAGGTTTTAGTTCAGTTTAGTTTTTAAGCTGGGAGAGTGGTTCAGTTTTTCTTTCTGAACTGTCTGTGTCTTTAGTGTTCTTGCCTTTTTGAATTGCTTCCATTTTTCATTGAACTAGATAATACAATTACCAAGATGTACTTCAGAGAATCCCTGGGTTCAGGCATGCTTCTCCTCACCCCACTGTAAGCAGCAACTCGATAGGAGGAAAGCTCAACCCAGCCAGAGCAGTAATCTGTTTCTCCACCTGTTGAATCGAATCTTGAAGAGCCCGTAGTGGCTAGTCTCAGTTAAGTGATAGTCTCAACTTCCATAGTAATGGAACCATTGTCGTATTCCTTGGAGGAGTCGTTCCTCTCTTAGAACCAAGACATTTAAACCAACAGACCCAAAAGTTACAGGGAAAGGAAGCAAAAATTCTGCAAATACATTATTAACTGTAATTGTAAGAGGCCGCTCTCAACCCCTGACCCCCTGCCTGGTTCCTAGAACATGTATTTTTCCTGTAAGAGAAACAGCTTTGTATGTCACTTGATTCAGAGCATAAGCAAATTTCATAGGAACACACTCTCATAGGGTAGTGTCCTAGCTAATGACATAAGTGGGTCCTTTCATTCCACCATTCTGTAAGGCCAGTTGCTTCTGGATGAAGAAATACCAGTGTGATCAGTAAATTCTGTGGACTTTATGTGCTGAATCGCCACATTTCTGCTCTGAAATTAGTTTTTTGCTCCAAAGCTATGTTGTGAGGAATACCATAACCCAACCTCCTCTGGGTTTGTTTTATTTTTCTGAATTGGAAGCTTCAAGTCTTTCATCAATGCTAGACATTTCTCAAAAATTCTCTCTTCAAATAAATACCTTGCCTCACTTTTTTTCTATTCTCTCGTTCTAGAATTCATTAAGTAGATTTTAAACATTGTCATTTCATGTTTCTTTCAAATTTTCATCTCTACGTCTGAATCTTTTATTCTGGTTAATTTGTTCAGCTCTGTTTTCTACTTTACTACTGAGATTTTCATCTGTTGAATTTGCTTTCATCCTCTTTACTGAACCTTTCAACTATATAATTTTTGTTGCTAAACATTCTTTTTTATTTGTCAGAAGGTCTTATGGTTTCTTCCTTACATATAGTTGTATACTTTAAATTCTTTTTAATTTTCTTCTACTATGAAAAAGTTTGGGAGTACTGTAGTCTTCTTTTTTATTTTTTTGAGACAGAGTCTTGCTCTGTCACTGGGCTGGAACGCCTCAGCCTCCTGAGTAGCTGGAACTAAAGGCATGCACTACCACATCCAGCTCATTTTTTTTTTTTTAGTAGAGACGGGGTTTCACCATGTTGGCCAGGATGGCCTCGATCTCCTGACTTCGTGATCCTCCTGCCTCAGCCTCCCAAGGTACTGGGATTACAGGCGTGAGCCCCCGCGCCTGGCATGTAGTCTTCTTGCTTATCGTGTTTGTCGTTTTTTCCCTTCCAGTGGATAGCTGCCTCTCGTACTTTGTAATTTTAATTGTGAATTTATTTTCAGGGTGCTTAGTTTTGTGTCCATGTATATGAAATATAACTTGGGTTGAGAAACCTTTCAAGAGTTTTTCATTTCCTCCTGCTATGTGGCTCATTTTTTCAGCAGCCTAGGATAAATATATGTTAATCTTTTTTTCTTTTATATCCTTGCAACACATGCTAGTATTAATTCAAGTGCAAAGATTAAAAATTAGTGAATTGTATCTACTGTTTTCCCTCCACTCAGAACTCTGAACATGGGCGTGCTTTCTTACACTCTTTACAAAACAAAATATAACCCTACTATTATTAGCATCCTATGAATAATAGGAGTTTCAGGGAGAATAGAGAAATGGAGGAAAGGAAATAAAGATAATTGCAAGACAAAATCACAGAACTAAAGCATGTAATTTTTTCAAATTGAAATGGACCTTGATTGTCTGGTACAGTTAATAAAACTAAATCCATCTGAAGACACATAATCATGAAATTTCAAAACACAGTAAACAAAAAGGTCTTGCAAGTTTCCACAGGGGAAATAAAGGAGTTTCTTAGAAAAGATCAAGAAGAATGCTATCAGATTTCTCAAAAACAATCATGAAATGTAGGATATAATGGAGAAAAGCCTTTAAAATTCTGAGGGAAAATTATTTACAGCCCTAGAATTATAAAGCTAAATGCCAACCTAGCATTTTGAAGGTAAATGTAGAATAAAGTCTAAGTCTCCCAAATTTTGCTTTCCCAGAATACTTTCTTAGGAAGGTACTTGATAATTTCAGTTCTCTAATTTTCTTGTCTCTTCTGTTTTCTGTCTCTTTGTATTTTTGCTTTACTTTATTAAGGATTCCCTCCATTTTACCTTTCAAACTTTTTAATAGGACTTTTTCACTTTTGCTAGCATTATTTTCAATTTTCAAGAGATTTTATCTTTCCATTAAAAAAGCATCTTGTTCTTGTTTTGTGGATTCAATATATTCTCTCTCTCAGTATACTAATGATGGTGGAGTAAAGGTTGATTTTTCTTTTCTCATTGCATAGTTTGTTTCTGTCAAATTGCCATCTATTTTGTTTGTATTAGGCTTCATCTCTTATATATATGTAAGTACATATATATATTTATTTTTTCCTTAGATGTCTGGTGACTGTTGGTTCTTCGTTCATAATTTGCAGTAAGATTCAATAAAACTGATTGGAGACTTTATGGCTGTGGATTATAGAATGCTGAGCTTTGTGTCCATCAAAAACGATGAAATACGCCGAAAAATGCAAAATAACTTGTAAAACACTGGAGAGATTAAAAGGCAGTAGAGAAGTTTCAGGCTGATATTTGGGTGACAGCGCGTAGCAGACGGGTTACTGAACTATTCGTGGTGGAGCACCAAAGCTGCTTGTCCACTAAAGGCGTTTGTCAGTGCCACACACTTGAACTTAAACTTGGGAGGAAAAAGGGTCAAAAGTTAAGGCTCATGAGCTCCATAAGGTAGTGAGACTTCAGGGATATCCTGTCCATATTGGGCTGGGACCCAAAATGGCTAAACACTTACTATAAGGAAAAATGGCTCAGGGATATCTTGGTGCTGAAAAGTGCTGTAAATTGTAAATAAAAGGAGAAACCAAAAAAAGACCCCGTAGCACAATGCCTGGAGACCAGCCCTTATGTAGATTTGCAACCTGTGTGTCCTCTCCTATTTCCTTGAGCAGCAGTTTGTAGTTCTCCTTGAAGAGATCCTTCGCATCCCTTGTAAGTTGTATTCCCAGGTATTTTATTCTCTTTGTAGCAATTGTGAATGGGAGTTCACTCATGACTTGGCTCTCTGTCTGTCTGTTATTGGTGTATAGGAATGCTTGTGATTTTTGCACATTGATTTTGTATCCTGAGACTTTGCTGAAGTTCCTTATCATCTTAAGGAGATTTGGGGCTGAGTAGACGGGGTTTTCTAAATATACAATCATGTCATCTGCAAACAGAGACAATTTGACTTCTTTTTTCCTAATTGAATCCCCTTTATTTCTTTCCTTGCCTGATTGCCCTGGCCAGAACTTCCAATACCATGTTGAATAAAAGTGGTAAGAGAGGGCATACTTGTCTTGTACTGGTTTTCAAAGGGAACGCTTCCAGTCTTTGCCTATTCAGTATGATACTGGCTATGGGTTTTTCAAAAACAGCTTTTATTATTTTGAGATGTTCCATGAATACCTAGTTTATTGAGAGTGTTTAGCATGAAGCGCTGTTGAATTTTGTCGAAGGCCATTTCTGCATCTAGTGAGATAATCATGTGAGTGTTGTCATTGGTTCTGTTTATGTGATGGATTACGTTTATTGATTTACATACGTTGGACCAGCCTTGCATCCCAGGGATGAAGCCGACTTGATGGTGATGGATAAGCTTCTTGATGTGCTGCTGGATTCGGTTTTCCAGTATGTAATTGAGGATTTTCTCATTGATGTTCATCAGTGATAGTAACCTGAAATTTTATTTTTTTATTTTGTGTCTGCCAAGTTTTAGTATCAGGGTGATGCTGGCCTCAAAAAAAAAAAAAGGGAGGATTCCCTCTTTTTCTATTGTTTGGAATAGTTTCAGAAGGAATGGTACCAGCTCCTCTTTGTACCTCTGGTAGAATTCAGCTGTGAATCTGTCTGGTCCTAGACTTTTTTTGCTTGGTAGGCTATTAATGACTGCCTCAATTTTAGAACTTCTTCTTGGTCTGTTCAGGGATTTTACTTCTTCCTGGTTTAATCTTGGGAGGGTGTATGTGTCCAGGAATTTATCCATTTCTTCTGGATTTTCTAGTTTATTTGCGTAGAGGTGTTTATAGTATTCTCTGATGGTAGTTTTATTTTTCCAGGATTGGTGGTGATATCAGCTTTATCATTTTTTATTGCATCTATTTGATTCTTCTCTCTTTTTTTCTTTATTAGTCTGGCTAGTGGTCTATTTTGTTGATCCTTTCAGAAAACCAGCTCCTGGATTCATTGATTTTTTGAAGTATTTTCCGTATCTCTGTCTCCTGTAATTCTGCTCTGCTCTTAATTATTTCTTGTCTTCTGCTAGCTTTTGAATTTATTTGCTCTTGCTTCTCTAGTTCTTTTAATGATGTTAGGATGGTGATGTTAGATCTTCCATGCTTTCTCTTGTCAGCATTTAGTGCTATAAATTTGCCTCTAAACACTGCTTTAAATGTGTCCCAGAGATTCTGGTACATTGTGTCTTTGTTCTCATTGGTTTTGAAGAACTTCTTTATTTCTGCCTTAATTTCGTCATCTACCCAGTAGTCATTCAGGAGCAGGTTGTTCAGTTTCCATGTAATTATGTGGTTTCGACTGAATTTCTTAATCCTGAGTTCTAATTTGATTACACTGTGGTCTGAGGGACTCTTGGTTATGATTTCCACTCTTTTACATTTGCTGAGGAGTGTTTTACCTCCAATTATGTTGTCAATTTTAGAATAAGTGCGATGTGGTGCTGAGAAGAATGTATATTCTGTGGATTTGGGGAGGACAGTTCTGTAGATGTCTGTTAGGTCCACTTGGTCCAGAGCTGAGTTCAAGTCCTGGATATCCTTGTTAATTTTCTGTCTCATTGATCTGTCTGATATTGACAGTGGGGTGTTAAACTCTCCCACTATTTTTGTGTGGGCGTCTAAGTCTCTGTAGGTCTCTACAAACTTGCTTTATCAATCTGGGTGCTCCTGTATTGGGTGCATATATACTTAGGATCGTTAGCTCTTCTTGTTGCATTGATTTTTTTTTTTTTTTTTTTTTTTTTTTAACCAGTATGTAATGCCCTCCTTTGTCTCTTTTGATCTTTGTTGGTTTAAAGTCTGTTTTATCAGAGACTAGGATTGCAATCCCTACTTTTTTTTGCTTTCCATTTGCTTGGTAAATATTCCTTCATTCCTTAATTTTGAGCTCATGTGTGTCTTTGCATGTGAGGTGGGTCTCCTGAATACAGCCCACCAGTGGATTTTGACTCTTTATCCAATTTGCCAGTCTGTGTCTTTTAACTGAGGCATTTAGCTCATTTACATTTAGGGTGAATACTGTTTTGTGTGAATTTGATCCTGTCGTTATGATGCTAGCTGGTTATTTTGCCCATTAGTTGATGCAGTTTCTTTATAGCATCGATGGTCTTTACAATTTGGTATTATTTGGCAGTGGCTGGTACCATTTGTTCCTTTCCATGTTTAGTGCTTCCTTGAGGAGCTCCTGTAAGGCAGGCCTGGTGGTGACAAAAATTTCTCAACATTTGCTTGTCTGGAAAGGATTTTATTTCTCCTTAGCTTATAAAGCGTAGTTTGGCTGGATATGAAATTCTGTGTTGAAAATCCTTTTCTTTAAGAATGTTGAATATTGGCCCCCACTCTCTTCTGGCTTGTAGGGTTTTTGCCAAGAGATCCTCTGTGAGTCTGATGGGCTTCCCTTTGTGGGTGGCCCAGCCTTTCTCTCTGGCTGCCCTTAATATTTTTTCTTTCTTTTCACTCATTTCAACCTTGGTGAATCTGACAATTATGTGTCTTGGGGTTGTTCTTTTTGAGGAGTATCTTTGTGGTGTTCTCTTTATTTCCTGAATTTGAATGTTGGCCTGCCTTACTAGGTTGGGGAAGTTCTTTTGGATAATATCCTGAAGAGTGTTTCCCAACTTGGTTCCATTTCCCCGTCACTTTCAGGTACACCAGTCAAACATAGATTTGGTCTTTTCACATGATACCATATTTCTTGGAGGCGTTGTTTCTTGTCACTGTTTTTTCTCTAATCTTGTCTTCTTGCTTTATTTCATTGAGTTGATCTTCAGTCTCTGTTACCCTTTCTTCTCCTTCATCAGTTTGGCTATATATACCTGTGTACGCTTCACGAAGTTCTCGCGCTGTGTTTTCCAGCTCCATCAGGCCATTTCTATTCTTCTCTGAACTGGTTATTGTAGTTAGCAATTTGTCTAACCCTTTTCAAGGTTCTTAGCTTCCTTGCGTTGAATTAGAATATGCTCCTTTGGCTTGGAGGAGTTTGTTATTACCCACCTTCTGAAGACTACGTCTGTCAATTTGTCCAACTCATTCTCTGTCCAGTTTTGTTCCCTTGCTGGCAAGGAGTTGTGATCCTTTGTAGGAGAAGAGGCATTCTCATATTTGGAATTTTCAGCCTTTTTTGCACTGGTTTCTCCCCATCTTCATGGATTTACTTACCTTTGGGCTTTGAAGGTAGTGAGCTTCGGATGGAGTCACTGAGTGGATATCCTTTTTGTTGATGTTAATACTATTTCTTTCTGTTTGTTAGGAGAAAGACTGTTTTCCTTCTAATGGTCAGGCTCCTGTGCTGCAGGTCTGCTGGACTTTGCTGGAGGTTCACTCCAGACCCTGTTTCCCTGGGTATCACCAGCAGAGGCTGCGGAACAGCAAAGATTGTTCCCTGTTTCTTCCTCTGGAAACTTCATCCCAGAGGGGCGCCTGCCAGATTCCAGCCAGAGCTCTTGTATATGAGGTGTCTGTTGGCCTCCACTGGGAGGTATCTCCCAGTCAGGATACATGAGGGTCAGGGAGTCACTTGAGGAGGCAGTCTGTCCCTTATCAGAGCTCGAACACCGTGCTGGGAAATCCACTGCTGTCTTCAGAGCTGCCAGGCAGGGACATTTAATTCTGCTGAAGCTGCGCCCACAACGAAGGCCTCCCCCAGGTGCTCAGTCCCAGGGAGATGGGGATTTTATCTATAAGTCCCTGACTGGGGCTGCTGCCTTTTTTCAGAGATGCCCTGCCCATAGAGGAGAGGCAGTCTCGCCGCAGTGGCCTTGCTGAGCTGTGGTAGCCTCCACCCAGTTCAAACTTTTTTTTTTTTGGCTTTGTTTATACTGTGAGGGTTAAACCGCCTACTGAAGCTTCAGCAATGGCAGGTGCCCCTCCCCCCACCAGGCTTGGGCATTCCAGGTTGAGCTCAGGCTGCCGTGCTGGCAGTGAGAATTTCAAGCCAGTGGATCTTAGCTTGCTGGGCTCTGTGTGGGTGGAATCTGCTAAGCCAGACCACTTGGTTCCCTGACTTCAGCCCCCTTTCCAGGGGAGTGAACAGTTCTGTCTAACTGGCATTCCAGGTGCCACTGGGGTATGGAACAAAAGCCCCTGCAGCTAGCTTGGTATCTGCCACATGGCCGCCCAGTTTTGTGCTTGAAACCCAGAGCCCTGGTGGTTCGGGCACCGGAGGGAATCTCCTGGTCTGCAGCTTGTGAAGACTGTGGGAAAAGCGCAGTGTCTGGGCCAGAGACACCGTACGATCTCTAATTGCTTCCCTTGGCCTGGAGAGGGTTAGGCGACGCCCCACCCTGCTTCAGGTCACCCGCTATGGGCTGCACCCACTGTCCAATCAGTCCTAATGAGATGAATCGGGTACCTCAGTTGGAAATGCAGAAATCACCGGCTTTCTGCATGGATCTCTCTGGGAGCTGCTTTTATTCAGCCATCGGGCCAGCCTCATCTCCACTGTACTACGATTATGTAAGATGTTCACATTTGGAGAAGCTGGGTGAAGGACATATGGGATATCTTTGTACTGTTTTTGCAGTTTTTGTATGTCTGAAATTATTTCAAAATTAAAAATTAAAACTTCTACCGTAGAATATTATACTCTGCAAAAGCGTCTTTCAAGAATGAGATTGTAATGAAGACATTTTAAAACAAAACCTGAGGCAGCTTAATACTAAGAGGCCTTGACTGGGAAAACAATGCTGAGAATGTGTGTACATCATGCAGAAGGAAAGCGATCACAGATAGAAGGCTGGTGTTACAAGAAGAAGTGGAGAAGAAAGGAAATGGACAGCTAGCCCCCCAGGCTGTGCAGAGGCACCTGGGACCTGGCAGTCTCTGCTTTCTGCATTTTGCTCCGCCATGCTTGGACATGGTGCTTGCTGTCTGCTCATGCTGAATTTTGGACTGCCACCTTCCAAACACTTTTGTAAGTAGTTTCCAGTCTCAAGTCTCTCTTTTTTCCAAAATGTACCTCAACATATGTAATTGATAGCTTGATTGGGATCCCGGGAAACAGACTCCTGATTGTGGAATGTTGTTGACTTCTTCGAGCCCGAATGCAGTGAAGACCTAATTGCTGATGAAAATAGTTGCTGTTAATCTATGGAAAGCAGTGTCCTCGTGGTCACGTGTTATCCCCTGTGCTTGCCTGGGATAAAGGGCTCGCTGGAGAAAGGTTTTAGGGAAAGAGGTTGCACTGCGCTTCACTGGTACTATAGCAAGGACGACTTTAAATCCTGTGGATGCGGATACCTGTTTCTGACTATGCTGGAGAGATCAAAGGAAAAAAATTACAAATTTACTTTCTCAACACTTAGTGTTCTCTGCTCAAAAAACAATCAGGGAAGCAGCAAACTTCTAAAGTAGCCCTAAAAGATTATTGCCTGTAGTTGTGGGTAGAATTCCATGAAAGTTGAATCCAGAGCCCCATCAAGTCTCTAACATAAAAGATGTGGTATTGATAGGGAAAGAGCAAGTTTAAAAGAGGAATATTTGTGTGTGATTGGACGAACTGACAACCTTGAATCCCCCAATATCCTCAGGCCTTCCTTGTAAAAGAACGCAGTTCCTCCTCCCCTGCCTGAAGACACCTGCTTTCTTTCCGTTGATTGAAGATTCTGAAGAAACTGACTTAACAAGGGATACTCTTATTCTTCTCCAGGCCCACCTCTACCACGCTTCATTACCTCCAGATAAACAACTACAGAGATATTTCTAATACCATATGAAGGCTACTTAGGAAGACATGGCTTGTATATCCCGGGGAACATGTAAATAAGAATAAGTGTTAAGATATTAGACCCAGGAAGATGTAATATAATTCTGGATCACACTGTATTTATCGGTGAAGATTGTGGATTTAATGTTGTAACCTGAAAGCTAAGACTGACCATAACAATTTGCTTGCTTGCTTGCTTGACTGAAACCTAGACTAACTGGTCTCATTAAATGAGATTGAGATGTCAGAACTTCCTGGTGTGATGAAGACTTAAAGTTATTAAAGTGTTAGAATGTTTTATCATGGCTATCACATCCCCACAACCACCCCAACTCCAAGGTAGTTCTCAGTCATATACCCCAGAGGACACTTCATTTACTAATGCATTAAAAAATGCTCTAGTGGTTGGGCGAGGTGGCTCACACCTGTAATCCCAGCATTTATGGGAGGCCAAGGTGGGTGGCTCACGAGGTCAGGAGTTCAAGACCAGCCTGGCCAACGTAGTGAAACCCCATCTCTACTAAAATACAAAAATTAGCTGGGCATGGTGGCGCATGCCTGTAATCCCAGCTGCTCAGGAGGCTGAGGCAGGAGAATTTCTTGAACCAGAACCTGGGAGGCAGAGGTTGTAGTGAGCCGAGATAACACCACTACACTCCCGCTTGGGCTACAGAGCAAGACTCCATCTCAAAAAAAAAAAAAAAAAAAAAAAGAATGCTTTAGTGAGGGGATCATTTCATCCTTGAAAAACTCTGTGGTGGCTGTGCTCTTCAGAACCCAGGAAGGATGATGAGAGATGCCAGCCTTGAAATGGGCTTTCTAGTTTCACTGGGAATAGTGAGATCTCGGAGGGACAAAACTTAACCTCCAAAGACAAGATGGGAACAATCATTATAATTAGAATGGACAAGTGGAAATCGGAGTGTTTTGACTTCAGTCGATTACTTTTTCTATGTCAATTTGCAAGGACGAAAAGCAGCACTTTGCTTTTACGTGGTAGGACCAGCCATACACCATCGCAATTTTGCCTTCGGACCGTGTCAGTGTTCCCAAAGTGTAGTCTCCCCAGACCTGATCATTTTGTCATGCCGTAGAACATCATTTTGGTTCACTACATTGATGACATTATGCTAAATTGACCTGGGGAACAGTAAATGGTAAGTTCCTTCACTAAGACCATACGTGCCAAAATACCACCACACAAGTAAAGTTTCTAAATTACAATACTGTAGAGAATTTGAAGTTATTGCCTTCAGAGTGAAAGATGAGTTATTGCACCTTTGGAACATCCCAGTAAGAAAGTGACATAGCATTTGGGGGACTTTGGATTTTTCGGTGCTAGAGACCACATTTGACTACGCTACTCTGATCCATTCACTGAGTGGTACTCAACAATAAGAAGGTCCTTAGGATTGTGGAACCAGGGCACTTCCTCTTCTGCAGATAATTCTTTTGAGAAATAGCACCTGGTTTGCAACAGATCTGTCTAACATGAGGTGGGTATTAACTGATTGATCAAGACACAAAGTTTGGTATATGAACAATCAATCCATCACCAAATGGAAATGGTATGTACAGGGATCAGGTTCAGACCGGTCATGAAGGCCTGAGAAGGCGGCTCAGGTTTGCTGCACTGCCGTGTCTCCATTAATTTACATTGTTGGCCTCATAGAAATTCTTTATGATAAGTTGACAGAGAAAGAAAAATAATGGACTCCTTTACAGACTGTTTATGATATGGTGGCCTCAGCTACAAGTGGCACAACGTTGTATTAAACCATCAAGAGTGTTCCTGGAAGACCAGAAAAGTAAACCCTCCAAATGGGCACAACTGCAAAATCTGGTTTTCTGCTTCATATGGACAAAAAAAACCCTGAGATACAGATCTATGCTAACACGTGGAAGTGGCTAATGACATGTGCAGATGCTTGACAAGAAATATTATGAGATTGTTTGAGAACAGCCTGACCACCATGGAAAAACTCCGTCTCTAGTAAAAATACAAAAATTAGCTGAGCATGGTGTTGTGTGCCTGTAGTCCCAGCTACTCGGGAGGCTGAGGCAGGAGAATTGCTTCAACCCAGGAGACAGAGATTGCAGTCAGCTGAGATCACGCCACTGTACTCCAGCCTGGGTGACAGAGCAATACCCTGTCTCAAAAAAAAAAAAAAATCTCCCAAACTAATAAGATTGGTAACAAAGTGTTATAGGGAAGAGGTATGTGGGTGTGCCTCTTAAAATGGACAAAATATGCAGATTTCTGTATCCCATTTGTTCATCCTATAAAAGATATATAAAGGTGGATCTCAATCATTAGGCGGACAAGATTATTTATTTTGGGAATGGCAGCCTCCCTGGCATGTACTTATATAAAAAGTATATAGGTACCATATACTTCTATACATACAGACAGACTAGTATCTAATATAGATAATATATATAAGCACCGTAAACTTATATATAAGGTAACAATGGAGACCTGAATGGAGACCATTTATGGATTTAATGAGATGGATTCCTCTTACCAAGGATGATCTACCTACTGTCACTGCAGAATATCCAGTTTGCCAAAGCAGAGACCAAGCCCAGAAGTCCACCATTCCCTAGTAAGACCAGGCTGCCATCTGAAAACAGGTTGAGGTAAATTATTTTGGGTGGTTTTTATTCTGGAAGGATAAATTATTTGTTCTACTAGATTAGAATATATCTGTTACTGTGTGTGTGTTTGTGTGTGTGTGTGTGTGTGTGTGTGTGTGTGCGTGCATACATGATTAGTCTTCCATCCCCACATTGTTTCTGCCAGAACCACCAAGTCCATGGAATTAACTGGTCTCTGTGTGTGTGTGTGTATACACACATACATATATGCAAACACACATCCCATCATCTAGAAGTAACTGAGCTGACAGAATAGTGGTATGGTCTAATTAAGTTTCAAATTGCAGCACAAACCCAGAGACAAGCCCAGGATGTTTGATGCTCTCCCATAGCTGCTGTTTGCACTTTGAATCAGTGACCAGTATGTGATTCTCTCATAGAAGATAAGACAGTGAAAAAACGCACTTTAAAAAATGTAAATACAAGCTATCGAGGTACAAAAGATGAGTATTTAGAATGTTTAATAAACTACACATCAATGAAAAGGCAAATATATCAAATGGCAGAAAATTTAAACAGGCAAAAGAGGAAATCCAAATGATCAAAAAAAAAAAAAAAAAAAAAAAACAGAAACATGAGCATGTGTTCAACTACATTAGTAATCAGAGAAATGCAAATCTAAACCACAATAAGATATTACTATACATTCATCAAACTGCAAGTTAAAAAAAATCTGACAGTGCACATGTTGAACAGAATGTAGAGTAACAGAAACTCCTATACAAGGGAGTAAAATTTATACAACCACTTTGACAAGCAGTTTGTCAATCTCTAGTAATCTTTTTCCAGTCTTTTAATTTTAAACTTTTGATATTTTTATCATTCATATATGTCTCTTGTAAACAGCATAGCATGGATTTTATAAAACTCTAGTCTTCATAACCTTTGTTTTTTGATTGGAGCATTTAGTTTCTTTGATAAAATTAATAATTTATTTGGATTTGATGCTACCTTTTTACTATTTGCTTTCTGTTTCGATCAGCTGATCCGT
Source organism: Aotus nancymaae (assembly GCF_030222135.1). Taxonomy (NCBI): domain Eukaryota; kingdom Metazoa; phylum Chordata; class Mammalia; order Primates; family Aotidae; genus Aotus; species Aotus nancymaae. Next base: position 29,859,009 of record NW_026988445.1, on the reverse strand, counting down.
GTTGCTTTCTGTTCTTTGAGATTTTTTTCCATTAAAAAAATCCGCTTATTAGCTAGTAGTTGCATCCTCATACTATTTTTTAATGATTACTCAAAAATTATAACTTGCATCCTTGACTCCTCAAAGTCTAATGTTTCCTAGCTGGGACCACAGGCATGTGTCACCATGCCCAGCTAATGTGTGTGTGTGTGTGTGTGTGTGTGTATGTGTGTGTGTGTGTGTGTGTGTGTGTGTGTGTGTTTTTGGGTTTTTTTGTTTTGTTTGTTTTTTGGTAGAGACAGAATTTCACACATTCCCAGGCCGGTCTTGAACTCCTTAACTCAAGCTATCCACCCGCGTTAGCCTTCCAAAGTGCTAGGATTATAGGCATAAGCCACAGCACCCAGCCTTATTGCTCCTTTTATAGTAATCTGTTTTATTACCCTAAAAGTAATCTGTTTTTTCCTCTTTTCGGCAGTTTTATGATGATGTTTAATTTGAGATTTCTTTTCATTTATCCTCCTTGGAGTTTGTAAGGCTCCTTGACCAGTGGTGGCTTCCTTTATTTCATCTGTAATGGTAAATTCTTAGCAAATACATATTCACATCTTGCTTCTGACTCTTCTTATACTTCTTCAAAGATTCCAGTTACATGTATATTAGACTTTCTTTCTCTGCCCCCTTGTCTCTTAGCCTCTTCTGTTTTTTTTTCTTTTAACTTTATAACTTCATATCTTCTTCTGAATTTTCTTCTAGTGTTATCTTCAGCTGAATCTAAGCTGCTGTGGGGCCTAACAGCCTAGTTCTTAATTTCAGCTATTTTATTTTTTACTTATATAAATTATTTTTGTTTTTTAAATAGCCTAATTTCTGTGAAAATTCTCAATTTTGTCTTTCTTCTTTTTGAATATGTTAAGCCTATCTGTTTTAAAGTCTGTATTTGGTAATTTCATTATCTAGGCCTCTGTGTAACTGTATCAGGCATACATTGCATTTCATTCAAGTTTTCTTCATGTTACTTTTGTCTTTTTGTATACTGGATTATGTTTTAACTGAGTATTAAACATTGTATATAAAAAGTTACTGAGATAATTGAGACACAGAAAAATGTTATTGTCTTCCAAATAGGATTTGTATTTGTTTCTGGAATGTGGCTAGGCAAAATAGCAATCCTTTAAAAATTTTTTTTTAGATTTTGCCTTCATTAGGATGCTAGCTATGGGTCTGTCATATATGGCTTTTATTGGGTCAAAGTATGTTTCTTCTATAGCCATTGTCAAGGGTTTTTATCAGGAAGGGATGTTGAATTTTATCAGATGCTTTTTCAGCATCAATTGAAATAATTATGTGGGTTTTGTGCTTCATTCTGTTGATACGATGTATCACATTGATTGATTTGCATGTGTTGAACCATCCTTGCATCCCAGGAATAAATCTCACTTGTTAATGATGAATGATCCTTTTAATGTATTGTTGAACTTGGTTTGCTAGTATTTTGCTGAGGATTTTTACATCAATATTTATCAGTGATATTGACCTGAAGTTTTCTTTTTTTTTTTTTGATGTGTCTTTGTCTGGTTTCAGTATGAGGGTAATATTGGCCTTGTAGAATGAGTTTGGAAGTATTCCCTCCTCCACTTTTTTTGGATCAGCTTGAGTAAGATTGATATTAGTTCTTCAAATGTTTGGTAAAATTGAGCAGTTCAACTATTGGGTCCTAGGCTTTTCTTTGCGGGAGACTTTTTATTACAGCTTCAATGTCATTAATTGTTATTGGTCTGTTCAGGTTTTTTATTTCTTCATAGTTCAGTCTTGTTGGGTTGTATGTGGTTAGGAATTTATCCATTTCTTCTAGATTTTCCAATTTATTTGCATATAGTTTCTTATAATAGCCACCAATTGGTTGTAATATCTCTGATTTCATGTCTGATTTTATTTATTTGGGTCTTTTCTCTTTTTCCTTTAGTCTGGCTAAAGGTTTGTCATTTTGTTAATCTTTTCCAATAACCAAATTTTTGTTTCACTGATCTTATTATTTTCTTTATTTCAGTTTCGTTTATTTCTGCTCTAATCTCTATTTCATTTTTTTTCTACTAATTTTGACTTTGGTTTGCTCTTGCTTTTCTAGTTATTTAAGATACATTGTCATGTTGCTTATTTGAAGTTTTTCTTCTTTTTTGACTTAGGCAGTTATAGCTATAAATTTCCCTCTTAGTACTACTTTAACTGTATCCCATAGGTTTTAGTATGTTATGTTTCCATTGTCATTTGTTCCAAGAAATTTTTCAATTTCCTTCTTAGTTTCTTCATTGAGCCACTGATCATTCAGGAGCTTGTCATTAATTTCCACGTATTGGTGTAGTTTCCAAAATTGTTCTTGTTGATTTCTAGTTTATTCTATTGTGATCAAAGAAGATACTTGATATTATTTCAGTTTTTTTAAATGTTTTAAGACTGGCTTGGTGACCCAACATAAGGTCTGTCTGTAAGAATGATCCATGTGCTGAGGAAAAGAATGTGTCTCCTGCAGCCATTGGAAGAAATAGTCTTCAGATATCTACGAGGTTCATTTGATCTATAGTGCAGATTAACTCTGATATTTCTTTGTCAGTAAGATCTGTCCAATGCTGAAAGTAGGGTATTGAAGTCTCCATCTATTATTGTATTAGGGTCTATCTCTCTCCCTGTAGCTCTGATGATATTTGCTTTACATGTATGTGTGCTTCAATGGTGGGTGCATGTGATATTTACAATTGTTATATTCACTTGCCAAACTGATCCTTTAATCATTATATAATGATCTTTTTTGTCTCTTCTTACAGTTTTTGACTTGAAATTTGTTTTGTCTGATATAAGTATAGCTACTCATGCCCTTTTCTGGTTTTCATTAGCTTGGAATATCTTTACCCATCCCTTTATTTTCAATCTGTATGTGTCTTTATAGCTGAAGTGTGTTTCTGGTCAGCAATAGAACATTGGGTCCTTCTTTTCTTTAATCCATTCAGCCACTCTGCAGTTTTTTAAAATCACCTTTTATTTTAAGTTCTGGGGTACTTGTGTAGTATGTGCAGGTTTGTTACATAGGTAAACATGTGCCATGGAAGTTTGCTGCACAGAGCAACCCACCATCTAGGTATTAAGCTCAGCATTCATTGGCAATTCTTCCTAATGCTCTCCCTCCCCCCAACCTCCTAACAGGCCCCGGTGTGTATTGTTCCCCTAACCATGTGTCCATGGGCTCGCATTGTTCAGCTCCCACTTAGAACATGCAATGTTTGGCTTTCTACTCCCGCGTTAGTTTGCTGAGGGATAGCGGCCTCCAGCTCCATCCATGGCCCTGCAAAAGACACGATGTCATTCCTTTTTATGGCTGGTTAGTATTCTACAGCATGTATGTACCACATTTTCTTTATTTGGTCTACCATTGATTGGTGAGCATTTGGGTTGATTTCATAGCTTTACTATTGTGAATAGTGCTGCAATGAACATACGTGTGCATATATCTTTATGATAGATTGATTTATGTTTCTTTGGGCATATACCCAGTAATAGGATTGCTGGGTCAAATGGTATTTCTGCTTCTAGATCTCTGAGGAGTTGTGACACTGTCTTCCACAATGGTTAAACTAATTTACCTTCCCACCAGCAGTGTAAGTGTGTTCCTTTTTCTCCACACACTTGCCAGCATCTGATGTTTCTTGACTTTTTAATGGTTGCCATTAAAAAGAAATGCTTTCAGACATAAGATGGTGTCTTGTTGTTTTGATTTGCGTTTCTCTAATGATCACTGATGATGAGCTATTTTTCATACATTTGTTGACTGCATGAATGTCATCTTTTGAGAATTATCTGTTCACGTCACTTGCCCACTTTTTAATGGGGTTGTTTGGTTTTTCTTGTAAATTTGTTTGTTCCTTATAGACTCTGGATATTAGAGCTTTGTCAGATGGATAGATTGCAAAAATTTTCTCCCATTCTGTAGGTTGTCTGTTCACTCTGATGATCATTTCTTTTGCTATGCAGAAGCTATTTAGTTTAATTAGATCCCATTTGTCAATTTTTGCTTTTGTCACAATTGCTTTTGGTGTTTTTGTCCTGAAATCTTTGCCTGTGCCTAGGTCCTGAATGGTATTGCCTAGATATTCTTCTACAGTTTTTATTGTTTGAGGTTTTACATTTAAGTCTTTAATACATCTTGAGTTAATTTTTGTCAGGTTTATCAAAGATCAGATGGTTATATGTGTGCAATCTTATTTCTGAATTCTCTATTCTGTTTCATTGGTCTCTGTGTCTGTTTTTCTACTAGTACCATGCTGTTTTGGTTACTATAGTTTTGTAGTATAGTTTGAGGTTGGGTAGTGTGATGCCGCCAGCTTCATTCTTTTTGCTTAGGATTGTCTTGGCTGTACAGGCTCTTTTTTAGTTCCATATGAATTTTAACATAGTTTTCTGATTCTGTGAAGAATGTCAATGGTAGTTTAATGGGAATAGCATTGAATCTTTAAATTACTTTGGGCAGTTTAACTACTTTCATGATACTGATTTTTTCCTACCCATGAGCATGGAATGTTTTTCTATTTGTTTGTGTCCTTTCTGATTTCCCTAAGCAGTGGTTTATAGTTCTCCTTGAAGAGGTCCTTCGCTTTCCTTGTTAACTGTATTCCTAGGCATTTTATTCTGTTTGTAGCAGTTGTGAATGGTAGTTCATTCATGATTTGACTCTCTGCATGCCTGTTGTTGGTGTATAGCAGTGCTAGTAATTTTCTCACATTGATTTTGTGTCCTGAGAATTCACTGAGGTTGCTTATCAGCTTAAGAAGCTTTTAGGCTGAGACAGTGGGGTTTCCTAGATGTAGGATCATGTCATCTCCAAACAAAGACTATTTGACTTCCTGTTTTTCTACTTGAGTTCCTTTTATTTTTTTTCTCTTGACCGATTCCCCTGGCCAGAACTTCGAGTACTATGTTGAATAGGAGTAGTGAGAGAGGGCATCCTTGTCTTGTGCCAGTTTTCAAGGAGAATGCTTCCAGCTCTTGCCCATTCAGTATGACATTGGCTGTGGGTTTGTCATATATGGCTCTCATTATTTTGAAGTGTGTTCCTTCAATACTTAGTTTATTGAGAGTTTTTAACATGAAGCGATGTTGAATTTTATCAGAGGCCTTGTCTGCATCTATTGAGGTAATCGTGGCTTCTGGTTTTAGTTCTGTTTGTGTGAGAATTCCATTTATTAATTTGTGTGTGTTGAACCAACCTTGCATCCCAGGGATGAAGCTGACTTGATCACGGTGGATAAACTTTTCTGTGTGCTGTTGGATTCGGTTTGCCAGTGTCTTACTGAGGATTTTTGCGTTGATGTTCGTCGGGGATATTGTTGTCATTGTTGTTGTATCTCAGAGGCCAGGTGTTGGTATCAAGGTGATGCTGGCCTCATACAATGAGTTAGGGAGGAGCCCCTCCTTTTTAGTTGTTTGGAATCGTTTCAGTAGAAATGCTACCAGCTCCTCGTTTACCTCTGGTAGAATTCAGCTGTAAATCTGTCTGGTCCTGGGCTGTTACTGGTTGGTAGACTATTTATTACTGCCTCAATTTTAGAACTCACTGTTGGTCTATTCAGAGGTTCAGTTTCTTTCTGGTTCGGTTTTGGGAGGATGTATATGTCCAGGAATTTATCTATTTCTTCTAGATTTTCTAGTTTATGTGTATAGAGGTGTTTGTAGTATTCTCTGATGGTAGTTTGTATTTCTGTGGGGTCAGTGGTGATAGCCCCCTTTTCATTTCTAACTGCATCTATTTGGTTCTTTTGTCTTTTCTTATTAGTCTAGCTAGTACAGTCTATTTTATTAATTTTTTTCAAAAAGCCAACGGTTAGATTCATTGATGTTTTTTGAAGGTTTGTGTGTGTGTCTGTCTCCTTCGGTTCCTCTCTGATCTGGGTTATTTCTTGTCTTCTGCCTGCTTTGGGGTTTGCTCTTCGTTCTCTAGCTCTTTTAGTTGTGATGTTAGGTTGTCGATTTGAAATCTTTCTAGGTTTTTGAGGCCATTTAGTGCCATAAATTTCTCTCTTAGACTGCTCTAGCTGCATCTCGGAGATTCTGGTATGTTGTCTGTTTGTTCTCATTAGTTTTGAAGAACTCCTTGATTTCTGCCTTAATTTCATTGTTTACCCAGGAGCCATTCAAGAGCAGGCTGTTTAATTTCCATGTATTTGTGTGGTTGTGAGTGAAATTCTTAATCTTGAGTTTTAATTTGATTGTGCTGTGGTCCGAGAGACTGTTTGTTATGTTTCAGTTTGTTGTATTTCTGAGGAGTGTCTTACTTCCAATTATATGATTTAGAGCAAGTACCACGTGACAATGAGAAGAATGTATATTCTCTTGTTTTTGGGTGGAGTTTTCTGTGGATATCTATCAGGTCCATGTAATCCAGAGCTGAGTTCAGATCCTGAATAGCTTCGTTAATTTTCTGTCTCGATGATCTATCTAGAATTGTCAGTGGGGTGGTAAAGTTTCCCACTATTATTGTGCGGAAGTCTAAGTCTCTTTGTAGGTCTCTAAGAACTTGCTTTATGAATTTGAGTGCTCTTGTATTAGGTGCATATATATATATGGTACCTACGTACTTAGGATAGTTAGCTCTTCTTAGTGAATTGAGCTTTTACCATCATGTAATGCCCTTCTTTGTTTTTTGTTTTATGAGACAGAGTCTCGCTCTGTCACCCAGGCTGGAGTGTAGTGGTGCGATCTTGCCTCACTGCAATCTTCACCTCCCGGGTTCAAGCAATTCTTGTGCTTCAGCCTCCCAAGTAGCTGGGATTACAGGTAGGCGCTGCCACGCCCAGCTAATTTTTATAAAAGCCCGTTCAGATAGGCTTTTTCCATGTTGGCCAGGCTGGTCTCAAACTCCTGATCTCAAGTGATCCACTGGCCTCGGCCTCCCAAAATGTTGGGATTACAGACGTGAGCCACTGTGCCTGTCCTGTGTCTTTTTTGATTTTTGTTTGATGTCAGTTTTGATTTTTGTTGGTTTAACATCTGTTTTGTCAGGAAGTAGAATTGCAATCCCTGCTTTTTTCTGTTTCCCATTTGCTTGGTAAAATTTCCTCCATCCCTTTATTTTGAGCCTATGTGTGTTTTTGAATATGAGATGTGTCTCTTGAAGACAGTATACTGATGGGTCTTGACTCTATTCAGCTTGCCATCTGTGTCTTTTAATTGGGGCATTTAGCCCATTTACATCTGAGGTTAATACTATTATGTGTGAATTTGATCGTCATCATGATACTAGCTGGTTACTTTGTAGACTTGTTTGTGGAGCAGCTTCGCAGTGTCACTGGTCTGTGTACTTTGGTGTGTTTTGTAGTGTCTGGTAATGGTTTTTCTCTCCATGTTTAGTGCTTCCTTCAGGAACTCTTGCAAGGCAGCCTGGTGATGAATTCCCTCAGCATTTGCTTCTCTGAAAAGGATCTTATTTCTCCTTTGATTATGAAGCTTAGTTTGACCAGTTATGAAATTCTGGGTTGGAAATTCTTAAGAATGTTGAATATTGGCCCCAAATCTCTTCTGGCTGGTGGGGTTTCCACTAAGAGGTCTGCAATTAGTCTGATGGGCTTCGTGGCCTGGCCTTTCTCTCTGGCTGCCCTTAACATTTTGTCTTTCATTTCGACCTCAGAGAATCTGATGATTATATGTCTTGGGGTTGATCTTCTCATGGAGTATGTTACTGGGGTTCTCTGAATTTCCTGAATTTGAATGTTGACCTGTCTTGTTAGGTTGGGGACATTCTGGATGATATCCTGAAGTATGTTTTCCAACTTGGTGTCATTTTCCTCATCTCTTTCAGGTACCCCAGTCAGTCATAGATTCAGCCTCTTTAAATAGTCTCTGTCCCTTTTCATTCTTTTTTCTCTATTCTTGTCTGTTTGTCTTGATTCAGCAGCATAGTCTTCAAGCTCTGAGATTCTTTCCATTGCTTGGTCTATTTGGCTATTGATACTTGTGATTGCCTTGGGAAGTTCTTGCTCCATGAGGTCATTTATGCTCTTCTCTAAACTGGCTGTTCTGGTTGTCAGCTCCTGTAATGTTTTATCGTGATTCTTATCTTTTCCCATTGTGCTGGGACACGCTCCTTCAGCTCAGCGAAGTTCGTTATTACCCACCTTCTGAAGCCTGCTTCTGTCATTCATCCGTCTCGGGCTCAGCCCAGTTCTGTGCCCTTGCTGGACAGATGCTGCCGTCCTTTGGAGAGAAGCAGCACTAGCTTTTTGAGTTTTTATCGTCTTTGTGTTGATTCCTCCTCGTCTTTGTGGGCTTGCCTACCTTTGACCTTCGGGTCTGCCGACCTCCTAACGGGGTTTTGTGGGGTCTTTGTAGTTGTTGCTTTCTGTTGGTTTGTTTTCCTTTTAACAATCAGGCCCTTTGTGTAGGGCTGCTGTGCTTCGCTGGTGTCCACTCCAGACCCTGGTTGCCTTGGACCCTCCCGCACCTAGAGATGTCACCAGTGAAGGCTGCAAAACAGCAAATAGGACAGCCTGCTCCTTCCTCTGGGAGCACCGTCCCAGGGAGGCACCAACCTGACGCTGTCCCAAATGCTCCTTAGGAGGAGTCTGGAGACCCCTGCTGGGAGGTCTCGCCCAGTCAGGAGGAATGGGATCGGGGACCTGCTTCGAGAAGCAGTCTGGCTGCCCCTTGGCAGAGCAGGTGTGCTGCACTGGGAGGAAGCCTCACCTCCAGATCACCTGGACTTTCCAGAGCCAGCAGGCTGAACCGCGATACGGTGGCCGCCTCGCCCTACAGTGGCCCCATCCCAGAGGGAGATCAGAGTCCTGTCCGTAAAGCCCTGGCTGGAGTTTCTGAAATTCCCACAGGGAGGCCCCGCCTGGGGGGAGGGTTGGATTGGGTTCCCACTTAAAGAAGCAGTCTCACCAGGATCTACCACAGCGGCTGGGCTGGGCTGGGCTGGGCTGGGCTGGGCCGGGCAGGGCTGAATTCCTTTTGGTTTGGACCTCACAGACTCCTGACTTACACCTAGATGGTGGCTGCCTCTTCCCCGGGAACTTGGTGGTCTCAGGCAGTCTCCAGCCTGCTGCCAAAGGCTGGCTAGAATTCCAAGCCAGTGGGTCTTAACTCGTGAGGTGTCCTGGGAGTGGGGCCTGCAGAATGGCACTTAATGTCCTGGCTTCAGCCCCCTTCCTGGGGGAACGCATGGAGCATCTCCTGTCTCACCATAATTCCGGGTTTCCATGCTTGCCCAAGCCGCTGCCGAGAGTTCACACAGCTCTGTGCTTGGGAGCCAAGGCCTTGGTGGGCTCATGAGGGGATCTCCTGATCTGTGGGTTGCAAAGATCCGTGGGAAAAGCATGGTTTCCTGGGTGTGGTGGTACACTCACTCACCACCTTTCCTGGCTGGGCTGGGGGCTCACCTGGTTCCACACCGCTCATGGGTGGGCTGTCACCCCACCTTCGTTTCCTCACTCTCCGTGGGTTATACCGACCACCCAGTCAGTCCCAATGCGATGGCTATTTATGGTCTTCCCTTTCTTCTTTCATTCCTTCCTGTCTTTCTTTTAGTGAAGGTGACTGTCTCTGATAGGGTTTAATTTCTTGCTTTTTAGTTTTTGCATATCCATTGTATGTTTTTTGATTTGAGGTTACCATTAGGCTTACAAATAATATCTATTACCCATTATTTCAAGACTGCTTGCGTAAACAAAGAAGCAAAAAATTGTAATAATGGGTAGGTTACCTGCACTCTAACTTCCTTCCCTGCTTTTTACACTTTAACTTCGTCCTCTGTTCTTCAAACTTTTTAAATTTATATATTTTTAACTTTTTAATTTATATTCTCTTGTCTGTGTCTTGAATAGTTGTCGTTGCTATTTTTTGTTAGTTCATCTTTTAGTCTTTCTAGTCAAGGTGAGAGTAGTTTACACACCACAGTCGCACTGTTACAATGTTCTGTGTTTTTCTGTGTACTAACTATTCCCAGAGAGTTGTATACCTTCGGATGATCTTACCGCTCATTAACATACTCTTCTTTCTGATTCAAATACTTCCTTCAGCATTTCTTGCAGGACAGGTCTGGTCTTGCTGAAATCCCTCAGCCTTTGTCTACCCTTCATGTATGAAGGATATTTTCGACAGATACCGTATTCTAGGGTAAAAGTTTTTTTCCTTCAGCACTTTAAATATGCTATGCCACTCTCTTCTGGACCATAAGGTTTCCACTGAGCAGTCTGCTGCTAGCCATATCGAAACTCCAATGCATGTTATTTTTTCTTGTATTTTGCTGCTTTTAGGATCTTTTCTTTGTTGTTGACTTTTGGGAGTTTGACTTTTAAGTGCTTTGAGGTCCTCTTCTTTGAGTTCAATCTGCTTGGTGTTCTGTAGCCTTCTCGCAGTTAGATGTTGATATCTTCTTCCGGGTTTGGGGAGTTCTCTGTTATTATTCCTTTGAATAAACTTTCTGTCCCTATCTCTTTCTCTGCCTTCTCTTTAAGGCCAGAAACTCCGATGCATTCTCCGTACATCATTTGCAGTTTTCAGCTCCAGAATTTCCATTTGATTCTCTTTAATTTTTCAATCTCTTTGTTCCATTTATCTGATAGAATTTTGACTTCCGTTTCTGTGTGATCTTGAATTTCTCAGTTTCCTGAAAATGGCTATTTTGAATTCTCTGTCCGAAAGGTCACACATCTGTTTCTCGGGCATCGTTCACTGATGCTTTGTTTAGTTCATCTGGCGAGGCCGTGTTTTCCTGAATGGTTTTGATGCTTGTGGATATTCTTTGGTGTCTGGGTATTAAGAGTTAGGTACTTATCATAGTCTTTGCAACCTGGGCTTTTTGTGCCTGTTCTTCTTCGGAATGCTCTTGAGGTATTTGGAAGCACGTGGGTGTGTTACCTGAGTCGTGTTTGTATTTCAGGGCACCCTGGCCCAGCCACACTACGACTCTTCAGTCTCATAGAGGTGCCACGTTGGTGGTCTTGGAGGAGACCTGCCCGAGTTCTCTGGATACCAGGCAAAGATTTTTGTTCTCTTCCCTTACTTTCTCCCAAACAAACATAGTCTCTCTCTCTCTCTCTCTCTCTGTGCTGAGCTGCCTGGAGTTGGGTGTGAAGTGACACAGCTCCCTTGTGGCCATTACCACTGGGACTGCACTGGGTCAGACCTGAAGCCAGCACAGTAGTGAGATCATGAGGTCAGGAATTCGAGACCAGCCTGGCCAGCATGGTGAAACCCCGTCTCTACCAAAAATGCAAAAAATTAGACAGACATGTAGCATCTGCATGTAGTCCCAGCTAATCTGGAGGCTGAGGCAGGAGAATTGCTTGAACCCAGCAGGCAGAGGTTGCAATGAGCTGAGATGGAGCCACTGCACTCCAGCCTAGGTGACAGAGTGAGACACCGTTTAAAAAAAAAAAGAGTCACCAGGAACAGAAAGAACAACAGAAATAACTACTGTAGAATAAGGCTGCAAAGTAGTGGATTTGGCTAATGTTTCCATCTGAGCCCGTGGGATACACAAAGGGGCTCGTGCCAGTATCCTCTGCGGTCCGAGCAGCGCGGCTGAAGGTGAACAGGTTGCCATTGTGTGCTTTTCTGAAGGAAAGAGGCAGACACTTCCCCTTCTCTCCAACTCTGTATCGCTGCCACCACCTCCCCAGGACATCCTGGTCTTGAGCTATCTTACCTCAGCACGGTTTCAAGATGGCAGTCCAAATGCCTGGAGTTTTCCGGGGTACTCCCACATTTCATTCATTTTGGCCTTTGTTCATTTAAATGTGAAATTTTGATATTTTGACAACCAATCCACCTTCAATTTATTATGAAATGTACATGATGTACACTTTACTATTTTAACTGTTTTAAAATGTAAAACAGTGGCGTTGAGTACGTTCACGTTGCTCTGCTCCTGTCCCCACCATTCACTTTTCAAATGTTTTCATTTTCCAAACTGAAACTACATGCTATTAAACAATAACTCCCATTCCACCAGGGGAAGCCCCATTCCACTTTCTGCCTGTGAATTTGACTACTCTGTGTACCTTGTATTAGTGGGATTGTACGTTATTTGCCTCTCTATATCTGATTTATGTCACTTAGCACAATGCCTTCAAGGTTCATGCGCAGCATGTGTCAGAATTTCGTTCCTTTCTAAGATGCAGTAATATTCTGTTGCATGTCTATATCCACTTTTGTTTATCCGTTCATCTGCCAATAGCCCTGTAGATTATTTTTACTGTTTGGCTATTGTGAATAATGTTGCTATGAACACTGATATGCAAATATCTATTCAAGTCCCTGCTTTCCATTCTTTTGGTTATATACCCAGAGGTGAAATTGCTGGATCATAGATCAATAGTGATCCTACGTTTCTGGTTTTTGAGGAGCCACGATACTGTTTTCTACACCAGCTGCACCATGTTACATTCCCACTAGCAATGTACAAGGGTTCCGTTTCTCCACATCCTTGTCAACAGTTGTAATTTTCTGTTTTCTTGGTAATAGCCGTCCTAAAAGGTGTGAAACAGTCTCATTGTGGTGTGATTTGCATTTCCATGATGATTAATCAAACTACCTTTTGTTTTGCCAGACTTGACATCTAACCTACTTTTTGGTATCTGGAATTAGGATAAAACTCCTTTGCTAGACCACATGTGGCTTTTTGGTTAAAAAGATAAGCACCATCAAAATCCACCTGAGGGATGGCTGAATTATCAGTCTGTGTGATGAGTCTTTAGTATATGTGGTAGGTGAGGGCTCTGCTCTGAGGCCTCGCAGGCCCCGCTCAAGGAATGTGAGTAGGGAACGTCTTAACCCCTCCCCATCTCCAGGCACCGTGAAATCCGCTTCAAATACAATGGCTAGTGCCTTTTTACTATTGGGGAATATTTGACATTCATTTCCTAGAGGTGCCATCTTTCGTTTCAATGTGTTTCATGGGTCATGTGATCTCCGATTACTAAGGTGACACTTAGGACAATTTTATGGCAAATTGAGTCCCAAATTACAGCCCCTGAAGGGGTACGCATTAATAATGGCCTGTAAGAGCATCAGTAGGGGGCCTGAGATAGGTTCCAGTGCAATCAAATGCAGTTACTAATGTAGCATTTCAGCAAGACCAAGAGGAATGTTATTATTAAAGACACATGTGCTGATCTTCTCTTTTCAAGAAAGGAGTACTCAGATTACCATAGACACCCACTGGATTGTGGAATAATGAAGACAGAATTATTTTTGCATGAATTGGGATTTCCTTGTGGCTGAGTTAAGAAGCATGACCCACTATGAGTGAATTGGAATGACCTTTTTTTCTAAGCATCAACCACTTCGATTGTTTTATTTCTTCTTTAGGCATTTCTAGGCATTTTACTTTTCAGATGTGAGGAGTCAATGCCTCTAGCACAAGACAGTATGAGAAAGCCTTGCTGGGTCATTAATAAGCAAAACCTGGGGGAAAAAAATCAAATACTTTTCGTTCTGAGAGATTTCACAATTTGAATGCGTCTGTGCATAATAATGTGCTGAGTTTTGTAAGATGCTATTAAAGCAGGTGGGTTTCCTACCTTTTGAGAATCTCCTCTAGAAACCAGATATTGACACTGATATTCATGTGGCTGCACATGCATGTATGATCATGAATGAATAAAAATAAGAGTGAGACAAGAAAATTGTGTTCTATCAAGCGACAAGCAACATGACCCTAGGATTTAGGTAGTTTTTTCATACATTTAATATTAGATGGTTATTGGATTTTTTTTTTTTTTTTTTGAGACGGAGTCTTGCTCTGTTACCAGGCTCGAAGGCAGTGGCGTGATCTTGGCTCACTGCAACCTCCACCTCCGGGGTTAAAGCAATTCTTCTGCCTCAGTCTCCCAAGTAGCTGGGATTGTAGGCACACGCCACCACACCCAGCTATTTTTTGTATTTTTAGTAGAGACGGGGTTTCACCATGTTGACCAGGATGGTCTCAATCTTTTGACCTCGTGACCTACCCACCTCGGCCTCCCAAAGTGCTGGGATTACAGGCGTGAGCCACCGAGCCTTGCCTGGATTCTTTGTTTTATAGTAATTTTTATTACTCTATACAGGCATTGTACTAGACATCTTTCATTATTATACTTTAAGTTCTGGGGTACACATGCAGAATGTGCAGGTTTGTTACGTAAGCATACACATGCCATGGTGGTTTGTTGCACCCAACACATCATCTACATTAGGTATTTTTCCTAACGCTGTCCCTCCCATAGCCTCCCACCCCCCGACAGGCCCTGGTGTATGATGGTCCCCTCCCTGTGTCCTGTGTTCACATTGTTCAATTCCCACTGAGTGAGAACATGCAGTGTTTGGTTTTCTGTTTCTGCGTTAGTTTGCTGAGAATGATGGTTTCCAGCTTTATCCACGTCTCTGAAAAGGATATAAACTCATCCTTTTGTTGGCTGCATCGTATTCCATGGCATATATGTGCCACATTTTCTTTATCCAGTCTATCGATGGGCATTTGGGTTGGTTCCAAGTCTTTGTTACTGTGAACAGTGCCGCAATAAACATACTTGTGAATGTGTCTTTACAGTAGAATGATTTGTCATCCTTTGAGTATTATATAGGTATTATGTTTAAGTTTTTAATCCATCTTGAGTTAATTTTTGTATAAGGTGTAAGGAGGCATCCAGTTTCAGCTTTCTGCACATGGCTAGTGAGTTTTCCCAATACCATTTATTAAATAGGGAATCATTTCCTCATTGCTTGTTTTTGTCAAGTTTGTCAAAGATCAGATGGGTGTAGATGTGTGGTGTTATTTCTGAGGCCTCTGTTCTGTTCCATTGGTCTATATCTCTGTTTTGGTACCAGTACCATGCCGTTTTTGTTACTGTAGCCTTGTAGTATAGTTTGAAGTCAGGTAGTGTGATGCCTCCAGCTTTGTTCTTTTTGCTTAGGATTGTCTTGGCGCTACAGGCTTTTTTTGGGTTCCATATGAAATTTAAAGTAGTTTTTTCCAATTCTGTGAAGAAAGCCAATGGTAGCTTGATGGGGATAGTATTGTCTCTATAACTTACTTTGGGCAGTATGGCCGTTTTCACCATACTGATTTTTTCTATCCATGAGCATGGAATGTTCTTCCATTTGTTTATGTCCTCTCTTATTTTCTTGAGCAGTGGTTTGTAGTTCTCTTTGAAGAGGTCCTTCACATCCCTTGTAAGTTGTGGTCCTAGGTATTTTAATCTCTTTGTAGTAATTGTGAATGGGAGTTCACTCATGATTTGACTGTTTGTCTGTTATTGGTGTATAGGAATGCTTGTGATTTTTTCACAGTGATTTTGTATCCTGAGACTTTGCAGAAGTTGCTTATCAGCTTAAGGAGATTTTGGGCTGAGTTGATGGGGTTTTCTAAATATACAATCATGTCATCTGCAAACCAGGACAATTTGACTTCCTCTCTTCCTAATTAAATCCCCTTTATTTCTTTCTCTTGCCTGATTCCCCTGGCCACAACTTCCAATACGATGTTGAATAGGAGTGGTGAGAGAGGGCATCCTAGTCTTGTGCCTGTTTTCAAAGGGGATGCTTTCTGTTTTTGCCCATTTAGTCTGATATTGGCTGTGGGTTTGTCATAAGTAGTTCTCATGCCTGGGCAACAGAGTGAGAGACTCCATCTCAAAAAAAAAAAAATGGAAATTCACTGTTATGAGCTGAGGTGGTCTCCCCTAAATTCATATATTGAAGCCCTCGCTCCTAGTATTTTAGGATGTGACTGTATTTGGAGATAAGGCCTTTAAAGAGGTGGTTAAATTCAAAAGAGGCCACATCAGACACATTGCGGTAGCTAACAAATATTTGTGCAATGAATACACGAATAAACCAACAACCAGGTCCTCCTCCCTGTCTCCTCCAAATGCCTTTCTCACTTTCCCTCTCACTTCCTAACTCGCCCTTGGCCAAAGGTATGAGCTAATGCTTACCTGAGTGGGTGGTGCCGAAGCTCAAAGGCAGCAGTACCGCTCCTGTCTTCCGCCTCTGCCCTTCAAGGGGGATGTCGGGAGGCTGTGCTGGGCTCACCTGCTTGGAGTTCAGATGCCCTCAGGACTTATTTATGTTCCTGTCGATGCAAAGAGGACTCAAGCCTTCTCATTTTGCCATTCTTTAGAGATTTTGTAGGTTTTAATAAAGACCTTAGAGATTCCCTTCTTTGCAACTAGAAAATAATAATTCAGGTGCAATAATTAGGGTTCACGCAGTCAGTGTTGACGTGGAAGGGCCTAATGGGCTATCTTTCTTTTTTTCTTACTGGACTCTCCCAAAGGGAATGCTTACTAGGAAAAAGGAAGCCTGTGGTGATGGAGGGCTGGTGGCCTGTGTCAGTTGGTCCTCCAGAGAAATGGAGCCAAAAGGATGTGTGTATGTGCAGAAAGAGGAAGCCGGATTCAGTGCATAGCAACCGATTTACACTGGAGGAGGGAGGGTGGCTGAATCATGCTTAAAGAATACACGGCTGTCACCGACCCAGAGCCCTCGACGGCCCTGGAGGCTGCGGGGAGGGGCCTCCTCTGCCTGAGTGCCTTCAGATGCACCTGCAGGGAGAGAGCATCTTCCTTCCCCCAGGACCCCCCTGAGCCGAAAACTTCCTAGTCATTTGTCATGGTTTAGGAGCACAGCTACCTGGAGACAGGGCGAGGCTGGATGGCCTCCGAGGTGGTGCACCAGCTCTAAGGCTTTTCAGCTGCTCCCTTCTCTGAGCTGCTGCCACACTTACCATCTGAACTGCTGATTCGGGCATCGGCAGCACACCCGTAAATTTCACGCAGCGCTAATAAAGCGGGAGAAGGAAGGAGCAGGAGATCGATGACGCTTTTCCCTATCCCTGGCTTCCCAAGCACATCCGCAGGCGAGAAGGGGCCGGTCGGGAATTGAGGGTGGTGGTAAACTCGCTTTATGTTTCCAGTCTTCTGAAAAGGAAGCTTGTGGGGCAGGAACCCAGCAGTTGAGCAAAACTGTGATGAGGGTCAAATTTGCCGCCTCTCAGTGTCTGACCCCTGCTGGCTCCAGCCTCCTCTTGCTACTCAGTGTCCCAGGGCCCCAGCTTGTCTACTGCCCACTCAAGGCAGGTCCCGCTTCTACATGTGGATATGTTTTCCTCTTTCCTCTAGAATTAAAACACCATTCTCAAAAAAATAGAAAATAAATCAGCTCCTTTAGGCTGGTGACTTCTGATTAGCCGGTCATCGAAGTCACTTGGGCCACGGGCAGCTAACTGGGCGGTAATTCTCCCCGGGTGGTTGGCACTCCCAGAGCAGCTGGGTAACCTCAGTGTGAGGAGCAGGCGGATCTTTCGGAGAATTCTGAGCCCAACCTTAGGAACACCGTAGTCATTACGGCCGTGTCCCTGCTCAGGTAACCTGGCTGCCTGTGCCACCCTCTGTGCCTGGTTTGGATGCTGAGCAGTGGTTCCTAGCAGGGCTGTGAGCGCCCATCACCTCACCACTCCCTCCCCACCTGTTGCTCACCCAGGAACCTCTACAGCTAAGCTCCGTGAGACACCCGCCTCAGCAGCCTCGGAGGGGCTGGGCCGGGCAGGATGTGCTGTGTGCGTGTTCCTCCAGGGAGGAGTTGCCTTGCCTTCCAACAGATACACACGTGTTGAGTGCACAATGCCGCTTAAATCCATACTTCCTAATTTCTCAGAGACGCAGCGTTGGCAAAGACTCTATTATTATCTGCTTTGTTTTGGTGTAGAAAACGGATAAATCGGGTCCACATTCACATGAAGGCTGCAGGAGAGGGTGTGAGCGATGGCCTCTGTGGCTTTTCCAGCCCCCACCGAGGTTCAGGGTGTGAGGGACAGCTGTGTGCTGAGTAGGGCCTGGTGCTTCTCCCAGTGGTGGCTGGAGACTGAATACTGAATACTGGTCTATTATTTGGGTAATAATTTATTTTAAAAAGTACTTGGTATAAGCCGTGTGTGTGTGTGTGTGTGTTAGCTTCTGCAGTAATAATCTGGAATCCACAATCCAGGAGTGGTGAGCTAGCATCTGATGGCCTGTTTTCAGGAATTGATACTCCAGAGGTCCCTGTAGTAAGCACTTTAAATATCATGACCTAAATCTAACCAGGAAGCTCAGGAATGAACATATAGGCCATTTAGAAATGGGTTTTGCTTTTTTTGGTAAAAACAAGCGGAGTTAAAGACATGCGGTTGACTTCAAAAATATCACAGGCACACTATCCTTGCATGAGATGGCAGAAGCACCCAGCAAGCCAGGGATCTGCCACTGCTGGTCCCGGGTTCTTGGTCTGGCACTCCATTCAGCCAGGTGTTCCCTCTGCTGATGCAGGCCTGGCTCTTTCTGCCACCAGAGTTGGCCTGGGTGAGGCTTTCATGCAGATGCTCCTCTGAGTGCCTGGTGATGAGACGGGGACTCCACCCAGCACACAGGAGCCATCTCTGGGGCCACTGTGGGCGCCTTTGTTAACAGTTTTACACATGTTGCAGAACCCCCTGAGACCTACTGGGAATTAATTAAGCAAACCACATGAAAGATTTAGGGATGGTGTGAGGTATACCCCAACCAGCTTCTAATAGATGAAAGTCACTAATATTCTAAAAAGAATGGGGTCAGGCATGATGGCTCACACCTGTAATCCCAGCACTTTGGGAGGCAGGTGGATCACCTGAGGTCAGGAGTTTAAGACCAGCCTGGCCAACATGGTGAAATCCCATTTCTACAAAAAATACAAAAATCAGCTGGATGTGGTGATGGGTACCTGTAATCCCAGCTACTCAGAAGGCTGAGGCACAAGAATCGCTTGAACCCGGGAAGCAGAGGCTGCAGTGGACCAAGATCACACCACTGCACTCCAGCCTGGGCGACAGAGAGAGACTCGTATCTCAGAAAGGAAAAAAAAAAAAAAAGAATGGGGCCAGACAGAGTGGCTTTCTAGCCCTTCAGGAGGCTGAGGAAGGGTGATCACTTGAGGCCATGCATTTGAGACCAGCCTGGGCAGCATAGTGAGACCCCAGCTCTACAAAAATTTTTTTAAAACTTAGCCAGGTGTGGTGGTTCGTGCCTGTAGTCCCAGCTACTTGGGAGGCTGAAGCAGGAGGATTGCTTGAGCCCAGGAGTTTGAGATGGCAGTGAGCCATGATTGGGCCACTGCTCTCCAGTCTGGGCAACACAGCAAGACCGTCTCCAAAAAAATAACATGAGAGAATGAGGCAGGTGCTGAATGAAGAAACTGTGTAGCAGGCACCGTCTAGGAAAGAAGTAGGGCTGCCTGCAGAATCTTGTTCCAACTATTAGAACAAGTGTCTGTTATCCCAGCACCCACGTCTGTTGAGCACTTACCAGGCTGTGACCTGCTTCTACACACGGCATCTTCCTTCATCCTCAGAACAGGCCCAAGGGGAAGTAGGCAAGTCAGACTGGGCTTCACTTCTCTTACACAGATAAGGAGCCGGAGCCCAGAGGTGCACTGAGACTCCCTCAAAGTCATCTGCAAGTTGCAGGCAGTTTCAAACCGGCACCCAGGTTTCATGACTCCTCAGCTGAGTCTCAGCAGGGGCTGCGATGCATGTGAGAATCCCCAGAAACATGTTTCCAGTGTATAGATACCCCTACTGTGTGTAACATCCCGTTCCCTTTGATAGCTGTGGCTATGGAAACCCTCTGAATCTTCACCTGATTTTGTGCCCAGCGCCGTGTTAACCACAGAGGGCCATCAAAAGCGTCCCTGCCTTCCTGGTACTAGTGTTGAAGGACAGATGTGCATGGCCTGCATTAGAATGTCATGAGGTATATGCTAAGAACCTGGTGCATCTTACAGTAGGGACACTGTCCCATGTTGGAGATTCTTTTTTTTTTTCGAGACAGAGTCTCACTCTATCATCCCGGCTGGAGTTCAGTGGTGTGATCTCGGCTCACTTCTATAAGGTTGGCCGCGTCGTGGAGAGTTCGGACACGCCTCCTCCCCTCGCCAGGAGCTCGGACACGCCTCCTTCCCTTGCCGGGAGCTCAGACACGCCTCCCGCCCCCCCCCCCCCTCCCCGCCGGGAGCCCGGGAAAAAAAGCCCCATCAGGGCTTACCTGATACCATCCAGGCCCCACTCCCTTCCATCCGGGTCCCACTCCCCTCCATTTTGTCCCACCCACCTTGGCCACAGCCAATCGGATGCCTCCACTCCCTATAAAACCCCGTGCCTGAGAGGAGTCCGAGCGACTTCTCCGGCCCTTCCTGTCCGGACCGCAGAACCTCGTCCGGGAGCCTGAATAAATTCCCTTGCATTGGATTATTTTCGTGCTGGCCTCAGTTTCTCCGTTTCGTCTTCGGCGAAAACAGACCTTACAACTTCAACCTCTGCCTCCTGGGTTCAAGTGAGTCTCATGCCTCAGCTGCCCAAGTAGCTGGGATTATAGGCACGCGCCATCACATCCAGCTAATTTTTGTTATTTTTTGTAGAGACGGGGTTTCCCCATACTGGTTAGGCTGGTCTCGAACTCCTGACCTCCAGTGATCTGCCTGCCTGGGCTTCTCAAAGTGCTGGGATTACAGCCGTGAGCCACCACACCTGGCCAGAGCTTCGTAATGTGTATTTGTAGAATGAATAAATCAGTGAATCAGCGACATAAGAGAGGAAGAGATGACTATCTGGGGCATCAGGGAAGGCTTCTAATCATCATTCAGATTGGACAGTTTAAAGCATGGCCACTCTCAATGTGTGTAAAATGCCTCGTAATGTTTTACTCTTGTTATAGCTATTTCACTTCTAGGAATTTATCCCTAGGGACTTGTCAGAGAGGTTTAAAAAAAGATTTATATTCAGTATGTGGTTGTTTATGTTCAATAGTGTAACTGTTAATTGTGAAAAAGTGGAAATGATCTTACAGTCCAAGAGCAGGGAATAGTCGTGCATAAATGAGATTGGTCGATCTACGTGGTGCAATATTCTGCAGGCACTAAAAGTCCTGTTGTCAGAGCGCACGTGCCGATTGGGAAAAGAAATACACGTGGGAGGATTATTAAAGGGGAAAGGACTTCCGAAAGGACCACATCCAGGAAAACCCAGAATGTGTAAAAGTGCACATTTGTGTGTGTGTGTGTGTGTGTGTGTCTATAACATAATAACAGTGCTTCTCTCTGGGGTGAGATTAGGTAACTTCTTGATTTTCAATTTCCATATTTTCAAAGTCCAGTTTTAAAAAGCAGAGGCCTTTCTCTCACTGGGTCTTCAGGGACTTCTTTGGGGGTTTGTAGATCTGGCATAAGCCCTTTATTTCGAATTTTTCTTCTGAGCACACAAAAGGTGTGTCATTTATACATCTGCACCAGAACCTGCGGAGAGGGGAGAGCACAGAGGCCAGGCTAAGTGGAGGCGGTGGAATTATTTCAAAATGAAAAGCAAGCACCCGCTGCTTAGGCTGCACGCAGCAGACCCCTAGGTAGCTTCCTGGGGTAGCAGTAGGTGGCCGCCCAGGGGACAGCCCACCCCTCCTCCGGCCCCCTCAGCCGGCTGGATATTCACGGTGTGCGCTTCCTGACCTCTTGGCAAATGCACTTGTTAAACAACCAGCTGCAGGGAGGAAGCTGGAGGAGTCGGGGGTGCAGGGGAGTGAGGGGGAACTGAATTTCCACAGGAGAAATAAGAAACCTGCAAGTGACACTGGCTGTCGCCTCCCTCCCTGCCTCACCGCCCTCCCAACCTCCTGCTTAAGGAGACTCTTCTGGAGGTGAGGCCCGGCCGAGGGCCCACGTTCTAGGAAAAGGGGCCCCCAGTGAGAGCTCACCCTGCCCAGAGAGGGCATGTTCTCGTGTCTGTAGCAGGGTTCCTGTGTGCCAGCCAGGCTTGCCAACTTCACTGAGTTCTGGGAGCCATGAATCTGTTATATTCACTGCAACCAGCAGTGTGACCGTGCAAGGGCTGCTCAGTCAGGGCTTGTTCAATGATCGTTTGATAAATGTTGAGAAGGGATCCAAGTGCTTGAAGACGACTCATCTCTTAGAAACACGCTTTAGGAGGCTTCAAAGCCAAGGCTGGTCAGTGGTCGTAGAGGTCAAGGTTATGTGCATAATAAGCCCAGGGCATGGGTCTGGCCCTGTGTGGGCCTGGTGCTCCTTCTCCACTGAGAATTAGGGACTCAGTCCCAGCAGGTGTTTGGCAAATGCAGACCTGTGGTCCTTCTGTCAAGGGAGCCTGACGTTTGCGCAGAATCCTGACCAGGTTTCTGTCATTGCTGCCTCTTCTCCCAAAGCTGATTAGTTGATTGGTTGATTCATTCATTCATTCATTCATTCAGCTAATATTGGTTGAGCACCCACAATGTTCCAGGTTCTGTTCTAGCTCCTGGGGTTATAGAACAAGGGACATCCATGCGTGTTAGGAGCACTCCAGCCTTTGACAGGTCAATGCATATATACTCCAAGCGCTCTGTAGCTTTATAAGGGTTTTCTGGAAACAACGCCTTTAGCTAGAAAATCAAGTGGGCATGTCAGACACTGCAACAGGCCCTGAATGGATGAGGAGGTATTTGCTGCGTCCGGGTGCAGGGGTAGCCTGACCTGCTGTTGCTGGGCACTGACATCACCTTGCCTTGCTTTTCAAGACCTTCCGGTACCAGGAGTGTCTGGCCAGGGGCACCGTGGTGCCAAGGGAGGCCGCATGGCCACTGACTACTGGTTCATGTCCTCCCCGAGACAAAAAGACAGGATCAAAAAGGATGGAAAGAATAAAAGTAATAATAAGAACAATTTTAATCGTTTAATTGAGAGACAGATATACCTCAGATTCTACAAGTGGACAGTTTTCCCCCTAATGAGGAGTTACTTCTGATGACCGCACAACACATGTCCTTCCCACCAGCCTCTTCAGAGAGGAGAGGCTCTGATACGAACTGGTGACAAGGTGTGTTATAGGCCATGACAGGCCAGCAGAGAACCGAGAGAGTCTTGGATTGGGAGGAGTGAGGGCATTAGAAATGATTCCATAACAGATGCTGCCTCCCCATTCTCTCTCTTCAAGAAAAGGATCAGTTTGGCAGAGCCCCACTTGCTCTTCCAGTTGAAGAAAACCCTTATGGTTCTGCTCCATTGTCCCAAAGGAAGCCCAAGCAGGTCTTGTCTAGGACTTGGGGAGAAGAAAAGCAGGGAGCCTGGGAGGTGTGCACGTCCAGGCAAGCATGGCAGAGCAGAAGACAGGGGCACAGAGAGGGGTCTTGCCGGGAGTGAAGAGTGAGTGTTTGCTTTGAGTGGTCACCCTGCCCTGTCTCTCTGGGCTGTGGAGCACCCAGTTGAGTGGATGGATGTGGCACCAGCACCTAGGAAGGTCCCTCATTGCTGCTCAGGGGAGGTGTCTGCAGTGGAAGGAGACTGTCCTCAGGGGAAGGGGCTTCCCTAGAAGACCTTTTCCTGGTTCTGATCTGTTTTTGCTTCTTGTCTGAACGTGCCCAGTTACAACTGAGACAAGCACTCCTGTAACGGGCGCCCATGCATCCAGGCCCAAGCAGTCTGCAGTGGCTGCAAATTCCCTTATTTTGTGTGAGCCCCAGAAACACTGGACTGAGGGAGGGTAACAACAGATAGCACATTGTCAACACAAGCTTCTCCACACTCTTGCCAGTGTCCGACACTCAGGGTGCAAGTCCAGGGACTCGGGGACTTAGCTGACACCTCCACTCACTCCTGGCTGAGCTTCAGAACTTGTTGGGGGCCCAATGGGAGGTCCTGAGAGGCCTGGGGGGCTAGACTGGGCCAAGGTGTTGCTGTAGTGAGAAGCACCTGCCCCAGGTCTTGAATCACGTTCTCCCTAGGTACAGAAGGAGAAACTGGATAAAGAGGAATTCACGACTCTGGGTAGAATAAAAGTGAACATTTAATGCCACCATAGTTTGATTCTTTTAAACACCAGCTTCTTTTTTGACAACATTTTACACCTCATATGCCACAGAAAGAGATCGTAGCCAGAAAACAATGCCTTTACACTGGAAATGCCACACAGCTTAATGGATTCATGTCACCAGTTTTTGAGAACCATAACTCTTTTTTCTGGACTGTTCTCCAGGAAGCCTGCTCATACATTTATCATGATCAAGCCAACACCTAACTTTTATATATCTATGCAAAGGCCCACGCACAAAACCAGCCTGCAAGGGGCTGTTGGGACCCGCCCAAGTACAGAAGAGTTGAATTTCTGACTTTAACAAATGAGTTTTATTGAAGAATTTGAACAGCAAACACTTGTGAACTAATAATTTTTTAAATGGCACCAATCACCTATCTGGTTAAACAGTGGATCTCAGACAATAACATTCAGCACTACCATTGAATTGTCAAAGTTTCATGAACTCATGTAGGAATTTGCTGTTTCTGGCACAATACATGCCTTTGGGCAGGCCTCGTCTCCAGTTTTCAAACGGGCCCATTTCTACAGATAAGCATATTTATATACACATACGTACATCACAAATCATGGAATCAGAGACCTAGAGCTTGAAGGAAGCACAGAGATCATCTGGCCAGCGTCTTCATTTGACAGGTTAGAAAGTGTGTTCCAGAGAAGCCAGGTGTGAGGTCCCGGCCAGGGCCTGTGTCAAAGCTGGAGCTGTCTTTCTCCATGTCATGTGCTTCCGGTACACGCGCACCCATGTGTGTGCACACCGTTAGACGAATGATGTGTGTGTTCATGTTGGCACAGACCTGGTGCAGTGCAATCTAATAGGAAGAATCCAGGCAGCTGGACTCGGGCCCCAGTTTTGCTATAAATCTACTCTGAACTGGGCCAGTCAGTGACTGCTGACTTCAGTTTCTTCATCTGTAAATGATTATCCCCAGCTCTCAGGCAGAGCTTTGATTTCTTCAAAATACTTCCCATCACACCATTTTCTCTTTATGCTGTCCCAGAAGGGCAGCTGTTCTGACCCCCCGTCTTCCACTTGGGAACCTGAGGCCCAGCAAAGTGAAGAGACTCGCCCCAGGTTGCAGAGCTAGTGACAGAACCAGGCCTGGTGACCCAGTTTCCTTGTTCCTAGCTCAACACTTTTGCTCCTAAGTTCAGCCACCTCTCAGATAAGACTGCTGACCCTTGACACTCAGGGATCCAGGAGGGGACAAAATGCCTTAAGGTTGTAAGACTCACTAAAGTGCTTTGGTTTTTCCAGAAAAAAAAACAGAACAGGTACTATATATATCCAGCTAAGGAACTCTGGTTGCTTTCCCAAACCCCCTTCAGCAGCACCAGGGGCGGGCTGGGAGTTGTGGGTAAATGTAGGGAACGAATACCGTCAGCACTTTCCTCAGAAATTTAATGTTGAACCAGGAGGAAGAGGTTGGAGCCTCTTCCACGCAAGCCTGTGGGAGTGGATTTCCAAGCCCATTCTCATCAAATTCAGAATGAAGGGATCTTTCCTATCCAGCTACTTACTATAGAAACAGCTTAGATTTTGAACTCAGCCCTGTACCTTGAAGACTGGACCCTAATCCCTATTCTCTTGACTTCTGTGTCCTTCCCTATCCCCCAGATCATGTCTCCATGAACAGACTTTGCTAGAGTGAGATAAATTGTAGAAAAAGATAGCCACAGACAGTCCAGCAAACCTCCACTTCGACGCATAGCGCTTGGGTGGCATTTCCAACCTTGACGTATAAACAGAGAACACAAGCAATGCTGTAAGACAACATCCTGCGTTTACACATAAATTACAACTTGTTCAGAAATCGAATATGACAGTGTGGGCTGTTAGCAGGTGGGGGAATGAGAGGAGGTGGCTTTGTTAGTGTTGAAGGTAATTGCTGTGTATGCATGACATAGATGTGAGTGTGGCATTTCAGCACACGCCTCCACACATGTGGACACTGGGAACCACTGTGTTTAGAGAATACGGATTGTATCAGTGAAGGCTCGATACTGCCCCATGCCCCACTATGTCCAATATTATGACATCACTGCAGGTTCCGGGTAGGGCCCCCCAAAAGCAGAATGTGTTTGTTTAGAGAGGGATAAATTAGCTTCTAGGAATTTTTAGGAAAAAACATTTTTGATGCAGTTGCTTCTCCTGGATTGGAATTATGCTTGTGTTATTATGGAAATCGTGAACAGGCTATAATTTTAAAATGTGTCCCTTAAGAAGATTGCTAAGTGATACACTTTATGAGTTGTTACCCACCAATGTTGACAGATACTTTCTGGAGGTGGAAAAAAGAGATTTTAGAATCCAAAGAAACTGCATTCCTACCACCTGTCCCCCAGCCCCCAAAATTTGAGACCCATTTACATGCATCAGTCACACTGAACACCCAGCTCTGTTTCATTTGGCGCAGAGAAAAGTGGGCTGCGCTGGCCTTTCCACCCCACCCAGAAGACTCCCATGTGGTGGCATTGGGGTGTCCCTCAATGAGGGGACAGCTGGGCCACACACCCTGGCGGCAGCATGGAGGCCCAGGGACAGTGGCAGCAGACGGCTTAGCCTCGACTAATAGTGAGCAGGACTTTCAAGCTGTTTCTCACTGGCCAGATCTCAGGGTTTAAGACATACTGTCATCAGAAGCTTTTTGTCTGAGGAACTCTTTTTGTCTGAGCCCCAGTAATGCGTTACGAGTCCAGCAGGAAGGACAGAGAGTAAAGGCAGGCATCCTTCCGTTTTTAGTTTGGAAATTAACTCATCTTTAGTCACTGGTTTTACAGTCTAAAATCCTTTTTGGAATAAGAAACCTAAAAACACTCACTATAATCAGCAGTGGCCGCTGGTCTACGTGACTGAGTTTGCATTGAACAAATGCACAGACTCGTCAGCCTTGACTTCTATCCACAGAAGGTGGCTGCTTTACAGGGACGTGAGACACACACCCAGGTGGGCACAACTGCATTTTTTGTCAACACAAACAGAACTCTGAGATTTTTTAAACAGAAATCTGAACAAGGCATGAGATTTGTAGGTGTGTGTAAGGTGTTTTGAACCTCCACCCTGATGGTAGATGCGGCCGGACTGAAGTCACTGCTGCCTTATAAGAATGTATTCAACTTCAAGTTTAAGGCTAATTTGCAACAAACTGGGCTAGATTCCTGCCTGCGGAATTCCCCATGCTGCCACGCATGGCTTTTCATCCCAGCTTCTCACGTGAGGAGCCCTTTTCGGGCTCAGGGCTCCGGTACGATTCCCACCGTCGTCACGAGGGGACACATCTTCACGCTCCCCCATGTTAAGGATGGCAGTTGGCGATTAAACACCAGGCAGTGTTCTGATTTCAAATCCGGAAGAGATGGCAGTTAGAGGCAGCTTCCTCATGATGTCGAGGGGAATTCAAGGACAAGATCAAAGCTCGCAGCTCTCAGGTGAGGCCTGTAAGCCCGTGATAAAGCACAGCACCGCTCCCTGGCAGCAGGCAGCCCCATCATGAAATGCAATGGGGACTTACTCCCAGGGAAACAGTATCACCATTGCCCGTTGTTAGATCTTAGCTTTGCTCTGCTGCTAATGCTTCTGCCTCACACTCATGTATTTGGAGCAGGGGTAAGGAGGACAGGTTTGAGACAAGGAATTAAGACCTATGCATCTAAATGTTAATTTCAAATTGGCATTTTTTTCTAGTCCCTTCATTTGTGGGTAATTTTAGAAATGGGCTCTTTGACATTCCCTTTGCCTTTTAGGTTACCTATCACCGAAACCGAAAGGAGACCTGGAACTCTGTCACTTCTGGTCACCGTATAAGGCGCCCTTCAGCTACGGGGATGCTTCGGAGTCGTCAGTCAGAATCCCCGCCTTCGCCATCACTGTAGTCACATCACAAGGTAAGATGCATGATTTCTTCACGTGGTTTCTCGATATTGGTACGTTAAGATGTCTGCAGCTTATTTAGGTCAAAAAAAAAATGGAGAAGAGAGGGAATGGACATGAGTGTAGAGTGTTCTCCTTCACATGGCCGGCGGGGTCCTGGGAGGGGCCCTGTGCCTGCATCTTAGGAAGCCAGTCTGACTTGGTAAGAGAACTGTTGGTTTCAGTGAACCTTTTGTTATAGCATAAAATTGCTACAAATGGATAAACGCAGACTTAGGCAGGAGGCAAGCCAAACGCCACCCCCAGGAAGGATTCCTCTGGTTTCCGTCCAGGAAGGGCACCAGGCCCTGTCCTTGGCCTGCTAGAGTCTGTGCAGTGTGGCAGCCTCAGGGGAAGATGTGGCAGGGCGAACGCCAAGCTCCCTGATGACTAATCAGATGAGTTTGTTTCCAACAAAAACAGAATATGCACCTTTGAAAAGCTCCAATTAAAGGCTTTTCATGAAGTATGTGTTTGAAACCAGCGACCAGGAGATGCCCAGTGGAAACCTCAAAGGATCGGCTTCCCTTCTGGCCCGGAAGCTCCAAGCGTGTTTCTGTTAAGGAAACCCACTTACGCAGTGCTGTGCGGCCGGAGCCGAGCCCAGAGCGCGGGACTGTCCTGCAGAACCGGGGGGTGTAGGAGCTTAGGGAGGTCCCGCTTCCCAGGGCAATAAACCTGCCAGACTTGGGAGTTGTGCAGAGGGGAGGAGGAGCCATCCCAGGGCAGCCTCTCGCCGTTGTTCAACCTGTTCCACTAGGCCCTGTCTCCTGTTCGCGTAGGAGCAGACTCTTATGGAAGTGCAAAGCTAGACTCATGGCCCAGGGAGCTGGCTTCAAAGCACAGGCACCAACAGGGCTACCTGAACCCTGTTCTGGTAACAAAGGAGCAGGTCGTGTGAAGCTCACGAGGCTTTAGTCCCCATTTACTGAGCAGCTCAGACATGCTGCTGTTTAGCCAGCTATGTGGGCTGCAGTGTCCAGAAATGCAGTGGGTTAGGGCTGAGTTGTTGATTAGTGAAGACGGCCTAGCTTGCAAATAAATAAATAGGCTCATGAAGGTATGCTGCATTTGAGGGCGAAAAGGGACCATACTCTGCAAACCCCTAAGCACCATCCTAATTTGAAGGCTGCAGGGACTCTTGGATTCTGGGCTACACTCCCAGCACCACAGTGTTTATCAGGCAAACCCCTTGACCACTCTGTACCCCAGGTTTCCATCACTAAAATGGGTATAATAATTCCTAAGGGATTGTTAGAGGGAGGAACATCTGAATTTGAGGTCCTGAGTTGTTGGGAGCCAAGACCTGGACATCCATAGTCATTCGACTCTGGGTTCTGCTGTCCCAGGGTTGTGCGAGTGAGCTATGGAGGGGAAGCTCGCTCTCTCTGCCTTTGGGTAGAGGCAAAGGCTGAGAGGACAAGCCTGTCCCTTCTTGGTATAGAGGCTTTGGGACACGGGAGAGCTGAAATCCTGGACAACAGACAAGTTGTACAGTCTCAAGAATCCTTGTTCTAATTGAATACAGTTGGAGTCTCTGAGTATATACACGCCTAACGAGGTCTCTCAGCTGGGAAAACCTACTTTAATAAATTCACAACAACACCAGAAAATAAGAAAGAAATATGGCTCTGGTGAATTGGTTCAAGCTTTCCTTCAAGTCTTTGGAATAAAAATGAGTATGATCTTTGAGGGCCATAGAAACTGTGGATCTGTGGAACCACATGTGTGTGAGGACCAAACGGGGGCCAGTTCTATACGGAACAGACAGCCTGCCTCCAAGGGCAGGGAGGACCCAGGTGGCAAAGGACACCCCGTCCACAGCGCTGCAGGCCCGTCTCCTCTCCTGTTCTCTACAGCACCTGCCCCACGTCAACCTTCTGGGTCTGCCCTGACCATGCTGCTTGTGGGATGTGGCATCGAGGTCGCCTGCTGCTGCGAACCTGCTTCGGAAGCGCACACGCTGGCTCGTGCCGAGGAAGTGTCCGTGTTCTGACTGACTGGCCTTACCAGAATAACCATAGAAGACAGTTAACATTTATTCATAAGCAATACTGCTGGATTAGGAAATATCTCTACAAACACAGCTTACTTAGAAACAGCCAGTGAGAAATAGGATAAAACACCAAGAGAAAACGAGCTGTAAATACGTTCAAAAATGTTTTGTTTTGTTGTTTTCATCTTGACTAGCACCATCTGTACACAAGAAAGTATGAACATAAGCGTTTGGGTACTAAAGATTTGCAAGGCACTTCATCAGTCCCTCTGGGTCTTTGCTGCTTTGCGTTCACCTTCCACAGCACTCCTATGTCCACCCCACTCCTTCCTCACCAGAGCAAGAGAAGAGCGAGGTCTCCTTCGCTCGCAGTTCTTATGTACAAACAAGGTCTGTCAAGGTCCTCAAAGTGCTTGTTCAGTCTCAGGGCGTGGACGTCCCTCGGGCTTCCCATCGTCTTCTCCTTCCATGGGGGTTTGGCGTTTGCACCCTTCCTACAGAAAACAAAAGAAAACTCGCCTTCCGCTCAACTCTCACTCCACACTTGCCACCAACCTTCATCCTCATTCGTCGTCTCATGCTCCGGCACAGAGGGCCGAGGGGCGTGTGACATCGCTGAAGTCCTGGGGAGCAGGGGGCCGCTAGGATGAGCGTCTGGCTCTCTCTCTACCGGCGCCTGCAGGTGACATCGAAGCAGGTGATCATCATGAGGTGGGCCTTGCAGAAGTTGACGCGGCTCTCCAGGCGCTCTGTCACGCACTCCAGCGCCTCCAGGTACTCCAGGGAATCCAGCTCCCAAACCTGCTCCAGGTCAACTGCAGAAGAGAAGGAGTCTGATGGAGAGCAGAGCAGATGGGACGAGAAGCACCTCCCGACTGCTCAGCCCGCAGCTGCCACCCCCGATCCACCCGTGTCGTGTCTTGACGTGCCTGCCTCAGGCAACCACAGCGTTCCCTCCTGCCCGATCCTCAGCCTCTTTTGGGTGGAATGGGACACTCTACCTGTGTTTAAATCCTTAATGTTTTTGAGATTATACTGAGCAATAAGGTGACACTCTAGCTCCCCACCTCCAGCTGTCTCCATCCCAGGGTCTGGGAGACTACAGCACTATCAGCCATCAAGTAAATACTTCTTCAAGCTGAGGTGGGGAGAGTCCCTCCCTTTTGGGAGTCTCAGTTGAGTGACATTTAGACCTCTGCCTCCTTCTATGAAAGGATGATTCTGGATTCTAACCCGCTGTCTTTCCTGACGTTCAGGCCTGCACAGAGTGAAAAGTCTGTGTCCTTCAAAGCCTGAAGAGCAAGTATCTGGGATCACCCCTTCGGGCCGCAAGTCCCCTGCTTTGTCCAGAGGTGGCTGGGCAGAGGGATGGGCTGCCTGGCCCAGGTTCCAGAGGTCCAGCAGTGTCCCAGTATGAGGAGGGAAGGCATGGACAGCAGCCAAGGGTGATGGGATAGCCCTGGAACCCAAGGCCAGGGGCTAGCTCTGGGCCGGCACAGTGTCCTTCAGAGTGACTTGAGAGTGGTCTTTCCTACCTGCCTACCTTGAGTTGCTGTGAAGAAGAAAATAAAAATGAGCTAATGAGCATGAACTTGATTTGAAAACTGTGATGCGCTATGGAAGCCTTGGGATGAGAGTGGAAGCTGTCTTCTCTTTGCAGATGAGGTCCCTGAGCTCTGGACAGTGATGTGGCTCATGAGTGACACAGTTAATCAGCACTAGAGCAGGAAGGAGACTGAGGGCCCTGAATACCAGTTTAATATTTAAAAACCAAAACAAAAAAGCAAATGAACCTTCATTCTATGGACACATCAGGCTCCATTACTGGGCAACCTTGAAAGTGGCACCAAAACGAAAAGCTAAAACTAAAAATGGATCTTTCTGTGCCCGTGCCCTGCCTCATGCCCGTCCCCTGCCTCGTGCCCGTCCCCTGCCTCGTGCCCGTCCCCTGCCTCGTGCCTGTGCCCCGCCTCATGCCCATCCCCTGCCTCGTGCCCGTCCCCCACCTCATGCCCCACCTCGTGCCCATGCCCCGCCTCGTGCCCGTCCCCCGCCTCATGCCCGTCCCCCGCCTCTTGCCTGTCCCCTGCCTCATGCCTGTCCCCTGCCTCAGGCCCATGGGGAACAGCCAGCATGCAGCCTCACTGATTCTTTTTTCATTAATGTTTTCAATTCGTCCTAAAGAAACAGTCTCTCTTTCGCCTTTCATGTTGCTTTCTGTTCATTTTCTTTCTCGGCATTAAAAACTCTGGTTTCTGACATGTACAAAGACTAGAAGGAAGCGACTGTTTCCTGGAAGCATCTAAACACGTACGTATTGATGTCTAAGCTTGCTCCCATCCTGGGAAAAAATATGCCTTTGTAAGATGAAGATAATTTTCAACTCTGCCTTGGGCATAAACAGTTCTTGAAAAATAAAATGTTAATGAAAATAGCAAAAATGAAGGAGAACGGACTGCAAGGAGGCCCCTGGGATCCTGAAGTGGCCAGGGATTCCTGAAACAAGGAACGGGGTGTCTCGAGCGGGGAGAGGGACAAGCAGAAGGCCCCACGCACATGCCAAGGGCAGATGACACTCACCAGCGTCCTCACCCATCTGCCCTCCCCATCAGTGCCTTGGATGACCAGTTCATGTCTTTGTTCAAATTTCTAACAGAAGATCCAGCTCAGTGCATCATGAAAGCAGGCATGAAGGAAATGCCTCCTTCTTTTTTAAGATGGGCTCACTCTGTACCCCAGGCTGGAATGCAGAGGCACGATCTCGGCTCACTGCAACCTCCGTCTCCCCAGTCCAAGCGATCCTTCTGCCTCAGCGTCCTGAGTAGCTGGGATTACAGGCACCCCCCACCATGCCTGGCTAATTTTTGTACTTTTGGCAGAGATGGGGTTTCGCCATGTTGGCCAGGGTGGCCTTGAACTCCTGGGATCAAGTGATCCGCCCACCTTGGCCTCCCAAAGTGCTGGGATTACAGGCGAGAGCCACTGCACCCGGCCAGGAAGTGTCTCCTAACGTGGATGATGTTGAACTTGGGGATGATGATGATAATTACTACCAGGTCCTGAACTCTTGTCCTGGGCCAGGCAGCATAGTGAGGACCAGCAGGAGCTGGCTTACCCCTCACAAGCACCCTGTGGTGTAGTCACCATCACTGTTCCCATTTCACAGCTAAGAAAATCAAGGCTCAGAGAGTTAAATGTCCTACCCAAGGTTCCCAGCCAGTGTGTGAGAAAGCCAGCAGCCAAAGCTGCTCTGTGTGGCTGTGCTCACAGCTACAGGATGCTGCATAGACCCAAGAATCCAGTGAGTACAGCGGAAACGCTGCCACCTCCTTCCTACGAAGCAGCAGCTGCTGGGAGGCTGAGGTTTCCTGTGGCCGGCGCGGCTGGGAGGCCCACAGTTCCTGCCACTTTCTTCTACCCAGGACCATTTCACCCCAATATGCTTTCAACCAGCTGCTTTGGAAGATAGATGAACCTCAGCTTCCAGCCTCCACCTGCAGACCCCTGCACTGGCCAAGGAAGACTGGAAGAGGGGAGGGGGCCACGCGGGGGAGGGGTGTTACAAGGAGGCCCGCCGGAGCAGAGGGCTGCATGGGAAAGGGAGGCAGAGGGAACTTGAATGGCAGGAACGTATTTTACCCCACAGACTGAGTCTTCCAGCACTGCCGCCTGGATCAGTGTAGCTGGGACCAGACTCAAGTTCTACTTTGTGCTAAATGGAACGGTCAGGAACAAATAAATAAGAGACAATTGAATCCGTCTTTCAAAGACAGCAAAATTGTCCTGAATTGTTATGAGATGGCTACGGTCATCTGGGTTTTCCGTTCAATGGAAAGAGCCCTGTGGCTGTGGTGGTATTATTATGATTTTTTCACTCACAAACACGTTCCTTGCTTTCTGGGTTCTCCGTGTGGCTTTTCTAGGATTGTACACTCTATTCTCTGAAGGGCTCTATAAATTCTTGTCTATTGCAGGCTAGATATGCAGGGTGATTTCATGGCTGAGGAGCAGATGTGTCACACAGCCTTCGTGTCTGGGTGTTCTTCTGCCCCGTGCAGGGGGAGAAATCTCATTTTCAGGTGCTTTGGACTGAGACCCGTAAGAAATAATCTTGCAAGAGCGATATCACCACCCCTCTGCTGCCCCAGCCCCTCCCACCCACCCCCAGGGGAGCAGGGCTGATCAGCTCGCTCCTGCATCTGTGACCGAGGATGTAGACGCGGCCTGTGTCGCTGTCACCCTGGGCTACGTGCCAGGCCTGCTGGGCGGGTGGGCCCATGAGTCACGCCGATGGGACGGAACCCAGGCCTTACATTCGCTGAGCCACTTGTTGGGATCCAGCATCAGGTACTGCTTGGTTGCCTCCAGCTCCTTCATCAGCCACTCGTACTTGGCGCGGACCTCGGCGATCCTCTGTTGGCGGTGCTCCAGGATTTTCAGCTTTGCGTTGAAGCACGTGACCTCCTAGCACACAGACAGAGGAGGAGGTGCATGGACAGGAGAAAAGGCCCTTCTGCTCACACCCAGCCCGTGCCACAAGGAACACTTATGTGTGTTGTAGATGGAAACTGGCTGGAGACATATGAGAGGCCTAGGTGATCCCAGCCGAATTTCTGCCTCGACAGACCAGCCGGTGCAGACAACTCGCAAGGCAGGACTCTTACAGGCCATTCTGGAGCTAGGAAGCAGGTGGTGGGTGTTTCAGGATGGACAAAGGCTGGTTAAGACGGGAAACCTCAAGGAGCCAGAAAAGCCCTGAAGATCAGCAGCCCTCCACCCCTGGCTTTGGAGTTAAAACATTTCAGGAGGAGAAACACGGGGCTCTCTCCAAAGCCTCTGTCCAAAGGCCCTTTGCGGGGACAGAAGCCCACTAGGAAGGCTGGGTCTGAGCCGTCTTCCCCAGGGCCCCACCAGGCACCTGCTCAGGCTTGCTGAGAGCTGCCACCACATCAGGGTGGGGAGGGAGGAGGCTGCCTCACCTTGCTGGTGCCCCCTCGCCGCCGCTGCAGGCGCTCCACGTCATCGATTTCATAAACTTTAATCTCAAAGGGCTCCCCGAGGCCCCTCTGGCTGCTGCGCAAGGGGCCGTCCACCCAGCGGATGCCTGTGCCGTTGGTGGGTTTTCTCACCGGGGAAGAGGTGTCCAGGGACAGTGCTGGGATAAGCCTCCGTCTCTGAGAACCTGAGGAGGAGATTAAACCCAGAGAGGAGTTACTCTTTCTGAATGTGAATCTTTTTTTTTTTTTTTTTGAGACAGGGTCTTGCTCTGTGGTCCAGACTGGAGTGCAGTGGTGAGAACACAGCTCACTGCAGCCTTGAATTTCTGGGGTCAAGCAATTCTCCTGTCTCACCCTCCCAAGTAGTTGTGACCACAGGTGCATACTGCCATACCCAGCTATTTAAAACAATTTTTTTTTTTTTTTTGAGGGGACAAGGTCTCACTATATTGCCCAGGCTGGTCTCAAACTCCTGGCTTCAAGTAATCCTCCCACCTTAATCTCCCAAAGTGCTGGGATTACAGGTGGGAGCCACTATACCTAGCCTGAATTTCAATTTTTTTTTTTTTGAGACAGAGGGCAATGGTGCCATCTCGGCTCACTGCAACCTCCGCCTCCCAGGTTTAAGCGATTCTCCTGCCTCAGCCACCCGAGTAGCTGGGATTACATGTGCCCACCACCAGACCCAGCTAATTTTTTGTGTTTTTCATAGAGACAGGGTTTCACCATGTTGGTCAGGATGGTCTCGAACTCTTGACCTCAAATGAACCACTTGTCTGAGCTTCTCAAAGTGCTGGGATTACAGGCGTGAGCCACCGTGCCCAGCCAAAACTTCACTTTTTAGAGCCCCAATCTTTATCTTGTGTATACACATACAGCAAAGTGCAGGCCCCAACTAATGAAACTAAGAAACCCCCACCCACTGGAAGAAAGCACGTGTGTCTCCTTGCTGTCTAAGACATTCACCATGGGAAACACCAGATCGTGGTTTTGTTTTTCTCCTTTAAGTTGGTCTGATCAAGGTGGCTGACTGTGAGCAAACTGTTTTGTGTGCCTCAACTCTAGCGGCTATCATGTGGCAGGAGCCTGTGAAACAGCTGGGAAGCCACAGTAGGTGTTCGCTTCTGACAGGGACGAGTGAGGCAGTGAGCGTCTGAGCGTCCCCGGGGTGAGTACTCAGGAGTGCAGGTGCCTGTCACTCCTCCAGGCTGCAAACACTCGGGAAGTCGCTGTTAAACCTTTTGGTCTGGGTTTGATCAAAGTGTACTCAGACCAGAGTGAGGGTAACTGGCCCTCCTCCTCACCTACTCTGGCCCTGAGGATAAGGTCAAGAGATATCCCCCCTCTAAAACTGAAGTCAGTATGTAATGGAGTCTCTCTCCTGCTTCAGCCCAAGCTGGGCTCCCTTAGACGGGCTCAGGTATCTCTGGGATGATTCTTCTAAGGATCTGTTTGAATGAGAAATAGGGGAGAAGCTGAGGAGAGCCACGGGAGGGGATAGTGTATTAGTCATCTACTGCTGTGTAACAAATGAACCCCAAACCCAGCAGCTAAAACAGTAAACATGTATTTCACATAGTCCTGTGGGTTGGGAATCTGGGAGCAATTTTTGCCAGGTGGTTGTGGCTCAGGGCCTCTCAGGAGTCATGGGGAGGCTGTCAGCTGTGGCTGCACTTGACTGAGGCTGAGGCTTCTGTTTCTAAGCTCACTCATGCCATCATGGCAGGAGGCTCTAGTTCACTGCCATGCAGGCCTCTCCACAAGACTGTGTATGACCTGGCAGCTGGCTTCTCCCAGAGGGAGTACCCAAGAAAGCGTGAGGGCCACCCAGCACAGAAGCTGGTGTCCGACTTCCTCTTGAAAGTGACATACATCACTCTGCCTTATCCCACTGGAC
The DNA here is from genome assembly GCF_030222135.1 of Aotus nancymaae. Lineage (NCBI taxonomy): Eukaryota > Metazoa > Chordata > Mammalia > Primates > Aotidae > Aotus > Aotus nancymaae. The sequence continues at coordinate 29,822,343 of NW_026988445.1, read as the reverse complement.
ACAGAGACCAACTCTGGTAAATACGGGAGGGGACTACGCAAGGGTGTGAACCAGGAGGCAGAGACCACAGGGGCCAATCATGGAGCCTGGCTACCATGGATGGGATGTGATCAGACGGGAAAATATGTGTTGGATGAGGGCCACCGTCAATCTCCTGCCCACACCCATGCCAGGGCAGCCTGTGAGATGGGAGCAGACAAAGTGAAAACACTGAGAGTGGGTTACAGCAGCTTCCTAGAATATCCTGGTGGGTACCTAATCCCCGTTGCCTTCTTTCCACGCCATCTAGCAACCTTGAACCTCGTCACCACATCCATTCCCTCCCGAGGCAGGAAGTGAGTGCCCAAGTTTGAGTTAGTTGTGGTTTTGGGGGGCTTGGAATACCATTTTCTTGCACACGAATGAGCAAGGGTCTTGGATTGCCATACAGTTCTGAATTTGGGTACCAGAACCTCAATCCCGTTCTTGCACCTACAGCCGCGGCTCCCTCCAGAGGTACATGTGAGCCTCACTTAGGCCAAGTGCTAGGGCAGGGACCATGTGGTCAGGCTGAGGAAATGGAGTGGAGTGGCCTGAAGGAAGGGTTGGGGTGGAGACGGTGCCCACACATTACTGCAAAGGGCACAGGAAATGATGGTACCAAGATGCCATGGCTGGGCAAAGACTGGCCCGAGGGCCTTGGTCTGGGGCCCTATATAAGGAAGGGTTCTCATATTTTCTGCCTGCGCCAGCATCTCCACCTCTCAAGCAGATGCCCAGCTTCCTGCCAAGCCCGGTCTCTGCCAAGGACCCCCTCCTTCCAGGCTGCAAGTGGGGTCAGGGCAGCATCAGCTCTAAGAAAGGTGGAGGGGGAGCCTCACCCTGGCGAGAGTCACGCGGTGCCCCACTGGACATGGACGCCGCCTGTCTGACCGCGGAGCACACAGCCAGGGCCAGCCTCCTACTGGTGCCGGTGGGTCAGGCTCCCTTCTGCTCCTCGAGCTCTCCCGGCTCACCAGCCTGGCATTCAGTCCAGGTATGTGCAAATGCAGCATGTTAAAAACACTTACTTAGGCTGATACCTGCCAACATCTTTTTGCTGCATGAAATGAACCAGATTTGACCTGAGAAAGTCAACACTGATATTTCAGTGAAGCTTCCAACGAGGACTTCACCCACTAACAGGCTGAGCCCACCCCGTCGCCCCTCCCCTTCCAGGCTTGGCCGACAGCTGCGTACAGAAGAGGGGTTGCTGACCCATCACAGTCCACCTCACTGTATCATCTGCGGTGCGGACAGCCCATGTGGGAAGTCTGACATTGGCCTTCTACTCTTCACATCCCCCAGTCCAGCCAGAAGTCCCCACCCGAGTCTGCAGATGCTGCTACTTAGGGTGAGTGTCAGGAAACACGGGTATGCTGAGTGCTGAGGCCTCTCCACTGCCCTGGCGAACATGCTTCCATCCATTCCTAAACTCCTGCTCCTAAGACCCCTCAGCATAGCTGTCTCCCATCACCCCCCACCTGCATTCTGACTCAGAGTGTGGGCACTAGGAATACAGCGAGTCAGAAAAGCCCAAAGCACTCATGTTGAAAGGAACTGTAGATATCAGAGCAGAGAGAGAGAGAGAATGTGCATCAATCCATGTGATTTTACTGACCAGCAAGGAGCCAGCTGCATGAGGAAGAATGACGCTGGCTGTATGGCCTGTTGTCATGTTTTGGCTGAAAAGGCAAACGCTCCCACACTGTGGATGAGAAAGAGGCGGCTCCCCAGGCCACAAGCGCAGATCCTGGGCTTCCTCCCATGTGCTCTGAGAGTCTCGACCCTGCACCCAGGACCACAGTGTCACTCACAGCATCACCGCCACCTACTCTAAGGGGCTTCCTCGGTGTCTTAGAGGATCAATTGCTTTTCTCCTTTTTCCGCAGCTGTATATTCAAAAAGGCTCTCGTTCTGAACCTGTTCTCGGCTGTCTCCAGGTTGATGCTCTTAGAAACATTCTGGAAATCTGAACTCTGCCAGCAAGCAGCTTGCCTTCCTCTGGCTTTCGCTAAGCCAGTGACCACCATGCTTCTTGAATTTATTCAGACAAAACCAGGATGTGCCTGAGAGAGAAGCCAGTGAACAGGAGAGGACTGGCAGAGCAAACCACGGTGCCCTCGGGGCTTGGTGAGGGGCAGTTAGTTATTCACAAGTTTTTGTGCAGCGCTCTGTGAACTGAACCTGGTATCCTGGAGCCCAGTTCACTACAGGTGCAAATCACAACTCACAAGACAGGCCCGTCAGTCGGTAGTGCCGACTCGGCACCAAAACAAAGGAAGACACAGTGTCCGATGCTTAGAATGACAAAGTAGCAGACTAGACGTGACATTTAAAGCACTTCCCACCAGCAGGACAGGTTATGAGAAATACACAGAAAAGAAACGTGAGCAAACTTTTAGGACTATGCTGCCAACCAAGCGACCAGCCCATCAACGAATCAACCACTAGTAATCCCCAGTAACCTGCAGAGCCCAGTGCTGGGCGCCGAGCTGCTTGGGTGAAGTGCAGAGCAGGCCTCGCTCATGTCCCGGCAGGGCAAGGGCTGGGTGCATCCCAGAACCACCGGCTTCCCTGAGGGGGCTTCTCCTCAGGCAGACCCTCCCTCCAGAGCTTTTCTGCTGCTGAGCCTCCCTGTGGTGGGAATGCGTTTAATTCAGAGCAAAGTGTTCATGTAACCGTCAGATTCCCCATCCAGTCCAAGAAGAGAAAAGCAAGGGAAAAATCCAAGGAAGTAACCCGGGATGAGGGTGAAATGTAGGGGACCAGAGGACAAAAACAGAATTTTCATCATATATAATGGATGATGGGGAGGGCTGTGGGACTGTTAGGACCGGGGGCTCAGCTGGTGCAGTTACAGTATAAACGCATCACCGACGGGCGGCCTCAGCAGCCTGCATGCGTGCTGGCCAGGACAGACGTTCACTCTCCACCTGGGCTGGCTGCTCTCACTCTAATTCTGGGCTCTAGTCTATTCCCAATTTCAGGTCGCTGACCATAGAGGGGCTGGCAAGGAACTGCAGAGGGAGCAGTGAAAATCCATCAATAAAAGCAACACGCTTTCTCTCCCCCCATCACTTTGTTGGTCAAGAGCCTACAATGATGCCGCACTGCCAGCTACAATAATATAGGGTGTATTCTATTTATCTTTTAGACATGGAGTCTTGCTCTGTCACCCAGGCTAGACCGAAGTGGCGCAATCTCAGCACACTGCAACCTCCACCTCCCACGTTCTAGCAATTCTGCCTCAGCCTCCCAAGTTGCTGGGACTACAGGCACATACCACCATGCCTGGCTAATTGTTTGTATTTTAGTAGAGACGGGGTTTCACTGTGTTGCCCAGGCTGGTCTCGAACTCCAAGCTCAGGCAATCCACCCGCCTCCCACAGTGTTAGAATTCCAGGCGTGAACCACCATGCCTGGCTATAACAACAGTGTATATTCGTACCCTAGTTCTATGGACTATGTGGAATGTAGAATGAGGTGCACTGTTCCTGCAGTTCGCAGATGTTCCAGGTCTAACTAGATCTGGGTTCACGTTTTCTCGTCTCTTGCTACACTTGGGAATATCCCCTCTGTGAGTTAATCTCACTGTGCTGCCCACAGGCCCGGCTCTTGCTGCTCGGAGCTTGTGCTCCCATTCCTGCCTCCGCCTGTAAGGCCTGCACCCTCTCTGCCTGTCCCAGCGCAAGCACCCTCCATGACCAAACTCAATCCCGACGCTTCTCTGCAGCCCGTGACTCGCAGGATCCTGCTTTGTCTCAATGCCTTCTCCACCTGGGTCTTCGCTACCCCGCTCAGCAGTGGGCAGTGCAGTCAGTTCACTGCTCTCTATTCCATGCTTTTCCTCCTTTCTCTGCGATTAGATGACAAACTTCTTACAGCGGCCTTGTCTTCTATGGCGGCTGCCTCCCCCTCCACCCACACACCTGAAACTTCCAAATCGCCAAGCTCTAAGAGCACAGAAGCTACCTGATCAATGTTTAACAACTGAAAATAAATCCCACTGACCACAGATTGCCTTAAGGAAAAGACATCACGTGACCATCAGTATTATTTGAATTATCTGCATAGTTTCATACGACGTGGGCAGCAGAGACCACGGCTGTTACCTGCCAATCTTCTCCTTTTCCTTGCAAGAGAAAACTGAAGCTCGAAGAGGACAGTTATTCCCAAAAGGTCACACAGCTCAAGATTCTAAGTCTCCTGTTTTCTAACTTAATTCGCTGCACCCTGTTATGGCCGATGGAACAAGCCCAAGCCGGTGCGCTCCCCAACAGCATGGAGCTCCGAGAATAAAATAACGAACCATCGCGATGTTTGGTCGTTTCTGCTGTTACATGGACTGCAAAGGAATCAGAGAGCTCAAGGTTATTTTCCCAGTAATTCTCATTCATTTTTACTAGGGAAATAACAAAAGCATTAAAATTTCCCAAACTCAAAAGCCATCTCGGATAAAAGATGTCTCCTCTCCAGCTCCAAACATCTCTCATCATTGTAAACTCTGGCCATCTAGTTAGGGATTTCCTTGGAGGAGTTTTATAGCATCTCTTAAAGAAGCTGCTTTTGATTTATGCTCATCATGTCTGACAGCCACCATTTCTCTTAATAATAATCATAAATAAGCAAGACAAGGTCACCTAACCTGAACCAAGCGCATCTCCACTGCCATATCCATCACGGAGCACTGGACCTACAGCAACCGGTCACGAAGGCCTCCTGCTCTCGGCACGCCACGTGAGGTCCTTTTTCTAGCCCTACCCTGGCCTTTTCATTTGACACCGTTTTTCTCCAACAGCCTTACCCAACCAGAGACTCCTAGAGGACCGCATGTCTGAAAGCACTTAGCCCAGAGCAAGGACATGCGCAGAGCCTCTGCCTGCTCACCAAGCAGTTACTTCACACGTTCGCTTTTTCACCATTTTTCTTCCTCTTTACTCCAGTGTAACCACCAAACCAAAAAATGAAAAGTCTTGAAAAAAAAAACCAACTGTGAAAGCCATTAAAATAATGAAATGGATTGGTAGACTCAAGGCACTAAGTTAGAGTGCATGAAAGCACTCTGTAACACGGAGATACGCGTGACCACGCAGCGAACGCCACACAGTCATCTGGACTCTGAAGACGGAGGCTGCACAGATGCTAAGAACAAGTGTTCTTTAACCAGGCACTGGAAAGGCCAGCGGATTTCTTCCTGCTTGTTGTTATTTTTACTATTATCGTACGTTTCAATGCCCTGGGCCCTGGCCATAAGACACAGCAGCCGCTATGTTACACGGAATGGCTTTTCAACTTGCCTTAAATGGCGTTCTGCGCTAAGGTCTGTTGCTGAGACTGAGGGGTGAAGTGAAACAGAGTCAAAGTGTATCAAAGACTGAAGCATACCGCACCTGGGAAATAAAGACGTGAAGGTACTGACAGCCACGATGATTCCCTACCACACTTATAGCGTAACAGCCCCAGAGCTAAGTCTATATCACAAAACCACATCTGCTTAACTACACGGTCCCTGGAGGTGGGTTTCTTTGATTCTAGGAAGATGAATGGTTTACAATGTGCACTTGGCCACAGCCCTTACATTTGTGTTGGAACATTCCAGAGTTTGTGCTGGCCCGTGATGGGAGAACAGGAAAAAGCAGGCCCATGATTGAGAGAACAAGCCTGTGGGCTGCAGCAGTAGCAAAGGGAGGCTCCACATCTGTGTCTCACCCCATCCTTTACTTCCCAGCGTGCTGCAGGCACCAACCCCGCCACAGGGCCCCGGCTTCGACGGCCCGTGGCTGGCTTCCGTTGTTCTTGCTACTTCTTGCCCCTGTCTGTCTTTTTCTCCCCTTACCATTCTTTCACTCACCTATCCCATGACTTCCAGGGCCACCAGCTCCGACCTGGGTCCTCTTCCCCTTGCCCATCATAACTTAACTGTCACGTGCCACCCAAAACTCCAATTAACAAGTCAGTGGGCTTTATACATTAGTTCTTCTGGAGTACATGCCTTTTGATAGGAGATTCTTAAAATGGCAAAGACCGCCTGGGCACGGGTGGCTCATGCCTGTAACCCCATCACTTTGGGAGGCTGAGACGGGCAGATCACTTGAGGTCAGGAGTTTGAGACCAGCCTGGCCAACATGGTGAAACCTTTTCTCTACTAAAAATATAAAAATTAGCCAGGCTGGTGGCACACACCTGGAATCCCAACTACTTGTGAAGCTAAGGAGAATCGCTTGAACTTGGGAGATAGAGGTTGCAGTGAGATAAGATCACACCATTGCACTCCAGCCTGGGTGATAGAGTGAGACTCCATCTCAAAAACAAAATAAAGAAAAAAAAGAGAAATGGCAAAGACTTTCTCCAAAATCATGCATTTCAGGCACATGGTTTGTTGCGGGGAGGAGGGGGCATGGCAGGCCCTGTGGCAGGTGTGCAAACGTGAGTGTCCACAAGTATGTTTGGGGTGGGGGTGGAGAAAAGGCCTCACCCACTGCGATTTGAATGAGACAAACCGCATGATCCCACATCCCTGAGAGAGGCCGCCAGAGTCTCGCAGGCCAGCACCAGCCTCACTCAAGGGGCTTTTGTAGCCACCAGGCCACGAGGGTAGTCTCCCTCACCAGATCCCTCCACAGGCTCCAAACAGTCCACAGGACTCTTGGTGGTTGAGCAGAGGGGCACGGGGTGAGGTAATGGAGGTGGAGGAGCCAGTCTCCCCCATAGCGAGCGGGTGTGGGTCACGCTGTGATCCGCGCCCCGTCCCCGCCTTTCCACCCTGCTGAGCAGCCAGGGATTCACAGCCTTAAGGCTGAGGAGGGCACAGCAGAAGGACAGTTTCTCACAGAGACACACTCCACGCGATGTCCCCAAGGAGCCCGCATGAAAGGAAAGGCCAGGCCTGGATCCCACCGGACGCCCCCTCACCACGGGCACGCGCCAGCCTGGCAGCGGGTTCAGGCAGCTCGCCCACCCACTGCCCTTCCTGCCCACGGTCCTGCCCGGCTGCTGCCCTCCCCGCCCACCTTCCTCGTCCATGGCCAGTGCCCACCCGCGCCCTCCCTGCCCGCGGCCCTGCGCCGCCGCCTACCTGCATTGGGCCGCTTCTTCGGGGTTTTGAGGCTGCGGCAGCGCCCGCCCACGGAGCCGCTGTGCTCGCTGGTGGAGTCCTGCGCGGAGGACGCGCTCCCGGTGGCCTCGCTGTCCCGCATCATGCTCTCGTAGCCGCTGCTGCCGCCGCTGTGGTAGAACAGGGCCGTCTTCCCCATGGCCGGCGGGAGCTCCCCGCTCAGCACGCTGCTGTTGTCGCTGCCGTGGCCGCTGCTGCAGCGGTGCGGCCTCCGCGGGGGCGTGATCTTGCTGTAGGGCGACGGCAGCAGCTGCGCGGCCGCGGGCCTGTCCTCGGGCCGCTCCCCTGCCGGGGCCCCGCCGCGCGCGCCCGCGCTGCCCTGCAGCAGCTCCGAGATGCGCCCGTTGACGGCGCGCAGGGGCAGCTTGGAGGCCGGGCCCGGGCTGCGGGTCCTGCTGAGCGACTGCGTGGACCAGGACATGTGCTTCCCGCCCGCGGGCGCGCCGGGGCTCTGGCCCACCGACTGCGGCAGAGACTTGGTGGAGAAGCTGAGGGTTCTGGTGGTGGAGGCCGACAGGCTGCGCGCCTTGGGGCTGGCCAGGAGGAGTTTGCTCACGGCGGAGACCTTGGACTGGCCGGCCTTGGGCGAGGCCCCGGCCGAGGAGCTGGGGGGCGAGGTCCCTGCGCCGCGGCCCAGGGTCCTCCCCGCGCGGGGCATGGTGCTGTCCTTGCCCGCGTGCAGCCGGGAGCTCACGGAGGACAGGCTTTCCGCCCGCTCCAGGGAGAGGCATTCGTAGTGGCTGACCGTCGACCTGCCCAGAGAGTTGGTCCTGCTGGCCAGCTGCTCCAACTTGGCACTGAAGAGCTTGCTGCTGCTGCTGGCATCCTTCATCTTGCCGCTGGGCTCATCTGGGAGGCCCGCCAGGAAGGCGGCTGGCTGGTTCAGGGGGCTGCTGGTGCCGCTGTTGCTGGCGCTGTGCTGGGGGCTGGCCCGGTTCTTCTGGTCCAGGCTGGACTTTCGGACGGGGGGCAGAGGAGGAGTCCCTTTGGGCCGAGCCAGGACACAGTGCTTGGGGGAAGCCACCTTCCTCTCCAGGGTAGCCTTGGAGGGCTGGGTGCCCGAGGCTGCACCCACCCCGTTGGTCTCAGCAGCATGGTAACAGAAGAGGCTGTCGGGCTCCTCCTGCCGGCTGGCCTTCTGAAATGCCCTAGGAAGGCTGCTGGACTTGACACTTCTGTTGGCATGCACGGGGCTCTGGATGGCCAAACCAGGCAGGGCCGTCTCACACCCATCCACGACCCTCCTGAAGCTGTCGGCGCCGGGGGACGCCGACACCTCCCCGCTGCTGCTGCTGAGCCTGTCACCCAGGCTGGGCTTTCTGTCCTGCTCCTGCTCTGCCCTGGGCTCGGCCTTCGGGGGACCCGTGGCACCCTCACACCTAATCCCATCTTCACTGGAATGAGTGTTCTCTTTTTTTACTTCCTCTTCTCGTTTCAGCCAGGGGTCCTCAAACTTCATCTCTTTCTTTGCACTGTTTTCCTTACTCTCCTGGGACTGGGCTGATGTGGGGCCTGCTTTGGGGGTGGCAGTGGTGGCCTCAGGCTCTTGGGTGCTCCGGGGGCTCATGGCGAGGCAGGGGTAGACGGTGATATTGGTCTTCATGGGGATGTACCCCTCGCAGCTGCTGAGATTCGCCGTGTTGGAGATGGTGACCATGGCCTTGCCCAGGGTGGATATTCTGCAGCCTTTAATGGGGGCTGCTTTGTTGAAAGAGTCATCCCCCATCTCAGACAGGATGAGCAAGTTGTCGGGGCCGGCCTTGGGCTTCTCTCTGCACACCACAGCCGTGTTCTGGATGCTGCTGACAAACTCCGAGGCTGCGGGTTCCGCCATTGCCTCCCCGTGCCCAAAACACGTCTGCGCTATGAAACTGTGGCACGACTGCTCGCCTTCACTGCCCGCGCTCATCTCGCTCAGCCAGGAGCTGATGGAAGAGCGTCTGCTCCCTGCCTCCTGGGCCTTCTCATCCAGGCTGATCTTCGGGAGGGGTAAGAACTGTGTGATGCTGACCTCAGAGACCGGGGCCGTGCTGGAGTAGCACTCCAGGTCCTCGCTGATGCTGCTGATGATGCTGACGGGCCGCGAGCCCGAGGCCAGGGCCTGCACAGAGCAGTCGCTGTTGAAGCTGATGATGCTGGTGGGGCGGCCGCTGTCCAGGACCCCGCTGATGGTCAGCTCCTCCACCAGCGTGAACACCAGCTCGTCCTCGCCGTTCAGCTCCAGCGGCTGCTGCACGGTCACCATCGTGGTGCTCAGGATCTCCTTCTTGGAATCTGGAGGAGTCACTGCTTGAGGCTCATCATCCACAGGAGTTTCTGGGAACCCTTCGCTTCCAGCGGACATGGACTTTTTCAAAACCTGGGGGCTCATTCCGACTGGGGGCGTACGCACCTCAGGCTGCAGCAAGGACTCACTACACGCCATGCCGGAATCCTTGCTTGACGGAGGCAGGGGGTTGGGAGACGGCAGGACCCCCTTCTGGGTGTAGACTTTGCACCTCTGGGAAGGAGAGCTGGGTGGCTTGTACTCTGAGGTCTTGGACAGGCTGGCGACGCCCAGCCGGGGGGAGCCCATGGGCCTGGGCTTGCCTTCCATGAAGCCGCAGGAGTTCAGGCTCTCCCGGCTGCTCTGCAGGCTGGGGCTCTGCACGAGTGGGGAGGTGCTGTGCTGGCTGTTGCTGCCCGGGATGCTCCTGGGTGAGGCTGGGCTGGGGCTCTGGGCAGGTGCTGAGGCGGGCAAGGGTGAGTGACTCCTCTGCATCTTGGAGGCTGGGTTTTCAGGGCCTTCTCTGTCGGTCAGCTGACCTTCGGACCCATTATCTTCCCTATCAGACTCAGAGAATGGGCTTGCCCCAGCTGCTTGGCTTAACGGCAGGGCTCTGCTGGCCGGCTCTGCCGCAAACTGAGCAGGCAGTTCTTCGAAAGGAAACTTGCTGGGCTCCTCGCTGCCGTCGATGCAGTCCAGCCTCTCCTGTAGCTCGGCGAATGTGTTGCACTTCAGGCAGTCCCTTTCTGACTTGCTGGCCGCAGCCTCTCCTGCCTCTGTGGGCCGGCTGTCGCCCCGGGTCTTCTGCAGGGCTGGCACGATAGGGACAAAGTCGGGGGGGCCCTCGTTGTCGGTGAGCTCCTTGTCCGACAGGGCCGTGCCGTTGGGCCCGATGTAGATTACAGTGTCGCAGGACTGCTCGCTGCTGGAGGAGTAGTCAGGGTCGCTGGACAGGTGGGCGATGGGGAAGTCCGGGTCCCCTGTGGCCCTGGTGTGGAAGGGTCTCAGCTGGGTGGGCCTGCGCATGCGGCCTTCTTCACAGGAGCTCTCGCCCCCAGAGGAGCTGGACGTGTACTGTGAGTGAGAGAGCCGTTAATGCGGCGACTCTTCCAAGGCAGTTTCCCTGGGAGCCCAGCTTTGTGTGGCTAGTGGTGGAGGGCCCGGACGGACACAGGCTACTGATGGCCACCCTGGTTGGCCTCTGCATATGGGCCCCTCGGGGTGCCACGCCAGTGTGCCCAGTCTCACGTCACCACTGCATTAGTGAAGGAGAATTCCTGCGGGGCACGGGGAAACAGAGGCTGCTCGGGAAAGGAGGTGACCCTCCAGGCCCTGCCTGACCCACTAAGGGCTTCAGGGTCACCAAGTTCTGGCAGCCTGTACCGTGGAACACTGGTTAGGAAGCACTATGGAAAGATAAAAAAGGTACAAAACGCAGAAGGGAAAAAAAGGCCCACATGTCAGCAGCTGCCCCCGCCTCTGAGTGGCCACGATCAGGATGGTGTTTCCTCCAACACTTGCCACACTACCAGCGTCCTGGCTTTGCCTCTGCCTGAGAAAATGAGCCCCGTGATTTCTAGCAGACTCAGTAATCATCCAGAAACCACTGAATGACCAGGACAACACCAGCAGCCAGGCAAAGACTCCTGGACATGTAGAGGGGGAGGAGGGCCCTGTGAGCAGGGAGTTCGGGGTCCTCTTTGGAGCTGGTCCCTTCAAGGACACAGTCTCCATCTTCAGAGGACCGAGGCATTGCATGAGAAAGACAGATTTCCCGTCCCGCCCACATGTTTCATCTCAAAGTCGCAATCCATTTATGCTCTCTCAAGTGGACCGAGTACTTCCACTCAGGGGTCTAGGCTGGGTGACCAGGGCCAGCACCAGGTGCGGGGAGGGGACATGACTTTCCATCAGCCCAAAGGTTTCCCTGCCCCAGGCTGGACACTGAGCCATGTGTCCTGATGCTGAGGGACTGGCAGCGTTGACTTGGCTGCTTCTGAGTGAGTCCTGGGGCAGGGCTCCAAAGGCTCTCTCGCCCACCACCCCTGCTGCGAGCTCCTTACCTTTGTCTTCTTTTTCTTCATCCTCAAGACTCTCGATGCGATCTGGATGGTGGACAGGGTCTCTGCGTAGTTCCCCGCCGCGGCCGAGATGTGCGCGATCATGGTGGTGCGGCAGTTCATGTTCCCCAGAGACTCCCGCAGCAGCATGGCAAGCTTGCTCTCTCTGCCAAACAAAGTGAATCAGGCTGCATTAGTGCCCGTGTCTCCCTGCGTCTGTCAGGGCAGGGCTTCAGGCCTGTCCACGGCCATTTTGTGGCCCCCCCTTTCTTAATGGCATGCTAATCAGCATCATTTTCCAGCATGGGGCTATTTGTAGTTGGCAAGCACCGAGGAAGTGCTTCTAACTCCAAGATGGAATTCGTGCAGAGCATGTCCCTCGGCACCTCCGTCCTGGCTGTGACGGGGTGTGCCTGTGCGTGTGTGTCTATGACATGGCACATAATGAGGCCTGGGAATAGAAGCGAGAGGAGGGGTCGGGAGAAATGGCCTGTGATGTGACTCGGCATGCTCACTGCACACGTGGCCTGCTCTGGGAACTTCCGCACACAGGCAGTCCTTGCAACAAAACATAGTCCCCTTGCCATGAGCTTGGACTGAAGATCTGTGTGTTTCTAATAGCTGCAAAGTTCCTTCAGCCAGGAAGCTGCAGCTCCTTCAGGGGCAACACCCTCTAACTCACATATTTGCACCTAGAAGCAGTGAAGGAAAAGGCACTCACATTCCTGAGGATCAGGGAGAAACACGGAGAGAGGCCCTGGCAGTCACCCGACCGGCAACAGGAAGCAGACTTCCTACAGAAAGGCCTCCTCCGGAGGCTCTACAGGTGGGGTGTGGGGCCACGACCCTGAGTCGTGATAACGAGGCCCAGGGGTTTGCAGGGAGCGTTTCTAGGTCTTTGAACTGACCTGGAGGAATGGCTGCTTTTCTGTTCCTACACTCGTCCCAGCATTTTTCCCGCCTTGCTTTTAAAGGCCTCTGCTCAGTTCCCCAGCAGCACTCACACTCTCAGCTGCTGCCAGATGTCCCTGCATCTCTGGCGTGTTCCCTGATCTAAAGGCCGAGGTCGCCTATGTCCCATGCCATGCTCCTATCTCTAGGCTGTGTCTTCAATGCCAGAGGAGAGGAATTTGTCCCCATGTCCATGTCTCGTCATCCATCCCCTGCAAAGCTCCCTGGAGAGGACCATCCAGCTCAGCAGACAGTGTGGGACACTCAGGCCACTGTCAGCAGACAGCAGACCATTTCACACGTGACCTGCATCTGGCCTCGGGCAGGGAAGACTGTGGTGTAAGAGCAATAGTTTTTCCTTCCCATCTGGGACCAATTAAGGTGTGAGTTTGGAGACGCTGGGCTCACTATGATTCAGTTCCAGAGCAATTTATGAATATCCCAGGGCTTCCCTTCAAGCCAAATGACCAGTGATGAAAGTGGTGAGGTTGGCCGGGCCCGGTGGCTCACGCCTGTAATCCCAGCTCTTTGGGAGGCGGGGGTGGGTGGATCACGAGGTCAGGAGTTTGAGACCAGCCTGGCCAGCTTGGCGAAACCCCGTCTCTACTACAAATACAAAAAATTAGCCAGGCATGGTGGTGCACGTCTGTAGTCCCAGCTACTCAGGAGGCTGAGGCAGAGAATCACTTGAACGCAGGAGCTGAGGTTGCAGTGAGCCGAGATCACGCCACTGCACTCCAGCCTGGGTGATAGAGTTAGACTCCATCTCAAAAAAAGAGAAAGTGGTGAGGTAAAGGGTACAGAGGAGAAGGAGCAGGAGCCGTGAACATTTAACTCCCTTCAAAACGCATCTAATCCAGCAGAAATTCATGGACAGCAGCACTCGACGAGGAAGCCAGGTCCCATTCCCGGCACACCTTCTAGCCCGGTCCCATTCCCGGCACACCTTCTAGCCAGGTCCCATTCCTGGCACACCTTCTAGCTGGGTCCCATTCCCGGCACACCTTCTAGCCGGGTCCCATTCCTGGCACACATTCTTAGCAGAGACACCACACCTGGATGCATCTTGGGCTCTGTCTTCAATATGGGAGGTGGAGGATGAGTCCTGTTCAGATAGGTTGTGATCATGTAAGTCAGCTCTTGTTACGCATGGTAGTTGTGTTCTATATTTGTGAACATTGAATTTGTAAACAGCGGGCCATTGTTCTTAGGGGAGATAAAGTTTGGTGCAAAAGTAATTGCAGTTTTTGCCTTTTTTTTTTTTTTTTTTTTAGTTACTTTTCTTTTTCTTCCTGAGACAGAGTCTTGCTCTGTCGCCCAGGCTGGAGTGCATTGGCGCGATATTGGCTCACTGCAACCTCCACCTCCTGGGTTCAGGCGATTCTCCTGCCTCAGCCTCCCGAGTAGCTGGGATTACAGGCACCCACGACCACACGTGGCTCATTTTTTGTGTTTTTAGTAGAGACGGGGTTTCACCATGTTGGCCAGGCTGGTCTTGAACTCCTGACCTAGGTGATCCACCCTCCTCGGCCTCCCAAAGTGCTGGGATTACAGGTGTGAGCCACCGGCCCGGCCCATTTCAATTACTTTTGCACCAGCCTGATATATGGTTTAGGTTTCTGTGAACCTCTGATGACAAAAGTTTTTTCCATTGGTCAATACATAACCTTGTTAGTGAGACGCTCTATTTAACATTTTCTTCAAAATAACAAATTATATTCAGTATTTCTTTAAAATAAAATACTAGCCAAGATGCATTTAATACCTTCCTGCCCTTGGGTACCACGGCTGTAAATTTCTTTGGCTTCCAGCCTTACAACAATGCTAGTGATGACATTAAATTCTCTCGTCATCTGATGAGTACACAAATTCAGCTATATTTTATCTCTTCCATGGCTCCACCGTGCACTCTGTTGCCTTAGCCCTTTCCAGAGTGGCCCCACATATGGACTGGCCGAAGGCACATGCCCCTGTGTCCCCACGTGACCCTGTGTAAGTCCCCAAGAAAATGTAGCAAAGACAGGATAAAAAGGTGTACCATTGTGATATCAAACTGGTTGCCCCGTGTCCTTCCTCTTCCTTTTTCTGGGTGTGCTGTATTCTTGATTCATTAACACTGGATTCCCATGAGCGCTGTAGCTCACGCCTGAAAGCAGCTTATCTAACACATGTATTTTCTCTGGAAGGCACATTTCGGCCTTCTTGTGCTTAGGGAGCCTTAATAGGACATCAGCACCATTTTTGGGGCCATTTACAGCAAAATCACCATCAGAAAGCACAAAAATAAGAAAAAAAACCAGCGCTAAACAGACTGCAAAAGGGACGCGTGTGCACAGTATGAGAGCCGACAGAGAAGGCAGAGCTCTGCGCGGGGGCGGGGAACGCATGCATCCGGCGACGCAGTCTCCACCCCGCCGCCCGTGTCCGAGAATGACTGTGAAACCACCGTCTTGGTTTTGGGGTCACAAATATATTTCAGTGAGTAGGTGAATTCGCAAATACAGAATCTGCAAATGATGAGGACTGACTGTTAACCCACTGCACACAGCTGAAGGCACATCCCCCGAGTCTCCACGTGACATTCTGCAGGAAGCCATACCAAAGGCAAAATTTAGATAGAACCGGTGATATCCAGCTGTCTGCCCTGTGCATTTCCGCAACTCCCCACTCATGACTCCATCGTATGGTAAAATGTTCACGGCTATTTTTTCAAGTCTACATTGTGGAAAGCAGCCACCGCATGTGTGTTGCTTAGCAACCAGTACCCTCGCTGTCCCTGTGCAAAGCGGCCAGCGGAAATGCTGGAGGCCCTTCGTGTGGGCTCTGTGGGCTGTAAAAGAGGTCCTCAAGGGAGTGAAAAATGGGGTACAGAAAGCTGCGGCTTTTCCAGCCTCGTGATGAACTTGGAGCGAAGACAACTGAGTGAGGGAAGGCGGGGTACTAAAGGCTGCAAACCGTCGGATGAACTCGGAATCTTTGGAGGGAACGGTCAGCACAGACTTAGCCCATCCTTTGCATCAGGACCGAAGTGAGAGCAAGAGAAGAGACGAAGAAGACACAGGGCCGCTGGCCACCTGCACCCGAGCCAGGCGGGAGGGATGGAGGGAGGTGGTACCTGGAGGGGGGTCGGGTGGGGGGCCCTGGCTGTGGAGGACAGGTCGGCCACGCACAGGAGGGGACTGGGGACGGAGCAGAGCTGACTGGGGCCTGAGGAAGGCGCACACTGCTCTTTCAGGTAGCCGTGTTTATGCACACATTCCACTGCCCACCTACCCTGACCACACATACCTTTTAAGATATTTTAGGCCAGGTGCGGTGGCTCACTCTTTGTGGGGCCAAGGCAGGCAGATCACCTGAGGTGGGGAGTTTGAGACCAGCCTGGCCAATATGGCGAAACCCCATCTCTACTAAGAATACAAAAATTAGCCAGCCTGTGGTGGCAGGCACCTATAATCCCAGCTACTCAGGAGGCTGAGGTAGGAGAACTGCTTGAGCCCTGGAGGTGGAGGTTACAGGGAGCCAAAATTGCGCCACTGCACTTTAGCCTGGGCGACAGAGGGACACCCTGTGCCAGAAAAAAAAAGACTTTTAGAAAAACGTCTTTTTAAAATCAGTCAGTGCTTTCATTAGACATGAAAAAAGGACAAAATGAACAGGATAATGAACATATTTTAATTAGTAATGAGTTGAAGACACGAAGGAGCGTGTATCACTCCAGCACAGGCGCTGACCAGCCAGGGCCCTGCAGGTGCCAGCCGCCACACTGCCGCTCTTGTACATAACATTTTATTAAAACACAGCCACATCTATTGGTTTACAGTGTCTGAGGCTAATTTTGTGCTCTAATAAGAGTTGAGTGATCCTAACAGACCCTACGTGGCCCACGTGGCCTAACATACTTACTACGTGGTCCTTTGTGTAAGAATTCTGTCGACCCCTGCTTTAAAGTAATGATGAAACACAGTTTCATCCCAGACACGGAACCACCAAGCAGAAAATGAAGGTGTGTCTTGATTTCCTGACAACACAATCATCCATTGCTTTGTGCAGCAGAAATGGAAACAGGTGTGTGAACCATGTGCATGCAGCCAGCCACACCGGCATGCTCTTTTACAGACAAGGGAGAGCTTGCTTTTGTGTTTGTTTTTGTTTTGAGACGGATCTTGCTCTGTCGCCCAGGCTGGACTGCAGTGGCACGATCTCAGCTCACCGCAACCTCCGCCTGCTGGGTTCAAGCAATTCTCCTGTCTCAGCTTCCCGAGTACCCGCACCTACAGGCATGCGCCACCACACCCGGCTACTATGTTGTATTTTTAGTAGAGACAGGGTTTCACCACGTTAACCAGGATGGTCTCGATCTCCTGACCTCATGATCTGCCCACCTCGCCCTCCCCAAGTGCTGGAGCCACTGTGCCCAGCCGCTTTTTTAAAAGTAGTACATTGGTTGAGTTTAGGGCTGGAAACTACAGACACAGATTTCTTATATGTATGAGATAGTCAAGATAGAACTAATATTTGAATGCCAAGAAGACACGGGTACCACTTGCACTGTGAAGGACAGCACCCTGGAACTGCATCGCATTTCAGTGACTGTTCCATGCTCTATGCTTCACCTGTAACGTGCCAGAATGCGCTGTAGAGAGACGGAGATGCTGGGTGAAGGTTGCCAGATATCAAGCCGGCTCCAAGAGTTCTGATCTTCTAGCCCTAGGCGCCAAATCCCAGGCCCCTTCATTCACCCTCTGACCACCAGGAGACGGCAGGAGAGTGAAGAGAAGGAAATGAGACCAGAGGGAGGACAGAGCCACGGCTTTGAAATACATGCCGGACGTTCAAACAGCACTCTTACACCCTCCTCGCCGCGGACTCTGCCTCCTTCCTATTTATATCTGATTACTCTGTGAAGAGCCTTTTCTTTTGTCCCCAGAGAAGTCACCAGGGACCCTTGGAGACCAGCCTGAGATGCCAGGGACTACAGCTCCCAAGATGCCAACATCCCTGGTCCAGTGCTCCTGGCCAAGGTGGGTAGCGTCTCTGCAGTTCCTTATCCCTCATGAGAAAGACTGTTTTCAAGGGAAACCATCACCACCGCTGCTCAGGGCAATTCTGCCCCGATGGGTCTCCGAGGTCTCAAGCAAGTTTACTTCTGACAGCGTTGAGTTGTACCAGATTGCAACACATGCCTCCCAGGGGGAAAATCGCTTTATTTTTATTTTATTTGAGTTTACTTATTTCTAAAGGACTTGATGATCTTGCTGTCCGTGACTGCTTCCCGGACATTCCTGCGTGTGACGCCTCTCCTCTGGGGAAGCCATCTACTCTGCAGAAGTGGCCTTGTCTCGGCAACTTTCCCTTCAAGGATGCTAATGCCTTAGGGGATGAATTATTTGGTTTTGGGTACTAGAGAAGTACCAGAAGCTGGGTACGGGCTGAGCTAACCTGATGGCATTTTTGAAAGGAGAGGTCCGTGAAGGTGAAGCTCTTGCTGCTCAATTTCAGTAGTATTCCATCTGCACTGCACAAGCCATTCGTAGGTCTGTTCCGCGGGATGCCGTGAAGACGACTGCACATTTGTGGGCTAGAGAAGCGTGGCTCTCAGGTCTTCCAACGAGGGCGGCTCTGCTTTGTAGAGTATTGGCAAAGATGGCTCCGAGTCCAGCGTGCATGCTAGACGTCCTCAAACACTGTCATTCAGCACTGCCCAAGACTATGAATGGTACCGTCAAGGAGAGCTTACGAGAGGGCCCTGCAGAGAACCACCCACTCTGGCTGAAGGACCAGCCTTTGTGATCCAACCAGCACACCACCTGTTATGAGATCATGTCTCGCTTATACTAAGACTGCTGGTTGGCAGAGGTCTTGAAACTTGAACCATTAAGAGTACATGAGGCTAACCTAATTATTTGCTCATAGGTCTCTTTTATTAAACACTGTAGAATCCTGAGGGGCAGGCAGCGTCGTTTGAGATGCCGCTGAGGCAGGAGAAAACGCGGGAGAGACGTGTGCTTCCCCCACGCCATCCTGGTTACTTAGGGCTGGCACCACGGTGGCTCTGGAACGTTGGTGGCTGTGCCCAGTGAGAGGCAGGAGAGTCGCAGTGGTGCCCCACGGGGGCCTGCTATTCTTGCTGACGCAGTAGTTGTTTCCAGGAAGAGCCGTGTGCTGAGCATTCAGGGGAGCTCTCAGGAACATCAGGAGACGCTGGACGCAGAGAGTTTGCACAGAGCAGAGGCTGTACGTTGCAAGTACGGGCTGGAGCCAACGAGTCTGAGTTACGACTTTAATAGTTACCACTGTACACAGAGGAGGATGAAGTCTGGGTGAAATTTGGGCCACACAGATCCATCTGATCCTAGATGCCGGCATTCTATTTATCTGAATGAGATAAAGTTCATGGCAATTCAACCTACTTCTTGAGAAAGACCAGCTGTAGATAGGAAACAGTCTAACAGATTCTTTTAGAAGTATATGATGTAACTCAAATTTATAAATAACAGAAGGTTTCAAGTTAAAATCCTAACCAATCTGCTTTGATCTCATTTACACAAGACTCGCTCGCAGTGACTAAAGTGGATATAAAACATGCGCTCGGTCAAATGCGTCCCATGAAAACTTTTATTATTCATTCGTCATTCCTTCTTATCTAGAACAGTGAACATCATCTCAGCGATAGCCATGCAGAATTAGTACAATCCGAATTACTCTAGATATTTGAACTCTTCAGTTCTGCCTAGGAAATGTATGTTCAGGCCAAGGCCATAGCACTCAGGTGTGATATCAGAAATTGTAAAGGTAATTCACATAATGACTTATGAAAGAAATAGTCTGCTAATTCCAGAATACAATTCTGTGAAGATTGAAGACTATT
Source organism: Aotus nancymaae (assembly GCF_030222135.1). Lineage (NCBI taxonomy): Eukaryota > Metazoa > Chordata > Mammalia > Primates > Aotidae > Aotus > Aotus nancymaae. The sequence continues at coordinate 29,803,063 of NW_026988445.1, read as the reverse complement.
TCTAGGGCCACAGAGCATTAGAGTGGAAAGAATTTGGGAGATTATTGCATTTCCTAATAAAAGCACAGCCATGGTAACAGGTGATCTGCTTTCTGCTTGAGTATTTTTAACTTGGGAGAACTTACTATCTCCCAGGACATTTCTCTTATATTAAACTGAAATCTTTTAAAAATGACTCCTAACCCATGGGCACTAGCTTTGTGCTCTAGGATTATATGGGGTAAAAATAGTCCCTGTTGCTCACACTTTAAAAGACAGTTATCACATCCTTCCATCATGTTACTGAGACAAGGCCACTTCTGTATGGCAGTGCCCTTATTAAGAAATGCAGTAGGCTGGGTGCAGGTGCTCATGCCTGTGATCCTAGCACTGAAGGCCGAGGCAGGCAGATCATGAGGTCAGAAGTTTGAGACCAGCCCAGACAACATGGTGAAACCCCATCTCTATTAAAAATACAAAAAATTAGTTGAGTGTGGTGGCAGGCACCTGTAATCCCAGCTACTCAGGAGGCTGAGGCAGGAGAATTGCTTGAACCTGGGAGGCAGAGGTTGCAGTGAGCTGAGATCACACCACTGCACTCCAGCCTGGGCAACAGAGTGAGACTCTGTCTCAAAAAAAAAAAAAAGAAAAAAAAAAAAGAAATGCAGTCTTTCAGCTCTAATACTCTATGGTCCTAAAAATGTTCTGTTGCTTAAGAACATTCCATGTTCCTTCAATTGCCCTTCAGATACTCAGTTCGCCATCCAAGCTCACACTAGCCCCTTCCCACCCTCACAATTCAGCACATCATCTCTGGTCAGACTTTTGGGCAGTAAAAACTTTGGCCTTGCCCAAAGACAGATCTGGCCGTCTCCACAGGCTTCTCGGAGGTGAACTATGTCGAACTCACTGGGAGAGCCTTTGTTTAAGGTGAGGGTTGGCCGCATCAGATCTCAGCGTGGGAGGGACCGTACCTGATTGTCTTACGGTCCAAGCTGGCTGCGAGAGAAAGCTCGGCCCTGTGATTTAGGGCAGGGGCTTTGGGGTCACACGGTACCAGTCAACCTGAAGACTGAGTTAAACCACATGGATCGTGCCAGTGTAATGAAACCACAATAACCACTCTGGACACAAGGCTCAGGTGAGCATCCTAGGCTGGCAGTACTCCACGTGTACCTCACATGTGGTTGCAGGGAAGGTGGTGTGACGTGTCCCGAAGACGATGCAAGCATCACGTTTGGAACCTTCCTAGACTCGTCCCATGTGTCTCTTCCTCTGGCTGATTTTAATCTGTATCCTTTCCAACGTAATAAACTGTAGCCCTGAGTTTCCAGTGAATTCTGTGAGTCCCTCTTGTGAACCACGAGCCTGCGGGAGGTTCCGGGAAGCATCCGAACACACAGTGTCAGAAGTGACGTGGTCTCGGGTGGCCTCCTTCCACTACCTTTGTAGCTGGACCCTAATTTCTTGCAGCTGGTGTCAGTAGCCTTGGGCAGGCTTGGCAGATGGGGGCTGTGCTCTCCAAGTGTGAAGTTTGGCTGATTCTGAGGAGCTCTTCTCAGCAAGATCCTGAAAACCCTGACAGTAAGAGCTGTGTTTCCATTTTGACCTTTCTTTGCAGTAACTCAGCCAATATGTATGACTTATTAGCTCTAGGTCAGAAAGGAGAAAATCCTACATTTATTTTTATTCAATTTAGCATAATCAGGAGCTAGGAATGTCATCACTTTGATGAAAACCAAAACCAAAACCCAAAAACAATAACTTAGAAGGTAAATTAGTGGACCTTATAGACAAATAGAAAATAAGAGATCCACAGATTTCCCCTGAACCAACAGACTGCCAAAACTTACATTTTTTTTGAGACAGAGTCTCACTTTGTGCAGTGGCCTGATCTTGGCTCACTGCAACCTCCGCCTTCAGGGTTCAAGCGATTCTCCTGCCTCAGCCTCCCAAGTAGCTGGGGCTACAGGCACATGCCATCATGCCTGTGTAATTTTTGTATTTTTAGTAAAGATGGGGTTTCACCATGTTGGCCAGGATGGTCTCGATCTCTTGACCTTGTGATCCACCCACCTCAGCCTCCCAAAGTGCTGGGATTACAGTTCTGAGCCACCACAGCTAGTCAAAACTTACATATTCTAATGAAGTTTAAGATGAAACAAAGATGTGCCGAATGATTCGGTAACAAGACCCTGTGTACTTCCTGAACATGCAGACTGTTCTTTAATAGATGCAGGCAGATTTGATCCACCTGCAGGAGATTAGGAATAATGATGTTTATGTCATTACTGCAATTTACAATGTAAATACGACTCTGGCATGTTTCACACTGTCTGAAGTTTCATTTCCTTTTAAATGTTATGTGGCCCAAACCATTATCATTTGTTATCAGTGCTTTGCAACACATATTTCTGGTAGACCTGTCATTTTTTTACAGAGACTCTGCAATGGTTTATGACGGCTTTACTAGGGGAGGGATAAGGAAGCATCTCAGTTATGTTGCATTATAACCATGACACATTTTTTGAGTCAAGATGAGCTCATTGTACTATTTAGAAACTTTGATCTCCTTCCACTTTAAATCATCCTCAGGTTTAGGAGCGTGTGTTAACCCAGTGCCAGAGATCTCTGCAGCAATCCAAAAGGGAGTTAGGCACTGCTGGCTGGTAGAGCTGGAGTCAGAGTCACGTTGTCCTAGTAACCCAGAGGCTCTCCCTCCATTTTTTCTTTCTCTTGTTCTTCCCCAGGGACTTTTAAAGAATTCTCAGGAATAAAGAAAATGCAGAGCCTTCTTCACAATAGCAAAGACTTGGAACCAACCCAAATGCCCATCAATGATAGACTGGATAAAGAAAATGTGGCACAGATACACCATGAAATACTATGCAGCCATTAGAAAGGATGAGTTCATGTCCTTTGCAGGGACAGGGATAAAGCTGGAGACCATCATTCTCAGCAAACTGACACAAGAACAGAAAACCAAACACCGCATGTTCTCACTCATAAGTGGGTGTTGAACAATGAGAACACATGGACACAGGGAGGGGAGCATCACACATCAGGCCTGTCGAGGGTGGGGAGTTAGGGGAGGGATAACAGGAGGTCAGGGGCTAGGGGAGGGATAGCATTAGGAGAAATACCTAATGTCGATGATGGGGTGATGGATGCAGCAAACACCATGGCACGTGTATTCCTATGTAACAATCCTGCACGCTCTGCACATGTAGCCCAGGACTTAAAGCATAATAACAATAATTTAAAAAGAGGAAACTGCAGAGCCCAGTGGAATTCTTGGTGTAGTGAAACCCTGCCCCAGCGGGGCGGCTTCTCCCAAACCTTTCCTCCTGCCTTCCTCATCATCTATGAACCTCCTGTGTCTCCTTAGTGATAAACTCACATTTCTAGAACATTCTTGTGCTTTTCCGTATTAGTGTGTGTTTCAGGTAGGAAACATACGTGAAGTTTATATTTCATGTGGCGTTTTGACAGCACCTCTTTCTGTGGTTCGATCTATGATTGCCCTTGAGGGTTGACATTCGAAGTCTGTAGAATCTGGGCTTTGAAAATCTGCAAATAGATTTAGAGTTCTTTCAAAAAGATGTGTTTGCTAAAAAAAAAAGCCAGGAAACATCTGGAAGTGTTTCATTTCCTCTTTTTTATCTCCTCCCTAAGCAAAACCCTAAGATGACAGCACATCGGGGATTGGGGAAATTATGGGGCTTTTACTTTCCAGCTCTGGGAACTCAGGTGAGTCCCTCTAATGTTCTCCAAAGCGGTACAAGATGATTCTTTGGAGAAGAAAATATTGGAATTTCCTTTTATAATCTATTTAAAAAAAACGGATTTGAGAGACACAATACAGTATTACCAACCAACTTATTCAGTGACCCACTTACCCTGACACAGTCCCTGGACAGGCTGAAAGGAGGTTAAATAGGATTAGGTGAAGGGTCTAGGTTTGGTAATTATTCTAGATTACAATCATGACTGCTTCCAGTGTCCAGAGCTTCATCTAGCCAATTCTATGCTTTCTATCCAAATAACATGAATAGAATACGCCTAAGTGAGCCCCGAGCAGCCGTTGCACTTGTATTCACTTGACTGTGTTCTGATCTTGTGCACACAAAAGGCAGAGAGGTGTCATCTTGCTCGGCCTCATCAGGCCACACAACAGTGGACACTCCCCGTGTTACAGGGTAACCTTCCAAGAGAGATGACATCAACCAGCTCATTAGGCGAGGCCAGTCACAGGATTACATCACCCTGTCGGGAAGGATTCAGACTGGTTTTGGGAGGATGCATGTGTTCATGAAATGTCTTTCTTCCTGTGATTTCATGCTCACAGCTTTCCTCGTGCAGAAGGCTTTCTGTTAAGTCAGCAGCATGAAGCTTAAAACAGGATTCTGATGGTCAAGGTCAGGACCAGCCGTCTCCTTCCATCCCTGCTCCCTGCTCCTGACCAGTGGCCTTTCCAGCACTCAGTTGGGGATGCTGAATATGGTTGCAGGAGGTCTGGTGAAGACTGTTACTCCCTGAGACGTGGCCCTCGGCGCCTGCCTGATGGGCTGCACGCGGCGCCCGCCTGATGGGCTGCACACCGGCCCTCGGTGCCCGCCTGATGGGCTGCACGCGGCACCCGCCTGATGGGCTGCACACTGGCCCTCGGGGCCCGCCTGATGGGCTGCACGCGGCGCCCGCCTGATGGGCTGCACACCGGCATGACCGTGGCTCCGTCTGTTGCTTCGCTGACTGGCGGTCGGGAAGGACTCCCGTTATCATGTGAAGGTGACAATAAAGATGATTTGGTGGCTCTGGACCTGGCCTGGGCGGCTGAGTGAGGAGGGTGAAGGTGCCTCCCTCCACATCCCTCCCCGCTCTGCAGGCTTGCGGCACCCACCACGCTATTTACCGCGCCCTGAACACGCTGTGAACATTCATGCCTCTCCTGCATTGGTGCTCGTCCCGGGTTTTAAGTCAGAAATGCCCTTTCATCTCTGTCTATGGAAATTCTTTCATGTCCTGCTCAAATGCATGAATCCACTCATTATTATCCACGAATAATCCTTGTTACTGAGAAAAACAAGGGGAAAAGTTGGATGGAACTAGCAACTGCAAGGGACTCTGTCCTTGGAAATCACCTGCCTTTTCACATTTTTATTGTAGTAAAATATATATAAAATTTCCTATTTTGCCGTGCATTGTGGCTCACACCCAGCACTTTGGGAGGCCAAGGTTGGCAGATTGTCTGAATCCAGGAATTCAAGACCAACCTGGGCAACATGGCGAAACCCCATCTCTACTAAAAATATAAAAAATTAGCCAGGCATGGTGGCACATGCCTGTTGTCCCAGCTACTTGGGAGGCTAAGGCAGGAGGATAGCTTGAGCCCAGGAGGTCAAGGCTGCAGTGAGCCGAGATCCTGCCGTTGCACTCCAGCCTGGGCAGAGTGAGACTATTTCAAAAAAGAAAGAAAGAAATAAAATAAAACCAAAGCAGGTGCTGCTGCCTTGGGCTGCAACGTGTGCCTAGTATAAGGCTCGTGGTCCCTACTACGTCACAGCAGAGAGACGCTGTCAGCCCCGTCATGGCCTACTGGGGTCTGCACAGATCACAGTTTCAAGGGTAGATCACAGTAGGGACATTTTACACCAAGGTTACCATCAGGCCTCTCTTGACAAATGGATATGACGTTCCCCAAAGAGGAACAGTCAGAGCCACTGAAGTGCCCTCAATCTGAGGCCAAGACTCTGGCCAAGTCAGTGAGGCCCCTCTGTCAGCTCTGACTGTGCTGCGACTCCCAGGCCATCCTTATATTGTTACTGCACAGGTACGGAGGTCTCCAGAGCAAAAATGTTTGATCCCAACAGGATATGTGAGTCAAAAGGGCTGATGAAGCCATTTGGTACAGTCAAGTTAAGTGTCTCTGGCATGTAGAAAAGATGTGTTGGCCGGGCGCGGTGGCTTATGCCTGTAATCTCAACACTTTGGGAGGCTGAGGTGGGCAGATCACCTGAGGCCGGGAGTTCAAGACCAGCCTGACCAATATGGAGAAACCCTGTCTCTACTGAAAATACAAAATTAGCTGGGCGTGGTGGCGCATGCCTGTAATCCCAGCTACTCCGGAGGCTGAGGTAGGAGAATGGCTTGAACCCAGGAGGCAGAGGTTGTGGTGAGCTGAGATCACGCCACTGCACTCCAGCCTGGGCAACAAGAGTGAAACTCCATCTCAAAAAAACAAACAAAAAAAATGATGTTTCCAAAAAGGGCCACAAAAGTTATCTCTGCTTGCAGAGGAAGCAGCTACCTACGTGGGAGCCTTTGGGGGGTCTTGTTACAAAGCCTAAACGTGTCCCATTCTCATTCCTTTGCACTAACACACAGAAAGTCTTATTCTAACAAATATGCTACCTCTGAGTTGTTCATTCAACAAGCAAGTGTTAAGCACCTTGGCTACGGGAGCCCCGCCGAGCGCTTTCATTCGGCTGGCCGTGTTCTCACTTGCCCAGAAGTCTCGGTGTCCGCCTGTTACCCGGCATCCTGTCTTGTTTGTTTTGTCCTGGATTCTTCATGTCTTTATTCAAAGTACAAGCAGTTAGGATTAAGACTTGTATTAAAATGAGATGGAAGAACTGGGTGGACTTTCACTTTCTGTTTCAGTGGTCTTATCTAGGAACATGTGAGGTGTGTGCAGTGAACAGAGTTAGCACTTTAAGACATACTGTCAGGAGTTCGAGACCAGCCTGGCCGATACGGTGAGACCCCCGTCTGTACTAAAAACACAAAAAAATTAGCCAGGCATGGTGGTGGGCGCCTGTAATCCCAGTTCAAGCAGTTCTGCCTCAGGAGGTTGAGGCAGGAGAACTGCTTGAACCCAGGAAGTGGAGGTTGCTGTGGGCTGAGATTGCGCCACTGCACTCTAGCCTGGGTGATAGAGTGAGACTCTATCTCAAAAAAAAAAAAAGAGGAGAGAGAGAGAGAGAAAGAAAGAGAGAGAGAGACAGACAGGCAGACAGACAGACAGATATAATGTTCCGGCCAGGTGCACTGGCTCATGCCTGTAATCCCAGCACTCTGGGAGGCTGAGCTGAGGCAGGTGGATCACTGGAGGTCAGGAGTTCGAGAACAACCTGAGCAACATGGTGAAACCCCGTCTCTACTAAAAATACAAAAATTAGCCAGGCGTGGTGGCACATGCCTGTAGTCCCAGCTACTAGGGAGGCTGGTGCAGGAGGATCACTTGAATCCAGGAGGCAGAGGTTACAGTGAGCCGAGACTGCATTACTGCACCCCAGCCTGGGTGGCAGAGTGAGACTGAGTCTCAAACAAACAAACAAACAAACAAAAAGATATAATGTTCCAAGCTGAGAAACGTATTATGCTGAAATCCACCTGTAATTGATGTACACATATAATTCATAACTGAGCTCAGACACCCTTCTAACTCTACCAGAGAAGTACAAGCTATAGTTGTTGAAATTTGTAAACTGCATATAAAGGAGTTAGAGTAACTGAACTACAAACATTTTTTATGAAGTTTAAATTGGATTAAAAAAGAATTCATCAGGAGAGTGTGCAGTTTCTCTCTGCTGCCTGTCAACAGCTGGATTTGAGAAATATTTGACACTTGAAATAATGAAATGATATGAAATTGCTGACACCAGGCAGCTTTTAACTTTGAAACATAGTTTATGAACCAATCTAAATGCTCTACAAAAAAGCATCAGAGTTTTGGAAACAAGTCATCTACATTTTGATGGCATTCGGTTCAAAATAAGTTGTAATCCATAATCAAGCGTTCAACATATGAAACACAAAGACCTTAGCTTCTAAAGCTTGTAATGAATTGCAGTTATTAAAAACAAAATGTGCAAATGAGGGACCCTCAAAAATAGATGACAAAAGCTCAAACTGTATAAAAGATTAAAATCTGAAATTCTATAACTATGCTCTGGAAATTGACTTGCGGGAAGGTCCTTTGAAACTTTCACACACAATATTCTCACTGAATTGAGAAACATATTCCATTGAAATAAACTTGTAATTGATAGTGGTACAAATAAATTCTCCATTATTTTTAACCAAACTGTGATATTCTATCAAGGGAAGCCGAAGCCACAGCTATCAAAAACAGATGGTTGTATGTGTCAATACACACACACATTTATGCAAACATATAGGTAAGGCAGGTGGATTATGTGAAGAAGAAAAATGCCATGACATTAGGAAAACAATAGAAAAAATCGTGTTAAGAAAAATACTACTGACATCGTATTAGAAAAAGATGGTGAAGACACTGATTAAAATACACAAAAGTACATTAAGTGATTATTCTGCTTATTTTTAATGCCCAGATAAACAATATAAAGAAGTTTTAACCTCTTTTCTACTTTCATATATGTAGATATTTTCTTTTTATAAGACAGTATTTTGTTTGAAAGCAAATTTTGAATAGAACTTTATAGGTTCACCAATATAGAAGGATGTGTCAGAAAATATTTCAAAACACTGAATAAGAATAATACAGTGTCCCTTTTCACCCTCAAAAGTGACTTGGATAATAAATTATATGAGGCCCTTACTTATCATTTAAAAGAAGGAGAGGTGTGTGTAACAACAACAGAAAAAGCAGCGAAGGAGCCACATGACAGGCCTGGTTCCGAGGAAAGACTTCTTACCAAGCACAAATACATGTTGTGGGGGTTTTGTTTTGTTTTGTTTTTTTTTTTTTTTTGAGATGGAGTCTTGCTCTGTCACCCAGGCTGGCGTGCAGTGGGGCAATCTTGGCTCACTGCAACCTCTGCCTCCTGGGTTCAAGTGATTCTCCTGCCTCAGCCTCCTGAGTAGCTGGGATCACAGGCAGGCACCACCACACCTGGCAAATGTTTGTATTTTTAGTAGAGACGGGGTTTCACCATGTTGCCCAGGCTGGTCTGGAACTCCTGACCTCAGGTGATCCACCCGCCTCAGCCTCCCAAAGTGCTGGGATTGCAGGTGTGAGCCACCGCCCCCAGCCATGGATATTTTTTAAGTTTTAGTAAATGCATTGTTGAACCTGCAAAAAGTAAATAATTCTCAGGCCAAAAAATAAAAGCAACAACAACAACAACAAAAAACAAGTGACATTGGAAACTCAAGATAAATAAGCGGAACAGGGAAGCTTTCCTTCAACCCGAAGACACCTGCCCAACCAGGTAACGCCCTGCTGAGTTTTCCATGGCAGCAGTCAAAGCTAGAGGCCTGTCCCACATGCGAATTTTCACGGGAAAATCAACCCCCCCTTAGGTATTTAAGACACGACTGTCTTGAAATATAGCACAAGAAACTGTCCTAAGAATTGGGAGCCCTGGTCTGAATTACATGCAGGCTTACAGGCTTAATTCTTCATATCTGGGGGGTCAAAACATCCAAGCTGAGAATATAATTTAGACTATCCTCAACTGTCACCTGGGAGAAGCACACACAAATGCTCTCTAGAGTAAACTGCCTTTATCACAGGGCTGGCAGAATTCTCACAAATAAAATGCCAGTGGAAATGAGTAGCCCCCAGACACAAATAAACACACAAAGAAACATGGCACCATGAGAAAGAGCCAGCAGAAACCACAGATGGCAAAATGATATGGTCAAACCTAGATCACAAATAAGCAACAAAAGTCTGATTGATATGTTAGAGACAATTAAACTGTTTAAAGCAATAAAATACACCAAAAAAAAAAAAAGATCACATATGACCACATTTCTGCTTCTGGCCATGTTCAAAAAATAGAAACTGGATTTACCCTCCAATCTCAAGCAATTAGAGAACCAAACACCGCATGTTCTCACTCATAAGTGGGTGTTGAACAATGGAGGGAACATCACACACCGGTGCCTGGGGGGTGGGGGCCTGGGGAGGAATAGCAGGGGGTGGGGGGCTAGGGGAGGGATAGCATTAGGAGAAATACCTAATACAGATGACGGGGCGATGGATGCAGCAAACCACCACCATGGCACGTGCATACCTACGTAACAAACCTGCACGATCTGCACATGTAGCCCAGAACATAAAGTATAATAAACAAATAACAAAATTTAAGGAGAAAAAAATAGGTTTCTGATACTGGGTAACAGGCAGCAGAGGAATGTCATGTTTGAGAGAAGGGAAACGGATGAGCTAAGCCTTGTAAGTGTCCCAGCTTACTGCCAGGAGAGACGTTCCAGGCCCCCACACACAACAGGGGACCCAAGCAGAGCCAGGCAGACATCCTGCTGAATATGGAGAGAAAGTCAGATTTGGGGGAGGCCAGGGCAGCTACAAAATAGCAAAAGGGAAGAATGGAGAGAGCTGCAAAGAACGAATGGAGAGACAGAGGAGGAGAGAGAGAATGAGAGAGAAAGAAGAAAGAGAGGACCTGAGAGCAAGCAAGAGCCCTCCGGAGCCCTCTGGTTGAGCTCTAATCTGCATGTGCACAAAAAACAAGCAAGGACACAGAAATGAGAGTCAGAATAATCCTTGAAGCCGAGAAGGGACTGAAAGTGTGTGTTCCAGCAGACAGCGTGAGGAGATCTGGGCCGGACGCGGGGGCTCACTCCTGTAACCCCAGCACTTTGGGAGGCCAAGGCGGGCAGATCACCTGAGATCGGGAGTTTGAGACCACCATGACCAACATGGAGAAATCTTGTCTCTACTAAAAATACAAAAATTAGCTGGGCATGGTGGCGCGTGCCTGTAATCCCAGCTACTTGGGAAGCTGAGGCAGGAGAATCGCTTGAGCCCGGGAAGTTTAGGTTGCAGTGGCTCCAGATCGCGCCACTGCACTCCAGCCTGGGCAACAAGAGTGAAACTCCGTCTCAAAAAACACGCACACACAAAAAAGAGCGAGGAGATCTGCTCATACCCAGGGCATGCGTATGGGCATGTGCATGTGTGCGTATATATATCACTGTGTGTGTATATATGTGTGTGTGTATATGTATAACATATATATGTGTGTGTGTATATATATACACACACACATATATATCGGGGTGTGTGTGTGTATATCATTGGGTGTGTATATATATGTGCATGTATGTATATACCATATATATGTGCGTGTATATACATACATGTGTGTATATACACACACATATATACATCCAATGATAATATACACGCACACACACATGCACACCCAATGAGATATATATATGTGGAGATATATGCACACACATATATATATCATATATATACACATATATATCATTGGGTGCGCACGTGTGTGTGTATATATATCATTGGGTGTATGTGTGTGTGTATATACATATATATATCATTAGGTGTGTGTGTGCACATATATATATCGTTGAGTGTGTGTGTATGTATATATACATATATATGTGTGCATATATATATCATTGGGTGTATGTGTGTGTATATATACACACACACATATATCGTGTGTATATATACACATACATATATATACACCCAATGATATATATATGCACACACACACACATATATACATATACACACACATATATATGGTATATGTACACACACATGCACACCCAATGATATATATATGAGTATATATGTGTGTGTGTGTATACACACACATATATACATATATGTACATACACATATCTATATATCATTGGGTGTGTATATATGTTGGGTGTGTGTGTATATATCTATATATCATTTGCGTGTGTGTGTGTGTATATATCGTATCTATTATGAGTGTGTCTATATCTATATCTGAGTATATGTAAATCATTCCTCAGAGTCCTCAGAAGGGTACTGCGCTAACAGTGGCGTCAAAGCAGCCCTAGACTGTGCTGCATCTGCCCTTGCAAGGCTTTAAAGTCTCAGAAGGAACGAACTAATTCCAAGTAACTTAACTGCGGGATTAGTAAATACATTTCTAAATAACCCATGGATCAAAAAACAATTAAAATGGGCCAGGTGCGGTGGCTCATGCCTATAATCCCAGCACTTTGGGAGGCTGAGGCAGTGGGTGGATTACTTGAGGCCAGGAGTTCAAGACCAGCCTGGGCAACATGGCAAAACCCCATCTCTACTAAAAATGTAAAAATTAGCTGGGCTTGGTGGCAGGCGCCAATAATCCCAGCTACTCAGGAGGCTGAGGCATGAGAATCACTTGGACCTGGCAGGCAGAGGTTGCAGTGAGCCGATATTGTGCGACTGCACTCCAGCCTGGACAACAGAGTGCGACTCTGTCTCAAAAACAAACAAACAAAAAGCTAGGCATGGTGGCACATGCCAGTAGTCCCAGCTACTACTTGAGGCCGGTGGATTGCTTGAGTCCAGCAGGTCAAGGCTGCAGTGAGCCATGATCACACCACTGCACTCCAGCTTCAGTGACAGAATGGGGCCCTGTCTCAAAAAACAATAATAATAATTAAAATGAGAAATGGAAAATATTTTGAAGAAATGATAGTGAAAATACCTGTCATTCCCAGAACTTGAGGATACAGACAAAGCAGTACTTAGAGAGCAACATAGGTGCTTACAGAAGGAGAAGGGAGACTGCTGAGCTAGGTAGCCACCTTAAGACGGGAGCTGAAGAAGAGCAAAGCAGGGCTGGGTGCGGTGGCTCACGCCTGTAATCCCAGCACTTTGGGAAGCTGAGATGGGAGGATCACTTGAGCTCTAGGAGTTCAAGACCAGCCTGGGTAACAGTGAAACCCTGTCTTTACAAAAAAAAAAAAAAAATTTTTTTTTTAAATTAAGCAGCCATGCTGGTACACACCTGTAGTCCCAGCTACTCAGGATGCTGAGGTGGAAGGGTTGCTGTCGAGTGGGGAGATCGAGGCTGCCGTGAACTACGATCACATCGCTGCACTCCAGCCTGATGGGACCTTTATCTCCCCCACAAAACAAAACAAAACACAAAAGGAACAGCAAAGTAAACCAAAAGAAAGAAGGAAATAAATAGCAAAGAACAGAAATTAATAAAATGGAGAGTGAACACACCATAAAGAGAATTAGCAGAGCAGCGTTATTAAGACCGTGATAAGGGTGCAGGGATAGAGTCCAGAGACAGCGCCACACAGAGGCGAACGCTTAAATGACTGAAAGATGGTTACTGGTCAGCGGGGGCTCAGTGAGTGGCGCCCAAAGAAGATATCCAGAGCTTACAAAGAATCCCTATGAACCGACAGACAGAGTGAAGCGACTGTGCAGGAAAGCAGGCAGAAGACATGAACAAGAGCTATGCACAAAGAGTAATAAAAACGAAAAGATACTCAGCCTTGCTAGTCATCAGGAAAACTGCAAATTGAAATTACAATGACATACCATTAAATACTCGCCCAATGGCCAAAAACTTTAAAACTCAAACAATACAAATATTGACATGGTCAGGAATAGTGGGAACTCTCCTATATCATTAGACTCTTATCAGATACCAGGGTTTTGATTTGACTGAAGAGAGCACATTACCTTACCACAGGGGTTCATGGGAAGGAGCACCCACAGGAAAGATGCCTTTTCGGGTAGGTATCCAGTTAACTGAGGCCCAGGGCATCAGGGATTTGCAGCAAGATGGAGGCAGGAGGATGGGGGTGGAGGGTGGCAGCACGGGGCATTCTTGGAGAGCACGAATGTACGAGCACCTGTGGGGAGGTGGTGACGAGGCCCAGAAATCTAACTCTGCTCATTTACAAGTTTGTCCCGTCCCAGTTCCGCTGTCAGTGGTGAGTCGAGAGGGGCTGCTGGTATTTCTGTTCCCTGCCTTCCACGAGGAAAGGGACGTGAATGCATACAGACCATCGGAGATGCAGGTGAAACAAACCTCAGTGCACCATCGCATGGGTCCAGAGGGTGGGGCTGCTGTGACAAAGGAAGCCCCCTTTGGCACATTTGTAATACTGGTCCTTTGGGCCTGCCATGGACATGCAACGTCTGAATATATATAAAGAACCGGGTGTAGAGCTCGGCCGTAGCAAGTGCTGCAGTACCAAGGTGTCAGTGATGATGGTGATGGTGATGGTGATGGTGATGAAGATAGTGATGAAGATGATGATGACAATGGTGATGATGATGATGAAGATGGTAAAATCAGTGATTGCCTGGCACAGTTTGGCACAGAGAAGTAATGAGGCTGGGAAGTACCAAGAGAAAAAAGAATAACCCTCATGACAAATGACACCACCACCACGAGATGGGAGGAGCACCTGAACTCAGGAGTTCAAGACCAGCCTGGGCAGGGTGGTTTAGTTGTCACAAGAGGCTCACCTCATGGCCCTGCACACCTGGGTGCCTAGGAAACGGAACGAATCATGCCAGCCCAGCTGTGGTGGCTCCACGTTGTCACCCAGTGAGTAAAATCTCAAAAATGATAGATGTCCAGTTCAGCTTGGACGTTTGTGCCCTGCAAATCTCATGTTGAAATGTGATTCCTAGTGTTGGAGGTGGGGCCTGGCAGGAGGTGACTGCATCACAGGGTCTGATCCCTCACGAACGGCTCAGGGCCATCCCCCATGATAAGTGAGTGCTCCCTCCATTCACACAAGATCTGGTTGTTTCAAAGAGTCTGGGGCCTCCCCCTTCTCTCTTCCTTCCTCTGTTGCCACGTGAAATGCTTGCTCCCTCTTCACCTTCCATCATGATTAGAAGCTTCCTGAGGCCTCACCAGAGACAGATGCCAGCACCATGCTTCCCATACAGCCTGTGGAGCTGTCAGCCAAAAACAAACCTTTCTCCTTAGAAATTACCCAGCCCCAGGTACTGCTTTACAGCAAGACGAGGTCTGCCTACCACATGCCTTTCGAGTGCTGCCTGCGACTGGAGTGACCCCCTTCAACAGGACGGCAGGAGTTTGCGCTCTGGATCCCAGGCTCCAGAGCTTCTGACTTGAGTCATTTTCTACTCAAACGTACACAGTGAGGAGTCTGGGCATGATGGGATTTTGCCATATGCACTCGCAACTTCAGAGATAGTTCAAAAGGCATCAGCAACCCCTTTCCTGTTGTGGGTCCTGGGGCTGGACACGCGGCTAGCACAGCTGTCCTTCAGGTTCTGCAGGGTAACACCTGCCCCGCTGTCTGGACCGGTGCGACAGGGCACTGAGGTGTGTTTCACCTGCATCTCTGATGGTCTATTGAAGAGGGAAATTAAATAATAACAATGGTAGTCTGTGATTGCTGCATAATAAAATTAAGTTTACTGTGTTGTGTTCAATATAAAAGCTAACCCCCAGCTCTGCTTA
The DNA here is from genome assembly GCF_030222135.1 of Aotus nancymaae. NCBI lineage: Eukaryota > Metazoa > Chordata > Mammalia > Primates > Aotidae > Aotus > Aotus nancymaae. The sequence continues at coordinate 29,787,884 of NW_026988445.1, read as the reverse complement.
AAATTAACTAACTCCCTGTAAAACCTACCTTATCTATGCTCCCCACATTCTCAGCAAAGTTCCCAGGCATCTCAAGATTCCCGTTTTTCTTGCTGACCAGCTGCAAGGTCACGGGGCAAGATAACATCCAAAGAATGTACACTGTGTTTCTCAAAATGCTTTTTTCCAAATGTAACATACATCACACGGTTACAAATTAATTAACTGTTCTTTGATCTGGCTTCTGCAAACCTGTTAGCTGCTATGCCATCCTGGATGTATAAAAAGTACCCCATTTTCTTTGTCCTTTGCTCAGCCTTGGGATGGTAATCCGCTGAGCTGGTGGCAACCTTAATAAAATCCTGTTTCACCCATTGCTCTGTCCAGGCTCCTGAATATTCTGCAACACCATATGCATTCATGTCCCTTTCCTCGTGGTGGAACAAGACACAGCACAGTGGGCTGAATGTGGAGATGGCCTGAGACAAAAGCCCAGCTGCCTCTGGACACACACAGTCTATTTTTGGTGCATCAGAGGACGCTGGCTAGGGTCACACTGACAATCAAGTAGGCCATGGGAAGTTCTGGTTTACAAACTTGGATTCACTGATACCAAGTGCTAAGCAACTTAGCTGTGAGGTTGGTTCATGTCCTAAGTGTGGACACCCACGTGCCGGGGTCTGTGTTATCCTATGAAAGGCACACAAAATTCCTGGAAGAGACTTGCAGCTCATCCTCCTCCTCCTCAGAGCTCTTCAGTTACCAAACGCCTCCATCTGCATGATTAACAAGCTATCTGCCAAGCCCTCTGCATTTTACAGATGGAGCCTCGGGAAGTCACACAGGTAGCAGCTGAGGAGCTGGGGCTGGAACTCAGGTCCCCTCAGTCTGAACTGTGTGCTTTTCCCCACACCTCATCCAGGGGCTAATGTGGGGACTGAGGGGAAGGAGCTGGAGCGCCACCTTCCCGATGGCTTTACCTCAGGGCCTGGAAGTCAGATGCCCATGCTTTCAGGTTTTTTTTTTTTTTTTTTGTGGTGGTGTCTTTGTCATGAGGGTTATTCTTTTTTCTCTTTGTACTTCCCAGCCTCATTACTTCTCTGTGCCAAACTGTGCCAGGAAATCACTGATTTTACCATCTTCATCATCGTCACTCAAACTTTGGTAGTGCAAGCTCTATCTATACTCGGTTCTTTTTTTTTTTTTTGAGACGGAGTCTCACTCTGTCACCAGGCTGGAGTGCAGGGGCACGGTCTTGCTCACTGCAGCCTCTTCCTCTCAGGTTCAAGCAATTCCCCTGCCTCAGCCTCACGAGTAGCTGGGATTACAGGTGTGCACCACCAGGCCTGGCTAATTTTTTGTATTTTAGCAGAGACAGGGTTTCACCTGTCGACCAGGATGGTCTCAATCTCCTGACCTCATGATCCACCTGCTTCGGCCTCCCAAAGTGCTGGGATTACAGGCGTGAGCCACCGTGCCCAGCCGGGTTCTTCATGTGTACTCACACTGCATGTTCGTGGCAGTCTCATGGGACCAGTACTACGAATGTGCCAAAGGAGGTTTCCTGGACATTTCCTTTGTCTCAGCATCCTGGAGCATCCAGAAGCAGGTAACGGAAATACCAGCAGCCCCTCTCGACTCACCACTGACAGTGCAACTGGGAAGGGACAAACTTGTAAATGAGCAGAGTTAGATTTCTGGGCCTCGTCACCACCTCCCCACAGGTGCTCGTACGTTCGTGCTCTCCAAGAACGCCCCATGCTGCCACCCTCCACCCCCATCCTCCTGCCTTCATCTTGCTGCAAACCCTCGATGTGCTGGAATCCTAGCTTACCAGTATTGTGCATGAGACATGGTCTCCTTGCATCTCCATTTCCTTCATCTATAAAATAGAAGTCCCAACAGCATCTATCCCTAGGGTTGACATGAAGGTGAAAAGAGAATCTTCGTCTCGTAGAGAGACTGGGCTCACACGAGCAAATTCCCACATGCTGGGAGCCCTGCTAGGCTTACTGCTTTTGCACCACACCCATGACTCCAAGACCACGTGGGATATGTCCCTGGACAGAGGACTCATTGCCCAAAGGGTGACTCTGATGCCAACCTAAAGGCTTTTAGAGGAATAATCAGCTCTTTTCATTTACAGATTATAGGCTCAAATGAATGACTTTAGTGAAGAAAAGCCCTTGGCTTTTGGAAAGGTCAAACTGAATGGTGTTTCAAGGTAGCTATTACCTTTTTCCCAAAGGAAATTGTCAAGCAGAGGCAGAGTGGGGTTTTATTATTCCAGCAAGAAATCAAGCCGAGAGGTCTGCTTTTTCAGAATGTGACTGAGAGAGAGCCCTGGGCTGCGGATTGCTCCGGTTCTCTAGAGTGGGTCAAGGCTGAATTAATCAGAAGAGGGAAGTGCCTGCAGGCAGGGTCTTGTGCTTGAAAATAGAGAAACTCCCATCTCACTCACTCACAATGGCCTTGCAAAACGATAATGAGGACAGCTGATGAAGCTCCATCCACACACAGCCTAACTGTCCTTCTTGGCACCAGCCACATGGTCTTCTACATGCAGCTCAAAATTAGGGAGCTCATCATTACATCACGTGGTAGGCTTCCATCCCAAATCTGGGACATTAACCAGCCTCAGCCTCTTCGTAGGGCTCTAATGCATTCCCAGAACTTCCCGGTACTCACATCCTTAGGGCACCGGCTACAGACCCACGCGATAAATGACTATTATAAATGTAAGGTCTTTTAGGCCGCTGACTGCACCACGGACCGCACGGTAACCTCTGTGACCTGCACATACACTCCAGACAAGCTCCTGGAACTAGAAAGTCTGAAGTAACTGGAAAACCACAAAAAGGAGAATGATGACCCCTGCAGTGCCTAATTAACTTTGAGACATTCTTCTACTGTTCCTTATTCTGGCCTCAACTGATAAGGCAACTGGACTTTGTAACCGACCTTGCTCAACCGATAGGTCAACCTCATGACTCCAGACTCTATGACCCTCTCCCAGCTTGCAAAAACTGCCCTGAACTGTAATTTCTGTAACTTTCCGCTGCCCACCCAAACCTATAATACCAACTCCTATCCCACCACCCTGTGCTGACGCTCTTTTCGGCCTCAGCCCACCCGCACCCAGGTGAATAAACAGCCATGTTGCTCACACAAAGCCTGCTTGGCGGAGGGGGGGTCTCTTCATTCAGAGCGCGCGTTTAACAATAAACAGGTATTTTCAGTACCTCAACCTCTGGGGTAAATTCTAAGACATATTTGCTTCCACTAAATTCTAGCCACTTGCAGAGCTGCAGCAGTAAACAGAAATCTGTACCTGCATCTTGTAGTTATTATTATTGTTGCCATAGAAAACTTATTCACAGATGACTGGCTGGAAGTTTTTTTTAGATGGATTATGCTCTGTGGTCCAGGCTGGAGTGCAGTGGCACAATCTCAGCTCACTGCAACCTCTACCTCCCGGGTTCAAGCGATTCTTCTGCCTCAGCCTCCCAAGTAGCTGAGATTATAGGCATGTTCCACCACACCTGGCTTTTTCTTTTTTCTTTTTTTTTTTTTTATATATTTTTAGTAGAGACGGGGTTTTGCTATGTTGGTCAGGCTGGTCTTGAACTTCTGACTTGAAATGATCCTCCCTCTTTGGCTTCCCAAAGTGCTGGGATTACAGACATGAGCCGCCACACCTAGCCTGCCTGCTGGAACTGCTTAACTGTTCCATTGAATGTACTTGATGATGTGGCCTTTAACGGCCTCAAGCCTTGCACTCTGTCCTCCCGCTGCAGAAGCTCTGCCTCAGCCCTAATGCTTAGACTGGTACCGTATATTCTGTAGATGCTGGCTACATTTGCCAAAACAACCTGGTAGCACAAATATATTTGTGCTATTTTATCTGGCTCAGAAAATAGGGTTACAGCTTCAGGGCCTCTTCCCATCCTAAACAGGTGACAATACCACAAAACATATACTTTATACTAGTTTAGAATGGGGCTCTGATGGCCGCAGGGAAGTCTGCTGGCACAAAGGTGTCATCTGGAAAGCGAGGCAGGCTACCAAGAAGTTGACTAGAGTGGGCGTCTGACTCGTATCTGTTACTAAAGATGCAGGGTTTACATCAGGCTGGTTTCATTCAGATTAGTGCAAAATAATAAGGAAGCTGAAGAACGAGATTCATCATCATCATCATCATTATTATTATTTTGAGTCAGGGTTTTGCTCTGCTGCCTGGGCTGGGGTGCAGTGGCATGATCTTAGCTGACCGCAGCCTCAGCCTCCCAGACTCGAGCAATCCTCCCACCTCAGCCTGCCGAGTAGCTGGGACTACAGGCACATGCCACCATGCCTGGCTAACATGTTTTTAAATTTTCTTTGTAGACAGAGTCTCACTATATTGCCCAGGCTGGCCTTGATCTCGGGCTCAAGTGATCCTCCTGCCTTGGCTTCCTGAAGTGCTGGGATTACAAGAGCCCCTGTGCCTGGCCTCCGTCATTATCGTGATGAGCTCATACAACAGGAGAGATGTATGTAAACAAGCGTTTAAAATGTAAGTGCCTATATTAAAACACCTACAGAACGCCATTGAGTGGGAAGATGGAAACAACTTTTCTGGAGCAAAGAATTAGGAAAGGAGGTCAGAGAAGGCTTGAGAGAGGAGGTCAGATTTGAGATAAGCCTCAGAATAAGCAGGAAGGAATCTAAGAATGTTTAGTATTCTTAATGGAAAACTGATTGGCCGGGCGCAGTGGCTCCCACCTGTAACCCCAGCACTTCGGGAGGCCAAGGCAGGCGGATTGCTTGAGCTCAGGATTTCGAGGCCAGCTGGGTAACATGGTGACACCCCATCTCTACAAAAAATATAAACTCTTAGTCAGGGCATGGTGGTGTGCACCCGTAGTCCCAGCTACATGGGCGGCTGAGGTGGGAGGATCGCTTGAGCCTGGGAGTGCAGTGAGCCTTGTTTGTGTCCTGAGCTCCAGTCTGGGTGACAGAGTGACACCCTGTCTCAGAACGAAAAGAAAACTTGTAATGTAATTGACCATATTAAATGATTCAGGGAGGAACCAAGCGAGCATCTCATTAGATGCAGAAATAGGTTAGATTAACTTATGTGCAATCAGGCTTTTGTTTTGTTTTGTTTTTGACATGGAGTCTCGCTCTTGTTGCCCAGGCTGGAGTGCAATGGCGCCATCTCGGCTCACAGCAACCTCCACCTCCCTGGTTCAAGCAGTTTTCCTGCCTCAGCCTCCCAAGTAGCTGGGATTACAGACATGCACCACCACGCCTGGCTAATTTTGTATTTTTAGTAGAGACGGGGTTCACCATGTTTCAGCATGTTGGTCAGGCTGGTCTCAAACTCTTGACCTCAGGTGATCTGCCCGCCTTGGCCTCCCACATTACTTGGATTACAGACATAAGCCGCCACACCCGGCCTACAGTCAGTTTTAAAAAATTTGTTAGAAATCCACCAGCAGAAGAATATTTTGCAATATCCATCTACAATGGAAAAATTCATACAGCAATGAGGATCAGTAACCTGCAACTGTGCACATCAAGATGTGTCCCAAAAATGAAACGCCGATTGAAAGAAGACAGGAAAGGGCACAGACTGGAGTATGATTTCATTTCCGTAACGTTCAACAGTAGACAAAACTAAACGGTGTGTTTTGCGGGGACACGTGCTTAGGTGGTAAAACTTAAAAGACGAGCAAGGGAATCTAAAACAGAAAACTCAGCACCGTGGTCACCCCTGGAACAGGCAGGAGGGTGATGGAAGGCAGCGATTGCACGCGGGCGCCTAAGGTAGTAAAATGTCCTGTTTCCTAACCTGCGGGGTGGGCGCACAGGCTTTCTGTCATTCTATAGACTGAGCAGATGTGTTTCTAGATCTGTACGCGCAAAACAATGAAAACCTGTAAAAGACCTAAGAGGCGACTCACAGATGGAGGAGGAGCCCCAGCACAGCGCTGGAATAGGCCATGTTCTTGGTAACGACTGACCGAATGAATGAATGAATGAGTGGGTGGAAGAACGGCCACTGGGGCCGGGCGCAGTGGCTCGCGCCTGTAATCCCAGCACTTTGGGAGGCCGAGGCGGGTGGATCACGAGGTCAAGAGATTGAGACCATCCTGGTCAACACGATGAAACCCCGTCTCTACTAAAAATACAAAAAATTAGCTGGGCATGGTGGCACGTGCCTGTAATCCCAGTTACTCAGGAGGCTGAGGCAGGAGAATTGCCTGAACCCAGGAGGCGGAGATTGTGGTGAGCCGAGATCACGCCATTGCACTCCAGCCTCGGTCACAAGAGCGAAACTCCGCCTCAAAAAAAAAAAAAAAAAAGAACGGCCACTGGAAGCAGAAGACATAGCATATGCAAAGTACGTGGCTGTGAGAGGGCGTGGGGTGTTCATTAATTTCTATGCACTTTCTATGGTCAGAACGGTAGGTGTGGCCCAAATTAGGAAGCGCTCCATAGGCCACAAAAGGGTCTCAACTATCCTGTAGCCAACAAGAAGCCACTGAACGTTCTAAAGACTGAGAGACATCAGATTTGCATTTTAAAGGGACCTTCTGGCAGCTATGAGGAGTGTAATGAAAATGGAAATGCCCTCTTCACCAAAAAGAGTCTCACAAGGAAACGGTGGATACGGCGTGTGCCCATCACGAACGAGCCGTGAACTTTGTTCAGGAAACTACATAAAAACACCTTCAATGTAAACAGCAATTGCAATTACTTCCCAGCATGGGATTTCATGCTCAGGGATGACAAGGTGTCATGGGAGAAACACACCTTGATACATGGTTTGATGGAAATCAACCTGGTGTTTTAAAGACAGACACATCTGACCCTCAGAAAAACTGGCACATCAGAGCACAAAACTAAAAAAAAGTATGCTTATAAATGGGGGGCTGCCAAATCTAGAAATGTCCCCAAATTTTCACTGATCTCATTGGTAGAGAGTGAGAAGAAAGAACAGCGAGGATCAAAAGAAACAGCGACTGTGACCACTGTCCTAAAGAACGGAACATCTAAAGTCTCTTAAAAGCCGACTGCTCCTCAAACCTTCTCTATGTCTTTAGTTCTCTTTTTGTTATATCAAAATGAAATTCAGCTCTGTTTCAGGTAAAAAATTACTAGGTACATTAGACAATTTGATACAACTTAACCACTCCACAAATGTACCTATTCAAAAATTGTTCAATTACACACGAAATGAATTATCACCTCATTTGCATGAACAAAAAATAATCTGTTAATGCTCAATTGGGCCTGAACCAGTTGTGAAACAGGTGAGAATTTATGGTTGAATACTCTGACTGAAGCTCTATTAATGCTCAAGACAGATTTTTAATGAATTAATCCCCAACTCATCTGTATGCGCCATCCTGTTCAACGCCTAATTGTGCCTAAATCGAGCCATTCTTGAATAATCCCAGCCCCCTATGGGTGCCCAAGGGCATCTCGGGCTCACTGTCCCCAGACTAACCTAAGGCCCTCCTTCTTTGGCTGTTTTCTTTCTGGTTACAGCACAGCCTGCGATATGATGATTAGCCATCATTAAAAGTAACAGTTAGCTGTGGATCTGGAGTCTTGCATTTGGTTTTAGCCGTTTGCCAGGATTTGCATTGGATCACCTCTATATCAAAGCAGGGAATGACAGAACAGCTGTGAACGGCTCGGGCAGCTGAAGAATGGAAGACGGCAAACTCTGGAGAACACAGCTGAGCCTGAGTAGACAATGAATGGGACGAGAGAAGGAGAGAGCTTGAGAACCACTGCTCCGCCAGACAGCCTTCCTGACGTTCCTCAGCCTCGCCCACCTCTTCTCCCCTGAGTGCTGCTTGAGCGCTGATGTGCATATATCACCGGGTTACTCGGTGTTCAGCGTCTGTATCCCTCCCACACTGCCACCCACAAACGGAGATCATCTGCTGTATCCCTGGTATTTACTGCAGGGATCCAGTAAATATTTTTGAATGAATGAGTAAATGAATTAATGGATAACATGGATTTCTGCTAGACATTTCTCAAATTATTTTCTCTGCATGTTTGGTAACCTCAGTTAGACTTATAATAGAACCAGTTCCTTAAATTCCTCAGTTCCTTTGGGCCAGAGTCTACCTTGCTGATCAGAACAGCACTGAGATTTCTGGATAACAGAGTCGAATGTCATGAGGGGTGTAAGGTGTAAAGTGAAATTTATATCAAAGTTGGCCTTGAAGATCTCTCTGAAAGAAAATCCTTCTCTCATTAAGTCCAACACAGACAAGTTTTACTTCAGCATTAAAAACATATCACCTCTTGGCCAGCCGCAGTGGCTCACGCCTGTAATCCCAGCACTTTGGGAGGCCAAGGCAGGTGGATCACGAGGTCCAGAGCTTGACACCATCCTGGCCATCTTGGTGAAACCACATCTCTACTAAAAATACAAAAAGTTAGCTGGGTGTGGTGGTGGTGCATGCCTGTAGTCCTAACTACTTGGGAGGCTGAGGCAGGAAAATCATTTGAACCCGGGAGGCGGAAGTTGCAGTGAGCAGAGATGGCGCCACTGCACACCAGCCTGGGGACAGAGACTCCATCTCAAAAAAAAAAAAGTCACCTCTCTGGCTACGCACCAAAAGTTAAAGGCTGTATGAAAAAGGAGTATCTTCAAATATGTGAATCACCCCCAGTTACTGGACTACACAGGTACGACTGGGGGTACAGGGGTACATTGGACCCCCCCGGTTCACTCTCAGCCCCACTAGACTCCTTGAGGGCGCAGTCCTTTGCCTCCTTACATTGTGACTCACTGTTGAGCAGACCCTTTAGAATTCTCTTAAACCAAGTATCTGTATCAGGCGGCCGCCCTGTGTGTTAGGCACACAAACTCTTGTTGAATAAATGCATGAAGGTTCCATTTCAATAGGCAGTGATGATGATCCAATTCGCCAAAAAAAAAAAAAAAAAAAAACATACTTTTAAAGTCAAGGAATGCACAGAAAGATAGGACGGTGACAGAGTCACATGGGTTACACGATTCTGAAAGATGATGAAACAGATCTTTCTGCCTTGAAACACATCTTTGTCTATCACAGACATCGTCTCCATGGGACCTACAGTGTGTTTCTGAGGTGGAGAAGGAGTAAGAATGACTGTGATGTTGCTGATGGAGACATGAAAAGCTCAGAAAGAGCATCTGAGTGTGTGAGATCAGCTGGGGCAGGGCCGCCGGAATCCGTGTCACCTGGCCTCAGCTCAGCACGAGCTCAGCGGCGCCGGTTGCAATCCAGCGCCGTAGAAAGCACAGCTGTCCTACTCCACATACTTCTTTGGGAGCTCAGTCTGAAGAAACTTCACAAATTCCAGCTGAGAGGTTGATCACCTTATCTGCCAACTGTGGTAACTCCCAAAGACTCTGTGATCAGCCGGGTGTCTGCGGAAGCCCGGATCATTCTCTGCGATCAGCCGGGTGTCTGCGGAAGCCCGGATCATTCTCTGCGATCAGCCGGGTGTCTGCGGAAGCCCGGATCATTCTCTGCGATCAGGCGGGTGTCTGCGGAAGCCCGGATCATTCTCTGTGATCAGCATGGTGTCTGCGGAAGCCCGGATCATTCTCACCTCTTGCTCGCCTCTTCCTTACCTCTCTGGTACTCGGCAAAGCTTCAAGGCACAGCCTGGATGAGAAACTCTCCTGCTCTGACCTAACCTATTTGCTCAGGAATGCCTCTGAGGGCCCAGGAGGCATGGCCATGGTGCGGGGAGGGGAGGTGGAAGGGTCTTATCAGGGGCTGTGCCCAGTGTCTGGTTCTCTAGTGTGCGAAATGGTCACGCTTCTCACACGGGAGTTGCCCCAGATAAATCAGGAGACCTTCGTGGGGGTCCTGCAGCCAGCCAGAGGGTTTTTCCTTCAGTGAGGCCTGTGAAGTGCCTCTATGAACTTTCAGAATTTTTGACGAGAAAGATTATAGAGATTTTTAAAAAAAAAGATTCATGAAGTAGACGGAGACTTTCTGAGAGGATGCCCTCCATCAGTGGTGCCCAGAACATGGGACCCAGACTGTCGGCCCCACTGACAGCCACTGACTGAGGTTAGGGTGCCTTCTAATCCACCTTCCGGCCTGCACACAGGTTCTAAGTCTGGAGGGTCTCACTGCTTGTTACATGCTTTTTATGTTTTGCCCCGTCCCACACCCCCATTGTTACATTCTTACTTGGTAGTGTTGATTTAGCCCTGATACGTTAGCTTGGGTCCTGAAAGGAAGATTTCTTTCCCTTTTTCACCTTTTGTATTTCACATTCTTCATTACCACAGGTATCCAGCCGTCAGCCTGGCTCAGCAGTCACAGAAACAGGTGAGACCGGGAGACTGACCTGAACATATGAACTGGCTGCCATCAGCCCTGCCCCTGGGGTCTGTGCATGCATGCATTCATCCACTCTTCCACTTAGAGACAAGGTCTGCTCCGTCGCCCAGGCTGGAGTACAATGACACAATCGTAGCTTACTGCAGCCTCAACCTCTTGGGTTCAAGCGATCCTTCCACCTCAGCCTCCACGTAGCTTGGACCACAGGTGTAAGCCACCACACCCAGCTAATTTTGAAAATCTTTTTTGTGGAGACAAGGCTTCCTTATGTGGCTCAGGCTGGTCTCTAACTCCTGGGCTTAAGTGATCCTCCTGCCTAGGCCTCCCAAAGCGCTGAGATGACAGGTGTGAGCCACTGTGCCCGGCCTGTGCTTTTACTTATAATCAACGACACATATGCAAGCTTTGCTGGTATGTTTGATCCTCTGTCCTACCCCATTTGTTACTGCAACAAGTGTTGCCCGAGCACCGCTGTACTCGGGGCAGGGTGAGAAGCTGGGAGGCAGGGCGGCCCTGCTGCCTGTTAGCTGCGAGCCTGAACAAGGGACTCAACCTTTCTGCATCGGGTTTCCCCGTTTGTGATACTGTGTGATTATGACAGCACCTATGTCACAGGTTGTCAGAATCAAACATCGTGACGCATTTAGCACAGTAGGAACGATGCCCTGAGCTGTGGCAGTCACAGTGTGAGACACTCTCACCTGGGGCTCATTTATGCACCACGCTAATGACCTTCCATGTAGCTGAAATGCCAGGAAAAACGTGCTAGAAATCATTTTTCCCTTCTCCCTGTGATCCAATGAATCCATGAATCAGGAACTTTGACCCCGTAGGCAAGACTAAGACAGAGTTTCCACTCTTAGTGGAAACAAGCTGCCCTTGTATTCACTTCTTCCCAGGGAGGAAGGAAGGAGGTCTGACGGTTGAGGCTGGGGAGCGGGAGGCAGGGTGTGACAGGGCAGGACTGTCTGTCTGTCCCTCGGCTGCAGGCCACACCTTCTCTCCTCCACTCAGCTCTGGGGGTCTAAGTAAGGGGCTCTCTACCCTTTCCTGAGTCCTGGCATCTGTCTGTGGATGGGCAGAAGAAATCCTCCTCCTACTCCACTATGATGAAGCAGACACAGGCTTTTAATTCCCAATCATACCCTTGTATCTATTTGATCAATGGTTCAGAATTTGGAAAGAGTTTGATTAATAATAACCTCAAACATTAGACATAAAGGAAGATAATCTTGAAAAGCCAAAAGGGAAAGGAAGATGCCTTCCAGTTTCTACCCACCCTGAGGCCGCCATGTCCCATTACGCCACAGTGGCTGCTGCAGTGGACACACAACATAAGCTGTGGCTTTGCTGCCAAGAGGTGATGGCTGAGCTGGGAGCCTCACACTGTTTCCAATTCAGCGCCGCTCTGAGAGGCCCAGAACGTGGTCCTCTTGAGAGTGAACACGACGATGTGTAGAGTTCATGTGTCCAACCACTGGCCAAACAACCAAAGCCCGAACCCAGGGCTTGTGAGCCCAGCCGTCCCCAGACAGTGTCATTTCTCCCTGAGTGACTGGCGTGGCTTCGTAATGAGCCTGGAAGAATTCATTCAGTGACAGCTTCTGCCTCAGCTCTTAAGAAAACAATAACAATCTCTGGAGATTTCTAAATATGAAGATACTGCTAGCCACGGAAGCAAACAGAGCTAAGAGGGAAAACAGTAAGTGAGAACGCGAAAAATCCCACAGAAAGGGGACGCGGTGTCCCGGCGACATTCTCAACTCACGTTCTTCGCATCCTAACCGTCATTAAAATGTATAAAAATGAGTATTTCTAAGGCAGCAATACTAAGAATTACCATTGCTGCAGTTGCCTGGCAACCTGAGACTTTGGTTATTTTATTTCCAAATAGGGAATGCTCTAAACTGGTATCTGGAGTTTGTGCAAATAGTTCTAAATTGCTGTTCTCCCTGTAAATCAGGAGGAGATAATACAGCATTAATGTACATTTAAAGGAGGTTAAATATGCATCTCTCTCTCACATATACACACCATTCATAATGAGCTTCTCTCTGTTTCATGCTATCTTAAGCAAATCTGGAGAACTGATACTCCTTTACATTTTTCCTGGCAAATATCTGTTTAATTTCATGGTCTGAGTCCAGGGGAAGCAGCCTTCCCTCTCCTGTGTGAGACAGTTGAATGCTGTCGCTCAGCAGTGCCTAACCTCTGTGGCATCAGGGACAGCTTTCGCGGAAGACAATTTCCCCCACAGACCCGACGGGAGTAGGGAATGGTTTTGGGATGAAACTATTCCACCTCAGATCATCAGGCATTAGATTCTCATAAGGTGTGCGCAACCCAGATGCCTCTCAAGCGCAGTTCACAACAGCTCACACAATAGCACAAAGTTCCTATGATAATCTATTTTTTTTTTTTTTTGAGATGGAGTCTTGCTCTGTTGCCCAGGCTGGAGTGCTGTGGTGCGATCTCGGCTCACTGCAACCTCTGCCTCCTGGGTTCAAACGATTCTCCCATCTCAGCCTCTCAAGTAGCTAGGACTACAGGCAAGTGCCACCACGCCTGGCTAATTTTTTGTGTTTTAGTAGAGATGGTGTTTCACCATGTTAGCCAGGATGGTCTTGATCTCCTGACCTCGTGATTCACCCGACTCGGTCTCCCAAAGTGCTGGGATTACAGGCGTGAGCCACCTCGCCCAGCCTGCTGCGATACTCTAATGCTGCCACTGATGTGACAGGAGGCGGGGCTCAGAGCTAATACTTGCCCACTGCTCACCTCCTGCTGTGCGGCCCGGTTCCTAACAGACCTGTACCAGTCTGTGGCCTGGGGGTTCGGGACCCCGCTCTGGCTAATGGCAATCTTGATTCCCTTTCCCCAGCTTCCCAGACCTTGCACACTGAGTCTCCAGTTCTGAGAAAGCAGAAGCTAACCCCAAATGGGCTCTAGGAGGAAGCGCTTCTCCAGGCAAGAGGCAAGGAAGGGGAATATCTGCATCCTTCAGAGAGGCTCGTCCTGAAGTTCCTGCAGATGCTGGGCCTGCTGCCCCAGTGTGACCCGCAGGTGCCCACACCCCACCCTCTCTTGGATGAGAAGAGGTGCTCACATTTTGAAAAAGCTGCCTCTACTTATGAAGACTCATTCCCTTTCTTTTTATTATTATTATTATAATACTTTAAGTTCTGGGGTACACGTGCAGAGCATGCAGAATTGTTACAGAGGTATACACGTGCCATGGTGGTTGGCTGCATCCATCATCATCTACATGAAGTATTTCTCCTAATGCTGTCCCCTCCCCTATCCCCTGACCCCCTGTTATCCTTCCACTAGCCCCCCTACTCCCCACCAACAGGTTCCAGAGTGTGATATTCCCCTCCCTGTGTCCATGTGTTCTCATTGTTCAACACCCACTTATGAGTGAGAACATGCAGTGTTTGGTTTTCTGTTCTTGTGTCAGTTTGTAGAGAATGATCGTTTCCAGCTTTATCCATATCCCTGCAAAGGACATGAACTCATCCTTTTTATGGCTGTATAGTATTCCATGGTGTATATATGCCACATTTTCTTTATCCAGTCTATCTTTGATGGGCATTTGGGTTGGCTCCAGGTCTTTGCTATTGGGAACAGTGCCTCAGTGAACATACGTGTGCATGTGTCTTTATAGTAGAGTGATTTATAATCCTTTGGGTAAATACCCAGAGTCCCTTTCAAGTCACTGACTTCAACTTGAGCTTCCATGGCTGCCTGTGGTTTGAATGAACTGCTGTGCTCCGATGCTACGAGCTTAAAGATGACCTTGGTTCCTGACTCCTCACTAGGGCCTTAGGAGAAAGAGTTCCCATCACAGCCCCTGAGGATGGGCGTCCTCATTGCTTTTGTGGAACTCAGGCTTCTGGAAGCGGATGCTGCCTGTGGTGTTTGCTCGAGGCCTACAGCTTGGGATCGCAGATGCCTCAGGCTCCACCCGCCTGCTCCTTTGACTCCACCACAGAGAGGAGGTGGCGAGCTCAGCACGGCTGCTGAAACCCAGTGTGCCTCAGTGACTGATCTCAACCAAAAAGGATTAGGTCTGGGTCTGAAGTACAGACCGAGCCTGGAAGAGGGAGGGGCCAGGCATCACGTCCACCATGGGATGGTTAGGAGGACCATTTTTCAAGATGACTGGGAGAAGCATCTCAGACAGGCAAGACATGAGAGGGTCCCAGGATGACTTTCCCCGAGCTCTTGTTAAAGGCAGCCAAGACATTAGCAACTAGCTGCTGTTTAGAAACCAAGTGTTTAGAAACACTCTGTTGGCAAATAAGCAAACAGGTCCTATGACCCATTAAAGGGATTCTTTCTCCATGAGGAGTAACGGTCATAAGTGAAGGTAAAGGCCTCAGGGCTTGCAGGAGCCCTGCGTGAAAGGTGTGCTTCCTAAGGGTCTGTGCCCTTGACAGGGCAACATCGAAGAGAACCAGAAATTCTATTTTGAGATAATTGGGTCATGGTTAGAATTTGTGTCTAGAAAGGCTGTGGTCCTTCAGATGAGCTGGGACATAATACCCTTTAGCCCGAGCCCAGTTCACCTTGACAGATCCTCAGGGTGGCCCTTCTGGGGGCCCGCTCCGGTGGTATGTGCCCGGGACACTGGGTTCGGCCTGAGAAGTCACATCCATTAAATAGGAAGACTCCTCGCACCTTGCTGCTGAGAGCGGAAAGGAATAGCAAATGACCGTAACAAATGAAAGAAAATGTGCAAATGCACCGGCAAAATGCTCGGATGAGGGCAGGGTTCCCTGGACGTGGAAGCTCCCAAAAATTAGAGAGGAATTTGTGCAGCCTGTCAGCGCAGAACTGACGAGGGGGTGGAGCCCTTGGCGGTGTCCCCGCCCTCCCTGCATGCTTTCCTGAATGGTGCCTCTCCTTAGGATCGATTGCCGGCGCCTGGACTGGCCAGCAAGCCTGCGCCGTGTAATGGCTGAGGTCAGGAATCTGCTCCGCGCCTCTTGCATCTTCAAAGGCAATGTCATTTGCAAAGTCAGAACCAATCGGCGCACATGAAGGAGGCCTGTGGAGAGCCTGGGATGGGTAATGAATCCAGATTCACTTTCCAGCTTGTTCACGTGACAAATAGTCTGGTACAATGATGGAGAGGAAAAAGACAGCCTACGGCCCTCTGTGCACATTCCAGCGAATTTCCCAGAAGCAAGCACGCATCACGCAGGTTCCAAGCACAGAGTTGCCTGGGAAGACGGTTGAAGAGATAGTGGGGTGTCTGTGTTTTGAGGGGCGGGGAGGGGAGAGAATGCAGAATTTGGTTTTCTATTTTTTTCCCCCTTGTACGTGAGCAGGAGGAGTAAGAGGAAACCAGATGAGCAGGAAACTTCCCCTTCTCCAAGGAACCCACTGCAAAGACAAGGTTTGACACCCTGAAAGCTAACAAAATACCGCCTAATGTGGCTTCAGAGCGCTCAGGGACTTGACAAAAGAACCCGGGGCTATCCTGTTGTGCTGGGCTCCCCTGCTGTGCTGAGCAAAGGCAGCTCCTGCATTACAGAGCCTGCCGAGAAGGGGGCGTGGG
Organism: Aotus nancymaae; assembly: GCF_030222135.1. NCBI lineage: Eukaryota > Metazoa > Chordata > Mammalia > Primates > Aotidae > Aotus > Aotus nancymaae. The sequence goes on along the minus strand of NW_026988445.1, from coordinate 29,771,984 downwards.
TCTGCAGGGCGGCGGGGGACTGTCAGGGCCTCTGAAGCTGTGAGGAGGAGGCAGTTTGATCCTGCCACCCACCGGCTGGGTGATTAGAGTGCATCTTCGCCTTATCTTCCGGTACCTCAAAAGAGGACAGTTTCTAGTGGACTAATCACTTTGCAAATGTAAATTTGCAGATGCCAAATGTTGAACCTAGGCGGTGGCCAGGCTCTGGGAAAACATTACGGCAAGGGTCTTTTTAGGATCACACACAATAAAGGACGTTAAGGACACGGAGGGACGATGGAACAAACGCACCGGCCGGTGGGCATTGCGGGGAGGACGGCGCTGGCTGCATGGCCAGGCCACCGTGTTTCCGGCACCAGGCGGCCCAGCGAGGTCTCGATGAGGTGTGAGGCACGGCAGGGCAAGGGCAGCTGGTGACGGTCTGTATCCCCGTGACCAAGAGCTCAGCCAGGCCACGGGGCGGCTCCAGGACTGCACCTTGTGCTGATTCGGCGTGGACGTTAGTCTGTGCTTACTCGAGACACAGGAACACTTTAATGATCATTCTCTCAGCGCCTGAATAGAAGGGGACTCTGGGAATGAAGGCAGGCAGCTGTCTGCAGGCACTGGGAGTGGTGTCACCCGGGAGGGCAAGTGGCCAGCTAGTAGGACCAGCTGATGTTAAAAATATGCTTAATTAACAAGAGGCTTCAACGGTAAATCCAAACTTTTTTTTTGAGACGGGGTCTCACTCTGTTGCCCGGGCTGGTGCCGTAGCGTGATCGATCTCAACTCACCTCTGGCTCCTGGGCTCAAGCAACGCCTCAGCCTCCCAAGTAGCTGGGACTACAAGCATGCATCACCACGCAGAGCTAATTTTTGTAGAGACAGGTTTTCCCCACGTTGCCCAGGCTGGTCTCAAACTTCTGGCTCAAGCAATCCTCCCACCTCTACCTCCCAAAGTGCTGGGAATACAGGTATGAGCCACCACGCTGGGCCATAAAAACAATTTTTAACGTTTCCTTACTCGTTTATAGTAAAACCCAACTCTAACTAAAACGAAGTCACTTCATTTAAATTAAAAATAATTTCTTATGTTTACATTCATCTTTCCCACTATCAATTCAACAACTACTTAGAGAGATCATAGAAGCATGTCCCCTGCAGAAACAGTGTAAAAGCTGTAAGTAAAATATGTGATCGATGACCCCCTAACAAGGTGCAGTTTGGAATTTTATCTACATCACGATCTATGAAGTCATGGCATTAACAGACACGATTCTTTTATGGAAACCAGTAAGGGCCAGTAACTTCCCTTCACTTCCAACTCAGCGGCTTCCCTCCCCTGCCCTTTCTACCCACAAGTTGAATTTATTCAACTACAGAAATGACATCCAATGAAACTCTATAATTCTTCAATTGGAAATTTTTTCCCCATAGAAAAGGGTTGTTACAAGAGCTGGGAAAACCATTTCTGTGTTTATCCAACTAGGATTCCCAAATTTCAAGAGTTGAGATGGACAGGATTATAATCACCATAAGCTCCTAAAGTCAGTCCAGTAACGGTCTCCTGGTAAAAAATAAACTCACAGTGTATTTGGTGGGGGGTCTGGCAGTGGCAGAGGGAAAGAAAAACTCCAGCACTCCTCCTGAATCTCAGGCATGATAGAACACACTGCCTGGCTTTTCCCTCCCGCATGACGGTAACTTACATTTTGTAGGATTTTTACAGATAAACCATGAATCCACATATATTTAGTTAATCCTCGCAGCAACTCCATAAGGTCAGTGTTTTTTCCATTTAAATAGGTGAGGACAGGCTCAACCAGAGATGTTTAACCAGACTGTCGTCACTGGTTATTGGTCAAAAGTATAATATACTTGTATACATGTTCTATCATGTTGAGCCTTCTGTGTCTGTGATGTAAGCAACGTGTACAGCTCTAACCCTCGCTTTAGAAGAATGGAGGCTCACACAGCTGGTACGAGGCTCTGCTGGGCCTTGGAAGGAGCCTGGACAGCCAGCCAAGTGCCCACCACACTGTCCAACGACAACACTGATTTGGGGTGATGGTGGTGAAGAGTGGCTTTGTCTCTGCCAGACATAGGAGCGGCTGTAATGCGATTGTCCTGGAGCAGTAATAAAGAGACGGAAGGATGCTGGAAGTCAATGAACATTTGCCTGGGAAGGTGGGTGGTAACTTCTCAAGCTTTCTAAGCTCCCTAGGTGGGCTTGCCAGACACAATACGTGATGCCAGGAGTGCCCCGTGCAATGTTGAAGCGCATACTTATAATACAATCTTATTTGCTGGTTATCTGAAATTCGAATTTGCCTGGATATCCTATACATTTTTTTGGTTAAGTCTGGTGGCACTACCCCCAAGGGTGAGCCAGGCTTCCCCCTCACTCTCATCAGTATGGAACAGATGCCTCTTTATTACGGTGACAATGACCTTCAGTGGCGAGTGGAGACCTCGACTGAGACAATTTCCTACTTCCTCTCATTAGAGCAGCCTAAAGTTAGAACTGGAATAGATTTCAGAATTTCCAAGTTTCGAATTTGGAAAATCATGCATTACACAGCTGTTAGCCAAGGCTGACCTCTGGCACTGAACTTGTAATGAAACCCAGACTGTCCCTCTGTGGCACACCTCAGAGATGGCACCGAACCGAGCGTCCCACACCATGCTGACCCCGCCGCATTCTTTGAGTAGAAGAGTCACTTACTTGTATGGAATGTGTTTGCTGCCGTTGACGAGAGCCAGGATGACATTGCCCAGAGCAGACAGTGAGAGGCACAGCCCTGAGCCTCCGTCTCGATTTTTGCTAAGTGCTTTCCCACAGCTGCCGAGATCAATGAGATGCAGGCGGCTGCGGCCTCCAGACACTAGCACGGGAGAGAAGATAGAAGAGAAGGGGTTACGTTCTGACAAATGCTCACCTGTTCTTCGTGGAGCTCCTTGGGAAATCTGAGGAAAAGTGAAACGGGGAAGTAAAAGGCTGAAGTCCACGACCCAGTAGGAAATGCCAGCAAAACCACGCGGGGTTGCAGAAGCACTGGTTCCCGCAGATTCTTTCCCCCACACACCAGACCTTCTGGAGTCTGCCGACATTCATACTACAAACAAATGAATCCAGATTATCTTTGTAGGTTGGACTGAATCAGATTTAGGAGAAAATCAATGTCTAATTAAAGGAGGGTACATTTCTACCCGAATGTCACTTCAACAGCAGAACTCTGAAACTCATCAAGTTAAAACCTGAATGGCTCCTGAGTGGTTACCTGCTTTGGCTGATCATTATACAGAACCCAACCCAAAGCTCAGCCGGGAATCGAGTTGCAAACCCAAGGCAAAAATCAGCAAGAAATAACAACCAGGTGCATAGACAGGGAAGACTCAAATATTTGCTGAGTATCTGCCAAGTGCCAGGTGGTGTACAAACATCAGTCTCATTCAGTTCCCATGACAAAATCACAAGCTAAATACTATTATCCTTTCTTTATTGATGAGAAAATCACAGTTCAGAAAAGTTAAGTAACTTGCCCACAAGCACATCCGCTGCTGAAGTTCAGGGAGACCAAGGTGCCAACGATTTACAAGACAGAGTGTTGCCGAGGATAGAACTCCAGAGATCTGCAGGAGGCCCCTCAAGGGCTCAGCTGAGTACTGGCAGCACATCTGATATAGTTTAGATGTCCGTGTCCTCCAAATCTCCTGCTGAAATGTGACCCTCCATGTTGGAGATGGGCCATTCACCCCCCTCACCCAAACACCTCCCACCAGGTTCCAACACTGAGGACACAGGCCTTATGTTGCAATGTGATCCTCAGTGTTGGAGAAGGGGCCTGGTGGGAGATGCTTGAGTCTTGGGGGTGGATCCCTCATGAACTTGGTGCCCTTCCCATGGTGATGAGTGAGTTCTTGCTCTTTAAGTTTATGCAAAAGCTGGTTGTTTAAAAGAGGCTGTTGCCTTCCCCACTTTCTCTCCTGCTCTCCCTCTTGCCATGTGACATGCCTGCTTCCTTCCACCATCATCGTGAGCTTCCTGAGGCCTCACCAGAAGCAGATGCTGGTTCCACGCTTCTTGCATCGCCTGCAGAACTATGAGCAAAATAAACCTCTTTAGAAATTACCCGGCCTCAGGTGTTCTTTTATAGCAATGCAAAAGGGACTAACGCAACATTCATATGAGAAAACTATTTTCAAGGCTCAGAAATTAACCACCTAAAAAGACTGGAGATAATGCTGCACAGCACTCACATAAAGCCAGGAATAGTGCCACTTCCTAACAGCCAGTCTGGAAAACTTCAAGCTTCACAGGGCATTGGGTTAAATACCCAGAAGTATTTCCCATACTTAGCCACAGACTGAGCACTGACCTGATTCCACCTAACACATATTAAAAGCAAAACAAAAAAAATGATCAAACTGTTTCCAAGTAACACAACTACATCCTAAAACAAAGCTTAAGAATATTTACAAAGTACAAAGATATCCAGCCCTCAACACTCAATAAAAACCAACCAGGCATGTAAAGACTTAGGAAAATGAGACCCATAACGAAGAGATCATTGAAACCAACCTAGAACCAGCATAGATGTTAGAATTGATAGAAACAGCTATTTGGTAAAACAGTCATTCCAACTGTATTTCAAATGTTCAAAAAGTGAAGTAGAAACATGTAATATATATTTAAAAAGACACAAAACTGAACCTCTAGAGATAAAAACTACAATATATGAGACAAAAAATACTATATGAGATTAATGGCAGATTAGATATTGCAGAATGAAAAAACAGCAAATTTGAGGATCTAGCAATAAAATTATTCAGAATAAAATATACAGGGAAAATTTGAAAAAAAAAACAAAAAACACTCACACACACACACAAAAAAACAGCAAAAAAAGAGCTGTAGGGCAACTTTAAGTGTCCAAATATGTGTAATTGGAGTCCCTAAAGGAGAAGACACAGAGTATGATACAAATAAAATATTCGAGAAAAATAATGGCTAAAAATTCCCCACATTTAATGAAAGTCATAAATCCATGTATCCAAAAAGCTAAGTGAGCCCCAGGCACAAATAAAGAAACTACATCAAGCCATATTATAACCAAATGCTCAAAACCAGTGATATAAAGACAGATCTTGAAAAAAGCCTCAGGAAAAAAAGCACATTACATATAAAGGAACAAAGATAAGGATGATGGCAGATTTCTCACTGGAGATAATGCAGGTGAGAATACAGTGGACCAATGTTTTTAAAGTACTAAAAACTGTCAAGTTAGAAATCTACACCAGCAAAACTATCGTGTCAAAACAAAAGGGAAATAAAGATATTTTTAGACTTAAAAATCCTAAAAGAATTCACCATAAGCAAAAACACAAGGAATATAGACAAAGGAATGAAGAGCTTTGGAAATGATAACCACACAGGTAAACGTGTAATTTTTATTACTTAAAAAACAAAAATCACAGTGTGATGTGTGAATGACATACATAAAATTAAAACATTTGATTACAATAACACCAAAGGCAGAGGAGAGGAATGGAAGTATACTATTGTAAGGTTTTTATTCCTTATAGAAGTGGCATAATATCACTTGAAATTAGATTGTGGTAACTTAAACATGTGTATTATGGACACTAAAGCAATAATTAAACAATAAAAAGTAATAGCTAATAAACCAGCAAAAGATAGAAATTGGAACAATTTAAATGTTTAATAAATCCAAAAGAAGGCAGATAAAAAAGAGAACAAAGATCGGATGGGACAAACAGAAAACAGAAAAGTAATATTTTGAACCAAACTATATCAATAATCATATTAAATGTAAATAGTCTAAAATACCCTTATTAAATGGCAAAAATCATCGCATTGGATTAAAAAGTGAGGCTCTACTATATGCTCCCTATGAGAAATGCACTTTAAATATAAATAAACAAACAATAGCTTAAACATATAAGCGTAGATAAGGCAAACAGTAACCATAAGTGTTGGAGTGGATCTACCAACATTAGACAAAAGAGACTGAAGACAGTGAAAGAACTATCCCGTTTGTGCTAAGACCTGCAGGGAGCCCTGCCCAGCACCTCCTGCTGCAGTCATGGAACTCTACTGATGCAGTGTCCTGGGAAACATGCCTTCTGATACAAGACTGGGCTCTCCAGCTTCTATCCTAAGAGGGCCCAGTCATAGCTCCAAATCCTCTCTCTGCAGTCCGGTAACTATCCTATCTGTACAGGAACTTGCTGGGTGACACGCACCCCTCTGAGCCGAGACTGAGCCCTTCAGTACCTGTCTCACAGCAGTTCCTATGAGGGCCCGGATTCTGCTCCAGTGCTTGCTGATAGTTGGGGAACTATCCTGTCTATGCAGGGACTTACTAGAAGATGCATGCCCATTTCAGCCAATGTGGCAGGCATGCCAGCCTCCATCTCACAGCAGACCTGAGGAGGCCCAGTCTTGGCTCTAGCTCCTCTTGTTATGGGTAAGAAACTACTCCAGTTGTACAGAGACTTGCTGGGTAACATGTGCCTGTCTCAGCCAATGAGAAAGGCCCATCAGCCACCTTCCCAGAGCAGATTCCGAAAGGGTCTAGTCTCAACTTCTGCCCCTCTTGCTATAGTTGGGGACCCAACCTATGCAGAGACCTGCTTGGAAGTAAATTTGTCTGGGCCACTAGGATGGTCTTCAGGACTCAGGTCCCTGGTGGCCAGTGTTCCCACATAACACAGGCATTGTCTTGGGTCTTCCCCAGGTCCATTTGGGCCAGAAAGCCACATAAACCGCAGAGCCCTGTGAGACTCACAGCAAGCCTGGGTATAGAGCATCCTCTAGTGCTGAGATGACTGCGGTGATCACAGAAAGGGAACACAATAGTCAGAATTAACACTTAGAATCCCTAGAAGGCCCTCTGTAGAAGTACAGGCACAAATAAAGCCAGACTAGGAAGACTCAAATTAATATTTAATCTCTCACTGTGCAGATATCATCACACTTCAAGCATCAAGAACACTCAGGGAAATACAATGTCAAAGGGACAAAGTAAGGCACCAAGACTGGTCCTAAAATGATCAAAATGTGTGATCTCTTGGACAAATAATTCAAAACAATAGTTTTAAGGAAGCTCAATGAACTTCGAGAAAGCTCAGAGAAATCTCTCAGAGAAAGTTCACGGAAAGATTTAAAAAATAAAATTAAACAGAAATTCTGGAGGTAAAAAATGCAATGAATGAAATGAAAAAAATGCAATAGAGAACATCAGAGGAACTGATCAAAAAGAAGAAAGGATCAGTGAGCTCAAAGACAGACTATTTGAAAATACATAGTCAGGGCCCGGTGCAGTGGCTCACGCCTGTAGTCCCAGCACTTTGGGAGGCCGAGGCAGGCGGATCACGAGGTTAGGAGATCGAGACTATCCAGGCTAACACAGCCAAACCCTGTCACTACTAACATACAAAAAATTAGCTGGCTGTGGTGGCACACGCCTGTAGTCCCAACTACTTGGGAGGCTGAGGCAGGAGAAGCGCTTGAACCCAGAAGGCAAGAAGGCAGAGGTTACAGTGAGCCAAGATCATGCCATTGCACTCCAGCCTGGTGACAGAGCAAAGGAAAAGAAAAGAAAATACACAGAAGAGAAGAAAAGAAAGAATGAGAAGGAATGAACAAAGCTTATGGGACCTATTGACCAACATCAAAAGAGCGAATATTTGGGTTAGTGGAGTTAAAGAGAGAACTAAGAAAGACAACAGATAGCAAGCTTATTTAAAGAAAGAACCGAACTTTCTAAACCTGGAGAACAATATAAATATCCAGGTACAGGAAGGTCAAAAGTCACCAATCAGATTCAACCAAAATAAGAAGACCTCAAGACATATTATAATTAAACTCACGAAGTCAAAGGCAAAGAGAATCCTAAAAACAGTGAGAGCACAAGAAAAAAAGCACATAACATATAAAGGATATCCAATACACCTGGCAGCAGACTTCTCAGCAGAAATTTTACAGACCAGGAGGAAGTAGGATAATATTATTTGAAGTGCTAAAGGAAAAAAATTGTCCACCAAGAATACTGCACCTAGCAAAGTTATTCCTCAGAAATGAAGGAGATGACTTTCCCAAGGAAAATTTATGACTACCAGACCTATCCTATGATAAATGCAAAATAAGTTCTTAAAACCATAAGAAAAATAATGCTAATGTGATTTTTATATATTAATTATGACATTTAAACCATTTTTATCTTTAGTAAGAAGATTAAAAGACAAAACTATTAAAATAATAGCTACAAAATTTTTGAGGTAGGCAATATAAAAATGTAAACTTTGACATCAACATTCAAAATGAGGAACAGAAGAGAATTAAAGTATATGTTTTTTTTTTTCCTTTTTGATTTGTTTCTTTTCTTCTGCTGCAATAAAAGTTAAATTGGTATCACTTTTAAATAATTTGTTATAACTACAGGAAGTTTTTTGTAAGCTTCATGGTAACCTAAAGCAACAATCTATAACTGATATACAAAAATAAAAACAGCAAATTAAAACATACTACCAAAGAAAATCACCTTACCACAAAATATAAGAAAGGAAGTGAGGAGGTACACTACACAATTAGAAAATAAGTAATAAAATGGCAGTAGGAAGGCCTTACCTAGCAATAACAACATGGAATGTATATGGACTAAATTCACCAAATAAAAGACACAGAGTGGCTGAATGGATTAATAAATAAGACCCAACTATATATTGCCTACAATAAACTCACTTCATCTATAAAGGCACACATAGACTAACAGTGAAGGGATGGGAAAAGCATTCCATGCAAATGGAAATGGAAAAAGCTCAAGACTAACTATACTTAGATCAGATAAAATAGACTTTAAGTGAAAAACTATATAAAGAAACAAAGGAAATTATGATATAATGATAATTCAGAAAGAGGATATAACAATTATAAACACATATGACCAAATAGCAGGGTACTTATGCATATAAAGCAAATATTACTAGATCTAAATAGGAGAGGTAGATTATAATATAATAATAGTAAGGGACATCAACACCCCACTTTTGGGAATGGGCGGATCATTCAGGCAGAAAAATCAACAAAGAAACCTCAGAATTAAACTATACTCTAGACCAAATGGACTTAACAGATATTCACGGAACATTTTATCCAACTGCTGCAAAATACCCATTCTTCTCATCAGTACATGGAACATTCTCCAGGACAGACCATATAATAGGCTGTAAAACATGTCTCAGCAAGTTTTAAAAAGTCAAAATCATAACGAGTATCTTTTCTAATCATAATAGAACAGAACCATAAATTAATAACAAGAGAAATGCTGGAAACTATACAAACACCTGGAAATTGGGTATGTTCCTGGATGAGCAATGGGTCAACGAAGAAATTAAGAATGAAGTTTAAGAAGTTCTTGAAGCAAACGAGAATGGAAATACAACATGGCCAGAACCTCTGGGATAGACAAAGTAGCACTAAGAGAAAGGTCGATAGCAACAGATAACTATATTACACATACAGACTCTAAATAGACAACCTAGTGTTGCACCTCAATGAACTAGAAAAGAAAAAACAAACCAAACATAAAATTAGTAGGAAAAAAATTAGTATAATTGAGCAGCAACAAATGAAATTGAGACTAAAATCACACCAGTCAAGTCTTCAATTATAGTTGGCAATTTCAAATACCCCCACTGTAAAATTGACACAACAAGTAGAAAACCATAAGGATACAGATTTGAATAATACTGTCAAATATCTACTTGACACAGAACGTTCAACCCAACAAAGCAGAATACACATTCTTGTGAAGTGCACATTTACCAAGATACACAGTATTCTGGTCCACAAAACAAGGTTAAGTAAATGTTAAAGGATTCATATCACTCAAAGCATGTTCTCTGATTCTATGGAATTAAATCAAAAGTCAATGAAGAACAGTATCTGAAAAATCCACGAATATTCTGAAACTACACAACTTGGCCCCAAACAGCCTGTGGTAAAGGAAAAATTCAAAATGAAAAATGTAAAGTGTTCCTAAGTGAATACAAATGAAATGATACAAAATACCAAAGCTCTCTCAAGAAGTAATAGATAATAAAAATGGCCCTACATTCATTAAAGAAATAGAATCTGTAGTTCACAACCTTTCCACAGGTAAAGCTCTAGGACCAGATGGAGGTACTGGTGAATTCTACCAAACATTTAAGGAAGAAATAGTAACAATTCTACTCAAAGTCTTCCTGAAAATAGGAAGAAATACTTCCCAAGTTATACTGTATTACTCTGATACCAAAAGAAAACAAATACATTGTTTGGAAAAAAAAAAAAAACACACACACACAAAACCTGCAGACCAATATCCCTCATGAACATCGCCAAAAATTCTAAACAAAATATTAAACAGCCATATTAGAAAATTATATCTAGGGCCAGGCATGGTGGCTCACTCCTATAATCTCAGTATTATGGGAGGTTGAGGTACTTGAGGCCAGAAGTTCAAGACCAGCCTGGGCAACATTGCAAGACCTCATCACTACAAAAAAGTATTAAAAAATTAGCTGGGCAAGGTGATGCGCACTGTAATCCTAGCTACTTGGGAGGCTGATATGGAAGGAAGGATTGCTTGAGTCCAGGAATTCAATATTGCAATGAGCTGTGATCATGCCACTGCACTCCAGCCTAGGTGACAGAGTGAAACCCCAACTCAAAAAAAACTGTATCTAGCAACAAATACAAAGGGTTTTATACCATGAGCAAGTGGGGTTTATTTCAGAAATGCAAGGTTGGTTAACAAAAAAACCTAATCTATCAATATAATTTACCATATTAACAAACTGAGAGGAAAACTGTTTGAGTAGCAGAAAAAGTATTTACCAAAATTCAGTTATTCTTGATAAAAAATCTCAGCAACATATAAAGAGAAGGTAATATCCTCAATTTGATAAAAGGTATCTACTAAAAACTACAGCTAACATCATACTTAATGGTAAAAGACTGAATGCTTTCCCTCTAAGATCAGGAGCAAGGCAAGTATGTCCACTCTCACCATTTCCATTTAACATTGTACTGGAAGTCCCAGCCAGTACAACAAGGCAAGTACAATAAATGAAAGATATCCGGATTGGAAAGCAAGTCAAATGGTCTTTATCGGTGACATAAATCACCTATAGAAAATCTAAGAATGAAATCCACAAAAACGTTACTAGAACTCAAGGTGAGTTTAGAAAGGCTGCAGAATGTGTGGTCAATGGACAAAATCAATTGCATTTCTTTATACTAGTAACAAACAATTAGAAATTAAAACTTAAGGCTGGGCGTGGTGCTTCACATCTATAATCCCAGCATTTTGGGATGCCAAGGCAGAAGGATTACTTAAGGCTAGGAGTTCAAGACCAGCCTGGTCAACATAGTGAGACTCCATCTCATCTCTACAGAAAAATGATACAAAAAGAAATTAGCTGGGTATGATGGCATGTGCCTATAATCCTAGCTACTCAGGAGGCTGAGGTGGGAGGATCACTTCAGCCTAGGAATTTGAGGCTGCGTGAGATATGATTGTGCCTCTGTAATCCAGCCTGAATGACAGAATGACACTCCAACTCAAAAAAAAAATACCATTTACAACAACATCAAACATATGATTTAGATATGACTAAAATGAGATGTGTACATAAACACTATAAAATATTGCTGAAAGCAGTCGTTAAAAATGAAATATTGCTGAAAGCTATCCTTAAAAAATGAATGAAAGATAAAGTCTTTCCCAAATAAGAAGAAAATGGAGGGAATTCACCACCACTAGACAGGCCTGGTGAGAAATGCTTCAGGGAGTTCTACATCTGGAAGCAAAAGGACATTATCCACCATCATGAGAGTACACAAGACTAAAAAACTCACTGGGACAGCAGATACACAAATGAGAAAGAGAAAGAGTCAAACATCACTACAATAAACTCCCAAATCATCAGGGTAAGCAATAGAAGAGGAAGAGAGGAACAAAGGCCATACAAAACAACCACAGAGCAGTTTACAAGATGATAGAAGTCCTTACCTAGCAGTGACATCCTTGAATGTAAACAGTTTAAATTCCTTAATTAAGAGATACAGACTAGATGAATGGATTTATCAAAAATAAAAGACCCAACTATATGCTGCCTCCAACAAACTCACTTCATTTGTAGAGATGCACATAGAATGAAAATGAAGGGATGTAAAAAATTACTCCATGAAGATAGAAAGCAAAAGCGTGCCAGAGTAGCTATACTTATATCAGACAAATACAATGTTAGCCAAAACACATACAAAGTGGCAAATAAGGTCATTATGTTAATATAATGATGAAGAGATCAATTCAGCAGAAGACTGTAATAACTGTAAATATAAATGCACCCAACACTGGAGCACCCAGATATATTATATAAAACAATTACTGTCAGAGCTAAAGAGATTGACCCCAGTGCAATAATAGTTGAGGACGCCACCACTCCATTTTATTTTTTATTATTTTTTGGTATGAGGGTCTCACTCTGTCACCCAGGCTGGAGTGCGGTGGTGTGATCTTGGCTCACTGTGGCCTCAATCTCCTGGGCTCAAACAATCCTTCCACCTCAGCCTCCAGAGCAGCTGGCACTACAGGTGCATGCCACCACACTCAGCTAATTTTTGTATTTGTCTAGAGACAGGGTTTCACTATGTTGCCCAGGCTGACTCAAACTTCTGAGCTCAAGCGATTGGCCCACTTTTGCCTTCCAAAGTGCTGTGATTACAGGCGTGAGCCAATGTGCCTGGTCCACCACTCGGCTTTAGCACTGGACAGATCAACTAAAATAAACAAACATTGAACTTAATCTGCACTACAGACCAAATGGATCTAACAGACATTTAGAGAACATTTCATTCAAGTGCTGCAAAGTGTACAACCTTATTATCAGTACATGGAATATTCTCCATGATGGACCATGTGTTAGACCACAAGGTAATTCTCAATACATTTTCAAAAGTTGAAATTATATCAAGCATCTTAGACCACAATGCAATAAAACTAGAAATCAATAAGAAAAGGATTTTAGAACTGTATAAATATTTGAAAATTAAACAACATGCTCCTACATAAAAACATGCTCCTAAATGAAAACATTAATGAGATAAACATTTTTCTTAAATGAAAATGGAAACAAACCATTCTTAACCCTATGGGATACAACAAAAGCGGCACTAAGAGGCATTTACGGTAATAAACGCTTTCCTCCAAAAAGTAGAAAGATTTCAAATAGACAACCAAACGATGCGCCTCCAGGAACTAAAAAATCAAAACCAAACTGACCCAAAAATCAGAAGGAAGAATAAAAATCAGAGAAGAAATAAAGACTAAAAAAATTACAAACGATCAAGAAAATAAAAGCTGATTTTTGAAAGGAAACAAAATGATAAACTGTTAGACTAACCAAGAAAAAAGACCCAAGTTTAAAAAAAAATGAGAAATGAAAAGGACGATACCACAGAAATAAAACGATAATTAGAGTTTATTGTGAAACACTGCACACTAACAACTGGAAAGCTCAGGTGAAATTGACAAAGTCTTAGATACATACAACCTTACAAGACTGAATCAGAAAGAACAAGAAAATCTGAACAAATAAATGACTAACAAGAATTAATCAGTAATAAAAAGTTTTCCAACAAAGAAAAGCCCAGGACTTTAAAAATTTGGTAGAATGAAGCAGTAAAGTAAAACCAATTCTTCTCAAACTATTAGAAAAAATTGAAGAGGAGGGAGGTCTTCATTCAAGTGGGCCAGCATTATCGTGATACCAAAATCAGATACCAATATCCCTGATGAACACAAAGGCAAAAATCCTTTACAAAATACTAGCAAACCAAATCCAACAACACACCAAAAAGATAATACACTGTAATCAAGTGGGATTTATCCTAGGGATGCAATGACGGTTTGATGTACGCAAATCAATAATGTGCACATCACATCAACATACAAGGGACTAAAACCACAAGATCATCTCAATAGACACAGAAAAAGTATTTGATAAAATCCAACATCCCTTCATGATTAAACCTTTGAGTTTAATAATAAAAAATGTGGCTCAACATAACAAAGGCCATATATAACAAACTCACAGCTAATGTCATAATTAGTGGGGAAAAGCTGAAAGCCTTTTTTTTTTTTTTCCTAAGAACTGGAACAAGACAAGGATGCCCACTTTCACCACTGTTATTCAACATAGTACTGGAAGTCCTAGCTAGAGAAATTGGGCAAGAGAAAGAAATAAAGGGCATTCAAATTGGAAAAGAGAACATCAAATTGTTCCTCTTTGCAGCTGACATATTATAGTTAAAATAACCTAAAGATTCTACTGAGAAACTCTTAGAACTGATAAATTTGGTAAAGTGGCTGGAATCAAAAATCAGTAGTGTTTCTATACACCAGTAACAAACTAGCTGAAAAAGAAACCAAATCTATCTCATTTGTTACAACTATCAAAAATAGCTAGGAATAAATTTAACTAAGGAGGTGAAATATCTTTATAACAAAAATCGAAGAACATAGAAACAAATGAAAAGACATCCCATGCTCATGGATCAGAAGAGTTACTGTTTAAGTTCCAGGATACATGTGCAGAACATGCAGGTTACATAGGTATACATGTGCTATGATGGTTTGCTGCACCTATCAACCTGCCATCAAGGTTTTAAGCCCCACATGTATTAGGTATTTGTCCTAATGCTCTCACTCTCTTTGCCCTCAACCTCCCAACTGGACCCAATGTGTGATGTTCCCCTCCCTGTGTCCATGTGTTCTCATTGTTCAACTCCCACTTATGAGAGAACATGTGGTATTTGGTTTTCTGTCCCTGTGTTAGTTTACTGAGGATGATGGCTTCATCCATGTCCCTGAAAAGGACATGATCTCATTATTTTTTATGGCTGCATAGTATTCCATGGTGTATATGTATGACATTTTCTTTATCCAGTCTATCATTGATGAGCATTTGGGTTGGTTCCGTGTCTTTGCTATTGTAAACAGTGCTGCAATAAACATACGTGTACATGTGTCTTTATAATAGAATGATTTATATTCCTTTGGGTATATACCCAGTAATGGGATTGCTGGGTCAAATGGTATTTCTGGTTGTAGATCCTGGAGGAATTGCCACACTGTCTTCCACAATAGTTGAATTAATTTATGTTCTCACCAATAGTGTAAACGTGTTCCTATTTCTCCACAGCCTTGCCAGCATCTATTGTTTCCTGACTTTAATAACTGCCATTCTGACTGGCATGAGATGGTATCTCCTTGTGGTTTTGATTTACATTTTTCATGTTTGTTGGCCAAATAAATGTCTTGTTTTGAGAAGTGTCTCTTCATATCCTTTGCCTACTTTTTGATGTCATTTTCTTCTTGTAAATTTAAGTCCCTTAAGATTTTGGATATTAGACCTTAGTCTAATTTTCTCTCATTCTATAGGTTGCCTGTTCACTCTGATGCAAGTTTATTTTCCTGTGCAGAAGCTTTTTAGTTTAATTAAGTCCCATTTGTCAATTTTGGCTTTTATTGCCATTGCTTTTGGTGTTTTTGTCACGAAGTCTTTGCCACTGCCTATGTCCTGAATGGTAGTGCCTAGATTTTCTTCTAGTGTTTTTATGGTTTTGGGTTTTACATTTAAGTCTTTAATCCATCTTGAGTTAGTTTTTGTATAAGGTGTAAAGAAGGGATCCAGTTTCAGTTTTCTGCATATGGCTAACTAGTTTTCCCAGTTACTATTTATTAAATAGGGAATCCTTTCCCCATGCTTGCTTTTGTCAGGTTTGTTGAAGATCAGATTGTTGTAGATGTGTGGTGTTATTTCTGAGTCTCTGAGGTTCCATTGGTCTATATATCTGTTTTGGTACCAGTACCATGCTGTTTTGGTTATTGTAGCCTTGTAGTGTAGTTTGAAGTCAGGTGGCATGATGCTTCCAGCTTTGTTCTTTTTGCTAAGGATTATCTTGGCTATATAGGCTCTTCTCTGGTTTCATATGAAATTTAAAGTAGTTTTTTCTAGTTTATGTGAATACTGTCAATGGTAGTCTGATGGGAATAGCATTGAATCTATAAATTACTTTGGGAAGTATGGCCATTTTCATGATTTGATTCTTCCTATCCATGAGGATGAGATGTTTTTCTATTTGCTTGTATCCTCTTATTTCCTTGAGCAGTGGTTTGTAGTTCTCCTTGAAGAGGTCCTTCATGTTCCTTGTAAGATATTCCTGAGTATTTTATTCTCTTTGTAGCGATTGTGAATGGGATTTCATTCATGATTTGGCTCTCTGCTTGTCTGTTGTTAGTGTATAGGAATGCTTATGATTTTTGCACATCGATTTTGTATCCTGAGACTGCTGAATTTGCTTATCAGTTCAAGAAGTTTATGGGCTGAGACGATGGGATTTTCTAAATATACAATCATGGCATCTGCAAATACAGACAATTTGACTTCCTCTCTTCCTATTTGAATACGCTTTATTTCTTTCTTTTGCCTGATTGCTCTGGTCAGAACTTCTAACACTATGTCAAATCGGAAGGGTGAGAGAGGGCATCCTTGTCTTGTGCCAGTTTTCAAAGGGAATGCTTCTAGCTTTTGCCCATTCAGTATAATATTGGGTATTGGACTGTCATAAATAGCTCTTATTGTTTTGAGACATGTTCCATTAATATCTAGTTTATTGAGAGTTTTTAGCATGAAGGGCTGTTGAATTTTATCGAAGGCCTTTTCTGCATCTATTGAGATAATCATGTGGGTTTTATCGTTGGTTCTGTTTATGTGATGGATTACGTTTATTGATTTGCATATGTTGAACCAGCCTTGCATCCCAGGGATGAAGTCGACTTGATCGTGGTCGATTAGCTTTTTGATGTGCTGCTGGATTCGGTTTGCCAGTATTTTATTGAGGATTTTTGCACCAACGTTCATCAGGGACATTGGCCTCAAGTTTTCTTTTTTTGTTGTGCCTCTGCCAGGTTCTGTTATTAGGATGATACTGGCCTCATAAAATGAGTTAGGAAGGAGCCCCTTCTTTTCAATTGTTTGGAATAGTTTCAGAAGGAATGGTACCAGCTCCTCTTTGCACCTCTGGTAGAATTCGGCAGTGAATCTGTCTGTTCCTGGGCTTTTTTTGGTTGGTAGGCTATTAATGACTGCCTCAATTTTAGAACTTGTTACTGGTCTATTAAGATATTCGACTTCTTCCTGGCTTAGTCTTGGAAGGGTGTATCTGTCCAGGAATTTATCCATTTCTTCTAGATTTTCTAGTTTATTTGTATAGAAGTGTTTGGATACTACACTCATACGCCAAAAAACCTAACCTCCCTCCCCTCAAAAAACTACTTGAGTTCGTACATTGTAAAATATATAAAAATTAACTAAAAATTGATCAAAGACCTCAATTTGAAGCCTAAAATTACAAAACTTCTAGAGAAGCCAAAAGAATAAACTTTTTTGGCCTTGGGTTAGACAAAGATTTCTTAGATATGACACCAGAAACATGATTCATAAAAGGAGCACATAAATTAGACTTCATAAAAAATGAACATTTCTGTTTTTCAAAAGATGCTGTTGAGAATGAAGAGAGAAGCCACAGACTCAGAGAAAATGTTTGCAAATAATGAATCTCATAAAGGATTTGCATGCGAAATATATAAAAAAACTTTCAAAACAATTTAAAAAAGGACAGAAAATTTGAAGAGACAGTTCACCAAAGAAGAGGTATGGATGTCAGATGAGCATGTACAGGGATGCCTGGCATCACCGGGCGTTAGGAAAGTGCAAATTAAAACTGCAGCAAGATACTACAAACCTACTGTGTAAACAGGCAAAAACGTCAAAGGCTGACCATACTAAACACTGGTGGGGAGGAGGAACTGGAACTCCCATATGGGGATATAAAATGGTACAAGCACTTTGGAAAACAGCGGGGAAGTTTCTTAAAAAGGTAAACATACATCTACTATATGGTTCAGCCATTCCAGTGTTTTTTTTTTTTTTTTTTTTCAAATATTCCCAGATACTGATAAGATTCCAGTTCTATTATAGTATTTACCCCAAAGGAAAGAACACATATGTCCATATTTATTAGTCTGTTTTCATACTGTTATAAAGAACTACCTGAGACTGGGTAATTTATGAGGAAAATAGGTTTAATTGATGCACAGTTCCACAGACTTAACAGGGACCACGACGGGGAGGCCTCAGGAAACTTACAGTCAAGGCAGAAGCAAAGGGGGATAAGGCACATCTTCCCATGGCAGAGCAGGAGAGAGATGGAGCGAGCAAGGAGGGGAGGTGCCACACGCTCTTAAACCATCGGATCTCATAACTCACTATCATGAGAACAGCATGGGGGAAGTCCGTCCTCATGACGCAATCACCTCCCACCAGGTCCTTCCCTAACACTGGGAATGACAATTCAACATGAAATTTGGGTGTATGTTCATACAGGCTGACTATCCCTTATCTGAAATGCTTGGAACCAGAAGTTTCTGTTCAGATTTCAGATTCTGGAGTATTTGCATATGTCTAATGACATATCTTGGGAATAGGACCCAATGTAAACATGAAATTCATTTATGTTTCATATACACCTTATATACATAGCCTGAGATAATCTTATACAATATTTTTGATGATTTTGTACACAAAACACAGTTTTTACTGTGACCTGCTACGTGAGGTCAGAGGTGGAATTTTCCACGTGATGTCATTTGGTGCTCAGTTTCAGATTTGGAGCCTCTTGGATTTCGAATTTTCAGATTAGGGATGCTCAGCCTTTAGTATTTCATTTGTACCATCCCCACCTGGGAAGAACACGAATGTCCATCAACAGGCGAATGGACAGGCAAACTGGTATATCTGGACAATGGACCATTACACAGAAATATACAATGAACTACTGATCCATGAAATGAAATGATTAAATCTCAAAATGATTATGCTAAGTGAAAGAAGCCACACCAGCGAGTACGGACTGATGACGTGTTTCCTTCCACATCAAATTCCAGGCAGTCCACAATAATGTCTAGAAACTGAAAGCGGATCAGCCATTTGAGTCTGGAGACAGGAAGGAAGAGCTTCAGACAGACTGCAAGGTTCCCAGGGAAACTTGAGGGTGAATGATATGTTCATTATCTGGATTGAGGATGGTTTCAAGGGTGTACACATGTGATGAAATATCAAACTGTATGATTCAATATGTATAGTTTATTGTATCTCAGGCACATCTCATTAAAGTTGTAAAAAAAAAAAAAAAAAGTGCCCATGATCCTGCAGCCAGTAGTAGAGAGGGCCAGGATTCAAACCACAGACTGTCCGACTGCAAGACGTGAGCTCTAAACTGCGTCATGTAGCCTCCATCATTTCCATGAGACAGCAGGCCCCCCTCTTCCAGAGTGCTGTGTTCCCAGGTACATCACCCACTCCTTGGCTGTCACCCTTTCCCCGCCTCAGCCCCAGGCAGCAGCAGAAGGCTGCTCCTTCAAGCCTCTGGATTCCTATCTTTTCAGGCGGCCCAGCTCACACCATCATACCTGGCCTGCCTCCTGCTGCTGCCAGGACAGCCACTCTTCCCTATGCCTTTCCCTACTCTGCACAGAAGGAAAATGGCAAAGGCAGAGATGGAAACTTCTCAAAGCTGTTGTGGAGACCAAGTAATCTGGGGCAAGATTGAAAGGTGCTGGTACAGAAAGCGAGCAGAGTGCGTGGGACCCACGTGCGTCCGCAGCGCTGCAGGCGGCATCCCGGCGCGTGGGAGGGATCTGGGCATGGCCTCTGCAGCTGAGGCCGCGCTGCTCGTGCTGCAGGATGGAAATATTCAGGAACCACTGTCCTAAGGCCAGCCTGCCTCTACCCCTTCCTACCCTCAGTTTCCAAATCAGTACTGAGAAAAAAAGGTGAGCAACATTTACAGGAAGCACAGCATTGCAACTCAAGCTCTCCAGCTACCGACACGTCTACGGCAAAGAACTTTCTACGTTAACGATGTTACATTTTGTTTCTCTTCAACTATGCCCAGTAAAATCCCTTAAAGGGGAAGATATAATTTGTCACTTCTGTTTCATGCTATTTTGTATCCTTCAAGCTCTGGTCACGGCAGCGCTAGGGAAATAGTTATTTTTAAAGCGAAGTATCATTTGTTTTGTAGCCTAATTACGTAGCCGGGAGAAGCTCAGATATTCCACGTGTATCACAGATTAAAGGGCAAAGACAGGGACCAGTTCAGACTCTGATAGTCCATTTGATGTAATGGAATAAAATGTATAACGTACATGTAGTAAAACAGAGCACAGAGAACAAAGGCATAGTTTAGACTGTGCCGAGGAGTAATATTATAAAACACCTGTAATTATACCTGCATGACTCAAAGTAAGAGTCGCATTTAGACAATGGAAAACCTGCTCTCTGCTCTGTACTCGCTGGAGTTCAGTAGTCACAGAATTCTGAATTTCACACATGCGGCTTCACTTGAAATAGCACACGGTGACTGAGCACACGCCTTGCGCTATTACCGAGAACTGACATCACTTCCAGTGGCTGGGGAGAAAGTCTAACTACGTAACGGAGGAACGCGATAGGTGATCGTTCACAGCAGGCAAGAAGCAGGTTCCTCGCTGACTTTCCAGATTTTGAGGTCAAGACTGCAGGGTTAAAGGCACATAACTCAGTCTGCCTCGTGCAATCCTTTGGTTATATTCTAATGTGCAATATTTTAAGTCTAGACTTTGATCAAACCAAATTACCCACATATCTTATTCTACCCACAGGAGACAATGTAATAATTTTTCCTACTCCTGAGCCACACTTTATCAAGCACCTGGAAGGTACCAGGGACTCCTAAATTCTTCTAATATCACTACAATATCCCAGAATGCAGACATAAGCCCCATTTTATAGGGCAGGAAACAGGCTCGCAGATATTAAAGAAACCACCCACGAGCTCATAGAAAATTAATGCTAAATCCAAGATGAAGATCCAAAGCTAATCAGAAAGCATGTAGAAGCTCTTTTAACTCACCTTCCCCTACTGTAGTGGTTCCTCCCAAACTTTGCTGCCCGTTAGAAACACTTTAGAATCTTTAAAGAAATATTGGTGGCTGGCTCCCACTCCGCGCTAATTTAATTGGGCTGGAGGAAAGCATGCGCGCTGAATGCCTTTAAAAGCCCTCCAGGTGAGGCTGATGTGCAGCTAAGTGTGGAGCCGCTGCCTTCCCACGTGGCCAGGTGAAGCAATGCTCTGGGTCACCCGCGTGAGTCGTGCTGCCTGAGCCCACAGCACAGTGAGGGCTCGTTGTTAGTGGAGGCTGCGGTCTAGTTTGCGTACCTTTGCTCCAAAAAGAATCAGCTGCATAGTTCTTAACTGTGTTTCGTCCCAAATCGGTTTCTGCCACTTGTTATTATAAATAAAAGCATAACAAAATACTATCTAAGGGAATGAAATTATTTTGTACAGAATTAATGTTTCTATAAAAACTCAGCTGGGTGCGGTGGCTCACACCTGTAATCCCAGCACTTTGGGAGGCCGAAGCCGGCGGATCACGAGGTCGGAGATCGAGAACATCCTGGCCAACATGGCGAAACCCCATCTCTACTAAAAATAAAAATAAAAAAAATTGGCTGGTGTGATGGTGGGCACCTGTAGTCTCAGCTATTCGGGAGGCTGAGGCAGGAGAATCACTTAAATCAGGAAGACAGAGGTTGCAGTGAGCCGAGATCGCGCCACTGCACTCCAGCCTGGGTGACAGAGTGAGACCCTGTCTCAAAAAAAAAAAAAAAAAAAAAAAAAAAATTGGTTTCACCCTATTGGCCAGGAGGGTCTCTATCTCTTGACCTCGTAATCCTCCCACCTTAGCCTCCCAAAGTGCTGGGATTACAGGCGTGAGCCACCACACCTGGCCTTTTTTAAGCTCTTACATCTCTTTGAAGACATTTAAGGCAAAAACTGAACCGTTAATTTGAATGTGGTTCGTGGAAACCAAATTTTGAATTGAAAACTCAAAGAGAAAGACTTGGCTCTTTATGGCTCACAAGGTCAATGAATCAATGAATAAAAATACATTTGTATTATTTAAGTTTAGATAACATCTTTATGACATGAATATATCATTTTCTACACTTCCACCTTTAACCAGCTTTCCCAGAGAACTGACCTCCTCCTGGCTGTGTTGCATATGAGAGCTTCTCTGACCTAATACCATCTACGTACATCAGAGGTACCTGGGTGGGCTTGCTCTTTCTGAATCACAGCTGTACTAGATAATAGCTGGGATTACAGGTGTGAGCCCCCATGCCCATCCAAGAAAAACCCTCATTTTTATCACATCTTTTCAAAGCATTGAGTTGAGTTTTTTGGTTTTTGTTGTTTTTTGAGACAGAGTCTCCCTCTTATTGCCCAGGCTGGAGTGCAATGGCGCGATCTCAGCTCACTGCAACCTCCGCCTCCCAGGTTCAAGTGATTCTCCTGCCTCAGCCTCCCGAGTAGCTGGGACTACAGGCGCCCACTACCACACTCAGCTAATTTTTTGTATTTTTAGTAGAGATGGGGTTTCACTATGTTAGCCAGGCTGGTCTCAAACTCCTGACCTCAGGTGATCCACCTGCATCGGCCTCCCAAAGTGCTGGGATTACAGGCGTGAGCCACTGCGCCTTGTCTTTTTTTTTTATTATTTTATTTTATTTTATTTTTTTTAAGGAGGCTTGCCCTGTTGCCCAGGCTGGAGTACAGTGGTGTGATCTGGGCTCATTGCAACCTCCACCTCCTGGGTTCAAGCGATTCTCCTGCCTCAGCCTCCTGAGTAGCTGGGATTACAGGAGCCTACCACTACACCTGGCTAATTATTGTTATTTTAGGTAGAGATGAGGTTTCACCATGTTGGCCAGGCTGGTCTTGAACTCCAGACCTCAAGTGATCCACCTGCCTCAGCCTCCCAAAGTGCTGGGATTATGGCATGAGCCACTACGCCCAGGCCAGATATTCTTTTTTTAAAACAAAAAACAGAGTTTTACTCTGTTGCCCAGGCTGGAGTGCAGTGGCGTGATCTTGTCTCACTGCAACCTCTGCCTCCTGGGTTCAAGCAGTTCTCCTGCCTTAGCCTCCCAAGTTGCTGGGATTACAGGCACCTGCCACCACGCCCGGCTAATTTTTGTACTTTTAGTAAAGACGGGGTTTCACCATGTTGGCCAGGCTGGCTGAGGTAGGTAGATCACCTGAGCCAGAGTTTCCTTTTTTAAACCACAGCACTCATTCCATTTGGACAAAGGAGGCCTGAGCACTGATGCAGCGGACAGAACACCAGCACTGGGGGAGCCCAGGATGAGTGACCGGGCACTCTGTCCTCAAGGAAGCTACAGTCTAACGGGGCTCGGACAAGCTCACAAACAGCCAAAAAATGAGGCAGAGTAGGGAAAAGCGTAACACCCCACAAACTGCTGAGAGTCAAAGAAGAAAGACATTACAAAGAGGGGGAATCTGGACGTCTTCGTGGAGGAGGCAACCGAGAGGAGTGTGGTAGAGACCAGGCACTGCTGTTCTCCTTCCTGTTCCCTCCCTCCCTGCCTCCTTCCCTTCCTTCTGCAGCTCTGACTTTAGTGGGCAAAGAGACTGAAAGCGTAAGCATGGAGAGGCCGCTGACGGGGTTCCAGCTGGCGAGGACCCAGAAGAGGCAGAAGGGGCAGGAGGAAAAGTGCCAGGAGATGGGAGCAGCAGGGGGAAACTGAGGCACAGGGACCAGGAGATTGTGACGCCAAAAGGGGCGTTGAGGAATGTACCCGATCAGCTCTGACTTCTCATTGAACAGGATGCCAGTTACCTGCTGAGAGTGGGCAGGAGGCTTGAGAAGATTAGAAATGGATGCAGGGTGGGAATTCCAGGCTGCACTCTTCAGAACAGTCTCCTGGCCAACGTTCAAAAACATATGGGCCGGGCGCGGTGGCTCACTCCTGTAATCCCAGCACTTTGGGAGGCCAAGGCAGGCGGATCACAAAGTCAATAGATCAAGACCATCCTGGCCAACATGGTGAACCCCCTTCTCTACTAAAAATACAAAGAAAATTAGCTGGGCATGGTAGTGAGCACCTGTAGTCCTGACTACTTGGGAGGCTGAGGCAGGAGAATTGCTTGAACGTGGGAGGCGGAGGCTGCAGTGAACTGAGATGGCGCCACTGGCACTCCAGCCTGGCAACAGAGCGAGCCTCTGCCTCAAAACAAATAAAATAATTAAATAAATTATACAATTATCAAAATAAATACATATATACATACAGATGACAAAAACCTAGAATATGAAACTGCCACTTCCTCATTGAGCCGGCGGGAGATGTGAACTCCGCAGTGTGTGGACATCCCTGCTGCACAGGCTCTGCCGCTGGGGACAGCAGGGGACGGGCTCTGCCTCCAGGAGAAGCAAGTTTCTTTCCTAGGCCTCTTTTCCCACGTCTGCCACCCAAAGAATGGCTCTCCAGAGTCATATCCACCACTCAGCCCTACCTACAGCATCAGCTGATTAAGTCATTCCATGACATGTAAAGAAAACATTTGCATTGGCTAAAGAAAACAGACGAAGCCAAGTGTGGTGGTGGCTCATGCCTGTAATCCCAGCACTCTGGGAGGCTGAGAGGGGGATCACTTGAGATCGAGAGTTCAAGACCAGCCTGGTCCACGTGGTAAAACCCCATCTCTACTAAAAACAAAAATTAGCCAGGCGCGGTGGTGGACGCCTGTAATCCCAGCAACTGAAGAGGCTGAGGTAGGCAAATCGCTGGAACTCAGAAGGGGGAGGTTGCAGTGAGCTGAGACTGCACCGCTGCACTCCAGCCTGGGCGACAGAGCAAGCAAGACTCAGTATTAAAAACAAACAAAAAACCAAACAAAACAGATTAAAGAGTCTGATCCCACATGTAAACAGACGAGTGCAGCGCAGATGTGTGCCCAAGTGCCCACACAATTGTTCATGTGCACACACAGCAGCCCAGCCTACAAAGCCCTAGAATCTTCCCCGGAGGCAATGAAGTGAACGAACAAATTAGAGACCCGGTGTCATTCTGGGCCTTGAGCAACAGTTGCTTGCAAGCTTAGATTACTCATAAAAGTGAGGTTTTGGGCCGGGCACGGTGACTCACGCCTATAATCCCAGCACTTTGAGAGGCTGAGGTGGGCAGATTACGAGGTCAAGAGATCGAGACCATTCTGGTCAACTTAGTGAAACCCCGTCTCAACTAAAAATACAAAAAAGTAGCCGGGCATGGTGGCATGCGGCTGTGGTCCCAGCTACTCGGGATGCTGAGACAGGAGAATCACTTGAACCTGGGAGGCAGAGGTTGCAGTGAGCCGAGATCGTGCCACTGCACTCCAGCCTGGGTAACATTGCAGTGAGCCGAGATCGTGCCACTGCACTCCAGCCTGGGTGACAAGAGTGAGACTCAGTTTCAAAAAAAAAATAACAGTTTTAAAAGCCGTCTTTACCAACAGGACAGGTAAGATCTCCGTGTCATTAATGCATTACCCTAAAATCCGAAATCCAAAATCCCAAACTTTTCGAAGGCCAACATGATCCCACAAGGGGAAATTCCACACTTGACCTTGTGATGGGCTGTAGTCAAAATGCAGTAAAAACTTGGTTTCATGCACAAAATCATGAAAGATTGTATAAAATGACCTTCAGACTACCTCTATAAGGCATACATGAAACATACGTGAATTCTGTATTTAGATGTCAGTCTCAGTCCCAAGATATCATTATGCATATGCAAATATTCCAAAATCTGAAAACAATATGAAATCTGAAACAATTCTGGTCCCAAGCACCACCTTGTTTGAGATGCCTGGTGCACCCATCATTATGAGAAGCAGCTCTCTGATCATCAGAACTTCCCGGACTCTTTCCTAGTGCTGGAATTCCCAAGGAGGCTCTCAAGCCATTACAGACTGAGCTTAGCAAAGCAGAGGAAGGCCTCTGTGACGTGGAAGGATCAGTCCCACTACTATTCCAATAATGTTTTAAACAGGAAATATATATATAAATATATATATATATATTTCCTGTTTATATATATATATATATATTTCCTGTTTAAAACATATATATATATATTCTCTGTTTATATTCCCTGTTTAAACATTTTGAGACAGAGTCTCACCCTGTCACCCAGGCGGGAGTGCAATGATGCAATCTCGGCTCACCGTAACCTCTACCTCCCGGATTCAAGCGATTCTCCTGCCTCAGCCTCCCGAGTAGCTGGGATTATAGGCGTCTGCCACCATGCCTGGCTAAGTTTTTGTATCTTTAATAGAGATGGGGTTTCAACATGTTGGCCAGGCTGGTCTCGAACTCCTGACCTCGTGATCCACCTGCCTCGGCCTCCTAAAATGCTGGGATTATAGGCATGAGCAAGAGTCCCAGGCCAGACAGGGAGATATTTTACACTTAACCTAGTGCTATCTGCAAAGCAGGGATATATCAACAAACACTTTTCTATTTGGACTGGAAATGTTTCAAACATTTTTTTTTGTCTGTCTACTTAAATGTGTAAAATGCATTTGTGTGTAAAATTCTAAATGTGAAATGCATTTGTGTGTAAAATGTGTGAAATGCATTTGTGTGCAAAATGCATGTGTGTAAAATGTGTGAAATGCATTTGTGTGTGAAATATGTGAAATGCATTTGTGTGTATGTGTGAAATGCATTTTGTGTGTGAAATGTGTGAACTGCATTTGCATGTAAAGTGTGTGAAATGCATTTGCGTGTGAAATGTGTGAAATACATTTGTGTGTATAATGTGTGAAATGCATTTGCGTGTGCAATGTGTGAAATGCATTTGTGTGTATAATGTGTGAAATGCATTTGTGCGTGAAATGTGTGAAATGCATTTGTGTGTATGAAGACTCAGCCTATTTAGTTCTTGCAGCAGAGATCTCTTCTAATGACTGGTTAACAGCAGCGAGCTCCACTTCCTGCTTCCCTGCAGGGTAACTAATTAATAAACTTTGCCCTAATTGAGCTCTGGCTGCTGGGTCCACAGGGATTATTACTTATATGTAAGTAAACAAAATTTCCATTTTAAACAACGCTTCAGATCTCCTCATTATATTTTAAACAGCTATAAATTCACAAAGTCAAGCAAGTCCTGGGCAGGGAGGCCGTGTGCAATGGGGTCTGGATCCTTTCTCCTCTAGAGGAAAGAGAGGTCCCCTAGTCTGCCGATCACAGGAGCCTGCACTCCTCCCCGCTTCATCCTCATCTACTGAAACATCAGGAAGGACCTACGAGAGGTTTTGGAAGCCATTCATGGTATTTGCCTTTTCGTTTAACCTGAATGCATTATTTAGAAGCAATTCTCTTTCACAATTTAAAAACAGGAAGAAGACGAGTTGGCTATTAAATATTTAATAAGTGTGCAGGATTCCTTAGGTACTGATTTGGTGGATCACTGAGTTTGGCTGAATTTCAGGTTCCTATATTTGAGGCCATTTAATGAACTGTCTCCTTGTTTTCAAGATTTCTCCCGACTTTCAGATTCCAAATTGAAAGCAGAACTGAAAAAAAGTAAAAAAACCGAAAATAGAGTAGTCCTCAGTTTGGTTTCAAACCTAGCAGGAGGAGAGATTATCCCATCTCCTGAGTTTTTCTGATCAGTGCCATTTGGGAGTCATTTGGCTCAAGATTTAGATGTTTTATGAGTCACTCTTTCTAGAAAGTACAAGGAAGTACTGCAGGCCCTGATGATGATGGTGATAACAATAATAATGATTGACAGCTGCTTAAAAGAATAAACTAAACATTTGTCAGACTCTCACAGTCATAGGGCGACGACATTACCCGGGAGGAAACAGGGAGGGCCGGGTTCAAGGCCAGCTCCAGACATCAAGAGAAGTGTGGATATAATTCTGCGGTAGATTTTAAAAGTCTGGATATCTTCATCCCCGTCCTAATGTCTGTTTCCCTCTTTAAGAACGTTATTCTAAACGGAAGTGCTCTACGTGGTACGAGCCTGTTACTGAGAATAAATCTCCCAAGAGATTCCCACTCACTATACTCTG
Source organism: Aotus nancymaae (assembly GCF_030222135.1). NCBI lineage: Eukaryota > Metazoa > Chordata > Mammalia > Primates > Aotidae > Aotus > Aotus nancymaae. Next base: position 29,743,897 of record NW_026988445.1, on the reverse strand, counting down.
CTCCTCTCCAGTCAGACTTTGTTCACCATCATGGGCTGTCGAGAGAGACCTGGCCCCCTGCTAATGGGCCAGCTCCCTGGGGCACCCAGCCCGCTGCACGTGACGACCGGAACCTCTGGGTTCCTCACAGCTGCCACTGCAGGCAGCTCAGAGCTGATGATCACAGTCATAAAGAGCAGCCCCAGTTAGTGGACTGCAGCCCTAGCTGTGGATATTTTCCCTGTGTCCTGGTGGTAGGGTGGGAGCCAAGCCTCCAGGCCCAGTCAAAACTCAGGGAATGTCAGATGCGAGCTGCAGCGTGGGCGAATCTCACATGCATCACGCTACGTGAAAGCAGACAGACACAAAAGGCCACATCCGGAGCCCATTCCTATGATATTCTGGATAAACGCAAAACCAGGACAACAATCAGATCTGTGGATGCCAGGGGCTAGAGGTGGGGGGAAGGGACAAAGGGCGAGAGGGACCTTTAGCCTCATTCTCTATTTTGATAATGGCGGTGGCTACGTGATTATATGGATTGGCCAAAACTCATCTAAAGACACATAAAAGTGATGTTTCGCTGAATGTAAATTATACTGCAATAAACCTGGATTTAAACAATAACTAAGGAGTAGGAAGAGAGGCGCTGAGATGGGGGAAGGGAGGAGCTTTTGCTTGGGGGCCACAGAAGCCCCCAGAGCTCTCTCTCCAGGAGTACTGTTTTCCAGTCCTTTGAGCCACGAGTAGGCTTAGGGAGGAATGGGGGCAGCCTGTCCACAGGTCCCAGCTGGATGGCTTTTTATTTTTATTTTCTGAGACGAGTCTTGCTCTGTCACCCAGGCTGGAGTGCAGTGGCACGATCTGGGCTCACGGCAACCTCCGCCTCCCTGTTGAAGCGATTCTCCTGCCTCAGCCTCCTGAGTAGCTGGGAGGTGGGCATCAACACATTTAGTTACTTTTTTGTACTTTTAGTAGAGATGGGGTTTCACCATGTTGACCAGGCTGGTCTCAAACTCCTGACCTCAAGTGATCCACCTGCCTCAGCCTCCCAAAGTGCTGGGATTACAGGAGTGAGCCACTGTGCCTGGTCCCAGTTGGATGTTTTAATTCCAGGCTTCATTTAGAACAACTTTGCGGACTGTCTCTGCTTTAGTCAATTAGCTTTACAATTTCCAGTCCAGACCAGGGTTAGACTCTTTTTTTTTTTTTTTTTGAGATGGAGTCTAGCTCTGTCACCCGGGCTGGAGTGCAGTGGTGCTATCTCAGCTCACTGCAACCTCTGCCTCTAGGTTCAAACAATTCTCCTGCCTCAGCCTCCCAAGCAGCTGGGACTACAAGTGCCTGCAACCACACCCAGCTAATTTTTCTATTTTTAGTAGAGATGGAGTTTCACCATATTGGCCAGGCCAGTCTTGAACTCCTGACCTTGTGATCTGTCCACCTCGGCCTCCCAAAGTGCTGGGATTACAGGCATGAGCCATTGTGCCTGGCCCAGGGTTAGACTCTTAACTCAGTTTTCTGATTGCTTTTCTGGCATCCAGTGTCTCTGAGACAATCACACAGAAGGCACTGGGAGCCAGATGCCTGTGTATTGAAAGCCCTACAGAGATGGGCACGGAGGAACCACAGAAGCCACTGCCTGGCCAGCCCGACAACTTGCCCACAACTTGCCTTGGGAACCCAGTGAAATCAGCAGACCACTGGGAACATGCAGCTGATCGTACTCAACTCTGTCGGGTATAGAGTAGACACCACTTCACAGAGGATGGAGAACTGCCCCACGGCCCCTGCTGACTTTGCAGACGCAGCCAGTGGGCTCTGGAGAGGCACAGGGATGGGTTCCTGGCAGTGCGGCTCACTCAGAGAGCAGGCACCGTGCTTGGGTTTTAACAGCAAACCTTCACTGACGGGCACGATTTGAGGGTGGCAGCCAGGGTCTGGTTAGTTATTCAAAAGTCTCATTTCCATGCTATTTAAAACACATGGCCCCTATAGTGGACTCAAGCTAATGATAAGAACACACTGCCCGGGGCTTGGGTGCATCGATGCTGTGTTTCTCAAGGAGCACTTTTTTTTTTTTTTTTTTGAGATGGAGTTTCGTTCTTGTTACCCAGGCTGGAGTGCAATGGCGCGCGGGTGGATCACGAGGTCGAGGAGCATTTTTAAAGTCTGTGAACAAAAAGACACTTCAAGGTACTTGTTCTCGTTTTGTAAGTTCGGCCTCTCACCTGCTCATGGCAATCACGTCCGTAAATCATCTTTACCAAAGCAAACTCCTTTCCCTGGACTGTTCAAAAGTAAACTTCCGCCCAGACACTGTAATTATCTTGAATTATGAGTCACTGAAATGCACACTGTAGTCTATTAAGAAAAGTTGGGCTGGGCATGGTGGCTCATACTTGTCATCCCAACACTTTGGGAGACCAAGCCAAGAGGATCTCAAGACAGGGAGTTCTAGACCAGCCTGGACAGCATAGCAAGGTCCCATCTCTACAAAAATAAATAAATAAATAAATAGCTAGATGTGGTGGCAGGAGCCTGTAGTCCCAGCTACTTGGGAAACTGAGGCAGGAGAATCATGAGCCCAGGAGTTTGAGGCTGCAGTGAGCTGTGACTGTGCCACTGCACTGCAGCCTGGGTGACAGAGCAAGACCCTGTCACACAGACACACACAAAGGTCATGGTTGCCCGAGGGGTTCCTGGCTGGGGCCAGAGCCACTCAGGAGGGACGAGGGGAGAGGGGTGCTGGTCGACTTACTTCCGCCTTTCCCGCTCTTCTCCATCCGGTACTGGTAGATGTGCAGTGTGAAGAACATGTGTGAGTTACGGTGGTCGTCCTCATCACAGTCCTGCTGGTGGCTCCTGCGGGAGGCAATCGCGGCGTCCAGGAAAAAGGCAGCCTTCTCCGCGGTGGGGGCCCGCAGCTCGCTCTGGTTCTGCAGCTGGAAGACGGAAGCCAAGAGCTGAGGCTTTCAGATTCCGCCTCTCTAAGCTCGAAAACCCTTCTGGAACCAGGTGCTGTACTCATGTGCAATTCTCAGCTTAATTAATTCATTTCTGAAAATTCATATTGAGCATACTTACTGGATGAAACCTATTTTTACCCATTTGACATCCTAAGTAGAATCTGGAAATACGGGGTTGAAAAGCTGGGAGCAGATGGCCCATCCTTATCTCTGCAGTTGACAACAGGCCAACACCCCTGGCTATCCATTTACCTAAGAAAACAGGAGGATGCCACTGCATCTTGATTCCAAAGATTAGATTGTTTGGAGACAGGTCTGCTGCAAACTCTGATTTTAGACCTGATAGCAGTGGTATCCCAAAGAGGTTAAGAAACGTAGTTAGCTTTCATTTGACTCCTAGTTTTTCAGTTACTTGATTAAAGCCCATTTTAGGTCATATTTCCTAGCACAGTTATAAGTAAGCCAGTGTCAACGGCACCCTGAAACACCCACGACACTTGAGTGTCTTATCTAAATGTAGGCGATATCCACGTTCCTGGCATACTCATGAATCTATTAAAGAAAGCATAGAAAGCGATGTGTCTAAATCTGATGAAAACACTTGGCAATTATTTTAAACCTGAATCACAACAATCATCTTAACAGAATTTAACCAGCATTCCTCTTTTTGGGGAGAAAAGGAAACTCATGTTTCTGATTTGTTCAAATAACTAATTTGCAATACATGTCTTAAGGTTGGTACAAATCCTGATAATTTTCTACTCTAACTATACAAATAATTTTGAACTCACTTTAAGAGCTAACATTTAGAACCTGAGACCCTCAAAATCCTCAAACTTCAAAGAGAGATTCTTTTGTGTTCCCAATTTTGACTCGCTATGGGAACATAAACCAAAGCATTTCAAAGATTTTTCAACGAGAGTTAAAGGCAACATCGTCTTTCACTCTTTTTCTTTGCCTTCATGTAACCAGATCTTTCACCCCTAAGTGGAGCTTCATCAATGAAGCTCTAAGAGCAACAGAGGTGAAAGGAGATTTGAATGCCTAGGAAATGCCTGGAGCAGGAACGGTGGGTCGGGCCCTGCTGCTGGACGGCACCGCAGGCACTGTGCAGGTGCTGCTGGACGGCATCGCAGGCACTGCGCAGGTGCTGCTGGACGGCACCGCAGGCACCCTATAGGTGCCGTCTCAGCACATTTCACGCCTCAAAGCAGTGCTTTCAAACATGTGAGCCCTGGACCAGCAGCACCAGCATCTCATGGGAACTGGTTAGAAATCCACGCACACTTTGGAGCTCTACTCCAGCCTAAGAATTGGAAGCGGTGGGGGTAGCGTCCAGCGATCAGGGTTTAGACAAGTCCTCCGGTGACTGATGCAGATGAAAGAGGACTCGGAGGAAAATGGAAGGATGAGGTGCTTTAAGCAGGGAAAGAGCATGGGCAGGTTTGAGCAGAGGAGTATGACAAGCCACGGGAGGTATCCTCATCTCTGCAAACAGTCCCTGTGGGGAAGAGGCAGGTACTTATATTTCTTTTCTTTCTTTCTTTTTTTTTTTTTTGAGACAGAGTCTCGCACTGTCACCCAGGCTGGAGTGCGATGACATAATCATGGCTCACTGCAACCTCCGTCTCCTGGGTTCAAGTGATTCTCCTGCCTCCCGAGTAGTTGGGATTATAGGTGCTCGCCACCATGCCCAGCTAATTTTTTAAAAATTTTTAGTAGAGACAGGGTTTCACTATGTTGACCAGGCTGGTCTCAAACTCCTGACCTTGTGATCTGCCCGCCTTGGGCTCCCAAAGTGCTGGGATGACAGGGGTGAGCCACCGCGCCCAGCCGAGGCACATCCTTATCAAACGGAACACCTATCTAAAAAAGGAGGCATCTGATAAAACGGGAAGCGAAGGCCTACTGCTAGAGACAGGAAGGACTGATTATTCTGGAAATGAACAGTGGCTCCCCAGTCAGTCCTGCATCTACTGTCAAACAGCAAAGGAGAGACCCTCACAAGACACAGCATCCTCAAACTGCGACCTGGAGCTTCTCCTGGCTTCCATAGCTCCAGCAATTATATCGTGGTTCTGATTAGAAAGTGGTTATTAGTTTTTCCTGCAGCACTGCTAATCCGGCTGCAAACCGGTGCCAGAAACGCAGTTTATAGAGTCATAAACAGCCCCGGTAATGGCTGTAGCTATTGGTGAAGAGCAGTAAATATTTTGGTTTGTTGTTAAACAAAAGAAAGATTGTCCTTTTTTTTTTCTTTTGAAAGGGGCATAAAGGAAGTGAATTCGATTTCTCTCTGAAATGCTATAACAATTGTGGTTCCTGCTCATTGTCAATTAAAGTCAAGGTACAAATATTTAGACTGGCCGAGCAGATGGCCCCACAGCTGCGGGCTATAAAGTCCCAGTCCACTTTAAAGTAAACACCCATAAGCCTCCCAGTTTACAGGTTGAGTGATTCACGGTTGAGCTGGCCCAGCCTCTGAGGTGGGGAAGAGGCTACCAGGCTTCAATCACCTGCGTGCCGCAGATGGGGTCCTCACACAGGTACACGCCCGGGGACTGGCCGTCCTGCAGGCTGCCCGTGGCCACCTCCGACAGCAGGTCCCGCAGGCTCTCCTCCTTCCCCCGCACCTCCACGGCGGAGATCCGGACTGAGAAACGGGCGCCCGTCTTTTCCTTCCGTTCGTTTATGAGCTTGAAGAGCCAAGAGATGGCACAGGGGATGATGCCCAGGTCCTGCATGGAATCGTCCTTTCCAATCATGGTGTAGGACTTTCCTGGGAGAGCCAGGGGAGGAAGAAAAGCAGTTTGAGTGTTCAGGCATCATTCCACAGAGGCTCAAAATGGATGCCACGGATGTAGAAGAAAGGCATGGGCAAGTGGGGCGGAGGAACGAAGAGATGAGAGAAATACCATTTGACGACAAGGCGTTTTCCTGCATTACTAATTAAATGGCCATAATAAAGAAGCCTGCTGGGCTCAGTGGCTCATGCTTGTAATCTCAGCACATCAAGAGGCCAAGGTGGGAGGATTGCTTGAGGCCAGGAGTTCCAGGCCAGTCTGGGCGACATACGGAGACCCTGCCTCTATAAAAAAATGTTTAAAAATTAGCTGGGTGTGGTGGGGCATGCCTGTGGTCCCAGCCACTTGAGAGGCTGAGGCGAGAGGATCGCTTGAGCCCAGGAATTAGAGGTTACAGTAATCTGTGAGCATGCCATTGTCCTCCAGCCCAAGCAACTGAGCCTATCTCTTAAAAAACGCAGAGCAAGGGCCCAGACGTGCGGCAAAATTAAATCACAATGTACCTTGAAGAGGATCCCAAATATCACATGCAATCCAGTTTCTGCACTGCTTACACAGCAGGAAGGAAGGGGCTTTTCATCACCATGGTTCTCTTTATATTCACTCCACAGATTAGTCTACATATTCACCCTTTATATCCTTTTTCAAGTTAAATGCTGTGTATATTTTTATGGCATGAGCAAATTACATTAAAATCCAGATCACTGCTTAGCTGCAGATCAAGAGGAAGGGCAGGGGAGAATGGAAGTGCAGAGGGGGCAATGGCTTTCTGTCCTGGCTGAGAACCGGCCTCCGTGAGCTCTGCCAGGGGACACTTTTTGGAGCTCCTTAATTCACTAAGCATATCACGTGTGTAGAGCAGATGGCCACAGGCCAGAATTAAGAAGGGACTGGTGGTGGAGGGGGGCGCGGATTATGAACCTCTTTTTGGGAATGCTGAAGCATTCCCAGATGCTTCAGTGCTGGAGTGTTCCTGACAGCGTGCAATGCTTCCCCCAGACACATCCCACCACGCTCTGGGCTTGCTTGGAGGCTGCTCCTCTGGCTGTTTTTTGGAGATGGAGTCTCGCTCTTCACCCAGGCTGGAGTGCAACAGCGTGATCTCGGCTCACTGCAACCTCCTCCTCCTTGGTTCAAGTGATTCTTCTGCCTCAGCCTCCTAAGTAACTGGGATTATAGGCATGTGCCACCACGCAGGCGAATTTTTTTATATTTTAGTACAGGCAGGGTTTTGCCGTGTTGCCCAGGCTGGTCTCGAACTCCTGAGCTCAGGCAATCCACTCGTCTCAGCCTCCCAAAGAGCTAGGATTACAGGCGAGAGCCATTGCGCCCGGCCTTCTCCGGCTTTTACAAGGGCTTCAACCACCAACCCACATCCTCGTGGAAGGGCGGTGTGAGGGGCCCTATCTGCTTCCCCAACAGCAGCTGCTCAGAAAATCAGTGTTTCCCCGCCTGCCTTCCGGGCTTGATTCTGACCTGGACCCAGTGGGAACAACCCTGCTGCTTCTCTGTCCATCACTTGGACTTGAAAGCTTTCCTACAGGAATGGGTGTCCGCCTGCGATGAACAACATAGTGTTCGTCGTGTAACTTGTTATTGGTTATTTAGCTCAGCACCTGAGAGAAACACAACCCTTCCCTTCACCAGAGGACTCTGGGAGGGACACAGAAGAATGCAGGGGATGACAGGGAGCCCGCCGAGCGGCACGAGAAGGTGAAACTCTCACGAACCCAGCTTGGCGTGGCCGAAACAGAACACGCAGCCGTCTGCCCCGTTGACCACAGACTGGATCACCTCCGCCACGGTGCCCGCACACACTTCAGCCTGTCAGACACAAGAGGAGACACCAGCCGTGAATGGACCGCGCAGTGGAGGCATCACTAGCAACAAAAGTGAGCCCAGCTTCCTGGGGCCTCGGGGCCCAGTGTCACTGTGTATCAAGTGGGTCGGCCTCTGCCGTGACGTCCTGGAGATGCTCAAAACCCTTGACTACCTTCCGCCCTTTGCAAGCCTGAGCACTACCCACGTGAGCTGCAAACCACCCTCCCGCCAATCTTTGGTACATTTCAGTGGCTGCGTTTGTAGACCAGGCAGGGACAGGCTGGAAGGACCTCATTCCCTTCCCTCATCTGCCATCTGGCCCCCCGGACAAGACCTTTAACCTCTCCGTTCGCTCTCTGCCAACACACATATACATATAGTTTATGGAACAGGACAGGCTTCCTAGCGGGGGAAAAGGTGACCCACCATTTCATAAGTGTGTAAAGTAGGAAAGTTCCTCTTCAGTTTCCTTGCTTGTTACAACATAAATTTGTTTAGCCCGCTGGGCGCAGTGGCTCACGCCTGTAATCCCAGCACTTTGGAAGGCCGAGGCGGGTGGATCACGAGGTCAAGAGATCAAGACCACCCTGGTCAACATGGTGAAACCCCGTCTCTACTAAAAATACAAAAAATTAGCTGGGCATGGTGGCGCGTGCCTGTAATCCCAGCTACTCAGGAGGCTGAGGCAGGAGAATTGCCTGAACCCAGGAGGCAGAGGTTGCGGTGAGCCGAGATTGCGCCATTGCACTCTAGCCTGAGTAACAAGAGCGAAACTCCGTCTCAAAAAAAATAAAAATAAAAATAAAAAATAAAAAATAAAATGTGTTTAGCCCTACCCTGTGTAGCTGTTAGAAATGCCACGCTTACAGGCACATAGCATATTCTATGTCCTTATACTTTAACCAAAATATCTGTGCTGGACATGCTCACAGCTCACAGTCTATGCCCCTACCTGTTTAAACAAGTTTAAGTTATTAGCCAATTGGGTTTTAGTTTAAATGGTAAGGTCTGGCTCCAACCAGCGGAGATCAAACGCAGTAAGAACAACCCAAATGCATAAGGGATAAATACGTCCGCTTTTCCGGTGCTCATGGTACTCTCGTGGCAAGATGCCCAGCAAGGGTCCCCTTCCTGCAGCGCAGGACATAAAAACTGCTTTGCTGAAAAATCCTTTGTCTCAGCGCTAATTTTTCCTTGTGGCACCAAACCTTTCTCTACCGATCTCTTTCTTCATTCTGAATTCACATCCTCCTCCTTCCTCTCTTTCTTCCTTCCTTTGCTTTCTCTCTCTCTTTCTTTTTCCTTCCTTCCTTCCTTCTTTTTTCCTTCCTTTCTCTCTTTCTCTCCTTCTTTCTCTTTCTTTCTGTCTGGAGTGCAATGGCACAATCTCCACTCACTACAACCTAAACCTCCTGGGCTCAAGCGAGTCTCCTGCCTCAGCCTCCCAAGTAGCTGGGATTACAGGCAAGCACCACCATGCCTGGTTAATTATTTTATTTTTATTTTTAGTAGAGCTGGGCTTTCACCATATTGTCAGGCTGGTCTCGAACTCCTGACCTCAGGTGATCCACCCACCTCAGCCTCCCAAAGTGCTGGGATTACAGATGTGAGCCACCACAACCGACCCACCCTCCTCTTTTCAAAGCCTGCCTTTTCTTTCTTTTGCTACAGATATATTCAACATATATAATATCAGTCACCACGTGGCATGTTGTTAGGCGTTCTTCAGCCTGGTGTGTGTGTCTGCTCTCCAATTCGATTATTAAATCCTAGACAGGGACCAGGCCCTGGAGGACATTTTGTATTTCCCCTGAACACCCACTAATAGAGCGCTCTGCAGTTTTGTGGACTAACTTGGAAATCTGGGAAACGTCCTTCTCTTTGGTTAGCACCTGAGGCTTGTCACAGACGCAGGAAGACAGCATTCCCCCTGCACCCTGCTGCTTTCACTTCTGTCTCGGGGCTGGAGTCACAGCTGGTGGAAGCTCCAGCAGATGGTGCTAACACAGGACTTTGCAGTCCTGGGGCAGCGTGCCTCCCAGTGGGCACCTGGGCTGTGAATGCTGTCATTCAGCTGCGGGTTCCAGCAGCACAATGAACCCAAGTGTCTGGAAGTCAGTTTTCTCTCCTAAACTGAAAAACCACATTTCCAACAACTGTCCCTTGTTCCAAGGTGGGCCTCAGACACTCTGTGGGGGTAAGGGGGCTCCTCCTGGGCCAAAGGGGGTGGCAGGACAGGGCTGCTGTGGGGAACACAGGATCTTTCAAACCCCCAGGACCTAGGCAGGGAGAGCCTAGTGCTAACCCTGACACAGAAGCAGTAGCATCTTGATGGAATTTGCAAGAGGCATCTGCAGAGCAGGCAGAAGGCTGCCCAATGAACTAAGTCTTCTTTGGAGATAAAGCGAGATGGGAGGCTGGAGGCTGAGCAGTCACCTTGAGCTGTACCTCCAATAAGCGGTGTTTGATTCTTGAGGCACCTGGGAGGATGCTGGGTGTGTGTGGACCACACTGGGTCACCTGTGCAGAGGCTGGGCCGAGAGGAGGCCTTGCGGTGCAGAGCTGGGGAGGCATCCCTGGCAGAGTTCCCGCTTGGCTCTCCACTGAGAAGGGTGGTAGTGGGCAGTCCGTCTGGTGTGTGTTAAGGGCCGACACCGGCCCCTGGAGGCCCCTCACTGCTTCTCCTTGGAGCTGGAGAGGCACGCAGCCTTCCCGAGCATAGCCCCATGGGCAGGGCCAGGTCTGCAGGAAGCCTCTGCTTGCCCACAAGTCCAGGTTCTCATCCCAGCAGAGGTGTGTCCCAGCAGGGGCAGCCAGTGACTGCTGAGGCCACTGAAGGGTAATATGGATGTCTGTCCAAGGCAACTAGGAACCAGGACTGTTCTAATCATTGCTTAGCTGATTTCCTTAGAGGCCAGGAGAAAGCACAATCAATCTGTAACTGCGTGGGTCACCATGGTGGCTGTGGCTTCACAGGCTGAAACTCAGGGCTTGAGAGCAGAGGCCCACTCCACACACTCCCTGCTTTCAGGCTTTGGGAGCAACAGGGGTGCTCGCCCTGTGGGGCTGAGCTGGCCCTGGCCAGCAGCATGCTACTAATATTGACAATGATAACAGTAAAAAATAGCCACATTTATTGAGCACTTGCTGTGTTCCTGGCTCTGCCGTGAGCACCTCATGTGTGTCAATTTGACGAATCACACAGCCTGATGAGGAACACTGGTCATGTCCCCATTTGACAGATGAGGACACTGAGGCCCAGAGAGGTTGAGTGACTTGCCTGAGGCCACATTGCTAGGAAATACTGGATAAAATGGAGGGAGGTCAAAGACATGATACCATATCGAGCAGGATACAGAGACGTAATAGGAGGAATTCAGGAAGGATGTCTGCTCGGGAAAGGGACTTTGAACAAGTGACTTAATCTTTGAGTCTCGGATTCCTTGTGTGTTATGTGAAAACAGCAATGCCTCCCTTCCTACCCCACTGAAATCTAGAGTCAAATGCTTTCATGTCTACGAAATGTCTTGAAATGTATACAGACATGTAATTTATTATCGCACTGGAAATTTGAATGAAAGTAAGGCATTCCGAAATGAGTGAAACTCCAACACTGAGCATACGGAGCTCTGGAGCCAAGTGTGAAATGTAAACGAAGATTAGCAATAAAGATGGCTCCTTTTTCTGGAATAAATCTAACACTCATTAATAGTCCCTGCTTAATTTAGGGTTTGCTTTGGAATCCTTACAAATTGTGGAGATTTGCTTCTGAAAAGTTTTAACTGTGTTAATTAAATTATCTGTAGACCATTTATTAGACCCAATGTCAGGTTTAAATGACTGAGCCCACTGGGTGGTATGCCACACAAAAAAATGTAATGAAGAGAAACCGTAGAGCTTATCCATAAAGTACTTTGTCTTCTTGGGTAAAACTCTTTGGGAAAACCACATGCTAAAATTCTGAATGAATGGAGCTTATAACATGTGCCATGTGGTGTAATATACGAGCCGGTGAGAACACCACCCCTCCTCCACTCAGATGCAGCCTGGAGGAAATTAAGAGGCTGCACATGGCAGCATTCGCACTGCTGTCTTCAGGTTCTGCTATGGATTATCAGTTACTATACACTTTGATGTAAATCTTGACAAGCACTAGAAACTGATCAAAAAATCGCAAAATCCAGGCTACGGAGGGCACTGTATACCTATGACCTGGGCTATTTATTTCTGCAGTTAATTCTGCACACACGTCCCCTCTCCGTCCCCTGCAGGAACAGGTACTGTTTGGTGTCACTTAGAGGCCCATCTTCACCAAAGCTCCAGAGTGAATCCAAGTGAAAACAGATGTCCACTAGAAGCCTTAGTTGCAGCATCTGGTGGGGGCTACAGTTTGCTGGCTGCCCATGGCTCCCAAGTAGCCTTGCAATTACACTCATAGTAGATTAATAAAAATGGCCCCAATTCTCCACCCTAGTCTGGGTGCAGCCCCCTGGCAATGTGACTTGGAGCTCGTCCAATCATGAGGAGCAATCTCTTCCGCATCTCTTGAAGCTGGGCCAGTAGAATCCAGCAGAAGTGATACTGGGTCAATGCTGAGCTTAGGCCTCAATAGACCTGCACACGTGGGTCCCGGACAGTGCCCTGAGAACTGGCCCAGGCTTGCGCGCTGGATGAGGAGAGGCAATGTGGAAGAGAGACCAGCTGACCTGGTCAAGGCTATTCTAGACCCGTGAAAAGCCAGCCAACCCCAAAGACATGTGCCTACAGTACAATATAGGATTAATCCAGCCAAGATCCACAGAGCTGCCTACCCAACCCACAGCTGATGATAGACATAAGCATGAGCTGAGCTAGGAACAGAAGAGCTGCTCAGCTGCCCCATGAGCAATAACAAATGCTTCTTGTGTTAAGCACTGAATTTTAGGGTGATTTGTAATGCAGCAATTAAACGAATATAACACCTATCCCCAAGCCTCTCTTCTTCCCCTTCACTCCACTGAGCCAGGCCACAGGATGCATGTCAGCCTCAGTTTCCCTGCCTTACATTCTGGTTCCTTACCAGGACTATAGATTTGCCCTCAACCCCAGTGTGCTTATATAGGGTCCTAGGATGCTGCCTAATTCTAACCAGCTCCCTGAAACATTTTTTCCCTTGTACAATGCCCGCACCCAGAAACCCAGGCAGGAGTAGGCTCCTCCCAGATCCGTCACCAGCACCTTGACGCAGCTGTCCTTGTCCCTTCCTGTCTGTTACCTTCCTGCTTCTGTGTGTGATCCACTGACTGGCTCATACTTCCTTCTCCCCAAGGACGTATTTTACTGAAATCCCTGCACACAGGTCTTGCCCAGGGTCTGACTCCAGTAATTCAAAAGCACTGGACCATTCAAGGGAGCTCAGACTGACTCCTGGAGGAACTGGTCCGTCAGAATGCTCCAGAAGACACCCTCCCAGCTCAGGGGTCCTTGTGAATGAGCGAACACTTCTTTAATCAACATTGCCTGAGCCTGAGAGGGGGCCGATACCCACCTGAGAAGCATCTTGTGGAAAAACCGCATCAAAGGCAAACATCTTTGGAGGAACCTGGTTGCCTCTCTTGGGGAAGGCATTCTGACCTCCACAAGTCAGGGGATCGTACAAGGTGATCTGCTTCTTCCGTGGGTCCACCTTTAAGAAAGAGCTGGATTCTGAGGTATCTCGAGCCAAGGTAGAACAGACGCGAAGCATGACTTTCACCTGTTAAGAAAAGAGGGGCAACAGCAGGGATGAAGACAGCACCCTTGTGTCCTCTGCGAGTATAAATACACATGGCAGCACTGAACTTCCTCAGGACAAATGAGGATGAAATACACAGTGACATAGCGACATCATCCTTGCTAAGCTACGGGGAAGCGGATTTATTTGGATGACCGGGTAGAATACTTTGATATGCCCATTACTTCAATACGGAGACGGTACGTCATGTTCTTTGTCTTCCTATTAATATAAATTGAATATTAACTGTGCCCGCGTGGCCCAATTACACAGATGAAAAGGTAACCTGGGCTGCCACACTGTAGAGGCTGGCGTAGTTTCCTTGAAGCTCACAGATCAATAAACCATGCACATAAAAGTTAGCACCATAATTTACTCCTTGGCTCAGCTCATCAGGACTCTGGTAGACAAAAATCCACAGTTATTAGTGTCATCATTAAAGCACCGCGAAGTGGCCTGCTTTTAATGGCCAGCATTTGAAACGTGTTCCAAGGGGCAACACTGATAAAGGACTGGTTTGCACATGTTATCTGGGATCCCATTAAGTGAGTGCGGAGTTGTCATTTCAGAGAACAGAAGGGCATCTCTGGAGGAAGCAGGAGCACTGCCCTTTAACCCACTTTCTGAGTAACCTCCGGTGCTCACCACCAACGCGGCCCCACTCCTGCAGGTGAGTGAGGTGCTTACGGAAATGCACAGTCCGCCTTGGGGGCCCAAGGTGAACAGAAATCAAGCTGAAGCCTCACACAGGTCTGCAGGCTGCAGTCCTGGGGAAAGGGACGGCATTTGTTCTAACCAGCTCCTTGTTACTGTGCTGTGAGTTCAGTCCAATAAATGATGGGCACTTATGTGAAGCACCTACTATGGCACTTATGTTGAGACCTACTATGTGCCAGGCACTGTGCTAGGCATGGGGGATCCAAAGATAAGTAATGCATAGAGTAGCAGGATAGCCAGACACAGACACAGGTCATCTGAGTAATATATGGCAAATTCTGAAGGAATGCACAAGGATTATTTCTAAAGTCCTCTCTGTGTTTTGTTTTCCTTGTCTCATCAGTTGTCGGGTTTGATGAAATCTCTGTCATGCAGTTTGGGGGAGGGGGGGTGGTTGTAAATTGTTTTTTTAAGATGGAGTCTCAATCCAGGCTGGAGCGCAATGGTGCTCGGCTCACTGCAACCTCTGAGTTCAAGTGATTCTCCTGCCTCAGCCTCCCAAGTAGCTGGGATTACAGGCATGCGCCACCACACTTGGCTAATTTTATATTTTTAGTAGAGATGGGGTTTCTCCATGTTGGTCAGGCTGGTTTCAAACTCCTGACCTCAGGTGATCTGCCCACCTTGGCCTCCCAAAGTGCTGGGATTACAGGTGTGAGCCACTGTGCCCAGCCGTACATTTTTAAATAAAATATTTCAACTTATAGAAATGCTCAGAGAATCATACATTCTGTGCAAGCTGGCGATCCTCCCGCTGACCTCGGCTCCATATGCTGAGCCAACTCACTGCAGTGCACAAAGCTGAAGGGAAAGAATCCCAAGGGCACTGGGTCCCCAGACCCTACACGGTGTCCTGGCTGTGCCTGCCTTCTAACTGAAGGCAGAACTCTGTGTAGACTCAAAAGCCAGTGTCACGGTGGAAGAAGCCCGAGGGTGGGATGCGCTCCACCTCTCAGGGTTTAGATCTTGCTTCTCCCACCGTGAGGTCATAGAATGATATCTGCCGTGCTGTCTCGTACGCCAGAGCTGTGCCGTTCTCTACACGATCTCATTGAATCCTCCCAGTACTCTAGGGTGGAGGTATACCTGTCCAGATCTTACAGATGAAAACATGATGTGATGTAAGTTGCCCCGCGTCACTGAACCTGTGGGTGGAAGGCTGGACTTGGATCCCGCCCCCAACGCCTGCGCTTTTTCCATCATGCCGGCTGCTGCCTCCCACAGAGAGTCACACTTCTTAGAGCCCCAGCTTCCTTACCTGTATAGCCTAACAATGCCTGCCATATGGGCGGTTGTGAAAATTCAGTGGACCAGCATGTAGAGTGCTGGACGTGGCATAAGCACATGGTGGGCATTCGATTCCTGTGTCTCTTCCTCCCTCCTCCCTTTACTTGCCTTTTCCTGGATCATGATAACCTATCATTTTCCAGTCACAATGTTTATGGTAAGGTTTTAGACTGGGCGTGGGACCCATACATGGAATCCCAGTGCTTTGGGAGGCAGAGATGGGAGTTCAAGACAAGCCTGGGCAACATGGCGAGACCCCATCTCTACAAAAAATTTATTTTAAAAAAACAGCCAGGTGAGATGGTGCACACCTACAGGTACCAGCTGCTTGGGAGGCTGAGGCAGCAGGGTCACCTGAGCTCAGGAGTTCAAGGTTACAGTAAGCTATGATCGTGCCACTGCACTCCAGCCCGGGTGACAGAGGGAGACCTTGTCTCTTCATAACAAAAAACAAAACAAAACATAATATGGTTTTAGAACCCCTTGCCCTGGACTCCGGATAGCATCAATCACAAGCAGGATACCGTGGGTGATCCCCGACAGGCAGAGCTAGTTAGTAAGCACTGGGCCCCCAGGGCTCCTATTAGTAAAACAGCCAAATCCCACATGGCCGCCACACACAGGACAATAACCACTAGGCTTATCTGCATTCCATTCTGGCCACTTTCTTGTTCACTGTGCTTTCATAGTCTGATTTCAGTTCCATTCATTTCTATAGCTTTGCCTCAGTTACACAGTATGTGTGCTAAGAGCGTGTATTCAAATCGCCACTTTTGGAAGGCACCTGGGACCTCCAGGCTTTCTGTAAGCAAATCTCCCAGCCTAGCCTCCGAGCATTGCAAGTCAGGGATGACGCAATGCCGGGCAGGACCGATGGGGCCACGGCCCACTGCTTTTCTATTTCACAAGCCTGCATGCAATTTCTGGGTAACTAGAGGTGCTGAATGTAAACTATGAGCTAAGCCAGGCAAGGGCCTACAAGGAGAAGCGGGCAAGAAGAGGCTGAACCAGTGAGTCATTTGTCCAGAAGGAATGCTCCTGCATCTTAATGACATCCCAAGCCTACGGTTCGTTTTCTGTAGAGAGGCTGACGATCCCAGTCACCGGTCTGGCCAAAGAGATACACAGTTCTTTAAAAGCCCGTTGAGCTCCAAGCTGGGGGAAATGCCACACTCTATTCTTTTCTTTGCAATTCATCTAACTAAATGGACATTTTTTCCCCTTAAAGGAAGGAAATTGAGTTTTTCCGCTTCACCTCCTTTGTATCATTATTCCTTTAGTCCAGCACTCCACTTCCTGCTTAATCCGCTGTAATTAAAGTGCTGAGGAGATACCACTTGTGATCCAGAAAGTCCCTCGGACTTCTCGCCAGGAGTTCTTGGTTTTGTCACTAATGCTGTTAGGTTCTTGGCAACAACTACTTCAGCCCCGCCTCTCCCTGCTGCTCTTACATAGAGAGACCAGGCAGTTACTAACATGCACCGCCTTCTCCCCAACTCTCGGGGTGGAAGGGACAGTCACTATTTCACTCCCCAGGGTTGACCTGCGGGGAATGGGATCCAGAAAGCTATAGGAACAGTCTGAGTGGTGGCCAGGAAGGTGACACCCTGATTCCAGCAAGAGGAGACTGGCATTTCCTGCACCCAACTTCCCAGAGCGGTGGGGACCCCGCTCTGCCCTGTTTGTCTAATTAATCCGAGGATGGAGCGGGACAGCTGTTGCTCTGGGCAGCAGTTATCTTTATGTCCTGCTCATTAATCAGTTCAGCTTGTTCTGGACGGCATCACGGGACTGAGGGGAAAGGAACTGTGAGACACTCATAGAGAGGCAGCGCCTCGCTCCCGAACTGCACAGACACTCACTCCGTCAACACGGAGGCGATCGCTGCCTGCCACGCAGCCCGACTGGAGGCTGAGGAGCGGCCCGTAATCACTCACCGCGACTGCTATCCACGATCACGGCACACAGATATTCCTGTTTGTCCCTCGTCACGGAGCACAGCCCCGTGCTGCACGCCTAGGAGAGTCTTGGCCTGTTTCTCTACCCAGAAGCTGTCCGGCTGGAGGTTTTCTGCAGACTCTATGGTTCAGGAGGGCTACGGGAAAATGTGACCACTGGAAGGATCCCTCAGCCGTGAGAAAAAGACTGCAGGCCGGGCGCGGTGGCTCACACCTGTGATCCCAGCACTTGGGAGGCCTGAGGTCAGAAGTTTGAGACCAGCCTGGCCAACATGGTAAAACCCATCTCTACTAAAAAAACAAAATACAAAAATTAGCCAGGCATGATGGCAGGTGCCCGTAACCCAGCTACTTGGGAGGCTGAGGCAGGAGAATCACTTGAACCCGGGAGGCGGAGGTTGTAGTGAGCCGAGATGGTGCCACTGCACTCCAGCCTGAGCAATAGAGTGAGACTGTCTAGGAAAAAAAAAGACTGCCAGTGATGAGAAGGTGGCAGGAGCAGGGAGAACCCCACCAGCCCTTCTCATGTCGACTTTGTTTCAACTTATTCTGTGCATACCCACGACGAAGGCCCTCTACAGACACACAGAAAGCTACGGACACTTCCCTGACCTGAGTCTTGGCCACGATAAGTGCCCAATAAGAGTGTGGAGGTGATGAGAAGCAGTTTTCTCCTCTACAGCGTTCTAGGCACAGAGTTCAAGTCACCACTGGCCACTTCCCGCCCCTCAGTCTCTGTCTATCTGAACTTCCTTTACGCTGATGTTTGAGTTCCCGGGTTCTTGAGCATCAGCTCAGTAGAAACTGGAAACAAAGCAGGAGCACTATTTGACATCATTTCTGTCCCAATCCCAGCAGGGCTGGAATCAACTCTAAGCTTTCCACATCAGTCTTTAGTTCCTAAAATACGGCTGGAACTCGTTCTCCAGGGGAAAGCAGCGGTGAATAAGAATGGGCCATCACCAGGAAGAATGACGGGAAAAGTAGAAAATGGATTACCAGAGGGATTCTCAAAGCAAAAGCGTCACTGCATGAGACAGACAGCAGAGCCAAACTATGGAGCCGACCAGCAACCACACCCAGCGTGGGGTCCCGCTTCCCCGCTGCCAAGGACGGCGGTGGGATGGTGTGCTGGGATTCCTCCGAGAGTGTGAGGTGTGAGACAGGGATCATCCTGTCTCTCAGCCTCACATGGGAGACGGCCAGTCACGGGGAACAGATGGAGTTGAGAGTGCCAGGCCACTCCCGAGGAGAGCCGGGGGTGCAGGTGCAAGGCAGCAGTGTGCTGTTCTGGGTACACACCAGAAGCCCTTCCTGGTTTCCACGTTTTTGGATGGGATTCAGCTGTAGAGAGAAAAATGTGGAGGGTCCATTGTGCAGGTACAGGGTGTGTGGTGTGTGGGCAGTGCAGTGAAGCAGGAGCAGAGACTGGGTTCCAACCCACACGTCACCACCACGGAGGGGCTGTGTGATCTGAGGAACGGGCTTTGGCTTCCTTACCCCTAAAACAGGCCTGTCCTGCAACTTCCCTTGAAGGACAGTTGTGAAGAACCAAAAAGATAAGAATACACTGTGAAGCAACACACAAATGCAAAGCATTATTAACTTGCAAGAGAGAAAGAAAGAGGCCGGGCATGGTGGCTCATGCCTGCAATCCCAACACTTTGGGAGGCTGAGGTGAGAGGATTGCTTGAGCCCAGGAGCTCAAGCCTATAGTGAGACCTTGTCTCTACAAAACATGCTTTAAAGTTAGCAAACCATGGTTGCACATGCCTGGAATCCCAGCTACTCGGGAGGCTGAGGTGAAAGGATTGCTTGAGCCTGGGAGGTGGAGGCTAATAGTGAGCTGAGATTGCGCCACTGTACTCCAGCCTGGGCAACAGGGCCAGAGTCTGTCTCAAAAAAAAAAAGAGAGAGAGAAAGAAAGAATAAGAGAGGAAGAAAAGGAGAGGAAGGAAAGAAGGAAGGAAGGAAAGAAGGAAGGAAGGTTGGTTTCATTCTGCAAATTAACTAGTATAAAACAGATTTTCTGCATCAAACTCACATCAGAAATCTTTCTTCTAGGATTAATGTTAAAAAATAAGGCAAAAAATTTTTAATGAACATACACACAGACAAAGGCAAGACAAAGAACAAATACTTTCCCTCCCTCCTTCCCTGACCAAAGTTTAAGAATGTATGGCCTGCTTACATTTTTTGTAAAGGTGAGTGAGTATTCCAGGCAAAACATGATCTGAGCATCTAAAAGCTGAATGTGGTACTGCCCACATGTGATGTGAGTGTGGTACTGCCCACATGTGATGTGTGGTACTGCCCACATGTGACGTGAGTGTGGTACTGCCCACATGTGACATGCGGTACTGCCCACGTGTGATGTGAGTGTGGTACTGCCCACATGTGACGTGTGGTACTGCCCACGTGTGACGTGAGTGTGGTACTGCACACGTGTGATGTGTGATACTGCCCACATGTGATGTGAGTGTGGTACTGCACACGTGTGACATGAGTGTGGTACTGCACGTGTGACGTGTGTGTGGTACTGCCCATGTGTGACGTGAGTGTGGTACTGCTCAGGTGTGATGTGTGGTACTGCCACATGTGACGTGAGTGTGGTACTGCCCACGTGTGACATGAGTGTGGTACTGCACACGTGTGATGTGTGTGTGGTACTGCCCATGTGTGACGTGAGTGTGGTACTGCCCACGTGTGATGTGTGGTACTGCCCACGTGTGACGTGAGTGTGGTACTGCCCACGTGTGATGTGAGTGTGGTACTGCCCATGTGATGTGAGTGTGGTACTGCCCACGTGATGTGAGTGTGGTACTGACCACATGTGATGCCCACATCTTCTGTCCTGGTCCAGCGATGTGGAAGAAGTGATCTGACTTCTGTTGTTTCTAGTGCATTACTCACCTCCAGAAAATTCCCAACCATTTAAGAAAGGTGATTGGAGAGACAGGACACCTAAACAGCGTGCGCTTCTCCACATAGATTCTACTTAACACATGCAATTTTCTTTTGGAGATTGAGTTTCACTCTATCGCCCAGGCTGGAGCGCAGTGGAGTGATCTCAGCTCACTGCAACCTCAGCCTCCTGGGTTCAAGTGATTCTCATGCCTCCTCCTGAGTAACTGGGATTACAGGAGCCTGCCACCACATCCAGCTAATTTTTTTGTTTGTTTTTAGTAGAGACTCGGTTTCACCATGTTGGCCAGGCTGGTCTTGAACTCCTGACCTCAGGTGATCTGCCCGCCTCGGCCGCCCAAAGTGCTGGGATTACAGGCATGAGCCACCGCACCTGGCCCATGCTTTTCTGATCTACCAAGAAATGCAAGAAATTCAGCAACCTTCCCCATCCTTTCTTTTAGCCCATGACATGCTGACAAATCTATCGTACAAGATTTCAACAAAGTGCCAGTTTCTAAAAAACACACGGCAAGAGATTAAGTGTGCGATCTTCCAGCCATGATTTAAAGAGCCCTTTTTTTTCTTTAAATAATATCACGTAAGGTCATACTTCTAGCCCATCAGTGGCACGTGGGACTCTGTAAGCAGGTCTGCTTTCCCCCTTTTCATTTACCCGATGTGGCTGCTTAACTTGACAGGAGAGATGGGTAACAACGTTAAAGTAAATTAAAACCAGGTTTTGGGTGGCTGGCAAGATGGCTGAACAGGAACAGCTCCGGTCTGCAGCTCCCAGCGACGGGAAAAGTAGAAAACCCAGCGAGATCAACACAGAAGGCGGGTGATTTCTACATTTCCAACTGAGGTACCCAGCTCTTCTCACTGGGACTGGTTAGGCAGTGGGTGCAGCCCAAGGACGGCCAGCTGAAGCAGAGTGGGGCATTGCCTCACCTGGAAGTGCGGGGGTTCGGGGAACTCCCTGCCCTAGCCAAGGGAAGCCGTGAGGGACTGTGCTGTGAACACTGCTATCCAGCCAGTTACTATGCTTTTCTCACGGTCTTCACGACCCGCAGACCAGGAGCTTTGGGTGCCTGCACCACCAGGGCCCTGGGTTTCAAGCACAAAACTGGGTGGCCATTTGGCCAGACACTGATCTAGCCACAGGAGTTCTTTCTCACACCCCAGTGGTGCCTGGAACACCAGCGAGACAGAACCATTCACTCCCCTGGAAAGGGGGCTGAGGCCAGGGAGCCCAGTGGTCTAGCTCAGCGGATCCCCCTACACAGAGCACAGCAAGCTAAGACCCACTGGCTTGAAATTCTCACTGCCAGCACAGCAGTCTGAAGTTGATCGGGATGCTTGAGTTTGGTAAAGGAAGGGGCATCTGCCATTACTGAGGCTCGAGTAGATGGTTTCCCCCTCACAGTGTAAACAAAGCTGCTGGGAAGTTCAAACTGGGTGGAGCCCACCGCAGTTCAGCAAGGCAGCTGATGCCAGACTGCCTCGAGGTTCCCTCTCTCTGCGCAGGGCATCTCTGAAAGACAGGCCGCAGCACCGGTCAGGCGCTTATAGATAAAACTCCCATCTCCCTGGGACAGAGCACCTGAGGGAGGGGTGGCTGTGGGCGCAGCTTCAGCAGAATTAAACGTTCCTGCCTTTCAGGTCTGAAGAGAGCAGCCAATCTCCCAGCACAGCACTTGAGCTCGGTTAAGAGACAGACTGCCTCAAGTGGGTCCCTGACTCCTGTGTATCCTGACAAGGGGAAACCTCCCAGCAGGGGCCGACAGACTCCTCCTACAGGAGAGCTCTGGTTGGCATGTGGTGGGTGCCCCTTTGGGACAAAGCTTCCAGAGGAAGGAACTGGCAGCAATCTTTGCTGTTCTGCAGCCTCTGCTGGTGATACCCAGGCAAACAGAGTCTGGAGTGGACCCCCAGCAAACTCCAGCGGACCCGCAGTAGAGGGGCCTGACTGTTAGAAGGAAAACTAACAGAAAGGAATAGCATCGACATCAACAAAAAAGACATCCACACAAAAACTCCATCTGAAGGTCACCAACATTGAAGACCAAAGGTAGATGAATCCATAAAGATAAGGAAAATCCAGTGCAAAAAGGCTGAAAATTCCGAAAATCAGAACACCTCTTCTCCTCCAGAGGATCACAACTCCTCGCCAATAAGGGAAGAAAACTGAACGGAGAATGAGTTTGACGAAGTAGGCTTCAGAAAGCCGGTAATAACAAACTCTTCTGAGCTAAAGGAGCATGTTCTAACCCAATGCAAGGAAGCTAAGAACCTTGAAAAACGGTTACAGGAATTGCTAACTAGAGTAACCAGTTTAGAGAAGAACATAAACAAACTGACAGAGTTGAAAAACACAGCACGAGAACTTTGTGAATAGCTGAACAAGTATCAATAGCCAAATTGAACAAGCGGAAGAAAGGATATCAGAGATTGAAGATCAACTTAATGAAATAAAGCATGAAGACAAGATTAGAGAAAAAAGAATGAAAAGGAACAAACAAAGCCTCTAAGAAATATGGGACTATATGAGAAAACCAAACCTATGTTTGATTGGTGTACCTGCAAGTGATGGAGAGAATGGAACCAAGTTGGAAAACACTCTTCAGGATATTACCCAGGAGGACTTCCCCAACCCAGCAAGACAGGCCAGCATTCAAATTTAGGAAATACAGAGGACACCAAAAAGATACTCCTTGAGAAGAGCAACCCCAAAACATAATCGTCAGATTCACCAAGGTTGAAATGAAGGAAAAAATGTTAAGGGCAGCCAGAGAGAAAGGTCAGGTTACCCACAAAGGGAAGCCCATTAGACTCACAGCGGATCTCTGCAGAAATCCTACAAGCCAGAAGAGAGTGGGGGCCAATAGTCAACATTCTTAAAGTAAAGAATTTCCAACCCAGAATTTCATATCCAGCCAAACTAAGCTTCATAAGCGAAGGATAAATAAAATCCTTTGCAGACAAGAAAATGTTGAGAGATTCTGTTACCACCAGGCCTGCCTTACAAGAGCTCCTGAAGGGAGCACTAAATATGAAAAGAACTGGTACCAGCCACTGCAAAAACATACCAAACTGTAAAGGCCATTGATGCTATGAAAAAACTGCATCAACTAACGGGCAAAACAACCAGCTAGCATCAAAATGGCAGGATCAAATTCACACATAACAATGTTAACCTTAAATGTAAATGGGCTAAGTGCCCCAATTAAAAGACACAGACTGGCAAAATGGATAGAGTCAAGACCCATTGGTGTGCTGTATTCAGGAGATCCATTTCACATGCAAAGACACACTTAGACTCAAAATAAAGGGATGCAGGAATATTTACCAAGAAAATGGAAAGCAAAAATAAAAATAAGAAATAAAAATAAAGCAGGGGTTGCAATCCTAATCTCTGACAGAACGAACTAAACCAACAAAGACTAAAAAAGTCAAAGAAGGGCATTACATAATGGTAAAGGGATCAATGCAACAAGAAGAGCTAACTATCCTAAATATATATGCACCCAATACAGGAACACTCAGATGCATAGAGCAAGTTCTTAGACACCTACGAAGAGACTTAGACTCTCATGCATTCATAGTGGGAGACTTTAACACCCCACTGTCAATATCAGACAGAATGACGTGACAGAAAATTAACAAGGATATTCAGAACTTGAATTCAGCTCTGGACCAACTGGACCTAATAGACATCTACAGAACTCTCCTCCCCAAATAAACAGAATATACATTCTTCTCAGCACCACATTGCACTTATTCTAAAATGGACCACATAATTGGAAATAAATGGAAATCATAACAGTCTCTGAGACCACAGTGTAATCAAATTAGAAGTCAGGATTAAGAAACTCACTGAAAACCACACAACTACATAGAAACTGAACAACCTGCTCCTGAATGACTACTAGGTAAATAATGAAATTAAGGCAGAAATAAAGAAGTTCTTTGAAACCAATGAGAACAAAGACACAACGTACAGAATCTCTGGGACACAGCTAAGCAGTGTTTAGAGGGAGATTGATAGAACTCAATGCCCACAGATGAAAGGGGAAAAGATCTAAAATCGACACTCTAACATCACAATTAAAAGAACTAGGGAAGCAAGAGCAAACAAATTCAAAAGCTAGCAGAAGACAAGAAATAACTAAGATCAGAGTAGAACTGAAGGAGATAGAGACATGAAAAACCCTTAAAAAAAAATCAATGAATCCAGGAGCTGGTTTTTTAAAAAAATTAACAAAGTAGACAGACCACTCGCTTGACTAATAAAGAAGAAAAGAGAGAAGAATCAAATAGACACAATAAAAAATGATAAAGGGGATATCACCACTGATCCCACAGAAATACAAACTACCATCAGAGAACACTATAAACACCTCTATGCAAATAAACTAGAAGAAATGGATAAATTCCTGGACACATACACCCTCCCACAGGAAGAAGCTGAATCCCTGAATATACCAATAACAAGTTCTGAAATTGAGGCAGTAATTAATAGCCTACCAACCAAAAAAAGCTCAGGAACAGACAGTTTCACAGCCAAATTCTACCAAAGGTACAAAGAGGAGCTGGTACCATTCCTTCTGAAAATATTCCAAACAACAGAAAAAGAGGGACTCCTTCCTAACTCATTTTATGAGGCCAGCATCATCCTGATATCAAAACCTGTCAGAGACACAACAAAAAAAGAAAATTTCAGGCCAATATCCCTGATGAACATTGATGCAGAAATGCTCAATAAAATACTGGCAAACCGAATTCAATAGCACATCAAGAAGCTTATCCACCACAATCAAGTCAGCTTCATACCTGGGATGCAAGCGTGGTTCAACATATGCAAATTGATAAACGTAACCCATCACATAAACAGAACCAAGGACTAAAACCACATGATTATCTCAATAGATGTAGAAAAGGCCTTTGATAAAATTTGACACCCTTCATGCTAAAAACTCTCATTAAAATAGGTGTTGATGGAACAGATCTCATAATAATAAGAGCTATTTATGACAGGTTCACAGCCAATATCATACTGAATGGGCAAAAGCTGTAAGCATTCCTGTACAGACAAGGAGGCCCTCTCTCACTACTCCTATTTGACATAGTATTGGAAGTTCTGGCCAGGGCAATCAGGCAAGAGAAAGAAATAAAGGGTATTCAGATAGGAAGAGAGGAAGTCGAATTGTCTCTATTTGCAGATGACATGATTATATATTTAGAAAATCACATCATCTCAGTCCAAAATCTCCTTGAGCTGATAAGCAATTTCAGCACAGTCTCAGGATACAAAATTAATGTGCAAAAATCACAAGCATTCCTATACACCAATAACAGACAGAGAGCCAAATCATGAATGAACTCCCATTCACAACTGCTACAAAGATAATGAAATACCTGGGAATACAATTTACAAGGGATGTGAAGGACCTCTTAAAGGAGGACTACAAACCCTTGTTCAAGGAAATAAGAGAGGACACAAACAAATGGAAAAAGATTCCATGCTCATGGATAGGAAGAATCAGTTTTGTGAAAATGGCCATTTAGTAATTTATAGATTCAATGCTATCCCCATCAAGCTACCACTGACCTTCTTCACAGAATTAGAAGAAACTGAATTTCATATGGAACCAAAAAAGAGCCTGTATAGCCAAGACAATCCTAAGCAAAAAGAACAAAGCTGGAGGCATTACGGTACCTGACTTCAAACTATACTACAAGGCTACAGTAACAAAAACAGCATGGTACTGGTACCAAAACAGATATGTAGACCAATGGAATAGAACAGAGGCCTCAGAAATTATGCCACACATCTATCACCATCTGATCTTTGACAAACCTGACAAAAACAAGCAATGGGGAAAGGATTCCCTATTTAATAAATGGTGTTGGGAAAACTTGCTAGCCACGTGCAGAAAACGGAAACGGGACCAATTCCTTACACCTTATACAAAAATTAACTCAAGATGGATTAGAGACTTAAATGTAAGACCTAAAACTATAAAAACCCTATAAGAAAACTTAGGCAGTAACATTCAGGACATAGGCTGGGCAAAGACTTCAGGACTGAAACACCAAAAGCAATGGCAACAAAAGCCAAAATTCACTAAAGGGATCTAATTAAACTAAAGAGCTTCCGCACAGCAAAAGAAACTCTCATCAGAGTGAACAGGCAACCTACAGAATGGGAGAACATTTTTGCAATCTATCCATCTGACGAAGGGCTAATATCCAGATTCTACAAGGAACTTAAACAAATTTACAAGAAAAAAAAACCCCATCAAAAAGTAGGAGAAGGATATGAACAGACGCTTCTCAAAAGAAGATAATTATGCAAGCAACAAACATATGCAAAAAAGCTCATCATCACTGGTCATTAGAGAAATGCAAATCAAAACCACAATGAGATGGTAATCTCATGCCAGTTAGAATGGTGATCATTAAAAAGTCAGGAGACAACAGATGCTGGAGAGGATGTGGAGAAATAGGAACACTTTTACACTGTTGGTGGGAGTGTAAATTAGTTCAACCATCATGGAAGACAGTGTGGTGATTCCTCAAGAGTCTAGAACCAGAAATACCATTTGACCCAGCATTCTCATTATGGGGTATATACCCAAAGGATTATAAATCATTCTACTATAAAGACACATGCACATGTATGTTTATTGCAGTACTATTCACAATACCAAAGACTTGGAACTAACCCAAATGCCCATCAATGATAGGCTGGATAAAGAAAATGTGGCACATATACACCATGGAATACTATGCAGCCATAAAAAAGGATGAGTTAATGTCCTTTGCAGGGATATGGATGAAGCTGGAAACCATTATTCTCAGCAAACTAACACAGGAACAGAAAACCAAACACCACATGTTCTCACTCATAAGTGGGAGTTGAACAATGCGAACACATGGACACAGGGAGGGGAACATCACACGCCGGGGTGGGGGGCTGGAGGGGGGAAGCAGGAGAAATCGCTAATGTAGATGATGGGTTGATGGGTGCAGCAAACCACTGTGGCATGTGTATACCTGTGTAACGAACCTGCACATTATGCACATGTATCCCAGAACTTAAAGTATGATATATATATATATTTTAAAAAAACAGGTTTTATAAAAGGAAAAGGTTTGAATATTTTTCTGGCAAAATTTCTATAAATGATCTAAAATGACTTTTTCCAAAGTAAGATCTTTTTGATTCCATATGATTGGAAGGTTCCAGAAGTTTTTTAGGAGACCAAAGGAGTCACATTCCAGATGACAAAGATATGGAGGTCTCACATAACTCCAATGCCAGGAAACCCAGGGGCCAACCAAGAAGGCTGTGATCCCTCAATTCAGAGGGAGTTTTTAAACATATTTTACAAAGCCATTGTTCCATCAGCCCACAGTTACCATTACAGAACCACAGACCCACGCCTGAACGGGTCCCAGAGGTTCTGAGCGCAGTTCAATTGTGAGTTACAGAACAAAAGTACTTGGCTTAAATTTCTTTGCCAAAACAAAACATATAATAATAATCCTGCATGACATATTCAAAGCTGAGGGGGTTATATTCGCCTGGAGGAAGTTCAGAGCCATATGATTCCATGCTGAGTTTGAGGGTAGGAGGGCAGATGAGGGGCTGGGGTGCACTCCGGATCTCCTTTGGGGCAGCAGCTGCTCCGTGTTGACCAATCGATCCTCCATCAGTAACGCCACCACAACTTCCTTACAAGTTTTACAAATCTTACAGTTTATAAAGACCTTTCTCATATCTTACTTCCATTTGGTTCCCTCATAACGGCTTTGTTAAGGAAATATTATTGTAATGATTATTACCATCTGTTATTTCGAGGCTATAGAGATTGGCTTGCTCTAAGCCAACTGGCTGGCGAAGGCGGAAGGGCCCTGGCTCCGGACCGCTCCTTTCTCCATGAGCATCTTGGGTCACAGCCAGAGCAGAGCAACCTCTCAGGAGACTGGGGCGGGCACCGGGGCCTGCACCTGCACCGTGGGCGGCTGGCTCCTCAGAGGTGCCAGTGGGTGAGCTCCCGTGGTGCCAGACAGCAAATAATGAGCAGTGATGCCATCAGAGAGGGAAGATTTACATTATTAAAAACCGGGCTGGAAAAGGTGACAAGTGGTGGCACAATGAAGCTAAGTGCGAAGGGGCATGTCCAGGGCAGAGGATGGAGCCGGTAATGACATGCACTCGATAAAGAAGTGCTCCAGGGAGCAGAGGGGGAAGCAAATTCCCTAAAGCTCTTCATCAACATGCGTCTGTCACCAGGCAAGCCCAGCAAGGGACTGCACGCTGGAGGGAGGGAGGTGAAACCAAGGAAGAAAGCCCTTCCCCGTGAGGTACGGCTAATGGCCGGGCAGCCTTGAGGGGCCAGATCCCCCCACCAATTAGCAGGCGTGGGACAGAGCTGGCCAGGTTTCAAGGATGGAGACAGACACATAGCAGGGGCTGGTCTGTCAGAAAGGCCTGGGACTCTGACAGCCGCCTAGCTAGAAGAGGCCCCATCGTTAGCTTGTCGTATCAGGGAATCTCTTTTAAATGGATAAGCTGGTGGAAAGATGCATCCAGAGGCGGTCGTGCTCAGGTGTGAATGAAGCGGGTGAAGGTCCTGAGGCATGCCCGATGACCCACTCCGATCTCAGTGACACACGCTGTCGCAGCATCCCATCTATGACTCACAGGGCACATGGCCTGGAGCTTGGGGGCACAGGCTCTGGAGACGGCTGCCTGGTTTGTGTGCTGGCTGTAGGTTCATCGCTGTGTGTCCATGCACGAGGGTTTCACCTCAGATGTCCACATCTATAAATCGGCCGTAATAACAGTAACTGTCCTAGCAGGGTTACTGTGATCATTCAAAGAGCAAACGCCCATGACATCCCTTCAACAAAGCCAGTGACATCGAGAGTGCTCAATAAATATTAGCAATTATTACTTTCCTACTATCATTGAGGCTACTGGAAAGACCACGGACTTTGAAGTCAGACAGATCCTGGCCCTTGGTTGCTGTGTGACCATGAATATGTTATTTTAACATAGTTCCCTCATTAGTAAAATGGCGATCAGAACGCCTATCTTGAACGACTTACATGACTATTAAGCAAATAATTATCCTAAGCACTTGGCACAAAGTATGTTCTCTGTAAACAATAACTGCCATGACATTGAACCTGCGTCCATGACATTGAACCTGCGTCCATGACATTGAACCTGCGCCCATGACATTGAACCTGCGTCCATGACGGTGCCATGAAAGCCCATTCCTCACTGCTTCCCAGGTCTTCCTTTATCCACCTTTGACTTAGGAATTCAGGAGACCTAGTCACTGCATTCTGAATCACCATACACGACAGGGCTGAGGCAGACACCACGCACCCACGGGGCTGAGGCAGACACCTTACTTGCCGAGGCTCATCCAATTTCTTTCTTTTTTTTTTTTTTTCTTTGAGACAGGGTCTTGCTGTCACCCAGCCTGGAGTGCACTGGTATGATCTCTGCTCACTGCAACCTCTGCCTCCCAGGCTCAAGCAATCCTCTTGCGTGAGCCTCCCAAGTAGCTGGGATGACACGTGCATACAACCACACCCAGCTAATTTTTTTATTTCTCATACAGACAGGGTTTCTCCATGTTGTCCATGCTGGTCTCGAACTCCTGGACTCAAGTGATCCTCCTGCCTTGGCCTCCCAAAGTGCTGAGAATTCAGGTGTGAGCCACCGTGCCCGGCCTGGACACCCAATTTTTATAGATGCAGGTTACACTTAGGTCTTTCAACTTCCACCCACTCTCTCTTGCCTGATTTTTGGTAAGCACTGGGTGAGTCACAGCTGGAGATGTTTCCGAATACTTGATAGGAAAACCACGGTGGGTAGAAACAGGAAGTATCCATTTGAAAGATAAAATATTTACTAGTGTGGAAGGAGTGTTTGCAGAGGCTGCCACAGACACTCCTTCATTAGAGTTCTTTCAGATGTGTTCAGTTTGGATTTTGGCACTTGTTAATAACAGGCCCATTTCCCACTAACGCTCACTCATATGTTACCAGTGAAGAGCTGAAGACTAGGTCTGTCGTGAAATATCGAACAGTCAAGAGATGCTGCCTCTGCTGACGCAGACTCGTCTGTCACCACGGAGATGCTGGTGGCTTGGAAGGCAACAGGATGCAGGGCAAGTTCTTTTTCTTCTCTGCATCGCTGTATGATAAATAGGAAAACTTCAGCTTGCTAACGTGGCACCCGATCCAGTGACTTCAGCACTTCCCTGCCACCTTCTCTCCACTCCTGGGAATTTCAGTATCCCACTGCTTCTGGCCTTTCACCTGGGTAAGTAATGTCCAGAACTCTGAAAGCAAGTAACTCAGGCTGGTGTCCACCCGAAAATACTAGCTACCGGACCCACTGTGGATTTGGCAAAGCGCTATAATCAACAACCTAGCGATCTAAAACTCGCCTAATAAAGAGGAATACCGGATACCTTTCTGGCGTTGTTCCCCAAAGTCCATTTTCTTTATAAAACGGTCTTTGAGGAAAACGATCTGTGCTGGCTCCCACATTCCATTAAATGTGTGCGGCCCCCACGCGATGATAATTTTGTTCCCAGCAGTGGCACATGCAGAGGAGCCCTGCAGAAGGCGCCAGGGGTGACGGCGTCAGCCCCATTCTCAGTGCCGCCTGGGGACAGATGGCAGGCCAGCAAGTACAGACCGTTCATCATTAAGGCCTTGCCAGCCTGCGAGATCACAGCCCGGTAGTGAAAAAGAAGGCGTCCTTCTCCAAGCCCCCTGGGGAGGTTGGGAGTCCCTTTCTTAACAAACCCAGGGGCACACCCCCTTCAACAGTGGGCTGTTTCTCCAGCCTGGGACTCCACAGCCTTAGTTCCAGGAAGGAGAGAAGGAAATAAGAAAGGAAGGGAATTGCCCTCTAAGGATCTTTCGGGTCAAGAGGTGGAAATCTGGAATAGTCTTGTCTAAAATGCAGGATGTTAGGTAAATGTAACTTTCGTAAGAGCCCAACAGATACTCCATGGATCACGACACCGAACTGCATTCTCGAGACTTCCCCACACTGAAAGAGGGGAGAAGAGGGAGCAAGGAGAAGGCTCAGAGAAATCACGCTGCTATCTCAGCTCAAATCCCTGGACCCTTGGTACATGTTAGACGTTTTCATTCTCATTCAACCAATAAATAAATAAGAGCAAGAATGTCCAATAACAGGCCAAAATTACCCCAATTCTTTCCCCATCAGTTCCTCCAAGAGGCCCCCATTTCCCAGGACCGCATCTGTTCAATTCCACTAAGCATGTATCAGACACACGCTATGTACAATGCCCTATGCCAACGAGGGGCAGGAAGGAGGCCCAGAGGATGCAGAAACAGTTGGGTTTATGCATACGACAAAAGGGAGATGGTGGCATTTCCATGTAAGAGTTCCTTCATGTTCAAGTTTTAGGCTTGTAACAAAAGCAACTTGAATTCTCCGCTTAGCTCCAATGAGTCCCAGTCGTACTGCTCCCATCTTGCTGGAAGGATTGGAGGGGGTCTGAGTGCAGGGGACAGCCTGGGAGAAGTGAAGGACAGCTAATAAGAAGAGGGGCCCGGTGAAGCCCAGCTGGAGGAGAGGAGCAAACGCTAATGAGACGCTCCGCCACCTCCAGCCAGAGGCAGGCTACTGACTGCCCCTTTAATTCCCTTCACCGTCCCCCCGCCTTGGCAGAGAAGCGCTTGCTGGCAGTGGGAGACTCGAAGCAGCAGGAGCTCAAAGCAGAACGGGAAGTTCTAATACAGAGGATCATTAGGAGGACGTGTTTTCTCTTTATTTTCTTCTTAAAATGTGTATATGGAAGATCAGATGGGGGTTAGGGATGAAAAATTGCCTAATCCCAGTCTGTTCCAGTGTGCATTTCATAAGCATTAAAAGAAAGAATCCTCACCAAATTAAAGTACATGCCATATTCCAACAATGATGATCCCCTCTACTGGAAAGGCTGGGGCTGTGGAGGAGGCTGAGGGGAGCGTTCCCTCTGTGGCTGAGGGGCTTGGAAACCTTTAATGAAAGGCACCTGATCAATAAGGCAGACTTCTGCATTTGAGAATCTAAAAGGCTTCCTAGCTCGCTGTGTCTGAAGGAAATGTCAGAAGCACTTATCACGTGCTGGGTGGATGGTTTGCAGCTGCTGCTTGCCAAACTATAGACGCTGACTTCGCTTCAGCCCTGCAGATACCCTCACCAGGCCCTTTCGCTTCACGTGGAATCAGCTTTCCTCCAAGACCAGAATGCAGCTGGAGGTTTAGTCACGGAGGTTTGAGCACAGCTTTGTAGAACAGTCCCCACTACCAGGCACTGATACCCCAAGATGGCCCCAGCCTGAAGCTTTGTTTGGGGCTCTGGCTTACACAGGGCTGGCTGAGCTTGCCTTCAAGGGGAACACACAAACTACCCTTTTGTATTTCCAAAGAACTCGAGCTGCCATTTCCTGATTGAGGTGCTGTGCTTAGTTCAGGACTTTCTTGTTTGGACTTAAAAACCTCAGTCTAGAAGGAACTAGCCCAAGGGACAGACAGGACAGAGCAATGGCCAGCAGCAATCCTGCACCCCTGCCACCCTAAATCAGTCTAGAAGATAAGCAGCCAGGTCAGAAATCATTCCTTCCTTCATGAAGCGTCAGTTAAGTACCCCTCAGTGGTACCGTGCCTGGCCAGGTACCATGCGAGGCTCTGGGGTTATAAACAGCTTACAAACGAGTTGCTGTCTTCAAGAGGCTTATCGGGTGAGACAATAACAAAGCACCCCATGAGACAGAGCAGTGCAAAAGAGTTATGTACTGGGGTTCAATGAGGACCCAATGAGGGGGCATTTCCACTTGGGGCCAGGAACGCTTTCATGAATATGTTCATGAATGGGATTCAGAAGAGGACTCAATGTCGGCTGGGGACTCCAGGTGAGTGAGCAGTCTGGCCACCGTGCAGAGGGGTGGGCTGACTGGGCTGACTAGTGTGTAAGAGCCTGCGAGTAGCCGTGGGGTTTTGGAGCAAGGTACTTCTATGAGCCTCAGTTTCCTCATCAGTATGATGGAGATGGCAATCATGGCTCCACCTGAGAAAAGCTGTTATGAGAATTAAATGAAACAATGCATGGGAAGTTCTTGACAATGAGCACGGCACATGGGAAGGGCTTAGTGAGTGTTGGTTAATGTGGGGTGCGCGGGGTGGAGGAGAGGTAAGAAATGTGGCTGGAAGAATAGGTGAATGACAAATTGTGGAGGGACTCCCTTTCCAAACTAAAAAGTCCCTACTTAACCCAGACAACAGAGGGCTGCTGGAGAGAGAGAAGGAACATGACCGGGTGATCGCCACTGCTCTGTAAGAACGCGACTCCAGGTGTTAATTTCTCCGTCTGTAAAATCATGCTAATAACACCACCAGCGTTCTTCTAGTTGGGAGTGTTATGAAGTTAAAGGTGAAGCAGGTGGCTCATGCCTGTAATCCCAGCACTTCGGGAGGCCAAGGACGGACGATTGCTTTAGGCCAGGAGTTTGAAATCAGAAACATAGCAAGACCCCATCTCTATTAAAACACACACACACACGCACGCACACACACTAGCTGGTTATGGTGGTGTGTGCCTGCAGTCCCAGCTGCTTGGGAGGCTGAGGCAGGAGGAGCACTTGAACCTGGGAGTTTGGGGTTACAGTGAGCTATGATCACACCACTGCACTCCAGCCTGGGTGACAGAGCCAGACGCTGTCTCCAAAACAGTAAAACATTAAAAAAATTTATTTTAAATGAAGTTGAAAATGTTTGTGCAACGTACACTTTCAGAGCACAGCATTTTTTAAATGTGTGGACTACATGTTCAGTGAGTTTTCTTCAGAGATTGTGTAGACGACACTACTGTGTGGCTGGGAGTCGGCCGAATGCATGCTAGTAGCAGCCATGCGACTGACATGAAAGATAATCAGTCAGCCGACAGAGACGCAGTTATTAATGCTGATAAGCAATGCACTCTCCTTTCCTAGGAAGCCTAAGGATGACACTGCATTTGAATTCCTGGAAAGACTCAGAGGAAGATCTGCTTCAGAACTCTCCAGAAGAGAGAGCATGTTTCACAGTAGTACACATAAGTCCACGGGGTGTAGACTGCACTCTTCCAGCTACGGAACAGAATACACGGGAGGCAGCCAGGGAGCTGCCTGACAGCAGCAGCTTTTCTCTTCCCCCAGCAGAGCAGGAACGACAACCCTGGCTCCTCCATCCTCAGGATCGCGTATTAATGAGCTCAGGGACTAGACACACACTTCTCTGTCCCGCCTCGGACTCCTACTCCAAGTTAGTGATTGGGCTTCTGCCTCATAAGGGAAACAGCACAGACTCTGACTTTGTAAATTTTATAAGGCAATCGGCCAGCTCATTTGAACTCCCTAGACGCATTTTTGTTTAAATAACTGGGGTGCAGGGAATTGTTTCACATATGCACACAAAGGAAAACTTATTTTCTTACCAAGAACAGTGCATAGTTTTAAGTTCTCAGACTTGAACTGCGAGTTGAAACACAGCTCCACTTCACCCTCCGACTTGAGTAAAAGCTTCCATTCGGGTCCCCTCCAGAGTTTCTGAGTTGGTGGGTCAGGGTAGGGCCTGACAATTGGCATTTCTAACAGTTTCCAGCTGATGGGGATCATGCTGGTCTGGGGACCACACTTGGAGACCCACTGCTCAGGAGGCATGTTGGCTGAATCCTTGTGGAATCTTTCCCTCAAAAAAGCTATTCCATCAAAAACACAATGGAGGTGAATGTTATATCCTGGGAAAATGCCAATCTTATCCTTTTTTTTTTGAACCGGAGTCTCACTCTGTCGCCCAGGCTGGAGTGCAGTGGTGCGATCTCGGTTCACCGCAACCTCTGCCTCCTGGGTTCAAGCGATTCTCCTGCCTAAGCATCCTGAGTATCTGGGATTACAGGTGCCCACCACCATGCCCAGCTAATTTTTGTATTTTTAATAGAGACAAGGTTTCACCATACTGGCCAGGCTGGTATCGAACTCCTGACCTCATGACCCACGCGCCTCAGCCTCCCAAAGTGCTGGGATTACAGGCATGAGCCACTGTGCCCAGTCCAATCTTATCCATTTTAAAGATTCTGGTCACTAAGGAAAGAATGTTTCCATGCCATCAAAATGGAAGTGGCTTCTGACTCTTCCACAGTCGTACTTGAAAAAAATTCCTGAGTTCTAAAGTGAAATAAAGTAAATGTTTGCCTTAGGAAGGATCAACAGGCTAAATAATTTTTCTTTTAAAAGTTGCCCAAGTCCTGGATCTCTATTTATCTGGTTCTGTAGCTTTCTTCTCCCATTGCTTTTATTACTATCATAGAAACATCAACTGCCCACGATGGAATCCAAACCAACTCTTCCCCGGGTTTTCTTTTCCTCTTTCCTCAAGTAAACAAGTCTTTGGAATCATATCAAAATTATATTCATTAGGAAGTCAAAATTAAAGGAAACCAATAATTTCTAAGACCATCCTTACTCTCAGAGAAACGGTCCTGTACTGAAACTGTGCATGCATCTGTATGCACAGGTGGGTGGGTGTGTGCATGAGTGTTTTTGAGGACACTCTTTAGCTCTTTCATTCAACAATTTCTAGAATCGAGAAGCACGCATAGTTGGATAAGATGATCAATGTTTATTTCACACGGAAAGTAGTTATTGCATTGGGCCGT
This sequence comes from Aotus nancymaae, assembly GCF_030222135.1. NCBI lineage: Eukaryota > Metazoa > Chordata > Mammalia > Primates > Aotidae > Aotus > Aotus nancymaae. Next base: position 29,707,961 of record NW_026988445.1, on the reverse strand, counting down.
TCTTGCACTGCTATAAAGAAATACCTGAGGCTGAGTAATTTACAAAGAAAAGAGGTTTACGTGGCTCATGGTTCTGCACGCTGTACACTGGCATCAGCTCAGCTTCTAGGGAGGCCTCAGGGAGCTTCTACTCAGGTCGGAAGGTGAAGTAGAGCAGGCATATCACGTGGCGAGAATGGGAGCAGGGCACGGGCAGGAAACACACAGTTAAATGACTGGATCTTGGGAGAACTCACGATCATGAGGGATCCACTCTCACGATCCAGTCCCCTCCCACCAGGCCCCCTCCAGCACTGGGGATTAATAGTGAACACGAGATTTGGGTGGGGACAAATACTTGAACTATATCAGTTATTAAAATCAGAAAACTTAGGTGGGTAATTTCCCCAGGGAAGGAGCCTCTGCTTCTCCAGAGGAGCCTCTTGTGAACCGTGACCTGCTTCGGTTCATCCAGAATGATGTTTGGATTTGGCGGAAGTATTCCAGAATATGCCAGTCATTCAAACCAGGGGGCACTCCCTGGGCAGGGGAGTGGAGATGTGGACTCCCGCTTTGTTGGGTGGGTGAGCCCTGGCAGCCTCTCGGCTGTTTTTTCTAGTTCTGACACACTGAAAGTGAGGTGGTGATGTAACCCAGGCCTATTCTGAAGCCCATTCGGGTTCAGGCACCACGGAGCTCATGATGACACCATTCACCTGTAACACAGGCCAGACGGCAACGGGTCCCTGGGCAGCAGTGGAGATGGCTCCAGTGAACTCCACCCAGAACAAACAGAATAAACTCATTCATGCTAAGAAACATTCATCTATAAAAATGGAGTGAACGAGACTATCATGAATTTCCTCCAGCAAGTCAATGTCAGGCTGATTGACCCTATGATGTTTCTGATGTGAATGATGCACCCTTAGATGTGACACCTTTGTGCAGTCCGCAGCCTGCACAACCATGCTTGGTAGCCCCAGGTTTCCTGGAACAAAAAGGGAGTTATCTGGGTGGGGACCTGATGGTGGCAGGCAGCTCATGCAGAGACAGACAGAGTCTCAACCAGGCTTGGCCCCGGGGATAGTATTCAAATCTGGAAGTTTCAGGCTCCAGGCCAAAACTCATTTTCAAATTTGTAAGACCGTGAGTGCCTTGAAAGCAAGCCTGTGTGTTACTCATCTTGACAACCCCAGTCTCGCTCACAGTGCCTTCCACACAGCTGGCGCTCAGCTCTGCAGGACCGGGAGGTGTTTAAGGTAGGAGTTAGGAAAGTGGAGACAGGAGTATCTAGAAGCCGTATCTTCCCTGGGAATGCTCTAGAAATGAAGGGAGATGCGAAGGGAAAGAAAGAATGCTCTATAAATAATAAGGACAAATTAGACAGAAGGTTGGAAATGTTTTCAAAGCCCAGATTCTAAATCCTTTCTCCTTCCGTTTTCTGGCGGGGGAGGGGGTGCTTATACTGGCTGGGTTGAGTGTGTCTGAATCATGACTGCTGCTGCCTCCGAGAGAGCATGGTGGGCGGAGTTATTTTGCGGGCTGCAGGCCGGGAGGAGGGATGCTGGCTACTCTCATGCTCCGTGTCACTCATGCATGTGCTTTACATTCAGCACGCAGCTGCTGATGGCTCGCCTCCGCCTGGCTCTGCGGCAATCCTGACAGCTGTCCTCTAAGGTGGGCACATTAGTGTTACGTAGGAGACAGGTCTGAAGGAGCAAAAGGCCTCCCTAGGGTCTCATAAAAAGCAGGTGGCAGAAATGGGACTGCAGCCCAGCCCTGGCGCTAGGTCCTGTACCTGGTCCTTTGTACCACGGGTGCCTACTGGGGAAACAAGGCAAGAAGACAGACACGAATCCTCTCCATTAAGCCCAGGCCATTGCGTATAAATTGTGCACAGCACGGCCCGCACACTGAATGCGTTTCTGGTTGCTCCGCAAGCCTCATGGAACTCTAGTCTTTTGTGTTCCTTGTGCCGATGCAGTTCGGTATGCTGAAACATATTTCAGCACTTTTTATAAAAAACAAAGGCGGCGCAGGCTCTGATTAAGTATATTAAGAGACCTTTAAATCTAGATTAATGGCCTGATAAGTTGTAAAACAACTCAAAATTGTGCAAATTTGTATTCAGGGATTTTCTAAAATTATAAGTTATTGACTTGATACATGGTGACAAGTCCTTTGAAACTGTTCTGCTCCTGTTATTCAAACCTTTACTGTGGTTTATTGACAGACTGAGGAATACAGTGACCCCCTTGATGGGCGCAAGGTAAATTCACAGCTCGCATAGCTCTCGCTGAAGAGGACCCGCTCATCATCCAGCAGACACACACACGTGAAGTTTCGCATCATGCTCTCTTGTGAGTCTGACGTGTTGGACTTCCAAAGGCCGTAAAGGTCCTTGCTCAAGTCTCAGCAGTTGCCTGGATGTAGCAGTTACACCGAGTACTTGAGTACTAGTCAAATGGCAGCGACTCCACACTGTTCACTTGGAGAGTAACTGCCACTTCATGCTTACTGTGCCCGCTGGCCTTCCTGCCTTCCTTCCTGCCTTCCTGCCTTCCTTCCTTCCTGCCTTCCTGCCTTCCTGCCTTCCTTCCTTCCTGCCTTCCTTCCTTCCTTCCTTCCTGCCTTCCTGCCTGCCTGCCTTCCTGCCTTCCTTCCTTCCTTCCTTCCTGCCTTCCTTCCTTCCTGCCTTCCTTCCTTCCTGCCTTCCTGCCTTCCTGCCTGCCTGCCTTCCTGCCTGCCTGCCTTCCTGCCTTCCTTCCTTCCTTCCTTCCTGCCTTCCTTCCTTCCTGCCTTCCTTCCTGCCTTCCTTCCTTCCTGCCTTCCTGCCTTCCTGCCTGCCTGCCTTCCTGCCTGCCTGCCTTCCTTCCTTCCTGCCTTCCTTCCTGCCTTCCTGCCTTCCTGCCTTCCTCTCTTTTTTTCTTGAGACAGAGTCACTCTGTGTTGCAGAGGCTGGAGTTCAGTGACCTAATCTCAGCTCACTGCAGCCTTGACCTTCTGGGCTCCAGCAATCCTCCCACCTCAGCCTCCCAACGTGCTGGATGACAGGCATGAGCTACCACCACACCCCTGCCTTGTTGTGTTCCCAGATAAGGTCCCTGAGACCCAGAAGGGTAAAGTAAGTAACACACAAAGTTCAATAATTAGGTGTGGTGGAGCTAATGTAGCGTCCACACCCTCGCCCTCCCCAATTTAATGTCTTTTCACCAGAGAGCAGGGTGTTCCTGAGGCTGTCTGCACTCTCATAGAAGACCTGTAAGACCCATACCCCGGTTTCCCATCTTACACACAGAGCCACTCATGGAACACAGCTCCAGGCAAGAGAATGGCTGTAAGAAAACCAACCCCATTCTTTGAAACAAACACACACAAGCTTCTTTCTCTATCTACCTATCTTCTATTTTTCAATCAATCAATCAATCTTTCTATCTTCCTCACTATAATGCTCAAGAACATATTTGCAGCAAAACCTTACAGTCTGTTTTTCCTACCCAAAAGTCATTTCATGTCATAGTTCAGTTTCTATTTTGTTATTTCTGGCATCACTGAGACAAAGACTCAGAGGGTTGAATGAAGTGACTGCTTTGCATGTAGGCACAGCCACGAAACGAAAATATATTTGCTATTCTGATCAAGGGCAAAGCCCTCAATCGTTCTTGGTTGGAACTTGGGGGAAAACCGGGGCTAGACAGCCTGGTGAATATTCGTCCAGGTGGTACCCCCCCCTGTAGGTCTCCTGAGAATGGACCATGTATCTGAAGAAACAATTGTTTAGATGTTTCCCAAAGGGCCAAAAGGCTGGACGTCCAAAGGGTGAGCATCTGATCTCTCCTTACGCGTGGAAACTGCACTGTAGTCACCTGGCTGACGAGTGGCCAGAGGTCTTCCCGTGCCATTGCGTCCCACTCAGCCAGACCCTGATGGTGCAGGAGCTGCCGAGGAGGGTGCTCGGTGCTGAGGAAAATGGATGAAGTGAACTCGGGACAAAACCGCCATCTCGGGTCTGTGTTGCCCTAACGCAGAACAAACTTCCCACTGTTAGCAGTGAGAGAGATGACTGTAAATGGCTTTAGCAAAACATCCATTATGACAACATGGGCAGAACCAGGAATGACGGCAGCAAACAGGGGAAATCACAGGGTCGGTGGCAGGCAGGAGGCACGCGCTGTATCCATCCAAGGACAAAGAGAGGTGGCGGGAGCTGAAGGTAAGTAGGGAGGGCTTTCGGTCCCAGGGAGCCAGGAGGGCTCTTCTGAAAGACTGCTCTGATCCATGCTGAGACAGTTTTCCTCTGCCCTCCAGCCTCAGTCTCCCCCTTTTCCACTCTCCTGGTGTCCAGAAGTGTGCCTCCTGGACCACATCGGCAGAACCCCCTTGCACTCTGGGGGACGGGGCAAGTCCGGGGGCTCCGCCACGCCTTCCTGTCCTCTGCCCCTAATACTGCTCCCTCCTTTTGACCCTTCAGACCTTGAGCATCCCGGCACTCTGCTGTGACCACCCTGGGCTAATTCGCCCTTGGCATTTCTTACAGCCCATCCACACTTTTGTAAATAGTCCCTTTATGAAACTCTTCCAGAAACCTGGTCTTTCTCCCGTCAGGGTCTGACGGGAACACCTGCTCACTCAGGTAGTATCTTATCTCTGTTTGCATTTACAAGCAAGGGCTGCTCTTGTGGGCAGAGGGAGGAGAGGGGAGTCTCGTTCTGACGTCCCCCTGGCAAAGGGAAGAACGTGCGTGGTGGAGCGCAGAAGAGGCAAATGATTAGGAAATACTGGGTGGGCACCTTGGGGTTTTAGCCTGTTACGACTCGGCGTTGTTTTGCAAAGGCAGAGTTCTTCCCCAGCTGTTACAGCAGTTGTGCTCAGAGCATTACAGTAGTGACAGCTGACACAGTGATTACTGCCACTGTACAGCTGGAAAATCATGGCAGAGGGAAGTGGGCAGAGGTGACCAAACCTCAGGTACCTCGGGGCAGACCCTGGAGGAAAGCCCTGTCTCACGGGACACCCACATCCCTTTTCCCGAGAGAGCCAGCCCACTGCCACTCTTCCTCCAAGGGGGAAACCTTCAGAAATACAGACTGGTGCTCATGAAAATCAACGCTCCTTTTTAACATTTCCTTTTTTAGAGACAGAGTCTGGCACTGTTGCTCAGGCTGGAGTGCAGTGGTGCAATCAGAGCTCATGACAGCCTTGACCTCCTGGGCTCCAGTGGTCCTCCCGCCTCAGCCTCCTGAGTAGCTAGGGCTGCAGATGCACCCTACTGCGCCTGCCTCTCCTTTTTCAAAACCTAATTTGTCACTATTTTTTTCCTAGAAAATTTCAGCTGTAGGGATAAACACTAATTTTTCTCTGTGCAGTTTCCAGAATGTTCTTCCTTTATCTGGTAGAATTAGAGCACTGTGATCCACACACCAATGGCAGTGAAATAGAGCTCACAGAGTCCACCTAATTTGTTTTTCCCTCTGGATTATGCCCGGGTTGGTAGGAAGAAAATAACTCAGAAAGACAGGCCCTCCTGTTCACTCATTCAAAAAAGAAAAAGGAAATAGGACAGGAAAAGTTTATAAAGGACTTTTTTTCCCCAAAGCAATGATTTATGAGGATAAAAGCCGCAGTTTCTAGTAGCCTAACCAAAAACTGTTTTCTCTCAGCTCATTAACTCTGTTCTTAGAGCCTGTTTTTTTTCCTACCCAAAAGTCATTTCATGTCATAGTTCAGCTTCTATTTTGTTATTTCTGGCACCACTGAGACAAAGACTCAGAGGGTTGAATCAAGTTGCTGCTCTGCATGTAGGCACAGCCACGAAATGAAATCCTGTGTCTAGAGGAAAGGTGTCTTGGACCTGCCTGGCGGACCCTGCGAGCTATCGATAGAGCTCAAAACACGAATGTTAAAATCGGCTCCATCCACAGCCCCAGTAACAGAATTCTCTTCCCTTTATACAAGGGAAACACAGGTTCATACCTGGCTCCGGAATTAGGCCCAGCAGGAAAACTTCTAATCTCTCAGCTATGAAATCCCTGGAAATTACGTTTGTCCTCATCTGTCAGAAAGTGGCAATACCCTGGGGCACTCATTACCTGCCACAGTCATCACATTGCATGCTGTGCGTGTCCTCTGCAGCTGTGACCAGGAGAGAAATGTGAGCCGACTGAAAGGAAAAGACAGAAGGGAGCCCTGTGCAGATCGGCTGTTGTTGCAGCTTACAAGAAAGTGCCAGAGAAACTCTATAAATCAGGACTTGCACACAAGCATGGAGCTTGGACCCAAGCTGATGTCTACCTGGCTGAAACGATCGTACTCACTCCATGAGGCACAGGCGCTCGTCCCAGGTTCTGGTATGTGGAGGGTCAGCATTCTTGGGGAGACATTGCTCCGCCTCTTCTGTTCTCTCCCCTAAACCTGTCAGCTCCTGACACCCATCTTAGGAATGTCTAAACCATAGCGTCTAGTAGCTGATCACCACAGAAGCTGACTCAGTGACTCAGTGGGCCAGGTTCTGTTCGTAGTCGGGGAGGCTGGGCGGAGGGATGCATTGCCCGGAGTTCCGCAAATCTCTTCCTTGCCATTGGCTCCTTTGCCTCCTAAACCCTTTCCTCTCCCTCAAGATCGGTGGAAGTGCTCTTGATGAATTCCCTGAGCTCTCTGAGGGTTGAGAGCTTCATTCAGTTGCCCAACTTGGAAAGGGTAGATCCGGGAGTTGGGACACCAGGGCCCCACGCCTGACTCTGTCATGACTTAGCTGTATTATCTTTAGCTTGAAGCCAGTAGTTTTTCACCAGGGGGCATTCTTGTTGGTCACAACTTGGAGGGTGCTACTGGCATCCAGAGGCTAGAAGTTGAAATACCAGCAAACACCCAGCAGTGCCCCAGGCATCCCCCAACACAATCATCCTGTCCACGACTTCGCCCTGCAGTGCCCCAGGCATCCCCCTGCACAATCGTCCTGTCCACGACCTCACCCTGCAGTGCCCCAGGCATCCCCACCACACGATCATCCACCACATCGACCTCACCCTGCAGTGCCCCCGGCATCCCCCCACACAATCATCCTGTCCACGACCTCGCCCTGCAGTGCCCCCGGCATCCCCCCACACAATCATCCTGTCCATGACCTCACCCTGCAGTGCCCCAGGCATCCCCCCGCACAATCGTCCTATCCATGACCTCACCCTGCAGTGCCCCAGGCATCCCCCTACACAATCATCCTGTCCACGACCTCACCCTGCAGTGCCCCAGGCATCCCCCCACACGATCATCCACCACATCGACCTCGCTCAAGTCCCTTTTGGAAAACTCTGCTCTAGATTTGTTTTCTCACCTGTAAACTGAGAGGTTTGGATTAGATAATTTTAAAAAATCAATTTCAAAGACAAACTGAAAAGCTGATGGGGACAGCATATACTTTCGCATTAAATTTCAATATGAATCATGACATAAATGATGCTGAGAAGCAAAAATGAATCCCCCAAAGTCCGGAAGTGGCATTACAGTAGCTCATAACAATAGTAAGAGAATGTGGCCTCATGGCTAAGGTAGTCCCTTAAGCTATAAAGATGTGAGAAACGGCATTTTATCAACAAGGTATCCAACAAGGCGTTCATTTAGAGAGAAGGAAAAAAAATCCCGGTTTCCAGATCCCAGGCTTCCACTTAGGGAAGTCTGGCAGGAGGGGAGACGCACAAACGCCTCTTGTCTAAACAACGTGCCAGACAGAAAAAGGCCAGAAGTGATTCGTGTGGAAATGGGTTTTTAGAGGAACTGCAATAAAGAACCCCCTACCCAAGCCCCACTGAAATGAAATGCTGGCTATATAATGAGCGCCATGAAGCAGAAAGGACCTAGAGAACGCCGGAGAAACCTGTCTACTGGCCAGGCACACGGAGTGCAGGTGCAGAGCTGGCGAGCAGACTCCTCCACCGGGACGCGTGACCACCACCTCCTGCTGTGTGGCTTCGAGCCCCTCTCCTCCTGGGCTGTCCCACTCACAGAGGCTGACATCAATGTCTTGGAGGGCCTCAGCATTGGCATTCTTCCCTAAAAGACTACAGATGTGCACTGCCACGCCTGGCTAATTTTTTGTATTTTTAGTAAAGATGGGGTTTCACCATGTTAGCCAGGCTGGTCTTGAACTCCTGACCTCAGGTGATCCACCTGCCTCAGCATCCCATGAACACAACTGATGGCAAATGTAATTACAGGGAGCTCTGGGGCAGCTGAGGAAACAGCAGAAGCGTTATGAAAGGGGAAAATGAAACTCCCAAACCAGCCACAGTGACACTTCACATACAGATGACTGCCCAGTGGAACGGGAAAGCTGCGTCCCGGTACCTCCTAAGTCTACATTCAAGGCAGAGCTAGAAGATTTAGAAATATCGGTGTGGCCTTATGAGTGATGCCCTGCGCTTGCGGGCCTCTGAAGTTTCATTTTTATATTTCATTCTCACCATTTTCAGATTGGGAGAAAATGGGGCACAGAGAGCCAGCTGGGCTTTTCAGAGGTCAGGGTCTGAAGAGCCCGACGCTTAGAGGCTGGTGAGGACTCAGACTCTGGACACCTCTGCAGGACGAAGGTGCAGGCGTGGTGGGGGAAAGGTGTGATCTCTGGCTTAGATGCCAGCGGGACACACCCCAGGAAGCATCAGGAAATGGCTTAAATAAATGCCAGGAGGGGGAGGAGGGAGAGTGTTCAGGCCACAACTCCGCTGACAATTATCTCATTTTCATAATGCAACAAGTCGTTCGTGAAGAATGTCACACGCACACAGAATTGATAGAAAAGGTAGCCACCATCAGGTCTGCTTTCCTCCCAGGAACACTTACGAGATTATGATATTGACAGCACTAATAATATTGTGGATTTTAAATCTTCATTTCCCCAACATTCTCAGCCATGCGGTTAAGTCCCTGTGATTTGGACAAGCCACTCCCCGAGGGGAAAGGTGGAGAATCCAGAATTAGTGCAGTCACCAACTCCAGCAACCTGACATATCCAAGAGTTGGAATGTCAAAGGAAAATCCAAAAACAGGTCAGTGAGTGAAATCGTCTGACTTCCACCTAGCCATGAGTAGATGACTGTTTTTCTTTCTTTCTTTTTTTTTTGAGATGGCTGTTCCCCAGGCTGGAGTACAGTGGCACTATCTCGGCTCACTGCAGCCTCTGCCTCCTGGTTTCAAATGATTCTCCTCCCTGTTAGCCACTCAGGAGGCACCCTGCTTACCAGATCGGGAAAACAGCACGTACAGAGCTGGGCATTTCTGAGGTCCGGGCATCCCCTGGGCTCCCGGAAGGCTATCCGGGGACACGGGGGACACACTGGAGAGGAAATTATTCTTTCCTTCCCTCGGCCAGTTTCCAATGAGCAAGAGCAAACCTCTGCATGGGGAGGGGTCAGTGAGATCTCAAATAAATCACAAAAATAAGCAGTGAGATGATCCACAAGGAACTGACCTCAGAGGAAACCAATCCTCACTCATTAATGTAAAAAGCATTGTGACCTCGGTCAACTTTGGGCCTTCAACATGAAAAATCAGTATTTTAATTTAGATAAACTTTGCGTCTGTGAGTCCTGCGTGTAATCCTCTTGGGGACCGTGGCAGAGCATAACCCTTTGTTTCTGGCCCGTGTTCTCCAGATTTCTCTGTCGCTTGTTATTGTGCGTGTGTTTCAGTTGCGTGAGAAAGGTTTTATTCTTCCCCAGGTTCTGGGCAAAATGTCAAGAAGTCTATTGACATGTGTATTTATAAAGAATTTTAGGCTGCAGAATCAGCGTTCAGAGCAGGCGGCAGGAGTAGGTGAGGACGTGTTTCTCCACTTGTGTATGGGACGGGTGCCCTTGCCAACACAGGACACCTGGCCATTTCCCCGCAAAGACACATTCAAGCTACAAAAGGGCCTGATGAGTTGATTTGCCTTTGGCCAGACAGGCATTTCACAGGGTCATGCTAAATAAAAACGAACATGCGCTCTATGTAGGTAATACACTGTAAAATAAATGTGGGCATCAGAATGGGGTGAACGTGCGAGGTAAGGAGGAGCATCACCGAGATGATTCCTTCCAGGAGATGCGACTGAAGATTTCATTTTTAAAACTTTGTTTTTAATTTTTTGAGATAAAATTCACATACCATAAAATGTCCCACTGTAACGAGTAGGAATTGTGACTGGTTACTCACCGGGAGGCCCCTCTGTGGGGTCAGCGATGGCTACGGCGGTAGCCGGGCAGAAGACCATGGCTGAAAACGGTCTGGGGAACAAGTGTGCCCTGCCACCTTTTCCCGGGCCATGCCCTCGAACCAGCCACCCTTATCCAGAGGCACTTCGGTTCCCAATAAGAGTTGGGAGCTAATACAAAAAATTAGCTGGGCATGGTGGCGGGCGCCTGTAATCCCAGCTACTCGGGAGGCTAAGGCAGGAGAATCGCTTGAACTCGGGAGGCGGAGGTTGCCACGAACCGAGATGGTGCCACTGCACTCCAGCCTGGGCAAGAAGAGCAAGACTCTGTCTCTAAAAAAAAAAAGGGCTGGGAGCTAAGTGATGAATCCTCCAGGCCCTCAACGTCCTCAGTGTCTGAAACGCAAAAGTACATCTACCTCCCCCTGTCTCCAAAAGGGATCACGCCCTGACCAGGCATGAAAGGGTGCTATGAAACACTCCAGGCTAAGCAGCATTAGGTAAAGAAGTCCTGTGTGAGGCAAGCCATCCCCATGGCTACGTGGTGAGAGTCAGCCTGTGTCTGTCGGGAGCAGGTACACAGGCCCCTGGTCTTGGCCTTGGCAGAGCGAGCTCGTGAGATCTGGACTTTGTGCACATTTGCCACACGTGTCATACTTAGCAGATAAAAGCGATTCCCTGAATACTGTTCTGACGGAATCCCCCATCGCCAAGGCCAGCAGCATGCTCATCTTGTCTCAATCAAGGCGGAGCAGAGAGGGAAGCCAGCCACGCGCGCCTGTCACCTGGACGATTAGCTCCTTTGATGGTAGATACCTCTTTGAAAGGCTGGCTCTTACAAGCACCTGATTTCTCCAGGAAGTAATTTTCCTACGTCTCTCAAGGACAGAGAAGGATGAATGTCCTTACAGGGTGTGAACTAGAGGCTCACAAAGGAATTGGTGTAAATACACTGAATGCGCCCTGGTAACCTCTGACCAGACCCAAGCCTTTGAGAAGCAGAAGCCACAGTACAGAATCCGCTGCCTGCACAGACAGCTTGTCAGGATGATGCCCTCCTGAGCTACCACTTCATCTTCTAAAACTGTGAGAAAGGCTTAATTGACTCTGTTACTGAAGTGTTTAGAGAGCCTGACAAAAGGAAGGCAAAGGCTAATGGACAGGCGCCTCTCAAGGAAAGCCAGTCAGGCAGGAATCACAGCGCAGTTCACACCACAGCAGTTCTGATCGCCTTCTCACCAGTGAAGGAACGGGAGAGCTGGGATGACAAAGAGGCTGGCTCTATCTTTCTGGATATCTGATTCTTTGCCCCTTGATCTAGGGACCAAATAACTCTTCAGAGCTGGGTAGCTGTCTTTCTATCGACAGCGTTGATTTGGAAGTAGCATGGTATTGTGGTTAAAAATACAGGTGGGGCTGGGCTGGGCGGCGGCTCACACCTGTAATCCCAGCACTTTGGGAGGTGAGGCAGGTGGATCACCTGAGGTCGGGAGTTCGAGACCAGCCTGACCAACATGGAGAAACCCCATCTCTACTAAAAATACAAAATTAGCTGGGCACAGTGGCACGCGCCTGTAATCCCAGCTACTCGGGAGGCTGAGGCAGGAGGATCGCTTGAACCTGGGAGGCGGAGGTTGCAATGAGCCAAGATCGCACCACTGCACTCCAGCCTGAGGGAGGCTGAGGCAGGAGGGTCGCCTGAACGCAGGAGGTGGAGGTTGCAGTGAGCTGAGATCACACCATTGCCCTCCAATCTCACTCCTCACAGAGTGAGACACTGTCTCAAAAAAAAAAAAAAAAAAAAAAAAGAAAGAAACCAGGTGGTATTATCATTCTAGTTGACATATTTTAACTCATTACGATAGATTTTAAAATGTTAGAAAGATTTGGTGACATCTGGAAAGCAACGTGAACACAGAATCAGAAGCAGGAATACGAGGCTGTGGCACACAGCACAGTGAACACCACCGTGTCCTCATTCTGGGAAACAAAATAACATAAAGCAAAGCACAACAATTTCAGTTTCAGCATCAGCTGACTTTTGTGACCTTACCTCTAATGACGTGTGACACTGAAAGGCTCCTGATGCAGACCAATAATCCACCATTCACAGAGGTCACAGCCCAAGAGCAAACACCGCTCGCTGGTGTGACTTAGAATAAGGTGTAGGGGACAAAGTTATGCTTAGAAGTCTCCGGAAAGCCTTTCCTGGCCCATGCCTCTCAGAGCCTCCCCACCTCTCTGCCCCCAACCCACGGGGGTTCCAAATGGTGGGAACAGCCATGAATTCGTGTTCCCAAGATCCAGGACTCTCGGGAGGCACCAAGGAGGCAAGACCAGCACGCGGAGGGTGATGGAAAGATCCAGAATAATAGTCCAGAAAGGCCCGGCTGGTATCAGTGATGTGGTGAGAAAAAGACAGACGCCAGTAACATCACGAGGAAAAAATTAACAGAATTGCTGATGGATTGAATGTGGGATGCGCTGAAGTGTCACACCTGAGCGGCATCACACCCGAACTGAGTTCTCTCATCTGTAAAGTGGAAATTAAAACTATTTTTCTCTATTTACATATAGGTTTTCCCTCAAGGAAAAGATAAGTGATCATTAAAAAAAGGGGGGGCAAAGAACAACAAAAGAGCGACACTGGACCATCAATCAACGCTTGCTTTCTTTTGTGAGACGGGGTCTCACTCTGTCGCCCAGGCTGGAGTGCAGTGGCGTGATCTCGGCTCACTGCAAACCACCGCCTCCCACGTTCAAGCAATTCTCCTGCCTCAGTCTCCCGAGTAGCTGGGACTACAGGAGCCCGCCACCATGCTCAGCTAATTTTTTTGTGCTTTTTGTAGAGATAAGTTTTTGCCATGTTGCCCAGGCTGGTCTCGAACTCCTGAGCTCAAACAATCCTCCCGTCTTGCCCTCCCAAAGTGCTGGGATTACACGTCCATCCAATCAAAGCCTTCTTGACTAATCAAAGAGCCCCTAGCTGAATCCTTCAGTTCTGTTATTTTAAGGGGAAATCTTCCTTAAGGCTCAGTGGGATACTTTGGGAGATAGTCAATGCATAATGCAGTAAACAGAGAGAAAGAAAGAGAACGAAGTGGCTACTCGCTTAATTCTCTGGCTTCAAATTCAAACAATTTCCAGCAACGGGCTGTAGATCCTTTTCTAATGACCTATCACAAGACTTATTCATTGACAACAAGGAATATTCTTCACACCCAACCAAACTCTGGATGTACCTTAAAGCTATTTCTCATCTGAGCCCAGTGAGCATGGGGCAAAACCAATCATGTTCATTCATCATCTTAAACCTGGAAATAGTTGTAATCTCCTCCTGCCGAGAGCAGGAAATTCACAGGATTTGATCTCCAGTTTTAGAATCATTTGAACTGTATTCATCTTGTACCCGCTCTGGTTCTGCCTAATTCAAAAGCGTAGCTTAGATGGAGCTTTAAGATTCTCAAAGATTATGAAACTTTTGGGATTGTTTATTTTTTCCCATACCCTGGACCCTTGCTGTGACACTAAATAAAGAGTCAGAACCCATGCACAACAGAAAATAAACTCCTGCTCCGTGTTGTCAGTTTCTTTTAAGAATCCCCATAAGGTACCCTCAGGAGACCCTGCGACTCCCAGGACCAGCTGTGACGTGGCTGGTTTGGACGAGCAATAAACAACCCCGCTAGCTCCCTGTTCGTTTTTATGCCTTTACATATAGCAAATACCTCAAACTATGTCATGTCTAACATGCCTTTCAAGCCTGTTTCTTTTTCTTTTTTGAGACAAAGTCTTGCTCTGTTGCCCAGGCTGGAGTGCAGTGGCGTGATCTCAGCTCACTGTAACCTCCACCTTCCTGCTTCAAGCGATGCTCCTGCCTCAGCCTCCTGAGTAGCTGGGATTACACGTGCGCACCACCACACCCAGCTAATTTTTGTATTTTTAGTAGAGACAGGGTTTCACCGTGTTGGTCAGGCTGGTCTCGAATTTCTGATGTCGTGATCCTCCTGCCTCAGCCTTCCAAAGTGCTAGAATTGCAGGCATGAGCCACCGTGCCTGACTTCTTTTTCTTTTTTGAGACAAGATCTTAATCTGTTGCCCAGGCTGAAGTGCAGGAGTATGATCATAGCTCACTATAGCCTCAACCTCCAAGGCTCAGGCGATCCTCCTGACTTGGCCACTCACCAGGACTGCAAGGCGTGCACCAACACACCCGGCCAATTTTTTAATAACATTTTTTGTAGAGATGGAGTCTCACTATGTTGCCCAGGTTGAACTCCTGAGCTCAAGTGATCCTACTGCCTTGGCCTCCCAAAGTGTTGGGATTACATGTGTGAGCCACCATGCCTGGGTCAGGCCCTTAGAAAATTTTTTTTTTTTTTTTGAGATGGAGTCTCACTCTGTCATCCAGGTTGCAGTGCAGTGGTGCGATCTCGGCTCACTGCAACCTCCACCTCCCGGGTTCAAGTAATTCTCCAGGCCTCAGCCTCCTGAGTAGCTGGGATTAACCCCAGCTAATTTTTTTATTTTTATTTTTAGTAGAGATGGGGTTATGCTATGTTGGCCAAGCTGGTCCTGAACTCCAGACCTCAGATGATCTGCCTGCCTCCACCTCCCAAACTGCTGGGATTACAGGAATGAGCCACTGCGCCCGGACACCTTTGACAAGTTTTTATTTTCCTTGAATTCAAACCCACAACTCTTAGATTAAAATTTTTGGACAGGCAGTGAAGACAGTGGAATCTCCCCCACAACCCTATTCTATTTGTTGTTAGTGCTGAAAAGAAGTTTTGTCCTGAGAGGCAGCTGCACGACACTCTGAAGTTTTGCAGAGGTCGGCTCATGGGAGTAATTTGGCAAATAAGTTGGTTTTTGGAGGTTTTCACGGTGGACCGCTGGAGGAGCAGCATGGTTTGGTTGGAGTGAAACTCTCTATAAGGCCTGCATTCCCGCCACCGGTCATCCCCCAGTGCCTTTGGAGGCCAGAGTAAAATGCCAGCATGTGGATGGGGTGGGAGGAGTCACTTCAAGCTGTCATCTCTTTCCTATGGGACCTACTCAGCGACTCCTGGGGGTGGGAGGGGTGAAGGGTGCCTGGAAGGGACAGGAGGCTGGGAAGAGCAAGTTGTCCACTGTTTGGGAAGGTGGGACTCTGGGGCACGGCTTCGTCCACCACTGGACTCTGAAAGGGTGTCGGAGTAAGAAGCCTCGAAACAGCTCCTGAAAAGCCCAAAGAAGTCATTTCTGTGGAAGCTCCCGGGTAAGCTCTTCCACACAATGGAATAAATCAGGAGCAGGAAGAGCGCTGGCATGTCACAGTCTGGCTGGCAGCATCTGGAATATCTCCAGGGAACTATTAATTGCTGGCCTTTGTAGATCTGCTTATTTCTACAGTCTGGCCTGCAGAGACAATAAACGCTGCCTGTCCTAAGACAGGAGCCACTTGATTAATCACCAGTTGCTACTTCTGACCCTTGGCCCCAGCTGGGGAGCTGGGCTGTCCACGCTGGGGAGCTGGGATTTGTGAGCACACACACAACACTCTGCAGTTTAAACCTGTGCTCTTGGCTCACATGTGGCTACAGAGAGGAATTTTATTTTATTTTTTGAGACGGAGTCTTGCTCTGTCACCCAGGCTGGAGTGCAGTGGCACAATCTTGGCTCACTGCAACCCCTGCCTCCTGGGTTCAAGTGATTCTCCTGCCTCAGCCTCCCGAGTAGCTGGGACTACAGGCGCGTGCCACCACACCCAGCTAATTTTTGTATTTTTAGTAGAGATGGGGTTTTAACATGTTGGCCACTAGGCTGGTCTCGAACTCCTGACCTCATGTTCCACCCGCCTTGGCCTCCCAAAGTGCTGGGATTACAGGCATGAACCACTACGCGTGGCCCAGAAAGGAATTTTAAAAATCAGCACGTTGAACTCAAAAGCTTTGGTTTGGAGGAAGAGAAGTAAGAGTCATGTTGTCCTTAATTTCTTTCTCTTCCCTTTCTTTAAAAATAATCTCAGCACAAGCAACTAAATTTGTTTGGCATTTGTTCATGCATTCACTCCTTCCTTCGTTCATATTTTACCTTATTTCCGAAGGTATTTTGTACAGCGAGCACAACGAGCATTTAATTTAGCAGCAACTGGCAGGACCCTGAAGGAACGCACAGTCTGCGAGGAGCCTTTGGGTGAGACTTAGCGCCTGGCAGCAAGCCAGAGGGCAACTGAGAAGGAAAGAGGCGTCACGACCAAAACGAACCCGTCTTGCCTCTCTGCCGGGGCTGACCGCGACTGAGAAAAGGGCTCGCTGGCACCCTGTGGGAAACACAAAATCATCTGGCGTCACCTAACTCCGGTGCTCCGGTTCGGGTGTCTGCCCCTCCGAACCGCATGCTGAGCAGTGGAGCTGGGGCCTGGTGGGAGGTGACTGGGTCAGGGCGGCAGGTTGCTCACGAACGGCTCAGCGCCCTCCTTGGTGATAAGCGAGTTCTCGCTCTGTTCGTTCATGTGAGACACAGTTTTTCAGAGACTGGGACCTCCGCCTTCTCTCTCTTGCTCCCACTCTTGCCAGGCGACACGGCTGCCCTCTTGGCGCTTGCTGCCATGGTTGGAAGCTTCCCGAGGCCTCACGAGAAGCCCAGAAGATGCTTCCTGCACAGCCTGCAGAGCCATAGCCCGTTTTTCCTCTTTTCTTTATAAATCACCCAGCCTTGGGTGTTTTTTTATAGTGATGCAAAATGGACTCACATGAATACCTTCAGAGTAAGGCTACGTAAGTAAATGAAACCATCCCCTTTGTCCCGTGCGCAGATATTTCAGAGGTGGAATCACGGTTATTACCGGCGTCACACCCTTCACTTCTGACCTGAAGAAGAACTCACATACGAGCAGCACTGTACAAATGACGGGACATAACACATCGGAGGCTGCGTGCCGTGGCTCACTCCTGTAACCGCAGCACTTTGGGAGGCCCAAGCGGGCAGACTGCTTCAGGCCAGAAGTTTGAGACCAGCCTGGCCAATCTGGTGAAACCCTGTCTCTGCTAAAAATACAAAAAATTAGCCAGGCGTGGTGGTGCACGCCTATAGTCCTAGCTACTCAGGAGGCCGAGGCAGGAGGATCATTTGAACTTGGGAGTCGGAGGTTGTGAGCAGAGATGCTGACACTGTGTCCAGCCTGGCGACAGAGTGAGACCCTGTCTCAGAAAAAAAAAGAATACATCAGAGCGCAAGAATTCAATGTCCTCTACAGCATTCCTGACAGTGCGATAAAGTGTCACCATAGTAAACTCCGAAAAACTGTAAGAATACAAACTTTCCTCTTCTTAAACATTTTCTTATAGAGAGGGTCTTGCTCAGTCACCCAGGCTAGAGAGCAGTGGCACAATCATAGCTCACTGCAGCCTCAAACTCCTGGGCTCAAGTGATCTCTACGTAACAAATTTTGTTCTTTATTATGGAGGGAGGTCCGCAACCCCCAGGCCACAGACTGGTGCTACTCAGTGGCCTGTTAAAAACCGGGCCATGTAGCGGAAGGAGAGCATCACCACTGGAACTCGCCTCCTGTGAGACCCGCAGCAGCACGGATTCTCACAAGAGTACAAACCCTGTTGTGACCCGCGCAGGCGAGGGCTCTAGGTCACGTGCGCCTTGTGAGGATCTAATGATCGATGTAATGCACTCGAATCATCCTGAAATTGTCGTCCCACCACCCTTGGTCCGTGGAAAAACTGCCTTCCCTAGAACCAGTCCCTGGTCCCTACAGGCTGGGGCCGCTGCTTTATAATGTTGTTCTGGAAGGGAAACCATTCCCTGGAGCCTGTGACGTTTGCTGTGATGGGAGGTGACATGTATACACCTTGAATTTGGATTTCAATAAAAAATCCTTTGTTGACGCTTCATCTAAAGATGCACAGTTAAAGGAGCCCTTCTTATCTTTTTAAATTACTGCAGACAGCGTTTAACCCAAAACTGTCAATTAGGTGATACTGTTCCCCCCACCCAGTCAGTGACATCTGAACGAGGAGAAGAAGCGACTGTGGCACCACGCTGGGTTTGGAAAATGCAAACATTGCCCTGGCCCGTTCCTGCTCTGGGGAAGGCCCCCTGCAGTGTAAGAGAGTCCAGAACATTCAGATCCCGGCAGAGCATTCTGCCCAGGTCGAATCTGTTCACAAGGGTGAGGGACAGTCTGTATGGCAGAATATTGGGGGAAGCTCATTCTCAGCAGAGGGAGCCCAGGGGCCAAGACTCAGAGTCACAAGAGGGTCTGGAATATTTAAGGGACACTGAGGCTTCAGTGTGGCTGCAACACAGGGGAAGTGACATTTTAGGACAGGGAGGGATGTGGGGAGCCTGACTGGTATTTGGACTAGACTGTGCCGAGCTTAGCGTGACCTGCTTAACTGTTGAAAAGTCATCTAGCTGTTAAAGGGAATGATGACATTTGGTTTGGAGGGATATAATTCTGGCGGTTCAGAGGACATACCGAAGAGAGAGCAGGAACAGAAGGATGCACTGAGATGAGAGAAAACAGGAACCCGAAATGAAGTCCCCATGAAACATGCCGTGGGCCCAACCAGAGGACGACAGCAAGGTCAAGTTCAACACTGTCCCCTGGCTCCTGCGGGAGCCTCCTTCAGAGGGTCTGTGGGTCCTCTCGGGATTGCTGGGAACACAGTGGTAAATGTGTTACCTATTCTAAACCTAAACATATCTACTCTAAATCTAAATCAAAACCTACCTAAATATAGAAAAGGTATAGTAAAAGCATAGTCCTATACTCATGGGACCACCATTACACATGCGGTTCATGGGTGACCAAAACATGGTTCCCATGGTCTCAGGCAGCCCTCCTCCCAAGGCCACTGGCTGCCTTTACAGGTGGGAGTTGAATGCTCCGGAATAGATCAGCCATGTGTTTGAGAAGCAGCCACTAAGAAAGCAGAGAAAGGGCACATGTGGAGGAATGTGTGAGAGGGAGAAACTTTAAAGATGTAACTGGACACTTTGGGAGGCCGAGGCGGGTGGATCACGAGGTCAAGAGATCGAGACCATCCTGGTCAACATGGTGAAACCCCGTTTCTACTAAAAATACAAAAAATTAGCTGGGCATGGTGGCGCATGCCTGTAATCCCAGCTACTCAGGAGGCTGAGGCAGGAGAATTGCCTGAACCCAGGAGGCGGAGGTTGCGGTGAGCCGAGATCGCGCCGTTGCACTCCAGCCTGGGTAACAAGAGCGAGACTCCGTCTCAAAAAAAAAAAAAAAAAAAAAAAAAAAGATGTAACTGGAGACACAGCCACATAATCTAATAAGCAGGAGTTCTTTATGATTCAGGAGCAAGAGGGTATTCGCAAAAGACCAACGATCCTTGAGAAGACAGAACCAACTCGGAAACATGAAGCCTGGAAAGAAGGCAAAGACACGTCCCCCGCTGCGATACGAAGGAATAAGGGGAAAGGGTGGACACAGGTTGTTTAGTGAGCAAATGAAGGATTTTACATCTGATGGGCTCAGCAGGGGTCTTCAGGAAGAGAGAGACGCTGACTGCACGTGATGCAAAGCATTTGAACTGCGCTGCTTTCCACCTGCAGGAGACTCGCTTCAGAATCATTTACTGATGACCTCACACTCATTCTTCAAGCAAACAGGTGCTCAGTGCCGGCTCGGGTGCTGGCTGTGCCGGGGAGGTGGCATGATGCAAAGATTAAAAGGCGATGATGGACAAGTGTGGCAGCTCACACTTGTAATTCCATCACTTTGGGAGCCTGAGGCAGGAGTTCGAGACCAGCCTGGGCAACACAGTGAGAGCTCACCTCTTATAAGGAATAACACCAGGAGGCTGAGGCAGGAGGATCACTTGAGTCCCGCCGGAGTTTGAGGCTGCAGTGAGCTCTGATTGCGCCACCGCAGTCTATCCTGGGTGACAGACCAGTGAGATCCTGACTCTGAAATGAAAGGGCACTGATTTTTCCAATGCTATACAAAGGAAGGTGACTCACACGACCCACAGGTTCTGAAGGAACTTGCCAAGACTGAGGAGTTGGCCAGGCAGAGAGAAGAGCGTGGGGGAAGGTGTGGGGTCTTGGCCGTGTGCAGACAGGTAGAGTCAGTGACTGTTAACACCAGGGAAGTGACAGCCAGTGGGGAATGGGCATGCATAAAAGCTGAGAACAGAGCCTGGAATCCCGAGGCCTGGTCCTTGTTCTCAGTGTAAGAATGTGCTGTCACCACAGAGCCAACTGCAATTTTTTGGTCAATTTCTCCCTGAAGACCCCTTTTAAGCAATGTGAGGGTCTTCCTACATTGAAAGTATAACCTAAAAATTGCGATTTGGACAACTAGGTTATGTTTTTTGAAGAGTACCTGTCCTATGAAGTATAAAATATTAAAGCCACAAACTGAATTTCTCTCCTCTAATCCTCTGTGTAATTTGTGACCTTCCCTATCCCCCGCTAGCCCCTCTGTGCCTCTGGCCATGCTGACTACAGCCATTTAAGAAACTCTGCCGGCTTTGTTCTGGAGGGGGCTGCTACCGCGGCTAAGTGCTTTAAGCCTAACCACCACGGCAGAGACAGAGTAGGAGGAGTGTGACTGCAGGGTCTGATCTGGGCACACTGAAGTTGCCCCCTGGGCCATCTGGGCATGAAACATCTGCGATCCACAACAGCCCTGGGGAAGCTACCGAAGGTGCCTTCAGCATCCACAGCAGGACAGTGAGGCTACAGAAAGCTGGGAAGGGCCCTGGGATCAGACTGAGGAGACCCAGGAACAGCTCTCACATACAGCTCGATGCTGAGGATCAGGTGGGCTGACGGAACTGCTAGTAACCCAAAGGCACCCTATGCTTTGATGGTTGTTAAGACGTGGGTTTGACCCACATCAACCCATCAGAGGCATGAGCAGCATGCAGAGCTGGCCTGTCTGAACTCAGGCATGTGACTCTCTGGGCCTCAGTTTCCTCCTTAGTAAAAGAGACAACTTTAATGAGTTGAAATATGCAAATGAGTTGTGTGCAAATGAGATGAGGTATGCAAATAAGTTGCTGTACGTAAATGATTGATGTGTGTAAATGATTGATGTGTGTAAATGTATTATGTATGTAAATGAGCTGTTGTATGTAAAGCACTTAGAACAGTACTCAGCACCCAGTCCTAGGGAAGAATTTTCAACTATCAATGCTGAGTCAGAATTACAGGTAATAAATGGTTCACATGGTTTTGTCACAAAGAGTGACCAACCTGGCCCCTTAGTAAAATGGCTTCCTAACCTAGTTTCCGTGTACAGATGACTCTGCCGTTCTCATTTCATGTTTGCTCCTATCCCAGGGAAGAGGGGAGGTACACACACCAAATGGCTTCCCTCTGTCTCTGCACTGCTCAGGCTGTTCCCCAAATGTCCAGCTCTCCCCTTCCACCCGCCTGCTTCCTGTTGATCTGTGCCTGTGCTATTGCCGTTCCATTATTCAGAAGCCAACTTGGAAATTGCTTTGTGTTGTTGGGTTTCAGAACTGCCTCTTGTCTGCCTAATGCCCCTCGTGATAAACAGCCACCCACAGGCTGAAAAGATTCCCAGCTCCAAGGGCGCCCGGTGACTGGCCTCGGGGGTAACCCCGTCCTCTCTCTGAGGCACTGTGGTTTCTCCCAAGGGGTCTGGGGTCACCTTCTGTTCGTCCCATCAGCACAGGCTGCTGTCAGCCAGGTGTCCCATGGGGCCAGAAGGGTCGTGGCCTGTATCACGCCTTAGCACGTGCTATGAGTAAGTTTTCAGCGCCACACAAGAAGTAGCACTTGAATATAAATTTCCTCAGCAAGGAAATTTACTTCTATAGAAGGGGTCGGCTCACAGATGGAACAATGGTGAGCACACACCTGGACAAGGGAGGGGAAGGGTTCTTATTCCTGACAGAGGTCGCCCCTACTAACTGCTGTATCGTTCCCCTATTGGCTAGGGTTACACCGCACAGTCTAATCTAATTCCGATTGGCTATTTTAAAGGGAGCAGGGGTACAAGCCGGAGGGTGGGGTGGGTAGTTTGGCGGGAAGGATGGTTATGGGACGGGTCAAAGCAGGTAGTCAGAGGTGACCTAGTTCAAAGCTGGTGACCAGGGCAAGTGACTAGAGCAGGTGACTGGGATGAGTCAGGATGGGGCAGAGGACCAGGGGAACAGATGTGAACTACCGATTAGAACTGTGGAGAAGGTTGTTTACTGAAACCACAAGGAAGTTAAACTTTAAAATGAAGGACAAAGAACCGAACATACTGACATGCTGATTCTTTAGAGAGACTCGGAGTTCACTCTGTCTCACACACGGCTCCCCTTAGGGGCTGCAGTTTTGGAGGCCAAATCCAGAATCTCTCCAGAGCACACGGGAGTCTGTGGGAGTCTGTCCCTGTGCTGTGGGGACACAGGGTGAGGGGCAGAGATGAGCACACGAGGACCGGGGGGAGGGATGTCTTCAGTGGAGACAGCTCATCTGACAGCAGGTTTAACAACTTGAGCTTTACATGTCAGACTGACAGGTTGACAGGTTTGCGTTTCCCACTTTTCCAGAAACTTATGGGGTCCCTGAGAGCCTCCCTGAAGTGCGGTGAGATGTTTAAACCTGCACGCGCTGTGAGTACAACAGAAAGCCAAGTCCCTGCTTCGCTCTTTTTGTAAAGTAATTAGGAACAGAGAGTATCGCGGGAGGATCAACACCCAGTGATCTCCGAATCTTAAAACAACCGCCGCAAATGTCATGGCAGAATTAAAATAAAGTCATACCATAAGGTATGGTTTTATCTCACAGGAAAGAAAGAAAATGCAAGCTGTCGGGCACAGCCTCCACGTGTAGCTCGATAAGTCTCTCTCCTCTCCCAAGAGAATGACAGCTCCTTAAAGGCAGGACCTATGTCTTGAGGGGATCTGGGTCTCCTTCCAAAAAGGAAACATTCCCTGGCCAATGGCAGATGTTCAATGAATTGAAACAAATGAGCATCTGTGTATCCACATGAATACATGTGAAAAGGGGTGAGTGAGATAAATGAGCATCTATGTATCCACATGAACAAATGTGAAAAGGGGTGAGTGAGATACAGCCCTTTCCTCCACGACTCGAGGTCTGGGGTAGGGGACACAGGCACAGTGCCTGGAGGAGGGACAAGGGAGGGCTGCAGGTGGCAGGTGACACCGGACCTGGGCCTGAGGGCCGAGCAGCATGTTTCCAGGACAAAAAAATGAAGGAGAGATGAGCATTCCTGGTGGAGACGAGGGCCGGCGAGCAGACAGGGAGGCACAGGCGGGCCTGGAGGTCAGCAACACGTGATGTGCTGCTAAAACCTGTCTGGAGCCAAAATACTGACTGGAAAAAATATAGGCCAATAAGAACAAATGAAAAGCCTTGTTAGGCTGGGTGTGGCGGTTCACACCTGCAATCCCAGCACTTTGGGAGGCTGAAGTGGGAGGATCGCTTGAGTCCATTGAGTCCAGTAGTTTGAAACCAGCCTGGGCAACATGGCAAGACCCCCTCATCTCTACCAAAACAAAAACAGGCCGGGCACGGTGGCTCACGCCTGTAATCCCAGCACTTTGGAAGGCTGAGGCAGGTGGAACACAAGGTCAGGAGTTCAAGACCAGCCTGGCCAACATGGTGAAACCCTGTCTCTCCTAAAAATTCAAAAAATTAGTCAGGTGTGCCGGTGCACACCTGTAGTCCCAGCTACTCAGAAGGCTGAGGCAGGAGAATCGCTTGAACCCAGGAGGTAGAGGTTGCAGTGAGCCAAGATCGTGCCACTGCACTCCAGCCTGGGCAACAGAGCAAGGCTCCGTCACGGAAAAAAAAAAAAAAAAAAAAAAAAAAAAAGCCTCGTTACTCATTGTAGTAAAAACAGAATTCCTTAAATTTTAATTAATATTCTTTTCTGAGACAGGGTCTCGCTCTGTGGCCCAAGCTGGAGTGCAGTGGTGCAGTCACCGGCTGACTGGAGTTCAAGCGATTCTCCTGTCTCAGCCCTAGCTGCGATTACAGGTGTGTGCCACCACGACCAGCCAGTTTTTTCATTTTTGTAGAGACGGGGTCTCCCTACATTGCCCAGGCTGGTCTCGACTCTGGGATCAAGTGATTCTTCTGCCTTTGCCTCCTAAAGTGCTGGGATTACAGGCATGAGCTACTGCACCTGGCCAAATTTTAATTTAAATACCATGTGTCTGTACACACAAAGACTAAGAAAACACACAATGAGGTTCAATGTGCATCATATGACAATGAGTTGTTTTACTTATGTAACTGACAAGAACTCTGTCTCGACTCCTGTCAGGGATTTGAGAGCAGCTCCTGTGATACTAAATTGCCTAGACAGAAAATGCATTAGGTAACTCTGTCTCTGTCTTATCATCATGTCTTAAGCCCGGAGGTTGGTGAGACGCTGGGTCTGAGGGGCTTCCGAGTGAAACAGTGTCACGTATTTTACAAATAAATGAGTCTTCCCCAACATGATGCTGTCGTCCAAGTAAAGAGAAACTGAAGTGACTCGAAGTGAACGTTCAGAGGGGGCAGCCAGGATGCCACAGTGGGCTCCTGTCCCTGTAAGCTTCTGAGTTCTGATCCCTGTGGCTAGACATTTATCTAGCACCTTCCATATCCAGGAGGGACCTGGTTCATGCAATCCCTGTCTTCAGAGAGCTCTCAGTCTCAAAGAAGGATAAACTCCACACAGAGGAATAATGTCCAGTTAGAGCCTGGCATGGCAGGAGGCCTTAGGAGCTCGAGGGAACTTCCTTGGGGAAGTTGGATGAAGGGATCATATCCAAATTACAGCTTGAAGTAGAAGGATGAATTCAGAGCTAAGGAGGAAGATGGGGAGAGCAGTGCCCAGGCAGGTCACAGGCCCAAAGGTGAGAGAAAGTGTGTCCTCTTTCGGCACTGAAACCACTCACTGGAGTCAAGGGGACAAGCAAGAGAAGAGGGGACTAGAGGTCAGGGAATGGCCCCCTGCAGCCTTGGGCGGTGGAATTTGGATTCTGGACTGAGGGCAATGGAGAGCAAGAAACGGGGAAGCCATATGAAATGGGGGAGTCATATGAAATGGGGGAGCCATATGAAATGGGGGAGTCATAAGAAACGGGGGAGTCATATGAAACGGGGAGTCATATGAAACAGGGGAGTCATATGAAACGGGGAGTCATATGAAATGGGGGAGCCATATGAAACGGGGGGCCATATGAAACGGGGAGCCATATGAAACGGGGGACCATATGAAACGGGGGAGCCATATGAAACGGGGGAGCCATATGAAACGGGGGGCCATATGAAACGGGGGAGCCATATGAAACGGGGGAGCCACATGAAACGGGGAGCCATATGAAACGGGAGCCATATGAAATGGGGGAGCCACATGAAACGGGGAGCCATATGAAACAGGGGGCCATATGAAACGGGGGAGCCATATGAAACGGGGGAGCCACATGAAACGGGGGGCCATATGAAACGGGGGAGCCACATGAAACGGGGGAGCCACATGAAACGGGGAGCCATATGAAACGGGGAGCCATATGAAATGGGGGAGCCATATGAAACGGGGAGCCATATGAAACGGGGGGCCATATGAAACGGGGAGCCATATGAAATGGGGGAGCCACATGAAACGGGGAGCCATATGAAACAGGGGGCCATATGAAACGGGGGAGCCATATGAAACGGGGGAGCCACATGAAACGGGGAGCCATATGAAACGGGGGAGCCACATGAAACGGGGGAGCCACATGAAACGGGGAGCCATATGAAACAGGGGGCCATATGAAACGGGGGAGCCATATGAAACGGGGGAGCCACATGAAACGGGGGGCCATATGAAACGGGGGAGCCACATGAAACGGGGGAGCCACATGAAACGGGGAGCCATATGAAACGGGGAGCCATATGAAATGGGGGGCCATATGAAACGGGGAGCCATATGAAATGGGGGGCCATATGAAACGGGGAGCCATATGAAATGGGGGAGCCACATGAAACGGGGAGCCATATGAAACAGGGGGCCATATGAAACGGGGGAGCCATATGAAACGGGGGAGCCACATGAAACGGGGGAGCCACATGAAACGGGGAGCCATATGAAACGGGGAGCCATATGAAACGGGGAGCCATATGAAATGGGGGAGCCATATGAAACGGGGAGCCATATGAAACGGGGAGCCATATGAAATGGGGGGCCATATGAAACGGGGAGCCATATGAAATGGGGGAGCCACATGAAACAGGGAGCCATATGAAACGGGGGAGCCACATGAAACGGGGGGCCATATGAAACGGAGGAGCCACATGAAACGGAGGGCCATATGAAACGGGGGAGCCACATGAAACGGGGAGCCATATGAAATGGGGGAGCCATATGAAACGGGGGAGCCATATGAAACGGGGGGGCCATATGAAATGGGGGAGCCATATGAAACGGGGGAGCCATATGAAATGGGGGGCCATATGAAACGGGGAGCCATATGAAATGGGGAGCCATATGAAACGGGGGGCCATATGAAATGGGGGGCCATATTCTTGCTCTCCATTGCCCTCAGTGTATTCCAACCCTGCCTCTATTCCAGCCGAGATTATTCACCCCACCCCAGCTAAACGGGCATGGGTGAATAATCTCGGTTGGAATAGAGGCAGGGTGTCCATGGGCTTATCCAAGCTCAGTCCCCTACTGAGTCCGGAAGTCACTCCAGTCCTCCAAAGAGAAACCTATGAGGCTGCAGTTGATCAGCCACTGGCCCTGTGTCTCAGCGGTCATCTGTTCCACGCGCAGCAGCTCTGATGCCAGGACCCTACTTTTCTAAGAATCAAGAGTCTTTGCAGTATCCAGGATGGATTTCCTGCTCCTGAAACCCAAGGTTGCCAGCGACCAGCCTCCAGGTAACAGCTGCTGTTTCCCCTTGGTAGACCCTAGTTCCTGGAGCACTCGGTAGATCCTAGGCGTTCGTGAGCTTCTCACGGTCTGGTTCCATGAGATACCACAGTTTGAATTTCTGTTGCTTGAAACTAAAAGAATTCCCTTCTTTCTCCTTCATTCCCCTCCTCCCATCCCCATTCCAGAATACGCCACCTTCCAGGACTCACATTATCCAAGAATCTCGCCTATTCCTGGTGCTTCTCTCCTGTCTTAACAGGTATTTTCAAAGGAGACTAGGAAACACTGGAATTTTGAAAGATAAGAAGTTTCTCCCTCCATGGTAAAAGCAAAACGAAGAATGCACAGGCGTTGCCTGAGATGAAGAGTTTGACCCGGAATGGCAGACGACTTTCTATAAGACCTTGAACAAAGCCCCGCGCTTCAGCCCGGCACAGAGAGGAAAAGCCCAACTTCCTCATCACGTGCATTCGGGGGAATTCTGTCCAGAAGCAAGGGACGCATGCGTTCTTGGAGAAGGGTCTGTCTGAGCGCATGTTTTACGTGCCATTGTGACTCATGCATGTGATCGAACTGCAGGACGACCGCATGGAGCACGTGGAAGCATTAAAATGAAAACGCAGGTACAGCCTTCCCTGACCGCTGTCCTCTCAGCTGTCCTCACAATGCAGCACGAAGACTGTAGCGATATTAGAGTCTGCTCGGCAGAAACAAGGGGGGCGAGAAAGCTCACCGGGAGGCCAATTATCTGGGACAAACTTCAGCCTTATCTGCCATGATAAGCCAGAGTGATGATAATAATAACAGGAATTTTTAGTTGAGCTATCTACCTAAAGAATGATTTTTAACTCTTTCTGATACCAATTTCTGGAATCCTTAAGGATAGAGACCATTTTTAACTCAGTGGGTATCCCCAAAGTAACTAGCACATAGAAGACACGTGACACAGGTCTTACGAATGAATCAACGGATGACCGGATGGACTAACAGGTGCTGTGTAAACGACAGGGAAAAGCAGGGAAAAGATCATGCAGGGACCGTGCTGTCCACCGTGCTGTGCTGTCTTTTCACCTTTTATAGAACGGACAGGGTAGGGAAGGCCGAGCTGCAAACGCTGCTCCTGTTTCTACAGTTTCCTATGATTAGCTTCCACGGGTTTCTATAAAAATACCTCCCAGTGAGTATCTTACTGATTGGATTTTCAAAACATTGTCCACTGAAAATCTTCTTGTGCAAGTATGATAAAATATTTTCTTAAAATGTGTAAAACAGGCCACGTGCAGTGGCTCATGTTTGTAATCCCAACACTTTGGGAGGCCAAGGTAGGTAGATCACTTGATCCCAGGAGTTTGAGACCAGCCTGGCCTGCATGGTGAAATCCTGTATCTATAAAAAATACAAAAAAATTAGCAGGGCATGGTGGAGTGTGCCTGTGGTCCCAGCTACCTGAGAGGCTGAGGTGGGAGGATCACCTGAGCTCAGGAAGCTGAGGCTGCAGTGAGCTGTGACGGGGCCACTGCACTCCAGTCTGGGTGACGAAGTAAGACCCTGTCTAAAATTATGCATATCCATAAAACGAGGAGCAGATCAAATGCATGCCGATGAGTCAAAAATGACTGTCCTTCAGCTCATCATGAGCTAAGGCACTCCCGAGGCCCTTTGTCTTGCTTCCCAAACTTGAGGGAGAGGGGCATGTGGTCACGCTGCTGAAAGAAATAACCTTTGGGGAAAACAAGATTCTCCTTTTTCCAGGAAAAAACCTGAAAGTTTGGCCAGGCACGGTGGCTCACGCCTGTAATCCTAACACTTTGGGAGGCTGAGGTGGGTGAATCACAAGGTCAAGAGACAGAGACCATCCTGGCCAACATGGTGAAACCCCATCTCTACTAAAAATACAAAAATTAGCCGGGCATAGTGGCGGGTGCCTGTAGTCCCAGCTACCCTGGAGGCTGAGGCAGGAGAATCGCTTGAACATGGGAGGCAGAGGTTGCAGTGAGCTGAGATCGCGTCACTGTACTCCAGCCTGGGTGACAGAGTGAGACTCTGTCTAAAAATAAAAATAAAAAACCTGGAAGTTTCTATTGTTGTAAACTCTTCTGGGCTTTCTGTTTTGGGGCTGACAAAAAAAGAGCTTGTAGCAACTCATTTACTAATGATAGTAGGTGTGTTAGGAGTTTACAAATTGGTTCCACACTGCCTGATCCCATTCTTGCTTCAGACCCCAGGACATACACGCCACTTCCCCAGCAGCTCCTCCACCAACACTGGTTGAACCAAACTCACTACGTGGTCTCAGTTCTCTGCCTTTTGCCCCAAGCTGGCCTGAGCTGCTCCAGCCTAACCGTTGTGCTGTGGGTTTTCAAAGTACAGAAAGGGTCCTAAATGCAGGGCAGGTGCTGCTGCTCGGGAAGGGGGCAGTTGAGCATTGATGGCAGGGTGCTGGTGGAGAGCCAGGGTTAGCTGGGCGCACCCAGATGGGGCAAGTAAGGGCACTCTTTTGTAAGGCATGCCATTGTGATCTTACACTCCAGGAAGAAAGAACTCAGTGGAAATGGAAGAAGCCAGGCCTGGAAAGCAGACCAATTGTACATCGCTGGTTTCAGCAAGAAAGTGACTTTATTAGCTACAGCTGGAACAGACCTCCACTAATGAATCCACCCAATGTTCACTGTTGTTGGTTAACAGACCTCAGCTGAGTTACAAGTGGACAAAATTGATATCTGAATCACTGGTTGTGGCACAGAACACAGAAGCAGACTGAGGAAAAGAGACTGGCAGGAAATTGGTCTGTAGCACTCACTCAGTGCTACTGTAATTGTCTTATTTTTGGTTGTTTTTCCAAGGCAGTTGGATCACTTGAGGTCAGGAGTTCGAGACCAACCTGGCCAACATGGTGAAACTCCATCTCTACTAAAAATACAAAATTAGCCAGGGGTGGTGGCGGGCGCCTGTAATCCCAGCTACTCAGGAGGCTGAGGCAGGAGAATTGCTTGTACACAGGAGGCGGAGGTTGCAGTGAGCTGAGATTGTGCCATTGCACTCTAGCCTGGGCGACAGAGCAAGACTCTGTCTCAAAAAAAAAAAAAAGAATGTATCAGAAGTATTCTCCTCCTCCATAATAATACATTTCAGTTCAGTGAAGCATTTCTAGAAAAGGATTCAAGTATTTTCTATTCGACAGAAATCATTCAGTAGGTAAGAACAGCATTTCCTATTCTGTTTCAGGCACAAAGGAAAACTTTCTAATTAACTCAGCAGTTTGGACTCACCATTTTTTTAAATATAAAATATTTCTATCAATAACAAATCATGATTAATTTTCCTTTCATCCATTAGCAAGAGAAAGACACAGAAAGATAAGCGGCTGGGAACGTTAGCTTAAAGCATACCTATTTCCAGTCTCTTGATTTCAGTAATTGTCTAACTGTGCTGAGCTTAACTAAAATGTGGTTTTTGAACAAAGACTGATGAAAAGCCCTATTTTGGCATATAATCCATCTTATTGCCCTTTGGTTAATTGAGACAGTGGCATTTATTCCAGAGAGAATTCTCTTTTTATCTCGTGTTTTTATTCCATAAATCAGGATGCTAATTAAGAAATACAGGTATTCCAGGAGGCACCAAGCCTGCCCACCAATTATGACAAAGGTTGCTAGCTTTTAAAAAGTCCCCTTATAAAAATGCTCTCTCTCCTCCTCCTCACTTAAACACACACATGTGCACACACATATACAAGCCTACCATCTCCATTTGATACTTTAAAATAGAGCCCGTAAAATCGAGATCAAAAGGTGCAAAATGGGCTGGGTGCGGTGGCTCACACCTGTAATCCCAGCACTTTGGGAGGCCAAGGCGGGTGGATCAACTGAGGTTGGAAGTTTGAGACCAGCCTGGCCAACATAGTGAAACCTTGTCTCTACTAAAAATACAAAAAATGAGCTGGGTGTAGTGGCACACACCTGTAATCCCAGTTACTCCGGAGGCTGAGGCAGGAGAATCGCATGAACCCAGGAGGCAGAAGTTGCAATGAGCTGAGATCACACCATTGCATTCCAAAAAAAAAAAAAAAAAAAAAAAAAATTGCAGAATGGGGGAAAACAATAAGAATCTCTTATTCAAATTCTGATTTACAGTTTTCCACAACAAACCATCTTTTACATTCAAAAGTTTAAACGTTTGTCTTCTCCCACATAAGTGGGTTGACAAGTTAGTGGCTCTTGCTGGGCCTCAGTTTCCTCGTGTGGAAAACAAGAGGACAGGACAAGACAGTCTTTAAGAAAATTCCTTCGTGAGGGATGTGGACACTGTTTCCTATTTGCCAGCGTGTGGCATGAAGCATCCTGTTCTTCCTGATGTAAAACCCGGGGACATCTCGCACTCTGGGAAGAGTAAGTGGAGCCAAGGACCACTGGGTCCTGGGCACTTCCGTGTTTTCACTGTGTCTGCATCATTTTCACAGCTGCCTCTTTGGGGATGGACCCCACACAGTGCTCAATGCCCCATTAAGACCTCGCAAGGACTAGATAGATTTTTTTTTAAAAGTTCAACCACGTTGAGTATCCTTCTGGCATTGAGCTGGCACTGAAGGGGCACACAGAGGAATGAAGAGGAAAAGAACATGTTTCCTCCTCCCAAGAAGCTAACCTAGTGAGGGAAACTGAAACAACGTTTCACATAAGCGCTGATTTCTCGCTTGCCCGCTGCTAAATCTTGTGTGGTATATTTACACGTATCAGTGCCTGGAAGGCATCATGTCCCTGAAACTTAAACAAGAAGGTTTTCAGAAGACCCTGTCTACTCATATGAAGCAGGCAGGGGAAGTTCAGAGAAGTAAGAAATGCAGGATCTCTGCCGAGCACGGTGGCTCACACCTGTAATTCCAGCACTTTGGGAGGCCAAGTCAGGTGGATCATGAAGTCAGGAGTTCAAGACCTGCCTGGTCAAGATGGTGAAATCCTGTCTCTACTAAAAATACAAAAATTAGCCAGGTGTGGTGAGGGGCACCTGTAATTCCAGCTACTCAGGAGGCTGAGGCAGGAGAATCGCTTGAACCTGGGAGGTGGAGGATGCAGTGAGCAGAGATTGTGCCACTGCACTCTAGCCTGGGAGACAGAGCAAGACTCCATCTCAAAGAAAAAAACAAAAAGAAATGCAGGATCTCCATGGAAAAAGTGAGTACAAAATTCTGTTCCTCCAGCTGCATCCTGAAAGCTCAAGAACAGACCTACGATATAAGATTGGAAACTCTGGGCTACAGGACCAAACCAGTCCTCCCTGCTCACCCCGGGTCCTTTCATCCACTTTGCTCTGCGCAGACATCTCTGGCCAGGAAAGCCAGAAAATGAGTATCTTATATGCAGTGATAAGCCATCCTATCCGAAATCTGATCTAATTCAACTGAAATGTGCTGCGTACCCCTTCTAGTTCCCCATTTGATAATGAAGACAACAGAAAATGACACCCAGACACCCTCATCAGCAGAAGTAAATGTAATCATATTAATAATGAAGAAAGAAAATGGCTTCACACTTTTTTTTTTTTTTTGAGTCGGAGTCTTGCTCTGTCACCCAGGCTGGAGTGAAGTGGGGCGATCTCGGCTTGCTGCAACCTCCGCCTCCCAGGTTCAAGCTATCCTCCTGCCTCAGCCTCCCGATTTTCTTTTCTTTTTTCTTTTTCTTTCTTTTTTATTTTTTTTTGAGATGGGGTCTCGCCGTGTTGCCCAGGCTGGAGAGCAGTGGGGTGATCTCAGTTCACCGCAACCTCCACCTCCCGGGTTCAAGAGATTCTCCTGCCTCAGCCTCCTGAGTAGCTGGGTTACAGGCGCCCACTACCACACCCAACTAATTTTTGTACTTTTAGTAGAGACGGGGTTTCGCCATGTTGACCAGGCTGGTCTCAAACTTCTGACCTCAAGTGATCCACCCGCGTCGGCCTCCCAAAGTGCTGGGATGACAGGAGTGAGTCACCGTGCCCAGTTCTTGCTTTCTTTATGCAGATCCTTGCCTCGACTTTCCTGTCCAGTAACCTCTAATGAAGAATATTCTCCAGATAATTCCCACTCTGCAAGAATGAGGACTGCTAAGTTCAACAGTGGCATGGCATAGCAGAAAGCGCCTGCGACTGAGGTCTTTCAGATTTGTCCCCGAAATAGCACGGCCCTGCTAGCAGCGCCGCCTGCGCCTCCTGAGCTCTGGGCTCCTGGGGTGGCACTAGCAGCATACTGCGCATGCGCGGCCCAGAGCCTGGCGAAATCCGCATCCGTGGGAAAAAAGAAACGGTGACGATTAATGAGTCAGAACATTTTTCCCCAGTCGCCTTTCTCTTGAGATGTAAGTTGAAGGAAGCGCCCAAATAAGAAAGGAAGAAAGGGAGAACACCACCACCAACTCTACATAAGCTTAGGAGACTCAATCAAAACCAACTGAGCGCAGAAGGGTCCCCGTACCTAGAGAGTGTAAGGTCACGAGTTAATTTCCCAGAAGAGCTAACAATTTAATTTACAAAGCTATCAGGCTAGCTATAGTGATGAATAGGTATTATTTATGCTGTTTTTTCCCCCATCAGTGCACCAAAATAAAAGAGAACTCACAGTTCACTTTTCCCAGCTTTACTGTTTAAGGATGCAGTAGGATCTAGAATTATCCATCACATTTGAATTCTTCATGTATACTTGAAATAAAGATGTTAATTCTGGCTCAAATCTTTTCTCTTCTCCTTGGTCATGATTCAGGATGAGGAAGGGCAGCAGTAATAACGAGGAACTGGACAATTTGTGCGTTGTGTAAATAAACCGCACCTTGGTGGGCTGAAACGCATGAGATTTCCCCGGATATATTCCGGCATCACCTCCTGTTTCTGCTTGTTGACTGAGTAACAGTTACAGAGTGCCTTTTCAAAAACAGTATTTTAATCTAATTTTAAAAATCTTGTTTTCCCCTTCTTACAAGCAGAATGTAAACAGAACAGAAATCTCGTCCTTCTCTTCCATACAATGTCACAAGGATTTAGTAACTGAATGACTTCTACCCTAAAAATGCTAATCAATCTGTACAGGAAAAGGGTCTCTACTAAAAACACACATGGTGTTTTATTTTTTTTTCTATGTTTAGTTTACACACCAAACAAAGGAGAGCTTAGAGTTAAGCTAAATCTAGAGAATAAAGGACCTAATGACATGAAATACATAGTGTGTAAGTGTGTATATATGTCTGTGAGACAGATTAGCAAATATAAGTTTTAATAGATGGCAAAATATGTTGGCACCAGGTTTGAAAAATAGTGCTGAATAAGAGACAAATTACTTAAGATTGGTCAGGCACTGTGGCTCATGCCTGTAATCCCAGCACTTTGGGAGGCCGAGGTGAGCAGATCACAAGGTCAGGAGATCGAGACCATCCTGACTTACACGGTGAAACCCCATCTCTACTAAAAATACAAAAAATTAGCTAGGCATGGTGGCTACTCCGGAAGCTGAGGCAAGAGAATCACTTGAACCTGGGAGGTGGAGGTTGCAGTGAGCCAAGATCGCACCACTGCACTCCAGCTTGGACAACAGAGCAAGACTCTGTCTCAAAAAAAAAAAAAATACAGATTACTTAAAGTTAAGGATTGAGGGGATCCAAGATGGCTGATGATTAGCAGCTCGGGCACGTACCTCCCAGTGAAAGCGCAAAGAACGAGAGGACGCCACACTTTCAGACGAATATTAGTTGCTCACGGACCAGGAGATTCCCAGTGGAGGAGATCCACGGGTCGCCAGGGCGACTCTTGTGGCCGGCGTGGCGGTTTTGCTGGTGCCTTAGCACGCCAGTTCTTGGTGCAGAGTCCGGAGATTCCCGGGCAGAAAAGCACCATCAATCTTAACACCGCTGTTTTGGCCGGCTCAGTGGATTGCTCAGATTTTGGCGCAGGGAATCAACAAGTTGGACGTCAGAGACCCAGTTAGAAAGTCGGTAATTATAAAGACGACAGACGGACAAATATATAATGAAGGGAAGAAACCAGCGTAAAAAGGTAGAGAATACTCAAAATCAGAATGCCTCTCCCTCTACAGGGGATTGCAATTCCTCATCAGTAACGGAACAAGGCTTAATAGATTACACGTGTGTTCCAATAACAGAAGCAGGTTTCAAAACGTGGGTGATAAGAAACTTCTGTGAATTAAAAGAACTTGTTCTAACCCAATGCAAAGAAACTAAGAACCTTGAAAAAAGCTTTGACGAAATGTTAACGAGAATGGACAATTTAGAGAAGAATATAAGTGAATTGATGGAGCTGAAAAACACAACACGAGAACTTCGCGAAGCATGCACAAGTTTAAACAGTCGTATTAATCAAGCAGAAGGAAGGATATCAGAAGTCGAGGACCAGCTCAGTGAAATGAAACGAGAAGACAAGAATGCAGAAAAAAGGATGAAAAGGAATGAGCAAAGTCTCCAGGAAATATGGGACTATGTGAAAAGACCTAATTTACGTTTGATAGGTGTACCTGAATGTGATGAAGAGAATGAATCCAAGTTGGAAAATACTCTTCAGGATATCATTCAGGAAAATTTTCCCAACCTGGCAAGGCAGGGTAATATTCAACTCCAGGTAATACAGAGAACACCACAAAGATATTCTTCAAGAAGACCAACCCCAAGGCACATAATCGCCAGATTTATTAGGGTTGAAATGAAGGAGAAAATACTAAGGGCAGCCAGAGAGAAAGGTCAGGTTACCCATAAAGGGAAACCTATCAGACTTACAGCAGATCTCTCAGCAGAAACCCTACAAGCCAGAAAAGAGTGGGGACCAGTATTTAACATCCTTAAAGAAAAGAACTTTCAACCCAGAATTTCCTATCCAGCCAAACTAAGCTTTATGAGCGAAGGAAAAATTAAATCTTTTGTGAACAAACAAGTACTTAGAGAGTTCACCACCACCAGGCCTGCTTTACAAGAGCTTCTGAAAGAAGCACTATACATATAAAAGAACAACCAATATCAGCCTTTCCAAAAATATATCAAAAAGCAAAGAAGTTTAACACAATAAAAAATTTACATCAACTAATGGGCAAAACAGCCAGCTAGCATCAAACGCCGGTATTAAACTTATATATATTTTAATTGGATAAAAAGCCAAAACCCATCAGTATGCTGCATCCGGGCCCATCTTACATGCAACAATACACAAAGACTCAGAGAGAAGGAGGAAGATTTACCAATCAAACAGAGAGTAAAAATAAACTAATAAACAAAAAGCAGGAGATGCAATTCTTGCCTCTGATAAAGTAGACTTTAAAGCAACAAAGATCAAAAGAGGCCAGGAATGACATTACATAATGGCAAAAGGATCAATGCAACAAGAAGAGCTAACGATTCTATAGATCAACGAGATAGAAAATTAACAAGGATATTCAGAACTTGAACTCAGACCCGGAACAAGTAAACTTAATAAACATTTATAGAATTCTCCACTTCAAATACACAAAACATACATTACCACCTCACACCTATTCCAAAGGTGACTATATAATTGGAAGTAAATCACTCCTCAGTAATCGCATAGCATTTTATAGGTTTAAATTAAATATTGGTTGGCTGTTTGTTTGTTATCTTCTTCCCTTATTCCTTCCTGACTACATCATTAAGTATAATTATCAGTATAAAAGAGGTTTTCAATACCCATTACTAAATTGCATTCTAGCCTGGGCAAGAAAGCAATACTCCCATTCTCTCTCCCTCTTTCTTTTCCTTCTCCCTCCTCCCCATTCTCTCTCTCTCTTTCTCTTCCTTTTTCCTCCTTCCTATTCTCTCTCTCTCTTTCTCTTTAAAAAAAAAAAAAAAAAAAAAGGATTGAGGAGGACAGAAAATAATGGCTCCTATCTTTATTGCATAAGAAAGATAATCTGGCCAGACATTCGAGTCCGTTTCTAAATTGCAATTCTGATAAGCCCAACACATTGCCTGCTTTGAGGCTATACTGCTCAGAGGAGAAATCTCCACGAAGCACTTCAAAAACACCCAGATGGATGGGCACAGGTGGTGATGGGCATGGGTGGTGATGGGCATGGGAGGTGATGGACATGGCTGGTGATGGGCATGGGTGGTGATGGGCACGGGAGGTGATGGGCATGGGTGGTGGCAGGCATGGGTGATGGGCATGGGAGGTGATGGGCACGGGTGGTGATGGGCACGGGAGGTGATGGGCATGGGTGGTGATGGGCATGGGTGATGGGCATGGGAGGTGATGGGCACGGGTGGTGATGGGCACGGGAGGTGATGGGCATGGGTGGTGATGGGCATGGGAGGTGATGGGCACAGGTGGTGATGGGCATGGGTGGTGATGGGCATGGGTGGTGATGAACATGGGTGGTGATGGGCACGGGTGGTGATGGGCATGGGAGGTGATGGCATGGGTGGAGATGGGCATGGGAGGTGATGGGCATGGGAGGTGATGGACATGGCTGGTGATGGGCATGGGAGGTGATGGGCATGTACTGTTAACAGACACCCCACAGCCCTTCTGCCCAGATGAGGCTAGGCAGCCATCCTAAGGTTGAAATAAGCATTTGCTGAATGCCCATCAGCTATTTCCATGGGAGCTTAGAGTTTGTGGAGACCAGGATCTATCTTCCCCTTACTGTGCCAGAGCAGTCAACCAGTTCCTGCATCCTGCCCCTTCAGTGGCACTTCCTGCAGCACCTGGAAGACAGCAGGTCCTTAGAGTGACGTGCTGAGTGAGTTGAGTGTGCTAAGCCACTCTTGACTTATTCCCAGCTTCACTTTCCACAATTCATCTTCCTGTTTGCTCCGTTCAACTTTTTATGATCCTTCCAAATTCTAGAGTCTAGAGAACACTCTTGATGCTAGGATTCACCTATAAGAATTTTCTGGTATTACCCAAATCTGTTTGAGGGGTAAAGGGGTAGGTGCTGATCACAGCTGTTCTTTTGAGGCATCGCTGGCGATTATGAAGAGAGACGGCCCCCTTTCCATTCCTGCTTCATATATTTCCCTTCAGGTATTCTTCTGGGAAGAGCAGAACCAACCAACCTGCAGGTTGATTGTCATGAATCTAATATGACTGTCACCATGACCATTCCCACTTTTTAAAATGCCGATGCCTCCATGGTGTGGCTGCAGAGCCATATACGTAGCAAATCAAACAGAAAGATGCTCGGCTCTAGAAACGTAATCCAAGCTGTGACATACTAACAAATGAACCTTAAACATGGATGTTAATTAACTGTGCAAACAAATTTCGTGAAGAACGTTTGCTGACTTAAGAGAAGGAACCATTTTCAAACAGATTAGAAGCATCATTTACATATAAGCCAAAGCAGCGAAATATAAATGGAGACTAAGCTGCTTTGATCCACTAATCATCTTTATCTGTTTATTAAGAATATTTCTATAGGACTGCTTAGTAGCATAATCTCTTTATGTAACTTGAAAGTGAGACAGAATCATTTTAAATCTATAATCCTGCCTTCTCCTTAAATCAGACTGTCCTTCGTATTGGCCCAGATTGGTGAGATTTATAAGACTGACTGGAATAAAGCACTAAGTTATAAATGCCGTTAAGAACAGGCACTCTGCCTTGCCTATTATTGCAAACCTAAGCCTACTGCTCAGCATACTACCTGACACATAGTAGGTGCTTAATAAATATTTGCTGTGGACCAGGCACAGTGGCTCATGCCTGTAATCCTAGCACTTTCGGAGGCTGGGGTAGGTAGACCACTGGAAGTCAGGAGTTCAAGACCAGCCTGACCAACATAGTAAAACCCTGTCTCTACTAAAAATACAAAAATTAGCCAGGTGTGGTGGCAGCATGCCTGTAATCCCAGCTACTCGGGAGGCTGAGGCAGGAGAATTGCTTGAACCAGGGAGGCGGAGGTTGCAGGAAGCCGAGATTGCACGATTATACTCCAGCCTGGGTGACAGAGGGAGACTCTGTCTCAAAAAAAAGAAAAAGAAAAAAACATTTGCTGTGTATGAGGAAATTCTGTAGGGGCAGGGGGTCCTGAGGTGTTGTGCGTGTGTGTGCATGCTTGCGCACGCTTCAGCTCTAAGTACGCGGAAGTTACCTCTATTTCTCCCATCACCACGGCCTCCAGAAAAGCTTTTGCCTCAAGAAGCGCTCAACGGCCAGCAATGACTCCCTGGTGGTGGCTGGGGAGTGGGGTTGCTGCTGGCAACAGCTGGGAGCGGGGAGCAGGGAAGGGAGGGGATGGTGAGCCTCCCTTATCCCTCTGTCTATTCTTGACTGTTATTCCCCTTCCTCTCCCAATCCTGGCTCGGAAAAGTATGTCTTCACCCACTGGATAAAGGCAACTGGTTCCCAACGTCGTTTTGCTGCTGTTCTGGTTCCAGGGCACTCTTGCCTCCACCCCAAATCGTCAAGGGTCATGTTTGTCTAGTGACAGCCCACTGATACAGCCCGAATGAAATGGCTTCGAGGCCCTGACTTCTTGCCCTGCTTCTGGAGTCACTGGAAAACCTGTGACCCTCACTGGGCCTGTTTTCTTATTCTCTAAATAAGAAGTTGCTCTAAATAAATGCATACAATCCCTTCCCATTGAGGAAGACCTCCCAGGTTTCCAGTGGGAGGCGGTGGTTGGTTGAGGCCTGAGGAGAAGCCTCTCACCTTCAGGGCCATCTCAAGCGATGGCGATTCCTGCTCCCCTGCCCCCACTCTAGGAGGCTCCAGGTCAGGTTTAAATAATCAATCAACTTGCTTTGGGGAATTCAATCAAACTTGTCTGCCTCAAACCTGCCGATTTATATATAGCGCCAATTATTTATGTTCTATATTAAACTCCACTGTATTTCTTGGAGATATTAAAATATAAATTATGCAACAGAGATAAATTGATGGAAATTTTTCCACATGGCTAAAAAGAACTGCTGTTCTGAACGATGGTGAGGTATCAGTGGAGGTGGACGAAGCAGGAGTCTGAGAAGATGGACCTTAGCTAAGCTCAGGCAGTTTGGCACCCATGTGGTAGGGCAGTCAGAGCCTGCTGACAGCACAGGAACCACTCCGTGCAGGAAGAGGCAGGGTCTTGGTCACTTCTTGTTTCAGTCATGGTACACATTCTCTCCAAATGTCACTTCCTCCCCCTCACTGTCCCTCACCCTCCAGAAGCCTGAGCAGGACAGGAGGTGGACTCAGCCGCCGCCATCTGGCCACCGGTCAGATTATCTTCTGTGACCCCAGGCCCAGGCCCCGCTCCAGGACACAGTCCCATGGATGAACTCAAGGCTTTGATTGCATTTTGGATTGCAAGTGAATGAGAGGGATATCTTTAATTAAAAAAAAAAAAAATGTGTGCTTTGCAAACTTAAACTAACAAGCATAACTCCCTTCATTGTAAGTTCTTGATTTCGAGATGTGCCGTATGTATGTGGTCACTAAATATGGCACATCATGAAATCAAGATCGGCCCGGTGTCCTTTGCCCTCCAAGCTGTTTTTGTGTCAGTGCTGGGTCATTCTGCTGCTGTGGTCCCTGGCCTTGGCACCCCGATGTCCTCGTCTCAGAAGTCCAGGGAGGGTGCTGGGGTAGTGGAGGAGAGGTCAGAGCCTTGGGCTTGGGGCTCAGGCCCAAGAACATGCATCTACATCAACCCTTTCAGGAAACATGGACAAGGCCAGTCCTGTAGATGTGGGGGGACAGTTTCTGATGTGGTTCATTTTGAGGTGCCCTGGACAGGGCTTTATTGGGGTACATGAGCACCCCAGCTTTGCTAATACTCTGGCACCTTTTCAAGGGGCTATCGCTGAAATATTTGCTCACACTTATTCAGAAGAGAAGTGAGGTGTTGCTTAGAGCACAAGAGGGGAAGGTGGCCGCACTGACAGCTTCATTTCACTTTGTCCGGGGCCGTTCAGCTCTGGCACTGAAGTTCCAAACTCTGCTTTGCAAATCAAGAGCCCATGTACACTCACAAGCAGGTCAGGTGGTACAGCTTACGTCATCTGTATCTCACCACAATTACAAATAAAACATTTCAAAAGAATAGAAGATCCCAGCAATTACCTGGACCCAGCCTCCTTATAAGGCAGCGTATCAACCATCTACAATCACAGCTGGGTGCCATGGGGGGTGCCATGGCCCCTCCTTGGGGGCTTCCACCCACTGAGTGAGTCCTCTCCCGGACAGGAGTTCTGGTCCACACTGTTTTCCACCTGCCTCCATGTCCAGTGATGCCAGGGCAGCCCCTGCAGACAGCCCAGGCCCTGCCCTGACTCCTTGGTCTTCACTTCCCCGTGGGGCCTGGGAAAGCTGTCAGCTGTAAACTGTCTGCCCTGCCCACCATCATGGAAAACTCCAGGACTGGATGCTTCCCATCAGAGGCAGCATTGCTCTGTTCAATGTAAGTTTTTTTAAAAAATACAGACACTCTGTGGCCCAGGCTGGAATGCAGTGACACGATCATTGCTCACTGCAGCCTCAAACTCCTGGCCTCAAGTGCTCCTCTCTCCCCAGCCTCCTGAGTAGCTGGGACTACAGGCATCTGCCACTGTGCCTGGCTGGCTTTTAAACTGTTTTGTAAAGACAGGGTCTTGCTATGTTACCCAGGCTGGTCTCGAACTCCTGGCCTCAAGTGCTCCTCTTGCTGTGGCCTCCCAAAGCCCTGGGATTACAGGTGTGGCCACTGTGTCCGGCCTATTCAATGCAATCTTGAAATTTAAACTCTTCTTGGGGAAAAGAACCATGTGAAGTTAATACATTTCCAACAAGGTGGTGAGATTAACATGAGAAACTGGGAAAGAAGAAAAGAAAAAGGAAGAGGGGGCAGAGGGTGTAAGGGGAAACTCCAGAGAGACTGTGAGGCCTTCTGAGGACCAGAAACCCAGGCGTGACCGTGTTTTGGTACCCAGGGGACTGGCGGTTATTGATCCGAACAAGCAAAATCCCAATCTGCGCAGGTTAGTCATTGCTCCCTTCAGCAAGACTGGCAACTTCACAAAACGAAGCTCAGGGTCGGAGTCACGTGAAGTCTGCAAAGGACCAGTGAGAGCGCGTGCACCACTCACACTTTGATAAAAATCTAAAAACCCGCCGCCTCTTGCTTTAGCTCGATGTGTGATAAGTCCCAGCTTATTCATTCGGGAACGATGAGTGCACCGTAAACTACTTCACCCACACGCTTCGCTCAGAAGGGAGAAAGAATTTAGAAATGACACTTAAAAATAAATTACCCCAAGTGTAGCTGAGCAACATCTTGCAAACGCGATCCTACATCTCTTTCTAAGTATTTGTAACAATTTGAAACTGCACCTCCTGGCTAGAAAGGCGCCACTGCAAACGTTCCTCACAAATCCGCCTGGTGGTCTAGTTCAGAGCCGCGATGTCTCTGAAGGCGAGGAAGAGACCGAAAGTGTCACCGGGAAATTCCGAGGCATCACGACATCTCATTTCTCCACCTTGTACTACGGCGTCCCTCGGTCTCCCGCCTCTGCCTCGATCTTTTGTGTCTTTTCTTTAAATGACTACGACTCTGTCAAACAACGCACAGCTGTTTTTTCCCACCATAAGCAAATCAGACCTCTTACAATTTGAATGTCTTAGTTTACTACTTAGTGTATGCAACCAATGACAATTTTACAGGACG
The DNA here is from genome assembly GCF_030222135.1 of Aotus nancymaae. NCBI lineage: Eukaryota > Metazoa > Chordata > Mammalia > Primates > Aotidae > Aotus > Aotus nancymaae. Next base: position 29,665,322 of record NW_026988445.1, on the reverse strand, counting down.
TTCAGATGAATTTCATTTTGCTTCCTTTTCTCCCTGGCACCCTCTTATTTTAACACATTGGAGCCCTCGTTTTCTTCCTTCTGAAACCTGATCCAGAACCTGGCACCCTGGGCAAATGGCAGGGACGGCGGATGGTGCCTACCTTGCCCAGGCCCGGGGTGTCCTTCACCTTGTTGACAGCTCTCAGCAGACAGGGCGGGGCTGGGGGAGGGGAGGTTTGCAGAATCCCACTGAAGCTCGTGGCGAAGAGCGGCGGCTCGGCAGCGGAAGAAGCGGAAGGCCGGTGCTTCTTCTTTTTAGAAGACAGATTTAACTTCTGGGCAGCTCTGGAGGCGAAAACATAAAAAAGGAGCGGTAAGGGGCAAATTATTGTATAATCAGGTATGCCAGGGTTACTTCGTTTTCTCTTTTTTTTTTTTTGAGAATGAGTTTCGCTCTTGTTGCCCAGGCTGGAGTGCAATGGTGCAATCTCAGCTCACTGCAACCTCCGCCTCCTGGGTTCAAGCGATTCTCCTGCCTCAGCCTCCTGAGTAGCTGGGATTATAGACATGCACCACCACGCCTGGCTAATTTTGTATTTTTAATAGAGACGAGGTTTCTCCATGTTGGTCAGGCTGGTCTTGAACTACCAACCTCAGGTGATCCGCCTGCCTTGGCCTCCAAAAGCGCTGGGATTACAGGCGTAAGCCACCGCACCCGGCCCACTTTCTTTCTCTTAAAAAACCCCTAGTTCCTACTGAGGCCTAATCATTCCTTCTCTCCTCATGCTCAGTGTCCTCTGTAGCAGCGCCTTACCATAACAGAGTGAACTTAACGAGCTGCCCAATCATTTATACAGCAAAAGAAAAAAAAAAAAACCATAAAATGGCAGGATTCTGCAATCACGATTTACAAAGAATTGTTTGTTATCCACCAACATCCAGCTGAAGCAGGAACAATGCTGGGCATCTGTGGGGATAAACGGCACCCATTAAGTTAATCACTCCACAACTTCTCTGGCGTAAACCCAAGTGCAAGAGACCTCATGAGCTCATTAAAAAACTCTGACACCTTGTAAAATCCAAACCAGTCTGATGAAGAATCACGTGGAGGCCAGTCAAGGCATGCTATGCACGGGGCACTGGAAGAAAAACACAAGCCCCAGTTCCCCAGGGAAAATCAAACTGGTTTTAGAAATATAAGACCAAATCAGAAGGTGAACTCCAGCCAGGGTGTGGGGCGCTGAGACGATGGGCTGTTCACGGGCTGTTCACGCAGATAACAGGATATTGTGCACAGAGGTCTTTAAATACAAAATGCAATTCACAGGCAAGCGCGAAACGTAAGGGTGTCAAAGCGCGAAAGGGGGCACAGAGGGTGGAGACAGGGAACAGGAGGGAAGGCCACCGGCATCATTAGTAACACATGCTGTTCACATGACATCGTCCATCATTCAAGTATCCTGTAACGCTGAAAACATGAGCATCTTGGCCAGGCGCAGTGGCTCACACCTGTAATCCCAGCACTTTGGGAGGCAGAGGCAGGCAGCTCATCTGACGTCAGGAGTTCAAGACCAGCCTGACCAACAAGGTGAAACCCTGTCTCTACTAAAAATGCAAAAATGAGCTGGGCGTGATGGCAGGTGTCTGTAGTCCCAGCTACTCGGGAGGCTGAAGTGCTTGATCCAGGGAGGTAGAGGTTGCAGTGAGCCAAGATTGCGCCACTGCACTTCAGCCTGGGCGATGGAGCGAGACTTCATCTCAAAAAACAAACAAACAAACAAAACCATGATAATCTTGGCCCAGCATGGTGGTTCACACCTGTAATCCCAGCACTTTGGGAGGCTGAGGCAGATGGATCACATGAGGTCAGCAGTTCGAGACCAGCCTGGCCAACATGGTGAAACCCCATCTCTACTAAAGATACAAAAATTAGCCAGGCATGGTGGTACATGCCTGTAATTCCAGCTACTCGGGAAGCTGAGGCAGGAGAATTGCTTGAACCTGGCAGGCAGAGGTTGCAGTGAGCTGAGATGGCACCACTGCACTCCAGCCTGGGCGACAGAGGGATACTTTGTCTCAAAAGAAAAAAACAAAACAAAACATAATCATCTTATTACAGAAAAGAGGAAGAAAACAGGGCAAGGGGCAGTGGGAGACAAAGGCATTTCACAGTCTATAATACGCTCATTTCTGGATTAATTCTTGATGTTTACATAGTATACTCTTGTTCTAAGAATTCCAATTTCCTCATCAAATGTTTGAAACATGTGAGCTGCTGCTTAAAAGGAAAGGACACCCCTGACTTTATCCTACGGATTAAAACCTTACAATTCATCCAGTGTTCTTACCACTGCACAACACGTCCCAAGAGAGGCAGGCCAGAAAGACCAAAGCATCACTGTTTGCACCTCCGCCCCCTCCTGCGTCCCAGTCTCTTTTTATGGTCTGGGATAGTTGGTTCTGATTCTGTATCAGTAAGTGCCATGCTTTTGACAAATCCCGAGTTACAAAATTGCCACCTCACAAATATGGCAAATGGTGTTGCCATTTCAATGCTTCCATTTTCTCATCTGTAAAACTGAAAATCTATTTCGCAAGAGTGACATACAGGGGGATGAGATAAGTGAGGAATTACCGATTGTGATGGGAAGACACCCCACGTGACCCTGCTGCAGGATGGCGGGAAAGGGAATGCTTTCTGTTTTCAATCAGTGAAAAGAAAACACTAGAAATCCTTCTTTTCTATTTCATTGCTACTCTTCCTGGCACTTTCTTTCCAAAATTAAGGGTGAACGGAATTATTCAGTGACAAGTCTGAGGCTTCTCTTGGTAGCTTTTCTTCCTTTTGAGATTCTCTCTCTAAATGAACAGCGACTCAGCCCAGGCCAGCCATCAGCACGAGGCATCACGTGGCCTTCGACACCTGCACGTGCCTCTGCTCAGCGACCCCTCCCCGCTCTCCAGCCAGCCTGCCTGTGTCTCCGAGGGCAAGAAGAGGAAAGAAGATGGCGACCTGCTGGGAACTAAAAGGCGGTGTTTATCCATGTACATTCAGGACTGTTTTTTACAGTGGAAAAACGACCAGGCGATGGCTATGGTTCCCGGTCCCCTACCTGCTGGCATTCCCACTCTACATGGAGAAACAGACAGGGGAAGGGAGTGACACTGAAGGGCAGCTTAGAACAGGCAGGAGCCTGGTGGCTTCTTCCTTTTTCTTATCTCTGCCACCCGTCTCCACCCCACACATCCCCTGCAGAGGAGAAAAGCGAGGATTCCTGAGATGAAAGCACAGCCCGAGATGTCCCTCCAAGGCTGCCCTCCTCCCTCTGTCTCCCATAAGCAAACTTTCACTCCACTTCCCAGTGGCACACAGACATGTCGTTATTTCTCTCATCTTAAAAAAATAAAACGCAAATCCTTCTCCTGATTCTTCTTCCCCAGCCAGCTGCTGTTCTACGTCCTTGCCCATCGTGGCAGCAAAACTCAGGGAAGGCGTTGTCCGTGCTCGCTTCCTCCAGTCCTTCTCCCGTTACCCATGAGCTCACGGCTTCCGGCGTGTGTCCCGCTGCTCACCTGAAACTGCTCTTGTCTGGGTTACCAATCACCACCACGGCTGCTCAGTGGAATGGTTCTCAGCCCTGTCTCGACCTGCCAGAGCACTGAGTACACCCTTCCTCCGTGATGCCCTTTCTACTAGACTTCGAGGACACCCTGGCCATTCCTTTCCAGTCTCCTTTGCTGGTTCCGTCTCTTCCGCCCAGCCTCTTACTGACGGGCTCAGGACTCCGTCCTCATCCTCTGCACTGCTACCCTCAATCCCTCTGTGTTTCCTTCCAGGATCATGATTTAAATAACATCCTTAACGCCTGTGATTAATCAATTCTTATTTTATTTCCAGCTTAGATCCCTCTCTGAAACTCCGTATTTATGTATCTAATTACCTCTTTAACAACTCCACTTGCTTATCTAATAAACATCGCAAGCTTGCCAACTCTAAAACCGAAGTCCTGATTTTTTTCCTGCAAAGCTGTTAGGCATTCAGCCTTTCCTGTATCAGAAAATGGCAAGTCCATCCTTCCAATGACTTCTCTGAGGTTGCCCTCTCTTCTCACACACCTAATCCATCAGGAAGGTTTGTTGGTTAAAACTTCAGAGTAGATCCATGATCCAGCCACCTCTCACCACCTTTACCAGCAGCTTGGTCAGAGCCACAGACTTCTCTTGCTGGATTGCTGAAAGTCTTCTAACTTGTCCCCATCCTCTGTACCTGCTCCCCACCTATTCACAGAGGAGCCAGAGTAACTCTTCAGAATTTAAGTCTGCTCAGGACACTGCATTCGACTCTCCTATCCCTCGGAGTAAAACCCGAAGTGCTTGCAGTGGCCTATCAGGCCTGAAGCAGCCTGCTCCCCCACCCCCCGTACCCCTCAGGACACCTCTCCTACCACTCTCTTCTTTGATTATCCTGCTTCAGTCATACTCCAAATACTCTTGGTCCAATACCCATCTCAGGGCCTTTGCACAGGCTGTTGCCTCAACCTGGAATGCTCTGCCCAGATAGAGACAGGCACATGGCGCCCTCCCTCATCTCCTTTAAATCTTTGCTCAGGCCAGGCGCAGTGGCTCACACCTTAATCCCAGCACTTTGGGAGGCCGATGCAAGCAGGTCACAAGGTCAGGAGTTCAAGACCAGCCTGGCCGCTATGGTGAAACCCTGGCCAATATGGTGAAACTCTACTAAAAATAGAAAAATTAGCCAGGCGTGGTGGCGCTTGCCTGTAGTCCCAGCTACTTGGGAGGCTGAGGCAGGAGAATCGCTTGAACCTGGAAGGCAGAGGTTGCAGTGAGCCAAGATCGCACCACTGCACTCCAGCCTGGGCAACAGAGCGAGACTCTGTCTAAAAAAAAAAAACAATATTTGCTCAAATGTTACCTTATCAGCCAACCTACCTTGCCCATGATGGCGGACAGTACTTTCCAAAGATGGCGGCATCAATGTGTCTCCCACATGGACTTCTAACAACCTGACATCGATACTCTTCCCTTGAGAGGTGGGGGCCTAGGTTCCTTCTTGAACCCAAACAAAATTTTGAAACTGCCCCGGCCAACAGAATGTGACGGAAGTGATGCCATAAAATTTCTGAGCTTAGGATACAAAAGGCAATAATGGCCTCTACCTGGCTCTCTTTCTTGGGACACTCACTCTGGGAATGCAGCTTCCATGCTGGAAGCCCAGGTCACATGGAGAGGGTCATGTGGAAAAGAGCTGAGGATCCCAGGAGATAGTCAGTATCTACTGCTAGACATATGAAGAAATGCGCCTTTAGATGATTCTAGATGCCATCCTTCAAGTCTTCTGCTTGAGGTTCCAGACATCATGGAGCAGAGATAAATCACACCCACTAAGTCTTATCTGAATTTTAGACCCCCAGAAACCATAAGAGATGATAAATGATCACTGTTGCTTTTAGCCACTAAGTTTTGGGGGTAATGTGTCACACAGCCACGGTAAATAAAACACCACTCACTCCCAGACTCCTAATTTCCACAACTTTTTGACACTTAGTATTTTGACGGAGCAGAGGCTTTGCTTGGTTACCATGTTTATTGCTTACTATCTGTTTCCCCTCTAGAATGTGAATTTTAGCAGGGGAGAGAGTTCATAAGTATGTTTTGAATGAACAAATGAAAACTAAAGGAACTGGGAATATTTAGCCTAGAGACTAGAAACCCGGAGAAAGAGGAAGGAGAGTCTCTCAGAAAAACTGTCTTTAACGAAATGAATAAATGACATGTGGAAGTATTTTTCGAGCAAGGATACCAGATACTTTCATAAGCCATTTTGTGAAACTCAGAAGCCTCTGTGAGGAGAACAGTAGCATCCCCACTTAACAGACAAACAAATGAAGCTTGAGGGAGTTAAATCCCGAGGCTTTTCTGACCTCGTGTGACTATCTGGCTTCCTGGATAGTAGGCAGGTAATAATTTAGGCGAGTTACCTAAATTCTGATAATGTTTATAAAAGGGCTAGGCACAGCGCCTGGCACATAGCTGGTACATGACAATGTTCCCATCATCATCATGACCATTGTAAACATTATTATCAAGCCTCAGTTTCCGCATAGTAAGAGAAAGCAAAAGTAATATCTACTTTTTTAGACTTTCACGAGAATTTAATGACAGCACATTTAAAGCATTTAGTACAGTAATCAATGATCCTTCAAAAGAACATAATAACTAGTGGAGCTGAGACGGAATCTAGGTCTATGTGCCTGTATTTTACTGCAGTGTATCTGAATAGGGGTTAAATCCATATAACACAGTAGCAAAGCAGTAGGTGAAATGTAAAGGCATTTTTAGCTTGATAAGTATAAGAGACATTTTTCCAAAAATTGGAGTAACCCACTAGTGATGAGTTGGTGTCATAAAATAATGAGTGTTTTTTGTCACTGAAAGTATCCAAATGGTGGGTGGAAACCCATTTACTGGGAATATCCGGGAATGCACGCAGGGTGAAACCCGAATGATTTCCAGAGGGTGAAACCCGAATGATTTCCAGGACAGAAATTCTGCAGTGACTCGTGGAATCTCTACTCCGCTAGGAATGCCTCTGTCGGCTTCAGTGCAGAAAAACAGTAACAGAGGAAATCATCTCGAGAATACATATACAATTATTTCCTTAGAATTTGTGTATCAAATAAGAATTTTCAGATGACTAACAATTAATATAAATCATGTTTTGATAGCCATAGGTTCTATAATGGCGTTTTATTTTAACTTTGACATCATTATAACCAGCTATTTGATCTTTATTTGATATATTCCAATTTCTTAGAGGTCAGCAGCTTCAGTTCTTTTCATACAGCACTTCAATGACACAAAGATAGGAGAAGGTTAAGGTTTAGAAATCATTCATGTATAATTATATTATTCAGGGACATAAAGGAGAGGCAGTCATGAAAGAATTGAAAAGGTAAAGACGGCCGGGCGCAGTGGCTCACGCCTGTAATCTCAGCACTTCGGGAGGCTGAGGTGGGCAGATTACTTGAGGTCAGGAGTTCAAGACCAGCCTTGCCAACATGGTGAGACCCCATCTCGACTAAAATCCAAAACTTAGCCAGGCATGGTGGCACATGCCTGTAATCCCAGCTAACTCGGGTGGCTGAGGTGGGAGACTCGCTTGAACTTGGGAGGTGGAGGTTGTGGTGAGCGAAGATCGCACCACTGCACTCCAGCCTGGGCAAAAGAGCAATGTTCTCCTTCAAAAAAAAGAAAGAAAAAGAAAGATATTTTGACTAGAAGTAAATTTTATGTAATTAATGCCTGATAAGTTCTTTCTTTCATAGGGAAAAAAAAACAGATGAATGGGTTGTTTTACAAGATTTCAAGTAGCAAAAAAATTAACTTAAAAATTAACTTAAAAACAAGCAATATTTACTTACCTTGTTCTTATCAAGAATAGTACACCATATTTCCTAAAGCTCTTTCTCCCAGCATACATCTTTAAACATTCATTAGTTTCATATAGCTATCTGTGCCTTAGTTCAAGGAAAAAGTCTCTCTAGCAGGATGAAATTAATATTTCTAAAAAAAAAGTGGGCCAAGCATGATGGCTCATGCCTGTAATCCCAACACTCTGGAAGGCCAAGGTGGGCAGATCACCTGAGGTCCGAATCACATCCAAATTACCTTAGAATTTCCTTGTGGGAAATACCACATGTGTGTAAATCCTTAATACATAAATCCTTTAATACTAAAAAAAAAAAAATGGGCCAAGCATGATGGCTCATGCCTGTAATCCCAACACTCTGGAAGGCCAAGGTGGGCAGATCACCTGAGGTCAGAATCACATCCAAATTACCTTAGAATTTCCCTGTGGGAAATACCACATGTGTGTAAATCCTTAATCATTTAAAGACACCAGGATTTAAATGAATCATGTGTATTCTGAAAATACAACGCAGAGATGGTTAAAGAGACATTTGTATTTGTGCTTCTTGATGTGCTGCACCTCCAAATCTACACATTTGAGCAGTGTTTATATTTGGTAATTATTTCTAAAACCCACATTGTTCAGACAGAAGGAGTGAAGCTACATTACAGTATATAATGACAACCGAACGTAACGCTTTGCATATAATTCTTTAGGCCGTGTGCAGTGGCTCATGCCTATAATCCCAGAACTTTGGGAGGCTGAGGTGGGTGGATCACTTGAGGTCAGGAGTTCAAGACCAGCCTGGCCAACATGGTGAAACCCCGTCTCTGCTAAAAATACAAAATCTAGCTGGGCGTGGTGGTGCACATCTGTAATCCCAGCTACTCAGGAGGCTGAAGCAGAAGAGTTGCTTGAACCCAGGAGGCGGAGGTTGCAGCAAGCCAAGATCGTGCCACTGCACTCCAGCCTGGGTGACAGAGAGAGAGAGACTCTGCCAAAAAAAAAAAAAAAAAAAAAAAAAAACAAAGTGGCGCCACACTGAGCGTTATCAGGCCACGAGGAGAACAGCAATAGCCTGTCCTTGGCTAGAATATAACCCAGTGAGCTCAGTCCTTCCCTCTGTGCCAGTCCTTTCTCTCCACACGAAAGACAATTCTCCTAACACATCAGTAAGACAACATCTGAATTCAAGGATCGGTTTAGAACTGAAATGACCTTCACACAGGATGGTTCCTTGCTCTCATTGGCCAGATCTACCCAAACCTAAGAAAATGAGATCCATACTTATCCGATGGATTCAATGGGTTTAAATGTGGAAAAAGTCTTAGGTCTCAATTATACACATCAGAGGGGGAACTGGATTTTGACTCTTTTCTTTTGTAATTGTGTAATAGACTATTTGTTAAATTATTACCCTGGCATTTCAGAATTGCAGGGTGTTTAAATGAAAAACTCATTCTAAGCACATCTCATGAGAATTAAATTGAGATCTACTATCCTTAGTGTCTAAAGATTACTAACACATTTGGCTAGCAATCTTTTAAAAATTATTAGCTACATGACAAATAGAACTTTCCTTAGGGCACAGACAGGAAAATCAGGCAATACGGTCATTGTTAAGGACCTCTATCCCTTTAAAATCTTAGGAATACTGTGCGTCCCTAACCCTATCCTACAAATATCTCATCTTGTCCGAGGGGGGCTCAAGTGTGGGAAGCCCAGATAGGTGGCTAAAATGTTTATAAAAACCAAGAGGTCATTCGAGCTCTACTGAATCCAAACCAGGTAACGGATGGGTGCAATGCCTGCTGAAAAACTGAGACTCTCAGAGCCACTGCAGCTGCTGGGCAGAAAGGGTCCCGACCTAGGACGGGGCTGGCAGATGCACAGTCTCCCCGTCAGCATGCAAAGGACAGCCCAGGCTGCCATGGCTCACATGCCATTATAAAAATATTTCAATGTCCTGAGGATTAAGGCTTTCTGATAACGAGCAATGACATGACAGATCACAGCAGCCCCTAGAAAAACCATCCGGTCAATGACACGCGGGCGAAGATAATAAAACAGCTTATAAACAGCAGGGATAGGTAACAAGATCCTATGTTCTGAGGCAGAGCAGCCAGAAACAGTGAAGATATTCATCCACATGTAACAAACACCAGAAATGCTTTATTGTGAAATAGCACCTACTTAAAAGTATTCGGGCGTAGCCATGAAGCACGCTAGTCCTGGAACGTCTCCATATCGGGAATAAGAGCATCCTCCTCCACCTCTGTATTTTCTAATTGGCTGTCAGGGAGGTCATTTCCATGTCTCAAAAGACTGAAAAGCATATGGGTTCTGGTTTTTTTTTTTTTTTTTGATGTAAATTATCTATTTCATTAGTGCAGGAAGATAATTCATGACATTTCTTCAAATAAAATGTTCACGGCTAGGAGGCAAAAACATGGAGACCATCAGCCTCAAACAATATCGTATTAAAACATGACAGCCAGGCACTGTTATAATTTGGAAATGGATTGATATTTGCATGTTAATGCACAATGTTAGTCAATGGTAATAATCGCTGTGAATTTACCCTTAAAAATTCCCCCATGCTTCAAGGACGTGTAAGAGTTGCCCTCATCAACGACCTCAGCCCTCATGCATCATTGTCCTTTCCCTGGAAGTCCTATAGCAATTGTTTTTTTATTTGTTTTTTTTCTTAAAGACAGGGTCTTGCTCTGTCACCACGCTGGACTGCCGTGGCACAATCATAGCCCCCTGCTGCTTCAAACTTCTGGGCTCAAGTGATCCTAGAGAGTAGCTAGGACTACAGGTGTGCACCACCATGCCTGGCTAATTAAAAAACTTATTTTTTGTAGAGACAGGGTCTCACTTTGTTGCCCAGGATGGTCTTGGACTCCTCACCCCAAGTGATCCCCTCGTCTCAGCCTCCCACAGTGCAGGAATTACAGGTGTGAGCCACTGCACCTGGCCTGCAGTTGGTCTTGAGATTATGTATCTTACGTTTTAATGCTTAATGAGATGGTGCTTTACACGTGGCCTTTTGCTTCTGTCTGTCCACCATCACTGCGCTGTTAACTTATTCAGGGTTAATGCCACGTGCTTACTTTCTTCTGTAGCCGCAGGCGTGCCCTATGACTCTGTGCCTTGCTGAAGGACAGTAGCTCTTGATCAATCCAGCCTTTGGAATTATACGTACAGACCTGGAGTCCCAAGATTAAGTAGCCTGGAATTCTAGACAATGCTTAGAATGCTTTTTTTGTTTTTTAAAAAAACGTTTTCTATACATCATCACATCCATCCTTAACCTGGCCCTGCGAGGCAAGCAGAGAGGATCTTTGTACCACATGTTACAGGTTTAAAGAAAAAAGGGAAGGCTTGGCAAGTGACCTGATTTCAGCCATGATCACAGGACTACGGACTCTCCTACCTGGGACTTGGATTCATGTTTTCTGTCCTCTAAATCCAAGGCCTTTCTATGACATCATGTTAATGTTGGTAAATGAAAGCAGTTATTTAATTTGGGCAAAATAAAACCAAATGATAATCATTTATCTAATAATGAAGAGAAAAAACATTTACATATTTTTGTATGTAACTCAAATCAAATCGTATTATACATAAGCGCTTACCAATGGCTGATCTGGTTGCTTAGCAACATACCTCCACATTCTAGGGGGAAAATGTCTCAGTACAGTGAGTTAGGTCATGGCAGAATTAGGATATAAAAGAGAAATTATACAAAAATGGCTTCTCTATTCCTATAACCTGGAGGGGTCTTTGCATAATAATAACAATAACAACTGCTACCACCAGGACACAATGCTATTATGGACCGCTTTCTACTGCCTCCTGACCCTCCCTCCACAGACACAGAAAGAATGCTGGAAGCGGCTACAAACTAAGCTCAGTGTTCCGGGAAACTTAGCCTATCAGTATTTACTGAATGATAATCATATACAAAGAACTCTGCAACCAATAAGCTGTACATATCACAAAAGCCATCTTTGGTTCACCCAGCAGCTGCTCTGTATTAGAGTCGACTCCTAAATGGCACAGATGAGAAGCACCTTCACCATCAAATGTTATTGATGACGTCCTATTGGCTCCACAGCGGAGATAAAGAAGAACTGGGAGAAGGCTGAAGACACACTGCAGGTAAACCCACTACACAGCTGAAGGGCTTTACTCTCGGGCAAGAGCCGCGCGCTTTCCCTGAACTGCGTTATCTGGGCGGCACACCACTCACTCATGCCTGGACGTGCGAAGCGGGTAAAAAGCTGTATTTAGAACCATACTGCTGGTGGATGCTGCTAATCCATTCGGGGCTGTATTTTTTCATGGTTGCCACAGGAATGTTATGATTAGATAAAAATATGACTAAAGGCAAAAATAATGGGAGAAAAAGGACCCCATTTGTAAATTAATTTTAATCTTTAATTTTTTAAATGTTTGTGGGTACACAGCAGGTTATATATTTATGTGGTACACGAGATACTTTGATACAGGCATATAATGTGTAATAATCACATCTGGGTAAAGGGGGTATCCATCACCTCAAGCATGTATCCTCTCTGTGTTGCAAATGATCCAATTAGATACTTATTTTTCAGTGTACAATACATTATTGTTGACTGTAACCACCCTTTTCTGCTACCAAATATTAGATCTTATTCATTTGAACTATATTCTTATTTCCATTGACCATCCCCACTGCCCCACCCCCACGACCCTTCCCAGCCTCTGGTAACCACCCTTCTACCCTCCATCTCCATTAGGCCAACTGTTTGAACGTTTAGCTTTTCCAGAAACACGTGAAAACATGTAAAGTTTGTTTTTCTGTGCCTCCTAATTTCACTTAACACAATGACCTGGTGTTCCACCCATGTTGTCGCAAATGGCAGGATCTCATTCTCCTTTACGGCTGACTAGTGCTCCATTGTGTGTATGTGCCACGTTTCCTTTATTCGTTCGTCTGTTGGTGGACACAGGTTTCTTCCAGCTCCTGACTACTGTGAGTACTGCTGCAGTAAACATGGGAGCTCGGATACATATCTCTTTGATATACTGAATTCCTATCTTTTGGATAAATACCCAGTATGACAGGTGCTAGATTGCACAGTTCGATTCTTAGTTTTTTGAGGAAACCCAGACAGTTCTCTACAGCGGTTGTATTAGTTTACATTCCCACCCGAGGGTTCCCTTTTCTCTGCATCCTCACTAGCATGTGTTATTGACTGATTTTTGGGTAAAAGCCATTTTAACTGGGGTGAGATGACCATCTCATTGCGGTTTTGATTCGCGTGTCTCTGATGATCCATGGTGCTGAGCACCTTTTCATGTACCTGATTGCCATTTGTATGTCTTCTTTTACGAAATGTCTATTCATAGCTTTTGCCCATTTTTAAATTGGATTATTAGATTTTTTCCCGTGGAGTTGTTTGAGCTCCTTACATATTCTGGTTATTAATCCCTTGTCAGATGGTAGTTTGCAGATATGTTCTCCCACTCTGTGGGTCGTCTCCTCCCCGTGTTGATCGCCCCTTCGCTGTGAAGCAGCATTTTACCGTGACATGATCCTGTCTGTCCATTTCTGCTTCGGTTGCCTGTGCTCGTGGGGTGTTCCTCAGGAAACCTTTGCCCAGTCCAATGCCCCGGGGTGTTCTCAATGTTGCCTTTCGACCGTATAAACTAATTTTGAAATAAAATCTATTCAATGTAAAACCTTCTCTTTTGTCTAAAGCCAAATACCTGTGAATGTTTGCTGAGCTGAGCTCCCTTTGTGAAAACAGAGACTTTCATACACAAAAATCAAGCAGAAAATATTTAATTTAAAAAATCCCCATTGGCATTGGAAGGCTAAAAGGAAGTAGAAAGCATGAGTGTGTTATTTCCCGGCTGCAGAGATTTGGAGTTTAGAAACACCAAATAAATACTCCGTCAGTGGCAGACTCCATGCCTTGCTGGGGGCTTTATCTCAGCCGTTCAAAGGGAAGTGCCCTCTGCCTCTGTTTCTGGTAAGTATTTACTGAGAAACCATCTGATGCTGTGGTTTCTCAGGGCTCGGTGAAGCTGCTGCAACGAATATTGGGATTCAAAGCATTTTTAAAATGACTCTTCTACTTGTCTCGTCCGGGGTTAACTGCTCTCAGCTCATTATACGGCAGTTGCTCAGTACCCCCGCTGCCCCCCCGTCTCAGCTCACCTCTGACCAGATGACGGCAGGACAGCAGACATTGCAACCGATCTTCGCAGCTTCCTTTAATATTTCGTATGACAGGGACTCTGCCTGACTAACGACTAAGACGCCATCTAAGACGCCATCTGCGAGAGCTGGGTTTCGGGACCCAACAGCAGGTTGAGGACTTCTGTGCTCATGAATCTGATTTCGTCCAGAAGTTGATAAGTTGGTGCCACGCTATGGGCACCTAAGGACATATGACTTTCTTATTGCACTTGTCTATTTCTGTCTGTCCAGCAAACCTAGTAAGTCAGACCCAAATACTGCCTAGACAACAAGTTCTAAGTCAAGATCTAGAGAAAAACACTCCGTAAAACAGAGAAGTTCCGTTTCTGAGACTTGGATGGCCTCAGGAAGGTGGCAGCTTGCTTTAAGCCTCAGCAATCATTCATATTTTTAAGAGAGAGTATGCTCCCTTCTTTTTTTTTTTTTGAGACTGAATTTTGTTCTTTGTTGCCCAGGGTGGAGGGCAGTGGCATGATCTCAGCTCACTGCAACCTCCACTTCCCCAGTTCAAGTGATTCTCCTGTCTCAGCCTCCTGAGTAGCTGGGATTACAGGTGCCCGCCACCACGCCCAGCTAATTTTTGTATTTTTAGTAGAGACGGGGTTTCACTATGCTGGCCAGGCTGGTCTCAAACTCCTGACCTCAGGTGATCTGCCCACCTTGGCCTCCCAAAGTGCTTGGATTACAGGCGTGAGCCACTACGCCCAGTCACACTCCACAATGGAAGATGAAATAACCCAAAACTTATTCACAATTCCTGTGGAATAGAAACGTTCAAAGGAAATATTACCAATGTACAAACTGCCTTTGATGTCATGTGACATACGTGTTAACATGTGACTCCATAGCTTACAGCTGCTTTATTGCCCAGGCATCAATTTATCCCGACACACCGACAAAGCTGCCCTTCCTTTGCTCCCTGCTGTACTGGAGGGGTGGACTCCAACCTGCCAGTACACAGTCCTAAGAGCGTCATCAGGGAGGAAAAAGCATGAGGAACATAGCCGTCTGTAGGTGTCCCTCCATGGCATTCTGCTTGAAGTACACTGAATACAAATTCCCTGGACGGTGAGAGGTAAGTAATCCCCACCTGAGAAAGCACAGCGGGCAGGGTCACTCGCACTATCCGTACCTGGGAAGCGGGGTTTTGCCTGCTGCCTGACCTCCTGACTGTGGCCGTGCATCTGGGTAACTGGCGACCTGGCCACACCTACACCCCATTCAATCCACTCTTGCTCCTGCTGTTTAGCCTGTGCGGAGCCCTGCATCTCGGTCTTCCCAGATGCCCCAGCTTCCTGCTTTTAGCTTCCTGATCTGCATCTTGGCTTCTGCTTGCCTGCCAGACACCCACTTGCAAGCCTCAGTGCCAGCATGGGCTGATCTCCCTGACTTGCTTTTTTATCTGCTCTTAGGTACACACGGACTTTTCTCTGTGCCTACCGGCCTTCTGACCATCAATCCTTTCTTACCAGAAGTTCCTTGACTGCAGATCTTTCTGTTCCTGGCCTGATCTGCCCGGCCCCAAGCCTGCTTAGTACCAGGGAGACTCGGTAGCTTCTCGCCTCTTCCTAAGTCCCATGTACTATGCAATTTCGCAGACGGGGCTTAATACATAAATTAAAAGAACTGTAAATACCAGGACACCAGATCCATTTAAACATGCATTAAAAGCCCATCCCAAAGCCAGAAATAAATGATTTTAGTTAACTGACATTATTGCTATCTTTCATGAACATGAATAATAGAGAACTGGCTGGTCTTATTAAATGGAATTGATGAAACCATGTATCTACAACCCAGCTATTTCAGTTGCCTATAAATATAGACAGTGAAAGACAATCATCAGCTAATTAAAGCCCATTCCTCATGGAATGTCAGTGCCTGGTTTTTCGGCTGAGGAGCAGTTGTCTATGAAATATGTGTGCACATCTTTTCTAGTGGAAGGACTTTCCAACTAAAATTAAGATTCCTTCAAGGAATAAGCACATCCCAGATCATCTGATTTCAAGAATCGAACGAATCTAACCTTCTTTTCATTACATCATGCTGCCTTTTAGATGGCAACTCCAAGTTTCTAGTTAAATCATTCATACATATGCTAATGTAATGTTAGAGGAAGAAGCCATATGACCTGCCTTAAACAGAAAACCCATGTAAAAGCCAAGAGTGACCACTAATTCCTTTGGAGTTTTCCTTAGTATTTATCTTCCTTAACTGTTGGATAGAAAATTATCTTGAACAGCATAAGAAACTAAAGTAGTTGTGTTGCTCAATTTTAATGTCTTTATTTTGAAAAGAAATAGCGCTTTATTCTCACTTTTCCCAGATTTCAATTGTGTGAAATTAAAAACTGACATGAAATTATACACTTCAGATATAATTTGTTGCCTAAAGCAGCAAACCGCTATCAAGGTGTGATAGCTAAAAATGGGCAGCCTGGCAGAGCGAGAAAAGCCTTTAATCCGTAACTCTTGGCTGGGTACCTGTAGCTCTTTCAGAGCAAAGCTAATTAATTGTCAAAGCTGGGTGACATGCTCTGTGGTTTGGGGGCTTCTTGGTAATTAAATTTGAATATAACAGTCTCATTTGACAGAGGAAGTAATTTCTTTTCCCCCTTTAATTCCAATATTTTTATTTAACAAATTATTTACTGTAGTTGAAATCTGAAGAAATAATTAAGGTTATTTCAAAAAAAGAAACCAATTTGCATCGTACAAAGGACCTCTGCATTGTACAAATACGTACCAGACACAGAAGTGGGTCAGAATTTCTGCCCCTGACTCTGCTGCAAAGCTGGGTTGCACCAAGACCTGGGCAGTTGTTTAGACGGCTGGTACCTTAGCAGCCCCACTAGAGGCAGAGAGGTAGAAATTCACATCCCCTCTCTACCTGTCTAAGCCACTGTCAGGTTACCTGGGCTGGAGTGCATGCAGACTGCTGGAACCGTGGTAAAATTACACCGGGCAATAAAGGACACTGATCAAGGCAGGTCCAAAAGCTGTGAAACAAGGAAAGGAGGCAGCTTCTGTTCTTCATAGAGAAGAAATCTTCAGGAAGATTTAGTTCCAATTTCCTAGATCATTGTAAAGAAACCAGGCCCTGTTAAGACTGCATATTTAACTCATGTTTACTTTAATGGACATGTTATTTGTAGGCAGATGACATTTACGATATGTAAAGGTGATTTTTAATGCTACAGATACTGTTAGTTAGTAGAATCCTAGGTTAAATAATTTCTATTTTTTGGGGGGGGGGTAAAATCCAGAGCAAAATTACTTTTTTCTTTTTTTTGAGATGGAGTCACCAGGCTGGAGTGCAGTGGCACGATCTCAGCTCACTGCAACTTCCACCTCACAGGTTCAAGTGATTCTCCTGCCTCAGCCTCCCAAGTAGCTGGGACTACAGGCACGCGCCACCACGCCTGTCTAATTTTTGTATTTTTAGTAGAGACAGGGTTTCACCATGTTGGTTAGGCTGACTTCATGATCCACCTGCCTTGGCCTCCCAAAGTGCTGGGATTACAGATGTGAGCCATCACGCCCAGCCACAAAACTGTGTTATTTTAAGTACCTAGATAGATTTAAAAGATTATCTCAACTTTACTAACACATTGTTAATCACAACTAATTCTATGACACTGAATCCTTGGCTAAGAATAAAATCACTATGTCTTATATTATTATGAACAAAATAATATTTACGTTTTGATGGAGCTTCTAGGAACAGATTGTGTAAAAGGAAGAAAATACTTGCTCTCTAAATCAGAAGCCATCCAGATGTCTGTGAATATATTCATGTGCAATTGGATAGAATGTAACTCATGTTATATAATCAATCAACCAATCAATCATCTTTTCCTTGTGTGAATTCCCACGTTTACACAACAGCTATGCTTTGACAAGTTGCTTGTAATTTGAGATTTTATCAATTGAATCTTATTTCACATTGATTTCTATTAAAATTTCAGAGACCTCTTATCTGTATGCATGCTATTCAATTGAGAAGGGCTACAAACACTTCACCTTTAAATAACTGTGCTTTCTCTCTCACCTGTCAAACAGATCACTAATAACAACAAACACTGGGTCGTTCAATGCTGCATTTAAAAACACATAGCTGTGGCTCCTAATACATGACTGATTACCAAAAAATGGCTAAGAAATAGATCAGATTCTTCACTTGCTACATTAGCTGTTGCCTTCACAGACAGAAATAACATCTTCAAGATAGATAATCTTGGCTTCGACCTTCATTTAGAGTATTTGAATATAAAAAAAATCTGATTCTGGTTTTCAGATTTGAGAGTCTTCTGCATGAAGATGGCAGCTGGAGTTACGAGAGTGAATGAGATGAGCCAGGAGGTGCAGAGGAGAAGGAGAATGGAAAGTCTAGGACAGATCCATGAGAATCCTCAACACTTAATGAGAGGATATAAAAAGAGAAGATTACAAAGGAGCAGCCAGAGAGGTAAAGAGGAAGATGGAACAAGTGGTCAATAATGTTAAATGCCCCTGAGAGACCAAAAGAGACAGAGAATGCAAAGTGTCCACCGGATTAGAATTAATGAGTTCATTACTGACCTTGAACAGAATCAGAGGAAACGCGGAGTACGTTTCGGTGGGTGGAGAAGTAAACGGGGGTGGAAGAAGTGAAGATAAGCGGGTCTAGACTATTCTTTTGAGAAATTAAACTATGAAAGAAAAAATATAAAATATTAAATTGTTAGGTATTTACCTAAATGCTTTAGACTGAATTATGATGCTAAGATAGGGCTTTGTTTTTTATAGAGGTTAATAGTTAATATAGAAGCATTCATAAAATTCAGTTATTTAGCTTATAAAATTAAAGAGGATATCCTTCATCTTATTATCCATTCATTTATTTACTCATGTTATTCCATAAACATTGATTGAAGACCTACTATTTATAGGTTACTATGCTTTCACCCAGCACTTTGGGAAGCCGAGGCAGGTGGATCACGAGTGAGGAGTTCGAGACTAGCCTGGCCAACATAGTGAAACCCCATCTCTACTAAAAATACAAAAATTAGCCAGGCATGGTGGCAGGCGCCTGTAATCCCAGCTACTCAGGAGGCTGAGGCAGGAGAATCGCTTGAACCCGGGAAGTGGAGGTTGCAGTGAGCTGAGATTGCACCACTACACTCCAGCCTGGCAACAGAGCTAGAATTCATCTCAAAAAAAAAAAAAGTCCTCCAAGGAAAACTAGATTCTCCAGACAAATCATATGTGTCACTTTATCGGGTAAGAATGATAGAACTAAACCTAGTAAAAAGTACATACAGGCTTTGGAGTCAAATAGGCTTGGTTCAAATCCTGGCTCTGCTTTTTGTTTTGATGTGTATGGAAATAGTGGCAAGTCCCTCAAGGGTCTGTTGTGAGAATAAAGCACATAAGGTTTGGAGAAGCAGCCAGCAGAACGCTCTGCACACAGTGAGGCCACAGTCAGCGCTTTCGTCCCCTTCCCCTGTCTTTTCCTCCTTTGTGATCCACTTGCCTCAGCATCCATAAAATTCAGAGCCTAAGCAATGTCCAAGTACAATGACCAAGTTGGTCTAGGAATTGGTGTCTTTTTCTCTCTCCTTCTAACTGGTTCCCAATACACATTTTAAGATTTAATTTATTTTAGAAATATTTTATAAGTTGCTTTAAATCATTTTGGGAAAATTGGTAAAGTATAAACCTTCGAACAGAAGTTATATGTGACTATTCTGCTGTTGATTAGCCTTCGAGGTGACTTTTTTCTCACGCTTTTATCAAGTTTGCTAAGAGGCGCTCACCTCTAATGATACACTATATGTAACACCGGATTAGTCAATCCTTGTTCTTTCAAAGTTGGGTGGGTCAAAATTAGATGTTGCTATGGTCTGAATGTTCACATCTAAATTGGTAAGCTGAAATCCTAACCCGCAAGATGATGGTATTTGTAGATGGGGCATTTTAGGAGGCGATAAGGGTGGAGCCCAGATGAATGGGATTAGTGCCACTATAAAAAAGAGCCCAGGGAGCTTGTTTGCCCCTTCTGCCATGTGAAGACACAGCACGAAAGCACCATCTATGAACCAGAGTGGGCCCTTACCAGACACTGAACCTGATGGTGTCTTGATCTGTAACTTCTCGGCCTCTAGAACTGTACAAAACAAACTTCTGTTGTTTATAAATTTAGACTATGGTATTTTTGTTGTAACAAGCCAAAGGAACTAACACAGGTATTGTCTGTGATTCTAGATTATCTACAAATACTCTGTTGAACTCAATGTAGAGTAGAGAATTGCTCAAGGGCACTTTTAGGGTAATGATTTCAACAGGGCTCATAAAGTCTAAAATAAAAAGTGATTGGAGAAAAGAATTGTGTAAATTGAGAATTGTGGGACCCAATAAATACTTTAGCAAACATTTATTTAGTAATATAGTACTTTAGTATTTCAGAGTTCTCCCAAGAAAGGCAGAAAAGAGACATAGTGGAGAGCACAGGATCCGAAGCCAACTGGCCAGCTTCAAATCTTCTTTCTGTCACTCACAGCTCTGTTGTGGCCTTGGTCAAGTTCCTTAACCTTCCAGTGCCACAGCTTCCCCAGCGGTAAAGCGGGATAGTAAGAGTGGCTAACCTCATGGAATTGTTGCGAAGTTCAAATAAGATGATCAGAACAGTTCCTGACTCATAGTAAACACCCAGTAGGTGTTTGCTCCCATTATTGTTATAATAAAACGTGAATATGAAAACTATATCCCAAGAGTCTCTTTTTAGAAATTCTTTATCATCTTAAAATATGAATCCTAAAGAGCAAGGTGAAAGAGATGTCTTTGCTCTAAGCCCTGCTGCATCGTGAGTCAGCTCTGAGGATTCCCACCAGACGTTGTCAATACTACAGCCGGCTCTAGGATATTGACTCCCATGTGAGTTTCAGGTCCTGGACATCCTGAATATAAGTTTTGGTTGTGCAGGTGGCTGGGAGGGTCTCATCTGTAGCAAAGAAAGGACTGAAAAAAGGACATTCTCAATTTGAACTGATAAATTGGGGTCTTCCTTCTACAGCCTTAAATCAGCTGTCAGGCTAATCTCCTGTTAGTGCAGTTGCTTTGCCCTGAAAACCACCAGCTGAGACTACATTCTTCTGTCAACCACGTGTCTGCAGTTTTTGTGTGCTGGAGGCAATTACTGACTTGGTAGTTCGTCCTCTGACAGTGTGTCCTCATGCCGGATGAACAGGGACAGGACAACTGATTGTCAACCTCACCAGGATGCTGTAGGCATGTTCTGAGGCACTTAGAGAGCACATGTGCAAAATCAACACATATGCAAAAACAAAATGCTGTGCTAAGCTAACTAACACAGCTGGCCCACAATCTAAATTGGGCACAGGCAGTATCATTTTCCTTAATGCACCGGAAGTAAGTTGTCCGTGCTGGTCACAAAGGCTGATAGATCCTGACTGCTGTGTCTCTTACACCAACCAGGCATCCACCAGGGTGGTCCATGGTCAACGTGAGAAATGGCCCAAAAGGGTGACACTGCTTCCTACAATGGGCTGTAATTATTTGTGTCTTCCTCACAAGACCGAGCACTTCGCAAGGTCAGGAGCCATGTCTATCTTTCCTACAACTGTTTTCCCAAAATTGCCTTATCTATAGTGAGCGCCACACAAATACAGATGGACGAGTGGATGGACGGAATTGGCTCAAAGTCACTGACACCACTGAAAAAGTAAATCTGGCTGCATGTCTTCCCAACAGGATCAGCCCGGGGGTCCTTCCAGTCTTCCCATCCACAGAATGGTTTGGAAACATTGGCCTAGATGGAGGTAGACTTGTATTCAAGGATGGTTCCAGCTCAGAGGCTTTAAAGGCTATGCTTGGGATGCATATGGATATATGAGTATCTGAATACTTTCCAAAACAAGCCTGTCAGATTTTATGAACAGATTCTTCATCATCTGTAGGGAAGGTGGTTATTTTTATTGTATAGAAGCATGAAATTCTGTTTATTGCTTTTTAAAGGGTACAGCACAGTCCAGCCTCTTAAGCATTCCTCAGATTCACCAGTATCTTTGCTTTTCTGCCTCCATATCCACACCAACTAAAATACACCCTAAAATATTGCAGTGATGTCATCTTATGGGTTAGGATTTCAACTTATGAACTTAGAAGGAGACACAAACATTCCGAGCGTAGGGAGCATTCATCCTACAATGTTCCCTGAGGTAAAGGCATGTGGTCAGAGCGATCATTAATTTTGCCCTTTCTGATGTAAGTTCCAATAAGCCAACAAAAGTAAGGGCTTTTGTTTATTTTCTTAATTACCAAGAATGGTGCGTGGTATGCAGTAGATACTTAATAAACAGAATGAATGAATGAATGAATGAATGAATGAATGGACTGTGTTTGTTTTTAAGGTGTGCTGACTTCTTAATGATGACAGCATGTACCATATTTCTTGGGATGGGTTTCTTCAGGCTATCATGTTCATAAAACAAATACAATTATTGTGTTTATTGTCAAAATTTTTCCACATCATTATTAGTCTGTGTCCAACATTTGTTTTCCCAAGCCTCTGGGAGAGGGATTTTTCTGAACTTGCCAGTCGAAGCAGGCACGCTTACTGGGTTCTTGCGAGTTCAAGACTGTAGACATGTGCTTCGTAAGGGCAATTCCAAAAGTCAATTTGATTCGATTTTTTTTCCTATTTCTGGCCTTTAGAAGTCACTTGCTGCCAGACTAGCAGGGGCGGGCTCCCTTTCTTTCCTCCAGAGGGGGCTCCAAGTCCACATTTTCCTTGGCTTCTTCTTGGGGCAGTTCTCAGCATGATGAGAGCGATGCCTTTAGCTGTTGCCCACATTTACTGGTAACTAACTGAGTTACCAGTTAGTTGAGTATTTAATTTTAGTTCACAGTATGAATTTTTTTTTAAAAAATGTAGATTTTTTCAAAATTATATTTTCAAGGTAATTAAATCAATGATACCCTTCCCCTTGAACAATATATTCTTATTAGGCTCTCAATTAATGACAACAATTCAACAATTCAACTCTAAACTTGTTCCGCATTTCTTCACAATAAAAACACGGCCAGAGCAAACAGCCACGCACAGCATAACGCCATTTCCATCGACGACGAACCGCATATCTGCTGGTGGTCCCACAAGATGATCTGATTTTCACTGTACCTTTTCCGTGTGGTCCACAAACACCGCTGTGTTACAGGTGGTCACAGTATTCAGTCCAGCGACATGCTGTACAGGTTTGTAGCCGAGGAGTCACAGCCCTACCCTACAGCCTAGGTGTGCAGTAGATGACACCATCTAGCTTTGTGGAAGCACACTCTATGATGCGCAAACAGTGACAAAATCACCTAATGATTCACTTCTCAGAATGCATCCTCATCGTTGTGACACATGACTGTACTTAATTTTTTTTTTTTTTTTTTGAGACAGAGTCCCACTCTGTCACCCAGGCTGGAGTGCAGTGGTGCCACCTCAGGTCACTGCAACCTCCACCTCCTGAGTTCAAGTGATTCCCTTGCCTAAGCCTCCAGAGTAGCTGGGATTACAGGCACACACCACCACACCTGGCTAATTTTTGTATTTTTAGTAGAGATGGGGTTTCACCATGTTGGCCAGGTTAGTCTTGAACTCCTGACCTCAAATGATCTGCCTACCTTGGCCTCCCAAAATGCTGGGGTTACAGGCATAAGCCACTGTACCTGGCCTCATTGTAGTTAATTTTACTAACTTTTTTCTCTGTTGGATACTCAAAGCTTCTTAACTAAAACAAATGAGATGGCGTAAATCTGTTAATAAATATAGTACATATTCCATTACAGGACATAGTCATCAACTTCACTTGGAAATAAGTTTCCATCTTCTGAACTCTAATAATTTTCCTTCATTATATTTTTAAAATAACTTCCTATTTATATTCTTTACATATATGTCTTACCTTTCTCCAAAACGATAAGCTTCAGTGGGGTGAGGCCAGTATCTTATCCAAGTATTTATCCTCCGTGATGCAAGGGCTTTGTGAACACTGGTTGAATGACAGAAACTGTGCAGAAATGGATCCAGGAGTGAGTGTGTACGAGTGTGGCAGTCCTCACTAACTCGCTCAGGCACCCTTAGCAGTTTCCTTACCCAGAACACCATTCTTCAAAGATTAAAAATCAACAAAATACGTGATCTCTAAGGACTCTCCCAGCTCTGAAATGCGATTGCTCTGTAACCACCGTGATGTTTTGACTCACTACTAAAAGCATCCAGAATGTTGGTCCACACTCCTTTGGTGTTTTAGAAGGCTCATCAGCATTTTTTCCCACTATTGTGAGTTTTGGGAATGTACCTTAATAAAATCACTGGTACCAGAATGCCGGCAGTCAGCGTTCACTACAACTGTAAAAAAGCCTCTGAATTGCCCAAAATGCACCATAAAATCCTGAGCTTTTTATTACAGATAGTTTCCCGGTGACGATTTAGGACTTTTCAAGTGAAATCTAGTTGTTTAGACTTAGTCTCCTGTTCTCTCTCCTGAATAGTTTTTCCTCCTCAAGCAAGGATTTTTAGAAATGGATATACTAATATCATCTTAAGATACATAGATACGATACATTCACAAGCAGCTTAGGCTGACCCAGTCAGTCACAAAACCAAGGTTCTAAACCCAGGGGTGGGTCCATTATTGGCCCATGATCTACTGTTTCCAATCAGCTGTGAAAATGTGACATGATTTCAAACCGTCCGCTACAGTTGTTCGTCACATTATAACATTCTACTTAAGGTGATCAATTACTAATCATTGCCTGTTTTGAGAATCTGAAAAACATTTTCTTAGTCATCATGAAATATGAATAAAATTACATGACACCATTCACTTTCATGGTCCTGTACATAAACAAAGAATCAGGACAATTCCTCTGCCCAAAATGCCCTCCCTTCTCATTCTTCTAGCCTCAACTCCTGCTCATTCTTCTAGACCCAACTCTTTTTTTTTTTTTTTTTTTTGAGACAGAGTCTTGCTCTGTCGCCCAGGCTGGAGTGTAGTGGTGCAATCTCAGCTTACTGCAACCTCCTCCTCCCAGGTTCAAGCAATTCCCCATCTCAGCCTCCCGAGTAGATGGGATTACAGGCGCCCACCACGCCTGGCTAATTTTTGTGTTGTTAATAGATATGGGGTTTCACCCTCTTGATCAGGCTGGTCTTGAACTCCTGACCTCATGATCCATCAGCCTCAGCCTCCCAAAGTGCTGGGATTACAGGCGTGAGCCACCATGTCCGGCTAGACCCAACTCTAATATGACTCCTTTTCTACTGTCAAAAGCACAATTATTCATTTCTTCCGTATGTTCTGAAAGTATCTTCTAGCAGAGATACCTCGTGGCTTATCACAGGTATTACAGCAGAGTGAATTTGTGTGTTCACCGCTCCTCTCTTTGACTCACTTTTGAACCCCCACAACTTTACACAGCACCTACAACACATTAGGTGCTCAATAAATGTTTGTGTAGCAAGTATCTGCTTCCTGCCCTACATTTGGTCTGCAGGTCTCTATTTTCATATTAGACTATTGACTGGGTCTTTCTTAAACTCCCAATAGTTTCAAAAGCATAATGCAACAGAGGTTAACATTTTTATTGATTTAGTCATTGTGACCAAAAGTGTGCAGAGGTGCAATCTTGGCTCACTGCAACCTCCGCCACCCGGGTTCAAGCAATTCTCCTGTCTCAGCCTCCCTGCCTCTAGCTGGGATTACAGGCACGTGTCACCATGCCTGGCTTATTTTTTTGTATTTTAGTAGGGGCAGGGTTTTGCCTTGTTGGCTATGCTGGTCTCGAACTCCTGACCTCAAATGCTCTGCCTGCCTTGGCCTCCCAAAGTGCTGGGATTACAGGCGTGACTGCACCCGACCTCATCTCCATTTTTATATTCATATTCAACACTGTTCCTATCCCAGTGCCACAATGCAAATTTTTGCCTACATTTACTAATTAAATACCAAGAGAGAAAGTCCTCCCCTCCAACCATGGTCAGGTGTGGGTGAAAGCGGCAGCCGTGGAGAGCAGCCAGAGCAATCAGCCCAGTGCCCACTCCCCTTCCCTCCAAACCCCCCCAATCACCAGCTTTTAGTCCCCAGTATCCAGGGACAGTCTGGCAACTGGAACTTTTGTGTTCAGCTGAAGAGAATGTGCAAATGACAGTTTTGGCTGTCAAGGAGCTTATTACCTAAGCAAGGAGCTTACATATTTATGAGCTGACATCTGAGATTTGTGGCTTTGCAGTATTCCTCAATTTCCCTTCAGAGCAGCCAATAGGCACAGAAAGGCAGGCTCATTACTTCACCCCACACCTCCACCCCCACACCAAGACACAGCAGCTGGTTCATTTGTGGAGACGTCCAGAGTCAAAGGAAACTGAAAAATAAGCCTACACAAACTCCTGGGCCGGACCTGAAGAGGTGAATAACAGATCCACAGTGTATTCACTCTGGCAAAGGCAGCTGCAGGGGGCGTTCAAAAAGATGCACGTAATATTAATACGTACAGCCCTGCAGAGCTGCCTACCCGCAAAACACGCTCGCGTACGTGATTTCACGTCATCCTCTGCACCATCTCGTGGCTCTGCCTGAAGACTGGCCATTGGAATGGACCATTCCTGTTAAACATTTGTTGTTGTTGTTGTTCTGCAAAGGACATTTTCTGCAGGCAAAACAGGCCCTAACAGCATGGAAGAGCTTGTTTCATCACGGACCAGAGTTCAAGCAGTGCTATGGAAAACAGGTCGTTCTGCTGATAAAAAGGACACATCCCGAGATGGCTGCAAAGCGGGGTTCAGAGCGGGAGGGCGGTACAGTGTCATTTCCTCAGTCTTGGATAATCCCACCACGAAAATAAACTCAGGGAGAAGCAGAATAGAATCCAAATACTCCTCCAGTAGAGGACTCATGAGATGCAGTGAAAACCCACGTGTGAGGACGGTGCAAACCCAGCTCGCCAGACTCAGTGCCCTTTGCCGCTCCCCTGAGCATGCAGCTTCTGCGATGACTCTTCCTCTCTCATCCTCTACTTTACAAACCAATTTCCCTTCTCTATCCCTTCATGCGGGGATCTGAACTTCCTCATTCACACCCTGGGTAAAGCCAAGTTACAGTCATCCCTCGCAGTGGCGTGGGCTTTCAGAACCTCACCTCTCATTTTGAAAGGAAAAGTTTTACTGCCCACAGCTTCAAACATCAGAGGTTCTAGCCCACCTAAAGCCTGTCCTGCTTGTGTCACAAAGAACGGGCCCACGCTGCAAGGACAGTACAAAAGAGAATACTGATACGTTTCACTAAACAAATGAACCTCAGTGTCAGGGAAACCAACTGAAATATTGGCATAAACAATGCTTTGTCCTCATACTAACTCAAAACTGAAGCAACTACGCAGCACTGTGCTCATCAAAGCCTTCCACAGACATCATTTCATTTCATCGCCAGTCAAGACCTACGCCTGAGACAGGGTAGGGATTCTTCATGCATTCCTTCTTTCATTTACTCATCCGTTCAGCAACACGCACTGACTGCTTCCCTGGTCTTGACACCGAAGGCCGAGTTCAGGACAGAGGTGTCACTGCAGAGTGACTACAGTCAAGCAGGAAACGCAGACACTGTTGCGTGTGTGGTGAAGCATGGAGGGATGTAGGCCCCGTAAAATGGCAGAGGAGAAGCCCCGACCCTCTGGGGCTCAGGGGATCAGGGGAGGTCGCACGGAAGACGAGAAGAAAGCAGCCAGGAGCGGGATCTGTCGCGCTGAGGGACCCGCATGAGTCAAGGCGAGGAGAGAGGTGGAGTGAGCAGTGACCCCATTTAGGGCTGGAGCACGGAAGAGGGGTGATCATTTTCTTATCACTCAAGTGGTTACGAACAGAGCTGGGACTGAAACAGCAGGGCTTGACTTCGACCCTAGAATGCTTTCCATTCTATCACATGGTCTCTGGCCTTCCCAGGTCCCCTGTCGTTAAGGATCCGGGTCCTCTGCTGGAAAGTATCTGAGAGGCAGGCCTACCGCTGACAGAGGAACATGAGGACAGCATTGATCCAAGGCTATGAGCAGACACTAAGCTAAGCACCATGCATTATCTAATTCTCAAAAATCCGAATGAGGCAAGCTTCGCAGGCATTTACTGATGGAAAGAATAGCTAAGCAACGTACCAGTCAGTAGTTGGAATGGAGATCACAGCTATAAGTTCTACTGCATTTAGTTAGATGTTACCGAATCACAGCTCCTCCACTGACTCCTACAGGAAGATAGAACGAAAGCCTAGAGAGAATGCAAGCCCTTCCTCTGGTCGGGAGAACTTGCCGAGGCTTTCTTCACAGGTCATTGTCCAAATTTAGTTTTTCTTTTTCTAAAAACCTTAATTATAGAAATTCCTATTTTATTTTATTTTTTATTTTATTCTTTCTTTTTGAGATGGAGTCTCACTCACTCTGTTGCCCAGGCTGGAGTGCAGTGGCATGATCTCAGCTCACTGCAACTTCTTTTTCGTGGGTTCAATTGATTCTCCTGCCTTAGCCTCCTGAGTAGCTGGGACTACAGGCATGTGCCACCACACCTGGCTAATTATTTTGTATTTTTAGTAGAGATGGGTTTTGCTATGTTGGCCAGGCCGGCATCAAACTCCTGACCTCAAGCGATCTGCCCACCCCAGACTCCCAAAGTGCTGTGATTACAGGTGTGAGCCACCGCAACTGACCTTACTTTTTTATTTTTTAACCGACAAGTAAAAGTTGTATATATTTATCATGTACAACACATTGTTTTAAACTATGTACACATTGTGGAATAGCAAGACTGAGCTCATTAACATACGTATTCTCTCACGTACATTTTTATGGTGAGAACACTTAAAATCTACTCTCTTAGCAGCAATTTTAGAGGATGCAATGCATTGTTATTAACTATACTTCCACGTCCCTCCCCCGCAGTCTCGCCAGTGGAAGAAATGGGAAGATGAAGTTCAGAAGGGGTGCGTTCTTTCCACGTGGCACAGGCTCTGCAGGAACTCACCGGGAACTTGAGAGTTCTCTGCAGTGTCAATGAAATGAGGGAGGGATGGAGTTCACGGGGAGAAAGACGTGGGCAGATGTAAAACTAAGGCCGGTTAGTTCAAACAAAGGGCAGAAACTAGAACCAGCAACCTGTCTACTAAGCACACTGAGAATGCCCCTAATGGAGGCGCTGATCCTCAGAGTTACACAGCTGAAGGCCACGCTTGGTTTTTAGAACCTTTCTTGGGCTCCCAACTTTTCAGAACAGTTGTTAGAAAGATGGCTGTCCAGGCCGGGCGTGGTGGCTCATGCCTATAATCCCAGCACTTTGGGAGGCCGAGGCGGCAGGATCATCTAAGGTCAGGAGTTCGAGACCAACCTGACCAACATGGTGAAACGCTGTCTCTACTAGAAATACAAAAAAAATAGCCAGAGGTGGTGGTGCATGCCTGTAATCCCGGCTACTCAGGAGGCTGAGGCAGGAGAATTGCTTGAACCCAGGAGGCAGAGGTTGCAGTGAGCTGAGGTCACGTCACTGCACTCCAGCCTGGGTGACAGAGCAAGACTCCATCTCACAAAAAAAAGAAAAAAAGAAAAGAAAAAAGAAAGACGGCTGTCCAGAGGGAGAACTCACCAACACAGCGGGATCGCTGAGCAAAGCGAGAAAACGGGCGGTGGACAAGCTTTGCGGCAGAACATCGGGCCCAAACGAAAGGCTCGCTCCAAGTGTAAAGCACTGAGCAGTTTAAGACTTATCTTAACCATCTGGCGTTATCAGTTTAGACCTGCTAGGAGCTTCACAGAACTTTGCTTGAAACTTCAGAGACAACCCACCTCTCCCCTCTCCCTCTCGCTCCTTTCTTTCACCTTGACTCCAGTATTTTTTTTTAATTGCTCAGCATTTTTTCTGATACCAATCAGCTGGCTCTCTGAAAGACCGTCTGCAGGTATCAGCGTATCTGGGCTCTTTGCACATTCACCACTAAGAAACACTCTCCATCCTCCATGAAAACACGTGAGATTCTCAGGGGGTCTGGAGCTGTCCGCCAGGGACACTTGAGAGGCACAGGCTGGGGTGGAGGAGGGTGGGGTTGCTTCTGCCGTTAGTGAGCAGAACTCAAAGATGGTTTCTTATTGCCTTTTCTGTTTCTGTTTTCTCCTTTGCTCAAAATCCAACAGCACCATGAAAGACTCTCTGTCTCCACTAACCCAGGAAGGCTATAATTGGTATCTGCTTTAACCAAAAGGGAACCCAAGACAAGGGTGAGGGCTGGAATGTGGGTAAGAAAAGCATTCCTTTTTCAGTCTTTGTCTTGTAATGATTTTCCTTCCCCGCACGTTTTTTGCTCTAAGTCTTCCACTCTCTGTCAAGCCTCTTCCAGATGCCTGAGTCTAACAGAGTCCATATAAACAAGTAACCAAGACAAAACAGCACAAGACGGAAAGCGTTTCCCCCGTGAGACAACCACTTTTTGTGCGGAGAAGCACTCACGTGATGCTGCCAACATGTTTTCTGTCTCAGATTTCCCTTGATAACAAAGGACATATGTTAAAAGGCGTGGCCCTAGGTGCATTTGGCCAGCAGGAATCCGAGTGGAGTTTGGGGATTTCACCTGGCTTTAGGCTGATCCCCTGGGGTGCCCAGTGCTGTAGCTCTTGATGAGGTTAAACCCCAATTAATAAAGTCAGGAACACTCTGGGTCAGGTCTGTAAGACCGGACCTCATTCTACTGCTCACAGAACTGATTTAACATTCAGGAATCAACCGAGTCATTCATTCCCAGCATCGGCGGCCCCGGGCGTTGCTTTACAGCGCTCCCTCTGTCCGGGGCTGGGCGGGCATGTTAAACGGGAATCTGTAGGAGGGTCTTTCATGACGTTCCAAGGCGCAGAGAGAAGGGTGGGGGCTGGGAGACCGCAGGGCGGGCAGGAGGGAGGGGCAGTAGCTCTGCCTGGGGTATGAATGTGCTAGAGAGAGAGGCTATGATAGCTCAGAAAAACTCATGACAGCTATTGTCAGAAATCCCACTTCCAAATCTATGCAAGTTTTAAGAAGCCAGAAATAGCTGCATCAACATTACTGTATAGACTCTTTTTAAAAAGTTGCAAATGACCATAAAAAATATCAGCCATCTCTTTCGATATCCTTACCTAAGTG
This sequence comes from Aotus nancymaae, assembly GCF_030222135.1. Lineage (NCBI taxonomy): Eukaryota > Metazoa > Chordata > Mammalia > Primates > Aotidae > Aotus > Aotus nancymaae. The sequence continues at coordinate 29,634,463 of NW_026988445.1, read as the reverse complement.
ATTTATGATCTTAAAAGTCTCCTTTAAAATACTGCTTTTTAATCAAGAAAGCTTATGTTACTCTGCCCATACAAAACTAACCTCATTTCAGATCTCGGAGAAAAGGCAGATCCTATTTTTAAATTTCAATTTCTCATCTTTTAGACGGCTGTTCCTTTCTCTTGTGAAATGAACTGATTTTGGTCTTCAAGTGACTTGTTTTTCCCCCCTGAATACTTGGGAGTTGAAGTGCTTAAACCAAGCCCTCACACAAAAAGATGGAAAAGTCTCTGACTAGTATAAACTCGCAATGACTAGCCTTCTGCTAGACAGTGGCGTGCAATCCGAGAGTGACCGGACATTGTACCCTAGAATGGGGGCTGTCCAACCTCAAGAAAAGTTGAAATGGACGGGACACGTAGTCAACATTTGACAATTAGTCCAAAAAAAAAAAAAGAAATCAACCTCACAGTTATGCAGCCAGAAAGAACCTGTTCTGAAATCCATAGGCTAACTTCATTTTTATCATCCTGTAAAGAAAACACATTTCGCTTCTGTCTTTGATTCTAAAATGAACCAATGTCAAATATTTTAGCAACTGCGAATAAGCCTGATGATAGCAATGACTGTCAGTTTGAAAACCTCCTTCACTTCTTTCCTATTTCACTCCCATCCTCCAGGGAATGTCAGCAGTTTCTATGACTCTTCTGATATAACTACGTATTCTGCAAGTCCACTGAACAAGAAGAAAGCTTGTGTCATCTGGACCCTCCTGACTTCTCTGGAATACTTGATACATTTTATTTTTACTTTTCTCAAAAGGAAACTGAAAAAGTTAAAGTAAAAAAAAATAGCAAGAAAACAGACCCCCTAACTCCAGTAACATACATAACTGTGTTACTTACACTGCTTTCCAATCCATCATCATTGATTAATCATGGCTAAATAATCAAGTGCAGAATCCATTTCTTCATGTCTGCTAACAAATAGCTTCTCTCAAATGTCTCTTGCAGATCTGGGGCCATCTCAGGAGAAAGTAACATTGTGCGAAGGTGAAGGAGAAAAGGCTGAAAAATTCTAAAATCCATGGGGCTCTGAGAACTCTCAGAGCAGACCCTGGTGAAACATTCCTGTGATTCCAGCATTTGGCTACACCATGATCCTGGCCTCCCTGAGCTCCCAGCCACCTTCCCAGTGCAGCTCAGCCCCTGCTCCAACATTGCATCTCCCTCCAAGAACAGGGCATGGATGGGAGAGGAACTCGCGGAATCCTGCCAATCCGCGCGTGCAAGCACACTTCTCAGAGGAAGCCGCACCACTTTCTCTCTGGTGTCTGCTATCTGAGAGAGAGAGAGAGAGAGAGAGAGGGAGGGAGGGAGGGACGGGCAGAGGCAGGCAGGAGGGAGGGGGGAGACAGAGAGGAGTAAGAGAGAGAGAGGAGCTTTGCTAAAAGAGAGAGAGAGAGAGAGAGAGAGAGAGAGAGAGAGAGAGAGAGGAGCTTTGCTGAAACAGACAGCCGAGAAGGAAATAGTTGCTACAACTCCCATTAACCCACAGTAGCTTAGGAATTTTCTTAGCACAGCAGCTGCAAAATATACTGTCAAAATCAAATGTTTAAAATCTTTAATTATACATCCCCATATACATTTAGCCACGTATGTGCATAAAAGTCAACGGAATCCAGGTTTTGTATGTCTGTGACACTGCAAGGGAGCCCTCACAGACAAACAGATGCAGATATGTATCCCCATGAGAATAATATCTGCATGCAGACGTTTCATTTTCTAAGTGAAATCGTCTAGTCTCACAGTTTACATATCTTAAAACCATTCAAATGCTCTTGGTAACAAAGTGCAAACCCAACCAGCAGACTCTTGCCTCTCACACCATCTCATCTCTGATCATGTTTTCCTCAGTTTGGTCTGGGTTCCTGTTTCTTTTTCCCTGCCTCAGGAAAGCAACCCCCGAAAGAGAAGAGGGTAGAGAGGTGAGGCAGGAGCTTTCAGTGTGACTGTTAACTTTGCATGGCACACTCCACTGTTTATGGCATTCCAGCCCAGGACACTCCACAGACCCAGCCAAAGCACAGGTGATGCCCAAGAGAGGGTGTGGCATGGAGCAGAGACATGAGACCCACAGACGGGGCTCTGCGATAGCACAGGAACAGATGAAGGTGTTTAAGGAAGAAGAAGCAACAGAGGAGCTGAAGGCAGGAAGGGAGGGAGAAAGGCACAGGTGAGGCAGGCTGGGAAGGGCAGCCATGACGGCAGGAAGCTCAAGGTTGCCTGTGACTGATTCCTGTGCAGTCTCTCCAACCCTCCCTCTCTTTATGAGGAATACTTTCACCTGCATTTCTCCATGTGGGGACCCAATCATCTACACTAGAGATACCTGGCAGCAGCATGTTAAAAGTGCAGCTACCCAGACCCTACCCCAAAGATTCTGATTGAGCTGGTGGGACCATCCACATTTCACCAAGCTCCACAGATAGTTCTCCTGCCAGCAGGAGTTTCTGGAGACTCACTGCTTCATTGACTATGAGCAAATGAATGGATAAAAACTGAATGACGTGAGAGGAGATCCTAATGGAACACCTATTGGAATGCCAACATTTATGGAGGATGGGAGACTGTAAACAAAACTGAAGATAAATGGTCAGAGTGGTGAGAGGGGAGCAAGGAGGGAGAAGAACCACTGGAACAAGAGAAGCAATGGCCGCCACTTTCTAAAAGGGCAATGCTTTTACAGCGCTGGGACTGCACGTGCTGTGCTGTTCCCTTTACCTGAAACGCTCTCTTCCCTAGGCAAACCATCCTTTAAAACCCAGTTCAAAAGTCTCGTCCTCGGAAAATTTTCTGACTCTCCCAGACATAGGGAATGGCTCCAGTCACATCTTGTTTGTATTTCTCATTGCAAGTACCTTTACACGCTGGCCTTATTTAGTAGCTGGCTTCTCTCTTTCTCATTCTAGGATGATGAGCTATTTTATGTAGACTAGATGATCTCTCAGTCATCATTTCATGTTCCCAAATTCTGGATAAAGTAGCCACTCAATGTGCACTAACTAAATGCCTAAATATATCATGAAGGATTTCTTAACCTGAGGAGTCGGCACATAGACGTTTGTTCTGCTATTGGTCTTTAACCTGAGCATCGGCTGGGCGCGGTGGCTCACGCCTGTAATCCCAGCACTTTGGGAGGCCCAGGCAGGTGGATCACCTGAGGTCAGGAGTTCGAGACCAGCCTGGCCAACATGGAGAAACCCTGTCTGTACTAAAAATACAAAAAATTAGCTGGGCGTGGTGGCACATGCCTGTAATCCCAGCTACTTGGGAGACTGAGGCAGGAGAACCACTTGAACCTGGGAGGTGGGGGTTGCAGTGAGCCGACATCATGCCATTGTACTCCAGCCTGGGCAGCAAGAGTGAAACAATAAAATAAAATAAAATAATAAACTGAGCATCTACCTCCACCTCACACACTATTTTCATGCATGATACACTTCACAGTAAAGAAACACTTCAAACGTTTCTCTGTTGGATTTGGTCTAGGGAATTATGAATCAGTGGAGAATGAAGAGAAAAAGCAGCAAGGAGCTAATCTAACAAGGAGGTAAACAAGCAAAAAGCAAAGAAAGTCCCAGACTGAAGTCAGCTCAGAACAATGTGCAGCACTGCAGATGCGGTTTTTGATAAATTGATATATTTGGAACTCAGAAAGGTGTCGCACTTCCATTAATGGTGACAAAGAAGTCACCTGAACAGAGATGAGCAGTTCAAAGTAAGAACAAACTTACACTCACGATTCTGCCGAAGAATCGCCAAGACAATTAGCAGAAAACAAAATCACCCATCTACTTGGCTTAAAAAATTTAGAGGAATTATAGATTAAAAGTTGGGGCCACAGGAATCATTGAGTAGATGAATGAACGGATTAACTAAATGGTGAAGGGTCTAGAACAGCCTTGGGGACACACCACCATTTGAGGGGCATTTTCAATACTGTTTTAATAGTTTTTAAAGCATTTCACTTGGTATGTACACCTGCGGAAGCATGGCTCAGAAGAGCAGAGTGACCTGCTGTTGGTCACACAGCTCGTAACTTCCTGAACAAGACCTGGAACCCAGGCTTCCACATTCGATCCGCCGCGCTTTCTACTGCACCACATGAAGCCCCAGCGTATGACAATGGTCACCAGACTTGGTGGAACAGAGGTGGAAATGAAAGATGCCAGCAGGAATCCATCCTGCCACACAGCAGAGAGTCATCTCCAGGGCCAACCTGCCTGTCGAAACACCTGTTGGCAAGTAGCATGCGTAGTGCTGTGAAGCTGGGAATCCCTAACCAGAAGCTGGGGCGGCCTGGCTGGGAAGGCTGCCCCCGGCACTCTCCTGTCCACTGTCTCTCGTATTCACCAGCACTCCCAGGGCTGCGTGGGGGGAACACGGAGATGTGCCTTGTAGATCTTGCTCCAAGGGAGGACTTGTTGCCCCAGCTGTGGGCAATGGGCTTCCAGCTGACAGCTCCTTTCGGATTTGCGTCAACTGAAGAAAGCCATAGAATACTGCAGAAGGCCAAGGGCCTGGCCTACCAGGGTGGTTCACATCCACAGACTGATGGCAGTGGGGGTGTAGAGGCCCAGCCATCAAGTCCAATGTGGGACACAGCGACGGGCCATTTATGCTCCAGAGCTTCCCCGCGGGGCTGGCCAAGGTGTCGTTAGTCTGCCTGGCAGTTTGACTTTCTCCTCGGCACAATCCTGCATCCTCTCTCTCTACAGGTTCTGATGACCCCACAGACCCTTCCATCTGTAATAGTCCATGAGGCTCTGAGTGTCTGCAGTGAGCCGAGCTGTGGGTTTGCAGTAAACACCCTGCACGCCCAACTCCACCCGAGCGCTGGCTTCCAGAGAACCCGCCCGCCTGCCGTCTTCTGCTCTGTTTCCAGACTTACTACCAGCAGTCTCTGCAGACGTCAGCCTCTGCTAATTTCAAAGCTTCTAGGCAACAAAAATGGACTCTTTCTCCCTCGCCAAAATGTTGGGCAGCTAATTTTATCTCTAGAGGTCTCAGTTCTCTTATCTAGAGGAAATTAGAGGCAATGGAGGCCTCGAGCCTCCTGGGAAGGACAAGGAAGTCAACCCTTTCCCAACCAGTACTGAGGGTCATGTAACATTTCACTTCAGGCCGGGAGCAGTGGCTCACGCCTGTAATCCCAGCACTTTGGGAGCTGAGGCAAGTGGATCACCTGAGGTCAGGAGTTCAAGACCAACCTGACCAACATGGTGAAACCGGTCTCTACTAAATACACAAAAATTACATGCCTGTAATCCCAGCTACTTGGGAGGCTGAGGCAGGAGAATTGCTTGAACCCAGGAGGTAGAGGTTGCGGTGAGCTGAGATTGTGCCATTGTACTCCAGCCTGGGCAACAAGAGCAAAACTTCATCTCAAAAAAAAAAAAAATTCACTTCAAATGGGGAGTTTGCAGTTATAATTTTTTTGAAGAGCACTGGTCCTGATGATCCCATAGGTCCATCCCATCTGTAATATTCTATGATGCGATGACTGTCTTCAAAAGACACAAACAAGCAGAATAACAGCAAGGTACCTAAGGGCTTCCACTAATTTGAAAAACAAATCAACTCATATATAAAGACAAGATCGTAATGTCGATTAAGAGAGCGATGCCTTTAAGGCTAAATTCTGGTTTATTGGACAGATAGGGAACTATAAATGACGATGGAATTAGGAATAGTTTCCTGAAGAGGTTTGGACAATTTATTACTTTACAGGTCTATCAGGAGGACTTACGACGGGTAAAGTAGAAGAAACAGTGTTCAGTTAAACGAACCAAATTCCACGGCCGTAGTTTACAATGATCTCCTCCCTCCCAGCCCCAAACACAGGCATGTCTGTGACAAAGGCTAACTGAGGGGACATGAGAAACTAGGTCCCACTGTCTCTGTTAATATGCACGAGAGACAGGAGTCGTTTCTTTTTTTCTTGAGGTGGAGTCCCGCTCTGTTGCCCAGGCTGGAGTGCAGTGGCATGATCTTGGCTCACCGCAACCCCCGCCTCCTGAGTTCAAGCAATTCTCCTGCCTCAGCCTCCCGAGTAGCTGAGACTACAGGTACCTGCCACCATGCCCAGCTAATTTTTCTATTTTTAGTAGCGACGGAGTTTCACCATGTTGGTGAGGCTGGTCTCGAACTTCTGACCTGGCAATCTGCCTGCCTTGGCCTCCCAATGTGCTGGGATTACAGGCTGAGCCACCGCACCCCACCAGGAATAGTTTCTTTATTCCTCACTTACAGGAAAACATCATTCCAAGTAATGGTTAAAAAGAAAATATAAGCAGCTAAAACTCTATGGAAACACTTTGTGTAAAAATATATGTATGTATTCATATGCAAGAAAGTTAGTTTAATGATTACTAAACTGTTATAAATAATGCAAAACTCTAAAAGAATCACACCCAAATTACCTTAGAATTTCCCTGTGGGAAATACCACATGTGTGTAAATCCTTAATCATTTAAAGACACCAGGATTTAAATGAATCATGTGTATTCTGAAAATACAACGCAGAGATGGTTAAAGAGACGTTTGTATTTGTGCTTCTTGATGTGCTGCACCTCCAAATCTACACATTTGAGCAGTGTTTATATTTGGTAATTATTTCTAAAACCCACATTGTTCAGACAGAAGGAATGAAGCTACATTACAGTATATAATGACAACCGAACGTAACGCTTTGCATATAATTCTTTAGGCCGGGTGCAGTGGCTCATGCCTATAATCCCAGAACTTTGGGAGGCTGAGGTGGGTGGATCACCTGAGGTCGGAAGTTTAAGACCAGCCTGGCCAACATGGTGAAATCCCGTCTCTGCTAAAAATACAAAAATCAGCCAGGCGTGGTGGCAGGTGCCTGTAATCACAGCTAGTTGGGAGGCTGAGGCAGGAGAATCATTTGAACCTAGAAAGTGGAGGTTATAATGAGCCAAGATTGTGCCACTGCACTCTAGCCTGGGCAACAGAGCAAGACTCCCTCTCAAAAGAAAAAATAAATACATAAATATAATTCTTTACATCTTTAAAACTTCAATTGCCCATAAATATAGATCCCAAGTCTGCTAATAAGAAAACTACAACCCTGACACCATCTTATGTACACCTATTATAGACTTATTTAAAAAAACAAAACAAAGAAAACCAGGCCAGGCGTGGTGGCTCATGTCTGTAACCCCAGCACTTTGGGAGACTGAGGTGGGCAGATGAATGGAGGTCAGGAGTTCAAGAACAGCCTGGCCAACATGGCGAAATCCTGTCTCTAATAAAATACAAAAATTAGCCAGGCGTGGTGGTGGGCGCCTGTAATCCCAGCTATATGGGAGGCTGAGGCAGCAGAATCGCTTGAACTCAGGAGGCGGAGGTTGCAGTGAGCCGAGATTGCACCACTGCACTCCAGCCTACACGACAGAGCAAGAGTCTCTCTCAAAAAAAAACAAACAAAAATCTCAATATTGTACTTTACTGCTGAATTTTCCAAACAGAAACCATCATTTAGTTCGTCAATCCATAGGACATTAGGGATTTGTTCACTTAAAATTCATTACAATTTCACCATTTCTTTTGTAGCCTCGCTCCCTGTTTTCTGTGAAGAGAGAGAGGCAGCCCTGACCACAGCTACAGTTTTAACAGAGAAGAGAAGGAAGGGAAGGAGCAGAGAGGCTGAGCACAGCGACTCACACCTGTAACCACGCACTTCAGGAGGCCAAGGTAGGTAGGAGGATCGCTTGAGGCAAGGAGTTTGAGACCCACCTGGGCAACATAGTGAGACACTATCTACATCAAAATTAAAAAACTAGCTGTGAGTGGTGGCATGGACCTGCAGTCCCCGCTGCTCGGGAGACTGAGGCAGGAAGATCGCTTGAGCCCAGGAGGCGAGACTGCAGTGAACAGTGTCCGTACCACTAGGCAGCACAGGGCGGCACCTCAGCCTGGGCCACAGAGCAAGAGCCTGTTTCCAAAAAACAAAAAGAAGGAAGGGAAAAAGGAAAACAGGAAGGGAGGGAGAGCAGGAAGGAAGGGAAGAGAAAGAGAGAGGAAAGTGTGTGGGATGGAAGGTGGGAAGGGGTTGGAGGAGAAGCTCTAGAATGGAACCGTCTGTGCCCTGGAGACGGAGAGCGATGTGTGGATGTGAAGCTCCCCAGACGGAACAGGGCCCAGGGCGTGCTCTCTTCCCACGGCTGCAGCACTGACCTCCTGGCCTTGCCCTCACCCCCTCTACTCCAAAAGTGTGCACAGAAGATGTGACAGGAAGCTTGGGAACCAGCATTTTATCCAGCAGCCCTTGGGGGTACATGAAAACGTCGGAAGCAGGAGCAGGTTCCTTTCCCTCGGAAGCCCTGTGCCGGCTGCATCAGGACCCTCAGGAGAGAACAGCCTTCTACAGATAGCCTCTGGCTCACGTCTCTGACCCATGCCTGGGAAAGGCCTACTGGGGTAACTGGAGTCAGGTGGCATCAAATTCCATAGGACAGATGGACTGGCTTTGGAAAAGCTACCAGATCCTTACAGAAGAGACTGAGATTCAAAACCTTCCTAAGCGAAGACAGCCACCCTGTGTCAACGCCAAGAGCAAAACCAAGTTCTGGCTCCAAGGCCGCTGGTCCAGCCATTGCTTCCAACACATCCAGCGCCATCCAGCTCTCTACCAGGGACAGTCATTATCCCTCAGATACACGGTGCTGGGACGCCCTTGATCTTTAGTCTGACAGACTTAAGAGAGGGTTTTTATCCCTCTCAAAAGAACTGAGAAATTCTCTCCATTCAGGGCATTTGAGAACAGAGCCCTTTCGTTGCAAATAGTTAGAACATCAAACATTTTTTCAAAAAATAAAAGGGGAAATACTTCTAATATTGAGTTAGATCTGTATGGAACAAAGGAAGTACTTTTAAGGATGTAAATGAATTTGGGACATGCCAATATCTTAAAAACTCCTTTGGCATGAGGTATATACGGGGTGGTGGGTACCACCCAAAAGGAGCTTGGCGTGTCGTATAAATATCAGTTGAATTCATATTATATACATGAACTATGAAAATCTATACATGAAATCTACATATTAACTAGCTATCCTTATGAGAAAAATGATACATGAAAATCTAGATGTAACTTTTAAAAGACAAATTAGGAACTTGTATGTGTGATTTTTAAAAAGTTCACCATAAGCTTCTTTTCCAATTGATACAGATAATTTTTCAGAGATCCCCGCTCATGACAAAAGAGTGGGTACCCACTGATGTTCTTTAATCTCCCTACCATTTTATGTCTCTTTCTTTATCCAGAGGCATCTTCTTCATAATTAGATAATATCTATAATCGCAATTATTATTTTCATTCATTCATTCAATAAATATATAGAGAGAGTGCCTGAAACGAGACCGACCTAGTTTTGGTCTTCATTGAGCTTGTGGTCTAAACTAGTCATGGTTTGCCGAGATAATTGTTGCCTCTTCTTTTTTTAGACAAGAGTCTCACACTGCCCCCAGGCTCAAGTGCAATGGCGCCATCTCAGCTCACTGCTAACTCTGCCTCCCAGGTTCAAGTGATTCTCCTGCCTCAGCCTCCCGAGTAGCTGGGATTACAGGCACCCGCCACCATGCCCAGCCAGTTTTGTTATTTTTAGTAGAGATGGGATTTCACCATGTTGGCCAGGCTGGTCTCGATCTCTTGACCCCGTGATCCACTCGCCTCGGCCTCCCAAAGTGCTGGGATTACAGACGTGAGCCACCGCGCCCGGCCTGCCTCTTCTTTTTCAACATAACATCCCCTCACTCCAACTCATTCTCAAAAAGATGTAACGAAGCACGTAATGCTGTATCTAGGTCTTCCTTAAATCTCCGGTTGGAAGAAGTCACGCTGCACTCACTGTCCATATCAAGTAGTTCTAAAACAACAGATGAGATTCCTTTTTTATCGGAAAAGCAAACTCTACTTCTCCGTCCACCTATACTACGGGTCTGGCGTGTGCCTCATCTGAAGGGCACACCGCCTTCACTGGTTTGTATGAGAGCTCCAGATGGTCAATGGCCAAGTTCTCAGACAGTTATACAGATGTACAGCTGGCACGCTCTGAATGCGCAGCAGCACAGTAGTTACCAAAATACCAGGGCCGCACAATGTGTGCATGATGAAGCAACGGCCTGATTCTAAAGACAGAAGTGCAGCAGAGCCAAATTTAGCAAAAGCTCACAGTCCTCTGTCTGTGTGTTGATAAAGGAATGGCATTGTTTCAGACTGCTATATGCCTCTAGCTATGTGGCCAGCCTTAGCAGAAATGCATTTGTTTATACTTTCGGTCACCAAGTCTAATTTTGATGTGAATTCTTACTACCACCCTAACCCAGTGTACCAATTATCCTCCATTTAAAAAGTGCTCTGTGGATAAAAACTAATCTCTATGATACCTCTGCGGGCATGATACCTCTTCTACAGCAGGATTATCATTTCTTTTTAAATGTAAGAGAAAGAAGACATTTATTCCACTGGCTTCTAAGAACACATGACAAAGAACTCTGACCCTAGCATCAAAGAAAAACCAGTTGACCAGGATGGTATTGATCTCTTGACCTTGTGATCCGCTCGCCTCGGCCTCCCAAAGTGCTGAGATTGCAGGCATGAGCCACTGCGCCCAGCCTGCCTCTTCTTTTTGAACGTAACAACTCCTTGAGTTCAAATCTCTCGCAGAGTAAAAACAAATCACCACCCAAATACGTAGATAGTCCTTGCCAGACGCCAGGCCAGGTTCCAGGGGCTGTCTGTATATCAAGTCATTCTCATTATAGCTCTGTGACATCCACGACATTATTATCCTTATTCTTCAGATAAGGAAATTGAAACACAAAGAAGCTAACACCTTTTCTTAAGGTCACATAGCCAGTAAGTGGCAAGGCCAAGATTTGAACCCAGGTGGCCTGCTCCAGTGTCCTCTCTCCAGCTCTTTACACCAGACTGCCTCCTGTAAATTACTGAAGTTCTCTAAACTACGGTTCTGTCCATGAAATGGGGACGGCAATGGTACCGACCTCACAGGACTGCCAGAATGTTTAAAATAACGCATTTGACAGTGCTTCACACATCACACACTTGTAGTAAGCAGTCCTGATTTTAGCAAAGGCTGAGTTCTTCATTAGAATTCAGGATAGAAGGAGTTCTCTCTGATTGTCATGGGGTGGAGGTAGCATTTTAAGCAGCTCTAGCAACGCGACTCACTGACTTACTAAGAAAGGGGCAGGACCTAGTGAAGGAAGTAGGTTTTACCTTTATCCTCACTGAGACCCTTGTGTAAGATGCAAATCGATTAATTCATCACATTCTTATTCCATTCAGCATCTTGCCATCAGGAGGCCCCTTCAAGCTCTTCGGAATTCCTCCTCTAATTCAGCTGGGACTTCTCCAGTTGGCCTGGGCCCAGCCCTTGCCCTGGTGACGTTTGAGAGCTACATAAACTGCCTGGTCTCGGACGTTCTTCTGAGAGTTTGGAAGGAACTCTGTCAGTTTCTGACAAGTTATTGGCAAAAGTAGATGAAGCGCTTGCCAGTTTGCTTCAGGCACCGAGCATGTTAACAGGTATCCCACCAGGTGTTACTAATATACTACTTACAACAAACCCAGTTTTCAACCTATTGTTTGGGTTATATAGAGTTACGGATCGTACACCTTACAAAGTACTGTATTTTTTCTAACTGGGAAAACTTGGAATATGTGTTGAAGAATTCAGTCCTCAAATGTGAGTTGCAATTATTACCAACAAGTCTTACTTGAGAAGAAGTCTGTGGGTAAAATGACCAATACTATTTCTTCAAATCAATCCCTTGCTAAAGCCAGACCTGGGACAGGTGCCACTCCCAGGGCTCAGCCAGTCAAGCTCACAGGAATGAGGTCAGGGCCCTGATGAGATGGCTTGCTTTTTCTACAAGGAAAGTAAACAATTTTCACCCAAAAGAAATTTCAGAGCTGGAAGGAATAGCTTTGAATGCTCTACACTTGGGGGCTTAGAAAATGGCTCTCTAAGCCATAGTAGTCCTAAAAACTCCCACTGTTCTTAGCAAGCACAGGGACTGTCTACATGCTAACTGATGATGTATAGCTATCCAGCCTAAAACAGCGTGCATTGGAAGTCAGAGAACAGGCAAAAGGGAAATGCTTCTGCTCAGACCAACCCTCAGCAACACCCTACAAGGGGAAGAATGTCCCCTTAGGAAGATGACCCCTTTATGCATTCCGCACCATGCAGCTGGCATCCGTGATTGCTTCAGCACTATTCCAGGCTTCAGACCTACCAGCCTGAATACAAGAAGAAACGCAACCCAGCTAAACAAGGCCGCTGTCCAGCTGGACGGCCCTCCAGGCCCAGGACAGCAGTGGCTCACCTGAGAGCCGTATGTGCTGCTGAGCTGTTTCCAGGAAGCGCGATTTCTGAAGAAATGCTGCTGACTTTGCCTCTCTGCCCCCTCAAATTACTCTAAAGTGGAGGGATAGAAAATATGTAGTTAAGTGGAAACTTTTCGGCTTACTCAAATTTTACTATGTAAAGTTCCCTATTATCTATGGGCTAGGGTTCTGAGCTGTGTGTCCTCAGCCACGTTTACCTGTCCTGGAATAATAAAATTAGATAATAATCTCTATCTCACTTCCGATAGAATATGGCAGTGCAAGTTAGTCACAAATTAGGGACTCCACCTGCATTTGGCTTTACCCCTAGGCTTATCATGTAGTTTTGGCTAAATCACCTGCATATCTGGGCTGATTTATTTAACCTCTTCATACTATCATGATGTTAGATTAATCTAGGTTATATTTGCAAAGGATGACCCTCTTCAGGAAAGGAAACCACACACACACACACACACACACACACACACACACACACACACCATTATTATTCTAGTGTTCTCTTCTTTTTTTTTTTGAGACGGAGTCTCACTCTGTCACCAGGCTGGAGTGCAGTGGTGCAATCTCGGCTCACTGCAACCTCCACCTCCCAGGTTCAAGCAATTCTCCTGCCTCAACCTCCCAAGTAACCAGGATTACAGGCACACACCACTATGCCTGGCTAATTTTTGTATTTTTATTATAGACAGGGTTTTACCATGTTGACCAGGATGGTCTCGATCTCCTGACCTGGTGATCCACCCCAGCTTGGCCTCCCAAAGTACTGGGATTACAGGGGTGAGCCACCTTGCCTGGCCCTCTTACATTTTTAATATGAGTCAATGCCAAGGACGTTGAGAACTGTCCTGAGTTTGAAGCTTCCATACACCCTTTCTCTTTGGACAAAGGTAACATGAGCTACTTGACAGCACTGAAATAAAAGAGATTTGTGGCCGGGCATGGTGGCTTATACTTGTAATCCCAGCACTGTGGAAGGCTGAGGCAGGCAGATCACGAGGTCAGGAGATCAAGACCATCCTGGCCAATGTGGTGAAAACTTATCTCTACTAAAAAAAATACAAAAATTAGTTGGATGTGGTGGCGGGCATCTGTAATCCCAGCTACTCGGGAGGCTGAGGCAGGAGAATCGCTTGAACTTGGGAGGTGAGGGTTGCGGTGAGCTGAGATTGCACCATTGCACTCCAGCCTGAGTGAAAGAGCTAGATTCTATCTCAAGTGAATGAATGAATGAATGAATGAGATTTGGTCTAGATAAACACAGATACAAAAATGCAGTCGAAGTTGTTCTTTCAGGAGCCATACAAGTCTGGCAACTGGCTGCCTCATGAATGTAACTGTGTCTGCATTTCTTAAAGAACAGTTCCTAATTTCCCTCTTCCCTTCTACACAGAAACACAACTTCACATTTTCTTCGCCAGTTCCTCGATGGCGTTTACTATCTGATGCAAGAGGAAGAATGTGAACCCATAAAAGAAACACAGGTAGGTAAGGAGAGGAGAGGAGACGAGCCTCGTTGCTTCCTCTTCTCCCCAGTACATTTCAGGTTCTTTCCTGGAAGAATAAACCCAGGAGGCAGTGGGTGGAGACTCGCCTTTCTCGCAGGCAGCCTGGAAGAGCAGCTGTTAAATTATTGAAAGTTCCTGGCTAAAAGAAAGTGAAATATTCATGACCATATTATGGAAAGGAAGAAAACTTGACAATCCGCACAGATTTAAACTATCTTTTCAGGAAGAAAGCTCAGTATACATGATTGAGTGCCCTAAGATTCGGCTTGGAAGAAATGATCCTTCTGCTTCTGTGCACGCTGATTGCCAGCTGCTGCGCTGTCTCCCACCCCTCACTTCTGCTGGTGAGTTGCTGTGAATAAATAGTTTCCAGCTAGGGTTCATAAGCTCAATTTTCAGCATGTTCTTCCTTAACCCAGTTGCCTCTCAAGTGAAGATTTTTGCTGGTGGAGTCAATGATAACATTCCACTAGCTTCTAATTAAACACACAGAGCCAAGCATGGTAACCTTCACGTTCAGGCTGACTCATCATCTGAGTTGCCCCTGAGGTCTCTGATTCAATTTCCAGCTTCTCTGATCACACTAAAGCAAAGTGGGTTGAAAATGTTAGAATACAAAGTGTGCCAGACCAGGCTCTCGTCCCGCCTACCTCCCTGTGCTCCCAGAAGGAAGACTTCTCTACAGAAAGGAGATACGCAGGGAAGGGGAACAAGGTGACAATTTGATGGATAATAATAAATGATGTTTGCATGTTCAAAATCAGCTGCAAGTTACATATGCAGTTGCATTATTTTTTGAGATGAATGATAATATGATAGAATAAATATGTTTTCAAAATAGCCTCACCTAGGTGTTGTTTTTTATTTAATAATTGGAAATCTCACCTGAAGTGCTAAAGTTGTTATAATTGTCTTCATTCTTGTCACACTATCAGCAATTTTTTTTTTTTTTTTTTTTTTGAGGGACAGAGTCTCGCTCTGTCACCAGGCTGGAGTGTAGTGGTGCAATCTTGGCTGACTACAACCTCCGCCTCCCTGGTTCAAGTGATTCTCCTGCCTCAGCCTCCAGAGTAGCTTGGTTTTACAGGCGCACGCTGCCACGCCCAGCCAATTTTTGTATTTTTAGTAGAGATAGGGTTTCACCATGTTGGCCAGGATGGTCTCAATCTCTTGACCTTGAGATCTACCCGCCTCAGCCTCCCAAAGTGCTGGGATTATAGGCATGAGCCACCACACCCGGCCACTGTTAACAGTTTACTTTAAAATACAGTCCTTCAGTCTACATAGTATAATAATGTATGGGTTAGTTATTAATTTACATTATTGGAGTAGCTATTTAATATTTGAAGTGCTTTAGTCAGGAATACACACTTTTAGGGGTGATTGGTTAGCAACTGACATGCAAAATTTTCATCATTATTTAATTTCAAAATATTGTCTGAAATCCATTGACATTTCTTCTTTAACCTACTGGTTATGTATAAATAGGTTGCTTAATTTCTAAACATTTGGTCATTTCTGATTCTCTCTTTATGGTCACTGATTTCTAGCTTAATTTCTCTCTGGTCAAAAAAGATATATTCTGAATGAATTTAGTCCTTTGAAATTTGTCAAGGATTGCTTCATGAGCCAGCATACGGTCAGTTTTGGTTAACGTCCCAGTTGTACTTGGAAATGAATTGTATCGCATCACTGTTGAGAGACTCAGATCTTCTCTCCTTATTCAGCTTTTGTCTGTCTGTTCTATCAGTTTTTGAGAGAGAGAGGTTGTTTCTATGATTATAGACTGATTTATTTCTTCTTTAATTCTGTACAGTTTTGGCTATTTATCACTAATGGTAAATTAAAGATAATTAATGATGATTCTTGCAAAGTCTACCTTCTCTGATATTAGAACTATACCAGCTTATTTTGGTTGGCATTTATGAGGTATATCTTTTTTCATTCTTTTATCTTCAACTTCTTTTTGTCCTTAAATTTATAAAACATCTCTTACAAGCAGTAATTACATTTTGTTGTCTTTGAAATACAGTCTACCAATAATTATCTTTAATTGCAGTGTTACTGATACACTTGAGTTTAGAGCCACCGTCACACAGCTGCTTCCTGTTGGCCCACCTGTTTCACGTTCTTCCCTCTTCCTTCTCGCATTCTTTTAGTCAAGTACTTTTCATTCTGTTTTCCCTCCTGTGCATTATTTTACTAGTTACTCTACAGGTTGCATTATGTGCCCTTGACCTATTACAGTCTAGTAAAATTCCGAGTTTTAATGCTTCCAGATGTTTTGATTTTGTAACACTTTAACTCCATTTACCCCATTTCACTTTTTGTATTATTTCTGTCATGCATTTAATGCTACATACATTTCAGCGCCCACAAAACCCCGTTTTTGTTCTTTTATATGGTCAATGTTCATTTATATTTGCCCCTATATTAATTTTCTGAACATTTTATTCTGAACATAATAGAATTGTGTAGTGAATGCCCATATGCCCCTCATCCAGATTCCATAATGTTTCCACATTTCTGCACGTGAACATTTTTTCTACATTTACTTTATCACATATTTATCCATCTCTCCATCCAGCCATCAATACATCTTATATTCTCGATACATTTCAACTTAACCACTGTTGACGCTTTCTGTCAGCTTTCCTTCCTTCCTGAATTCCTGCGATCATTTTCTTTCTGTTTACTTCCTTTTAGCATTTCTTTTAGTGTTGGTCTACTGGTGATGGATTCTTTCCATTTTTGTCCTGAAATGTCTTTATTTCACTTTGGTGTTTGACAAATATCTTTGTTAAGTTTGTAAACTTTTAGGTTGGTGGTTACATTCTTTCGACTCGTGAAGATGACATTCCACTGTCTCTTGGCATCATTGTTTCTGTGGAGAAACGAGTTATGGTCTTATTGTTGCTCCTTTAAAAGTAATGAATTTTTTTTTCTCACTGCTTTAACTATTTTTCTCCTTGGCTTCTGTTTTCAACAGTTCGACTACATTGTGCCCAGCTGTGGTTTTCTCTGTGTCTATCCTGGTTGGGGCAAGCCAGGGCTTCTTAAATCATGTTTTGAAGGCTTTATTATTTTCAAAAACTACTGCTTCTTAGAGAGAGTTGTGGGCGTTAGAGGCTGAGAAAGGAAGGAAGGAGAGGTGGACGAGGACAGGCTCATCAATGGATACCAAATTATAGACCAAAGAAGAGCTATGCAGGAGGAAGGAGTGCTGGGGTTCTGCAGCACTTTAAGGTGAACGGTTAACTATGATTTATCGTGTTTTCAAAAAGCTAGAAGATTTTGAATGTCCACAACACAAAGAAATAATAAACGTTTGAGTTGATAGATATGCTAATTACCATGATTTGATCATTATATATTATATACCTGTACCAAAATTGTCACTTTGTATCCTATAAATATGTACAATTATTATGTGTCAGCTAAAATAAAAATACAATGCTTCTGCCTCATTCCCTCTTCCCCTCCTCTGGCCTTCAATTACGTGGTACATGTGTTCCATACGTCTCTTCTGCTCTTTTCTGTATTTTGATCCTTTTTGTTCTCTATGCATCTAGCTGGATATTTTCAACTCATGTGTATTCCATTTCACTAATTCTGTCTTGTACTAAATCTAACCTGCTATTAGATCCATTTGTTGTGTTCTTAAAATCCATTATTTCATTTTTTAAGTTCCAGAATTTCCTCTTTTCTTTTCTTTTTGCTCTTTTGTGAGACAAGATCTCTGTCACTCAGGCTGGAGTGCAGTGGCAGAATCTCGGCTCACTGCAGCCTTGACCTCCCAGGCTCAGGTGATCCTCCCGCCTCAGCCTCCCAAGTAGCTGAGACTACAGGTACGCGCCACCATACCTGGCTAATTTTTGTATTTTTTGTAGAGACAGAGTTTCGCCATGTTGCCTAGGCTGGTCTCAAACTCCTGGGATCAAGCCATCTGCCCACCTCAGCCTCCCAAAATGCTGTGATTACATAGATGTAAGCCACACACCTGGCCCCAATTTCTGTTTATGAATTCCAATTTTCTGGTGAATTTCTTTATTGTATCACTTATTTTCCTGAACACATGAATCACAGATATTTTGAAATGTATGTCTGATGATGCCTACAACTGGGTAAATTATAGGTATTTTTCCAGTGCCTATTTTTTTTTCTTTTAGGCCTATTTCCTGGTATGCCTGATCATCTTTTATTTAAACAACTTAGGAGAAATGTAAAGACTCCTATCTTTCTTCAGTGATGGTTCACCCAGTCCTCTGGTAGGCAGCCTGAATGGGAGTGATCAAGCTAAACCAATCCCAGAATGCACTTAGTGAGATTTTTGTATCACGTCTACTTCAGGTTCACATCTATTTTTAGGGTATGATTCTTTAAAAATCCCAGTGGGGTATCTCCCAGTGCCTCTTCTCCTGGCTAAGCTTTGAATGTGATTTCCTTTTCTTAGCACTGTGATACTGAGAACTCCACTTAAAATGGTTTTTGGTTAGTCTCTTGCACTGTACAGCTAATATTTGGCAAATGCTTCAAAGGGGAAAACTACTGGAGTATCCATTCACTTTTCTGTCTCTTTCTTCCTCCAAGGAGGAAGAAAGGCGTGATCTCTCAAGCCTTGTCTGCTTGGCAGGTCTGAACCCCAAATTCTGTCTCTTAAGCCTCGTTACACTGCCTTCTCAGCAGATGAGCGGGAGAGAAAAGCATCTTCTCCACGCTCTATTAGTTCCCTTCTATCTCAGATCTCAGCTACTTAAGGCCTGGTTACCCTGGCTGCTCTCTGAGACAATTCTGGCTCAGCAGGAAGCTTCGGTACAGCATCAGCTGAGGCCAGAATCTGCTCTGATTGCTCAGTGCTGATACCAGTCCAACTTTAGAAAGTTCCATTCTAAAGGCTGCTGCCAGGCTGCTTTGGCGTCTCTATTACTGGTCAACAGCAGAGGTTAATTGGAATCATGGAAGTTAGAAATTATTTTTCTTTGGTGCAAATGGCTAGAAATAGTGAGCAAGCATTCTCGCTTTTATAAAACCCAGCAAGCCCAGTTGACCTAGGGGCTTCACCTGAGGGGTCTACTGTCCAGGTCATTACAGGAGCACTTTTCTCTGCTTGACTTTAACTGGATGATTATCTGACTCATGCCATTACAGCAATAACCAGATTTGCCTCTAGGGTGTCATTTATGTAAAGTGCTGTAGGACTGCCTAAAAAAACAGGGCCATGGCTTTGCATCACGTTTACAAAACGAATTGCGTGACTTTACCTGTCAGCTTGCTACACACGTTTGTAAGTGGGCAGAAGTTGGCTTAAGACTTACTTCCTTTGTAACACAACCTGGAAACAAGGTTTTGTAGGAGAAAACCTAGAGCCCCACCTACTCTGAACTACCAAAAATAACTACAGATACCAAATTGGCTTAGGTCAGTTTGAAAAATATCCTTTGGTCACGAGCTGATGCAAAACTTCAGTGGCCACGGCAGCCTTATTTACTCTGGCTTCCCACCTTCGTTTTTCTTTTAAAAATATCATGTGAACTACTGTAATCTTGGCTTACTTTTAACCTAATTTACCCACATTATCTTATTAGCTCTAGTTACACACAAAGAGAAACTGAGGCTACTGAAGGATTTCTAAAGTTGACAGTTGATAGTTGAACACTGTATTCAAGAGAACTAAACTCTTCCCTCTCCCCATCAGAAGAAAGCTTATAAAGCTTGTAGATATTGGCTGGACACGGTGGCTCACACCTGTAAACCCAGCACTTTGGGAGGCTGACGGCAGATCACGAGGTCAGGAGTTCGAGACCAGCCAGACCAACATGGTGAAATGCTGTCTCTACTGAAAATACAAAAATTGGCTGTGCATAGTGGCATGCACCTGTAGTCCCAGCAACTCAGGAGGCAGAGGTTGCAGTGAGCCAAGATCGCGCCACTGTACTCCAGCCTGGGTGACAGAGTGAGACTCCATCTCAAAAATAAGTAAATAATAAAAATAAAATAAAATTTTTTTTAAAAGCTTGTAGATATCATCTTAAACAAAATGTGCATTAGAGAACCTGAATGCTGCTTCAGCAAAACACCCAGAGAACCCAGAGAGGTCTCTGAAAGTGGCATTCCTGACTGCTGCGAAGGGGTTAGATTGTGTTTGGGGGAAGAGCTGACAGTGCTCAGCCCTGTCTTCCGGGGTTCAGAGGAACAGCCCCCAAGCCGCTGAGAGGAAGACAGAATGACTGCTTGTCCTGCTGTGAAAGCAGACCTCAGGAAGGGCCTGGAATCTTCAAACCCCTAAACTGCGCAAGAACTTGTCTCCACTTCACAGTCAGAGAAACTGAGGTCAAGAGAAAGTTGGTAACTTAGCCAAGGTTGCACAGGAGGTAAGATCTGACCCAGAATTCAGTTTACTCAATTTTTTTTTAAGTTAGTCTCATTCTGTTGTCCAGGCTAGAGTGCAATGGTACAATCTCAGCTCACTGCAACCTCTGCCTCCTGGGTTCAAGTGATTCTCCCACCTCAGCCTCCCAAGTAGCTGGGATTATAGGCGCTCACCACCACGTCTGGCTAATTTTTGTATTTTTAGTAGAGACAGGGTTTCACCATGTTGGCCAGGCTGGTGTCGAACTCCTGACCTCAGGTGATCTTCCTGCCTTGGCTTCCCACAGTGCTGGGATTACAGGCGTGAGCCACCATGCACAGCCCTGTTTACTAGATTTTTAGTCCACTATCCAGTTAATAGCTCCTTGTTTCCTGTCCTCTGTCAGGAGCTCCCAGAGGCCAGTGGTTCCTGCTCAGGCTATAGCAACATTCCCTAGGCTTACTTTATGAACCAGACCAAGTTAGGTCAGGATCACACTGAATCTGGCACAGAAATTTTAGGCCACCTGTGTCCATCCAGCCATCCCAGATATGGCTGAACATCCAGGCAAAGGAAACAGAAGATTTTTACGTCAGAGTAACAGGCAGCAACAGCAGTCAGTACAGTGTGCTACATGTAATTCTGAAATACTGGTATACAGTTATTTTCTTTTGAGACGAGAAATATGCAAATACTGATGCCAGCAAGATGAAGCCATTTATATATTAGCTTTGACCTAAATTTTTTAGGTTCTAGATATCTGGTTGAAATTCATTTCATTCTTTGGATAATACTGGTAAAGAACAAATATGCTGTCTCAAAAAAAAAAGAATAAACAAAATTAAATCTGTTCAGTGATTTCTCATGGGACAAACTCCAATCTCAGCGACAAAATCGAAGAGGAAAAACTTCTTCAGTGTTGAAGAGGTGAGTATGTGCTCCAATTTTCCATAAATAATGAAGCATTGTGAGGATCTGACTTATTTGCGACTATTACGAATATTTCAGAACACATTTACCTGCACTGTTTTGGTTTCTCCAACCATAATGAGAGTTAACAATGTATTTCACAAATACAGAAATCACAAAACACCTGGGATTCTTGATAAAAAATGTTCACAGACAGCAGTAAATGCAACAGAAAACTGTTCTCAGGTATTCTCAAGTATTTCTCAGTGTACACATCATTTTTGGGGGGCAGAGGGACAGAGTCCCGCTCTGTCGCCAGGCTGGAGTGCAGTGGCACAATCTTTGCTCACTGCAACCTCCGCTTCCCAGGTTCAAGTGATTCTCCTGCCTCAGCCTCCTGAGTGGCTGGAACTATAGGCATGTGCCACCATGCCCAGCTAATTTTTTTTATTTTTAGTAGAGACAGGGTTTCACCATGTTGGCCAGGATGATCTTCATCTCTTGACCTTGTGATCCGCCCATCTTGGCCTCCCAAAGTGCTGGGATCACAGGTGTGAGCCACCGCGCCCGGCCTCATATCTTTTCTAAGAATTCAGTATTGAGGAAGGAAGCAAATCCAAGGTAGAATGAATGGAGAACAGACACAGCTGTTTTTTATTAACAAGTAGCCGGCTGACAGGCTAGACATACAAACACAGACTGTGTAATAAACGTGTTCTACAGAAGCCTGGGTGGCATGGGTCCATGGAGAAGTCCTCATGGATAGGCTGAGAATAATCTAATATGAGAATAGTGAGTCTAGTTTCATCATTCCTATGTACTGGATCTACCTGTCTTAGATATCACTCACAGCACTGCTTCCTGCCAAGTTCAATACTCAAGGTAGAGGCCAGGCAAGTAACATGATACTGACCGACTGTTCTGAGGAATCAAACAAATCTACAAACAGCAGTGCAGCGGTTACAAGTACGGGCTTCGGACACAGAAAGAATTAGAACTAGGTTCACACACAGCTCAGTCATTTATTAGTGAGCTATGCTTGGGCATGGTACTTAACCGCCCAGAGCCTCCGTTTCTTCCTTCTGTGAAACTGGGATATTAACAATATCTACCCCAAAATGTTTCTGTAAAAATCAAATGAGATAATCAACATAAAGTTCTTAGCAAATTTCCAGGCACATTGGAAGCACTCAATAGATGTTAGCTATTATTATGAATAGTAGAAGAATAAGAACATTCTTATTAATGAATAGTAGAAAGTGTCCTGGTAGATATTAAACTAGCCCACATCACGTGACTCCAGGACACCGTGTACCCAGCAAGTTTACTTCTTCCTTCTCGTAACCCTGGACTTTACACACGCATATCCCAATGAGGAATCAGAAATTAAAAGTAAATCCTTTTTTCTGCATTAAAAAATCACAACCATAGCTAACACTAAAACTAAATATTTCAAGAAAAAGGCAGTGCTGTGTTTAAAATGTACTATATCTGAATGTCTTGAAAAATGGCAGGTTCAGGTACTTGCAGAATATCACAAGGTCACTTTAGCCTGTTGTGTGGCTTGATACCGCTTAGATCTACCCTAGGACTTGACCGTGCATTGCATAATTTTAAAAGAAAACAAGCTATAGCATTTACTTCCAGGAGACACAAATATCGTTCCTATATTAGCCTCATAAGTCCAGTCCATGTTTATTCATAACTGACATGCAACTGCAATTTAACAAATGAAGCTACATCCCCGTATCTGCTCCTGAGGGTTGAAAAGGATGGTCTGAGTTCTCCTTAGGGTGTTTCCATAAGTTTGTTCAAGAAAATGCCAGAAATCCAGAAGGACTGCTTTACGATGAGTGCATTTATAATGATCAAGAAGTGCCCTTCCCTAGATCCTCAGTGAAGAGGTTTAGCTGCCAGGCGTGGAGCTGGACTTCAGTTCCGGGTCTTGCAGGGATTGGAAGAGATAAGAATTTGCTTTCCTGCCTGTGCAAACCCACTGTAAGGGATTCTAGGGTCCTGGAGCCTAGAGAGTTCTCTGAGATGGAGGGTATAGGACATTTGCAAATAAAAGAGCCTGAGGCTGAAGAGTCACTAGAGGAGCTTTAATCTTATCAGAATATTTTGCATCTACCACTGCAAACCCAGCCTAAGGCATAAAGAATCTAGTCTTGGTCCCTCTGTTATTAAGGACTCACTCACAAAATTAACCTCTTAAAGATCTGCCCTCTGATTTCAGTGTCTGAAATGCAAATGAAGCACCACTTCGGTGCCTGGAGCTAATTATAATAATCTTCTTACAGCTAAAATGCTTCATTCTACTCTTAAGTCTCCATTACAACCCAGTCTTCAGTTCATCCAAAGCCAGACAGAGGAGGGGCCACAGCAGAGGAGTGACAGGATCTGTGGCTCAGACCTAATTCTAGGGACGGACAAAGAGCAGGTGCCTGTCCCCTCTCGGAGGCAGCAAGGGTAATTCATTCCCTAGAGGCTGTTTCTTCAGGAACTGGCTGTGTGGCACTGCTCAGATGGGGAAGTGACAGATGTCACAGCTCAGTCCCTTGTCCTTCCTATCCTCTGAAACAATCCTATTGTGGGAAATAGGAAAGTTCCTTTTAAAAGTTTCCTTTCTTGTTAAAGAATAAGTGTGCTACTAACTTTGTTAAGCCCTATCCTATGTAGCTGTTAGACATGCCCTGCTTACAGGCACGTAGTACATTCTGTGTCCTTGTACTTTAACCAAAATATCATGCTGGACGTGCTCACAGGCATGTCCCAGCTCTCCACTGCTTTTACCTGTTTAGAAAAGTTTTAAGTTATTAGCCAACTGGGTTTTAGTTTAGATTGTGAGGTCTGGCTCCAGCCGACAGAGATCAGACACAGCGCTAAGGATGACCCCAAATGCGTAAGGGACAAATGTGTGTGTTTCCCTTTGCCTTTTCCATTTGGCATGAGGGCTAGTGAGGGTCCCCTTCCTGCAGTCCAGGAAGTAAAAATGGAGTTGCTGAAAGATCCTTTGTCTCAGTGCTCATTTTCTTTGCAGCACGAAGCATCTATTTCCAACACTACACAGCAAGGAGTGTATTATGTGGTTAGAGTTTTCAGGGAGCATATCTGTTGTTGGGATCTACTGGAAAAATTCTGGCCAAATGTCAGGTGGGTACGAAGTTGTTGATATTTTTTTTTTTCTGTTTAGTTAGAGGATTCTTTTTTGAAGCTAAGTGAGCCTAAAAGTTGCTATCAAAGCGATGAAGACACCACCAATGGCAAGTATGGTGTGGCGGCCGCGCTAGTAATCTCAGCACTGTGGGAGGCCAAGACGGGCAGATCGCTTGAGTCCAGGAGTTTGAAACCAGCCTGTGCAACATAACAAGACCTCCATCTGTACTTAAGAAAATACAAAAGTTAGCCAGGCGTGGTAACATGCGCCTGTAGTCCCAGCTACTTGGAAGGCTTAGGTGGGAGAATCACCTGAGCCAAAGTGAAGGCTGCGGTGAGCTGAGATTGTGTCACTGCACTCCGGCCTGGGCAAGTGGAGTGAGAGTGAGGGGTTAGAAGAGAGCGCCGGCCTCAAGACTACTAACTACCTTTCCTTTAACTCTTTGCCTTTGATTATGTCAAAGAGTAAGGGGCCCGCACTTGTCCACGCCGGAGTGGTGGCCGGCACGTGGGCTGCGTGCTTGCTCGACGACTCTGTTGTCACTACATGGACTTTTTTTTTTCAGATGGAGTCTCACTTTGTCACCAGGCTGGAGTGCAGTGGTGTGATCTCGGCTCACTGCAACCTCCGCCTCCCGGGTTCAAGCAATTCTCCTGCCTCAATCTCCCGAGTAGCTGAGACTACAGGCATGTGCCACCACACCCGGCTAATTTTGGTATTTTCAGTAGAGATGGGGTTTCACCATGTTGGCCAGGATGGTCTCGATCTCTTGACCTCGTGATCCACCCACCTCAGCCTCCCAAAGTGCTGGGATTGCAGGCGTGAGCCACCGTGCCTGACCTACATTGACATTTTTAATTATTTTTGAGCTAGTGTCCCTGTGTTTCATTTTGCACCAAGCCCTGGTGAATTATATAGTTGGTCCTGGTGATGACGTGTTTCTCTTTTAGAAACATATGGGCCACAAATCTGTTTAAATCTGTTAAATTTGAAACTGCAAATTCAGATGCGAAAGACCATGTCAGAAAGATGTGGGCAGGAGCCTACTTACAATGACGCAAAGAGGCGTCATAATACAAGCCACGCTGGCAAAACACTTCAAGGGAATCTACCCCCGCCCACATTCTCAGTTCTCAATCAGAGAGTCGTTCCACATTTACGGGGAGCCAGGAAGTTTTCCTGTGGGAAGCCAGTCCCTGCAACAAACCCACCCCTCAGGCCCAGGACCTCAGACTTTGGGACAACGTGATGCTGTGGACAGTGAGGAAGCGCTGTAAGAGTTTAATTCCCCCACAGCCTGTGAGGCCTGAGCAAGACACTTACTAAAGCTGGACTGTAGCCGGGGCAACACAGCAAGACCCTGTCTCCACAAAAATTGGGAAAATTAGCCAGGCATGACGGCATGTGCCTGTGGTCCCAGCTACTTGGGAGGCCGAGGTGGGAGGATTGCTTGAGCCCAGGAGGTCGAGGCTGCAGTGAGCTGTGATTGTTGCCACTACACTCCAGCCTGAGTGACAGAGTGACACCTTGTCTCAAAAAAAAATTTTAATTAAACTAAAAAATGTAAAATAAACAATGAAATAAAATATTATAAAGCTGAGCCTTCATTTCTTCACCTGTAAAGCAGTAAGTACTTTACAGGATTGCTGTGAGCACTAAATGAGATACTGTGTACGAAAGTATTTTACATATTTAAAAGCTCTATATAAAAACCATTTATAGGCTGGGTGTGGTGGCTCACGCCTGTAATCCCAGCACGTTGGGAGGCCGAGGTGGGCAGATAACCTGAGGTCGGGAGTTCAAGACCAGACTGACCAACATGGAGAAACCTCGTTTCTACTAAAATACAAAATTAGCCAGGCATTGTGCTGGATGCCTATAATCCCAGCTACTCGGGAGGCTGAGGCAGGAGAATCACTTGAACCCAGGAGGCAGAGGTTGCGATGAGCCAAGATTGAGCCACTGCACTCCAGCCCGGGCAACAAGAGCAAAACTCTATCTCAAACAACAAAACGTATGTAGCATTGTATGCGATGTTCTCCTGTTTCTTTATCTCTCTTAAATTGCCAACTCCATCTTATACTTTGCTGAAACTTCTTCTTTCCTGAAAATGATTTATCAAATTGACAGATGCTTTTCTTCCCTCCTTTGTTCCAAATATGACCCTCATAAAAAGAGGCAGAGCCTTTCTCTGGAGTTTCTCACTGATGATATAAAATGCTTTCTGAAGCAGTTTCAGCCCAAATGGACAAAAGGGAAATATTACAAAAGAAGCCTTCAAGAGTATGTACTGAAACCAGAGCCAACACCGCTTCGCTCTGCCCACATTAACCCTTGAGAAAGCATACTGTTTTCTATTTGTAATCAGGACATGTGGATTTCTCTAATGCTCCTTTAGGAAAGGTCAGGTCCTGTTTGAAGAGAGGGCTCACTTAAGTAAATGCCAGTCCACGTAAGAAGAGCAGCTGGTGGAAGGGGTGGTCACCAAGAGAAATACTCGTATTTAACCGGAAGACAGACTGACTATTGACCAAGATGCAAAGCAGTAAGGAATCTTAACTCCTTCCTTATTTATTTATTCATCACAGCTCTGGAGAAAATGTCAGCATCACGCATGTGAAAGGGCACCGTGTGCCATCTGAAAGCCTTGCCCTGCAGGCTCTGGGATCACAGAAAGCGGCTACACAGCATCACCAGTTTATAAGAAGCAAAAGAGTTTTCTCCTAAGGTTATATTTAAAGCATTCACTTGCAACATTAAAAGAAAATTTTAAGGCCAGGCACAGTGGCTCACACCTGTAATCCCAGCACTTTGGGAGGCCAAGGTGGGTGGATCACTTGAGGTCAGGGTTCGAGACCAGCCTGGCCAACATGGTAAAACCCCTTCTCTACTAAAAATACAAAAGTTAGCCAGGCGTGGTGGTGGGCACCTGTAATCCCAGCTACTCGGGAGGCTGAGGCAGGAGAATCACACTAGCCTGGGAGGTGGATGTTGCAGTGAGCCGAGATCGCACCATTGCACTCCAACCTGGGTGACAGAGGGAAACTTTGTCTCAAAAAAAAAAATTTATGGCAGTAATATAGCATAAAATTTACTATTGTAACCATCTTTAAGTCCACAGTTTAGTAGGATTAACTGCATTCACAATGTCATGCAACCATCACTACTATCAAATTCCAAAACCTTTCCAACATCCCAAACTGAAACTCTGTACCTATGAAATTTTAACTACCCATTCTCCCTCCCTGAACCACGTGGTAATCACTATTTCTGTCTGTGTGAATTTGCCGTTCTCGCTCCCTTATTTAAGTGGATTTACATATGATCGGCCTTTTTGCGCCTGGCTTCTTCCACTTTGTAGAATGTCTTCAAGGTTCAGCCATGTTGCAGCATGTGTGAGAATGGCATTCCTTTTTAACCGCTGAAAAATATTCTATTCTACGTGGACCCGAGATCTTGTTTACCCATCCCTCTATTGAATACTTGGTCAATGTTGTGTTTATTTCTATTTCCATTGGGGAAACACACTTAAAATACCAAGATGCTTGCTTGTCTTTTGTTATCCCACTTAATTCGAAGAAAAGCAACTCTCAGGGCCCTGGTCAGCAGGCCCTCTCACACAAATCAACTCTCTTGGGAGGGAGGTAGGGAGGGAGGGAAGGAGAGGGGAGGAGGAGGAGGAGGAGGAGGAGGAGAAAGGGGCTCCAAATTGTTGGAACAATCCTCAAATCTGCAACTTGGAATAAAGTCCAAATCTCCAATCTCTAAACAATGCTCCAAAATCTATTGCATTTTGCTACGAAATTTCTTTATCAGTCTAATCTGTAAACCAGTCTAATATTCCAGAGAGGAATCCATCCCGGAAATTACATGGAATAGCAGAGAGCTTGGTCACCATAAAATGTCTTAGGTAAGTTACAGTCTCCAGCGACAGGGTTAGGAGGGGCCTCTGACAGGTGACCAGGACGGTGAGCTGGCTCCTCACAGTCACGCCCCCTTACTTGCTGTTCAGGGATTGATGTGAAAGGCAGTTATGTGGCTCCACTGAATGTCTGGCTCTTATCTGCATTTGTAAGAGGTCATAGATGCATAATGGCAGAACATTTCATTAGCACTTCCATTGGAAAGATAAGATGTAGAATCCTGCCCAAAGTGAGTTAAAGCGTAAACCAGAATTATTAACACTTAATAAGGGAGGCAAGGCAGAGAGGTCACAGGTAAATGGAAAGACAGCAAGGACATGAAGGTAAAAATCTTTGAGGTGTAAGTAGAAATCAAACCAGAAGAAATTTAAAAAGAAAAAAGGCTGTTATCAGGCCAGTCCTAACAAAGCGTCATTAAAGCGAAGAACTAACAATTCAAGAAAGGGCATTCGAACGAGGAAAATGCATAAGGAAAAACGTAAATGTGGAATGGGGAAACAACTTACAGATTTTATGAAGACATGAGGAAAAACATAAAGGTGGAATGGGGAAACTCAGATTTTTATAAACACATATTTTACGAATACATTACTAAGAGCAGAAAAGAGAGAGGAAAAACATTTGCTATACTAAGGTAACAAGAATATTCTTCCTGACTGAATCCCAAGTAGTTGCCCTCTCCGCCAAACCTGATACAATCTGCAAGTGAATGTTCCAGCACTGAGATGTATTTAGCTTCTCCTTTTTAGCTTTCTGCTGGCTCTGCTGTTTCAAGTTCACCACACGTGCCCTTCACGTATGTGTTCATGGCTTTGCATGTGCATTAAAGTGCCCGCTTGCAAGGGTACCGTGGCCACATGCACCTGTGTGGACTTGCTCAACATGTCCCCCCAAAATTAATCAGCAAAACTTCTTGTTAACAAATTAAACTTCATTTCTGCACTTTCTCTGCTCCCCCAAAACCAGCTGTCAGTAGCTGTGGTCAAACCAGCCTTGGCGAGACCGTGCCACTCACAGGCACTCAAGCCAGGTCAGAAAGCGGAGAAGTTCAGAGCTGGGGCTCTGGGGTCAGGCGGAGCTGGACGCTGGACTGCAACCCCAGCTGGGTGACCTTGGACAGCTCTTTTGACCTCTCTAAGCTTCAGTTTCCTCATCTATGCATGAGGACACTAGCAGAACCCATGAGGATGAAGAGAAATGGTGCGCCCAGGATATGCCTTGAGACAAAGCAAATGCTCTATACTTGTGAACTATTGATCATTATCATTATTATTGTTGTTATTTTGAGACAGAGTTTCGCTCTTGTTGCCTAGGATGGAGTGCAATGGTGTTATCTTGGCTCACTGCAACCTCCGCCTCCTGGGTTCAAGCAATTCTCCTGCCTCAGCCTCCCAAGTAGCTGAGATTACAGGCGCGCATCACCACACCCGGCTAATTTTGTATTTTTAGTAGAGACAGGGTTTCTCCATGTTGGCCAGGCTGGTCTTGAACTCCCGACCTCAGGTGACCCACCTGCCTCAGCCTCCCAAAGTGCTGGGATTACAGGCATGAGCCACCACGCCCAGCACTGATCATTATTTTTATTGTGACTGGTTTTGAGACAGCTTCTCCTCACCAGGCTCGTGGATTCCACACTGAACGTCAGACACGGGACACTCGGGAAAGCCCCTAAGATCTGGAGGGGATGCCAAAGAAGAGGACCCAGAGCTTTGGGCGGAACCTGCTTCCTCACCTTCCAAAATAAATGCTGCCAGGAGTGTGAGTCCTGGCATGTGCTGCCCGGGCCTCCTCACAACTGAAGGGGAAGTTTGTTCCAATGGCGTGGACTCACTGTTCTAATGCTGAATCGATGAAACGTCGTATTACCAGAAACTGTGCCTGGTGGCCCAGGATTTGTCACACCACCCTCCCAGATGGTGAGGCTTCAGCAAGAGACCATCTGGGCGTCTCTACTGGCTTCTTAGAACTGGAAACCACAGCACACATCTTCCTCTGAAATCCACCTTAAGGAACGCATTGGCCTCGGGGTGAGCCGTTCACTGGTGGGAACCCTAGTCAAGATCATCAGCCCACATCTGGTAGGAGCCAAGCGGGGAATGTATTCATCGACGCTCCACGGCGCATCAGTGAAGTGAATCCTCCGTGGGCCCCTTTCCCAGCCCTCTCTTACCCAGTGTGCCCTCGCTTCTTATTTCAAAGGAACAGATTCAGGCAGATGGAACATATCACATGCACACAAAGCAGGGTACCCTCAGGCAGTTTTCCCCCCAAGCTCTCAGAAGAGTTTAGTTAACAATGTTTGTATTCAGTCCTTTGTATTGTCATATAAAACAACACGCATCTCTGAATACCCATCTAGTTCTAACATTGATTATAAAGGATGACTCACTGCAAGGACTTACTTAAAAATGAGTCTTTCCTCATTGAATCGCCTACCTGACCATCTCCACCTTGACTCAAATCTCCTAGAATCAAATATTCTGTGTCGTTTGTTATGTTTGTAATCTTTCTCTTCCTCAGCTCTGGGATTCAATACCTAGGATGGTAAAAACACACACGGTGCCAAGAAGAGTGCCAGTTGGTTAGATGCTGCTGTGCTACTGGCGAAAGGGAAGACTAGCATGCTGTCATGTCAAACCAAGGACTGTTCAACGTGCCCGAGGACATTTATCAAGGTCTGTGGGTGAGATTCCCAACCTCGAGGGGAATTCTGAAGAAATCAACAAAGCTTAGCATTCAGTAATGATAACATTTGTATTCATCTCTTACAATAATAATCAACACTTGGCCACATCTGTCCTCACTTGTTGAAAAAGGAAATCTCTTCCTTGTCTTTATGGTGAGTTGACAAGAGGTTTGACACTCCAGGGAAAGAAAGAATTCTCAAATATTAGATTCACATGAAAAGATCAAAGATGTGGGAATAGGAATAAGCATTACATCTCTCTACCGTCTGCAGACCTGAGTGTTCAGTGACGCTGGATACACATTGAGTTTCCTTGTTTAATGCGGAGTTCCCAACTGCCATCCTCCTTTCCCCAGGGGAGCAGTTCAAACACAGAAGCCTGAAATTTTATATTGTCCTTTTCCCGTTACATTTGAGCAGGGAAATGTTTTAGGAGTTCCACTGTTCTCTAGACAGATTGACTGAAACATGGGAACAGAACCTGCGACTATTTGCTGCCAGCTGGGCTGGTGACGGCGGGCAGTCTCTGAGCCCAGAGAGGGCCACAGAGCTGTGATGAGGTCCTTTGCCAGTTCTCATTTATGGAGAAATCCACACAGTAGTAAAGATAAGAGAAACGCCATTTGGTCTGCTGTTGGTTCGAAGCAGATGCTTCTTTCTAAAGGACAAATATTCCAAAGATGGCACTTAAAAGTGGCATTTTAAATAGGAGAATGCACACGCAATGCATGGCCAGCACAACGCCTGGCATCTTATAAGGACTTCTCACATGGCAAGTGTTGTCAAATCTTAAACATAATTGTAGATAAAACACCGTCGAGAGGAATAAGAAGGGAAGGTTTGACTCAGCCACCTGATCTGCGGTGAACTGCTGTCTGGATTTTGCAGACTCCTTTTCTACAGAATAAGGAAATCGGCCCAGATGACCCCGGTGGTCTCTTTCACTGAGAATATTGAATTATTCTAAGGTTTTGTATCTGAACTTTGAACACTTCTCCTTTTTTAACCTTTAAAAGTGTTGGGATCAAACTACTTTAGCACTTGGAACATCATAAGATAAATGACGTAAAGAATCCCAAGTCCTCTACAGAGCGAAGAACAATTCAGGTGCAGAGAGCAGAGTGTATTTCTAAAAAGCAAGAGTACAAACTCCATCTGTACACCCGGACACTCTGCCAGCTCTGACTCTTGGAATGCATTAGTGCAACACTTCAACCCTAGATGCACTGGCTAAAGCTGGCCTCTAACCCATAGAAGAATGAGGGCCTGTTTATATCACTGAGTGCAGAAATCCTCAGACGCCTGCTGGAATTCTGAGAATCATGAAACCCCTAGGTTGGCAGAGCACTCAGAGCAGAGCCCAGTGTGGAAGTCCCTCTGATGGCACCCCTGACTCCCTCTCACCCACTTCCACATGTTACGCCACCCACCTTGCACATAGTTTGGCAGCTTTTCTTTTCCCCCGAGACAGGGTCTTGCTCTGTGTCCCAGGCTGGAGTGCGGTGGCATGGTCACGGCTCACTGCAGCCTTGACTTCCCAGGCTCAAGTGATCCTCCCTCATTAGCCTCCCAGGGAGCTGGGACTATAGGTGCATGCTACCACACCAGGCTAGTTTTTGTATCTTCTTTTTTTTTTTTTTATAGAGACAGGGTCATGCCATGTTGCCCAGGCTGAGATCAAGCGATCGCCTGCCCCAGCCTCCCAAAGTGTTGAGATTACAGGTGTGAGACACTGCACCTGGCCCGGCAGCTTTAATGATTTGAAAATTTTTTCTTATTTAAATGGAGATTTGTCTATTTGCAATCCTTATCTGCGAATCCTATTTCTATACAGAGCAACAGAAAACAAGCCCGTGTCCTTTGAAATCCTTGAGTATCCTTTCTCCTCTTTCTCCCCTTGGTCTGCACCAGGCTAAGCTGCTTCAGGTTTGCGACTGTTGCCACGGGACTTGGCTTCCGGACCAGTCCGCATCCCAAGTGTCTCTTGTTATTTCTTTCTTAAGATGATTCGTTTCTTCTCATTCTGCATGAAGAAAGGATTATTTTTTTTATCATCCTTTGCCCTCGACTGTCAAACTACTTTGTCTGTATGGAAACAATGCAAATTAGCCAAGTCAGGTAAGGTTACTACTCACTATTTGCAGATGCTCAACCAAATGACCACTGCTCCTCCTTTACACACTGATCGAAAACCAAGTACACATGGGAGAGCAGAACCCTAACAACAGCAAGGAAACTCTGAAAGGCAGCTAACCAAAGGCATCACACAGCACTGATGCACACGCCTCTAAGATATTAATAAATGACTTCTGCAGATGCACCCTGGGTGCCTGTAACTCGATCACGTTGAAATATGTATTTCTGGAGAAGCTTACGTGCGATGTGTTTTGAGTTATAACAGGAGCTCACTGTTGGACCTCAGGAAATACAAAAGATTACTACTCTCTGTCAACATTTACGTTGTTTTGTCCCTTGAATAAATGGGAACCTTTGTGATCTTACTGTTTCCCGGTTCCACATGCCATCTATATGCCAATGGTCCCCACATTTATATCTGCAGCCCAGACTGCTTCCTGAATCCAGACCCGTTCATCCAGCCCTCTGCTTGACACCTCCTCTTGGATGTCCAAGGCCATCTCCACCTCTGTGTATTCAAACTGCACTCCTGGTCCCTCCTCACCCTCTCCATCTCATTTAATGGCAGCTCCATCTTTCCAACAGGTTATGCCAAAATCCTGGGACTTATTCTTATCTCCTTACTTTCTCTCAGTCATCAGGAATTTTATTGGCTATCTTCAAAATACATCCAGAATCCATCAACCCCGTCACTGCTCCCAGCCCCACTGTCAATTCTCAACAGGCAGCCAAAGCGATCCTCTTAAAATACAAGTCAGATCATGGTGAAAACCCTTTGATGGATCCCATTTCACACAGTTCACACAGGAGACAAACAATGCTGAAGTCCTTCCAATCCTAGACATACCCACCCCCAGAGAAATGTGTACCCAAACATTCATTGCAGCATTATTCACAATAGCCAAAATGTGGGGGAAAACCCCAATGTCTATCGACTGATAAATGGATCAACAAAATGTGCTCTATCCATACTGTGGAATGTTAGTGGGACACAGAAAGGAACAGGTACTAATATTTGTTACATGGATGGACTTTGAAACTATTATGTGAAGTGAAAGAAAACAGACACTGAAGTTCACATATTGTAGGATTCCATTCATATGAAACACCCAGAATTGGCAGGTCCATAGAGCCAGAATGGGTGCCAGGGGCTAGGAAGAGGGATGAGCGTGCGTGTGTGTGTATGCGTGTGTGTGTGAGCGTGTGTGTGAGCATGTGTGTGTGCACATGTGAGCATGTGTGTGTGAGAGCATGTGTGCGTGTGTGAGCATGTGTGTGTGAGCGTGTGTGTGAGTGTGTGTGTGTGTGTGTGTTTATGATATAAAGTTTCTTTTTCTTTGGGAGGCCAAGGCAGGTGGATCACCTGAGGTTGGGAGTTTGAGACCAGCCTGACCAACATGGAGAAACCCCATCTCTACTAAAAATACAAAATTAGCCAGGTGTGGTGGTACATGCCCATAATCCCAGCTACTCAGGAGGCTGAGGCAGGAGAATTGCTTGAACCCGGGAGGCAGAGGTTGCAATGAGCCAGGATTGTGCCACTGCACTCCAGCTTGGGCGACAAGAGTGAAACTTCTCAAAAAAAAAAAAAAAGTTTCTTTTTGAGATGATGAAATGGTCTGGTTATATGACGACTTTACTAAAAACCAGTAAATTGTACACTTCATAGGGGCAAATATTATGGTATATGAATTACATTTAAATTGTTAAAAAAAAAAAAAAAAGGGCAAGTCCTTACGATGGGCTCCTAGGCCATATAGAATCTGACCCTCCTGAGACTTCCCCGACTTCCTCTGCGCCCACTTAGTCTCTTTTCCAGCCAGGTTGGACTCCTTGCTGTTCCCTGAACGTGCCAGGCCTGCTCTCCCTTCAAACCCTTAACCTTGCTGTTCCCTCTGCTAGGAATGCTTTTCCCTTAGAGATATCCAGACACCTGCTTGGTTAGCCTCCCCAACTTCCTCTATGCCTCTGCCCAAATCTCTCCACCCCTGTGGGCCCTGGCTACTCCTGCAACCTGCACCATCCAGCTCCTCAACCTGCTCTTCTTTCTCCATAGCATTTATCACCTTCCAATTGACTAATCCATTGTGCCTGTGGCATATGACCTGTCTCCGCTCCTTCTATCCCCACCCCCACCAAGATCTACGCTTCCTGAGGGCAGGAATCTTCGTCTTAGCTCCCTATTGTGGCCCAGGTGCCTAGAAGAGTGCCCAGCACACAGTGGATGCTTGAAAAGTATTTGATGGGCCGGAAGTGGTGGTTCACGCCTGTAATCCCAGCACTTTGGGAGGCTGAGGCAGGTGGATCACAAGGTCAGGAGTTCAAGACCAGCCTGGCCAACATGGTGAAACCCAATCTCTACTAAAGATCCAAAAAAGTAGCTGGTCTGGTGGTGCGTGCCTGTAATCCCAGCTACTCTGGAGGCTGAGGCAGGAGAATCACTTGAGCCTGGGAGGTAGAGGTTGCAGAGAGCCAAGATCGTGCCACTGCACTCCAGCCTGGGTGACAGGGCGAAACTCCATCTCAAAAAAATTTTAAAAAAAGAATAAAAATAAAAGTATTTGCTGAATGCACAAATAAATGAATTTTGTATTTTGAGCTTCAAAAATGCTTTCTGAGACAGGATTTAGAACCAAGTGTTTTTGATTTAGAAAAAAGAAATGGGACTGAGCTAAGAGGATGCATCAAGCACAGGAGACTAATCCCACATAATTAAAAAATAAGACTGAAACCTGTTCCAGCTTTGCAGTTTAATTTTTACAAACTAGTAGTCTGCTAAAGGCTTTATTTTCCCAAAAATGTACTGGCTCACTCTTAGAAATATCTCCCGCACCTGTTTGAGACTTCCACCCTTTACCTCTTCTCTGAACGTGTAACCATTCTTTCCAGCATTCCGGGGAAGAGTATTTTCTGTTTTTCTCAGACACGCCCGTCAACACATATGCTCCATTGTCCCTCTGAATTTTGGGGGTGCTTGTATTGTTTACACCCTGGCTGTCGATTTACTTCTCCATTAACAAGGTATAAAAGGGGTGGCCAGGTGGCATGGCTCCCGTCTGTAATTGGAAGGCTGAGGTGAGTGGAGTTCAAGACTAGCCTGGGCAACATGGTGAAACCCCATGTCTACAAAATTTAGCTGGGCATGGTGGCATGTGGCTGTAGTCCCAACTACTCAGGAGGCTGAGGTGTGAGGATCACTTGAACCCGGGAGGTCAAGGCTGCAGTGGGCCAGGATTGTGTCACTGCACTTCAGCCTGGGCAGCAAAGCAAGAGAGACCCTGTCTCATGTAAGTAAGTAAGTAAATACATAAATGTGCCTTTTAAGATAGTTTCTTAAAAGCCAAAAACAATGTAAATTTGCCCTTCACTGGATTTTAAAATTAATACTGAGATAAAATTCACATCACATAAAGTTTACCAATTTAAAGTATACAACTAAGTGATTTTTAATATATTCACAGAGTTGTGCAATCACTATGCATATGAAGATGTAATATAAATGCGATTACTATATGTGGCCTTTTGCATCTGGCTTATTTCAGCTACCAGAACGAGGTCCATCCACATCGTAGCAGGTGTCAGCACTTTATTGCTTTTTGTGGCGAATAACTTCCACTGTAAAAACACACCAGATTTTGTTTCTTCATGCACCGGCTGACAGACGTTTGCATTACTTCCACTTTTTTGGCTATTTTGACTAATGCTGCTATGAACACTCGTGTACAATTTTTGTGTGGATGTGTGCTTTCATTTCTCTTGGGTCTCTACCTAAGAACAGAACTGCTAGATCATTTGGTGGCTCTGTGTTTAACCTTTGGAGGAGCGGCCGGACTGTTCACTGTGGCTGCACTGTTTTACATTCCCACGACGTGCAAGCGATCCAGCTTCCCACATCCTTGCCAACACTCGAAATGCCCCGGCGCACCGTCTTTTCGATTATAGTCATCCTGGAGGCTGTGCCGTGGCATCTTGTTGTGGTTTTTGTTTGGATTTTCCTAACGACTGACAATGGTAAGCATCTTTTCACGTGCTCATTGGCCACTGATATCTCACTGGGGAAATAGTAAACGCATGGTTTGTGAATATTTTCTCCCATTCCTCGGATGTATTTGTAAGAGACAGAGTCTGGCTCTGCCGCCCAGGCTGGAGTGCAATGGCAGGATCATAACCTTGCGCTGAATTCTTTCCCCACCTACTCAATGACCTCTGACCCCAACCAGGGCCCACCTCAGAACGTCTAGTGGTGTCGCGAGCTGTCCCCGTCGTCAACAGTGGAAGCCTGCGTTTCCTCCTCACCTGTCACTCAACCAAGTCTTCGCTCAGCAGAGCGGAGGCCTGAAAACCTGCCAGTACGCACGGACAAGTACACAGCCTCGTTCCTCTTCGGTGGCAGCGAGGCAGCCAGTGTTGGGTCAGCTAAGCAGTCCGCGGTCTCAGCAAGGCCCAGCAGACGGGTGCTCCAGTGCGAGTGAGACCGTCAAAAGACCGTCGGCGAATGAGCCGGGATATGTGGACAGAGCTGCTTGTCAGAGGGTTGAATTCTGAGCGCGCATATGGGCAGTACTCTACTCAAAGAGAGTATCGCTGTGCACGTGAGTTACCAGGGTGTTATTTATATGAGCAGTGAAAACCTTTCACCACCTGCTCCCCAGTTTTTCGTTGTTGTTTTACAAAATATATTCCAACGAGAGAGGAGCTGCACAACACGTGTGCGACCGGAGGTCATGATGCGAAGTGAAAGGAACCAGGCACGGAAAGACACGCCTCACACGTTCTCCCTCGTGTGGAAGTAAACAGGTGGGTCAGGTGAAGACAGAGTACATCGTCGTTAGCAGAGGCTGGGACGGGGAACGGGGGGTGGGGGGGGGATGAAGAGAAATTGTTTAATGGGTTTAAGTTTACAGTGTGATACAATAAATAAGACCTAGTGTTTGAGGCCGGGCGCAGCGGCTTATGCCTGTAATCTCAGCACTTTGGGAGGCCGAGGCAGGCAGATCATCTGAGGTCAGGAGTTTGAGACCAGCCTGGCCAACATGGTGAAACCCCGTCTCCACTAAAAATACAAAAATTAGCCAGGTATGGTGGTGCACACCTGTAATCCCAGCTACTCAGGAGGCTGAGGCAGGAGAATCACTTGAACTCAGGAGGCGGAGGTTGCAGTGAGCTGAGATCATGCCACTGTACTCCAGCCCGGGTGACAGAGCAAAACTTCATCTAAAAAAAAAAAAAACCTAGTGTTTGACAGATCAGTAAGTGACTACAGTTTATAATAATCTACTGTATATTTCAAAATAGCTAGAAGAGAAGAACTCAAATGTTTCTAGGATAAATAAAGGGGAAATATTTAAGGTGATGGGTATCCCAATGACACCAGTAGGATCTTTACAATGATATGAACGTATTAAATTATCACAGGTACCCCCAAAATACGTACATCTGTTATGTATCAATAAAGAAAGAGGGAGCAGAGCTACACTGAGGACGCGCCACTGACGGGCCCTGGGCCCTCGGCAGGGATTCCCGTTCTCTGGAGCCGGACAACCCGGGCCCCTCCTTGGAGCACAGTCTGAAAAGCAGTTATCAACCTGGAAATTCCCTGTCACAAAATTGGCAGTATAACCCTGTTTGCTGTAAAACCTAGGAAAGTATTCCCAGAGTATTTTACAAACTTTCTAGAGCTAGGCACCAAGATAAGAACAGCAGTTGCTGGCACGAGCGGGTTTTTGCTTGCTTCCATTTCCTTCTTCCTTTCTCCCCGACCCCCACTAAGAATGGATTAATTGTGCCATTTAAAAAGCAAGTGAGTGAAAGAGAAAGGCAGTCCACACCGTGCAGCGTATAGAATTCAGTCTCCTCTGTTGATGGGGGCACACTCACCTAGCTTGCCACACCAGGAATGTCACCAACACATTCAAATGGCAATGACGGACACTGGTTGTAAACCTTAATTTCTAAGGTGTACCATGCCAAGATCATGAACATTTAAGTCTTTCAGGTAAACCAGAAACATCAATTAAGAAACAAAACCAGCCAGACACGGCGGCTCACGCCTGTAATCCCAGCACTTTGGGAGGCTGAGGTGGGTGGATCACCAGGTCAGGAGTTCAAGACCAGCCTGGCCAAGATGGTGAAACCTCACCTCTACTAAAATACACACACACACACACACACACACACACACAAATTAGCCAGGTGTGGTGGTATGCACCTGTAGTGCCAGCTACTCAGGAGGCTGAGGCAGGAGAATCGCTTGAACCTGGGAGGCAGAGGTTGCAGTGAGACGAGATTATGCCACTGCACTCTAGCCTGGGCAAGAGAGCCAGCCTCCATCACATACACATACACAAAAGAAGTACAAGTTTTTACCAGTTTGTGTGGCAGTTTTAAAAAGGTTTGGGTGACACAAAAGTCACTCGAAGATGCTATCAGATAGTCTTAGCGTGCTTGGCCCCACCTGGAATTCAGGTAACCACAAAAAGCATGGTTTCATCCTGGAGTCAAGGATAACTCTGATTATGTCAGCATAGCTCTCACTATAGGTAGGGAAATATTAATAACGCATATTAAATATTAATAGCATACGAAATGCCTGACAACTATGCCAGTCACTTCTGCTACCCAACCCCCCATCTTTTTTTAATATATGATGAATATCACTGAAGAAAACTGAATCACAAAATCTCCACATTAAAGCCAGTTAGCGGCTTGATTTTAATTGAGGCAAGACAACTTCAGGTCAAGGCGGCTCAGCCCTGCCTGTCATTCTCCCCTGGGCGACACTGTTTCTCTGTCTGCCACAATGCAGGAGCCCCGTTGGAAGACTCGAGGTGCTATTTCTACATTTGGATCTGGTGTTGGTGCTCCAGCCATTCTGGTAGGAAACCAGGGGGGTCACTTCAGCTGCAGCCAGAGGCCAGTTGAGGAAGTAATCTTAGCCGGGCAACCCTTCCCTTCCACCCCAGCTGACGCTAAACACAAAACCATAAACACACACACACACACACACATAGACATGAATATACAGTGTGTGCAAATATTTAAAAATACACACACACAAGGTATGTTTGTGTATCTATATTTACATTTAAAAATAACTACTTTAGCAA
This sequence comes from Aotus nancymaae, assembly GCF_030222135.1. Classification (NCBI taxonomy): domain Eukaryota; kingdom Metazoa; phylum Chordata; class Mammalia; order Primates; family Aotidae; genus Aotus; species Aotus nancymaae. The sequence continues at coordinate 29,594,254 of NW_026988445.1, read as the reverse complement.
GTAGTTTCACTTGCTAAAGCAATAAGAAGTATTTCCCATGCAAGAACCCTTAATTTAACAGTCCAGATGCAAACCGCTAAAAGAGCATAGCTAGGGGGAAAGAAAACGCTCCAGATCGAGCTTTATTGGCAGTTCTACTGCCAGACATTACAACTTTATAATAAAGAGAAATGTCACTCAATTCAATAGCAAAGCCCCTCCACCCCCCTTCTCCAAGAGATATATGTATTTCAGACAATAGCTTTCTCAGTCCAAATTCCCTCTTTTGGCCAGTAGCTCTCTTCTTCCTAGCAAAGGCTTTCTTATCTTTCTGTTCTTTTCTCTAACCTCTTCAGGTTCTCGTGAAAGTCACATCTGACTCCCGGGACGCTGTGCAATGGCTCCATTCTTGGGAGAGTGAGATGCTGCTGCCGTGATGGGCTGCTGCCTGCTCCATAAAAGCGATGCCTGAAATCAAGTCATTACCTCTTTCGTGATGAGAATGAAGGGAAGAGAATCCTCAGAGGCAGCGAGGTGCCTGAGAGGGGGCAGAGAGGGCACACATGTTCTCCCTCCCTCTCCTTCTCCAAACCAGTGGCCTCCTCTGTTGGGTTCAATGTCAGCAATTGAGGAAACGTGGTTTATGTTAACTCTCTACTGTTCTGTTTCTTACAGAAGAGAAGTCTTATGACGGACAGGCAAGGGTGGGAGGTGGAAATGAAGCTGCTTTGAAAGTCTCTGAATATTCCAAATCATTAGAAAGAAATTGAAAAAATTCTAGGTTGGTGCTCCCCATCCCCACCCCCACCCTGTTTTCTGGGAAAGTTCAAAGGAATAGGGGGCCATAGGTCAAAGAGTAAACGCTTCCCGGTGTCCAACCTGGCTCTCACCAAACGGCGTGGCTCTAACACATGACTTCAGCCCTTATCGAAGGCAGAGACTGCTGTGTGTGAAGGCCAGTGCCAACACCCCCTTTTTCTCTGACTCTGTCGCCCAGGCTGGAACGCAGTGGCAAGATCTCGGCTCACTGCAACTTCCACCTCCCGGGTTCAAGTGATTCTCCTGCTCCAGCTTCTGGAGTAGCTGGGATTACTAATTTTCGTATTTTTAGTAGAGACAGGGTTTCTCCATGTGGACCAGGCTGGTCTCGAAGTCCTGACCTCAGGTGATCCGCCCACCTCAGCCTCCCAGAGTGCTGACACTACAGGCGTGAGCCACTGCACCCAGCCTCCAACCATTTTTAAACCAGACTATTTAAAATATCAGACTGGTGGGGCCCCTTAGGAATTCAGAGCCAAAGATTTCCATCTAATAGCCAGTAGGGGGGAAGACCTGAGACGGGGAGGGCTCTTTTCGTTTTCAGTCACCCCAGAACCAAACGCTGATGGGTTTCATCGATAGAAGAAAACCCTTTTCTCAAGGAACCAGATTTTCATCTCAAACTCTCAGGGCAACCAAAACCAGAGCTTTTAATAAATGAAGCACGTCAGGCACCACTGCCTGGAGATGTTCTATGAAGGGACATCCGAACGGAACGAGACCAAAACACAGAATAAAGAGCTTGCACCATCTTGCCCACTCTCTCCCTCATTCTTTTATACCACCACATGGGGCGCATACATGCCTAACTGTTAACAGAATTTATTTTACTATGGAATGTTAAGAAACATTAATGTTCTAGGTGATCCTCAGTTCCAACTGTCCAAGGTCCAAAGCTCCCTGACTTCCAATCTTACCGTTTTCAGCAAAAGCAGCCATTTTTAGCAATTGGTTGGACCCAAGACCTCGAGTGATTTGATTATCTAGATGAATGCAAAACTAAGGCTAAGGTTAGACAGGCCTTCTCGAAGTCCGTGTCAGTCACCTCAGGAACCAGAAAGTTTTGGGGCGGGGTGGGGGTTGTTTGTTTGTTTTGAAACAGAGTCTTGCTCTGTTGCCCAGGCTGGAGCACACTGACATCACTGCAGTGATCTCAGCTCACTGCAACCTCTGCCTGCTAAGTTCAAGTGATTTTCATGCCTCAGCTTCCCAAGTAGCTGGAATTACAGGAGCCCACCACCACGCCCAGATAATTTTTGTATCTATAGGAAATTTTCGCCATGTTCGCCAGGCTGGTCTCGAACCCCTGACCTCATGATCTACCTGCCTGGCCTCCCAAAGTGCTAGGATTACAGGCATGAGCCACTGCGCCTGGTTGCAGCCAGAGAGTTTATAAAGCATGCATGAGAAAAGGCAGTCAAGTATTTAAGTCAAAATCCTCACAACTGTCTGCCCACACAGTCCCCTTTCTTTCAGCAGAGTAAGTGAAGGAAAATGTTTTTCACTGAAAATCTTTCCTTTCCTTCCTATGGCTGCTTTTATTTACCTTGTAAATCCCAGTCACAAATTCTGCTTTAAAGAGCCCTCACTTTCAACACTCCCTTAAAACAACTTCGGGTTGTAGTCTCGGTCACCAGATCCTTTCTTCTTCTGGACTTGCTTGTTCCCTTGAGATATAGAAACGAGAAAGGAAACGTCTGCTTGCTGGACATCTGACCTGGGAGCCAGCGTGCAGGCCATTTGTTCACGCAGCTGTTAGGGACTTAAAGGAGAGCACCAACCCTAAGATTATTTAGCAGGGGAAAAAAATCCCATCAATCTAAATCAGACTCTTACTCTGCATTCTGGTCCAGAGACTGGCTAAAAGGGGTAGATGGATGCCCTGAACACATATGCCACATTTCGCGTGTTTGGGCATGTTTTTGAGCAGCAGGCCCACTGTTGTCATGAGATGCCCGTGCCGTGCGCCTTCTATTAATACTCGCCCGTCTAGGTCCACTCCTCAGTCTCTGCTCTGGGCCAGGAGGCAGACGAATGCAAGCTGCCGTGACAGACTTCCTTCTGGCTTCAGGGTGGGCTCAGCCCTTGGAGAGCTCAGAAGGAGATGGGAGAGGACAAGGCATTTGTTCTCCTGGCCCCAGTCCCATGAGGCCACCAAAGGCGGCCGTGCCTCTCAGCTGACACTCGGCTCTAGGCGGGTTCTCCTTCTCTGGGTTGTGGTCACGACTTCCCCTCCCGCCCCCACGCCTCCCCCAGTGATGGGCAGGAGCCACCTGCGACAGCTTTGTAAACAGTCCTTTTCAAAAACTCTTCGTTAGATGGAACGCGCCATCTGCTTTCTGCCAGGAACGCAAAGATGTTCAAGGAGCCGATGACCCTAAAGAGCTATGAATGTTTACATGCTAAAGGCACCTGGATACATTAGAAGGAAACTGAACATAGAGAAAAGCAAAAAACCTAAAGGATATTTTCTCTTCCTTTCCATCCTTTGGTTGATAGACTCTCTCTAAGCCCATGCCTTTAGTGAACCCCGAGCACTAGGCATGGGGACTCCTCCCAGTCCGGACGCTGCTTTGCCCTCTCCCTGGTCATGAGCTTAGGCGATGGGCCAACAGCATCTCACCAGCAGCTTCCTATCTCTCACCCAGGAGACTGTGACGAGAACGGTCCCCACCTCAAAGGGGACTGGAGGAAGAAATGAGGTAATGTGGCCAGGCACAGTGGCTCATTCCTTGGGAGGCTGAGGAGGGCAGATCACCTGAGGTCAGGAGATCGAGACCAGCCTGGTCAACATGGGGAAACCCTGTCTCTACTACAAATACAAAAATTAGCCAGATATGGTGGCAGGTGCCTGTAATCCTCAGCTCCTCCAGAGGCTGAGGCAGGAGAATCACTTGAACTTGCGAGGCAGAGGTTGCAGTGAGCTGAGATCGCGCTACAGCACTCCAGCCTGGGCGATAGAGCAAGACTCAGTCTCAAAAAAAGAAGGCTGGGTGCAGTGGCTCACCCCTGTAATCCCAGCACTTTGGAAGGCCAAGGTGGGTGAATCATGAGGTCAGGAGTTCCAGACCAGCTTGGCCAACATGATGAAACCCCATCTCTACTAAAGATACGAAAAAATTAGCTGGATGTGGTGGCGCATGCCTGTAGTCCCAGCTACTCAGAAGGTTGAAGCAGGAGAACTGCTTGAACCAGGAGGTGGAGGTTGCCATAGCTAAGATCATGCCGTTGCACTCCAGCCTGGGCGACAGGATGAGACTCCATCTCAAAAAAAAAAAAAAAAAAAAAAGAAAGAAAGAAGTGAGGTAATGCAGGTAATCTGCAGCCCGGTGCCTGGGCAGCCTTAGCAGTGTCCACGCGGCTCCCGTCCATTCAAGCCCGTCCTCTGGCTCTGCACCACAGCTGCTGCCCTCTGCTCACTGGGTCCCCTTGATGAGTGACCGGGTTTGGATATGACTTGCTAGATTTCACATTAGTGCCCCTCCAGGACAAAACTTCAACTGCCTGTCTTCTGGACACTGGTGCCCCAACCTTAGTCCAGTGAAAAACACCGTGTGCGGGACACATGCACATACTCACACATGCACCCACACACGCACACACCCACACACACACCCACACACACGCACACACACACATGCACCCACACACTGACACATGTACACACGCGCATACACACACACCCACACCCACACATGCACCCACACACACTGACACATGTACACAACCATACACGCGCACACCCACACACACCCCACACACGTGCACACACACATGTACACAACCACACACGCGCACACCCACACACATGAACCCACACACTGACACATGTACACAACCACACACGTGCACACACCCACACACATGCACCCACACACACGACACATGTACACAACCACACACACGCACACCCACACACTGACACATGTACACAACCACACACGTGCACACACCCCCACACCCCCACACACGTACACACACACACGCACCCACACACACTGACATATGTACACCACACATGCGCACACCCACACACACATGCACCCGCACACACTGACACATGTACACAACCACACACGTGCGCACACCCACACACCCACACACATGCACCCACACACTGACACATGTACACAACCATACACGCACACACCCACACACACACATGCACCCCCACACACACTGACACATGTACACAACCACACACACGCACACCCACACACATGCACCCACACACACTGACGTGTACACAACCACACACGTGCACACGTGCACACACCCCCACACATGTACACCCCCACACACATGCACCCACACACACTGACACATGTACACAACCACACACGTGCACACACCCACACACCCCACACACGTACACACCAACACACACATGCACCCACACAGACATGTACACAACCACACACGTGCACACCCACGCACACACCCACACACATGGACCCACACACACGGACACATGTACACAACTACACACACCCCCCACACACGTGCACACCCACACACACATGCACCCACACACACTGACACATATACACAACCACACACGTGCACACCCACACATGCACACACCTGCACGTCCACGCACACATCCACACATGCACACCCACCCGCCCACACATGCACACAGACACATGCACACACCCACACACACACGCACACGCATACATGCACACACGTGCTCACTGGGTCAGGGGACGAGACACACGCCACCTAGATCTGGCCCATCCTCTCCTGGACATTGACCCACTGCTATTAAAACATCCAGAGTAGTCAGGTGTCTGATGGTCTCCAGTGGGTTAGCAGTACCACGTCTGCATTCAGAGACCGGCGTAGGTTAGCGGTGCCACGTCTGCATTCAGAGACCGGCGTAGGTTAGCGGTGCCACGCCTGCATTCAGAGACCGGCGTAGGTTAGCGGTGCCACCCCTGCATTCAGAGGCCAGCCTAGGTTAGCGATGCCACGTCTGCATTCAGAGACCGGCCTAGGTTAGCGATGCCACGTCTGCATTCAGAGACCGGCCTAGGTTAGCGATGCCACGTCTGCATTCAGAGACCGGCATAGGTTAGCGGTGCCACGTCTGCATTCAGAGACCAGCATAGGTTAGCAGTACCACGTCTGCATTCAGAGACCCGTCTATTTTTTGACTATGCATCCTAAGCTCTTGATGTTTACCTCCTAGTATTTGACTTGGGCTCCTCTCAGAAACACAGGAACTGGTCGAAGTTTGAAGAAAGACTAGAAAGGGTGGGAACGGCATGATTAAATGTGGGCAAAGTCTGTGCACGTTTTCCAGGGAGGAGGAAGAGGGAACGGTTTTGAAAGCTCTGTGGCAAAGCAGCAATAAAATATCACTAATTGAGGAATGAATCATCAGGAAAAAACATCATTATGGGAAAGCCTTAGATGAAAAACCTCACAAGTATTCCAAGTAGAAAGTAGTTAAAATGGGCTTGTCTCTGAGATGTTCGTACACAGTGAAATCCTACATTCACCCACCATGAGTTTCCCATAATCAAGTTAAACTAAACTCACAGAACACAAATCAGTTCCGTTTCCTCTTCCTCTTACACCTTGAATCACAATCCAAACAGGCTTCGGTGGCCCCAGAGATGGATAGACAGTGGCTGTGCCACAGGAGGCAGGCAACAGGCGGAACTCACCAGTCTTGGGACAAGTGGGCATCAAGTAACCCCAGTGACCATTGATAACAAAGTCCCAGAAGTCTGTGAGGAGCAGGCCTCTGCCCTGCGCAACAGCCCAGATACCTTCATGTCCCCGGCTCCATCCCGCCACTCTCTGCAGCATTCTCACCCCCAGCCGTCCTTTCACACCAGGAAAAAAGAAAACCCATCATGGTTCAGATATATATCCAGGGAAGACACAAGATGTCACGGGGACCTTACAGGATTTTAACGATGGCCACACCATTGCATCAATCCTGTCTCTGCCACTTCGTAGCCATGAGATCTGGCAAGTGACTTGACCTTCCTGAGCCACAGTTTGTTTCCTTGTCTATAAAACTGCAGTGATAGTCCCTCCCTGGTGGGGTTGGCGTGAGGACTGGCTAAGGTAATGCATGTAGCAGATTTGAGCAAATGGCTGAGGGCGGCCGGGAGCACTCTTACGTGCCTGGCACACAAATGGGTAGTGGCTGCTGTTCCCACCAGGTCGGTCGAAGAAGCAGGTTCTCTTCAGAGAAGGACACCATTGAGAAAGCATGGGTGGAGGACAGAGGGAATCTGGGCAGTTACGGGCCCCATCTCATACTGTGTGTGCGCACGTATCCATTCTGCTGGATTTATGTGTGATTTATGTGTGTGCCTCTTGTAGGAAGTCTTGTCTGCACAACCGGAGCACAAACTGGGCAGAAGTCGTCTCTGTATCCCCCAGAGCCTGACTGCCTCTTTGGGTCTCATTCTTCATTCATTCACACTGAGTCCTTCACAGGAGGTTGCTTGGGGTAAGGATGGAGACCACAGCCTCTGAAGTCAGTCCACCTGGAGCCCAAACCCCAGCTCTGGTAACTTTTGGAAACTAACTTCATGTTCTGTGCCTGTCTCCTCCTCCACTAAGGAGTAACCTATGTCCGCCTTTGATTTGCTGGCTGAAATACTCAATAACATAAAATATGCCCAGTCTAGTTGTGTTAGGAAGTTACTGCAAAACTTGCCTTGAACACATTTTGTAGATGACCTTTTCAAATGCACCATCTAGGGGCAAGCGCTAAGCGTGGCGACGTAGCCACGTTTTTCCATGTCTCGAAGCCTTCCCACGTGAATCAGATTTTAACATAACTCCCTCCATTCCCAGTGGTCTTTCTGAGGAATGAGGGAAACTCATGCAGTTTTGCAAATCCACCATTACCAGTGAAAACCTCCTCCCTTTGAGATGCCTAGAATTAAATTTCTTCTTCTTTTTTTTGAGACAGAGTCTCACTCTGTTGCCCAAGCTGGAGTGCAGTGGCGCAATCTCAGTTCACTGCACGCTCTGCCACCTGGGTTCAAGTGATTCTCCTACAACCTCAGCCTCCCAAGTAGCTGGGACTACAGATGCCTGCCACCACACACGGCTAATTTTTGTAATTTTAGTAGAGACGGGGTTTCACCATATTGGTCAGGCTGGCCTTGAACTCCTGACCTTAGATGATCCACCCACCTTGGCCTCCCAAAGTTCTAGGATTACAGGCATGAGCCACTGTACCTGGCCCTGCCAAGGCTGGAGTGCAGTTGTGCAATCATAGCTCACTTGTAACCTCAACCTCCTGGCCTCCTGCCTTAGCCTCCTGAGTAGCTGGGACTACAGCTATGCACCACCATGCCCAGCTAATTTTAACAACTTCCTTCTCCTCCCCCTCCTCCTCCTCCCCCTCCTCCTCCTCCCCCCTCCTCCTCCTCCCCCTCCTCCTCCTCCCCCTCCTCCGCCTCCTCCTCTCCCCTCTTCCTCTTCCCCTTCCCCTTCCTTCCCCTTCCCCTTCTCTTCTTCTTGAGATAGGGTCTCACTATGTTGCCAGGGCTGGACTCAAACTCCTGTCCTCAGGCAGTTCTCCAGCCTCGGCTTCTCCAAAGGCTGAGATTACAGGCATGAGTCACCATGCCTGGCCTAAAATTAAGTTTCAGAGGCCTAGTGTAAATAATATTTGCATTCTGTCTCCAATTAAAATGCTATCCTTGTCTGAAGAGAGGGCACCACTTAGCCATTCTTGCAGCCAACACTTCGCAGACCACGGATGCCCTGGAAGATGCAGCACACAGCCTTTGGCTTCCCCGAGAACCCCAGGGCAGCATCCCCAGGAACCTCTGATCAGTCCTGGTAAAGTCATGGGAGGTGATGGGAACAAAGGATGGACCTTAATTTATTTCCTCCTCAGTGGGTTCCTCTCCACAAATGATGCTACCCTGCTGTCAGGAGGGCACTGCGACCTGCCACTGCATGCTTGCAGGACACATGATGAGCTGATCGGATTGGTCATAAGATCATAAACCATGGTGGTGTGCAACCATAATCCCAGTTACTTGGGAGGCTGAGGTGGGAGGATTGCTTGGGCCTGGGAGGTCCAGGCTGCAGGGAGCCCTGCACTCTTGCCCAGGTGACAGAACAAGAACCTGGGAAATAATGATAAAAACAAAGACTGGGAAAACTGAGCTGACTTTAAGAGAAAGCAGAACCAGACTCAGTCTGGATTTCACCACCTCACCCCTAAGTAATCCAGGCTTCTCAACAGAGTCCCCGAATGTTGTCTGGGAATTTGAGGTAAGCATACTTTTCCTTCCAGAGGGAAGGCAGCTATCAGAGGCTTCATGTCCTCATTGGAAGGCCAGGCTCTCGGTTTCCACTCAGCTTCTCTCACGAGGATGAGAGGAACGACAACCCAGAGCGGCCGTGCTGGCGCTTCCGCCCTCTCCCAGGCACAGCGAGTGGTTCTGCCTGGATCTCCAGCGGCCTCACTCCTTATTATTTGGTTTTGGTCACTATTTGCGTATCTGCCTCCCGCATTTCATGGAAGCAGAATCCTTTCCCATGTTTGCATCTCCTGTTCTGAGTATGGCTCCAGGCTGGATGTGAGCCTTGGACCATATTTTACAACCCCTGATTTAAGAGAAAAATGATCCAGAGAAGAGAAGATGTACTAATTCTGTGATTAAAAACAACAATAACAACAAAAACCCTCTGGGCTGGGCCGGTGGCTCACGCCTGTAATCCCAGCACTTTGGGAGGCCAAGGTGGGCGGATCATCTGAGGTCAGGAGTTCCAAACCAGCCTGGACAACATGGTGAAACCCTGTCTCTACTAAAAATACAAATATCAGCTGGGCGTGGTGGTGCATGCTTGCAATCCCAGCTGTTTGGAGGCTGAGGCTGGAGAACTGCTTGAACCTGGGAGGCAGAGGTTGCAGTGAGCCGATACCGCACCACTGCACTCCACCCTAGACGATAGAGCGAGACTGTTTCAAGAAGAAAAAACAAAACAAGCCTCTGAAAGTCGTCTAGAGCCTTTCTTGACTTCCTAATTCTACCTTAGGTTGCAGGCAGGAAAAAACAACAATTTATGAGGAAGAGAGATCGCGAATGTGATTTTGCATCAGTCACAGACCCACATCTCAGAGACTCCATCCTTTTCTGTGGACCGTCGAGAATCGGAGCGCAGCCCAGGTCCGCAGTGCTAGGCTTTTATCCATGTTTGCGCCTCCGTTTGTGCTGCTTGAGAGCTTAGTTCCTGCTTCTGCTTTAGATTTTGGTTCTTCCAGTTCAGGTGACCCCAAAGCACCCATTCACTGCTCCAATGACACAGCCAACCCCGAGATGCTTTATAGCTGGGTCCTGTCACCCACACATCCCACCCTGTCCTCCTCGTGACAAACAGTGGCTGGGACACAGGTGGCTACGCAGACCACATCAGTGTGGTCTTAGGGAAGGTATGAAGGACTTGACTGTGTTGACTGTTTCTTTCAATACAAGAAAAGGCAACAGAAACCTGGAACTCCGACCACTGGTCTGCAGGCAGGTTAGAAAGATTAAAAAAACACACAACTGGGTGAGGAGCAGAGTCACAACCCAACCCAAAATCAGGGACCAGAAGAGGGGAAGCGGGTGGGCTGCTGGGCCTGCCAGAGTCAGTGGTGACTGGCATGCCTCACTTCGCGTTTTCCCAGCACGCCAGACAGAAACGATGGGCTGTTTGCAAACAAAATGCAGAAACAGGAAATGCTCAACCTAAGGCTATAATTAGTCTGTCAGTGCTCTGTGTCCGTGATATGTGTACAAAGAGAAATGCTTCCTGCTCAAGGGACTTTCTCTTCCACCTCTGTCTTCTCTGTCCAAAATCGGCTTGAATCATAGCAGGCCAGGGGAAGGCCGTCTTCAGCAAGTCATTTGGTAAGCCTGACTCATGACATGCTCCTATCAACCGAGCCATAAGACCATGAATCGTTTTATTACCAACCGTTCCAAACACTGATGCAAGTAATAACCCCAACAAAATTATAGTGTGGGGAGATTTAATTCTCTGCCCTTATTTGTAGGCTAAGGACGCTACCATCTCTCCTAACTGGGCTCGCGTCATATTTGATGAATGTCCCAGCGTGATTGTACCGGTAGCATTTTCTCTGAAAACTGCAGTGATTACTCATTAGTAAATGAGGGCCTTTGGGCAAAGAATCTGGTCAGAAGACTGAGTACCATGTTACCAACAGATGCAAGAAATTAATCCTGAAAGTTTGGCACTTAGGACGGGGATTAAAGTGCTGCAATTAAAACGTACATGTACAAGATGACATCCATTACGACTCCTAAAATATTTATTTGACCTTTCCATTACGAGCAGTCTAGACTAAAAGAAATTGAAAGCACATGAAGATGTAGCTCTCCGCCTTCAGGAATACACAGGGAAGGAGGGAGGAAGGGAGAGAGGGTGAGAGAGCAACAGCCACAGAGCAGAGAACCGGGCTGGCATGTGTGTCTAGAGCCTGGAATTTCACCTTGGACCAGCCACTGATGGGTGGACTTTGGACACATTATGTCACCACTGGTCCTTCTCCCTCGCTGCAGAACAGCAGTGCTCTAGCAAGGCTGCTTCGTTTTTCTGGAGCTTTCTTGCAGGCTGCACAGCTGCTATCTCCTTATCCCTAGAAACGCCATGGGTAGTGTCTTTCTCGCACCTAGAGCACGCCCTGGGGTTAAGAGAGAGGGCTTGAGAATGACACTGCCTGGGCTGTAGCGGGCTCCGGCCCTTGCTGGAAGACCTCGGCCAAGATCCTCAAGTTCTCTGAATCTGTTTCCTCACTTGTAAAATGAATGGTTGACGATCAAATGTGTTGCATCATACAAAACCCTTAGGACAGCTCCTCGCCCGTAGGAAGCACTCGCAAATATTAACTGGCATCATTTACGTAAAATGTCCTTGGGGAAACCTCAAGTATTCATATCATACCTTGAAAACATGAAAAATGATTTGGCTTCTTCTAGATAAGAAGGAGATGCATGCCTATGACTCAGCCACCAACCCCACTGCCACCCCAGAGAAACTTATCTGCGCGCGAAAGGGAGCGTGATCAACAATGTTCACCGGGGCAACATTTGCAAGAGCAAAGTCTGGGAATGACGGCACGTGACAGAGTGAACGAATGCGCCGTGAAATTTCCATGTGCTGGAATACTATTTTTTTTTTTTTTTTTTTTCCGAGACGGAGTTTCGCTCTAGTTACCCAGGCTGGAGTGCAATGGCGCGATCTCGGCTCACCACAACCTCCGCCTCCTGGGTTCAGGCAATTCTCCTGCCTCAGCCTCTCGAGTAGCTGGGATTACAGGCACGCGCCACCATGCCCAGCTAATTTTTTTGTATTAGTAGAGACGGGGTTTCACCATGTTGACCAGGATGGTCTCGATCTCTTGACCTCGTGATCCACCCGCCTTGGCCTCCCAAAGTGCTGGGATTACAGGCTTGAGCCACTGAGCCCGGCCTGGAATACTATTAAATGGATCAATCTCAAATATATACTACTGAATGAGAAAAGAAATGTTGCAATGGGAAAGGAAGCATGATCCCATTTGCATGCTTACATCATAAAAGCACACACTCAGATAACAAGCACCGCATTCAAAATAATAGCTACCTCTAGTACAGATAAGATAAAAGGACATGCGGAGATGTCAACTGTTCTGTCGTGTTTTATTTCTTTAAAAACAGAGAAAAAAGTGCCAAAACATTAAGATTTGATAAAATCTTTCTAATATCATTCCATTTACATTTTGCATGCGCAAAGTGTCGTTCAGTTTGAAAAAGCCTCTGAGCTGTGCTTCTGTGTGTGATATCTGTCCTCTGTGATGTTCTGCTAACACACGGTCATGTACGTGGGTGTGGAATACTGTTTTGAGTTTTTCTTCCAGCTTCCCTTTCTGGGACAATTCATTCTAAAAGCTTTTCTTCTTATAACTCGTAATGGACTAAAAATTCTCATTTTAGCTCGACTAACCAATATTGTACGTCAATTATGTTTAGATAATAGGTCATTCTCTCATTAAAAAAGCATTTACGTCAGGCGCAGTGGCTCACGCCTGTAATCCCAGCACTTTGGGAGGTCAAGGCGGGCAGATGACCTGAGGTCAGGAGTTTGAGACCATCCTGGCCAACATGGTGAAACCCTGTCTCTACTAAAAATACAAAAATCAGCCAGGCATGGTGGCATGCGCCTGTGGTCCCAGCTACACAGGAGGCTGAGGCAGAAGAATTGCTTGAACCCGGGAGGCTGACGTTGCAGTGAGCCGAGATCATGCCGCTAGACTCCAGCCTGGCAACAGAGGGAGATTCTGTCTCAAAAAATAAATAAGTAAATAAAAATAAAAAAGCAGTTATGTAGCCCCTTGGGTGTACATAGCTCTGTGCCAGGCGCAAGAGCCAGAAAACACTAACAGAGTTAATTATGAAAGAAGACCAGGTACGGCAGCTTCCGTAAACATTTAAAATATTTGGATAACTCAGTTTGTATTTTAAAATAATAGAATTCTAGAGTTCTTAAAAATCACTAAGAAAAAAATTAATATCCTAATGGAAGAAGGAATAAAAAACACAGAAAAAATTCAGCAGCATAATTTAAATGGCTGATAGACACATGAAAACATTCAACCAAATGAGCAATAAGAGGAAAAATCTTTCAAAGTGAGATAATTTTAAACTATCAAATATGCAAAGATCACATTTCTTATCGGCATGGGCTCCAGAAACTGTGCATTCACATGGTGCTGGTGTAGAATCTGGCATTGTGTATGAAGTGCCTTAAAAATATCAAAACACCTCGACTGCTGGAATTATATACTAAGGAAATAAATGGAGATGTGTACGGAGATTTATGCGCAAAGCTATTCATGGCAGCATCATTTATCACAGAAAAACACTTAAATGCACAACGATAAGGTATTCATTAAATAAAACATAATCCACATAATGTAGTGATCCGCAGTCTTCACGGATATGTATTTTTCAGTTTATAGTAAATGACGCAGGCAGATGTCCAGGAGATAATGTTAGTGAAGAAAATGCTGCATACACACAGGAATCTAATTCTGTAAAATAACCACAGATGCATGAAAAAGATGAGAAGGAAACACACTAAAAAGCCACCAGCGGATATCCCTGACTCCGAGTCACGGTGTCTTCCTCCTTTACACCCTGATAGAGTCTCAGTGTTTTTAATGGGCTGGATTTATAATTAGAATAAAACTTAAGTTATCAGATAATTACAGAAATTTAGATCTAGAAGGGACTCTTCATTTTTATAGATGGGAATAGGTTAACGGAAGGTCACATACCCACTACTGAGTGGCTGAACGTGTTTCTCCAGATGGCCACTTCCCAAGGGAGACCCAGAGAAGACCAGCAAGGCCTCTCTGGGCCCCAGGGGTGCTGGCCGAACAGAACTTCCCAACCCAAATTCAGACACTGAGTCTAGCACTGCTCTGGGCAAGGGTCACGCTCTCTCACTTCACACTCTCAGTCACCTGGAATATTCCTCCATCTGTGCTCATCCCAATGACTGGGAGAAAAAGGCAGCTAAAGAGAGACTATTGCTTTTGGCATCGTCACCTTAAAAGTTTGCTTATACTGCAACTGTAGGTAGAAACTAATGTATTTTCTTTTAATTTTGTTTCATTTTGTTTGAGATGGAGCCTCCCTGTCGCCCAGGCTGGAGTGCAGCGGCACAATCTTGGCTCACTTGCAACCTCCGCTTCCTGGGTTCAAGCAATTCTCCTGACTCAGCCTCAGAGTAGCTGGGACTACAGGCGCTCGCCACCAAGCCCAGCTAATTTTTGTATTTTTAGTAGAGACGAGGTTTCACTGTGTTGGCCAGGATGGTCTCAATCTCTTGACCTCGTGATCCGCCCCCATTGGCCTCCCAAAGTGCTGGGATTACAGGCGTGAGCCACCACGCCCAGCCTTGTAGCATGGTTTTTAAAAAGTGATAGATGCTCAGGGGTTCAGAAATCATTAAATTCAATTAAAAATCAATCAGATGCCAGTGCAAATACGACACAGAGCCAGCCTGCAGCGGCGCGCAAACAACAGACCAGCAAGTGATAGCACTGGGCTCCCGAGCGGCAGGCTGATGAGCAAGTGTGCAATTTGTGGGTGTTTTAGAAAAAGAGACACACACAACACCTACCACGTATTTCTCCTTCAGCTCAAATGTTTGTCCCAAGTAGTTTGTGCTAATCCCACGTCGAGACTCCAGATCCACAGAAGGGATATGAGGGATCCAGGCATTTATCCGCATTAGGAGACAAAGCTCGGCTTGAGAGTTATTTTCATTTAAAGAGAGTTCCCACAATTCTTACAATAGAAAGGAGAGTAAAAAAAGGAGAAAGAAAAAGCTGGAGAGGGGAGAGGACCTCTCTTCTAGGGCTGGGCTCTCCTGATAGAGAACTAGGGCAGTTTCTAGGGTAGGTCAGATCCTTCCCACTGAGTCCTCCTCAATAGTCTTCTCAATGTTTGCCTGAAGCAGGAGTTTGCTGACAAAGTGCTTTCAAACGCATTGTATGAAGGCTCCCAGTGGAACGTATCAAAGGAAAACACCGAGGTTTGTTCAGCCAGGGCTCTCCTGCTCGTTACTGATGGCTTTGAGCACCTCAGAGGGACACAAAGGGAAGAAAATCTGCTGGACCAAAACGTGCTTTTCCCTTTCCCATTCACGTATCAAGATGTGTAGACGGATGCCATGAGTGCGTCTGGAAGGGGCCGCTCAGGCCACGGCTGAGCCATATTTTATTTCCGCCTTTCTTCGCGTTCACCTCCCTAGATGCTCAGACATAGAAACAAGAGCTACTTAGAAGAAAAGTAAGAAGGCAGTCTTAAGTGCTGCTGTAGAACTTGAAGGAAGCCAGGCTGATAAAGTCAGAGGCTATAAGGTTATGGCAAGAATCACAAAAGGGAGAGATAAGGAGACTCTACTCTGCATAGTACAGTAAAACAATTCCCTTTTCACTCATAAAACTGCTAGCAGCTCTCAAACAGAGCCCTAGGATCTCCTTAAAACCAATATTTCAAATACTGAGTCAGCTGAATCATCCTACTTCAACTGGCTGGCCTTCCCTCAGCTTACAGCCTTCATATTTGTATGAGTTTCGTCCAAGCTGAAGGTTTCTGAAACCTGCCCATCCCAGGCCATGAGGTGGGTTTGTGATCCGTGCCCTGCTTCAACATGATGAGAATATTCACTGGAGTTTTTATGTAAACCACTTCAGAATTACATCATTTCTACATTGAACTCTACTGGGCTATCACTTTAGTATCAGGATTTAGAAGTAATAAACATTTTTAACTTAATTATAATGATTTCAACCGTTGCCAGAGTTCCTGGGCCTCGATTTCATCACGGGTAAACCGAAGATTTAGTGTCTTATCTTTCCCCTATAGTTTGTGATCCTGATATCAGACAAGGCAGAACTCATGCCAGAAAGTAGTAAGCCAAACAGCACCGTCATACAAAAAGCCACAATTTACAGCAAAAGTAAAACGCTTGTGAATATTTTTATACCAGATATGTGGCAACTGCTTTCAAAAACGCAAAACCACATGAGGGGCAAGAAGAAATAGTCAAACCAGGCACCATGGCTCACGCTTGTAATCCCAGCACTTTGGGAGACCGAGGCGGGTGGTGGCCAATATGGCAAAACCCCGTCTCTATTAAAAATGCAAAAATTAGCCGGGCATGGTGGCGGGTGCCTAGAATCCCAGTTACTTGGGAGACTGAGGCAGGAGAATCACCTGAACCCAGGAGGTAGAGGTTGCAGCGAGCTGAGATCGCGCCACTGCACGCCAGCCTGGGCAACAGAGCGAGACTCTATCTCAAAAAAAAAAAAAAAAGAAGAAGAAATAGACAGAAAGACACTAAAATTAGGAGCCTTTACCCTAGGGCTGGGACTGCAGTAAGGTGAAAAGGCACTCTCCTTTGGCACACAAGGCAAAAACTCAGGAACCAAAATAAATACTGTTTTAATGCAATACTTTAAAAAATAAAAATGCAAAAAATTATGATGAATAAAATGTGAACATTTTATATTTTTTATAAAGACAAGATGCAGTGTAACTAATTTTTCCTTTTGCCTTAGGCTTCTGCGTGGCCCTTCATGATGCTGCTTCAATCTGCCGCTCTTAGTCCAAGGTACTTCGGGAAGATTAAAAAAAATAAAATAAAACTAGAGTAGACCTAAATAACACGATGAGTAAAACAGACCTTCTAGTGTTCTGGGACCACTGGATTTCTACACGCAAAGGAGTGGAGCTGGACCCCTACCTCACACTATACAAAAGAAATTAACTCAAAATGGCTAAAGAACCCGAATAGAGAGATCTAACTATAAAACTCTTAGGAGAAAACATACAGGTAAATCTTCCCAACTTAGGATTTGACAACAGATTATTAAATATGACACTAAAAGCACAAGCAACAGAAGAAAAGATAAACTGGACTTCACTAAAATTAAAAGCTCTTGTGCATCGAAGGACATTATCAAAAAAGTATAAAGACAAACTATAGGCAAACTATAGAAGAAAATATTTACAAATCATATATATGATAAATGTTCAGTATCCAGGATATATAAACAACTCCTAAAACTCAACGATAAAAAGATAATGGACAAAGAATTTGAATAGAGGTTTTTTCCAAAGAAGATATTCAAATGACCAATAAACATCTGAAGAGATGATCAACATCATCTCTTAGTCACTAGGGAAAAGCAAATCAAAGTCATGACCCACCACCTCATATCTACTAGAATGGCTAGAACAAATTAAAAAAAAAAAAAAAGGGAAAATAAATACTGGTGAGAATGTGAAGAAACTAGAAGCCTGGTATATTGCTGATGGGTAAAATGGGCACCTGCTGTGGAAAACAGTTGGACAGCTCCTCAAAAAGCTAAACATACAATTATTGCATGACCAGCAATTCCACTCATAGTTGTAAACCCAAAAGAACTGAACACAGAGACTGAAACAGATACTTGAATGCCAATGTTCTTAGCAGCATTATTCATAATAGCCACAGGTGGAAACAATCCAAGCGTCTGTGAACGGATAAATGAATAAAGAAGTATGGTATACATAACACATACAATGGCATGCTGCCATTCAGCCATACAAAGGAATACAATTTACAGCATGGATACACCTTGACAATATTATGCGAAGTGAAAGAAATCCGACACAAAAGGATAAATATTATATGATTCCACTTTTATGAGTAGGCAAATCCACAGAAACAGAAAGCAGACGGGAGGGTTGAGGGGAGGAGAGTGGGGGCTTATTGCTTAATGGTTACAGAGATTGTTTTGAGTGACAAAAAAGCTGTGAAAACAGGTAGTGGTGACACTTGTACAACATTGTGAATGTCATTAATGCCACTGAATTGTACATTTAAAAATGCTCAGAATCACATATTTTAGGTTAAATGTGTTTTGCCACAATAAATAATTTTTTTAAAAAAAGATCTTGGCCAGGTTCAGTGGCTCATGCCTATAATCCCAGCACTTTGGGAGTCTGAGGCGGGCAGATTACCTGAGGTCAGGAGTTCAAGACCAGTGTGACCAACATGATAAAACCCTATCTCTATAAAAATACAAAAATTAGCCAAGCATGATGGCGGGTGCCTGTAATCCCAGCTACTCGGGAGGCTGAGGCAAGAGAATCACTTGAACCCGGGAGGCAGAGGTTGCAGTGAGCTGAGATCGTGCCACTGCACTCCAGCCTTGGTGACAGAGTGAGACTCTGTCTCAAAAAAAAAAAAAAAAAAAAAGACAGATCTTCAGAATACATATTATACTTTGTACCCAGACAAAGGAAAATACACCTTCTAGAGTGAAATTCATAAAAAATGACTATACATTAACTAATTCACAAAGACAATCTCGATAATAAATTAAAAAATAAAAACAATATTATCTGTTCATAATAGAAGAAAATCAGAAATAAATAAAAGTAATAAAACAGAAAGGCTGTTACCTTTAGGAATTTAAAAATTTTATATACATAATTCTTGGGTAAAGGGAGAAATTCAAACCCGAATTGCAGAATCTCTAAAACAAAATGTTACATAAAATACAATTAAAGTACTGAACAGTGGGACTTTTATGGCCTAAACATTTACATCAATAAAAATTTTAAAAAGCGTTAAATTTCAAATTCTAAAAGTTACAAAAAAGAACAACATAAAGAAAATAAAGCAGAAGGAAGGAAATAACAAATGAGATGCACAAATAAATGAGGTCACAAATGAAAAACGGGAGAATAAAAAGTCAGTCAAAATGTCTGTTCGGAAAAAAAACAACAAAAGTCAAATTTTCCATTGTAGTAAATGTAATGGCAGTGGGCCATTCCGAATTAGTTCCCATAGGAAAGCATACCCCAAAGCAGTCTAAATCTCACAAGAAATTACTTAGAAGCACACGCTCCATCTTGAAAATTCCCCTTCACATTTCACATTGTATTCCATGCTATATTTCTTTACTTTTTACTGTTTGAAAAATGGTTCCCCCTCCCTCCACCACCAAATCTTCAAGGAAAAATCAATGTCCTAGGTAGAGGTGACATATTGGAAAGCTGCTTGCAGCACCTGGCACATTGCTGTCTATTCCTGGAGGTGCAGGTACCCCAGTCTGAGAAGATCCCTTTAGTCGTCTATAAAACACACTTTTTACTCTAAATCCTACCACAGAATCCACCTAACCCAAGAGGTGCGACATCACCCGTCTCATTTTCCTCAGATGAAGTCACAGAGAAATGGAATTATTTGCCAAAGTCACCGAAAGTGAATAGTCCAGAAATGGAACCACAGCCCAAGACCCATCATTACCCTCACACAGCCTCAGGCCCGCTGGACAGTACCCTAAACTTTATGGAAAGGATCTTTGAGAAAAGACGAGATTCTCTTTCCCATCTCATTAACGTGACTCCCTTCTCCCTCCAGCATTAAAACTGAGTGGAAATGATTCACTCCACCTTGCAGAACACCTGAGGCAACCGTGAAAAGCTTTTCAAATTCCAATCCTAGTTAGTGAAAGCCAGTGGCAGGCAAATCCCTCAACCCTGTGAATCCAGTGATTTGGAAGGAGTCATCATGTTGTTTCCAAGCTGGAGGGAGAGAGCAACCTACAGACGGACCCGAAGGCCAACAGACAAAAGTGAGAGAAAACGGCGCCCTCGAATACCAAGTAGGGGCAACAGTGGATTGCGGCACGTGGCTGAGTGGGGTGAGCACAGAGCAGACTCACCACGTGCACCACGTGCTGCCCAGACAGACACCAACTGTGCTTCAGACTGCAAGGCTGGTGCTTCCCGAGGCAAAACACACACGTCTAAAGACCACTTTGATCCACTTTTCTCTCTTCATGCATAAATAACACATCTACCACGTACAGACATTCCTCATTCCATATAGGGTAAATCCACTTGCAATGAATCCATTAGCAAAAAACACTGGCAATAATTGCAAATGAGAATAAGTAGATTGTAAAAAGCATCTAGTACGAGGATGTCCTTGGGACAAGCTGTCATCTAAAACTCACGTTTTTGTCCTTTGTGTTTGTCTGTTGTTCCTGTCCGGCAGTGAACTACCAAGGCTGTTTTACCTCCTCATTCAGATGACTGTTTTAAAGTAATCTTGATTACAGAATTCCATAATGTAGACTAAAATGGTATTTTCTGTCTCTCATTTTGTCAGATGTAAAGAGCTTCAGGCTAGCCAGGTGTTTTGTGAACACACTTCCCAGCTCATATGAACTTAGCCGATCAGCAGTACAAAGTGGAAATGCACGTCAGCCACTGAGAAGGTGACAGAAACGGAGCTCTTTAGGCGCACTGAATCACGGAAATCTGGTCTGGGAAGAAAACACAGCCCCTCCTGATCCAGTGACAATGGAAGTGATTACTAGACACCTCATAAACAAATGCAATTCAAAGGCAAGTCCTCTAAAGCTTCCTCCAAAAAGAAAAAAAGTTACTGGGAAAATGCATTTCCTTTGTGGTGTGTCCAGCTTGTTTCTTGGCTCAGGCTTGTAAATTAATCTTACTGGTTTTCAGAAACGTCCTGGTTCTTTTCACTCCACTGTTCTCAGCCTACGCGAATCACTTCCATATGACAAGGATCTGTGGGGCTGTAGAGAGCTCACTGAAAGCAAGAGCCTCGATGCCGACGGCAGCGGCCGGCTCCAGCCCCTTCCCATTATCGTGATCGACTGTCTGTGGCTGTGTTCATTTTGGTTCAAAATCTACACGATGTTATTCTGAACTCGCAGGCCAAAAGCTGCAACACAGAAAAAATCCTCAAGTCCAGATGTGCTGACGGGAACAGTCTCCTTGTTTCAGGCGTTAGAGGGTCTCTACTGAGAATGCTATGGCTGCGAATATTTTGTATTGCGTTAAGGATTTAATAGTTTCTGGGTGCTTCTGGTTTTAAAAATCACAAGGGTAGCCAAAACCTAGTAGACCCCAATATCTAGACTCCATAGATGTTCAAAAAACACATTTTTGAGTGAATGAATGGTTATTAAAATTATTAAAGTTATTAAAATTCAAAGTAGCTTTGTTATGCAAAAGAGGATTCAACACTTTGACTACAGGTTGTGATGCCAATCCCAAATCTACGGGGAATTCTCCTCCCAGGACTAATGACTATTAATCTCCAGACCAAATGGAAGTGTCACGACAGCGTTCCCATCACTCGCCACATGGAGAGAGCCGCCAGGTGTCCTCCAGTCTTCTGAGCATCAGCCGTAACTCACAAGATCCATGTTAATTACTTCCTACTAAGATTAGTCCTTGTCCCAGTCCCGTCCTGCTGCTATAACAAAATACCTTAGACGGGGTAAGTTAAAAACAACCGAATTCAGGCCAGGCACAGTGGTTTATGCCTGTAATCCCAGAACTTTGGGAGGCCGAGGTGGGCAGATCACCTGAGGTCTGGAGTTCAAGACCAGCCTGGCCAACACGATGAAACCCCAGCTCTGTCTAAAAAAATACAAACATTAGCCAGCTGTGGTGGTGTTCACCTGTATCCCAGCTACTTGGGAGACTGAGGCAGGAGAATTGCTTCCATCTGAGAGACGGAGTTTGCAGCGAGCCAAGATCACGCCACTGCACTCCAGCCTGGGTGACAGAGTGAGACCCTGTCTCAAGAAAACAAACAACAACAACAAAAAATACAACAGAATTTATTGGTCACAGCTGGAGGCTGGGAAGTCTAAGATCAAGGTGCTAGCAGACTTGGTGTCTGGCGAGGTCCTGTTACTGACAGTGCCTTCTATGTGTCCTCATATGGCAAGAGGTGATGCAGGGCAAGTGAGCCCCAAAGTAGGGCTTAGCCCACGAGAGTTCTTGGCTTCACCCGGGGAAAAAATCAAGGGTGAGCTGGTAGTAGGGTAAAAGCAAACAGCTTTATTGAAGAGGCGGTGTTGCAGCTCCATACTGCTCTGTGGAACAGGGCTATCCCACAGGCAGTGCGCTGAGAGTAGCAGCTCAGGGCACTTTTGCAGTCAGATTTATACCCACTTTAATTACATGTAGATTAAGGGGTTGTTTATGCAGAAATTTCCAGGAAAAGGGTAGTAAGTTCTGGGTTGTGGGGTCACTGCCACAGAAAGAGGCGGTAGCGCCTGAGAGTTGCTGTCACAGTAGTAAACTGACATGGGCAACTGGTGGGCGTGTCTTATGAAAAGCTGCTTCTGCCCCTTCCCTGTTTTATCTAGTCCTCATTTTGGTCAGGTGTCTGAGCCCACCTCCAGAGTCAAGTCCTGCCTCCCACCTCAAAGGGAGGGACAAGTTCCCACTGGTCTCTCTGACAAGGACACTAATCCTGTTCATGAGGGCGGAGCGCTTGTGACCTGATCACCTCTTAAAGGCTCTACCTCTTAATACTATAGCACTGAAGA
The DNA here is from genome assembly GCF_030222135.1 of Aotus nancymaae. Taxonomy (NCBI): domain Eukaryota; kingdom Metazoa; phylum Chordata; class Mammalia; order Primates; family Aotidae; genus Aotus; species Aotus nancymaae. The sequence continues at coordinate 29,571,531 of NW_026988445.1, read as the reverse complement.
TCAAGTTTCCCACATACAGATTTTGGGGGCACACCAACATTCAGACCATCGCAGTCCTTAGGAAGCATTATGAATTCTCCTCCCAGTGCGAACTATATTCTTCTTCACTTTGTAGATATGCAAAACAAAAAAGTTGGAATGGACTGAATTAAAACATTAAGACTAGAACATGACCCATGAGTCCTTAGCACCATCAGTCTCGAGTGACCTTGCACAAAGCACCCCAAAGCACCACATAAGCTGTTGATTGAGATGGGCGATGGGCACCGTAGCAGCAGCAAGCATAGCGGGACGGCTCAGCTCCACCCGCCACCCAGTGAGGGAGGAAGCAAAGCCGAAACAGAGCGAGAGCTGCATCTGTAGCCAGATTCACATCCAATCAACCCATCAGAGTCTATCCTGAGAGTCTCTAGAGTCCGAGGCACACATGTATTTACAGAAGAGACCACTGGCTGGAATCAGAAACTCTCTCTCCAAATATGAAAGAAAATGAAACTTACTTCCCAAATGATGGAACCTCCTTTTCTTTTCCAGGACCCACAGCAATGTTGGTGGGAACTCCCTAGTGATCACAGTTACAACTTGTCTCTATACAAAACAAGAGGGGCCGGAGTTCCACTTTGATGCTTTGGGGATTGCGAAAGAGAACAGAATTGCAATCGTATCAGACACTTCCACAGGGAGACTCTCTATCAGGAGACAGAGAGTTCACATAAGACTTAACTGCCGGCCGGGCGTGGTGGCTCACGCCTGTAATCCCAGCACTTTGGGAGGCCGAGACGGGTGGATCACGAGGTCAAGAGATCGCGACCATCCTGGTCAACACGGTAAAACCCTGTTTCTACTAAAAATATTTTAAAAATTAGCTGGGCACAGTGGCGCGTGCCTGTAATCCCAGCTACTCAGGAGGCTGAGGCAGGAGAATTGCCTGAACCCAGGAGGCGGAGGTTGCGGTGAGCCGAGAACGCGCCATTGCACTCCAGCCTGGGTAACAAGAGCAAAACTCCGTCTCAAAAAAAAAAAAAAAAAAAGAGTTAACTGCCCTGCAATAAACAGGTTTTGGAGTTATTCTTCCGATTACTCTTAAATCTAAAGGTTACATTCGAGGTTCCTTGTAATTAAGCTCCAGAATCTCCATAATGGCCAAAAGGAGATAGCCTTAGGGGCTAAAAACACACTTAGGAGTCAGTGGCCTGGGCCCCCAGACATGATGCCCTCCTGAGCCTCTCGGAGAGCAGCCACCTACACAGCCACTCTGTTTCTGAGGTCGTGATGTCTGGGACAAATCACAGCTTCTTATACTTTGCTTAAGTTTCTTACACTTTTTTGACTGACACTATATGAAATTTATCCAAGCTCCTTGTATAGAAGCAGCCAAGCCCAGTGTGGACCTTAACACAGCCATGCATCTCAGGACAACCATTCGATCAACCACACACCACGTGCCAGCCGTGATCCCAGAAGAGGATAACACCGCACCTCTGCTGTAATCCAAAGCATGGCTGTGCTAGAATTCGTGATGACCATGCCTTGGATTTCAGTCTGTACTTTCCAAACAGCCCAAAGAGGAGAAGCATGCCTTCCTGTCTGCGCTTGGTCACAACACTGAAACCACACCATGCTTGCTTCCAGAGTACGGAGTGCTGGCTGATGACAGATATGAAGTGAGCAAAGGACAGATTCTGCTATAAATTACAAAGGAATGTGGAGTTCATGTTCAGCTGGGAGACACGGGGGACCCCTAGACTCCCTAACAGAGTTCACATTGCTTTACGATGGAAGAAACCTGTTTCCACTTAAAATGTTGCTGCTATGGGTTCACATGCTATATGATTTTTTTTTTTACACGTGGCTATTGGTTTTGAAGAAAGACCCACAGGGATTTTGGAATCTGTGGCACTTCAAGCCACGGCAGGGTTTCAGATGGGGAGGTCCCTGTGCTGGGCAACCCTCCACGTTTCATCTTCCCTTTTCATTTTCCCACCTTTAAAGAGAAAGTGAACATTTCCTTAGGAACAACTTCCCTTTATTCTCAAGAGACGTTCTTCTGCCTTGTGCTATTACATCAACCGACATGAAATAACCCAGCCTTCTGTTTCATGCTGACTTGGTTCGAAGGCGGCTCACCCATCAAAGACATCTGAACTCAGTGATGAAAACACCACCCCTAGAATTCAGGAAAATCAACACCCTTTCTGTGGAAATACAGCGGATGGTGTTGCTTGAACATACCAGGGGCATCTGGTTAATCTTGCAGCTCTTCTCCCATTTCGTCAGCGCCCGCTTCCTCCACGAGGTGTGGGGGACGGGGGTGTGTAGGTGACCATGCTGCCGCTCAGCCAAGGCCCCTTCTGGGAGCTCCTTCAAGTGCTTCTAACAGCCAGCCTCTTTTTCAAAGGCCTGCCCTCGGGCCCCTGGGGCCTGCCTGACCTGCAGGCCTGGAGGGAGAGCCGCTGAAAGGGCCTGGGATTCATTACCTGCCTCCTCCCCACGGCAACCATCCTCCAGCATGGGCAGCTGAAGCCAAAAGCCGCTCTCCACCGGACTTTGCCTGAGAATGGACTCACCTTTGGCTTTCCTGCCTCCTGTATTCTCTTCCCAGTTTCCCTGGGGACCACACTCTTAATAAATCACTTGCAGAGAAATCCCCACTTCAACATCTGCTTCTGAGGACCCCGACTTAAAACGGCAGGTCACCTAGGATCCCTATCATTTACTTTCAGTCTTCTGGAAAACAGCCTCCCTTCTCAACACACATGTGCATGAACACGGTAGAAGCAGATGCAGAAGCGTTTCACACGGACCCGGAGCAGGGACAGGAAGCAACTCGCCTCTTCCTCCATCTCTGCAGCAACAGGGGAATGGCCACCAGACCGGGGGATCTCAGCTTGCCACTTGTCAGCCGTGTGCCCTGGGTATGTTTCTTAAGGAGTCTAGGGCTCTGTTTTCATAGTATTGTTTTTGAAATGGCAGTACTGACCTCACAGTTGTCAGGATTCATGAAATACCCTAAGCCGGTGCCTGGCACCTAGCAGGTGCTCAATGGCCACCCGCTAAATCTCAATCTGCATTCTGATGATGATGCCCCATAGATCAGAAGTTACCCAAAACCCATCAAAGGAGCCAGATGGCTCTGCAGTAGGGCTCTTCCCCTGCTTCCGTCTGCCAGCGCCTGTGGATTCTGTGCACTTTCAGGGACAGGAACCAGATGCTATCATAACTGCATGAAAAAAATGGTCCCTCAACAAGAAAAAAGGCCCTTGACGGACTTTACTGAGGCTTTATGAGCCATCAAGTGCAACAGCTGTATAGTTGCAGGGAATGTTTCCACCCAACGATTGTTAAGCAGCAGGAGATATTTTATTTTCCCCTCTGTTGAATGTGTTGTTCACCTTCTGCCGGGATTGTTAGCCTTGATTATCAATCTCCACATAAAAAATATAGGAATGTCCTATTCTTGATCCTCTTCCCGGGGTCTGTGTTGCTCGTTACTGTCGGAATCACACACTCATTAGCCGAGCGAACTGGAACCTCCTCTCCCAGGAGCCGGCAGATGAAATGGGGGGAGGATAAGGAAGCCACGATGGGCCGCATCAGAAAATTCTACGATCACAGCAGACAGGATGCCAGCAACAGAGAAAGAGACTCTTATGTAGTTGTGGCTGAGGTACAGACAGCTTGGGAAAAAGTCAATATTTTGTCTAAAATGTACCCATCCTTTTTTTTTCTTTAAAAAAACAAAGAAAACCTGGTGGCCGTTTCCTTTGGGAGCTGTCAGGCTTCTTGCATCTTCACTTTCAAATGTGAATTTCACACTCAGCCCCTTCCTGGTGATTAGCGGTGGACAGGGGTGTGTCATGTCTACTTGCTCCACACGCCTGTTAATTATGGTGGTAGACACCAGCTGCATTGCTCTCCTGGTTGCAAGCACACAGATGGCTGGAGTTCACAATCCCAGCGCAGTACTTTGGAATTCCACAGGAAGCCAGGGAGGGAACGCCAGGCCATCACCTGTCCTTTTTCTGAGCAACTGCACCGATTTGGATTTTATACCTTCCTGTCTTTCCTCCTTTCGGGCATGAAACAATCCAGGTGCTTGGGGAAAATGCCTCGCATCTGCTCTGCTGACATTCCTACCCAAAACATGAGACACCTGAGGTCATCCACAGCAACCCGCCTGTGAGTCTGCCTCCTAAAAGAGGGCCCCATGACCTGCTTCCAATCTGGACTTGCCCAAGGGGCTTCTAAATCCCCCCGCTTTCAGCCAACTTCCAGCTTTTATGGCAGCTGATTTGTTACTTGATAAAAATGCTCAGAATAAAGCCACTTTTTAAAATAATGTAGAAAAGCCTACTGCAGATTGGCCGGGTGCAGTGGCTCACGCCTGTAATCCTAGCACTTTGGGAGGCCGAGGTGGGCAGATCACCTGAGGTCTGGAGTTCGAGACCAGCCTGACTAACGTAGAGAAACCCCATCTCTACTAAAAATGCAAAATTAGCCAGGCATGGTGACGCATGCCTGTAATCCCAGCTACTCAGAAGGCTGAGACAGGAGAATGGCTTGAACCCAGGAGGTGGAGGTTGGGGTGAACCAAGATCATGCCATTGCACTCCAGCCTGGGCAACAAGAGCCAAACTCTGTCTCAATAAATAAACAAATAAATAAATGACTATTGCAGAAACAGACTAGAACAGCTAGTCTATTGGACAGGAGTCCTGTGGCATTTAGCTGAGAATTCCATCTCTTTTTGTGCAAGAGAGGCAGTCTGTGACCCTCTATGGAATCAGGAGCTGGGGATTTGCTCCCAAACACTCCTGGCTTTGCCTAATAGCTTCCAATCAGCCTGCCCTCTGTGGATTAACGTGGACCTGCAGATTGATATTCTCAGTCAGTACTCTGTCTTAGGATGTGGAATACAGCTTGTTTTGTTCCCTAAGGCTGCCTCTTCCCAGTCTTAAGAGATAATTCCAAGACTTAAGAATCTATCCATGTGCCAAATGAGCTACTCCGCTTCCGCCCTAGACCTCGTCAGCCGGACTTGGGAGTTCTTCCAAATGCCTATTCTCAAATGGGAATCTCTCTACCCAATTAATGGTCTTTGCTTCCTTTTATATTTATAAGGTGAACTTGTCAGAACTTTACTGAAACTTCTAGGTTCAAAGAAATGTTCACTCTGTCCAAGGGTAAGATGGTACCTTTCACTTTGTTTCAATATTCTTCCCGACGATGTCCAGTGCATTTTGTTATTCCTGGCGATCTTAGGCTGAATCTTCTGGCAGCAAAGTCCTTAAATCCCCTGCCTCAATTATAAGCAGTTTCTCCACGTCTATCATCTCATAAAAATAATTTGAATTATTTTACCCAAAATGTTTCTCCTTGCTCTCATTAAAGCTCCTCTGCTCGTTTCTCTCCCTCTTTATGCTACTTTGATGATTTTTTTATTACCTACAATAATTTAGATTTGTGTACCAATTTGGAGATTTCCCACAGTACTATCTTATCCTGAGCCCTTGGGAAAAAAATAAAAAAGTTAAATGAAGCTAATCCAATATCATTTCATAGGGTCCCTGTTATTAACACTCTTCCTTCCAGAGGAAAATGACCATTTATCCCAGCTCTATTTACTTTTTAAGACAATTCTCACCCCATCTCAAAATGTTTTCTCGAATCCCAACAAAAGTCATTTATTACCTTTCTTTTCTTCTCTTTTTCTGAGATAGGGTCTTGCTTCTTCGTCCAGGCTCAGGGGCAGTGGTGCGATCGTGGTCACGGCAGCCTCAACCTCCTGGGCTCAATCAGTCCTCCCACCTCGGCCTCCAGAGTAGCTAGGACTAGGACTAGGCATATGCGACTATGTCTGGCTAATTTTTTGTTTTGTGCAGAGACAGGGCCTCGCTATGTTGCCCAGGCTGGTCTCCAACTCCCAGACTCCAGTGATCCTCCTGCCTCAGCCTCCCTAAGTTCTAGGATGACAGCTGTGTACCACCACTCCTCCCCATCATTTATTGGCTTTAGTGAAATGTAACTGACATATAATAAACTGCACACTTTGATGAGTTTTGTCACATGTATCCACCTGTGAAGCATCACAGTCAAGATCATAAACAGATCCATTATCCCCAGACATTTCCTCACGCACCTTTGTAATCGGTTCCTCCCTCCCACCCTCATTTCCCATCCACCACTGATAGGCTTCCTGTCACTAGATTAATTTCTGTTGTCTATCCTGCACTGAGAGGAAATCATAGCATATGCAGCCTTCCGCCTGTAGAGGTGAGATCTGGTTTCTTTCACTTAACATCACTATTTGAGATTTAACCATGTTGTGGGTAGCAATAGTTGGAGGATTCTAAAGAGCATTTCACTGGATGGATATCCATGTTTTGTCTATTCGTGCATCTGTTGGTGGCTATTTCGGTAGTCTCCATTTTGGGGGCTTTGATGAATAACACTGCCAGGAACATTCATGTGCAAGTCTCTATGTGAACACTGGCCTTCATTTCATTTTTCTTTGGTATATACCTAGGAGTGAAAGGGCTGGGTGGTTTAATAGTATAAACTCAATTCCGATGCTTCTGGAATGACTTTTTATTTTTCTGAGATGGAGTCTCACCCTGTTGTCCAGGCTGGAGTGCAATGGCACGATCTCAGCTCACTGCAACCTTTGCCTCCCGGGTTCAAGCAATTCTCCTGCCTCAGCCTCCCAAGTAGCTATGATTACAGGCACCCGCCACCATGCCTGGCTAATTTTTTGTATCTTTAGAAGAGATGGGGTTTCACCATATTGCCCAGGCTGGTCTTGAACTCCTGACCTCATGATCCACCCACCTCGGCCTCCCAAAGTGCTAGGATTACAGTTTTGAGCCACTGCACCCGGCCCTGGCATGACATTTTTAAGGTTCTGTAAAAATCAAAATCACGTACATCCTTTCTCCTTTATGCATTTTCTCAAAGAAAGTAAATGTAGTTCTCAAAGAACATGATGAAGAAGTAAATCATGGGACTTGAAGCTGTGTACCTCCTCAGAACTTCCTTCGTCCTCCAGGGCTGCCCACCCTTAACCTCTGTAACGTGGCACACAGCAGCTACAAATGGCCCAGGTGAAAAGCAATCCCTTGGGGACAGAAGGAAACATAATTTCCCTGCTCTTGGGAGCTCCGTGGTGTACAGGTGCTAAAACATTTAAGAGGCTAAACAAATTCATCCAGCAGCCCAGCTGGGGTGTATTATTTGAGTACAGGAAGGATTTATGGCTCAGAACATAGTGGAAAGTAAAGAAGACTTTCCTGTATTTTATCTTCTGATGCTGTTAGACTTGTTTTAAAATGTATATAAAAGTAGAAAAAATAAAACAAGAAAGAGAGGAGAGCGAGAGAAGAGTAACGAGAGAGAAAAGTTCGAGGAAAAAAAATGGGACTAAATTCTGAGATTCTGTGTTTCAGGCAGGTCACTTCCCTCATCTTGAAAAAAGTTCAAAGACACGAGGTGAATCGCTGTTTGGATTTCGTGGCTGTGGTGGAGATCATGTTTGAGTTGTCACCCTCAATGCCTCTTTTGCGAAGGGGCCATCACAGAATTAACGGCATGTAATTTTGAAGCTCCAGGTGTATAGGAAATAGTCTTGTTATTTTTAATTTATGAGCTCCTGTAGCAATAGACTGAAGTTAGGACTTTCCCCCCTGCATGTGTAAAGAAATACTAGCGATGTTTAAATTTACTGCAGCTTGAATAACACTTCACTTCCCTCCTCCCACTCCCCAACCAAGCATGATCTGGGCTCTATAAATCAATGTTCCTTACACGCCCGGTGTAAATGAAATACAGAACACGCAAAGTGATAAATCCACTGCGGGTCTTTCAGACTGTGGTTGGCAATCAGGACCACAGGAGAAGCGTAAAGATTAACGGTATCTATTTTATTTTCCTCTATCTTTAGTGTGAAAGCTAAAACAGAATGCTCAGGATCCTAAGTAATAAATGATATGGGATTCTCCGATTTATGCAAAAGACACAGGGTTTACATTCAACACATTAACAGGTGAGGACCCTGAGGAACAAAGGATGGAAGGCAGGAGCTCAGCAGAGGGAGAGGATGGGAGTGCGCCGCCGAGAGTGGGCAGGTGCAACACCTCAGTAGCCTGAATACCAACAAACACGTTCCGGGGGCTAGAGCGGTGCCTCACGCCTATAATCACAGCACCTTGGGAGGCCAAGGCAGGCAGATCACTTGAGGTCAGGAGTTCGAGACCAGCCTGGGCAACATGGCAATACCCCATCTCTATGAAAATTACAAAAATTAGCCAGGCATGGTGACACATGCCTGTAATCCCAGCTACTCAGGAGGCTAAGGCAGGAGAATCGCTTGAACCCAGGAGTTGGAGGTTGCAGTGAACTGAGATCACACCACTGCTCTCCAGCCTGGGCAACAGGGTGAGACTCTGAGACTCTCTCTCTAGAGAGAGAGAGAGAGAGACAGAGAGAGAGAGAGAGAGAGAGAGAGAGAGAAGAACCTCAGAACCTCAGCTGGTCTCAATATGCACTTGATAAATTGCACTAAATACAAATTGTTTTCATGTTAAACTTAGTGCTGATTCTTGAGGTGGTGAATTTTATGTGTGGACTTGGCCAGGCTATGGTGTCCAGTTGTTTGGTCAAATACTAGTCTAGATGTTGTTGTGACGGTACTTACTAGATGATATTAACACTTAAAGTCAGTAGACTCTGACAGAAGCAGATCACCCTCCAGTAACGCGGGTGGGCCTCGTCCAATCAGCTGCAGGCCTTCAGACTGCGCCTGGACTCAAGGCTGCAGCGTCGAGGCCTGCCGGAGCTTCTAGCCAGGCTGAGTTTGGACACGCCAACCCCACGACCGCGTGAGCCAGCTCTGCAGCTTGCACGTCGCAGAGGGGAGGACGGTGGCCAGTCACTTCTCTGAGCCTGTTTACAAAATGTCTACATTCCAAATTCAAACCATCCTTGCCACTGCCACTGCTGACAATCGGGAGGTGTAGGCACTTGGGGTTCATCACTCAGCATCAAGCAGGCCCAGGTGGCAGAGGTGGGAGATTGCAAAGAGTGTTTCGTTGGCAGAATCTCCCAACTGAGAGTTTAGAATTCAGTGTACAGAGAAAATAGAGAGGCCGGGTGTGGTGGCTTACACCTGTAATCCCAGCACTCTGGGAGGCCGAGGCAGGGGGACCACCTGAGGTCAGGAGTTTGAGACCAGCCTGGCTAATATGGTGAAACCTTTTCTCTACTAAAAATACAAAAATTAGCCAGGCATGGTGGCGCGTGCCTGTAGTCCCAGCTACTCAGGAGACTGAGGCAGGAGAATCACTTGAAACTGGGGGGCGGAGGTTGCAGTAAGCTGAGATCATACCACTTCATTCCAGCCTGGGCAACAGAGCAAAACTCCATCAGAGAGAGAGACAGACAGACAGACAGAGAGAGAGAGAGTGTGTGTGTGAGAAGAAAGAAAATAGAAAACCAAACACCACATGTTCTCACTCATAAGTGGGTGTTGAATAATGAGAACACATGGACACAGGGAGGGGAACATCACACATTGGGGCCTGTTGGGGGGTGGGGGGCTAGGGGAGCAATAGCAAGGGGTGGGGGGATTGGGGAGGGATAACATTAGGAGAAATACCTAGTGTAGATGACGGGAGGATAGAGGCAGCAAACCCCCATGGCACGTGTATACCTATGCAACAATCCTGCAAGATCTGCACATGTACCCCAGAACTTAAAGTAAAATTTAAAAAAAAGAAAGAAAGAAAAAAGAAAAGAAAGAAACTCAGCAAGCTATTTAGAATAAAACTCCTTTCTTTCTCTCAGTCCAGCAGGGCGGCCAGTCCCACGATAGGACAGTGAGCAACAGCATGGAAGTTCAGGACAGAGAAATTCCCAAAGCCATCCAATATTACTGGCTGTATCAGGCTCTCCTCGGTACCTAATACAATACCTGGCATACGGCATGCAGCATGAGCTCACCAAATGCTTGTTGGATGGATGAGTGGGTGGGTGGATAGATGAGTAGATGGGTAGATGGGTAGATGGAGAGATGGATGGATGGATGGACGAATGGGTGGGTGGGCGGGTGGATGGATGGATGGATGAATGGGTGGGTGGGTGGGTCGGTGGGCAGATGGAGAGATTGATGGATGGATGGAGGGATGGGGGATGGGTGTGTGGGTGGATGGGTAGACGGAGAGATGGATGGATGGATGGATGGATGGACGAATGGGTGGGTGGGTGGGTGGATGGAGAGATTGATGGATGGATGGATGGAGGGATGGGGATGAGTGTGTGGGTGGGTGGGTGGATGGAGAGATGGATGGATGGATGGACGAATGGGTGGGTGGGTGGGTAGGTGGATGGAGAGATGGATGGATGGATGGAGGGATGGGTGTGTGGGTGGGTGGGTAGACGGAGAGATGGATGGATGGATGGATGGATGGATGGATGGACGGATGGATGGATGGACGAAAGAGGATATACTTCCAATATCGTACACCAAGTTCCCTCAGAAACACCCTTGTACAGGGATGAGGGTGCTGGTAGGTTTAACTGGGAGGTGACTCTAGGTAACAGCCATAAGAAAGTGGGGAAGTGAGAAGGGAAGGAAGGAAGATCCCAGAGTCTGTGTCATCAAGCAGGTTATGGACATGGGCCACTGGGGCTCAATCCTCCCTGGAAAATACGGGAGACAGGATAGACCATGCCTCAGAGTTATCCCCACCAAGAGACAAAGGAGCTGGTGATTCCTCCAGCTCCTGCCAGGCTCACCTGGGCCTGCTCCCAAGAGGCCTTCACTTCCTGGCACTGGCCTACCCCGTGTGTGGGTGAAGGAGGCTCCTGCAGCCAGAGCAAACCCGAAGGCAGAGTCACAGGTGCCGGGCCTTGAGAACCATAAGGTTTTGTGCAGGTGAATGATGAGGCGGGAAGGGCTGGAGGCAGAAGGAGACCAGCAGTGTCTGCTGTAGCCACCAGGCTCTCCCTGTGTCTTCCCAAGAGACTTGGAGAGAGTGGCGAGTGATGGGGCTGCAGGGACAGGGAGACGAAGGAGGTTCCCGCAGCCCCGCTGGACTCGGGCCAGGTCAGACTCTATGAAACACTGCAATCACTGACTCTCTTTCACCACCTCTCCCAATTTTTAACCTGATACTTGGAGTTCCTCAAAGGTCAAAACAAAGGTATTATTTTTATTGTGAAACACTTTTAGATGGTAAGAGTATGCACAAGAACCTAAGACCATGGAGTGTTTTTTTCGTCCCTGTTAAGTGCCTCTAAAATTCAGGAGAGCCATGGTAAAAATACTCTGTTTTCTTCGCAAATACGACCTTGCCACTCTAGATTGAGCTCTGAAGAGATGAGCATGGAAATAAATGGAAATTTATTAGAGAAAAATGAGCCACATTTATATTCTGAAGCACAAAAGAGACTGGAAAGAAATTTTGAGTAATGGTTTATATTTGTTCATTTTTTAAAAAATTCCAAGTGTCTTGCCTGACACTGATGATGTCCTTTCTCACGGCAGAGCCCCAAGAGAATTCCGCTTCCTTTGTCACTGCCAAGGCCCTTTCTTTCCTTTGCTGGAGTTTAAAAGGACAAACCATGGACTCGTAAGGCTTTGGTTTTGAAGAATGCCAAGGAAACGACACGTGCTATTATTTCTGGGCTCTTGAAATTGTATTTCCCGAATTTCAGTGCACTTCATGAACAAGAACACCAGGTGCCAGAAAAAAAAGCTTGTAATCACAACGTGATGCTAAGATCATTTTCTACGCATGCTAAGTAAAGTCATAGATGATTATCAGAAACGGTGTGCTGCCGAGGGTAACCATGTTGAAATCAACAATGGAAAAGATTCCATTTAGCCTTCAGAGTTATTTTTATCACGAATACTTGGAATTATGAAAACTCTGATGCTACACAACAAATTGTGCTGCTTGAAAGCACAATCCCAGTTTTTTGAGACAGAGTCTCACTCTGTTGCCCAGGCTGGAGTGCAGTGGCACAATCTCTGCTCACTGCAACTTCTTCCTCCCAGGTTCAAGCAATTCTGCTGCCTCAGCCTCCCAAGTAGCTGGGACTACAGGTGCCCACCACCACACCTGGCTAATTTTTTTTTTTTTTTAGTAGAGATGGGGTTTCACCATGTTGGCCAGGCTGGTCTTGAACTCCTCACCTTGTGATCCGTCCACCTCTGCCTTCCAAATTGCTGGGATTACAGGCGTGAGCCATCACGCCCAGCCCCATAGCTTCTTTTAAGTATTTGACTCTCTTGAAAAGCAAGAGAGATCTAAGTTTTCCAGTATGGTTGATTCATTCTTTCAACATCCATGTAGTGATCTATGCAGCAGGCATGATGCTAAGTATGGTGGAGGGAAATAGACTCACCTTCTGTTCTTGTGAAATCAGATAAAAATAAAAGAAACATTCATCACAGACACAGGACAGAAGAAAAATAAAAGAAATATTCATCACAGGACAGAAGAAATAGAAACATTCATCATTTCCCTTTTAGAGGTAAGAAAATAGAAACCTCACTACCAGGGACATCTCTCAGTATAAAGAGTAGGGATGTCAACCAGGCGTCCCTATGCTCCAGTTTTACCTAATTCGAACCGAATTACGATGGCAGTCCCCCTCACATTCCTCTTTCCCGCGCCCTCATCAAGGAGCCAATGTCTTATTCAGCTGATAGACAATGGCCCCGGACACACTGGGGTTTTCAGCAACAGTGCGATTCACACGTATGCTAAACCTCTACCCAACACCACATGACATAATCCATCTTTGATTTCTATACTGTTTTCCACGTGATTTTATCCCCAAATGCTTTACATACTTCACTAAGACAGCTATAGAATTAAAATAATAAATCAAAGCAGGGGGATAGAAAGCAAAGAAGTTTATTCAAGGGAGGGAAAGATGGGTTTCCAGCAAGACAGGAAAAAGATGGAGAGCCCTGCCTTGTTTGTGCTCATCCTGTAACTAATAACTCTTTCCTCTGTTTTAACTCTTTCTTTGGGTTATCGTCCCATGCAGCGTCCCTTGTCCCATCCTTTAACAAATCCTCATCTTGAAATGACAGCCAGATACTCCAACTTTAATAAGAATCTCAATTTCCCAACACTGCTTTTTTTTTTTTTTCTTTTTTTTGAGATGGAGTTTCACTCTGTCGCCCAGGCTGGAGTGCAGTGGAGTGATCTCAGCTCATGGCAACCGCCGCCTCCAGGGTTCAAGCAATTCTTTTGCCTCAGCCTCCTGAGTAGCTTGGACTACAGGCACCTGCCACCAAGCCCAGCTAATTTTTTTTTGTAATTTTAGTAGAGACAGGGGTTTCACCAAATTGGCCAGGCCGGTCTTGAACTCCTGAGCTCGTGATCTGCCTGCCTCAGCCTCCCAAAGTGCTGGGATTATGGGCATGAGACACTGTACCTGGCCAACACTGCTTTTTATCATGCTTTGTTACAATGCTATCCCCCAAAACATCAGAAAGCTGAAAGAACACTTAAATTCCTGAACATGTGGTTTGAGCTAAGTCAGAAAATATGCAAACTTCTCCAAGCACTTCAATGCAGGACAATCTGAAGACTTAGCTGCCCATCTCCCAATTGTCTGAGATTTATTCACTGAACAAACATTCATCATGTAGCTACCTTGTGGGAGGAAGGATTGCACTGGTAGGAACTGCTGTCCTTTTAAATCAGGAGGCCACGGAGGGCCTTACCAAGAAAGTGGCATTTGAGCAAAGATCTCAAGGAAAGACTGGTTAAGCCAAGCAGAGGAGCAAAGCCTCCAGGAGGGAACGGCCTTGGCACTTTTAGAGGACAAGCAAGGAGGTCAGTATGCCTGGAGCAGAGTAAGCAGGTGGGAGACTGGCAGAGGAAGAGGGGCGGGGCAGACGGTGTGCACAGAGCCTTGTAAGTCACTGAAAAACCTTTCACTTTTACTGCGTGAGACAGAAAGCAGTATTTTAGTAACTAACAAAATCAGAAGAATAAAGAGACGTTGGTCAAAATGCTCCCCCGAGAGCTTCCGTAGTACGCTTGGCACGCATTCTGTACTTCGGGCTCACACTGAGATCGTGCATTGAGATTATTTATTTAATGACCCCTATCCATTGCAACGCATCTTGAGTTTGGAGGCAGGAGAACATGGTGGCTAAGAGCATCGTTGAGTCATTCAACAAACATTTCTTGAGTGTTCTTTTGGGTACTGAAGCTTCAGCCAAGAACAAAGACACAAACGTCCCTACCCTTTGGAGCTTAGATTCTGGTTTGTGGCCTCCGGAATCAGACACCTGACTCAGATACCTACACGTTGCCTACGAGCTATGTGAACTTGGTCAAGTGACTTCCTCCCTCTGTGCTTCAGTTTCTACATAAAATCAATGGGATAAAAACACGGCCAGCTTGTGGGGGCATTTGAAGATTTAATGTGTATAAAAAGGCCGGGCGTGGTGGCTCTCGCCTGTAATCCCAGCACTTTGGGAGGCCAAGGCAGGCGGATCACGAGGTCAGGAGATCAAGACTATCCTAGCCAACATGGTGAAACCCTGTCTCTACCAAAAATACAAAAATTAGTTGGGCATGGTGGTGCATGCCTGTAATCCCAGCTACTCAGGAGGCTGAGGCAGGAGAATCTCCTGAACCTGGGAGGTGGAGGTTGCAGTGAGCCATGATTGCACCACTGCACTCCAGCCTGCCAACAGAGTGAAACTCTGTCTCAAAAAAAAAAAATTTATAAAGAACTCAGAATAATATGTGGCATATAAGAAACCCTCAAAAATGTAGGCTATTTCTTTTTAAGAGAAGGGTCTCACTCTGTCGCCCAGGCTGGAGTGCACTGGTGAGATCATAGCTCACTGCAGCCTCAACCTCCTGGGCTCAAGCGATCCTCCTGCCCCAGCCTCCCAAGTAGGTAGGATTGCAGGTATGTGCCAGTGCGGTTGGCTGCTTTTTAAAATTTTTTCTAGATACAGGGTCTTGCTATGTTGCCCAGGCTGGTCTTGAACTCCTGGCCTCAAGCAATCCTCCCACCTCAGCCTCTCCAAGTACTGGGATTACAAGTCGTGAGCCACGGCACCACCTGGCTGGCCATGATGATTTTTAAATGAGGCAGTACTGATGAAAGAAGACATGTATAGAGATAGGGTATTAGAGTGGTGGCAGAAGCGTAGACCAGGAACCAACCTTACACAATATATACTAGATAAAATCGCCTCTGCCCCTCATCCTCCATCCTCTCCTTCAGTTCACAGGTTTCTATTCTGCTTTTTTTGAATCTACTCCATGTCACCCTATCCTCCCTCTTCAGGCCCCAATTCAAATCATGAGGGTATTCACAAAAAAAGAACATTTCCCCCTTTTACTTTTATTCACTGTTTTCCTTAATGTCAGTATCATGACAATTCCAGCTTGCTGCACTTGAGTGAGTCACAAAGTTACATGGGAACAGAATTCTTAAAGCTCCACCCCATCTTCTTTTTTCCCTTCAGTCTCTTCCTTATTGTTTGGGACCAGTTTATCTAGGGCCATAAAACAACAACAAGGCCAGGCATGATGACTCACGCCCGTAATCCCAGCACTTTGGGAGGTCAAGGTGGGTGGAATAACCTGAGGTCAGGAGTTTGAGACCAGCCTGGCCAACATGGTGAAACCACGTCTCTACTAAAAATACAAAAATTAGCTGGGCATGATGGCGGGTGCCCGTAATCCCAGCTACTCGGGAGGCTGAGGTGGGAGAATTGCTTGAACCTAGAGATGGAGGTTGCAGTGAGTAGAGATCGTGCCACTGCAATCCAGCCTGAGTGACAGAGTGAGACTCCATCTCAAAAAAAAAAAAAAAAAAAAAAATGAAACCTCTTCAAAAGATTCAGAGGTGTGTAGCCCCTACCTGGAGCTCTGCTAAAGTGCAGCTCTCTGAGGGCGGGTCTCTCTGTGTGTGGGTCACTGATATTTTCCATCACCAGTGGCATCTGGTTCATCATAGGTGAGACTTTAAAGTCTCTCTAAAGAGCTAATTGCTCTTCAACCTTTTCTGTAGGTGGTTTTGTTCTCAGAGAGGTGATACCGGGTGTTACAATTCCCGAAGAAGGCCTGGACAGTCATTAGGCAGGGCGACAAAGGGCCAGGGTCACCTACACAGCCTGTAAAGATGGCGACCAAAGTCATCTACTCAAGAGAGAACGCTGAGACTTCCCTGAGGACAGAACTCCATCCTCCTGACAGCAAGTGCCATCTTCACATCGTCTGTGGGATTTAGGTGAAGTTTACCAAGCGCTATCACATTTTCATTTAATCCTTTCCATAATCCTGTGAAGTAGATATGATAATCTCCATTTAACAGAAGAATCGTAGGCTTAGCGAGGTTAAGTTACTTGCCTCAAGTCAGAATGTCAGTATTTGGCTGAGAATTCAAGCCTGGGCTTCTCCAACTTTCTATTTCCTCATCCAATATCCTTCTCCCCAAACCACTGCCCCCGCTCACCTCCCCATCTTTGCCCCTGCTGCAGTATCAGGAAAAAAAAAAAAAAAACAACCATGCAAAATGTGCAGTAAGAATTAGAATGCTTAACCCTGAGAGTATCTTACAAGAGTCCCTGGGATTCTTCAGGCTTGTTGACATTGGTTTGCCTTCAGACATTCACACCGAGACATGAATTGAGCTTTCAACCTAGGCAGAGCTGTGGAAATGATTCCCAGATGTTGGCAGCCGATCGCCAATACCCCAACCAGCTGCCAGTCAGACAAAGGACTTGTTTAACCAGAAAATGCCCCATGTGACCACATTCCCTGCAGCAGAAGATGGGAAGGGACCGCACACACTGGTTGTTTTCTCTGGCGTAGCTCGCCGACTCTGAGTGGTGTACACCAAGCCATGAATGTCACTTCTGTTACGATCTGTACACCACAAAATAGAGCAGTTCGAGGGGGTTGCAGGGGTTGCATATTGGATGTTAGGGTTATCTATCTGAGGTGTTCTAGGCATGTTTTTAACACAAGGGAAGATAGCGTCGATGTTAAATTATGGCTGCTTTTCCTTCAGAGCTTTCACTGTCTCTCATAAGCAATTCAGGAGGTTCGACTTCACACAGCAAACGCCTGAGACCGTTTTCTGGGGCCCTTGACATCGGATGGCACTAAACACACACTTGGCTGCTTCTCAATGTTTCCCTTTCATGTGAGGACTTAGAGTGAAACCATATTCACATAACTATGATTCCTAAAAATCCACTTTATCAATATAGATGAGAGAGACTCTTTTCTTTTCCAAGAAATCAATGAAGTCTTTTCTAAGCAGAGTAAAGCTATGACCTATCAGGGATAAATAAATAAGGAACCCAGAGGGGAGGGTTTTGCTTCCGGTTTAGCCCTTCAAAGATCTGTGGCCTGACACTGCTTGGCCACTAGTGAAGAAGGCAGGGCCAGCCAGGGCAACATGAGCCCAGATACTACCTGCGTCCAAGGAGGACAGACAGAGCCCCACAGGAGGTGGCTCCACCAGGCTGGCACAGTGTGGGCTGGATAAAACAACAGGGCCGGGCACAGTGGCTCACACCTGTAATCCCAGCACTTGGGGAAGCAGAGGCAGGCAGATCACCTGAGGTCAGGAGTTCAAGATCATCCTGGCCAACATGATGAAACCCCATCTCTACTAAAGACATAAAAATTAGCTGGACGTGGTGGCAGGCACCTGTAATCCCAGCTACTAGGGAGGCTGAGGCAGGTGAATTGCTTGAACTCAGGAGGCGGAGTTTGCGGTGAGCCAAGATCACACCATTGCACTCCAGCCTGGGCAACAGAGTGAGACTCTGTCTCAAAAAAATAAAAATAAAAACAAAAACCAAAACCAAAACCCAGCAGAAAATGAAACCTCTTCAAAAGATTCAGAGGTGTGTGGCGACCTGCCTTGAGCTCTGTTAAAATGCAGCTCTCTGAGGGCAGGTCTCTCTCTGTGTGGGTCACCGATATTCTCAATCACCAGTGGCTTCTGGTTCATCATAGGTGAGACTTTACACTCCCTCCTACAATTGGACGCCCTGGTTCTGTGAATAGGCGGCACAATTATGCACGCCAGCCCTGACCACAAGTGTCCCCTAGGAAGCTCAACGGTGGCCCTGCTTCCATGGGAAGTCCTGAAATGGGAGGACAGGGAGCTGGAATGGGGACAAGGGGATACGTTAGGTAAAGGAGCAAAAACAGACACCAAATAAGAATGGGACCCGCAAAGTGCAAGGAGCGAAGGGTAGGCAAAATACGCTTCAGTGAAAGCAAAACAAGCAACAGAAGACGAACAATAATACAGTGAGGTTCTACAGTCTACGCTCCTAAAAGGGCTTTTTGTTGCTTTTGTAGAGGCATGATTCTACCATAATGGAAACAGCTCCAAGCTGTGAAGCTGGAGGTAGAGACCGTGCCCCGTCCCTCCACAGTAAATTGGTGCCTAAGAGTCGGAGGTCTTGCACCCAGAGCAATTTTTCCTCCACTCAGATCACCTGGGACCAACTGTGGTGTGTTTAGGATGGTTCTTCTCCGGTGACGCTGTTGATGTGTGTATAAGGGCAAGATGCGAGCAGCCCTAAAGGGAACTGTGCCTGACAGAACAAAAGCAGCTTCAGCAGTTCCACACCCCTTCCCATCCTTTGACGACTTCATCAACTCCAAATGCATAGCCAAGTACCACTGTTGTGTGTTAAGTGCCCAGGGACCAAAGAAAGCCTTCACCATACAAGATTATATATGAAAAGCATTTGCTGAAACCAGCGCAACGAGATGCTATCTGAATTGGCTGTCAGCAAGAGTGTGGAAATAATGGTAATCAGACCAGTAACAGCTATCCGTACGGTCAGTCACATCAGGATACACAGCACTAGGAACAGGCCCCACAGGGAATTGACAAGAGAAGCACGTGGTCCTGAGGACAGGGCCTGGGAGCCAGGGGTCAGTCCTCTCTGCTCATCCTGGACCCAGACCCCAGGATGCGAGCAGGGCTTGGTTTTAACACCACGGCAACCTCTAGACCTGAGGGGATAATGGTCAAATCCGTCATAAAACAGTCAGCGACATGCTCCAGAGGCTTGAAGAGTGCTTTTAGCTAACAGGGAGCCATTCAACACCTACGATGGAAGAGACTGCACAGAGACTGAGACGGACAGAAGCATCAGCACATCCTGAGAACAGAAGGTGCGTGGGCCAGCAGCAAGGACTTAGATGAGGCGGTGGGAGAAAATGAGGGGCTGCTTGGCAAGTGTGAAAGAGACAACAGGGGTCACAAAGAAATGAATGAGAGCAACAGCAGCATTTATCCAGAACATTCCAAACCCAGGAGAGACATACTTTCCCTCAACAGGAAAACACTGTGTAAAGGTAGGAATCTTCAAGAGGAGATAGAAAAACAGAGCAATGGAGGGAAGAAGAGAGGGAGGGAGGGAAGGAGAGAGGGAGGGAGGGAGGGAGAGAGGGAGGGAGGGAGGGAAGGAGAGAGGGAGGGAGGGAGGGAAGGAGAGAGGGAGGGAGGGAGAGCGAGAGAGAGAAGCTCTAACTCATGTGGTAGACTCAATCATGAGCAAAAGAACAGACGAAGGGATTTGAAGACGTCAGTAAGTTCTGCTCTGAAGTCATCAGAACCTGTGATGACAGAATGGAAAGGCATGTATTTATGTTAAGCAATAGGAAAATTTAAATAAAGTCGTAGAGAATAAAACAAACCTTAATTTGATTTTACTTGGAAATTTGATTTGAATTTGGTAGAAAGGTTGTCAACTAAATATAAAAGCTGAACACCAAAAATGCTACAACGTAGAAGTGGTGTCTGAAGGCAGGACTGAAAGGCTACGTCCTCGTCAGTGCCATGGAACTGGCGACGTCTGCTCTGCCAAAACTGGATGGTGTCTTTGTGCTCCTGTGATCAATTTTTACCACTTTTCTTTTTCTTTTTTTTTTTTTTTTTTTTTTGAGACGAAGTCTTGCTCTGTCACCCAGGCTGGAGTGCAGCAGTGGTGCAATCTCGGCTCAACCGCAACCTCCACCTCCCAGTTTCAAGCGATTCTCCTGCCTCAGCCTCGTGAGTAGCTGGGATTACAGGTGCACACCACCACACTCGGCTAATTTTTGTATTTTTAGTAGAGGCAGGGGTTTCACCATGTTGGCCAGGCTGGTCTCGAACCCCTGACCTTGTGATCCGCCCGCCTCAGCCTCCCAAAGTGCTGGGATTATAGGTGTAAGCCACTGCGCCTTGTCACCATTTTTCAAATTCTTGCTCTGAATGTAGATGAAAATTCTCCAGAAGCTAATTTTGTCCATGAATTTAAAAAACATGGTTTTTAATGGTTCTTTGGGAAAGAAAATCAATGCAAAGATACGAGGTCACCCAAAAGATCCATTTTTTGTTTCCTGGTTCAATTCTATGCATAATCCAGAATCCACTAACTGCTATTCACATAAAAATGAAGGTTCTACTGCCTCAGCCTACAAAGCTAGGGTTTCGCCTGAGAGTGTTTATCGGGTTTCATGCGCTTCATACTTTAACAGGTAAAGTACATCAAGTCAATCTTTATTCAAAGTGAACCGTCAGCAAATGGGAAAATCTAATCATCCCTACTTCACCATTTTCTATTAATGTGAAAATCATGCAAAAAAAAAAAAAGTCCTCGTCTGAAATGTTCTTGATGTTCAAAGCCAGTACATAATAGCTAACCAACTTGATGATCAATTGTTTCAATCTCTTTTCTGGTCGACTGTTGCTATTTTTTCCAGAAACAGTGTTTTTTCTCAAAAAAAAGGGCGGGGGTGCTGAAATTCTGACGCAAAGACAGCTACTAAGATGCTGACTGTTGAAAGACAGTCTGTGAGAGGGCTGAAGCACAGAGCAGGTGCCTCAGGCTCCATCCTCCTCGACAGCCGTGCAGCTCCAACTATCGGGGCGAAGGACCACTTTTTCTTTTACTTCTAGTTACACACAAAATGCAAGCCCCAATTTTTTATTCTTGGATTCAACAGACAGAAAGTTATTCCATCAGCAGATCTTTCTAAATGCTTCCTCTCAATTTCTATACTTATCACAGACCAGTCACCGTGTGTGGATCAGCACAGAGCACTCTGCTTACTCAAAATTCAAATTCTTATTTTATAGACACTGAACTTGAGAGGCACCAAGGTCCACCCAGACCTCCACCCACAGTTCTGAAAGTAAGCATTTAAAAAAAGAGGCTAATTCCACGATATGTATATATTTCAAAACGTGTTTTACTCCATAAATATATATATAATGTTTATTAGTCAATCAAAAAAAATACTCAGCGCTTTGGGAGGCCGAGACAGGTGGATCACTTGAGGTCAGGAGTTTGAGATCAGCCTGGCCAATATGATGAAACCCCATCTCTACTAAAAATACAAAAGTTAGCTGGGTGTGATGGTGCACGCCTGTAATCCTACTCGGGAGGCTGAGGCAGAGGCACTTGAACCTACGAGGCAGAGTGAGCTGAGATCACGCCACTGCACTCCGGCCTGGAACACAGTGAGTGAGACTCCATCTCAAAAACAAATAAATAAATACATTTTAGGCCGGGTGCAGTGGCTCATGACTGTGATCCTGGCACTATGGGAGGCCAAAGTGGGAGGACTGCTTGAGCCTGAGTTCAAGACCAGCTTGGGCAACAAACACAGGGAGACCCCCATCTCTACAAAAAATAAAAATAAAGTAGCTGGGCACAGTGGTACATTCCTGTGGTCCCAGCTACTCAGGAGGCTGAAGTGGGAGGATCGCTAGAGCCTGGGAGGCTGAGGCTGCAGTGAGAGTGAGATTCTGTCTCAAAAAATAAAAAAGTTTTTAAAATAAAAATAAATACATTTTAAATAAAGGTTAATATCACAGAGAAAAGTAAACATCTGTGACCCTCAACAAAGAGGGGGATTTTCTGTTGTTTGTGTTACTGTTGTTCGACTCAGCTGCTCAAACAAATCACAGGGCCTAGGAGTTTCAAACATGTTTTATAAGCAATCATCAGTTCATGATTACAGTAAACAAAAACAGAACACCCTATAATAAAGTGTCTCACTGTGTCTGTTTAGTACAGAGACGAGGCACATGGGCTCTCCAGGGAGAGGAGATGAGGGTGGATTTCCCACTCCCACTCCTGGCTATGTGGCTTTGGGTCAGAAACTCAGGGAACCATCTTCTTTATCAACAACACAGAGAAAATGATGGGCTCTGCCTCACAGCGTTTCTCTGAAAATGAAGATTCTGCATATGAAGAACAGTGACTGATGCTTACTGAGTACTCAGTAAATGTCGGCCACGTGGGCCACAAATTTGGCAAATGCCATCCCTCCCATAGAAATGAAACGGCCCCAGCACAGCCTCTGCCTCGTTTTCTTTTTCTCTTTTCTTTTCTTTCCTTCCTTCCCTTTCTTTCCTTTTCTCTTTCTCACTTTCTCTTTTTCTTCTTCCTTTCTTCCTTCCTCCCTTCCTTTCTTTCTTTTGCTCTTTCTTCCTTCCCTTCTTCCTCCTTTTTCTATCCTTCCTTCCTTCCCTTCTTCCTCCTCCTTTTTCTCTCCTTCCTTCCTTCCCTTCTTTCCTTCTTTCTCTCTTTTTTTTGAGACTGAGTCTCACTTTGTTACCCAGGCTGGAGTACAGTGACTCTTCTCAGGTCACTGCAATCTCCACCTCCTGAGTTCAAGCGATTCTCCTGTCTCAGTCTCCCAAGTAGCTGGGATTACAGACATACACCACCACACCTGGCTGATTTTTGTATTTTCAGTAGAGATGGGGACTCGCCATGTTGGCCAGGCTGGTCTTGAACTTCTGGCCTCATGTGATCCAACCACCTTGGTCTCCCAAAGTGCTGGAATTACAGGTGTAAGCCACCATGCCTGGCCCAGGACAGCTCCCTGAGAGCAGGCCACCTTTGGGCCCTGACTCCAGGGCGCTGCACGCTCAGAGGACTACGTCTCCGCTGCAGTCAAGCAGGAAGAGTTGAAAGTGGTGAGCACAGACTGGAGGTGTAGGAGCTGACTCCGCCCCCAAACCCCTATGAGGACAGACACTTATCAAAAGCTGTCATGACCATCACCTTACACAGCTCCGCGTCAGCTAAAACCAAAGGCTCTTTGAACTCAGTTTACAGTCTGACAACATAAGCTGGGCAGGTTTTGGCTTATCACACGGACATCAGAGGATGTAAAGCAGTCAGACACCCCTGGGTCTGCCTCTTGACATGATGGGCCTGGAGCCGGTCATTCACAGTTCAGCTTTCGGGGCCCTCAGCAACAGGGAGGTTATTAACATGCCGCCTCTCTCGTTGGGAGGTGGGAACGTCCAGCTAAGAACAGGCCTCATCAACGATGATAAGAACAGGGCAAGACATGGGCATGAGTAAAGGGTGGGGGATATCTGCAGAGATCGTTCTGTTCACATGGGACTGTTTCCCACTGTACACTGTAAACCTCTGAATACAAGCCATGTGCTTTTAATGCTCATTCCGTTAAGCTCTGAGCGCTACCAGCGTTCACTGCAAAGAAAGTCATAATAAAGCTTTGGGGGACTTATGGATCCTTTCCAGCTCTTTGAAAGCTCACATCGCAAGCCCTCGTCACTCTAAAGTCATGGGTTTCAAGCATCTGTTTGCTGCCTGCATCACCGGCACGGCCCGCCCCAGCTGCATCATCAGCCCGTGCACTGTAGGTTTTGCCTCAGTATCTCCGTGCCACCCGAGGCTTGGCTGGTGCTTTGCCGTTCTTTCCCTGACGTTTGCTTGCTTGTTTGTAAATCCTCTGACATCCCAAACTCCGGCCTCAGGCACACCGCTTGTCCAACACACTCAGGTTCCCAGCACGTCTCATTCCCACGTCCCTTCCCTGCACCTTGAACGCCTGTCCTCCTTCAATTCTGCCCACGGGGAACCCTCACCTCTTATTTCTTCCTGCTTTAGATTTTTTCTGGGTTGTCTTGTGAGTCAGTCAGCCTTCCGTAAAATTCTCTGGCTGGAACTGAATGGAAGACTTTCCACATTCAAAGAATTTCAGGTTAGAAAGGCACATCGGAAGTCAATTCTCATCTGAGCACTGAATGTTCCTTCTGGTACCAAGGCCAGGTCATTACTCGACATAACTTTCGTCTCCCTTAGGGACACGAATCTCACTCTCTCCTGAAGCCATCAGAATTGCAAGTTCTGCATTCTGAGCTGGGGATGCGTCTCCTCCCTCGTGAGTTAGCCTTTGCCTACATACTTGGCTGCTCTACAAAACCAACCAAATCTCCGTTGATACAACAGCCCAAGAGAGCCAAGAGCATCCAT
This sequence comes from Aotus nancymaae, assembly GCF_030222135.1. Lineage (NCBI taxonomy): Eukaryota > Metazoa > Chordata > Mammalia > Primates > Aotidae > Aotus > Aotus nancymaae. Next base: position 29,547,224 of record NW_026988445.1, on the reverse strand, counting down.
GGTACACCCCAGAATCCTTCTCTTCTCGAAACGGAACCTGCCGTGAGAGTGCTTCTCAGTCACCCTCCTTTGGACGTGCTCAAATAACCTCCTAGGAGCTCCTGTGCTTGTGACATTTCCTCGTAACTGTTCCCTCCCTTCATTCTCTCCCTGAGTGGCACGGCCATGGCCTCCCAGTGAGCTTGGAGTCCCTGCTTAATGGGCTGGGACAACGCAGAGATTCACGTACAGACAGGGATCCCACAAGGGTCCTCATTGCTGGGTGGCCAGCCTGTACACATTTCCTGTTACTTCCCACACATTCGAGTTGGCCCAAGTGTTCACAGGACACTAAACATGGTACCCAGGAACAGTCAGGACCCTCAAAGCCGGTCTTCCAACAAGCCCCGTGTGCTGCCTTTAGGGTGCCATCGTCCAGGGCGTCAGGCCTCTGTCCTCCTCTGCCTTGTCCCCGTCCTCATCAGCCCCCCTTCCTCACACTTGTGTTTTGGAGGCTACCATTCAGAACAGCCACACAGCATTCCTTCTCACTGCCGTCGCAGTCACCACTTCAGCACTCTATCACTTCTCATCACCTTATTTGTCTTCAGAGCAACCATGCAGAGGAGGTACGTCCTCATTTTATAGATGGCGAAGCTGAGGCCGAACTGCAACTTGAACCCAAAGGGTCTCACGGTTTCATATCTGATGCTACCGTATTTATTCTAGGCCCTGTTCACTCAGAGGTTTGCAAATCTTAGGCAGAGAAAGTTTTCTAAGGTTCAGTTCCAAATATTACGTTAAAAAATGAGTTACAGGCTGGGCGTGGTGGCTCACAACTGTAATCCCAGCACTTTGGGAGGCCGAGGCAGGTGGATCACGAGGTCAGGAGATCGAGACCAGCCTGGTCAACATGGAATCCCATCTCTACTAAAAATACCAAAATTAGCTGGGCATGGTGGGGCATGCATGTAGTCCCAGCTACTCAGGAGACTGAGGCAGGAGAATCATTTCAACCCAGGAGGCGGAGGTTGCAGTGAGCCAGGAGCACACCACTGCACTCCAGCCTGGGTGACAGAGCGAGACTCTGTTTCAAAAAAAAAAAAAAAAAAAAAAAGAGGTGTAGAGAAAAAAGTAGAGGAATCCAGTTTCCATTTCTGGCTGTGCTATAAACTCGCTCCTAGTGGCACTTTCCTGGTCCTCGGTTTTCTCATTCATAAATAAGGAATCAGACAGCCCCTGAAGTCCCTTCCTGCTCAGCTGTCCTTTGTCTCCTGCCCCGTCTCTGCCTTGTTGCTAAAATCAGGGAGAAAACATTGTTGAAATACCTTTCTTTTTTGTTTCTTATATTTTTAAAGTTCCCAAGATTAGCTGGATAGTATTTGATAACTCTCTGGCTCATCTGTCAAGGAGTAAAAAAACCCCCAGTCATCTATTTAATAGCTTTTAAGCAGTTAAGTTTCTAGAATGAGAAGATAAATCTGGAAACACTCGCCAGAGGGATCCCCCTACAAAAGTTCTTATCCAGAGGAAGACCATCTTTAGAGCTACACATCAAGAGAGCAGTGGTTCTAGGGCTGGGCGCAGTGGCTCACGCTTGTAATCCCAGCACTTTGAGAGGCCGAGGCGGGTGGATCACGAGGTCAGGAGATTAAGACCATCCTTGCCAACATGGTGAAACCCCGTCTCTACTAAAAATACAAAAATTAGCCAGGCGTGGTGGTGCACGCCTGTAGTCTCAGCTACTCGGGAGGCTGAGGCAGGAGAATCACTTGAACCTGGAGGCAGACTTCACTGTATTCCAGGCTAGGTGACAGAGCGAGACTCCACTGCCCTCCAGCCTGGGTGACAGAGTGAGACCCCATCTCAAAAAAGAAAAAAAAAGAGAGAGCGCAACAGTTCTCAACCCCAGGGCTTTTGACAATGTCTGGGGACATTTTTGGTAGTCATAACTCAGGGAGGGTCCTTCAGGCACACACCGAGGGGTACAGGCCATCCTTCAACACACAGGACAGTCCCCACAACAGTTAGCTGGTCCAAGATGTCAAAGTGCCATTACTGAGAAAGTCCCATAAACAGTGACATCAAAGAACCGCCCCAAATGCTTTCTGGTGTTTCAGCCGAACTAGTCCACTCGAGAGGTTAACCAGGCACGCCCAGCGGAAAGAAGCAAGGATCTGAACAGTTCTCTTACCGTGCAAAGAAGGAAGCGGCCACCGAGGTGCCCGCAGAAGTCTCGCTGGCCAAGCAGGAGCCCTGCGAGGCGGGGACGCTGCAGGCGGAAGGCTTGTCTGCATTGTAGCGGTTCAGCACGGCTTCAGTCAGTCCCTCCCGGCCACTCTCTGTCATCAGCTGGGAGATCTGACAAGGAAAATGGAGACTAAACTCATTACCTGTGGCTCGCTGCGTTTCCCAACCACTGATGGCATCTCTCTATTTGGGGGAGGGAGGCAAGAGGGAACAGGGTTCTATCCCACCTGCATTCAGCCACACGTGGGTGCTTAGGGCTACTAGGAGGCTATTTTCCAGCATTTTAGCTAGGTGATACCTCCCCATTTTCATTAAAAATAATGGAATAAAATTACCCCTTGACATTGTAAGTTTCAATTACGTCTGTGTGTTCCCTCCATTTGGAGGGAAAAACAGGAACCATTATCCATGCACCCTTTGCTGCCCAACACCACAAATGGGAACATTATCTAATACTGGCTTCTTACCAGCAATAGCCCCAAATGCTCTGAAACGGAGGAGTAGGGAAAGGCAGGGTTTTATTACGGGAGAAGTAACCCTGCTAATAAAAAACGGAGGGAATGAAAACACTACAGTATTTGGTGGTGGCGGTGGCAGTTTGCTGTGGAAAGTCAATAAAACAGGCAACATAGAGAAACTGATACAATAAATATAGCTGTGATAAATTACCAAGTTTTTAAGGGTTCAGATCATTTCAACAGACTTCATTTTCCTCTTGGTTCATTGAGATAAATGGATTCCATTTTATTTGAAATGATTGCCTTTATAACAGAAGTTCTAGCGGATGGGGCTTGGTCCATTTTGCCTAAATCTGCATAATAAGCTCTGAAGAACCAAACACCGGGGCAAAACAAGGATCTTGTGTGGAAATACACTTTGGAAAAGTGTTAATCCCCACAGCAAATATAATAATCATGCAGGCAGAGTCTCAATATTTGGAAAACCTGTGACTTTAAATCTTCAGTCTACTTGCAAAAAAAAGAAAAATGTTTGTTTAAAAAAAAAAGAGGAAACTTTAGTTCAAAAAAAGTCACCAGTCTATTCAAACCCTTAAATGCTAAAGTGGAAAATCTTTCTAATCACCTACAAAATACAAGTGCCATAAAGCAAAGATCCAGAGTAGTTTCCAGTTTGTAACCGAGCAGGCCAGCGAGCCAGTCAGAGCACGCTTTTGTGAGCCTTTAAAGGCAAAAACATTTGTACTTTTCATGATTAGTAGAATAGCCATTACTCTGAGTCCATTGACTGGGGACTCTGCTCCGCTTAAATTCACGCTCTGACTTGGAAAGCCTTGGTATTATTCAGCAGAAATTCTGCCAGCACACACTTTCTTATTCTCATTCACTCAACACATTGTAAGGAAACTTGACCCAAGTGAGAGGAACTGGAGAGGACGCTGCGAAGGCAGCTACTGGCCCGAAGGACATTCCCTGCTGACTCAGCGGAGAGCCCACATGGTCTCTCCTCGGCTTCCTTTGCTGCTGTGGGGTGTGGGCTCCTGTCCACCGGCTGCTACCGTCCCCGCGGAATGGGGCAGACTGGAGGGTGCCGCTGATACAGCTGGAAAGCTGAGGAGGTGACCATGCACACCATCGTCCCCACTCAGCGGTACTGATGAAGCTCCAGGTGACCCATCATGCCTCCTGGACAATGTCCAAACACAAAACAAAACCCCCAAATTCATGGGACAACTTTTTTTTCCCAAGAAGCTACAATTTAAGACATATCTCTGATTTTGACACACAGCGACATGTGAAACAAGCCTGTCTGCCTGGGTTGTTTCCTTTCATTGCTGTATTTCTTATCTAAAATTTGGAGGGAAGGGACTTGGTAGGTGCCCTGCAAAGCCAGAGGAGCCGCTGGAAGGCGTGTAGTGAGTGGCAAGATGCCTAACACAGAGGCACGGCATTCTGGGTTGGTCCAGATTCCCATGTCTGGTCCAGAATGCATGTGAGCAGCCTGTGGGTTCACAGCTTTTGAAAACGTCTGAGCAAATGAATTTCAATGCATGAGCTTCCTTATGAGAGGGTCTTGGTTATCCTGTGCCAAGCAATGGTTCCTCTTACTTTTAAAGAATCAGGGATTAGGCCGGGCACAGTAGCTCATGCCTGCCTGTAATCCCAGAACTTTGGGAGGCCAAGGCATCAGATCATGAGGTCAGGAGATCGAGACCATCCTGGACAACATGGTGAAATCCCACCTCTACTAAAAATAACAAAAAAATTAGCCAGGCATGGTGGCGCACACTTATAGTCTCAACTTCTTGGGAGGCTGAGGCAGAGGAATCACTTGAACCCAGGAGGAGGGGTTGCAGTGAGCCGAGATCACACCACTGCACCTCAGCCTGGCAACAGAGCAAGACTCTGTCTCAAAAACAAAAAACAAAAAGAATCGGGTGATTAGTGAGCATGAGACACTGAATTCCCAAGCCTATAAACAGAATTACTCAATAATCAACTGTTTTTAAAAAGTTAGCATCATACAATGTTTTAGAGGCAGAAGCTATTTCCAACATCATTGTCTTCAAAATTCTTCTCCTTAGAAAAGGCATCAGAAGACCAGAGAAGTGATTTGCCTGAGCCATTTGTACCTAGGAATAGGACCCTGACTCTTCAACCACTCCTAGCGCCTACTTCCTCCCTCTACCTACCCCCTTCTAATTTAAAACAAAGAGTCTTCCCTTCTAATCAAAAAAGTTGTAACATACAGAAAAAATCAAATAATAAAACATACACGTGTATCCACTGCCACCATTCACAAATGTTAGCATTTTTTATCTGAGAAATATTTTCTAAAAGAAACCAAATATTATGTAAAATTAAAACTGCGCATGTCCCTAGTCACACAGCCAGTATCAGGTCTGGGGTGGGGAGGTGGGAGCAGGTCCACATTCTATCACAGGCCCTCCCTCCTTAGAACCTCACAGCTCGTCGCCCTCCCTCCTTAGAACCTCACAGCTCGTCGCCCTCCCTCCTTAGAACCTGACAGCTCGTCGACCTCCCTCCTTAGAACCTCACGGCTCGTCGCCCTCCCTCCTTAGAACCTCACAGCTCGTCGCCCTCCCTCCTTAGAACCTGACAGCTCGTCGACCTCCCTCCTTAGAACCTCACGGCTCGTCGCCCTCCCTCCTTAGGACCTCACGGCTCGTCGCCCTCCCTCCTTAGGACCTCACAGCTCATCGCCCTCCCTCCTTAGAACCTGACAGCTCGTCGCCCTCCCTCCTTAGAACCTGACAGCTCGTCGACCTCCCTCCTTAGAACCTCACGGCTCGTCGCCCTCCCTCCTTAGGACCTCACGGCTCGTCGCCCTCCCTCCTTAGGACCTCACGGCTCGTTGCCCTCCCTCCTTAGAACCTGACAGCTCGTCGCCCTCCCTCCTTAGAACTTCACGGCTCGTCACCCTCCCTCCTTAGGACCTCACGGCTCGTCGCCCTCCCTCCTTAGGACCTCACGGCTCGTCGCCCTCCCTCCTTAGGACCTCACAGCTCGTTGCCCTCCCTCCTTAGAACCTGACAGCTCGTCGCCCTCCCTCCTTAGAACTTCACGGCTCGTCACCCTCCCTCCTTAGGACCTCACGGCTCGTCGCCCTCCCTCCTTAGGACCTCACGGCTCGTCGCCCTCCCTCCTTAGGACCTCACAGCTCGTTGCCCTCCCTCCTTAGAACCTGACAGCTCGTCGCCCTCCCTCCTTAGAACTTCACGGCTCGTCACCCTCCCTCCTTAGGACCTCACGGCTCGTCGCCCTCCCTCCTTAGGACCTCACGGCTCGTCGCCCTCCCTCCTTAGGACCTCACGGCTCATCGCCCTCCCTCCTTAGAACCTGACAGCTCGTCGCCCTCCCTCCTTAGAACCTGACAGCTCGTCGACCTCCCTCCTTAGAACCTCACGGCTCGTCGCCCTCCCTCCTTAGGACCTCACGGCTCGTCGCCCTCCCTCCTTAGGACCTCACGGCTCGTTGCCCTCCCTCCTTAGAACCTGACAGCTCGTCGCCCTCCCTCCTTAGAACTTCACGGCTCGTCACCCTCCCTCCTTAGGACCTCACGGCTCGTCGCCCTCCCTCCTTAGGACCTCACGGCTCGTCGCCCTCCCTCCTTAGGACCTCACAGCTCGTTGCCCTCCCTCCTTAGAACCTGACAGCTCGTCGCCCTCCCTCCTTAGAACTTCACGGCTCGTCACCCTCCCTCCTTAGGACCTCACGGCTCGTCGCCCTCCCTCCTTAGGACCTCACGGCTCGTCGCCCTCCCTCCTTAGGACCTCACGGCTCGTCGTTTGGTTCCTTTTGTGCATTCTTTAGATTTTGTTCTGGTAGATCCTCAACGGGGAGAGGGCATCCCTCCGAATGCCTGCTCTATCGACTCTCACCACCTGAAAGATCATGTTCTCATTAGCATTTATGCCTAGTATCCTCTTCAGAGATTTCAGACTCTCAGAAATAACAGACCACGCTGTGGCTACAGCAACTGCTCATTGACCTCCCCCTCAGTTTCATGCTCCAGGACTTCAGCCCCCAGCGAGGTCCTCAAACACCCTCCGGCTCCTTCCACCACGAGGCCTTTGCTCTCCATGTGGAATGTCCTACTTTTCCTGCAGATCCACGCTCAAGCATCACTTCCTCAGAGAAGCCTTCTTCCAGGCTGTGCTTCCTCTGCCGGATGCTTCTACAGGACCTCAATCTTTTCCCTCAGTATCTCTGCTTTGGTTCATACCACGCATTTAACAGTAAGTCTTTTTCTCCCACTACAGGAAAGCCCCATGTCTACGGGCTAGGGCTGGTTTGCTCACCACTGTGTACCAAGGTCAGTACCATGGCTGGCACAAAAGACGCTCAGAACATGTTTGTGGAATAAATCTGAGCCATTCTTACTTTCTACTGCTCACACTCATCTACTTAAATCCTCTTAAGTCTTTTAAGTAAGAGTAACTTCTTCAAAAAATTTAATTGCTTTTCTTTGTTTTTTGTTGTTTTTTTGAGATGGGATCTTGCTCTGTTGCCCAGGCTGGAGTGCAGTAGTGCAATCTCAGCTCACTGCAACCTCTGCCTCCAGGGTTCAAGTGGTTCTCCTGCCTCGGCTTCCCGAGTAGCTGGAACTACAGGCATGCACCACCACACCCGGGTAATTTTTTGTATATTTAGTAAAGCCGGGGTTTCACTGTGTTACCCAGGATGGTCTCAACCTCCTGACCTTGTGATCCTCCCGCCTCAGCCTCCCAAAGTGCTGGGATTACAGGTGTGAGCCACTGCGCCCAGCCTTCTTTTCTATTTTGTCTGATTCTTAAGATATGACAGTCTTTTCTCCCACCCTCATCACTGTCAAAGCATAGTGTTTTAGCTCCACAATGTTTGGGGATCAAGAGCTGCCTCTCTTTTAGCCTGCTAGTTCATTTGTTCATTCATTCATATGAACAATCATGTGTTGGGTGCTTGGTATATGTCAGGGGAAAAAAATGCTGAAGATTCAGGAGGCTCTCAAAATGTGCAGACATTTCTTGTCAATATCTTGTGCAAAGACAGTCTGCAAGATAGCTCTCCAAAAGCAACTTCCATTATCTCCGTTTAGCTATATTTTTATAATTCTGAAAAACAGAAGAGCTAGGCTTGCTCTCAGTAGAAGCAGCTGTAGCTTCTTTAACAATTAAAATCATATCCATTGCAGATGATTCCGAGAGAGACGCCGCCCTGTTAGATAAGCTATCATTTTTCCTACATACACTGGTATGCAGGCCTTCGGAGTGCTGAGTTTTAGTGGATACCTTCTTACCAAGGTGCTACCTTGCTTGCTACTAAGATACTTGTTCAGAGGAATTTACTCTTCCTTAACCCTGCAAACCCTCTCTAGGGATGCGGGGCTACAATACCATTGGTTGTAACTGAATTGTCCTATTAATCAATGAAACAAAATAAGACCTACTACATGAGCTCTGGTTACGAAAGAACCACTCCAATCCAAATTCTGAAGCGCTCTGAAACTGTGATTGCTTATCCCTGAGCTGTTTTCATGTCAAGCAAAGAATGGCAGTGATCCATAGTCTATGACAATTAAACAGTCATTAACAGCATAAGGGATGCCCTCGTGTGTCTACCCTTTTGCTGCTGATAAACCGCTCCTTCCTCATAGAAGGTTCACTGGAAACAACATTAAGTTACGTAGACTGGTTGGCTATTGTTCCCATTTCACAGATGAGAAAACAGAGGCCAGGAGAGGAGTCTGACGATTGGCCCAATGCCGCTCAGCCGTCACATAGGGAAGTTCAGCTGGAGATAGAGGCCTCCGGTTCCACTTATTTCCCTTCCTTCTGCCATCTGACCTTCGTTACTGAAGTTTACTGAATAACCTGGGCCCCAGACAGATGTGGGGGATTACAGAAGGTAAACACTGGTTAGTCTCTGTCCTCTGGAGATTTGGAAGGAAGCTAGATAAACTTGTAGTCAGCCAGAGACGTGCGCTCTCTCCCTTCTCTAAAATAAGGGTGCGCGTGCGCGCGCGCGTGTGTGTGTGTGTGTGTGTGTGTGTGTATAGAAATACTACCTGTGACTTGCAAATGGGGAAGCTTCCAAAATGTGCTTTTAGCCCAATCTTTAAGTCAAAGAAGGCCTCTGTGGGGCCTAAAAGACTCCGTATTCCCCTTCTCAGTTCTCATGGGTGAGCCCCGCAGCACCCGGCTGGTGGAGAGGCCTGGGGAGGAGCGGGTGCTGAAGCTTGGTCACTTCCGACGTGTTCCGAAGGAAAGAGGCCCTGGGCCCACGGCTTCAGCCCTGCTCAGACCAACACAGAAGAGCCCTCGCAACACACCTCGGGCCCTTACTGTGAGTTCGCCCTACCCTCTGGCCTCCCCAGCCGGAGCCAGTTCTCAGGAGTGGCATTCCGCTGAATTCCTTATGGGATTTGGGAGTTTACGTTCCACCGCCCACCCACTCCACACACTCCCAAGTATCCTCTTGGCTTTGGAATTTCATCTCAAGGCAGTGGCCTTTCCTGCTAGTCAGGAGGACTCCCCACACTTCAGAGGAAGTCTTTCCAGGAGGGGCCTGCTTCTTGCTGCTAGTTAGAATAAAGATCACTCCGGGTGTAGAACTCTGCCAGGAAGCCTCGGCTACGCTAACTCCACGGGGCGTGGGCATGAGCTCCCGGAGGAACCCTGCCCCTTCTCCAGCCCCATCTCTGCCCCCTAGGCCAGGTGAGCAGCCACAGACAGAGCTAAGGACGGCCTTTAGTGGACAAATACAGATCCCTTGCTGCAGTCCTGAGGGGTCACCTGTGGATACTAAGACAATTCAACCATTTCACCAGAAAGGGAACTGAGGGTCAGAGAGGCGGAGCTCTTTCCCCAAGTGAACACAGTCGGTAAGAGGAGGAGCCGTGGCTGGAACGCGGATCTGTTTTTTGAGGTGGCTTCTGTGCTGCACGTCCGCCCTCAGTTCAATTTCCCTCCCTCCCCATCCCCGCTCCGGGACCCTTCCTAACTCGAGGCTGCCCTCGGAACCCCTCCTTGCAGTCCACTATTAGAGAACACCCCCCAAGACAGGGTGTTTCCCTGAAAGTGGAACCTCACCACATAATTCTGAATCAAGAACCTTATTTGTTTTTTCTTTTTTTCTTTTTTTTTTGAGACAGAGTATCGCACTGTCACCCAGGCTGGAGAACAATGGTGCGATCTCAGCTCACTGCAACCTCCGCCTCCTGGGTTCAAGCAATTCTCCTGCCTCAGCCTCCCTAGTAGCTGGGACTACAGGCATGGGGCACCATGCCCAGCTAATTTTTTGTATTTTAGTAGAGATGGGGTTTCATCATATTGGCCAGGATGGTCTCCATCTCCTGACCTCGTGATCCACCCGCCTCAGCCTCCCAAAGTGCTGGGATTACAGGTGTGAGCCACCACGCCTGGCCAAGCGCCTTATTTTTAAAGGACTATAGCTTACATCTGCATTTTGACTGTTAGAAATTTATTTCTTCTCTTGCGATCCTGTGAAAGACACATGATTCTTCCTGAGGAAACTCTGGTTCCAAAACCTCCAAAGATCCACTGAGCACATTTGAAAACCCTACAGTCCTGGTGGAAAGGCCTCATTATCTTGGTTATGTGTGTGTGTCACTGTCACAGTCTGAGAGCAGTGGCTGAAAACACGCTGAGAGCCGTCCTGATCACAAGCTTGACGGGGACTACATTTTCACCACAGGATTTTATTTGGTTTGGTTCTGACTGAAACCTGTTTTCAGCTCTCTGTCTTGGTTACAGGGGACCATGTCCCTCCTTCAGGGTATCTGTGACTTTCCAAATAGCACACCGTATCCCTCGGGCGGTGGCAAAATGAAAACGGGTAGCAGCAAAAGACTAGGCTGCAGGGAGAGCGTGCACGTGTGTGTGCGGGTGTCAACACGTGTGTGTGCGGGTGTCAACACGTGTGTGCACGGGTGTCAGCACGGGTGTGCGGGTGTCAGCACGTGTGTGCGCAGGTGTCAGCACGTGTGCACGTGCAGGAACATGTGAGGTTTTCAATGTACATGAGAAGCCCAAGCACCACTAATGAGCAGCAAGTCTGCTTTTCACAGACCACGTGGAAATAAAGCTTCTCCGTATGGTTTAACTTTTAATTCACGTCTTTCAACCATGTTTAAATTTTCATAGCACATGCGTGCTAGATGTCAGGGTCTCCATGTACATGAGAACCTCAAGCACCATTAATGAGTGGCGAAAGTCTGCTTTTCACAGACCACGTAGAAATAAAGCTTCTCCCTAAAGTTTAACTTTTAATTCACGACTTTCAACTACATTTAAATTTTTACACAGATCCCTCAGTATGAGGAGCTCGGTGTTCACTCCCAAAGAAAGAGTGAATCCTGGATGGGGTTATGATCTTGACCACAGAATCAAGACGAAAGACGTGCAGCCCCTCCTAAGGCCGCTCCCACGTCGCACATCGCAATCTGTAAGCCACTGACCTTTAACTTCCACACTGAGGGAAGAACTCTGAGAGCGACTAGAGTGTGTCAGCATGGGCGTTCATCTTAAATGGCGTTATTGACCCAGAAAGCCACCGCCCTCTGACTCTGCCAAGACAGCAGGGACACCAGACGGTATCTGTTTCCTGTGGAGACTCCCACAGAGAGCAACTACTTCTCCCCCAGTCTTTAATTAATGACACTTAACGACATGATGTCCCTCCTCAAGTCCCAGAAAATAACATTTTCTCTTACACAATTAATATCTCACTGCCTTGGGACAGCTTTTATTGATATCTGCCACCTCTACTGTTACTTAATGCTTTAATGGCTTATAAACAGTGGGTGCTCCATAAATATTTTTGATCCAGGTTAGCACAAATTAACTCACGATTATCTTGGAAAACACCATTCACAGCTTATTTTTAAACCCTTGGTATTGTCTTAGGCTGTGTCCATGCTGTCCGTCGTTACCCTCTTAGGAAATAAGAACGCCAGAATACGCTTCAGTATATTCTGTAAACTATGTATTATGAAAGTCAATCTGCAAAGGGAAAGATCAAGCAATGCATGGCCAGACCGAAGAGAAACAACGTAGAGCTGATCACGCAGTCAGAGGCAGAAGGCACCTCACTCCAGTAATCACCATGCAGTGACACAGTCCACATAAACCTGATTCAGTTTTTGCTTATAACAGAGAGAGAGAGAAAAAATATATATGTACCTTTTCTATCTATGAGTCTTTGCTTTGACTGCAGGAAAATGTCTCAACCCCCACCTCAGGTTACTTCTGGAGCTGACTATAAAAATGTATCGGGGCTGGGTGCAGTGGCTCACACCTGTAATCCCAGCATTGAGGAGGCTGAGGCGGGCAGATCACAAGGTCAGAAGTTTGAGACCAGCCTGACCAACACGGTGAAACCCCGTCTCTACTGAAAATACAAAAATTAGCCAGGCATGGTGGCTCACACCTGTAATCCCAACACTTTGGGAGGCCGAGGTGGGCGGATCACGAGATCAGGAGTTCAAGACCAGCCTGACCAACACAGTGAAACCCTGTCTCTACCAAAAATACAAAAATTAGCTGGGCGTGGTGGTGCACACCTGTAATCCCAGCTACTCAGGAAGCTGAGGCAGGAGAATCGCTTGAACCCAGGAGGCAGAGGTTGCAGTGAGCTGAGATCACATCACTGCACTCCAGCCTGGGTGACAGAGTGAGACTCTGTCTCAAAAGGAAAAAAAACAAAAGTATCTGTCAGAGGGGTCTCCAAGAACAGGCTCCCCTTAAGGAGCAGATGTCACTTTGTCACCCCACCAGACCCTTCCTGGCCAAGGACAAGCAGCTACATAGGACTCTTGCTCTGACAACCACAATGTCTCTGGCTTCAACGCCACTCCCCCTGGGGAACGCAATGCTCCGTTTTATGAGTTATGTTTATTTCATGCTTGCAGGCAGAGAAACAGAAGAAACGACCCACTTAGGAGGGAAGCGCTGGGATGCTTCCTAACCCGGGCCGGCCTCCTCTTCTGCAGGGCCCGTGTCTGCCTGCGTCTCCACGTCACACAGGCCTTGGTCCTCACTAAGCTATTCCACTTGCCTCTTTCTTCCCATGCCTCCTGACCCCAAGTATCAGGCAAACTTGTTGATCCGTTTAGACTTCATTCTCACCCTGCTTGTCTCTTCTCTTCCCGCACACCAGGGCTGCCCAGAACTGCAGTGATGCCTTTCCCAGGCAGGGTCATGCTTGCTGTGGACGTGTTAGAATGTTTCCTAAGCAGAATTTGTGATGCGGGCAAAAGCTGGCATCAGCAAGACATGTTTTCGTTTAGAAGTCTCAGTAGACATTGCAGAAAGTTAACTATTGATGGGTTCTTGCTTGAATAAAATATACTGAAAACTAGGGCAATAAAATGGATTTCCCCCAACCTATCTCATCAAAATAGTTTTTATTTTAAAATAATACAGAAGAACAAATAGTGTATGATTCCACTTATCTGAAGCACCTGAAATAGTCAAATTCATAGAGTCATTGTTAATGGGGCAGTTTCAGTGTGGGAAGATGAAAAAGTTCTATTGGTGGTGGACGGTGGTGACGATGGCATAACAATGTGAATATACTTAATGTCACAGAACTGCATGCTTAAAAATGGTTAAGATGCTAAATTTTAGGTCATATACATTTTGCCACAACTAAGAAAAAGAAAGAAAGAAAGAGGGCCAGGTGGGGTGGTCAAGCCTGTAGTTCCAGCACTTTGGGAGGCCAAGGCAGACAGATCGCTTGAGCTCAGGAGTTCAAGACCAGCCTGGGCAACATGGTGAAACCCTGTCTCTACCAAAAATACAAACATGAGCCGGGCAGGGTGGCACGTGCCTGTAATTCAGCTACTTGGGAGGCTGAGGTGGGAGGATCTCTTGAGCCCGGGAGGTGGAGCTGCAGTGAGCCACGATTGTGCCACTGCACTCCAGCTGGTGTGACACAGCAAGACCCTGTCTCAAAAAATGAGAGCGAGAGAATCCCACACTGCCAGAGTTACTCCTCTTAACCTGTTCCGGTGGCTACACTCCTGCTTTGCCATTTTGGAGAGTACGGTCATAAGGCCCATCAATGTTCAGGCCGGAGTCAAGAGAAGAGGGCCAGGAACCCAGGGTTTCTGTCTTCTAGTGACAGACAGGCCTCTGCACACGAGGTATGTTTTGCAGGGTGGCCTCAGTGACAAGACCCCACTTTGCTCATGCCCGAGGCCTGCAGGACGAAGAACTGGGATGGGAAGGAAACTCAGAGAGAAGCCAAACTTGGAGAAGGGGGAGGAGACAGGCAAGGAAAGCCCCCACACAAACCCAGCTCTTTGGTTAAACATCATCTGACTGCTTTATACTCACCTGAGTCAGATACCATCCTTCCTTACCTTCCCTCACACCTGCCAAGCCACACGTGAACGATCAGTTAGCATTGCTTCTGTAACGTAGTATTCCAGGGCTGGGGTGGCTCAGATCTTTTCTCAGGCTCATGATTTGCTTTCAGGCATTTTAATAGGATACAGCTTTTTCCTGCCGCTGTCGGCATGCTGTCTCAGAGAAACAGCAGTTACCGCCCAGGCTGAATCTCGCCCCAGGCCTGGCCTAGTCCTCGCAGCTCACAGGGACACAAATCACCTGAGATGCTGAGGCTGGCCTTGAGTCAGACAGACAAACTCCACTCTGTGCTGTCCAGCACCCCCAGCCAGCACCAACCGGCCATGATGGGATTCCTATGTCCCAGGGCTGGACGTTTGATTACCCTTATTATCTTAGCTTGCTTTGGCTATAAATTTTATTAGTGGCCATAAAATTATCCATCCACAGCATTTGACTCAGTGACCTCTTGCAAAAGAGAATTCCACAACTGGCCATACACAGGGCCTAGGAGGGCTGCCTTTCCTTCACCCTCGATTTATAGCCCTACCTCCAGAGCTCTGCCCTGCAGGATGAGACTCTGCAAACAGAAGAGGCTGCTCATGTTTCAGGATTCTCATTATCGGGGCTCAGATCTGGCCCCTCAGCACCTGATAACTGTTTTCTTTTATTCTTTGTGTTGCTAGAAGTCAAAGGGGCAGGCCGCCTGCCTGCTCCAGGAAGGGCCGAGATGCAGACAGGATTCAGCAAAGGGCCAGCTGCATGTCTCTTTGGGGTTCCTCCCTTAGAGCTCTTTTTTTTTTCTTTTTCCTTTTTTTTTTGAGACAGAGTCTAGCTCTGTTGCCAGGCTGGAGTGCAGTGGCGCAATCTTAGCTAACTATAACCTCTGTTCACTACAATCTCCACCTCCCAGGTTCAGGCAATTCTCCTGCCTCAGCTTTGCAAGTAGCTGGGACTACAGGTGCACACACACGCCCAGCTAATTTTTGTATTTTTAGTAGAGACGGGGTTTCACCATGTTGGCCAGGCTGGTCTCGATCTCTTGACCTCATGATCTGCCTGCCTCGGCCTCCCAAAATGCTGGGATTACAGGCGTGAGCCCCCACGCCTGGCCCCTCCCTTAGACTTCTTAGTTCCAACATGTGCAGCTTAAGGTAGAGATCAAACTGTTTAGGAGTCTCCTATAACAGATGACACGGTCCTACCAGGAAGTCTGTAGCATTTCCACAGAGGCATGTGAATTCACCTTGCAGGTATGCTGAATCACAACGCTTATTCCTCAGCTCAGCTCAGTGACACAGTCAGTGGTGCATAAGGAAACACGCAGAGCAGCTGCCATGATGAGATCAGCTTCAACCACAGAGGCCTTTGAGGATGTGAAATCAGGCGGCCTCATACACCATCATCATCATCATCACACCATCATCACCATCACCATCATCACCACCATCATCATCATCACCACCATCATCATCACCACCATCACCATCATCATCACCACCATCATCATCATCACCATCATCACCATCATCACCATCACCATCATCATCACCATCATTATCATCACCACCATCATCATCATCATCACCATCATCACCATCACCATCATCACCTCATCACCATCACCATCATCACCACCATCATCATCACCACCATCATCATCATCATCACCATCACCATCACCACCATCATCATCATCACCATCATCACCATCATCATCATCACCACCATCATCATCATCACCACCATCATCATCATCATCACCACCATCATCACCATCATCATCATCACCATCACCACCATCATAATCATCACCATCATCACCATCATCATCACCACCATCATCATCATCACCATCACCACTTTTGAGCACTTATCATGAGCCAGCTTCTGTTCTAAGAGCTTTATATGTATTGCCACATTTAATCCTGACAACTCTGTGAAGTAGGCTCAACTGTGATCAAGTAAGAGCTGCAATTCTGACACCTGGCAAGGCCCTGAGGCAGGTAAGGCCGGGACTTGGTGTCTGGCTGTTCTTGAGTTTATACTGGGCAGCTTAGGCCCACATCACCCAGAGAATGTACAGCTCAAGGAGCTTTTCAGAAATCAATTCACACACCTAGTTCATACCACAGCCAGTTAATTTGGCACTTATTCATGCCTTTTCAGAAAATGTGCTAATAGCAAAAGATTTTATTTTAAAAAAAGAATCATTTGAGGCCAGGCGTGGTGTCTCACACTTGTCATCCCAGCACTTTGGGAGGCTGAGGTGGGCGGATCATCTGAGGTCAGGAGTTCGAGAACAAGCTGGCCAACATGGCGAAACCCCGTCTCTACCAAAAATACAAAAATTAGACAGGCATGGTGGCACACTCCTATAAGCCCAGCTACTTAGGAGGCAGAGATAGGAGAATCAGTTGAACCCAGGAGGCGCAGCCTGCAGTGAGCCAAGATCGCACCACCACACTCCAGTCTAGGCGATAAAGCGAGACTCAGTCTCAAAAAAAAAAATTTAAAAAAATCATAAGAATCATTTGAATAAGTGATCATAATTAGGATTATTTGAATAAATGAGCACAATAAGCTCTCTCTAGCCAGTGTTTTGTGATGTTTATGATCGAATAAAAATAAAATAAAATAAAATGGTCTGAATCTGGATGTAATTGATTTCACTTTCAATTTCCAACTCAGAAAACTCAGACTGAGTAGTCAAGATGAAATCACAACCCTAATCAATTCAGCCCTTATGTCAGGGTTGGACCAGAGGCTACTCGTAGGCCAGCTCCTGTGTACAGAATCACCCGGGGGGGGGGGGCGGCTCTTCTACTGGGGGAAGGCGACCATTGTTTCTCACCCCCAAATAGTGAACCAAGAGCCAGTGCCCCAGGAAGCATGTCTTGACTACTTGTTTCCTGCACTGAGTGATCACGCCAGCCCCCCCACAGGACTCCAAGCCGGTCCTTATGATATCAGTGTGATCCTGCGGACCCTGTCGGTGCAATCCCAAAGCCTAAAGCATGTCTGGCTTTACAGCTGCCTCTTGCCCGTCTCTCCGCAAGTAAAGGGTCAACCCCAGGGCCGTAGGGACTGTGTCTGTTCTCCTCAGTATTACCAGCACAGAACGGTGTCTGGATATGGAATATATCTAACAAATACATTACTTCGTACATGAATTAACAGATACATGCAAATGGAGATGAACTCCATTTGGTCGGGATGAGGTTGTTGGAGTTGTGTTTGTTTCTGAGGGATAAAAGCTTGTTTTCACTTGATTTTGAACATTGTGAATAGGGTACAGAAAGCTTTATTGAATCAACTAAGATGCTTCGGCAATATATATAATTCAGTATAGTGGTAATAAGGCAAACTGCTGGAGTTGGGGAAGAAAGGGCAAACAAGGAACGAAAAGAAAGAGAAGCACGAGAAAGAAGAAAAAGAAAAACCAAAGCAGCGCACACACGAGGTGAAAAGTGCGGGGAGAGCGCCAGCAACGGTTCAGCTCAGTCAGCCTGAGTGTGAGCATGTGGCAGCCATAGCTGGAGAGCTGTGGAATTCTCTGGAATATGGGCAAGTAATCGTAGGAATCCAGGTTCCAGGAGAGGAGAAACCAAGCCCAGAGGCGAAAGTCCCCCGCCCTGCCCCAGCTCTTCCCCATACCAGACATGAGTTTCAGCTGCACTCAGAGCTCTGGGGTGCTAGAAGATGAAATGTACAAACTGGCCAATTAATTTAAAGATCCCTGTCGCAAAATTGAGCCATCCTCTTTCTTTCATCCATTTAAAAAACAGACCTGGGCTGAGCGCACTCTCTCACACCTGTAATCCCACCACTTTGGGAGGCCAAGGCAGGCGGATCACTTGAGGTCAGGAGTTCCAGAACAGCCTGGCCAACATGGTGAAACCTCGTCTCTACTAAAAATACAAAAATTAGCCGGGCGTGGCGGTGGGCACCTGTAGTCCCAGCTACTTGAGAGGCTGAGACAGGAGAATCACTTAAACCCAGGAGCTAGAAGCTGTAATGAGCCAAGATCACACCACCACACTCCAGCCTGGGCAACAGGGCAAGACTCTGTCTCAGAAAAATAACAATAAATAATAGAATAAAATAAAAAATAGACCTAACCTTTGAAGAAAAGAGCTTGGAATTTCTGACTATTGAATACTTGCTTTATGTAAGTTTTAAGAATGGCGTTGTTGATTAGTCATGCTGCCAAGGGGAAGCACAATAAGATTAGGAGGCCGAACATTCGATTAGCTGAACTGATGCAGCGTTTCATTCTCAGACAGATCACGGCCCTTTCCATCCATGGTGCATCTGCCATGTCTTTCTTGTTGGGAAAGGTCATCATCGTGCATCTCTAAGCAGTCCCTTCCCAGGGTCTACGTCACCTACATTCCCAAGCTCTTCACTGAAGTCTTGGCTAATGCTTGGGAAGCTTTCAAGGAAACCAGCAGTGCATTATACCCTGGGCAACCCCACATCACAGCCACGAAGGTGACGCCTAAACTGGAGACGGGCTGGACCAAATCAGATTGTCACCCAGTGCCTAGCAAAGGGCAGGTCAGGCAGCAGGCCCCTGGTCAATGTGGCATCATTAAGTGTTAAGAGCCAATTCTGGGGGCTGGGCGTGGTGGCTCATGCCTATAATCCCAACACTCTGGGAGGCCGAGGCAGGTAGGTCAGGAGTTCAAGACCAGCCAGGACAACATAGTGAAACCCCGTCTGGTGGTACGCACCTATAATCCCAGCTACTCGGGAGGCTGAGGCAGGAGAATGGCTTGAACCCAGGAAGTGGAGGTTGCAGTGAGCCAATATCGTGCCACTATACTCCAGCCTGGGTGACAGAGTGAGACTCTGTCCCCCACCCCCCACAAAAAGAACTAAATCTGGGTTCTGGGCCTGCTTTGGTGGGAGCAGCATGGGAGGCTGTGGGTGAGTCATTTCCCCTCTCTTAGCCCCAATTTTCCCCAGGGAGGGGACCTTGTGAGACTGCCCATGGGATGGCCGGAGGGCATGCTGCTGAATATGCCCTGTGCTTCCTAAAGTCATAATCACATATCAAACAGGAACCGTTAAGAGATATTCCCATGACATCTCTAAAATACACTCCTGACTTAACATTTGAGTGGATTCTGTGCAAAAACAAACATATCAAAAATCACAAAACGTAAATTCCCTGCCAAAGTGGGAAAAAATTCCCAAACTGTCAATGGTGAACAAGAATTGTTTCGTTTGAGAGTCAGCTGCTTGATCCAGAGTGATTCAGTGGCTTACATGGTTCCAGTTTTGACTTGACATCAAACTTTGTATTCTGTTTACCAGCTGCAGAAACACCAAATCCTACACAACTCAGAAAGCAACTTTTTAAAAAACGGAGCTGGCAAAGTCCTCAGATCTATTCTAGGCTAAGTTCCACACGTACACATGAAGATGCTGAAGTCCAAATTGGTGGGCTGAGTTATCTCGATTCACACACCTAGTTCATACCACAGCCAGTTAATTGTGGTACTTATTCATGTATACCAAATATACACAATCGGCTAAAAATACAAAATTAGCCAGGCATGGTGGCACATGCCTGTAAGCCTAGCTACTTGGGAGGTTGAGACAGGAGAATCATTTGAACCCAGGAGGCGGAGGCTGCAGTGAGCTGAGATCACATCACTACACTCCAGCCTGGGTGACAGAGCAAGACTGCGTCTTAAAAAAAAAAAAAGAATCATTTAAGAATCATTTGAGATAATGCGAGGGGAGGATCCAAGAGATAATGCGAGGGGAGGATCCAAGATGGCCGCTTAGGAGGAAGTCGGGATTGCAGATCCGAGAGAAGGCGCAGGGGGTGAGTGGACGCTGCATTTCCAGACAGACTTTTACTGCCCACAGACCAGGAGATACACAGGAGGAAAAGCCCCACAGGTCGCCAGCACCGCTGGTTTGAGCGGAGTGGCCGCTCAGCCTACGCCCTGGGGCAGGGGGCAGTGGCTTCTTATGCAGAGCGAGAGAGACAGAGTTCCCTCTGAGCCAGAAAGGGGAGCTGAAGCAGGGAGCCAAGCCAGGAGACCCCCGGGCAAGGGAGCGCCACGAATCTCAGAGCCGCTGCTTCGGCTGATGCAGCGGCACACAGGGCAGCGGATTTTAACGGCCCACAGACCAGGAGATTCACAGGTGGAGAAGCTCCACGGGTTCCCAGCGCTGCTGGTTGGACTGGAGCAGCCGCTCGGCCTGCACCGGGGGTGGGGAGCAGCGGCTTCTTGAACAAAGTGAACGAGACTGTGCCCCCTCTGGGCCAGCAAGGGGAGCTGTGGCAAGGAGGCAAGCCAAGAGATTACCGGACAAAGAGGGTCCCTCTGGAAACACGGCTGAACCTGGGACGGTCCAGCTCTGTGGGGGAGGGGCGTCCTCCATCGGGAAACACCCTGCAGTTCCCGGGGAAATTTTCCGTAACCAAGACAACCCGCCACTACAGAGACTCCGTCACTACAGGGGCGGGCCAGCATAGCGGAAGCAGTTCTAGCTACACCCACAGGACTGCAGGGAAGCTCACACGGAAGCTGGGCGGAGCCCACAGCAGCTCAGCGAAGCCTCTGCAGGCTGAGTGTGACTAGACTGCCACCTTGTGAGCAGGGAAAACGGTAGCAACACAGCCGAAAAGCATAAAGTGCTAACCCCCTGGGCCAGAACACCTGGGGAGAAGAAAAGGGGGTTTATGAGTTCAGCTGCTGCAGACTTAAAATTACCAAAATCAGAAAGACAGCAACTACAAAATCAATAGGCGGATAAATCCACAAAGATGGGAAGAAACCAGCGCAAAAAGGATGAAAACACCCAAAACCAGAACACCTCTCCCCCTACAAGGCAGCATAACTCCTCACCAGCACGGGAACAAGACTGGACGGAGAATGAGTGTGATGAAATGACAGAATCAGCTTTCAGAAAATGAATAATAAGAAACTTCTGTGAGCTAAAAGAACATGTTCTAACCCAATGCAAAGAAACTAAGAACCTTGAAAAAAGACTTGATGAAATGCTAACGAGAATGGACAACTTAGAGAGGAATATGAGTGAATTGATGGAGCTGAAAAACACAACACTAGCCAGAGCAATCAGGCAAGAAAAAGCATGTACAAGTTTCAACAGCAGAATTGACCAAGCAGAAGAAAGGATATCAGAAGTTGAAGATCAACTCAATGAAATAAAACGAGAAGGGAAGATTAGAGAAAACGAGGTAAAAAGGAATGAACAGAGTCAACAAGAAATATGGGACTACGTGAAAAGACCTAATCTACGTTTGATAGGTGTACCTGAATGTGACGAAGAGAATGCATCCAAGCTGGAAAATACTCTTCAGGATATTATCCAGGAAAACTTC
Source organism: Aotus nancymaae (assembly GCF_030222135.1). NCBI lineage: Eukaryota > Metazoa > Chordata > Mammalia > Primates > Aotidae > Aotus > Aotus nancymaae. Next base: position 29,525,796 of record NW_026988445.1, on the reverse strand, counting down.
CCCAACCTAGCAAGGCAGGCCAATATTCAAGTCCAGGAAATACAGAGAACACCACATAGATATTCCTCTAGAAGAGCAACCCCAAGGCACATAATCATCAGATTCACCAGGGTCGAAATGAAGGAGAAAATACTAAGGGCAGCCAGAGAGAAAGGTCGGGTTACCCACAAAGGGAAACCCATCAGACTCACAGCAGATCTCTCAGCAGAAACCCTACAGGCCAGAAGAGAGTGGGGGCCGATATTCAACATCCTTAAAGAAAAGAACTTTCAACCCAGAATTTCATATCCAGCCAAACTAAGCTTCATAAGTGAAGGAAAAATAAAATCCTTTGTGAACAAGCAAGTACTCACAGATTTCATCACCACCAGACCAGCTTTACAAGAGCTCCTGAAGGAGACACTACACATAGAAAAAAACAACCAGCACCAGTAACTCCAAAAACGCACAAAATGGTAAAGAGCAGCAACACAATGAAGAATCTGCATCAACCAATGGGCAAAACAGCCAGCTAGCATCAAAATCACAGGACCAGACTCACACATAACAATATTAACCCTAAATGTAAATGGACTAAATGCCCCAATCAAAAGACACAGACTGGCAAATTGGATAAAAAGCCAAAACCCATCAGTGTGCCGTATCCAGGAAACCCACCTCACATGCAAGGATACACAAAGGCTCAAAATAAAGGGATGGAGGAAGATTTACCAAGCAAACGGAGAGCAAAAAAAAGCAGGAGTTGCAATTCTCATCTCTGATAAAATAGACTTTAAAGCAACAAAGATCAAAAGAGACAAAGAAGGACATTACATAATGGTAAAAGGATCAATACAACAAGAAGAGCTAATGATCCTAAATATATATGCACCTAATACAGGAGCACCCAGATACATAAGGCAAGTTCTTAAAGACTTACAAAGAGACATAGACTCCCACACATTAATAGTGGGAGACTTCAACACATCATTGTCAATATTAGACAGATCAACGAGACAGAAAATTAACAAGGATATCCAGGACTTGAACTCAGACCTGGAACAAGCAAACCTAATAGACATTTACAGAACTCTCCAGCCCAAATCCACAGAATATACATTCTTCTCAGCACCACATCACACCTACTCTAAAATTGACCACATAATTGGAAGTAAATCACTCCTCAGCAAATGCAAAAGAACGGAGACCATAACAAACAGTCTCTCAGACCACAGTGCAATCAAGTTAGAACTCAGAATTCAGAAGCCAACCCAGAACCGCACAGCCTCATGGAAATTGAACAACTTTCTCCTGAATGTTGACTGGATAAACACTGAAATGAAGGCAGAAATAAAGATGTTCTTCGAAACCAACGAGAACGAAGACACCACATACCAGAATCTCTGGGACACATTTAAAGCAGTCTCTAGAGGAAAATATATAGCAATAAGTGCCCACATGAGAAGAAAGGAGAGAACTAAAATTGACACCCTATCATCAAAATTGAAAGAGCTAGAGGAGCAAGATCAAAAAAACTCAAAACCTAGCAGAAGACAAGAAATAACTAAGATCAAAGCAGAAATGAAGGAGATAGAGACATGAAAAACCCACAAAAAATCAATAAATCCAGAAGCTGGTTTTTTGAAAAGATCAACAAAATAGACAGACCACTAGCCAAACTAATAAAAAAGAAAAGAGAGAATAACCAAATAGATGCAATAAAAAATGATAAAGGGGATATCACCACAGATGCCACAGAAATTCAAACCATCATCAGAGATTATTACAAACAACTCTATGCACATAAATTAGAAAACCTGGAAGAAATGGATAAATTCCTGGATAGTAGCCTCCTCCCATGCCTAAACCAGGAAGAAGTCGAAACCCTGAATAGACCAATAACAAGGTCTGAAGTCGAGGCAGCAATTAAGAGCCTACCACCCAAAAAAAGCCCAGGCCCAGATGGTTTCACAGCCGAATTCTACCAGACATACAAAGAGGAACTGGTACCATTCCTACTGAAACTATTCCAAATAATCCAAAAAGAGGGAATCCTTCCCAAATCATTTTATGAGACCAACATCATCCTAATACCAAAACCCGGCAGAGACTCAACAAGAAAAGAAAACTACAGGCCAATATCCATGATGAACATAGATGCAAAAATCTTCAATAAAATACTGGCAAGCCGACTACAACAGCACATCAAAAAGCTTATCCACCATGATCAAGTAGGATTCATCCCGGGGATGCAAGGCTGGTTCAATATACGCAAGTCTATAAATGTAATTCACCACATAAACAGAACCAAAAACAAAAACCACATGATTATCTCAATTGATGCAGAGAAGGCCTTCGACAAAATTCAACAGCCCTTTATGCTAAAAACTCTCAATAAACTAGGTATCGACGGAACGTATCTCAAAATAATAAAAGCTATTTATGACAAACCGACAGCCAATATCATACTGAATGGGCAAAAACTGGAAGCATTCCCTTTGAAATCTGGCACTAGACAAGGATGCCCTCTCTCACCACTCCTATTCAATATAGTACTGGAAGTTCTAGCCAGAGCAATCAGGCAAGAAAAAGAAATAAAGGGTATTCGATTAGGAAAGGAGGAAGTCAAATTGTCACTATTTGCAGATGACATGATTGTATATCTAGAAGACCCTATCACCTCAGCCCAAAATCTCCTGAAACTGATAAGCAACTTCAGCAAAGTCTCAGGATACAAAATCAATGTGCAAAAATCACAAGCATTCCTATACACCAATAACAGACTTAAAGAGAGCCAAATCAAGAACGAACTGCCATTCACAATTGCTACAAAGAGAATAAAATACCTAGGAATACAACTAACAAGGAACGTAAAGGACCTCTTCAAGGAGAACTACAAATCACTGCTCAACGAAATAAGAGAGGACACAAACAGATGGAGAAACATTCCATGTTCATGGTTAGGAAGAATTAATATCGTGAAAATGGCCATACTGCCCAAAGTAATTTACAGATTCAATGCTATCCCCATCAAGCTACCAATGACCTTCCTCACAGAACTGGAAAAAACCACCTTAAACTTCATATGGAACCAAAAGAGAGCCCGCATAGCCAAGTCAATTCTAAGCAAAAAGAACAAAGCAGGAGGCATCACACTACCAGACATCAAACTCTACTACAAGGCTACAGTAATCAAAACAGCATGGTACTGGTACCAAAACAGAGATATAGACCAATGGAACAGAACAGAGGCGTCGGAGGTGACACAACATATCTACAACCACCTGATCTTTGACAAACCTGAAAAAAGCAATCAATGGGGAAAGGATTCCCTGTTCAATAAGTGGTGTTGGGAAAACTGGCTAGCCATATGCAGAAAGCAGAAAATGGACCCCTTCCTGACACCTTACACTAAAATTGACTCCAGATGGATTAAAGACTTAAACATAAGACGTAACACCATAAAAACACTAGAAGGAAACCTAGGCAAAACCATTCAGGACATAGGCGTAGGCAAGGACTTTATGACCAAAACACCAAAAGCATTGGCAACAAAAGCCAAAATAGACAAATGGGACCTAATCAAACTCCACAGCTTTTGCACGGCAAAAGAAACAGTCAATAGAGTGAATCGGCAACCAACAGAATGGGAAAAATTTTTTGCAGCCTACCCGTCTGACAAAGGGCTGATATCCAGAATTTACAATGAACTAAAAAAGATTTACAAGAAAAAAACAAACAAGCCCATTCAAAAATGGGCGAAGGATATGAACAGATGCTTTACAAAAGAAGACATACATGAGGCCAACAAACATATGAAAAAATGCTCATCATCACTGGTCATTAGAGAAATGCAAATCAAAACTACATTGAGATACCATCTCACGCCAGTTAGAATGGCGATCATTAAAAAATCTGGAGAAAATAGATGCTGGAGAGGATGTGGAGAAATAGGAACACTTTTACACTGTTGGTGGGAGTGTAAATTAGTTCAACCACTGTGGAAAACAGTGTGGCAATTCCTCAAGGACCTAGAAATAGAAATTCCATTTGACCCAGCAATCCCATTACTGGGCATATATCCAAAGGATTATAAATCGTTCTGCTATAAGGACACATGCACACGAATGTTCATTGCAGCACAGTTTACAATAGCAAAGACCTGGAACCAGCCCAAATGCCCATCGATGATAGACTGGACAGGAAAAATGTGGCACATATACACCATGGAATATTATGCAGCCATTAAAAAGGAGGAGTTCACATCCTTCGTAGGGACATGGATGAACCTGGAAAACATCATTCTCAGCAAACTGACACAAGAACACAAAATCAAACACCACATGTTCTCACTCATAGGCGGGTGTTGAACAAGGAGAACACATGGACACAGGGAGGGGAGCACTATACACGGGGGTCTGTTGCGGGGGAGGGGGGATAGTGGGAGGGTGGGGAGTTGGGGAGGGATAGCATGGGGAGAAATGCCAGATATAGGTGAAGGGGAGGGAGGCAGCAAATCATACTGCCACGTGTGCACCTATGCAACAACCTTGCATGTTATTCACATGTACCCCAAAACCTAAAATGCAATAAAAAAAAAAAAAATTAACACAATCTCATAATAATCTCAAAAAAAAAAAAGAATCATTTGAATAAGTGATCATAATTAGGATTATTTGAATATATATATTTATGTATTATTTGAATACACATATATTAAAAACCAACAATAGGACAGCAGAACTCTGAAATGACTGAAAATCCTAGAAATAGAGAAAAAGAGTCTCCGCAGGTTAGCCATAAACCAGGGGCTCAGTTCTACCCCAATGAGCAGCTGTGGGACCTTAATCAAGTTAATTAACCACTCTGCATCCTCGTTTGCAAAATCACAGATCTGCCATAAGGAATATTCACTAAAAACACTCTCAGCCATCTCTCTCCTCTGATAAAAATGGCTTAAGAATCAAAACCAACGCTCTAAAGCCTCTAATTGCAAACCTGCACACGGCTAGGCAAACATCTGTGGGCTGATCTCGTGAAGATATTTGAAATTGTTCTTCTGCCTTTGGATTCAGGATCCCTTACTCTATAAGCTGATGATCTAAACCTTCATGTCATTCCCACACGTCCAGAATTCAAAGCGCAGCTTGTCAGCGTTGCTTACTGGGAAGCTGTTCCATTAATCCTGATTAGGGCTCATCCTAATCTTGTCACCAGACCCATGACAGACTTTGCATCCGATGGTTTTCTAAACTGGTTTACCCGATGCATTTGGATGGTTAATAAAATACGCTTATTTACATGTGTGTGTGTTTCTTTTCTACTTCACTAGTAAAAATGCCATTAAGAATGCTTTAAGAAGCGTAGTTATGTTCAGACTATTCTCTAAGTCCTTCCTAAAACCTGAATTCCCAGATTTAGGGATATGTAAAAATCCTGGACCTCAGGAGAGGCAAAACTAAACTCCAAATTCATTTTTTGCTGTTGTTGGGTTTCTTAAGGTCTGTACAATGTTCTGATCACCTCCCTGCTTTTTGCTTCATTAGCACAAAGACAAAGCTCTTCTGTGCAAGTTGACACCAGAGAATTGTAGAATCTGATTATGTCTTCACTAAATAAATATTCTGCTTTTTCCCCTGTTGTGGCTGTAACATTCCATCCAGTGTTCTAATTTCTCCGGTTGGTGGTTCTGCTCAAATTTCTCCTCTGTTCATTTAAGATGCTGGTTTTCTCTTCTCTTCTGCCTGCTATGGCATTTCCCAAAGCTTGGCTATACTTTCCACTTGTTAGAACTTTAGAATATGGGTCAGGCCTAGCAGAGTCAACACCAACTAGCTTATTGTGAGCATATCTAACTAGATTCCCCGAGCTAATAAACCAGAGCCAGCAAGGTTGGCATTCCCCAACACGTCAGGATCCCACAGCCCTGAGGGCGCTTTATTCTCAGAGCTGGACCCAGGAGTTCATCTCTTCATATCTGCCCTTTTGTTACAGACCTGGAGTCCCTGGAGTCTGCTATTTTAAACAGAGCCAATCTATTGGGATTCTTGTCTTTCATACACACTTGAAAAGCTATTCATCTAATCCTGAGTTAAAAGACTCTATGCTACATTAAAAAAAAAATCAGTCTCGTCAGCATTTCTCAAAAATGAATTGTCTCTTAACAACCTTTTGAGAGAAAGCAGCAACATCTCAGCTAAGTCTGCACCTTTCCCACACTATCCCCTAAACCACGATTCTACCACTCGTAAAGTAACGTTGAGGTCTGCGGTGTTTCCACGTGTATGTAGGGCAATGATACAAAACCAGCAGCTCTCAGATCCAGAGTCTGGAATCAACCAGGCCATCTCCGAAAAGAAGCCAGTGACCCCAAACTGCAATTTTTGATACAAACTGAGAATACATAACACTTGCAGTAAGCCCATGTTAGCATGGACAACAAGATACCCACTCTGAAAGGTCAGTTCCATGAGGGCAGGAAATCAACCTTGCCTTTAGAGGGACATTTACTTCCCTAAATAGTACCCTTGGAGTCAGTATTGAAAACTATGCTATCTGCATTTCTACGGGGCTCACCACCAGCAGAACCGTAAACGTTGGCAAGAGTGAAGCATGTGCACGTTTTGTAGTTAGCTTAAGATTTAGTAGAGGATTGCCCCCTAGAGCCTGAGAGGAGGCCAAAGAAATACACGCACGCACACCCATGCACGCACACACACATGCATGCACACACACACCCATGCACGCACACACACCCATGCACGCACACACACACGCACGCACACACACAGACATCAGAACTGCTCTTCCAACAGGGAGGAGGCTCAAGTTGTGTTCTTCAGAAAGAATGAAAACTATGCCTTTGGGGAAAGAATGCAAAGAAATAGCTTATGAAATATATAAAGACACATTTGAGAATCAGTAAATATGCCCACTGAGGAAATACATAGAATAAAGAACCTCAAATTAGGTTAGTCCTTAAAGGAACACATCCAAACCGTGGGGCTGGGGGTTATGGAACTTCTTCCTTCTACAAACCTTTAAGAACAACACAACTAGCCAAGCTGGGCAGGGTGGTGTGCTCCTGGAGTGCCCGCTGCTTGGGAGGCTGAGGAAGGAGGATCACTTGGGCCTAAGAGTTTGAGTCCAGCTTGGGTTGCACAGCAAGATCCCACCTCTACAAAGAAATTTTGAAAAAATTAGCCAGACATGGTGGCACATATCTGTAATCCCAGCTACTGGGGAGGCTGAGGCAGGAGGATCACTTGAGCCCAGGAATTGAAGGCTGCAGTGAGCTACGATTGTACCTCTGCACTCAAGCATGGGCAACAGAGCAAGACCCCATTTCTAAAGATAAAAATAAATACAACATGCCAGCTGTCTAGACTTTACTCCAGTACAGACTTATCAAAATGAGATGTCAGATGCTGGGCGGAAAACTCTTCGCAGCCGTGAGTTTTTTTGATGTGTAAATACTTCTAAAGTCTAGAATCTAAACCACTATAACCCCTAATCACTATGTTGTAATTTCATTAATGCCCTAGACTGAGCTAGCCCAGAGTACACCTAAACTGAGCTAGCCCAGAGCACACCTAGACTGAGCTAGCCCAGAGCACACCTAGACTGAGCTAGCCCAGAGTACACCTAGTGTGTACCAAGCTTCCCCTTTTTCCAGTTGATTTCCGTCTGAGACAGCCTTCAGTGTGACATATCTATAACAATCCTATGTCTTTTATTTTTCAGGCTCATTCAGCTTAAAATATGTCTTGCTATTGTCCCCCTGTGTACATTTATACATGTCCAACCCTGTATCCTAATTTGGGTTCAGGGATCGCACTCACTCTAGTTCACAGACTGTCAGTTTGTAACTAGTCATCAGAAAGGAAAAGGCAGTATTTATGAAAGATGCTTTATCTCCAAATTCTAGAAAACCTTCCCTCCAATCCAGGCCACCATGGGAATCGCCGGCCACGTCCAGGCAGTGGGAGTGAGAGGCGTGGGCCGTGTACCCAGCAAGCCTGCCAGACCTGCAGACAGGAGGGGCTCAGATGAAGGCACCCCGTTTAAAGGAACTTTGTTCTGTCTGTGCTTTGTTTAAATCCCAGAGTGGGAGATGGCCTATGATAAGCCACTCGAACCTTTTTTCTCTGTAATTCTCCAGCTGAAATACAGTATGTGGGAGTCCTTTCAATAGCAGCTATGCATGCCTTTCAGAAGCTAAATGAGAATACTCCACAGCTACCAACGTGGAGAACAGCAGCTCAACAACAGGCTTGCGAGCTGAGGGCAAGCCGGCCCAGCCTCCCCCTACTGCAGCCCCAGTCTTGCTTAGCCCACAGGCCAGGAGCCCCAGCCCTGAAAGTGCTAACTCTCTCCTCCCTGTTGACTGCTCCTGTTTGCACTGTGTGTGTGTGTGTGTGGTTTTTTTTTTTTTTTGAGATGGAGTCTCGCTCTGTCGCCCAGGCTGGAGTGCAGTGGCACGATCTAGGCTCACTACAACCTCAGCCTCCCAGTCTTAAGCAATTCTCCTGCCTCAGCCTCCTGAGTAGCTGGGATTACAGCATGTGCCACCACATCCGGCTAACTTTTTGGATTTTTATTAGAGATGGGGAGTTTTACCATGTTGGCCAGTCTGGTTTCGAACTCCTGACCTCAAGCAATCTGCCCACCTCGGCCTCCCAAAGTGCTGGGATTGCAGGCGTCAGCCACCGCACCCGGCCTGCTGTTTGCACGGTTGCTTATCTATTGGAAGTTGGAGTAATAAGAACAAACTCAGCTAAACTAAATTGGTCCTTTGTTTGCCATTATCATAAAAATTTTATGTAGAAACTAATAAAAACATGCTTTATGGGTGCAGTTACATGAGTTCACACGGGCGATAATATCCAGCAAGTTATATCCGTAAATTCAGTCATAGACACTTAGGAATAAATATTTTATCTTTCCCAGTGTTTTTGCTTATTGGAAGGAAGCTGTGAACACACGGTTATGGCGGATCTGAGGCTTCCAAGGGCCCTTATGTCTCCCTGGATGCCTGTGAGATCAGAAAGGTCCTTTCAGAAGTTTCTGGATAATTTTCACACTTCTTCAGCCCCTTCAGAACTCTGTATTAATCAGACCTCCAATTCACGTAAATGGAAAGCTTTTTACAAAGCTTTCAAAAAACAAGTCGCTTTTGAAGTGAGTTCAGGATTTTCTTAGAATTTTTTAAATTAAACAAAAAGATTCCATTCTCTTCTCAACTGGGATGTTGGGGCAGATTTACAATAGATTTAATTAAAGATGCTTTAACGAAATCCAAACCTAACCAAAAAAAAAAAAAAAAAAACGGGATCACTGGCTATTCAGCTTTCCCTTCAGTAATTTACTCTAAAATACACTGATTGAGTTAGGTGCTTTTTTTTTTAATTCTGTATTTTTTTTCCTCCTAGAGCTGAGCTTTCCAACAGAAATACAATGAGAGCCACAGATGCAAACCACATATGAAATGTGGGGTTTTCTAGTAGCCACATCAAAAAAGTAAAAAGAAACAGGCGAAATTAACTTTAATAACATTTCATTTAACCCCATATATCCAAAATATTATCATTTCAACATGTAATCAATATAAAAAAATTACTAATGAGGTATTTTACATTCTTTTTTTATGTACCAAGTCTTTGAAATCTAATGAGTATTTTATACAGACCAGTCACATTCGGTTCAGACTGGCCACGTCTCAGTGCTCAGTAGCCACATGTGGCTGATGGCTCCCAGAGGGATAGCAGGGGTGCAGAGAATCCTCAACTCGCCAAGGAAAAGGTAATTTCAACAACAGAAATCTCACTATCTACATGACTGTTTTAAGCCCCGTGGGCAAACCTCCCTCAGATTATAATTATGAATTTAGAACATTAGAGACTCAGGAAATATTAAAGTTATATGCCATTTTAAGCCCCGTGGGCAAACCTCCCCCTCAGATTATAATTATGAATTTAGAACATTAGAGACTCAGGAAATATTAAAGTTATATGCCACTTTAAGCCCTGTGGGCATACCTCCCCCTCAGGTTATAATTATGAATTTAGAATATTAGAGACTCAGAAAATATTAAAGTTATATGCCACTTTAATCCCTGTGGGCATACCTCCCTCTCAGGTTATAATTATGAATTTAGAACATTAGAGACTCAGGAAAGATTAAAGTTATATACCACTTTAAGAGTCCAATTTTGTCTTGTCCATAATCCATGGTAAAATAGGTGAAGGTCAAGTATAAATCAGGTGAAAAGACAAATACTTAGAGCAGCCAAAAAGAGAACCTACGTCCAAGTGATCAGAGTCACATTAGAAAATAGTGCCAATCTGAGGCAGGGCACCGTGGCTCAGCACTTTGGGAGGCCGAGACGGGAAGATCACATGAGGTCAGGAGTTCAAGACCAGACTGACCAACATGGAGAAACCCCGTCTCTACTAAAAATACAAAATTAGCTGGGCATGGTGGCACATGCCTGTAATCCCAGCTACTCAGGAGGCTGAGGCAGGAGAATTGCCTGAACCCAGGAGGTGGAGGTTGCCGTGAGCCGAGATCACACCACTGCACTCCAGCCTCGGCAGCAATAGTGAAACTCCATCTCAAAAAAAAAGGAAGAAAGAAAGAAAGAAAATGTTACCAATCTGACCATCTACCAGCTTTTAAAGTCCCCGAAGCTTCTTAAATACACACCACAGTGAAGTATCTTCTATATAAAATTGCACCCTCAGAAAATGAGAAGCCAATTTTCTTTCCACGTAACTTTATTTTCTTCAAAGAAGCAATATACCAGATTTCTATAGCCTTTTAAAAAGTAGCATCTCTCACTCTTCTGCCGTTCCTCTTTCCTTAGCATAGATACTAGAAATATCTATAAAGGGTATTTTGAAAGTAGGGATTATACTAAGAACGAAAGGAACTGAACATCAGGATTGTAGCTCTGATTTTTTTAAAGTAAACTTTGGCAAATGATTCAGCTTCTCTGTGACTAAACTTTACCATCTGAAAAATCATCTCAATAATTCTGATAGCCTGCAAGTGTTAGGCATACTTTTTACTCAATGTGTTATTATATTTAATAATGCATATTGGTGCATCTTAAGCAAGTTTTTCTGGAGGGCAGGGACCAGAATTGCTGAATATACCCTTCACCAACTAAGCAAAGCTCTGCGTGCACAGAAATGCTTAACTATCGTGTGTTGCTTCTGTTGACGCATAAGATGCATGAAAGTGCTGAGATCAGGACTCTAAGTAAATGGAAAGGTATTTCTGTTTCTAGATTCTTAAGAGTGTGTTGTCCTGATATGAAACAAAGATTTTCAAAATGATCCTTTCTTCCTCCCCAAGGATGAAGGGAAGACCTTCTTGGCAGTAAGTTGGATTGACAACAGGGGAATCTGAAAATGACCTCGAAGGGTCTGATCTGTTTTTGTGTGATTTAAATCAACCATGTATAAAATGTACACCCAAAATTTCTTGGCCCATCCCTTCCACCACATGTAGGAAAACACTTGCCATAAAAAGGAGTGGGCTTGGACTCCAGAGAACCTAGCCTCGGTTTTCGAGTGAACGAAAGGATGGTTGTAAATGAAATGTACCCTAAATAAGAAATATGTCTGTCTAACAGTTTAGAATAAGCTAATAAAGATGGCAGATAACAATAATAATGGTACAGTTAAAAGATCCTCAAAAAGAGACAGCGTAACTAAATGCAATCTGATTCTAGGCTGGACCCCTAACTGGAGCATTATCAGACCAACTGAAAAAAAAGAATTCAACACGCACGATAGATGACATAAGGTATTCATCAAGGTTCATTTTACTGAAGCTGAGCACTGCACTCTGTCCATGAGAGAATATTCCATCTCCTAGGAACATGCATTGAAGAACTCAAGGGTAAAGGCTCATGGTATATGTCTCTTACTCACAAACGGTCCAGAAAAAACAGTTAATCATTGAGTACAGTGAATGAGGGTGTCCTTTGCACCACTTTAACTCTTGTGACTTTTCTGTATTTCCAGGAACATATATATATATTTATAATTTTATAAAAATTTGTCATACTTTTATTAGGACTTCACAGAGGGCAATTCTTTGTCCTCTCTGCCTAATTTCAACAGCAAGCCCCTGGACTATGATGTAGAAAATGCAAAGTGATGACTGGGCTGGCATCTGGTAAATGGTTCACCTCTCATCAATGACCCCTCCACTGGCTATGAGCTCGGAACCCTCTGCTTGACTTCCCCATAGAAAGAAACCTGGGCTTTGGGTGTTGGGTCTCAGGATCAGCCCAGGTGTCTGTCTCCTGCTCTCATTTCTGTGGACAGAGATTCAGAGGAGTCTCTGCCAAAGGTCACAGCGAGCTTTACAGTGGCTCTGCTGGCTGATAAGGCTCTGGGTGAGGAGATAGCCACAGGCTCCGTGAGCCCTGGCTGCCTACGCCTGCACCGCAGGAAGCCGGGATTACTTTATCGAGGGTCAAGGGACCTGTGGGAACCACCTGGATCAAAGGGTAAAGAACTGGTTTGTGAAGGTATTTTTATTGCCTTCCCCCACCCCACCCCCAGAACTCCCTAATCCTTCAGTTCAAGATGGAAACCTCCAAATAAAAGAGAAACGTGGAAACAGAGCAGAGCCAAACCCTGGACGTCAACAAATCCACCTTGTCTCCTGAGGCAGGAGTCTTTTTCCGGGTCATCAGTCACTCAGCTCTTTTTGAGATCTTCCAAAGATGGGAAGCTCACGACTTCACAGGCAACATATCCCATGCTTCTTTAACTCTGATCATTAGAAAGTTCTCTGCAAGTCAGCCAAAAACGACTTCCCTAAAAGCAAGGAATTTGAGAGCAGGAAACTTGTCCTCCTCTAGATCTGGTCCAGATGCCCTTAGAGAGCAGGTGCATAAGAAATAACTTGGAAATAAACAAATCATTTAATGGATAGTCTATTCATTGGCTCCTACTCTATTCTCAGGAGCAATATAAATCACGTCCACTGTCTCTTCCAAACTACAGTATCTCAAACATTTAAGACACTTGGATGCTCCCCTTCTGTTTTCTCTGATCCAGCCCCTAATCCCCCAAATCTCATAACTATGCCATTTATTACACAATTTTAAAAACATGATTAGTTATTGCCACTGACTTTCCTTCACTCATTCACAATCATTAGTTCATTTATTTACTCATTTTTTTCTAAAAGGAATTTATAGTTTAAAAAGTGGGAGAGTGTGATAAATATAATAAGGTTAATAAGCTAGAAAGGAACATGTGGAAAACAGGACCGAGAGGAGAAATCTACCAGCAGAGGCAACGTGGCAAAACTCCATCTCTACAAAAAATACAAAAACCAGCCGGGCGTGGTGGTGCATGCCTGTAGTCCCAGCTACTTGAGAGGCTGCAGTGGGAGGATCACTTGAGCCTAGGGTGGTAGAGGACGCAGTGAGCCTTGATCATGTCACTGCATTCCAGCCTGGGCAACAGAGCGAGACTCTGTCAAAAAAAAAAAAAAAAAAGAGGAGAAATCTAGCATGTCAAATGAAAGGCTTAGAGAGTTCTTATGATTGATAACACAACTTGATTCTAACATTTCTGGCATGGAGGTGAATAGGGAAACATCATATATTTCACAACTCCTTATTATAAGGATAAAAATGACTAATTCCATAGAAGAGATAAGGTTAGTCCCTGTGTCAAGGACAGACGTCTTGTGTCGGGCAGTGTAAGCCAGGAAAATTGAGCCATGTAATGGAGAGTTGGCATCTATCCTCACAGTTCACAGCAGACGCTAAAGCAAAAATCAAATAGTTGTTGCTTATAATAATTTACAACAAAGGCTTGAATGCATAAGATTAAGACACAATTTTGAGTGATTATAAAAAGGATTATGTTGATGTCATCCCAATGTATAAATGTTTTCTTCAGTATTTAAATTTTATTCAAAGGTGTAACTTAGAATAGACAGGTAACTTGTTAGTCATCTTCTAAATGACTGCCCCTTAACAAAACCGTTCCTCTCATGGGATTTGGGGCACCGGAGAGGAGGCTGTCTAAGATTATATCCTCCTCACTAACACCTGTGAGAGTCTGAAGTACCCTGATCCCATATTTTTGATGAAGTGGCTTCATAAATTTTAGAAGCCATATAAACAAAAAGTAAAGTTACTATTTTGCTATAAAAATGAGGACCTTAAACAAAGATGTCACAAGCCTGCTGTCAAACAGAAGCAGGCCACCGAGGTGCCCACTCAATAAAGCCAGGATTCTGCAGGACATTGTTCTGGGAGAGCAGGCTGTCACAGGTGTTAATTTTTTACACCACCATTGCTAGAAAGAACATTTTCCCCCAGTTCTACAGGTTAAGAAACTCAAGCTGAGGCTTTCAGAGGTTTGCCAAAGGTCTCAGAGCTAGTAGTAGCCAGGGAAGGATCTAAATGTCAGGCTGCCTGGCTCCAAATTTGCCCTTTGCCTATGCTATCACCTGGGCTCCCTGGGGCTCACAGCGCAGTGAAGAAATACAATGTCACGTGGGTAGGGTGACGTGATTATGACACTTTAGGGGGGTATATCAGATTGCCCCAGGCATAAAGTCAGGTCTAGACAGGAGCATGCTGGTTAAGATTTAACCAGCTCTCCAGGAAAGCAAGGTCCCTGGTTTCACAGCACTTGCCAATTCCTGCAGTGTAAACCCTCCCGTGATGGCACACGCTTGGCTCCAGCACACCGCTGGGTCTAGAGGGCTGCTTCCAGAAGCCGCATCTGAGAAAGTCTACACAGCACCTGGCTTGGTCCTCAGTGAACAGGAAAGTCCCCTGTTTTCCTTCATGGCACCTCCTCCACTAACACCTAACTTGTTTTTTAAAGTTATTTTATAATTTGAGCTGTTTCTGGAAAAGGAAAGAAACAATGGATAATATAAGAACCAAACCAAGCAAATCAAGATCCCAGGAAAAATCCCAGAGCCAACCTACTCCTGAGTAATATCCCTCCTGGAAAACCAGAGCAGCCTACAACACTCCAAGAGTGAGTGTATTTTCAACATCAATGTGCGCCCAAAGCTACTGAAATTTGAACCTAGTATTACGTTATGCTTGCTCAGTGTTGGAGCCAAAATCACACTGCTTACTTTTGAATGAGATCTGCAATATTGTAGACGTAGGCAAATGAAGAAACAGTAATGACTGTTTAAGAAGTGGGAGGGCCTGAATAATTCTTCCAACGCCTAGCAATTTCACCTACTAAGAAAATGCCTTGAAGGTAGTTGTCAATGCTTTTTATTTTTATTGTTTTTATTTTTTATTTTTTGAGACGGAGTCTCACTCTGCTGCCCAGGCGAGTGTAGTGGTGCGATCTTGGCTCACTGTAACCTCCGCCTCCCTGGTTTAAGCGATTCTCCTGCCTCAGCCTCCTGAGTAGCTGGGACTACAGGTGTGCGCCACCACATCTGGTTAATTTTTGTATTTTTAGTAGAGATGGAGTTTCACCATGTTGACCAGGCTAGTCTCGAATTTCTGACCTCAGGTGATCCGCCTGCCTCAGCCTCCTAAAATGCTGGGATTACAGATGTGAGCCACAGCACCCAGCCTGCTTTTAAAATATATATATTAAAAAAATACTTCTGGTTAAAGATAGTGGATTAAAACATGCATGGAGCACTCTCTCTCCTGAAACCCTAATAAAATGACAATAGAGGATTTTTTAAAACTCACAAGGACAAAGAAATGGGAGAGGAAGCAGCTGCAACAAGATTTTGAAAGTTGGACCCAAGACAGGTGAGTGGTAACCGACTCACCAGATCCAGAGATGAGCCTTGAGCTGGCGAGAGGCAAAGCTGCAAAGAACACACTTCAGACCTCAAAACCCCCAAAATGCTCACGAGTCGGCGGCCCAGCTACCACACGCAGTGGGTGCAGTGGCGGAGCTGAGGCCCAGGGGACCGACTGCAACTCTGTTTAAGCAGCAGTGCAAATCCGCAGTCCCTTTCTCTCCTCCAGGTAGCTGGGTGACTGTACCTCCCCACCTGGCAGAGAGGAAAGGTTTGTTCTCGGGGAGAATAAGACACAGGGCGTCTAGACCAGAACACACTAGGCTCAGTTAGAAGCAGGAAACTGAACACAGGGAGATCAGTCACAGCTGACACACTACATTTGAAACCTCCCTTGTCCTCTTCCTCTTAGCTCCCAAAAGCTGACAGCCAAAATTTACACCCAGCAAGCTGGAAATCAGAAGAATCTTTCCTGGGAGATCTCGACAAACAAAATAAAAGAACCAAGGAAACTGAAGCAAATGGCTTCTTCAGGTCATCACACGGGTAAGAGCACACTCGACAGTCGCTTCCATGCTCCTTCTTGAGTTATTCTGTGCCTCACTCCTAAACATGATCAGGCAGCCAAGGGTCACCAAATACTCGAGGAAAGCATATGACAAAAATGAGAAGAAAACAGAACAGCAGCCGTCTTTGGGGAAGGGGAAACAATACAGGAAGAATAAAACCGAAACAGAACAAAACCAAACCAGGTATCAAACGTGCTGAGAGATCGGTGAAAACGCCGCCTCCATGAAGCAAGAACAGAACGCCACAAAAAAGGAAGATGCAGAGACAAAGTAACCACAAAGAGAAGCTCTTGGAAATCAAAGTCAGTACAGCGGAAATGAAAGTCTCAACAGAATATTTAGAAGAAGGAGTTTTTAAAAAGTTTGACAAGAAAAAAAAGACTAAAATTTTTTTTTGAGACAGAGTTTTACTCTGTCGCCCACACTACAGTGCAGTGGCATGATCTTGGCTCACTGCAACCTCTGCCTCCCAGGTTCAAGCAATTCTGCTGCCTCAGCCTCCCAATAGTTGGGATTTTGGGCACATGCCACCACATCGAACTAATTTTTCTATTTTTAGTAGAGACAGGGTTTTGCTATGTTGGCCAGGCTGGTCCTGAATTCCTGACCTCAGGTGATCTGCCCACCATGGCCTCACAAAGTGCTGGGATTACAGGCATGAGCCACCATGCTCGGTGCCCCCCAAAATTTTTAAACTAGACAATAAGGCCAAATAGTAGGAGTTACAAAAAGAGTGAAAAAGAAAATGCAAGGAAAAACACTGTCAAAAAAAAAAAATTAAAGAATATTTCCTAGAACAGGCCAATGTGGATTTGTAGACTGAAAGGCCTGCCAGGCGCCCACCCAAGGGATGCCATTAGATCCACGCCAAGAGACGCCCTGTGAAATTTCACAACACTGAGAAAGGCTCCGGGAGAGGAAGCGGGAGGGAAAGGTGAAGGGAGAGGGAGATGTTTTACATAAATGATCCAGATTCAGACTTTTCAATAGCAACTCTAGAAGCTCTAAGACCATAGAGAAATGCCTTCACAGTTCTGAGGAAGATGGCACCTAACCTGGACCGCTTAGGAAATGCCTTCATGGTTCTGAGGAAGATGGCACCTAACCTGGACCACTAATGCCTAGCCAAAAACCATGAAGCAAGTGTTAAGGCAGATTAGAGAGAAATTTCAGATCCACGATAACAAAAAAGGTATCCCTTTCATATATTTAAGTGAAAAGCCACATTACATAGCTCAGCTGCAAGCAGCCTCTATGTAGTCAGAGTAACACTTTAGATAAGCTTTACATAAATCATCACATAGAATACTGATCCAACCAGAATCATGACAAATTGTCGGGGCACTGGGAAGACAAGAAGTGAACACTCACAGGGCGTAGGATTGGGGTGGCTGGTGGCAGATCTAAAGGTCACATTTAAAGAACTAATCTTCATAATGCTTACACAGAAGGCTGGCGATTCTCAAACTCTTGTTTCAGGACCTCTTCATAATCTTAAAAATTATCGAGAGCCCCAGAGAGCTTTTCCTTTATTGCTTGATATTTTTATCTTGTTTTTCCAATTTGCTTAGTTTTCTATGTATTTATTAGGAATTCAGTCCAAAACTCTCCTCCTTGTTCTGTAACTCTGCTCTCGAAATGTTCCAACATAGTGGATAATCGTTACATAATCGTGACATCTTTCTGAAGAAATCCTTCCCAGGGTCTCCTGATCTACTCCAGTCTGGACTGGTTGCTCTGTCGTAAGATCAAGCATAAGTAAAATACACACCTATTGATATTCACCATACCAGAAATTACATGAAAACTTTAAAATATGCATGCATTTATTTATTTTAGAATAATAATAAACCCATCATATGTTGGCATAAATATTTTATGAAATGTAGTTATTTTTTAAACAAAAAGTCAGTAAGAAAAGCGGCATTGTTGTTTTACATTTTCACTAATCTATCTCTTATTTTTAGAGACAGGGTCTCACTCTGTGGCTCAAGCTGGATTGCAGCGGCATGATCTTCTAAGGCATGACCTTGAACCCCTGGCCTCAAGTGATCCTCCCGAATTGGCCTCCCAAAGTGCTGGGATTACAGGTGTGAGCCACCATACCCAGCCCACAGATCTGTTTAATGAGTTGCTTACATTATTTTGGTTATGTGGCTTATGTCTGGATATGTGGTTTCCATTGAAATATATGAAGAAAACCCAGCCTCATAGAGACATGTAGTTGGGATACGGAGCGTATTTTAATAGCTTTTTCAGGTAACTGTGGACACCGTCCTCAGAAACTACACTGAAGTCAACAAGTGGTAGTTTCTTAAAATTTCACTGAAATGAGCAACCTGAAACTATTAAATATATTAATAAACTTTTAGTACCACATGGTACTAAAATCCATTAGGCTACCTTGTACTTTGAATGGATCTTATGTTGCAAGATTCTGTAACATAATGCAAAGGTCATTTGGAAAATATCGGTTTACTGAGTTACCTGTACCTTCCAGATGTTGACACGGTCCATTATATAGTATCAAAAAATCACATTTGTTAATATCACCACAAATCTTACCAGAAAAGGATTTTAGTATTGGAAAGCTTTCAGGTCCATGGTGGTAGAATCAAGTTTTCAAAATTTTATCTTTTAATTGAAAGCTCAAAAGTTTATGTTTTTCTGAGACAGGGTCTTGCTATATTGCCCAGGTTGGTCTGGAACTTCCGTAGACTTGAGCGATCCTCCTGCCTCAGCCTCCCAGATGGTTTGGACTAAAGGCATGTACCACCGTGGCAGCCCCAAATGTTATGATTAGTAAACAAACCGTGTTAGCCATTTTCCTTTAAGTGGCACGCTTTCATTCCTTTTGGGAAAATGTCTTCAAGATACCTAGGTCTGAATAACCATGGTTTGTTATTCCTTCGAGTAAAAACGTATTCTACTGCTCATGGGGCAAAGCTAGCAGAGCTCGCAGCTAAGGCTGCTGACCGTCCGGTGCCACCCACGCACTTCACATGTCAACATCCATCGCTTGATTCAATAAAATTATTTTTTCTGCCTCATCAAATAAACTCAAGTAACACCGTACTTCTTAAAAAAAAAAAACAAAAACTTCAAATATCCAAATATATGACAATGAGCAGTCGCACGACTAGCATAGCTTGGCGTGACCACCTTGATTCACGCTAAGAAGCCAGCAGTTTACCCACCGTTGTCTTTCCACCATTCAAGCAAATGGCAACACCATAAAAAGGCAAGTAGAATCGGAGTAGTATATAGAAATAGTTTTGATCTCATAAACCCGATGAAAGGGTCTTACGGACTCAAATGGTCTGTGGAGCACACTTTGAGAACTGCTGTAATAGGAAATCTATCACTAAGAAAATCAAGAAGTATTCACTTGACTAGCCTTAAAAAAAAAAAAGAGAGAAAATCAAGAAGCAGTAACCTAAGAATGTTAAAATATGGAGATAAATATTAATGAACCTTGGGAAAGCAGGACACGCCCCACCGCATTTGCCGTGTTGGGCTGGTGTCTTCCACATCGAGAGAGAGAGAGAATAAGCTTTTACTGCAAGCCTGGCTTAGGGCTGAGCCTCCAAACCCCAGGACCACTGCTGTCTTCTGCGGTGCTTACTGTCCCAGAGTCAGTCACAGGAGACTGGCTTCAGGTGAAGGTGAGCACACCTCTCCAACCCCTCCCCCCCGTGACTTTTCTTGAAATACTCCTTGGGCTGGTCCAGTGTTCAGAAACATCCCACCGACTGGATATCTTCCGTCCTATAGACTCAGCGCACATTCCTAATAGAAATACAATTCTAGACAAACTGAATACAAAGGTCAGATGCATCACAGTGCGGAAAGGGCTACGGGAGGAGGGCTGTTAACCCTTTCCCCCTTGAGGTACAGTTGAGGCACCATCTTTCCAGCATGTCAGGTTCACTTGTCTCTAGGGAAGGCGGGAGACAGCTGTGGAAGGAAAGAGGGACCTACTCAGCCACGCTCCTGTTTACGGTGAAAATATCCTGGGCCAGATTAATTAACACAGTCATTATGTTGGCAGTTTTCAAACACGGCGATAAATGCTAGCAGCATCATATGTGCAAGATGAGAAAAAAAGAGCAAATCTGGGCAATTCAGGACTGTGACGTCGATGTGACTCAGCGTCGCGAGTAGCCGGCTTTTGCTTGGGTAATTAAAAGTACATACCGCAAGCGGTAACTTCAGTCTCACTTTCATCAGAGGAAGAGTATTTTCCATGTGAGCTACTGTGCAGACTTCTCCTATTCCTTCCATCCAGGAAGAAGTATCCATCCAGACAGAAAGCGATCATGTAAATCTTCTCCTTAGAATGTATTTTAAAAAATACTACCACAAAAAACACTGACATGTTAATACCGCGGTCCTTTCTCCAATGAGATCAATTCTCTCCAAGTACTCATGGAAAGTTTCTGTCCCAAAGCATCTCTGTCACAATAGCTGCCATGCCACTTCTGAAGACACCTCTAGTCTCCAGAGATGAGCACCCTAGAACCACCAGGGAGAGAGGCTGCCACTCTGCCACTCAGTTTCGGAAGGGAAGCCTTTTAACTCCACGTTTCAAAATGGCCTACTCTGGCCGCAAGAACAGAAGCACACATTACACCCAAGTTAGTAACCGCAGCGCAGGGCTGTGAACACGTCTTGGTGAATGACCAGATGCTGGGTGAAGTGGATGAGGGAGAAAGATGGGACTTGCCCTTCGTCTTGACACCTTCCTGCTCTCCCCAAACTCCATGAGTCCACGCGGATGTCCAGTTACACCATGGGGGGTGTAGGGGCAGCCCTGTCTGCTACTGGTATCATGCATTTAAGGGAAGCAGAAATATACAGGAATTTTTTGTTTATTGGGGTTTTTCCAAGACAGGGTCTCACTCTGCTATCTAGGCTGGTGTGCACTGGCGTGATCATAGCTCCCTGCAATCTAGACCTCCAGGCTCAAGTGGTCCTCCCACCCCAGCCTCCCACAGCACTGAGACCACAGGCACATGCCACCATGCCTGGCTAATTTTTTTTTTTTATAGTTGGGGTTTTGCTGTGTTGCTCAGGCTGGTGAATAGTTATAAAGGAGGAATCAAGAGTTAGATTGGGGCCAGGCATGGTGGCTCATGCCCGTAATCCCAGCACTTTGGGAGGCTGAGGCAGGTGGATCACCTGAGGTCAGGAGTTTGAGACCAGCCGGGCCAACGTGTTGGAACCCCGTCTCTACTAAAAATACAAAAATTAGCTGGCTGGCGCCTGTAATCCCACCTACTTGGGAGGCTGAGGCACGAGAATCGCTGGAACCCAGGAGGCAGAGGTTGCAGTGAGCTGAGATAAAGCCACTGCACTCCAGCCTGGGTGACAAGAATGAGACTGTCTCTCAAAAAAAGAGAGTTAGATCAGATAATACAGCCTCTAGTTCACCCAACTATACAATGCTTAGTATTTGTTTCTGGATTACCTTTCCTATAAACAGTTCATCTAATTCAAAGCTATGAAGCATTTGTTCAGATACCTGGCGGAATTCCTATCTGGCCTCTGTCTCTTCTCCCCCAGCCGACATCTGCACCCCTGCCATGGCATGCCCCCAGTGTGACCTGCATCTCCAAGCACGGCGACTGGTGAGATCCCTGAAGAGAAGGACTCAGCCTGTCTCATCTTAACTCCCCGACAGGTAGCGGGCACCCCAAAACACTGAATGAACTAAGCAGCCAATAAGCAGGTCAGTATTCATGCTGCACTGTTCTCCCCCAGGATCAGAGAGGGACAAAATAAGTGGTGACATTTTCTGTAGTTTAACCTGATGAAGTTGTTCATTGCGTATCTTATCAATGGAGAGCTGTAAACGGGAGGCTGTTTAAAGGTGGAGACACGGCGAACGGCGATCCTGAAGGCAGCTTCCTGGAGCCTGCTGAGCCTCGCTGTGTTTACTCACACCGTGACCGCGGTCTGAGGGGGCGGTACGCACATCCTGTGTGGTGGGTGGTCAGCATCTAGCCCGGCTCCATAATGACATTGCAGATGGGCAGTGGAGCGCCCCCCCAGCCCTGACCCCAGAGGTAGCATGCTCCCCCATTTGCTCGGTGGAGCCTGGGTCATAGTCCCCGGCCCCCATCTAGGCACTGGGGTCACTGGGCTCGACGGGTGCGAAGTATCAGTTAGATAGGAGGAATAAACCTGACTTCTTTTTTAGATCGATTACACAGCAGGCTGAATATAGCTAATAATTCAGGGCTGCACATTTCAATATTGCTAAGTTGATAATTTTCTAACATTTTTATCACTAAAAAGTTAAATATCAGAGGTGATGGATATGTTGATTCATTTAAGCATTTCATATAGTATTCAAAAATTATAATACTATGTTGTACCCCATAAACATACACATGACTATAATGTGTCAATATATAATAAATAATTAAGGAACGTTTTTTGAAAAAGGAACATCATTAAGCTGCTTCCCTTCCAAGAAACACATTAGAGCAGATCAAGAAAAGCCCATCAGAACAGCCCATTGCCCTCACTGGTCTCCCTGCACCAAGACAGCCTGTTAACAGGCAAAGCCCCACCTCAAGCACTGGACGCATGGTCCTTTGCAACCTCAGGAAGGAGCATGAGGCCTGGCTCGTGTGTGTGCTGAAGGAATGAATACTTGCGTGACCGTCTACAGTGTGACCAGAACATAGTTAACACAGCTTATGTCTATTACAATATCAACAAGACAGTGGGGCCGTGGAGGGGACGGCTAGACCCAGGACACCTGGGTCCCAGAAGAGCTGGCTTTAGAATCCGTTACCCACAAGGCTCATCTGTACCCCCTGCCATGCACAGCAAAGCCTTGCCTCTGACCAGACGCCCGTTCACATCTGTCCCGCACCTGAGAGCCCCATAGACACCAGAGCCCACGTGTCCAAAACGGAACTCCTCCCTCGGCTGTTCGGCCTTACTCCCCGGCTTTCTCTGCACCACTTAAGAGCTCACTGTCCATGCAGCACCCAGGACAGAAACCAGAGTATCAGCCTCACCATCCACTCTTTTCCCACATCCAGCCAATCTTCAAGGACTTTGGGCTTCATTCTAAATATCTGTGAAACCTGCCTTCTGCCACCCAAGCCCTCTGCTGCTGTCTTCCTCCTAAACCAGTGCTCTGCCCACCTCCCTCTCTCTGTCTGTTAGAGAAGCAGCCTTCCCCACGATCTGCCTGGGTGCATGTGGCTTCTGATCGCCTAATAAAGGCCGAGCCAAGGGATGAATCCCATGCTTTGCCCTTTTTAAATGTTTCACCTTCCTTCTCTGCCTCTTCAGCAGCTCCTGAAAATACCATTCCTGTGACAGCTCCATGCCTCCCCAGGTCTGCTCTTCTTTCCATCTCTTTTTTTTGGCGGGGGGATGGAGTCTTGCTCTGTTGCCCAGGCTGGAGTGCAGTGGTGCGATCTTGGCTCACGGCAACCTCCACATCACAGGTTCAGGCGATTCTCTTGCCTCAGCCTCCTGAGTAGCTGCGATTACAGGCATGTACCACCACGCCCAGCTAATTTTGTATTTTTAGTAGAGATGGGGTTTCACCACAGTAGTCAGGCTAATCTTGAACCCCTGACCTCATGATCCGCCCACCTCAGCCTCCCAAAGTGCTGGGATTACAGGCGTGAGCCACCTCACTGGGTCCTTTCCATCTCTTTATAATCCTGTCCACAAAGCTGCCCTCCCAATGATAACACAGGCATGGAGATTCAGGATGCTGCAATGTAAAAGACTCCAGAGAACGTTTAAACGCATGCTTCTAACCATGATGTGTTTACCGCATACAAGTATTCAGTAGATGCTGTTCATACAGAGATTATGCTAGTAGCATATATACCTTATTAAGCATTTAATGACTAGTTACCATAATCAATATGTTTGTACCAATTAACCCCAAATGCTGCACTGGTCTATTTTCCACTCAGTGTTTTAGTTAGATGTTAGTAGTGCTTAGAAGAGGTAGAAAGATTTGCAACATTTAAATAAGTGACTTTCTTTTTAATTACTCTATTTTAGTTCCCATTTTCTTTTCTGCCAAACCTGTTGTGTAAGTTGCTAATAAATGACAGAATGAACTGATTTTCACTGAATCCTTTTATTTCTGTTGCCCGCCTATTCTCAGAGATGCAAATAAATTGATAAAACCCAAAAGAGGAGTGAGGTGAGGGGGAAAGTATGAATAATTTACAAGCTAGATAATTAGGTCTCAGAATGATCAAGAGGCGATGTTGTAATTTAACAGAAAAAAGAAAGAAAAGAAGTTGTACGGGGAGAGGTGAGGTGAATGAAAACTGAAGACTGTGTAACTAAGTATGAACAAGTCCTAAACCAAATATGTATTCTTACCTAAACCTACATAAATATCCCTAATATTTCAAGTAAGACAAAGCCAGATCTCCTAAACAAGTTTACTATGAACATAAAACTTTTTATTAACTCACAGAAATGGTATCTACCAGTCTTGTTCATTCCAACCAATAACGACAAAGTAAATGCTCAATAGAACATTTGTTGATGAAATGTTTAGGACTCCATAGGTGTGCGATTCCTCCGTGCAGGTAGCGTCTATTTCTATCAACTCATACCTCATTTTCCTACTTACTTATTTTTAGGCGGAGTCTTGCTCTGTTGCCAGGCTGGAGTGCAGTGGCATGATCTTAGCTCAAGGCAAC
This sequence comes from Aotus nancymaae, assembly GCF_030222135.1. Lineage (NCBI taxonomy): Eukaryota > Metazoa > Chordata > Mammalia > Primates > Aotidae > Aotus > Aotus nancymaae. The sequence continues at coordinate 29,500,772 of NW_026988445.1, read as the reverse complement.
CTCTGCCTCCGGGTTCAAGCAATTCTCCTGCCTCAGCCTCCCAAGTAGCTGGGACTACAGGCACACACCACCACATCCAGTTAATTTTTCTGTTTTTAGTAGAGATGGGGTTTCACCATGTTGGCCAGGCTGTTCTTAATCTCTTGACCTCGTGATCCGCCCAACTCAGCCTCCCAAAGTGCTGGGATTACAGGCATGAGCCACCGTGCCCAGCCCTTCCTTATCTTTAAAATGAGAATGGGCCAGGCATGGTGGCTCATGCTTGTGATCCAGCACTTTGGGAGGTAAAAGTGGGAGGACCACTCGAGCCCAGAAGTTCAAGACTGCAGTGAGCTGTAATCACACCACAGTACCCCAGCTGGGCAACAGAAAGAGATCTCTCTTGATTAATTAACTGATTAAAATAAGAATAATTTATTTACTTCGTAGGAATGTTACAGAGGAAAGCCCTCAGCACAGTGCCTGGCATATGGTAAGTACCCAAGCGTTAGCTATAATTATTATTTTTGTTACTATGATACTAAGTTAATGATATTCACAGATGGCTCCCAAAGTTGAGAGACTGAACTTGGTAACTCTGCAGAGAAAAGCAGCATGGTAAGCCGGAGCGCGCTGTCAGGGCGACGGGAGGTGTCTGCTGACAGGCTGAGAAAACCACAGCAGCGAGCGACTTCAGTGTTTCTCCCTGCAGTTGAAAAACACTGCCCGAGGTCATCGTGAAAGTGGTAGAGAAGGGGGAATGGAATTAAGATTTTAGTGTTTCGCACTCTCTTCGTTGTCTGCACAGTTTTCCCAGAGGAAAGGCCATTTCAACAGCCAATGCACTCTCTGCAAGCGTCAGCAATCCAGACACACGTTCAGGAGCGAGTCGGCAAATCACCTTCTCGGTGGACGGCAGATCAGCCCTTTTCCTAGAAGAATAAAGGCTCTAGATGACACGTATTCGTCGACAGCACCTCTTGCCCTCATGGTGTTCAGAAAGCAATGGCAACCATCATTCATCTTTTCTACTCATTATTTGTGCAGGGGAATTGTCATTACTCTGCTACCAATCCTTCTCTTACCTCCTAATGGACTCAACGAAGTGGTTGCTGCTTCTAAGTCGCCAGTTTCATAAAGTATGATGAAGCACTAGCTGTTTGAACTGTGCGTTTGGAGAGGGTGGGCCACCTGGCCCAATAGCAGCAGTTAATCCCTGGAAGCACCTGCATTCCATCACAAAGGCTATTCAGATGAGAAAGTACAATCTGTCTTTAGAGGAAAACAAGAAACTGTGGTCTTGAGCAGAAACTCCAAGACAGTCTCGGCGCCTTCGAAGTGGGTTGTGAATGCATCTCTAAGCTACAGAGTGGACCCTGCAAAACGGCTATGTTCAGGATATTCATCATGAGATTACTGCTGAAAACAGACCGACACCGTGTTCCCATGTGACAGATGCCTCCGTATTCTAAATTCGCCAGTTCCACCACTACTTCTCAGATTCATGTTAAATTCTTTTAGGTATGTTTGCCTCACCTTTAAATGTGTTGTCGGCTACAATAAGGCAGAGAGCCATGCTCTGTGAGTCATCTGTGCAGGCTGACTTTATAGAGCTTCTCAGGTCGGATTCCAGCCGCGCCCCCTGTGTGTGTGTATGTGTGTGTCTATATAAAATATATACTTTACTGGCCGGGCGCGGTGGCTCACGCCTGTAATCCCAGCACTTTGGGAGGCCGAGGCGGGTGGATCACGAGGTCAAGAGATCGAGACCATCCTGGTCAACATGGTGAAACCCCGTCTCTACTAAAAATACAAAAAATTAGTTGGGCATGGTGGTGCGTGCCTGTAATTCCAGCTACTCAGGAGGCTGAGGCAGGAGAATTGCCTGAACCCAGGAGGCGGAGGTTGCGGTGAGCCGAGATCGCGCCATTGCACTCCAGCCTGGGTAACAAGAGCAAAACTCCGTCTCAAAATAAAAAAAATATATATATATATATATACACTTTACTTATTAAAAATAATTTATAGGCCGGATGTGGTGGCTTATGCCTGTAATCCCAACATTTTGGGAGGCCGAGTTGAGTGGATCACCTGAGGTGAGGAGTTCAAGACCAGCCTGGCTAACACAGTGAAACCCCATTTCTACTAAAAATACAAAAAGTAGTCGAGCGTGGTGGCATGCACCTATAATCCCCCAGCTACTCAGGAGGCTGAGGCAGGAGAATTGCCTGAACCTGGGAGGCAGAGGTTGCAGTGAGCTGAGATCATGCCACTGCACTCCAGCCTGGGCAACAAGAGCAAGACTCCGTCTCAAAAAAAACAAAACCAGCCAACCAACCAACCAAACAAAAACACTGACACTAATGATAACTGAGGAACTAAAAAGGGGAAAAAATCACCAAAAAGTCTCACAATGTCTTAAGAAAGTTTACGGATTGCTGTTGGGCTGCATGCAAAGCCATCCTGAGTCTCATGTGGCCCCAGGCTGTGGCTTGGACACGCCTGATGGAACTGTACACCTAAAGATGATTAGAATGACCAGTTTTTTGTATGATGCATATTTTACCACAATTAAAACAACAGCAACAACAACCACCATGCCTCAGCTAGTAAATAGGTGAGCCAGAATTCACTGCAGATCTGTGCGGGCTTTCTACCGCACCAAAACCAGCTCCACTCTCACGGAAGACCTGTTCAGGACGCGGGTCCTTTCTAAAGGAGAGATGTGGGGATGCTGAAGTGAAACCTTCCTGCTCTGTCATACAAAGACATCATCACTGACAGAGACATGGCCCTGTTTCATTTACGAAGCTTAGGACGTTGAAATACTTGACGGTGGGATTCTAGCAGGACCATTAAGCTTCCCGGGTGGCTGGAGCATGTCTCACTAGATGGCAGCATTGCTCACACAGCCTTGTTTCATTTTTTGACCCATCTGGGTCTTTGAGTTTTAACCCCATCAACTTCCCCACCTCCCAGGGAGGAGCTACAAACAGTGCATCGAGTTTTAAACTTCTATGCAGAGGAATAAAGCATGACACCCGGCTTGGAAAGCCGAGTCACCCCAGATTGCCCCCAAAGCAATCACGGCAGGAGTGTGTGCAGTGGGCGGCCCTCCCAGGCAGGGCTGCAAATCTGACCCATCGGAGGAACAAGCCCCTTCCTCCAGAGAGTGGCTGGGGCAAGGGCCAGTGCACAGGAGACCTGCGTTTGACTCCCATCACTGTCCCTTCCTAGCGGTGTGACCTCATACAGCTCACCCGACAGGTCTGGGCTTGTTTCCATCATTTGTAATTCATGAAGGCTGCCTTCTAGTCTTGCTTCCAGCCATGTCTGTTTGCTTGAACAAAAAGGGAGCATGTCATGAACAAGCTGATGAGGTCAATCTTCCCGGCGACACGGCGCCTCAGCCTGATGGACAGTGGGGAGCAGCCTTGTGAAGGTGATGGACACCGTCAGGCTGGCTCAGATGAGTCAGCTCATTAGAAAACTCCCAGCCGGGCACGGTGGCTCACACCTGTAATCTCAGCACTTCAGGAGGCAGGCTGAGGCGGTCAGATCACGAGGTCAGGAGTTCGAGACCAGCCTGGCCAATAAGGTGAAACCCAATCTTTACTAAAAATACAAAAATTAGCTGGGCGTGGTGGTGTGTGCCTGTAGTCCCAGCTACTCTGGAGGCTGAGGCAGGAGAATCGCTTGAACCCAAGAGAAGGAGGTTGTGGTGAGCCAAGGCCAGGCCACTGCCCTCCAGCCTGGGCGACAGAGCGAGACTCTGTCTCAAGAAAAACAAAACAAAAACACCTCCCAGCCGCAGCCTTGGGTGTAGACATGGCTGCTGCTGTCTTTGCTTTTCGCATGAAATCTTTCTTCTGCCTAGTGTCTCGGTCACGCCCAGCTCTCAGCTGAGCAGCAGAAGGAAGAATACGTGAACTCCTCGGACCAGTGGTGCGGCGGAAATGTACTAGAGTCTCCAGAGTCCCAAAAGGAGCGACTAACATGCTTCTAAACACCTAAATTATTCCCTCGGAGTGACTCGGGCATATGAAATATATGACTCATTAACCGATCCTCACAAATAACCTCTATAAGATAAAGGCATGCTAATTCATCACGGTAAAGGCTGTTAGCACAGTAAAATCGCAATTAGAAATTAATTAGGTGTATGTCTGGGGTGGGGTAGGTGAGGACATTAGAATTTTCCAATTTATCCAATATTGCAATTTATATGATAATTTTAAAAGAAAGGTTTATATTTTATAATACATAAAAGAATAAGAAAGCAAATGTATTAACAATTTACCAGAAGCATATGAATAAGGAAAGCAGGAATGAAGGTCTTGAATCCTCTGTTTCAAAGTGTTCAATAAGAATCACGAACCAAAAGAAAAGAATCAAGAACTAGGCCTGAATTACTTGATATTTCAAATGAATTCCAAAATAATAAGGTTTGACTTTTCTGGGTTATTTTAACAGTGACCTTTCCACTACTCCGTAAAATTCTAAATGATTCCAGTCTATTTGCTGCTTTCCCTACTCCCTTAGAAAGGTCCCCAAATACGGGAGAAAACTGGTCAATGAAACTTTCTGTATTTTATTAATTCACTAATGATAAAATGAGATCACTTCGGCCGGTCACAGTGGCTCATGTCTGTAATCCCAGCACTCTGGGAGGCTGAAGTGGGCAGATCATTAGGTCAGGAGATCAAGACCATCCTGGATAACATGCTGACACCCTGTCTCTACTAAAACACAAAAAATTAGCCAGGCATGGTAGCACACACCTGTAAGCCCAGTTACTGGGGAGGCTGAGGCAGGAGAATCGCTTGAACCTGGGAGGCGGAGGTTGCAGTGAGCCAAGATTGCACCGTTGCACTCCAGCCTGGGCAACAGAACGAGACTGTGTCTCAAAAAAAAAGAGATCACTTCTACTTAAAATATGACATTCTCACATATGATGTGATGTACATAGGGAAAGCTGGCTTTTTGGTAACATGTGGAGGAGGGAATGTTTTTGAAATTGCAGGCTAACATTTATTTTATGTGCTTGATACTCACTTTATGGAACTGGTGGTGTTTTTTCATCAACCACTGGCTCTTACAATGGAAAAGAGGGCCCTGATTCCATTTAACTTGAGTCACATGAACTTGAGCAAAAGAAAATGGCACTCATTCAAGGAATTTAACGGGGAAGTTGGCCTGTGTCACACGCAGCGCTCAGTATGCAACATGCACTCTCTCACATGATCCCATAACATAAAACAGCTCTGCAGCTTTCCACTCTGCAGAGGAGAAAATTCACACACATTGCAGTTAAGAAGCCCACTTGAGGTTCTGCAGTCACAAGGAAGCTGGGCTTTTATTTCCGGTGCATGAGCAGCAAATCTAGCATGCCCTCACCCTTGCATTGTGTGAGACTTAGATAAAATCATTGATGAGTATCAGCCTCAGACTTTCTAAAACTATCTGTTTTCTTTGTCATTAAAATGAGGAAGAAAAAAAAAAAGCAGTGGCTGTTGTTTTCCCCTTGACCAGCTGGCTACGAGCTTGGACACTCTTCTACCCAAAGGAAAGTGAAAATTCAGCCTGAGGGAACAAGGTCGGGGGAGGGCGGCTGAGATGAGAGAGGATGGGGAAGGAGCAGGTAACCCGGAAAAGCGTCCACCTCTGGGCAGGTCTCTCTCTCACCTACTCCACCCAGTAGGAAGTTCTCAGCTCTGCCTCCACCCGAGCTCTGCCTGGGAGAGGACAGTAAGTCCTCCCTTGCATGGGTGGTAAGAGCCACATTCCCACCACCTTACCACCTAACCCCTCTCACCCACATCAAGAAGGGGGAGGGAAGGTAACTGTTAACAGTAACTAAGGCACTCCCCGAAGGCACACAGCGCCTTACCTACTGTTGCTAGCCTCTGTTTGGAGCCTAGAAATGTTACTTAAGACAAAAACAAAAAATAGGGCCCGGCGGTGGCTCACGCCTGTAATCCCAGCACTTTGGGAGGCTGAGGCGCATGGATCACAAGGAGATCAAGACCATCCTGGCTAACATGGTGAAACCCCGTCTCTACTGAAAATATAAAAAATTATCCAGGCGTGGCGGCATGCGCCTGTAGTCCCAGCTACTTGGGAAGCTGAGGCAGGAGAATCACTTGAACCCAGGAGGCACAGGTAGCAATGAGCTGAAATCACACCACTGCACTCCAGCCTGGGCGACACAGTGAGAATCCATCACAAAAAAAAAAAAATGCAGACCAAATTATCAGCTTGGTCAGTAGAGAAGGAACAAGGCCCCCCTAGAATCGGTCAGATTAGGCTCTCAGTTTAAATTTACCTACCCTCAGGCAGTGTTCCAAGAGGTGCTATTTACATTTATGCCTATGGCTGTGAAAGCGCAAATGCCTTACAAGGTATTCTGTAAGAGGAGGCTGTCATTCTGCGAAAATCCCACGTATACAGGTCGATCACTGACTTTGTCCCTGAGTATTGTTTCATTTTGTCTGGCTCTTGCGAGGTTCCCTCCAGTATAAGCAAAGAAGATGAATGGGAATCCTCCCCTGCTAACCAGCTGTGGACGCCTGCATCTGCTCCTTCTTCAGAAGTGGTTTATCCATCTACCTATCTACCTATCTACTCTATTTATCTATCTATCATCTATCTAGAATGTGACCTTATTTGGAAATAGGGCCTTTGCAGATATAATCATCAGATTGATACAAAAGTAACTGCAGTTTCTGCTATTATTTTTAAAGGCAAAAATTACAATTGCTTTTGCACACATGTAATAGTTAAGGATTGAGACGAGATCCTGCTGGATTAGGGTAGACTCTAAATCCAATGGCTTGTGTCTGTATAGAAAAGAAGAGGACACAGTGAGACACGAGGCAGAGACTGGGCGATGCGTCAGAAGCCACGGAATGCCTGGAGCCAACAGAAGCTGGGGGAGGAAGGACTCTTCCCTGGAGCCTTCAGAGGAAGCGCCGCACTGCCTGCATTTCAAACTTGCAGTCTCCAAAACTATGAGAATAAATTTTTGTTGCTTTTAAAGCCACAGGCTGGGCACAGTGGCTCATGCCTATAATTCCAGCACTTTGGGAGGCCAATGGGGGTGGATCAACTAAGGTCAGGAGTTCAAGACCAGCCTGGCCAACATGCAGAAACCCCGTCTCCACTAAAAATACAAAAATTAGCTGGGCATGGTGGCAGGTGACTGTAATCCCAGCTACTCAGGAGGCTGAGGCATGAGACTTGCTTGAACCTGGGAGGCCGAGGATCCCCCTTGGCCAGCTCGCTATGGAGCATAGAACTCCCTGGCTCTTTTCTTCAACCCATAGGAGAGTGAAAGTTCAGCCTGGAGGTTGCAGCGGGCCAGGCGCGATGGCTCACGCCTACAATTCCAGCACTTCGGGAGGCCAAGAAGGATCACCTGAGATCAGGAGTTTGAGACCAGCCTGGCCAACATGGTAAAACCCTGTCTCTACTAACAGTACCAAAACTAGCTGGGCTTGGTGGTGCACATCTATAATCCCAGCTACTCCAGAGGCTGAGGCAGGAGAACCGCTTGAACCTGGGAGGCAGAGGTTACAGTGAGCCGAGATCAGGCCACTGCACTCCAGCTTGAGCGATAGAGCAAGACTCAGTCTCAAATAAATAAATAAAGCCACATAGTTAGTAATAAATTGTTGTCAGTCCTAAGAAACAAACATCTATTTTTTTTTTTTTTTTGAGAAGGAGTCTCTGTCGCCCAGGCCAAAATGCAGTGGCACGATCTCGGCTCACTGCAACCACCGCCTCCTGGGTTAAAGTGATTCTTCTGCCTCAGCCTCCTGAGTAGCTGGGATTACAGATATGTGCCACCGCACCTGGCTAATTTTTGCATTTTTAGTAGAGATGGGGTTTCACCACATTGGCCAGGATGGTCTCAATCTCCTAACCTTGTGATTCACCTGCCTCAGTCTCCCAAAGTGCTGGGTTACAGGCGTGAGCCACCGCGCCTGGCCGATAAATTCTTTCTTAATGCTGTCGTTCTTGGTCTTGGCAGTTGAAACCAAGGCCTGGGTCCCACGTGAAGACATTCTTATTTAACTCATCTGGGGTGTGATTCAGGCATTAGCATTTATTTTTTAATCTCCCAAGTAATTCTAGTGTGCAGCCAAAATGGAGAATTCCTGCTTTCAGGCAAAGAAATCTTCCCATTTCCCTGCTTCGAAATCCCCATTGTCTGCCTTCTGCCTACCAGGTAAAAAGTGATACCAACAAACACTCACATTCTGCCTACAGCTTTCAAAGTGCATTCAACTGCGTGTACCATGAGGGTTTTTACCAGATGAGGTAAGAATCAATCACTGCCAGGGCAGTTCTGTGAAACTTCTTTCTATCAGATCAAAAGGCCCTCTAGTGAAGATGAACTTCTTCCTACATGGAATTCAGTGAGGTCTCTCCTGCCCCTCCCGTTCCTTCCATCCCTCCCACCCCAGCTTGGAATGATTTCTGCGGTGGTTGTGGTGCGCTCGTTATGATGATTCTACAACAATCGGGAAATCTGAGACAATGGAAAACCAGCCGTGCGGTATGAGTAACCTCTCATTCTGTGAAGGCACCCAAATGAAATGACCGACGTGTGCCTGGAGCAGCCCATCTGCAGGGTAACGGAGTCTGCTGTGAAGATGAAAGGCCGGTGTTCTCGGCCATCTGCAGGTTTCTGCAGGGACTCCGTGTCCGTAGGCCCCATCCCGCTTCCCTTACCAGGCTTTCTGGTTAACCAAAGGCTTTCCAGGTATAACAGCTTCCCATTGCTGCTGAAGCAAAATGTCACCAATTTAGCAGTTTAAAACAATATAAAGGTATCCTTTTTTTTTCTTTTGAGATGGAGTCTCGCTCTGTCGCCAAGCTGGAGTGCAGCGGCGCAATCTCAGCTCACTGCAACCCCTGCCTCCCAGGTTCAAGTGAGTCTCCTGCCGCAGCCTCCCGAGTAGCTGAGACTACAGGCACACACCACCACACCCAGCTGATTTGTATTTTTAGTAGAGACGTGGTTTCATGATGTTGGCCAGGATGGTCTCGATCTCTTGACCTCGTGATCTGCCCACCTTGGCCTCCCAAAGTGCTGGGATTACAGGCGTGAGCCACCGCACCCAGTCAATTTACCCTCTTAAAGTTCTGGAGACCAGAAGTCAAAAATGGCCCTGCAGGGCTGGCTCCTTCTAGAGGCTCAAGGGGAGAATCATACACTTGCTGCCCCCAGCTTCTAGAGGCTTCTTCTTCCATCATGGAAGCCAGCAGATTGGTGTCTCTCTCATCTCTGCCCTCTGCTTCTGTCTCCCCATCTCCTCTCCCTGGTTCTGATCCTCCTGCTTCCCTCTTTCAGGATCCTTGTAATTACACTGGGTCCACCCAGAGAGTCTAAAATGATCTTCTTGGCCGGGCGTGGTGGCTCACACCTGTAATCCCAGCACTTTGGGAGGCCGAGGCAGGCAGATCACCTGAGGCCAGGAGTTCAAGACCAGCCTGGCCAACATGGTGAAACCACATCTCTACTAAAAAGACAAAAATTAGCCTGACATGGTTGTCCTTGCCTGTAATCCCAAGGCTGAGGAAAGGAGAATCGCTTGAATCCAGGAGGTGGAGGTTGCAGCAAGCTAAGATCATGCCACTGCACTCCTGGGTGGCAGAGCGAGACTCAAAAATAATAATAATAATTAAATGATCCCCATCTCAAGATCCCTAATCGCACCTGCAAAGGCCCTCATACTGTGTAAGGTAACACATCCACAGACTGTGGGGATCAGGGTGCAGACATCGTTGGGGGCCCCTATTCAGTCTACCACACCAAGCAAATGCCCAGATTAAACTGATCTGTGAATTTCCTAATGAGGTCTGGGTGTTCCCTTCAGACCACCGGCCCTATCCACATTCATAAGGTGTGACTACCCTTTTGGAATTTCACCCTGAACACTACAGCCTTGAAACATATGCTGTCCATGACTGAATATACAGATTCTTTTTTCCGTGTTCGTGATTTGTCAAAAAGCATAAAGATAAATAATCTAATATCTCTTTGACCACCTACAAACAGGAGAAAGCAAAACCCATGGTCTTAAGAATCTCATCAGTGTCATAATTTGTCTAATGGTGGCATCTTATACTACTGCCTCGCTGGGCAGAAGCTGCAGCAAATGGAAGCATCTGACCCCAGTGCTGGCGCACGACGCGGGGTGCAGCATAATTCAGGGCACAAGTGGCAGAGTGAGTCCTCAAGAGCTGCGAGGAATGGGAACAAAAATCCTACACTCCTGACCTACTGGAAACACCCACCCCTGTGCCTTCTGGAAACGTGGTTCAGCCACGAAGAGCTTTGTATGCCTCATCTCCCATCATCAGCCATATAGAACACAAGCCACGATAAACAAAGCCTCTGAGAACGATAGCACTTGGCCGGCCTCACAGAGTCTCCCCTTCCTCCCACCGGGACACCTGGAAGTCTGCTAGCAGCAAGTTCCCCCAGGGCTTCCGATCTCTGAGGTGTGAGATTTATGCCCTGCAGAGGTCCTGTCCTTCAGCAAACTTTCATCTATTTTGAGGTTGGTGCTGTTTTTGCATCCTTTGTGCCTCTTTTTTTTTTTTTTTTTTTTTTTGAGATACGGTCTCGGGTCTCACTCTGTCGCCTAGGCGAGAGGCAGTGGTACAATAACACCTTACTGCAGCCTGTGACTCCTGGGCTCAAAGAACCCTCTTGCCTCACCCTCCTGAGTAGCTGGGACTACAGGCATGCCACCACGCCTCGCTTTTTATTTCTCTGTAGAGATGGGGTTTTACTGTGTGGTCTAGGCTGCTCTCGAACTCCTGGCCTCAAGCAGTTCTGACCTTGGCCTCTCAAGTGCTGAAATTACAGGCCTGAGCCACTGTGCCCAGACTGTGCTCACATCTTAAAATGTAAAGGTCAATGAGGACTGTGCTTCATAGGCACAATTATTTCTAAAGCTATAATAGAGACAACGCCATCATGCCTTCAGCCAGAGCTCAGTCTAGCATTACCTCTGACATTAATTCCAATGGCTGCTTTTACAGAGAGCAGGAAAATTTGTATGGAGAGTGTTTTCCTCCAACTCAAGGAATGCACATGGACTACCTTCCCTGTATCGATGTTCCATTATGGATTTATTCCTTGTTTTTTTGTTGTTGTTTCATTTTTTTTTTTTTTTGAGATGGAGTCTCTCCCTGTCGCCCAGGCTGGAGTGCAGTGGTACGATCTCGGCTCACTGCAACCTCCACCTCCCAGGTTGAAGCAATTCTCCTGCCTCAGCCTCCTGAGTAGCTGGGACTACAGGTGTGTGCCACCACACCCGGCTAATTTTTGTATTTTTAGTAGAGATGGGGTTTCACCATGTTGGCCAGCATAGTCTTGATCTCTTGACCTCATGATCCACCTGACTTGGCCTCCCAAAGTGCTGGGATTATAAGCGTGAGCCACTGCACGTGGCCAGCCAGATTTATTACTTGTATATTATTCTAACATCTTCTGAATTTTCTTGACAAGTTCAATTGAGTGAAATCCTATGAAATAAGGTTCTTCTATCCTTTCAAATGCCCCTGCATTGAGTGCGACATCAAAATGCCAGCTAGGTTCTTTTCATTGCATCTAAGGATTTATTAAGTATCATTAAGATACTTCAGGTTGGCCAGGCACAGTGGTGCAGGCCTGTGATCCCAGCACTTTGGGAGGCCGAGGTGGGCGGATCACAAGGTCAGGAGTTTGAGACCAGCCTGGACAATATGGTGAAACCCTGTTTCTACTAAAAATACACAAATTAGCTGGGTGTGGTGGCAGGCACCTGTAGTTCCAGCTACTTGGGAGGCTGAGGCAGAATTGCTTGAACCCAGGAGGCGGAGGTTGCAGTGAGCCGAGGTCACTCCACTGCACTCCAGCTTGAGCGATAGTGTGAGACTCTATCTCAAAAAAAAAAAAAAAAAAAAAAAAAGTTTAGCTTAAAGATTAGCTTGGAATCAAATAACTGGTAGTTTCCACCAAAATTCTTGGGTTCTAGATAGGTCTTTGGCCTGGAATACTTTCCCAAACTAGGGCCAGTCATGGGAAATAATTATACTGCTCCGCTGACACAGGAGATCTCTCTAATAAAGAACCACATGTGCACGTTAGCTGCTGCGAGGGACATGAGAATAAAACGAGTCCCCTGTTGTCCAAGAGTGTGTGATCTAGCAAAAGGGATCAAACTAGGATTTAGAAAACTCTGAGCAAAGGAACCTTCGAAACATCTCTCAGCTTCAGGTCTCTCCTCTGGGAAATGAAAGGGTTGAAGTAGACAGTTTATACTGGTATTCCTGCTTTATAGTTCATAAAATATTTTCACATCCTCTTCGTAATTGTTCCCTATAATCACATTGTGAGGTAGGAAATAGACTAAGAGGTCAAGCTACTAAGCTGGTTTCATAGTTGTGGAACCACAGCCTTGAACTAGATCAGACTCTGTCTCCAAATCTCCTACCATGATGCAAGAACCATTACCACCTACAGAAGTGGATTCTAACACCAACATCCTGTAATTCTGATGTGTACAGTCTTTCCTGCAGTTATTTACTATAATAAATGTAAATCAGGCAAAAGCAGCTGCCGCTCAAAAGGAGGTAACTAATCTGTAGTTGATTACAAGGAACTAATCTAGACACATCCTTTCAAAGTCACAATTTCATGTGGTCAAATGAAGGTTCTAACACCTGGTTAAGAAGAGGGGGAAAATAGATACCAGGCTTACTTGGGGTGGAGGGTGGGAGGAAAACAGAAAGCGACCTGCGGGGTACTGTGCTCGCCACCTGGGTGGCAAAATCCTTTGTACACCAAACCCCAGTGACATGAAGTTACCCACCTAACCTGCACATGTGCTCCCAAACAGAAAATAAAAGTTGGAAAAAAATGAAGGTTCTAGAGCAGTGGTCCCCAACCTTTTTGGCGCCAGGGACCCGTTTCATGGAAGACAATTAGGGGCGGAGATGGGATGAAACGGTTCCACCTCAGACCACCAGGCATTAGATTCTCATAAGGGGATCCCTGTTCTTAGAGAATTTTCTGCTTTCTCTATGTATGCATAGATTATGATAAATGTCTGCAGATTAACAAAAAGTCTTTCTTTGAAAGCTCGTCTTATCTTCTATTACATCAGTTTTCTAAGATATTTAATGAGCATTATCTCTGTGGTTTGCTCTGCATTTTCGATGTAAGCTCAGTACTTCCTAAATTGCTCTTTTTAAAATCTCTCTGGATTGATTTCTATTTATCTGTGATGCTTACAGCTTCCTGGTCTTCCTGGAGGTACTTTAGAAACGTCAAGGATACAGCAGAAGAGAATCAAGAATCTTCCTACTGCAACCTTTGGAGATGATTACACAGTGGTGTGGGTAACAGGGATTGAGGAGGGACCGCTCTATCGCCCATGTGACGCAGGCTTCACCAGGCTCCCTGTTGGAAAGCCTGTCTGTGTCAGTTCATCCTGGCTACATCTAAATTGTAGAAGGGCAGAGTCGTCTTCTCTCTCATTTCTAGAGGTTCGGGTTCTGTGGGTGTGGAGTCGCACTCTTGGTAGTGACAAAGTCTAGATGCTTCTCTGCCCGGGAAACAGCTCTGGCACCGATCCAGAGGCCATCTGCTCTGTGGGGAGGGAAGTGGGAGTATGGGTGAGCAGGAAAAATGAGGTCAGCTTTCAGAGCAGTCAACCATCTCTGACGAGCTGGCTAGACTGCGAGCTGCAGAATATTTACTGCAGGGAGATGTTCGCGACAGGAGACACTCAGTCTGGCCAGACCCAGAGCCCCCACCCCAGGGCATCAGGACGACACAGTCACAAAACAGGGGACATGGATTCATACTGATTCATAGCCAGGCATCAAATCCCTTTATCGCACAGAGGTTTCCTCTGGTCCCTTTATTACTTAGGGGAAATGCATGAATTGGTCTGTTCTGGTGTTGGAAAGAAGAAATATAACGTACCCAGGATGACTGCAAGTTAGTGGCTTGTGTGAATCTTGGTTTATCTGGCTTTGCCACAGCAGGCTGGATTATGAGTCTGTCTGCATGATCCCAAAGCAGTGGGCATCTCTTCACCTCTGCACTCACCTGGCTCCTCCCCGACTGTGAGGACCTCAGGACAGGAACCAGGATTTCCAGCCCGAGGCTGCAGCCCCACCCGCCACCTAGCGCAGTGCCTGGCACTTGGCTAGACAGTTGTACAGCAAATTCGCTTTCATCTGAGGTTGGGAAGAAAGAGGAGGGATAGCAGGGCACAGTGGCTCACACCTGTAATCCCAGCACTTTGGGAAGCCAAGGTGGGCCAAACATCACCTGAGGTCGGGAGTTCAAGACCAGCCTGATCAACATAGAGAAATCCTGTCTCTCCTAAAAACACAAAATTAGCTGGGTGTGGTGGTGCATGCCTGTAATCCCAGCTACTCAGGAGGCTGAGGCAGAAGAATTGCTTCAACCTGGGAAGCGGAGGTTGCAGTGAGCTGAGATCACGCCATTGCACTCCAGCCTGGGCAACAAGAGTGAAACTCTGTCTCAAAAAAAAGAAAAAAGAAAAGAAAACAGGAGGAATAGAATCATTGCACACCAATAATCATTGCACACACAAATAAAAGAAACACACCAATAATCCCTCATTGGCCTTTTAAGCAGCATCTTCAGTGTCCCCGCCTTAGACACAAACTCTCACCGCACTTTGAATACTTTCCATGAAAACACCAGGTCCGCGCTCATCTGTCCTTGCTCGTCAGCGCTGGCACAGCAGCTGAGTCTTCTAACTGGCCCGAGCCGCATGTTACAAGAGCACTGGAGTTGTGGAAGGTGAAATGTGAGTTGTCTGTGTAACATGAGGATGTGGTTCACACAACCCAGAGATGTGTTAAAAAATATGGCCTGGGTAAAAGGATGTTTACCTGAGCATTTTATTTATAGTAGCAAAGACCTAAATTCTAATTAATCGGTGTTTGGGTATATATTAGATTGGTGCAAAAGTTATTGCGGTTTTTGCCATTGAAACGTAATGCCAAAAACCGCAATGACTTTTGCACCAACATAATTAGGCCATCACCATAGAGCAGATAATATTGATATAATGAAATATGCGACTGCTAAAGATAATATTTTAGGAAAACATATAAGGGCGTGGGGATATGTATCCAATGTATTAAGTGAAATGCAGGTCACCGAATTGAACCTGCTCACAATTTTACAAATTGCGAGGTGTGAAATACTAGGAGGAATTATACCCAAACGTTACCTAGTCTAATCTGGGCCACATCGACTTTTAAAGTCCTATTTAAACTTTTTCATGTATTTTAAATGTTATTTTACAACAAATGTAACTTTTTATAATTTTCTAAATAGTACATTTTAAAACTGCAAACAACGACAAAATAAGCAGATGATCCCATAACGCAAAGAAGCCCTTCTCTGTTCCTGCCCCAGATGGTCACTTCCGAGATTAGACCGTGAAGCCTCTCCCAGGACGCCGCGGGTCCCTCATTATATTTATACACACAACCCAGATAATTCTAGCCAAAAGTCTCGGGGTGATGAGATCCCTGCAGGTAAAACTAGTTCTTTTCTTTGTTACAGCAGATCTGAACAGGAACCGCATCTGGAAAAGATGTGGACAGCTGACGCCGGGGTAGCCTAGGAAAGCTGGAAGAAGGCATGGTAGGCAAAGGCACTCCCTGGGCGAGGGAGGGCTGGAGCTGATCCTGCCGTTGGCTGCGTGGCCACAGTCACTCAGCATCTTTGAGCATCATATTCCCTCCCTGCAAAAGGAAGATCCCACACCTGCCCCGCCTCCCTTATACACCTACCGTGGGGCTAAATGAAATAATGCTATGTTCTGTTCTGCAAATGAAGAGTTCCACAACCCAAGAACACTAACGTCTTAGGATAATATTCAATGTTTCCCACTTTCTTTCAAGATAGCAAGAGACACACACACTCTTAAACACTCTAGAAAACATCACCAGGAATTTTATCAATGCATTTAACTCACTTCGCGAATCCCTGGATCTTTGTCCCGCGTAACAAAACTATGCTATGTGTTCCCTTGACTTGCTCCCTCTTCTCCTGGGGTCATGGGTAGATTGGCTTCCCCAGCTTCCCCGGTGGGAAGGTGGGGTCAAGAGACTAAATTGTCTGTCTGCCTCTCTCTCTTCTTTTTTACCGATTCAGAGTCTTGCTCTGTCAGCCAGGCTGGAGTGCAGCGGTACAATCTAGGCTCACTGCAGCCTCTGCCTCCTGGGCTCAAGCAGTCCTCCCATCTCAGCCTCCCAAGTAGCTGAGACTACAGGCTCATGCCACCATACTTGGATAATTTTTGTATTTTTAGTAGAGATGAGGTTTCTCCACGTTGCTCAGGCTGGCATACAACTCCTGGGCTCAAGCAATCCACCCGCCCAAAAGTGCTGGGATTATAAGTGTGAGCCACCATGCCCAGCAGAGACTCGACTCTTGTCACTGGAATATAGATGTAAGCAATGCACATCCCTTTCAGGCAAAGCTGGGCCCCAAAATCCTCCTGTGGGATCCTCCATACACTCCCTCTTCCCTCGTTTCCTGGCTGGTTACAGAAGATCTGGTGGAGGACTCTCGAGGCCCCTGGAAGATGGTGACACATTTGGTGGAAGAAGTCTGTGTCCCCACATCGCAGCAAAGGCCACCCACCAAACACCCACTATGACACAGGCCCACGTGAGAGAGAACCTGAGGTCTTCAGGATGATGTGCTGTAAGTACCGACCGCTTCTCTGAATAACACACCCTTGACCGTGGCCACCCCTTCACTCCAGGGATGGTCAACGCTCTCCGCTGCTTCCCCACCACTGAGGCAGGGGATGTCGGGGCCACTTACACTAAAAATCCAGTCCTCGGCCAACAGAAAACTCACCCAGGCAACATTAGAACATCTTTAAAGATTCCCTAGGAAACTGAAGACCTGTTTTTAATCTCTATGGGGAAACTTGGGGGCATGAGCTAATTTAAATAACTGAAAAGGAAAAAACGCTTTTGGCAGCCCAGTCCCAACAGTTCTTAAGGTGAGTTGCAAACAGAAGAGAGTTCAGGTCTAAGAAGGGAGGAGAGGTTAGGAAGGGCGTCTACAGCTCTTTTAGACGGTCTAGACGGAGGAAGCAGAGTGCCAGCATGGACCACTGTTCCTTCCTATGTTTTACTCTCAGCAACACCCAGCACTTCCCATGGATTGCTTTAAAATCATGATTTCAGGGACTCACAATATCCTTTGTTTCAAAAGCCTCTCACTCATTTGTCTTAATATCTTAAATCTCTGCTAACAGCACAACAATAATCCCCTACTACGTGGCAGGTATTGGGGTACATGTCATGCAAACACAACCTTATTTAATTCTCATGACTCACGTCCATGTATAAGTGAGGGGCTTGAGCCTGAGACAGGGCAAACCCCTCGTGCAAGGTCACATTTCTAATAATTGGACAGGTCGGGGCTTGGACCCCACTCCACGTTATCTCCGTGGCCCTTCTCTTCATGGCTATGCCATGTGGTAAACTTGCTGGCTGAGAAGCCGCTGGCATCACCTGGACCAGCAGGGTCTCTCAGGAAGGAGACACTGAGAGGCGGAGAAAGGGCAGCTGTGGGAGGCTTGGAGGATACAGCAGCACCCTCCCACGGCAGGCAGGCGTGGGCGGAGCACGTGGACGAGAACTCTGCGGGGTCACATGGAAACGCTAGGCTCTGAGTTACGGGCTTCCCAGGAGGAGGCAGAGGAAGGAAGTGCTACCTACTTCTCTGCTCTCACTCTAGCCAGCCCTGCTCTTCCTGGCTCACACAGGCGACTTACCTGGTATGGGTACAGGGTGACCCCGTTGGTCCTCGACAGGGACCAGGTGCCCTCCAGGTACTGGTGAGCCTGGATGGCCACTGAATTGAGGATGTTCCCATTGCTTGGACTGGTGGCCATCTGGAGGCTGGCCTTGGCCTGGTGAGTCGGGGACCCACTCTTCTTTTCCGCCCCATTGCTGACCCCAAGGCTGCTGGGTTTGGTGCTGTGCTTGTTGACGAGGCCTGTGTAGTTGGAGGTGGCATAGGGGGCGGGCACAAAGGCCCAGTCCCTGGGCTGCTGAAGCCCACCCACGTGCCGGGACCCCACCAGGGTGGGGATGCTGAAGAGCGGCGGGGGCGAGCCGGGCGAGGCGTCGTAGTGCTCACTGCCAGCGGCCTGCTCCAAGGCCAGCACCATCTGGACGGCCTCCTGCTTCAGCTGGTTCAGGTGAGTGGCACAAATGTCACAGCGGTTGTCCCGGTCATTCCATGCCTTCCGGATGGTGTTGGGGACCTGGAGTTTATCATGAATCACAGCTGAGAAAGCAGGATCCTAGAGAACACGGAAGCAGAGGAAAAGGAGATTCCATCAGTCAAGGTTGTTCAGCGCAAGTCAGACACCTGGCTCACGAGCTAAGCCCTGGCTGTGCCCAAGGAGTTTGATGGTTTGATTGGCATCAACAGAAATAAGAAGCCACACTGGCAGAAAAGCCTCTACTTCTGATAAACACCTTTGACAAATGTAAGAATTTTATAGTGACAACTTTTAAAAATAAGTTTAAAAAAAAAGACTTTCAAGTATCCTCTTCGCCAGGTAGGTCAAACAAGAACATTCTTATTCCGGCGTCATTGTTTTGTTTTCTTTTTGAGACTGAGTCTCACTGTGTCGCCAGGCTGGAGTGCAGTGGCGTGATCTAGGCTCACTGCAACCTCTGCCTCCTGGGTTCAAGCGATTCCCCTGCCTCAGCCTCCCGAGTAGCCAGGATTACAGGCATGCGCCACCACACCTGGCTAATTTTTGTATTTTTAGTTGAGACAGGGTTTCACTATGTTGGCCAGGATGGTCTCCATCTCTTTACCTGGTGATCCACCCACCTTGGCCTCCCAAAGTGCTGGGATTACAGGCGTGAGCCACAGGCACCTGGCCGAGCATTCTTACTCTTTTTTTTTTTTTTTTTTTTTTGAGACAGAGTCTCACTCTGTCACCAGGCTGGAGTGCAGTGGCACGATCTCGACTCACTGCAACCTCCGCCTCCTGGGTTCAAGCGATTCTCCTGCCTCAGCCTCCCAAGTAACTGGGACTACAGGCGCCCGCCACCATATCTGTCTAATTTTTGTATTTTAGTAAAGATGGGGTTTCACCATGTTGGCCAGGATGGTCTCGATTTCCTGACCTTGTGATCTGCCCGCCTCAGCCTCCTAAAGTGCTGGGATTACAGGCGTGAGCCACTGCACCCGGCCTCTTATTCTTACATCCACTAAAAAATTATAGCCTTCCCTTGGGCTTTGCAGGGTGTTCGATCAGAAGGAACAAACGTTTGTCAGGCATGATGGGGGTGGGGCCAAGCAGCCCAGCAAACCTGTGCAGACTGCCTCATGTTTACTATTTGCCCCTTGGCAAGCTGGTCATGTCTCTACCCGGGTATCTGATATTCTAACCCACTAAAACCAAACAGTCCAAGACACTTTTCCCCTCAAACTTCATCTAAAACTACTATTTAAAAATACTGGCTGGGCGCAGCGGCTCAGGCCTGTAATCCCAGCACTTTGGGAGGCTGATGCGGGGGGATCGCTTGAGGCCAGGAGTTCAAAGACCAGCCTGGGCAACACAGTAAGACCCCATCTCTACAAAACATTTAAAAACCAGCCAGGCATTGTGGCCCACGCCTGCAGCCTCAGCTACTCACGAGCCAGGTGGGAGGATTGTGTGAGTGCAGGAGTCAGAGGCTGCAGTGAACTATGACGGCGCCACCGCGCTCCACCTGAGCAACAGCGCCAGACATGTCTCACAAAAATCATCTTGTGGCTGGGCGCGGTGGCTCATGCCTGTAATCCCAGCACTTTGGGAGGCTGAGGTGGGCGGATCACGAGGTCAGGAGTTCAAGAGCAGCCTGGCCAAGATGGCAAAACCCCGTCTCTACTAAAAATACAAAAATTAGTTGGGCACAGTGGTGGGGGCCTGTAATCCCAGCTACTCGGGAGGCTGAGGCAGGGAACTGCTTGAACCCAGAAGACAGAGGCTGCAGTGACGCAAGATCGTGCCACTGCACTCCAGCCTGGGCAACAGAGAAACTCTGTCTCAAAAAAATAAAAATAAAAAAATCTTGCCAGGTGTGGTGGCTAGCACCCATAATCCGAGCTACTTGGGAGGCTGAAGCTGGAGGATCCCTTAAGGCCAGAAGTTGAGACCAGCCTGAGCAACACAGAGAGAAAACCTTACAAAATAATGTATATATTATTATTATATACATTTATAACATGTTTATATTTAAAATAAAAACCTAGCTCAGAGGCCCATATCGAAAAGAAATCAGGAAATGGACTGAATGAGAGCAATGTCTCTTCTTTACTTGGCTTTAATCGTTACAGGAAAGCCGAATCACATGGAGGAACAAGCACCAGGAGTGTTCACTGAGGATCAGTTTCCAATCCTGCCACCTGTGACCTGGGAGTTCTGTAGGGACCTCAGGCAACTTACTGGATATCGCCGAGCCTCTCATATGCCACACAGGGTCACGGCCTATCCTTACTGTAAGGACCTCCCAGCCACGTAACTCCAATCGTGGGGAAATTGGGATGGGAGAGTCTGGCCTGTGCATATATGAACAGGGCTACTATGCCATTTGGGGGCCTAGGTGACCGTCTGAGGTTCAACAGATGTTGCAGAAAATTGATAAAACTCATCTCAAGGCTTATTTGCCTCCAGGCCATTAGGGAGAAAATCTGCCCTTCTGAAACTCACTGTCAGCTTTTACAGGGTAGAAGCCCCTTCAGACCTGAATGGGGTTTGATGAGCGTAGGCAGGGAGGGTGGTGTGGGGAGGGGGCAGGAAGATCAGCGGTTGGCGGGTCGTTCTTAATTACGATCCATCTTGACTACAGGCTCCAGCGTTTTGTGTTGCCTGTTTCACTGCCCTGCACAGCTCCTCAGTGTGCACTGATTACTCGAATAAATAAGAGGCCTGTCTCCACTGCAGCAGCGAGTGGCTCAGGAGGAGGCACTCAGACAGTCACAATGGCGGGAAGCGAGTGGCTCAGGAGAAGACACTCAGACAGTCACAATGGTGGGAAGCGAGTGGCTCAGGAGGAGGCACTCAGACAGTCACAATGGCGGGAAGCGAGTGGCTCAGGAGAAGACACTCAGACAGTCACAATGGCGGGAAGCGAGTGGCTCAGGAGAAGACACTCAGACAGTCACAATGGTGGGAAGCGAGTGGCTCAGGAAGAGGCACTCAGACAGTCACAATGGCGGGAAGCGAGTGGCTCAGGAGAAGACACTCAGACAGTCACAATGGCGGGAAGCGAGTGGCTCAGGAGGAGGCACTCAGACAGTCACAGTGGTGGGAAGCGAGTGGCTCAGGAGGAGGCACTCAGACAGTCACAATGGCAGGAAGCGAGTGGCTCAGGAGAAGACACTCAGACAGTCACAATGGCAGGAAGCGAGTGGCTCAGGAGGAGGCACTCAGACAGTCACAATGGTGGGAAGCGAGTGGCTCAGGAGGAGACACTCAGACAGTCACAATGGTGGGAAGCGAGTGGCTCAGGAGGAGGCACTCAGACAGTCAGAATGGCGGGAAGCGAGTGGCTCAGGTGAAGACACTCAGACAGTCACAATGGCGGGAAGCGAGTGGCTCAGGAGGAGGCACTCAGACAGTCAGAATGGCGGGAAGCGAGTGGCTCAGGTGAAGACACTCAGACAGTCACAATGGCGGGAAGCGAGTGGCTCAGGAGAAGACACTCAGACAGTCAGAATGGCGGGAAGCGAGTGGCTCCGGAGGAAGATACTCAGACAGTCACAATGGCGGGAAGTGAGTGGCTCAGGTGAAGACACTCAGACAGTCACAATGGCGGGAAGCGAGTGGCTCAGGAGGAGGCACTCAGACAGTCACAATGGCGGGAAGCGAGTGGCTCAGGAGAAGACAGTCACAATGGCGGGAAGCGAGTGGCTCAGGAGGAGACACTCAGACAGTCACAATGGCGGGAAGTGAGTGGCTCAGGTGAAGACACTCAGACAGTCACAATGGCGGGAAACGAGTGGCTCAGGAGGAGACACTCAGACAGTCACAATGGCGGGAAGCGAGTGGCTCAGGAGGAGGCACTCAGACAGTCACAATGGCGGGAAGTGAGTGGCTCTGGTGAAGACACTCAGACAGTCACAATGGCGGGAAGCGAGTGGCTGAGGAGGACACACTCAGACAGTCACAAAGGCGGGAAGCGAGTGGCTCAGGAAGAGACACTCAGACAGTCACAATGGCGGGAAGCGAGTGGCTCAGGTGAAGACACTCAGACAGTCACAATGGCGGGAAGCGAGTGGCTGAGGAGGAGACACTCAGACAGTCACAAAGGCGGGAAGCGAGTGGCTGAGGAGAAGACACTCAGACAGTCACAATGGCGGGAAGCGAGTGGCTCAGGTGAAGACACTCAGACAGTCACAATGGCGGGAAGCGAGTGGCTGAGGAGGAGACACTCAGACAGTCACAAAGGCGGGAAGCGAGTGGCTGAGGAGGAGACACTCAGACAGTCACAATGGCAGGAAGCGAGTGGCTCAGGAGAAGACACTCAGACAGTCACGATGGCGGGAAGCGAGTGGCTCAGGAGAAGACACTCAGATAGTCACAATGGCGGGAAGCACAGCCGGTGAAGGCTGGTCAAGTCTCCTTCAGGAAGTGATGCAAGCCACATGAGGCCTGCCTCGGGCGTCCTTCTCATTGACAGGGCCAGAGAGGCTCTAATCACCACTCAGAGCTTAGGGCCTGCAAAGGCCCCTTAGAGACCGTTCCAGAACAGAGCACCACCTTGGTTTACAGATAAACAGGTCCCAGATGGTTAAAGTGTGGACTACGGCTCAACTTCTTAACCACCAGTATGTGATTTTTCACCCTAAGCCAAAGAGCCATAATCCATCCAGAGATTCACATTCTCCCACAGACGCAGGCTTCCACCCCCACGTTTTCACTAGGAAATGTTCATTTATGCAAACAGAATGTATTCGGGCCCCAATATATGCAAAGATACAGTTTCCTGTGTTTTCACATAACCAATGGCTTATGCTTTCAAGGCACCAAAGTGTTTGGTTTCAAGAAGCCTGAGATCAATTGCTTATTTAGAATATTTTTGTGACCCAGTCATACAGAAGTGCCACGGAAAGAAGGCAGCCGTACGCGCGGGCATGTCTGCACACTACAGTTTATTTCGAAGCTAGCCCTCGGAGTCTGGATTTGACTCTGACGTAGGGACGCATTCACTCTCCGGAAACCACGGGAGCCATCCCTGGCTCTGAGGACCCCCCCTTTTTTTTTTTTTTTTGAGATGTAGTCTTGTTCTGTCACCAGGCTGGAGTGCAGTGGCCCAATCTCTGCTCCCTGCAACCTCCACCTCCCAGGTTCAAGCAATTCTCCTGCCTCAGCCTCCCGAGTAGCTGAGACTACAGACATGCGCCACCACACCCAGCTAATTTTTGTATTTTTAGTAGAGACAGGTTTTCACCATGTTGGCCAGGATGGTCTCGATCTCTTGACCTTGTGATCTGCCTGCCTCGGCCTCCCAAAGTGCTGGGATTACAGGCTTGAGCCACCACGCCCAGCCCTGTTTTCTTCATCTTTACTACTCTCCCTTGAAGCACTACCTTCTTCATTCAGCTTACTGTCATTTGTGGCTCAGCCGCTGACAGTTAACAAATAGGTATTTTAGTTTCCAGCGTGCCAGGCATTGCCCCAGGCGGGGGTCTGAGGGTACATGAGAATAATACCCGTACCCTGGGAGCTCACAGTCCACAGGGCCTTCCTGGTTCCTGGACTACCTAATGCCTCGTGCCTCTGCTGCCACCTCTAGCCCAGTCTGCAGTGACTCACAGGACCAATCCATACATACTCAGACACGTGGAGCTCTGTGCTCTCCCAGGGGTGACATCAGCACCAACTCCCGCTCCCCACGGCGCTGCTCCACTCACACCTGTGCCAGCCAGAGCAAGCCCAGCCAGCGCCGACATTCAGTGCACAGCTGAGCCCACCATCAATACGACCACCACAGACAGCCAAGAAGGAGCCAACAACCCATTCCTCTCTTGTCCAGGGAAAAGCTGAGACTGAGAGTTTTTAATGAGTATGTGGTTGTTGGCTGATGTCAGAGGTGTTCCTTCAGATAAGCAACCCTTGATCTAAAACCCTTTGCAAGCTCTTATCATCAAAAGGCCTCAGTAAATCAAGAGATACATCTTATGGAAACGAAAAGCCCTTTCAAGTGCTTGTCCACACATTATACATAAATATTTTAGTACCACTCACAACTTGAAAAAGGATGGTTAACAGCCATAGCTTTCTGTAAGTGCTGAAATAAGAAGATATCACTTTAAATGAGGATAGTTATAAACAGGAAGAAAAGACAAAAGGAGGCCAGACACGGAGGCTCATGCCTGCAATCCCAGCACTTTGGGAGGTGAAGGTGGGCAGATCACAAGGTCAGGAGTTCAAGACCAGCCTTACCAACATAATGAAATCCCATCTCTACTAAAAATACACAAATTATCTGGGTATGGTAGCGTGGGCCTGTAGTCCCAGATACTCAGGAGGCTGAGGCAAGAGAATCGCTTGAGCCCAGGAAGTGGAGGTTGCAGTGAGCCGAGATCACACCACGGCACTCCAGTCTGGGTGCAGAGTAAGATTCCATCTCAAAAAAAAAGATTAATTTTCTTTGCCCCTAAACCTACTCTTGTTCCAGTGGTCACTAGCTAAGTAAATAGTATCATAATCCACCCAGGTACCTGGGCCTGAAATTTAGAACCTTCCTTAGGTCCTCCTTTTCAGTCACATTCAATCATCGAATTTCCAAATTGGTGATTAGTACTTCCAAGAAACTCTTGGCCAGTCCTTCCTCGCCATGCCCACTGCCACGTTCATGCTTTTAGATGTCTCACTCAGCACAGTCCCTGACTCCAGCCTTGACCGCACCTCCCCACAAGAAAATGACTTTACCAAAATTCAAATCCATCATGTCATGACTCAGCTTTCCCACACCTCCATTCTAAGAGTTAGCTTGTTGTCTGCAGTTTTTATCTGGAGAAGTATCTCCATTAGACTCATTGCTCCTGATGGGAAACTATTCTTTCTTTCTGTCTTCAATACCCTAGTATCCAGCGGAGTGCCTGGAGCACAGTAAGGACTCAACAAATGTGTGTGAAATAAATAAAGGAATGAAAGGAATTCCACCGAGGTAAGAAGTGAAGTACTAAAGTCTATGCCCACCACTCTGCATTCGGCCTAAATGAGTTATTCGCCTATATTATAAAACTGTCATGGAAGAAACCCAGATCTAAGGCTAACAGTTTTCCAGCTCTATTTGTTCTACCCAGCTAATGAGCTTGGTTTGTCAACCGGAGCCTGGGTATCTTCCTTTTATACATTCTTCTTTATACTATTAGATCCTCTGGCCTCAGTACAAGCTCTATTCATCTTTTTCTTAAGTTCCCAAGAAACTGACAGTTTTTTTGTTTGTTTTTTTGAGACGGAGTCTCGCTCTGTCACGCAGGCTGGAGTACAGTGGCATGATCTCAGCTCACTGCAACCTCAGCCTCCCCAGTTCAAGTGATTCTCCTGCCTCAGCCCCCGAGTAGCTGGGATTACAGGTGTGCATCACCATACCCGGCTAACTTTTCGTGTATTTATTTTAGTAGAGATGGGGATTCACCACATTGCCCAGGCTGGTCTGGAACTCCTGAGCTCAGGCAATCCACCCAGCTTGGTCTCTCAAAGTGCTAGGATTACAGGCATGAGCCACCGTGCCGGGCCAAAAGTAACGTTTATATGGAAAGAATTTTATTAAAAACTTTTTTAAACCTTCAGCCCAGCTCATCAACAAGAAGACAAGAGGAATCTACCTAAGGAAAACTCCAGGCCAGCACTACGCACTTGGTCCAGCAAGGCTGGGGCCCCCACAAGCTGGTGGCATGCTTATTTTCCAAGAGCTGGCAGCCAGCTTTCAATGCATGAGGTGGGACTGGTGATGAGGGCTGCACAGTCTGCAAAGTCAAGCAAGGAAACAAGAACCGCTGCGCAGCGGTGAACAAAGCCATTCACCAACGCTCCTCATCGACGCTGGTGCCATCGCATCCTCGGAGGGCTGCACTGCTCCGCAATAAATGCTCAAGCCACTTTTGAGGACAGGTGGTTTTCCACATTGTTTGGACTGCAGGAAGGGGACTCTCTCTAGCCATTGTGCCACGAGAGTACAAAGACCGAAGGGAAACACACAAATCTATCCCTTACGCATTTGGGGTGGTCCTTACTGCTGTGCCTGATCTCCATTGGCTGGAGCCAGACTTCACCATCTAAACGAAAACCCGATTGGCTAACAACTTAAAACTTTTCTAAACAGGTAAAAGCAATGGAGAGCTGGGAACTGCCTGTGAGCACGTCCAGCACGGATATCTTGGTCAAAGTACAAGGACACAGAGTGTACTACGTGCCTGTAAGCAGGGTAGGTCTAACAGCTACACAGGACAGGGCTTGACGGAGTTATTTGGACACTTACTTTTTAACAAGAAAGGAAACTTTAAAAAGGAGCTTTTCTACTTCCCACACAAAATAACAGGCGCAGTAGGGCCAGCAATGAGGCATGCCCTGAGACCGCAGGTGGTGGCCTGCACCCTCCCTCATCAGCAGAAAACTCAGGTGGAAACTTCCTTCTGAAGACTTCCGACCCGCAGTCTGAACCCGGGGTTTGTCGTGATTGTTCTCAGTGTGCTTGCTGATGACCACACGACATGTGTGCCGAACGCCGAGCTGAGCGTGTGGAAACGCTGAATGTGAAGGCACATAGGCACACTGGGCAACGAGTTCACGGAGACTAAACGAGAAAAAACACCCTCCAGAGGAAGAAATGTTAAATGTCAGACCGCAGTTTTCTACATAAGAAACCAAATTATCCTGGGATGCCGCGGCTGTGCCCAGCCTAAGCGAGTCTGCTCTGGATGACTGCAGAGAGGTGGGCCTCTCAAAGACTTCAGTCTGAATGCCTGTGTTCTGCAAGGGGGGGCAGTTAGGCAGGCGGAAGGCAGGTGGGCATGAAATTAATAGGGCTGCTTGCGGCAACATGTAAAAAAGGTGTTGCAGATGGCAAGACTCTGCTCCCTCAAAAGAAAAGGGAGATGTTTAATTAGAACTTGATAGGATTAAGAACGGTTCATGAATGACTCAAAAGAATGGGCGAGGCATTTCTCATCACAATCCCTGAAAATGTTTTTTTAAATTTATTTATTTTCTGAGACAGAGTCTTGCTCTATTGCCCATGCTGGAGTGCAATGGTGTGATTTTGGCTCACTGTATCAAGCGATTCTTTTGCCTCAGCCTCTCAAGTAGCTGGGACTACAGGCGTGAGCCACCATGCCTGGCTAATTTTGTATTTTTAGTAGAGATGGGGTTTCACCAGCTTCCTTCTTTCCTTTCCTTCCTTCCTTCTTTGTCTCACCCTGTCATCCAGGCTGTAGTGCAATGCTTTGATCTCAGCTCACTGCAACCTCCACCTCCTGGGTTCAAGCAATTCTTGTGCCTCAGCCTCCTGAGTAGCTTGGAATACAGGCACCTACCACCACACCTGGCTGATTTTTGTATTTTTAGTAGGGACAGGGTTTTGCCATGTTGGCCAGGCTGGTCTCGAACTCCTGACCTCAGGTGATCCGTCCACCTCGGCCTCCCAAATTGTGGGGATTACAGGCGTGAGCCATCGCATCTGGCCGGCCAGTGTTTATGTCCAGGTCTCATCTTTTCCAACTAGATGGTGTGAACAGTGTTGATTCTTTTGAAAACTTTTGTTTAAGGGCATGGGAGGCTCCAGTCCTGCTGCTGTTGCTTAGCAGCTGAGTGACCAGGGGCCATTTTTCACAGATCTATCCAAGCTTCAGTCTCCTTAATGTAAAAATGGGAGTTGATAATCATCCCTGTTTTATTGAGTTAAGTAAGAATTAAATGTGATAAAGTATGCAACATTTTTAGCACAGACCTGGTCCTTGGTAAATGCTAAATAAATTGTTGGTAGTAATCATTAGCAATGCGACTATTCTCAGTATCTAATACGGTACCTTGTATAAATTTAGAACTTCATATAATGGTGGTGGTGAGGATGATAAGGAGGATGGTGACAGTGATCTTAGGGCTTACTTTATCTAGGAGGATTTAGTGCTTTTGCAATTAAGAGCAGAGTGGATGATAAAGAAGGGAACATATGATCATCACTTAACCACCTCCTACGTCTGGTCAAGTCAAAGCCTTCTTAAAATAAATCAGGCTGGACACAGTGGCTCATACCTGTAATCCCAGCACTTTGGGAAGTCAAGATGGGTGGATCACTTGAGGTCAAGAGTTTGAGACCAGCCTGGCCAACATGGTCTCAAGAGTTTGAGACCAGCCTGGCCAGACCCTATCTCTACTAAAAATAAAAAAAATTAGTAGGGCATGGTGGTAGGCACCTGTATTCCCAGCTACTCAGGAGACTGAGGCACGAGAATCGCGTGAACCTGGGAGGTGGATGTTGCAGGGAGCTGAGATTGCAGCATCGCACTACAGCTTGGATGACAGGGTGAGAAGAAAGAAGGAAGGGAGAAAGGAAAGAAGGAAGGAAGGAAGGGAGGGAGGAGGGGAGGAGGGGAGGAGGGAGGGAGGGGAGGAGGAGAGAAGGAGAGGAGGGAAGGAGGGAGGGAGGAAGGGAGGCAGGGAGATCAAAATAGGCTGGGTGCACTGGCTCACACCTGTAATCCCAGCACTTAGGGAGGCCAAAGCGAGGCAGGTGGATAACTTGAGCCAGGAGTTCAAGACCAGCCTGGACAACGTAGGGAAATCTACAAAAAAAAAAAAAAAAAAAGAAATCAAAATAATAATGGGTCCCTGGAGTTCCTGAGCTGACATCTCTGAGCATGACTGAATGACTCTCAGCTTCCTTCTCTATTTTGAAAGATGAAACACTCCAAGAGGCACTCATGTCCATGGAACTAAGAATCTGATGCTTCTCACTGTAACAGCCTACTGAAAACTCTTCCTCATTTCTCCCACAAGAGTGAGTAATGCTTCTTAGGGACTTTGCTAGATGTTTGATTCGAATCACAGAGCTGTCCACTACCTGGTCAGTGTCTCCTAGGAGCTACCAACCTCTTCCCAGGAGATGCAGAAAGAGAAAGCTGGACCAGGCGGGGTGGCTCAATCTTGTAATCCCAGCCCCCTGGGAGGCCAAGGTAGGAAGAGTGTGAGGTCAGGAGTTCAAGACCAGCCTGGCCCACATAGTGAAACTGCATCTCTACTAAAAATACAAAAATTAGCTGGGTGTGGTGGTGTGTGCCTGTAATCCCAGCTACCCAGGGGGCTGAGGCAGGAGAATCACTGGAACCCGGGAGGTGGAGGACGCAGTGAGCTGAGATTGCATCACTGCACTCCAGCCTGGGTAACAGAGATCCACCCGCCTCGGCCTCCCAAAGTGCTGGAATTACAGGTGTGAGCCACCGCACCCGGCCAGACCCCACACAGTTTTCTTCAGGCCACCTTGTCACACATCCCTCACATCCCCCAGGAGTGCCAACACCAGCCTCCCTCTGTCCCATGGAGCCCTTGCGTTTCCCTGCCTCTGCACCTGCACCTTGGTTCCCGCCCTGATGATAACGTCCGCTCTCCCTCATCAACCATGAGAAAACTTTTGGGGGTAATGGGTATGTGCAGTGTTGTAATTGTGGGGACAGCATCATGGGTGTATACATATGTCCAAAAATATCAAAATGTACGCTTTAAATGTGTACCACTCATTGTAGGTGAATGGTGAATTCTATGTCATGCTAAAAAAACAAAATCTTGTTCATTCATCCAAAGGCCCAGCTCTTCCGTGAAGTCTGACTCCCAGAAGGAATGTTTCCCTTCACTGGATTTGCACAGAACTTCTCAGGTCTGAGTCATTCATGGCACTCAGCAAACACTTCCTTATTAATGCTGTACATGTTCAATCTCCACCATCACGGTAAATTCCTAGGGGGCAGAAACCATGCCATGATTCGAATAGTAATGATAACGTCTACTTTTGCCCCCCTGGAGTCCACTCTCAAGACAGCAGCCAAGGTGATCCTTTTAACTCCCACATCTGATCCTGGCAGTCCTCGGCTTAAAATCCTGCCCTGGCCCCCACCCCACTTCCTTCAGAGTCAAAGTCAATGTCCTTGCCATGGACTCTGCAGGATTCGGCGTCCTGGTCCCTCTCCAACCTCAGCTTCTACACTCGCTCCCTACTCAGCTGCACCAGGCATGAAAGCCTTCTGGCTGTTCCGTGAACACACCAGGAATGCTCACTCCCAGCTCAGTGACTTTCTGCCTGCTGTTCCTCCACACAGAAAACATTCACCTGCAGATATCTGCCTGATCATCTCTTAGCACCTTCAGGGTCTCAAGTATCACCTTTTTTTGGTCTGTTTGGTTTTTTTGAGATGGAGTTTCGCTCTTGTTGCCCAGGCTTGACTGCAATGGAGTGATCTCATCATCACTCTGCCTCGCAGGTTCGAGTGATTCTCCTGCTTCAGCCTCCCGAGTAGCTGGGATTACAGGCATGCGCCACCATGCCTGGCTAATTTTCCATTTTTAGTAGAGATGGGGTTTCTCCATGTTGGTCAGGCTGGTATTGAACTCCTGACCCCAGGTGACTGCCCGCCTCAGCTTCCCAAAGTGTTGGGATTACAGGCATGAGCCACCGTGCCCAGCTCAAGTATCACCTTTGAAATGAGGCCTTCATGGATCATCTAACGACAACTGCAAACTAGCAGTAACACTCCCTAACCACCTTCCTCTGCTCTGATTCTCTCTACACCTGGCTATCTTCTAACTCGATTCCATTCATTATCTGTCTCCCCTTGCAAATCTGAACTAGACGAGAGCAGGGACATTCATCTATGTTGTTCACTGCGAATGGGTCATGCCTAGAACAGCGACTGACGTCCAGTAGGCACGCAGAAGCAATGTGTCCAATGAATCAATGACTCACCAATCCATTTTCAGTGAACGAATGTCCCACATTGATTAGCTTCATCTTTCTCATGATTTTTTTTTTTTTTTTTTCTGAGACTGAGTCTTGCTCTATCACCTAGGCTGGAGTGCAGTGGCACAATCTCAGGTCACTGTAACCTCCACCTCCCGGGTTCTAGCAGTTCTCCTGTCTTAGACTCCCGTGTAGCTGGGACTACAGGCGCCCACCACCACACCTGGCTAATTTTTGTATCTTTTCTTTTTTTTTGAGACAGAGTTTTGCTCTTGTTACCCAGGCTGGAGTGCAATGGCGCGATCTCGGCTCACCGCAACCTCCGCCTCCTGGGTTCAGGCAATTCTCCTGTCTCAGCCTCCCGAGTAGCTGGGATTACAGGCATGCACCACCGTGCCCAGCTAATTTTCTGTATTTTTAGTAGAGACAGGGTTTCACCATGTTGGTCAGACTGGTCTGGAACTCCTGACCTCAGGTAATCCACCCGCCTCGGCCTCTCAAAGTGCTGGGATTACAGAAGTGAGCCACCATGCCCGGCCACCACTGCTTTTTATAAAAAATAATTCAAGATGATAATAAATAGCCCTTGAGACAAAGCCCAGAGACTGAAGGTATAACACAGATGTCTTTTCACCAAATTCTCTATCCCAATGATTCTTAACTGCTGGTGAGTTTTTAAAATTCTTTTTGCCTTTTTTTTCAATTTTTTTTTTTTAGACAGGATCTCACTGTGTTGCCCAGGCTGAAGTGCAGTGGTGTGATCACGGCTCACTGCAGCCTCATACTCCTGGACTCAGATGATCCTCCCACCTCAGTCTCCCAAATAGCTGGGACTAAGTTGCACGCCACCATGCCCGGCTAATTTTTGTATTTTTTGTAGAGATGGGTTTCCACCATGTTGCCCAGGCTGGAGATGGTGATTTTGATGCTCAGGGGACATTAGGAAATATCTGGAGACATTTTTGGTTGTTACAACTGGGAGAGGGCTCCTGACATCCAGTGAGTAGAGGCCAGGGATGCTGCTAAACGCCTTCCAGTGTGCAGAGCACCATCCCCCACCCCAGCACCCGAAGAACGAACTATTGGCCAGGCGCCGTGACTCACGCCTGTGATCCCAGCACTTTGGGAGGCCGAGGCTGGTGGATCACCTGAGGTCAGGAGTTCGAGACCAGCCTGGCCAAGATGGTGCGATCTCTACTAAAAAAAATATACAAAAAATTATCTGGGCATGGTGGCGGGTGCCTGTCATCCCAGCCACAGCCACTTGAGAGGCTGAGGCAGGAGAAACGCTTGAACCTGAAAGGCAGAGGTTGCAGTGAGCCAAGATCGCGCCAGTGTACTCCAGCCTGGGTGTCAGAGCAAGACTTTGTCTCAAAAAAAAAAAAAAAAAATCATCCAGTCCTAGATGTCAGTGGGATCAAGGCTGAAACCCTGGCCTCGGTGCTTCCATTGGATTCCTTCTCACCCGCTCTCATTAGAGGGGCATCTCGCTGCAGGACAGCAAGGCAGGTGTTCCCAATCCAGAAGCTAATGCTGGCTCTCCTCTACCTCAGTTTCCCTTAGTGTGGAGGTACTGAACTCTAAACAGCATGCTCTCTTAATATTTTGACTCTTCCACTGTAACTGACAATGGCATCAGAAGTGGTGTGTGTGTACGGCCATGCCCAAGGTGGACACAGTGTCCCTGGCTATGACAACCCCACAGGCTGGTGGAATTCAGATCCCGACCGCCTGGCCCAGCCTCCAACTCCCCTGCTATCTGGCTACACAGGCCATTGCCCTTCCTGGTGACAGAGGCACTGCTGACAGTGTCACCAGCTGTTTACAAGAGTGCGGTGGAAGGGGCTGATGCAGCCCCGAGGTCCTGACCATGTGAATCCGGGGATCTGGTTCACGGCTCACGAGGCTGCTCACAGAGCCTGTCATTTGCATCTCTGCCTGTTGGCCAGGGCTTGAGAGGGGACAGCCGAGGTGGCTTTTTACTATTAAATCACTTCAAGCCTCTGGCCAGATTTCACATCACGGTAACTTTGCAGTTCCCTCCTTGGAGAAGCAAACCCAGCGCCACGATAAGGCAGAGTCATCTTGAAGATATAATTTGGTACAATTATAGAGAAAACTAAAGCCTCTTCGTCCCCTCCAAACCGCATTTATGTAGCTCAGACCTCATGCCAGACTGTGCTGAGAGGATGGGTTTGGTGAGGGAGTCATGAAGGCTTTGGCCGGAGGTGCCCCAGGCTGAGTAGACCCTTAGAGGCTAAGGACCTGAGCTGTACATTCTTGTTTTCACTCATAAAAGTCAGAAATAACAACACAGCCTTAAGCAGAGGATAAAAAATCCTGGTGACATCTGAACTTGGGTGCCTGTATTCACAACTAACAACTCCAAGGCCTGCCTAAGAGGTCCAGAATTTAACCACCATCCTTGGACATCTCGTTTGCTTATTTGAGGACTGAAGGGTTAATCATGGGCCATGCAGTCATACTTCTTACCCCTCTTTCTTCCATAACGATCCTTAGTGAAAAGGTCTGAACTGAAGATTCACTGAGCTGAGCAAAGCATCACCAAACCAGCTTTAAATAAAGCAGGATGGTGGTGGGAGGGGGCGGGGAGGAGCAAGAAGCCTTTCTCCAGGAACTGGACCACACCAGTCTGTCAGCTCCAGTCAGTAACTGTCATTCCTGAGAAGTCAGCTGCAGCCAACAATCACACACCCACGAAGTCAGAGAACCGGCCAACCGTTCTCAATTCAGACTCCCACCTCGTTAATCACGACCCGGGTGTCTGCAGAGCAGTGAGGAGCTCTGGAGCTGACCACAGGACGTGCCACGATCCGACATCTTCCCCAGTGTGTGCCACCGTGATCCCTCCACCGAACAAAGCTGACCTCTTCACGGGTTGCCACCCTCTTACCGGCTTCTCAGAGGATGTTCACAGTAGGGAGAGCTGGCTGAACGTCTTGAGTATCTGAGCAAAGGCTGAGGCTGTTTTAAATGATCCTTCCAGAGGTTTCTACACCACCTCAACCACAACAAGCCTAAGTTAGAATGTGAAAGAGGCAGAGGACGTGAGTAAACAGAACCCCTCTGCCCGCTGCCTCCCAGTCATTCCAACACACAGAAGGCTAGAATTCACAGAGCACAGCTGTATTCTCTGCTATGCTGTTAAACGGATTGATCCTCACATTTTAAAAGACAGGCTCTGACTATCTTTAACCTACGCTGTAAGACACAGATCTGAATCAATCAATTTTTGTACACCGTCTACTCAGTAAGTTAATTCTACAGGAAACTTAATAGCAACTACACCACCAAAACCTCCAATGTGATAATCTTGTGAAGAATATGAGCAGACCCAGCGGAAAAGAGTACAAAGCAAAAGAAAAAAGTTTACGAATGCATTCAGAGTAGCGAGAGCCATTTCTCACACACACACACACATACACACACACAATATATACACATATACACACTCACACGCACACATATACACACATACACACATATACACATACACATATATACACACATACACACATATACACACATACACATACACATATACACACATACATATACACACTCACACACACATACATACACATGCACACATACACATATATACACACATATACACATATATACACATATACACACATACATACACACACATACACACATATACACACATATATACACACATACACACACACACACACACACACACACGTATGTCTCTTTGGGAAGAAACCACTAAGACAGCCCTGGCCGTGGGGTTGGGGAAAGCCAGGAAGACGGGCTCAGGAATTGAGATTCCCAAAACTGGGAAGAATACTCTGTCCCTCTCCCCACCGCCTCTATGAGTTTTCCTTAAATCAACTCTGAAAAAGTTAACTATAGAAATGTTCATAAAGTGATTTTTGTGGTCCAGCAAAGGATTAAAATGACAAAACTGTGCTCCAACTATTTCCTAGGTGACTTTAAACTGGAAGTAGGTGAGCCAGGCATGGTGGCTCATGCCAATAATCCCAGCACTTTGGGAAGCCAAGGTTGGTGGATCACTTCAGGTTAGGGGTTCGAGACCAACCTGGCCAACATTGTGAAAACCTGTCTCTACTAAAAATACAAAAATTAGCCAGACGTGGTGGTGCACACCTGTAGTCCCAGCTACTCAGGCGGCTAAGGCAGGAGAATTGCTTGAGCCTGGGAGGCAGAGGTTGCAGTGAGCTAAGATCACGCCACTGCACTCTGGGGTCTGAGTGATGAAATGAGACTCTGTCTCAAAAAAGAAAACAAATAAACAAAAATACTGGAGGTAGGAATGGGAGAATAAGAACACAGAAAACACTTTAAGTCAATTTTAATTTTGGTTTTGGTTACAGGTTTCAATACAATTTGAGAATATTTGAGAAACATGCTATGGATGGGACTTGGACCTTCCTACTGATAGACTACGAGAAGAAATGAAAGATTCAGGGCACACCTCTCCCACACACATACCCACATTCGAAAACTTTCAAAAACGATTTTTTCATGTAGTGCTTTCCAACACAAACACTAACAGGCAGATTTTTGCCTAATCTATTCATTCAATATATCCACTCATTCACCTCTTCACTCACTAATTTCATTCATTTATAAAACACTTAGTAAGTGTCTAATTGTGCCAGGTCTTTTTGTAGGTGCCAGAAACAAACATGGTCCCACCCTTTGTGGTATTATAAAGCGAGCTCTAATCCAAGGCTCCAAACAGAAAACAGTCTCTTGTCTTCATCTGGAGCTGATGGAGGAATCAAGACTGGACAGAGGCCTGGACCTGAATTCTGAAGACCTGGGTTTTAGGCCAAGTTTTGCCTTTTCGAGTTTCACAGCCATGGCCAAATCATTCAATCTTCTTGAGCCTAGTTTCCTCATCAGCAAGACGGGGCTAATACTTATCCCTGGTGTTGATGTCAAGATTAAATGGAATCACAGCCGTCAAAGCACCTTGTGAAGAGCTCTATAAACGGAACATGTTATTATTACAAATGCTGAGTTTTCCCTGTGTCTAACTCGTGCAAAGGCACAGCCAGGGAGAAGTCATGCACTCCTCATTCAATGCACTTCCCAGTTGCCACTAGGGAGCTCAAGCCCACGTATCAACAGGGATGACAGAGAAACAGGACCAAAAGGGCCACGCAGGCAAGCCTTTGTTTGGCTCCAGAGAAAGGCAAAGATCAAAGTGTCAAGCCCAGCTCCATGTCCGGCTCATTTTCCAGACCCTCCGTGCAGACAGGGAAATGCACTCAGCTAAGTTTATCCCAATGCATAAAGCCAGAGCGGCTCAGTGTCTTCCTGGGCCTACGGTAAGATCCATGTCATGTGTGCTCTGGCCCACGCTTGTTACATGTGAGACGTCAATTCCTTGCCCTCCTCCCCTCACTGCTGTGGTGATGAGGAAGAGTGGAATATTCCAGCAGGACAAACCAACAGAGTCCCACATCATTTGAACTTCCACTATCAGCCTACTTATAAGCCAAGGAAAGAGAATCAATCACTAAATGCTTTGGAGACAGATGCCCATGAAGACCTCACACGCATATACACTGGGATCTTGGAATCGCCTCAAAGCAGCGGAGCGAAGACAAGAGATGTCCCCTCTCGGGCAGGTCTGGTGGCCCCTCCTGCACAAGCTGTGGTCAGTTGTCCCCAGAGACATACCTGGGATCCTGGAGCAGGGCCTGAATGCTCCACAACCAGCAAAGTGGAAAGGACGCCGCCCACCAGGGGATGCCTGGCTAGAAAAACGCTCGGGATGCAGCTTACAGGGGCTTTGATGGCCCCAGGTCACATACACGAGTCTACCCACAGTCAAAGATCAGCTGTGGGGAAGCATTCCTGCTCAGGAGACAGCAGCCCAGAGACTAGAAGGACGCCTTGCACTGGGATGACAATGGAATCTACCCATTCTACAGGATTGGCAAAACATTCCGTGCTCAAGACATAAGGCAGCCTTCAGAAAAAGTCAAGGGGTTTCATGGTGGCCCATGAAGCTACATAAGGACCTACCGCTTGGTGAGCCCTTAGCTATCCAGAGGCAGCGGAGCTGGCACAGGTAGAAAAGTCATCAGATCGCCTTCAGAAAGAAGAACCCGACTTGGCAACATCTGTGTCTTCCTGTGGCCACCGCCCAGATGAATGACTCTGCTATGCCCAGAAGGTCCTCAGCAGCCTGCACACACCTCTGAACAGGCTAAGCTACCCTAGACTCAGGTGGGGCCACCAACCCGGTAACTCCAGCAGTCTTCGTAACTGCTGGTTGGATCAGACTATATCCTTAGCTAAGTACAAATACTCATATAAAAAAAACAAAAAAACCACTGCACTTTCTGTACTCCCAGTGATACGGTCAACAGGCTACCAACGAGACTTTAAACACCGTCCTAAGACAAAGCCTTTGGGAGGATGATTCTGTAAATCCGTTTTAGGTGCAATTCCCCACTGATTTTTCACAAAAGCTTGTTCTCAAAGAACTGGACCACTGTGTTCTTTGTGCTTCAAATAAAGATCTGCTCAATATTAACTCCACTGTGTTTAGAAGCTGAAAATAGAGCTCAGCTGTAGACAGTGGCCTAATTAATACCAGATCTTTCCACGTTATTATTTACAAGGAGAGTTTTAGTTGCTTTTTCTGCAAACGGTATAACCTGATTTATGTTAACTACGCCTGGCCATTTTTCTTAGAACCTAATTCATTAAGCCTGTATTACTGAGGCATTAGGAGAAAACCTTTAAACCTGAGGCAGTTAATACCAGGGGGAGTTCTGTTGGTTTTTTGAAGTTTATTTCTCTTAAACAAATCAACATTAATGAGTATTGTGTGTTTCATAGGTTTAAAGCTGTGGTAAAACAGGATTAGTCAAGTTTGTCTTTTAAAAACACTGCAGTCCTTTAGTAAAACAACCTGTTAATGTTATTATTTAAATTATTTCCATCCATTACCGTCAACTGAAAACATGCTGTAAAATCTTCTGGAATCTTTTATTGCAATTTCAGGTACATTTATAAATGTCTTAAAACTTTAAAGGAAGGGGAAAGAAGACATACTTTATGATTTTATTCAATTATCAATGTGAATCTATTTACAATCAAAGAAATTTACTTTTTAAAAAAACCAACACATGGAGTTTTAAAAGACATATGTCTATACATTCCTTGCAGCAACTTCATTCATTCATTAATTTAACAGAGTATTTATTGAGCACCTATTATACCCAGCTCTGTGATAGAGCCGTGGACAAAACAAGGTCCCTGCTCTCATGGAGGTCTCTTCTGGAGCAAAATGAGTAAACAGGTCAGTCACATGTGACCTATGGAGAACAGTAAGGCAGGGCATGGGAAAAGGGACTTTGCATATTGGAGAGAGGGGCTTGTCCACAGCAGGCTCAGAGCTGGGCTCCCTATTCAGGGACACTTGAGCACAGACTGGAAGGCAGTGAGGCCGTGAGTCACAGCAGGCATCGTGGGGAAGCGACCCAGGCAGAGGAGCAGGCAGACACGCAGGACGGGGTGGGGCAAGTTGGCATAACCGGGAAAGCAAGAGGCCGGAGCAGCTGGAGTGGATGAATGAGGAGGCCGGAAATGAGGTCAGCGAGACCACCATAAATGAACATTGCGTTCCCTCCCAGGATTCATATATTAAAACCTAATCCCCAATGCGACGGTTGGAGATAAAGCCTTTGGAAGGTGATTAGGTCATGAGGGTGGAGCCATTAGGAATGAAATTAGTGCTCTTATGAAAGGGAACTTGGCCAAGTGCGGTGGCTCACACCTGTAATCCCAGCACTTTGGGAGGCCAAGGCAGGCAGATCACCTGAGGTCAGCAGTTCAAGACCAGCCTGGCCAACATGGAGAAACCCTGTCTCTACTAAAAATACAAAATTAGCTGTGTGTGGTGGCACGTACTTGTTAATTCCAGCTACTCGGGAGGCTGAGGCAGGAGAATCACTTGAACCCAGGAGGTGGAGGTTGCCGTAAGTCGAGATTGTGCCATCGCACTCCAGCCTGGGCAACAAGAGCGAAACTCCATCTCCAAAAAAAAAAAAAGAAAGAAAGAAAAGAAAGGGAACCCCAGAGAGTTTCCTCGCCCCTTCCAC
Source organism: Aotus nancymaae (assembly GCF_030222135.1). Taxonomy (NCBI): domain Eukaryota; kingdom Metazoa; phylum Chordata; class Mammalia; order Primates; family Aotidae; genus Aotus; species Aotus nancymaae. Next base: position 29,461,614 of record NW_026988445.1, on the reverse strand, counting down.
TGTGTGAAAACACAGTCATGCGCCATCTGTGAACAAGAGGGCCCTCCTCAGACACCAAAGTTGCTGGTGCCTGGATCTTGGGCTTTGCAGTCTCCAGAACTATAAGAAATAAATACATTTCTGTGGTTTATAAGCCACCCAGCCTGGCAGATGAAGACAAAGAGTCTCAAGGTCAGAGTCAAGGTCCAGGCTAGGATATGATTTTGCAGATCAGCAACATATGGATGGCGCTGGAAGCTATGGGACCGGGAGGGATGACATGGGGCCAGTGCAGGTAGAGCAAAGGTCTGATGAATGAACGTTCCAGGATGTACTCAGAGCAGATGAGAGGAGACCAGCACAAGATGCTGAGAAGGAACAGGTAGTGAGCTAAGAGGAGACACCAAAAAGTGTTCAGAAAACAAGCAAAGTCACCCAGGAAGGAGGGAATGATCTGCGGTGAATGCTGCAGCCGGGTCAAGTAAAATAGGGGCTGAGAACTGACACGTATACTACTTACGGTACAGAGGTAAATTCGTTTTTCTTTTTTTTTTTTTTTTGAGACGGAATCTTGCTCTGTCACCCAGGCTGGAGTGCAGTGGCGCAATCTCGGCTCACTGCAACTTCCACCTCCCAGGTTCAAGTGATTCTCCTGCCTCAGCCTCCTGAATAGCTGGGACTACAGGCGCCTGCCACCGCACCCGGCTAATTTTTCTGTCATTTTTAGTAGAGATGGGGTTTCATCATCTTGGCCAGGCTGGTCTTGAACTCCTGACCTCATGATCCACCTGCCTTGGCCTTCCAAAGTGCTGGGATTACAGGCATGAGCCACTGTTTCCAGCCAGAAGGTAAATGCTTTAACCTCTCTGATTCTCAGTTTCCTCACCCATAACATGAGGATAGTGGTACCTGCCTTAGGGCTTAAGCAAGTTAATATATGTAAAACACTTAGAGCAGTGACTGGCACATAGTAGGTGGTCAACAAATACTTGTAGAATGAATGAACATGTTATAATTATCAGATCACAATTATTATGTATTTCAAATGTTATTGAGTACTGATCGTCACCAATGACCTTCATAAGAGCTTGAGGCTGAGTGGTGACAGCTAAAGGATGACTGCAGTGGGTTCAAGAGAGGACAGAGATGAGGAATTAGAAACAGAGAGTATAAACACAGATTTTAAAATAAGTTTGCTGCAAAGACAGTCAAAGAAATGGAACAGGCCAGGTGTAGTGGCTCACGCCTGCTATCCCTCTAGGGGAAGGCAGGAGGATTGCTTGAGCCCAGGAGTTGAAGACCAGCCTGGACAATGTAGCAAGACCACATCTCTCCAAAATAATTTAACAATTAGCTGGGTGTGGTAGCAAGCACCTGTAATACCAGCCACTGTGGAGGCTGATGAGGGACGACTGCTTGAGCCCAGGAGTTGAAGGCTACAGTGAGCTATGGTTGCGCCACTGCACTCCAGCCTGGGTGACAGGGAAAGACCCTGTCCCTAAAAAGAAAGAAAGAAAAGAAATGGAACAGTAGTTAATGAGATATGTGAGGTTAAGAGAACTTTTGTTTTTTGAGAGTTATAATCCATTTTTGTACTCTAAATGGAGTGATTCAATCAAGAGAGGAGAATGACGATACAGAAAGAGGAGACCGCCCTGCCAGAGGGCGCTCCGGCCCACTCGAAGTCACTGGTCACAAACTGAAAACAGCCAAACGGTTCTGTGTTTTGATCCACCCAGGTTCCGCGGGCCATAGGCAGGTGCAGGGGAGGGGTGAGTGGATTTGACCACGGCTGCAGTTTTGCAAGGACAGTGGGATGAAGAGAGAGACGGGTAAGGACGTTCATGTTACAAGGAGGTAAAGCAAGGTGATGATTAGCTAACCAAGGACTCCAAACTAGATAATGGGAGACGTGAAGACATGAGGCAGGTGAGAAAGGGGGAAAAGATGATAGACTGGATGGATTTTGCACCTCAGTGAGGTGGAAGAATTTTTTCCAGTCAAGGTTTTAGGAGGGAAGAGAGAGGTGATCGTCAAAGAATGGGATGCTTGAAATGAGACTGTGGCACTGGAGCAGTGACAGATAGTGACCGCATTACCAGTCATCACAGTTGGTAACCAGGCCCCGGGTACAGTTACAGAAATGGGTGGCTGAGGTTGACTGAAGAACAAGGTCACTGGAGACAAGGAGATTGAGGGCTAGGCACGACGGTTCACGCCTGTAATCCCAGCACTTTGGGAGGTCAAGGCGGTTGGATCACAAGGTCAGGAGTTCAAGACCAGCTTGGCCAAGATGGTGAAACTCCATCTCTACTAAAAATATAAAAATTAGCCAGGCATGGTGGCAGGTGCCTGTAATCCCAGCTACTCGAGAGGCTGAGGCAGGGAATTCCTTGAACCTGGGAGGCAGAAGTTGCAGTGAGCCAAGATTGCGCCACGGTACTCCAGCCTGGGTGACAGAGCAAGACTCTGAGAAAGAAAGAGAGAGAGAGTGAGAGAGAGAGAAGGAAGGAAGGGAGGAAGGGAGGGAGGGATGGAGGGAGGGAAGGAGACAGACAAAGGAAAGAAAAGGAGATCAAGGACCTGAGAAGCCAGAGTACTGGAAGGACTGTCCAGAAGAACACTGAACTCGCAGGCGTTACCGTCTGACAGGTAGGGTTGGTGTACCAAAGGTACTTCAGGGGCCTAAAACCACAAGGGACCAGGTGGCATGGACCAGAGGTGGACAGATGACTGCAACAATCATCCGATGGCATGAGATGCAAAGCCAGGGTCTCCAAGGGGAGGAAAGGCGAATGGTGGGGGAGCAGTGATGACGAGCTAGCAGCAAACGCTGCGGTTCCGGTGTGGGGACAAGGCAGATGTGGCTTGAGACTTTGGGGAGCACTTAGGAAGATAAGGTAGAAGGACTGCACTCGTCTGTTCTTGCATTGCAATAAAGACATACCTGAGGCTGGGCGCGGTGGTTCACGCCTGTAATCCCAGCACTTTGGGAGGCCGAGGCGGGTGGATCACCTGAGGTCACGAGATTGAGACCAGCCTGGCCAACATGTTGAAACCCCACCTCTACTAAAAATGCAAAAATTAGCTGGGCCATGGTGGCAGGCACCTGTAATCCCAGCTACTCGGGAGACTGAGGCAGGAGAATCGCTTGAACCCGGGAAGCAGAGGTTACAGTGAGCCAGGATTGCACCACTGCACTCCAGCCTGGGCAAAGGCAGAGTAAGATTCTGTCTAAAAAATAAAATAAAAATTAAAAAAAAATACCTGAGACTGGGTAATCTTTAAGAAGAGAAGGTTTCACTGGCTCAGGGCTCCGCAGGCTGCCCAGGAAGCACGGCGGCACCTGCTTCTGGGGAGGCCTCAGGGAGCTTCCAGTCATGGCAGAACGCAAATCGGGAGCAGGCAGTTTACACGGCGAAAGCAGGAGCAAGAGAGAGCAAGGAAGGAGGCGCCACACTCTGTCAACAACCAGATCTCACAAGGACTCACAGCACAAGGGGAACGGTGCTTAATCATCCATGAGAAACCACGCCCACGGTCCAGGCCCCGCCTCCAGCACTGGGGACTGCAACTGAACATGAGATTTGGGCAGGGACACAGATCCAGGCCAGCACGAGGACCTTCAGAAAAGGCGCTGACGGTGTAGGGGTGTTGCTGCTAACATGCTGTGTGTTCCCATGGAAAGGTGCTGTGAGAAGTGGGGCGTCCAGGGGCAGACGAGGATTTCCCGAGTCCCTGGCTTCCCACGTGGAGAGGCATAAACAGATGCGAGGATAGTGGTCTCGGTTCTGATGTCTCCTCGAGCTGTGGGTGAGGTTACGAAGTTGCAGAAGGACGGAGGGGTTGAGGTTTCTACTAGGAGTGGCCTCTGGGGTGCCACCTTCACTCCAGCTGATGGTGGGGCAGAGGTGGGGTGAGGGCTTGTGGGGTGAGGGCTTGTGGGCTCTGGGGTACCCTCTCCATTATAAAAACTACAACACCAAGGTAATTAGCTTGAATATCTCCCTTGTGCCTATGGCCCAAAGATGCCATTCAAATAGAAGTCAATGGTCACAAGGTTGACTGAGCAGGAGAAGAAAACGTACTCTTGCTGCTGGGGAATAGCTCAGAACGTGAAAGCAGTGCCACCTCCATGTATGAAGACGCAGTGGAACCCGCCATCTCCTCCAGAATTCGTCACAGCGTATATGCGGAGGCATCGGTGGGGCTGGGGCAGAGAAGGGTGGAGGGAATGAACTCAAGCTGGGGACAGAATGAAGGAAGCAGTACCACCTGCTTTTCCAGGACTCAACATAGATCAGTCCGAAAAATCAACTGTGAGCTAAAAAGTCAAGTTGTCAAAGGATCATGATGGCACTCACAGAACACATGGCCACGGTATGCAGTCTGTCTGTATGCTAAAGTTTCTCACACACTGGTAAAGATTATCTGTGCGTCTAAGCGGAACCTAAGGCTGCCTGGCAGAAGGCCAGCATGCCAGTAGAAGAACTGGGAAACCTCAGAGAAGTGGCGGAGCCCAGGAGTGTGGCAATTACCGAAGCGGAAGAGGACTCCGGGATCATCCATGCAGCCCAGGGAAGCTCATTCTCCACATTCCTGTAAAGGATACATTTCTGTGAACTGTTTTTAAAGGGGAAGAAGACTCTTTTTTTTCCCCAAACAAAGTCTTACACAAAAATCCAATGAAAGAATGAAAGAGAGATGGAAGAAAAAGAAAGAGAGAGGGAGGGGGAAGGAGACAGAGAAGTAGGGAGAGAAGGGAGAGAAAGAAGAGAAGGAAAGAAAGGGGGGGGAAGGAGACAGAGAAACAGAAAAAAGGAAAAAAGAAAGAAGGAAAGAAGAGAGAAAGAAAACGGAGGGCAAAGGAGGGAAGGAAGGAAAAGTATCACAGTAGTTCTAGTGAGAGCAGAGCAAGGCCAGAGCCCCAGCTGCACCCCAAGAGAGCCCAGAGGTTTCGCCAAGGAAGCTCTTGGCCTTCCCTGAATAGCGGCCACGGAGGCTGGGATGTGGATGAGGTGTTCCGAATTGTATTATTTCTTAACACTGTCACCTTCACCAGTTGTGACAGCAGAACAAAGGTTTTCTTGTTTGTTTTCTGTCTTTCACCACATAAATCAAAACGATACCTCTGCCGAGCCTTCTCCTTTACAGGTGGAAGGTTGCAGCTTCATGAATTATAAGTCAACATCTCATGCCCAAATGTATCTATTTTACTTGAGATTTTTCCGGCCTGTCAAAAACGTCAAGCACTGACAAGAATAATCAACTGGGTTTTACGGCTGGCACGAAAGAAGTCGTTATCAATTACAAGAAGAAAATTTGCGTTTAAATGTCAATTACCAAGATGACTCCTACCTATAACCCACTGCTAAAAATGTAAGAGCTGAAGTTTAGAATATTCAGCATGAACTTTATGAAAATTCTATATTCATTTTCACACCAGCCGTCATTACGCCGATTTGAATGCAGACTGGAGTGTATACAGGATAATAATCACCCTGGCAGAGCAGAGGCAGAATGGAGATTATTTCTCATAAAGAAATAAATTGTGGTCGGAAAAAAAAAATAGATTGTATGGAACTTTTTAATGTTTTAAACTGTTTTTATGTATCAAAGGCATTAGCCGGCCCTGATCTTAAATCTCCAATGATCCTCATGTAAATGCATTAACCAGCTTCTTCCAACACATAACTAATACACTCCACAGACCAAAGGAAGTTATTTTTCAAATTCAACTATAAACAAACTTAGAGTGAAGACAGATACCTGAAATACATATATTTATGGTTCCCTCTTTTCAAAATAAACATTAATCTAAATTCTTATTTTTATTTATTTGTTTTATTTTTTTTGAGACGGAGTCTTGCTCTGTCACCAGGCTGGAGTGCAGTGGTGCAATCTCGGCTCACTACGACCTCTGCCTCCTGGGTTCAAGCAATACCCCTGCCTCTCAGCCTCCCGAGTAGCTGGGACTCCTGGTGCACACCACCATGCCTGGCTAATTTTTTGTATTTTTTTAGTAGAGACGGGGTTTCACCATGTTGGCCAGTATGGTCTCCATCTCCTGACGTCATGATCTGCCCGCCTCAGCCTCTCAAAGTGCTGGGATTACAACCATGTGCCATCACACCCGGCCTAATCTCTAATTTTTTGTATTTTTAGTAGAGACGGGGTTTCACCATGTTGACCAGGATGGTCTCGATCTCTTGACCTCGTGATCCACCCGCCTCGGCCTCCCAAAGTGCTGGGATTACAGGCATGAGCCACCGCGCCTGGCCTCTAATCTAAATTCTTAATCTCCCACTCTTCTCCAAATCCTACGTCAGGTTGATGCCTCTGTCCTCCCTCCCTCCCTCCCTCTCTTCTCACCAAGGCCTCATTCACCTACATCATCACCTCCCAGGGCTCTGCAGTACTGAGTTCTAATCCTGGTAAACCGGACCGGATTGCTGAGAAATTGTAGCGCGGTCCCTTTTCCGGCCTCCAGCCCGAGGTCTTTGGGGAAAATAGGATAAAAGCAAAAACAAAAACCAGAAATGACTTCAGAAGTAAGGCAGGGAGCAAAATGACTCAAGACCACAGACAGAGGAGCCACTATTGGCTGACGGTCCTTTCCTCTCCTCGTCCACACCACTCTCGTTAGGCGCTTTAGACAGCGCAGAAACATACTTTTCGCAAAAGCAAATTTATATAAAAACACTGAAGACTGTCTCTGCACTTTTCTTTCTGCATTCCTAGATGGAGAAAACCACGTGACTCACTTCTTCAACTTGGTGCAATGGTTGCTGGTCTTGAAATAAAAACCCACTGAAGGCAAGAAGCCATTCACTTGGTGAAATGTGTGAAAAATCGGTCGGGGTGCATTCTACTACTAACACACACAATCTGTATTTAACACCACCATTCATCAGGGGCTCAGAATTAAATGCCTACGGCCAAAGACTAACAAGGTTTGGGGATGTTTTCTAGGTAGTCACCGGGAACGGTTTTCCAAGCACAATTTCTGATTTACCGTTCAAGAGGAAACGAAGGATTGCTTTCAACGTGGTTTGTAGTCTGAGAATTTGAAAATCCAGAACTGAAGTGAAAAGAAAATCAACATGTGATAAAATGTCATGCTCTCCCTTGAGACGGAGGGAGATGGGCATAGATGGTACCACGGGGACCAAGTGACAGGAGACTCAGGAGCTCAGGCAGCCCCCGCCCCACACAGCCACGCACCTCACTCTGAGCTCTACCCCAACCGGTGGCCCTCCTTACCCGCCAGCCTGCCTAGGAAGTGAGACGCAAATCATTCAGATGCTTTAAAAAAGATGAAGGAACTTTTCAGTGTGGAGAACATGGTCTCTTGCATTGAACCGAGTTGATAAACAAGCTTTTGTTTCCCTACGAGTCTCTCTAGGAGCCCAAAGACTGCACCTTCTCTGAAGACTGCACCATGCTGAGCCCAGTGGCTTACTCCTATAATCCCAGCACTTTGGGAGGCCGAGGTGGGAGGATCACTTGATCCCAGGACTTTGAAACCAGCCTAGGCAACATAGTGAGATTTTGTCTCTACAAAAAAATTTTTAGAAATTAGCAGAGAGTGGTGGTGTGTGCCTGTAGTCACGGCTACTCTGGAGGCTGAAATGGGAGGATTGCTTGAACTGGGACGTTGAGGCTGTGGTGAGCCATGACTATGCCACTGCACACTAGCCTAGGTGACAAAGCAAGAAATCAGGGTCACTAATGGGCCAGGCATGGTGGCCCAGCATTTTGGGAGGCCAAATGGGTGGATCATAAGGTCAGGAGATCAAGACCAGCCTGGCCAACATGGTGAAACCCTGTCTCTAATAAAAATACAAAAATTAGCTGGGCATGGTGGTGCATGCCTGTAATCCCAGCTACTCAGGAGGCTGAGGTGGGAGAATTGCTTGAAACCGGGAGACAGAGGTTGCAGTGAGCTGAGATCATGCCATTGTACTTCAGTGGTCCAGCCTGGGTGAATGAGCAAGACTCAGAGGGGAGAGGAGGGGAGGGGAGGGGAGGGGAGAGGAGAGGAGAGGAGGCTGAGAGGATGGACTCTAACTATAGACGTGAAAAATATAAATAAGATGATGGTGGTCAATTCCATCTCCTAAATATGCCTCACATCCACTTTTTGCATCCACTGATGTCCCTGCCATCACTGCTTACCTGGATGCCAACAGTACATTTCCCTGTTCCATCCCTTAGATCTCGGCTGAAACATTACACCCTCAGAGAAGCTTCCCTGTCCAGACTGAGCCTGGTTCCACACTAAGCCTTTCTATCCAAAACTCCTGCCCGTTGCTTTTGCTCCCCATATCACAAGTGTTGCTGTACAATTCATCAGGTAATGAGTTGCTGAATCTTGACAGCGTAAACGTGAATTTCTGTGCCAGTGTAACAGCTAATTTGGTATGGGTTACAGGGAATTCTCCAAAATGAACCAATCTTCTTATATTTAAAAAAAAGGTGCAAACATATATTCATGATTTTGTAAATATACTAAAAACTAATTTAAAAGGTGAATTTTATGGTATATGAATGACATCTCAATAATAAAATGGTAGTCACTTCCCCTTCCCAAATCCAAATCATATTTTAGTACCTATTTTATGATAATATCCATATTTTATGCGTAGGACTCTATAATCTCAGAAACTTGTTTTCCATAATGAGTTTTGGGCTATTGACACTTGAAACGGAGTCCAGTGACGTACGCGAGCCAGGCTGCTCAAGGAATACATGGAAGTGAGCGCTAGTGAAGCCTCGTCCTGACGCAGCATCAGTCACGTCTGTACAGAATCATAAACCAACACGGCTGCCTTCGCTGAAGAAACTTTCTCCATTAAGTCAACAACAAGGGCCACAAGAATACCCTAAAAGCAAAATTCTACCTGATGAAGCATCCGTTTCTCACCACTGCAGTCAACTTCTAGTGCCACTTCAATAACCCACAAGGCCCTCTGTAGTCTGGGACACAGAATCACTGAATCCTTTACACTGCTAGGGTCCCAGGTAAGCTTTGGGTGTGTTCAGTGTGCCTCTACTCAAGGAGCTACTTTGGAAATGATGAATGTGCAGGGAGGCTTCCGAGGGGGTGCCAGTTCCTCCAGAAGCCCTTTGCGCTTTGGGTCAGAGGTTACAACAGACGGCTCCATGCCATCGGGTGACTGAAGCAGAAAGGATTTACAGCTCAGTTTTTAGAAACTCTCTTCTAGAGCTATGTCTGAGAATATGGTGCTCACACTTAGTTGTGCTTAACTACCACACAGAAACGTCTACGTGTTCACACTCATGTACGTGGGTCACTCGGTAGCTCATGAAAGTGAATCGGATGTATACATAAGCACAAACCAGCATTCAACAGGAACTTAACATCTAGATCAGGGGTTGGCAAACTTTTGCTATAAAGAGCCATTAAAAATTTTTGGCTCTGCAGGCCATGGGTTCTGTTTCAACTACTCAATTCTGCTGAGGGGTAGAAGGAAGTTGCCATAGGCAACACGTGCACGAATAAGCATGGTTGTTTTCAATAAAACTTTATTTATAAAATAAGCAGCAGGCTGGATTTGGCCTGCAGGGCAGTTTTCTGCTTCCTGGTGTATATAATGGAAGCATGTACTTTTTAAGAAACATGTAGGCGGGGAGTGGTGGCTCACGCCAGTAATCCCAGCACTTTGGGAGGCCAAGGTGAGGGGATCACAAGGTCGGGAGTTCGAGACCAGCCTGGGCAACACGGTGAAACCCTGTCTCTACTAAAATACAAAAAATTAGCTGGGCGTGGTGGCACGTGCCTCTAATCCCAGCTACTCAGGAGGCTGAGGTGGGAGAATTGCTTGAACCCAGGAGGCAGAGGTTGCAGTGAGCTGAGATTGCACCATTGCACTCCAGCCTGGGCAACAGAGCGAGACTCCAGCTACCAATCTCCAAAAACAAAAGAAAGAAAAAAAAGAAAGAAGTAAACCATTCTGAAGGAATTTTGCGAAAGAACTGGAGCAACTTCATCTTCCTGCAAAGTTATGAGGTATAATCTAAGCTTTTGATGATTCAGTGTCCACTATAGTGTTAATCCATTTCATTCCATGCCGCATGACGCCATTTCCAAAGGTGCAGCAAAGTGCTCAAAGCCGTTTGCCCTAAAGCCGACGGCTGTACTTAGAGAAGCCGTCTGCTTTCTGTTCTCTCTCTTCCCGTCAAGCTGCTGGCTGTCACTTTGTTGGTTTTGCCTTTGTGATTGTGTCTATCTTTAATTTGCCATTTCTGATCTGCTCCGGCCAAGCGCAGTATCTAAAGGAGACCTGGCTGTGAAGGAAGGTAAGTTTCTCTTAAAGGAACATGAGCATGAGCTTTGTCACCCTTATGCAGCCATGGCATGGCCTTTCGGACTTAATAATTTGTCACTGTTTTACATACTTAAACGGTTGCTCGATCAATGACTTACGGGTCAGATGTTACTCTGTGTGTGTACATATCTATGAACACACACACCACAGTCATTTATTTATTCATTCAATAAATATTTATTGAATTCCTATATGTCAGTCAGTTCTAAGAATTTGGAATACATTCGTGAACCGAAGATTAGAAAACCGACACACACACACACACACACACACACACACACTTCCTAAGTACTTCTAGGTCACCAGACTAAACAGATGGCCGAGCATGGTGGCTCACACGTGTAATTCCAGCACTTTGGGAGGCCAAAGTGGGCAGATCACTTAAAGTCAAGAGTTTGAGACCAGCCTGCCCAACATAGTCAAACCTCCCCCTACTAAAAATACAAACATTAGCAGGGCATGGTGGCAGGCACCTGTAATCCCAGCTACTTGGAAGGCTGAAGCAGGAGGATCACTTGAACCCAGGAGATAGAGGTTGCAGTGGGCAGAGATTGTGTCACCGCACGCCAGCCTGAGTGACAGGGCATGACTCTGTCTCAAAAATAGACAGATAGATAGACAGACTGATAGACAGACAGACAGATAGATAGATAGATAGATAGATGATAGACAGATAGACAGACAGATAGACAGACAGACAGATAGATAGATGATAGATGATAGAAAGAACTTGTAAATGCCCTCCACATCCTCCCAAACACACACACACAGAATTACTTCTACTTGATAAACCACAATGCCCACTCACTCCAATTTTCCCTGTGCACCTCATTTCCTGCCTCCTTTCTTCCCATGGGCCCCCATGGAAACAAAGGTAAGCCACAAACCTGCAAAGAGACAGGACTAGCAGCCTACCCAGGAATCCAAGTGGTCAGCTTGTTCTTCGATCATTGAAAACTGCTTATTCAACTGTTAACAAGGCAATAAATTCCTGTGATCTGGGAGGTGAACCAAAAATCCCAGCCTGGGTTTCAGTTTCATTTCAAATGGACTAATTAGCAAAGCGCCAGGCTTTCCAGTTTAACGAAGGTGGATTTTCAGTCTCTGGCCACTTTGGGGAAAGAAAAGGTAAGAATTCATAGGGTATCAGCTGTGTTGAGGTGAGGAAGGCTAAAGGCATGTTGAATCGGAGGTGAATATGAAAAAGCAGAAAGTAACTAAACCCCCAGGACGCTTCACGGGCTCTCCCAAGAGTGCTCACAGAGCTGCCGCCCCGTGTACCTGCAGAGAAGCAAGTCGTTATTCCAGAGAGAACCTTTTCCTGCCAGTCCATCTAGTCCTGATTCCACGTGTGTGAAGAACAGCAAAACGGCGTCTCTCCCCAGAGCAGACCGAGGTCACTTCAACCTTCACCGAGTGGCCAGACCCACCATGCAGCAGCGAGTCGGAGGCACACGCACACCACGACCCCCATCCTGCACGGTGCCCCTAAACCCTACGGGTGGGTCTCTTTCATCCCTGGTGCAGTCCTTCTTTCCTGTCTCCTTCCTCTCTCTTCTTTCTGAGAACAGTGGATGGTGCTTCATTTTTATTATTATTATTTTTTTGAGACGGAGTCTTGCTCCATCACCCAGGCTGGAGTACAGTGGTATGATCTCAGCTCACTGCAACCTCCACCTCCCGGGTTCAAGCAATTCTCCTGCCTCAGCCTCCTGAGTAGCTGGGATTATAGGCGAGCACCACCACACCCGGCTAATTTTTGTGTTTTTAGTAGAGATGGGGTTTCACCATGTTGGTCAGGCTGGTCTCGAACTCCTGAACTCGTGATCTGCCCACCTTGGCTTCCTAAAGTGCTGGGATTACAGGCATGAGCCACTGCGCCCTGCAGACGGTACTTCTTCTAGACGGCATGCGTGCAGCATAAAGCCCAGCAGCTCTGCAGAGTGGGACAGCAATCCCTGCGTGGGACTCTTCTTTCCCTGCAGGCCTGGTGAACAGAGAATCCCATCCTGACGACTTCCCAAGCCTCCTCCCTCCTAGTTCAGACTCCTCCAGCCTCTACCTCATTCAGATGACACAGATTCTCAGGCCAAGAAAACCAACCTCCTAGTGTGTCACGTTTGGCACTAGAGTGCATATATGTGTGTGTGTGCCACACAGGTAAGCACCTGCAGGAGTCTGGGATGCCAGGCCAGGGGAGGACGAGGCAAAGCCAAAAAGGGGAAGTGGCAATCTGAGACTTAGACTGAGAGGACTGCGGAGGTAGCTGAGCCTCGCCCCAGACTGCAGGGCCATGTGTGCTCTGCAATTCCTCAATTTTGCCATTATCCCTTCGTTTTTAGCATAAGAGTGCCAGTTGGACCGCAGAATCCAGAGAGCAGATGGACAGTCTGAAGTCCGCAGAGGCAATCAGGGCAAAAAGAAGTCGGAGAGCCCACTGGTGCTGGGTCTAAGTGATTTCAGCTGTCTCCCGCTTTCTTATGGATAACTGAAATCACAGGCCCAGAGAAACATGCTGGGCATTCCAGATTACATCCAATTCTCGCCCGACTTAAGGTCATGAGATCTGAGTTCAAATCCCAACTCCAACACCTAATACAGATGTAGACTTGGTCCAGTTATCTACCCTCTTTTCCCTGGGGCCTCACCTATGAAAATGGACTGGCAGTAATACCTACTGTACAGGTTAGTAGCAGGCTGACATGAGAGCAGTCACAGAAAGTGCTTGGTGGAGGGAGACAGAGAAAATGCCCAAAATGTGTCACCATTAGAAGACAGACAGACATCCTAAGCCATCCTGCAGACTCATTCCTCATTCTTGGTGGTGTCTGTTCCTTTGTCTGCCCCGCGTCCATATTCCTCTCCAGGAGATGCCCCTTCCCCTCTGCTGACCCTCCAGGGAGCCCGGGCCTGACCCCAGACTGAGGTCACTCTTCTGAAGGCCCCTGCAGGGCCAGCTGCTCTGCACCCTTCCTGCTTCTCACCTCCATGTTTTATGAGGAGGGACGGACTTATCGGAATTTCACTCTTTGCAGAAGACATCTGTTTTGAGGGCAGTAAAGACCCAGGTGGCACTGTTCTGAAGGCAAAGAAATGAGGGGCAATTACCTCGCCATTAATCAACGAGGACGCAAGGACTACACAGAGTCAGTTCACACCAGGAAATAACATTGTAACAACATTTCTGGGTGTTAGGAATGAGCCAAACGCAAATTACGTTAGTAGGGACCTATGGGATGGCTTGAAATATGGCAGTTTGGATTTTAACGCTGCAGGTAGAATGCAAGATGCTGACGGGAGTTACCACCATTTCCTCTGAAAAACGCAAACAGAGGCCATTGCTGCTGGCGCACACGCTGCTCTCTGTACCTTGCTGTACAGGTAACAGGAGACACTGATTTCCTGCTTCTTCTAAGCCCCAGATAAACTGCCCACCCCAGCCCACCTCACCTGACACCCACTCACAGAGACTTTTTTTTTGAGACAGAGTCTCACTCTGTTGCCCAGGCTGGAGTGCAATGGCGCAGATCTCAGCTCACTGCAACCTCCGCTTCCGAGGTTCAAGCGACGCTCCTGCCTCACCTCCTGAGTTGCTGGGATTACAGGTGTGCACCAGCACACCTGGCTAATTTTTGTATTTTTAGTAGAGACAGGGTTTCACCATGTTGGCCAGGCGGGTCTTGAACTCCTGAGCCCAAGGGATCCGCCTGCCTCGGCCTCCCAAAGCGCTGGGATTACAGGCACGAGCCACCGGACCCGGCCTGAGGAGAGGTTAAAAGTTAGTATCAAAAGATAGAAAATGGAGAGTTACAAGCATGTGCATGCATGCATGTGTACATAAAAATGTAACATAAAATTTACCATTTTAATCTTTTTTTTTTTTTTGAGATGGAATTTCACTCTGTCGCCCAGGCTGGAGTTCAGTGGCGCAACTCCTGACCTCGTGATCCGCTCACCTTGGCCTCCCAAAGTGCTGGGATTACAGGCATGAGCGCCTGGCCACAACGATTTTTAAGTGTACAGGTCCACGGTATTAAATACAGTCACATTATCGTGCAGCCGTCACCACCATCCACCTCCGGAACTCTCTTCAGCTTCCCAGCTGAAACTCTGCACCATTCACCACGAACGGCCCATCCCCCCGCAGCCCCGGCACCCACTTTTCTACTTTGTCTAGTTTGTCTCTGAATTTGACTGCTCTAGCTGCCTCATATAAGTGCAGTCATACAGTATTTGTGCCTCGGTGACCAGCTTTTTGATTTAGCATCGTCTTCAAGGTTCATCCAGGCTGTAGCGTGTGTCCGAATTTCCCCACTTTTTAAAGCTGAAGCACGTTCCATTGTATGTATAGACACATCTTGTTTATCCATTCATACGGTGATGGACATTGCTGACGTTTCTACCTTGGCTCTCGTGGCTAATGTGCTGTGCGTGCAGGTGTGTGAATATCTGCTGCCTTCCAGTGCTCCATCAATCCAGCCACAGTGGTGTGTGAATATCTGCTGCCTTCCAGTGCTCCATCAATCCAGCCACAGTGGTGTGTGAATATCTGCTGCCTTCCAGTGCTCCATCAATCCAGCCACAGTGGTGTGTGAATATCTGCTGCCTTCCAGTGCTCCATCAATCCAGCCACAGTGGTGTGTGAATATCTGCTGCCTTCCAGTGCTCCATCAATCCAGCTACAGTGGTGTGTGAATATCTGCTGCCTTCTAGTGCTCCATCAATCTAGCTACAGTGGTGTGTGAATATCTGCTGCCTTCCAGTGCTCCATCAATCCATCTACAGTGGTGTGTGAATATCTGCTGCCTTCCAGTGTCCCATCAGTCCAGCCACAGTGGTGTGTGAATATCTGCTGCCTTCCAGTGCTCCATCAGTCCAGCTACAGTGGTGTGTGAATATCTGCTGCCTTCCAGTGCTCCATCAATCCAGCCACAGTGGTGTGTGAATATCTGCTGCCTTCCAGTGTCCCATGAATCCAGCCACAGTGCTGTTCCGCTTTTCTCTTGCATCCTGACTCTGATTTCTTCTTTCCCACCAGTCCTTAGATTATTCCTGCCCGAGAAATCCTTGGTGCCACCATGATGGCTTCGTGTCGGTACCCCACCCTATACTTTGCCCTCTTTCCACTGGATTTGGAGAAACCCACATTGAAAACACACAGTGTCTCCAGGAGATGCTTCTGAGCAGTCCACTTCCCTTCTGCACTTGCCTCAGCTCCGCCATCGACAGCAAAGCCAGTCCCCCTGTGCAGAGGAGAGGCAGTGAGATGATACTGCCAGGCGGGGTGGCTCACACCTGTAATCCCAGTACTTTGGAAGGCCAAGGTGGGCAGATCACGAAGTCAGCAGTTCGAGACCAGCCTGGCCAACATAGTGAAACACCATCTCTACTAAAAATACAAAAATTAGCCGAGCATGGTGGCACACACCTGTAATCTCAGCTACTCGGGAGGCTGAGGCAGGAGAATCACTTGAACATGGGAGGCGGAGGCTATGGTGAGCTAAGACTGTGCCACTGCACTCCAGCCTGAGCACAGAGCGAGACTCCGTCTAAAAACACAAAAGCCACAGATACCCTCCCGAAAAACAGAAACTCATGGGCCATGAAAGGAAGCCAGGTCACAGTGCGGGGAACCTGCAAACCAGCCGGGACTCCTCGCTATCTTGTGCAAAGCATGACACACATGAGGAACTCCACCACCCTGTGTGAAAACCAGCAGGGCTAAGGCTTCCAGGAGATGACTCACGACACGCCAGCAGTGGGGGTGGGGGTGGGGGTACGTGGCAGGGGGGAAAGCCAAGACAAAGGTGGAGGCTGAAACCAACGGGGGAGAGAAAGGTTAGATCAGACGAAAGCTCCCTCCGTAAAGAACTGGCCAGGGAAAAATAAAAATTAAAAGGATGTGCTTACTTCTGGCATTCAGACTGCAAATCCAGATTGGGGAGTGAATACTGATGAACTGTGAGAAGCCCACTCTGACCTGAAACGCTAACCCACCTCTCACCTGCCCCTTGGGAGATGGCTGGGGGTTGTGCCATTTTTAATCATCTGCCTGAATGAATTTACAGCAGTTCAGAGAAAGGTTTACCTGCACACTCTTCAAACGCCAGTACACCAATGGCTTAGAAGACGGGGCTGCGGCAGCTTAACCCAGTTCAAAACCGTAGGCTTACTGCATTTCCTGATGAGAATGTCATTTCTTATTTGTATGTATGTATGTATTTATTCCTTTTGAGGCAGTCTTGCTCTGTCGCCAGGCTGAAGTGCAGCAGCACGATCTCGGCTCACTGCCACCTCCACCTCCCGGGTTCAGATGATTCTCCTGCCTCAGCCTCCCGAGTAGCTGGGATTACAGCCACATGCCACCACACCCAGCTGATTTTTGTACTTAGAGATGGAGTTTCACCATGTTAGCCATCTAGTCTCGAACTCCTGACCTCAAGTGCTGGGATTACAGACCTGAGACACCACGCCTGGCCTCCTGATGAGGAAGACTTTAGACCAAACTAAATCTCACTTTTTAAAAATCCTTATGAAAGAAGTATACTCTATCACATTTTGTTCGTTATCTTAGTAGTATGCACTATATAATAATAGTGCACAGTGAATATTGTACAGGGATGCCTCTTCACCCATCATCTACAGCCAGTCTCGCAGCCAACCAGAGCTCCACGGAAAATAAAGTCCTTCCTCAGCAGCCACCAATCCAGGACAGTCCCATGCTCCCTGGAAATCCCAGCTCACTTAGAGATGAAGCATCACAAAGGTGCCCGCCACAGGTAGCCCCCTACTTCAGGGTGGACGCGATGTTTTGGCAAATGTGCTTACCTCACATTTCCTTCAGCAATTTTCAGATCCGCGTTTCATTTAACGTCTTGGGTGATCGAGGGCTTTCCTTAAGAGCACCCTGAGTTGTTTGGGCCTTTGGTTGACATATAAAGAAAGAGTTTCAGCTGCGTGCAGTGGCTCACGCCTGTAATCCCAGCACTTTGGGAGGCCGAGGCTGGCAGATCATGAGGTCAGGAGTTCGAGACCAGCCTGACCAACATGGTAAAACCCCGTCGCTACTAAAAATAGAAAAATCAGCTGGGCGTGGTGGTGTGTGCCTGTAATACCAGCCACTCAGGAGGCTGAGGCAGGAGAATCTCTTGAACCCAGGAGGTAGAGGTTGCAATGAGCCAAGATCGAGCCACTGCACTCCAGCCTGGGCGACAAAGTGAGGCTGTGTTTCAAAAAAAAAAAAAAAAGAAGAAGAAAGAAAATGAGTGTCGGGGCACTCATTTTTTCTCAACATGTGCCCTGCCACTCCTCAAAGTTGGCTTGTAAAGCTCTTCCACTCCTGGTTCAGGACCCCCGCAACTCGGCACAGTGGCGCTGGGAAGCCTCGGGTGCATACGTGCATCCTCCTCAGCAAGAGCGCGACTCCAGGCTCTCTGGCACTCGCAGGAAATGAGGAGCCTGTGCCTCAGGCAGCAGGCTCTGCTGTCACCCCAAGCCCTTCCTACCCTCGGTCCTATCTCGGACTCCCACCACCCCTCAACCACGGCTGCTTTCCACTCTGAGGCTGCTCCTTCCTGGGTACCAGCATCTCAGAACCATGGTTTCTCCTCCCGGCTGTGCATTTTCCAGCTGGCTTCTCCAGCGTCTCTAATCGCCCCCGTTTCTTATTACATGGGTTTTCTCTTTGCAGGGGCTTCCCCCTCCTCATTGGTGAACATGCCTTTTTATTTTATTTATTTATCTATTTATTTTTGAGATGGAGTCTGTTGCCCAGGCTGCAGTGCAGTGGTGTGATCTCGGCTTACTGAAACTTCTGCCTCCCGAGTTCAAGCAATTCTCCTGCCTCAGCCTCCCCAGAAGCTGGGATTACAGGTGCCCACCACCACGCCCGGCTAATTTTTTGTATTTTTAGTAGAGACGGGGTTTCATCATATTGGCCAGGCTGGTCTCGAACTCCTGCCCTCATGATCCGCCCGCCTCGGCCTCCCAAAGTGCTGGGATTAGAGGTGTGAGCCACTGCACCCGGCCAAGCGTGCCTTTTAAAAAATCGCTTAATGTGAAATCATTAAAGGAAGGAATGAATACATCAGACCTCCTCCGACACCCCCGCCCCCTTCCCCCGCCACACCAGTTGTCCCTGCCGCTCTTCTTCACACAGGCCGTGTGCCAGCCTGCCTGCCCACGCCGTCTGCCTGGGATTCTCCATGACGAATTTCACATGAGGCCATGCGATTCCCTCACACACGCTACCCAAGAGTCTCAGCCCACACGCTCAGCAGCTCCTCTTGGCTAGGAGAAGATGTCATCTCCCACTCCTGAATTTTCTCCTCGGGCCAGCCCAGGTGGGCCTGTGCGCTAACGCAGACTATTCTACTGGGAGCCTTGAGACCAGAGACTGGACTGTGTCTGCTCAGGTAACTCAGGCTCCTAACATTAAACTCCCTCTTGGGCCAGGCACAGTGGCTCATTCCTGTAATCCTTGCATTTCGAGAGGCCAAGGTGGGAGGATCGGTTGAGCCCAGAGGTTCAAGATCAGACTGGGCAACATAGCAAGACCCTGTCTCCACAAAAAACTTTAAAATTAGCCAGATGTGGTAGCATGCACCTATAGTCCCAGCTACTTGGGAGGCTGAGGCAGGAGGATCACTTGAGCCCAGGACTTGGAGGCTGCAGTGAGCCATGATTGTGCCACTGCACTGCAGCCAGCACGACAGAGTGAGAACCTGTCTCTCTCTTAAAAAATAAAAATCCCAGCACTTTGGGAGGCTGAGGCGGGCAGACCATCAGGTCAAAAAATCAAAACCATCCTGGCCAACATGGTGAAACCCTGTGTCTACTAAAAATACAAAAATTAGCTGGGTGTGGTGGCACATGCCTGTAATCTGAGCTACTTGGGAGGCTGAGGCAGGAGAATCACTTGAACCCGTGAGGTGGAGGTTGCAGTGAGCCGAGATGGCGCCACTGCACTCCAGCCTGGTGACAGAGCATCTCAAATAAATAAATAAATAAATAAATGTAAAAGATTTTTTTAAAAACACCCTTTTTGTTCTTATTGATTGTATACACGTCACTCAACTGTTTATTTAACAACTAGCTAGTGTCTACCATGATATTATCCAGCAAACCTTCAAGGTACACATGACAGCTGGGAGCCTGGGAGGGCGGGGCGGGAGAGTGGAAGTGAATGGTGAGTGAGTGAATGTGTGTGAGGGGGTTCACGGCAGCCTCCAGCCATTCAGCCACCCGAGAAGGAGGAAGGGGGGGTCTGGGCCTTGTCCTTCCGCACATGGAGGGTTGGGCTGCACTTCCAGAATCTCCCCAGGTGCAACTCGTTCCTGGGGCCTCATCTGTCTGTGGTTCAAGTCCAAGGAGAGATGGTGGGAACGAGTGTGGCGCTCCAGAGCCGCAGGCGGGAATGCCAGGGTGTTCACGGAAATCCACTGGTAATGGCCGCGGCCCTCTGACTTGTGTTAGTGGCAGGTGGTGGGCAGACAGCCCTGAAAAGCAGATGCCTCCCTGAGGCCTGGCAATTCTGGAATTAGAATGCAGCCCAATCCTGAGACCAAGTCAACAAGCAACAATCGATCCCGACTGGAAAACACACTTTGGAAATATTCTCTAGGGACTAGGGGCCGCCTCTTATCCTGTTCCCACCTCCAGAAAAGGGAAAATCACAGCAATGGCTAAAGCCTTCCAAACACGCGGCTGCTTTGAGAGCCTGTGCATTCAGCTGGTGTTTTCTAGCAATATCCAGATGCCCTCATTTTAATCCACAATTTCATGCCTTTTGCACAGAACTACAAAATGACAGAAAATTAGAGAAAATTACCCTCTAATAGACTATAATATACTAATAAGAACACACAATGCATCGCAGAATGCGCACGGACGTAAGAATCGCCACAGAGACACAGTCTCGAGGTGTGGATGAATGGACTCTCCGGCCGATTCCCAGGGTCACTGCTCCCCTGTCTGTCTTCACGTGTTCTCAGTGAGTGACAACTGGGGCTGCCTCAAACCCTGTGTTCCTCCTTGTCAGAGAATGGCACTGCCAGTGTGGAGACCAGGCGGGGTGACCAGGACGGTGGTCACAGTGCCAATATGAGTGTCATGCCCTTTCCTGCTCAGGGGCGCTAGTCCTTTATAAACCAGCTACACGGGCATCACATTCCCGGGTCTTTGCTAGAAGGAGCCTAGTGCCAGCCTGTGGCCGTGGTGCAGCTGGCCCCTCTAGGAAGTACGCAAACCACACCACATTGCAGCAGGAACGAAGGCAGGCGATGCTTACAGCAAATACACAGGCACTCAGGTTAGCTCTCTGCTTGACATATCTGGGTAACTACAAATAAAACTAATACAAGGTACCCAAAAGAGAAAGTCTTACCAAGTGAAATTGCAACTACCAACTCCTTCAATATCTTGGCCTATATTAGAGCTGTATGTTTATGAGTCTGAGTAAATAGATGGAAACCGACGGCAGGCTACCAGGAACCCTAGTCCCAGCCTAGTCCCTATTTTTACAAATGTTAGGCCTTGGCCCCCTCCCCCACAAAGATAAGTGACTCCCCCACAATGACATGCTCCAAATGGCACAGGAGGCTCAGGCACGCCCACCTCCCAGCCTGGGTCTCTCTCCTGCCCTCTCCTCAGCTGAACGCAGAAACACAGCCCTATCAGCAAAGTGGCTCTTGCAGAGCCCCTGCCCACCCTCACCTGTCACTCTCTTGACAGGCTGTGGCAGGACTCAGATAGTCCCCTCTCTGCCACTCTTCCCTTCGAGCTGGCTACGTGTTGACTGGCATGTCTAGGAGAAAGGCATTCCTTCAATCCCAGCTCACATCATTCTTGTTTTCTGGAAGTCACAAGTTCCTGAGGTCTGATAAAGCTCACTTTGCCACTAAAAATATTACCTTCATAAAAACATAAATGCTGTCTTTTCCCTTTGGTCTAATCTCTTAAGGCATTAGAAAATACATTTCATGGGGAAAAAAGGGCTAAAAATATGTCCATGGGTTGCAGTCGTTTTAGAAGAAAAGCCGTCAGAGGCTGGACCCTTTCCTTCTCAGTGCTGTAACAGGGGTTCTTGACTATTCTGGGGTCACAGAGCCCTGGAACTACCTGGCACGTAGGAAGCGTTCAGCACATGGGAACTGTCGTAATGATGAAACAAGACCCTCTCTCAGCACATGGTATCGGGGAGTGAGGACTCATGGATCCAGATCAAGAGCTGTCGCTGTAGCCTCTGACAGATGTCCAATTCGAGAGAGGTTTCACCAGCTAAAGGTCTGGGGAGAGGAGAGTCCAAAACGCAGGGGAGGAAACCACACGAGAAAGAAAAACAGCTCAATCTATGCAATAGCCAGATGGGATAAGTAAGGCTTGCTGCCTTTTATCCTGCATGCTCTGATCATCTAAAATGGTACCACTACATAAAGAAAGCCTTTTCCATTCAAACCCTCAAATCTGTTTAATTTCATATGGGGCATAAGGAAGGGGCAAATAGGCCAGGCGTGGTGGCTCACGCCTGTAATCCCAGCACTTTGGGAGGCTGAGGCAGGCGGATCACCTGAGGTCCAGAGTTCGATACCAGCCTGACCAACATGGAGAAACCCCAACTCTACTAAAAATACAAGAAAAATTAGCCAGGCCTGGTGGCACATGCCTCTAATTCCAGCTACTTGGGAGGCTGAGGCAGGAGAATCGCTTGAACCCGGGAGGTGGAGGCTGCAGTGAGCCAAGATTGTGCCATTCCACTCAGCCTGGGCGACAAGAGTGCAACTCCATCTCAAAGAAAAAAAAAGTAATGGGGAAATGAAGAAAGAAATCATAGTGGTCCTAACCAGAGACTGAATCACCGTAAAGCTGAAGGAAGCTGGAGATTCAAGGCTCCTCACCTGCCTGGCTCCCCTCTGAGGCCATGGGAGGGGCCCCGGCAACGCGTATACGTGGTCATCTGCGTTCCATTTCCTAAAGACGGTGCCCCAGATCGTAAAAGGCTTAGGTCCTTTTACAAAATGGTTCCAACACTGCTGAGCCCAGAATAATTTTTTCACTTCTTCAGATTGTAAGGAGCAGGAAAGGAAAAGAGAGAAATGAAAAACAAAAATAAAAACTGTCAGCAATAGGAAAGAAAGGAGGACTGAGAGATGGACGTGAAGGCAAGAAGAAGGGTTCCCGCTGAGCCCTTGGCCTCTTGGGGTCTGATCCTTCATGTGCACACGGTGAGACTGGACAGACCTGATGACGGGGACGTCGCCTCCCGCTTCTATAATGTTTCACAGTCATAACTAAATACATGAATTTTTTTTTGTTTTGTTTCTGAGACAGTGTCTCACTTGGTCGCCAGGCTGGAGTGCAGTGGCACCATCTCAGCTCACTGCAACCTCTACCTCCTGGGTTCAAGCAATTCTCCTGCCTCAGCCTCCCGAGTAGCTGGGATTACAGGCGTCCGCCGCCATGCCCAGCTAATTTTGGTATTTTCAGTAGAGGCGGGTTTCACCACGTTGGCCAGGATGGTCTTGATCTCCTGACCTCGTGATCCGCCCGCCTCGGACTCCCAAAGTGCTGATTACAGGCATGAGCCACCATGCCCAGTCCAATACATGCATTTTTTAAATCCTGGGTATGATTCTTAGGAACACTGGAATGCCTGCTAAGTCCGCAGAAACCAGAAGCTTGTTCTCGCGAATTCGCTTCTGTGAGAGGCAGGCATCACAGAGGAGGCCAGGCATCCCCTGCTCTTTACCAGCTGCTGCTCCTTGTCCCAAGCCCACCACCAAAGACTTGGCACACATTTGAACTTTCCTTGGCTCTGTGAAGAAGTCAACATTTCTGAGCATTATGAGGCCACAGAACTGAAAACAGACAGTGGTTTGGAAGCTGTGCCTGGCGGTCCTGGAGTAACCCGGCAGCCGCTGGCATTGCAGTCTCCAGGCGGAGGACAGGGGACTATCCGGGTGGGAAGAAATAAAGCCACTTCCCTGAATTTGTGGAGGGTGAACAAATTACTACGGTCCAGAAATGCCATTTCTTTGCTCAGTAACCCTAAGAACCCACCTAGTAAATCATGTTAATGGTATTTCTGCTGGAAGATTCTAACAGCTTGCTTTCTTTCTGAACAGAACACCTTGTGATGACAAAAAGGAAGTGAGGAGATGAACAGTGGCTGCCTGATGGCCTTTCATGTGCATTTGGAAAGCATCAGTTAGACTGACCGCAACTGTGCGAATGTGCACTGTGAAGATGCCCCTTCCTTTCCGGAAAATCACAGGCACTCGGATCCCGTTAGGTAGGTCTCGTCCCCGCTGTGGCATCGTTACCCAACTGCGGAGGGAGAGGAGGCGTCCTGTGCCCCTGCCCATCACCCTGCATCAAATCCAGCTGACGACAGCGTCGCTTTCATGTTCCCCATCGCCTCCCGAGTATTCTCTCCATTTAGCAGTAAGCGAGGGAGCACATTTAGCCTCGCATGGAGTAGCAGGAGGTGAAGGACAAGCCTGCAACCGTTCTAATCACAACCTCCGGCACAACCAATATCCCCCCCAGTCTGCCCGGCACACCAATGCTGTGTCAGGATTCACTGGATTGAATTGACGTTCCCATTCCTAGAATCAAAAGGATGGATGTGAGAGACGGGAAAATTCTTCTTCAAAGTTTCTATCTTAGGCCACATTATAAGAAGTTACACTCTCTTGCTCTATGGCCATTATCTGCTATTAGCATAAACATATACCCATGAACATATTCTCTAAATCAGCTACGTCTTAAATCAGCTACCTTGACTCGCTCCAGCATGTCTGAACAGGACCGGGCAAGCTCCAAACCCTGATGCCTGCCATTCCTTATTTGGAAACCCTCCTGACCCGCTCCTGACTGGCTTCCTCGCCTTCCCTGTCTTCATCTTTGTCTTCTTTCTCCCTTATCTATTCAGGAAATTTTCAAGTTTTTAGCCAATCAGGTCAAGCATAGAATGTGAGGTCCTGTTCCGGCCAATGGAAACCAGACACAGCAGTAGAGTGACTGCGTCAGGTTATGAAAGTTACAAATGTCCCTGTCTCCTCTGTTCAGGTGTGCTCTCGTGGCAAGACTGCTGGTGAGTTGCACCCTTCCCGCAGGAAGTAAACTGGCCCTGCTGAGTGATTCACTGTCTCAGTGTGGATTCTTCCTGGCGTTAGAAACCCATTTCCAACAGTGAAGGAAAGGGATTCTTAAGCCTGTCTTTATGAATTCTCTGAGGACAAAGTGGCATGCCGTGGAATAAGGTTGGTTTGTTTTTCTTTTTGAAACAGTCTCGCTCTGTCACCCAGGCTGGATTACAGTGGTGTAATCTCAGCTCACTGCAACCTCTACCTCCTGGGTTCAAGCAATTCTCCTGCCTCAGCCTCCTGAGTAGCTGGGATTACTGGTACCTGCCACCAAACCCAGCTAATAGAGACGGGATTTCACCATGTTAGCCAGGCTGGTCTCAAACTCCTGACCTCGTGATCCACCCACCTCAGCCTCCCAAAGTGCTAGGATTACAGGCATGAGCCACCATGCTCGGCCAAGGTTGGTTTTAAGCTAATGCCAGCAAATGAGACTGCTCATGGTGAAAGTGAGAGCTTACCCTCCACTAGACTTCAGGTTCTTACCCCCAAATTGTAATGACGTCCAACCTAAAACTCATGATCTTGTCATAAAAAAGTACCTCTAACCAAGTATTTTAAAACATAAATGCTTCAGAAAACCTCAACCCATGTTGGCTATATCTTAAACAGCAGAGGTGTGTAAGTTTGCAGATGAATGTAATACACCTATATAATTCTGATTCATTTATTTATTTTTTGAGATGGAGTTTCACTCTTGCTGCCCAGGCTAGAGTGGAATGGTGTGATCTCAGCTCACTGCAACCTCCGCCTCCCAGGTTCAAGCGATTCTCCTGCCTCAGGCATGTAATCCCATCCACGTCCAGCAATTTTTTTTTGTATTTTTTTTTTTTTTTTTAGTAGAGATGGGGTTTCTCCATGTTGGTCAG
The DNA here is from genome assembly GCF_030222135.1 of Aotus nancymaae. Lineage (NCBI taxonomy): Eukaryota > Metazoa > Chordata > Mammalia > Primates > Aotidae > Aotus > Aotus nancymaae. The sequence continues at coordinate 29,436,270 of NW_026988445.1, read as the reverse complement.
GCTGGTCTTGAACTCCTGACCTCGTGATCCACCTGCCTCGGCCTCCCAAGGTGCTGGGATTACAAGCATAAGCCACTATGCCCAGCCAATATCATTTACTTTCTTTCTTTTTTTTTTTTTTTTTGAGGCAAGGTCTCACTTTGTCACCCAGACTGCAGTGCAATGGCACGATCTCAGCTCACTGCAATGTCCACCTCCCAGGTTCCAGCAATTCTCCTGCCTCAGCCTCCTGAATAGCTGGGATTACAGGTGCGCCCCACCATGCCTAGCTAATTTTTGTATTTTTAGTAGAGACGGGGTTTCATCATGTTGGCCAGGCTGGTCACGAACTCCTGACCTCAAGTGATCCACCTGCCTCAGCCTCCCAAAGTGCTGGGATTACACGTGTAAGCCACCATGCCCCACCCCCATTTTCTTTAGGAACAGGGTATCCTGGGTTGTCCTGCTGTGTTAACAAGCTTGCCATAGCTCAGCAGCCACATGCCTGAGGACGGCCATGTTTCATGCCTGGCCCTGCAGTTGGAATCTCAGGACTGGACGCTCCAGAGGCAGTGCAGGGCACCGAAGCAGGAGGGGTCTCAGATGAAGAAGATCCACCAATGGCCTGGGCACAAAGCCAAGAAGAAACAACAACACAAGAAACAGAAGGAATCCCAGCCAAAGGCGCTCGCCTCATCTGACTCTCCACAGCCTCTGTAATCTTGCAGCACAAAAAACAGTCTCTGCAGAGACTCCCCGGCCTGTGGCAGGGGCATTTCCATGAATTTCATGTGAAATTTGGAAAGAATTCTTCTTCTACAGCTAGGACACCTCAAATTTCCATAAGAAGAAAAATCTCTGTCTTGAAGATCAGATGCCCTAAACAATATGTTCTGATTTTATTTTTTTTCCAGCAACCCTGTCCACCATAGGGAATCCATTCCAGGTCTGAAAATATACTTCCTGCTCAGCCTAAACTGTGCAGAACCCACGTCATCTCCACCTCCAACCACCCATGGCAGGGCCCACCCACCCCACCTCCAACCACCCAAGGTTCTGGTGTGTGATGTTCCCCTCCCTGTGTCCATGTGTTCTCACTGTTCAACTCCCACTCATGAGTGAGAGAGAACATGTGGTGTTTGGTTTTCTGTTCCTGTGTTAGTTTGCTGAGAATGATGGCTTTCAGCTTCATTCATGTTCCTGCAAATGACATGAACTCATCCTTTTTTATGGCTTCACAGTATTCCATGGTGTATATGTGCCACATTTTCTTTATCCAGCCTATCAGTGATGGGCATCTGGGTTGGTTCTGAGATCTCAAGGCGCTTTCTTGGTTCCTCTCACAGTCTACCTCCACCTCCAACCACCCATGGCAGGACCACAGCAATTCCACCTCCAGCTCCACCGCCTGCTTCCCCTCTTTAGTCCCCTACAGCTGGATGTCCTTGAGGACACACAGGAGGAGCTAGGCAAATACTTTTGAGTGAATGAGCAAATCAACAGATGGGTCGATTATTTAACACATTGATGACTACATGAACAGGTGGTACCTTTGAGAGTCGGTCTTCTTAGAGCCTTTCTTAACTAGCAAATTGAAGCAGCATTTTCAGGTGGATTGAAGGGCACTGTTCTGAAGAGAACCTTCCTTAAAAATCCAATCCGACATGCAAATTTGTGGCTCAGTAAAAGACACTGCTCGGTCTTTCCATCAAGGGAGACCTTTCTCAAAAGGCCGATCTTAATTTTGTTCAGCGAATTTCTTGCAGCTTTTCCAAACATGCTCACAATTTGGTTAGCACAATTTGGAAGGCTCTGGACATTGTGACCTTCATCTACAATAAAGTTCTTTTTCCTACATTTCAGAAACTTGGTAATCGTATCAAGTTTCAGGACCCCTAGCCTCTCTCAACCACATTTATAAAATGAATGGAAGAACATCCCCCTTCTGAAAGGCTGCTGAAAGGATCAAATGAGGTGACGTCTGCAAAAGAGCTTTGTAAAACTGTAAGACACAGAGTACACTGTCACAACCACACATATCTACACATATCCACAGGTATCTACACACATATACATGTGAACATTTAAGGTAATGGAGATATTTATATACAAGCTATAGAACATAAATATTAATGGTATAATGCTTTTAGTCTAGAAGCGTGCTTGAAGTCCAAGACAAAATTCTCAGTATGTATAACCTCATTCGTCCTAAGTCAGAGCTAACATCAATATAACTGTCCATGTGTTACCAACAGGACAAGGGAGCTGAAAAGAAATCGAGTGACTTACCCAGGGTCACCCAAATGTAATATCAACGAGACTTGGGAGCAAAGCGGAGAAACGCTGATCCATGAGTTAGAGCCGTTTTCTACTAGACTGTGCTGCCACCTGACTCACACGGTTAACAACACCCACGCTTTACTCCGTCCGCACTGGAAGAGGGAGCATTCACCATCAATGACTCATTCATTACCTGATCCTTGGCTATCTTTCTAACATGGTACACTTGTTAAAAAGCAAGAAGGGTTTTCAGATGTTTATGATACTTCGACTTTTTGTCACTCTTTAATAATCATAAACAATCACTACTCAAGCAACAGAAAACACAATAATTATTTTATTTTAAGACAGAGTTTTGTTCTTTGTTGCCCAGGCTGGGAGGCAGTGGCACAATCTCGGCTCACTACAATCTCTGCCTCCAGGTTCAAACAATTCTCCTGTCTCAGCCTCCTGAGTAGTTGTGATTACAGGCACCCGCCAGCACACCCGGCTGATTTTTTTTTTTTTTTTTTTTTTTTGGTATTTTAAGTAGAGACAGGGTTTCACCATGTTAGCCAGGCTGGTCTCGAACTCCTGCCCTCAGGTGATCTGCCCACCTAGACCTCCCAAAATGCTGGGATTATAGGTATGAGCCACCGCACCTGGCCGGAAACACAATAATTTTTAAATATGCCATACAAACGGGTAATCAGTGGTTAAACATCAGTTACTAGATGCATTATACGTTCTCCTGTCCATTATAATGCTGACTTTAGAGTACAGTCTTTTCCGTCAACCAATGTTAGTATTCATTTTTTCAATCGCACACACAAAAAATACTGTGTGCTGATCTGTAGGACATGTGTCTGAGCTGCTCTAGTCCAGGATTTGGGGTGAGCAGGAGATGATTCTGTGTGATTTTTATTGATTGATTGATTGATTATACTTTAAGTTCTGGGATGCATGTGCAGAACGTGAAGGTTTGTTACATAGGTATACATGTGCCGTGGTGGTTTGCTGCACTTGCAATCCGTCATCTAAGTTTTAAGCCCTGCGTGCATTAGGTATTTGTCCTGATGCTCTCCCTCCCCGAATCCCCCAACCCCACAACAGGCACTGGTGTGTGATGCTCCCCTCCCTGTGTCCATGTGTTCTCACTGTTCAACTCCCACTTATCAGTGAGAACATGCGGTGTCTGGTTTTCTGCTCCTGTGTTAGTTTGCTGAGAATGATGGTTTCTAGCTTCATCCATGTCCCTGCAAAGGACAGGAACTCATCCTTTTTTGTGGCTGCATAGTATTCCATGGTGTGTATGTGCCACATTTTCTTTACCCAGTCTATCATTGATGGGCATTTGGGTTAGTTCTGAGATCTCAACGTACTTTCTTGGTTCCTCTCACAGTCTCTTGTGCCCACAGGGGCCCCGCCAGCTTCCAGGAGTTAAAGGTGAGCTCCAAGGTGATGCCACTTTGTATGGGAATCAAGTCCACCACCTTGGCTACAATAGTCAAGGCTCCTGGGCTGAACGGCTGAGCTAACTGGCATGGTCTGTCCTTTCCAGCTTGGTTTTAGAGCACTGGCCAATCACGGTTCAATCAGCAGCCTCCCGAATGGGAATGAGGAAGCCTTGGTGGATACTGTGTCTCCTAATGGTCTTTCTGTTCCTCCTTCAAAGCTTCAGTGTTCTCCGTCGCAATGGATACAATTATCCCCTCATAATCATCATTTACAAAAGCCTATCGTGGTTAGGCTACACTAGACCTGAAGTGAGAGTTTTGCTGATTTTCCTCAGAGAAACGAAATTCTTGGTAGATGACAACCACTAGGTTTGTTATATTAAGCAAGGACGTGCTACCATGAGGTGAATCTATTGACCACGTTCTAAACAATGGTAAGAATAGGCCAGCTGGGCACGGTAGCGCACGCCTGTAAGCCCAACGTGGTGGGAGGCTGAGGCAGGCAGATCATGTGGTCAGGAGTTCAAGACCAGCCTGGCCAACATGGTGAAACCTCATCTCTACTAAAGATATAAAAAAAAAAAAAAATGGCCAGGTGTGGTGGCACACGCCTGTAGTTGCAGCTACTCAGGAAGTTGAGGCGGGATAATCGCTTCAACCCAGGAGGCGGAGGTTGCAGTGAGCCAAGACTGTGCCACTGCACTCCAGCCTGGGCAACAGGGTGAGGTTCCATCTCAAAAAAAAAAAAAACTAGGCCTGGGAGATGGTGATAAAAAGAGACGCTTCTTTAAGCACATATCATCATGAAAATATTTTAACTTAAATGGAAAGATACCTGGTGAATTTTCACTGATACTGATAAAACCAATCAAGGAAACGCATTAAGGCTTGACATGGTGATAAAGGCACAGTACATGGTTACAACTATCTGACGTTCCAGAAAATGCACAACACTGCAGACAGAAAAACATCACTGCTTGCCAGGGATCCGGGTGGATGGCAGGAAGGATGAACAGAGAACAGGAGATTTTTAGGGCAGTGAAACCATATGATACTGTAATGCTGGATACACGTTTCTTCCTTACTAATCAGAACACCTTTGTGACAGTAAAAATGAAGTCAAGAGATGAACTGTCACTGGTTTATGGCCTTTTGTTTACATTTGAAAAACACAGGCCAGGTGCAATGGCTCACACCTGTAATCCCAGCACTTCGGCATCAGGCCAGATCACCTGATGTCAGGAGTTTGAGAACGGTCTGACCAATACGGTGAAACCCCCTCTCCACTAAAAATACAAAACTCAGCCAAGAGTGGTGGCAAGTGCCTGTAGTCCCAGCTACTCAGGAGGCTGAGACAGGAGGACGGCTTGAACCTCGGAGACAGAGGCTGCAGTGAACCGAGATTGCACCATTGTACTCCAGCCTGGGCGACAAAGTGAGACTGTCTCAAAAAAAAAAAAAGTAATATTGACTTCAAGTGCACCAATGTGCTCTGTGAAGAAAAACACACCTCGCTCTGGGGAAATCACAGCGCATCATGATCGCTGGGTCATGATTCATTTGTCAAAACTCACACAACGTGTAAGACAAAGATGAACCCTGAGGTAAACTATCAACTGTAGTTAACATTAATGTATGCACATTGGCTCATCAGTTGAAACGAATGACACTAAGGCAAGACGTGAATAACGGGAAACTGGGGGGAAGGAGGGGCGGCGGGGGCAGGTTCCGGACTTCCCACTCACTTTCGTTACCAGAAGCTGAAACTCCTTTTCAAAAACTCTATTATTTAAAGAACTAAAGGAGTAAAGGGATTTTCAGGAAGTGGCTGTGGATCAGGACTCAGAAGTCCTGGGGTCTGGCCTGCCTCTGCACGGAACATGCGGTCCAGGTGCAAAAGTCACGCTGCTGCTCTGAGCACTGACTGTGTGGGGTGCATGTCACACTGCAGCTCTGAGCACTGACTATGTGGGGTGCACGTCACACTGCAGGTCTGAGCACTGACTGTGTGGGGTGCATGTCACACTGCAGCTCTGAGCACTGACTGTGTGGGGTGCATGTCACACTGCAGCTCTGAGCACTGACTGTGTGGGGTGCACATCACCCTGCTGCTCTGAGCACTGACTGTGTGGGGTGCATGTCACACTGCTGCTCTGAGCACTGTGTGGGGTGCATGTCACACTGCAGCTCTGAGCACTGTCTATGGGGTGCATGTCACACTGCTGCTCTGAGCACTGTGTGGGGTGCATGTCACACTGCTGCTCTGAGCACTGCCTATGGGGTACATGTCGCAATGCTGCTCTGAGCACTGACTGTGTGGGGTGCATGTCACCCTGCTGCTCTGAGCACTGACTGTGTGGGGAGCATGTCACACTGCTGCTCCGAGCAGTGACTGTCTGTGGGGTGCATGTCCCACTGCAACTCTGAGCACTGTCTATGGGGTACATGTCACACTGCAGCTCTGAGCACTGACTATGTGGGGTGCATGTCACCCTGCTGCTCTGAGCAGTGACTGTGTGGGGTGCATGTCGCACTGCTGCTCTGAGCACTGACTGTGTGGGGAGCATGTCACACTGCTGCTCTGAGCACTGTCTATGGGGTACATGTCGCACTGCTGCTCTAAGCACTGACTGTGTGGGGTGCATGTCACACTGCTGCTCTGAGCACTGACTGTGTGTGGGGTGCATGTCACACTGCAGCTCTGAGCACTGACTGTGTGTGCGGTGCACGTCACACTGCTGCTCCGAGCACTGACTATGGGGTGCAGGTCACACTGCTGCTCCGAGCACTGACTCTGTGTGGGGTGCACGTCACACTGCTGCTCCGAGCACTGACTGTGTGGGGTGCATGTCACACAGCAGCTCTGAGCACTGACTATGTGGGGTACATGTCACACTGCTTCTCTGAGCACTGACTGTGTGGGGTGCATGTCACACTGCTGCTCTGAGCACTGTATATGGGGTGCATGTCACACTGCAGCTCTGAGCACTGACTGTGTGGGGTGCATGTCACACTGCTGCTCCGAGCACTGACTGTGTGGGGTGCATGTCACACTGCTGCTCCGAGCACTGACTGAGTGGGGTGCATGTCACACTGCTGCTCCGAGCAGTGACTGTGTGGGGTGGATGTCACACTGCAGCTCCGAGCACTGACTGTGTGGGGTGCATGTCACACTGCAGCTCCGAGCACTGACTGTGTGGGGTGCATGTCACACTGCTGCTCCGAGCACTGACTGAGTGGGGTGCATGTCACACTGCTGCTCTGAGCAGTGACTGTGTGGGGTGCACGTCACACTGCAGCTCCGAGCACTGACTGTGTGGGGTGCATGTCACACTGCTGCTCCGAGCACTGACTGTGTGGGGTGCATGTCACACTGCTGCTCCGAGCACTGACTGTGTGTGCAGTGCACATCACACTGCAGCTCTGAGCACTGACTGTGTGGGGTGCATGTCACACTGCTGCTCCGAGCACTGACTGTGTGGGGTGCATGTCACACTGCTGCTCCGAGCACTGACTGTGTGGGGTGCATGTCACACTGCTGCTCCGAGCACTGACTGTGTGGGGTGCATGTCACACTGCTGCTCTGAGCACTGATGGTGTGGGTTGCATGTCACACTGCTGCTCTGAGCACTGATTGTGTGGGGTGCATGTCACAGCTGCTCTGAGCACTGACTGTGTGGGGTGCATGTCACACTGCTGCTCTGAGCACTGACTGTGTGTGGGGTGCATGTCACACTGCTGCTCCGAGCACTGACTGTGTGGGGTGCATGTCACACTGCTGCTCTGAGCACTGTGTGTGGGGTGCATGTCACACTGCTGCTCTGAGCACTGTGTGTGGGGTGCATGTCACACTGCTGCTCTGAGCACTGACTGTTTGGGGTGCACGTCACACTGCTGCTCCGAGCACTGACTGTGAGTGGGGTGCACGTCACACTGCAGCTCTGAGTACTGACTGTGTGGGTTGCATGTCACACTGCTGCTCTGAGCAGTGTCTGTGGGGTGCACGTCACACTGCTGCTCTGAGCACTGTCTGTGGGGTGCATGTCACACTGCAGCTCTGAGCACTGACTGTGTGGGGTGCATGTCACACTGCTGCTCTGAGCACTGACTGAGTGGGGTGCATGTCACACTACTGCTCCGAGCACTGACTGTGTGTGGGGTGCATGTCACACTGCAGCTCTCAGCACTGATTGTGTGGGGTGCGTGTCACCCTGCTGTTCCGAGCACTGTCTATGGGGTACATGTCACACTGCAGCCCTTAGCACTGTCTATGGGGTGCATGTCGCACCGCTGCTCTGAGAAGTGACTGTGTGGGGTTCATGTCACACTGCTGCTCCGAGCACTGACTGTGTGTGGGGTACACGTCGTCACACTGCTGCTCTGAACCCCCAGTCTCTCATCTGGAACAAATCAGAACAACAGTAGCTGGCTGACCTCTCAGGGCTGAGCATCATAACAGCCAAATAAAATAGTATACATAAAACACTTCGTTAACCGTAGCATTCTAAATGAATTTAATTTGCAATTATTTCTAAAAACACAATGTTCTCTAATTGTTATGAAATGTTTTTTAGATTGGTAGAAACAAACAGATTTTCCAAAGAAAATAGTAATAGCAGACAAAATGATGACACCGAGTCTGTTTTTATACTCCCAATTCATTCCCACCTGCGGGAGTCACAGCTAAGCTACAACAGAGAAATATCACAGATTCGAGAATCTCATCCTCAAAATGCTTCCCTTCACATCGTCTCAAAGCTACAGGGCCACATCTTCACATACAATCACTTCTTCTCCAACCTGGCTTAGAAACAGCCCGGAGACCTGCTAAGTGGTGCATCCCAGTATTAAAGTTATTCACATGAAACCTCCCTGGGAAATGACCTACAATTTTAATCAAACTTCTTCCCAGTAATTAATGGAGACATTTTTCCAAGAAGGACAGAGATGGTATGAGACGCACACACATGCGTGGACAAAGCCTGGAGATCACGGAATAGTTTGTCATCCAGATATAGGAAAACATTTAATCAGTGTTTCATTTTGATTAAAAAAAAAAAAAGCCACTTAGCATAGTACTTTGCCAAGCACGAAAGATGTAACAATGAAGTCACCTCAACAATAATTTCTCAAAATCACTCAGTGACAAGTCGTGTTGACGGCTGTGTGTCAGGCCTGGCCCGTGGCCAGTGGCAGGAGACTCCATGATGAATGCTGAGCAAGAAGTGGCCCCGCAAAATGCCACATTGTCACCCACTCTTCAGCAGGCTGTTATTTATGCTAAATGATGACAGCTGTGAAAAGTCTCAAAGTCAGAGAGCCCGGGAGATAAAAGCACACGGATGGAGGTCCCGGGAGCATGAACAAGGAAGTGACTTGGATCTGGGCATATTATACACGTCCACATGGCTTGTATCACGTTTGTTCAGCTTGTGTTTTGCTTTCCTGGGAGTCGTAAGTTAAAGGAAAAGAACACCATGGCTCTGCGGAGTTCAACCTCCTCGGGCCCATTTCCTCAGCGGCAGGGTGACTGCCGCAAACCCCAAGCCCTGGACGCCCAAAAATATTGCCGGTTCGCCCCATTCTAGCTGAGAGCAAATATCCCTGTGTCCTTCCTGTTTACAAAGGTTTACTGCTTCCTAGGAGTAAAACGCAATGGATTTTGTTATTGGTTTCAGGTTTTTTTTTTCCTCATCAATCTTGGCTCAGGCTGATCTCAAAGAGTAAAAGTTTCCCTTGTTATTGAGAAACTCTACTCTGTTTAGTTAGATCTTGTCTCATTAGCCCATGTTGACCTATTCTGGCCCCGTGAAATTTCAGGGATGACAGACACACGGCAGCCTGGGGAATTAAGTTATGTACAGTTTACAAAGTTTTCAGAGCCACGTTTCACCCTGGAACTCTGATGTGTATGCCACAGTCTCCCAAACTCATCCTTGCAGCTTTTCCTATGAACTTAGGGAGTCGCAGCAAAGTCCCCGCTTGGAAAGGCTAGCACCCGGGAGTCACACAGCACTGGGATAATTCCAGCACTGCTTACCTGCAGATCAGGAGCCAAGCAAATATTAATGAGCAAGAAGGAAGTAGCTCTAGCAACGTGCTTACTTCTCAGGGCAAAGCAGCCCCTTAGAGGAAGAATGGAGGCATCTGCCCCGCTCAGGATGATCAGGTGGGTGCTGGCAGAATTCTCCCTTTCCAGAATCTTCCTCTTCCCCCCCCCCCCCCCCGCATGCTGAGGCTAAGTGGAATTCACACCTGTATTTGCCAGTCATTCATTGTATTGCCTTTACCCACCCCCAAGTAATGACACGTGTTGATGTTGGTGTATTGATGTGTTTTGTCTTACAGTGCCCTGTCTGTTTTGTGTACTTGATAAATATTTGCTGATCTGACCCAGACTTAAAATGTGCTATACTTAAGGATCTCCTAGATCTTCTCAGCTTAGTCCTTGCCACAGAGCCAATCTGAACTGAGAAGAGAAACCAGGTTTTCGTATCATCTATGCTTCTAAATGACGGTGCCTCTGGAGACAGGTCCGGCACTGTACTAACCTGGAAATCAGGTGAAGTGTAACCTGTAGTCTTAGAGACACTGGCTTGCTTAAAAGTGCTAAAACTCCATGCGTGCCCCTTATTTTTCAGGGCCACTGAAGACAGAAAGATAAAACCCCACAGCCACTCTACTTTAGCAAAGTTTCCTTGTTTCAGACCTTAACTCCACGCATCTGAAAATCTGCAGGGTGCCGGGAAGGAAGGGAACACGTGAGGCACCCAGACATCCTCTCCTGCCCTGCAAACCTGCCTCTGCGCAGGCCCCTTAGTCCAGCACCAGCATGTGGAGGAGCTGGAGGAGAGTGACCAGAAACGCACAGAGAGGGGCGCGCCTCGGGAATGCGGATTTTCCCTCTGACAGTTACAGAAACCAATTCTCTTTGGCAGCCAAGCCAGAGGTACCCAGTAGCTTTGCGTTTTTCATCATCCCTCAGCTACACGCAGCTTCCCATGTTTGCCTCCTCCTTCCAGATAAAAGCCCAGGCTCCATTCAGCTTCGTTTCCAGTTACTTTGTTCCCTAAGGTGGTATTTAGGTGATTAGTCTGTTTTTCTCAGCAGTGCCCAAAACAAATGGCCTCCCTTCCAGCTCTGGCCTCAAGCTTAGAATAAACAGATCAATCAACCCTGGGGGACAGCAACGACCCCGTGAAAACCCGCAGACAATGAGACCTCTGGGCCTGGCAGACAAGAAAAATGTAAGGGATATTAGGCCCGTGAACACTGCGATTTGTCAGCTAGAATTTTAGAATTTCTAGAGCTAATTTCTAAGACAGGACCTTAGCGCAACTCCTTCCTTCTACCGATAAGAGCATGAAATTCTAGCTTTTAAGATATTTTAATAATAGAGAGTTGAATACAGGATGTCTATTTTTAAGCAAGTTTCTAGATTTATCTTCCTCTTGTTGAACAGCAAAGAACAAAAAAAAAACAATACGGCAGGAAAATTCCAGGCAGGGAGTACAGAAAATCCAAATCAACCCTGAAATGTTGAAATCGTATATCACCACCGTGTAACAGATCCAATATGCACTCCTGACTACAGCATCCATCACCAGGCCTCGGGAGTCCCTCCACCCGGTCCGGACAACCCAGGCGCCAGGACCCTTAAAGGAAACGCACCAGCAAACACATAAAACGCAGGCTTTTTTCCCCTTGAAGGTGATCTTGGGAGTCCTTAAGCTAGTTCTGGTTTGTCAAAAGCCCCACAAAAATCAAACTTTGATTCATATTTAAGTATTGGCTGAGTGCAGTGGCTCACACCTGTAATCCCAGCACTTTGGGAGGCTGGGGTGGGTGGATCACATGAGGTCAGGAGTTCAAGACCAGCCTGGCCAACATGGTGAAACCCCGTCTCTACTAAAAATACAAAAATTAGCCGGGCCTGGTGGCAGGTGCCTGTAATCCCAGCTACTCGGGAGGCTGAGGCAGGAGAATCTCTTGAACCCGAGAGGCGGAAGCTGCAGTGAGCCCAGATCGCACCACTGCACTGCAGCCTGGGTGACTGAGTGAGACTCCGTGTCAAAAATAAACAAAACAAACAAACAAACAGAAAGTATGATATAAAATGTAGCAATTATACCACATCAGTGCAGGGAAAGTGGCCATCCAAGCCAGTCAAGGACGCTACCAGGTGGTTAATGTGTCTAGATGTTTTAAGCTTGCAGTTATGTGACAAGGATAAATGAATTGTTACTTTACAAATGCAGGGATAGGAAACAGGCTATGACCATCTGTTACAGTGCATTTACAGTGCATCCTGTAAGAAAAAAAAACGTGGCCGATGATGGTTTAAGAATTTGAAAATCATTGAGGTAGATTTTCACCTTTGGGACGAGAGGTAAGGGAATTTTTCTACCGAGCCAAAATTAGTCTTATTTGGGAAATAATTTTCCCAAATAAGAAGCAGCCATGGGCCAGGCGTGGTGGCTAACACCTGTAATCCCAGCACTTTGGGAGGCCGAGGCAGGGGGACCACCTTAGCTCAGGAGTTCAAGACCAAGCTGGCCAACATGGTGAAACCCCAACTCCACTAAAAATACAAAAAAATTTGGCCAGATGTGGTGGCGGGTGCCTGTAATCCCAGCTATTTGGGAGGCTAAGGCAGGAAAACCACTTGAACTTGGGAAGTGGAGGCTGCAGTGAGTTGAGATTGCACCACTGCACTCTAGCCTGGGCAACAAGAACGGAACTCCATCTAAAAAAAAAGAAAGAAGGAAGGAAGGAAGGAAGAAAGAAAGGAAGGAAGGAAGTAAAGAAAGAAGCCAAGGAACCAAAATACAGCTCAGTCTCAGCAATTTTCCTTGCAGTGCAGTCATCCACTAAGCCTGGTGACGTGAAACAGGCTGCAGTCTAGTTAAGCCAAACTCTACTGTGTAGTCTGCGTTCTGAGTACTTATTTTATTGGTATTCTATTTGCATTTGTAGAATTATTGACCTATACTTTAATAGAAATTTACTTTTATTGTGGTGAAGTATCCATAAAATTTGCCATTTGAAGCATTTTTTTTCCTCTCTCATCTGTTGCCCAGGCTACAGTGCAGTGGCGTGATCATGGCTCACTGTAGCTGCCATCTCTGGGGCTCGAGTGATTCTCCCACCTCACAGCCTCTTCAGCAGCTGGGACCACAGGCATGCACCACCATACCCAGTTGATTTTTTTCTTTTTTGTCACCCAGGCTAGAGTGCACTGGTGCGATCTTGACTCACTGCAACCTCCACCTCCTAGGTTCAAGAGATTCTCCTGCCTCAGCATCCCAAGTAGCTGGGACTGCAGGCATGAGGCACTGTGCCCGGCTCATTTTTGTATTTTTAGTAGAGACGGGGTTTTTACCATGTTGGCCAGGCTTGTCTTGAACTCCTGACCTCATGTGATCTGCCTGCCTCAGCCTCCCAAAATGCTGGGATTACAGGAATGAGCCACCACACGCAGCCTTTTTTTTTTTTTTTTTTTGGAAACAGCGTCTCACTCTGTCACAAAGCTGGAGTGCAGTGCGTGATCCTGGCTCACTGCAACCTCCGCCTCCCAGGTTCAAGTGATTCTCCTGCCTCAGCCTCCCAAGTAGCTGGGACTACAGACACTTGCCACTATGCCCAGCTAATGTTTGTATTTATAGTAGAGATGGGTTTCACCATGTTGGCCAGGATGGTCTTGATCTCTTGACCTCGTGATCTGCCTGCCTCAGCCTCCCAAAGTGCTGGGGTTATAGGCGTGAGCCACCACGCCCCAGCCTTTTCTCTGTTTTCTTTAAAGAGACGAGGTCTCACTATGTCACCCAGCCTGGTCTCAAACTCCTGCGCTCAAACCCTCTACCTTGAGCCATGTGTAGGTGTAGTTTTCAGTGGCGTTAGGTACATTCACATTGCTGTGCAACTGTCACCAGTCATCTCCAGAACTTTGTCATCAACTCAAACTGAAACTCCGTACCCGTTAAATAGTGACTCTAATGGGGATTATAGCCAAATAATTGAAGTTCATAATACTAATAGCATTTTGCCATTACTTATGTATTATCAAGTGAATTTATATCTTGCTAGAGAAATAGAACGTGATTTAATATTAAAATGTAAGACGTTTCGTCAACTCTTAGGGAAGCGTGGTGGGTTGTAAGGCAACTGACAAACGGAGGACACCCACAGGTGGGCGCTGACACCAAGCAAGAGCAATCGTGGCCAAAGCTGGAAAGTAACTGCAGGGCTCTGTGCACTGACTGCACCATGAACTAAGCCATGGGGACCCCTGTGACCCACACGTACACCTCCAGATGGACTCCTGGAGCCAGAAGGTCTGCGTCAACCTCGTGACATTGACCCTGAGACCTGATCAACCGACCTTGCAACATTTTGCCATTGTTCCTGCCTCAACTCATAAGCCAACCTTGTGACACTGGATTTTGGACCTTGTGACATCCCCCCGCTCCACCAACACTACCCTGGCTTGCAAAAACCGCCCTGAACTGTAACTTCTGTAACTTTCCGCTGCCTACCCCAAACCTGTAAAACCAACTCCTACCCCATCCCCCTGCACTGACTCTCTTTCAGGACTCAGCCCGCCCGCACCCAGGTGAATAAATAGCCATGTTGCTGACACGAAGCCTGTTTAGGGCGTCTCTTCATTCAGAGCACCCGTAGCAATAACCATCTCAACCACAGCTTGCAGCACAGCCAGCGGAGGTGACGGGGACTCAGGAGACTTGTCACCTCACCCAGGCAAGCGCTCAATTTCACGAGCCTCATTTATCCATTCGTACAACCATTCATTTGCTTATTTAATGAATAGTAGTCAATGGCTTCCATGGATTAGCTAAGCCTTGTGCTGAATGTAAGGGGTTGTTTTTGTTTTTCTTTTTCTTGAGATGGAGTCTCATTCTGTTGCCCAGGCTACAGTGCAGTGGCGTGATCTCGGCTCACTGCAACCTCTGCCTCTGGGGTGAAAGTGATTCTCCTGCCTCAGCCTTCTGAGTAGCTGGGATTACTGGCACCCGCCATCACGCCTGGCTAATTTTTTCTGTATCTTTAGTAGAGACGGGGTTTCACCATGTTAGCGAGGCTGATCTCGAGCTCTTGACCTCAGGTGATCCACCTGCCTCGGCCTTCCAAAGTGCTGGGATTACAGGCATAAGCCACTGTGCCCAGCCTGAACATAAATTTTTAAGGGGAAGTGCTGCCATCAGTCCCTGTCCCTGACCCCAAGGGGTTTGCCATCTAGCTGGGGACTCAGATACCAGAGCAGGGCTCCTGAGACCTGGACAAAGAGGGAAGTGAGTGAGGAGGAAATATCTCACAGCCGAGGGGAGAGAGAAAGTGAGAGAGGGCGGGGCAGGGGAGAAACGCTCCTCTAAGAGAACTGAAAGCAGCTTCACAAACCCAGATGACCGTGGGAGTGGTGGTGAAGGAAGAGACTGGGGAAGGTGTCCGGGCCCAAATCACGAAATCAGGGCATCAGGATGGGCCTCAGCATTTTTTTTTTTTTTTGAGACAGAGTCTCCCTCTGTCACCCAGGCTGGAGTGCAGTGGTGCGATCTTAGCTCACTGCAACCTCCGCCTCCCGGGTTCAAACAATTCTCCTGCCTCAGCCTCCTGAGTAGCTGGTATTACAGGCATGCACCACCTGGCTAATTTTTGTATTTTCAGTAGACACGGGGTTTCTCCATGTTGGTCAGGCTGGTCTTGGACTCCTGACCTCAAGTGATCCACCTGCCTCGGCCTCCCAAAGTGCCGGGATTACAGGCGTGAGTCACCACTCCCAGTCAGGGCATCCATCTTATTAAGGAGCTTTCACAGTTTCAGGACAAGGTGAGTCATTGGCGGCTTCATGAGGAAACCGGTATGTGTAACACCATCTTTAGCTGATAATGTGCAGAGACTAAGGAAGACCGCACAGTTTACATCTGTGAAATATCTATAAACACTGTGACTCTCTTCCCAAGTCATTCCAGGTGGTAGGAGTGCTTGTCACAGGATCTGTGATGGGGACATTTGTTAACGAGAAGCCTGCTCCACAGAATAGATTCTTTTGGCGGCACAGACCTGCAGACGGCGTGGTGTTCACGGCTGGCAGCCACCAGGATTTCTGGGTTTTCTCCTTCTTACACACACAGAAGACGCAGTTTCACACCGCCAGTGCCATCGGGCAGGGCTGTGCGATTAGACAGGCCCCACAGGCTGTGACTGGCTATGAACTTCTTCATTTTTGGGCAGACACACTTACAAGCCCTTTCCACACGACCCTTCAGTCCGCTTTCCCGCTTCAGTGCACCGTAAGGTTCCCGCTGACACGGGACATCATGACATCTTCCCTGGAGAGTGACCTGGCCCCACAGGGGACTTTGCATAAACAGGTGAAGCCACAGACATCTGGGGTAAACAGAACTTAGCCCAGCTTAACCTGGCTGATGCACGCAGGTGCAGTAGCCACCCATCTTACCTCGAATTCTCTTCTCTTGCAGGTACACTTAGAGTCGTGAGTGCATTCGTGTCTCTACTGCTCTGAGACAGCCGGTGAGGCAGAAAGAGCATGGAGCCAGTTTCCAAGGGAACCGGGTTCTGGGACCGACTCGGCCGCCCATCAGCACGTCAACTCGCGTGTGTCGCATAACTGCTCTGACACCCGCTTTTTCCCATAAACAGGGGAAGCAACACTTGCTACCACCCACTCCCACCCTGGAGAGGTGATGTGAAGTTTAAAATACAAAGGGGAGGGGACCCGGCGCAGTGGCTCACGCCTGTAATCCCAGCACTTTGGGAGGCTGAGGCGGGCGGATCATGAGGTCAGGAGTTCAAGACCATCCTGGCCAACACGATGAAACCCCATCTCTACTAAAAATACAAAAAGTTAGCCGGGTATGGTGGCATGTGCCTGTAATCCCAGCTACTTGGGAGGCTGAGCCAGGAGAATCATGTGAACTCGGGAGGTGGAGGTTGCGGTGAGCCAAGATAGCGCCACTGCACTCCAGCCTGGGCAACAGTGCGAGACCCCATCCCAAAAAAAAAAGGAAAATGTGTGTAAAAATGTTAGGTGAGGTACTGTTCCTATGACCGTTTTCCACCACTGCTAATGACAGTGTCCTAGGGGAGAAGAAAGGGGATGAATCAGAATTGTTTTAATCTCCCCTCCTCTCACACACACAGAAAGAGGCAAACGACTCCTGTATTTATGTAGATTAAAAATCTCATTTTGCTGCTCAAATCATTTCGGGTTTTTTGAAAGCTCATGTGAAAGTTGATTATCACATGCAGGCTCAGATAATTTCCCCGGAGAGCTAAACAAATTAAAATATATTTGTTAACTCCAACAAGCTGACACGGGCCATGGGTTGCACCCTCAGTACAGGCTCCATCCTGTAGCTTTAATCAGAAGCCGGGTGTCTAAGCAATATTTACCTGGCGGAAAGGGAGTGGCAGCAGCGAGGGGCCGGGAAGTGGGTCATCAGGACCCTCTAATTCTAGAACTCAGCCTTCCCAGAGGGCCAGCTCCATGCTGTAGGGAGACCAGCTGTGCAGTCCAACACTGTGCTCTTCACAGGATGACTAAGCCATCAGCCTGCCACCCCCAAGGACGTCCTCAGTCTGACATGCACATAACCTCACCTCAATTCAGCGTGGCCGATTCTGAGTTAAAGGCTGATTTTTTTCTTTTTTTTTGATTTTGAGTCGGACTTTTGCTCTTGTTGCCCAGGCTGGAGTGCAATGGCGCAATCTCGGTTCTCCACAACCTCCGCCTCCCAGGTTCAAGCGATTCTCCTGCCTCAGCCTCTTCAGTAGCTGGGATTACAGGCACGTGCCACCACACCTGGCTAATTTTTGTATTTTTATTAGAGACGGGGTTTCTCCATGTGGGTCAGGCTGGTCTCGAACTCCCAATCTCAGGTGATTCACCCACCTCGGCCTCCCAATGTGCTGCGATTACAGGCATGAGCCACCGTGCCAGGCCAAGGGGTGATTTTATTTTTATTTTTATTTTTATTTGAGACAGGGTCTCACTTTGCCACCCAAGCTGGAGTGCAGTGCTGTGATCTCTGCTCACTGAAGCCTCGAACTCCTGGCTCAGGTGATCCTCCTGCCTCAGTCTCCTGAGTAGCTGGGACTATAGGAGCAAACCACCATACTCAACTATGGGGTGATTTCTGGACAGAGCTGGCAAGTCTAACTTCCCCCCAAGAGTGGCCCGCTGAGTTTCGGCAGGCCCAGACCGACACATTCATCGCTGTGAGAATGACCCTGCAGACCCACATGGACCAGCCTCCCACAATGCAGAGACAGTGGCCATTGCGCCGTGGGTCACGGGCACCCTTGCTGAGCCAAGGTCAGCTCCGAGAGAGCCAGGTCATCTGAAAGGAACAATCAGGCTGTGAGGACAACCAGGGAGAGGCGCGTCTAGCTTCTCTCTCTGCTTCTGCTTTTCAGGAACATCTGTGTGCTTCGTTGCCCCATATCCTCTCTCCTGCTTCAGCTTCACGCCAGTGTTACACAGACCCCTGGAGCATTCCTGAGGGTACAGTTGCAACTGGCAAGACAGCAAGGTGGTGTGAGGAAATCAGAGTTTAGCATCAGACAACTTCAGTTTCAATCCCTGCTGATGCTTGCGAGCTCCGCGTGACACCAGGAAAGTGCTTTGGAAATTACAAACAGAGATGGGAAAATGAGCAGTTCCTTTGCAGCTGCTGCTCTGCAGTTCACCTTTCCACAGTGCCAGCCCAGCGTGGCTTCCACACGTCCCAGCCGCTCCTGCAGACGCCCTCCCTCCCATGGCTCTCTTGTCATCATCTCGGGTTGCTGCTGCTACCTGCACACGCCACATCCAGCCTTCCCTGCACACACGCCTGCTCTCCCTCCTTCAGAGAGCAAAGCCACAGGGTGCAAAAGAAGGCAACATCTGAACTCACGTCCAATACAGACTCTCCTCCATTTTTACCACTGAGAGTAAATGGAAGATGAGTTTTATTCAGCCGAGGGCCTTGAAAACACCACATCATTTCCAACGAGGTGGCCTTGAAGAAGATTCCTAAGCTCTGAGTGCTCAGTGCCTTAGAATACTGTTATGAGGCTAAGTGAGACTATGTGCAAAGTGCTTTGAAGTATGCCATAAATGTTACTGTTGACGTTGTTATTACAATAAAGATAATGGATAAGGAGAAACAGAACCCACCCACACTCCATGATATCAGGTAGAAAGCCTGTGACTAAAGGTTTACCTCTTCAAATATAAAATCATTTTACAACTAGTACCTAGGACCACCCTATCTCTCTTTGCACATGGAATGTTTGTATATGCCAGAGTTCTCTGGAGAAACAGGACCAATAGGAGATAGACAGATACATACATACATACATAGATGAATCTCTCACTATATATATATATATATATATATATATATATATATGTATGTATATATCGCACTATATATATTTCACTCTATCTCACTATATATATATACATATCTCACTATATATAGATATATATATATATCTCACTATATACAGATATATATTTCACTTTATATATGGATATATATGTAGTGAGAAAGAAATATTTATTGATTATAAGAAACTGGCTCATATATGGATGGCAGGTTCCCAGAGCTGCCTTTGGCAAGCTATGACCACAGTTGGAACTATGACCACAGTTGGAACTATGACCACAGTTCCAGTGATAAGCCAAGGGCTGAGAACCAGGAGATGGTGTCATTCCAGTCCAGAGGCTGGCAGCCTTGAGACCCAGGAAGAACTGATGTTTCAGCTGGAGTCCCAAAACAGCATGTCCCAGATCTAGCCGTCAGGCAAGAGGAGCTCCCTCCGACTCATGGGCAGGCTGGTTCCACCTGGGCCTTTGACCGATTGGATGAGACTCACCTGCATTAGTGAGGGCTATTTGTTCACAGACACACCCAGAACAAGGTTTGACCAAATATCTGGGCATCCCATGTCCCAGTCGAGTTGAGTCAAAAAAAATTAACTATCACAATGTCATCGACAGCATTTTGGCACTAATAATCCTTGGTATCCGGGCATTCCTGAGGCACAGGAATCCCTCCAGCCCTCAGCCTTGCCCCGTGCACACCACACACCCCTAGAGCATGATGCACATTTGCTAGAATGTTCTGATTGTCCATCAAGGGTGAGAACCCATCCTCAGAAAAATGGCTCTCAGGCATCTGTGCTGGAAATGGCCATTCCCCCTTGGGCAACCGGTTCGCTTTTATCTCACAAGCCCTGAATTGTGTCACGGATTCCTTTACCCGCCATCTGTTGAGAAGCTCAGGGTGCAATCTGTGGGGCACGGTGTGTATTCTATATGCTGACCCTGTCTTAGAAGTCAACCTATTACTCCCCTAATCCTCATCTTCCCTGAGCCTTCATTTCCTCACCTCATGATTCTTGTTCCACTCATTTTTTTTTTCTTTTTAAGACAAGGTCTCATTCTGTTGCCCAGGCCGGAGTGAAGTGGTGCAGTCACGGCTCACTGCAGCCTCAAACTCAAACTCGCAAGCCCAGGTGATCCTCCCACCACAGCCTCCCATGCAGCTGGGACTACAGGTGCACGCCACCATGCCCGGCTAGTTTTTTTATTTTGTATTTTGCAGAAGCAAGATCTCACTATGTTACCCAGGCTGCACACATGTATTTTAAAGACACTTTTGTAATCCCAGCACTTTGGAATGCCAAGGCAGGTGGATCACGAGGTCAGGAGATTGAGACCAGCCTGGCCACATGGTGAAACCCCGTCTCTACTAAAGATACAAAAAATTAGCCGGGAGTGGTGATGTGTGCCTGTAATCCCAGCTACTTGGGAGGCTGAGGCAGGAGAATCGCTTGAACCCAGGAGGCAGAGGTTGTAGTGAGCTGAGATCGTGCCATTGCACTCCAGCCTGAGCGACAGGTCGAGACTCCCTCTCAAAAAAAAAAAAAAAAAAGAAACTTCAAGTTTATTTTGGAACAAGGCAGGTATATATGTAAGGAAGACACATGAGTGTGTCTTCACAGGCACATATACCCAACTAGGTTATTCAATCTTCCTCTCTCCACTACCTGGCACCTTGTCATTTTCTCCAAAACTGCTATCAGTTGGCTTGATCTGTTAAATTTCACCATACTTGTCATGAAAAAATGTTCCAGGTATCACCAAACTTCTGTATTTCAAAGACAAGGCCACACAGCCTTCTCTCACCTCTCGCTCTCTCCCAGCATCTCAGGAGTGCGGTGACCAGTGTTTCTCTGTAAGGCTCTTTGGGGTCTGTACTCCAGCCCTTACCCAGAGGCTGGTTCACACTTTCTCAGGGAAAAATTCCATTTAATGGGCTTGAAGGTAGATCACAGAATTCTGAGATTCTATCACCTCAGAATAATAGAAACGAGTAGATGACCAGTTTCGAAATAGAGAATGGTCTCAAGAGTTACCAACCGTCATCGAAGTCGGACTGAAAGATTAAGCAGTTAAAGATTCCTGGTAGAAGACAATCGTGACTTCAGAGGAAAGGGAGGGAGGGGCAATGAGATTTGGGAAGGAATGATTCAACTATCTTCGAAATGTTTCTCAGCTAAATAAAAATCCAAAGCAGATATGACAAAAAGCCAGCATTTATTCAACACAGGCAGTGATTTTGTTATAACACTCTTTATGTATTTGAAATATTTTTAATTTAATAAATATATCTACTGAAAAAATTCTGTTTTTAAACAAAGATTTCTAGAGAAAATGAGCTTTACATTCAACTTGAATAGATATTAGGAGCTTACCACCCAGGACAAAAAAGTCGCTGGGGCCCGTTCATTAGCAGAAGAGCTAAGGAACACAGCCGAGCAGTAATTTATTTACCAGTCACAATTCCTCCTCACTGAAATGGATTGAAGTGTTTTCACAGAGCTTCTGGCATCCCAGCCACTCTTTGTCACGGCCGGCATATGAGACGGTTTTGTTTACAACTAGGAAACGCTGCCAATCTCTTCCAAGACAACTGTACCCAGAAAAAGCGCATTACCTCATCCGACAAACTAATGTAGATGATAAGCAACCTTAAGAGTGCCGCCAAAAGTTAATTGACAGTAATTTGAACAGTTACCAGGGTTACAGATAATAATAATACCCTGCACAGAGTTTTGAGAGTTTCTCTGATGCTGCGTTGTTCTTGAAAGACGCTTGTGAAAGCGATCAGTAAAAACGGTAGCCTATCTGGGATCACTTCTAATAATTCCACAACCCATTCATTCTATCAAGCGATACAAATTTATCATGTACCAGTCAGATCAGATTGCGGGTCAGGCGTCCTGAAGGATGCTAACGGGAGCAAGCGGACATCCCAGCCTTAAAGGGCTCTCAATCAGATAGAGGTAATATGACAGATACAGAAATAAATACAGCACAAGGAAGGCTATGCTAAGGCCCATACGAGGGATGAAGGAAAGGAGAAGACATGTCCAGTTTGACCAATTATGGCATTTGAATAACATGTAAGGTTTACAGACATATAGATGGGGGGTGGGGAAGGATTCCATATAAATAAAAGGCCTTAAAAGCCAAGGTGCAGAGTTTAGACTTTATCCAGGAAGCAATGGATAAACTTTAGAGCACAGACACATACCTGTGTTTTTCAGCATGTTTAAAACAGCCCTATTGAGATATAATTCATCCATTTAAACTGTACAGTTCTATGCTTTTTAGTATATTTACAGGGCTGTGCAACCATCATCCGTTTTAGAACATTTCATTCTCTCCTAAAATAAATTCCAAATGCATTAGCTGCCACGTCCCAATTCAGCCCCTGACAACCACTAATCTACACACTGTATCTGCGGATTTGCCTGTTCCGGACATTTGATATAAATGGAATCACACAGTGTGTCATCTTTTGTGTCTGGCTTCTTTCACTTGCCGTAACATTTCAATGGATGAAGCACTTCATTTCTTTTCACTGCCAAGTAATATTCCATTACATAGATCATGCCACATTTTGTTCAGCCATTTTGCAGTTGACAGACATCTGGGTTGTTTTTGTTTGGGGGCTATCATGAATGACGTTGCTATAAACATTCATGGATAAGTTTTTGTGAATACAGATTTTTTCATTTCCCTTGGGTACACAACAAGTGTAGAATTGTTGGGTCATATGATAACATTATGTTTAACTCTCTGAGAAAGTGCCAAGTTCTTTTCCACAGTGGCTGTATCATTTCTCATTTTCACCAGCAGTGCCTAAGGATTCAATTTCTCCACATCCTCATCAACACTTCATACTGTTTATCTTTTTTTATTCTAGCCATGCGAGTGTAAATGAGTGGTCTCTCATTGTAGTTTTGACTCGTGTTTCCCACATAGCCAGTGCTGCTGAGTGTCTATTCATGTGTTCATCGGCCATCTGTATATCTTCTTTGGAGAAACGTCTATTCAAATCTTTTACTCATTTTTATAACTGACTCATCTTTTTATTATTGAGTTGCAAGAGTCTTTCATATATTCTGGGTACAGGATCTTTATCAAATATATGATTTGCAAAAATTTTCTCCCATTCTGTGGGTTGCTTTTGTCATTTTCTGGATGGTACCATCTTTTTCCTTTGTCCCTGTGCTGTAGATTTTCCTACATATCTTGTCAGTATACTCTTTGATTTCTCTTCCCATGACAAGAATTTTGTTATATCAATTTTTAGAGAGAAAACAGAAACCTCATTCAGTCCTTTCTCTAGCACGGGGTGGTGATTTTTAAAAACGACTAGTTTAAAGGCCGGGCACGGTGGCTCACGCCTGTAATCCCAGCACTTTGGGAGGCCGAGGCAGGTAGATCACGAGGTCAAGAGATCGAGACCATCTTGGTCAACATGGTGAAACCCCGTCTCTACTAAAAAAACAAATATTGGCCGGGCGCGGTGGCTCAAGCCTGTAATCCCAGCACTTTGGGAGGCCGAGGCGGGTGTATCACGAGGTCAAGAGATCGAGACCATCCTGGTCAACATGGTGAAACCCCGTCTCTACTAATACAAAAAATTAGCTGGGCACGGTGGCGCGTGCCTGTAATCCCAGCTACTCAGGAGGCTGAGGCAGGAGAATTGCCTGAACCCAGGAGGCGGAGGTTGCGGTGAGCCGAGATCGCGCCATTGCACTCCAGCCTGGGTATCGAGAGCGAAACTCCGTCTCAAAAAAAAAACAAAAAAAAACAAATATTAGCTGGGCATGGTGGCGCACGCCTGTAATCCCAGCTACTTGGGAGGCTGAGGCAGGAGAATTGCTTGAACCCAGGAGGTGGAGGTTGCGGTGAGCCGAGATTGAGCCATTGTACTCCAGCCTGGGTAACAAGAGCGAAACTCTGTCTCATAAAAAAAAAAAAAAAAAAAGCTAGTTTAAAAACGTTTCCACGTCCAGCTCCTGGCTCTGTATCTTTTTCCTCCACTACACCCACACTTCTGGTGCTGGACACCACACAGCATATTCATATCATGATGCAACCTCTGGGCCTGGGCAACTTGGCACAATGGGCAACAGGAAACCATTTCTGCACTGAGACGTCTCATAATAACCTTTTGTTTTAAAGACAGGGTCTCGATCTGTCACCTAGTCTGGAGTGCAGTGGTGCAATCATGAATCACTCAGGTTGAAGTGCATTGATGGGATCATAGCTCACTGCAGCCTCAGAGGCTGAGGTAGGTAGGTAGGCAGATGGATGGAGGGATGGACGGATGGACAGAGAGAGAGAGAGAAAAGAAAGGCTTACAAGATTAGGCTACATCTGAATTTTATTTAGACTTGGACTTGTCTGCAAACTGGTGAAGAATCAATAAAGCAACTTCCCAGAGATATCCAAAGAGATGGGATCCTTCCTCCTCACAGTCAGTGAAGGCAAGTATTTCTGAGGATTCAAGAGCCAAATCTAAAATGATACCAACTGCATTTTGTTTCATAGGTCAGACATGCCTTCCTGAATAAAAACATCCTCCTGATTCTGCAATCGCAAGGCAATTCACAGAAGCACTTGCCGTCAACTACTCAGCCTTGTTCTGGTCTTGTTTAGCAACTGGACTGATCAGAGAGGAGTGAGGGGTACGCTTGGATATCGATGGGTCTCCATATTTAGAACCATCTCTGGAGGAAATATATCAAAACCTCGCTCCCTGTTATCACAAAAGAATGAGACTGGAATCCATCTGAAATCCCAACAGACTTATTTGTTATTAGTACCTTTCTTTCTCCAGAAGACAGTGCAAAATGTGCCCCATGAGTCTGTGGCTGGTTTATACTCCTGGAACTGGAAAGCTTTTTTATTTTTCCTAGTGCAAGGAGATCTGCAAATCTGTGAGCTCCCCCCGGGATCCTTGTTGAAGTAGGGAAGACGATGGTGGAGTTGGAAAACTTCCCAACAGAGTTATTAACTCAAGAAGTGTCACCTTTACTCTGTGCAGGAGGCTGCAGCTGTACTGAGTACCTTCACAGTCTCGCACCTCGTTCCCTCTTCACGTGGTGTCACAGCCAAATAGGATGTCACTTGGTGGCACAAGAGCCAGTAATGACTGTGCACCTCAGGTAGACTTGCTGAAGAGGGCAGAAGGGCCAGTGCAGCTAGGGTGCCTTATGGATATTTTACCAGTGCTTGCGCTAAAGGAGAAGGTTCTTTTAGTTCTGATTTTGGGGGAATTCCATGTTTCCTTCACAGCACCTTTAGTTAATATAAGAAACTACTACGGTTAGATATTCTTCGGATGTGCAAGCAATAATTAGCCAGATGCAAACAATTAACAAATCCAAATTAATTCTGCTAAGATTGTGCAAATAAATCATGTAAGTTGATGTACAGAATTCAATGTCCAGGCTGGAAAAGATCTTTAAGAACATTTAATTTAGTTCAACAATTTCATTTTACAGCAGATAAGGGAATTCAGGTGTAACAAAGTAAAGAAACGTGTAAGGTCACTGGCTGTGTTAGAAGTACAACGAAGAACAGAATCGAGATTTCCTGGTGTATTCTAATTTCCTGATCATCATGTAAATATCCATTTGCCATTTCTATTGTGACATACTTCCTTATGTTATAGAAGAAATAACAAATTACCTGATATGTTGGGAAATTCCTCAAAGTTTCTTACTGCTTCTGTTACACAGAAAAAGGAGGGAGGAGGCGAGCATGGTGATGAGAAAGCTATTAACTTCCTTGCTGCTGAATGTATGGAACCACCTACCTCAACACTCTATCCAGAAACCACCTACCTCAACACTCTATCCAGGAACAACCTATCTCAACACTCTATCCAGAAACCACCTACCTTCAACACTCTATCCAGAAACCACCTACCTTCAACATTCTATCCAGAAACCACCTACCTTCAACACTCTATCCAGAAAACACCTACTTCAACACTCTATCCAGAAACCACCTCCCTTCAACACTATCCAGAAACCACCTACCTCAACACTCTATCCAGAAACCACCTCCCTTCAACACTATCCAGAAACCACCTACCTCAACACTCTATCCAGAAGCCACCTACCTTCAACACTATCCAGAAACCACCTACCTCAACACTCTATCCAGAAGCCACCTACCTTCAACACTCTATCCAGAAACCACCTCCCTCAACACTCTATCCAGAAACCACCTACCTTCAACACTCTATCCAGAAATCACCTACCTCAACACTCTATCCAGAAACCACCTCCCTCAACACTATCCAGAAACCACCTACCTCAACACTCTATCCAGGAACCACCTACCTCAACACTCTATCCAGAAACACCTCACTTCAACACTCTATCCAGAAACCACCTACCTCAACACTCTATCCAGAAGCCACCTACCTCAACACTCTATCCAGGAACCACCTACCTCAACACTCTATCCAGAAACCACCTACCTCAACACTCTATCCAGGAACAACCTATCTCAACACTCTATCCAGAAACCACCTACCTTCAACACTCTATCCAGAAACCACCTACCTTCAACATTCTATCCAGAAACCACCTACCTTCAACACTCTATCCAGAAAACACCTACTTCAACACTCTATCCAGAAACCACCTCCCTTCAACACTATCCAGAAACCACCTACCTCAACACTCTATCCAGAAACCACCTCCCTTCAACACTATCCAGAAACCACCTACCTCAACACTCTATCCAGAAACCACCTCCCTTCAACACTATCCAGAAACCACCTACCTCAACACTCTATCCAGAAGCCACCTACCTTCAACACTCTATCCAGAAACCACCTCCCTCAACACTCTATCCAGAAACCACCTACCTTCAACACTCTATCCAGAAATCACCTACCTCAACACTCTATCCAGAAACCACCTCCCTCAACACTATCCAGAAACCACCTACCTCAACACTCTATCCAGGAACCACCTACCTCAACACTCTATCCAGAAACACCTCACTTCAACACTCTATCCAGAAACCACCTACCTCAACACTCTATCCAGAAGCCACCTACCTCAACACTCTATCCAGGAACCACCTACCTCAACACTCTATCCAGAAATCACCTACCTCAACACTCTATCCAGGAACAACCTATCTCAACACTCTATCCAGAAACCACCTACCTTCAACACTCTATCCAGAAAACACCTACTTCAACACTCTATCCAGGAACCACCTACCTTCAACACTCTATCCAGAAACCACCTCCCTCAACACTATCCAGAAACCACCTACCTTCAACACTCTATCCAGAAACCACCTCCCTCAACACTATCCAGAAACCACCTACCTCAACACTCTATCCAGGAACCACCTACCTCAACACTCTATCCAGAAACACCTCACTTCAACACTCTATCCAGAAACCACCTACCTCAACACTCTATCCAGAAGCCACCTACCTCAACACTCTATCCAGGAACCACCTACCTCAACACTCTATCCAGAAATCACCTACCTCAACACTCTATCCAGGAACAACCTATCTCAACACTCTATCCAGAAACCACCTACCTTCAACACTCTATCCAGAAAACACCTACTTCAACACTCTATCCAGGAACCACCTACCTTCAACACTCTATCCAGAAACCACCTCCCTCAACACTATCCAGAAACCACCTACCTCAACACTCTATCCAGGAACCACCTACCTTCAACACTCTATCCAGAAAACACCTACTTCAACACTCTATCCAGGAACCACCTACCTTCAACACTCTATCCAGGAACCACCTACCTTCAACACTCTATCCAGGAACCACCTCCCTCAACACTATCCAGAAACCACCTACCTCAACACTCTATCCAGGAACCACCTACCTTCAACACTCTATCCAGAAACCACCTCCCTCAACACTCTATCCAGGAACCACCTACCTCAACACTCTATCCAGGAACCACCTACCTCAACACTCTATCCAGGAACCACCTACCTCAACACTCTATCCAGAAACACCTCACTTCAACACTCTATCCAGAAACCACCTACCTCAACACTCTATCCAGAAGCCACCTACCTCAACACTCTATCCAGGAACAACCTATCTCAACACTCTATCCAGAAACCACCTACCTTCAACACTCTATCCAGAAACCACCTCCCTTCAACACTCTATCCAGAAACCACCTACTTCAACACTCTATCCAGAAACCACCTCCCTTCAACACTATCCAGAAACCACCTACCTCAACACTCTATCCAGAAACCACCTCCCTTCAACACTATCCAGAAACCACCTACCTCAACACTCTATCCAGAAACCACCTCCCTTCAACACTATCCAGAAACCACCTACCTCAACACTCTATCCAGAAACCACCTCCCTTCAACACTATCCAGAAACCACCTACCTCAACACTCTATCCAGAAGCCACCTACCTTCAACACTCTATCCAGAAACCACCTCCCTTCAACACTATCCAGAAACCACCTACCTCAACACTCTATCCAGGAACCACCTACCTCAACACTCTATCCAGGAACCACCTATCTCAACACTCTATCCAGAAACACCTACCTTCAACACTCTATCCAGAAGCCACCTACCTCAACACTCTATCCAGAAACCACCTACCTAAACACTCTATCCAGAAACCACCTACCTTCAACACTCTATCCAGAAACACCTACCTCAACACTCTATCCAGAAACCACCTACCTCAACACTCTATCCAGAAGCCACCTACCTTCAACACTCTATCCAGAAACACCTACCTCAACACTCTATCCAGAAGCCACCTACCTTCAACACTCTATCCAGAAACACCTACCTCAACACTCTATCCAGAAACCACCTACCTCAACACTCTATCCAGAAGCCACCTACCTTCAACACTCTATCCAGAAACACCTACCTCAACACTCTATCCAGAAGCCACCTACCTTCAACACTCTATCCAGAAGCCACCTACCTTCAACACTCTATCCAGAAACACCTACCTCAACACTCTATCCAGAAACCACCTACCTCAACACTCTATGCAGGAACCACCTACCTCAACACTCTATCCAGAAGCCACCTACCTCAACACTCTATCCAGAAACACCTACCTTCAACACTCTATCCAGAAACCACCTACCTTCGACACTCTATCCAGAAACACCTCCCTTCGACACTCTATCCAGAAACCACCTACCTTCGACACTCTATCCAGAAACACCTACCTTCAACACTCTATCCAGAAACCACCTACCTTCAACACTCTATCCAGAAGCCACCTACCTTCAACACTCTATCCAAACAATACAATGTCCAATTTTGGTTGCATAAAACTAGATGCTATAACATGACTCAATTTATCTGGACATGTATGTGCACTGAACAACTATCACGTTCTAGAAATAATCCCAAAACAAGTCCTTTGATATCTTCACCATATTATGAGCTTTCTCTCCCAAGAAGAGATTAATGAGGCCAAAAACGGCTGACACCACTATGGCATCACAGTAAATACACACGAGATTTTTCTGACAAACATAACCCTGCTGCTATGCTTCCACGTCAGCAAACAGGACCTTGCCTGTGAAGCAGCAAATAGGTTGATGCAGTATACATCATACACGCAAGAAAGATCACGGGAACGCGGCTGCGTAAAGATGTACTCGTGTAGGTTGTGACAACAGAGAAAACCAAATTCTTCATTTCCGACGATGGAGCGGTGAAGTTTACTGACATTGCTGTTCCATTTGATTCCAACGCTGACGGCAAACAATGGGAATGGATGGAAGGACTGAAACAAAAGTGGATTCTGAGGACGCTGAAAGTGAACGACAACTGGGGCCGATCCTACTTAGCCTTTCTAGGTGCTGGAGATACGGTTTCTACACATCTCAACTGCTGAATGATCTGGAGGTTGCAATCTTAACATTTATAAGTAAATAATTGGGTACTGGAAGGCAGAGGGCTTGACCAGGGATTTCTTTGAGATCCAACTGAGCTTTTGCCATTCACCCACAGGCTGTTAAACTTTGAACCAGATTCGCCTAGTGGTAAGCATTTGAAATGGTAACAGCAATGTAACATTTTCTCTCTTCTGAAGAGCTCTCTGATGCAGGCTTCCGAGAACAAAGCCCATCTGACAGATGAAGACATGCCCACAAGGCATGCCTACAGGGTGACCTGGGACTCCAGGCCAAGTCCAAGAATTCTACTGGGTCCATCCCCCAGAGTACAACTAAGCAGCTCAGCCAGACTGTGGCTGGTCAGCCACTTTCATGCACTGCCTGGCTGCCCATTTATATAAACACACTACTGAAGAGAAGCCAGGAATATCTCCAAAACAAAAAGCCCTGCTTTTGTCTGACAAAACTGCTCTGACCCCAAAGAAACGCACAATAGGAAATGAAAATTGGACAGAAAATCAATTCCAGCAGGAAACAGGATGATCCCTGCTCAAGCTCAGTTCCAAGATATATGGCTGTAATAATCCAGAGCAGCCTGGCCAGGGAGCCCCGGCCTCCACGCCAGTGCAATGCAGGAAGGCGGGAGAAGGAAGTGGCCCGGAGAAGCCACAGTAGAGCCACAGCAGGCCACTGTCATTTCAATGAGGCTTAAACTCATTTGTGCCTTGGCCGGGCATGGTGGCTCATGCCTGTAATACCAGCATTTTGGGAGGCCGAGGCATGGGAACCGCCTGAGGTCAGGAGTTCGAGACTAGCCTGGCCAACATGGCGAAACACCGTCTCCACTAAAAATACAAAAATTAGCCAGGTGAGGTGGCAGCCACCTGTAATCCCAGCTACTCAGGAGGCTGAGGCAGGAGAATCGCTCGAACCTGAGAGATGGAGGTTGCAGTGAGCCGAGATTGCGTCACTGCATCCCAGCCTGGACAACAGAGCAAGACTCCATCTCAAAAAAAAACAAAATTCATTTGTGCCTCTATCAATGAAGGGACAATGATTGATTGTGTTTTAAGAGGAACTTGAACCAAAGAGAGAAAACCCTTTTTAAAGAGGAAGCGTAGAAGAAGTAAGGAGTTGGCTTGACGTGGGACTCTAGGCCAAGTTCAAGAATTCTTCTGGTCCGACCCCCAGAGTGGAACTAAGCAGCTCAGCCAGACTGTGGCCGGGCAGCCGCTTTCATCTACCACCTACCTGTCCATTATATAAACACACAGCTAAAGCAATTTTTTTTTTGGAGTCGGAGTCTCACTCTGTTGCCCAGGCTGGAGTGCAGTGGTAAGATCTCAGCTCACTGCAACCTCCACCTCCCAGGTTCAAGCGATTCTTCTGCCTCAGTCTCCTGAGTAGCTGGGATTACAGGTACCCATCACCACGCCTGGCTAATTTTTGTATTTTTAGTAGAGATGGCATTTCACTATGTTGACCAGGCTGGTCTTGAACTCCTGAACTCAGATGATCCACCCACCTCAGCTTCCCAAAGTGCTGGGATTACAGGCGTGAGCCACTGTGCCCGACCAAGAAATCTTAATAAAATTAACTTGTATTGGGCAAATCGATAGACTAATTCCCCACAAGAAGAAACTGCTATCTTTGGAGGTTCCACTCAACAAATAGTTGCTGAGTTCCTATTAGGTCAAACTCTGGGCCAAGTACTAGAAACAGAAAAATGACTGAGATTAACTTGCTCTCAAGCCATACCAGGATTTCAGCAAGGCAGGAGGACATTGTCTGTTCACCGAAACTACTAGAAGTCTCTGAAGGGCTTCACAGAAGTACATTTTGCAACATCCACGATCCTCCCCTTTCCCGGCTGGAAGAACGGAAGCCCAATTCAAGAGGTCAGCAGAGATGTTCCCAAGAACCTCCCAGTCTCTCCTCACAATCTCTGACTCACTTTCCAGCCTATTAAATGAACCATCTGCAGACCTCAGTCATGAGAGTTACTAAACTACAAAGGGTAAAAGGAAGACTTTCTGCAAAGGTCCAATGGTCACTGTGACTTATTTAACAAATGGCCTAGTAAGTTGCTCAAAATAGCAGATATTGCTGATATTATTTACTCTAATGGGATTTTTCCTTTCCAGCTGGCATAGCAGAATGGTAGAAAGCATTCTGGATGCGGACCCAGCAGATAAGCTCTCCAAATCCAGCTCTGACAGATGTGAGTCAGGCAACCTTGGGCACGCCCCCTATCTTCTCTGAGCCTCCGTTTCCTCATACGAGAGGGAGACACCTGCTAGACTCCATCTCTAGACTGTTGTAAGAACCAGAAGAAGTTATTTATGCAAAAGTAATTTGAAAATCCTAAAATGTTTTGCAAACTACTTAATTTTTAATACAATCTTCCTAATCATGTATTTCTTGCATTAGATGTAAAATTAATTTGCCTTTCCTATGAAAACACCATCTGATGGTAGAAGGTCAGCTGGGTGAGGAAAAGCCGGCAGGGCATCAGAAATTCTCCTTTATCCTTTTGCAACCCATCATGAGGTGAACCCAAACTCAAAAAAAAAAAAAAAATCAAGAATTGGATATAAACGCAATGTGACAGGCTTTCATTTGCTCACACTTATTGGAAAAAGGATTTCATTTTCTACACTAGACTCTGGGCAGCAAATAGAGCTGAAGGTAGTCCAGGCTGGCACCAACGCAGTCATCATAAGGAACAGAAGAAAAACAACACGCCTGTTCAGGCCCAGCTCCGGGAATGACGGTGAAGCTAAAAGGCAGGCGGGAGGCAGCGAGCCGGGTTAGGAACACAAACCGGTTTGTAATCAATCCAAAATCACAGTTGTGAAAACCACATAAAATGCCATCTGGCCTCCTGGATTGCGTGGAACATTAAGCAAAGGCAGCCTTCCAAGACACATGTTCTCATTTCTCTGAGAACAGCGCTTCTCCTTAACCACTCAACTGTGAAAGAGTTACCCAGATCCTGGTCCAGCTTTTCCACGCTTGCCAGAATCGTTTGGAATGCGAGTGAAACAGCTCGTGGATAGGGGCAGTGGAGGCTGCTCATCCCTGATGTTTTCTGGATTCTGAGAGCTCATTGGTGACATGAGGGGTCTCTTCTGCTTTCCACAGACGGCTATGACCACTCTCATCTTCTTCCTGCCTTAAAGGCACGTCTAAGCATAGCTGACAATAATCTGAAAACTAATTTTCTGTGTGGTATACGTGACATGAAATTTACCGATTTAACCATTTTTAAGTGTACAGTTCAAGAGCATCAAATACATTAATGCAATGGTCAATGCACTGCTTTGCAACCATCACTAATATCCACATCCAGAACCTTTTCACATTCCCAAACTGAAACTCTACACCCATTCTCCCTCCCTCTAGCCGCTGACAACCTCTATTTTACGTTCTTTCTCTATGATTTTGCCGATCACATAAGCAAAACCATACGATGTTTGTCCTTTCGTGTTTAGCTTATTTCACTTGGCACGATTTCTTCAAGGTTCATGTTACTGCAACAGCACATATCAGAACTTCATTCCTTTTCCACACTGAAGAATGTTCCATTGTATGCACAGACCACATTTTATCTCCTCATTCATCAATGGGCTCTAGAAACCAATATTTGTGTAGTATTAGCCTACTCATAGTGAATACAGGCAAAGATTCCTTATGAGTTAGAATATTAGGGCTGGGCACAGTGGCTCACTCCTGTAATCCCAGCACTTTGGGAGGCCAAGGAGGGCAGATTACCTGAAGTCAGGAGTTCGAGACCATCCTGGCCAACATGGTGAAACCCTGTCTCTACTAAAAATACAAAAATTAGCCGGGCATGGTGGCAGGTGCCTGTAATCTCAGCTACTCTGGAGGCTGAGGCAGAAGAATCGCTTGAACCCGGGAGGTGGAGGATGCAGTGAGCCAAGATCGCGCCACTACACTCCAGCGTGGGTGACAGATCGAGATTCCATCTCAAAAAAAACAGAAAAGAACATTAGGCATCAGTCTTTCAGATTTGCAAGCACACAAGACATCTGCCACCATGGTGTCCCATGCCTAAGCCACAAGGCTATGGGTCCGGGGAGGACAGCAACCATGTCCTCACTTGACCCTATTCCCATTTCCGTCAACCAGCACAGTACGGAGTGGACCCTTAAATGTTTGATAAAGGACTAAGTAATACCTTTTCTCCTTAGGCAGAGCCTACTCCTCTTCTCTAAGTCAAATTATTTTCTTAAAAAATTACAGCTTCTCAGAAGACATTTCCTCCTAAGAAAGGCTTTTTAAAAAAAAAAAAATTGTGTGTCTAATTTTTGAAGGCAGAATTTATTGAATCAGCCATTCAAAAAGACAGTGTATGGAAGTAGAAGGAATAATGGACATGGAATCAGCAGGCGAAGCCTCAGATCCCACCTCCACCTTCCACTCGGCTGTGTGACCTTAGTTAAGTCACCTGACCTCTCTGAATTTCAGTGTCATCATCTGTAACAATGGAAATAATAAAAATTGCCCCTATAGAGGGTTTTTTCTTTCTTTTTTTTTTTTTTTTGAGACAGAATCTCACTCTTCACACAGGCTGGAGTGCAGTGGTGTGATCTTGGCTCGCTGTAACATCCACCTCCTGAGTTCAAGCGATTCTCAGCCTCAGTCTCCTCAGTAGCTGGGATTACAGGTTCATGCCACCACATCCGGCTGATTTTGTATTTTTAGTACAGACAGCGTTTCACCACGTTGGCCAGGCTGGTCTCGAACTACTGACCTCAGGTGATCCATCCATTTTGGCCTCCCAAAGTGCTGGGATTACAGGCATGAGCCACTGCACCCGGCCTTCACAGAGTTACTTTGAGAATCAAACAGAACCTCCAAAACTGACAATCTGTGTAACACAGTTCATACCGTTAGGTTCAGGTAGGTCAGTCTGCTTGCTTCAGCATATGAATGCAAAAAGGAGGCCTGTGCCGCCCTTAAGCATGCCAGCTAAAAAGTCAGAACACACATGCAGGGACTCGGGGCACTTACAAGTTGTGTGTGGAAAAACTAGAGTTAGTATAGCACTAAGAGGAGGCCACAGAAAGCATCTGTGAAGCGCTGAATGTTGACTGAGTTCCCGAGGAAAACGGTGGGTGTGAATCAACAGGGAGCAGAGGAGCTGGGATTCTAGACAAGTCGCAGAGTTCACAAAGGGGAGGACGTGGGAGCCAGTAGCTGTGGAGGAAAAAGTAAAGCCAACTTTGAGAGCAAGGACTGCTCCTGGCCTAACGCTCTGGGCCCCCCACGGCAAGGTGGACGCAGGGGAGCTGGAGTCTGAAGACTGCAGGGACAGTCCTTGACTGGACGACCGTGGCACACGCTGCGCAGCCGCGAAGCCACTCCAGCAGCTGCCTGGTGGCACCTCTGTCGGGGCCCTTACGTCCGCACTCAGATTACGACCCACGTCTCTGAACTGTTGTGCTCGCCTCTGGTTCTAAACACGCCCTGATCTTGTAATCACGGAGGTACAGAATATCTTAATAAGAGGCGTCAGCCAGTAAGACGGTTCTTCAGCACAGAACCCGTGAGAAGAGAGACTTCACTTAACAGATACTAGTCACTTGCTCCTAAGTGGGGAACGCCATAAATAACACTGTACAGCCTTGTTCTCTGGGTTCACCTCGGGTAAATCTCCTAGCCCATAAGAAAATAAATGAATAAATAAAAGACAAAACTCCTAGCCCGTAAGAAAACAAAACATACAAGCTTCCTGAACCCTAAGGCTTCCTTCCGCAAAGTCATAGGTCCTGGCAGCATATACAACCCAATTCAATAAACTCTAAGCATCTCAGACTGGCAAACAATCAAACTCTCAACACTGATTGAACACTATCATGTGATAAACAGTGTGCTTGATGCAGGGGTACAAAGATGAATAACAGGCACAGAAGTGTCCACATAAGTTCAAGTGTGAACCAGAGCTGTGTCAGGCCAACTCAAGTTCTAAAAGCAGTTTCACACCCATTCACACCTCCTTATTCCTCAAGGTCATCAGGTCAAGGCAAACCCACCTACACCACGTCACCCTCAGAGCTCAGTCCAAAGAGTTTCTCAGGCAAATCCGGTGTGCTCAGAACTAGACAGAAGAATCTTTTCCATCTAGTTCTAAGTAGAATATCTTACTTAAGATATCTAAGTGAGATATGTTACACAATATCTTACTTCCAATTAGTTCAAGTCTGTGAGAAGTAATATATCCATAAGGACTTAAGAAAATACTAAAGGAATCATTACCTCTAATGTTCGAATGACCTCTGCCAAGTTCGCTCATCACCTACTTCCTGGCTCACCATGTGTACAAAAGCGTCCACATCTCCTGCGCTTTTCAACACAGACTGAAAACACCACTGAATGTGATCAGATGTCTCTTGAGAGGCAGGGATTATGATTTCATTTACTAATGAGCTGCTGATGTGGATCTGAGGAGAGGAACTCATGATACGGATCTACGGTAGAGTTCTCCGTGTCTTCCTTAAACGTGATCTTAGCCGTCTGTCACTGCCGAGTTCAACCTTATTACTCCAGACCTGCGTCTGTATCACACAAATGACCAGTTGAATCAAACAGTCAACTGGTTCCATTCTATGAATACTCCATTAAAAAAATGGACTGAACTGACCATTTGTTAAACTGAAGTATCTAATTAATTCAGCTAAAATTTTAACCCAATGGTGTATGGAAACATTTTCCTAGGAGGTATGAAGTTACAGTTAATGTTTAAAAAGGGATACTTTCTCTCTATTCCAAATAACTTAAAAAAAAAAAAAAAAAAAAAAAAAAAAAAACATGTGTATGCTTCATTATTTATGTCTTGATTGATGTCACATTCTATACAGGCCCTAACTCTCTGCAATTTTTCCCCGTGAGTTGAAGGAAACAAGGCTATACTTAAGGAAATATGAGAGCAGTCAAACACTGAAGCATCCATGGAACTCGAGCCTGGCTCTCTCAAGAATATCTTCTTCAAGAACTTGGCCAGGTGCAGTGTCTGACGCCTGTAAACCCAGCACTTTGGGAGGCCAAGGTGGGTGGATCACTTGAGGTCAGGAGTTCAAGACCAGCTTGGCCAACATGGTGAAACCCTGTCTCTACTAAAAATACAAAAATTAGCCAAGTGTGGTGGTAGGCACTTGTAATTCCAGCTACTTGGGAGGCTGAGGTAGGAGAATCGCTTGAACCCAGCAGGCAGAGGTTGCAGTGAGCCGAGATCATGCCCCTGCAGTCCAGCAACCTGGGTGCCAGAGCGGGACTCTGTCTCAGAAAAAAATTAATAAACTAGTGTGAACCCTTTCCTCACCTCCACCTCTGAAAATTCTCTTCTCTCTATTCCTAATACAGCTAGACCCAAAAAAGCAATTCGATCATTTAGATGAAAAACCGAAAGCCTGCTACGTACCTGATTCAGTTTTCCATCGTTCAAGGGAAGTCCTACCAACTTTGAGGAAGACAAGTCAACTCATAAAGCAATTCAGAAAAAGGAAAGACGTCATTGTAAAAATTTGAAAGGAAAGCTATCCAGCTCCTTCAAAGATGTAAGATGGCAGTGTGCAGGTGGACCGTGGAAGGATTGTCCTGGAGCGTTAGACCCTCACGCTTTGGTTCTCGCCTTGAGAACAGAATGAGAGAGAAGGGGGAGGGGAGGGGAGACTTGTAACAGATCCTCTCACTTTATGACTTGGAGGGAAATGAGAGCCCGGAGGCCCGTGGAAGGCTTCCAGCACAACTGCACCCCTCCATTTCTGCAGCTCCTTTCTCTGAACAACCTCTAAGTGTTTTATGAACCTTGCTGTAGACTCCCTGTCCACAGCCCCTCAGGATACCAAACAGAGCCACCATTATGGTCTGTATTCCTTAAAGGAAGAGCTCAAAACAGTCAAACAGCCTTATTTCCGGATTCTGCCCATGGGAAATCAGAGTTTCAACTTGCAAATTCAGAGACTCACTCACACTCATGCTTCTTCCAAGAAGACAAGCAAAATGACTAAAGGCAATTTTATGCATGTTCCTAAACAAAAGAAAGAAAGGAAGGAAGGAAGGAAGGAAGAAATCTTCCTTCTTATGGGCAGGCTTTTACCCCAAGAATCTCTTCACTACCAGGAGTGATCTGCTGTGAGGCTCAATTCTTTTTTGTTTTTTTTGAGATAGAGTTTTGCTCTTGTTGCCCAGGCTGGAGTACAGTGGCACGTTCTGGGCTCATTGCAGCCCCTGCCTCCTGGATTCAAGCAATTCTCCTGCCTCAGCCTCCTGAGTAGCTGGGATTACAGGCATTTGCCACCACGCCCAGCTAATTTTTTGTATTTTTAGTAGAGACGGGGTATCACCATGTTGACCAGGATGGTCTCAATCTCTTGACCTTGTGATCCACCCGCCTCGGCCTCCCAAAGTGCTGAGACTACAGGTGTGGGCCACCGTGTCCGGCCGAGGCTCAATTCTATCTTCAAAGACCTGGAAGCCTCCAGGATTGGGGGAATCAGATCTGGGTACTTTGTTCATTTGTGTCAAGGGCAGAGTCCACATGTCATTTGTTCCCCATACCTGACCAAAGCCATGCCGTGCAGGGGTCTAAGCCCACAGCATTCCCTGCTGCCGTCAACCCCTCCTGCAGCACAGTCCAGGCTCAAGATGTGTCAATCCCAGCATCACCTCTGCTTCCAGATCCCCAGACTCAGCTACCACCAAAATAGATCCATCAGGACATAGCCACGCAAAAACAAAACCAAAGAGACAAACTAAGTAGAAGACAGAGCGAAAACAAGGTTTTGCTTAGCCCTGGGGACAGGATTAGGAAAGATTAAACACACACACACAAGACTTGAGTCAAAAGCCTCCTAAATTACATTTCTCGGATTTTATCATATTATCTTTGTGGCACAGTTATTAAACATTAAAGATAATGACTTCATTCTGTAAGTAACCTAATATTGAACATGATTGATAAGCAGACCTGGGCTTTGAAGAAAACTCTGAACGTTGAAATTCAGGGACAGCACAGAAGCAGTTTGGGCCACCAGGTTAATGAACTGTCTTCGTTAGGAAGGAGCTGTGTCATTACTGCATTGCTTCTGCGACCCACTGAGAACCCAGGGAAGGTGGAAGGGAAACAGCCTGGCAGACACACGTTTGGTTAACTCCACTGACAGCGATCTACCAGCTGCTTCCAGAAGAGTTCAGTGAAGTTTGAGAAGCGCTGCCTGAGAGGCTCCCGGGAGACGGCGCCAGAAGGGAGACCTCTGTGTCCCCCAGAAAACCAGGTGCCTAGTGCAGTGAGAGGCGTTGGTGCATTACCACATTTTTTAAATAACGTCCAATGAAAAGGTAAAATAGAGCCCAGTGGGGGAAATGAACAAGGGAGAAGTGAGGCAGATGAAGCACCTGCCCTGAGATCCTAAGAAGCCGCCGCTAGGCACCCTCCTCTGAAATGAGCCACTTGCAATGGCTGCTTGAGGATTCACACAGCTACGAGGAGCCCCTCTGCACCCTTGCCAGCAGGCCAGCCAGGTCAGAATGAATGGGGGTTGCACTGGGCAGCTGGCAGTGGCGGCTCCCTCCTCTCCCTGGGGCACCAGCTCCCTGTACCCACTGTGCACTCAGAGGCTGAGAGGACATTCCAGAACACTCAGCTCAGAGGTTTCCAAGATGGCACAAATACCACTGACAAGGTCCTCAGTAACTTCAGTGCGTTCATTGTCATCGGACTGCCTTCTTCCCCACACCCTGCTGAGTAGGATGTTTCGATGATAGAGAACGGGAGGAATTTCACATCCAGTATTGTACACCTCTAAATGTATTATCTATGCAGCCCAGGGTGAGTTTAAAAAGTATATTGCACGGTGGCTCATGCCTGTAATCCCAGCACTTTGGGAGGCCAAGGCGGGCGGATCACAAGGTCAGCAGTTCGAGACCAACCTTGCCAATATGGTAAAACCCTTTCTCTACTAAAATTAAAATACAAAAATTAGCCAGGCGTGGCGGTGCGTGCCTGTAGTCCCAGTTACTCGGGAGGCTGAGGCAGGAGAATAGCTTGAACCTAGGAGGCAGAGGTTGCAGTGAATAGAGATTGGACCACGGCACTCCAGCCTGGGCAACAGAGCAAGACTCTATCTCAAAAATAAATAAATAAAACTTTTTAAAAAAAAATAAATTGGGCCACTTCTCTCCCCTGCTTGTAACCCTTCAACAGCTCTCCACTTAACTCTTGGGAGGCGCCTTGGCTCCCCAGCCCCAGGAGACGTGATCGGGTGCACCTCTGCCATCCCTCGCCCCACTCTCCCAAACATCACACTCTTTCCCGCACCAGGGCCCTTCGGCACATTCCCTCCCCCTGAAAAGCGCTCCACCGTAGCTTCTCTTGGCCCCACACCGTCGCTGCCACCTCCTCTGTGGTGAGAACACCACTTCCTACCCACCCCTTAGGTCTCAGCTTCAACGCCAGGTCCTCAATGAGGCAGATGCCCTCTGTTACCTGTGCTTCAATCCTGCATGTCCTTGTGACTAATAACACTCATAGTTTTTAGTAAACGTCCATCTTTCCCAGTGGAGAACAAGAATCGTGTCTTTCTTGCTCCCTGCTTGGTCCTGCCAGGCATGGGGTCTGGTTTACACAAGATGCTCAGGAGAATGGTGGGCGCCCAGGATGCATCGCCCATTGAAGAGGACCCGGGCGCTGACAACAGCACCAGCCAGCACGCTGGGGTCACAACGAAGAGGAGGGAGCAGGGAATAGGAGACGGGAAGGGCAGGGATGCAGAATGGAACCAGAGAGAAAGGTTCTCTTCTTTGGAAGATTTTCCAAGGTATTGGCTAAATGTAATACTTGTTGGACTCAAAGTAGCCAAGCGCTTCAGAGTACCTACGCTATGCCAAAAATAACAGACCGTTTGCAAAAATGTCCTCAGTTACTCTCCCCATGCATCCCTGCTTCTTTGCAACGTACCTTTGCAGTTCCTCCTCTCAAAGAAGTCAGTTTTCCTTCGCTTTAAGTCGGAACTGGCTCTGTGACTTCTTTAGCCAAGAAGATCCAGTAGAAGTGAGGCCATGCCAGCTGAGCTCGGGCCTCCAGAGCTCATGCCTCCTTCTGCTCACTCGCTACAACCCTGCCTAGCTGCCACTCGAACAGGCCCAGGCTAGCCTTCTGGAAGAAAAAAGATCACGTGGAAGACAGACGAGACCCCCAGCTGAGGCCAGCTGAAATCACCCAGCACTCACCTCACCTGGAAGCTGACCACAGACACGTGAGAGAGCCCAGCTGATGCCGGAACCGACCAGCTGGGCCAGCCGAAACGGCTAGTCTGCGGAATCGTGGCTGAATAAATAGCTGTTGCTTTAAGACACTAAGTTTTGTAGTGGTTTGTTATGCAGCAATAGATAACTCATACACAAGTTGGGTCAGAGGCATCTGAACCAGAGCAACTCCATCTTGAATAGGAGTTGGGTAAAATGAGGCCAAAACCTACTGGGCTGCATTTCCAGATGGTTAAGGCACTCTTAATCACAGGTGAGACAGGAGGTTGGCACAAGGTACAGGTCATAAAGACCTTGCTGATAAAACAGGCTGCAGTAACGAAGCCGGCCAAATCCCACCAAAACCCAGATGGC
Source organism: Aotus nancymaae (assembly GCF_030222135.1). Taxonomy (NCBI): domain Eukaryota; kingdom Metazoa; phylum Chordata; class Mammalia; order Primates; family Aotidae; genus Aotus; species Aotus nancymaae. The sequence goes on along the minus strand of NW_026988445.1, from coordinate 29,394,629 downwards.
CACGACAATGACCTCTGGTTGTCCTCACGGCTACCCTCCTGCCAGCGCCATGACAGTCTACAATGCCAGGGCAACGTCAGGAAGTCACCCTCCATCTTCTAAAAAGGGGAGGCATGAATAATCCAACCCTTATTCAGCATATAATAAAAAAATAACCATAACAGTGGGCAACCAGCAGCCCTCGGGGCCGCTCCGCCTATGGAGTTTCTTTACCTCTCTAATAAACTTGCTTTCACTTTATGGACTCGTCTCGAATTATTTCTCGCACAAAGTCCGAGAACCCTCTCTTGGGGTCTGGACTGGAACTCGTTTCTGGTAACAGTAGGTACCGGGGATGCAGAAATGAGTAAGGTGTACTTAGGTGAGACAGACACTACTTCCATTCATTCATTCATTCACTCATTCATTCGTTCATTCAGGTTTGATTAAGCACCTACTGAAAGCTAGGCTCTGTATTAGATTCCGGAGACACAGAGGTGACAAGACACAGTCCCTGACCCCAAGTAGGAGAGGATACAGACAAGAAATAGGCAATTCTAAAATGAAGTAGATGAAGTACTAAGACAGGAATAAGGAAGCCTAACAGTTGCAGGTGGGAGGGAGGGCAGGTGGGACAGTTTGGGAAGGCTTGTCGGAGAAAGCGATGTCTAAGTAGAGAACTAAAGGATGGTTTAGGAACATCAGAAAAGCTTTTTCTAGGCAGAGGGCTGGTACTTCAACCTGTACCACTCGTAGGCAAGAGGAGGATAACATGCATCATTTCCATTCCATTTCCTGACCTTATTCCTCTCTGTGTTGGTCTTTTGAATGAACTGAGAAAACTCAGGAAGTCCCAACTCTCCTGCAGAATAATTAGCAATTTGTAACCTATTACTATATAAAGAGTTTCAATTGAACACACCTTCAGCCACAAAAAGAAAAGAAATTCAGATGGACGAGATAGGAAAACTCAGAGGCTCTAGTTCTGTAGTTATTCAAGGAGAAAAAAGACTTCAAGACTTCATTTGAGCCACAAAGCCACAGTTTGAGTCAGCGATTTTCACCCGTGATGTTGCATACCACTCCTGATTACACCAATTAATTAAAGTGGGTGCATCTGGTTCCTTCTCATTTTCAGCTATCAGGCAAAGGGTAGCTACTAATACATGTTTATTAGATGATTTTTTCAAGTTCATACACTTGCTGAGTCGAAATTACAACAATAATAATTGACTCGGGTAATGAAGGGTTCCACCATGCCTGGATTCCTACAACAGGCCAGTAATTTCTTCAATGATCATGTTCTCTTCAAGGGACAGAAGATGCTTTCAAACCCCGCGCTGCAACCACATTTATTCTAATTCTAAAAAACCAAATTTCTAATTTCATTATACTTTATGGAGAAGGTTGCGTGAGTTGATACATAAGCTCTGGTGAAGATTCCAAAATTCACATGTGATGCAGAGGGGAACATTTTCTTACTGAGATACTGTGAGTCATCAAATCTAACAGCCATTGGCTACAAACCAACCAGACATCCTCTGTATGTAAGTCATGCAGAAAAAGGTAGCGTTAACTTCACAAGCATCCAAATACAATGGAACCCATTATATGAGCTGCCAGTGTCCTAGGCATGGAAGGTTATTTAAAAAAAAAAAAAAACAGTTGTGGCATTGTTTAGATTGACTTTCTTCTTCCCAATAAAAACTCCCTTCCTTGAATCAGCAACAGTAAACTGAAAACAGGGTATTCAATTGCCATGAAGTCTTTCAGGGAAAAAAAAAAAAAAAACTTTTAGGGAAAAAAATACTTTAGGAAAAAAAAATCAGGAATTTTGTGTTATCCTTGTTTCTGTAATTATAGGGCAGTTTAAGTATTAATTCATAGATCTACATGTGGTATAGCTCTTCTTCCCCAAAACATAAAGCAACTAGACAAAATTAGAACCAACTCATTTAGACTTAAGCCATTGGGAACCCCATCATCCATAAATTCCGTGAGGGTGTCTCTCCGGGAGTGCTGCTGGCCCAGCAACCCACCAGTCAGGCAAGACTTCATCCCCAGTGGACCCCCAATTTTTACGGCACACGTTCCCATGTCCTTCTTCCACATGAGTCCCACCTTTTCCGGGGACATGTGCTCAATACTCTTTGGTGTCAGCTATCATTTCTGGTTAGAAACCTGTTCCGGAGGCATCTGGAGCTGATGGTTAAATGGGATGCTGCATTATCCTCAAATCCATTTATGCCGTCCATTTTCCTGTCTTCTGTTGGTTGCTAAGGAGATTAGTGTGAAATGGGGTCCCTGTCCTAAGGGGTTAATCATTTTACACTGCTCACTCCCCACAGAAGTCATAATCTGCTGTGTGTGAAATCACATTTAGTTGCTGTGAAAATGATTACGAGGCTCGGAATGGAACATTATGGCTTCAGGTGGGAGATAAGTAGTCTGAGCAGATGGACTCCGGGAAAGTACAAAAGTTCTTCCCAGGAATAATGCTCACTCCAAAAACAGAGTGGGATAAAGAGATGATATATATAATATGTAAGAAAATAGGAAATACATTAATTTGGGACATGGAACTTGGCTCTGCCGGTGGATTTCCCAGCTGTTTTCTTTTCTGTTCATTCTTTTTTTTTTTTTAAAGCCTATCATAGTACGATTGGAATACCCAAAAGATAATTATGAAAACCCAGAAGATGGTGGGAAAACAAGTATGAGAGATGGAAAGGAGTTGCTTCTTTCCAATGAAATTCCCAAGTTACTACTGAAGTTAGGAATTCCTTGCTCTCCTGTGGGCATGTGTCACTAAAGAGATGAGACACACAGAGACCCTCAGATCAAAGGTTCGTAACAATTATGCAGTCCCCGTACTGTGCTGAAACTATCAGGCTACCATGCAGCAGTTTACAGTCATCTCCTAATCTGTCTTGAAAACAGAGACAAAGCCCAATAACTTGGAAGGAAAAAACCACATTTACATATTTGACAAAAAGCTAGGAATAACTAAAACAATAAGCAGTGTCCAATTCTAAGACTTAAATTTGGCTTAATGTGAAAATTTAATGACTTAAAGTAACAAATGTTAACCAGTATATGAAATGAACCATGTATGAATTCTTTAAAACATTTTTTAATAAAAATGAAATCTCTAAAACATATATTGATCACCACCATAGAAAATAGTCCCAGACTTGCAAATATTTTCCTGTTATATGTGATAAGCAGATTTCTGAAAAGTTGTAAGAAAATGTAAAAACTGTTTTTTTTCTTTTTTCAGACACAGTCTTGCCCTGTCACCTAGGGCTGGAGCGCAGTGACAAGATCTCGGCTCACTGCAACCTCCACCTCCTGGGTTGAAGTGAGTCTCCTTTGCTTCTCGAGTAGCTGGGACTACAGGCACATACCACCACAGCTGGCTAATTTTTTATATTTTTAGTCGAGATGGTGTTTCACCATGCTGGCCAAGCTGGTCTTGGCCTCAGGTGATCTGCCCACCTCAGCCTCCCAAAGTGCTGGGATTACAGGTGTGAGCCACCGCACCCAGCCAAAAATTTCAAATTGCATGAAATGTTTAATGTTTTGGAAAAGTTTGCTACTTAAATTTACTTTGCACCAACTCCTTTTATAAAAAAAGGAATATTTAATTAATTTATGAATAGTCAACACCTAATTTCTCTTTCTTGTAAATATACCGAGTTTGTATCCTGTTATTTTTCAGCACAATTAGGATACAGTTCACAATAGCTTAAGTATCAATATTTTAAATGTGTAAGTTTGAGGGTTGTTTTTTTTTTTCTGAGACAGAGTTTTACTCTGTCGCCCAGGCTAGAGTACAGTGGTGCCATCTTGGCTCACTGGAAGCTCCACCTCCCAGGTTCAAATAATTCTCGTGCCTTGCCCACCTGGGGCAGCTAGGATTACAGGTGCATGCCGAAACACCGGCTAATTTTGTATTTTTAGTGGAGATAGGGTTTTGCCATGTGTTGGCCAGGCTGGTCTTGAACTCCTGGCCTCAAGTGATCTGCCTGTCTTGGCCTCCCAAAGTGCTGGATTACAGGCACGAGCTAACACCCCCAGCCTGAGTTTGAGTTTGATTTTACCTTGTCCTACCCAACCCTGCCACAGGTTAACCAGAGGTACCCTTGCAGACCAAGTGACGCCCTGACGTATGATGCGTAACTTTTAAGAAATGAGGCTCCCATACAAAATTCTATTCTCAGGAGCCCTACCATGACAATGCTGCAAAGCCAGGGGAAGCGGTGACCCTTCCGAGTCCGCATTCTCATGATGTTCCTTTCTCTTTCTTTTTTTTTTTAAGAGGGTCTTGCTTTGTCACCCAGGCTGGAGTGCAGTGGTGCCATCACGGCTCACTGCAGCCTTGAAATCCTGGACTCAAGGGATCCTCCCACCTCAGCCTCCCAAGTAGCTGGGATTACAGCTATGCACCACCACACCAGGCTAATTTTTATTTTTATTTTTTAAAAATATTTTCATAGAAATGGAGTCTCACTTTGTTGCTTGCATGTGGAGCAGACTGAACTCAACCCACAGTAGGGCACCAAGCTGGTCTCAAACTCCAGGACTCAAGCGATCCTCCCTCCCCGGCCTCCCAGAGTACTGGGATTACAGGCAAGAGCCACTATCAACTTGGCCTTTGTTTTTTGTTGTTTTTTTTCTTTCAATTTTAGAAAATATCTCATCTGGAATATCCCACCTGAGAGACTTCAAGAGTAGAAATAAACATTCTTGAGTAATAAATCAAACCCTCGGGAAATGTAAACTTTTGAGAAAGGAATTCAGTGAGCACAGATCTACAACACTAGCAAGCATAGGTAAAGGACAGCAACATCCCTGTGGCAAACGGAATCGATGATCAAACTTCTACCGGTATCTACACCTTCTGCCACGTGACTTCGCTGCTCCTTCCACTGGAGGCAGAATACAATAGACTTCCTACTGGACCGGGGCCACAGGAGTGGCTCGAGCTAATGGAACGTGGGCAGCAATAAAGTGCACAAGGTCTAGACTTAATTTAAGAGGCATTGCACGTTTCTGCTCAGCACTCTTGGAATAAATAGCCACTGCCATGAGAAGAACATGCTGTACTGATCTGAGGAGGCTGAAAGAGGTGGGGAGCCCCAGCCCACAGCGGAGCTCAGCCCAGCCTGCCCCAGCCCACAGCGGAGCTCAGCCCAGCCTACCCCAGCAGACCCTAACTGACTCCTGGACACAAGAGCAAAAATAATTTTTTTTTTTGAGATGGAGTCTCACTCTGTCACCCAGGCTGGAGTGCAGTAGCATGATCTTGGTTCACTGCAACCTCTGCCTCCTGGGTTCAAGCAATTCTCCTGCCTCAGCCTCCCAAGTAGCTGGGATTACAGGCACCTGCCACCACACCTGGCTAATTTATTGCATTTTTTAGTAGAGACATGTTTTCACTATGTTGGCCAGGCTGGTCTCGAACCCCTGACCATGTGATCTGCCCACCTCAGCCTCCCAAAGTACCGGGATTACAGGTGTGAGCCACTGCACCCAAACAAATCATTGTTATTTTAAAGCACTAGGCTTTGTGGTGACTTGTTGCACCACACTTTGGCAAAGATAACAAATGTCTGCTTCGCTGTTTTACTGCTACCTGCCTTACATTTCTAGAAGCGTAGGAATCCAAATGAGAGAACTCTACAAAAAACAGAGTCAACACACTCACGGGCTTACTCAACAGAAACCTGCCCTGCGGAAACGCACCGAGACACCTGCCTCTCACAGACTTGGCTCCGGGTGCGGTAAATGAAATGAAGAAAAGCCGGCCTAAGTTTAGGGCTGGAGTCAGAATTTACACCACCTGTGTGTTCAAAAACACCCCAAATGTATTTGTAAGACCGTTTGGGCCGGTAACACCCCAGGTACCGGGAGAAATAAAACCCTAGTCCTTTCTGGAAGAAGGTCCTTTAAACTCAAGACTCAAAAATTCCTCAGAGATAAAACTCTAAGGAATATGAATCCTAATTTTAAAATTACTGTAGCTAACTCAATACAGATACATCTTTTAAAAAGTAACATTTAGAAAATGTGCAAATTGAGAAAAATACATACTATATGCCATTGATATAAAGTTCAGAAGGAAGCAGTACTAAGCAGTATCTTTTTTAAATATTTAATATGTGGTAAAAAAAAAAAAAAAGGAACTACATTACTATCCAGGGGTTGATTAACACTAAATTCAGCACAGAGGTTACCTCTGATGGGCTAGAGGGGAAGGAACGGTGAGGGAAGCAGCTTCAGATATGGGACTTCAGAAGTACGGTTACGGCCGGGCGCGGTGGCTCAAGCCTGTAATCCCAGCACTTTGGGAGGCCGAGGCGGGTGGATCACGAGGTCAAGAGATCGAGACCATCCTGGTCAACATGGTGAAACCCCGTCTCTACTAAAAATACAAAAAATTAGCTGGGCACGGTGGCGCGTGCCTGTAATCCCAGCTACTCAGGAGGCTGAACCCAGGAGGCGGAGGTTGCGGTGAGCCGAGCTCGCGCCATTGCACTCCAGCCTGGGTAACAAGAGCAAAACTCCGTCTCAAAAGAAAAAAAAGAAGTACGGTTACTATCCTCAAGCTTGGTGGAGGGTACATGGATGTCTTTTCACTACTCTTTAAAGTTTTTTTTGTTAGATGGAGTCTCCCTTTCTCGCCAGGCTGGAGTGCAGTGGCACGATCTCAGCTGACTGCAACCTCCACCTTCTGGGTTCAAGCAATTCTCCTGCCTCAGCCTCCCGAGTAGCTGGGACTACAGGTGCGCACCACCATGCCCAGCTAATTTTTGCATTTTTAGTAAATACGGGGTTTCACCATGTTGGCCAGGATGGTCTCCATCTCTTGACCTCGTGATCTACCCTCCATGGCCTCCCAAAGTGCTGGGATCATAAGCATGAGCCACCACGCCCAGCCTACTATTCTTTAAACTTTATCTTTACACTACATAGACTTTTTTGCACACAGGTTTTACAATAAAAGTAAAATAAAAGAGAAGCTGCACTAGTCCCAGACAACCTACAGCCCAAGTCTGGACAGCGTCACAGAGCACTGACGCCCCACGGCCAGCAAGGGTTTCCAGTGGTGACCTTCAGGTGACCTTCCTCTTTTCCAAGCGGGTGAAAAGAACAAAACAGATGGTGGAAGGTACTCATCATGAGTGGTTTGGGAGGCAGCGCTCCAGCAAGAAAGCAGAGGACGTTAAGAACTGATTACTCGGGCGTGGGTGGTTTGGGCTTGCTGTCGGTGGCTGTGTGGCTCTCTGGTAACCGTGTGTAGTTTTTGACTGTGACCTCTGGACCGGGATGATCCATGCTCCAGGTGGTGGCAGGGAGAGCCAGGCTGGAACCATGGCCATTGTGTGACAGCAGCTGGACCGACAGTTGTAGCTGCAGAATCTGCAGGCCGGTAGGTGCTTCAAGCCAGGAAGCACGTGGAGCCTCAGGTGATTCAAAGTCTACCAAAACCTGCCTTCCACGGTGGCTACGACAGAGGTGGGTTTTCTTGACTTCGGCCCGTTATGAGTTCTTTTCAGACACATCTGGCTGCAAAACAACCTGGGAGCACATTTCTTAGCGCAGTTCCCTGCATGGGACAGTGGCTAACATTCCATGATCCTTCCCCATCTCCCCCAAGAGGGCCACGTGCTCCATAAGCACGGCAGAGGCTTCGTCAGGAACTGGCCGCCACACACGTTGTATAAAAGCTGGGCTCTAAACAGAGTGAGTCCGAGGAGAGCCTGGGCTGTGGCCTTTGCATCCAGCTGTTTTGAAATGGATTTGTTCATTACTCCTGCATGGGGGCAAGTCTCAGTGGTTCCCTGGCACTTCATTCATCCAAGAGATCAGTCAGTCTCCATTCCATAGTCCGGAAAACAGAAAGATGGGCTAAGTTTCTAAAAGTTAAGCAGCAAGCATGTGGCAGAGCTGGGGCTGAAACTAATGAGCCCAGTGTCCTGGTCCCAGAAAGCAGCTTCCCTTCTTTAGGGAGGAAAAACAGAATACAAGAAATGCATCGGAACAGAGTGTGAACGCGTGAGGGTAGCAGTGGCTAGAGTTTCTTTTCCAGGGAATCCCCATCACCAATTTTCATCTTCATCTTTCCTTTTAACAAATTAAGTCTTAGAAAGCATGTTGACTGTTCCCCATGCTAGACTTCTAGAAAGAAAAGTCAATTTCTGATTCAGAAAAGGAACTACTGATGCCAAACAGAGAAAGCAGAGAGCTTCGTGTCGAGGCAATTGATTTAGGCCGGAAATTCTGAATGCAAAGCAGTGAAATAAAGGAGCTCTGAAAATGATAAGTGATGTAAAATAAAGGGTAGATTTAATAAGTCCGCGACTTGAAAAGGGGACACCCCGGCAGTGCGGAGAAATGAATAGTCCGCGGAGGATAATGTATGAAGTGAATCCTGCTGACTGAGACACGAGAAAGCGGGTGCTGGTGACACGGAGTGAATAATACGGGTAAATTGTTCTCCCCACATTTATGCACGGCATAGTCTGAAGTGTGATTTCTGTGGCAACACTTGGGGAAAATTACAGCACTCTAACGTAGGTACAGTTCTTCCTTTTGTTATTAAGCCACCTGCCTTTCCCCTAGCCCTTTTAAATCATTTTCCTGCCTGCCCATTTTTACCCACTCCCCGTATTTAATAATTTCACCCCACCCCTTCCTAATTTCTTCCCTCCGTGCTTTGCCAGGAGCCATCAGTGAAACAGAGACAGCGGCCTAGGATGGAAGGACTGGCAGGATGCCGGCCACGAAAGGGGACCAGCACCTACAACAGACGCGCGTGGCCAGGAATAAGCTTTTAGCTCCCCGTGGTTCTCTGAAGCACCGGGGGCTCTTCAAACTCCCATCCTCCCTGCACGTCTGCTCCAAGCCCCTGTCCACGTGCCAGGCGCTGTGACTACAGAAACTGCTGCGCCCAAGAAGGGCATTCATTGGCAGAAAACAGCTGGGCAAAGAACGGCGTCAGGAGAGAGAGGAAAGCAGAATGCAACCTGTGGGTTTCCTGAGGCTCCTTTTACTCTCCCTGTTGTTAAGCGGCAAAGCATTTTTTTCCAAACAAAATCCTATATTAATTCCCCTAAAAATAACCCATCTAAAACTTGCTGGCCGGGCGTGGTGGCTCACGCCTGTAATCCCAGCACTTGGGGAGGCTGAGGCAGGTGGATTATTTGAGGTCAGGAGTTGGAGAACAGCCTGAACAATATGATGAAACTCCGTCTCCATTAAAAATACAAAAGTCAACCAGGCGCAGTGGCACGTGCCTGTGATCCCAGCTATTCGAGAGGCTGAGACAGGAGAATCACTTGAACCCGGGAGGCGGAGGTTGCAGTGAGCTGAGATCGTGCCATCGCACTCCAGCCTGGGCAACAAGAGCAAAACTCCATCTCAAACAACGACAACAAAAACCTTGTTTTGGTTAATTAGGCCAGGAGTCTGGAGCCACACAGGTTCAGCCACACAGGTTTACTCCAGGGAGCAGGAAGAGCACCTTCAGGGAACCCAGGGCACTGAGGCCGGCAGTTTGCACGACACTGAGCAGAAATCCCCAGTCAGAACAGCCGCAGACACAGGCGGGCGCAGCTGAGTGAAGAGCTAGGTTAGGCTGCTGCCCCAAAAAAAGGTCTAAAGGCCTCCTCCCGGATGTTTACAGTAAAACTCCCAAACTCACGTCCCGTGTTACATTCGTTCCCTGGGGCTGCTGTAACGAATCACCCCAGGCTTGCCGGCTTAGAATAACAGAAATGCATTCTCTCATGCTTCTGGAGGCCAAAAGTCCAAAGTCAGAGGTGTTGCCAAAGTGAGTTCCTTCTGGAGAGCCTAAGAGAGGACCCGTTCCACACCTCTCTCCCAGCGTCTGCTGGCTGCCAGCAATCTTTGGCACTCCTTGGCCTATGAAGAAATGTCTCCAGTCTCTGCCTCCGCCCTCACGTGGCCTCCTCCTCTGTGCTTGTGTCTCCTCCATTTCTGTCTCTCATGACACTCATCACTGAAGTCAGCTTCCCCCTAATCTGAGAAGATCTCACCTCGAGATCCTTACCTTAATGACATCCCTAAAGACTTTATTCCAGGAGGTGACTTCGGCAACATGGCAAAATAGGAAGTCCAAGACCCTCTTTGTCCCTACAGAGACACCAACTCACAAAAATATATAGACTAATTCCCTTTTTGAGAAATACAGAAACCAACTAGGAGGCTCCTACACCTGAACTAGTGCAGAAGCAGCTGACGAAGCTGGCAGGGAAGCTCACGGCGTCACTCACCACAGTCCCGCCCCCAGGCCAGCACAGCGTGACAAGAGGAAACTTCCAGCTCCTCGCTTCTCCCTGGACCATAGTCCAAAGTTCAGACTTTACAAGGGGACTGCCCAAGGGATGGCTTAGAACAGGAAAAGGCACCCGGTCAAGGGATGCTGAGAATAAAGGAAATGGTTTAGATCAGCATGTTCTTATTTGCCATAGTCCATGCTCTCCGGCTTGGCACAAAATAAGCAGGAGAAACCCCTAACTCCTGGCTTCTCCCCGGGGAGAGAAAGAGTTAGAGCATGTATTCAAAGTTCTAGCTTCTCAGGGAGAATTTTTTTTATTTTATTTTATTTTTTTTAGACGGGAGTCTTGTTCTGTTGCCCAGGCTGGAGTGCAGGGGAGCAATCTAGACTCACTGCAACCTCTGCCTCCCGGGTTCAAGTGATCCTCCTGCCTCAGCCTCCTGAGTAGTTGAGATTACAGGCACCTGCCACCATGCCTGGCTAATTTTGGTATTTTTAGTAGAGTTGGGGTTTCACCATGTTGGCCAGGCTGGTCTCAAACTCCTGACCTCAGGAGATCCACCTCAGCCTCCCAAAGTGCTGGGATTACAGGCATGAGCCACCGTGCCTGGCCCAGGGAGAATTTTTAAAGCAGCAAAAGAAAAGCAACTTGTCACATACAATAAAACCCCGAAAAAGCGATCAATGGACTTCACAGCACAACCCTTGCAAGCAAGAAGCAACTGAGATAATACATTCAAAGTGCTGAAAGAATAAAAACCTGTCAACCAAGAATACGTTCCAAGAATAAAGACTTTCCCAAATAACCAAAAGCAGGAGTTCCTCACTACTAGACTGACTTTACAAGAATTACTAAAGGGAGTCCTTCAAGATGAAATGAAAGGATGCTTGATAGGAAAATAAAAGCATATAAAAGTATAAAGTTCACTACTGAAGACAAACATATAGACAAATGCAGAATACTCTAATACTGTATCAGGAGAGTGTAAATCACTTTTAATCCTGGAATGGAGGTTAAAAGACAAAAGTATGCAACCATCTGATCTTTGACGAGCCTGACACAAACCGCAATGGGGAAAGGATTCCCCATTTAATAAATGGTGTTGGGAAAACTTGCTAGCCATGTGCAGAAAACGGAAACGGGACCGATTCCTTACACCTCATACAAAAATTAACTCAAGATGGATTAGAGACTTAAATGTAAGACCCAAAACCATAAAAACCCTATAAGAAAACTTAGGCAGTAACATTCAGGACATAGGCTGGGCAAAGACTTCAGGACTGAAACACCAAAAGCAATGGCAACAAAAGCCAAAATTCACTAAAGGGATCTAATTAAACTAAAAAGCTTCCGCACAGCAAAAGAACCTCTCATCAGAGTGAACAGGCAACCTACAGAATGGGAGAACATTTTTGCAATCTATCCATCTGACAAAGGGCTAATATCCAGATTCTACAAGGAACTTAAACAAATTTACAAGAAAAAAACAAACAATCCCATCAAAAAATGTGCAAAGGGTATGAACAGACGCTTCTCAAAAGAAGACATTTATGCAGCCAACAAACATATGAAAAAAAGCTCATCATCACTGGTCATTAGAGAAATGCAAATCAAAACCACAATGAGATACCATCTCATGCCATAGTGATCATTAAAAGTCAGGAAACAACAGATGCTGGAGAGGCTGTGGAGAAATAGGAATGCTTTAACACTGTTGGTGGGAGTGTAAATTAGTTCAACCATTGTGGAAGACAATGTGGTGATTCCTCAAGGATCTAGAACCAGAAATACCATTTGACCCAGCAAACCATTACTGAGTATATACCCAAAGGATTATAAATCATTCTACAAAGACACATGTACACGTATGTTTATTGCAGCACTATTCACAATAGCAAAGACTAGACTAGGAACCAACCCAAATGCCCATCAATGATAGGCTGGATGAAGAAAATGTGGCACATATACACCATGGGATATTATGCAGCCATTAAAAAGGATGAGTTCATGTCCTTTGCAGGGACATGGATGAAGCTGGAAGCCATCATTCTCAGCAAACTGATACAAGAACAAAAAAATCAAACACCGCATGTTCTCACTCATAGGTGGGAGTTGAACAATGAGAACGCAGGACACAGGGAGGGGAACATCACATACCAAGGCCTGTTGAGGAGTAGGGGGCTAGGGGAGGGTTAGTAGGGTGGTGGGGGTGCTAGGGGAGGGATAGTAGGGTGCTGGGGTGCTAGGGGAAGGATAGCATTAGGATAAATCCCTAATGTAGATGACAGGTTGATGGGTGCAGCAAACCACCATGGCACGTGTATACCTTGTATATGTCACAAACCTGCACATTCTGCACACATGCATCCCAGAACTTAAAGTATAATTTAAAAAAGACAAAAGTATAACAAATAATTATGTAAAATATGTTAATGGATACACAATACAAAAACACGGAATTTGTGACCGCAGTAACGACGTGTGTGGGGAGTGAAAGCATACGGTCTTTGTATGTGACTGAAGTTGTTGTCAGCTTAAAGCAGATTACTATAACTACGAAATGTTTTATGTAATCCCCATTTTAACCGCAAAGAAAATACCTATAGAAGATGCTCAACAGAAAATAAAAAAGTAATCAAAGAACATTACTGGAAAACAAAATGAGGGAAACAGGAAGACAGCGAGAGGGACGAGAGCTCAAGACAGACAAAGACGATTCGGAAAACGCGACGGTAAGTCCGTGCCCATCGGAATCACTTTTCATGTAAGTGAATTAAATCCCTCATCAAAAGACACACAGTAGCTAAACGGATTTAAAAACAAGCTTCAGCTATATGCTATCTACGAGGGACTCACTTTGGATTTAGAAACCTACATAGGCTGAAAATGAAAGTGTAGAAAGAGGTGTTCTATGTAAATGGTAACCAAAAGACAGTGGGGTGACCACATTACATCACACAAAACAGACTTTAAGACAAGAACCGCCACAAGAGACCAGAAGCAACATTATTTAATGATAAAAGAGTCAATTTAGCAGGAAGATATAACAATATAAATATGCATTACCAACACCAGAGACCCAAAGATGTCACACGTTGACAGAATTGGAAGAAGAATTAGAAAGCAACACAACAATGGCAGGAGATGTCAATAGTCCACTTTTGTTCGTCCGGGTTTTTTGTTTTGTTTTGTTTTGTTTTTTGTTTTGAGATAGAGTCTCACTCTGTTCCCCAGGCAGGGGTGTTGTGGCGTGATCTCGGCTCACTGCAACCTCTGCCACCCAGGTTCAAGTGATTCTCTGGCCTCAGCCTCCCAAGTAGCTGGGATTACAGGCATACACCACAACACCCAGCTAATTTTTGTGTTTTTTTAGTAAAGACAGGGTTTCACCATGTTGGCCAGGCTGGTCTCGATCTCTTGACCTCGTGATCCGCCCACCTTGGCCTCCCAAAGTGCTGGGATTACAGGTGTTAATCACCGTGCCCGGCTCAATATCCTGCTTTCAGTAATGTATAGAGTACATCAGCCAAACAAAAGGCTAATAAAAAAATAGAGGACCTGAAGAACACTATAGATCAAGTGACCCAATAGACATTTATAAAACTTTCTACCCAAAAGCGGCAGAATACACATTAGTTTCAAGAACATTCTCCAGGATATATCATGTGTTAAGGCACAAAATAAGACTTAACATATTTAAGAAGTTTGAAATTATACCACAATTTTTTTCCAACCACAATGGAATGAAACTGGAAATCAACAGCAGAAGAAAGCCTGGAAAATACACAAATATGTGAAAATGAGCCACTGAGTCAAAGGAAAAAGTCACAGCGGAATTGAGAAAATAGCCTGAGACAACCAAAAATGAAAATGCAACATACCAACATCTGTAAGAGGCAGCAAAAACAATACCAGGAGAGAAGCTGATAGCGGTAAACACCTGCGTTTACAAAGAATGAAGATCTCCAACAACCCAACTTTACGACTGAAGAAACTAGAAAAAGGAAAAAAAACTAAGCTAAACTTAGCAGAAGAAAGGAAATTATAATAAAGATTATAATGGAAAGAAATGAAATAGAAAATATAAAAATATGAAAAAAATAAACCAAACTAAGACTTGATTTTTCGAACAGAAAAACGGCTGGGCGCAATGGCTCACGCCTGTAATCCCAGCACTTTGGGAGGCCGAGGCGGGTGGATCACGAGGTCAAGAGATCGAGACCAGCCTGGCCAACATGGTGAAACCCCGTCTCTACCAAAAATACAAAAAAATTAGCCGGGCATGGTAGCGGGTGCCTGTAATCCCAGCTACTAGGGAGGCTGAGGCAGGAGAATTGCTTGAACTCAGGAGGTGGAGGTTGCAGTGATCCGAGATCATGCCATTGCAATCCAGCCTGGGCAACAGGAGTAAGACTCCGTCTCAATTAAAAAAAAAAAAAATTAACAATCTGTTTTTTGTTTGTTTGTTTTTTAAAGAGATGAAAAGGGCAGGTCTTGCTATGTTGCCTCAGCTGGTCTTTAATTTCTGTGCTCAAGTGAGCCTTCTGCTTCAGCATCCCAAGTAGCTCGGACCACAGGCACACACTACATGTCTGACAAAAAATTGACCAAACTTTTAGGCAGACTAAGAAAAAAGGAGAAAAGATCCAAATAAATAAAATCAGAAATAAAAGAGGGGACATTACAACTGATGCCACAGAATAAAAAGAATATTAACAAAAGACCACTGTGAACAATCATATACCAACAAATTAGGTAACTTAGAAGAAATGGATACATTCCTAGAGATAGACAAACCAGCAAGACTGAATCATGATAAAATAGAAAAACTGGACAGATCTGTAACTAGCAACGGGACTGAATCAGTAACCAAGACTCTCCCAAAAAGAAAAGTCGCCAGGCGCGGTGGCTCATGCCTGTAATCCCAGCACTTTGGGAGGCCGAGGCGGGTGGATCACGAGGTCAAGAGATCGAGACCATCCTGGTCAACACGGTGAAACCCCGTCTCTACTAAAAATACAAAAATTAGCTGGGCATGGTGGCGTGTGCCTGTAATCCCAGCTACTCAGGAGGCTGAGGCAGGAGAATTGCCTGAACCCAGGAGGCGGAGGTTGCGGTGAGCCGAGATCGCGCCATTGCACTCCAGCCTGGGTAACAAGAGCGAAACTCTGTCTCAAAAAAAAAAAAAAAAAGTCTAGGACAAGATGGTTTCACTGGAGAACGCTATCAAATATTTAAAGAAGAATCAGTGCCCATCCTTCTCAAACTCTCCTTAAAAAATGAAGAGAAGGGAATACCTCAAAGCTTGTTTTCTTGAGACTAGCATTATACTAGTAACAAAGTCAAAGATACGACAAGAAAAGAAAACTACATACAGGCCAATATCCCTGATGAATACAGATGCACAAACTCTCAACAAAATACAAGAAAACGGGATCCAAAAGCACATTAAAAGGATCATAAATCATGACCAAGTGGGATTTATCTCAGAGATGCAAAGATGGTTCAATATACAAAAGTCAGTCCATGTGGTATACCACACTAACAGAATGAAAGATAAAAATAGTATGATCATCTCAAAATACATAAGAAAAAAAAGCATTTGACTGAAGTGAACACTTTTTCATTATAAAAACATGCAAGAAACCAGGAAAAAAAGAAATCTGCCTCAACATAATAAAGTCCATATATGAAACGTCAACATCCTATGTACATGGAATACAAGACTTAATATTGTTAAAATGTCCATACTACCCAAAGTGAGTCATAGATTTAATGAAATTCCTATCAAATTCCCAATGGTATTTTTTGAAGAATAGAAAAAACAGTCCTAAAATTCATATGGAACCACAAAGGACCCTGAACAGCCAAAACAATCTGAAGAAAAAAGAACAAAGCTACAATTTTCACATTTTCTGAATTCAAAACATCTTATAAAGCTACTGTAATCAAAACAATATGATACTGGCATAAAGACAGACATATAGACCAGTGGAGCAGAATAGAGAGATCAGAAGTAACCCACATATATAAAGAGAAATGATCTTCAACAAGGGTGCCAAGACTACACAATGGGGAAAGGATTGTCTCGAAAAATGGTGCTAGGAAAACTAAATATCCACATGCAAAGAAAGTTATTGGATCCTTATCTTACACATACACAAACCTCAACTCAAAATGGATTAAAGGACTTAAATATAGACCTGAAACTACAAACCTCCTAGAAGAAAACATAGGGGGAAAGTTTCAAAACATTGATCTTGACAATGATTTCTTGGATATGACAACAAAAGCAAAAACAGACAAGTGAGAGTATATCAAAGGCCTTCCGAATAGCAAAGGAAACCACCAACAGGGTGAAAAGGTGACCTGTGCAATGGGAGAAAGTTTTGCAAACCATCTGTCTGAAAAGAGATTGATATCCAAAATATAGAAGAAATTCCTACAACTCAATAGCAAAAGCAAATAAACCAATTTTTAACATACACAAAGAAAAAGACTTGAATAGACCTTTCGGTAAGGAAAACACACAAATGACAATCAGGTGTAAGAAAAGATGCTCAATACCACAAATTATCAGAGAAATGCAAATCATCACAATGAGATATCACCTCATGCCTGTTAGGGTGACCATGATTATAGCAAAGAAAAAACAAAGGAAAGGAAAATGGAAGGAAAAGGGGAAGGGAAGGGAAGAAGGAAGGAAAGGGAAGAAGGAAGGGAAGGAATAGGAGGGAGGGAGGGAGGAAGGAAGGAAGGAAAAGGAACAGCAGAAAATAAGTGTTGATTAGGATGTGGAGAAATTAAAATCGTTGTTCACTGTTGGTGAAAATATAAAATGCTGCTGCTATGCAAAACAGAATGAAGGTTCCTCGGAAAATTAAAAATAGAACTACCATATGATCTAGCAACCCCACCTCTGGGTTTCTATCCAATAGAATTAAAAATAGAATCTCAAAGAAATATTTGCATTCCCATGGTCACTGGACCACTGTTCACGATAGCCAAACAGTGGGGAACAACCCGAAAGTCCACTGAAGGCTGAGTGGGTAAAGAAAATGTGGCCTATACAGACAGACAGACAATGGGGTGTTATTCGCCTCGTCAGCATTTTCGTTTTTTGGTTTTTTTTAAGACTCTGTCACCCAGGCTGGAATGCAGTGGAGTGATCTCAGCTCACTGCAGCCTCCATCTCCTGGGTTCAAGTGATTCTCCTGCCTCAGCCTCCCGAGTAGCTGGGACAACAGGCGTGCGCCACCACGCCCAGCTTTGTCTTTTTAGTAGAGACGGGGTTTCACCATGTTGGCCAGGCTGGTCTCCATCTCTTGACCTTGTGATCTGCCCACCTCAGCCTCCCAAAGTGCTGGGATTACAGGCGTGAGTCACCACGCCCGGCTATATTATTCAGCCTTAAAAAAAAAAGAGGAAATCCCGTCTACAATACGAATGAACCTTGAGGACGTTATACTAAGTGAAATGAGCCAGCCACAGAATACAAATACTGTGTGATTCTATTTCTATGAGGTACCTAAAGTAGTCAAAATCAAAGCAGCCGAAAGCAGAATGGTGGTAGCCGTGGAGCAGGGAGTAGGAGACGTGGCTGCTGTTCAGTGGGAGTAGCATTTTGGTTGCAGAAGATGAAACATTTCTATTGTACAACAGTGTCCATAGAATTAGCAATACTGTATTGTACACTTCAAAATTAGTTGAAAGGGTAGATTTTGTTGTTGTTGTTGTTGTTGTTTTAAAAAAAGACCTTTATTCCAAATAAGGCCACATTCTGAGACTCTAGGTGGATACGTGTTTTTTGGTGGGCCCCTATTCAAACCACTACACACGTACACACAGCTGTGGCTCGCCTGTACAGATACACAAAGTAGGTGTCCGCTAGGACCAAGCATCCCAGTTTGCTCAGAACTGCCCCAGTTTTAGCACTGAAAGTTCCATGCCCCAAGCAGACCAGGATGCTCGGCACCTTAATGTCGGCTTAGAAAGAAGATTTAGATTTATAATACAGTATTAACAAAAGAGAAATCAAAATATGTTGTCAGGGATGACTGGAGGATTGGAGGAGATAGCTAGACAGAAGGCTCAGACTGGTTCAAATGCCAGCTCTAATCTCCTGGGCTCTGATTCCTGTGTGCTGACTTGTATGTCTGAACTTAATGTTACAGCGATCCCAACGGTGCACTCTGGAAATCTGGCTTCTTAGGTTGCTGCTAACTTCCCTCACTCTGGCCTGAAATTCCAATTTTTTTTTTAATTGTTATTATTATTATTATCGAGCCAGGGTCCTGCTGTCTGTCATCCAGCCGAGAGTGCAGTGGTGCAATCGTGGCTCACTGCAGCCTCAACGTCCCGCACTCAAGTGATCCTTCTGCCTCCATCTCCCAAAGTGCTGGGACTACAGGCATGAGGCACTGTGCCTGGCTCCTGAAACCTGTCTTTATTGCCACTCTTTAAGGATGTTCGTAGTGATGAGGACGAGCTTCTAAATCTGTGTTGAGCAATAAAAAGCTTGAATATAAGAAAGGTCCCAAAATACCCAGACAACCAGCATCAGGCCCCAAGTCTCCAGAATTCATTCTTTAAATCTCCCTAAAAATATCTCCTGCAGCTCAGAATTCTCTCTCACCCCAAAACATTTAAGGAGACAAATTATGTATCCTCACACAAAAGCCTCAATTTAAGAATGCCTCAGAATGCTCCAAGTCCTTGGAGTTTGTAACTCACTTGGAATTCTTGCCTCTTTATCCCTTTTCTCCCGTGTGTGTGTGTGTGTGTGTGTGTGTGTGTGTGTTGGTGTGTATGTGTGGTGTGGTGTGTGTGGTGTGTTTGTGTGGTGTATGGGTAGTGTGTGTGTGTGTGGTGTGTGTGTGGTGTGTTTGTGTGGTGTATGGGTAGTGTGTGTGTGTGTGTGTGGTGTGTGTGTGGTGTATGTGTATGGTGTGTGTGGGGTGTGTGGTGTATTTGTGTTGTGTGATGTGTGTGGTGTGTGTGGTGTGTGTGTGATGTGTGTGTGTGTGTGTGGTGGGTGTGTGTGTGGTGTGGTATTTGTGTGGTGTGTGTGTATGGTGTGTGTGTGGTGTGTCTGTGTGTGGTGTGTATGTGGTGGGTGTGTGTGGTGTGTGTGGTGTGTGTGTGCATTTAGTGAGGTTTACCATGTGCCATGAATTTTCAGTCACTAAACACAACATTCTCTCACTGTACAGATAAGGGAACTGAGAAAGTCCCAGGCTCAAGGGCACGCAATTAGAAAATGGTGAAACATGGATTCAAATCCCGGCCTGACTCCAAAGCTTATTCTCTTTCCGCCAGGGTCTGTTCCTCGGAGTGGAGTGGCAGAACTGGGTGCCTATCACTTGGTAATAGAGGTGAGAATAAATTGCTTTCCAAAGTTGTTGTGCCAACGTATAGTTCTGCCAGCTGTGCCTGAGAATGTCCACTGATCAACATCCCTCGTCAGCACTTGATATTATCAGACTCATATTTTCACCAACCTGGTTGGTATCAAATGTTATATCATTATGGCTTTAATTTCGGGTTCCTAAATTCTGATGAATCAGTACCGTTTCATAGGTTTATTGTCTATTCCTATTTTCTCTAAAATGCCTGTTCAAGTCCTTTGCCCATTTTCTTTTGAGTATCTTTTTTTCTTATTTATTTTTAATCTTTATTTACTGTGAATACAAATCTTTTTCAGTTATATATATTGCAAATAACTTCTCTAAGTTTGTGGGTCTCTTTTACTTTATGGTGACTTTTGGTAAATTGATATTCTTTGTTTAATACAGTCAAATTTAGCCATCCTTAATTCATGCTTTATGCTCTTTGCTTATGTGGCTGGGTGGGCGGCTCATGCCTATAATCCCAGCACTTTAGGAGACTAAGGCAGGCAGATGGCTTCAGCTCAGGAGTTCGAAACCAGCTTAAGCAACATGGCAAAACACCATCTCTACATAAAATACAAAAGAAATCAGCCAGGTGTGGTGGTGTGCGCCTGTAGTCCCAGCTAGTCTCAGTCCTAGTTAAGGTGGGAGGATCACTTGGGAGGACCACTTGAGCCTGGGAGGTCAAGGCTGCAGTTAGCCCTGATCATGCCACCACACTCGAGCTTGGGTGACAGAGTGAAACCCATCTAAAAAAAAAAATGTCATTCTCTACACCAGTCATAAAAATATCTTCCTATATTCTTTCCTAAACTGTTTAGAATTTGCTTTTCACATTTACGCCCTTGGTCTACTAATTAATTTTTTGCTTATGGGATACATGAGGACCTTCATTGAAATCTCTTGAAAATATGATTTTTAAGTTGTCTCAGCACTATTTATTGATTAATCCTTCCTTTTCCTACTTGTCCACATGTTTATCTGGCATAACCAAGTTTCCTTACATAGAGGTCTATTTCTAGCTCCCTATTTGTTCCATTGGTCTGTTTTGCCCAGTGTTAACACCACGGTGTCATAACTATTTATTGCTTCATAATAAGTCTCTCTGTATTTCTCAACTTTCAAATAAATTTGAGAATAAGCATATCAAATCCCTCTCCCCCAAAAATCCAGCTGTAACTGTGATGGGAATTGCACTGAATCTTTACACCACTGCGTGGAGAACTGACATTTTACAATGTTGAGTCACCCATCATAAACATGGTAGGATGCTTGCTCTCCATTTATTTAGATTTTTTTTTTGAGATGGAGTTTTTTTTTTTTGAGAGACAGAGTCTCGCTCTAGTCACCCAAGCTGGAGTGCAATGGCGTGATCTCAGCTCACTGCAACCTGCGCCTCCCGGGTTCAAGCGATTCTCCTGTCTCAGCCTCCAGAGTAGCTGGGATTACAGGCACGCACCACCACGCCCTGCTAATTTTTCTATTTTTAGTAGAGACAGAGTTTCGCCATGTTGGCCAGGCTAGTATCAAACTAGTCCGTGATCTGCCCAACTCAGCCTCCCAAAGTGCTGGGGTTACAGGCAAGAGTCACCGTGCCCGGCTTATTTACAATTCTTAATGTCTTTTTAAAATTTTATAAATCTCTCCATAGGAGTTTTTGTGCATCTTTTGTTAGATTTATTTCTGGGTACTTTTCTATTTTCAAACTGTTGGTGATAAAAATAAATACAATCTAATTTTTGATAGTGGTTTTTGTATTCAAAAACTTTAACAACCCCTCTTGTTAAATTAATAATTTATTTGTATGTGGGGGGAAAAGATATCTATGAATAGCAACGGGATTTTTTTAAAAATGGTTTTATTTTTCACGTTTGTGAGCACATAGTGGTGAATATATTTATGGGGTCCATAAGATGTTTAGATACAGGCATGCAATGTGAAATCAGCACACCATGGAGAATACGGTATCCATCCCCTCAAGCATTTATCCTTTGAGTTACGAGCAGTCCAGTCCCACTCTTTGAGTATTTCTAAGTGTGAACTTACGCTATCATTGACTATAGTTGCCCTGCTGTGCTATGAAATAGTAGGTCCTATCGATTCTTTCCATTTTCCAGTGCCCGTTAACCATGTTCACCTTCCCGCAGCCCCCACTACCCTTCCCCGCCTCTCGTAACCACCCTTCTACTCTCTATGTCTGTGAGTTCAGTTATTTTGATTCTGCCTAAATGAGTGAGAACATGCAATGTTTGTCTTTCCGTACCTGGCTTATTTCACTGAACATAATGAGCTCTAGTTCCATCCACCTTCTGGCAAATGACTGGATCGCATTCTTCTTCGTGGCTGTAGAGTATTTCATTGCACGTAAGTTCCCCATTTTCTTTATCCACTTATGTGTTGATGAACGCTGCGTCCAAATCTTAGCTACTGTGAACACTGCTGCAGCAAGCACAGGAGTGCAGATGTCTCTTCCATATACCGAGTCTTTCCTTTTGGGTATATGCCCAGCAGTGGGATTCCTGGATCACACAGTAGCTCTATTTTTAGTTTTTTCAGGAATCTACAAACTGTTCTCCATAGTGATTGTATTAATTTACATTCCCACCCACAGTGTACAAGGTTCAGTAGGGCTTTTTTTTTTTTTTGAAATGGAATCTCACTCTGTCACGCCCAGGCTGGAGCGTAGTGGTGCGATCTCGGCTCATTGCAACCTCCACCTCCTGGGTTCAAGAGATCCTCCTGCCTCAGCCTCCCAAGTAGCTGGGACTACAGGCACACGCCACCATGCCCGGCCAATTTGTGTATTTTTAGTAGAGACAGGGTTTCACCATATTGGCCAGGCTGGAATTAGGGCTTTTTTAAAAATCTAGAACAAATTGGCATGACACTGAGACCAAAAGGTTCCATTTTCTTTAAATAACAATTAAATAGCGTTAACAGTGAAGAGATCACAATAAACTCCAGTTCTCTGTTTGCCCAAAAAAGAAAACAAAGATGCAGTCATGTGAGGCAAGAACGATGTCTGTTTAACCACAAACCCATCTACGAGAGACACAATAAAGACAATACTCAGCATTAGGGAACATCGCTCTATGCAGCAGTGTTTTATATACATTGTCACACTTAGGATGTTGCTGAAGACAGAAGAAAGGATAAAAAACGCAAGAGACTAAGTATCTTTTTAAAATGTCATTTATCTTAAAAATATCTTTTTAAAGAGCTTAGAATTCTTTGGTGATAGACACCGTAATATACACGCCAGGCACTGCTGTTTTATAACAGAAGTCTATCACGGAGCACATTTTGAAGAGACAAACAATACACCATTGTGTCTAGCCAGGTTTTGGTCAGACTCTCAGCTTTGCATGTGTTTGTATTTAGAGAAATAAGTCTGCCTTAACAATTCTTTAATCAATGGCATAATAACTTAGAAGCTGCCATCTGTGAGCTGAATCATCTAAATACTGGAAAAGGCTGCTGAGGATCCTGAGGGAGAAGGCTCAGCGTGAGAAAGCTAAGCAGACACACGCAGGCTGGGACCGCAAGACCGCAAAAGAACCTGTCAGCTCCTCCGTCCAGCCCACCAGCCATCTTGCATCTTGAAGTCTGTTAACTAACTGTGCTTCTCTTCTTGTCAAAATAAATTTTTTGGGAATCACTCACCCTAGTGAAATGACAGATGCTTGACTCTAGGAAGAGAATCCTCCACAATGCTAACGTTTTTTTTGGGGAAATGGGTCTGGTAAGTCCCGTGTCTCCGAAGGGGTCTAGTCTATAAGCTCCTTGATCAATTAACCTGATCCCTGAGGGCAGGATGCAAATGAAGTCAACAGCAGGGCTGCCTTTCATCTCTCTCCCTAGTGCCCTCCCAGCACATACTAAGCACGCAGTCACTGTTCGTGAGATGTATCTGCGTAGCTCCTGGAAAAGTTCATGATGGATGCCGGCGAACGGCTCGCTAGAGCGTGTCACTTCATCAACCGTGCTAACATGATGACTATCGAGTGAGGAGGGAGGCACCGAAATGCCAAGAACCCAAACCCAGAGCTTGATACAGTGTCTATGAATGAGGCGTGACTCAGATGCAAGTCCTCTGCCTTCCCTTCAGAGTGGAACAAGCAACCAGGATGTGAACCCCTGGGTAAAGAAACACAAAGGTTCAGAGAAATTAACAGCTTGGAAGAAGGAGCCCAGGCAGAGGACGTCGGCAATCCATCCTTCATGGCTAACGAGGGACCCACCTCCCCACGGATGTTTCTCCCGCCGCAGTGAGCTGTGGGTCTGGGGCTGGCTTCTGAAGCTGGCTTGTCAGGACACTCCCTGACTGCAGCCTGCCGTGAATCACCGAATACAAGGACGATAGTAACAACGAGAACAAGGAAGACATGGAATTTGTGCTGTGTGCCAGGCATGGTTCTAAGTGCTTTAACATACACACGTATGAACTAATGAGGATGAAGCTCTCTCTCTAACTAAACCCTAAACACCAGTTGAAACGTCGCTGGTGTTGAGGTTGCATGTGAATAGACTATCCTGCTCTGTGAAATGAACATCTGTCTTTCATCCTTCTAAAAATTCCATTCTACTTCCACAGAAAGACTTTTGAGAGTCTCCCAGTAGGACCGCACCCCCTCACTGGAAAGTCTACCTGGAAAAGAAATTAGAACGTGACACACAGGCAGATGTTCAGAAGATCCGCCCTGTGTCTTCTAATCCCTCTTAAAAGTCAGCAAAGAGGAAGTAGCTCTCACCAAGAAAATAATATTGCAGCCGGGCGCGGTGGCTACAATCCCAGCACTTTGGGAGGCCGAGGTGGGGGAATCACCTGAGGTCGGGAGTTCGAGACCAGCCTGACCAACATGGAGAAACCCCGTTTCTACTAAAAATACAAAATTAGCCGGCCGTGGTAACGCATGCCTGCAATCCCAGCTACTCGGGAGGCTGAGGCAGGAGAATCACTTGAACCCGGGAGGCGGAGGTTGCAGTGAGCTGAGATCGCGCCACTGCACTCCCGCCTGGGCAACAACAGTGAAACTCCATCTCAAAAAAAAAAAAAATAGAAAAAACTGTATGCAAAGCAAAATTACAGGTAATCAAAATGAGCAGCCCCTGGACTTTTCTTCTGTCAGCCAGACAGTCGGCTTGATACTCGCTGTCTCCCGTGTCCTGTACAATGATTCCCGTGCATTTCGTGTATATATCACACGAGAAAAACAAGCTCTCCAAAGACAAGCAGGAAGACATGCCCAATCTGTCTGTCAGCATCGAAATCCAAGGTAACAATGCGCTCCCCTCGGTGCGTGTCATGCCCTGGCGCAGGCGGGATATTTGAAAAATGTTGACAACACTTATCAGTGACCAAAAAGGCATGAGGCAAACTGCTGCAGAGAGAAATAAATCTCATGTTGGATCCAGAGGTCATTGGTAGCTCCCAGATTTTGGACTTCTGCATGTGAAACGGTTGAGCCAGGCACAGTGGCTCACATCTGTAATCCCAGCACTTTGAGAGGCCAGGGTGGGTAGATTGCTTAAGCCCAGGAGTCTGAGACCAGCCTGGGCACGTGGTAAAACACTGTCTCTACAAAAAATACAAAAGTTAGCCAGGCATGGTGGTGCATGCCTGTAGTCCCAGCTACTAGGAAGGCTGAAGTGGGAGGATCACTGGAGCCCAGGAGGCGGAAGTTGCAGTAATCTATGATCACACCAATGCATTCTCGCCTGGGCCTCACAGCTAGACCCTATTACAAAAAAAAGAGAGAGACACAGAAAGAGACAGACAGACAGAGAGACAGAGAGAGGGAGAAAGAAAGAAAAGAAAAGAAAGAGAGAAAGAAAGAGGAAGAAGGCAGGCAGGCAAGCGTTGACATCTGTGACTGCATCTGTTAGCCAATCAGTCATCAATAAGCGTGTACGGAGAGCTATGTCCAGAGTCCGAGGCTAAAAGACAAGAAGGCTATTGAATTAATAACTAAATAACAAAGATACTGCGGCTGAAGACCTTGAATGTGATGATGTGTGTCTGCAGTCGGGAGCTTGGTTCTATCTGTGTAGGTTAAGCACCCACCCCATCCAGGCCCAGTACAAGGAATGCCAATACAATTAAGACACAGATGCCAGCGTGACATTTACACTTGGCAGAAGGTAACAGATGTGTGAGAAGAACTTCCCTCTTCCTGCCAGTCAAAGGAAGGAAATTCCACCAGGTGGTGTGAGGACTGAGCGCAAACCCATACACATGCCTCCAAAGCTGATAATCCTATGGGCCTCACTGAAATGCATGTATTAAACATGTTCTGTTTATAAACTGTCAAAGTGTTCTGATTGCTTATTCCTTCCAGTTCCCTGGAGAGAGTCCAACAGACTCACTTCTCTTCTTATGGGAACCTGAATCCCAGACAAGGAAAGTGACCTGCCTTGGGCCTCACAGGAAGTTAGCAGCGAGGCTGGGATGAGGCTCCAAGCACCTGCGACGGGCGCTGGCCACTCTCCACACCTCAGCTCCGCACTGGCCTCAGTTCCACTGTGCTCTTCAGTGACAGAAAGGCTCAAGAATGTTGCATCCTTGCAGATTGACCAGCACTGTTTCCTGATCCTACTGGAGCCCATGGGAAATGAAGCGGGGGCAGCCAGACAGCACACAGGAGACTCCAGCTCCTCACCACCAACTCGGCCAGTGTCTGTTACCTCCTCTCCTCGCCTGGCTCATCAGGCTCTTCTCCACCCCCATCCCACCAAAAAAGCAGCCAGAGGTACATCCTTGCACCTCTCAGAAATCAGCAGCATCCTCTCCCACTCTGCTTTACCTCAGTTGTGCCACACTTCAAGAAAACGCAGTAGAGAAAAGCTCACCTCCCTTTTTTTTTTTTTGAGACAGGACCTCACGCTGTCACTGATGCTGGAGTGCAGTGGTGCAATCTGAGCTCACTGCAGCCTTGACCTCCTGGGCCTAAGCAATCCTGCTGCCTCAGCCTCCCAAGAAGCTAGGACTACAGGTGCATGCCACTACATCTGGCTAAATTTTTTTTTTTTTTTTTTTTGCAGAGACAGGGTTTCGCCATGTGGTGCAGGCTGGTCTTGAACTCTGAGCTCAAGCGATCTGCCCACCTTGACCTCCCAAAGTACTGGGATTGCAGGCATGAGACACCCTGCCTGGCCAAGTTCACCCTGTCCATGTGTTATCTTCAACATTCGAGATGCTTCTGAACCTCACAGGAGGTTGATGAGCAGGTTCTCAGGAGGTGAACGTTGCTTTCAGTGACCAGGCACAACCAGGCCCAGTATTCAATCCGCTGTTTAGGCTCAGTGTGCTCACTTCCTTGGGCCTTATTCTCTAGAATCATGACAACTGATCTGATGAAGGTATTTGTGCTCATTGAACTGGCCCTCACAACCCTGCCTGGTCACGTGTGTATTTCAGTGATGGAGCCTCAGCCCTCACCATCCAGTGGGAAAGGATGTGGTGGAAGCCCGTGGGGGCCGGGGAGGTAAGGCATTTGAGGCCATGATTGCTCTTTCTCTATTCCTCAATCTACACCACCTAGGCAGGCACTGCGGGGTCTAAGCCCAACGAGCTGGACGAGAACAGAACTGAGAAGGGAGAGACTCTAAGAAATCACCCCTTCCAGGCCAGGGGCGGTGGCTCACGCCTATAATCCCAGCACTTTGGGAGGCCAAGGCGGGTGGATTATCTGAGATTGGGAGTTTGAGACCAGCATGACCAACACGGAGAAACTCTGTCTCTACTAAAAATACAAAATTAGCTGGGCGTGGTTGTGCACGCTTGTAATCCCAGCTACTTGGGAGGCTGAGGTAGGAGAATCACTTGAACTCAGGAGGCAAAGGCTGCGGTGAGCTGAGACTGCGCCACTGCACTCCAGCCTGGGCAACAAGAGTGAGACTCCATCTCAAAAAAAAAAAAGACAAGGAAATAAATCATCCATTCCAATGCCACTTCCTTCAGTGATAGCAGAGTGCAGTCAGGACCCTGTGTAACTGCCCAAACCCACCAGCTAGGGGTACAGCTTGAGGTCTAAGCATCTCCCAACCCATGGAGTAGGATCGGCAGCCGGGGGGCTGCAGCAGGACTCGGACTGGCACGCCGCTGTTGCATAAAACGAGGGCACCTATGATTTGTACGTAGCCTTGCTTTTACTCTTCATGCCGGAGGCCGACCCGCGTGCCAGACGCTAAATAGGGCTCACGCAGGGGAAGCCAGAGCAGAGACGGGTTAAGTAACCCGGCAGATGCACGGTGAGTAGCAGCCGTCACCTCTGCCTCTGCCTCGCAGTCGCCCCTCTCACCCCCACCCGTGGGTCCCGCACGTTCCACTCTCACGCCGCCCCTGTGCTGTGCTCCTGCAGCCGCCTTGCTGCTGTTGTCCTTGGCAAACCCCGATGTATTGTTACCCCAGTCCGGGGTCAGATGCTGCTAGAACACACTTGGAATGAGACACAGCTCCACGCAGAGCAGGTGGAATTTGGAAAGGGGCCAGTTGCTAATCACAGTAAGACAAACTTTCATTTTAGTCTCTGCTGTATGGATCCCACTTGTTTACCTGCTCATTTTTGCAGCTTAGCAAGGAATGAGCTTTGATCCTGCTCCAATACCAACACCACTGTTAACCTACAGCATTAGGCAAAGGAAGCCTGGTGAGCAGGGCAAGGCAGGAAGGGGCTCCTGCGTCAGGTCCCAGGGACCTGGGCTCCTCCTGCACGCACTCCGGTGCCTGAAGTTCACGTTTCACTGGGCCCCAGACCCGCAGTGTGGCTGTGTTTTCTGCGTCAGCGCTGCCTCTCAGTGGGATGGAGGCCACTCCTGGGGGCGTCTGTCCTACAGCCTTGGGGGCCGGAGCTTCATCTACAGTTAAAGCCATCAACACCATAGGTGGTGATGAGGACGAGGAAGTGACAATGAAAACAAGGCCGCGACGAACTCAGGACTGTCTAGAACAGTAGCCACGTCAAGCTCCCTAGGACCCCCGGGCGGGGGCTGCTGCCAACTCACCACCCGAGAATGTGTAAAGTTAGAGGAGCCTCTGACCAACATTCTCTTTTTTTTTTTTAAGACAGCGTCTCACTCTGTTGCCCAGGCTGGAGTGCAGTGGCTCAATCTCAGCTCACTGCAACTTCTGCCTCCTCAAGCGATTCTCCTCCCTCAGCCTCTCGAGTAGCTGGGATTACAGGCATGTGCCACTACACCTGGCTAATTTTTGTATTTTTAGTAAAGATGGGGTTTCACCATGTTGGCCAGGCTAGTCTTGATCTCCTGGCCTCAAGTGATTCGCTCACCTCGGCCTCCCAAAGGGCTGGGATTACAGGCGTGAGCCACCATATCTGGCCTGACCAACATTCTTGATCACAAATATCTATCCCCATCCTCTGCCATCTAAGCAAGGGCCACTGTGGGGTTTCTGGACAGCAGAGGGCTTTGGTGGGAAGCCTATTTCTCACATACAACCTTCCTCCAAGCTGATGTGGAGCAAAACTTTTCACACAAAGGTCCCGATTAGGGACAAGGATTTAGGGACAGTGGAGAAAAGGTGCTCCAGTCTCTTCCTACTAATTGAGAAGTGGGATGAGATGACATTTCAGATGGCCACCCATGTATTCCCTGGGTCCAGGAGATGTAATTGTCGCTCCCATGTAAACAAAAGGAGTGAAACTCTGTAAAATATTTGAAGAGATTTATTCGGAGCCAAATACGAGTGACTGTGGCCTGAAACGCAGCCCCAGGAGATCCTGGGACACGCGCCGGAAGCGGTTGGGCTATCACTTGGTTTTACACATTTTAGGGAAACACGAGACATCAGTCAATCCATGTAAGACGTACATTGGTTTGATCCGGAAAGGCAGGTTCCTTTCAGAGTGTTGCTGAGGGGTTCTTGGTCATAGGCGGATTCAAACATTTTCTGATTGGCAATTGGTTGAGTTTATCTAAAGACTGTCTGTGTTAAGATAAGGGGTGATGGAAACATCCTATTCTGCAGATGAAGCCTCCAGGTAGCAGGCTTGGGAGGGAATAGATGGTAAATGTTTCTCAGCACACTTCAACAGGTGCCAGACTCTTAGTTCATTCTCTCCTGGATCAGGAAAAACACCTGGAAAGGGAAAGGGA
Source organism: Aotus nancymaae (assembly GCF_030222135.1). Classification (NCBI taxonomy): domain Eukaryota; kingdom Metazoa; phylum Chordata; class Mammalia; order Primates; family Aotidae; genus Aotus; species Aotus nancymaae. The sequence goes on along the minus strand of NW_026988445.1, from coordinate 29,364,841 downwards.
ATTCTCTACAGAATGTAGATTTTCCACACAGAGACAGCTTTGCAGGGCCATTTCAAAATATGTCAAAGAAATACATTTTGAGGCAAAATACTTGCATTTCTTTCAGGGCCTGCTATCTGTCAAGTTGGTATCTCATTGCTACAGAGTCTGCTTTGTCAGTAAGTCTCTATTTTAATGCTAATGCTGGTCAGCTGTGCCTGAATTCCAGCGGGAGGGGGCTGTCCTGAGGGTGTCCCACCGTGACTCATTCCCATCGTGGCCTGAATTCGCATCTCAGGTTTGCTTTAGAAGGCCTTCCCTGAGAGGAGGGGTGCGTTCCGTTGGCTGGGGAGCTCAGAATGTAACTGTTGGTTTATACCCACCAGGTCTCACAAAAAGTCGACCAACTCCAACCAAGTCCTATAACAGTGGGAAAGGCTGAAAAGCACTGGCCAGGGGCAAGAACAAGGAACCCCAGCACTGCAGCCCTCCAGGGCTAACCTGGGCCTCAGCTTCCTCATCTGGACAATGGGGCTGCTGGACTCGGGATGGCAAAGGTCCCGTCTAAATCTAACATTCGACATCTGACTCCGGGTGTCCTAAGACAATGTGGGCATCAGCTTCTCATCTGCAGCTACTACTTGTCACGGATCCAGGTTACACAGTCAAATCAGGATATTGGGTCAAATCGGAAAATGTTAGCAATATTCCTGGTCTGCAGCAGTGGTGACCTGGGAGCCCAAATTTTGTCATACATTCACTGGCCATTTGAAGAGAAGGATCTTAGATTTTACAGACTAGAAATCTAAGCCCTTAAGAGGTCAAATAGCTTGTTCAAAGTCACACAACTGAGAAGGGCATACCCACGTCCCCATCCTCCCCAGCGCAAGGCAGGCAGGAAGCAGGGAGGGCAAGGAGCGGAACACCACAGGCAGAAACCAAGAAAAGGGAAAGAAACACGAGGTCAAGAGATCGAGACCATCCTGGTCAACATGGTGAAACCCCGTCTCTACTAATACAAAAAATTAGCTGGGCATGGTGGCGCGTGCCTGTAATCCCAGCTACTCAGGAGGCTGAGGCAGGAGAATTGCCTGAACCCTGGAGGCGGAGGTTGCGGTGAGCCGAGATCGCGCCATTGCACCCCAGCCTGGGTAACGAGCGAAACTCCGTCTCAAAAAAAAAAAAAAAAAGAAAAGAAAAGGGAAGGAAACTTCCTTACAGTGACTTTAGTGACTCATTTAATCTCTTTACGCTTCCTCATTTCTTCTTCTCAAGGAAGTGTTCCAGCCACTTACTCACATTAAGTACCACGAAGAAATGGGTTATGTGAAACCAAAGAAGCACCAGCCACTCTGCGGGCAAAACAATGAGAAGAATACAGGAATGGCACCATCCTGTGAAAGGGAAAAACGGAATTTCCATGTCCCCAGATTTTTTAAAATGGGTTTTATGTGAGATTTTGCATCTATAGCATGCTTCTGCCTTCAAAAGTTTGTTTTAACTCTCAGAACAGGAATGCCTCAAAAGAAGACAAATTGCTTTTTGTAAGAGAGCCTGGCAGCACTGCCTCCTGCATCTCCCTTTACGAAGCCACTGGGTCAGCTCATGTGTGGGCAGTGGGTTGCAAAGGGCTGTGTACGTGCACCAAGCAAAACCATGCAGATGACATGATGTACAAAGTGCTTCTGAGAGGGAGCATGTGAACATCAGGGAGGGCTCTCTACAAGGAAAGCTCACAATCTGACCATGTTCCGATTTCACACAGCTCCAATCAGGAATCTCAACATAAATTTTCAGAGCTGTCTCCTCCAAGGGCCCCAGCTGCAGTGAAGCTGGACACTTAACTGCTGTGGGGTAGAGCATGTCTTAGCCCATGTTGTGCTGCTGTAACAGAATACCTCGGACTGGATAATTTATAAAGAGCAAAAACTTATTTCTTCACAGTTCTGGAGACTAGGAGGTCCAAGATCAAGGTGCCAACTTCTGGTAAGGACTTTCCCGCTGTGTCCTAACATGGTAAAGAGAGAGCAAAAGAAGAAGGCTTGCCTCACCTTTTTATCAGGAACCCATTCCCAAGATAATGGCATTAATTCATTCATGAGGGTGACGCCTCCTGACCTAATCACTTCTTAACCGTCCCACCTGTTAACACTATTATTAAGGATGAAGTTGCCAGCATATGAACTTTCAAACCATGGCAGAGGGAGTGTTTTCAGACTTTTAAGGTAAAAATAGGGTTTGCTTTTGTTAAGAAAATGGAATTGCTATGTCATAAGCCATACTCCTAAAAGGTCTACAATTCCAAACCTGAAACAGGCGGAGCAAAAGCCCACAGTAGGGCAGCCGCCTCCACAGCTCCCAGTGTTCAGCACGCTTGGAATGCACTGGCAGCAAAGGACGCTGGCCCCGTGTGGGGCGTCGGAACAGCGCCACAAAAACTTACACGTTATGTCACGGCACGTGATTGAGATCAGTGAAAGGGGACAACATGTTTCCTCCCCAGGTCACTCGTCCTCCAGAACTAAGAACTTGCACTCTTCCATGCACTTCTGGAAATCTCTACCAATGTCTCTGAATAGAAACTGCTCAGACCCAAACATCTGAGCTCATCAGTTCAGGCAGGATGCCTTTCAAAAATAAATCATCACTCAGAAAGAATGTGTTGTTTTTCCTTTAGCAAAAAGGAAAGCCCTCCTCCCCGACCCCATTTGTTAATTTTCACAGAATTGCCTTTACCCTCACCCTGTGAAACGAGGAAACTCCAACTTTTTGCTCTGGAAAGTTACAACGCCTGAGTAGTTCTGGGTACACTGTCCGGCAGAAATCACTCTACATCTACCATGTGCCTAGCACTGCTAATTATGCCACCCTATCCAAGGTACATGTGCAACCTGATGACATGCTAGAAATAAAGTTCATCAGGAAAAAAAAAAACTGCTAGAGGCCGGGCATGGTGGCCCACGCCTATAATCCCAGCACTTTGGAAGGCGGAGGGAGACAGTTCACGAGGTCAGGAGATTGAAACCATCCTAGGCAACATGGTGAAACCGCGTTTCTACTAAAAATACAAAAAATTAGCTGGGCATGGTGATGCATGCCTGTAAACCCAGCTACTGGGGAGGCTGAGGCAAGAGAATCGCTTGAACCTGGGAGTCAGAGGTTGCAGTGAGCCAAGATTGTGCCATTGCACTCCAGCCTGGTGACAGAGTGAGACTCCAACTCAAAGAAAAGAAAAGAAAGAAAAACAACTGCTAAAGGAAATGCTTTAAAGGTCATCACAGTAAATATTTCATGATGCAGAAAATGCCCATAATGTTAAAGAAAAAAAGCAGGACTTAAAAGTCTATATATAGTAAAATCAAAAAAACTATTTTACTCTGCATATAATTTATAAATAGAAAAACTGAAAAGTCCTATTACCATTTTTAAAAATTAAGTTAGTAGTTAAAAATTGACACATGAATCACCCCCATGTCCAAATGGCTTTAGAGGCAAAACCTACCAAATTGTATCAATCCAATCTCATGTAAACTCCAGAGAGTAGAAAAAGAGGAAACATACCCCAACTTATTTGCCGAAGCTAATGTAACTCTGAAACCAAACTAGATGAAGAGAGTACATGAAAAGAAAATTACAAGCCACATTCACTGCTAGCCAACACAGATGTGATACTTCCAAATGAAATGTCAGCAAGTCAAATCCAGCAATATATTTTAAAATAATAATGACTAAAGCATCTTTGATGCAAATAGTGTAAGAATCATTTAACATTTAAAAAATCTCTTAATGTAACTCCTACATCAACATATTAAGAAAAAATTGATCACCTCAATGGATGTAGAGAAAACATTTCATAAAATTCAATTCTGATTCATGAAATTTAAAAAATATTAGCCAACTGGGACAAAAATTTCCTGACCTCGATAAAGGGTATGTACCCACATCATACCGCAAACATCGTACTCGATGGCTAAATGACAGAAGCAGTCCCTTAGAAAACTTAGAACTGACAAAGATTCCCACCATCATTACTTCTATTCAACGTGGTACTAGAGACCCTAGCTAGAAGAGTATGACAAGAAAAATCAGTAAGAGGAATTAGAATTGAAAAGAAAGAGACAGAAGGTCATAATTGCAGATAATACTACATGGAATATTCAAGAGGATCCACAAAGTATTAGACTTAATAAAAGAGTTTAGTTTGTTATATATCTCATTAATAGTAAAAACCCATACAGGTCAACAGCAATCAATCAGAAAATATAAGTTTTAAAAAGAACAATCCATTTATAGTAACAAAAATAGCCCTAAAGTACCTAAAAAGAATTCCAACAAAATGTGTTAATGTGTTTATGGAGAATGTAAACATTTACCTAAAGGCAATAAAGAAAACATAAATGAATGAAGAACTATAATATGTTCATGTATGGGAAGACCGATTTTCTTTCTTTTGAGACAAGATCTCACTCCCGTGGCCCAGTCTGGAGTGCAAAGGTGCAATCTTGGCTCATTGTAGCCTTAAACTCCTGGGCTCAGGTGATTCTCTCACCTCAGCCTCCTGAGTAGCTGGGACTACAGACTCACACCACCACACCCAGCTAATTTTTTGTATTTTTAGTAGAGATAGGTTTTTATTACGTGGCCCAGACTGGTCTTGAACTCCTGGGCTCAAGTGATCTGCCTACCTCAGCCTCCGAAAGTGCTGGGATTACAGGCATGAACCACCACGTCAGGCCAAGATCAAATATTTTTAAAGATGTAAATTATGGGCCGGGCGTGGTGGCTCATGCCTATAATCCCAGCACTTTGGGAGGTTGAGGCTGGCAGATCATGAGGTCAGGAGATCAAGACCATCCTGGCTAACACGGTGAAACCTCGTCTCTACTAAAAATGCAAAAAGAAAAAAAATTAGCTGGGCATGGTGGCACTGCCTGTAGTCCCAGCTCAGGAGGCTGAGGCAGGAGAATTGCTTGAACCCAGGAGGTAGAGGTTGCGGTGAGCCAAGATCACACCACCGCACTCCAGCCTGGGCCACAGAGTGAGACTTCGTCTCAAAAAAAAAAAAAACAGAAAAGAAAAAATAAAGATGTAAATTATCCTTATATTAATCTAAAAATCCAGGCAATTCCAACCAAAAATTAATTTTAATATATTAATATTAAAATAAATATATTAATTATAATTTTATAATAAATATAATAAAATTAATAAAATTAATAAAATATAATAAAATTAATATATAAATATTAATTTTAATATATATTAACCATATATGTATTTTTTTGGGCAGAACTTGACAAGCTAGTCGTAAGAGCCAAGAATAATAAGATAAGGCCGGGGACAATTTATGCTATTAGATGTTAAGATTTATAAAGTGAGTTAAACGTTGTGGAATTTAGTTCAGAGACAGATAACACAAACAGGAGAACTTGGTATGCCAGAGGAGGCATCACACAGCAGTGAGGATACGATAGACCATTCAATAAACCATGCAGGAACAACTGGCTTCTTCTATGCTAAAAATAAAAAAGGAGATTCATATCTTTTCTCAGTCACAAAAATAACCTCCAATTAGGTTACAGTCTTAAATACAAAAAGCAATGTGTTAAAATTATTAGAGAAAGATATAAGGAGCTACTTTTATGAACGGAGTAGGCAAGGATTTTTTTGCATGATATTAAAGTTATAAAGCATTGAAGAAAAATAGGTATTACTGCTGGGGGAGCAAACGACAATATAAACGCAGATTAGGGGAAGATATTTGAACTGAACATAACTGCAGAGAAAAGTTAAAATTAGAAAGTTAGGGGCCGGGCATGGTGGCTCATGCCTGTAATCCCAGCACTTTGGGAAGCTGAGAAGGGTGGATCTTGAGGTCAGACGTTTGAGACCAGCCTGACCAACGTGGAGAAACCGCATCTCTACTAAAAATACAAAAAAAAACAGCCGGGTATGGTAGCGTATGCCTGTAATCCCAGCTACTCAGGAGGCTGAGGCAGGAGAATCGCTTGAACCAGGGAGGTGGAGGTTGCAGTGAGCCGAGATGGCACCACTATACTCTAGCCTGGACGACAGAGTAAGACTCTGTCTCAAAAATAAATAAATAAAATAAAATAAAATGAGAAAGTTAGAAGACCTGCCTTGTCTGCCAGGTTGACTCTTGGCTGGCATGTGAGAACTTAGATTTCAGGAGTGTTCCCACCATTCCCAGAACTGATAAGAGTGACTCGCTGTGCCTCAACGATTTGTACAAATAGTGTGGTTCATGCTGAACACCTGCCTTCCTTCTGAGAATCAGGAATTTCGGTACAGGCGAGGCAGAGGCTGCCTACATGAGCAGCCCCCAACAAACACCTTGGTCCCTAAGTCTCTAACGAGCTTTCCTGGTGGCAACACTTCACACCTGTTGTCACAATGTGGTGCTGGGGAAATGAAGCGCGTCCTGTGTAACTGCAGAAGACTCTTGGGAGCTCGCACATGGTTTCCTCTGGACTCCACCCTCTGTGCCTTTTCCCCTAGCTGATTTTGCTTTGTATCTTTTTACTGTAATGAATCTTTGCTGTAGTAGGACTATAGGCTGAGCCTCTTGAGCCTCCTAGTGAGTCACTGAGCCTAGAAGTGGTCTTGGGAACCCGCAACACGCTAACAAAAGATTTGCATTCAACGGTCCTAAAATTCAATTACAGTAACGGACATGAAAGCGACAAGTAATACCATGAGAAAAAAATAGGCAAAGAAAATGAATAGGCAATTCTTAAAAGAGAAAAATCCCATGGTCATACTCACTCACTAGAAAGTTATACGACAGTTCAAATAAACCAAATGGAGAGAGAAATCTTGAAACTGTCACGTTCTCCATTGACATGTGGAGCATATTACCATAATGAGTAATTTTCAGACATGCAAAATATACAGTATTGTATTTTACTATTACATAATGCCATTATATACAAAGATACGTAGGTACTCATAAAAGTTCACATGAGGCTAATTTCGGTTATCTCTAAGGAAAAAGAAAGTGCAATGGGATGGGAAGAAGAGGGAAATAAGAAGCCTTTGACGATAATGTTTCCCTTACATTAAAAAAACACATCTGAAGCCTGGCGCGGTGGCTCACACCTGTAATCCCAGCACTTTGGGAGGCTGAGGCGGACCACAAGGTCAAGAGATCGATATCATCCTGGCCAACACAGTAAAACTCTGTCTCTACTACAAATACAAAACTTAGCTAAGCGTGTTATTTAGTGGTTCATGCCTGTAATCCCAGACACTCAGGAGGCTGAGGCAAGAGAATCGCTTGAACCCAGGAAGCAAAGGTTACAGTGAGCCAAGAACGCACCACTTACACTCCAGCCTGGCGACAGAGCAAGACTCCACCTCAAAAACAAAACAAAACAAAACAAAAAACACATCTGAAGCAAAATGTCAACATACTAAATATGCCAGAAAGCAACATGGGTCACGTTATATTATTTCCTATAGATTTAAATTTTTTTAATATGTTTCATAATTTTTTAAATTTGAAAGAGATTTGAAGGATAATTTTTTTTAACACAGATATTAAGTGGGAAAATAGGATTTCTTCTGTCTCATGATATAACAAATTATAGACATTCTAGATAAGGTTGCCTTCAGATCAAATGTTAATATTGTTCTAACTTGTCCTGTACAAAGTCCAAAACAAAGCAATCGTTCCCAGATCAGTTCTGCACATGAATATCCAAATAAAATGAATATCAGTTTTGCACATGAATATCCAAAATAAATTGTATTAGCCGGGCATGGTGACTCACGCCTGGAATCCCAGCACTTTGGGAGGTCAACATAGGTGGATCACTGTAGCTCAGGAGTTCAAGACCAGCCTGGACATCATGGTGAAACCCTGTCTCTACTAAAAATGCAAAAATGAGCCAGGCATGGTGGTGGGCACCTGTGGTCCCAGCTGCTACGGAGGCTGAGGCAGGAAAATGACTTGAACCCAGGAAGTAGAGGTTGCAGTGAGCCAAGATCGCACCACTGCACTCCAGCCTGAGCAACAAGACAGGACTCTGTCTCAAAAAAAAATTATATTAAATTATAATTATATATTATATATAATAATGTAAATAAATTATATAAAATTTAATTATAATTATAATTTGCACAAACCAGGAAGCCAACACGTCATTGTTGTGAAACAGGAATTCTGTTTGGCCATTAAAATTCCACCTGTGTTACAGACAAGCTGCCACATTCCCTCCTCTGACACAGCCTCCCTTGACCCCTGCCTTACTCAGCTAAAGTGAAATCACTTTCTTTGTTCTCATTTCAAACCTCTCTTTAAAAGGTAACCTTCAGGAGTTTCTCCAGAGATATGAAATCTCCATGAAGGCTTCTTCAATAAACAAGACAATAGAACGTATGAGTATATTCATGTCCCAGTGACGGTTTCCACTTGGAGGTACAGACTGATGGACCCTTGATTTCCCTGATCTATCATTTAGTGTCTATTTCCATAGGAGAATATATATGTCAGAGATATTGGCAAATAAATGGAAAAGAAGAAAAGCTCAAATCAAGTTCGGTTTAAACTACTGTGGTGGATAATCATGTGTTAGCTCAAAGAGAGCTTTTATGAGGAGGTTTAACCATAAAAGCAACAAAGTGTTATCTGAGCCTAGATCCCTGCTGTGAAGAGCACATGAGCATTTCAAGCTCATTATGATTTACTTCTTGGCAGCAACAACTTTCATCACGGCACAGCATGCAAAAGCAAGAGAGCGTCTGTGACCAGGCCGAGGTGGGCGGATCATGAGGTCACGAGATCGAGACCATCCTGGTCAACATGGTGAAACCCCGTCTCTACTAAAAATACAAAAGTTAGCTGGGTGTGGTGGTGCGCACCTGTAGTCCCAGCTACTTGGGAGGCTGAGGCAGGAGAATTGCTTGAACCCAGGAGGCAGAGATTGCGGTGAGCCAAGATCGTGCCATTGCACTCCAGCCTAGGTAACAAGAGCGAAACTCCGTCTCAAAAATAATAATAATAATAATAATAATTAGTGGATTTGGTGAGTATTGTTCCCAAGTTCAGGAAACAGCCAGAGTTCAGTCTCTGGTCGAACCTACATATCTTCATACAGGAGAAGCTGTTTGAGGACAGTTATGGAAGCAGAATGCAAATCTGGAGGCATCTGAGAAGTCTAGAAGGTAAGCGTGCCTTCTCACAGGCAGACGGAAGAGTGCCAAGGGCCCTCAGTGATTCCGTGCCGAACGCTGGCTCTCAGACCTCTGATGGCAGCTCCCTGCAAAAAGTCCTCCGCTGCCAAGAAAGAATTCCAGCTAATACTGCTGAAGGTCCCAACTAGGTCACAGTGTCTTTACCAATGTGCTCAGTTATTTGGGGGTATAAATGTATACTACCGGCATTTTTATCACAGGGAGGAGAAAAAAGCAATGCATCTTAGCTGTAAGCCTCAGACTCACCCAGGCTGTGGAACATAATGAAGCCATTTGAATGTGCTCGGCAGTGCTGGCGCTGCTGGTGGCGTCACTAATAGAGGTTTATTTTCCCTTATCACCCAGTGAGACTGAGGACTGGAACCAGGGCTAACGTGGGCTCTGGTGAGCTGAGGGCATCTGCTGCCACATCTCCCTGCAGAGACGTTCAGAACAGTACACAGAGCCAAAGAAAAAAACAGCCAGGATTTCTGCAGAATGTTACAGTTAAATAATTGTTGAGGCAAAGAGGCTCCTCTCTCTGTCCTCGCTTCTCCAAACAGATGACTTAACTGCTCTGGGGCAAGTCTGCTTTCTAGTTTGAGAGATGGCTGATATTTCTTCAACATGTCACTTTCTTTTTTTTTTTTTTTTTTTTTTTGAGACACAGTCTCTCTCTGTCGCCAGGCTGGAGTGCAGTGGCACAATATTGGGACACTGCAACTTTCACCTCCCGGATTCAAGCGATTCTCTTGCCTCAGCCTGTCGAGTAGCTGGGACTTCAGGTGCACACCACCATGCCAGGCTAATTTTTGTATTTTTAGTAGAGCCGGGGTTTTACTATGTGGGCCAGGATGGTCTCGATCTCTTGACCTTGTGATCCACGCACCCTGGCCTCCCAAAGTGCTGGGATTACAGGTGTGAGCCACCGTACCCGGCAACATGTCATTCTCAGTGATTTTCATATGAAACCCAAAATCTAGTTTCCAGCCTTCAGGACCCTGCAAGTCCCTCTACATGTAGCCTCAGGCCCGCTTCCTCTCACTCCCATGAACAAGCTCGCTCCAGTGATAGCCCAGAGCTGCCACGCCACCGTGCCCTGCTTCTCAGGCAGAAGGTCGGCCTCTTCTCTTCGTTAGCACGTCCTGCCTCAAACATTCACCGACTTTCTATTCCTCCAAGCAACTCAAATTTTAATTTTTTTTTTTGAGACGCAGTCTCACTCTGTTACCCAGGCTGGAGTGTACTGACGCAATCTCGGCTCATTGCCACCTCCCCTGCCCAGGTTCAAGCGATTCTCCTGCCTCAGCCTCTTGAGTAGCTGGGATTACAGGCACACAGCACCACGTCCAACTAATTTTTTTTTTTTTTTTTTTTTTTTTTTTTAGTACAGACAGGGTTTCGCCATGTTAGGCTGGTCTCGAACTCCTGACTGCAAGTGATCCAACAGCCTCAGCCTCCCAAAGTGCTGGGATTACAGGCACGAGCCACCACGCCCGGGCAAAATTTTAAGAATTAAAAAAAAATCCTAGGCAGCCACAGTGGCAGGCATTGTTAAAAACCAGGAAAAAAAAGTGATTCACACTCTGAACAGTCTGCCTGCAGCTTTACTCTCTGTCCCCTCCGCACTCAGAGTCTACAGCAGTGTCAATGTGGTGACATGTTGCTTTTTAAAGTATGTGTGTGTGTGTGCATGTGTGTACATGTGTGTGTTCTGCCCTTACAAGCAAGCCTTTCAGGGCCCATCTGTATAGATTACAATGTGTCCAAAGAACCCAGCACACAGCTCTGCATACACTGGAATTCCTTTGTCTTCTAACCATAGAAAAGGGCCCAAATTTTTGTCTGAGGATAACTTGAAATTCATGATATATAACAACTTTGTGTCATGGGCATCAAACAGAATGGATTCCTCAATGACTATGGGAGTGGGCGTGTGGGTGTCTGTCTGTCTGTCTGTCTCCCTACCGGAATATAAACCAGCCAGAGTCCTGAGCAGAGTCAAGACCCACTGTAGGACCAGGTGTCAACCTTTCCTTGCTGATTTGTGGGGTCCCAGAGAGTCTAGAGGCAGGGCCTGGGTGGTGGGGAGACTGGGGCGCAGAGCGAGCCGCAGCTCTTGACCATCACGTGTGGCAGTGTCTCAATGTTTAACAGGTGGTGTGGCCATCTGTGTGCACACCAGCTACACAGTCCCCTTGCTGTCGATGCTGCTGAAGATGAGGATGATGAAGACAACAACTTCCATCATCCCCACACAGACCCATGATTCAGAAGAGCAGAGCCTCGGCTCAGGTGGCATCTAAGGAACCTGGGCTAATGCCTAAAAAGTGGAACTTTACAGAAGGGGTTCTTTTCAAGAATGACATTTGAAGAGGCAAAAATTCCAAGGCTGTATTTTTAAGACATTTATTTGGCTGTAAGTCTTAAATCCACCCACAGTTCATCCAGAAAGCCACACAAACTTACTCTGCAAACCTTCCAACCTACCTACCTTCCCATCTTCCTTCCTTCCTTCCCTCCTCTCTTTATCTCTCTCTCTTTCCTTCTTGACAGAATCTCACTCTGTCACCCATGCTGGAGTGCAATGGTGTGATCTTGACTCACTGCAAACTCTGCCTCTTGGGTTCAAGAGATTCTCCTGCCTCTACCATCATACCTGGCTTTTTTTTTTTTTTTTTTTTTGTATTTTTGTAGAGATGGGGTTTCACCATGCTGGACAGGCTGGTCTTGAACTCCTGACCTCCGGTGATCCAACCACCTCAGCCTCCGAAAATGTTGTGATTACAGGCATAAGCCCCAGCACCTGGCCGCTCTGCAAACCTTTCAAAGGTCTGCAGTCTGGACTGACCCAGGTGTGCAAATAAAGCCCTACCCTCTGCTGAGAACCATCAATACATGTTCCAGGAAGCTGAAATCTGACCAGGCATCACCCATTCAGAAAGAGCAACAGCAAGGCTCGGCATTTCCAAACTCCCTTCTTAGGACTCAAGCGCAGGTGACAGCAGTCTGTACCATCGAGGGCTCTGATCACGGTGGACCACCTGGTGGCTATCTCAGGGAGGCAGACAGGCAGATCAGGCGTCATGTGGTGTGATAAAAAGCAAGACCTCTCTCGCTCCTGGCCTCCAGAGCTCCTCCAGCCTTGGCCTCCCAAAGCACTGGGATTAAGCTATTCTCTATTCTTATCTATATGTTTGAAATATTTAAAAATAATGTGAGCCTTGAGATGCTATTTTAAATCTGACAGGCTTTTTTCTCTTTTGTTTCCCAGGCAAAGGAAGGCATTCCAGGCAGAGGAAATGGTGTGTTGAAAAGCAAAGAGGCTCTAGAATCATGAGAATGTCAAGGAATGACAACTCCTGCATCTCAAATGTCTGGAGACGAGGCTGGGTGAGTCAGGAATGAGCCTTGAGGCTGGGCGTGGTGGCTTGCACCTGTAATCCCAGCACTTTGGGAGGCCGAAGCAGGCAGATCACCTGAGGTCAGGAGTTCAAGACCATCCTGGCCAACATGGTGAAACTCCATCTCTGCTAAAAATACAAAACTTAGTGGGGCATGATAGTGGTGCATGCCTGTAATCCCAGCTACTTTGGGAGCCTGAGGCAGAAGAACTACTTGAACCCAGGAGGCGGAGGTTGCAGTGAGCCAAGATTGCACCATTGCACTCTAGCTTGGGTGACAGAGCAGGACTCCATCTCAAAAAAAAAGAAAAAAAAAAAGAATGAGCCTTGAAGGCAACCTGAGAAATGGGGACTGAGCTCACGCCACGAGCAAAGGGGAGCCACCAGGGCCAAGTCCCCAAAGCAAGCAACTTCCAGAGGTTGCACCCATTGCTACTGCTGCAGCTGTGAAGCACGTGCCCACAGGAGGGACCAGCCAGCCAGCTGCGGCTGCCATGGGCCCTGGACGGGGCTGTGTCCGCCGCCATAGCAGCTGTTCCCGTGGACCTGAAGCCGTGCCCAGGATGACACAGGTGGACACAGGGTAAGCCACTGTCTCCTGAGACGATGGGGCTGCAAGGAAAGGGCAGGTGTGGGCCAGCTTCTATGAAAGCCCTTGACAGTGACCTGTCAGGGACCTGGGAGCCCTCCTCCCACCTGGGGGGTCTGGGATTCCGCCACGCCTGCTTCCTCCCATGCTCTGAGCACAGCAGTGGCAGCTGGTGCCCAGCTCCAAGTTCCACCTCTTTTCCTACTTAGAACAAGACCACCATGGACAGCAGACCTCCAGCCAGCAGGCTTTGGAGAAGCCAATCCAGCCGGCTCCCTCTGGCCAAACGAGGATCTAAACCCCCTGGCCGCTTTCCTCTGCAGGCAGCCTCTGGCTCTGTGGTCTTCCCCTGACTCTGGCCACCCTGCTCATTCCGCCTCCAGGCTCCCTTCTGATCTCTGGGAATGACACCCCTAAATCCTGCAGAGCTGCACTCAGGAAATACCAGCATTCACTGGTAACGGGAAGAAATTCCTCACGACTAATGATTCTCCTGACAGGAGTATTCTGACCCAAGGAACAGCTGCTTAACAAGGCTCCGCAATATTCTGTTTCCGGATCCCCAGGCCCTGCGGGACCCGCATAGGAAAAGGTGGAGATCAAGATCCCTGGGAGGGGACTCGGCGGGAAGGGACCTTGGGCCGGGACAGAGTCCTCTATCTTTGTGCTCAGGGCACAGAAGAAGCGAGTTTCTTTCCACCTGGCTCTCCAGATCACTCCAGGCTCTCTCCCAGGCCGGTTCTGACCTTCTGCCACCTCCCTCAGCCACTTGGGCCACGGCCTCCAGCCTCCAGCCTCCAGCCTCCCCCGGCCGGTCCCCTCTGGCTCCCTCCCACAGCGGCATCTCCCGCCTCTCCCAGCTTCTCCTAGCGCGTTATTGCTGTTGTGATTTGTTTATCTCACGAAACTTCCCCTGCTGCTCCTCTCTGCCGGCCCCTCCAGCACTAACAGAGCTTTTGGTAGAAATGTTAATATATCACGAGCCCCCTCCTACCTTTTAGACATTTCCTCTAGAAGGAAAAAGATTAAAGATAATCTCACAAGAGTCTGAGAGTGGTGGTGTTTCTCCAGCGATTCTACACACTCGTGTGTGTCTGTGCATGTGGACCTGCAGCTTCCTCAAAACAAACCATAAATGCCGGACTCTGAAATTCCAGGACGTATGAAATGGAAAACTAATTCTACAAACCCAAAGTTACCATTTTCAGACATTTCCACACTGGGGTATGTACACTAAGGTGTGATGATCAACTCAACTCTACAAATGACAGAGACTATGCCCTGACTTTCCCCCAAAAGAAGAGAAAAATAAAGCAAATGTGGCCATGGAAGCTGCAAAAGTGGACTCAGGAAGTCATTAGGCACCAGAATAATCCCTAGGGGTGGAGGAGGACCATGTCGTTTTCACAGGAAATGACCCTCTTTTTTTTGAGACAGAGTCTTGCCCTGTCACCCAGGCTGCAGTGCAGTGGTGCGATCTCGGCTCACTGCAGCCTCCACCTCCCAGGTTCAAGTGATTCTCATTCCTCAGCCTCCTGAGTAGCTGTGACTACAGGTGTGCTCCATGACACTCAGCTAATTTTTGTATTTTTAATAGAGTTTCTCCATGTTTCCCCGGCTGGTCTCAAACTTCTGACCTCAAGTGATCTGCCCACCTTGGCCTCACAAAGTGCTGGGATTACAGGCATGAGTCACCACACCTGGCTAGAAAGTGACTCGTTATATAGTGAAAGAAACATACGCTGTCAGGAATGACAATTTTCAGAAGGAAAAACACTAAAACATTCAGAAAATCATTTTACCGGTCGGGTGCAGTGGCTCACTTCTCAGGCAGGTGGATCACCTGAGGTCAGTAGTTCGAGACCAGTCTGGCCAAAATGGCAAAATCCCGTCTCTACTAAAAATGCAAAAACTACCCAGGCGTGGTGGCAGGCGCCTGTAATCCCAGCTACTCGGGAGGATGAGGCAGGCGAATTACTTGAACCCAGGAGGCGGAGGTTGCAGTGAGCTGAGATCACACCACTGCACTCCAGCCTGGGCAACAGAGTGAGACTCTGTCTCAAAAAAAAAAAAAAAAAAAAATCATTTTACTAACGATAGTCCTAGTCAATGGATCAAAAACATGTTTTAGTCACCTATTAATGGCATTTCCTTTAAGTTTCAGACAAAAAATGATGCAAAGAAAGAATGCACTTTCTAGTAAATCATTAGCTCTTCTGGGAAGTGAATCGGATGAGCTTTTCTGTCGGCCTCACGTGGACATCTGCTTCTCTGCGCTGCGCAGCAGCATCCTTTTCTGTGGGGCCTCAGCCTGATGCCCGCACGGATGGCAGAGAACATGCAGGCATTCTCTGGAGGACGCACTTCCTCCTGCCCATGTCCATTTCCCACTGAACGCCCTGGGCCTCCCACTGCACAGGCCGTTCTAATAGGGGAAGTGAAATGCATGGGCTGGGAGACAGAGAGACGTGAGGCAGAAAATACGACTCTCTCAGTAGATGGTGGAAAACAAAACTAGAGTAAGAAGCCACGTCTCCACATCAAGAGCTCCTCAAAGTTGGGTCCACCAAGGGTTTGCTACCAACTCCCAGAAGTAAGTGTAGAAATTGAGAGCAAGCATTTAGAATGTTTTTGCAGCAATATGTGTAATTTTATATCAATTTTTTTGTTTGTTTTTGAGACAGAGTTTCACCCTTGTCACCCAGGCTGGAGTGTAGTGGTGTGATCTCAGCTCACTGCAACCTCCACCTCCCTGGTTCAAGCAACTCTCCAGCCTCAGCCTCACAAGTAGCTGGGATTACAGGTGCCTGCCACCATGCCTGGCTAATTTTTTGTATTTTTAGTTGAGACGGGGCTTCACCATGTTGGCCAGGCTGGTCTAGAACTCCTGACCTCAGGTGATCGGCCTACCTCAGCCTCCCAAAGTGCTGGGATTACAGGCATGAGCCACTGTGGCCAGCCCAATTGTTCTTAATAATAAAAAGATTCAGGACTTTTTAATGTCTTTTGGGTTTGGGGTTTTTTCCATTTTTCTATTCATGTTTACTATCTGATGGAGATGTTAAAACTGGTCCTTCATCACAGACAGCGTGAGGAGTACTGCTCTACCTGACTCTCCTATGTTTAAAAAACCAGAGTTTTGTGATTCTCAAATAACAATATATATTTTTTTAAGATGGAGTTTCACTCTGTCACCCAGGCTGGAGTGCAGTGGTGCAACCTAGGCTCACTGCAACCTCTGCCTCCTGGGTTCAAGTGATTCTAGTGCCTCAGCGTCCCGAGTAGTTGGGATTACAGGTGCCCGCCACCATGGCCAGCCAATTTTTGTATTTTTTTAGTAGAGACAGGTCTTACCATGTTGGTCAGTCTGGTCCTGAACTCCTGACCTCAGGTGATCGGCCTGCCTTGGCCTCCCAAAATGCTGGGATTACAGGTGTGACCACCATGCCTGGCCAAATAACAATATTCTTTTTTTTTTAAGACAGGGTCTTGCTCTGTTGTCCAGGCTGGAGTACAGTAGTGCAATCAATCGTGGCTCACCACAGCCTCAACCTCCTGGGCTCAAGCGATCCTCCCACCTCCGCCTCCCAAGTAGCTGGGACTACAGACACACGTCACCATGCCTGGTTAATATTTATTTATTTATTTAGTAGAGATGAAGTCTCACCACGTTGCCCAGGCTGGCTTAGAACTCCCAAGCTCAAGCGACCTTCGCACCTTGGCCTCCCAAAGTGCTGGGATTACAGGTGTGAGCCACTGCACCCAGCTACAATATTCTTATTTGCACAGAAATCTGCAGATTCCCTGGATTAATACAAACAATGTACTCTGTACAAAACACAGTGTTGCCAGCCAAGAATGGAAGGAAATGTATTTGTTTCCAAAAAGCTTAAAGTAGTCAACGGGGAAGTCCCATAAAGGCTTTTTTGGCTTTTTGGCCATGATGCCCATAGGCCCCGGGGCCCCAGCTGCAGCATCACCATCCGCCAGGGTACAGTTGTGCTCGGCCAGGGAAGCAGGCCTCACCACGCTGGGTGATCACAGGCACCATCACCCACCCAAGGCTTCCTGGGTACTGGAGGAACACGTTCCCCTGCTACAAAAACTCCATCCAGATGCTTCCAGGAGCCAACAGGGCCTTGAAATGGGTGGCAAGAGGGCAGACTACTAACAGCGAAATGAGATTATGTCGTACGTCCAGAGAGGAGCGAGGTTGAACATTCACATCTGCTCAAAGTTGGAGTCTAAAGATGGACCTTAGAGGTGCATGATACGAGACAGAGCTGTAGGTTACATCTGTCTAGCCCTCATTTGTCAAAGGACACACCACCGGGGCAATGGGCAGGAACAGGAGGAAGAAAGAAGGGAAGGAGAAGGAGAAAGAGGGAGCAGAGGAGGGAGGGAGCTGTGGCTTAAGATGCCACAGTTGGCCAGGCGTGGAGGCTCACGTCTGTAATCCCAGCACGTTGGGAGGCCGAGGCGGGCGGATCACAAGGTCAGGAGTTCGAGATCAACTTGGCCAACATGGTGAAACTCCATCTCTACTAAAAACAGAAAAGTTAGTTGGGCATGGTGCACATGCCTGTAATCCCAGCTACTTGGGAGGCTGAGGCAGGAGAATTCCTTGAACCGGGACCCGGGAGGCAGAGGTTGCAGTGAGCCAAGATTGTGCCACTGCAGTCCAGCCTGGGCTACAGAGCGAGACTCCTTCTCAAAAAAAAAAAGATGCCACAATCTTCATTGCAGAGGAATTCTGCTGTTTTGTGAGCCTTAGAAGCATCTATGATCACACTGACAAGAGATTCCAGCCCAGATCCACCTTAAGTAATTTGCGACAAGTCACTTCACTTCTCTGTGCCTTATGTTTCCAGCTGCAAAATGAAGGTGTTGAGCTATGTGGTCTCATTCATTTATTCCAGCAACACATACTTATTAGGCACTTACCACCTGCCACACATGCTGCTCCGCCCTGGAGATCCAGCAGTGAGCAGATCCCAGCCCCCACGGGGCTCGCAGCCAAGCACACCCCGTATTCCTTTCCCCTAGCATTGGAGTTCTCAGACTCGGCACCGTGGACTTCTATTTCTATGCTCCAGTGTTTCCAGGTTTAGACATTCTTACCAAAAGTAGGAAAGGACAAAGAAAAGTCCAGTCGCACGCATTATAAAATTTGCTCCAAAAAAATACAATATACCAGCTGGGTGCAGTGGCTCACGCCTGTAATCCCAGCACTTAGGGAGGCCGAGGCAGGCAGATCACGAGATCAGGAGTTCAAGACCATCCTGGCCGATGTGGTGAAACCCCGTCTCTACTAAAAACACAAAAATTAGCTGGATGTGGTGGCGTGAACCTGTAATCCCAGCTATTCAGGAGACTGAGGCAGGAGAATCACTTGAATCCGGGAGGTGGAGGCTGCAACTTGGGCAAGAGAGAGAGATTCTGTTTCCAAAAAAAATAAAAAACTACACTACTGCACTAGTTAGTGATGCAGCACGTACAAGCAGCTGACAGTGGCAGTGGTGTTTTGGGAAGGCAACAAGCATTCTTTACTCACCTTTCCAAATGACAAACCCGGCATTTCACTCTCATGTCTTAAAATTGCACACACGGTTCCTGCTTAGCACACGGCCTTATTTCAGGAGCTTTATACTTGACTCCAGTTTTCTGTGGACTATTCCCTTCTATCTATATTCCAAACCCTCCCTCCCTTCCTCCCTTCCCCTCCCTTCCTCCCTTCTCCTCCCTTCCTCCCTTCCCTTCCTGTCCCCTTCTCTCTTCTCTCCTCCCCTCCCCTCCTCCTTTCATTTCCTTACCTTCCCTTCCATATTCTGAACACTTCCTTCCTCCCTTCTTCCCTCCCTCCATCTCTCTCTTTCTTTCTCTTCTTTTTTCTCTTCTTTCTTTCTAGTGTCTCTGTCACCCAAACTCGAGTGCAGTGGCGTGATCATAGTTCACTGCAACCTCAAACTCCTAGGCTCAAGCGATCCTCCCACCTCAGTCTCTGGAGTAGTAGGACTAAAGGTGAGTGCCAGGATGCCTGGCAATTTTTTTTTTTTTTTTAGAAATAGGGTCTTGCTGTGTTGCCCAGACTGGTCTGGAACTCCCAGCCTCAAGCCATCCTCCTGCCTCAGCCTCCCAAAGCACAGGGATTACAAGCACGACCCACCACACCCAACCCATATTTCTTAACAGAAATTAGAAAGCAAATATCATTGAACTGACATAAATTTCCACTTTGAATGACAAAGGACACCTACCTTTAATTAACCATGGCTTTTAATGTAAAACAAAGCAAGAGAGTAATGGCCTAATTTATAAAAATCTAACATATTCAAATACTTTCCTGAACACATCTACTCTGCAAAGAAAGGTAAGTGGAGCCCCTCCACAAGGAAGTGAGAGGAGAAGGGAGGCCGAAGGGACAGTGGCACCAGGCAGGAGGGTGGGGAAGCTGATCTCTCCCACAGACTCGGCCTTCTGAAAGACACAGGGGGCGGGAGGCCAGAATGACCTCCTGCAGAGCCAGCCTGCGCGCCACCCACCGGGTGTCCCGCATATCCACTAATGGGCCCACTGTTGCTGGTGGAGGGCAGGTCCTTTTAACACAACGGGCTTTTATTCTCTTAGAAACACTTAATAGCAGGCTGGTGTTGCCAGGCCTGGAAAAGGAGCCCCCCGCTGAGCTCATGCAAGTCAAAGGCTTTCAGTCAAACCAAGGAGATTCACAGCTGAGTAAATCAGTGCCCTTTCTCCTTGCTTCCCCTCTTTGAAAGCCCCCTGGAAGAAGACCTTCCCACCTGCAGACTGGAGCACCCCAAGTAGGGAGGCCAAATTGCTGACCTGTCTCCAACCCAGACCTTCCCACGCGTAACCCAGGAAACGCTGCTGTCTCACCAGCTCACCACGCTAGGAGAGTTCTCCTGCCCAGTCCTGTAGTTATCCCTCCCGGCAGGCAGAAACAGGAGGGGCAGCCAGGGGGCACTGAGACCTGGGAGACCCATCTCCATGGAGTGCTCAACAAGGCAAGCACAGTGCCCACATTCACCTGGGGCCGAGCCCCCCCAAACCCCACGGGTGTGTGACACGTGTGAGTGCAAGGTACAAGCGTGGGTACCACCCAGGCTGGCAGGGGTGCGTTAGATACCATATTATTCGGTATTTACTTAAAAGTATCAAACAAGGGTCCAACAACTAGAAGGTTCAGAAGTTCCTCCACTGAGAACAGGATAGGGTAGTGAAATGCTATTTCTTTTTCTTTTTTTTTAAGAGGGAGTCTTGCTCTAAAGTCCAGGCTGGAGTGCAGTGGTGTGATCTCAGGTCACTGCAACCTCCACTTCCCGGGTTCAAGCAATTCTCCTGCCTCAGCCTCCCAAGTAGCTGGAATTACAGGTACCCACCACCACGTCTAGCTAGTTTTTTGTATTTTTAGTAGAGATGGGGTTTTGCCATGTTGGCCAGGCTGGAGTCTCAAACTCCTGACCTCAGGTGATCCACCTGCCTCAGCCTCCCAAAGTGTTGGGATTGCAGGCGTGAACCACTGCGCCCAGCACAAAATGCTAAGTCCCAACTTTCCATTAAACTAGTATCATGTACATCATGCACAAAATAACATTTATTTATGAAGCCAGACACTAAACTGAACACCACAGACACCTGATCTCAGTAAATGCTCACTCAGGTCAGGTACTAATAATACTCATCAGACAGGACAGGTACTAACAGTGTCGCTATGTTATAATAGTATCTCTATTTTACAAACAAGAAAATTATGGCAAAGAGAGTAAGACACTTGGAATGTGCGTCTGTGGTTGGTTAAGAGATTTTTTCTTCCATGTGGGTGGGGAGAAAGAAAAGTGGCAGGTGGCAGATAGATCTTGTTCTAGCTGGACACTCCAGTGCTTTTCAAACTGTAATATACACACAAGGCACCGGGGTTTCTTCCTACAATGAGAATTCTGTTTCAATAGATCTAGTATGGAACTGGAATTTCGCATTTTCTAACAAGCACCCAGGTAACGTCTTTCCACTGGTGTGCTCAAGTCACGCTTTGAATAGAAGGTACTAAGGCTGAGGACGGAGAGAACCTCTTTACATAAGGAATCGTGCATAAAGTTCCGCCATGCCTAAAACTTGAGGTCTCTGTGATTCCATGATTTTTCTACAAAGTAGAATATTTCTTCGTCACTGCAACGTTCAACAGAACTTAAGAAGTAACAGCTGGGCGCGGTGGCTCATGCCTATAATCCCAGCACTTTGGGAGGCCGAGGCGGACAAATCATGAGGTCAGGAGATTGAGACCATCCTGGCTAACATGGTAAAACCCCGTCTCTACTAAAACTGCCAAAAATTAGCTGGGCGTGGTGGCGTGTGCCTGTAATCCCAGCTACTTGGGAGGCTGAGGCAGGAGAATCGCTTAAACCTGGGAGGCGGAGTTTGCAGTGAGCTGAGATCACGCCATTGCACTCCAGCCTCAGTGACAGATCGAGACTCCGTCTCAAAAAAAAAAAAAGAAGTAACACATTGACAAGGCAGTTTCTACAGAATCGTTCATTTCCTTCTGGGCTCTGCGAACCTCTTGGAGGATGGGAACGCGTCCTAATCATTTCGTATGCCCAGTGCCCCGTGTACTGTTTGTCATTTACTGAGTGACTAGTAAACGCTTGCTGAGAAAGTGTCTGTAATCCTGTTAGTTTCCACCAGTGAGATGAAGATGCCAAGTAATCAGGCCACAGACCCTACAATTAGGGCAGGGATCACAAATATATTTCAACTCACAACAAATGCAGAGTAGTGATGGCTGCTTTGTGTGCTATGTTGAATAGAATTCTGAGGCTTCACTGGGGCTCAGTGAAAAAGACAACCACTGGCTAATCACACGCTGATGGGCAACACGACTTTGGAGGAAGGGAATGGAACCACGTGAGACATGGATTGCTACCATTTCTAGGTTAGGAACTAAAGGAGGTAACAGTGTACAACAGAAATAATGAACTAATAATTAAGAAGTATTATCTCTTTAATACAATAGAACATTTGTGATGTTTGTAAGAACTACAAGCCTAAAGCTACATGGGTGCCTTCTCAATAAAATTTACCAAATTCCAAATATCTGCTTCTTTTCTTAGAAAACTCTTTCATCTACCTCCAACTGCAGTGCTTCAGGCCTTTTCAGAGCTTCGTTCATTACTTGCAATTCTTCCCCTCTCTTGCTTTACAAATTTGGCATCTAGAGATGCCAAAGCCATATCCTAATGTCTTCAAAGAGTCTGGATTTGGTGAAAACACTGCAATCTAGCTCCATTGTTCAAAATTTCTTGGCAAAGATCTTACAAATGAATATGTCCAATTAATCTCTGAAATAGGAAGCCCTCTTTCAAAGTAGTTTTGCATCTTTTGTTAAATCACCAGTTATTTTGACAGATTTCCCTAGTCCTCTCTCAGTTTTATGGTGCCAATCCTCTAGCATATTCTTTTTTTCTTTTTTTTTTTTTTTGAGACGGAGTCTCGCTCTGTTGCCTCGCTGGAGTGCAGTGACGCAATCTCGGCTCGCTGCAACCTCTGCCTTCTGGGTTCAAGTGATTCTCCTGCGTCAGCCTCCTGAGTAGCTGTTACTACAGGTGCATGCCACCATGCCCAGCTAAGTTTTGTGTTTTTAGTAGAGGCGGGGTTTCACCACATTGTCTAGGCCTGGTCTCAAACTCCTGACTTCAGGTGATCTGCCCACCTCGGCCTCCCAAAGTGCTGGGATTACAGGCGTGAGCCCCTGCGCCCGGCCTAGGTTGTAGTTTTAAATGTCGGTTCTATTCCATCTGCTTTTTCTTCGATTTTGTGGGTTGGATCTTCTTTGCGTAGCTTATACATCACCTTTTCTCTGATTCTGTTCACCTCTCTTTATCTCATGTTGGTTGTCTTGAATGGTTTGTTCCTCTTCTCAATATCCTTTACGCTTTTTTTCAGTAGAATCTTAACGGACACCGTGTGTAATCTTGTCTTCATGTCTGAGTTGACGCTTTTGTATTTTTCTTCCATTTCTTTCTGGCATGTCATAATCTTTCACTTTACGTCTTCCAGTGTTTCGTTTGAGATTTTTTCCAATTTCTGATATCAGGTTTTCTTTCACTTCCTCAGATGCTTGTGCAATGGTATTTAGTTCACGTTGGAGGTGGTGTTACAATTTTCATTTTCTTTGTGGTTGTTTTGTGGGAGTATTTCCTTCCTTCCATTCATTTGCAGTTTTCTTTTTATAGCAAATTTTTATGGATGTTTGCTGCCATTTTCTGGTCATTCTTACATCCATTGGATTTTCTTAGACCAGCAAAAATAGGTCTTTCTGAAATCTTTTGGGTGTCTAAGTGTCTTATTTCTTTCTTTTCTTTTCTTTTCTTTTTTTTTTTTTTTTTTGAGACAAAGTCTCGCTCTGTCACCCAGACTGGAGTGCAGTGGCACGATCTCGGCTCACTCCAACTTCCACCTCCTGGGTTAAAGCAATTCTCCTGCCTCAGCCTCCAGAGTAGCTGGGACTACAGGCGTGTGCCATCACACTCCACCTAATTTTTTGTATTTTTAGTAGAGACTGGATTTCACCGTGTTAGCCAGGATGGTCTCCATCTCCTGACCTTGTGATCTGCCCGCCTCGGCCTCCCACAGTGCTGAGGTTACGGGCGTGAGCCACCGCTCCCGGCCTAAGCACTCTCTTCAGCTGTTCAAGTGCAGAATCTTCATAAGTAACATCGTCTTTGGTGGGAGCTGGGGAGTCAGCTGTGCTGGTTTGGGACATTTATTTCTCCAACGTTGCGGTACACCATGTCTGTAGTTACACTGTAGGTGTGGGTTCTGAGTGGTTTTATTTGCTCTCTTTGTTCATCTTCATATACATCAACAAGAGAATGAATAAAGAAATTTGGAAAATAATAGAAATTCAGATTCAGCTAGGCATGGTGGTTCACGCCTGTAATCCCAGCACTTTGGGAGGCTGAGGTGGGTAGATCATGAGGTCAAGAGATCAAAACCATCCTGGCCAACATGGTGAAACCTCGTCTCTACTAAAAATACAAAAATTAGCTGGGCTTGGTGGCGCACACCTGTAGTCCCAGCTACTCGGGAGGCTGAGGCAGGAGAATCACTTGTTCCCAGGAGGCGGAGGTTGCAGTGAGCTGAGATAGCACCACTGCACTCCAGCCTGGTGGCAGAGGAATGAGAGTCTGTCTCAAAAAAAAAAAAAAATACAGATTCAGACGACAGTCCCTTTGTTTTAATCCAAAGTATTACTTTGCTTACAGAATAGTCAAACACTACTTTTAACCAGTATTTTCAACAGTTACAGTGCCCGTCTGTATAGGAATACTTATAGGAACAGGAGGAGGCTAAAAATGTTAGGAAAATAAACACAAACACAGTAGGTATTCACAGATTAATGGATAGGATGGTCAAGAAAAAAGTCACTGGGCGCCGTCACTTGGCGATGGACAGACTGGATTTTGCTGTAGTGCGTAGTTCTGCTTTTACCTACGAATATTTCAGAGTTGAAAATTAGTAAGTCATGGCTCCTAACCTGCAGGAGTTTGAACTACAATGTACCTCTTTCAGAAACTGTCCCCTCATCACTCTAGGCACAAAATATCCTGCCCTTAATAGACCATTTGGAAGAAAAATTTGCAACCCCTCTAAAAATAATTTGGGAATTTGACAATATATCCTGTCAGAGAGACATGGGTAAAATAAATTTGGCCAGGTGTGGTGACTCACACCTGTAATCCCAGCACTTTGGGAGACAGAGGTGGGTGGATCACATGAGGTCAGGAGTTCGACACCAGCCTGGCCAACATGGCAAAATCCCATCTCTACTAAAAAAAAAAAAAAAAAATACAAAAATTAGCTGGATATGATGGCACGCACCTGTAGTCCCAGCTACTAGGGAGGCTGAGGCACATGAATCACTTGAACCCAGGAGGCTGCAGTGAGTCAAGATTGCATCATTGCACTCCAGCCTGGGCAACAGAAGAAACTCTGTCTCAAAATAAATAAATAAATACAATAATCATAATAATAAATCTCTCTAGCAGGAAGGTAACCTTATTTTCTCTTGGCTACTGGGAGATAGTCTCAGGCAGTGATTGGAGAATGGGCTCTGGACTTAGACAAAGCTGGGATTCTGCCTCCGCTCCAGCACTGCTGGGTGTGTCGTCTCCAGGGTGAAGCAACCTTGCTAAATTTCAGCCGCAAAATGAGGGTAACAGTATCTCCTCTGATTACTGCACAGATTCGGTGAGATAATAGATGTAAATTACTAAGTATATTTTCTACACACGGTAAGCACTCAACAACTGTATCTTATCGTTATCATATTGTCACTCTTTCCTCTAGGCCTACTTCCGGCTGGGGAAACCGCCCTTTGTTTCTGAACTCAGGGCACATGGGAAGACACCTGGAGATGCCCCTTATGTGCAAACATCTAGATACAAAGGTGGTTTTAGTCATGGAAATGTACAAGTGCAGAGAGTGATCAAAGCTCCTGAAAGAGGGCCCTTCAGAGGCGCTAGAGCAACAGGGACAGCAAGGAACACAGAAGTCTTCCTGGTGTCCCAATGTGCTACAGAATCTGTGTTATCAGTGGCATGCATGGGACCCTATTAATAACAGGTGGCTTTTGAAGG
The DNA here is from genome assembly GCF_030222135.1 of Aotus nancymaae. Lineage (NCBI taxonomy): Eukaryota > Metazoa > Chordata > Mammalia > Primates > Aotidae > Aotus > Aotus nancymaae. The sequence continues at coordinate 29,339,021 of NW_026988445.1, read as the reverse complement.
CAGGTCTAAGAATGTTATATCATTGTTTCCATGAATAAACATAGCCAGAGGGTTTTTTGTTTTCTTTTCTTTTGAGACAGAGTTTCGCTCTTGTTGTCCAGGCTGGAGTGCAGTGGCACGATCTCGGCTCACTGCAACCTCCACCTCCCTGGTTCAAGCAATTCTCCTGCCTCAGCCTCCCAAGTAGCTGGGATTACAGGCACCCACCACCACACCCAGCTAATTTTTTGTATTTTTAGTAGAAACAGGGTTTCACCATGTTGGCCAGGCTGGTCTCAAACTCCTAACATCAGGTGATCCACCCACCTCAGCCTCCCAAAGTGCTGCTGGAATTATAGGCATGAGCCACCGTGCCCAGCCTCAGAGGTTTAAAAAAAAAAAAAACAGTGGATCTACAATTGTCAGTGTGTTCTTCCCTTCTCCTATCTTACATGTTTTAAATTCCACACTCTGGAGCAAAGCGGGGAGCGAGCTCAGAGGGCAGTAGCTCTGCCCGTGAGGAACCCACATAGCAACAACCATCGTCAGGGGCTGTGTGAGAGGCATGGGAAGAAACGAGAGAGGCCAGTGACGGACAAGAGGACGGAGGCCGCAGCCGCAGGCCCGTATGCAGAGGTGCCACACTGGGTTTCCACGCCACACTGGCTTACCCCGTCAAGGTGTGCTGAGTCACATGGGAAGTTTTATTATGCTGCTGATTTTAGCAACATGATAGACTTGAAACCCTCTGGCTGTGGAAGGAAGGGGAACTTCTTTCTGGACCTTCCAGGTAAGCAAACCCTGCCTTTAGCCAAAAAAGGGACAGTCTTCCTTCCTTTCTGATCTGCCCATGGCTCAGCTCAACCAGACAGACACACATGCCTCTCTGCAACAGGATGCGGGTAATAACATAACCTGGTACCGAAAGGTGGGTGCTCCTCAATAATGCCAGAAAACCATATGGAACTGGCCTGTGCTGGGGTGGATTGAGTTAACAGCCCACCATTCCCTACAGTTCATTCAAAACCAGCCACCTGTCTTTCAAGAGTCCGGAAAATACCACCCGACAAAGCAGTGCAGCGGAACTGATGTGCACGGGGTGCCCGAAGAAAAGTGGAAATCAACTGCTGTGACGTAGGCCACCTTTACTTAGGCAAAGGCAAGCCCACTGGGCTTTCTTACGGCAAAGGAGAAGCTTAAGCCCAGAAACACTAATGACTGGCAGCACGTGATTCTGCCATCATACCCTTTTCTTTCCCAAACTCAAAGAGATGCACCCTCCACAGGAATGCAGACTGAGGGCTGACTTGCCCAAAGACAAATGTGGCAAAGACAGAAAGCTCATGCGTTGATGATCGGGAGGCTTGGTGTGCAGGGAACGCGGCAACGCACCGTTGGCTCTCTGCGACCTGAGACGGCCAGCCGATCCACAGGCCCCAAGTTCACGTCCTCGTTTGCAGTTTCATCTCTTTCACCATCAGGGTATTTTAGGTGGAAGCGCTGTCACTGGTGGACAAAGCCTGGCTTCCAGGTCTTCCCCACTTTGCCTGAAGTCCTGCAGGTCCCAAGGGCCCTGAGCTCACACTGCTGCTGCCCCTGGTGGTAACGCCACCAGCTGCCCGGATCGTTGTGAGGATGAAGTGAGATCGTGGACCTAAATCACTCAGCACAATTTCCTGCACACAGTAAGCACTCAACAATTGCTCTATTTTTTTTTTTAACATGATGGTCTCAGTGAAATACAAAACAAATTTGCCAAGAGTTGTTGCCTTAATCCTGAACCCCTTGTGTGTTTTAATGGAAACTAGACCTCGTGGTTCAGATTTCACTCACAAATAAATCAGCATGATGTTTGCTCAGTAAAAGCCGTTTTATGCTCTTGTTTTTATGGGCCTTTTTTCCCAAGTCCTAAAATAATAATAATAATAAAAGCTAGTTGTGTTTTGCTAAGGGTAAATAAACTCAGGCTTAAACCCTTCCATCCCCATGGACTGAGGAAGGGGGAATGCCTCTGATCAAAGCCAAGTGAGTCCTCTCTGGCCTTCAGCCACCTGCACAGGACTTGGAAGCTGGGGAAGATCCTCTAGAAGGAGAGCCAGAAATGTGGACGGGTGAGGGCAGCGCACAGAAAAGCAGTCACCGACACCCAACGGGAATCTTTAGCTGGCAGGGCCACAGGCTCATTCCTCTCCTCTCACACAGCCAGTGTAAGCATCCGGCGCATGTTTCGTCCATTATCCCTCCTGCAGAGGGCCACAGACTGCTCTTTGCAGGAATCTGGAGCCTCAGCAAACTTAGATACACAGAGAATGGACAGGAAAATACAACCTGTGGCCATGTTGTTAGCCACAGATACCGACACTATGGGAAATAGTTTTCTTTTTTTGTTTTGGGACAGTTTCACTCTGGTTGCCCAGGCTGGAGTGCAGTGTTGCAATCTCAGCTCACCGCCACCTCTACCTCCCAGGTTCAAGCGATTCTCCTGCCTCAGCCTCCCAAAGTGCTGCGATTACAGGCGTGAGCCACTGCGCCCAGCCCGAGAAATAGTTTTCTATAGCGAAGAGCACCCCCAGGATCCCCCTCCTTGATTGAAACATCACTGCTTTAACTGGCCCTTTACCACACACACATCTGGCTATGCAGCACTGTCCCATCCCAGGGTACGGCCACCTCAAATCCTGTGGCCATCACTCTCCAGCTTTTCTTTTTACATAGTAGTATCTCATCTATATGAATTCTGCAATTATGTGTTTTGCTGCTGTAACTTTGTAAAAAGGCAATTATACTCTCAAACATCGTGGTTGAAGTATAAAACGGTAAACTACCTTGAAAACTCATCTGGAAGTTTTTGTGGTTGCCTCACACAGATATGAAGTAGGACCACGAAGAACTATTTTAATAGCCTTTTCAGATAATTACAGCTATTCATCTTTGGTAGTTTCTTAAAAGTTAGTTGCAATGTGGAACCTGAAACTATATCAGTAAACTTTTTCTACTCTACTACACGGAAATCCACTGGTCTATGTCACAGTTGGAATGGAACTTTTACCAGTGTATGAATATATAATATCCTGCACAGGTCATTTAGAAAATAATTATTCACTGAGTTATGCATATCTTGCAAATGTTGACGCATGTCATTATATATTTTTTAATCCTATGTCAATATCACCATCAATTTCATCGGAAAAATCATTAGCTATTGGGAAGCTATCAAGTTCATAGTGACAAATGCAAGTTTTCAAAAATGCTAATTCCTACTTGAAAGTTCAAGTTTTATCAGCAGCAACAAATGCTGTGAGCTATTTCCCTTGAAGCGACAGGTTCATTGGCACACACGCAAACCCAAATAACTGTAGTTGGTCCGTCGCTCTTCCAGGTAAAAATGCTGTTCCGTGAAAAAAGTAGCTAGTTCGGCTGGCAACTCAAACAACTGCACAGGTGCCCTTCCGGAAGGCAATCATGATACCATGGTGTAGTGGAAATGCTTTATGCTACCTTCCTTTCCATCATACAGAGTATTAAAAGCACATGTTCAGGGCCTGAGATTTAAAAAGATTAACATCTGTTCTGCTTCATCCAGGGCATTTTTAAGTGATGCTGGCTCCTTTTTCTATAAGTTGGTGGTGATGAAGAACATGATGACAAAGGTACAGCTTGGTGCTACTGCCTCAATTTACCTACCACTGCCTTTGCACCATCAACATAAACGTCAACACAGAATAAAGGAGAAAAATGTCTCAGAATTACAATGAAAATAGCTGTGGCATACGGGATCCCTTGAAGGAGTGTTGGAGAACCCAAGAGGTCCACAGAACACACTTTAAGAACTGCTGTGCTATGGCGTGAAAGAAGTCTCAGACAAAAGGGTACATATGTTGTTCCTCCATTTACATGCAATTCTAAAACACACAAAACTATGAGAACCACTGTTCTAATTTTTTTCTATGGTGGAAATAAATTAGAATAGTAGTTGCCTCCTGGGCAAAGGAGGCTGAAAGGCTTGGCTGGGGAGGGGTTAAGGGGGTTTAATAAGCCAAGGGGAAGGTTCTGTGTCCTGACAGGGTTTGGGCCACACAGGTGTGTGCGCTGGCCACGACTCTGTCAGCCACCCTCAAGACTTCCGCATCTCATCGTGTGCACAGTTCACATCAAAAGTAAAGCATCTGTAAATAAATATGGAAACCTAGTTAATGATATACATACTTAACTGTTTAGGAGGAAGTACACCAATGTATCCAGGTTTCTTTGAAATGCATCAGAAAATAAGACAGACTCCAGCAGGGGTTCTCAGCTTCAGCACTGCCGAGATTTGGGGCTAGCAAATTCTTTGTGGTGAGGGCTTGCTGTGTGGAATGCAGGCTGTGACCAGCGTCCCTGGCCTCTACCCCCACCAGATGTCAGCAGTACCCCATCCCAGCTGTCACAACTGAAACTGTCTCCAAACACTGCAGATATTCCTGGGGGGGCAAAATCACCCCACGCTGAGGACTGCTGAATTAGAGGGAATAATGGATGAATATGCACTAAAGCAAACATAACAAAACGTGAATGGGATGAACAAGATGATGGGGATGCAGGAACTCACTATGAAATTCTTTCAGCTTTTCTGAATGTTTCAAACTTTTCCATATTAAAATATTGGGTGAAAAAAGGCTATTGTGTATTAAGTAACTTTTTTGCACTCAATATTATATTATATTGCAAAGTTTAGCCATAGGATTGTATGTCATTACAGTCTGTTAATTTGTGGGTATTGTTTTTAAAATTTTTGAACATTTTATGCGAAAAATTCTATTGTTTACTCTCAATATGCAACATTTGGGTTGTTTCAAGGTTTTGCTGTTGTGCTGCTGTGAATATTCTTGTACAAGTAATGCGTAATTCAACCTCAGTCCCTATCGATTTGTCCCCTTGCTGTCATTTTTTAATAAGGCTTCTTTATTTTGGGATTAGATAAAAAGTCACCTATATTTTCTTCTAGTTCTTTCCGAGTTTCATTTTCTACAATTAATTGTGTAAGCCTCTGGAGGATACGTTGCTGCTTTGTTTTCTTTTTGAGACGGATTCTATTCTGTCGCCCAGATTAGAGTGAAGTGGTGCGATCTCAGCTCACTGCAAACTCTGTCTCCCAGGTTTAAGTGATTCTTCTGCCTCAGTCTCCCGAGTAGCAGGGATTACAGGCGCCCACCACCATGCCAGCTAGTTTTTGTATTTTTAATAGACACAGGGTTTTGTCATGCTGGCCAGACTGGTCTCGAACTCCTGACGTCAGGTGATCAGCCTACCTCAGCTTGCCAAAGTACTGGGATTACAGGCATGAGCCACCACATCAAGGCTAATCTTCCTATTTTTTAAACTTCATCTCAAAAAAAAAAAAAGTAGGGCAAATAGAAGCAGAACAGAATTTGTTTTTGTTTTCGTTTTTTTACTTCAAACTTCAGAGAAAGGCCACCTCTGGCTGAGGGACCACCAGGCTTGTTAGAAATATTGCTGAGTGATTTCAGCATGTGAGAAAATCTTTCCAAAGTTTTGCTCGTTCACTCCTGTCTTTCTTCGGGTTGTCCCCACAAGTTTTGTTGGTGACATCAGCTCCCCTATTTGCTGTTACTGTTGATACTATTTCAAAAAAACGTGGATATAAGCTGCACATTTTCTTAAGATTGGAGAAGAAAAAAACCTAATTTCCCATTAACAAACTTATTTATACAATTGTCACTCTGGAACTCAATGGACACCATGTGCCTCCTGACCGCAGCGGAGGGAAGGCAGTCACCAGCAGTCACACCAAATGGGGCCATCCTCGCTCCAGGCTTGGTTTTTATGGCCCCTGCAATCCCTGGGGCCTGCTCCCTCCCGATCCCCTTCTTTCCCAGGCTTAAACTTCAGCCTCCTGCAGATAAAACCGAGGACAGTGGAGCTGTGTGAAATTCATTACCCACGGGGATCAGAACCACTCAGGCTGCGGTCTTCCCCCACCAAGCCTATCCACACCCACCCCAGCCCCCAAAACCCACACCCCATCCTCCTGGAATTTTCACTGTGTTTGGAAATTCTGTGGCTTTCTGAAACAATGCTGGTGTTTCTGGTAGTTAAAGAAAACCAGCTGCAAAACAACAACCTCCTTTTCAAAGAGACAGTATTTCATGCCTCAAAAAATGGATCTCAACCGCGCCCACCCATCCCCACCACCCACACGCTGTACTGGGACATGGTACAGTCACATGCCTGATTCCTTCCGGGTGCCTGACTAGTGAGGGACACTCTCCATCTTGTCCTATGGGGCATTTGGGAAACCTCGTCCTTCTGCGGAGGCTTCCAAACCCAAAGCAAGAGGAGAAACGGAACGGGAGGGAGCGCGAGGCGTGAAGACCCTGGACCCTGGACTCCACCCTCTGCTCACTTAACCTCTCCAAGTCTCAGTTCCCACACTGGTGAAAAATGGAGTCAGTGATTGTTCTTCCCTTAAAAGCCCACAGGTGACTGTGAGAATTAAACGTGAACACGCGTGGGAGACTTCAGAAGCTGCTCAGGACGACATTCCTATCGGTGGCTGTTGTTACTATTCTCTAAACTGTCAACGGGAAGACGACAAGTCTCAAGGAAGAAAACACCAGCTTGTTCCTCTTCTGTTCTGTTCCCACACCCCGCAAATCACCCGCCATGTGGAACACGGCGCTGAGAGAGAGGCTGAAAGCTCTCCTGGAAACACCCAGCAAGGACCCCTCCTGAAGGCCAGCTGTCCCACCAGGCTCTCACCCCTGCCCCCTGCGTGAAGCCTCCTATGAAGGCAAGGGAAGGAGTGCAGCAGTTTGAGCTGTTCAGAGTAGTCAGATAAGAATTCGCTCCTAACCCGCATGGTCTTCTGAGGCCTAGACAGGGCAGTCCCAGTGGCCGGGTGGGCGTCAGGGCTCTGCCCCCTGCCACAGCCAGCTCTTCCCTGGGAAGTGCGGAGCTGGCAGGAGAAGCAGTGATTGATCAGGATGAAAACTCAAGAAGACGTATCTAGTGTTTTGGTTTCTTTTTTTAGGGGGGCGGGCAGGGTCTCACTCTGTTGCCCAGGCTGGAGTGCAGCGGTGCAATCACAGCTCATGCAGCCTTGACCTCCTAGGCTCAGGTGATCCTCCCACCTCAGCCTCCTGACTATCTGGGACTACAGACATGTGCCACCACACCTGGCTAACTTTTTGTATTTTGTAGAGATAGAGTTTCTCCATATTGCCTAGGCTAGTTGCAAACCCTAGGGCTAAAGCAATCTGCCTGCCTCAGCCTCCCAAAGTGCTGGGATTATAGGTGTGAGCCACTGTGGCCAGCTGCTCTGGTGTCTAATAGAAGTAGGTATTTGCTGACAATGCTGTCACCTCTCAGACAGACACAGAGAAGTAACCCAAGGTCAGAACAAGACACTCATGACTCTTGGGAGAGGACACCCTCTCAGCAGATGGGGGCAGACGCTCCCTCCTGGCACACATAGTCTTGGAAGGGTCAGTGCCAAGTGAAATGGCAAAGTCATAAATGCCAACAAGATCCAGGGAAAGGGTCTCAGGTCTGGCTGGGTCAGCTGCTTGTCAGGCTTATACAAAAAGCAGGACTTAAGAGCCAGTAACATTTTAGTAGTTCATTCTGCCCCAAGCTCCCTCTTTTAAAAGGCTCATCCTGTTTACTAATTCATAGGTTTAGAAACATAAAGCCCCCCTGCAGCAAGGTACCATGTGTATTTGTTTATTAGAATTCTGAGCTAGAGCACACATGTGAAACAGACACCGATGCTGTGTTCCCAGGCCGCCCATCTCAGGCAGTTCCACGCAGCTCATGCAGAGCTCCTGGGGTCGCCCTGGGCCAGAAATAGGGCAGAAGAGACACCCGGTTCTTGTTCTTCCGTAGAGAGTCGATATTCAGATCTCCCTGCAGACTGAGTGAAAACCAGCCCCACGCCCAATACCCTCCTGCTTTTTCTCCCTCGTCCTCCTCTGTTCTTTGATCTCTCAGATGGGTGGGCAGGTAAACGGAGACAAGACAGCCTGAGAGTTCCCTTCTGCTTTTCACCTGAGCCCTCCCCTCCCCTCCCTTGGGGTGACAACTGCTGCTAATATTCTCGTTCGCCTTATTCTAACCAGACCAGGAGATGGAATCCCATCCGCTGAGGGGACCCTAATGCACCCCACTGAGAAGCCACAGGCACAGGATGTCACTGCTCTGGTGACCTGAAAGCTGGGACTCACGACCTGCGCTCCGGGGCCCCCACCACGGCCTCTGGCCTCTGCCCGCTGCACGGGACACGGATATGCTCAACTGCAGGTGGGCTCTCTTCAGAGCCACCAGGAAAAGCGTCCAAACACGGAGTCGCCACACTGGGGCTTTGGAAAGAATGCTGGACTAAGCCCCGCTCCCAGCAGCAGCTGATTCATCTCAGGCATTTCCCGTATTCTCCCTGTGCTCCTGGTCCACACTTGTAAAGTTCAGGTCACAGGAAAACCTAACTAGCAGGGTGGTGATGATCAAATGGGATGGCGCAACTGCTGGTGGCTGTGACTGTCCTAACCCAGTGCGGACCTGTGCTCTGGGCTTTGGTTTCCTCTCTGAAAAATGGTGTTAATCATCTTCACCAGGCAAGCACCCAGGACTCTGCGAGCAAGGGAGTATTGTGAGATTACATGTCAGGAATAATGTGTGCTGTGACACTAAAATAAAACTATCCGCTGGGCACAGTGGCTCACTCCTACATTCCTAGCACTTCGGGAGGCCTAGGAGGGCGGATCACCTGAGATCAGGAGTTCAAGACCAGCCTGGCCGACACAGTAAAAATCCCGTCTCTACTAAAAATACAAAAAATTAGCTGGTTGTGGTGGCAGGCACCTGTAATCCCGCTACTAGGGAGGCTGAGGCAGGAGAATCACTTGAACCCAAGATGCAGAGGTTGCAGAGAACCGAGATCGCGCCACTGCATTCCAGCCTGGGCTACAGAGCAAGACTCGGTCTCAAAAACTAAAAATAATAATAATAAATAAAGCAGTCACTACCAGAAAAGAGAGTAAGAGTCATTTGTTGTCCAAATTCTAAAGAGAATTTTTTCCAACTGAAAGCTTCCCTCCTGAGCGCAGGCTTCCGGTTTCACCGCTAAACTGGGTGGAGGCTTTTGTTGCTCTTGTCACTGCTGCTGTTGTCACTGCTTATACCCTTTTCTCCTTTCAAGCTGCATCAGCTTAGGGCAAATGGGACCTCGATCAGAGAAGTGGACATCATACTTCTGTCCCCAGATGAGCAGACGGTAATGGGGAACCTCCCTGCTGAGACAAATATCCTTCCCGGTGCGTAGGATGCCTCTGAGGCTGGGTCAGGAAGCAGCAGCTCTCCCAAAGCTCCTGGGACTGCGGTGGCTCCCTGCGCTCTGCAGTGCCTCTGACAGATGCACTTGATCTCAAATATGAAATAAGGCAAAAGTGAAACGATTTTCTATTAAACACTTGAAAAAACTGCAGATGTAGTCGAGGCAGGAATATAGTCCTCCTTTGAAGATCACTAAACCTGCTAAATCTTTCAACACACTGATTTAGCCCAGAAAGAACCAATTGTCGAAAGGAACCGAGCGAGGTCACATAGGACACTGCACACCGCAGAGCCGGGTGATGCCTGTTTCCAGGGAAAGCAGTTCCCCGTCTGACTAAACGAGTTCTTCCTCATTTAAAATCCAAAGATAATTCCAGGGCACATAAAGCATACTTTCCGAAAGGCGACCATAAATCTATTTTTCTTGCCTGCCTACCATCTAGATTTAGCCACTTAGTTCATCTTAATAAACAAGTTACTCATTCAAAGGAAAATAAATGAAATGTTTTGCCTTGAGGGACAGTTTTATTTTTAATAGTTTGGTGCTACGGCAACAGAAGTAATATTCTGCCATCTGAATTGCCTTTTGTTCTTCGGGACTTCTTGAGGGTGGGGTGGGGGAGGGCGGGGTAAAGGTTGCCAGTCTCTGAGTTTACCCTGTTTATAAACACAAAAGCAAGCTCCTTCCCCTGCTCTTCTTTTTGTCGCAGCTACATCTGCTGTTTCCGGGAGCTTATTTCAAGAAATGGACATCCTATCGTCATATCTTTGAGGTTTTTATGCGCATATTTTTTTTAAAGCAAGTAATTCCCATAAAAATGGAACTCAAGGAGCAAGGATATATCTTAAAGAAATAACAGGTAACACGTGGCCGGGTGCAGTGGCTCACACCTGTAATCCCAGCACTGTGGGAGGCCGAGGCAGGTGGATCAAGGTCAGGTGTTTGAGATCAGCCTGACCAACGTGGTGAAACCCCATCTCAACTAAAAATACAGAAATTAGCCAGGCGTGGTGGCATGCACCTGTAATCCCAGCTATGTGGGAGGCTGAGGCAGGAGAATCACTTGAGCCCAGGAGGTGGAGGTTGCAGTGAGCCGAGACCGTGTCACTGCACTCTAGCCTAGGTGACAGAGTGAGACTCTGTCTCAAAAACAGAAACATAATAGAAAGAAATAACATGTAATATGTACAACCATGATGCTGGGCTCTGATTCCCATTACTTATTTATTTTTTAATCAATTTGGTTTTTTAGAGACAAGCTCTCATTATGTTGCCCAGGCTGGACTCGAACTCCTGGCCTAAAGTGATCCTTCTGCCTGAGCTTCCCTACCAGTTGGGACTACAGGTGCTCACCACTGCACCCAGCTTTGACTTTATTTAAGAAAAAGTCACATTTTCCTTTAATATGTAATCTTGAAAGGAAGATTAGGTCATGTCAACATTATACCACTCTAAATAGCAGAAACTACATGGGCACATTTTCACATTATCTAAGGAACTCACATTATTAGTCCAAAACTATTCTGATCATAGGAAGCCTCTAAAGAAACACAAAAACACAGAGGTGATACACAGTCACCCAATTTCAATTCTCCCAGCTTCCCGGATCCAAAACACACCGTAAAGGGGGCTGGCAGTCTCTCAGGAGCAGAGACCAGCTTCAAGTCCCTTTTCTATGCCCAAGCCCAGCACAAGGCCTTGTGCAGAGCTGACATGGAATGAATCTACGTTGAAGGAACGGATGAGTGAACTAACAAGCGAAATGAACCCTCCAGAGGAGGAGAAGCCTCCACTGGCTTTTAGAAATGGAGGAGAGTAGCACTCTCTCCGCAGGCCCCGAGGAAAAGCATTTGCTTCATGACTCGGAGCCATGGCCTCCCTGGTCTCAGAGAGGTATGCTCACCATCAGGCAGCCCTGTTCTTCTCAGGAACCGAACCTGCTTCACACCAGTCCTGCAAAACACCCTCCCAACAGCTCAGTGAAGGGAGGTGACCGGGACCATGTCACGTTGGGGCCGCTGGCCGGAGAGCACCTGGCTGGTCACCAAGGAGCCAGACCCTTAAAGTCCTCGGCTGCCCTTCCTCCCACGGTGGCCGCCATCTGGTACCCAGCCTCCATCCAGCCTGAGGACACCGTATATCATACCCTGCACCAAGCAAGACAGGACAAACAGCAGGGGAAGAGTTTCCATCTGGGAAGGGAAAGAGAAGCTTCACAGAGAAAGTCTGGAAGAGAAACTTAGGGGAAGGGTTAAGGAGATGTGTGAGAAAAGAAGTAGATCATCCCACCAGTTCTCAGTGGTCCAACTGACACGTCACCTCCCTCATGACGTTTTCCCTCATTCAGCCCATCTCCCACGATGCCTCTCTCTTCTTAACTCCGACTACTCTCGTGCTGTTGCTCAGCATTTCCCTTCCACTGCCTACCATATTCTGTCATTCATTCATTCATTCATTTATTTGATGGAGTTTTGCTCTTGTAGCTCAGGCTGGAGTGCAGTGCGCAGTCTCGGCTCACAGCAACCTCCACCTCCTGAATTCAAGCGATTCTCCCCCTCAGCCTCCTGAGTAGCTGGGATTACAGGTGCTCACCACACCCAGCTAATTTTTGCGTTTTTAGTAGAGACAGGGTTTCACCATGTTGGCCAGGATGGTCTCGATCTCCTGACCTTGTGATCCGCCCACTTTGGCCTCCCAAAGTGCTGGGATTACAGGCGTGAGCCACCGCGCCCAGCCGTTATATTCTTTTTTATATACGTAAATTTTATTTTTACTTAGAGGGAGACAGAGTCTCCGTATGTTGCCCAGGCTGGTCTTGAACTCCTGGTCTCATTTGATCTTCCCACCTGGGCTTCCCGAAGTGCTGGGATTACAAGCGTGAGCCACTGAGCCCAGCCTAGGTGTTATATTCTTTACATTCCTTTGTATTTCTGAGAGAGTTTATGATAATATTTTTAAAAATTTTTTTAGAGGCAGGGTCTTGCGGTGTTGCCCAGGCTGGAGTGCAGTGGCCCAATCAGCTTACTGTCACCTTGAACTCCTACGCTCAAGCATCCTCCCACCTCAGGCTCCCAAGGAGCTGGGATTACAGGCACTTGCCACTAAGCCTGATCATTTTTTTTTTTTTTACTTTTTGTAGAGATGAGGTCTTGCGATGCTGTCCAGGCTGGTCTCCAATTTCGGGCCACTGAGGTATGCTGGTCTCCAACTCAAGGGTACCTGGGCCTCCCAGCCACTGAAACATCTGTTTCAAATGGTCTTCCCATTTATCAGGTTTTCACCAAATTATAAACTCAGATGTTTAGGCCCCATGTACACAGCCTTCCTGCCTGTGAAACAGATTTTCCTGCTAACAACATCTCAGTTGCTGGTCCCTTTCGAAGAGAAAATAAGGTCACGGGAAGGGGCATGGACAGGACTGTGGGAGTCTTACTGCATGGAAACTTGAGAAAAATGCGCATTCCAGGTATAATGACTGTCCCGTAATTACCTCCAGGTAGCCCCAGGCTCCATCCTCAATCAGGAAATCTTGCATCAAGTGGAAGTTAAAGTTGGGGCACCACATCTTTCATTTTCTAAATAAGGAATAAGGAACGGGCAGATCAGAGGCAAAGCACAGGGCCGCGTGTGTATCCACACTGCGCGAAACGCTTTCTAATGACGAGGAAAGGCTCCGAGGGCTCTGAGGGTGATTCACTGCCCAGCGTCCGGTGAAGGATGGCCCGCTCCTAACCAGAAAGGAGTCTGGCCCAACCTCCCTGCCCTATGCCCTTTCCTTCTCCTCTGTCCTCCCATCTCTATTCCTTTACCTGCTTTAGGTCTTCCATTCCTGAACCGCCGATCTCTGGGAGTTAAGGGTTTGCTGATCCCTCTTCTCAGGAAGAGAGAGAACACAGCTCTGGCTAAAAGACGGGAAGAGCATGAGAGACGGGCAGCCTCTCCGCCAGCGTGGTCACCTGCAGAGTTTATTTAACCAGCCAGTAAGAAAGAAAAGAGGACACTCCCACCACGGTCTCCCTGTGAGCAGAGGCCTGGAGTGGTCACGTGCCCCCTTCCAGGCCCCCCCCAAGCCTGAGAGTCTGTCTTTTGGGGTTAAATGTGGTAACCAAGCCCCCTTCGGGCCTAGTTAATTTCCTTTCCCTCCAGAGGTTCATTCTTAAAAATCTAAGATTGACCTAAATTGTTTTGAACCAAAAGGAAATCAAAACGAGCAAGGTTAATTGGAAAAAACAGCGCTCTGGCTACATTAGGGTTTTATATGCTCCCGCCTTGGAAAAACCACACTGATTTAAAGGATATTGGTCAACAGACCTAAAAATGTGTTAAAGCTGTTTATTAACCTGAGCTTCAATCTAACTGGGTCACCGTCCGACTCAGGGTTAGCTCCAGGGAGAACCCCCCATGCATGATGACTAGAATCCTCCTGTGATTACAGTCATGAAAAATGCCACGGTATAAAATAACTGCACTCAATTCGTGGGTATGCAGAGCCCCCTACGCGGATGGGACGCTGCTCAGGAGGGACGGTGATGACCCGCAATGGGCAGACGGGCGTTGGAGCACACCCGACTCGGGCCTACGGTGACACCTCTCAGGGTGACGGCACACAAAGCGACACCAAGTGCACAGGCTCTGGCTCCGACACCAAGCGGAAACTCGCTGAATTCGCACCGGCAGGAAAGCTGAAGTTAGCCACCTGGGCTGCTGCTCCCAATGGTATCCATGCAAGCCCGGTTTGCCGGCAGGATTTGGGGCGAAGAGGAGAGAGAAAACCTGCATTCGTTTTTCACCCCCAACTCCCTGGACGCATCCCATCCCACGTGTCAACGTGGGAAGTCTGCAGAGGGAACACAATGGCTGAGAATGGAGGAAGAGGCTGGGCTCACGCCTGTAACCCCAGCACTTTGGGAGGCTGAGGTGGGTGCATCACTTGAGGTCCGGAGTTCAAGACCAGCCTGGCCAACATGGTGAAACCCCGTCTCTATGAAAGCACAAAAATAATTTACCAGGCATGGTGGCGGGTGCCTGTAATCCCAGCTACTCGGGAGGCTGAGGCAGGAGAATCACTTGAACGCAGGAGGTGGAGGCTGCAGTGAGCCGAGACTGCGCCACTGTCCTCCAGCCTGGGCCACAGAGTGAGACTCCCTCTCAAAAAAAGAAAAAAAAGAGAATGGAGCAAGAGCTGAAAAGGAACCTCGCAGGGGTCTGCATCCCTCACATGGAAGAGAACAGGCGGCCCAGGGCAGGGTGTCCTGCAGGAATGCAGAATTTCAAATCCCAGCTCTACCCCTTCCGATTTTATCATGAACAAGACACTTCACCTCTTGAGGCTCCCAGTTACCAACCTTTAAAATGGGGATGAACAATAAAGCCACTTCTCTCCCAAGTACGATTATGAGAAACTGCTTCTAAGATGGAGACCCCAACCATAAAATGACCAAGCACTGAAACGGAGCCCAGTCCCCGCCTCCCACTTCTACTGAGCGCACCCCCAGCATTCGGTGTTGTCTGGAAGGGCCTGGGGGTGGGGAGGAGCAGTGTCCCCAGGCCATGGCTAAGGGGGGACCCTCTCTCAAGTGGAGTGCCACTTCTCACCCTCTCCAGGCCTTCCAGCCCCCTCCCAGGTCCCCAACACGAGGAGGAGTCCGCCATAGCCCACTTCCATGCAGGCCGAATGGAAATGACAGGATTTGATATGGTGTGTTGCCAGCAAGGCAGGCTGCATTTTCTAAGAAACTGAGAAGGAAACGAATGCTCCTAAGACAGAACTAAACGGCTCCTGCTAGAAAGGTGCTTCCTTGTCTGTGGGTAAAGTAAGGGAAGACGAGGAACAGATCTTTTTTTTTTTAGAGACAGAGTTTTGCTCTTGTTACCCAGGGTAGAGTGCTGTGGCACAATCTCGACTCACTGCAACCTCCGCCTCCCAGGTTCAAGCAGTTCTCCTGCCTCAGCCTCCTGAGTAGCTGGGATTACAGGCACGCGCCACCATGCCTGGCAAATTTTTGTATTTTTAGTAGAGACGGGGTTTCACCATGTTGGCCAGGCTGGTCTTGAAGTCCTGACTTTGTGATCCGCCTGCCTCGGCCTCCCAATGTGCTGGGATTATAGGCCTGAGCCACTGCACCTGGCCGGAACAGAGGATTTAAGTTTTTTTCTTTATAAAAAGTTATCATTGGCCAGACGTGGTGGCTCACGCCTGTAATCCCAGCACTTTGGGAGGCCGAGGCAGATGGATCACAAGGTCAGGAGTTGAAGACTAGCCTAGCCAAGATGGTGAAACCCTGTCTCTACTAAAAATACAAAAATTAGCTGCGCATGGTGGCATGCGCCTGTAATCTCAGCGGAGGTCACGAGCTGAGGTCATGCCACTGCACGCCAACCTGGGCAATAGAGCGAGACTCTGTCTCAAAAAAAAAAAAGTTATCATGAGGCCAGGCACAGTGGTTCGCATCTACAATCCCAGAGCTCTGGGAGGCTGAAGCAGGAGGATCGCTTGAGGTCAGGAATTGGAGACCAGCCTGGGCAACACAGCCAGACCCCATTGCTACAAAATGTAAAAAGAATCAGTCAGGCTTAGTGGTGTATGCCTGTAATCCCAGCTCCTTGAGAGGGTGAGGTGGGAAGACTGCTTGAGTCTAGGAGTTCAGGGTTCCTGTGAACTGACTGGGCCACTGCACTCCAGCCTGGGCAACACAGGGAGACCCTGCCTTGGGTTTTCAAAGCCGGCCTCCAGCGCTGAAGCATTTTGGGTCCTGTCGAGGGGCAGACGGCTAGACAGTCACAGTGGGCAGGGGGTGGCTCCAACTCTTCGGATGGCGAGTCTTTCACATCTTGAGCAGGGAGAGACTTTCTACTGCTATGACTCACTGGGAGAGCCTCAGGCCACACAGGGGCTCAGACAGATGTCTGGGGATCTTGCGGTGACTGCTTCTGTCCCACACCCGGCCAAGCCAGATCCCGGTTTGGCTGGAATCAGGGCCTTTTTATTCACAAAAGAATACTGCGTTTAGCAACAGTTGGCTAGCCTCTCCCTTTCAGGCACATGGCTGGGAAACATGGCAACAAGAAGACACAAAGCCCATAAGCGTCCCCTCGGCGTGAGCTTAAAACCCGCCATCCTCCTGCGGGATGTATTTTTGGTCTGGAAAGACAAATAAAGCTGTGATGTCCCAAGAAGAACAGGACATCGCCAGTGGTCAGGAACAACGGGTGGAGCTGTGGAGAGGCAAAGGTGTCTTCTGAACGGGCTTCCAATGTCTGGGAGGTTGGTCTGGGGAAGAAAAAATAACAGAAGACCTGGATGCTCCGAACAGCCCTGCAGGACCAGCTGGCTGAGGACAGGCTGGGGAATATCCCTGGTCCCTGCCCTTGCAACTGGCTGAGCTCCCATGGGAGGACAGGGCCTGCCACTGGCTCCGGGACTCCCTGGCTCTGTGAGTCCAGCTTCTCCT
Source organism: Aotus nancymaae (assembly GCF_030222135.1). NCBI lineage: Eukaryota > Metazoa > Chordata > Mammalia > Primates > Aotidae > Aotus > Aotus nancymaae. The sequence goes on along the minus strand of NW_026988445.1, from coordinate 29,322,263 downwards.
CCTCTGGTGATGGCCTCCTCTGGAAACACACTCACCCTCCGGCTCCAATTCTTTTATTTGCACTAAACACATTTTTTCACTCACTTCATGCTGTATTTTAAAACAAGTTTTTTCCTCCTTGGGGAAAAAAACCAACAATATAATCCAAATACAGTTAAAAAAAAGTTTAGGATCTTGGGTTCCAGACAGTTCAAAAACTCTACCAAAAGATTCTATTTACCACCAGAATACCACATGGAGGAACAACTTCAGGATGAGGATATTAAAGTGAAAAGTCCTGAGCAATCCAGCAGTCCCACGCTTGTCAGTCCTTCCCCCACTGCAGAGGGGGCCTGTGCAGGGTGGTCCCGGCACCCACCCTGGCCAGTTGGAGTCCACAGTGCCACCTAGACAGAGAGGCTGGGGCCAGAGGCTGTGGGTGGCCTGATGTCAGCCTGCCCATCCCTGGAAGGAAAGCACAGCAGAAGCTGCAGCTGCAGGGACTCGAGGGTGGGGTGACTGGCAGAGAGTCGGGCTGTGAGGCTGCAAAGGCCCTGGGAGCTGATGGTCCCAGAGGGTGGAGCCTGTATCTGCACCTCTATTGCAACCAGCTGCATGGCACGGAGCTAGGCTTACACCCTTCCTGGCCTCTGGATTTTGATCTAGGCTGAGGCTGGACAGCTTGGTCATTCTGGCCAACACTGTCACTGTAAGCTGATCCCCACAGGTTAACAACCACCTTCCTTCCCAAGACCCCAGTATCCCCTTACACGTGTAGCTTCCAGTGAGCAAATAAATGCCTTGCATGCCAAGCACACCGCCGGCAGCTAAGTCCCCTGGGTCGAGCAGTGCCGGGGAAAGCGTGGCCGCCCATGCCTGTCACAAGATCCCCAGGCCCTGTCTCCAATCTGCATTTCTCCTTTGATCTCCAATCACTTCTTTGCAGGTACCAAATGCTCAAGACAAAGCCACAGGCACCTTGCGCTATTTCTTATTTATTTATTTATTTATTTTTGAGACGGAGTCTTGCTCTGTCACCAGGCTGGAGTGCAGTGACGTGATCTTGGCTCACTGCAACCCCCACCTCCCTGGTTCAAGCGATTTCCCTGCCTCGTCCTCCCAAGTAGCTGGGACTATAGACATGCACCACCACACCCAGCTAATCTTTTGTATTTTAGTAGGGATGGGGTTTCACCATGTTGGCCAGGATGGTCTCGATCTCCTGACCTCATGATCCGCCCACCTCAGCCTCCCAAAGTGCTGGGATTACGGGCGTGAATCACCGTGCCCGGCCGCATTGTTTCTTATGTGTGTGCAACGTTCTCTGAATTTACCCCTGAAATGCTCAACCTCTACCATCCACCTCTGAGAATCTCTCATCCTCCAGTCCAGCCTTTCCACGAAGGCTTCCTGGCTTACCCCAGACAAAGAAACGCCTCGCTCTATGCCCTACAGCTCTTTCAGCGCTCCCGTTATGTTCTTTTTCCTTTTCCACGTCTACACGTGCTTCTCTACTTGTCTCCTCACCTCCATTTGATTCATCCATTTGTTAATGTTTTCTAGGTGTCCACTCTGTTCTAGGTTCTGTAGAGGCTACAAAGACAGAACAGAGAAGACAAAATCCGTGACCTCAAGGGGCTTACAATATGGTGAAGAACTAAACAGCAATGGCATCTCATCGACTCCCAAGGATGAGCAGCTGGTTTCCTCTTCATAGCTCCTAAGTGGCCGATGGCCACAGAAGGCTACACAGACACATGAAGCAGTGACCGTGGTTCGGCTGTAAACACGCAAAGAAGGCAGGAGCTGGGCTAGCTGAGCTCACTGTGACCCACAGTGTTGACTCACACATGCTGCATTTTGAGATGAGATGCTGAAGGAAGTGGTGGCCTACGTCCCCTCCCGGAAACCCTCCCAGGAATCTTACCTCCTACTGCCCCAAAACCCCTGCTGTGCACACTGAAAATCAGCTCCACCTAGAGACGCTGGGTGCTGGGTGGCAAGAAGCAAAGGAAAGGAAAAGAAGTCTCGTTTTCTCACTGTACATATTCGCTTGCCTCCCCAAGCCTCTACCTCAACGTCTTTGACCTGAGGACCTTCGGTGCGTGTACCCATGCCCGTGCCACCTCTCGCCACAAGGCAGCCACCAACTGGCTCTCTGGATGAGGCTAAATCAATCCCTCTCTCCACATGTCTGTTTATGTCCTTAGAGAGAGAAACACCCCTGAAAATGACCAACTTGTGTCAATTACAGAACCCAAGGGCCTGGTGTTATCAACGGGGGAAGATACACGTAAATTACAGCACACTGAACTCCAGTGCATTGCTTGTTAAGTGGGACAATGGGCTAAAAGATGTTGTTTGGAGCACCTCATTAATAAAATTCAAAATTGTTCTCTGCAATTATGTGCAATCATTGGTTATTTTACCCCCAGCCAAGTAGAATCCCACTGCCAATGTATCGCTTTGGTTTCAATTGCCAAGCAAATTTCCCTGGTGCAGAGGTGAGAATAGAAGAGCTCAGATTCAGATTTGAGGAGCCTTCTGTCAAGAAAAGAAACCTGCTGGAAAAGGGAACCAGGTGTCTCTCCAAGGTAGGGCTCAGCCCACGTCCGCAGGGGCTTCCAGATGGTTCTGCAGCCAGACAGCAAAAGGAAGGGCGACTCTCTTCTCTGATTCTCCCACTTGCTACAGCCCTTTGATGGGATACATTTTTCAGGAGACTAACAGTGTTTGCACCTGGCAAGGAACTGAATAACGCAGGACAGAAATGTACACATTTTTTTACCAAAAAGGATGGTGGTGTGAAACATGATGTGTGTGTGTGTGTGTTTGGGGGGAGCTGTGGGAAGTGGGCAGTGGAAAGTGGAAACTCCAATGGAGAGAAAAGCTCTTCAACACGGTGAAACCCTGTCTCTACTAAAAATACAAAAATTCGAGAAAGATCCAAGATGGCTGATCACTAGTAGCTCAGGATTGTAGCTCCCAGAGAAAGTGCACAGAATGAGAGGACGCCACACTTTCAGACGAATTTTTGTTACTCACAGACCAGAAGATTCCCAGCAGAGGAGCCCCACGGGTCACCAGGGCGACTCTTGTGGCTGGCGTCGCAGTTCTTGCTGCAGAGTAAACGGGACTGGGTCCCTTTTGATCAATGTTTGCAGCTCCGGGAAGGCAGAGTCGCCCATTTACCTGATTGAAGAAGGGACTCAAGAGGGAAGCCAGACCGGAGATTCCCTGGCAGAAAAGCACATGAATCTTGATACCGCTGTTTTGGCTGGCGCAGTGGGTTGCTCAGATTTCGGCGCTGGGAATCAACAAGTTGGACGTCCACTCAGAGACCTAATTTGAAAGTAGGCAATTACAAAGACGACAGGTGGATGAACTTACAATGATGGGAAGAAACCAGCGTAAAAAGGCTGAGAACACCCAAGATCAGAATGCCTCTCTCTCTACAGGTGATCACAGTTCCTCATCAACAAGAGAACAAGGCCTGATGGAGAACGAGTGCATTCCAATAACAGATTTAGGCTTCAGAAAGTGGATAATAAGGAACGTTAGTGAGCTAAAAGAACATGTTCTAGCCCAATGTAAAGAAACTAAGAACCTTGAAAAAAGGTTTGAGACGAAATGCTAATGAGAATTGACAACTTAGAGAGGAATATAAGTGAATTAATGGAACTGAAGAACACAATACGAGAACTTCACGAAGTATGCACAGGTTTTAACAGTCAAATTGATCAAACAGAAGAAAGGATATCAGAGGTCAAAGACCAACTTAATGAAATGAAATGAGAAGACAAGATTAGAGAAAAAACAGTAAAGAATGAGCAAAGTCTCCAAGAAATATGGGACTATGTGAAAAGACCTAATTCACGATTGATAGGTATACCTGAATGTCATGAAGAGAATGAATCCAAGTTGGAAAATATTCTTCAGGATATTGTTCAGGAAAACTTTCCTAATCTAGTAAGGCAGGACAATACTCAACTCCAGGTAATCCAGAGAACACCACAAAGATATTCCTCAAGTAGAGCAACTCCAAGACACATAATCGCTAGATTCACTAGGGTTGAAATAGAGAAGAAAATTCTAAGGGCAGCTAGAGAGAAAGGTCACGTTACCCATAAAGGGAAGCCTATCAGACTCACAGCAGATCTCTCACCAGAAACCCTACAAACTAGAAGAGAGTGGGGGTCAATATTCAATATCCTCAAAGAAAAGAATTTTCAACTCAGAATCTCATATCCCACCAAACTAAGCTTCATAAGTGAAGGAAAAAGAAAATTTTTCACGAACAAGCAAGCACTCAGCGATTTCATCACCACCAGGCCTGCTTTACAAGAGCTTCTGAAAGAAGCACTACAAACAGAAAGGAACAACCAGTATCAGTTATCCCAAAAACTTACCAAAATGTAAAGAGTATCTCTATAATGAAGAATCTACATCAACTAATGGGCAAAATAGCCAGCTAGCATTAAATGGCAATATTGAACTCACAAATATTAATATTAATTCTAAATTTAAATGGATTAAATGCCCCAATCAAAGACACAGACAGGTAAATTGAATAAAAAGTCAAAACCCATCGGTACGCTGTATCCAGATCTATTTCACAAGCAACGACATACCAAGACTCAAAACAAAGGGATGGAGGAAGAATTCGCCAATTAAATGGAGAGAAAAAAAAAAAAACAGGAGTTGTTACTTTCGTCTCTCACAAAATAGACTTTAATAGTAACAAAGACTAAAAGAAACAAAGAAGGACATTACATAATGGTAAAAGGATCAATGCAACAACAGGAGTTAATGATTATAAATATATATGCACCCAGATACAGGAGCACCCAGATACATAAGACAAGTTCTTAATGACTTATAAAGAAACCTGGACTCCCACACAATAATAGCGGGAGATTTTGACACCACATTGTTAATATTCGAAGGATCAACAACATAGAAAATTAATAGGAACATCTATGATTTGAACTTAGACCTGGAACAAGTAAACTTAGTGAATATTTATAGAATTCTCCACCCCAGGTCCACAGAACATACATTTTTCTCAGTATCATATTACACCTATTTTGAAAGTGACTACATAATTGGAAGTAAATCACTCTTCAGCATTTGCATAGCATTTCACAGACTTAAATGAAATATTGATTGGCTGTTTGTTATTTTCTTCCCATATTCCTTCCTGTCTCCATTGTTAAGCACAATTATCGGCATAAACAGGTTTTTAATAACTATTTTTAGATTGCATTCCAGTCGGGGCAATAGAGCAAGACTCCTGTTCTCTCTCCCCCTTTTTCTTTCCCTTTCTTTCTTTCTCTCATAAAAAATAAATAAATAAATACAAATACAAATACAAAAATTAGCCAGGCATGGTGGTGGGTCCCTGTAGTCCCAGCTACTTGAGAGGTCGAGGCAGGAGAATCACTTAAACTCAGGAGGCAGAAGCTGCAGTGAGCCAAGATCGCACCACTGCACTCCAGCCTGGGCGACAGGGAAAGACTCTGTCTCAAAAAAATAACAATAAAGGCCAGGCAGTGGCTCATACCTGTAATCCCAGCACTTTGGGAGGCCGAGGCAGGCAGATCACTAGGTCAGGCGATCGAGACCAGCTTGGCCAACATAGTGAAACCCCGTCTCTACTAAAAACACAAAAATTAGCCAAGCATAGTGGCGCGTTCCTGTAATCCCAGCTACTCAGGAGGCTGAGGCAGGAGAATCACTTGAACTCAGGAGGCAGAGGTTGCAGTGAGCCAAGATTGCAACACTGGACTCCAGCCTGGGCAACAGAGCGAGACTCTGTCTCAGGGTGAAAAAAAAAAAAAGCTCCTGAAGTGTACACTGCAGAGCATCCCATGGTTTCATCCAAAGTGAATGCCCCAGAAATCCTATCATGTTTCTTCCAGGGAGTCCTGCCTTAATTTCATGCATCCTATTCTATTTCTTCATCCATTCATTTGTTCAGCAATGCCCCACTCTGCCCTTCTCTGCCAAGAACCTTGCTAGGCTTAAGGGACACAGGCTTCTCTCTCCGAGGACCCCGGCCAAGATCTTCAAAGCAAAACACATCCCATTTAAATGTCATCATGCTAATTCAGACTTGATCATTCTAGCTGGTCAAAATCATTTTGAGTTTTAATTCTGTGATCTCTGCATCTTTCTGTATTTTCCACATTCTCTACAACGGGCACATGTTACTTTTATAAACAGAAAAACACTTTCACTTCCTGTTTAAAGCATAACATTTTATAAACTAACATTTAATTTTTTTAGGAGTGAAGAAGCCAAACAGTTGAACAGAAGTGGCCTGGGGTCAGAGAGTTCATGGAAATTCGCTGATCCTGCCTTGAACACTCAGACCTGAAGCCCACATTGGTTTGCATGGCTGCCGTAAACAGCAGCACCAAGATCCAGGGTTCAAGCTTATCTGTCAGACACGCTCTCCAGTATCCCCCCGGTCTCCTCCAACAGCGATGCATCTTATTCCTCAAAGCAGCCACGGAGGCTCATTCTTCAGGTCAATAACTGCCTGTACAGCTATGTGCAACTGTGCTTCAGGCTACGCCACAGTCTAAAGTTGTTCTTTTAATATCAAAAACACATTATTGCATGATTGCTGGATTAAACAATTGTCCAGCAATTGTTTAATTAAAAGAAGAGAATTAAAACTCCCTTTCCCTTCTCATAAGGAAAATCAATTTAAGGCATACCACATGAAATGCATAATCCTTTGTGCAAAGACAATGGGAGGTGCCCAGGACAGATGCAAAGAACGGAGAAGTGGGGATCACTTTGGGTGCAGGTGCAGTGACAGCCGAGGCTCACGTCTCACATCTGTACCCAATTACACCATTTCTCCACACCCAAGCAAAACGCTTTCCCAGAGTTATGCCTTCAGCCTTTACAGGGAACTGGAGAAGAAGAAGGGGTTATTGATGCTTCAGGATGTTCAGTTTGAGTAAACATAAGAGAACCCCACGTATGAGTCAACAAAGAGGAAGCCTGGTGCCTGGCCTGGTTCTCTGAGCATGGCAAAGACCAGCTATCAGAAAAGTCTCCTCAAGGGCTCGGCTCAGTGGCTCACTCCCATAATCCCTGCACTTTGGGAGAGTGAGGTGGGAGGATTGCTTAAGGCCAGGAGTTCGAGACCAGCCTAGAAAATATAACAAGACCCTGTCTCTTTAAAAATGTTTTTTAAATTAGCCAGACGTGGGCACCTGTAGTCTCAGCGACTTGGCAGCGGTGTGGGTGGGTGGGTGGAGGGGAGGGTACTAAGTTAGGAGGGTCATTTGAGCCCAGAAGGTGTGCAGTGAGCCATAATCCTGCCACTGCACTCCAGCACAGGTGACAGAACGAGACCCTATGTCTAAAAAAAAAAAAGAAAAGAAAAAGAAACATTCCTCAGGACGGCCATTCTGTTCAGTTAGCCCAGCACAAAATACCGTGGTGGGAACATCACGGAAGGAGTTTCACTCAGGAAGATCTGGTTGCTAGCATGCCAGCCATGTCATACGGCTGCCAAGTGAGTCCAGCAATTGTGAATTACTGTGGAAGCGCAGTCTGCAACCACACCGTTCTTACGGTGATTAGTGTTGCTGGTTGAAGCATATTATTATTATTTTTACTGTACACTTCAAGTATTATTTCCCCTTGATTCTAATAAGATTCAATAAGGCAGTATTACTGCTGGGCCCCAGTTGTGTTCGCCTATAGAATAGGAATTAGTACACTTTCCATACACCTTAATGACAATACCACTAGAAAGCCAAGAAGCAATTCTGGCATACAGTGTGCTTAGAATAAACTGCATTTGCAAAAACAATAAACAACACCAATGGTCTTTTTAACAGAATGTGATGCCCTAGTATGCACAAAATCCCGGGTATCGGAGAGACTGTGTCTAGAATGTACTCTAGGGCCCATATTTACAGAGGATGCAAAATACACACAGATATTCCATTTCTTTCTCTCTCCTTTCTTCCTTTTTCTTTCTTTCTTTTCTTTCCTTCCTTCCTTCTCTTTCTTTCTTTCTCTTTCTTCCTCTCTCTCTCTCTCTCTTTCGTCTCACTCTGTTGCCCCGGCTGGAGTGCAATGGTACACTCTCGGCTCACCACAACCTCCACCTCCCAGATTCAAGCTATTCTCCTGCCTCAGCCTACCGAGTAACTAGGATTACAGGCACGCCGCACCACGCCCAGCTAATTTTTCTGTTTTTAGTAGAGACGGGGTTTCACCATTTTGGTCAGGCTGGTCTCGAACTCCTGACCTCATGATCCGCCCACTTCGGCCTCCCAAAGTGCTGGGATTACAGGCACAAGCCACTGCGCCTGGCCACACAAACTCCATTTCACACCCCAACCAGGCCTGTTAAATCAACAATTAAGAAGGCCCAGCACAGTGGCTGCTCTCTCCAATCTCCAGCAATCCCAACACTTTGGGAGGCCAAGGCAGCAAGATCACAGGAGATCAGGACCAGCCGGGGCAACATAGCAAGGATCCATTTCTACAGAAATTGTTAAAAATTAGCCAGGAATGGTGGTGTGCATCTGAGGTCCCAGCTACTTGGGAGGCTGAAGTGGGAGCATCACTTGAGCCAGGGAGCTCAAGGCTGTAGTGAGCTATGATTGCACCACTGCACCCAGCCTTGGTGACAGTGGGAAACCTCATCTCTTAAAAATAAAAAAAAATTAAAAATCACACAAAATAAAGCTGGAAAAACTAAAAACTTAAGATTTTTACGGGGATTATTTGTTTTGAGGCTGAGACAAAGCCGTTAGAGGGATTTAAGAGATCCTCATGACACAGAAGATACATTTCATTACAGTTTCAAATGAGTACAGTTTCTAGAGTGATGTTCTCAACAGTGTTTATACTCAGTACTCTAACTGGAAAGTCTCCTGCATCAATTATCACCATCCATGAAGCCCCAGTGTTGCTTCCATTTGTTCTTCTCTCCTAGACCTGATGTACCTTCCAGAACCCTCGTGAGAGCTCCTCTCCATGCCCCTAGCCAGTATGTCACTACAACCTGAGCCTTGCGTGGCAATGACTGCAGAAGGACATATGAAATAAACCTGCAACATCTGGGTGTGAAGATGTAAGCTCGTTGCTGACTCAGAGCTAACGGGCTCGGGGACAGCATACGGATGTATGCTCCTCTGGGGAACAGGGGAACAGGACGTGGTTCCTAATTACGCTCAAGAAGCTTCCATCGACAGCAGGTCCCATGAAAGCTTTATCCTGAGGCTCTTTTACCACCTGAGTTCACGCGGCAGCCTGCACTCCCTTCTGCTCTAGCAACTGGAATACAAACGTGGCCACAAAACATACAAAAAGTTTTCAGATCCACAGGAATCGGTGTCACAGCGGGAGAGGCCAAGATGCAAGATGCAGAGAGACGGGGAGCAGAGAGGGAGCTGGACTCTGGGAAAAGGGCCTTCATGCGGCACCTCCAGGGAGCAGGGAGAGGAAGCGCATCATCAAAACTGCAGGTTCCACGTAAAGTCCACTTCCTGATTCAACAAGAAAGATGAGGAAGAAAGTCTTTCAAAGTGGACGAATGCTAGCGGTGTGGCAAGTGGGGGTCCCAGTCACGCAACTCACACAGTTTAAGAAATATCTGTCCCATGCTCTGTTGTGACAGCTTGAAATCCATGCTGTTAGGGCATATGCCCAGTTAAAATTCAAACATACACATCTTGAAACACCATAAGATGGTCAGTAAGTGTCTGCTGAATGAAAACCTATGGGAAGAGCAGGAAAAGGGGAAACTGCTGTACAGGTATTGAACGTCTAGGAATCAGAAAACGCTCCCATGGCGATCCATGCGCGACGTCTAGGAATCAGAAAACGCTCCCATGGCGATCCATGCACGACGTCTAGGAATCAGAAAACGCTCCCATGGCGATCCATGCGCGACGTCTAGGAATCAGAAAACGCTCCCATGGCGATCCATGCGCGACGTCTAGGAATCAGAAAACGCTCCCATGGCGATCCATGCGCGACGTCTAGGAATCAGAAAACGCTCCCATGGCGATCCATGCGCAACGTCTAGGAATCAGGAAACGCTCCCATGGCGATCCATGCGCAACGTCTAGGAATCAGGAAACGCTCCCATGGCGATCCATGCGCAACGTCTAGGAATCAGAAAACACTCCCATGGCGATCCATGCACAAAGCAACGATCGTTGTGCCCATTTTTCTTATGGATGCCAAAATCAGCTTCCTTGTAACTTTAACTCATTTTTTTTTCTTTTTTTGAGACAGAGTCTTGCTCCAGTCACCCAGGCTGGAGTGCAGTGGTACAATCTCTTCTCACTGCAGCCTCCACCTCCTGGGTTCAAATGATTCTCATGCCTCAGCCTCCTGAGTAGCTGGGGTTACAGGCGCGTGCCACCACACCTGGCTGTTTGTGTATGTATTTTTTTTGAGATGGAGTTTCACTCTTGTTGTCCAGGCTGGAGTGCAATGGGACGATCTCAGCTCACGGCAACCTGCACCTCCGGGTCCAAATGATTCTCCTGCCTCAGCCTCCTGAGTGGCTGGGATTACAGGCATGCGCCACCACGCCCGGCTAATTTTTGTATTTTTAGTAGAGACAGGCTTTCTTCCATGTTGGTCAGGCTGTTCTTGAACATCCAGCCTCAGGTGATCCACCCACCTTGGCCTCCCAAAGTGCCGGGATTACAGCCGTGAGCCCCCGCACCCAGCCTGTGTGTGTATTTTTAATAGAGATGGGGTTTCACCATGTTGGCCAGGCTGGTCTTGAACTCCTGGCCTCAAACAATCCACCCGCCTCAGCCTCTGGATTATAGGCATGAGCCATAGCACCCAGTCACTTCAACCCATCTTCAAACAGAGAAACTGAGGTTCAGAAAAGTGAAGTAACGTTTTCCAAGCTCAGACAGGTAGATCGGGAAGTGAACCTAGATCTGCCACGCTTGAAAGCCCAGGCTCTTCCCACCGAGCCTGATTAGTCTGTGTACTCCCATGTAAAGGAATTTTCCATCGTTTTCTTGGAACAAACTTAGCTAAGGTAGAGGGGACACAAGGACAGTGAGTAACATTGCCGGAGATCCTCCATGCAGAGCTTTCCTCGCTGACACCATTGCTCAGGTCTTACTGAATGTGAATAGCAATAGTGGCCCTCACGAAAGGGCTTGGGGAAAGATGTGGTACAAAGGACCAAGTCGTTGAAAATGGGATAATTGAGTACATATGGCCAGCCTTGCAATCCTAAATAAAGCTGCTCTGTAATTCTAATGCCCCAAGGCCAACATAACACAGACCAACAGCCCTCCTGCCTTTAAATATTCAGGCTCACTTATAAAACAGCATCGACCTAAACAAGGGCAACTTTAAAACCCCAACAGGAAATAAAAGACTTCTCCCTGAAGCATGGAGTCAAGCTGCCTCCTCAGATACAATCGTCCTCCTGTGGTGTGGCTTAGCTGGGGGTAAAAAGTATCCCTATTAAAACATCCCTGCAGCAACACGGCAAAATGAGAAATGGATCCCCTTCCCCTGCACCTCCTAAAAAGGGGGCTTGTCTCCCTCTTAGAACAGGCTTTAAATAGTAGATAACGACTTCTGGTCATGTTCAGCTTTGATTTCTTCAGGTTGTGAATCTAAGGAAGCGGAAAGTTGGTCTTATGTCGAAGCAGAGATCTAAGACCTGAAATTACAAGTCATTTATTGTAGTTATCCTCTGCCTCTAGGTTGTCTGAAAAGTTACAAAGGGTGCAATTATCCAGGTGGCTAACAACCTTCTGAATTTAGAATTCCAGTGGTCACAGAAAAAAACCATGGCAGAGCTGAAGGTTAGAAGGCGAAGGGAGGAATCTGAGAATACTAAGAATTCAGAACCCAGTAACCCTTTACTAGCATTTAAATGAACCCTGAGTTCTCTCTACTAACATATAACTACTAAAGCAGGTCACTGTGCTCGCTCTATTATCAGGATTATTTTATTTCAAGCATAATGTCATCTGCATTATAACCGCTATGTTATTTCAAAATGAAACTGATCCAGTCTATTTGTTGTGTGTTTAACTTGTAATACCTTACACATCAGGAGGTGAGGCAGTAGGTGTATTGAGGCAGGACTGTGTTTAACCCAGGAAGGTGATCTAGACCCAAGACCCAGGCGCAACTCTAATATTCGCTGTGTGGCTTTGAGCTAGTCCCTCAGCTGCTATAATCTTCACCTGTCTCGGGTATAAAGTGAAGACAATCCTGTCTCCTTTTCAGGGTTGTTCTAAAGAAATACTGGGCCTGGCACAGTGGCTCAAGCCTGTAATCCCGGCACTTTGGGAGGCCGAGGCAGGTGGATCACCTGAGGTCAGGAGTTCGAGACCAGCCTGAACAATATGATGAAACCCCATCTCTACTAAAAATACAAATATTAGTGGGGCGTGGTGGTGGGTGCCTGTAATACCAGCTACTCGGGAGGCCGAGACGGGAGAATTGCTTGAACCTGGGAGGTGGAGGTTGCAGTGAGCCAAGATCGTGCCACTACTCTCCAGCATGGGCAACAAGAGTGAAACTCTCTCTCAAAAAAAAAAAAAGATACTGGGCACAGAGGTGTGGGCTTAATACACTTTTAAAAAAATCAGTTACTTTTTCTACAAAACGAGAATAAAGAGGCATCCATGGGGGTCACTTTCTCTGGCTTTGGAAAACACCCTGCACTGTCTCATGAGTGTTGTGCCTTTACTCATACATTATGATTTTAAGAACGTTTGAAAAACCCTATACCTCCAATCAGCCCTGCCTACATCTGAAATTCAACAATTAGACAGTCAATCCTTTGGATTAAAGCTTCGTTCTCTACGAAAAGGCAAGTTCTCCGCAGGAAGAGATAACAATAACAATTTAAGCCTCTATCAATCATGTATGGTAACAATTTTGTATCCCTTTCTGAAAACAAAGAGAAGAAAATGTACATTAAAGTAAGCAGGGGCTGGAGGAGGGAAGAAAAGGCTAGCACCCAAGGGGAAAGAGGTGCGGGCTTGGGAGGCTGGGAAATTCATGAGTGTACGTGTACATTTCCATATACAAAGATATTGACGCGTTCTCTTGGGATAGAGACTGTGCTGAACAGCATCTGCTATATAACTCTTGCATTAATGATATTCCAAAATATTTAGGATGTTAGCCACAGTGTTCCTTCCTCAAAGTCCCTAGAGCTGCAGAAGATTTAAATATTTTGTCTAGGAGATTATCAGAGCTCTAGACAAGATCAACCAGACTCAAGAGACCAGAAGGGAAATAAAGAGCGGTTCATGAAATTCCATTCCTGGCTGAATGCAGCGTGCTGCTGCGGTAGTCACCCTCTATCCTTCACTGAGCATCTGTGAAAATGAGATTCAGCAGAGAAATGAGATTTGGGAATATCACTGCCCCTATCTTGGAAATTAAAAAAAATAAACCACCAAAGAAATAGCCTTGTGGGATTAACGGGAGTGTGCATTCCCTGTGGGTGTGAGAACCATCTTGTATATATTTTTAAATCCCATAGCACAGCGATAGCACCTAAGTATATACACATGATATGTTCCTGTCAATTTATTGCTGACAGACTGTAAACTGCATGAGGGCAGAGGCCTGGTTTGTTTGGCTGACCATCAAAAGTACCTAGCACAAATATGTGATTCATATCTGCCCTTCAATAAATATTTGTGGATTGCATGAATAAATGAATGAACAAATGGAGGGATGGATGGACAGACAGATGGACGAATGAGTGGATGGATACATAGATGGGTGGATGAATAGATATGTGGATACATGGGCCAGATGCAGTGGCTCACTCCTGTAATCCCAGCACTTTGGGAGGCTGAGACGAGCAGATTACTTGAGGCCAGGAGTTTGTGGCCAACCTGGCCAACCTGGCCAACACGGTGAAAACCCATCTCTGTTAAAAAATACAAAAAAAAAGTTAGCCGGGCGTGGTGGCGCATGCCTGTAATCCCAGCTACTCAGGAGGCTGAGGCAGGAGAATTGCTTGAACCTGGGAGGCAGAGGTTGCAGTGAGCTGAGATTGTGCCACTGCATTCCAGCCTAGGCAACAGAGTGAGACTCTGTCTCCAAAAAAAAAAGTGGATACATGAATAGGTGGACGGGTGAATAGACTCATGGGTCAGATTATTTAAAACTGGAAACAAAGTAACAGCCTGAATTCTCCCCTAATCAATGACCCAGTACCATTCAACATACACCTCTGAGCACTACCACCCCCAAGAAGGAAGGAGGTAGAGAGGAGGGAGGGAAGCGTACCCGTGCAAGCACGCGTCTGTTTGCCCTCTTTTGGTGTGAGGGCACCCTACCAGGAACAGGTGTTGGGACATTTAGACTTGCATCTGATAGGGATGGGAAGTGATGCGAGTTTGAGGGGAAAGGGTTTTCTATCAGAGCACCAGGAATAAGAAGACTCCTGTCTTGTCTGAGCTATGTCACCAGCCTGTCATCTGGACAAAGCAATCATCTTTCTGGACCTCAGTTTCTTCATCTTGAAAATGAATGAAGTGAACTTAGATGCCCTGAGGCCCCATCTGGTCTGTCCCCTGCTTAGGACTCCAGCCTCAGCTCAGCTCAGCTGCCACTCTCCCGTCTCCCTCCCCTACTCCCACAGGGCTTCCTTTCCACCAGCAGCTGCACATGAGGCCTTCCTGACCTCCGGTCTGAATTAGAATCCCTGTTACACTCTCTATAGCAGCCTTCGTCTTTCCTTCATCTCAGTTGAGAACTTCATATTTATTTATTACTATTTGTTAAATGTCTGTCCCCACCCTGACTGTAAATAATATTTATTAAGCACTTAGCAATTTTTTTTTTTTTTTGAGATGGAGTCTCACTCTGTCACCCAGGCTGAAATGCAATGGAGCAATCTTGGCTCACTGCAATCTCTGCCTCCCAGGTTCAAGCAATTCTCCTGCCTCAGCCTCCCAAGTAGCTGGATTACAGGCATGCACCACCATGCCCGGCTAATTTTTGTATTTTCAGTAGAGATGGGGTTTTGCCATGTTGCCCAGGCTGGTCTTGAACTTCTGACTTCAGGTGATCCACCTGCCTCAGCCTCCCAAAGTGCTGGGATTACAGCCGTGTACCACCGTGCCCAGCCAAGCACTTACCAAATATTATACTCGTTCTAATCACTTTACATGCATTATTTATTTTAATCCCTATATTGAATAACCTTGAGGTAGATGCTTTTATCATTCCCATTTTCAGATGAGGAAACTGAGGCCAAGAGACACAAGTAACTGGTCTGAGGGCACATAGTGTAGTGAGTACCTGATCTGGAATTTGAACTCAGGCTGTCTGGCTCCAGAGACTGCACGGACTTGGTATCCTGATTTGAATCTCCCAAGACGCAGGCACTGGAGGTCTGCTTTGCTCACACTGTATTTCCGACACCTGGCACAATACCTCGGGAGGTAGCACAGGGAGCCCTCAATGAGCATCTGCTGCAAAATGGAAGGACTGAGGGAGGAAGGGAGGGACGGAGGAAGAGACCAGACAGCATCCCATTCCTTAGCTTTTTCTGCCCCAAGCTTGGCTAACATCATCTGCTTAAAAAGTCATCCAGCTCAGGGCTGGAAACCACTGAGAAATGCTCAAATGTGAAATTAAAATACATCTGTGCAATTCCAGTACGTCTGGGAGCGCTAACAATTTTGAGGACACCAGAAAAATCACACGTTAATTATCCTGGGTAATGACACTGTGGCTAGTTGTCATCTATATTGTGAACATCATTTACTTTACTTCTGGGCATTAAAATTTCAAAATCTCTCTCTGTATCACTTTATATAAATACACTTCCCCGGGGGTACCTTAACTTTTGACTCTATCTTCTTCTGTACTATTTTCATTCTTTATAATGAGCATGTATTACTCATATATTTTTATGTCAGATACTAAAAATAAATCCTCAAAAATACATACCTTTCTCCATGGCTTGTCCCTGCTTCTCAAATCTTCCTAATGAAAAACTTACGCAGCCCCATCGTTAGCCATAAGAGACTTCTGAAGCTTGTGAGCCTGTGTGCGTGTGTGTGCATGTGTGGTGTGTGTGAAAAAACAAAGTTATAATTACATAGAACTAAAATAAAAGATCGGTCTCCACCGTCCTCTTCAAAGTGCTCTTCTCTGGAAAAGCGATGACCTGGGAACGAAGCCCACCTGCCCCTCCTCAGATCTTCCTGGCCGATGAATCCTATTCAAAGCTAAGTGCTGAAGGATAATAAATAGGTTTAAACTATGCCACACATCAGTTCATTAAAAATAATAATTGTCCTCCTAGAAGGCCCACGGTTTATAAGAGGATTCCAAGAGTGGAAGCAGGACGACTGCGCAGAGCCTTCTTCTATTTCTCACTCCTGCAACATCTTAAGTGTGGAAGGGTATCATTCATTCACCAAATACTTACTATGGGCCTACTGCGGGCAAGGAATTAGTCGGGTGACGCAGTGGCTTCTAACATGAATTGAATCTAATCCCTGCCCTTTGAGTGTCTCAGTGCACTTGCCAATACCATTAAATGCAGAACAGAATCAATGGGAAGTAGGATTTCTTATCTCAAAACTGTTCTTCCACCAAACACTGAAGAGCTATATTTTGTTCCTCTTAGAGCGTTTACCATGCAGAAGGGAAAAAGAAGATAGAAAATAAGTAACTGTAGCACACGGTACCTCCGAGGAAAGAGGTGATAGGACTGTGGTCAGAGCGGGGTGTGCTCGGAACCATCTGAGGCGACTGGCGATCATTTCCTTAAAAAGTGGCGCTGAGCAAAGCTCTACTAGATGGGTAAGATTGATGGGATTTGGTAGGAGCCAAGGAAAAGAATCAAAGTGAAGGAAGACACAGTTAAGTCAAGGGAGAGTGCTGCGGTCTGTGAAGTCACACCCGTCTGGTTCGGCTATGGCAGTGGTTCTCAGGAATCATCTGGAAACCTGTCAGAAATGCGAGTTCTGAGGCCCATCCCAGACGGACTCTGGAGGTGGAGCCCAGCACTCCATGTTTTACTAGGTCTGCCAAGGGATTCTGGAGCAAATTAAAGGGGAAAACGCCTGGCCTGGAGCAGAGTAAATGTGGGGGGTATGCCTTGCAAAGGCGGGTGAGAGACCGGGAGGTCTGAGGCATTTACACTCGGCTCCCCGTTCAATAGGAGAGCCGGGGAAGGGTTCGGAGCAGATCAGTGATATCCTAAGAGCTGTCCTTGAAAATTAGCTTGGAAATACGCTGGAGGAAACACAGTGAAAGCTGTTTTCAGAGCTACTAGGAACGAGAAGAAAATGGACTTCGGGCGACCAGGTAGAAGACGAGGATGGCAAGCTTCGAGACAGGTGCTGCCGTCCTGATCACTGTGAAGCGGAAGTCCGCAGAGCAGCTGCCGGGAGGAGACAAAACATTTTAAACCTCATTTACCAGGAAAATCGTGGTCCTGTTTAACGGGGTCTTCCCATAGGGACAACATCAAATCATTGTGTCATTGGCTCTGTAACCATAACAATATAAGGCTCTAAAACCACACAAAACACTACAAACAAACATCCTCCTGCCACAGAAAGACATCCTGAAGGACCTGGAGGACAACCTCGGGCCCCAGGCAAGGGCCCCAGCCGCTCCCTTTCCCACAAAGCAGGAGACAGGCAGATGGGCCTTCCCCAGGGCACTCCGCATGCTCAGCCTTCTTCCCCGCCCTGAAGTGGAGCCCAGGGGCAAAGAAGAGCCAGCTGTTGCTTAAGTGACCTCTGCTGAGGAGATCAAAAGAAGGATTTAGGAAAGGAAGGTACCTCTCCCCTTCAATCCTGAAAAACCACAGACTCCCGTTTATGTGACCCATATCTCCCAAGGAGTTCAAGCAATGTGCAGTTCAAAGACCATAATCCGCCTAGCACATCGCACAAGCTCAACTGGGAACAAGGTGCCTCACGATCACAACAGGCCTGCTACGTAAATGACGGCGAAACTGAGGCACGACAAACAATGTTCTTCCCATCTCAGAAAGACCACGACTCCCCAGTCAGTGCCAAAAAAGCACTAAGAAAATGTAGGCACAACTGGAAAACACGACTAGCAGAGACTTCACTCACTTAGTAAAACTAACATGAGCAGTGGTGAGCTGCCTAGGTAGCAGGCAGAGAAAAGAAACCCACCAGAGGCCGGGCGCGGTGGCTCACACCTGTGATCCAGCACTTCAGGAGGCCGAGGCGGGCAGCTGAGGTTGAGAGTTCAAGACCAGCCTGGCCAACATGGAGAAACCCTGTCTCTACTAAAAATACAAAATTAGCTGGGCGTGGTGGCACATGTCTGTAATCCCAGCTACTCAGGAGGCTGAGGCAGGAGAATCGCTTGAACCCGGGAAGCAGAGTTTGCGGTGAGCCGAGATCTCGCCCTTGTACTCCAGCCTGGGCAACAAGAGCAAAACTCTGCATCAAGAAAAGGAAAACAACAACAAAAAACCTACTAGGGATATTGATCAAATGCAATGATACAGGAATACAGAAGTGGCTTTCTAAAGGATGTGCGTAAAGAAATCCCCCTCCCCAGATCACACTGGTTCCTACATCAAATCCTAGCAGAGCCTATAAAAAGTAACAATGACTGAGGCTTCCCAACTAGTTGACTTTATAAAATAGCCACTATTTAATTTTCCCCACATGCTAAATGCCTTGGAGCCTTACGTATGTTTAGATCTGTAGCAACCTTGGGCAAACAATTGTTAAAATCTACAGCCCTCTCATAACACACACCCACACCCATACACACATACCTCACAGAATGAAGAAATCACCGGTATTTCTATTACAACAGATTCTGGCTTTTTGAGGAAACACCAATACTTGATTATAAGCATTCTTACTTTTCTGGCCATGTGGGACCAGGGCCGACATTTTCATCTGAGTCAGTTAAACATGGTTAACACGAACAGGCTAAAATACCAGATTTGAAAGTAAGAACCAGGCCGGGCACGGTGGCTCACATCTGTCATCCCAGCACTTTGGGAGGTCAAGGTGGGTGGACTGCCTGAGGTCAGGAGTTCCAGACCAGCCTGGGCAACATGACAAAACCCCATCTCTACTTAAAATACAAAAAACTAGCCAGGCACGGTGGCATGCGCCTATAGTCCCAGCTACTTGGAAGCCTGAAGCAGGAGAATCGCTTGAACTGGGAGGTTGCAGTGAGCCAAGATCACACCAGTGTAAGACAAAGACAAGAAAGAAAAGACAGACAGACAGAAAGGCAGAAAGAAAGAAAGAGAAAGAGAGAGAGAAAGAAAAGTTAAAAAGAAAGAAAATATTCTTTTGTTTCCACACAGTTTTGTTTGCAATGTCACGATTTTACCAAAGTCTAGGCAACTCTCGCCCCACACACCATGCTTAGAAAGGGCCTCCCTTTCCATCACTGCCTCCTGCATCAAGCGCTCTATGTAAATGGAAACAATCAATTCCAAATGAGGGGCAAATTTTAGAAATGTACCACCATGGGGCCAGGCACAATGGCTCACGCCGGTAATCCCAGCACTTTAGGAGGCAAAGGTGGGTGGATCACAAGGTCAGGCGTTTGAGACCAGCCTGGACAATATGGTGAAACCCCATCTCTACTAAAAATACAAAAAAAAAAAAAAAATTTAGCTGGGCTTGGTGGTACAAGCCTGTAATCCCAGCTACTTGGGAGGCTGAGGCAAGAGAATTGCTTAAACCCGGGAGGCGGAGGTTGCAGTATGCTGAGATCGTGCCATTGCACTCCAGCCTGGATGACAAAGCAAGACTCCATCTCAAAAATTAACAACAAAATAAAAATGTGCCACCATAAGGAATGAGGCCTCTTCAAACCTGCACTGTAGTAGAAATTAGGTTCAAAGACGAGATAACGGCCTTATGGGGAAGAAACATCTTCCTACAAAATCACATTTTCCTACAGAAACCTAATGACCCAGCATCCTACATGGAATGCCTTACCAATCATAGTGGTATGATTTTGATATTATTTTCAAAAGTCCATGGGAAGTTCATACATGATAACTTAGCGGCAAAAAGAAACTTTCCAGCGTAGATGCCATTCTCCAGCTCCACGTGGCCCAGGTGCTAACACGAGAGATGGACGCAGCCCTGTCTCTGCTCTAAATCTTTCTCTGCCATTGATTTGCCAGTGGCTGCATCAGGCGGCAGTCTTGGCCTACTGTGCCTGAGTTGCTTCCTTTGGAAAGTACAAGTAAGCTGCCATCAGGTTGGCACAGCGGAGGGATGCCGTGGCGACGGGTCACTCAGGTTTGAACGTGGGCTTCTCCATTTCCTTGACTGTGCTTCAGTTTTCTCATCTGTAAAACGGACAGTAACAGTCCCTACATCTCACAGGTTTGCTGTGAACATTAAATGATACAACACATATAAAGTGTTTAGAACAGGATCCGCTTCTTCAAAAGCTCTTAATATATGATGACTATTACTATATTCCTAAAATGAGAAAAAATAAGAAATTTTGAAAAAAAGTTTATTTAAAAAGTAAAGTCTAAGCTTTCTGGTTTACAAACCAGTTGAAATAGACAGAGTCATATGATTGTCTTTGGTGAACACAATGGCATTAAGAAGTCAAGTACCAAAGGAACAGAAATCGTTCTACCATAACGGCACACGTACGCGTATGTTCATTGTAGCACTATTCACAATAGCGAAAACATGGAATCAAGCTACATGCCAGTCAATAGTAGACTGGATAAAGAAAATGTGGTTTAACCCAAATGCCCGTTGATGATAGACTGGATAAAGAAAATGTGGCACATATACAGCATGGAACACTATGCAGCCATAAAAAGCTTGAGTTCGCATCCTTTGCAGGGACATGGATGAAGCTGGAAACCATCATTGTCAGCAAACTAACACGGGAACAGAAAGCCAAACACCACATGTTCTCACTTATGAGTTAAACCACAAGCACGCATGGATACTAGGAGGGGAACACTAGACAGCAAGGCCTACTTTGAGGGCAGAGGGTAGAAGGCTGAGAGTCAGAAACTCCCTATTGGGTACGATGCTTACTACCTAGATGATGAAATACTCTGTACACCAAATCCCACGACACGCAACTTACCTACATCACAAACCTGCACAGTGCCCTGAACCTAAAAGTTAAAAACATTATCTATTGGGTGTAATGTTCACGATTGGGGTGATGGGTACACTGGGAACCCAATCCCCACCATCACAGAATGGGACACATGCACCTGCACACACACCCCTCAAATCTGTAACACTAAACAACAAATAAATACATAAAACAGGTCCAGGGTACCAGAGATAAGAGTTCACAAGCTCACGCCTGTTACCTTTGCCTCCTCCTCCCAAGAAGGAAGAGCTCCTGTGGGCCCTGCAGGCACCCGCGATAAACATACTCTTGCCTCCCTCCTGGAAGTTTATATGATGTTAAAAAGTCATTGGTATAGCTGATCATTTAGCAGGATACAGAGTTTGAAAACTACATAACTTAGTTTATTCAAGGATGGTTTACACAATAGAGAAATCCTTAAGACAGATATATGAGAATCAAATTTGTACAAAATGGATCAAAATTTTAAAAATTTTTAAGTAGTGTATGCCTTTTGTAAAAACGTTAGGAAACACAGTTTACGGGCGGAGACCAGCAGCCATCAATATTATCCTCTGCTAATATCATAGCAAACATCCATTTATTTCTTCCTGTGAAGTTTTAAACTGTCTAGACCAGAAAATACTTACATTTAATGTTATAGCCTGCTCTTTTTATTGATTAGCATTAATTATATCACGAGTATTTTCCCCGAAACACGGGAAACATTTTACAAACATTATTTGAAGAGACCACACGGTACTTGATAAAATAGACTGATCACAATTAACCATTCCCTAATGCTGAACATGCAGCTTCTTTCTAATTCTTTCTAATTATTTTTTTTTAAATGCTTCAGGAAATGCTTTTGTGCATTAATCCTGGTAGTTAGGATTATTCCCCTAAGACAGATTCCCAGAAATGGAACTACCAGGTCAAGGAGTAAGAATAATTTTAAGGTTCATCACACTGCTTTCCAAAATGCTTGTGTTAACTCACCCTTGATTATATGGAAGAAGATCACATTTTACAAAATCTTTGTTAAGCTGGATCAAAAATGGGAGCTCCCTGTCGTTTCAACGTGCACTGATTTGATTACTGATGAAACTGAACAATCCTTCTTGCCTTTGGTAACCTCGTGTGTCTGTTTCCCCTTTTGCAAAGTCAGTTCAACTGACCTTGTCCCTTTAATGGCTGTGGTCTTAATGTTGACATTAGCGATGTGTATTAAACATTATATGTGAATTATATATATATAATTCATTGTAATTTTTTTACATTCTCTGCAGACTGTCTGCCCTTTTTCTTTATCAATGCCCAAATGTTTTCTGATATACAGAGTTTTTTACGCAGTCAAACCTGCGTATATTTTCTTGTGATACCTTCTATTCTTTCAAGCTTAGAAATTTCTTTATCCTTATATTTCCTTCTAGACTTCTATTTTTTTATATTTAATTCTTTTTTTTTTTTTTTTTTTTTGGGTGATAGAGTTTCACTCTTGTCACCCAGGCTGGTGTGTGTGGCACCATCTCTGCTCATGGCAACATCTCCCTCCCAGGTCAAAGTGATTCTCCTGCCTCAGCCTCCTGAGTAGCTGGGATTACAGGTGTCTGTCACCATGCCCAGCTAAGTTTTTGTGTTTTTAATAGAGATGGGGCTTGACCGTGTTGGCCAGGCTGACCTTGAACTCTTGACCTCAGATGATCCACCTTCCTCACCCTCCTGAAGTACTGGGATTACAGGTGTGAGCCACTGCACCCAGCCCCATTGTTTTTATATTTAATTCTTATCTACTTAGAATTTATTTTAATATATAGTATTTTAATTATATTTTGAAGACAATAAGTTCATAGTTTAATAGACTAGTAAGGTAAGTATTAAAGTGATTAAGTAGTTATTTTGTAAAATTAATCAACAGTGTTTTTAAAAGGACAGATATTATATAAGTCCATTTATATTAGGTACCTAGAATAGACAAATTGATAAAGACAAAAAGTTACCACTGGCCAGAGGGAAGGGACAGTAGAGAGTTGTTGTTTAATGGGTAACAAGTTTTCATTTGGAATGATGAAATTGCTGGGGTAGATGCTGGTGACGGTTGCCAACAATGTAAATGTACTTAGTGCCACTGAACTGTGCACCAAAAATAGTTACAACAGCAGGGCGCGGCGGCTCACGCCTGTAATCCCAGCACTTTGGGAGGCCGAGGTGGGTGGATCACGAGGTCAAGAGATCGAGACCATCCTGGCCAACATGGCGAAACCTCATCTCTAATAAAAATACAAAAATTAGCCTGGCCTGGTGGCGCATGCCTGTAGTCCCACCTACTCGGGAGAATGAGGCAGGAGAATCACTTGAACCCGGGAGGCGGAGGTTACAATGAGCAGAGATTGTGCCATTGCACTCCAGCCTGGGAGACAAAGAAAGGCCTCATCCCCCCCCCCAAAAAAAAGAAGGAAGAAGTCCTGACAACAGACCCAGTACCCGGGTCTGAGCACCCAGCTGTGGAGCCCTCAGTGTGACACTGACACGCCTTCAACGGAACAGACCATAGACTGCTGATAGGCTTTGGCTGCGGCCCCTCCCAAACTTCATCTTGAATTGTAGCTCCCATAATTCCCACATGTTGTGGGAGGGACCCAGGGGGAGATAACTGAATCATGGGGCGGTTCCCCCATGCTGTTCTCATGGTAGTGAGTAAGTGTCCCGAGATCTGATGGTTTCACGCGAGGTTTCCTCTTTCCCTTGGCTCTCATTCTGTATTGCCTGCCACCATGTAAGACGTGTCTTTCACCTTCCGCCACGATTGTGAGGCCTCTCCAGCCACACGGAACTGTGAGTCCATTAAACCTCTTTGTCTTTATAAATCACCGTCTCTTTATCAGCAACGTGAAAACAGACTAATACAACTGCCTTAAACTGTGTTAACACACATCCTTCCAGCTCTAGAGAGGACAGTCATCTTCCCTGCCACAAAGAGAAGGTGCAAAGTTCTAACATCTGGGGGATCATGCAGGTGGTAGAGGGCTTACCTCTAATTTAGGAGCTCCTTGAGAAAGAAAACTTTCAGCAGACATCTAGAACAAGAACACCTCCACAGCCTGAGGTTCACGAACCCTGAGTGCACCCAAACACCCATTTACAGCACGTCCGATTATTAGTGTAAAATCTTCCATAAACATTGCTTCTTTGTGGCTTAATGATAACAGTGAGGCAAACTGTAAATTGCAATTCGCTGTTTTGTTATGGAATGTTAACAAGGTGTGTCTGGCCTAGGAGACCTCATTATCTTTTGTTTTCCTAGGGAAAATGACATTGAAAAGTCATCCAGAATTAACTTTCCAGAAGTGGAATAATGTAAGAAGAGAATTATTATGCCGTATTTCCCAGAATTTGAACAAAAAGTATCAGCAATGCAAGATGACAGTTCGTCATTTTTATTATGGTAAAAAATATATATAAACTTTACTACAGTAACCACTTTTGAGTGGACAGTGACATTAAGTACAGTCACACTGCTGTGTAACCGTCACCACCATCATCTCCCAAACTGAAACTCTGTATGGAAAGCAATAAACCCATTCTCCTTAACTCCAGCCCCTGACAACCACCATTCTGCTTTCTGTCGGAGTTTGGTCACTTGATGTACCTCGTGTTAAGTAAAGCCAGACGATGTCTGTCCTCTGTGACTGGCCTATCTCACTTGGCATAGTGTCTCCAAGTTTCATCCATGTTGTGGCCTGTTTCAGAATTTCACTCCTTTTCGGAACAATATTCCATTGTAATTACATAGACTCCATTTTCTCCTCCATCCACTGGTGGACGCCGGGTGCCCTCCGCTTTGGCTGCTATGCACACAGGTGTACAGATATCTGTTTGAGTCGCTGCTTTCAGTTCATTTGGGTTTACACCCAAAAGTGGAATTGCTGAGTCATAAGTAATTCCGTGTTTAATCTTCTGAAAAACTGCCATATCATTTTCCAAAACAGCTGCACGATTTTACATTCTCAGCAGCAACACGCACAGCTCCTGGTTTTAGAATTTGAAGATCTTTGTAAGTGGAACTAACTTGGGAGCTAGCTCCTCCAAACACAGTTTTTGTCATCAGTTTGCGAAGCTCAGAGGGAAGGTAGAAATGTCTCTCCTGAATGGAGCTGATCAATCAAAACCGAACATGACGGTAGGAGAATAAGAGCTTGGGACAACAGAGGCTCCTGGAGAGGGGCGGGGTTGTGCGGATCCCTGCGCTGGCCTCACTTCCTGCCCACCCTCCCGGCTTCGCTGACCGCACCTCTGTTCTACCATGTCTTCAATTTTCCTCTTGATTCCAATTTCAGTGTTTATCAACCTCATTCATCCTCATCATTCAAACCTGAATTTCCTCAAGATCAGAAAAATAATCCTCAACCACAATTTTCATCATATCACCTAGAGCTCAAAAACATCAATTCCACATCCTTTGCCTGTTTTCCAGGCCCTTAACCAACTTTCCCTATCATGTGTCTACAACATTTTCTAATAACTCTTTATCATCACCCCTTACGGCCGTGAAAACTGTGTTACACTCGCATCGCCCTCCCCCTCTCCAACGAAACTGCTCAATCCCACTCGCAAAACAGAAACACCAAGAGCCTTCCAATCCACATTCTCCTGAAGTACAAGTGGGTGTACCGAGCCTTTTGTCAGGACAAGAAGCTGAATCATCTCTTGTACTGTCTCTCAGCCTGACCAAAAAGAAGTGACCACAGCAATACTCCTCTGCATTAGCCAAGCCATCAGTCATGGCTAGTGTCAAAGGTCTTTTTCTGCATAAATGTATGGGGTCCAAGTGTAATTTTGTTACTTGGATATACTGCATATTGGTGAAGTCAGAGCATTGAAAGCCTCCATCACTGGAATAATGTACATGGTATCCATTCAGAATTTCTCATCGTCATCCATCTCCCACCTCTGCAAGTCTTCACTCTGTCTTTCTGATTGTCTCCGTCCATGTGCACACATTATTCAGCTCCCACTCATAACTGAGAATGTGCAGTATCTGTCTTTTTGTGTCTGACTCGTTCCACGTAAGATAATGGCCTCCAGTTCCAGGCAAAGACCTTGCCATCTTTTATTCCGGAGAATTAAATTGCTTAGAAAAGTCCTTGGCTTTTTCTCCAACATTACCGTAGTTCCTTTGGCGATGATGATGGTGACGGTGTTACACTAATACTCTTTTCATCCGATATCACTTTAATTTACAAAACACTTCCACTGTTTGACTTGATTCTGTCCGAAAGATAAGCAGGGCAGGTACTAAGATTCCCACTTTACAGAAGGCTGGGATGGAGATCTGTAACTTACTGCCTGGCTAAGTCACAAGGAAGGAAGTCAGACCAAAACCTCCAGGTGGTCTGCTGACCTCAGGACCTCTCACCCTTGGCTCCTGCACCCCCTTCCGAGCTCACTTTCTCAAAACTGCTACTTTCGGCAGGACTCACTGAGATTCCCTTTACCTCACAGATGCACGGAGCTTACTGTATCCCACGGAATGACTTATGAAGGCTGTTTAGCTGGTTTAGTTGCACCCAAATAAAGCAGAAAATGAAGAACCTCAGTAAGGTGCTTGTGGATGACATTTAACCCAAGGCTACAGACGCGGGGTCCATTCTTTGCTAAAGTGGCTTTTCCAGCATCACTAGAACGCAGCTCAGCCCATGACTCATCGAAGGGGGCATTTTGTTGATGTGGCTGATAGTTAGAAAATGAGCACACTGGGCAAGGGGACCGTCTTAAGAAAACATAAATATTAGAAATACAAGCAAATACACTGGTGGCAAATGGCATATTTGATACTGTCCCTAAGTCGCCAGATGATGGCTCATTCCCATGACACACAGTTGGAGTGTCCCACTCCTTCAGACTTTGCTGAGAGGAGAGACCACAGGGTTTGCTGACTGACACAAAGCTGACTTTCAGGGTAATGAGAGTCCCAGAAAGCATGCTTACATCCACCTGGTCCCAACACAGCTTGTATCTCAGGATTCCGTCCGGAGCCTCCCTTCCTTGTGCTATTCTTGAAGGCTGGAACCAGGTTTCATTAAGTGTGTCCACCACCTTAGCACGCAGCAGAATGTCAAAAATATGAGTTGAATTAAATTTGAATTGAATCATTAGCATAATCCCAGAGAAGCAATAAAAAATGTGGCTCTGAACACTAACTATGGATTCGGATGTCTAGGGTTCCAGTCTGGAGTCCCCTCATCTCCCATGTACTGAGCTGCAAACAGCCAGAGCAATGTCTAATTAAGTGCTCTGGGAAGACATTTTCAGTGCAAGCAAGGCAGGCTCCCTATCTGCTACAGCAATAATAAACCTCTACCTACCACCTCAGATTTCGGAGGAAGCCACCAGGCAGCCACATTCGCTAAAAACAACTCACCACTCATCACACAGTCTCTGTTTCTCAGAGACAGAAGGTTTGGGTGCACGTCCACTTATAATACAAGAATTTCTGAGTTCATTTTAACTGCATTGATGAGAAGCTGCCCTCTTGAAGGTAAACAGTGGTTAAATTATTTTGTGATGAGAACTAACACTCCACATTTAATCTGTTGCATAAATTCAGAGTTTAAAATTTTGGCTCTTATTTTTACACAGGACAGAAGTGTGCATTTGATGTTCAATCCTTTCCCCCAAGATTTTAAAATCAAAAAGCAGATGAAAGCACATTAACAGTGAACCTGCTTCCCAGAGATGATAAAGACACATTTGTGTAGCTGTGCGCACAGACCACGATGCACATGTGTACACACAGACGCCAAGGCCGTGTGGCCTGAAGTCAAGCCAGGACGCACTCTCCCTTCTCACTCGGTTTGCTCTGGGGCTGAGCTATTTCTTGCCGTATGCGCAAGGTGTTTTGAGACCTGGCCTGGAGCTCAGGTGAGGAAGTATTAAAGTTCACCTTGACACGCTGCCATTCGACTTGCCTTTGTGATTAATGCTGTGAAAGGGTCTCCTACAGGGCATTCCATCCAGTGACTTCCACCTGTGTCACTGGTCTTGGATTTTAGTAAAAATAAGCCCAGCGTCTCACCTCCGCCCACTTCCCCAGAGCTATACCTGACCCTCGGGAGACTCGGAGGAAAACCACAGGCATATTTAAGAAAGCTCACCTACCCACCCCCTAAAATCTCACCTACCCACCCCCAAAAGCTCACCTACCCACCCCCCAAGAGCTCACCTACCCACCGCCCAAAAGCTCACCTACCCACCACCCAAAAGCTCACCTACCCACCCCCCAAAAGCTCACCTACCCACCCCCCCCAAAACCTCACCTACCCACCCCCCCAAAAGCTCACCTACCCACCCCCCCAAAAGCTCACCTACCCACCGCCCAAAAGCTCACCTACCCACCCCCCCCAAAAGCTCACCTACCCACCCCCCCAAAACCTCACCTACCCACCCCCCCAAAACCTCACCTACCCACCCTGCAAAAGCTCCCAAACCTCTTGCAGGAGGTTAGGGCTCAAGATGTAGGAAAAAATCCAACGAAAGTGAGAATGTAGCCAAAACCAGAGACGGCTTCATCAAATAACTACATGACAGGACCCCAACAAAAAAATTGATCACTCTGTCTGCCCTTCTGACAACCTGCTTGGCAGACTGCCCTGGTGCCATCATGACTTAATCGTGCCGTGCCACCAGGACTTTCTCTGATGGTTAATTTGCTTTGTCCCCCACCCCATGTGGGTGAGGTGGTCAAGCTTTCATCTGAGGAATGCCAGTGCCTCGGTGTCCATCTCACACCTGCAGGTCGCTTCTGTGACAGTTCTCCCACCCGCAGAAGACGCGTTAGAGATGTTGGCAGGATCTCCGACTCCAGCCTGCTCGTGTGCCAAATTCTTACATCAATCTTTGCAATCTTGATTCTACCCAGCATGTGATGGCCACCACATATGTTTTGTCAGAAAATAAAGGACAGAAAAGAAAATCCACAATGGTCATTCTAAATCTATTTTCCGGAAACCTGAATGAGTCTGGAAAATTTCTTTTTTTTTCTTGTTTTGAGACGGAGTCTCTCCCTCTTAACCAGACTGGAGTGCAATGGTGTGATCTCAGCTCACTGTAACCTTCGCCTCTGGGGTTCAAACTATTCTCCTGCCTCAGCCTCCTAAGTAGCTGTGATTACAGGTGCCTACCACCAAGCTCAACTAATTTTTTAATTTTTAGTAGAGATGGGGTTTCACCATGTTGGCCAGGCTGGTCTCGAACTCCTGACCTCGTGATCCACCTGCCTCGGCCTCCCAAAGCTCTGGGATTACAGGCGTGAGCCACCACACTGGGCCAAGTCTGGAAAATTTCTTTATGTAAGAAAAATGAATGATCTTAATGCAAAATGGATCACAGATCTAAATGTTGGAACTAGAACCACAGAACTCTTAAGACAAAATCTAGAAGTAAATCTTCATGATCTTGGATTAGATGATTTCTTAGATATGACACCAAAAACAATAAAAGAATAAAAGAAAAAAGCAATATAAGAAAAGTTGGTCAACTGGATTTCATCAAACATAAAACTTTTGTGCTTCAACCCCCTCATCTCAGCCCAAAAGCTCCTGAAACTGATAAGCAACTTCAGCAAAGTCTCAGGATACAAAATCAATGTGCAAAAATCACAGGCATTCCTATACACCAATAACAGACTTAAAGAGAGCCAAATCAAGAACGAACTGCCATTCACAATTGCTACAAAGAGAATAAAATACCTAGGAATACAACTAACAAGGAATGTAAAGGACCTCTTCAAGGAGAACTACAAATCACTGCTCGACGAAATAAGAGAGGACACAAACAGATGGGGAAACATTCCATGTTCATGGTTAGGAAGAATTAATATCGTGAAAATGGCCATACTGCCCAAAGTAATATACAGATTCAATGCTATCCCCATCAAGCTACCAATGACCTTCTTCACAGAACTGGAAAAAACCACCTTAAACTTCATATGGAACCAAAAGAGAGCCCGCATAGCCAAGTCAATCTAAGCAAAAAGAACAAAGCAGGAGGCATCACACTACCAGACATCAAACTCTACTACAAGGCTACAGTAATCAAAACAGCATGGTACTGGTACCAAAACAGAGATATAGACCAATGGAACAGAACAGAGGCGTCGGAGGCAACACAACATATCTACAACCACCCGATCTTTGACAAACCTGATAAAAACAAGCAATGGGGAAAGGATTCCCTGTTCAATAAGTGGTGTTGGGAAAACTGGCTAGCCATATGCAGAAAGCAGAAACTCGACCCCTTCCTGACACCTTACACTAAAATTGACTCCAGATGGATTAAAGACTTAAACATAAGGCCTAACACCATAAAAACACTAGAAGGAAACCTAGGCAAAACCATTCAGGACATAGGCGTAGGCAAGGACTTCACGACCAAAACACCAAAAGCATTGGCAACAAAAGCCAAAATAGACAAATGGGACCTAATCAAACTCCACAGCTTCTGCACAGCAAAAGAAACAGTCAATAGAGTGAATCGGCAACCAACAGAATGGGAAAAAATTTTTGCAGCCTACCCATCTGACAAAGGGCTGATATCCAGAATTTACAACGAGCTAAAAAAGATTTACAAGAAAAAAACAAACAAGCCCATTCAAAAGTGGGCGAAGGATATGAACAGATACTTTACAAAAGAAGACATACATGAGGCCAACAAGCATATGAAAAAATGCTCATCATCACTGGTCATTAGAGAAATGCAAATCAAAACTACATTGAGATACCATCTCACACCAGTTAGAATGGCAATCATTAAAAAATCTGGAGACAACAGATGCTGGAGAGGATGTGGAGAAATAGGAACACTTTTACACTGTTGGTGGGAGTGTAAATTAGTTCAACCATTGTGGAAAACAGTGTGGCGATTCCTCAAGGACCTAGAAATAGAAATTCCATTTGACCCAGCAATCCCATTACTGGGCATATATCCAAAGGATTATAAATCGTTCTACTATAAGGACACATGCACACGAATGTTCATAGCAGCACAGTTTACAATAGCAAAGACCTGGAACCAACCCAAATGCCCATCGATGATAGACTGGACAGGAAAAATGTGGCACATATACACCATGGAATATTATGCAGCCATTAAAAACGAGGAGTTCGCGTCCTTTGTAGGGACATGGATGAACCTGGAAACCATCATTCTCAGCAAACTGACACAAGAACACAAAATCAAACACCACATGTTCTCACTCATAGGCGGGTGTTGAACAAGGAGAACATATGGACACAGGGAGGGGAGCACTATACATGGGGGTCTGTTGTGGGGGAGTGGGGGGGACAGCGGGGGGGTGGGGAATTGGGGAGGGATAGCATGGGGAGAAACGCCAGATATGGATGAAGGGGAG
Source organism: Aotus nancymaae (assembly GCF_030222135.1). Lineage (NCBI taxonomy): Eukaryota > Metazoa > Chordata > Mammalia > Primates > Aotidae > Aotus > Aotus nancymaae. Next base: position 29,290,771 of record NW_026988445.1, on the reverse strand, counting down.
GGAGGCAGCAAATCACACTGCCACGTATGCACCTATGCAACAACCTTGCATGTTTTTCACATGTACCCCAAAACCTAAAATGCAATAAATAAATTAAAAAAAAAAAAAAAAAAAAAAAAAACTTTTGTGCTTCAAACAGCACCATCAAGAAAGTGAAAAGATAACTCGCAGACCAGGAGGAAATACTGGCCAGTCATATATCTGATAAGGGGCTTCTATCCAGAATATACTAAAGACTTACAACTCAATAACAACAAAAATTGCCCAATTAAAAAAAGACCAGCCAGGCGCGGTGGCTCACGCCTGTAATCCCAGTACTTTGGGAGGCCGAGGCGGGTGGATCATGAGGTCAGGAGTTCGAGACCAGCCTGGCCAAGATGTTGAAACCCCATCTCTACTAAAAATACAAAAATTAGCTGGGCGCAGTGGCACGCGTCTGTAATCCCAGCTACTCAGGAAGGCTGAGGCAAGAGAATAGCTTGAACATGGGAGGTGGAGGTTGCTGTGAGCCAAGATCGCACCATCGCACTCCAGCCTGGGTGACAGAGTGAGATTCTGTCTCAAAAAAAAAAAAAACAAAGGATTTGAATAAATATTTTTCCAAAGAAAATATATGAATGGCCAACAAGCACACGAAAAGATGCTCAGCCTCACTGCGCATTAGTGAAATGCAACAAAGCTACGGTGTGATATGAGAATCAAAAGCCTCATCTGCTGCGGGGAGGAGTATAAAATGGGGCTGCCATTTGGGAAAGAGTTTGAAAGTCTCTCAAAACGTTAAACACAGAATTGCCATATTAACCAGCAATTCCACAGCCAGGCATCTATCATAAGAAATGAAACCATATGCCCACACCAAGATTTATACACAAATATTCATAGCAGCATTACTCATAATAGCCAAAAACTAGAAATAGCCCACATAGCCGTAGATTGGTGAACGGATATACAGCATGTGGTATGTTTACACAGTGGAGTATTACCTGGCAATAAAAACAAAGGAAGTGCTGACACATGACACAACATAGTCAACCTTGAAAACACTGTGCTAAGTCAAAGAAGCCATCTACAAAAGCCCTCAGATTGTATGATTCTGTTTACGGAAAATGGTAACAAAAGGAAAATCAAGACCACCCTGGCCAACATAGTGAAACTCCGTCTCTACTAAAAATACAAAAAATAGCTGGGCGTGGCGGCGTGTGCCTGTCGTACCAGCTACTTGGGAGGCTGAGGCAGGAGAATCGCTTGAACCTGGGAGGCGGAGGGTGCAGTGAGCCGAGTTTGCGCCACTGCACTCCAGCCTGGTGACAGAGCAAGACTCTGTTTCAAAAAAAAAAAAAGTATACAGAGAGACAGAAGGCAGATGGGTCATTTCCTGTGCCTGGGAGTGGAGTGGAGTGGAGTGAAGACTGACTGATGATGGGCCATTTCCTTGAGGAGTGATAGAAATGTTCTCGAATTAGATAGTGATGATGGCCGCAAACCTGGCAATATACGGAAATGCACTGAGCTGTACATTTAAAACAAGTGAATTTTACGGCACATAAATTGTCTCAATAAAGCCATTTTTTATAAAAGAATGATCTCAGATTCCTACTTGACCAACAGTTAGGCCTGCACACATTTAAAACAGATGAATTTTATGGCACATAAATCATATCTCAATAAAGCCACTTTTTAGAAAAGAATGATCTCGGATTCCTAACTGACCAACAGTTAGGCATGAACACATTTCAAACAGGTGAATTTTATGGCACATATAAAGCCACTTTTTAGGAAAGAATGATCTCGGATTCCTAACTGACCAACAGTTAGGCATGAACACATTTCAAACAGGTGAATTTTATGGCACATATAAAGCCACTTTTTAGGAAAGAATGATCTCAGATCCCTAATTGATCCACAAGCCTGCACACATTTAACACAGGTGAATTTTATGGCACATAAATTGTATCTAAATAAAGCCATTTTTTAGAAGGAAATGATCTCAGATTCCTAACTGGACAACAGGTAGGCCTGCACACAAACCATCTGGTCCCCAAAATTAGCATTAGCCAGCCCACCGTGGCCAGCATCTCCTCCTCTGCCATCTCACCATCCCTGCCTCCTTCTGTCTCACAAAGCTGAGACTAGAAGGCTCTTGCCATAAAAAAATAGACCCAACAGTCTGACAGTTTCCCTGAAATTCACAATTTCCCAAGAATATCAGTCCGCAAAGAAACCAAAGGAAATAAGAGGAAGTGCTCTGAAACCTGTTGCCGGGTTTTCCCACGCCTCGCAACCCACCCAGCTACACGCCACCCACCCCCACCAACACACAGCCCACGGGTCCTTTCCAAACATGGTCAGGTGCAGCCATGTTTATTTTTGCCTGGGCTATAATATAATGGAAGAAATACTCATTTTCTTTTGGCCTTTTTTTTAACTTCACTACATTTTTCTCTCCTGAATTCTCCTGAGCTAATGTGATACAATCTTGAAAATTTACACCATAATGAGATCAAGAGGCACTGGCAACAGCCTCTGCAGTAAATTGGCATCTGTGCTAATCGATAACCTACTTTCAAATGAAAAGAGGCAGACCCAATCCATCCTCTGTACCAAGGCTGCCAGGCAACAGAACACGCCGCCTTCTCAGGATGAGAGCTAATTGCTGCTCTCACAAAGACAGGGGCAATCTTATCCAGGTGATCCATTAGCTGGAAACTACTATAAAAGGAGCAAGAAAGAAGGGGGGCAATCAGGGTAAAGAGGTTAAACAGCACAAAAGTGATTTCAAGGGAAAAGGGGGCGGGGCTTGAATTTGTATGTGAAAGAGATAAAGACGAGAAGCTAATGCAGAAAGATTGCTGAGAGCTTAGGCGGATTCCTCTCTGGCACAGTCACTGTTGCAGTTCCCAGGCCTCTGAATGTCTGACAGTGTCCCTCACGGAGTAGGAAGGGGGACGAAGGGGATACACAGCGTCCCCCACCCCATCTTGCCCACAGCAGAGCATAGGAATCCTGCAGCTGGTGTTCAAGGTTACAGTGAAGTATGATCGCCTCACTGCACTCCAGCCAGGGACACAGAGCAAGACCCAAGCCTTAAAAAAAAATCCTGCAGAAGTGACTAGAAGGACCCCAAATCCTGCTCTGGTGACGAAGTGTATGAATGTTTCTGTAGCTTGGCTTCTTTCTGTTCCCCTGCCTCCAACCCCAGCCCCACCATTTCCATGGGGACCGCTGGCCCTTGAGCTTCTCATCTGCCACAGGCAGGAAAACTAATACAGTACTCCAGACTGCATGAGCACAGCTGAAGATTTTTAAAAGTGACTACAAATCCCCTGTCTTAAAGTACTGGGCCACAGTTAGTCAAGGTCACAGTTTGGGAAATAGAAACTGCCAATGATAACTAGCAGAGACTGAGCATGTACTTGGGCTAAGTATTTTAAAAGAGATTGCTACTTCATTTGCCTATAACCCTGAAAGGAAGGCATTCTCCCATTTTACAGATGTGGAAGTTGAGGCAAGGACAGAGTTGAGAAAGTTGCCCCCAACTGCAGCACTATTTAAGAGGAGAGCCAGAAGGAGAACAAAGACTCACTGGAATCCAGCGGCCACATTCTTACCCACTCCTCTCTCTCTGCTACTTACAGTGTAAGGCTGGTCGCCTCGCCGGGAGCTCAGACACACCCACACCCCCTCCCTCTCTGGGAGCCCGAACATGCCCCATCCACGCCTGGAAACCACGTCATTACTCCACGCCCACTTCTGCACTTGACACTAGGCTCTGCACTCGGCACCTAGCCAGCTGTTGAAAAACCCCGCCAAAATGCAAAAGAAGTCTTGTAAATCTACCCAATAGCATTCAAACCCTGCCTACCTGCCAATAGCAAGCTTGCCCTTCCCACGCCCTGCTCTCCCACAACCAATCAAACGCCCCACTCCCTATAAACCCCCCCCAAATCTGCGACTTCTCCGGCCCCTCCTGTCAGACCACAGAACCTCACCCAGGAGCTGAATAAATTCGCATTGGATCTTCTTGTGCTGGTCTCAGTTTCCTCATTTTGAACTCAGCAATAACCCTTACAAGCAGGATCTCAAGTTGAATGTTTACCCTAAAGAGAGATACATGAGTCTCTCCCATACTTAGAAATGGGGGAGGTTCTGACATCCTCCAATATTTCATAGGAAGACAAAAGTTCCAGTGAAGCCAAATGCATAAGAAGCAAAATATCTCTGCTATTTCTTTAAAAGCATGGCAATAGCCTCTTGTCTGTCTCCGGCTGCGATGTTGCTTCCAAATCTCCTTGCTGCTACCAGCGATTATCCAGGCACCCAGATCTGGTCCCCATCTTCATCAGGATGCAGGAGAGCGAGGTCCCTGGTCAGGCCCCCAGGCGCTGCCTCCTCTCCTCACTGTCTTTGCCCTCACCCCCTGGGCCTGCACGACCATGCACCAGGTGCTTCATGTCCCACCGCCTGTGCCCCCCAGCTGCAGCTCTCCAGAATGCCCTGTCCACCCTCTGTCTCCAAAGCCAACACCTGCTTGTCCTCGTGGCTCAGATGAAAGGTCCACCCTTGATCTTTCTGACAACTTCTGGGTTACCCTCCTTCTACCCACCCACACGTGCGCTGCAGCCTTTAGGACACTTTCAGGCTTGTTTGCTTGTTTACACACTGATCTCCCCTCCTGGTTGGTAAACCTCTCAAGACCAATGTTGGGGTCTTTGTTTTTTGATTTGTTTTGTTTTTGAGATGAAGTCTCACTCTGTCACTAGGCTAGAGTGCAGTGGCGCGATCTGCTCCCTGCAACCTCCACCTCCTGGGTTCAAGTGATTCTCCTGCCTCAGCCTCCCAAGTAGCTGGGATTATAGACGCACACCACCACACCCAACTAATTTTTGTATTTTTAGTAGAGACGGGGTTTCGCCATGTTGGCCAGGCTGGTCTCGAACTGCTGACCTCACGTGATCCACCTGCCTCACCTTCCCAAAGAGCTAGGATTACAGGTAACAGCCAGAGCACCCAGCCTCCTTTGTTTTTGAATCCGTAGTAGTATATAACACAGAGACAGTGGCACATATTGGGAGCTTAATAAATGTGTGATAAATGAATGAATGAATGACTTAATGAGGTCCCTTGGATCTTTCTCTTTTTCTTTTTCTTTTTTTTTTTTTTTTGAGACGGAGTTTTGCTCTTGTTACTCAGGCTGGAGTGCAATGGCGCAATCTGGGCTCACTGCAACCTCCGCCTCCTGGGTTCAGGCAATTCTCCTGCCTCAGCCTCCTGAGTAGCTGGGATTACAGGCACGCGCCACCATGCCCAGCTAATTTTTTGTATTTTTAGTAGAGACGGGGTTTCACCATGTTGACCAGGATGGTCTCTATCCCTTGACCTCGTGATCCACCCGCCTCGGCCTCCCAAAGTGCTGGGATTACAGGCGTGAGCCATCGCGCCTGGCGGATCTTTCTCTTTCAAGCATTCTCTGGAGAATTTCAAACCCTAGTTTATTTAAAAATACCTTGGAGTGGGGAGGGGAAATGCAAGTCAATAGAACTAATTCCTGTTTCACAAAGACAGGGCAGTCACTTTAAATTTCAATTTTGCCTATTTACAAGTTTTCATTAAATGTCTCTAATGATTAGAATATCTGTGTGAAATATTAACATTTGTACACAGCTTAAAATACAAATATCAGTAATTATTTAAAAAAAAACACACATGGTTAAGAATTGTTCCAAGTAAATTCTTGATAAGAATTATTTACCCGGAGGCAGGTTGAACGTCAGGTGGCTGAGGAGTAAGGGACAGAGTCCCCATCTGCCCAGAGGGTTGGACAGCCATCCCCACACGCTTTCCACTCAGACGCGGCATGTGGCAGCTCATGTCACAGTTCGTACCAGCAGCCTTTATCCGCAAAATCTAAGGCAACACCAGGCTTGACATGGGCAGTCTTACTCAGGTGATCTACTCATAGAAACTACTAGAAAAGGAGCAAGAAACTGGGTGCGGTGGCTCCTGCCTGTAATCCCGGCAGTCTGGGAGGCCGAGGCGGGTGGATCACCTGAGATCAGGAGTTCAAGACCAGCCTGACCAACATGGAGAAACCAGTCTCTACTAAAAAAATACAACAAATTAGCCAGGCGTGGTAATGCATGCCTGTAATCCCAGCTACTCAGGAGGCTGAGGCAGAAGAATCGCTTGAACCTGGGAGGCAGAGTTTGAGGTTAGCTGAGATCTGCACCATTGCACTCCAGCCTGGGTGACAAGAGCAAAGCTCCATCTCAAAAAAAAAAAAAGAAAAGAGGAGGAAGAAAGGGAGAGGAAATCAGGGTAAAGGGGTTAAACAGCACAGACGTGATTATTAAGCACTTTCATAACAAGAGTCATTGCTTTAACGCATGTAGAGCTCGAGTCTGAGATGATGGAAGGGATGGTTGACGGTGCGCGACGACACGGATGTACCTGCAGCTGCTGCACCAACATGCAGAAAGGAATAACAGGGTCAATTTCACGTTACGTATATTTTACTGCACTTAAAAAGGAAAACAGTGTAGAATAAGACTACCCAGAGACTGACTCAAGAGACAGTCCAAGAACCGGATCACTGAAAGGACTAAGAAAAAAGCATTTGACGAAACAAAAAACCAAAGCCTGAAAGACACCAGTCCTCTCATTTTAAAACCAGCGCCAAACACGATGACGGCTCCAGAGTCAGACTCGATTGCTTGGTTGTGCTCGACAGCTCTGAACTCCCAGCACGGCACAAACACATAGTAGGTTATCTATTTTCTGAACATGACTGGAATCACTCGAAAAGTGGCTCAGAGCCCAGGAATCATTCTGATGTACAGGTCTTTTTCCTGTAACAAAGCAGTGGCACTGAGATGTGACCTCTGTGATTTGATACTCTCCTAAGGGACAAACTCTCTCTGCCCAGAAACATCACAATCTCACCGGCAAAGAGAGCTCTGCTCACCTGCACAACCCGGCCTCATTCTCAGTCTTCAGATCTCTTCCCTGGGTGGAGCTACCCCATCCCAAATCCACACCAAATCTTCATGTAGCCCCTTTGCCTTCTCTCTAAACAAAAAACTGTAACCGCCGCTGACCGGCTTTCATTTTCCCAGCTAAAAACATAGGACCTGAAACCATTAAACTTGGAATAGGGAAAACCAGGGTTCCAGAGGTTCCGGAGAGCATTTTTCTCCAGTCTCACTTGAAGGGTCATTTTACTAATCAGAAACAGGCCTAAACTTCCATCACCATTAGAGTGTGTGTGTGTGTGTGTGTGTGTGTGTGTGTGTGTGTGTGTGTGTGTTTCCCCCTGGCAACACACACACACTCTCCTAGAAACAAGTAAAATCAAAACCGAACAGCAATGAATCCTACCCCTTCATCTCATATACGGTGAAACGACAGCGTGACAGCAACTTCCTTCGCAGAGACCCAGGATGCCAGGAAGTCACCTCTCCTGCTATTTGCTTCACTGGCTTGCTCGGCCGAGCCATTCCTCAGTGTGAGCCGAGGGCACTGTCACCATAAAATGCCCCCAACATAGTCCAGGTTCTTCAGAAGTTTGATACTCTGAAGCCATTCCCACAAAAAACAGTCTCTTAATAGGATTTCCTCTTTAAAATAAAATATAGAATTAAAAAAAACAGAGTTTCTTGGCAACACTCTTTTAAGAGACAGTGTTATCCTGGGGGAAGAAGGAATCAATAAAGGCAGGGTTGCCTTTTTTTTTTTTTTTTTTTTTCTGAGGGGAGGAATGGGCCAGGTGCAGTGCCTCGTACCTATAATCCCAGCACTTTGAGAGGCTGACGCAGGAGCCTTGAAGCCAGCAGGCATTTGAGGCCAGCCTGGGCTACAGAGCAAGACCCCATCTTTACAAGCAATTTAAAAAATGGCTAGGCATGGTGGCACACACTTGTGGTCCCAGCTACTCAGGAGGCTGAGGCAAGGTCCCAGGGAGTTTGAGGCTGCAGTGAGCCAGGATCCTGCTGCTACACTCCAGCCCAGGCGACAGGGCAAAACCCTGTCTGTCTCTAGAAATTACTTAATTAATTAAAAGCAAAGGGAATGGCCATACTCCTGTGTGTCTATGCTTAAAGACTTTATGGTAGCTGGGCACGGTGGTTCACATCTGTAATCCCAGAACTTTGGGAGGCTGAGGCAGGTGGATCACCTGAGGTCAGGAGTTCAAGATCAGCCTAACTAACATGGAGAAATCCCGTCTCTACTGAAAATACAAAATTAGCTGGGTGTGGTGGCGCATGCCTGTAATCCCAGGTACTTGGGAGGCTGAGGCAGGAGAATCACTTGAAACTGGGAGGCGGTTCAAAAAACAGTGAGCCGAGATCGTACCATTGCACTCCAGCCTGGGCAACAAGAGCGTAACTCCGTCTCAAAAAAAAAAAAAAAAAAAAAAAAAAAAGGACTTTATGGCAAATAGCTGGCCAAGAGAGCTCTCTGTAACCTACCAATTCACAAAAGTACCGGAGGGTGCTAAACGCTTCCTCCCAGGTTACATTCAGAAGTAAACACAGCCTTTAAAAGTCACAGAAGACTCATCTGAAAGTCGGAGGCCCCATTGCCTGGTAGCACATCCTGTGAGCCACACTCCTTCCACTACAGATGGAGGCATGGTTCACAGGAAGAGTTGGCCGGCTGACCCACCAGTGTCCCAGAAGCCTTTAGACTGGGCATGACAGAGCTGAACTAAGTTCCATGCCCAGCTGGCATGTTGTGGGGAGTGGCTGACACATGGCATTTTATATAATACCCATCAGGCCCTTCTGCAGCCTTCATCCCCCCAACTCCAGGCTTGCCAGCAAGGATGCACCTCCAGGAGCATCTGGGATGCAGATAAGTCCATGACAGACTCAGCGGGAGCGCTCTTCCTGAACTCTGAGCTCCTTCCATGAAATATGACATTCCACTTACCAGTAAGTTCCAGTATGACCTTCGTAGATCTAACACTACTTTTCCCTACACAAATATTTTTTGAAAAGAAAATGCCAGTGTCTCCCAGGGAATAAACATTGAGGTGAAATTTCTGAGAATAAAATTTCTCCACTCTTCAATAAAGCCCGTGGCTCTTTGAACTCTACACAGGAAGAGAAAACAATTCGAAATGGAACAAACGTAAGAGATTTCTGAGAACAACAAAAGAGATCAGACTATTTGAATCATGGTTTCTTCACTATATCTAATCACAGATGAATGTAGTGACTTTGTTCCCTTTGCCACAAAACTGCATCTTCTAATTTTCTGTACTTGCTTTTTATTTTTAATTTTTTTAATTATTATCATTTTTATTGAAATGGAGTTTCGCTCTTGTTGCCCAGACTGGAGTGCAATGGCGTGATCAAGGCTCACTACAACCTCCGCCTCCCAGGTTGAAGTGATTCTCCTGCCTCAGCCTCCCGAGTAGCTGGGATTACAGGCATGCACCACCACGCCCAGCTAATTTTGTATTTTTAGTAGAGATGAGGTTTCTCCATGTTGGTCAGGCTGGTCTTGAACTCCTGACCTCAGGTGATCTGCCCACCTTGGCCTCTGAAAGTACTGGGATTATAGGCGTGGGCCACGGCGCCCGGCCTGTACTTGCTTTTTAAAAACTCTTGCATTGACAGACTCTCAAAGGATCTCAGCCAAAAGAAATTTGCCCTTGGCTGGCACTTGTAGGGCTAATAGCCACCCAAAACCTCAAAATAAACAGGTAACCACGCCTCCTTCCTTTCCCTATTCCAAGTTCCCTGTTCTGATTCCCTGTGTTCTCGTCTCTACCTTACCTGAATAATCCACCATAATCATGTTCACAGCCCTGGTGATCAATCCCACTGGCCTCCCAAAGTAAACAAAGTGAACACTGGACCTGAGACCTGAAAAAGAAGTGAGTTTTGGCTGAGTGTGGTGGCTCACACCTGTAATCTCAGCACTCTGGGAGGCCGAGGTGGGTGGATCACTTGAGGCCAGGAGTTAGACACCAGCCTGGCCAACATGGTGAAACCATGTCTTAACCAAAAAAACAAAAAATTAGCCAGATGTGGTGGTGCATGCCTGTAATCTCAGCTACTCAGGAGGCTGAAGCACAAGAATTGCTTGAACCCAGAAGATGGAGGTTGTAATGAGCTGAGATCGTGCCACTGCACTCCAGCCTGGGAAACAAAGCAAGATTCGATCTCAAAAAAAGAAAGAAAAAAGTGAGTATTAACCTTCTAAGATTCTTATTTCAGGCCTGTACTTGTTTTTGATGGAGTTAAACTATATAGCAAAGATTTCATCCATTCTCAAAATTATAGCAGGGAAAGAAAGAACCTAGATCTGAACCTAGCACTTTATAATTCATATATGTATTTACTGTATATGTTCATATAACATATGCACACAGATTTAGTTCTATGCTGCCTATATTACAGGAATACATGATTACATCATTGGTACTTTTGTATTAACATAGGTAATGCACTTTACAAAAGCATCTCCAGAAACTGAAGCTCTGTTCTTAGACGTTCCCATACTTATAGCTGCTGTCTAGTGTGTATGTCACCCTATCCTTCCTTTCTCTGCTGAAATGCACCGGCGTCTGGAGGCGGATTGGCTGGGGCTTGTAATAGAATATGTAGCCTTTCACCTCTGGGTCACGATGCGGAATCTGGGCCACATCAGCAGCATCTGAAAGCAGTTACTGTACCATCTAATGGCCTTGCTTAAGAAAAAAGCCACTGTTCCAGCTTTTCACCCTTGTGGGAAGTCTCCACTGGGAGAGACAGCAAGGAATGAGCCATGGGCCCCAGGAGAAACTCCGTTAGCCACAGTCCATGAGAATGGTTTGAAGCAGTCCTTCACAAGAGAGGCTTGGAGGCTTTATAATCAGATGATGGTGGTACTTCATCTGTGGGCAGAGACCATGGTAACATTAAGGTAATTCCCTTTCCTTAACCCAGGAAGCATCAGACACCTGCAAAAAGGCAGATATTTCAATAAACCCCGAAATCCCACAAGCTCCAAAGGGCCCTTCTCCAGAAAAACCCTAAGAGGAGCAAAGCCAAAAGAATAGGCAGGAGACGTCAGCTCTGTCCTAAGCTCACTGGTGACACTGGTCAAGGGTCCAGAGCCTAGAACAGCGCCTGACAGAGTCGATACTGTAAAAATAGCTGCTGAGGAGCCGGGAATGGTGGCACATTCCTTCAGTCCCAGCTACTTGGGAGGCTGAGGCTGGAGGATCATTTGAGCCAGGAGGTGGAGGCTACAGTAAGCTATGATCATGCCACTGCACTCCAGTCTGGATGACAGAGTGAGACCCTGTCCCAATAAATAAATAAACATATACATGCATACATACATACACACACAGTTCCTGAATAGGAGTAAAAAAAGTTTCTTGGCCTCTCTGTCCTTTTTTTTTCTTACATCACTCTTAGAGATGCCCGTCTCTTTTGTCTATTAAATGAACTGAGAAGAGACCATGCCATATCCGTCCATGACACTCCTTAAAAGGGGTATTATGAGAAAGACGGCAGCACGGCGACCCGAAGAAAGCAGCCATATGAACGTAAGGTGGTATTCACCTCACAGATCTTTAAAAGGGTCCATTTGGTCTAATTCCAAAAAAGCATACACACAAAATGTGTGGGCCAATTTGGAAAAGTTATCTGAGCATATTGCTGTCAAGCACCCAAGAGCTAATAAATCATTTTTCTGGAGTTCACTGCAAAATGTGCAATGTAATTACGGTAATGTATCAGTAACCATCATGCAGGGAACCATTTAATGCACTGCTCTCACAAAGATTGATTTGCCGGCTTAATGTGTTTACTTAGTGATGATGACCGCCCATGTAAAACTTTTCAAACGATCACAGGCACACATGACATAGTCGTCTTGCACGGCGTCCTGCATAACAGAGCAGCATGGGTCTGGTCCATGTCACACGTCATACCACGGCACATGCAAAGGGAGGGGCTGGGGCTCTTGGCTGCCAAGGCTAGCCCTCTTCTCAGAAGGTCCACAGAAGTATGAGAAAGGAGAGAAAGGTGGAGGGGGGTGGTGGCGCATGCCTGTAATCTCAGCACTTTGGGAGGCCAAGGTGGGTGGATCATAAAGTCAGGAGTTCGAGATCAGCCTCACCAACATGATGAAACCCTGACTCTACTAAAAATACAAAAATTAGCTGGGCATGGTGGCACGTGCCTATAGTCCCAGCTGCTCAGGAGGCTGAGGCAGGAGAATCGCTTGAACCCGGGAGGCAGAGGTTGCCGTGAGCCAGGATCTCACCACTGCACTCCAGCCTGGCTACAAATGGACACTCCATCTCAGAAAACAAAAAACGGTGGGGAGGGTCTCCTCTACAGCCATTCACCTGGCCACATTTCTCAATAGCATCCCTTTCCCTCCCAGAGACAGCAGTGAGGCTCGCAGGGAGACAGGAAGGGATGTGCAGCAGTGAATGCAGGGAACACAGCCTCCCTGGCCCGCGTCTCCGGGCGTCCAACCTCACTGGGTTTCTTTACCTGTAAAGTGGCCTGTCTCATAGGGTGGATCAAACGTGATACTGCTCATAATGTGCCCGGACGTCTCTGGTAGTCAGATCAGTAAGTATTACCATGATCACCCTCATGAGCCATCACTGGACGACCAGTCCACAGGGACAGTGCTTTCGTCAGAACATAATTCTGTGACACAACTTATCCCACTACCTGTGTGTGTGCGCTCAGTAAAACAACATAAAATTGGCCGGGCACGGTGGTTCACGCCTGTAATCCCAGCACTTTGGGAGGCCTAGGTGGGCGAATCACAAGGTCGGGAGTTCAAGACCAGCCTCGCCAACATGCTCTCTACTAAAACCCTGTCTCTACTAAAAATGCAAAAATTAGCCGGGTGTGGTGGCGCACCTGTAATCAATGCTACTCAGAAGGCTGAGGCAGGAGAATCCCTTGAACTCGGGAGGCAGAGATTGCAGTGAGCCGAGACCACACCACTGCACTCCAGCCCGGGCAGCAAAGCGAGACTCCATGTCGAAAAAAAAAACATAAAATTATCACTCTAAATAATATTTCAGTGTACAGCACAGTGCCATTATGTAATTCCCATCACTTTACAACCACCAACACCTCCCATATCCAGAATTTTTTCATTTTCTCAAATCCTTGGTAACCACCATTCTACTTTCTGTCCTGTGAATTTGACTACACCAGGTATCTCATATAAGTAGAATCATATGATGTTTGTCTTTGTGACTGGCTCATCTCGCTCAGCATAACGTCCTCAAGTTTCATCCAGGTCATAGTATGTGTTTGAACCTCCTTCTTTTTCAAGGCTGAATAACATTCTGCTGCATGGCCATGCCACATTCTGTTTAGTCATTCATGCGTCAAAAGACACTTGGGTAGCTTCCACCTTTTGGCTACCATGAATAAGACTGCTGTGAACATGGGTGTCATACTGTCATACTGATGCATTACTCAGTATCATCATTTGTTAAAACTGCCTTATAAATCTTACGCTGTCATTTCACTTCTTGTGAAATTGATGTGATGGGTCACCCTCTTTGTTTTTTTGTTTTTGGTTTTGGTTTTCTGTTTTTTTTTTTTTCTGGAGATGGAGTCTCACTCTGCCACCCAGGCTGAAGTGCAGTGGTGAGATCTTAGCTCCCTGCAACCTCCGCCTCCCGGGTTCAAATGATTCTCCTGCCTCAGCCTCCCAAGTAGCTGGGATTACAAGCATGCGCCACCATGCCCAGCTCATTTTTATATTTGTAGTAGAGATTGGGTTTTACCACGTTGCCCAGATTGGTCTCGAACTCCTGATCTCAGGTGATCTGGCCACCTCCGCCTCCCAAAGTGCTCAGATTACAGGTGTGGGCCACCACACCTGGCCAGGCCACCCTCTTTGGACACCTTCCCTCTGTCAATGCTGCATTTCTGAGGGTTCCTGCAGCCGCTCTGGGCTGATTCTGGTCTCTAATCATGAGATTCCTCACCTTCCTCAGTCTTCTCTCACTAGCTCCTCTCCATCATCACCCCTTCTAGGAAACCACTCATTCCCACTCCCTACCCAGCCATGACACTTCCTGAAGGCGGAGGAGCTGTAAGGAAAGAAAGACGCAATGCTACAGCCCCGCCCCCGCCGTGCGTCGTAACTCCGCACTTACCACGTGGCTTCTGCACCCACTCCACCCACCACACTGGGAGGGACTGGAGGGCAAGGGCTGTGTCTTAGTCATCTCTGCAACCCCACCACCTAGTCTAGGCAGGTAGATAAGTGGATAGACGGCTGGTGGATGGATAATGAGCAAACGTAAGATGAATGAACTGAGTGTTAGTGAGGCGGAAGGAGCCCTGGAGGCAGGAGGTCACTGTCTACAAGTGTAAGCTTTACTTTTCTCTTCTGGCAATTTGAGATGGGAGTTTGGATACTAACATTTAATGAATGACTACTATGTATCAGACAAAACATGCCTGTGAAGCCGTTATTATTATTATTATTATTGAGATGGGGAATCTCTCTCTGCTGCCAGGCTGGAGTGTAGTGGCATGATCCTGGCTCACTGCAACCTCCACCTCCTGGGTTCAAGCAATTCTCTTGCCTCAGCGTCCCAAGTAGCTGGGATTACAGCTGCCACTGCCATGTCCAGCTAATTTTTGTATTTTTAGTAGAGATGGGGTTTCACCATGTTGGCCAGGATGGTTTTGAACTCCTGACCTCTGCTCCACCCGCCTCGGCCTCCCAAAGTGCTGGGATTATAGGCATGAGCCACCATGTCTGGCCAAAGCAGTTATTACTACTAATACCATCTTGCAAGGGAGGAAAGTAACATAGAAAGTGGTTAAGACCTTCTCTAAGTTCCCAGAGCTGATATGCGGCGGAGCAAAAGATACAAAACCTCGATGGCCAGGGTCGGAGAACCACGCTCTTCATCAGGGAACTGTAACGCGATGCTGGACACCCCGTAGGTTCCTTCCGTGCCATCGTTCTGTGATTACAAAACGCTCATAATTTAAAAGAATATGCTGAAGATCCCAGGAGTAAAGGCGATTTATACAACGTTAAAAATTAATGGCCTTCATTTCAATTGACATAAGATAGTGATTTTTGTCCCCTGTAAGAATTATTAAAGAGGGTGTGGCAAGTCCGTGATCCTACAAAAAACATACCAAAAGGTGCTCTTAGAAAGTGTGATGAATGGTCAGTTGTGGTGGCTTATGCCTTTAATCCCAGCACTTTGGGAGGCCGAGGCAAGCAGATCGCCTGAGGTCAGGAGTTCGAGACCAGCCTGACCAACATGGACAAACCTCATCGCTACTAAAAATATAAAATTAGCTGGGCGTGGTGGCACATGCCTGTAATCCCAGCTACTCAAGAGGCTGAGGCAGGAGAATTGCTTGAACCCAGGAGGCGGAGGTTGCAGTGAGCTGAGATCACACCATGGCACTGCAGCCTGGGCAACAAGAGCAAAACTACCCCATCTCAAAAAAAAAAAAAAATGTGATGAACTCTAACTCTATTTTATTTCTCTTCAGAAGACCCAGCACAACCCTATCAATGTCTGTGGGAAAACCACCCTGCCTTCCTATCACTTTGCACCAAAAGATCAAAACCAGCTCACTGCATTTCTCCTCTCTCTTCAAACTCTAAGATAGTCCAAAGCTTTTAAAGGGAGATTTATTTATTATTCCACCCCCAACTCCATCGGGATGTGATCACATGTTACCATCTCACCAAATAATGGAGACAGTACAGAATCAATTACCAAATAAAGGGAAAAAATTAACCAAACAGGAACACTGTCTGAGGGGCCGGTGTCTGGACAAGTGACCTCGTGCTTGCTGCAATAAACCGAACGCTTACCTTCCCCCCAAAATCATGTTGAAACCTAACCCCTAAAGTGGTGGTAGTAGGAGGTGGACCTTTGGGAGTGAATTAGGTCATGAGGGCAGAGGTCTCATAATCAGGGTTCCCACCCTTACAAAAGAGACCCTGGAGAGCTAGTCAGTCCCTTCCACTATTCAAGGACATAGCAAGAAAGGGCCATCAAGAACTAAAAAGCAGACCTTGGCCAGGCACGGTGGCTCACACTTGTAATCCCAGCACTTTGGGAAGCTGAGCCAGGTGGATCACAAGGTCAGGAGTTTGAGACCAGCCTGGCCAACACAGTGAAATCCCATCTCTACTAAAAATACAAAAGTGAGCAGCTGGGCATGGTGGCAGGTGCCTGTAATCTCAGCTACTCGGGAGGCTGAGGCAGGAGAATCACTTGAACCTGGGAGGTGGAGGTTGCAGTGAGCCGAGATCAAGCCACTGCATTCCAGCCTGGGTGATAGAGCAAGACTCCGTCTCAAACAAAAGAAAAGCAGACCTCACAAGACAATCTGCTGGGGCCTTCATCTGAGAATTCCCAGCCTCCAGAACTGTGAGAAATCAATATTTCTGTGGTTTATGACCTACCCAGTTCATGGTATTTTGTTATGGCAGCATGAATTGGCGTAGACATTCGCCCTCCCTGTTTGGTTCTGATAAGTTTCCTCCCTGGAACATCTGGAGCCAATTGTAAGCAGCCAGTGAGCATTGCCACATTTCCTTATTCTGCAAGGGTAGAAATGGATATGAGGGCATGAGACTTAGCCAAGACAAGGACCCTGAAACCAGCCAACCCGTAAATGCCTAGACTAAGATCCACCGAGGTGAAGGGGCTGCTCTCTTTGCTCCCTGTGAATTTCACTCTTTGCGGGAATACTGGGGGCCATGTCAGTGGGATGGCACCATGCAGTTCCCAGGACTAGCCCAGGCACCACCTCCCATCCCCCGATTTGTCACCAACATCCCATCCTCTGTCATCCTCTTCCTTCACGCCAGTGACATTTTTGTTATGCAGCAGTGGACAGGTGATTTTTTTTTTTTCAAAAAGCCAGAAATGTACTTGTTGCACAGGCACCAAACAAAAAACAAAGCGAACATGACAGGATCATGAACTAGGCTCACGGAGTTCCGCACCAAGGAGACCCGCACGGGCAAGACAGCAGCGGAAGTAAGTCCTCTCCGGTCTTTGATGGAGATTCAGAAGCCAGAGGTTTTCTGGGTGACCCCGGCAAGCCTCCTGAACCTCTTCATCGTTCTGTGATCTCCTTCCTGACCACCATAAAGGGGCATTATGGAGGATCCCTAATAATTACGAGTCCTCTATAAAAAAGGTAAATAGCGGAAACCACCACCACCAAAAGCGGCAGCCCGGGCACTCCCTTCCCCCGGGGACGCCTCACGCAGGAAGCAGAGCGCCTGACTGGGCATATGAAAACCAGGCCTTTGTATCGCACCTACCACCCCAGCTGCAAAACATGCTCATAAAGCCATCACAAGAGGACTAGCAGCTGCCAGCCGCTTCCTCTGCTGCTCTCAGCCTGCCGAGAGAGTCCGCCATCTCAGCCATCCTCTGCTGAATGCTCTCCTAATTGCACATCCCACTTTATTAGCTGCCTTGACCTCCAATAAAAGCTTCAGCCTAACAATGTCTGCAACCTGGGGCAGGATGTCTGCTGTGTTAACACCTTACCAGCTGCCTTCAGGGCCTCCACAAAGTGCTTCTGCAAGCACACACACACACACACACAGCATGGCCTGTTAGAAAGTCCTCTTGGAAATTTCAGACCTGAGTTCATGGACAAACTCAGGGGCAAAGAACAAGAGGAGAAACAAAGAGGCAAATGTCCGAGGACACAAGGGGAGCTCGTACAGAGGGTCTGCTGCGAGCTGGGTCTGGCTGCAGAACACCCCATTCACGCCCTGGTAAGACACGTGCAGGGAGCTCAGTGGAGGGGACGGAGGGATGCCAATGGCTTTCCTGCGGCTCCTGCTCCTCTGTGCCTGCTCTCAACCCTGCTCCAAAGCATAGTGTGCTCTGGGCTAGTTAGACAGAATGAAGTTCTGCTTTTAATATCTGTATTCCCTGAATTGTGTTTAGGCTCAAATACAAAGTATTCGATTTGAAAAAAGCTTCAGGGAAACATTCCCCAGGAAGCAGCTATTTTAAAGAGGCGACCCTGGCTAAGTGATGAAAGAGAAAAATGAAATCGACGAGCACTACCTGGGCCTCGTGGACTCGGGGGGCAGCTACCTGCTCCATGCCTTCCCAGACCCCAGCACCACACGCCACAGGGGAGATAAACCCACGTCAGGGCACGTGATATGTAACTACCGGCCTAACCAATTATGGCCCTGTCTAGGCATTTGGAAGAACAGAAAAAAAGAAAGAAAAATCCAATGGAGCAAAAAGATTTTGAGAACAAATCAGATGAAGAGAGCCGAGTAACATGTTAGCGTTCTGCTGTTCCTACACTGCTACTCAGGAAGAACGCTTCATACACTGTTTCTAAATCGCACAGCAGTGGGAGACTCACCGTAACTTCATACATTGGTAAAGGTCAGTCTCGATATGGCAGAACTTTTCATAAAACTAACTACAGGACGTCCTTCCTTCTAAGGTAATACTTTTCTTCACATTCTTCTTTCCAAACTGCTCTTCCAGAATCGATTGTCCTTTTGTTTGCCTATGTTTATTTCTGCTTACAAACACAGAAGACGGTAAAGCAAATAGCTTTATTAAGAAACAGGAAGAGCCTCACCAGTTAGTTTATGATCCGAATTCCAAACGCAGAAGCATCAGCAGCGACAGGGCTACCTGGCTGGGCAAACGTCGCCTGGCTGGCTGCAGACGGGGTGTCCCACCGAACAGCTTCAGGCTCTTGCTCCAGCCAGAAACCCATCTTGGATTCTGTCAAGCACATCCCTGTGGCATCTGGATTCAAGGAGTGGACTCCACAAAGCCTCAGGTCTTCTCTTCAGCTTCACAGAGACTCACAGGCTTGGGAGAAGTTTAGAGGCTACTGATTACCATGCTCTCAGATTACCAAAGAAAAATAAAGCACAGGCCAGCTAGGTGGCTCCCAAGATCACAGTGCTTATCAATGCTGGAAGCAGGACTGCACCTCTGTCCCCAGATCTAAGGACAGTCCTTTGTCACCTAAATATCTGGGATTGTAGGCAACCTTGGATTCCTGCAGCACCCATTTCTTTGTTGTCTGGCCCTCTCCCTCACCCACCCTCCTTCTCCCCCACTCATATTCCCCTCCCTTCTGTCCTCCTCCCACCTACCCCTCGGCCCCCATCGCCACACTGCCTGTCTTGGTAAAGGACACTGATGCTCTACTTCCCAGCCGTGGTATCAGGGGAAGACACTCTGCTGCCCGCTCAGGACTGAGACTTCCGCTGTGCAGTCACACAGCTGAACTGGGCAGGTGATTGTTTTTTTTAAACAAGGGTGGCTGCTTCTAGTTGTTTGCCTGCATTCAGCGGTCTATTTTCTGCACAGCCATTTGGTTAGCTAGCTCGACAGCTTTTAGCTCTGTTGTTACTGCCAGCTTCTCATCGGTTAACAGGTGAGCGTCCCATCGCCCTGCGAAGCACCGGTTAGGTGGAGGACGGGTTGGGAAGTAGTGATTATAACCCCTAAGAAAGCAACCACTCTAAATACGGCGATCGTGTTTCGTGGGGAAGTGCAGCTGCCCATCACTGCCAGCTCAGAGACGAAATCACACCGCAGAAGAATCCAGTTCCATCAGCTCCTAGGTTGGCTCAGAGGAAAATCCTGAATCAGCAATTACAAATCTCAGACACCACTCAGATAAGGAGGTGTCAACATAAAAGTTTCCATTTGTTACCCCTGTGACAGAAAAGCGGATTTTAATTTATTATTGGCAGTTCATGCTTTCAAACAAACCAAAAAAAATCAATATAAGAAAGTTAACATGTAAGAACCATCCAAGATTTTAGAACCGTGCTGTGTGGAGAGAGAACATTTTTCCCAATAACTTTTTGTGGTTGGCACAGTATTGAACTTAAACTCCAACAGGTAGAAAAGGTAAATAAAAACAGTCCCTCGGCTGTAACCTGGTGTATAACACGTAGGATATATTTATAGTTCTGCTCATTTAAAAAAAATAACTTGTTCTCCCCTCAGAGCCTTCTGCGATGCTGACCTCTCGAGCAGCGTTGGGAATGTCTCCGTTTTTTGTAGTAGAGCTCACAGGCTCTCTGTCCTCCATGGTCAACTCCAGCCCTGAGAGCTGACGTATGAGCAGGAAACCCTGCCTGGTGGGGGAGGGTGACTTCTCTAGTTCCAGACTTCTCCATGGGGTCTGGCTGGAATCGCTGTGATAGGATCAGCAAAGTACAACTGCAAAGAAAACCGTCTGAGAAAGATAAAGCTGGATGGGAAGGCAGATAAGCCCAAATTCCTGGTGTGGCTCCATCTGCACATCGCATGCAGTCACTGGAGGAAATCTGCTCTCCGTCATTCCCGGGGCCGAAATGTCAAATGCCATATCTGCAAGGCCCCCTGGAGGGGCTCTGAGAGGGGCCGAGCTGAAAGGATTTCCATCTGTGACCAAAAAAACCTCGGTCCACATTCATGGCACCTCAGCCCAAAGGAGTCTATTTACATCAACTGAGCTCCCTTCAAATTTCCGTGGAAACAACTCCACGAATGAAGAAATACGTGAGTGCTTTATCCACCTGGAGGTGAAGAGAAAGGAAGAGGCGGACGGAATGCTTTCATTCTCCCTGACTGCTGCTTCTCCATTTTGGTGTCAGCTGGAAGGAGGGGAAAAAGGAAGGAAAGAAGGAAAGAGGGAAGAAGGAAGGAGGGTAGGAAGCTTTTATAAAATTAACTTCCCGTGGAAAGTCGTTGGAATTGTAACAGAAAGCGAGGCTGAATGTCATCTCACAATTTCACCGTATCTTCACAATCCCCCAGTGGGGCTGTGTCATACTCCCACTGCAGAGGTGAAGATAACCAGGTTTAGAAAGTCCAAGGCTTGGCCGGGCGCGGTGGCTCACGCCTGTAATCCTAGCACTTTGGGAGGCCGAGGCGGGTGGATCACGAGGTCAAGAGATCGAGAACATCCTGGTCAACATGGTGAAACCGCATCTCTACTAAAAATACAAAAAATTAGCTGGGCATGGTGGCACATGCCTATAATCCCAGCTACTCGGGAGGCTGAGGCAGGAGAATTGCCTGAACCCAGGAGGCAGAGGTTGCGGTGAGCTGAGATCGCGCCATTGCACTCCAGCCTGGGTAACAAGAGTGAAACTCTGTCTCAAAAAAAAAAAAAGAAAGTCCAAGGCTTGCCAAGCTCACACACTAAGTGACGGAGCCTGGTTTTGCACGCAAGTCTGCTGATTCCAGCTCTTCATTTTAAGATAATAAGAGACTCAAAAAGTGGATCTCTTGTAACTCAGTGTCCTCAGCAACTCAAATGCTGCCTGAGATGTCCTCACCTCACAGTCTATTCCCGGACACAATGGCATTGCCTGTCTCCCCCAGGGAACAAGAAATTCTTCCAAAAAAGACACCCAACGACCTTCTCCTTGCCAGTTCAACAGAAACCTCAGTCCTTACTTCCTTGACCTCTCCACGGTATCAGACCTTTTGTCACCCCTATCCCCTGAAGCTCACGCCGTCCTCAGCTCCCGTGACACTGCCTTCTCCTAGTTTTTCCTTCCTCTTTTCTGGTCCCTCCTTCCTGGTCTGTCTTGTTGGCTCCTCAGGCCACTGATCCCTTCAGTGTCAATGGGTGCTACCAGTTCATGCTCAGCTCTCTGTCATCTCACCCACACACCTGTGGAGAGCTCATGCCATCCGTGCATTCCACCACCTTCTTCACACTGACATCTCCCAGCTTCATGTGTCCTCCTCTGAATCCACTCTAGAGCCCCAACAGGAGCCCATGGACCATTCCACCTCAGGCTCTGGAGACCCCAATCAACTCAACATCCACAGCCTCCTCGAACACTGGACTCACAACAACAAAACCCCTTCTCTGCCTGTGTTCATCATCTCGATAACTGGCAGCACCATCCACACCTTACCTGGCCTCATCTGGTCTCCCTACAGCCCCACATCTCAGCAGCTGCCCATCACCAGCTTTCCACATACGACGTCCATCAGTTCCGAGCTGCTCCCTTCCCTCTCTGCCGCCCTCGTTCAGTCTACGTGATCTTTCACTCAAGCCACTGCAAGGGGCCTCCTGACTGGTCTCGGTGACACCACGCTTCCAACCCATCTTTTTCTTTTTTTTTTTTTTTTTGAGACAGAGTTTCGCTCTTGTTACCCAGGCTGGAGTGCAATGGCGCGATCTCGGCTCACCGCAACCTCCGCCTCCTGGGTTCAGGCAATTCTCCTGCCTCAGCCTCCTGAGTAGCTGGGATTACAGGCACGCGCCACCATGCCCAGCTAATTTTTCGTATTTTTAGTAGAGACAGGGTTTCACCATGTTGACCAGGATGGTCTCGATCTCTTGACCTTGTGATCCACCCGCCTCGGCCTCCCCCATCTTCTTGCTTGTTCTCACAGCAATCTCTCTTACATACATATCTGATCGTTTCACTCCCTTCCTGCATGCCCCTCAGTGGCTGCCCATGGCCTTACAGGATCAAGTCCAGAATATACCCTGCAAGGCCCTTCATCCCCAACCGGCATCCTTCCTTTCCAGCCGGTCACACGCTCGTGCGCACACTGCGTGTGATGACAGCATACGACTGTCTGGGCATCACCACGCCTGCGTGCCCTGCGCCTGCCTCTGCCTGTGGCCGGAACGCCTGTGCTTCACCGCCTTCCTTGCCTGATGCTAACACTACACTGTGAGCTGCTCCAGAGCAGGATATTTTAGTCTTTGTCCTATTTTGATTATCATACAGCATAGTACTCTAGCTGGCACATAAACCATAATCAAAAATGTTTATTGGCATATTAATATCAAGGCAAAAACAATACATGAAATATGGGCAAATTGGATCCAGAAGCATATTTTTAAAAATGCATCGTGGACAAGTGGGGTTTATTATTGGAATACAAGGATGGTTCCCTATTAGAAATCAATAATAATAACTCACAGTATTAACAAATCTAAGGAGAAAAACTGGCCGGGCGCGGTGGCTCACACCTGTAATCCCAGCACTTTGGGAGGATGGATCACGAGGTCAAGAGATCAAGACCACCCTGGCCAAGATGGTGAAACCCCCGTCTCTACTAAAAAAAAAAGCAAAACTTAGCTGGGCGTGATGGTCACCGAAGGTCAGGACGGGGCCCTGGACAGGGTCCTCGAGCAGGGTTTTCCGTTCAGGAAGGGATGACAACAGCGTCTCCGCTGAGTGTATGTAAACATAAGGAGGTTCCTTCCCCGACCCCTTGCGTTCCAGCCAAGAAAATTACTCAACTCAGAACCTGACAGGCTCACATACTTCCTCCCAGCCTCCCCACTCACTGCAAGTAAAATCCCCTCCTGCGAGCCCAGGAAATATAATAACCGTCTCCAGCCGGTGCCTCTCACTCAGTCAGTTCTACTCACAGCGACCCTCAACAGCTTTTAGGGGCAAGTGTGATGGGATTCCTCTGCTCCTTGCAGATTTTTTTCTTCACGCTTCCTTCTGTTATCTTAACCACATCAAGCATTTGGAATTCCAAGGTCAAAAAAAAAAAATCACATTCATCTTCATTTTATTATGAGATAGTGTGTATGTTTCAGTACAGTTCCTGGTATGCAGGACAATAGTTGTCAGCCATTTATTATCTCCATTATTATTATCGCAGTGAGAACCAGTGTCAGCCCAGGAATGGTACAATCTGTGGTCCAATGCCAAAGCGCAACTCATGTTGCCTAAATTTTAAGTGACTTAATCCTTCCAAATGCTGACGAACTACAAGCCTCAGCCATTTAAAAATCACATTTCTAATGTCATAAGCCTATCTGCAATGGGTGTGGAAGGAATTATTACAGGCCAGGGATTTTTGCAAAGTGAATTAAGTCACTATAAAAACTGACCATGTTGCTTCACGATTAATAGTCTGGTAGAATGAACTGCCATTATTCCACAGCTTGCTAAGCCCTAAAAAGAGATTACTGCTCACATGTCTCTACTGGGAATGTTTTTATAAACTCCCAAAATGTTTTAGAAATTTTTTAATGATAAATGCTGCAGGCCTTTTTCATGAGTGCTATTATCTATTAACTGCTCCTTTATCTAAAATAATTCTTATATGAGAAAGACTCAAATGCAGCTTTTTGAAATAGCCACATGTTCGTAGAAGAAAGGAGATTTCAGCTAGAAGTCCCTTATAATTAATAAGTACTTGAAATGCAATGTCTGTTTTATCCTCTCTATAAAATGTTTTATGATGGCTTTTGGGGGACGTTTTGAGTCTAGTTATTTTTTCATACCCTTCTTTTGGAGCTGGCAGAATACAGAAATGCGCGTGTGGGGTATCTGTATCTCCGCAAGTCTAGACTCACTCGGTCTCTGGCTATTTCGAGCCCACGTTTGGCGTTTTTAACCCGTGACGCTTCCTTTCTGTCATCTCTGTGATTCCTGGCCACGCTTCTCAGTATGTCTGGCTAATCTTCCTGATATTTCTGGGGCATAAATGGACTCAGAATATCTGACTGAGAAACAATCAGATAGGAATATAGTTCCGCACTTTTTTTTTTTTTTTACATAAAAGAAGATTTTCTTTTATTGATATGGAAATGAACAGATGTCTGATAACCTTTCGCCAACCTGGAGCTTTACCGCTTACTCTGGGGAATTCCGGCAGGCTGATGTTTCGTGGGGCCTGCCCAGTCCATTCAAAAGTTCTGTCACGGATATCAGAATGATCTAGGCTAGCCCCAAATCCAGCGATTCGTTCCTTGGCCCCTATTTCTGGCTCAGTGCCTTGACTGTCTATAAAATGGGAAAGACAGTCTTGCCATGGGACATGAAATGGTTTTGTATTTACACACTGGAAAACTACAGTGGGTAAAAGGGCCATTCTCACGTAAAATCGCAGCGCTTTGCACATCCACATCCTTTTATCTGACCACTTCCACTCACCAGGACCAAAACAGAGATGATACAAACCCAGTAAGTACTTTTCATACCAATCGAGGTAATAAAAGTCAACCTCAGTGTTTTACAATCTGCCACCAAGCACAAACCTCTACTCACCAGGTAAGCTGCTGCTGGAAAGGATGAAACCCAGAGTATCAGCAACAGAGCTATGGGAGCTCACGGCTGTCATTTCCACACGCCAGTCTTGAAATAGCCAACAAGAAACTGTTTTATTATTAAATCTGCCTTCACGCTCCACCTCTTTCCAGAAAGCTCAGGCTCGACGCATGGAAAACCAAACTCATTATCATCCTTCTCTCTGAGCTCCTTCCAATTCCATGTCTCCTCCTACTTCTTACCTCAGCCAACACAATCACCACCTACTCAGTTATATCCAAATCACGTCATCTTCCACCATGAAGCCCTCCCTACCCTCTGGGGGAGTGCTCAGAATAGGCTGATTCTTCTCAGGCCATCAGAGCCAGTCACCAGCTCCTGGGACCAATCAGATACACCTGCATGGGCTCTGTAGTCCTTCACCTCCCCTCCTTAACCCACTGTTCCAAAAAAAAAAAAAAAACTGGGGGCATTCAACAGGGCTTGTTACCCACCAACAGGCAGTGTGAGAACTCATATGGCAGCATATTTAGAAAACAAACAGATGAAATTACAAACTGACAGGGGTAATACCTTGAAAGGAAAACGGGCTGGGCGCAGTGGCTCACGGCTATGATCTCAGCACTTTGGGAGGCCAAGGCGGGGGGATTACCTGAGATCGGGAGTTTGAGACCAGCCTGACCAACATGGAGAAACCCTGTCTCTAAGAAAAATACAGTTAGCCGGGCGTGGTGGCGCATGCCTGTAATCCCAGCTTCTCAGGAGGCTGAGTCAGGAGAATCACTTGAACCTGGGAAGAGGAGGTTTCGGTGAGCTAAGATCACACCATTGCACTCCAGCCTGGACAACAAGAGTGAAATCCCATCAGAAAAGAAGGAAGCAAAGAAGGGAGGGAAAAGTAAAGAAAGATAGATCTTAAATTCTGTAAAACATAAATCTAACAGAATCTTAGCTAATTAATAACCATCAACCCTCACATCTTTCTCTAAAGAAAGAAAGCACTTTTCAAACCTTACCTTAGATCATTTTAATGACATTTGAACAGTCTGAATCATTTTTTCCTTGCCATATTAATAGGAAAGTTAAAAAGTAGGAATGTCACAAAATAAATCAGTGGTAAAGGAAGAACTAAAACCAAATCCATCCTAAAATAGTAAGGGTCCTGGATGTGCTATTCTGCTTTTGACTTTTAAATACCTACCTAGGAGACATTTAATACCACCCAGTAGAATTTAACACTCTATTTAAGAAAATATTTCCCAAATGCAGGTAAGCATCTTAAGCAAATTACAAAAGATGATTTTTGTTAATTACCCTTCAAAAACATGTCTTGATCTTCCAGACTCTCTTAAGAGCGAACTGCATATTGGAGTCTCTTGTTCTAATGAAACTTAACTCCTTCTGTGCCTGAGGGCTATAGTGGTCCACAGTTTTGTTCATTAATTTCACTCAGGAAGAAGAGAAGCCTTGTCCAAGTTATATGGCCTCCATCCATGGTGCACCCAGTGAACATGGCAACTGTTTGGCTACAATGTTGCAAACGCTAAAGGTATAATGGAAATTGTACCCAATTGCAAGGTACAAATGCCCTAAACACACACACACACACACACACACACACACACACACACACTCTTATTCACAAAGATTTGCAGAAATTTTGTAATTAAAATTGAGGCCCCAAACCTCATTACTAACAAGGAGCTGAGGCAAAGCATCCTTCTTCCTGGCTGAGCCCTGTATCTGCCCTTGTACCAAATGCCATGCTTTACCATGCTGCTTCACACATAAAACTCAGGCAACTGTGGTATTGTGTGGCATTCACGTATGCACTTAAAGTGATCCCGTGACTGTCCCCATGACTACCAGCTCTTCTCTAGATGTCTAAGTCACTGTAGAGCATGGGAGTTCAGCAAATCCAATGTTTCCTCCAGAGCTGTCACCTCGCTCTGACAATACAAGCAGTTTACCAACAAGAGTTTTACCTCATCACATACATAAAACAGGCAAATATATTGAGCTGCCTCCCACAACACTGAGTGAATGTTCCAGGCTGCTTCTACAAAAACACAATCCCCCCCCCCAAAAAAAAAAAAAAAAAAAAAAACCACAATCCCAGTTGATCACAAGGCTCCATAAAACACAATGGATGCACACGAGTTTCAACATCTGTCTTCTTCCTATAGATTTTCCTTCCCTCCTCTTTTTCTTATTGAGAACAGCGTATTTTGATTTACCTTTGCATCTAGGAACACTCAATGCCACAACCTATTATAATAAGAATGAGTCCTTCAGAAAGCTCTAAAATAATGTGGAAGGCTGCAATGTATTAGGACTGCCAAGTATCAGCTGTTAGCTCTTTAAGAACCAAGGTCCTTCCACCTTTATCAGATGCTCCCATCCAGTTCAACAACCTCACAGCACCCTACGTCCCCTCCACAGATGTGAATACATTGTGAACTGTGCATGCTGTGGTCCATCTCTGCCTCCTCCGCTAGAACATCAGCTCCACGTGGACAAGGACTGCAGGCATGGACCTGGTATTTTTATTGCTGTGCCTCACACAGTGCCTCGGATGGGGGAGAAAAATCAATGAATATTGATGAAGGATCACGAGAGCAAATAAATCTGTGATTGAAGAAATGGTGTAAAATCGGAAGGTCTAGCACGCAAGAGCGAAATAAGCTTTTTGATTACCTGAGATTTATCCTTGGGATGTCATGGCAGATTTATCAAACTGCAAAAACGGTACACTGGCAAGCACCCACGAGCTCATTCCCATCCAGGTGAGTTGTGCATTCATAAAACCAATTCTCCTAGAGGTAGTTTTCCCCATTTTAAATTTCACAACGTCTGTGGGCATTTGTTTAATTTAATCCTTGCCTATGAAAGCATCAACGTGTGTATGTGCATGCGCATTGGAGGCCAGCAGACGCAGTTATTTCTGAACGCCACTACTCGAAATCACAAGATTTTATTTCTAAAGTCAGGGAAATAGAAACCAGAAATGGCCACTGAGCCAACCGTGTCAGAAACCTCTACAGCAATCCACGCTGTTTCCTTGATCTTGCTCTCTAACCACTGATAAAAACTCTTTGAAGTGTTAGAGTAAATATTACCATTTGATAGTACGGACCCGACAGTGCAAATACAATTGCATTGTGTTACCCTCTGGGGGCTCGGGCCAGTCACACACCGCGCAGGGTTGCTATGGAGGAGCAATGGTGCTTGGCGAGGAGCAGGCCAGGAGGGAGCACCGGGCCGAGGAGCGACCCACCTCTGGATCTTCCCCAGGCGCGCACACCCACTGCAGGGGAGAATGCTGGCTTCCCAGTATGTTTCTGTTTCTGCAATCCTGGAAAGGATGGGCCACAACGGGCAGTGGGAAACGCCAGCTCCAAGCATCAGCTTGCTTTTCCAGCTCCCACTGACGTTTTTGTCAAGAATCACCGGTGGGGGTGGGGAGGACAATCGAAAGCGCAGTCTGCAGTCGCGAGGGAGAGCTGGGAGGGGCAGCAGAAGAGACCACCCGGGGGCCTCCCCGCGTGGGCCGTGATGCCTGTGGCCACGGGCGCTCTTTCGCGCTCTCGGGACTCGGCCCTCCGGCTCTAGGGCGGCCTGGCTGAGGAAGGAAGGTGCGGGGGTCGCCCTGCGCGCCGGAGCCCCCTGGGGTGTGGAGCAGCCCCCTGCGCCGCCGGGGGCCCTCGCGTGGAGCCGGGGCGCACGGTCGCGTTGGGCTGAGCAGCTGCAGTCGGCCGCGGCCCGGCCCTCCCGGCGCCTCCCCAGCCCCGGGACCGCCCTCCCGCTCCACGCCGCGCTCACCTTGCCGGGGAAGGGCCCCGGGAGGAGCAGCTTCAGGGCCTGCCTCTTGAGCTCCACCAGGCGGGCGTTGCAGTTCTCGCACCAGACGCCGCGGTCCGAGCCGGGGGAGGAGCCGCCACCGCTGCCGGAGCCCGGGGAGCCCGTGCCGAAGCCTGGCGAGCCGCCCAGGGAGCCCGGAGAACTCGTGCCGATGCCCGGGGAGGCGGGGCCCGGGGAACCGGTGAAGGAGCTCGGGGACGAGGTGCCCGAGCCGGGGGACGGGGTCCCCGATGAGCCCAGCGCGGAGCCCGCACCCTCGGGAGTGGGCCGGCTCCCGGCGCGCGACTCCTCGTAGGCTTTCCGGTACCAGCTCTCGGGGGAGAAGGGCGCTGCGGGCTTGGTGGGAGAGCCGACTTCATTCACCTGCGGGGAGGACGAGCCGGGGTCAGGCGCCGCGAGGCGGCGGACTCCAGCACCCAGGGGCCGGGCCAGGCGGGCTGGGGCGCCCTCCCGCCAGCTGGGTAGCGCCACCGAGTCCCCGGTCCAACCGCCCACGGGAGCCACTTGGGGACCTCGCCAAGCCCTGCGGCCAGATCGCCCTCCCTCTGTCTCGTTAATTGTCCCCAAGTGAGTCCCCACCGCCCGGGCGACCCCTGAGCCGGTTCCCGGGCGCCGGTGTCCTCCTCCTAGGGTCAGGAAGAGGACTCGCTCGGGGGGGTTCCACGGTTTCTGCCAGGGGGCCCCATAGGTTCAGCGCCCCACGCTTCTGAAGCCGTCACCCATCCCAGCAAAATCCCAGGTACGAAATCCTGGAAGACCCTATGTGGGGCGGGAAGTGGGGCGGGGGCCGTGATTTCAGGATTTTTATTCACACGGAGTACCACCCTGCGGATTCTGCAGGTAAATGAGGGGTTCCCCCGGCTCCATCTAAACGATCCGAGGTCCCGCCGAGCGTTCACGGGGAACCCTCCCCTTCGGCTTAACTCTGCCTAGAAGTGCAGGAATGCTGCAAAAGTTGCGGGTGCGGGGAAAGGACGGAACGAGAGGGCTGGAAACATTCCGAGGGCGAGGCGAATGTGCGGGCGCCCCCGAGGCAGACCCGCCTCCGTGCATGCACAGCCCCGCCGGCCGCGGGGGCGCCTCTGCAGCGGGAGAGAGCTCGGGGCCGCGCCGCCCTGCCGGGGTGCACGATCCCGGGAAAAGGGGGACTCCCACAGAGATGGGTCTGGTCACGCGTCTCCGCGGCGTACCGTCACGACTTACCCCGTATTTCTTGCCCCTGGTGGAGACGGCAAGCCTCTCTTTATTCCCAGCGACCGAATTCATGGTGGCTTTTGCAGAGGAGAGTAGCTAAAGGTTCCACCAACGCTACATCCAGAAGGTCTTCCAGCCCAGAAGCGTCCCCCGGCTGCAGGGGGCTGGCTCTTAGCCCTCAAGTCACGGTTTCTTAAGGGTTGGGGTGGGAGGGAATGAAAGCAAATGGACCCCACAAGGAATAGCACCAATTTGCAGAAAGGGTCGGTGTAGCTGGTTTATTCTTCTCTTCAAATAATGCTTTTCCTCGTCCCCTTCTGCCTCTTGCAGTCGCACGTTCCCTTTTCACGGTCACATCCATATAATTGGCATTTTCTGCAGCCAAGTCGGTCCGTTCCCCCCACGAGGGAGGAGAGGGACACAGTCAGGGCACGCGGCAGCTGCAGGAGGGTGGGCGAGCCCTCCGAGCCGAGCCGAGCCGGCTGCGGGAACTTGCCTCCTTCCCCGAGCTTGCTAACTGAGTTCAAAGAAATTCTCCCAAAATATAAAGATCCAGACTCGGGGAGGAGCCTCAGCGTGTCGCCGAGCCAATATCCGCCGGCCCGTTTCGCCTGACAGTTGCGCGAGGGCAGGGAGAGGGGCGGCTCCGCATGGCCCGGGAGCGGCCGGCGGTCAGGGCGCGCGTGTGCGCCCGGGCGCAGCGCGGAACCTCGGGGACCCGGAGCCCGCCGCCTGCCTGCAGCCCTCGCCGCGCCGGCCGGGATCCATTTTAGGCTGCGGCGCTCCTGCCTGACATTGCGAGGCCCGGAGCCGGGCCGGGGCGGGGCGCGGGGGAACGTCAGTCCCGCTCCCGGCGGGGAAGTTCCAGGCGCGCGGCCCGGGCCCGGGTCTCTAATGAAACGCCCCTGCGCGAGCGTGGAGCTCAGGGGCAGCGCGAGCGAGCGCGGCGGGACTGAAACGCGGCGCCCGAGCCTCCCCCGCCCCCAAGCTCTTTCTCTTCCTGACAAGGCTTGCAGGTCTGCCTTTGAAACGCCGTGTGAAAGGGATTGAGTCACAAACAAGTCCACAAACACGCCGGGTCCTCCCCCCGCCCTTTGTTCTCGGAGACCTGCCCTGCAAACCTTTTCTGGAATTGCCCTGCCAACCCCGGGGGGGCCGGGGGCCACCCTCCCCGACGCAGCCGGAGCACTAGGGGCCTCCGCCCCCCGCCCGCCTGAGCCCGGGTCTGTGTGAACTAAGCCGCCCGGGGTCGGGACAGGTGAGCCTGTGGACCCAGCGGGCCGCTGCTGGGCAAGGGAAACGGGGGTTCGCCGCGCTGCAAGCAGACGACTCCAGCCTGGAGAGGGGGTGTGGCGCGGGCTGGCCTTGGCCTCTCCTGGCGGGGGATCGGTCCCCTCGCCCCCGCCGCCCGTTTCTTCCTGCGCCTGGGCCTCGAGGGGTCTCCGGAGCACCCCGTCCTCGCTCCCTCTCCGATCGCCCCCCCACAATCCCCCCAGCCCCGGAGCGCAGGAAGCCGGCGTTTGCCAGGCTCCACACGTGGCTGCTCTGGGTGTCATTTTTCATTTCCCGGGAGGACATTTCTTCTGGTGAGCCAGCAGGTCTGTTTTGTTGTGACCTTTAATTAACACCCCGCGAGACGCCTCTGGAAGGACCGGCCCGGCGCGGGGATCACGTGGGGTGTAATGGCATCTGCGCTCCCGCGGGGAGACCCAGCCGGGGGGTGGGCGGGGGCGCAAGGGACGCTTAGGGATTTCTGGTCGCTGGCTTCCTCCAGAGCTGGGACGAGGCCAGAGGGGGCAGGAAGACAAAGGTTCGGGGTTCTGGGCGCCTGGGGCAACGCCCCCCACTCTGCCTTCCTCGGGGAAAATTTCTTCGGTGCCTCCCGGGCTCTGTCCCCTCCTCCCCCGCGCCAGCTCTTGCGTGGGAATATTCCACAGCCACCAAAGCGAGGTAAAAAGGTCAAAATGAAGATGTCGAGAACAGAGTGGAAGTTTCCATGACGTTTCCACTTCCAGTGTAAAAGCGATCGTACCGTAGGGGACCTTAGGGGGCAGGTACGCCTCCAGGCAGCGCGCGCCCGCTCCCACCCGCATCTGCATTCAGCCGAGGTGCCCCGGACACATCTTCGCCATTGGCCACGCGCAGCGTGTGGCCAGGTGACACGTACCAGCCGGCGAGGCCGCGGGTGGGGAAGGTAGGGTGTCGAGGGGAATATAGGGGAGCCGCGCGATCCACCTTGGACCAGGAACCGCGAGCTGGTCTGATTTGCATCTCTAAGTAGCTGGGGGCCCAAAGCGTGTTTGATGGGCTCCGAGCGCCCTCTGTTGATCAAAGTTTATAACCGGACGTTCTTCAACAGTTTTTAACAGCTTTCAAACATTGATGTTTGTCTAAAATGTATATACAGAAAATGAAATGCACACATTTTAATTGTACAGTTCTATGAATTTTGATAAATGGGCACTCTGTGTTGGCCATCACCTCAATAAATATATATACATTCCTATCCCTCCTGAAAGTTGTATGCCTTTTCCCAGGCAATCCCCACCTCTTGTAAGAAACTACTGTTCTGATTTCTGTCACCATGGATTAGTGTTGACTGTTCTTGAGGGTTTTTTTTAATTCATAGAATCCGTACAGCATGTACTCTTTCGGGTTTGGCTTTTTCCGCTTAACACAGGTTTTTGAGTTTCATGTTGTTGCTAGTATGGGTCTGTTTTCTATCTGTATTCTATGTCATTCTTCTGTCTCTCATGCCTTTTTTTGTTAATATAATAACTTCAGTATCTCAATTTCATTGCTTTGTTGACTTTTTATCTCTGGTGATTATAATGCGGGTTTTTTGTTTTTCTGTTTTGAGGCAGGGGCTCATTCTGTTGCCTGGGCTACAGTGTAGTGACGCTGTTATAGCTCAGGGCAGCCTCCATCTCCTGGGCTCAAATGATCCTCTCTCCTCAGCCTCCCTAGTAGCTGGGACTACAGGTGCACACCACCAAACCTGGCTAATTTTTCTTTTTTTGTTGTTGTTTGCTTTCTGTTTTGAGACAGAATCTCGCTGTTGCCAGGGTGGAGTGCGTTGGCGTGATCTCAGCTCACTGCAACCTCTGCCTCCTGGGTTCAAGCAATTCTCCTGCCTCAGCCTCCCGAGTAGCTGGGATTACTGCTGCATTCCACCACGCCCAGCTGATTTTTGTATTTTTAGTAGAGACGAGGTTTCACCATGTTGGTCAGGCTGGTCTCTATCTTTTCACTTCGTGATCTGCCTGCCTCGGCCTCCCAAAGATTACAGGCATGAGCCACCGTGCCCAGCCCCTCCCCACCCACCCCCCCCTTTTTAAGTAGAAATGAGATATCCCTATGTTGCCCAGGCTGGTCTCAAAAGTCCTGAGCTCAATCCATCTTCCCTTTTCCACCTTCCAAAGTGCTGGGATTATGGCATGAAACTCATACCCGGCCTATAATATGAATCTTTAACGTTTCATAGGCTGCTTGGACTTACCATTGTGCCAGTTCACCTAAAATATAGACTTGGAGCCACTCCATCTTACCTTCCTCTTATGTGCCACTAATTTGATACATGTTACACCTACATGTATTATGAAACCCACAATACAATCTTATCCATTTTACTTTTTAATCTGCTTTCAGTGAAACTAGAAAATTTTAAGTTTTTTATATCGACCCAGTTTTATCATTTCTGGGACTCTTTAATTTTTTCCTTTAGAGCCAAGTTTATAGTAATTTGACTATAATATTCCTAGATGTGTTACTTTTTATATTTATCCTGCTTAGGGTTTGGTGAATTTCTAGGACCTATAAATTGATCTGTAATTTTTTTTTTTTTTTTTTTTACCAAATTTGGGAGATTTTCAACCACTACTCATTCAAATATATTTTTTCTGCTCTGTTCTTTTTCCTCTCCTTCTGGGACACGATTACATGTTTGTTATTACAGTGCTTGATATTGTCTTCAGGTTATTGAAACTATGTTCGTTACTTCCATTTTTCCCTCTTTACAGACTGAATAATTTCTACTGCTCCTTTATTAAGCTCACTAACCTTTGCTTCAGCTGCCTCCAACCTGCTGTTAAGCTGATGCAGTTGATCCAAATATTGTGTGTGTGTACCTGTGTGCACATCTCCATTTCTCTTTTTTTCCCCCTTTAAATCCTTGAACATAGTTACAGTACCGTATTTAAAGTTCTTGTCTGAATTTCAACTTCTGACTCATTTGAGGGCCACTTTCTATTAACTGATTTTTCTACTGACTCTGAATTACATTTTCCTGTTTCTTTTCATATTCAATAAATGTTAACTGTATATTGAATATTGTAGATGCTACATCATAGAGATGCTAGATTCTATTCTCTTCTTTGAGGAGTATTGATTTTTGTTCTAGCAGGCAGTTAAGTTACTGATGGGTCACCTTGAATTTGAGGAGGCTTGGTTTTATGCTTGCTTTGAGTGGTTCTAACTGGTTTTCACCCTTAGATCTAAGAAGAATCCCTTTGTCCTGGGATTGTTCTTCATCCATGAGGCATGGGCCTTTAGCATTTCAATGGAAAGCCTAACCGCTTTGCCCGTCCCTCAGACACCACGTTCTGCTCCCGTGCACTTGACCACAGTTGAAATCTCTGCTCAACTCTTTGACCATGCAGCTGCTGTTTTCTATATGTTCCGAGTTCAAATCTATCAGCCGGATTTGAGGGGAATTTTAGTGAATTTCAGGGCTGCCTCAATGTGGCTCTCTCCTTCCTGGATTCTTCTTCCCCCCTCCAGCTACTCTGACAGCCCTGAACTTCACCATGGAATGCCTCAAACCCGTACGACTGGCCTTCTTCTTGTAATCTAGCCACGGCGCTCAGCAGACTGGAAGAAGCGCCGTACAACCCTAATTTTAAGAATTAAATCTTCAGGCCCCTTCCGGTCTCCACCTGCTTCTCTGGTCATTCTTCAGGGCCCGTAAATAGGTCTGTCGTTGTTGTCCAGTTTACGAGTTTTCTCTGTGAAATTCAATGTTGAACATAAGCTACTCCCTCATTCTAGTTTTAATGATGGCTTTTTCAAATCTGCCCTGGGCTTTTGGAATTTTTGTAGCTTCAAAGGTTTTCTTTCTGGGAGTTAGCAGCCTGTAGCTATCTTTTTATTTTCTATTAGACTGAGGAATTTCAATGTTTGCAACTGAAAGCTTTACTCATAGACAAATGATATAGATTATAAATATACATGTGTTTCTTCTTCACATTTGAAGATGTTAACAGTATTACTTCAAAAAAGACACTGATTTTAAGAATGAAAGAATTATATGCTGGTTTATAAAAGCCAAGAGCTTTCCTTTCTTTCTTTTTTTTTTGAGGTGAAGTCTAACTCTGCTGCCAGGCTGGAACGCAGTGGCAGGATCTCAGCTCACTGCACCTCCACCTCCCGGGTTCAAGCGATTCTTGTGCCTCAGTCTCCTGAGTAGCTGGGACTACAGGCACACACCACCACGCCTGGCTAATTGTTTTTATTTTTAGTAGAGACGGGGTTTCACCATGTTGTCCAGTCTGGTCTTGAACTCCTGACCTCAAGTGATCAGCCCTCCTTGGCATTCCAAAGTGCTGGGATTACAGGCATGAGCCACCGTACCCAGCTGCCAAGAGCGTCTCTGAACATCAGTTTATTGATTCCACTGATGTTCCTAGGTGAAAAACGTATCTTTCTGGTGTATCCATGAGTAAAGAAAGCTAAAGTCCATTACCTGGCAAAGAATGAAATTCTTATTCCATATTCCTTGTTGCTTAAATTATTAAATGGACATAACTTCTTTGGGAATGCCTCATGGGTTTTTTATATTTCAGAGAATGCAATTTCTCTTTCCCATTATTTATACCTCAGCAATGAATTGCTCATAAATTTTATAGCTAAAATATATTATGTCATTGTATTTTTGAAAGCCTGGAAGTATAAATCAGAAATAAAAAACGAGCCAGGTGCGGTAGCTCATACCTGTAATCCCAGCACTTTGGGAGGCCAAGGCAAGTGGACTGCTTGAGCCCAGGAGTTCAAGACCAGCCTAGGCAATATAGTGAGACCTCATCTTTACAAAAAATACAAAAAAAAAAAAAGCTGGGTGTGGTGGCACATGCCTCTAGTCCCAGGTGCTTGGGAGGCTGAGGGGAGGATCACTTGAACCCAGGAGGCAGAGGTTGCAGTGAGCCAAGATTGCGTCACTGAACTCCAGCCTGGGTGACACAGCAAGACTGTTTCAAAAAAAAAAAAAAAAGGCTGGCAACTTCTAATTGCTAAGCTGAATGCACAATATAGCAGATCTCACTTCTCTTGACTATTTTGCTTTTGAAATAATTTCCGTATCAGTTCAGGCACCGACATGCCGATGGAGCCAGCGGAGTGCATGTGCTAGAGGAGGCTGTTTCTCCTCGAAGGATAATTAAAGCAGCTTACACTGGCCATGTGTTATTTTGATGAATATGCAGACAATATTTGCATATGATCTTCTGGTGTTCTGAGGACCATATGATCATGTGGGGGCCACCAGAGAGTCAACAGCAAGCTGACAACATGAATCTGTGTGCTTGGTCATTATTCTGGTGTAAGAAGTGGGTTGTTATCTATTCTGCAAGCTGATAAAGGGTTTCTACTCTTGAAATATTTCAATCATTAATATCTTATCCTTATAAATTCCTTCCATGCTAAATTCCAAGCCTTGATTTCAGTCTGAAATTGACAGTTCAGATGGTAAAGGTATATAGAGAGAAAGGGTATGAACCAAATTTGTGTAGTCAGAGGGATAAATTATTTTTTGGTTGTTAATTTTATTTTGTTTTGCGATTGGGGGAGAAAGACTTTAAAAAGACTTAAAAAGACTTTAAGAAGGTTAAAAAGAGTGAGGAGGATCAGACCAGGTGTGCTCAGCCTGCTGACCTTGGGCTCCAGAGGCTCACAGCCTGGGGCTGTGCTGCCGCTTACACAGAAGTATCCTGCTTTGAAAAGGAATCACAGCATCCAGTGTAGCCCTGTTTATAATAGCAAAGAGGGGAAGACAGCCGACACGCACCACAGTGGGGATGGGTTTAATAACTCACAGTCTAAGCCAGGCACAGGGGCACACACCTGTGGTCCCAGCTACTCAGGAGGCTGAGGCTGGAGGAGGTTTTGAACCCAGGAGTTTGAGGCTGCAGTGAGCTATGATTGCGCCACTGCACTCCAGTCTGGCCAACACAGTGAGACCCCATTTCTTAAATAAATAAACAACTTACAGTCTAGTCAGACAGTGGAATACCCTGCAGCCCTTACAAATGCTCATAAAAGAACAATGGAATGCAAAGAAATTGATTATATATTCATGTTATGCAAAAAGGTAAATTATATGCAATATAATAATTCAGTAAAACCAAAACAAAATTATATTTGTATCAGGAAAAAAAGATTAGACTTTAACACCAAAATATTAAAAGCATAACAATTCTTTGGAGGAGTTGCTAGTTCTATGTTTTCTTTTTACTTTTTTTTTTTTGAGTCAGGATCTCACTCTGTTGCCCAGGCTGGAGAGCAGTGGCACAATCATAGCTCACTATATCCTTGAACTCCTGGGCTCAAGTGATCCTCCTGCTTCAGCCTCCCAAGCAGCTGGCAACCTAATTGCTGGAGTACAGGCACACACCACCGTGCCTGGCTAATTTTTTTATGTTTAATACAGACGGCATCTTGCTATGTTGCCCAGGATAGTCTGAAACACTTAGTCTCCAGTGATCCTCCTCCCACCTCAGCCTACCAAGGTGCTGGGATTACAGGCATCAGCCACCATGACCAACCTCTAATTCTGTTTTCTAAGACAAATTTAGTGTTACTGTGATCTTTAAAAGGAAATTAAAGCAAGTTTTAGTTTGTCAGAAAGGAATCATAAGGAGCCAGAGGGTAAAGGATGTGTGTGCCCACAAAGCATCCAGGTACACACACACACACACAGAGCTGCATGCCTAGCAAAAGCCAGGATCCAAAAAAGTAAGCTGGGCGTGGTGTCTCACACCTGTCATCCCAGCACTTTGGGAGGCGAAGGCCGGAGGATCACTTGAGGTCAGGAATTGGAGACCAGCCTAGCCAACATGGTGAAACTCTGTCTCCACTAGAAATACAAAAATTAGCCAGGTGTGGTGTCATGCATCTGTAGCCCCAGCTACTTGGGAGGCTGAGGCAGGAGAATCACTTGACCCCCAGAGGCGGAGGTTGCAGTGAGCCGAGATTGTGCCACTGCACTCCAGCCTGGGCAACACAGCGAGAGGGGACCAGGAGTTCAAGGCTACAGTGAGCTACGTTTGCACCACTGTGCTCCCTGGGCAACAGATAGAAACCCTGTCTCTCTCTCTTTCTCTCTCTCTCTCTCTCTCTCTCTCTCTCTCTCTCTCTCTCTCTCTCTCTTTTTTCAACGGCAAAGCCAGGGAGAGTGCCAGGGAAAAACACAAACCCTTCCTTGGTCCCAAGCGGGAACCACACGCCACTTAGGACTGAGGTGGAAGATGTGGGTGGCAGGTGGAGCTCAAAAAGGTAAAAGGCTGTGAGTCCAGGACTTTGAATAAAACAAAACTGGGCCTAGAGGAGGGTGGAGGATTGGAGGAGGGAGAAGATCAGAAAGAATAACTACTGGGTACGAGGCTTAGTACCTGGGTGACAAAATAATCTGTACAACAAACCCTAGTGACACAAGTCCACCTGTGTAACAAACCTGTGCATGTAATAAAAGTTAACATAAAAGAGCTACCTATATGATTGATGACCGTTCCAATGAATTTAGAAGAAAACGAGGCTAGCATATCATTCTCTTGGGAGGAACCTGGACAACACAGTGAGAACCCTGTCTCAACAAAACTAAAAAATTAGCCAGGTGTGGTGGCGTGTGCCTGTAGTCCCAGCTACTTGGGAGGTTGAGGTGGGAGGATCACTTGAGCCCAGGAGGTCGAGGCTGCAGTGACCCATGCTGCACCACTGTACTCCAGCCTGGACAAGAGAGTGAGACCCTGTCTCAAAAAAAAAAAAAAAAAAAAAGGATGGCGCGAGAGGGCCTTACGATTCTATAATTAGAAAATAACCTAATCAAAAATAGGTGAGACATGGACAGATATTTCATCAAAGAAGCTCTGTGTGTGGCTAAGGGGCACACAAAACACGGCTCCACATCATTAGTCATTAGAGAAATGAAATTTAAAAAAACAAGGCCAAGTGCGGTGACTCACGCCTGTAATCCCAGCCCTTTGGGAGGCCAAGGCTGGCAGATCACGAGGTCAGGAGCTCAAGACCATCCTGGCCAACATGGTGAAACCCCGTCTACTAAAAATACAAAAAAATTAGTCAGGCATGGTGGCGCATGCTTGTAATCCCAGCTACTCAGGAGGCTGAGGCAGGAGAATCACTTGAACTCAGGAGGCAGAGGTTGCGGTGAGCCGAGATCACGCCATTGCACTCCAGCCAGGGCAACAAGAGTGAGACTCCCTCTCAAAAAAAAACAAGGACACCACTTCCTACCCACTAGAATGACTATAGCCAAGAAGACAGGCAGGACAACGCTGCTGAGGATGTGGAGAAATGGCAGCCCTCGTGTGTTGCTGGCGGGAACGCAGCAAGGTGCAGCTGCGTTGGAAAACAGTTTGGCAGTTTCTCAAAAAGTTAAATATAAAATCACCGTACTGCCCATCAACTTCATTCCTAAGTATCTATCCCAAGAGAAATGAAAACAGACATTCACATTCACCCAAAGACTTGCACACAAAAGTTCATCGTGGCATTATTTATAAATAGCCAAAAAGTGGAGACACGTCCCTCAGCTGATGCATGGGTAGACAAAATGTGGTATATCCATACAATGGAGTATTACTGGGCAATAAAAAGGAGTGAAATACTGATACAGGCCACAACTCAAATTAATCTCAAAAGCCTTATGCCAAGTGAAAGAAACCAGGCATGAGAGATCATATATTGTATGATTTCATCTACATCAAATTTTCAGAAGGCAAATCTGTAGAGACAGAATGTAGCTTAGTGGTTGCCTAGAACAGGGGACAGGAACAGGGAGTGATTGTACATGAGCTTTCTTCATCGGGATGATGAAAATGTTCTGAAACTGATTTATGGCAATGGCTGCACCACTCAGTAAATTTACCAAAAAATATTGAACTGTGCACTTGAATAGGGTGGGTTTTATCATATGTAACATATGTTGATAATGCTGTTTTTAGGAAGTGATGGGAGAGGTAAAGGAGGGGATGGAAATTAGGGATCAATTTCAGAGCTGTCGGCACTCAATCGCCTGGGCTGGGAGACTAAACTCATGCGCGGAGAGCGTCAGGATGATTTTCAGGCATATGAGCTGAGCAAGAGAGATGAAATAGCATTTCCAACAACAAGAAAAGTGGGAGGAAGATGATGTATTCGATTTAGAAAAGAGGCCGGGCGTGGTGGCTCACACCTGTAATCCCAGCACTTTGGGAGGCCAAGGCAGGCAGATCATGAGGTCAGGAGTTCGAGACCATCCTGGCCAACAAGGTAAAACCCTATCTCTACAAAAATACAAAAAATTAGCTGGGCATAGTGCTGGGCATCTGTAGTCCCAGCTACTTGGGAGGCTGAGGCAGGAGAATCACTTGAACTTGGGAGGTGGAGGTTGCAGTAACCAGAGATTGTGCCACTGCACTCCAGCCTAGTGACAGAGTGAGACTCCGTCTCAAAAAAAAAAAAAAAAAAAGCGGCCAGTGCCAGTGGCTCATGCCTGTAATCCCAGCACTTTGGGAGGCCAAGGCAGGTGGATCACAAGGTCAGGAGTTCAAGACCAGCCTGGCCAATGTGGTGAAACCCTGTCTCTACTAAAAATACAAAAATTAGCTGGTCATGGTGGTGGGTGCCTGTAATCCCAGCTACTCAGGAGGCTGAAGCAGAGAATTGCTTGAACCCAGGAAATGGAGGTTGCAGTGAGCCAAGATCATGCCACTGCACTCCAGCCTGAGCAACAGAGCCAGACTCCGTCACAAAAAGAAAAGAAAAGAAAAGAAAAGAGATGGACACAATACACTATGGAATACTATGCAGCCATAAAAAAGAATGAGTTCATGTCCTCTGCAGGGACATGGATGAAGCTGGATCACTCTCAGCAAACTAACACAGGAACAGAAAACCAAACACCATACGTCCTCACTTATAAGTGGGAGTTGAACAATGAGAACACATGGAGACAGGGAGGGTAACGTCACACACCAGGGCCTGTCGGCAGGTGAGGGCAAGGGGAGGGAGAGTATTAAGACAAATACCTAATGCACGTGGGGCTTAAAACCCAGATGACAGGTTGATGGGTGCAGCAAACCACCACGGCACATGTATACCTATGTAACAAACCTGCACGTTCTGCACATGTATCCCAGAACTTAAATTTTTTTAAAAAATACATTAAAAAAAAAAGATATGGCCACAGTAATCCAATTGTCTTTTCCCTCTGAAGCAAAAGTCCCAGCGAGAGAGGTAACCTGTGTGCCCCCTTCAGGAATCCCAGCATGTCCAGCCGGAGTCCCCATGGGGTGTCGCTTCATGTCATCTTGGGAGAGGGAACCCCAGCACTGGGAAGATCTCAAAAGACACTGGCTGATTGCTGTTGGGAATATAAGAGCATTAAAGAAAATGAACTGAGTGTGCTTAATTTAAAAACAGAAAGTTGTGATATTAAGATCTCTGTAAGGAACCGCCAGAACAAGGTCGCTGTGGCTAGGAGTGGGGCATGGGCTGCCTCCACCTAAGCCACATGAGCCGCAGCAGATGCAGGGGGACTGGGAGCAGCTGTGGGAGTGATGGCCGCCAGAGTCAGCCATGAGGGTGGTGGGCAGAGAAGTGCACACAGCACAGAGAAGAGCTTCAAA
This sequence comes from Aotus nancymaae, assembly GCF_030222135.1. Taxonomy (NCBI): domain Eukaryota; kingdom Metazoa; phylum Chordata; class Mammalia; order Primates; family Aotidae; genus Aotus; species Aotus nancymaae. The sequence goes on along the minus strand of NW_026988445.1, from coordinate 29,248,799 downwards.
GACCGTGCTGGAGACTACGGAAGCCACCTGAGGACCTGCTCAGGGGAGGGAGGGACTGGCTGGGGTGTGGGATTCCAGGTTTCCTCCAATGCGGGCTTGGAATCAAGACCCATTTTTCTAAGCAGTGCTGTTGTTGCCCCTACCCTTGACTGTCATCTCACAGCTGTGTGCTGCCTGAGGCACACAGAATTGCTAAAGCCTCCACCGTCACTGCTGCAGATGCTCCCTTGGCCACCTCCCCCTTAATTTCACCAGGATCTGCCATCATGTCTCCATCACAAAAGGAAGTTCTCTCAATTCTAAATGCTCACTAGAAAATCAGCAGTTCTGATCTCCTCACATAGGGTCCATTCAGCTCATGAGTTGGAAATGCAGTGTCTCTGGATGGATGGATGGATGGATGGATGAGATGGATGGATGGATGTGATGGATGGATGGGATGGATGGATGGGTGGATGGATGGATGGATGGGATGGATGGATGGGATGGATGGATGGGTGGGTGGATGGATGGATGGATGGGTGGTTGGATGGATGGATGGATGGGTGGGTGGATGGATGGATGGATGGGTGGTTGGATGGATGGATGGATGGGATAGATGGATGGGTGGATGGATGGGTAGATGGGTGGATGGATGGGATGGATGGATGGATGGGATGGATGGATGGGATGGATGGATGGATGGGATGGATGGATGGATGGGTGGATGGATGGGTGGATGGATGGGTGGATGGAGTTAGATGGGATGGATGGGATGAATGGATGGATGGATGGGATGGATGGATGGATGGATGGGATAGATGGATGGGTGGATGGATGGGTAGATGGGTGGATGGATGGGATGGATGGATGGGATGGATGGATGGATGGGATGGATGGATGGATGGGTAGGTGGATGGATGGATGGGATGGATGGAGGGATGGATGGGTGGGTGGATGGATGGGGTGGATGGATGGATGGATGGATGGGTGGATGGAGAGATGGATGGGATGGATGGATGGGATGAATGGATGGATGGATGGGATAGATGGATGGGTGGATGGATGGGATGGATGGATGGATGGGTAGATGGGTGGATGGATGGGTGGATGGATGGGAGGGATGGATGGATGGATGGGTGGATGGGTGGATGGATAGATGAGAGATGCATAGATGGGTGGATGAATGGGATAGATGGATGGAATGGATGGATGGATGGATGGGATGGATGGATGGGTAGATGGATAGATAGATGGGATGGATGGATGGGATAAATGGATGCATGGGATGGATGGATGGAATGGGATGGATGGGATGAATGGGATGGATGGATGGGTAGATGGATAGATAGATGGGATGGATGGATGGGATAAATGGATGCATGGGATGGATGGATGGAATGGGATGGATGGGATGGATGGGATGGATGGATGGGTAGATGGATATATAGATGGGATGGATGGATGGAATGAATGGATGGATGGGATGGATGGGTAGACACGTGGATGGGTGGATGGACAGACGGGTAGACGGATGAGTGGGTGGATGGGTGAATGGGCGGATGGACAGATGGAAGACATATAACCTTGTGGGGAAGAAAGAGGGGGTCAGATGAGAGTAACTGGAAAGCAGATGCTCCTGGGTGGGGCAGTAGCAGCTCAGGTTCCCTATAAAAAGGCTAAGATGGGCCAGGCACGGTGGCTCACGCCTGTAATCCCAGCACTCTGGGAAGCTGAGGCAGGCATCGCCTGAGGTTAGGAGTTCAAGACCAGCCTGACCAACATGGAGAAACCCCATCTCCACTAAAAATACAAAATTAGCCGGGTGTGGTGGTCCCAGCTACTTGAGAGGCTGAGGCAGGAGAATTGCTTGAACCCAGGAGGCAGAGATTGCAATGAGCCGAGATTGTACCATTGCACTCCAGCCTGAGTGACAAGAGAGAAATTATGTCTCAAAAAAAAAAAAAAGTCTAATAAGATGGAGCTCAAGCTGTGATCCTTCCTACTACCTTTCTAATACAAAAAAAAAAAAAAATTACAAGATTTAAATATAAAGCCTCATTTAAAAACAACAGCAAAGATAAGTGTCAAGGAATTCATGAGTTATGGTTTCCACAGCAACATTCACGTGGCCACCCAACTACTACTAAATAAATGAAATTAAGCATTTCTGTCACCCTTGAGATTGAGCCATATGCTAAGCAGTCACTTTATTGGTTTATAATTCCACACCGCCACCTGTGAGGGAGGCAGCCTCCTCACTCCCACAGGAAGGACGAGGACACGAGTCCCAGAAGAATGATTTGCCCAGAGAATCCCCTGTCGTGGGACTAGCCAGCTAATCTGACTCTGCATCACGGCAGGCTGCAGGGTGCAATGCCACGCACAGGGCTGCAGAGCGAGCCGAAGATCAATCATTATTAGATGCCTACTGTGCACCAGGTCCTGCTCCTGAGTTCTTTTCAAGCCCCTCCCAATGAAGACTGCGTCTCAGACAACTAAAGAAGCAGGGATAAAAACCAGGGGCCTCAATGCTCTGAGAGGGCAAGAACAGGTGGAGAAGGGATAAAGGAAGCACCCCACGGCCTCGGTTCAGCTGTGCTCTCGTACGTCCAGCTTCACTGCCTGCACAGACTGTGAACATGTCCTAAGAGAAAGAAGAAAAAATTCCCACTGATGGTTCAGGAGAATGAGGAGCAAGGAATAGCCAGGTCCTAGACAGAAGCAGCAGCTGTGCCTTGCAGACTTGAATACCTCTGGACAGTTTCACTTATTCAACAGATGAAAAGGCCCCAAAGAGGTGAGAGATGTTTACTTGGATAAAACTTTCACTGTAGCAGATCTTAGCAAATCTCAGCTCCCAGAAGAACACAGGTGCACAGATTGAAAACGCAGCCAAAGGCTCTAGGCCACACATTGTGACAAGTGGCCCACAGTCCCCAGGAAGGGAGGCCTGAGGCCAGCACTGGTTCTGGCCTTAGCTCTCATCTTAATGTTCTTTAAGGAGGAATAAAAAGCAACGGATAAAATGCAGGGATGAGCTAAATTGAGAGGTGCTGCCAACACTCCTGCAGAAAGTAAAATAAAGCGTGAAAATACAGTCTCAAAAGTATGACAGGATCAAAAGCACCAAGGCAGGCCAAAGACATCAAACTTCCTACTCAAGGAGATAAAGCCCCTGACTCTGCAAGGCAGACATTTAGAAAGCAGTTCTTGACTGGGTGCAGAGGATCACGCCTGTAATCCCAGCACTTTGGGAGGCCAAAGCAGGAGGATTGCTTGTTGAGACCAGCCTGGGCAACAGGGTGAGGCCCCATCTCTACACATTTTTTTAAATTAGCCATTTGTGGTGTGCCTCTGTCATCCCAGCTACACAGGGAGCTGAGGTGGGAGGATCTCCTGAGCCCAGGAATTCGAGGCTGCAGTGAGCTATCATCGTGCCACTGTACTGCATCCTAATCAACAGAGTGAGACTGTTTCTTAAAAAAAAAAAAAAGAAAAAAGAAAAAGGCAGCCATAAAAAAGAATGAGATCAGTGAGGCACCGTGGCTCACACTATAATCCCAGCACTCTGGGAGGCCGAGGCAGGTGGATTACCTGAGGTTGAGAGTTCGAGACCAGTCTGACCAACATGGAGAAACTCCATCTCTACTAAAAATACAAAAAAAATTAACCGGGCACGGTGGCGCATGCCTGTAGTCCCAGCTACTCTAGAGGCTGAGGCAGGAGAATCACTTGAACCCGGAGGCGGAGGTTGCAGCAAGCCAAGATCACGCCGCTGCACTCCAGCCTGGGCAACAGAGTGAGACTCCATCTCACAGGAAAAAAAAAAGAATGAGATCATGTCCTTTGTGACATGGATGGCGCTGGAAGCCATTATCCTAAGGAACTAACTCAGAGACAGAAAATCAAAACCACATGTTCTCACTTGTAAGTGGAGCCTAAGCAATGAGTAGATGCAGACATAAAGACGGAAACAGCAGACACGGCGGCCTCCAAAAGGGGTGGGCAGGTACTTGAAGGGAGCAAAGGTTGAAAAATTCCATCAAGTGCAATATTCACTCTCTGGGTAATGGTACACTAGAAGGCCAGCATACAATACACCCATGTGACAAGCATGCCCATGTACCGCCTCAATTAGAAATAAAATTAAATTTCAATAAATCAATCAATAAATGAAGCAGTTCTCCCCAAAGACAGGCAAGAGACAACAGGCTCAGCATTCATGGAGACTTTTGCTACACTAAGGCAGGCCCACTTCCTACAGGAAGCGCTTCTCACTCAGTCCCACTCATCCGTGACAATCTCCTCGGCCCCTCTGGGAGTACAGTCTGATCTTCCCAGTCTCCCTGATCACTGAAAACATAGCTATGCACATGCTAGCCATGTTTTTTATTTGCCCTCTTTTCTCTCTTCAATTGATTACTCCTGAAGAGTTCTAAAGCCACTGTGCAAAGCTAAGGTGCCTAATGATTGTTAATTACACAGCTCTGATTCAACACCTGAAACATCCATTTAAGGATTCAAAATATATGCATTATAACCATTCGACTCTAAGTTCCTTGAGGCTGGTAGCCAGGCCCTTTATCTTTGTGTACCTAACATTCAGCACAGCACTGGTGTGGCTCTGGTTACAGGTATATGGAGGAACTCAGTGTGTATCATGAATCTACTGCTTTGCTTTCATGTGAAATAGCTCAGTTGAAACTTTTTATTTTTTTGAGATAGAGTCTCACTGTGCAGCCCAGGCTGGAGTGCAGTGGTACCATCTCAGCTCACTGTAACCTCCGCCACCCAGGTTCAAGCGATTCTCCTGCCTCAGCCTCCCAAGTAGCTGGAACTACAGGCACGCACCACCACGCCTGGCTAATTTTTGTATTTTTAGTAGATATGAGGTTTTGCCATGTTGGCCAGGATGGTCTCAAACTCCTGACCTCACATGGCCCATCCACCTTGGCCTCCCAAAGTGCTGGGATTACAGACGTGAGCCACCGCACCCAACATGAAACTTAATCTAAAATATTGCATTCTGTTCTGAATATCTTATTGCCTGAAAGAGAATGTAGTGTATGATCATAGTAATTAAAGAATGTGGAAGGGATGGCTTCAAAGTGAAAACTGAAGCAACTAGAATATGTATAAAATCTAAAAATAACTGTGCTAAAACAAGAATGTTTTCTGTAAGTCCATGTCTAGGGGTGAGAACAAAGACAGAAACATCCCTAGTTTCAAAGGTTTCAAAGGAGTGATGAATTTAAATTCAAGTTAAGAAAGCGTAGGCAAGCTTTCAGTGTGAAAACAATGACTGTAAAATCTAGCCGACTGTGAAGTCAGCTTCCTTAGTTCCTGGAGGCAGGCCCATCACCGGTGACTTTTAAATGACACCTGAAGATTCTCTAGTGCTATATTCACATCTCTGCCAGCATAGAGCATTATGCTTTAGCAGTTAGGCTTTCAGAGTAATTTATACTAAGTGATTAGGATTTTCCCCGTATTCTTCTCTGGATAAAGTTAACATCATTATTTCACTTAGAACTATGAGAAGCCCCAAAGTACAGAAAGGCTAAATGATGTGCCCAACACCGAAAAGGAATTGAATGTGGTGGCCGGGAGCGGGGGCTCACGCCTGCAATCCCAGCACTTTGGGAGGCCGAGGAGGACAAATCATGAGATCAGAGTTTGAGACCAGCCTGGCCAACATATTGAAACCCCGTCTCTACTAAAAATACAAAAATTAGCCGAGTGTGGAAGCGCGCACCTGTAATCCCAGCTACTCAGGAGGCTGAGGCAGGAGAATCGCTTGAACCCGGGAGATGGAGGCTGCAGTGAGTCAAGATCGCACCACTGTAACCCAGCCTGGGTGACAGAGTGAGACTGTCTCAAAAAAAGAGAAGTTAATGCAGCAAGGAAAGGGTTAGAATGCGAAGTTGCAAACTACACTTCTCTCTACTTACCCCTCTCCGTGCCACAGTGAGCAAGTGACTGCTGTCGAGGATTCCCCGACCCAGAGCAGCCTACTTCTTGAGACCTACTCATGGCTTGTGTTTTGACCTCCCAAGCATTACATTCAGGTCATCTGTATTTTTATGTTATTGACAAATTTACATAGACATTGAAAACCTTTCCTTCATGTATGCTCATGTAGCCGAGATGCCCAGAACTGGTGTTTCTACTCTTTTGTGGGGGAGGGGAATGCAATCTACTGTTTAGAAGTTCAGGCTCCACAGTCAGAAAACCTGGGTTCAAATTGTGGCCCCTCAGCCTTCTAGCTATGCAAGATACTTAGCCTCCACTTTCTTTCCTCATCTATAAAATGAGGATAAAGGCTGGGCACAGCGGCTCACACCTGTAATCCCAGCACTTTGGGAGTCTGAGGCAGGTGGATCACCTGAGGTCAGGAGTTCGAGAACAGCCTGGCCAACATGGCAAAACCCCATCTCTACTAAAAATAGAAAAATTAGTTGGGCGTGGTGGTACACGCCTGTATTCCCAGCTACTTAGGAGGCTGGGGCAGGAGAATCGCTTGAACCTGGGAGGTGGAGGTTGCAGTGAGCCGAGATCATGACACTGCATGCCAGCCTGAGTGACAGAGTGATACTCTGTCTCAAAATAAGATGAATACTAACTACTTGCCTCATGAAGACTAAATTCAGTAATTTATATGAAAGGCTTAGAGTACTGGACACATAGTATAGCTCAATACACTGAGGCTATAATTGTTACCTTTTGGTAATTTGAGGTAGACATTCTCACCGCATGTGAACCCTGAAATCTGACAGACCTCAATCCTTGAAATCTGTCTGTATCATTGATCTCTTTCTTGGAGAGTCTCTTTCTACCAAAAGGCAAAACTGGGGGGACAGCAAGAAGAGAACACAGGGTGGGCATTTTCTGCCTCTGTTGGGCGGTCAGCTGGTTCTCCACCCTGGGGTGCCACCTCTGTATTGGGGAGAAGAAAGCCTAGGGATTGCATTTCCCAGGATGCCAACTAGGAGCATTCCAGCTTAGACTGGGCCACTGAGAGGCACTCGGGTGATATTTGGAAGACGGAAGAGATGCAAGCCAGCTTGCTGCCTGCCCCTTCAACAGTGCCAAACACAGCAAGCACGAGTTTGCCTTGGCATCTCAGCATTTCCCACCTTGGTACTGCAGGCAAATGTGACCCTGGCAATAGTTTCTGCAGGTTATGAAACTTCTTGTTTTTCCTGTAGCTGGTGAGCAATGAATGGCTTTCCTGAAACTTTGCACCTCTACCCTTCCAGTGATTTTGCAAACCCTAATTCCTAGATCCCTAAATCTCTTCTTGCTTGGAAAACGAACTAAACTGGAGGAGTCATATTATCTAACTTCAAATTATGCTACAGAGCTATAGTAACCAAAACAGCATGGTACTGGGATAAAAAAGAACACACAGACCAATGGAACAAAATAGAGAACCCAGAAGCAAATCTACACACCTACAGTGGACTCACTTTTGACAAAGGTGCCAAGAACATACACTGGGGAAAAGACAGTCTCTTCAATGGATGGTGCTGGGAAAACTGGATATCCATTTGCAGAAGAATGAAACTAGACCCCTATCTCTCACCATATACAAAAATCAAGTTGAAATGGATTAAAGAGTTAAGACCTCAAACTGTTACAGGAAAGGAGTCTTGATCAAGACCCCAAGAGAGGGTTCTTGGATTTCATGCAAGAAAGAATTCAGGGTGCGTCTGTAAAGTGAAAGCAAGTTTATTAAGAAAGTGAAGAAATAAAAGAATGGCTACTCCACAGATAGAGCAGCCCCGAGGGCTGCGGGTTGCCCATTTTATGGTTATTCTTGATGATATGCTAAACAAGGGGTGGGTTATTCATGCCTCCCCTTTTTAAACCATATAGGGTAACTTCCTGACGTTGCCATGGCATTTGTAAACTATCATGGTGCTGGCAGGAGTGTAGTCGTGAGGATGCCCAGAGGTCACTCGCGTGGCCATCTTGGTTTTGGTGGGTTTGGGCTGACTTCTTTACTGCAACCTGTTTTATCAGCAAGGTCTTTATGATCTGCATCTTGTGCTGACCTCCTATCTCATTCTGTGACTTAGAATGCCTAACCATCTGGGAATGCAGCCCAGTAGGTCTCGGCTTCATGTTACCCAGCTCCTTTTAAGATGGAGTTGCTCTGCTTCAAATGCCTCTGACAGAACTATGAAACTACTACAAGAAAACATTGGGGAAGATCTCCAGGACATTGGTCTGAGCAAAAATGTCGAGCGATACCCCACAAGCACAGGCAAACAAAGCAAAAATGGACAAATGGGATCACATCACGCAAAAAAGCTCCTGCACAGCAAAGGAAACAATCAGCAAAGAGACGGGACAACCCACAGAGTGGGAGACAGTATTTACAAACCACCCATCTGGTTACAGCGGACTGATAACCGGACTATATAAGGAGCTCAAACAACTCTAGAGGAAAAAGCATAATAATCTGATCGAAAAATGGGCAAAAGATTTGAACAGACATTTCTCAAAAGAAGACATAAAAATGGCAAACAGGCAGATGAAAAATGTTCAATGTCATGATCATCAGAGAAATGCAAATCAAAACTGCAATGAGACATCACGTCACCCCAGTTAAAACGGCTTCCATCCAAAACACAGGCAATAACAAATGCTGGTGAGGAAGTGGAGGAAGGGAACCCTGCACGCTGTGGGTGGGAATGTAAACTAGCACAACCACTACGGAGAACCGTTTGGAGGTTCCTCAAAAAACTAAAAATTGAGCTACCGTGGGATCCAGCAATCCCATGGCTGGGTAAATGCTCACAAGAAAGGAACTCAGCATATCTAAGGGATGTCAGCACTGCTATGTTTGTTGCAGCACTGTTTATAATAGCCAAAATTAAGGGTTCATGAACAGACGAATGGATAAAGAAAATGTAGTAGATACGCACAATGGAGTACTATTCAGCCATGAAAAAGAATGAGATCCTGTCATTTGCAATAACATGGATGGAACTGGAGATCACTATATTTAGTGAAATAAGCCAGGCTCAGAAACACAAACATCACTATTCTCAAGTTCAAGTAATAGAACTCATGGACATGGAGAGCAGAAGAATGGTTGCCAAAGGCTGGGAAGGGGGGTGAGGGGGTAGGGATGGTCATGGGTTAAAAAATAGTTAGAATGAAGAAGTCCTACTATTTGATAGTACAACAGGGTGACTAAAGTCAATAATAACTGACTTTTTTTTTTTTTTTTGAGGAGTCTCGCTCTGTCGCCAGGCTGGAGTGCAGTGGCACGATCTCGGCTCACTGCAACCTCTGCCTCCTGGGTTCAAGCGATTCTTCTGCCTCAGCCTCCCAAGTAGTTGGGACTACAGGCACCCGCCACCATGCCTGGCTAGTTTTCTATATTTTTAGTAGAGAAGGAGTTTCACCATGTTGGCCAGGATGGTCTCAATCTCCTGACTCTGATCCCCCTGCCTCAGCCTCTGAAAGTGCTGGGATTACAAGCATGAGCCACCAGGCCTGGCCTTAACTGTACATTTTTAAATAACTTAAAGAGGGTAATTGGGTTGTTTGTAACTCAGAGGACAAATGCCTGAGGGGATGGACACCCCATTCTCTGTGATGTGCTCATGTCACATTGCATGTGTACCCACAAAAATTAAAAAGAAAAACAACACAGAAAAAATCTCTCTTGCTTGAAATACCTAGAGTGGCTTCTGTCTTTCTGATGGATTCATTGCCTGAAGAAACAGAAGTCTCATCATACCCATTCAACAACTATACACTGAGTGCCGAAGAGCAAGGCACTGCTCTGGATATTAGAATACAACGGCAAACCAAACAGAAAGAGACCTGCCCTCCTAGAACTTACATTCTAGTGGAAATAAATGAATAAACGAACAAATAGGAATTGTTAAGGGCAGGGCAGGTAGGATAGATACTGTGGGGTGGGGCAAGGGGCATCCTTATTTCCTAGGGTATTCGGGGAAGGTTCATCGCTAAGATGAAATCTGAGCTGAGGCCTGAAGGAGGTGAGAGCCCGGGGCAGGAGGATGTGTGGACAGAGCAGAGGGGATGCCGGGAACAAAGGCCCCGAGGCAGAAGAGCCCTCAGAGTGGTGGCTACGTGAGGAACAGGACAGTCAACCGGCCACGGTGGCTGCATAGTCAGAGGAGAGCAGGCAGAGGGACGCTGAGAGCCAGCACGGACAGCCCCGGGGGGCGTGGTAAGGGCTTGGCTTTTACTCCAGGTAAGAGGCCACATGGAGGTTTCTGAGCAGAGCAGTGACACATCTGATTTGTGTTTTATTCAGATCACCATGACTACATGCTGGGAACAGAGTTACAGGGGCCAGGGCAGAAGCAAAGACCAGGAAGGACATCACTGCAATAATCTAGGTGACAGTGAAGACAGCCTGGACCAGGCCAGTAGTCGTGTGGAGGAGTGCTGGAGACAGATGATATAGACAGAGATGATACAGATGGATGGATGGATGGGTATAGATGATAGAGATGGATGGATGGATGGATAGGTATATAGATATAGATGATATAGATAAATAAATCTTGTGTGGGTTTTTTATTTTTTTTTTGAGAGTCTCTCTCTGTCACCCAGGCTGGAGTGCAGTGGTGCAATCTCACCTCACTGCAACCTCTGCCTCCCAGGTTCAAGTGATTCTCCCGCCCCAGCCTCCCAAGTGGCTGGGACTACAGGTGCACACCACCACACCTAATTTTTGCGTGTGTGTGTGTGTCTATATTTTTAGTAGAGACGGGGTTTCAACATGTTAGCCAGGCTGGTCCTGAACTCCTGACCTACTGATCTGCCTGCCTCAGCCTCCCAAAGGGCCGGGATTACAGGCGTGCGCCACTGCACCAGATCCATCGGTGTATTGTTTAAATTGTGATAAAGTACATATAACACACTTATCTGGCAGTGGAGATACCCTGATCATGAAGATGTTTTTCCCAGGGTGAGGCTTACCCACTGCACTGCAGGTGTGCTAACCCCTGCACTTTCCCCAGATGCAGGAAATGCAACTGCGTAATTTGTGGTAGAGGGGACTTCGTTCATGCTTCCCCTGTGTCACTCTTTGTCCAATGAGAGGTCACAACGTGAAGTTGGTGGTCTTTATTGTACAATGTATTTATTACAAAAAAAGCATATAACATAAAATGTAGCCTCCTAAGCACTTTGAGTGTACACTAGAGTGGTATTACCTACCTTCACGTGGTCTGCACCCACCGCTCCATCCACCTCCAGAACTCATTTCATCCTGCAGAACTGAAAGCTTGCACCCCTGGAGCAGTAACCCCCCCATTTTCTCCTCTCCAGAGCCCCTGCACCCACATTCTAAATCCTGTCTCTGTGAATCTGACTCCCCTAGGTACTTCAGATAAGTGGAATCAGAGAGTCTTTGTCCTTTGGGGACTGCCTTATTCCATTCACATCAAGTCCTCAAGGCTTATCTACGTTGGCGGGTCGTATTTTGAAAGTAGGATTTGATGCATTGGATGAGGAGGGAGAAGGAGAAAGAAGGGAGGCAAGGATGATTCCAAGACTCGGGGCCTGAGCAGGGGCCTGAGCTAATACATCAGTCCACAGGATGTCCAGCTTCCCGTCTCTTCTCCTGTCTCCGCCACGCCCACACCACCGCCCCCACTCTCAGCGGGCAGAAGAGTCTTCAGGACTTGCTGCAGCTCACACGTCAACAAGGGATGCTAAAACATGTACATCTTTCCGTCACCCAAATGAAGGCAATGAGGGGTCGTGGATATTCATCCTCCCCTCTGCCAGTGTCAGTGACACAGAAGACAACTGAGGGAGGAATGTCAGAGAACACATGAGCGTCTCAAGCACGATGCGCACAGCTCGGGATCAGCAGTGCAGTAGGAACTCCTGTGAGACGAGGCTGAGACAGTCACACACACATCATCTCCAGCTAAACAGGGAGTGAACATCCAGCCAGAAGAGCTTCTCATGCACCCAGCCCCACCAGCCCCAGGCAGTGCAGTCCCCCCTTCTTCCTTCCTCTTCCCACAACCATCGCCCTTGATCAGCCTCAGTTCCACATAACTGGGGTGATGGCAGTAGTGCCCCATGGAACTTGTCCCATCCCTGTTAACTCTTTATTTATTTATTTATTTATTTTGACTTGGAGTCTCACTCTGTCACCCAGGCTGGAGTGCGGTGGCATGATCTCAGCTCACTGCAGCCTCCGCCTCCCAGGTTCACGAGATTCTCCTGCCTCAGCCTCCCAGGGAGCTAGGATTACAGGTGTGCACCATCGTGCCCACCTAATTTTTGTATTTTTAGTAGAGACAGGGTTTCACCACGTTGGCCAGGCTGGTCTCGAACTCCTGACCTCAGATGATCTGCACGCCTCGGCCTCCCAAAGTGCTGGGATTACAGGCGAGAGCCACTGCACCCCGGCCTCTGTTAAGTCTTACAAGGAGCTGCAGATGAACCTTTCCTGGAGCACAGCTTGGCGGCGCCATTCCCCGCTCAGAGCTTTAACAGTTCTCATTGTCTAGGGCATCAGTTCCAGGGTAGGAGGGATGCCCAGGGGCACATGAGGCATTTTGGAGGAGCTTGCTCTGACTACATCCAGCCCCTGGAGATCCTCGGTGAGCTGGACCTTCTCTCCCAAACTCAGAACCATGGGTCTGCAGCATTGACTCAGCATGGCCTTCAAGGACCCTGGAGGCAGCCCCAACATACCCACTGTGCTTAATCTCCACGGCTCCTGTCTACAGACTAGAACTTCCAACCAAACTGAACTGCTAATTACTCCCTGAAGAGCTTGCCCTCGCCCACCTCTGTGTCTGCCTTCGCCCAGAATGGCCTCCCTTTTCTCACCACTTACTCATTCAGATCCTTCCTCCTACAATGCCCAGCTCCAGTGCGACCTCCTCCAGGAAGCCCTCTCTGGTATCTCCAACAGGGTGCACTATCTTCTTCCCCAAATCCCCACAGCCAATTCGTGTGGGCTCCTTTCTTGATTTCCTACAAAATCCTTCTCTCCTATCAGACCATGAACTCTCCGAGGATGCCATTCTGCCGTGTCCCTCTTGGTTCCACTCACAGGGCCTGACATGTGTCTTTTAGGCTTCAGAGTTTGTTAAATCAACAAAAAAATGGGACAATTATTTATTTTAGTCAAATATTCAACTTAAAAATCATTCAGTGTGGGCACCCCTGAAAATATCAGAATCATCTTGGCGTCCTCGCTGTCTGCCGTTTGCCTGCTGTATAGCACAGCTACTCACACACACACTGCAGTCAGTCAGATGACCACGGAAAAGCACATCCCCGCGTCTGCCGCGGGTTTCCATTCACTTCCGGGTTCTCGATTGCCCTGTTTCCTCAGTCATACTCCAGACTTTTCATATGTTCTCCTTGACCCATTCATTTTTCTTTCTTTTTGCAAAACAAAACAAAAAGCAAGAAAAGAACTTTACATTTTATCCAATAGTCCTAAGAAATTTTCCCTGTAGAGAATGGCGTTTAAGTCAAAACAAGGGTTGAATACGGGCACCCAATCAGTTCATCACTTAGGGCTGCAGTAAGAAATGCCATAGGCCAGCGTGGTGGCTCACGCCTGTAATCCCAACACTTTGGGAGGCCGAAGCAGGCGGATCACGAGGTCAGGAGTTCAAGACCAGCCTGGCCAACGTGGTGAAACCCCGTCTCTACTAAAAATACAAAAATTAGCTGGCCATGGTGGCACACACCTGTAATCCCAGCTACTCAGGAGGCTGAGGCAGGAAAATCGTTTGAACGCAGGAGGAGGAGGCTGCAGTGAGCTGAGATCGCACCGCTGCACTCCAGCCTGGGCGACAGAGCAAGACTCCGTCGCAAAAAAAAAAAAAAAAAGAAACGCCACAGACTGGGTGGCTTCAACAACAAACATTCGTCCCCCCCAGTCGAGGCTGGACACCCACCATCGAGACGCTAGCACAGTCAGTTCTGGCGAGAACCTGCTTCTGGGTTGAAGACCACGACCTTCTCCCCATATCCTCACATGGTGGAAAGAGCTAGCTGGGTCTCCAGCCTCTTCGTATAAAGGCACTAATCCCGTTCATGAGGTCTCCACTCTCACAGCCTAACCACCTCCCAAAGGCCCCACCTCCGAACGCTGTCACAGTGGAATTAGGAGTTCAGCATGGGAATTCCGGGGGGGCACATTCAGTCCATGGCCCCCCTGTACCTGTGAATGTGATCTGACTTGGAAACCGGGTTTTGTAGATGAAATTAAGTTGAGGATCTCGAGCTAAGCTCATCCTGGACTTAGGGTGGGCCTGAACTCCAGTGACCAGCGTCCTTATTAAGAGAAAGAAGGGGGAGACTGGAGATGCACAGACACTGAGGAGACACGAGGGAGAAAAGGTCTGCGAAGCAGAGGCAGGGACTGGAGGGCCGCTGCTGGAGGGACACTGCCCCAAGCCGAGGAACGCAGGGGCCGGCAGTAGCTGGAGAGGCAATGGGGGCGGGACAGGGGATCCTCCCCTAGGACCTAGGGGAGAGCATGGCCCTGCTGCCACCTGGATTTTGGATTTCTGTTTTGAGCCATCACATTTATGGCAACTCATCCTGGCAGCCTTAGGGAATGAATGCATTAACCCACTGCATCCGTGCGCAAAATAACACCCTGGCTCGTGTCCTGAGGCAGCCTCCCACCTGGCCCCCTGCCTATTAGACCCCACCTCTCATTCCTTTATTTTTTATTTTTATTTATTTATTTGTTTTTGAGGCAGGGTCTCACTCTGTTGCTCAGCCTAGAGTGCAGTGGTGTGATCATGGCTCACTACAGCATTGACCTCGGGGGCTCAAGCGATCCTCCCATCTCAGCCTCTCAAGCAGCTGGATCTACAGGTGCATGCCACCCTGCTCAGCTACTTTTTGTCTTTTTTTTGTAAAGACGGGGTTTCACCATGTTGCCCATGCTGGTCTCAAACTCCTGGGCTCAAGCAATCCTCCTGCCTCAGCCTCCCAAAGCACCGGGATTACAGGTGTGAGCCCCTGTGCCCGGCCTCTCCTTCCTTTTCATCCTCCCCTCTCCCCTCTTCCTGGGCTTTCCTCCCTCACACCTCCTGCGTTTGGTCCCTTCCATTTTCTTTCTGCTTCTCTTTCCCAACTTCCCTCTCATCATGCCAGGGGGGCTCCTGGGCTCCGTGCCACTCCCCTGGAAGTCCCCCATCATGAATGCAGGATTCATGCCTCATACTTCACTGTGGGAGAGCAGAGACCTCTCATTTGAAGCAAAAGGCACTGAAAATAAGCAAATAGCTATGCGTCTGTCACTACTGCGTCCTAGCAGGCTTCCACCCCGCCCCGGCCCCCAGCATCTTCTTGCTCGTTCAGGTCACTGTGTCCTCTGACACCCAGTCATCGTCATCATTTTCTACATGCATTTCTGTTGGTCTTCTGAGAATTCTGATTTTCCAAAGTAGAAAGAGAACATCGTCTTTCCAGAGCCTGGATGGTGCAGGCACTGACGCACTGGGGGAGGCCACAGTGTGACAAGGATGCGGGGGGAAGGGGAGAGTGTGTCACCCCACTTTCTACTGACCTTCAGCAGCGGGGAGCGAGCAGAGGAGACAGAACCTGGGAGGAAGAAGAGATTTCCAGCTACCTCCTTCCTGGTCCCTTCACTGGAGCCTGTTACTTCTCTGCTGCTGGGGCCTCTGCGTTTCTCCCACTGAGCCAGGAAAGAGCTTAGTGAATAAAGAACGAGGTGTCCTAGCAGTGCATGGAAGATGTCCATGACAGTGAATGTGAAGAGGGGTCCTGGAGAATGTCCACGGCAGCCCTGCGGGAGAATGGCCACGGCAGCCCCGTGGGAGAATGTCCACATCAGCCCTGCAGAAGAATGTCCACACCGGCCCCGCAGGAGAATGGCCACGGCAGCCCCGTGGGAGAATGTCCACATCAGTCCTGCAGAAGAATGTCCATGGCAGCCCTGAGGGAGAATGTCCACACAGTCCTGAGGGAGAATGTCCACACCGGTCCTACAGCCTGGTGGGCTCTGCAATCAGCCCCCAAAACCATTCATCAATCACCTTCAGCAATTGCATGTGCAAAAGCCCTCTTTTTGTGTCCTTTGAATTTTTTTTATGAGGCTGGGCGCGTGACTCAGGCCTGTATTCCCAGCACTTTGGGAGGCCAAGGAGGGAGAATCACTTGAGCCCAGGAGGTCGAGGCTGCTATGAGCTATGATCATACCACTGCACTCCAGCCTGGGTGACAGAGTGAGGCCCCATCTCTACAAAAATTTAAAAATTTTAAAAATTCTTTATTAAAGAAATATGTGTGCAAATGATATCCAAAGGCTTATTTTCAAAAATCCCTGTCCCAGCTGACCCCCGCACACCTGTCCTCCCTTGTGAGGCCACCAGTTTGAGCTTTTTGAGGTATTCACCTCTGCTTTTCTAAATGCGCTTGCCCTGATCTTTCTTGATGGATCCATCTGAGACATCAGCTCTTCGCCCTGTGCTGTGGTGCATCAGCTGAGCTCTTACCCACCACACTCCCTGCTCCTCCTCCTCCCAACAAGACACTAATACAAATAGGAAGGGGCTCTTATTTCTGGGGCTCTCACTAGGTATCAGGCACTGTCACATTCCGACAGGGCTCCACACTCCCTCCCTCTGGTTCCTCCCTGGAAGTCACCTTCACAGGGTCCGTCCCTCTCCGCGCCCTCTGAAGGACGGGGCACCCGGGCTCAGTCCTCCGACCTCTCTTCTTTCCCCGCCAGTCCTTGGTGGTCTCACCAGTCTCACGGTTCTGAATATCCTGCCTGTGCTGACAGCTCCGAGTCCCACCTCCAGCCCTGACCCCAGGTCTCCAGAAGACAGAAGCAGCATGGTGTCCTGCGGTCAGGATGGGGCTGGCAGACGGAAGTCCTCGTCTAGAGGTGGCCCTGCCACCTCCCAGGAGTGCGGCCTCTTCACTTCTCCAACTCTAAACGTTATGCCTTCTCTGCACAAATGCTCTTTCTACCCTGTGGATTCACTATGAGAATCAAGTCATGGCGAGGGTTTCGTAAGTGCAAAAGCCTTACTTTAGTGGAAATGGTTGTTATTATTTCTTTTTTATTTTCAAGATGAGCTCTTGCTCTAGAGCCCAAAGCCAGTGTGCAGCTGTGCTCATGCAGCCGATCCCCTGGGTTCTAGGGATCCTCCCGCCTCATCCTTCCAAGTACAGAGCATGGGCGTGTGCCACTACCCCTGGCTAAATTGGCTAAATTTTTTTTTTAACTTTTTGATAGAGACAAGGTCTTGCCTTGTTACGCAGGCTGGTCTCAAACTCCTGGCCTCAATTATCTTTTCACCTCAGCCTCCCAAAGTGCTAGGATTACAGGCAGAAGTCACCATGCCCAGCCTGTTATTCTTTCTTTTCGTACTCCTCCACACTTCCTTTTTTCTGTCTTCATCTTTCCCATTCTTGTGATCAGCATTTACTTCACAGCCGTTTATTGAGCAGCTACTATGTGGAAGCACTGTGGAAGATGCGCGCAGGGCTCCTGCTTGCACGGGGTTACAGCCTGACTTCCCGAAGGCCTGGGTGTGCCTTGGTCTTTGTTTTCCTCGCTTCGTTTTTCTAATTTTTTTTTTTTGAGATGGAGTTTCACTCTTGTTGCTCAAGCTGGCGTGCAGTGTTGTGACCTCGGCTCACTGCAACTTCTGCGTCCGGGTTCAAGCGATTCTCCCACCTCAGCCTCCCAAGTAGCTGCGACTACAGGTGCCTGTCACCATTCCTGGCTAATTTCAAGACTGTTGTTTCATGACTAGGGATGGAAGTTTTGTTTCCTGGTGATAAATCTCTGCAAGGCAAAGTCCCTGGGCTGCCTCTGCCGTCATGAGGATATAAGGAAAGGGGCTGCCTGAAAATGAAGCCAACTCAAAGCAACAGATCCAAAACTGGATTCTGATGGTGGCCTGAGCCCTGGATCAAGCTGCATCTGAAGCTCTGTCCGCTTTGGGACGGTTCTGTTGCATCTAAGCCAGTTAATTCCTTTTATGGGTTGTGCTTTCTGCTACCTGGAACAGCAGCGATCCCATCTATGGCCAGAGGAGAATCTTCTAAAGTACAAAGACTATGCAAATACGCCTCACTATTTCCCTACTATATCACGTGTTTCTTTGTTACAGGTTTATACAAAGGGGCATAAAACTTCCTGAAAATTCTGCCTACATAACATTTGTATGAGTTTCGTAATTAATACAAATATACAAAGGTTTCAAATCTAAAGAAATTAAGGAGAAATGTAGTTGACCAAATTAATGTTGAACTGTATTTGCCCTAAATATTTTAAAAATAGAAGTCTATGCTTGAGAAACCCAGATGAGCCTGGCTTAACCCATTCCTGCCAACATCTCTGCCGCCCAGGTTTTGGAAAAGGCCAGGGCTCGAACTGTTAAGAGGCTTTAGTGGATTGCAAGTCAACGTGGGCCACGCCTAACACTGCTGTTAACTGCTTATCTGCCCCAACTGCATTTTCTACATTATTCACGTACCAGCCCCAGGTGCCTTCCCAGCCAAGAAATTAGCTCACAAGCTCTTCATTTCAGGTGCTAAGTGACAGGTGTCTCTGTATCTAAAGTGGAAATTACAGCAATTGCTGAAAATGTCGCAATCACTGCTTGGGTATACAAGAGACACACCCAAAAGAAGATGTTTGAAAAATGCTGAAAATAAAAGGACAAGCAAAAATCTACCAGGCAAAAGAAAAGAAGGAAAAGGCTGGAGTCTAGTTCTGTGTGAGCCAGAATAGCCACTGCAATTTCAACCTGAGTTTCTGTTCTGAATAGCGTTGTCAGGAAAAAAAAAATACAAATAAGAAATAAATCAGAGTTTCTGAAAGATTGAAAACCACTTCTGTATTCTTGAGAAGGGAACTGGTTAAATGAAGCATGGGGCATTCACGCAATAGAATACTCTGCAGACACTGAAATAGAGGAGGTGGGTATTTACACATTTAGGAACAGAACCTATGGGACGTGTTCCTCAAAGAGAAAACTGTGATGCGTAGAGATCCCTGAAGGGTACATAAAGGAAGCTACCTGTTCACAACAGGATTCCCTGGAATCGTGCACTCAGGGGAGAGGGGTCCAAGTGGTTGTGGAACATGTTTATAAAGAAAAATTAGGGCCGGGCGCAGTGGTTCATGCCTGTAATCCCAGCACCTTGGGAAGCTGAGGCGGGCGGATCACCTGAAGTCAAGAGTTTGGGACCAGCCTGGCCAACATGGTGAAACCCCCTCTCTACTAAAATTGCAAAAATTAGCTGGGTGTGGTGGTGTGTGCTTGTAATCCCAGCTACTCAGGAGGCTGAAAAAGGAGAATTGCTTGAACCCGGGATATTGAGGTTGCAGTGAGCCAAGATCACACCACTGTACCCCAGCCTGGGCAACAGAGCAAGACTCCATCTCAAAAAAAAAATTCTGAAGAAAAAAAGAAAAATTGGTTTTTACTCTATGAGCCTTTATACCTTTTGAGTTTTGTACCATGTACATTTTGTTCATTCAAAAAACAAATTAGGTAAGTTTTTTTTTTTTTTTTTACATGTTTCAGATTATGGTCATCTATCTTATTAACTACACGGCCAACAGCCTCTACCTGATGCCCCAGCATATCCACTGGGTTCAGTTCCTTATTCTTTTTTTTTTAAACAGGACCTTGCTCTGTTGCCCAGACTGGAGCACACTGGCGTGATCATGGCTCACCGCAGCCGCCTGCCTTAGCCTCCCACGTAGCTGGGACTACAGGTGTGATATCCCATTTTTTGCCAGCTAACACTGACTCTCCTTTTCCCTGACTAAAAGCTGTTCAGGCTTTCTGTTGGCCTTTTTGAGCTGACCAGACTCCATCTTGGCTTCTGCATTTTAGTAACCTTCTCCCCACTAAGCATATAACTACAGTATAAAGCAAGGTCAGGCTGACTCTGGGCACCCAGAAATGCCTTTGTTGATAAGAGGCGGAGTAAGGCGGTGTCAGCAGAGCCTGGAAATGCAGCTGCGGTGAGCGCCCAGAGCCCCCTTCTCTCTAAGTTGTATGTCTTCCATGACAGCTGCACTCCTCACACCTGGCACTGTTTTATTTCTTATGTATCAGTTTTTTCTTTTGACTTTTTGCTTACTCTCTTTTTGTAAAAACTTTGTTTCAGCTAGGTGCTCCTTCCTGTTAAAACTAGTGTATAAAAGACCACCTAACTTTTTTGGGGGGTGCGAGAGAATTTTGGGCATTACCCATTCTCAGTCGCTGGCTTAATAAAGGACTCAGAATTCATTCTCGGAGTGTGACGCATTCCCTGACTCGCTCGGGTACAATGCAGGTATGTGTCATCATGCCCAGGTACTTTTACAATTTTTTGTAGAGACAGGGTCTCACTTTGTTGCCCAGACTGGTCTCAAACTCCTGGCCTCAAGCTAACCTCCTGCCTCGGCCTCCCAAAATGCTGGGATTACAGGCGTGAGCCACCGTGCCAGGTTCAGTTCCTTACTCTTAATGGTTACTTTTGTTATGAAAAAAAGAAAAAAAAAACAAAAACCAACAGCTCTCCAGTTTCTTGTATTTTGCTCTCCGATGAAAGAATTTGGGGTTAACCAACCCTTAATGTTTCATTTCATTTCATATTTGCGCTTCATCATTATTACGATCATTAGAAGTGAGAAATTATTTTACTGATAATCATGAATATGCCTAGGTCAAGAGTTCACACCTTTTTTTTCTGATTAATTAGAAGTACTTGCTTCAATAAACTGTAAACCTACACATGATTTCCACTCTTGTTATTAATGGTTCTAACAAACTGGAATTCTCCCGCCCTCAAATAAGAGCCAAGGCATGGGCTGGGCTCTACCAGCATCTCACAGCCACCAGCAACCAGACAATTCCCAAGTCCCTACAGCCTTGGCCCTGCCCCATCACCAGGAATGAGTGAATCACTCCCCTCTCCCTAGCTGAGGAGCTCGCCAGCAAAGTTCTCTCTTTATGGAATGTGTGCTGGAAATCAAAGCATTTCATTAACTGTTACCATTATCATTTTACAGCGTGTAGCATCTTCCCGACAAAGGTTTCTCACTAGCTTTTAAAATGCTCTACAAGGTGATACACGGGGTTCTCTCAGTTCTCCAAAGGAAGCTGCAGGGGCAAACTTCCATGGCATTCAGGAAGCCAAGACTTCACCTGGCCCCTGCACCAGCCACGCCCAGCGCACTTGCCCTTATGTTGTTCTTGGCTACCTCTCTTTCCTTCAAGATTCACTTATGGTGTCATGGAACGGACTAGGCTGCCATTTCAATCTCAAAATGCACCCTAGGGCTAGAGTCCCTCATCTATTTCTCATGGTAGATCTTAAAGATTTTTGACCCTCAGGTCTTTTAGTTCTCAGTATTATTTAAGTGCAGGAGGTCAGATGGTGGTGGCCCATCCCATAGCTTTAAAATTATTCAAAGTTGAGTAACGTAATTCCCAGGGAGCCTGAGGGTTTTGCTTAAGTAAACATCCCACAGCCTTACAGTCATCATTTCCCATTTTTAGCATATTTTTAAATTTATTGGAGACAGAGTCTCGCCCTGTCACCCAGGCTGGAGTGCAGTGGCACAATCTTGGTTCACTGCAACCTCTGCCTCCCGGGTCCAAGCGAGTCTCGTGCCTCAGCCTCCCAAGCAGCTGGGACTACAGGCGTGCACCACCATACTTGGCTAATTTATGTATTTTTAGTAAAGATGAGGTTTTGCCATGTTGGCCAGGCTGATCTTGAACTCCTGGCCTCAAGTGATCCACTTGCCTTGGCCTCTCAAAGTGCTGGAATTACAGGCATGAGCCACCGTGCCCACTCTGAAGCACATTTAAAACTAAGTGGATATGTGAGGTCAGGAGCCGGGCGTGGTGGTGGGTGCCTGTAATCCCAGCTACTTGGGATGCTGAGGCAGGAGAATCACTGGAACCCAGGAGGCAGAGGTTGCAGTGAGCAGAGATGGTGTTGCTGTACTCCAGCCTGGGCAACAGAGCAAGACTCTGTCTCAAAAAAATAAAAAAAATAAAATAAAGAGAGAGAGAGAGAGAAGGAAACCAGACTTAATAACAACAATCTGAATTCAAATTGCTTAACCCTGGATATTTTTGGGAGCTTCTCAATACTGGTGAAAAGAATGAAGAAAAACAACAATTTTCTTTGCAGGGCTTACAGGCTTTTACATGGATATTTCTGAATGTCAGATAAAATCATTGCTGGCTTTCTAAGTATTAACTATAGAAGAGAGATAAAAACAAAATATTTTGTACTACACAGCACACAAGAAAGAGCTAAGGAGCCAGGATTTTATTACACAGATCTTCCGTGTATTTAGTTGATAAAAATATTTCTACAAGACTAGTTTTTATGCTACTTTGACAACATTAATCTTTGTGTCTATAGTTTAAGACAAACAAATAGGTTTTAGCCAGATACTCAAGGTGGCTGAAAGCCTAACAAAAAATAAATACCAATTTAATATATATGGTGTAAAATACAAACAAGAAATCTCGGCACTTTCTTTGTGCCCTGGAGCATTTGTTCTGATGCCTGTAATCTCGGCACTTTCCTCGTGCCCTGGAGAACTTGTTCTGACACCTGTGTCTGTGTGGCGAGGCCTCTCCAGCTGGCTTTGAGGCTCTTGCTCTTGCAGAGGCCACCTCCAGCCGAGACTTCCGGTTTGTCCTTCAAGACACAGCTCAGATGCCACCTCCTAATTTGTAGACTCCTCAAGCCAGAGTTCTTTTTTTTTTTTCTTTTAGAGGCCAGGTCTCACTCCGTTGCCCAGGCTGGAGTGCAGTGACTCCATCAAGGCTCACTGCAGCCGGGTGCGGTGGCTCATGCCTATAATCCTAGCACTTTGGGAGGCTGAGGTGGGTGGATCACCTGAGGTCAGGAGTTCAAAACCAGCCTGGCCAACATGGTGAAACCCCATCTTTAAAAAAACATTTTTTTAAATAAAATAAAAAGGCTCGCTGCAGCCTCTGACTCTTGGGCTCACGCAACCCTCCCAATCAGCCTTCACTTCAGCCTCCCAAGTAGTTAGGATACAGGTATGAGTAACCACACCTGGCTACTTTATTTATTTATTGTGTGCAGATAGAGTCTTCAGGCCAGGCACAGTGGCTCATGCCTGTAATCCTAGCACTTTGAGAAGCTGAGACAGGCAGATCACTTGAGGCCAGGAGTTCGAGACCAGTCTGGTCAAGATGGTAAAACCCCATCACTACTAAAAATGCAAAAACACTAGCCAGGCATGGTGGCAGCACCTATAATCCCAGCTACTCAGGAGACTGAGGCAGGAGAATCGCTTGAACCCAGGAGACAGAGGCTGCAGTGACCCGAGATCACGCCATTGCACTCCAGCCTAGGCAACAGGGCGAGACCCAGTCTCGAAAAAAAAAAAAGATAGGATCTCGTTCTGTTGCCCAGGCTGGCCTCCAGGAACCCTCCCGCCTCAGCCTCCCACCATGCCGGGACAACAAGTGTGAGCCGCGGCACCAGGCCAGGGTTGTGGTTTTGTCGTCTGTGCTGTGTGCCCATCGGCAGCGCTTGGTCCATCACTCTGCCCTGGCACTGGCCATCGGTGTGTGATCTGCCTGTTCACACGTCCCCCTCCCTCACTAGACAGCCCACCCCATGAGGGCGGGCGCTGGGCATGACAGCTCTTGAGCCCTGCTACATAGCTTGCTGTGCCATGTGCAAGGAAGGCACTTACTGATGAACAAATACATGAATGACAGTGATTGAAAGAATGAATGAGTCCTACACATCAGAGCTGGAAAACCGCGCTGAGGTGAGAAACTATTAGTCCGTTGTCACCGGGTTCCCTGAACTTCACTTCTCAACTGAAAACAGCACCTTCCCAAAGGCACAGCCACTCCTGAGGAAGCAGGAAGAAATATTCTTACCTTCCCATTGCTAAACAGTGGGCAATATATATATATATTTTTTTTAATAAATAACTTAAGGCCGGAGTGTGACTCATGCCTGTAATCCCAGCACTTAGGGAGGCTGAGACAGGAAGATCGCTTGAACTCAGGAGTTTGAGACTAGTCTGGGCAACATGGCAAACCCTGTCTCTACAAAAAATACAAAAATTAGCCGGGCATAGTGGCATGCCTATAGTCCTAGCTACTCGGGAGGCTGAGGCAGGAGAATTGCTTGAACTGGGGAGGTCGAGGCTGCGTGAGCCGAGATCATGGCACTGTACTCCAGCCTGGATGACGGAACAAGACCCTGTCTCAAAATAAATAAATAAATGAATAAATAATAAAACAATTTAAATGCTTTAACAGCATCTCCGTTTAATACACTTTTAAGAAATAAAAATTCTGCCATATTTCACCAAGCGAACAGGCAGGCTGTTCATGCATCGTTGAATTTCCACTTGAGCGAGTCCTCAGCCCGACATGAACACAGGCAGGAACTGGCTGCCGGCCAACGCTTGGCTTTGCGTGGTGGTGTCCCCAGGGATGTCGTACATGAAGGAATCTGGGGACAACTTAGGAAGACAATTTTTTAAAAAAGAACCCGAACCAGTGAGGCCTAAGCTACCGGTGAGGGACTTGGTAGCAGACCCCAAGCAACGGCATGATGGAAACCGCATCTTCCTTTTGCATGCTTTTACAATGGATTGCTTCCTTTTCCCTTTCACTTCTGCAAAAAATAAAATGTAACAGAACAAAATCAACTCTTTTATTTCCAGACTAGATGTCACAGTGTACCAATGGTTGTCCCAGCAGTGACAAACGCCAGCCTTGGACCGTGGAGTCGGGCAGATCTGAGTTTGGAGCCCCATGTCATCACTTGTCAGTATCATGCCCTTAATCTCTGTGTGTGTCAGCTTTTCAAACTAAACTGGGGATAACAGCCGTAATCGTAAGCGTCTTGTTCTTGTGGGGATTAAATGAGATCACGTGAGTAAAGCGCCATGTGTGGCACAGGAGAGATGCTTAAGGACTGTTAGGTGTTAACATTATTATTGTTATTACTCTAATGTATTTCCAGCATTCATTCCTGATCTCGTATTTGAACATGTTAGTGTTCATACTGTATGCTCACAGTGGCATATTAATTTTAGATTAGAAATTACCGTATTTTCTATAGTCAGCTCCTCCTTCTACTCCATTTTTTCCCAGGAGCTGCTGTTCCAGGCAATAACCACGTCTTCGACTTTTTTTTTCTTGAGATGGAGTCTCATTCCGTCATCCAAGCTGGAGTACAGTGTCATGATCTCGGCTTACTGCAATCTCTGCCTTCTGGGTTCAAGCAATTCTCCTATCTCAGCCTCTGGAGTAGCTGGGACTGTAGGTGCCTGCCACCACACCCTGCTAATTCTTTTATATTTTTATTAGAGACAGGGTTTCACCTTGTTGGTCAGGCTGGTCTTGAACTCCTGACCTCAGGTGATCTGCCCACCTCTGCCTCCCAAAGTGCTGGGATTACAGGCGTGAACCACCACACCCAGCCCATGTCTTCAACTTTTATATTTCCCACAGTGATTAGTACAGTGCAGAGCAAACAGTGGGCCTTATAAAATGCTGCTGAGTTGAATAATGAAAAGACAACAGAGTATCAAGTACTGTGAGGATATAGTCTGTACCCTAGACATGCATGACCTGTGGTCAGCAACCTCCACTAATTGAGTTAGGATCACTGAAAGCAACTCTTAGATAAACTCTTAATAGTTTTTCTCAGAATCTTTATAAAGGAGTACCTGGAAGCCTCATCAAACTGGCATTTTAATGGTGTCTTATTTGGCTGACTCACCTATAAGACACTGTGATAAGCTCTTCAAGGGGAAAAACTTATTGCAAGTTTGGAAGCATAGCAGAATAAGCAAACATATTCTTTAAGGACCAAGGTAAGGTGTATCCTGTTTTTAAAAATATAAGATCTTATTATAAGAATCACACTCAAGGCTGGGCACGGTGTCTCATGCCTGCAATCCCAGCACTTTGGGAGGCCAAGGCAGTCGGATCACCTGAGGTCAGGAGTTTGAGACCAGCCTGCCCAACATGGTGAAACCCTGTCTCTACTAAAAATATTAGCTGAGTGTGGTGGCCAGTGCCTATAATCCCAGCTGCTTAAGAGACTGAGGCAGAAGAATCATTTGAACCCGGGAGGCGGAGGTTGCAGTGAGCCAAGATTATGCCACTGCACTCCAGCTTAGGTGACAGAGTGAGACTCTGTCTCAAAAAAAAAAAAAAAGAATCACACTTAAAATAGTATGAGGGGCCAGGTGCAGTGGCTCACGCCTGTGATCCCAACACTTTGGGAGGCTAAGGCAGGTGGATCACTTCAAGTCAGGAGTTCGAGACCAACCTGGCCAACAAGGTGAAACCACTGTCTCTACTAAAATAGAAAAATTAGCTGGGCATGGTGGTGGGCACCTGTAATCCCAGCTACTTGGGAGGCTGAGGCAGGAGAATTGATTGAACCCAGGAGGCAGAAGCTGCAGTGAGCCGAGATCGTGCCAGTGCACTCCAGTCTGCAAGACAGAGTTAGACTCCCTCTCAAAAAGAAAAAAAAAAACAATAGTATGAAGGAAGAATGGGAGTTATTGTTTCAGGGGTATGGAGTTTCCATTTGGAATGGGAAGGTTCTAGAGATGGGTCCGCGTGATGGCTGCATAACAATGTGAATTTACTTAATGCCGTGGACCATACGCATAAAAGTCATTACAATGGTAAAGTTGAAGTTATGTATATTCTACCGCAGTTAAATGAAAGTATGAAGGAGTTTAAACGTCATCTGCTTTCACACATCCCTCTAAGCGTATGAACATATAGAGAGAGTACAATTTTCAATAACCTTTTCTCACTCAGCTGTATTATTTCTTTTTTAAGCTCCAATAATCTTAAGGGTAATCTTAAATGAAATAAGTAAAGGAATAAGGATCATCCATAAAAAACAAACAATAACGTCTTCCTGATTATCTTTTATCCTGAGACAGGGTCTTGTTCTGTTGCCCAGGCTGGAGAGCAGTGGGGCGGACACTGCCCACTATAGTCTTGAGCTCCCAGGCTCAGGCAATCCTCTGGCCTCAGCAGAGGAGCTGGGACCACAGGTGCGTGCCACACCCAGCTGATTTTATTTATTTATTTTTTTCTGAGACAGAGTCTCACCCCATCACCCAGGCTGGAATGAAGTGATGCGATCTGGACTCACTACAACCTCCACCTCCCGGGTTCAACAATTCTCCTGCCTCAGCCTGCTGAGTAGCTGGGATTATAGGCACACACCACCACACCCGGCTAATTTTTTGTATGTTTAGTAGAGATGGAGTTTAGTAGAAATACCATGCTGGCCAGGCTGGTCTCGAACTCCTGACCTCATGATCTACCCTCAGCCTCCCAAAGTGCTGGGATTACAGGTGTGAGCCACCTCGCCTGGCCAATTTTTTTTTTTTTTAATTTTTATAGACATGGAGTTTCACTACATTTCCCAGGCTGGTCTTGAACTCCTGGGCTCAAGTCGTCCTCCTGCCTCAGCCTCCCAAATTGCTGGGATTACAGGCATGAGCTACTGTGTCCCGCCCAGTTACCTGATGTTGACCATAGTACGGCGGGGCTTTCTAAAAGTCACCCCTGCACCCCTTAAACTTTAGATGGGTTCAGGTGTTGATAGGCGTTATGTTGTTTACACAGGAGATTTCAAGGTCAGAAGGAAAAGGCTGCCTCTTTTATGAAAGCGAAGAGAAGGCAGACGAAGAAAGTAGGCACTGGGAAGATGTTCAAGAAGAAAAAAAAGCGAAAAGCCGTAAACACGAAAGCCAGACACTCATGTCACCTTCATTCATCGATTCATTTTGCACCCCTAGAAAAGTCCAAGTGTGCTGTAAAGAAAGTTCTTTGCTCCATACCTTCTACATTTTGCAAATGACTCGTGGAAGATTCGGCCAGGTTGAGGGGAGACGGAGCCATACTTTTCTTTTACAAGCAAACACTTTACCCTGTGGTCAGCAGGTGGGCAGAGGCTGGAGTGCTGCTGTCCCTGCCGCTCACGGGCATCAGACCTATGCACGTGTGCACTCGGTGGTCTTGACTCAGTGCCCGGGAGTGCAGACCTGGGTGAAGAAAGAAGGAAGTCTGATTCGCTGCTGCCTTTTCAAAATGTCCTTGTTGCTCTTTCTCATTATCCCCCATTGCCAAAAAGTAAATTATAAAGTTAATTTTTAGCAGCAAAGCATGCACGCATTTTGGTCTTTGCTTTTTTGGTATAAATGTATTAGTAGATTCAGCATTCTGATTGTGAAGCCACGTTTTCATAAGCATGCACATGTAGTTGTTTTTTTATTAAAGGAGAAAAATATTCTTATTCGTTTCTTAACACGCTGTGAGCTGCTATACTACAGCTGATACAGGTAGGAGTTTCTTCCCAAAAAGGAGGATTCTTTCCTCCCATTTTGCAGCACGAAGTCCACACTACAGCCACACTGGAACCTAGCAAACGTCTTAGGCTGTTGGTGTCAATGCAGAACCCCTTTAAAGAACAAAGGGTGAGGAGGCCACTAACATTTCCTCTTACTGCCTCCTGCGGCCACAGAGCCACTGACCACTGTACTCAAGCATGTCCTATAAACATGCCCCAAAGTGCACAGCCTGAAGAGCTTTCCAAGAATTGTGTTTGTCTGTTTTGCCTTCCACGCACACACTGGAAGAAACAACAGGCTACTCCTTGATTTGGGCAAAGGCACTGCTCCGGCCCTCGGGGGAGCACTGTGCAGCTGGCAGGCTGGCCGGCTGTGGGCATTCCGGTTTATGTTCTTGTTTCTTTCCTGCCCAGCAGAATATGCCCAGGAAAGTCAAAACTGGGTCCTGTCTTATTTAAGAAGTCTCGTTCCTCAGTATTTGTAGTCATGGTATTGAAACAAAGTTATTAGTCCAACTTAGTTCTTTGTCTTTTCTTTTCTTTTCTTTCTTTTTTTTGAGACAGAACCTCACTCTGCAGCCCAGGCTGGAGTATAGTGGCAATACCTCAGTTCACTGCAAACTCCACCTCCTGGGTTCAAGCGATTCTCCTGCCTCAGCCTGGGACTACAGGTGTGAGCCCGTAGCTGGGACTACAGGTGTGAGCCCCAACTCCCGGCTAATTTTATGTATGTTTAATAGAGACGAGGTTTCTCCATGTTGGCCAGGCTGGTCTCGAACTCCTGACCTCAAGTGATCTGCCCGCCTCAATCTTCCAAAGTGCTGAGATTACAGGCATGAGCCACCATGCCGGGCCGAATTCAACTTAATTCTGTTTTAAAAGTTAGTGAAGGCATTACTCGAGTTATGCAATGGACCAAGCATTGAAGAATAAAATGGCAGGGACTTATGGTTTGAAAGGGAAGTCAGATGAATAAATATACTACAAGATAACACACATTTAATAAAGGCATCCACATAAAAATTACTCTAGGCTATGGGAAGACAGGGCTGACAGCACCTCTATTTAGGTGAGAAGGAGCAAGGACAGACACCGCCGAGCTGAGGCAGGAAGTATGAGGTAGTTCAGCCCGGTGGTTACTGCCCGGGTGCCCCAGCATGGCCCTGCCACTTGCTAGCTTTGTGCCAGAGGCATTCAGTTACCATCTCTGAGCCGCAACTTCCTTACCTGTAGAATGGAGATGATCACGCTTTTTAGATGGCCAACTCATATACTATTATAGGGGTTACACTAAGTCAACAACACACAGAAATGACGCTGCAGGTAGCAGGTGCTCAGTACACACTTAACCTGAACGAGAAGGGTGATGTGGAAGAAAGAGCAATACACACCCAGGCGTGGAGCACGAGGGTGCTTGTCTTCCTCAGGAAAGACCTCAGAACTCCTGTGGAGCGAGGGAAAGGTGCTCCTGGAGCAGTGCAGGGGAGGAGGCCAGAATGGCGGCCGGCTGTGGGGATTATTAAGCAGGAGGGTGATGAGACGACCCTGTCCCTCTCCTTCCATCCGTGCCGTCTCTAGCCCTTTGCGCCTTTCCATTATAATAGCCGGCTTAACTTCTACTGCCTGAGGGTTTCGTCAGCCCCCTGCCTCCAATTACTGCAGGAGGGGGGGATGAACAGCTACAGAACTGACACCTTTCACTGCCTGATGAGAGTTGGAGCATACATAACCCAGCTCTCGCACCCCTCAGGCAGGACACCTCAGAGGCATATTCTCTGGGATTCCTAGAGTTGCCCAGCAAGATTCAGCTCCAGCTACCCACAGTGGTCACTGGCTTGACAACACACCCCTTCCTGGCTGGCTTCCCTTCCCTACTCCCAAATACATCATCTGCACCAGAATCCTCGTTTCAGAGTCTGCCTTTGACAAAACCCATACTGAGATATAAGTCATGACCATATCATCTATTTAGAAAAATACTTCTAGAGGCAGGTGAATAATGGATTGGACTGGGTAGAGCCTAGAGGCAGAGCTAGGAGGCTATGGCCATCGTCAAGGAAGGAGGGGATGAGGGCTGGAATCATCTTGTATTGAAGGAGTAGAGAGGAAGGGATGGACCCCAGAGACACCGAGGCAAGTCCTAGTGACTGAGGCACGTGGTCTAGTTGAGGGGGAGGAGGAATCGATGTTGCTGCATGTTGGAGCCCAGCGGAACATTCAGCCGGAGAATCTCCGTGAAAGGCTGGATCAAAGGTTTGGATCTGGGAATTCTTGCGAATGGTAGCCGAGGTCATGGGGATGAATGAGACCCCTGGGAGAGACTAAAGAAGTGGAGCTAAGGCTCGAGTCCCGGGACACTAACAGTTGAGGGTGGAAACAGAAAGAGGCCTCAGTGAGCCGCAGAAGCAACAGTCAAAGAGAAAGGAGATAACCTGGAAAGAACGTGCCTTTTCATCCGAGAAAGAACGTCAGCAGGGAAGGGGCGCCAGCACGCGTTAAATGTTGCAGTGAATTCAGAAGCCGCGCAGGGCGGGACACAGGCTGCTGGAATTGGCAGTAGGCATGTCACTGAGGACCTCGGCAGTCTCAGCAAGTGAGGGAGACAGAAGCGAGACTGTGGGAGGCCGAGAAATGGAAGAGAGGTGCGGACGAGCTCAGGGAGAGGGAACATTTCTCAGAATGCTTGGTGGTGGAGGGAGGGGAAAGAGACTTGGATGAGGGGAGAGAAGTCTAAAGGAAGGGAAGGTGCTTTTTGAAAAGATGGGGTAGACGTGATGAAGGCTGTGGTCTGAACACAGGGAAGAGAAGTCACGGGAGAGCAGAAAGGGAATGGTTGGTGGAGGACAGTCGGTGAGGAGGCTGCCCGGAATGGGAGGGAGCCGAGGAGGAGGTCGGCATTCAGGAGGACCCGGGGACTTCTGAGAGTGGAGATGAGGAGGTGAGGATGGATGCAATCACAGGTGAGTGTAGAGACGATGACCGCTGTGCCCCGCGCCACTGCGCTTGGAGGGAATCTGGGCTGGGCCGGGGCTGGTGGTGGAGAGTGTCACGAACTACAGGGTAGCTCTAAAACCGGGGCTGCTTTCGGAGCCTGGTGCCTGGGGTGGTGCAGAGGGGGCCCTGAGCACCTGGAAACCGAGCGGCCTGAGAACCGGGAGAGCGCCGCGTGGAGGAGGAGCCCCTGCCAGGTCCAGGGCCCCTGGGAGCCCGCGGCGGACGCAAGAGCAGGGGTTGACCTGTGGCGACAGTCCCTGCCCCGTCAGCACCCGCAGCCGCACCTCTGCCCCCGGAGCTCTTAGATGCCACTGGTCTCTGAAAGGGAGACTTGACGGTGCCAGAGCCCAAAACGTTCTCTGCTAAGTAAGAGGCCAGGTCCTCCCGGGTTCAAGCGATTCTCCCGCCTCAGCCTCCTGCATGGGTAGAATTACAGGCGCCCGCCACCACGCTCGGCTAATTTTTGTACTTTCAGTAGAGACGGGGTTTCACCACGTGGGCCAGGCTGGTCTCGAACTCCCGACCTCAGGTGATGCGCCCACCTCGGCCTCCCAGAGCGCTGGGATTACAGGTGTGAGCCCCCGCGCCAGGGCTTTCGCGTTATTAAGAGAAGTCCGTGCTGGGTGTGGGGTGCAGTCTCACGGTGCCTGGGCCCCTGGCCCTCCCGTCCCCCGCTTGGCACTGGAAAGCCCGTTACCTGAACGCACCCTCCCTTCTTCCCCCGCGACTGGCGGCGGCGGCTCCACTTCCGCTCTGCGCAGGCGCACGGGGCCGCCGGGACCCCGCCTGCTGACCGTCCCGCTCTGCGCAGGCGCACCCGGCCGCCGGGACCCCGCTTGCTGACCGTCCAGTGCACCGACCTTCCCATCACCTTCCGCCCCGCGTGGCGCTCGGCCCGCGTCGATCGAGCCTCTTCCTGCCTTCTGGGTGCAGCGTCTTCACTGCCGCCTCTGCCCTCGGTTCTCACGCCTGCCCACTCGACCTCGCCCCTGCCCCGCTGCCCTCAGGACCCCACGCCTGATGTAGCCCCATGGGTGGGTGACAGCATCAGGAAACTGGAAGCGTGTCTTTGGAATGGGATTACAACTGTTTGGAAATCGTTCTGTCTCCCTAGCCTATGAATTCTCTTTTGTTTGTTTTTTGTTTTGTTCTAAGATGGAGTCTTGCTGTCTCGCCCAGGCTGGAGAGCAGTGGTGCGATCTCGGCTCACCGCGACCTCCGCCTCTTGGGTTCCAGCGATTCTCCTGCCTCTGCCAGCCGACTAGCTTGGATTACAGGCGCGCGCCACCATACCTGGCTAATTTTTTGTATTTTTAGTAAAGACCGGTTTCGCCATTTTGGCCAGGCTGGGCTCGAACTCCTGACCTCAGGTGATCCGCCGGCCTCGGCCTCCCAGTGCTGAGATTACAGGCATGAACTACCGTGCCAGGCCGCCATATCATAGGAATTCTTAATTCCTAGATCAAGAAAATCTTTAAATTATCTGGTTAATCCTGGTTATTCCTGAAGAAATTATCTCAACTTTTTACCTGGCTTACAAATCCAAATTTATTGATAACCAATACATATTGATGAATGACCAAATTTAAAATAGAAGAAACACAGATATAACCAGCTGCGGGTCTGAGTCGTGTGAACATTTTTCTTATTTTTAAATATACATTATTTTAAATATATCAAATATCGAAATATAAATGGTTGTAAATATTATTTAACATGTTTAGTTAGGGAAGAGTTATATTAGAATTATGGAATTCATGGTGTACTGTTATCACTTATCTAAATAATTATTCTAAATCATCTTTTTCCTTATGACCCTATGATATTTGAAACCTGTTTTATCTGCGATAGCTTCATTAAATCAAGTCCAAACACTTCACTTCCACCCACATTAAGAAAAACAGAGAGATTCACTGTGACAGAAACAGCAGTGTAACTGTTAATGCAAACACTGTAAATCGCCAGAAACGAATAAGGTAAGAAGAATGTTACTAAGTGTGGATTTGGCTAGCACACAAGCCAAGGTGGGGCTTATACTTCTCTTAAGGGACACAGGCAATTTTAAGGCCCACCTGTGACACACACACACACACTTATGAAAGTAAAATACAGGCCGAGCGTGGTGGCTCATGCCTGTAATCCCAACACTTTGGGAGGCCGAGGCGGGTGGATCACAAGGTCAAGAGATCGAGACCATCCTGGAAAACATGGTGAAACTCCATCTCTACTAAAAATACAAAAAATTAGCTGAGCATGGTGGCGCATGCCTGTAATCCCAGCCACTCAGGAGGCTGAGGCAGGAGAATTGCCTGAACCCAGGAGGTGGAGGCTGCAGTGAGCGGAGATCGCACCATTGCACTCCAGTCTGGGTAACAAGAGCGAAATTCTGTCTCGAAAAAAAAAAAAAAAAAGAAAGTAAAATACATGTTCTTGTTTGTTTTCCAGAGACAGGGTCTTACAAGCTGGCCAGGCTGGAGTGCAGTACTGCGCCTCTAACTCCTGGCTCAAGTGATCCTCCTGCCTCAGCCTCCTGAGTAGCTGGGACTACAGGCATGTGCCACTATGCCGGCTAATTATTTTTAATTTTTGTAGAGATGGGGTCTCTGTTGCCCAGGTGTCTCTCAAACTCCTGGCTTCAAGTGATCCTGCCTTGACCTCCCAAAGTGTTGGGATGACAGGTGTGAGCCACAGCATCCAGCCAAAAATGCAAGTTATCAAGAGAAATCAAGAAATATTTCATTTGAAAAATTAAAGAAGCAAACTGCTGTCTGTGCCTTTGCTGTGCAAACAGTACTTCAAAGAAGCCAAATCGTTGATGGCAGAATATTATCCTGTTTTTTTGTTGTTGTTTGTTTTTTTGAGACAGAATCTTGCTCTGTGGTCCAGGCTGGAGTGCAGTGGTGTGATCACGACTCACTGCAACCTCCATGTCCCAGGCTCAGGTTATACTCTCACCTCAGCCCCAAGTAGCTGGGACTACAGGCGCGCACCACCACACCTGGCTAATTTTTCTATTTTTAGTAGATATGGGGTTTCTCCATGTTGCCCAGGCTGGTCGTGAGAAAATTATCTTTAATAGAGGAATTCCATTGCATAAATGAAGAAGGAATAATAGAATCTTTAAAAAAAAAAAATCACCATTTTGCAACTCTTACTAAAATAATGTTAATGGCAACCATTAAGTGACAGGTTGACAGAGAGCTTCATACAGTGGGGATCAGGCTGACAGCAGCTGAGTCTTGGTGACAAAAAGAGACAATGCAAACATTATGTTATCTCCTGAAGGAAGGCAATAAAAATCCACCACTTCCAATGAAGTTGATTTGCAAAAAAAGAAAAGACAAAAACGAAACTGACCCTGATGGTGATCAAGCCACCAGACATAAAAATTGGTCTACAGGAAATACAGGGAATAGAGGGACGTGTGAAACACCACGACAGAAATGCAATCAGATAAGTCCAAAATGTGGAAAATTCTCCAGGACCAAAGACGAGGCACTTCAACAAATGACAGACAAGAACAAAAGGGGAGGGGAGAGTTAAAGATGAAAAGACACAGCAGCCAATTGCCACACGAGGGCCTTGTCTGGATCCTGACTGGAATAAACCAATGGTAAAAGCATGTTTATGAGACAATAGTGGAAATTTGAAAATATCACATATCAGATATTACAGAACTATTGTTAACTTTTTAAGATAGGATCATGGTTTCATGGTTGTGTGGGGAAAGGGGGAAGGAGGTCCTTATCTTTACCTTATCTGCTAAAGATAACATCCAAGCATTTACAGATGAAATGATGTGATGTCTAGAATCGGTTTTGAAATAACCAGCAGGGATAAGGATGGGGGTCAGATGAACTGGAGGGAGAACAGGTGAAGCAAGACTGGCCATATGTTAATGTTAATGCATAATAAATACATGAGGGTCCATTTATTCTGTTGTTTGTTTGTTTGTTTTGTTTTGTTTTTGCGACAGAGTCTCGCTCTATTGCCCAGGCTGCAGTGCAGTGGCATGATCTTGGCTCACTGCAACCTCTGCCTCCTGGGTTCAAGCAATTCTCCTGCCTTAGCCTCCTGAGTAGCTAGGACCTCAGGCATGTGCCACCACGCCCAGCTAATTTTTGTATTTTTAGTAGAGTCGGAGTTTTGCCATGTTGGCCTGGCTGGTCTTGAACTCCTGACCTCAGATGATCTGCCCTCCTGGGCCCCAAAGTGCTGGGATTACAGGCGTGAGCCACCATACCCAGCCCATTTATCCTATTCCTTGAATGTTAAAATTTCTTAATAGAAAGTCATTTTTTAATCACCTGTGCTGAGGATCCGTGTCTTGCATAACTAGTTGCACGATACCTTACGCTTGGCTGTGTGCCATCCTCAGGCTCTTCTCCTCGTCCCCATACCCCCATCACAGCGAGCACCTCCTCTTCTTTCCGTTGTCCCAGAAAAGGAAATTTGAGCCAACCGGTCATTGTCTCTGACTCTGAGTCTTCAGTCTACAGCTTCCCCTGCCTCTTTTCACTCTGTCATATCCCTAAGCCCACGCTCCCTCCTTAGGACCATGTTTACAGATTCTAGACCGAGAATGTGCCTTCTTCGGCCATCACCTTCTCAGCAGCTTCCAGCCGTAGCCCACTCCACAAGCAGCCACTCCTCCTCTCCCCACGTTTTCTTTAGTGGATCCAGCTCCTGGTACTAGGAAGTTCTGAGCCAAGCAGCGCTCCCCAGACCGCCTTCCTCTGGTCTTCCCTCCCACCGTCGAGGACCACCTCCGATCCTCCTCAGCCTCACAGGGTGGAGCACTGAAATAAACAACGCCTGGCCTCTCTGGCTGCTTACTTGTTCCTTCCCTTATGAGGAAGACATCTGATTGGATGTGTGAAGCTTTGCCTTTACCACATTTTATCACTTTCCAAAAAGTCTTGATTGGGCCTGCCTCCTACTCTGTTTTGTATGTATTTTGTTCTACCAACAAATGAGAATTTAAAGCAAATCTGTAAGTCCTCCTGCCACTGGCATTTAAAAGTGGCTGGGTGTGGTGGCTTACGCCTGTCATCCCAGCACTTTGGGAGGCCGAGGCGGGTGGATTAACTGAGATCAGGAGTTCAAGACCAGCCTGGCCATCATGGCAAAACCCAATCTCTACTAAAAATACAAAAATTAGCCAGGAGTGGTGGCGAATGCTTGTAGTCCAGCTACTTCGGAGGCTGAGGCAGGAGGATTGCTTGAACCTGGGAGGTGGAGCCACCACGCCCCGCAAGGCCTTTGTTCTCAAAAAGCCTTTGCAGGAACAAACAGCTGAATTGTCTGGAGAGAGCAGGCAGGGTCTCTGGGCCGGGAATGGGAAGGTCATTGACAGGGCACTGTGGCCTGTGGCCTGGTGTCGGGAGGGAAGGGCTGTCTGCCGACGTCAGAAGGGTGGGCAGGGCTGGTGGCTGTGCCAGTGGTTGGTGGGCAAACCGGAGGGAAGAACTCCCTCCATTCTAGGGTCTGGCTTTCACACAGCTTTCTCTCCTGTAGTCTCACTCTGGGCTTAACAAACCACATCAATATATTCCCTTGAACAATCTGCTGAAAACGCCCCACCTTGAGAGAATCGCTCCAGGTTCTCACTGGTTTCCTCACAGGTGTCATCCCAGTTTCCGGAGCAGTGGACTGGGAAGAGGACAGGGCTTTTCAGGCGACGACGACGGTGACTGAGCCAGTTTTGGTGTTCACAGTTGTCATGGTTTTGGTCCGTATTGTTAGATTGTAGAGGTACCACATAAACCTCCAGATTATTGTGTGATAGAAGGTAAACTGAGGCCTCCTCTTGTTTTCATTGGCCAATAAGGGATTGGAGTTACACTTGATTTAGAAAAATTGGAGAAAAAAAAAAGGAAAATTGAAATGGTGTTTCTGGGACAAAGGCGTCATGGTTGCATTTCACACCTGGGAATCGCATAATGCCCAGTAATTCTTTCCTGGTAGTTTAAATTAAGCACACCGTTTTTGTGAAGGACTTGCTTTTGCAGCCGCCACACTGGCTCAGCTGGAGCTAACTCTAATTTGTAATGCAGCCAAAAACCATGGCAGTCGGGTCCTGCCTCGGCCCCAGCCTCCCTCCTCAAATAAGAATGGGCATCAGGACTGAAGATCACAAGAATTTCAGACACTGAGAAACCGTGCGATCGTGATGGTTCACTTGCAATGTGATGAGAAGGGATAGTTTTAGATTTCACAAGCAACTAAAGAACGCGGCGCTACCATTGAGTTGCATATGGCACACACGCAGTATTTTCTACTCTATGTGAGTCCAACTTGCCTCAGGGAATGTGAAGGACCATTGAAAAGAAGTAACTGGGTGATGGAGGTCCGCTAAGGGTCCTGGGGACACAGGATGGGGGACAGAAGAGGACCCGGGACTGCCCTGATGGTGTTTGCCCTGTACCGAGGTCCACTAAGGGTCCTGGGACACAGGATGGGGGACAGCAGAGGACCCGGTACTGCCCTGATGGTATGTTTGCCCTGTATCTTTTGCTGCTATTTCTCCTTCCCTGTCTCTAACTTTGGGCTGTCCCCAGCTTCAGCCCTCGGAGCCCTTCTCTTCCCTACTTGCCCTCCCTTCTTAGGTGACCCATCCAGCCTCACGGCTTTAAACATCTTCTGCACATGGACCACTCCAACCCCAGGCTCCGCAGAGCTCCTGACTTATATAGACAGCCTGGATGCTCGTTTGGCTTCTCAGTGGGACATGTCTCAAACCACACTCCTGAGCTTCCCTTCAACCTGAACGAACAGTATCTAGTTGCTTAGACCTAAACCCTGTGATCATTCTCGAGTCTCTTCTTCTCTACTTCCATCCAATCCACTGGGAACTCCTGTTGCTTCTACCTTCCACATGGATCCCAAATCCAACCACCTTTCGCTCTCCACCACCATCATCCTGGCCTGAGGCGCCGTCCCCCTGGTAATGTCCACTCACCGGCTCAGCACCATTCAATGTCTTCTCTTCACACTTAGCGTGGCTCCAAAGTCCTTTCCCGGCCTACAGCGCCCTTCCGTCCTCATCTGCTTCTCTCTCTTCATTCAGGCTGCCAAGGCCTGGGGTCTCCCTGCTGATCCTTCCAGCTGCCAAACACTTGGTGCTTGACGTTCCTCTACAAGGAATGCTCTTTCCCACGCTCCTTCGTTTCCTTCAGGCCACTGCTCAAGATCGCCTCCTTAGAGAGGACTTCCGTGTCATTCCAGATAGAACAATACCCATCACTCTCCCCCCTTATCCTGCTTTATTTTTCTTTATAGTGTTAATCCCGACATGACGTATATTTATTGATGTGTTATCTGCCTCCTACTGTCAACCTCACAGTCAGAATTCAAGTTCCTTAATGACAGGGACTTTGTTTTGTTTACTTGAACTGTTTCTTTTCTTTTTGGGACGGAATCTTGCTTTGTCACCCAGGCTAGAGGGCAGTGGTGCGATTTCGGCTCACTGCAGCATCCGCCTCCTAGGTTGAAGCAATTCTCTTGCCTCAGCCTCTCAAGTAGCTGGGACTACAGGCGCCTGCCACCATGCTCAGCTAATTTTTGCATTTTTAGTAGAGACAGGGTTTTGCCATGTTGCCCAGGCTGATCTCAAACTCCTGACCTCAAGTGCTTCATCCGCCTCAGCCTCCCAAAGTGCTGGGATTACAGGCGTGAGCTACCACACCCAACTATTTTATTAGAACTGTTTCTAGCACAGAATATCACTAATTAAATATTTCATTGAATGAATGAAGTTAAAATTACATGTGCACCCTTTCCATGAAGTCCCTGAGGTCACAAGTTTAGGAAAATGGACTTCCTTACTCCCAGACGTCCTATAAATACCTGTACCCAACCTCGTTATATAATTGAGGATGTTTCCTATATAGAGAAAACATTTATATTCATTCATTCAGCAGATATTCACTGAACACTTCGTAATGATAGATACCACTTACTAAGCCCTATGTGCAAGGAGCCCGTCATGCTCAGAGTAATCCTACAAGGTAGCTGTGATTTCCACCACTTTACAGATGGACAACAGAGGACACACACATCAAGTGACGTTTCCCAGGTCACGTATCCTATACCTGGCACAGCTGGAATTCAGCACTCTTTTCCCTAAGCCATGCTATAAAGCTACTTCAGCATTAGCTTTAAGCCATTCATTCTAGAACATTCTCACCCACCTAGTATTGGCAGCAAAATTGCCAATGTGAGCACATAAAACATTTGCAGTTCAGCCTGTCACTTCCTCTGTGAAGTCCTCCGAGTCCACAGCAGAGCGGGCTGCGATGATTGGCCCCAATGCACTTTGCTGCCATTGCTGAACAACTCTTGCTCAGCATCTTTGTGTGTTACTGTCTCTCCGTCAGGGTGAAATCTCTCAAGGACAAGGGCTATGTCTAACATTCATTTTGGCATCTCTGGTGCCTAGCACAGTGTCTGCCACATAGTAGGAATTCAATGAATGCTGACTGATGAGCACATGAATTGCACGAAAAACACTTTGACAGCCTAAGAAGCTGGCATTTTGGTGTCCTTCTGGCTGTGATGGTCATTCTTCACTTCTTTTGCACGCTTTTTCCCCGGTTCCTATTTTGTTGCTTGAATATTTGTGACATTTCCTGCTAAGTGCTCTGTGCAAAAGTGGCTCATTCTAATTGCCTCCTGCAAATAATATTTTTTCTGGAAGAAATCGCATCTCTTGAATTCAGATTCTGCCTGTTATGTTGTGCTTTGTGGGCTCCATTTCAAAGCAGCCGAGGGGTTTGTTGTTTCTGTCTGAAGAAACAATCTGTGAGGCTCACACCTGGCGCTTCCTGGAGCTCACCCCACTGCACCCTTCAGTACACTGCCGTGGGCCATTAGAAAGTTCCAGTTACCAATGGAATGCAAATTTTTAAAAGATCAATGAGATACTATTTTTGCCTATCAAACTGGCAAAATAAAAAGCAAAAACATGCTGAGGAGGGTTTAGAATATGGGAACAACCTTTCTGCAGGATAGATTGAAAACACATTAGCAAAAGACTTAAAAATAGGTCCCCATCACTTTAAAAGTGACCCAACAGTTCTGCTTTTAGAAATATATTCTAAGCAAACAATTAAATTAAGACTTAACTACTAGGATGTTCATCATAATTTATTATAATAGTGGAAACTGAAAAGTATTTAAATTACTGAGAATAAGGAACTAATGAAATAGCCAAGTGTGACAGCTCTAACCCCAGCACTTTGGGAAGCCCAGGCTGGGGAGGATCACTTGAGGCCAGGAGTTCGAGCCTGGAGTGAGCTATGATTGTGCCTCTGCACTCCAGTCTTGGTGACACAGCAAGACCTATCTCTAAATTGATTAACTAATTAAGGTGTAGCCAAACAATTAGATACTATCCAGTCACTCAAAGTTATGTTTTGGATAAGTATACACTGACATGGAAAGATTATTCATTATGTATTAATTTAAAATAGCAGATTATATAATGGCATATATGGTCTGATCTTGTAGTATTTTTCAACTATGTTTTTGTTTTTTATTTTTTGGTGATGGAGTCTTGCTCTATTGCCCAGGCTGGAGTGCAATGGCATAATCCTGGCTCACTGCAACTCTGCCTCCCAGGTTCAAGTGATTCATTTGCCTCAGCCTCCCAAGTAGCTGGGATTACAGATGTGCTATCACACCTAGCTAATTTTTGTATTTTTGTAGAAATGGGGTTTCACCATGTTGCCCAGGCTGGTCTCAAACTCCTGACCTTCAGTGAACCGCCTACCTTGGCCACCCAAAGTGCTGGGATTACAGGCATGAGTCACTGTGCTTGACCTGATTTGTCTTTTTTAAGAAAAATAAGTTTCTTCAAATGATTACAAGTGTTTTCTCCACTAGACAAGGTAAATAATTCCTGTTGCTCTAAAGGTACTATGACTGATAGCAAATTTTTAAAAAAATAGAACAAAGAAAAAAAGAAACCTCTTAAAGCCTCCTATTTTCACATTCTAGAAATAAACTTAACACCTTATAATTAACAGCACCATGACAGCAAACCTTGGTTATCCCACAGCAGGCTGGGTATGCGCACACTCTCCCCAGTGCATTTTCTGTTATGCACCCACTTCCCCACACTCTGTCCTTACCCAGGCAGCAGGGCTCCATCCCTGCCCCACCCTCTCTCTTTTTCTCTCTCCCTCTCTGCCCACCTGGCTTTCTGTAAATAATCATTTGTGTCATTGCTTACAGCTTTTTAAACATTTTCACTTTTACTATTTTATTTAATCTTCACACCAGCCCTGAAAAGTGTTTTTTCCACTTTAAGATGCAGAAGCTCAGCAATATTTTTTTTATTTTTTTGAGCCAAGGTCTCTCTCTGTCACCCAGGCCGAGTGCTGTGGCGCAATCATGGCTCACGGCAGCCTGGACCTCCAGGGAAGCTCAGCAATATTAAATGTCTGGGCCAATCACGTCATCAGTAAGTGGTAAAGCCTAACTCCAAATCCCACACTTTCATTCGATATCAGAGCCCCAGGTAGTGGTTTTCACACACAAGCATGCATGAGGCTCCCGTGAGAATGTGAAAAATTAAGTGTCCTGGGCCCTACCTCCAGAGATTCTGTTTTAGGGGTCTGGAATGGGGCACCCCCCCATTTCTAACATCCTCCTTCCAGGGGCTCCTGAAGCAGGTGACTGGCAGTCACACATTCAGAAACACGCCCAGCTCGACAGGGAGCGTATGTGACCATGAGGCTCTCTGTCTATTTAAGTGGCCCAGGAGGGTAATGTAGTGACACTCATCTTCCAGGAACTGCCGGTATAAACAGGGAACTTTCTCATATGGAAGGATTTAGAAAAGGGAAAGGAAGGAAGACAGGAAGGTAGGAGAGAAAGATCTAAACACGTTCCATCCAGCAGAAAATCCTCCTGCCCTGAACTCACACTCATAAACCCAGCTAGCCTGCTATGGTGGACTCTTTTTTGTGTCTCTTAGGCTTTTGGCACTTAGATACTGGGTGACTGCAAAGGGGACTCTCAGGTGGGAGAAGGACTAGAGCTGGGCTATTTTGCAGACAGAGGTGCACAGGGGGTGAATGAAGCACCTGATCCAGAGTGAGTCACACATAAAGCTGGGATCAGAGCACAAGACCCTCAGGCCTGAAGTCATGCACCTTCCCCAGCAGTGTGAGCACAGAGGGGGCTTTCCACAGGGCCCGGCGGAGCTGGCAGGCTCTGCAGAAGCCAAGAGGCATGAGGGTAAGCAAACGTTCTGCACAAGAGACCAAGCATTCTCCTAGTCAGGAAATGCCATGGTGATTTAAATCACATGCTGAGGGCAAGGTCAGTGAGCTGAAGAGGCAAAATACACATTGCAGTGGTTTGGGTGTAAAGAAAAGTGTTCTCTTTTCAAACAAGGTACATTTATTCTGCAACTCAGGAGATAAAATGAGATTTCTGTGGGAAGCCTCTGTTGCGCTTTCTGGTGGCCTTAAAAGAAACAGACGCATTTGTGCTAAAGATAAAAGTGAATTACATTCCGTAAAGCCAACTCTATGATACTAAACAGAGAGGATTCCCTTGAGACAAGAAGTGAAGTTTAACATCAGTCAGAACGTTTGAAAGACTCCTCTAAGTGGGACCAGGGGAGGTACGCAATCTCAAGGCATCCTTCTCTACCGCCTTCCGTGCACAAGAGTCTCTTCGGAGAGAGAATACAGTGTCATCCCCTGATTGTCAAGAGATTAGGGTTCATTCACCAGACTGCAGTTCTTTAATGGCTTACAGGATTTAACTCAGAGCTGTCTTGTATGCTCCAAACAAGCCGGTGCCTGTGTTTACGCATCAGGCGCTAGCACGCGCTTTACCGCTGCGTGTCCGTGCTGGCCCCTGCTGCCCTGCCGAATGATACGCCCCTGGGTATGTGTCCACCTCAAAGGTTATTTCCTATCTCGGCCACCCTCCTTCCCAGCTGCAAAGCATTGCCTATCACAAACAGCCTGTCTGCTGTGCTCTGAGGGTCACCACACTCCTTTCTTCCTCCGCCTCCGCCCCGTCCTGAGGGCATGCGGCTCATTCTCATCTCTGGCTGGTGATTCTGACATGCACGGCCAAGCAAGACGCACATCAGTTCTCCACCTGGATTTTACCTTATCCTGGGAAAAAAATTATCTTGGGAAACTAGAGAAGGAAGAAATGCCTTCCACTGTTACCACTGATAGAATCACCTGTCAGAAAGCCCTCCATAAGTGACGATTCCTCGCCATCACTTTCACTCACTATTTTTTGAATGGGATGACCACACATTAATCATCTAAACTGGAACATTTCTAAGAGTAACAAGGAGACCAATTAATAATTACACTGGGACGGGTGTAGTCTGGGACTACCCGGGCAAGGCAGCATATATGGTCATCCTACTTCTCCAGGTCATGAGTAGAACAAAGAAGACACGCGGGGCAGAGTCCCAGATGACGCCAGCTGACAAAAGACGTAAACAGAAATAAGCTTTATTCTTGTCAACCCCTGACATGTGGGAGTTTTGATATCAGAACATAACCTAGAAAAAGCTGATATAGCCCCTTACTGTTGTGTGACTTCTCGATTGCAACCCCTGTGAAATGAGGGCAACTTACTAGCATCTATACCGATGGGTGGATGTGAGGATTAAATGAGTTCATGTACGTGAGGCACTCAGGACAGTGCCTGCAACACAGAACAGTCAACGAATATGAGCCACTCTTACTATGCACTCATATAATAAATAGGAGAAAAAGCCGGGCACAGTGGCTCACGCCTATAATCCCAGCACTTTGGGAGGCTGAGGCGGGTGGATTATGAGGTCAGGAGTTCAAGACCAGCCTGACCAACATGGAGAAACCCTGTTTCTACTAAAAATACAAAATTCCCAGGGGGTTCCATGTTTCGTGACACCTCTAGGGTTTTGTACTCGCTGCTCGCCTGCTGGAACGCCCTGTGCCCTGCCGCCCACTTACTAAACTACTCATTTTAGAGTCAGGCGTTTCCCATCCTGGTAAGCCTTCTCTACACACTAGCACAGAAAGCTGCCTCCCTGCACAGCTGAGTAGCTGCCTCTCTTCTGCACTTCCGCAGTACCCTGAAGGAGCCCCTATCTGAAATTGGCTGCTGACTGACTTGCAGGTTTCCCTCACTAAACTGTGACCTGGATTAGTTAGGGACTCTAGTTCCTAGCACATTATCTAATGACACTCATTCAATGTTTCAAGAATGAAAGAACAGTGATAAACAATCTCTTGGGTAGCAGTTGCCTCTTCTAGGGGCAAGACTACATGCCTGAGGAAGGCTCACAGCAACTTTAAATGTTTACATATATGTAGATACACACATATAATGAAAAAGCCATCTTTAAATAGAGATCTGTGTGTGTATTGT
Organism: Aotus nancymaae; assembly: GCF_030222135.1. Lineage (NCBI taxonomy): Eukaryota > Metazoa > Chordata > Mammalia > Primates > Aotidae > Aotus > Aotus nancymaae. Next base: position 29,204,039 of record NW_026988445.1, on the reverse strand, counting down.
TATAAAAGAATACATCGGTTATGGGAAATTGTTCATTTTCCTTTACCTTATCTTCCCCTGTGCTTGTAAGTGGCTCTATGTTTTACATTTCTCCATTGTGACTGCTCGTACTCAGAGGTGCCCAAGTCACTTTCTTCTGTTCTTTCAGGAGCTGTACTTTTCAGACACCGTAACATTACTCAGTACTCTCACCCAGTATTCAGGACAACATTCCATGGCAGGGCCGCTGCACGGGTGAGAATTTTCCTAAAGACAAAGAGAGAATTGCCGCCACCTCACATTCTCGTTTCCACTCAGCCTTCTTTCCTCTAGTTTCAATGACCTCAACTCCTTTAGCTACTCCATAAATGGTGTCACGCTGGATCAGCAAATTTTAATTTTTACACTAAGTTATTATAATCTCAAATGGTATTTGTAATTGGCACTCATAGAAAATCAATTATTAGTATTTATTTTGATAAATCTCCTTCCACACTCAGACTGATGAAGTGTTTGTTATTGTTTAAAAAAGAAGCCATCATAGTGCTACTCATTTTCAATTGGTGGTCATTCTGCCCCCTCTTAGATCTTTATATGCCAAACCTGAGGTCATTACAGTCATTTTCATTTTGTCAGCTTAATTAATTTGAAAGTAACCTGAGTTTTATTGTAGAAAATAACGATCCATTTTAATGTTAAAATGTTTTAGTATTTTTTTTTTTTTTGAGTCTCGCTCTGTCGCCCAGGCTGGAGTGCAGTGGCACGATCTTGGCTCACTGCAACCTCTGCCTCCTGGGTTCGAGTGATTCTTCTGCCTCAGCCTCCTGAGTAGCTGGGACTACAGGCACTTGCCACCACGCCTGGCTAATTTTTGTATTTTTTTAGTAGAGACAGGATTTACCATGTGAGCCAGGCTGGACTCGAACTCCTGACCTTGTGATCTGCCCGCCTCAGCCTCCCAAAGTGCTGGAATTACAGGTGTGAGCCACCATGCCCAGACAGAATTGTTTTTAAATAAATAGTAACATATCATTCTGTAAGGCGAGACATACTAAATTTGTTTTAAAGTGTTATGGTCATCTTTAAAAACAAAGTATCTTAAAATAGTTATGTCACAAGGTATTAAATATCACATATAGGAATCATGAGAGAAGATGTGAAATTAACAAGGACAAGCAATTTCTACAATTGTCCTTTTACTTAGAAATTATCTTTAGAACATTTAATTTTCATCTGTCACCATCATTGATATATAGTCCTTGTAATTAACTGAATTTGATTCTGGATCAATTGCAGCAGACAACATTTCTTCCATTTCCTCTTGAGAAAAAGGCTCACCTCGGAGAGACAAAAAGGAAAATGTATCATTTATGATCATCTGATTTTTTTCTTTCTCTTTCCGCTAGCCAGCTTAATAGCCATGGAGCCCCACAAACCCCCACAAAGTCACTAGTTCCTCTCCCTGCAGCTGCAGAGCCAGCATATCACGACAGTCCAGAGGTTCACAGAGAAGCCTAGTGTATACCCTGGCAGATTTTGGACTTCTTCTCGCCTGCAGATGTTATAGATCAAGCAATCTCTAGAACACATCATTTCAGGCAAAGCAGTAGGAAGACATAAAGACACCATGAACAAGGCTATTTATTTAGATTAAAACTTGAAATTACCAAAGGATCAACTTGAAGCCCCAGTATTTGATTAAAGATGGAAGGAAAATAATCTAATGGTTAAAAGCACAAGTTTGGATTCAAATGCTGGCTGCCTCGTACTAGCTCTAAGATCTTGAGCAAGTCAGTTAACTGCGCCATATCTTAGTTTACCTGTCTCTAAAATGAAGATGATAATAATACTACCCATCACACAGGGTTGTCATGAGAATTCAACGTGTTATTATTTGAATTGTACTTAGAACAGTACCTGGCACAGAAGCAGCAACAAGTGTTTGTTTAAAAAATTGTTCTGAGATCTTCCCTGCTGCTAAATACTGTCTGATGCAATACACATTGCAGGACACTTACGGACTTCTATCTCATGGGAACTTGATTCAATGTAATTTATTTTGTTTATCAAATGACATCCTGGGCAGTAAGAATGTATATTCTCAAACTATTGTTTGATGCTTTGTGGATATTATGAAGACTGTGTAAGTAACTTTAATCCATATTTTTATATAGCATAAATGTACTTAAAAACAATTTGTAGAATTCTGAGAATCTCAAAGCAACAATTCTTAAGCTACTAGTTTACCAAACTAGTCAACTGCTATTACACTTAGCTGATGGGTCTGTTATATTAAATCATAACTTAGATTTGTATGGTATTTACATCTTATATATTACTTCCAAACATACTGGCTCATATATGTGGAAGGTTTGTAACAATACTTGTTGAATGAATCATTGAAATCATACATATTCTTATTTGAAAATACCTGTCCTATGCTTAGTCCACTGAGAAACTCAATAGCTGATCTTTAAGTACCATGAACTCCCTGTAAACATACCATCCTGGCAATTATCACACAGCTCCTCCAGGTAAACCACACGAGCGTACCATCTGTATACACTGCAGTCTGTTCTGACTTTGCTGTTTCAGTCAGTAGCACTACCATAACACTTGTGCTCGAGGGCAAAGCCTTGGTGTTACTTTTGATTCAGCTCTCATCTTTGTCCCCTAAGCTCTGTCATCATGAACCATGGATTCTGCCGCAGATAGTCCTGTATCAATCCCTTCTTTCCATTCCCATTGCCATTGCCAGGTTAGGCCCTTATTTGGGTGCCTTCAGAATGCTGAAATAACCTTCTAACTGGTCTCCCTGGTCCAACCTCTTTCTCATGCATCTAACAAACCGACCAGCACCAGAAAAACCTTCTCATGATCACTCACACATCATGTGACTCATCTGCTCAAAAGCCTATACTACTTCTCCATTGCCCACAGGATGAATTCCAAACTCCTGATCCTGTGACTCCACAGCTTAGTCCCAGTCAATCTACTGAAGTTAATTTCCTGCTGTTTGCCAGCATCACCCTCGGGGCCAGCTAGGCTTATTTTCTCTCTGAAATAGCATGTTCATTCCTACCTCTCAGTTTTTGTTCAGACTGTTTTACACACCTACAACGTCTCCCTCTCATGAGCCCTTCACCTAGTCTTCACCATCTGCTCATTCATTCGTTAATTCAACAAACACTTGTTGAGATCTACTGTACGTGAGAGAATTATGATGCACAAGAGTTTACCTCTGCCCTCAACAACTTAACCATATACATTCTACCATCTCAAAAAACCTATTTTCTCTTTAAGTCTTCCCAGACCAAGCTTTCCAGGCTGGTCCGGCCCTGGATGATCTTCAGATATTTATTTTTCTATCGTCTTCTATTGTCTCTATTTTATGTTACTTTTATTTCCCCAATAAGATTGCAATGTCCTTGCAGGAGGGAGTAGATTTCAGTGTCATTATACCTTCCTACACTTACTGAATACTAAACACATAGTAGGCACGCAACAGTAGGAACGTCGAGCTGTTTTGGCCATTTTGACTAAATTCATGTTGCCTAATATATAACCTAGGATTTACTCTCTTTAAACTAATCCTTAGGATTAAGAAGCTGATGCTTCTTTGAAAGTCATAACATCCCCATCAAAATTAATCCCTCAGAGCATTTTGACAATGACATGAGTTCTTGGGTGGTGGCTCTGACGGTGGTGTCGTTCTTACTAATCTCACTCCCCGTGTTCCCCCAATGGATCAAGCTGGAATGGTCAAACCAGCTGTGCACGTAGATGCAGTCTTAGCTTTCCCTGCTCCAGATTACTTGCACTTTTGATTCTGTCTCAAGTGATTAGCAACTCTGAGTCATTCAGGACTCAATCTGCGAACCAGAGAGCTCTAGCTCTGTACAGGAGAAGGCAAGGTGGCCAGTGTGAGGACGGTTTCAGGAGATGACCTTCAGGGAAAACAAATGTACACCTCAGCCTAGCAGAGAGAATTCCCAAGGAAATATGTCGGCACATATAAGTGTGCAGGTATTACGTGTGTATATGCATATGTATGAAGGGCCATGTTCAAAGCAAATATCTATGGTTCCATTAACATTAAAAGAGGAAATGTTTACTGTTAAAAATGACCTCATATTAAACTGAGGCTGTATTATCTATAACTTCACCAACAGAAAAGCTTTTTAAAAAGGACTTTTTAAATTTCTTCAGCACTGTGGGAGACCAAGATGGGTGGATCACCTGAGATCAGGAGTTTGAGACCAGCCCGGCCATCTCTACTAGAAATACAAAAATTAGCTGGGCATGGTAGCCCACGCCTGTAATCCCAGCTACTCGAGAGGCTGAGGGAGGAGAATCACTTGAACCCAGGAAGCAGAGGTTGCAGTGAGCTGAGACTGCACTCCAGCCTGGGTGACAGAGTGAGACTCTGTCTCCAAAAAAACAAAAAAGAAAGAAATTTGTATAGACTCCTATTCGAATCTTCAATCTAGGAAGAGGCCTTCATTTGCAGTGACTGATAGCTCATGTTTTCCAGATGGCATATCTTTTATTCTGAAAATTCCATTCAGAATGACTGCAATTACAGAAGTAATCATTATACTTGACAAAATCCTATGAGACAACAGCCCAGCTCCCCTTACCCTACTCCTCTTAATCCCACAGAACAGAAACCATCCCCAAACCAAAACAGTAGGACCAGTAAATAACTTTCCACCAGAATGACTGATTCTAAATCTCCCCCATAACTTTCACGACTGTTAACAAATTATTCATTCCTCACGTAGTCACTGTTGTAAGTACTAAATCACGCTTACCTTCTTCAGACATATACTTGATCAGTTCGTCCTTAGTAAGAAACCCACGTTTAGCTGTATCTAAAACCTAGGGGAAAAGAAAAGATAGATATTATATTTTTTCATTTGGTAAGTTCTACAAGATGAATTTTTCACATAAATAAGCATACACATGTGTGTATATAAATATCTGTATTTATATACATGTATATGTGTATAAGCTGGAGTTTACATACCTCAAAAGCTCGAAGGAGGACATCTTCTGGAATTGGTCTGTATCTATAATTAAGCAGTAAGTTGAGTCAGTGCCATAGTATTTACCATAGTCTCTGCATAATGAATCAGCAGTCTCCAACCTTTTTGGCAGTGGCGACTGGTTTCATGGAAGGAAATTTTTCCATAGACTGGGGTTGGGGGGATGGTTTGGGGATGAAACGGTTCTGCCTCAGATCATCAGGCATTAGATTCTCATAAGGAGCACAACCTAGATCCCTCCCACACGCAGTTCACAATAGGGTTCGTGCTCCAATGAGACTCTGACGCCAACGCTGGTCTGACAGGAGGCGGAGCTCAGGTGGCAGTGCTCACTCTCTTGCTGGTCACCTCCTGCTGTGCGGCCCAGGGGTCCCAACAGGCCAGGGACTGGTACCAGTTCGTGGCCGGTGGGCACCTGTAGTCCCAGCTACTCAGGAGGCTGAGGCGGGAGAATGGCTTGAACCTGGGAGGCAGAGGTTGCAGTGAGCTGAGATGACAGGAAGTATTTAGTTCAAAATCACCGACATGTTTGAGGTTATCTACTAGCTTTTCAGAAATCAATTTATGTGGGCACAGGACTTTTATGATGAACCAACTCTGGTAAGCTAATGCTATATTTATGCTAGAAAAATATTAGGATTCTTATTCATCATTGATAATTCAAAAGAGAAGAATATTGACTTATGATCTTTATAGCTTATTTGCCCCTAATTATGCTTCGCTAAGGTTAACACGACTGTGGTTGATATTTCTAAGCATGTACCAACTGGCAGTTCAGAAGTATCTAGAAAGGTTAGAAGGAGGCCACCTTAGGAGACACTGGTTGAGCATAATATACAAAGTGAAAGAGCCAAGTGTCCTGAATGAATTCTGATCATTACTTTGCCTTAACAATTGCATTTCCTTACTTACCTTCTTTCTAGTAGTATTTCTGTCATCACTGGAAGAAATTTTTCAAATCGAATGTATCCAGTGGGTTCTTCTTCCTCTATCTAAACAGTCAATAAGTAAATAGCCATTTATTCATCCAACAAATATATTTTATTAAGATTTATCTTCATCATTCATCTTGAACCTGTACAGTTGATACTCCAATAAGGGAGACATGCATTAATCAAGAAACAGCAACAGGAAGACACTGTAAATTGATGTAAGCACAATGAAGGGAAGGAGCATGGGTCTGTAAGAACCAGTCAATAAAGAACCCTCAGCCGGGTGCAGTGGCTCACACCTGTAATCCTAGCACTTTGGGAGGCCGAGACAGGCGGATAACTTGAGGTCAGGAGTTCAAGACCAGCCTGACCAACATGGTGAAACCCCTATCTCTACTAAAAATACAAAAATTAGCTGGGCGTAGTGGCACACACCTGTAGTCCCAGCTACACAGGAGGCTGAGGCAGGAGAATCGCTTGAACCTGGGAGACGGGGTTGCAGTGAGCCAAGATCGTACCACTGTACTGAAGCCTGGGCAACAGAGCAAGACTCCATGTCAAAACAAATAAATAGAGAGCACTTCTTAGAACGGGAGACCAGGGAAGTCATTCATGAGGAAATAACACTCCAGCTGATTTAGAAAGGATGAGTAGAAGGTAATGAGACAAAGACAGGAGGGAGAGACTCTCACAAAGAGGAAACTGCATGCACTGAGACTCTGTGCTGACACACTGGAGGCTAGGAGGCTGGAGTACAAGGAGCAAGGAGAAGGCTTCAAGATGAGGCTAGGGAGAGACAGGGGCTGGACTGCAGGGCCTCCTTGTCCAGTGATAAGGCTGCTAGCCTAAGAACACTGGGAAATCACCGACGGCCTCACAGATGCACGTTTTGAAAGAGCACACTGGTTGAGGGTGAGGCAGCTTTTTCAGTAGTCTAAGCAGGTATGACAAGGGCTTAGATTGGAGTGGTGGCCATGGAGAGAGAGATGGATGGCTTCAAGAAATATTTACGAAGCAGAATTGATAGGACCTGGTCTTGCATTCATTATGGGTAATGACGGAAAAAACAGAGGATCCATGGATGACTCCCAAGATTCTGACTGACACCACTGGGATAAGGTGACGCTTTTCCCTGAGGGACCAGGATAGAGCACACGCCACCATCTCAAGGACCAACTACACCTTAAATCATCATAGTATGTATTAAGTACCTACGTGGTAAACAGAACTTTGCCATACCGCCCCTAGATTAGAAGACTATACCTGAGAAAGAGAATGATTGGCACTTAGCACTATTAAATGAGAACGAAACAGATCCCTGCCCGTGGGTTCAGCTTGGATAGAGTGGCTGAACAAAACACCACTGACCTTAACTTTCACATCAGGCTAGCTATAGGGAGCTGTAAATTTTCCACTCCCTTTCAAAAATCTTATTAAAAGGCTCATAGATCCCAATTCAGCAGATGAGTTTTGGATAGATTTATTCTTGGAGCAAAAAATAAAAATAAAACTATAGGTTGCTGCTAAGTGGAACACATCATAATCCAAATGACTACTGTTTTTTAATATTTATACTAGATTCACACCTAGCATGGTGGAACCCTCAGACTCCACTATCAGCAGAAAATTCAATGCATTCAATGACAGAATTGTGTGTTTCAGAATTGCTGAGCCCATCGATTCATGAGCAATTGTCTTCAGCTGCTTCTGGGTCTAAGGCGAGCATTTGGCAAATCAATGTTCATATGGCTCTGCTGAGCTTGAGTAGCACTCTGCAACTCCCTACCTCGGCAGCCTCAGACAAATAAAAGGTCAGTCTCACGAGGTTATCTCCGGAGGGGTTTTAAAATTAAACTGTTGAGTTGCTATTCTGACTACTCCAGAAATTTGCTCCAGAAGCGAGAGCAATGGTCTCTTCCCTTTCCTCCCACCACCACCGAGCCAGTGCAGAACAGGCAATCTCAACCTTTAAAAGACCAAAACCCTCTTTATCTTACATGCGCCCTCATCAAGCCACAAACTGTTTTTCCAAAGGAAGTCAACTCTATAATTTTGTCTCCATCATGGAAGAACTCACAAATGACACATAATATATGCCTCGTATCGCTTCCCCAGGGTCCAGCTTTCACAAACCCTGAGGGATGTAAGCATCTTTCTTGCCTAATAGATCCTTGTGGAGCCAAAATTACACACAAAAAAGTTAAAACAGCCAACCAGTCAGAACAGCAGACGAGTCATAAGTGTTCTTTGTTATTGTTGTTTTTTAAGAGGGACAATGAATAAACAGACGCCTTGTGGTTAGAAAATAAGAAGAAAAATGATTGCGACCATCTTCAACTTGGGCAGAAATTGTAAAATCTTTCTATGACCCAGGGCTGTCCTCTAGAGGCCATATCTGATATGTTCTTGTACAAAAACATATTTAAGCAATGGCATTAAAAACAATATAATTATCTATAAGTACCGCATTCATGGAATGTTTAATGTAGACACTATTTTATAACCTAAAAGGATGTTTATATTTGAATAACTTTATTTTAGAATAGTTTTAGATATAAAGAAAAGTTCCAAATATAATACAAAGAGTTCCCATAGACCTCTGTCACCCAGTTTCCTCTATTTTTTTCCAGCCTTATTGAGGTATGATGGACAAATAAAAACTGCATATATTTAAGGTGTACAACACGTTTTGATACACATACACCTTGTGAAATGGTTACCACAATCAGCTAATTAACATATCCATCAACTCACTAGTTACCTTTTTTGTATGTGTGGTGAGAATACTTGAGATATACTCTCAGTCAATTTCAAGTATAGAATAATTATTGACCATAGTCACCACACTGTCTATCAGATATTGTTTTTCTTATCACTGAAAGTTTGTACCCTCTGACCAACATTCTCCCATTTCCCCTACCCCCGCCCCTGGTTAACTACCCATCTACTCTCTGTTGCCATGAGTTTGACTTTTGAAAATTCTGCATATAACAGAGATCATGCAGTATTTGTCTTTCTGAGTCTGGCTTATTTCACTTAGCGTAATGTCCTCCGAGTCCATCCATGTTGTTGCAAATAGCATCATCTCCTTTTCCAAAGCTGAATAATATGCCATTGCATACACACACCTTCTGTTTATCCATTCACTTGTCTACAGGCAACGCTGTTTCCGTATCTCAGCTACTGTGAATGATACTGCAATGAACATGGCAATACAAGTAGCTCTTAGAGAGTCCGATTTCATTTCTTCCGGGACTCATACCCAGAAGTGGGACTGCTGGATGATACGGTAATTCTATTTTTAGTTTCTTGGGAAACCGGCACACTGTTTTCCATAGCCGCTGTGCCAATTTGCCTTCCCACCAACAGGGTATGAGGGTTCCTTTTTCCACACTCCCACCGACACTTTTGTCGTTTTGACAGTAGCCGTTATAATAGGTGTGAGGTGATGTCCCACTGTGGTTTTGGTTTGCATTTCCTTCTTGAACAACGATGTTCATATACCTGATGGACGTTCGTATGTCTTCTTTAAGAAAATGTCAGCTCCTTGTTCTCCATTTTTTAATTAGGTCGTTTTTGTTTTTGCAAATGAGTTGTCTGAGTTCCTTATATATACTGAAATGTTAATCCCTTATCAAATGTATGGTTTGCAGACATCTTCTCCCATTCCATAGGCTGCCTTGACATTTTGCTGGTTGTTTCTTCTGCATGCAGGAACTTTCCAGGTTGATGTAGTCCCACTTGTTCATTTTTTTCTTTCGTTGCCTGTGCTTTTGGTACCATATCCAAAAAATCATTGCCCAGACCTATGTCAAAGAGCATTTTCCCTGTGTTTTCTCCAAGTCTCTCATTTAAATCGTTAAACCATTTTGAGTTGATTTTCGTGTATGGTGTGACATAAGGATCCAATTTCCTTCTTCTCCATGTAAATAACAGTTTTCCTATCACCATTTATTGAAGACACTGTCCTTTCCCCATTGTGTATTCTTGGCACTCTTGTCGAGGATCAGCTGACCATTTATGCCTGGCTTCATTTATAGGCTTTCTATTCTGTTCCAAGAGTCTATATGACTGTTTTTATGCCAATACCACACTGTTTTGATTACTATTGGTTTGTAACATAATTTGTAATTTCATTTGTAATATAATTCCATTATTAACTCTTACATTATTATAATACACTTGTCAAAACTAATGAATCAATATTAATATATTAACAGTCACTAAACTCCAAACTTTATTTGGATTCCATTAGCTTTTCTAAAAGGCATTTTTCAAATATGATATATTCCAATGTCATAAAAGAAAAACAAGAAGAATAGGGCAGATGTTTAATCATGCTGATAACTTGATCTTAAACTTTCAGCCTTTAGAACTGTGAGACAAAAAATTTCTATTGTTTAAGCCACTCTGTGTGGTGGCTTAAATTATTAAAGTGGCTCCAGCAAACACTGTAACTAACATATATTCTAAATATGTATGGCATATTTTTATCCAAAGACTTTGAATCACTATCAAGCAGAAGTCTGTATACCTGTCAACTGGAGATTAGCAGATATTCAGAATTCAGAACTGTATTTCATGCCTTAATCATAGCACTTTGGGAAGCCAAGGTGGGTGGATCACCTGAGGTCAGGAGTTCAAGACCAGCCTGGCCAACATGGTGAAACCTTATTTCTACTAAAAATACAAAAATTAGCTGGGCATGATGGTGCACACCTGTAGTCCCAGCTAATGGGGAGGCTGAGGCAGGAGGATTGCTTGAACTCAGGAGATGGAGGGTGCAGTGAGCCAAGATTAACCCACTGCATTCCAACCTGGGCAACAGAACAAGATTCTGCCTCCAAAACAAACAAACAAACAAACATTGTATTTCACAGAGTTGATGTAGAAAAAATGGTGTGATCCAGACCTACTTTCTCCAGGAGAAAACTCAATTATACTTAAATGAATTCAAGAAAGATTCTGTAAATTATATCAGACATATTTGAAAAGACTACAAAGTCACTGCATTTCTTCACTTAGAGCAAAGTCTTGTTGGGAAAATCCACTTGACTTCTTTCTGTATCAGAGTCTTTTTTAAAAAATGGATGTTCTACAGGACTAGGTATGAGAAGTAAATAAATAGATGAATAATTTTAAGAGACATTACCTTTCTTACAGAAAAATATCACAATATACTCCCCATGTTAGACCAAGAATAGTTAAGAATGTTATTAAAATCCACCCTCTAGCTTTAGCATCCCCATGTCTAATACACGGGGAACTGTAACCTCCAGGATGGCTGTGAGGGTTCCATGGGATATGAAGGTGCTTTGTGAGCTGTGAGAGTCTATGATGATGAAGATGGCTCTATGGCATGCAATGGCACAATTTCCTAAAACAATCAATCACTGGCTGCTGGTCTCGGCCACAGAAGCGAGATGACGAAGGAAAAGTCATCATTGGGAAAGCGTCACAATAAGACACACACACTGTGCCACCGCTGTGGCTCTGAGGCCTACCACCTTCAGAAGTGGACCTGTGGCAAATGTGGCCACCCCGCCAAACGCAAGAGAAAGTATAACTGAGGCTGGGCACTGTGGCTCACGCCTGTAATCCCAGCACTTTGGGAGGCCGAAGCGGGTGGATCACGAGGTCAAGAGATCGAGACCATCCTGGTCAATATGGTGAAACCCCGTCTCTACTAAAAATACAAAAAATTAGCTGGGCACGGTGGTGCGTGCCTGTAATCTCAGCTACTCGGGAGGCTGAGGCAGGAGAATTGCCTGAACCCAGGAGGCAGAGGTTGCGGTGAGCCGAGATCGTGCCATTGCACTCCAGCCTGGGCAACAAGAGCGAAACTCCGTCTCAAAGAAAAAAAAAAAAGAGAAAGTATAAGTGGAGTGCCGAGGCTGAAAGTCGAAGTATCACCGGGACTGGTCACACGAGGCACCTCAAGATTGTATACCGCAGATTCAGGCATGGATTCCGTGAAGGAACAACACCTCAACCCAAGACGGCAGCTGTTGCGGCATCATCCAGTTCATCTTACGAATTTCAGTGATTAGTCATGAAGTAAATGTTCTAGTTTTAACAAAAATACAAAAAAAAAAAAAAAAAGAATCAATCACTGGTGCTGACATTTCAGGCACATCCTCACTGACCCACTATGTAGACCCTCCTGTGTATACAGAAGTTCGGCTCTGCCACCTATCTGTAAAATGCCACGTGGAATGTGGCAATTAAATCAGATAACGTACGGAATTGCTAGGCACATTTCATACTTTCTCCCTCACCCCTTGGTGCCTCGCCCCACGTCTAGAGGACAGGGTATGCAGGTTAGCAGTGATGCCTCCACCTCTGCTGTTTCCCCACGTGGCCTCTTCAGACCGAAAAAAAAGCGTGAGTAAAAAATATTCACCGAACTCCACATCCCTCCTCTTCAAAAGACAGAAGAAACTCACAAAACAAATACATCCTGTTACTGCAAACATGAATGAGGCAAAGTAAGTTAAATCTAGTTTGTTTCTTTTAAGAGAAAGGCCGAAGAGGAATAAGGGGCAATTTAACAGTAACCCAGGTAGCATTTGTGAATGTAAAGGAAAAACATCTGCCAGAAGACCCCTGAGTGTAGCCTAATGAAACCACCATTTGCAGGGAATTCATCTTAATAGTGTGCCAGCAGATGTTCACCCGGAAAGCCACAGCCCTCACACGCCTGGCTTCTCCTCCAAAGAATTAAGGTGGAGCAGGGAACCTGAAGAAAATCTACAGCCTTCATTGCAAAGGGCGAATGAGGCTCACACAGTGCCTTCCGGCACTCCGTGGTCTCCCTGCTTCCTCTTCCCCCATGTGGAGCCAGCTCAATAAATACTGTAGGACTTTTAAATAATATCAACATTTATCTCAGTCTCAAAGCATGCAGCAAATACTGTGCTTCTCACTCTACTTTGGTATAAGTCAATTTTCTTAACCCGTTTTGGATTTGAGGAAATACAGGTACAGGGAGGTCAAGTGCCTATTTGAGGGCGGTGGAGTCAGTCAGGTGTTTTGATGGGATCACGGTCTGGAGTTCTTCCATTTCCATAGATAAATCATCAGGCCATCTCTTTTCTCATAACAGCATTATTTATTTTAATGGTGAACCCACTAAATAGGCACAATAAAACATACCATGAAAATTCATTTCTCCCCAGTGACATAACAATCAGTCAATAAACTGAACTATTTCATGCTTCACAAAAAAACAAGATAATGTCAGTAGTTAAGATGGTTTATAAAGCACCTACATTTCAACTAGTTCCAGGTCACCAGATGAGATATGCATTCAAATCTGTTTTAACTATTTGTAGTAAAAAAATACATAAAGCACGAGATAGTTCACATTAGGCTCTAAACAGTATATATACAAATTTTGACATAAACTATATTTCAAAACCAAAACATAAATACAATTTAGAAAATATTTCTCTCCTTTGACTAGAGTAAGATCACAAAAATTAATTGGCATTTACTAAAAATGTTGTCTTTACAAATAAAAAATTTGAAAGCCACTTACTTTTGAAAAATTATTTATTCTAGGCTGGGTGCAGCGGCTCACACCTGTAATCCCAGCACTTTGGGATTACAGCAAGGATGCTGTTATAGCAAGGATGGCCTTCCTCCAGATTCCAGTACCTCATCCCTCATTTCTGCCCGAGACCTCATCGGAATTGCCTTTACCATCCGCATTTCTACCAACATTCTGTTCTTGTCTACTTAGATCACCTCTAAGAAGATGTAGGCACTCTACAGGTATCTTCGCTGAGCCCTCACCAGAATCACCTCTAGTGCTCTGTTCACAGCAGTTCAGGCTTTTCTATCACACACCTCAAAGTCTTCCAGCCTCTACCCGTTATCCAGTTCCAAAGCCACTTCTACATTTTCGGGCATTTGTTATAGCAATAGTCCCACAAAGACAATGTCTGCCTTAGTCCAATTGTGCTGCTATGACGAAATACCTTAGACTGGGTAATAAATAAACAGCACACACGTATTGTTCGCAGTATGGAGACCGGGAAGTCCCAGATCAGGGGACCAGTGGGCTTGGTGTCTGGTGAAGGACTGTCTCTGCTTCCAAGATGGCGCCTTGAATGCTGTGGCCTCCAGAGCGGATGAACACTGTGATCTAACATGGCAGAAGGGACAGAAGGGCAAAAGGGGCCTAGCTAATTCCCTCCAGCCCTTTTACAACATTGCTAATCCCATTCATGAGGGACCTACCCTCGAGACTTAGTTATCCCCCAAAGGCTCCATGTCTTAATACTATCTCATTGGGATTTAAGTTCCAACATATGAATTCGGAGGGACACCTACATTGTGACCACAGCGTAATAGAAATATGGCAATTAAGTTTTACTGAATAAAAGGGACAAATAAAAGCATTTAGGAAAAAATTGCCCAAATGTACAAAGGGCTCCAAGCTGTCAGCTATGACCCAGGGAAAGGATTACTGTAAATTATTCCAATCTAACTTCTTACCACCATCAGACTGGTTTGTCTAAAGTATAATCTCATTCAAGAAAAACAAATATGAACTAAAATAAAATGCAAATCTCATCAAGTTATTCTCATTCAAAATCCTTCAGTAACCCATCACTGCCTTAGCTTGCTTCACAAGGCCCTCTGAAACTTGAAAAGGGCCTATACTTTATTCAAATAATGTTTATCATGCAGTATCCACTATGTTAAAAATTGTTAGCAACCTTTACCAATAGATGAATGGATATGTAATATGGGATATTTATTCAATTGAAGAGTTTCTATTTATTAATATGGTTATTGCCATATAATTAAATGTTAGGAAGCAATTAAACTGACTATAGTAGAATATTGGCATGGAAAATATTAATGATATTAGTAGACTTGTCACTCTGTATCCATGATGGATTGGTCCCCTGGACTCCTCATAGATACCAATGCAAATGCTTAACCTCCTTATGTAAAATGGCACACTATTTGCATATAACCTATGCACATCCTTCTGTATACTTCATTGGTTTATTTTTTATTTTTTAGAGACAGGGTCTCACTCTGTTGCCCAGGCTGGAGTACGGTGGTGCCATGGTAGCTCACTACAGCCTTAAACTCCTGGGCAAAAGTGGTCCTCCCGCCTCAGCTCCCCAAGTAGCTGGGATTATAGGCACAAACCACCACACCCGGATAATTTTTAAGTTTTTTTTGTGGAGACGGGGTCTCACAATGTTGCTCAGGCTGGTCCCAAGCTCCTCGCCTCAAGCAATCCTCCAGCCTCAGCCTCCCAAGTAGCTGAAACTATGGGGTGCACTGCCATGCCCAGCCCATCTTAACCACTTTTAAGCATACAGTACAGCGGTGTTAACCACATGTACATTGTCATGTAACAGATCTCTAGAACTTTTTCCTCTTGCAAAACTGAAACGCTATACTCACTGAACAGCAGCTCCCTTTCTCCTCCCCCGACTCCCTGGCCACTACCACTGTACTCTCTGTTTCTAGGAGCTGGACCATTTTGGATACCACACAAGTGGAATCATACAGTATTTGTGCATTAATATTTATAACTACAGTGACCCTCAAACATGGATTTGAAATCCACAGATCCACTTATCCATGGATTTTCTTCCACCTCTGTTACCCTGAGACAAGACCAACCCCTCCTCTTCCTCCGCCTCCTCAGCCTACTCAGCGTGAAGACAGTGAGGACGAGACCTTTATGATGAGCCACTTCTGCTTTCGGACAGGAAATACATTTTCTCTTCCTTATGATTTTCTTAATAATATTTTCTTTACTCTGGCTTACTTTATTGTAAGAATTCAGTAAATAATATATTCAACATACAAAATCTTTGTTAATTGATTGTGTATGTTATTAATAAGGCTTCCAGTCAATGGTAGGCTATTAGTTTAAGTTTTAGGGGAGGCAAAATTATACTTGGATTTTCAACTGCACAGGGATCAGTGCTTTGAACCCCCGTGTTGTTTAGGGTCGACTGTAGTTTATTTTGCTCAGTGTAATGTCCTTAAGTTTCATTCACATAACAGTATTTCTTTCTTAAAATGTTGGTTTCTAAAAACTAGATAACAGAATGGAAAAACCATTTTGCTGTAATACAGAGAGAAAAAGGCAAAATATTCTGGCTGTGTCTGAGTGATGTAAACAAGAGAGAGCATTCCCTTCCTTTTTTTCTTGTGCAATTTAATTAGCATGCATTTTTATAATGAAAACTCTGCAATAACATGAAGATATAATTTGTGATATAATTAGGTGGAAAAAATCAAGATTCAGAATTTTACCTACTGAATTGTACTATAAGATTACAGTTCTGCCAGGCATGGTGGCTCATATGCTCACACCTGTAATCCCTGTACTTGGGAGGCTGAGGTGAGAGGATCACTTGAGGCCAGGAGTTCAAGACCAGCCTCGGCAACATTTCAAAGCCCTATCTCTACAAAAGAAAAAAAAAATTAGCTGAGAGTGGTGGCATATACCTGTAGTCTCAGCTATTTGGAAGGCTGAGATGGGAGGATCATTTTAGTCCAGGAGTTCAAGGCTGCAGTGAGCTATGATTGTGCCATAGTACTCCAGCGGAGTAACAGAATAAGGCCCAGTCTCTAAAAAAAAAAAAAAAAAAAAGAATACACTAACAACAAAAAATTACAGTCCAGTTAAAAACCTACACAGAAAAATAATATGTAAGGAAGTGTATCAAAATGTTAACAATGATTATATTAAGGTGATGGCGCCGTTGTAAAGGAATTTCCTATTTATTTAAAATTTTCTGTAATCTGGATATTACTCATACAATAAGAAACCTGGAATAAAACCGTACTTACTAGCCTATTACCATGACTGATTGTGCTCTACATGAAAACACATTTTTTTTTATTTATTAGAGGAAGAAAACACGTTTGCAGATTTCCCTGAGTCATGTTTTCCTGCTACTGATCATCCTGCTTTAGCATCATTTAATGTTTTTCTACCAATTACAAATAAGCAATACTCTCATATGTGCTTTTTACAACATATTCCCCTCATCCCCCCAAATTTACCTAATTCTACTCAGAAGCTATGGCTGGACGGTAGCCATTACTAATAGGCAAAATGCCATCAGCTCTGTAATTAAATTCCAGCATCTAACATTAAAAAGATTAGAGCAGGCCAGGCGCGGTGGCTCACGCCTGTAATCCCAGCACTTTGGGAGGCCGAGACGGGTGGATCACGAGGTCAAGAGATCGAGACCATCCTGGTCAACATGGTGAAACCCCGTCTCTACTAAAAATACAAAAAATTAGCTGGGTATGGTGGCGCGTGCCTGTAATCCCAGCTACTCAGGAGGCTGAGGCAGGAGAATTGCCTGAAACCAGGAGGCGGAGGTTGCGGTGAGCCAAGATGGCGCCATTGCAGTCCAGCCTGGATAACAAGAGCGAGACTCCGTCTCAAAAAAAAAAAAGATTAGAGCAGATCGATTCCATTCTCCCATGTCTCCCAATGCCAGGATGTGTAGGAACAATAACAGATAAAACATTTCATATCACCAACTATTTCAAAACAAGAAAACAATTACTCCTACCCTTTCTCAGTCTCTGAGAAACTTGATACAGTCAAATTACAAATGATATAAAATCCCAGGGCTCTTCTAGAACCAAAACGATGTAGTTCAGGTACAGATGGTTAGAAATTTCCACTTCACCAGGATGTAGATTATGTAGCTCTTGTTCTAGTAACTCAAAAGCCAACTGTAAAGTTTCAAAGAATAAAAATCCAGGGATACTTAACCAATTAAGAATGATGCGAGATGGAGACCGGGGACCTCTGGGACTTGTGGTGAGCCTGGTGTGGTTTGATACTTTCCATCCAAGATGAATAGTGTAGGAAATGATTCAGTAGGGTCATTACATTGTTTTAACTGGTTACTAGAGAGTATCGATCACACTTTGACATCACAGTTGTCTCAACACTATAAATTTGGCATTAAACCACTGACCACAGATACAAAAAAAAAATCTCGACATTTATTTGTGGGTTTCCTCACTTAGCTAAATGAGTAGGGACTGAATACCATCTCAAATATTTTTAAATGCATGTATTGGGCTGGGCGCAATAGCTCACGCCTGTGATCCCAGCACTTTGGTAGGAAGACACAGGCGGATTGCTTGAGCTCAGGAGTTTGACACCAGCCTGGGCAACATGGTGAAACCCCACCTCTATTAAAAAAAAAAAAAAAAAAAAAATTAGCTGCGTGTGGTGGCGCAAACCCATAGTCCCAGTTACTTGGGAGGCTGAGGTGGGAGGACTGAGTCCAGGAGGTGGAGGCTGCAGTGAGCCATGATTGCACCACTGCACTCCAGCCTGAGCAACAGAGCAAGACCTTGTTTCAAAAGAAAAGAAAAGGAAAAAGAAAGAAAGGTGTTGAAAATTTTGCTGTTCACATTGTTAAAATGTTTTAAATTATCCTGACCCAAACTGGCATGGGGATTTTTTTTTTTTTTTTTAAGATGGGGTTTCACCATGATGGCCAGGCTGGTCTTGAACTCCTGACCTCAGGTGATCCACCCACCTTAGCCTCCCAAAGTGCCAGGATTACAGGTGTGAGCCACCGCGCCCGGCCAGGCATGGGGATTTTTTTTCTGGTTTTCTTGCCCAGGTGTCCTTGGTTCCTGGCATATGGAAAATGCTCCCTAATTATTTGTTGAGTGAATGAATACCAGCTCACAATCATTTTAAATTACTGTTACTTACTGTAAACTTGGAGTTTTTGAGCACATGAGTCAGATCTAGCTCTGCAGTCCTCTGCAAGCCTGAATCTCCACACATTCTGGTACCAGCATTTATAGAGATCTAATAATTGTGCTAAACTATATTAAGTATTAGGGCAGAAGATGAAGGATGAGAAGTCTAATTACTGCTACAATATGGCTCATATTGGAAGCTGTGAAGCAGATGGATGAGTGGCAATAATCTAGTAGATCTAGAAAACTGAACCCAACACAGTAGTGAGTAAATAATCCTCAAAAAGCATTGGTTACTTCTGGAAATGAGGGCGAGGGAGCAGGAACCAAAGTTAGGAGAACTAGGGTAAAATATGTCTGAAAAGCTGTAAATCCCCTCTCAGTTTTTCCCACTGAGTGCCTCCCTCCATCCCAGCAGGAGTTTAGAGATTTACCTTTTAAAGAGTGTAAAATAGAAGTCTGAACTGGCAGCAAGATGCTTTTGCCTCCAAGCAGAAAATTGAAGACTATTCCAAAGAATCAAGCCTGCACAAGAGAAAATCCCCAAAATTCTGATGTTGGTGATTCCCAGATTACCCAGTGAAGAAGTTTAAAGTTGCCAAGTTCCATGCATGTGTTTATTGTGAACTGACAGCCAAGGTTTATCAGACACGGAGGAAAGCTGCTAACAAAAACAAAGACCAGAACACACACAGACAGCAACTTGGAGAAAATACATTAGGCAAAGAGAAGAAAACTTCAAACAAACTACCACTATTAATTATCTTCAGAGATATGAAACAAGAACAGGATGCTATTTAGAAAAGAACATTCGAAGAACAAAAACAAGCTACTGGAAATCTAAAACAACAGAAGTGAGAAACTCAATAAAAATACTGAATGAGAAAGTTCAAGAAATCCACCGGAGAGAACAAAAAGATAGAGATGAAAAATAAGTGAAAAATAAGAACATTAGGCTGGGCGCGGTGGCTCACACCTGTAATCCTAGCATTTTGGGAAGCTAAAGCAGGCGGATCACTTGAAGTCAGGAGTTCGAGACTAGCCTGGCCAACGTGATAAAAACCCTGTCTCTACTAAAAATAAAATAAATAAACAAAAAAGAATATTAAAGACTAGTCCAGAAACACAAAAACGAATAATAGGAGTTCCAAAAGAGAGAAAAAAGAAAACTAAATAATCACAAGAAAATTTCCTGGAACCAAAAGATACGAGTCACCAGTTTGAAAAGGCCCACCAGGTACCTAACATGTAAGATATGTGTTCACACCAAGGTAAATCATTGTGAAATTTCAAACACTGAGGAAAAAAGACTGTCCAGCATCTCAGGAAAAAATAAAAATTTAATGGTTACATACAAAGGATTGGGAATCAGAATAGATTTGCACTATTTCAATAGCATTACCAGGAACACGAAGACGAGGAGTGCCTTCAGAACCCGGAATGAAGACCTGAAAAAATCCAAATCCATTTAATGAAGAAAAATCCATTGACCGCAGAACTCTATGTCTAGCCAAAGGTTAGCTTAATCACTTTCAAACATACAAATCTCAAAAATTTTACCTCCAGGGCACTCTTTTTCCAAGAAGCTGTTAAGAATGTGTTAAAATGCTAGAGGAACTAGAAAGAGGAAAACCTGGGATATAAAGAAGTCCAACCCAGAAGGAAAACAATGACTCCCAGGAATATCACAAAGATCCGGGAATGATGGCTGCGCACAGATGTCGAGGTCACCATCACATATTGACGGCAGTTGTCTAAAGGGACAGCTTTGCTGAGGACTATCAGTGCCATGATCTCCCTGCCATGGCATCCTCTTTTTATCTAAGAACAGAATTCCAGGATAAGCCTGGCCTATTCTTATCTATCACTGGCCTATCTTTACCATGTGCTGGTCAAGTTTCTGCTCAATCTTCCCCCACTCCTTGGATCTGATGAGAACCTTCATTTCATTCCTAAGTGGTTTTATGCTTTGATCTAATCCTGAAAGCTAGGGGCAGGCCCTAGTGAGCTTAGGAATAGCGAGAGAGAGCAGCCAACTCCTTTTGGTCACATTTGTCCATTGGACACCTGGTTCACATTACAGCTCTTCCATTTGACAACTATGACAGTCATGAAAATTCAATTTCCTTCTTTCCTTCCTTCCTTCCTTCCTCCCTCCCTCCCTCCCTTCGTTCCTGTTGAGAGCTGGGCCGGATGCAGTGGCTCACACTTATAATCCCGAGCAGAGTCCCTGAGGTTAAGAGTTCGAGACCAGCCTGGCCAACATGGTGAAACCCTGCCTCTACTAAAAATACAAAAATTAGTGGGGCGTGGTGGCAGATGCCTGTATTCCCAGCTACTCAGGAGGCTGAGGCAGAAGAACTGCTTGAACTGGGAGGTGGAGGTTGCAGTGAGCTGAGATCGCACCAGCCTGGGCGACAGAGCAAGACTCTATCTCAAAAAAAAAAAAAAGAAAAAAAAAAAAGAGTTGAGATCCAGCTCTGTCACCCAGACTGGAGAGCAGTGAGCTATGATTGTGCCTCACTCCTGGGCTCAAGCCATCCTCTCACCTCAGCCTCCCAATGAAATGCACCTCTTAAATCTACAGGCATTGAATTGCAGGAAATGTAATGAGTGATGATCCTAGCCACTGTATTTGAGCCAAGGTCACACTTCCCATGGGCTGCTCCAGCCAATAATAGAGTGTTAAATCCCAGCATAGTTGGCCGAGAAAGTGCTGGGCGTAATAAGGAAAGAAAAAGACTATATACTAAAATAGCAAAAAGGAATTAGGTAGCAATTGGAATAAGCTCTGTAAATATTTTTCTGTATTTGTATACCAACACAATTTACTCTAATCAAATTTTAGTGATAAATTTAATAGCAAAAGGAATTAGGTAAGAATTGGCTCCTGAACTAGGAGCTAGGGGAGTACCCCGAGACTGGATGACAGTGCCTGACCAAGACGCCCGGAATATAAAACTGGATGAGTAAGAATTCATCAACTTCAGGCACTCTCGCAGGACACAGAGTTAACACTCTGGCAAGGCCCCCAGGAGATGGGGCAAACTTGCTGCGAGGGTGAGGCCTGGAACGAGTGCTACCGAACACGGAGTGAAGTGGCCAAACCAAGCGACAGCAGTGGGCGGGCAGAACGGTGTACAATGAGTCAGAAGACTCACCGGAGGATTCTGTTCCATGGGAGGGCTCAGACGCGCTGCTCACCAAGGGCATCGGGCTGGTGAGAAAGGCACTGGTGTCACTAAGTTCTGTCATGGTGTCTTCTGCAGGCCAGGGTTGACTAGATTAGGTAACTGCAGACCTGGGTTTGTCAAATCCATGGAATGATTTGCTAGCCAGCTCTCCCACACCCAGGTAACAGAGGCCAGGCAGAGTAGTTTGAGCACAGAAGTTAAGGAGGCCTCATACAATGGCCAGAAAGATTGAAGAGGGAGCCAAGGGGAAAGCTGGAGATGGTTAACAGAACACAGCATGCGTAGGAGCAACAGACGGGCAGCCAGAAAGGTGCCCATCCACAACCACAAAAGGGCAAGCGTGGGGAAGTGGAGGCTGCGGATGGCCACCTCAGTAAAGTCATAATCCTTGCTTAGTTCCTAAATCTGAGTCAATAACGTTACCAACACAGGTCTTATTTTTAAATCATCTTTTAGTTTTACTTTGTAATTAATTTAAGTTCTCCGTAATTCCACTTTGGTTGAAACTTCAAGACATAGACCTCTAAATAACCTTTCCATTTGTATGAAAATTATCTCCTTCCAGCTCCTGAAGATCGTAGAAGGTTCTAATTTAATATTAAAGGAAGGATTATTTGGTAGCCTATATGTCAGTAAGATTTTTCACTAATCCTCACAGTTGCCAGTTTTTGTGATATTCCAAAAGGCAGAAAATATTTGCAGGAAGTTACTAACTATAGAACATGAACTGTATGGATCAAAGTTAAATGATTCTTTAAATGATCAATTTCAAGAGTAACACCAGATTTGAAATTGATCTTCAGGAAGCAAAGGACTGAAAGTTATAAAAATTAAAGAGAAAAGAATGTGTCAACACTAAAAGTCAAGTACATGACGACCAGAGAAATAGTACACAGGTTTCAACTTTTTATAGAACAATTTTTTTTTTTTTTTGAGACAGAAACTTGCTCTGTCGCCCCGGCTGGAGTGCAGTGGTACGATCTTGGCTCCCTGCAACCTCTGCCTCCCGGGTTCAAGTGATCCTCCCCCCTCGGCCTTCCAAGTAGCTGGGATTACAAGTATGCGGCACCACGCCCAGCTATTTTTTTGTATTTTTAGTAGAGATGGGATTTCACCATGTTGCCAGGCTGGTCTCAAACTCCTAACCTCAAGTGATCCACCTGCCTCAGCCTCCCAAAGTGCTGGGATTATAGGAGCAAGTCACTGCACCCAGCTTTATAGAACAATTTTAAAGCATATATACACATACATTTAAATAGTTTGATCTCTGAAACTATTACAGAACATTTAGCAATATGACATTTACCCCTAGATGCTGACTTTTAAGGGGCTTTGATTTTCTAAATGTGTTTCATATATTAACTATTTAATGTATTTAAGTATGTACAAATATATACTTGTATTTATCAATTCAAATTTGTGCTTTTTTCCCATTCATTTATTTGGAAAAGTTCTTAAAAGGTAGTTATACCCAAAGCTGTTTATCACTACAATTTAATTAGAGTAAATAGTGTTGGTATACAAATACAGAAAAATATTTACAGAGCTTAATAGTTCAGTGACCCCTACTGGTATATAAGTATTCTAAATACCTGCATTTCAAAGTTTGTGTCACGTGCCTAAAAAAAGGGTAAAAATAAAATAAAACTTAAGACCTAAGCACCCACTGTGGCTAACTGCCCGAACCAGTGGAGATATTATCCTAGAGAGCCATGTGGAGTGTAAGCACACTCAAATCTGTACTGCGTGCCCACTAAGTAACAGCTGATTCCTCAGTTATTAAATTTAATCCTCATGAAAACACTTTCACATTATTACTCCTTTTGCAGATGTGGAACCAGGCTTTGAAGGAGTAAGTGGCTCACCAAAGGCCACAGGGCCATAAGTGGTGGCTGTGGGGCTTGAACTCAGATCTTCAAGTTCTAGATGTGGTATTTGTTCTCTTTTGGCACAGAAGCCCATAGATGAAGAGTTGGCAAGCTTTTTCTGCAAAGGGCCAGATGGTAAATATTTTAAGCTTTCCAAGTCACAGGTCTTCGTTGCAACTACCGAACTCTGCCCTTGTAGTCAGAAAACAATCATAGATAATATAGAAATAAATGAGTTTAGCTGCGTTCCAATGAAACTTTATTTACATGCACAGGTGGTGGGCAGGATTTGGCCAGGCGCCATGATTTGCTGACGCCTGACAGAGATTAAAACATACAAACAAACCACAAAGGGACTAGACTCTAGGGATTCTCCTCTTCTGACCTTCAGAGGCATTTTTCTTTATTGTTCCACTTACTTTCCTGAGCGTGTGATGATTATGATTGCACTGTGAAGTCAGCCTCTACTTCTTAGCTCTTCCACAGTGCCAGCTTGCTTTTCCCTAACGCTAATTCCAGCTTTGTGCATAAACCCTTTAAGGCAGTAATCAGTATTTTTTTTAATGTGAGCATCAACTCAGAAAAAACAAACTTTTTCTCTTCCTTTTGGTAAAAATAGCTTTACTGAATCCCAAAATATAAAAACAATGTGTTCTTACAACTTAGATTCCTTTACTGAATATTTCTAAATGCTTAAAAAAATTGATACTGCCAGGTGTGGTGGTTTACACCTGTAATCCCAGCACTTTGGGAAGCCGAGGCAGGCAGATCACAAGGTCAAGAGATCGAGATCATCCTGGCTAACATGGTGGAACTCCATCTCTACTAAAAATACAAAAAATAGCCAGGCGTGGTAGCATATACTTGTAATCCCAGCTACTCGGGAGGCCGAGGCAGGAAAATCACTTGAACCCAGGAGGCGGAGGTTGCAGTGAGCCGAGATTGCACCACTGCGCTCCAGCCTGGCGACAGAGCGACACTCCGTCTCAAAAGAAAAAAAAAGTGTTATTTCCTCAAATAAATAAAAATTCCTTACTGTCTCTATTTCTGCTTCTCTCCCCTTTGAACTGGCATTATTCACTATATTCCTTTCATCTGTCAATAGGCTTTCTGCAGACAGTCAGCCCCTGGCATCTACTGGCCTTTCTTAACTAATTTTACAGAGAGGATCGTTTCTAAAGTGGGTTCTTTATGTGCTACTTGTTCATCGTCATTTCTTCAAGATCTGCTCTTAATTCTTTCAGATCCTGTTGGCTGGCTAATATGAATAGTTATCCTGCTATTTCCACTGAGCACATTCAGTAGTTTGGGGCACTGTTTTAGTTTCAGGAAGGGTTGTTGTTAATTACAAGGAGTTAGTTGTCGCACGAGAGAATGCTGAGTGACACGTTTCGCCGACTCACCTCTGCAATCAGATCGTGCAGCTCTCCCTCGCTAGGGCAGCATCCCAATGACCTGATAATTGTTCCAATCTCTCTGGAAAACAAAGTTTTCAATGGGTTCAGAATATAAACTCCGCAAAGCCTACGTTTCTCCAAATGATCTCAGAGCACATTTTGTAACGTAGGAAACCAAATCACTCCAGTATTGCCTCATGATTACAAAAGATGTTTTCTGGAGAAAGAAAAGGGAGGATAAGTGAGCCAAAGAAAGATGAAAGAAATGGTTTCATTGACTGGCAAATGCAAGCCTTACCTGGGCCAGTATAAAAGAGTTCTAGAAAGAAAAAAAACTGTTAGCCATGTACCAGCTAACTTGAAGTGTTACTTAACTTTTTTGAGCCTCAGTTTCCACACCTGTAAAATGGGCATGATAATGTCTACCCCAGAGTGCTGAGGTGAAGTTTACATTAGTATCCGAGTGTTAAAAGCATGGCCTCTAGTACCAAACTGCTAGGGTTCAAATACCAGCTCTGTGACTTACTAGATAGAGCAGGCCACCTACCTAATCAATGTGTGTATAAGCCTACCCGGTAGGTAAAACACAGTGACTTCCTTGAACTGGGCTGGGAGACACTAAGGGTTAAATGAGAAGAGCTATCATAACACAAAGCACAACTCCTGGCAGAGCAGCTACTCAGTCAATCTTAGTTATTCACCTCTCCCTGCCCCCAGAATAACGTAGTTCAATTCAACAAATAACCTAAGAAAAGTATACATGCTATTCAATACTCTCGGAATATTAAGATGAGGGGTTGTAACTGATTATGAAATACTTCCATTCAAAATTATTAAAATTAAAGTTGTAATGTTTGTTAATTTAATTTCACAAATATTCACTTAACTAGAATATTTAATTTCTTTACCATTCTGGATAATTTTAGTAGTGTTATAGTCAATAACTGTGGAATACAGGATTCTTTTCACTTACTGATCTTCCTTCTTAATAAAGGAAGGGCCAAAAAAACATGCAATATCCTCATACAAGTGTATTTCCTTTTTTCCCCTTTTTTCTTGTTTTTTTTTCATGTAGCAAAGGTATTATTATTATTATTATTATTTACAAAGGGTCTCGCTCTCATTGCCGAGGCTGGAGTGCAGTGATGTAATCTCAGCTCACTGCAGCCTCAACTTCCCAAGCTCAGGTGATCCTCCCACCTCAGCCTCCCAAGTAGCTGGGACTACAGATGTGCACCACCACGCATGGCTAATTTTTGTGTTTTTAGTAGAGACAGGGTTTCACCATGTTGCCCAGGCTGGTCTCAAACGCCTGAGCTCAAGCGATCCACCTACCTCAACCTCCCAAAATGCTAGGACTACAGGAGAGAGCCACTGCACCCCGCCTGTCAACTGTATTTCAAACCTCCCTGAGTACCTTACTCTCGACATTTCTGCATTGTTTCTCATGCCTATGTCCCTCATCTAGGCAGAATCTGAACATGATAGTATTAGTAGAAACCAAAAACTTTTTATAAGATTACGCTTTCCAGAAGGCCCTAGAGGTATCCCATAAAACTAGGTAACACCAATGTAGTAAATATGTTATTATAACATCAGAGTGGCTGTTGTATACATTACAATAAATAGTTAATGAGGCAAAGATAAAAAAATACGGTTTGATGAGTATTCCCAGATTTATATCCACCACATTCTCGGCCTTTTAGTATGCGACTCAGAAACCTGCTTAAACTCCAGAATCACGGAACAAAGTCAAAGCTGCATTATTGAGTCAGACGCCGTAATGCTAAAAAATAAAAATAAATAAAGCTGTGTTAATTTACATAACAAAAGGGAAGGCAAAAAAGAGAAGAGGGGAAGAAAGTCCTTGCAGGTAAGAGTTTCGAAGGAGGGTAACACAAATCGCACATTCTCACTCTTACTGGAGTTAAGTAAGTTGGCCTCAGGGACGTAGAGAGAAGAATGATGGTTACCAGAGGCTTCATGGGAAGGGAAGAGGAAAAGGGGACAAAGAGAAATTGGGTTAATAGATACAAAAGTATATTAGATAGAAGGAATAAGTTCTAGCATTTGATAGTACAGTAGGAAAACTAAAATTAATAATTTATTGTATTTTTAAAATAGCAAGACAAGAAGAATCATAATGTTCCCCACACAAAGATAAACGTTTGAGGTGATGGATATTCCAGTTACCCTGACTTGATCATTATGCATTGTATGCGTGAATCAAAATAGCACATGTACCTCATAAATATGTACAACCATGGTATACCGATTTTTTAATTACCCCCCCAAAAAAAGATTTTGAAGGAGACAGGGTGGGGAAAAGACGAATTCTAGGCCCGTGCTTTCTACCAACTACACCTGGCTGCTACGCACTGGAAACGTGACTACTCCAAATTGAAATGTGCTGTAAGTGTAAAATACATACTGATTTCAAAAATTTAGTATGAAAAAGAAAATGCAAAATAGCTCATTAATAATTTTTCTTTTTTTGAGATGGAGTTTGCTCTTGTTGCCCCGGCTGGAGTGCAGTGGCGCAATCTCGGCTCAGTGCAACCTCTGCCTCCCGGGTTCAAGTGATTCCCCTGCTTCGGCCTCTTAAGTAACTGGGATTACAGGCATGTGCCACCACGCCCGGCTAAATTTTTTGTATTTTCAATAGAGACAGGGTTTCTCCATCTTGGTCAGGCTGGTCTCGAACTCCCAACCTCAGGTGATCCACCAGGATCGGCCTCCCAAAGTGCTGGGATTACAGGTATAAGCTACCATGCCCGGCCCATTAATAATTTTTAATATTGGTTACTTGTTGAGATGATAACATTTTAGACACATTGGGTTAAACAAGATATGTTATTAAAATTAATTTTACTTGTGTTAAAGTGTTGCGTTCATGCAAAACTGCAGGTTTTGCCATTAAAAGGGCAAAAACTGCAATTACTTTTGCACCAACCTGTAAGTTTAGTCTAAAGCTGCCTCGTTACATGTTTGAAGCTTGACCTAGAGGTTTCTGCATATATGGTGAACTGCGACCTAATTGGATGTTATAACAGACATAACCTACTCACGCCCCCGTCACAGCGATCTGGCCAATCACAGAGAGCCAACTGTTCCAACAAAGGAGGCCAACTTCTAGCCGGAGCCAGCCCAGCCGTTCCTGCGCCTCACTTCCATTTCTGTACATCGCTTTCCTTTTTTTGGAGGGGTGAACTGATTCTCATACCGTTCTTTGCTCAATTAAATTCTGTTAAATTCAATTTGTCTAAAGTTTTTCTTTTAACACCTATTTCTTTTTTACTTAAAAAAAATGTGGCTACCAGAAAATGTAAAAGATATACTATGCAAACTCCTTCTGGACAGGGCATTTCTAGGGAAGAGCTTCCACCAGGAGTCAGACTGTGAGAAGAGAGCAGATAAGGAGAAAATGAGAATTTCACTGTGCTGTGTCAGCAACGTACGGCTTCTTGTTCCTCTCTGAGACATTCCCAGCTACTTGGGAGGCTGAGGCAGGAGAATCGCTTGAACCCAGGAGGCACAGGCTGCTGTAAGCTGAGATGGTGCCACTGCACTCCAGCCTGGCAACAGAGTGAGCCTGTCTCGAAAAAAGTATGAAGCAAATGTACGGCATGGAAATGTGTGTCATTATCGCACATACGGTACTTGTGTAACCTAGTATAAAACGTTACCTTGGGTGCAGAATTAACATTAAGATACACGAGGAGCTGGGAACATTAACTGGAGGGTGGAGAATGCTTTGGAGAGAGCAGGTGGCAGGGACAAAGGCTGGAGGAAGTCTTTTCACCATCTACCTTTTGAATCTTTGAATTACAAACAAATAAATATGTACTTTATTTTTTCTGAGACAGAGTCTCGCCCCATCACCCAGGCTGGAGTGCCGTGGCGCGATCTCGGCTCACTGCAACCTCCGCCTCCCAGGTTCAAGCAATTCTCCTACCTCAGCCTGCCGAGTAGCTGGGATTACAGTACAGAGGGTGAAACTCCATCCCTACTAAAGATACAAAAAAACTAGCCGGGCGCCACCACACCCAGCTAATTTTTTTATATCTTTAGTAGAGATAGGATTTCACCATGCTGGCCAGGCTGGTCTTGAACTCCTTACCTCGTGATCCACCCACCTTGGCCTCCTGAAGTGCTGGGATTACAGGCATGAGGCATCGCCCCCGGCCCATGCATTTTAATTAAAAAACTTAGTCCCAGCTACTAGGGAGGCTGAGGCAGAAGGAATGCTGGAGGCCAGGGGTTCAAGGCTGCAGTGAGCTATAAACACCTGTAAATGGCTACTGCACTCCAGCCTGGGCAGCACAGCAAGACCCTGTTTTTAAAAACATTTTTTAATTAAAAAAAACGTAAAACTTAATAAAATGAATATTCTGGCTGCATGATAAAATGCTATTGTCTGAAACAAGTAAGAGAGGTGCAGTGGTCTGACCAAGGAATGGGCAGTGAGCGGCAGGAAGAGCAAATAAACCTAAGAGATAGTGAGAAGGACTCATCAGACTTCATGAACAACTAAACACAAGACAGGGGAAGGGCAGAAGAGCTAAGAATGACTTATCGGCTGGTAATGAGTTACCAAGACCAAGGACTGTATCAGTCACCGCGTTCAGAAAGAGGAAGGAGAAACAGGCCAGGCACAGTGGCTCACATCTGTAATCCCAGCACTCTGGGAGGCTGAGGGTGGGAGGATCACTTGAGGCCAGGAGCACGAGACTAGCCTGGGCAACATAGCAAGACTGCCATCACTACAAGAAATTTAAAAAATTAGTTGAGTGTGGTGGCATGTGCCTATAGTCCCAGCTACTCAGGAGACTGAGATGGGAGGATCAGTTGAGCCAAGGAGTTCGAGGCTGCAGTGGACTATGATCCTGCAATTTTACTCCAGCCTGGGTGACAGAGTGAGATCCTGTCTCTAAGGGAAATATTAATAAATTTTCAAAATAAATAAAATACTATCCAACCCAAGAGACGGAGGTTGCAGTGAGCTGAGATGGCGCCACTGCACTCTAGCCTGGTGACAGAGTGAGAGTCTGTCTCGAAAAAAGCATTAAGCAAATGTAAAGTAGGAAAATTTGTGTCATAATAAATATTTATTTCAAAATAAAGAAAAATAAATTTTAAAAAGGAAGTAAAAAAGTCTGGGAGGAGGGAGATGAAGGGTTCAATCTGTTACATGTTCAATTTCCAACATTCTCGCTCTTGCTGGTTACGCCATGAAAACCTGGCCCTCTCTCAGGGTTATGTCGCAGTGAGCAGCCCCAAGAGATGTCGTAATATCTCCCTCCAGGCCAAAGGGCAGGCTTGCTTCCTGCTTGCTGTAAAAGCAGCAGATATCCCCAAGCTCAGAGTGCCTTTCCTGCAATGCCACCCATTGCCTGTGCAGGCATCCAGCTGGGCCCATCGCCATGAAAAGGTGAGGGCAGGAGTAACTGTCACCCACAAGCTGATGCTCATGCTGCCTGCTGTGCCAGGAGGAATGAAGTCCTTTGTCACTGACCCAGAAGTCTCACGTCTTATGCCAACATCCATGAAACAGTAACAAGCTAACTTACTGGCTTACAGGTGGGGTCAAATCAAGCCGCAGACTTGAGGCTCATTAGAGTGTGAAGTGCAGGAAAAGGATCTGGGCTGGAGACGCAGGTCTGGTCATGAAGCCATGGGAGCAGAAGAGCCCCTCTAAGCAGAGCGCAGTGGCTGGAAAAGACAAGGAAGAGCCCTGAGGGGTACCCACATTCAAGGAGTGATCCAGGAGAGAGGCACCTGCCTGAGAGACGGCGCGGAGGAGCCAGGGAGCTAAGTGAACATCCAGGAGAGGGCCGTGGCATGGAAGCTGAGGAAGAAGAAGACGGGAAGTCATCCTCGGCTTTCCAATGCTGCTGAGAGGTCAAGGAAGAGAAATTCTGAGAAATATCACTGGAGTTAGTGAAAAAGGAGATCAGCTATGATTTTGACAAGGGCAGTCTCTGTTGAAGGCGGAGGAGAAGTCAGATTGCAGTGTGTCAAGGAGGATCTAAGAAGTGAAGGGGAGAAGTCGGGCATGCTGCTGGGGCCTGTAGTCCCAGCTCCTCAGGAGGCTGAGGCGCAAGGATGGCTTGAGCCCAGGGAGGACGGGGCGGAGGCTGCAGTGAGTGGAGATCGTGATGTGAACAGCCACTGCACTCTGCACTCCAGCCAGGGCAACAGACACAGACCCCCACATTGAAAACAAACACACACACACTAAAACCCAAAAACACAAACAGAGTGAAGGGGAGGGGAGGGATGTCTGGAGGGGAACGTGTGCTGAAGAGATCTTTTTCTCTTTTGATACTGAAGAGCGGAAAGATGTGAGCATATTTGGATGCTACTGCGAATAAGCCAGTGCAAAGAAGGCTGATGAGGGCATTTTTCCCTGGGAGGGTGGTGTCCTGAGATGGGAAGGCCTGGGCCAGGCACTTAGCGCTCAGCGTTCCCGCAGCCACCCCACCCTAGGTCCCGCAGCCACCCCACCCTAGGTCCCACCGCCTGCAAGCTGCGGCCTGTGAGATGCTGGCCAGTGCTTCCCTAATAGGAAATTTCACTCTCCCTCTTCCCACCTCCCAATGAAGAACCCATCAGCATCCTCTTCTCTCCTGAGTGAATCTAGGGAAATTGTCTCATTTGCCTAGGCAGACCACAGAAAACAAAGCCTGCGCTGTGACGTCTTCCAGGCATTATGCAACCTCTTTCTCTCTAGTCCCAAATCACAAAGGCCTGGTGATACAAGAAAAAAAGGCGGGCCGGGCGGGGTGGCTCACGCCTGTAATCCCAGCACTTTGGGAGGCCGAGGCGGGTGGATCACGAGGTCAAGAGATCGAGACCATCCTGGTCAACATGGTGAAACCCCGTCTCTACTAATACAAAAAATTAGCTGGGCATGGTGGCGCGTGCCTGTAATTCCAGCTACTCAGGAGGCTGAGGCAGGAGAATTGCCTGAACCCAGGAGGCGGAGGTTGCGGTGAGCCGAGATTGCGCCATTGCACTCCAGCCTGGGTAACAAGAGCGAAACTCCGTCTCAAAAAAAAAAAAAAAAAAAAAGAAAAAAAGGCAAAGATTTTTTTGCTGATGAGGCCACAGCGGCCTAAAGAACAATACCATGACTTCCTCAAGAACTCAGCCTGTACACCTGCAAACTCATCCACCAGCTCACCCATCGTTTTCTCCTTTCCTCTGCTGCACTGGACGAGGCTCCTCCCGCCTGTGGAAGGCTGATCTCTGCACTGAGCTCTGGGGCCCTGGGAGCTGTGCTGTGGCTGCCTGTGGCTGAGGCTGGTGTGGACACGGATGTGTCCGCCTTGGGCCTGGCCTGCTCGTGAGCGCGGTGTTTCCCCTCTCCGGCTTCTCGCCAAGGTTGCACTAAGCCTTGGGCTCCCAGCAAGTCTCAGAGCTCTGAGTATCACTGATGGCTTCTTGGGAACTGCAACCGGCAGCAAAGGGACACAGAACAAAACCGATTTTTTCTCTTATCACTTTGTAACAAAACAACATTATTCAGAGATTTGCTAAACATCGTTTCCTTTAAAGTCGCAGTTTCCAACAACTGATTGAAAGGCTAAGCGAAGACTTACTGGATAATATAAGAGACGAAAGAAGCCACGGAAACTACTAATGTTAAACCTTTCATTGGTCTTGACAAGTAGGGGAACAAGAGTTAATCAGACTCGGGAAAGTCACGTGACTCATCTGTCACCTCAAGTCTTCTACAATTCATATCTGTATCCCCAGTTTGTCTTTGGAAATGGGATGATGAAGAAAGTCGCATTTGAATACTTCTCTGTCCAATGTGTAGCACAAGGCAAGGTCCTCTGCTGAGAGTGAACGGGACAGAAGGCGGGACAGTTGGAGCTGTGTCAGGGCTCCTCCGTCACCTCGCGCCTGAGCAGTGTCAGGGCTCCTCCAGCACCTCGCGCCTGAGCAGTGTCAGGGCTCCTCCGTCACCTCGCGCCTGAGCAGTGTCAGGGCTCCTCCAGCACCTCGCGCCTGAGCAGTGTCAGGGCACCTCCAGCGCCTCGCGCCTGAGCAGTGT
Organism: Aotus nancymaae; assembly: GCF_030222135.1. Taxonomy (NCBI): domain Eukaryota; kingdom Metazoa; phylum Chordata; class Mammalia; order Primates; family Aotidae; genus Aotus; species Aotus nancymaae. Next base: position 29,170,827 of record NW_026988445.1, on the reverse strand, counting down.
CAGGGCTCCTCCAGCACCTCACGCCTGAGCAGTGTCAGGGCTCCTCCGTCGCCTCGCGCCTGAGCAGTGTCAGGGCTCCTCCAGCACCTCGCGCCTGAGCAGTGTCAGGGCTCCTCCAGCACCTCGCGCCTGAGCAGTGTCAGGGCACCTCCAGCGCCTCGCGCCTGAGCAGTGTCAGGGCTCCTCCAGCACCTCGCGCCTGAGCAGTGTCAGGGCTCCTCCGTCGCCTCGCGCCTGAGCAGTGTCAGGGCTCCTCCAGCACCTCGCGCCTGAGCAGTGTCAGGGCACCTCCAGCGCCTCACACCTGAGCAGTGTCAGGGCTCCTCCAGCACCTCACGCCTGAGCAGTGTCAGGGCTCCTCCGTCACCTCGCTCCTGAGCAGTGTCAGGGCTCCTCCGTCGCCTCACACCACCACCACCTGCCGCCAGGCACAAGAGCTCGAGATGGCAAGCCTCCTCCTAGGGCTCACATTCCAAAACCTGCACGTCTCCCGACGTGCTCAGTATTTCTGGGTGCCCCCAGAGGCCCCCTCTCTTCCTCCCCACCTGCCCAGTTTCTGCAGCCGACCGACCTCTCACGCTTGTCTCACGCTTCCTGCTACACTCAGTCAACGTGAGGCAGGGCACTGCACTGCTGCTGTGACAATCTGCCCACCACAGTGACTGAATCAACACTGGCCGATTCTTTTCCGCCATTCTGCGGGTTGGCTGGGTGGTTCCTTCACTAGTTTGGCCTAGGCTCACTTGCGGAGCTGTGCTTGGCAGTTAATTATCTACACACGGTTGCTCAATGCTCTACACTCAGCCACTCAAATGGCCCTTGTCACCACCCTCAACTCCGGGTTCCCTCACCTTCCATCCTGCCTGCTGTTAATCCATAGCCCCGAACAGCTCTAATTTTCACTTTCTTTATTCCTGCAAAACCCTGCTGCAATAAATGACAAAATTTTCAAAAAACATGGCCTACTACGAATGCACCCTATCCAACATCAAATGTGGCCCGCACTCTGCCTAACAGGCCTTCAGTTGCCTGTCGATTTCCTAGCAAACGCCCTCAAAACAGCTATGCTGGAGCACCTCTTGCCCCAGCTCCAAAGCACTCAGTCCCTTCATCTCAGAAGACGTCCTTCTCACCCATTTCACTCAACAGACATGAACTGCACGATCACGGGGTGCTGTGACCGCACCACTTCAGAGGAATGTGCTACAGCTCTTGCCTTGTGCTCGCAGCCTTGGAGAAATAAAAAGTGCTCCTCCTCAATGAAGCAAATCCCTCTTAGGTTTTCGCTTCCACACTCAGCTCTTGTTCTTGACACACTTACCTCACCATCATCTTCATTCTCTTCTTTATTAGCTGTTTCTTCTTTTGCCTTGAAACATTCAGATATCTTCCTTATCTTGAAAATATCTGATAGGTGTTTCACCACCCTCAACCACTCTACTTCCTGGCTTCCTTTCACTAATCACAATATTTCTTCTAAATTGCTTGTAACTTCCAGCTTCATTTTGCACTCACCCACCCCCCGTGCCTAGCCACTCTGCAGAACCCCACCATCACTAGCTCTCCACTGCTCAGCCCATCAGTCCACGCCTCCCACTCACTCCCTCCTTTCTCTCCTTATCTCCATTTCTTTCTCCAATAACCTCCTCACCGTCCCATGCCCCCATGCTTCCGGCTGCAAAATAATCTCTATAGTTTTGTCTTCTTTTTCGGGGGTGGGTTGGGGGGATGGGGTCTCACTCTGCTACCCAGGCTGGAGTGTAGTGGCACAATCTCACTCACTGCAGTGTCAAACTCCTGGGCTCCAGCAATTCTCCTGCTTTCAGCCTTCCAAGCACCTAAGATTACAGGTACACACCACCATGCCCAGCTAAATTTTTTTTTGTAATAGAGACAGAGTCTCGCTATGTTGCCCAGGCTGGTATTGGACTCCTGGACTCAAGTGATCCTCCCACTCAGCCTCCCAAAGCGCTGGGATTATAGGTGTGACCCTGGCCAGGTTGCTATAGTTTAAAATATTACAGAAGGTGGCCTGGGAAACATGTCAAGACTCCATCTCTACAAAAAAATTTTAAAAAATTATTTGGGTGTGGTGGTACATGCCTATAGTCCCAGCTACTCGGGCGAGGATTGCTTGTGCCCAGGAGGTTGGGGCTGCAGTGAGCCAAGATCGTGGCACTGCACTCCAGCCTAGGTGACAGAGTGAAACCCTGTCTCAAAATAAATAAATAAATAAAATATTACAGAGGCCAGGTGTGATGGTTCATGCCTGTAATCCCAGCACTTTGGGAGGCCGAGGCAGGTAGATCACAAGGTCAGGAGTTCGAGACCAGCCTGACCAACATGGTAAAACCTCATCTCTACTAAAAAGATACAAAAATTAGCCGGGTGTGGTGGCCCACGCCTGTACTCCCAGCTACTCGGGAGGCTGAGGCAGGAGAATCACTTGAACCGGGAGGCAGAGGTTGCAGTGAGCTGAGATTGTGCCACTGCACTCCAGCCTGGGCGACAGGGCGAGACTCCATCTCAAAAAAATTTTTAAATGAAAAATAAAATATTACAAAAGGCTAAGAGAATAAGCAGAATCTTAGATCTGGACAAAAAGAAGGCCACGGATCTTTTTTTTTTTTTTTTGAGATGGAGTTTCACTCTTGTTACCCAGACTGGACTGCAATGGCGCAATCTCGGCTCACCGCAACCTCCACCTCCTGGTTTCAGGCAATTCTCCTGCCTCAGCCTCCCGAGTAGCTGGGATTACAGGCACACGCCACCATGCCCAGCTAATTTTTTGTATTTTTAGTAGAGACGGGGTTTCACCATGTTGAACAGGATGGTCTCGATCTCTTGACCTCATGATCCACCCGCCTCGGACTCCCAAAGTGCTAGGATTACAGGTGTGAGCCACTGCGCCCGGCAGCATGGCCACGGATCTTAATAAGAGCACTTGCAGAGGAGAAAAAGGAGAACAAAAAACTCCAAAAGACAGCCAATGAAAAGAAAATTTAGATCACAAGTGTAGAGTACACTGTGGAGGAATATGACTATTAAAGAGAATGCACATCCTAACCAATAGCTGAGAGTTACACAGCACTTACTGTGTGCCGGGCACCGTTCTGACACAGCAACCCATATACTAACTCACTGAATCCTCACAACAACCTATGAGGTAGGTACCATTACTGTCCCTACTTCACAGATAGAAAACTCAAGCTCAAAGACATTAAATAACTTGCCAGGGATCAGGTATAGTTAGTGTATTCAGCAGTGACCTCTTCCGCACTAGGGAAGTATAGGTAAGAGCTGGGGAGAAGTCCGACGAGGAAGGTAAGTAGAAAATGGGATGAGCCCGGGCACAGTGGCTGACCCTCTAATCCCAGCACTTTGGGAGGCCATGGGGGGGTGGATCACCTGAGGTCAGGAGTTCGAGACCAGCCTGGCCAACATAGTGAAACTCCATCTCTACTAACAAGAGCGAAACTCTGTCTCAAAAAAAGAAAAAGAAAATTGGGATGAGAACAAAAGAAAGTCACTCACAGTGAGAGAAAAGTAGATTAAGTAGCTTTCTGGCTCAAGAATGAACATCCCTTCTAGGTGCTCTAGGAGGAAGAGTCCTCACATCCCTCTCCCCTTACACCAGGATCACGGTCTGCATGGATGTGAGATAAAAGAGCCTCTAGCCAACAGGTTAGTATTAGCAGAATCCAGTCTACAGTGTCTCATCCTGTGTGCTGGCCTCTGGTATAAGGTGCTTTCAATATTCTTCTTTACTTCTTCTTCATGACAGCTTTGTGTAACAGGTACTATTTTACAGACGAGGAAAAATGAACCACAGAAAGGTTAAGAAATTTTCCCAAGATCACACCGCTAGCAAACAGTGGAAGTGGGATTCACATACAGTCTAGCACCCATGCGATCCGCCGCTGCAGCCGCTGCCTCTCAGAAATCTCAATCACGCGTTCGGATTGAAAGGAGAATTTCTTAACTATAACACGGCGCTTCCAAAGAAAGCTGTAGATACTCCACCCCACGGGAGCTTTGACGATAGACCCAAAGGCGCAAGCTGTTGAGACAACTGACAAATTTGGCCATCAGGTATTTTTTGTTTTGTTTTTTGTTTTTTTTTGTTTTTTTTGAGACAGAGTCTCGCTCTGACACCAAGCTGGAATGCAGTGGCGCAATCTCAGCTCACTGCAACCTCCACTTCCCTGTTCAAGTGATTCTTCCACCTCAGCCTCCCATGAAGCTGGGACTACAGGTGTGTGCCACCACACCTGGCTAATTTTCATATTTTTTTTTAGTAGAGATGGGGTTTCACCATGTTGATCAGGATGGTCTCAATCTCCTGACCTTGTGATCCGTCCGCCTTGGCCTCCCAAAGTGCTGGGACTACAGGCGTGAGCCACCGCACCTGGCCTTTTTTAATTTTTTCTTATTTCAGATTTTTTTTTAGTCTAGGACTGGTGTGCTTATTTGTTTAGGTGGGGCATACACGCATGTCATGAGTACTGTATGTACTCTGAGTCTCGCTTTTATATCATAGGCTGGCCCACATAAGAATCTGTGTTTATTACTCACGGAAAACATCAGTTTTGTACCGTTTGGAAATTTACCTACAAGAAGCAGAGGAATGAGCCAAATGACATGTAAACCAAAGTGCTCTGACTCTAAGATGATTTTTAAGAGCACACGCAGACACTGTGGCTTATTAAAGAAAATGTTCTTGTCTTAGAACACCCACACTGAGGCCGGGCATGGTGGCTCTCACCTGTAATTCCAGCACTTTGGGAGGCCAAGCCGGGAGGATCACTTGAGGCCAGGAGTTTGAGACCAGCCTGGCAAATGCAAAACTCCGTCTCTACTAAAAATACAAAAATTAGCCGGGCGTGGTGGCATGCACCTGTAATTCCAGCTACTTGAGAGGCGAATCACTTGAACCTGGGAGGCGGAGGGTGCAGTGAGTCGAGATAGAGCCACTGCACTCCCATCTGGGTGACGGAGTGGGACTCAGGAAAGAAAAAGACAGAAAGAGAGAAAGAGAGAGAGAGAGAGAAAGAGAGAGAGAAAGAAAGGAGGAGGAGAGAGAAAGAGAGGTAGAAGGAGGAGCAGGAGGCGGAGGAAAGGGAGGGAGGGAGGGAGGCCCCACACCTGTAGTCCCAGCTACTTGGGAAGCTGGGGTAGGAGGATCACTTGAGCCCAGGCATGTCTATGTTCCACCTGGGCAATATACAGCAAGACACACCTGTCTCCACAAAAAGAAAAAAGAGGAGAAGAGGAGAGGGGAGGGGAGGGGAGGGGAGGGGAGGGGAGGGGAGGGGAGGGAGGGGAGGGGAGGGATGGGAGGGGAGGGGAGAGGAAAAGAGAGCCTCAGTGAAGCATTTCAGGGAAAGGTTACAATGCTTACAAGTTACTCTCAAATACTCTAGCAAAATGTGATGATGAAAATTACAATAATAAAATGTATAAATACCTATGTGTGTTTGCGATATATAGAGAGGCGGGGGAGAGAGGGAGAAGGAGAAAGAGTGGGCAGAAACAAACGTGGCAAATCACGAGTGACTGGTGAACCTGGGTAAAAGCCTGCGGGAGTTCAGGGCACCACTCTTACAGTTTAGAAGTTAGAAATTTTTTAAATAAAAAGATTATTAAAAAAAAAAAGATACATACATTGCACTCTCATCCACCAAAACCACAGTAATAACAAATGATATCGGAAATCCTGTCTCATATAAACTATTTATAAGCAAATTACTCTTTTGTGTTATACTATTTGTATCACTTTGGCTTGAAAAGCTGGTTATGAAGGATGTCGTAATCCTCAGTTTCATAATAAAATGTATTAGTTACAACATTTTCACTAAGTACTTCAGAAACTTGGCAACCCTGGATAGATCTAAAATATTGTTCCATGAAGTGAAAGTTGAGATGAGACTGCGCATCCGTCTACCATTCCTTGCAGGCAGAAGAAAGGCACAACTGACCCTTAAACAGCATGGTTTGAACAGCATACATCCACTTCTAGCAACAAGACCAATCCCTCTTCTTCCTCCTCCTCCTCAGCCTACTCCATGTGAAGATGAGAACGAAAACCTTTATGATGATCCACCTCCTCTTACTGAATAGTAAATATATTTTCTCTTCCTTATGATTTTTTTTTTCTTTTTGAGACAGAGTCCCACTCTGTCGCCCAGACTGGAGTGCAGTGGCACCATCTCAGTGCAACCTCTGTCTCCTGGATTCAAGCAGTTCCCCTGCTGAGATTACAGGTATGTGCCACCACGTTCAGCTAAGTTTTTTTTGTTTTGTTTTGTTTTTGTTTTTTTAGTAGAGATGAGGATTCACCATGTTGGCCAGGCTGGTCTCGAACTCCTGACCTCAAGTGATCCACCTGCCTTGGCCTCCCAAAGTGCTGGTGGTGGGATTAGAGGTGTGAGCCACTGCACTGGCCCCTTATGATTTTCTTAATAACATTTTTTCTTTTTTCTTTTTTTTTTTGAGATGGAGTCTAGCTCTCTCGCCCAGGCTGGAGTGCAGTGGCACGATCTCAGCTCACTGTAACCTCCACCTCCCGGGTTCAAGAGATTCTCCTGCCTCAGCCTCCTAAGTAGCTGGGTTTACAGGCACAAGCCACCATGCCTGGCTAATTTTTGTATTTTTAGTAGACATGGGGTCTCACCATATTGGCCAGGCTGATCTCAAACTCCTGGTCTCAAGTGATTGGCCTGCCTCCGCCTCCCAAAGTGCTGGGATTACAGACATGAGCCACTGCATCCAGCATAACATTTTCTCTTATTAAAGTAACATTAGTTTACTTTAGTGTAAGAATATAGTAGATAATACATATAACATATAAAGTATGTGTTAATTGACAGTTTATGTTATCAGTAAGGCTTTCAGTCCATAGCAGGCTGTTTGTTATGTTTCGGGAGAGTCAAAAGTAATATGTGGATTTTCAACTGAAGGGGAGGTCAGTGCTCCAAACCCCCAGGTGGGCTGGTCAAGAGTCAAATGTCTATGGAAAAGACGAAGCCGTTTCCCTGCTACTGTAAGAGCTGGGTTTGAGATTGACTGCTTGAGCTCCAGGCCCAGCTCATCGGTGGTAGCAATGGCTCGCCCTCTAAAGAGGGGTGGCAGCTCCCAGCTGAACAGTCACACTGACCTCAGTCCAAGGCAGCTCATCGCTCAGGTGCCTTTCAGTGGCAATTCGCTGATGTAGTTGCCCAGTAAAGGCAATATAAGAGAGCGAGTGAGAAGAAAATAATATAAGGGCAAATGAGGTAGGGGAAGGGGGGTGGTGTTTAAATATTAATCACCCTTTCTTCTCAAATGTTTCTTTCCTCCAATGATCATGGAATGAGACGCAGTCCATTCAAGAGGCCGTCCAATTCCTGGAGATGACAATAAAAAGAAATTACTGCCGAAGCAAACATGACTCAGAGCTTCTCTTGTTCTCCCATGTTCTGAAATACAGGGCTAGCGGCACAAAAGACCAAATGATCCTATGAGCTATTCTCACATTATAATTCTGGTGCCAAGGACATGGGAACACAGCAGAAGGGGCCAGGTGGGCCCTGAACATGTCCAGATGGTATCGGGATGGAGCTGGGATCCTGGCCACAGCAGAGGAAACCGTGCTGCTAACAGTTCAGCCTCAGGAGCAGGGAGGATCCTAAAGGTGAGCTAAGCATAAAAGAGAAGGCGAGAAGGAGCACAGGTCAGGAGAAGATCAGGACATCAATTCTGAGAAACAGATCAAGGTCTGCAAAGGGAGACAGCTGAAGAGAAAAATGTAAAAACACTGAAATAAGTGCAAATAAAGTTACAGGAGTCAGGAAAGAAAAACTTCATAGCTTGATGATGAAAAAAGAAACAAGTTTAGAAATAAGAAAAAAACAAGACATTAGACAGGAACTAGAAAATGAAACAAAAATATAAAATAATTGATAAAATATATAATATTAAGGTTGGTTAGCCTATTTCTACTAAATGAGACTTTGAATTAAGTGAACTGACTGAAGATTAAAGTAAAGCTTTTAGGCCAGGCTGAGGCAGGGAAACAGGGTGTGGAGGCAGGGAACCTAAGGCTGTTTCACACTGACTTCAGAGAACTAAATTGAAAGGAAAACCCTAACTTTCCATCCTAAGTAACAAAAGGACCTTTGCAAAGAGGCTACTCCCTTTGCAAACCTCCCACCTTTTCTGGGAGGTAGATGGGAAACTGGCTGTCTGCAGCAAATCAGACGGATTGCCAGTTGAGTGTTTATTTGCATCTTTGTTTGCTTCAGCCTCTGAATGGTTGCTGTCCACAACCAATCAGACTGGTTGCCTGCCAAGTCTTTGTTTGCAAAGAAGTATAACTTTGTAACTTCACCCTAGCCTCTCATTGGTTGCTTTTCACAACCAATCAGATATTAGTACAGGAGTGTGACCTTGTAACTTCACTTCAGTCTCTGGTTGGCTGCTTTCTGCAACCAATCAGACTGACTGTGGGCAACCACTTCATTTACATGGGGGAAGCATGAAGTGGCCAATGGGAAACCTCTAGTGGGTGTTTGGACCCAAAAAGATTCTGCATCCCGGCCCTGGAGCTGCTGCTCCAGCGCACTCCCACACCGTGGAGTGTACTTTCATTTTCAGTAAATCCCTGCTTGCGTTCTTTTGTTGCGTCATACTTTCTTTGCTTTCTTGGGCATTTTGTCCAATTCTTTGTTCAAAACAAAAAGCACCCTGGACAACTTGTAGTCACAGCCCTCTACTGGTGACAAGGCAAGGGAGCTCAAGCCTGTGATCTCAGCACTTTGGAAGGCCAAGGCAGGAGTATCACTTGTGTCCAGGAGTTCAAGACCAACCTGGGTAATACAGTAACCCCCTGTTTCTACATAAAATTTAAAAATTACCCAGGCATGGTAGTGCGTGCCTGTAGTTCCAGCTACTCTGGAGGCTGAGATGGGAGGATCACTTAAGCCAGGGAGGTTGAAGCTGCAGTGTGCTCTATGATGGTGCCATCCTACTGCAGCCTGGGTGACAGAACAAGACTGTCTCAAAATAAATAAATTAAATTAAATTAAAGTAACCTTTTAAAACTATTTTTAACATTATTAAAATTATTAAAGAATTTAAAATTATTAAAGTTATCTTTTCAAACAACTATTTAAAAAACTAAAACCAGGCTGGGCACAGTGGCTCACGCCTGTAATTCCGACACTTTGGGAGGTCAAGGTGGGTGGATTGCTTGAGGTCAGTAGTTCAAGACCAGCCTGACCAACATGGTGAAACCCTGTCTCTACTAAATATACAAAAAAAATTAGCCAGGCATGGTGGTGGGCGCCTGTAATCTCAGCTACTGGGAAGGCTGAGGTAGGAGAATCACTTGAACCCAGGAGGCGGAGGCTGCAGTGAGCCAAGATGGCGCCACTGCACTGTAGCCTGGGTGACAGAGAGACTGCATCTCGAAAAATAATAATAATAAAAATAAATAACAAAATAAACTGAAACCAATGTAGTAAAATAAAATTAAAATAGTTTTTTTTTAAATTTAATAATTCCTTTTTTTTATTTTGTCTTTTTTTGTTTTTTCCTTTTTGTGGAGAACGGGGTCTCGCTATATTGCCCAGGCAGGTCTCAAACTCCTGGGCTCAAGCTATCCTCCCGCCTCTGCCTCCCTAACAGCTGGGATTACAGGCGTGAGCCACAGCACCTGGCTAATTCCTTCTTTTGTTAAGCTTTTGGAGTAAAGAAAGAAGATATAAGGTCATTTTGCATACACTAATTTGCTGGTTATCACTGGCTCCTCGTAGGCCAAAAGCTCTGATTTAGAGCCTTTTTTATTTCCATTGTGCCATCATCAATATCAAGCCGCCAGTTACAAACCTGAAACCACTAAAGGTGGAGTCTGGAAGAGATGCGCAGTAGCATACACACCATTATGCCATACACCCACCACACGCACACTGGACGCACCCTCAAAGCATAACTATGAGTAGAACAGAGTAATTAGGAAGTAGTAAATTTTGAGTATTTATTACCTTTCTTTTTTATATTGTTAACAAAAGCATTTATTTTGCATTTTATACAGAATAACCTGCGAAAGTATGGAACGCTTCACAGATTTGTGTGTCAGCCTGTGCAGGCACCATCCTCATCTTCTCTATGTTCTGATCTTAGATAAGAGCTGCTGAAGAAAACGCCTTTGTTTTTAACATAACTGAATTAAGTATATATCATTTATTTTAATATAAACTAGCTTTTAACAACAGTTTGCAGAATTCCTGAAATACAGCCATCAGCTCTTGTGAGTTGGGATAAGTCGGCACAATCTGGCCCCAGCACATCACTGATGGTGAGAGTCAGTCACTCCATGCAGACAGGTAAAGAGGCCTTCCCAGGGCTGTCCCTACACGGGTTCATCTAGAACCAGTTCATTTAGAGTGGCCACGACCAACTCACTGCATATTCTACCATATCTACAAAACAGAAATTAAACACTACTCTTGAAAAAAAAAGTTGTCTCTTTGAAAAGTAATTTTCTTCCTCCTAAGTCGATTTCATGGGATTAGAAAACAATGCTAGCTCCTCAATTTTGGTAAGCTTTTCAAAGAAAATGAAAATCAACCATTCCAGATAAAGTATTTACAATATGCAGAGACATTTGATTTCTCTCATTTTTGAGACAGAGTCTCGCTCTGTCACCCAGGCAGGAGTCCAGTGGCATGATCTCGGCTCACTGCAACCTTTGCCTCCCAAGTTCAAGCAATTCTCCTGCCTCAGTCTCCCAAGTAGCTGGGATTACAGACACCCACCACCACACCCAGCTAATTTTTTGTATTTTTAGCAGAGATGGAATTTCACCATGTTGGCCTGGCTGATCTTGAACTACTGACCTCAAGTGATCCTCCTGCCTCAGCCTCCCAAAGTGCTGGAATTACAGGCATGAGCCACCACTCAGTCAACATTCGATTTCTTTTGTCAAAGTAGATGTCTTATACTGACAAGAAGTACACACTAACTCCAAAAGCCTTTATGGTTACAAGTATAAAAAACGTGTTTCTGTACCTGTACCATACGTATACTAGTGGGCTCTGAAATAATCCACTCTAACTTTCCTAGCAGTGGAAAAATGATCTCTCACTCTCTCAACAGGAGTAAGATTATTTCAGAGCAAATGAGTCACAATAAGGTGGCCCAATCGTGGTGTCATCATTTAATTATGTATAGCATTTGGACCTCTTTTTTTTTTTTTTTATTGCATTTTAGGTTTTGGGGTACATGTGAAAAACATGCAAGGTTGTTGCATAGGTGCATACGTGGCAGTATGATTTGCTGCCTCCCTCCCCTTCACCTATATCTGGCATTTCTCCCCATGCTATCCCTCCCCAACTCCCCACCCCCCCCGCTATCCCCCCTCCCCCCCAACAGACCCCCGTGTATAGTGCTCCCCTCCCTGTGTCCATGTGTTCTCCTTGTTCAACACCTGCCTATGAGTGAGAACATGTAGTGTTTGATTTTGTGTTCTTGTGTCAGTTTGCTGAGAATGATGTTTTCCAGGTTCATCCATGTCCCTACAAAGGATGTGAACTCCTCGTTTTTAATGGCTGCATAATATTCCATGGTGTATATGTGCCACATTTTTCCTGTCCAGTCTATCATCGATGGGCATTTGGGCTGGTTCCAGGTCTTTGCTATTGTAAACTGTGCTGCAATGAACATTCGTGTGCATGTGTCCTTATAGTAGAACGATTTATAATCCTTTGGATATATGCCCAGTAATGGGATTGCTGGGTCAAATGGAATTTCTATTTCTAGGTCCTTGAGGAATCGCCACACTGTTTTCCCCAGTGGTTGAACTAATTTACACTCCCACCAACAGTGTAAAAGTGTTCCTATTTCTCCACATCCTCTCCAGCATGTTTTCTCCAGATTTTTTAATGATCGCCATTCTAACTGGCGTGAGATGGTATCTCAATGTAGTTTTGATTTGCATTTCTCTAATGACCAGTGATGATGAGCATTTTTTCATATGTTTGTTGGCCTCATGTATGTCTTCTTTTGTAAAGTATCTGTTCATATCCTTCACCCATTTTTGAATGGGCTTGTTTGTTTTTTTCTTGTAAATCTTTTTTAGTTCATTGTAAATTCTGGATATCAGCCCTTTGTCAGACGGGTAGGCTGCAAAAATTTTTTCCCATTCTGTTGGTTGCCGATTCACTCTATTGACTGTTTCTTTTGCCGTGCAAAAGCTGTGGAGTTTGATTAGGTCCCATTTGTCTATTTTGGCTTTTGTTGCCAATGCTTTTGGTGTTTTGGTCATAAAATCATTTGGACCTCTTAAAATGTTTGACCCAGTTGAAGCCTGGCTCTTGGCAGGCTGGCACTTAGTGGGTGTAGTATCACGTTCTGGACACAAGGTGGAGCCAGTGCCATTGTGCTAGGTTGTGACTTTAGTTTAAGGGCAGCCTAAGGTCAGAAACATCCCAAAGGGAAGACCAGACTCAAAACATTTGACACAATAGTAAGAGACCAAAAAAGTAGACAAAACATTTTACCTGCTCTGTTAAATAGCTAGTATTATGCTAAGGATAAGAGAACACTGAAAGCAATTCAAAAATGTCTAAGGACAAAGCGGGATGTGAAAATGATTTTCATTCATTTAATGAATATTTGAACCCTATTATGTGCTGGAATCATTTACAGTACAGCAGAGAACAAAATAAAGACCCTTCCCTTACAGAAGGCGTTTTTCACACATTAACCGTATTTTGGAAAAGTCATGAAATGAAGCTAAAATAATGGCTAAATCTCTTTATTCAGCAGAGCTATTCTGTTCAAAAAAACCCTCATTTTCCAAGGTCCCTCTAATCAAGAGATCATTTTTCCACTGCTGAAATATGCTTCCTGAACACCTGGTTCTAACTTGCTGCAGTATTATTTCTTATATAGTCCTATGTGCTAGAGTTTACAGCCTCCTAATGAACTCTGGATCTTCTGCACATCATCAAAAACGAAAGCTCTGTAAAATACTGGACATTAGACAGAGTGATCGATAAATAATTTAACCACACAGGCACTTTTCATCTGCCATGGCACAGGCACTCCCCTCGGAGCTGTGATTACTGTGAATTAGACAAAATCCCTGCTCAAATGGAACTTACAATCAGGACAGTGAAAGAATAAACACAAATCTAAGCTAATTTTAGGTAGTGATAAATACAATGAATAAATCACCACCGTAATCATCATTTTCATAGCTGTTTCAGTTTGCTAGGGCTGCTATAACAAATTGCCATAGACTGTGTGGCTTAAACCACAGAAATTGATTTTCCCAGTTCCAGAGGCCAGAGATCCCAGATCAAGGTGTCAGCAGGTTGGCTGCTTCTGAGGCCTCTCCTTAATTTGTAGGGGACAATTTTTCTCCCTGTGTGTGCCCCCACACGGTCACCCCTCTGGGTGTGAGCATCCCCAGTGTCTCTCTGGGTGTCCAAACTTCCTCTTCATATAAGTACACAAGTTAGATTGGCTGAGGTCCCATCCTAATAGCCTCGTTTTAACTTAATCACCCCTCTTTTTGTTTAGGCTTTTTTTAACTTAAACACCTCCTTAAAGACCTTATCCTCCAACTAAGGTTACATTCCGAGGGATACTGGAGGTCAAGACTTTCAAACATGAATTTGGAGGGGACGTAATTCAGCCCATAACAATAACAATAATAAGATCTTACAGCCACTGCCACCAAGCTTGCCTGGTCACCATCCCTCCTGCCTGGCCTCCTGCAGTAGACCATGGGCTGTCATTCTGCTTCTGCTCTTGCCGGCCATCTCAATCCATTCTCACAGCAGCCACAACAATCTTTTTAAAATGGAAATCGTAACATGTAATGCCCTGCTTAAAACCCTTCAATAGCTTCCTGATGAACTTCTTCCTGATAAACTGCACTGATAAACTTCTTTTTCTTTTCTTTTTCTTTTTTTTTCTTTTTTTTTTTTTTTTTTGAGTCAGAGTCTCCTCTGTACCCAGGCTGGAGCAGTTGTGCAATCTCGGCTAACTGCAACCTCCACTTCCTGGGTTCAAGCGATTCTCCTGCCTCAGCTGGGACTACAGGTGCCACGCCCAGCTAATTTTTGTATTTTTAGTAGAGACAGGGTTTCACCATGTTGGCCAGGATGGTCTCTATCTCTTGACCTCATGATCCTCCCAACTCGGCCCCCCAAAATGCTGGGATTACAGACATGAGCCACCACGTCCAGCCCTTTTTCATGGCATGTAATGCTCTACATAATTTGGCCCTGCCAGTCTTTTTGTCTTGCCCTATGCCGCCCTCTAGCCGCCTCACAGGTACACCATCCTCTTTGCTTTTCTCCAATATCCTAACCCTTTCCCCTTCAAAGGACCTTTATATTTGCTCTCCCCTAGTTCACACAGCTGTCTCCTTCTAATCTTAAAGATGTTAACTCAGAAATTACTTCCAGAGGCACTTTTCCTGACCAGAACCTCTAAACTGTTCCATCCTGCCTAACCACGCCCCAATTCTCTAATACCTTATCCTTTATTTTCTTTATAACACATTTGGTTGCATCATCCTGTTTTATTTACTACTATTTGAAAGTGTGTTTGTTACTTGTTTACTTGTATATTATCCATTTTTCCCTCTAAAATGTACGTTCCTTGAGGGCAGAGGCCTTGTCTTTCGTTGCTATATTCTAACACCTAGAAGGAGCTCACATTTAATAGGGAATCAAATATTTGTTGAATAATTCATGATTTTTTTTTAATAGACAGGGCCTCACTATGTTGGCCAGGCTGGTCTTGAACTCTTGGGCTCAAACAATCTTCCCACCACGGCCTCCCAAAGTGCTGGGATTATAGGCATGAGGCACCATGCCCAGCCAGTAATTAATGAATTTGTAGAACACTTTATAACTTGAAAAATGCCTTTCAATTAAACAGCACCTTCATATATATCCACTCATTTCTTATTCTTTTTTTTTTTTCTTTTTTTAGGTGACATTTTACTCTTGTTGCCCAGGCTGTAGTGCAATGGTGCAATCTCGGCTCACTGAAACCTCCGCCTCCTGGGTTCAACCAATTTTCCTGCCTCAGCTTCCTGAGCAGCTGAGATTACAGCCATGTGCCACCACACTAGCTAATTTTTGTATTTTTAGTAGAGAGAGGGTTTCTCCATGTTGGTCAGACTGGTCTTGAACTCCCAATCTCAGGTGATCCTCCCACCTCGGCCTCCTGAAGTGCTGGGATTACAGGCATGAGGCAGCGTGCCCAGCCAATAATTAATGAATTTGTAGAACACGTTATAGCTTGAAAAATGCCTTTCAATAAAACAGCACTTTCATATGTATCCACTCATTTAATTCTCACATCCGTCTATATTATACTCCCCATTTTAAAAATAAGGAGACCAGAACTCTGAGACGACATCCAACTCGCCCTGCTGGTGACATAGCTAGCACGGGGCAAAACTGGGAGCTGGTCCCATCCTGACTCCTGGGCTTGTCCCTCAGCACTTTTTGTGACAACATCTTGGAACAAATCTTGATGGTCAGTGTGATTCAAAGGGAAAAGCAGTGGCAGGGAAGAAGACTCAGGTGCAGACCAGACCACCATGCTGTCTGTATATTTCTCAAAGAGGCTTTGGTCATAACAGGGGTTTAACAAATGTTGACTGAATTAATGGCCTACCGCACTTTTCTGTGTTGCGAAGGCCTAAGTAATTCTAAATGCCACGTTGCCAAATGGCTGCCGACTACTCAAACAAAACAAGAGCAAGCTCACTGTCCTGGAATTTCCCCTTTAAATGTAACACTGAAGCACCATTTGGCAAACGCCACAGTCGGTCACAGGCAAGATCAACCGGTGATGCTATTTCTGGGCACGAGTTTGCGGGGAAACGGTATTTGCACAGTCTCCGAGTGTCTCCCCCAAGATATTTACCAAACACGAAAGGAGAATTAAAAGCTTTGCTGTGGGGAAAGCTGGCAGACACCATCTCAAGCGAGCCATGAAGGTTTCCAGCACAGTTCTAAGACAGCAGCATCGTGTGCTGCCCGACACAACGCTCCCGAAGAGCACAGACTCGCTTGGGTGTGGTGTTCCCGCCAAAACCAGACCCCCTCAAACTAATCACAGGAAAATACCCGGCAAACCCAAACTGAGGGTCACTCTACACAAGAATTCAGCAGGATTTTTCAAGTGTCAAGGTCGCGAAAGACAGAAAGACCGAGAAATCGTCCAGATCGGAGGGCTAAGGAGTCCAGGCAACAGTGCAGCACACGGGTCTGTCTGGATCCCAGGGGGATGAGAGGAAACGCTGGGGAGACCCCGGCAAGCCTGCGGTTCAGTTTATGGTATTTAACCAATGCTAATTTCTTGGTTTTGATCACTGTACTGTAGTCACGTAAGATGCGAACATTAAGAGAAATGGGGTGGATACACAGAAACTCTATTGCAATTTTTGTTTTTTTAAGAGTCAGGGTCTCACTCTGTTGCCCAGGCTGGAGTGCAGTGATGCCATCATAGCTCACTGCAGCCTCGAACTCCTGGGTTCAAGCAATCCGGCCACCTCAACCTCCTGAGTAGCTGGAACCACAGGCATGTGCCACCATGCCTATCTTTTTAATTTTTTGTAGAGACAAGGTCTCATTATATTGCCCATGCTGAGTACTACTTTTTTGCATTCACATAACTCTAAAATTATTTCAAAATAAGATGTTTTTTAAAACACTGGATGATACTCCACTGTGTATACATATCACATTTTCCTTATCCATTCATTTGTTTGGATGCTTGGGTTAATTCCATATATTGGCTATTGGGAATAATGCAGTAAATACGGGAGTGCACTTTTGAAAAGATTAAATTTCTAAATAATGGCATACTAGATTCCTTTTTTCTGTGTGGTCAAGGAATGGAGATTTCTGATTTATCAAATATTTTTAAAAGAGTTACCACTTTTACACAGTATCAGGGATATTAGCCATTAACAATGTAAGATTTTTCTCAAGGTGTTATTTATCTCTTGATTTTATAATTATCTTTTTTGCTTGAAATTTTATTACGTAAAATTTTATTAAAATCTGTTTACATCTGGCTTTTGTTTTATTTTTCCTACTTAAGTTTACAATGGAATTCATTCATATTTTTAAATACTTTAAGATTCTGTTTTAACCTAGATACTTGTTGCACACAAACTTTATCTTACTATCCAGCATGAAGTACAGATCCAATTTTATACTTTTCCAAATAGCTATCCAGTTAAATCTATCCTTTCCCTACATGTCAGAGATGCCATTTACATCCTATATTAACTTTCCTTATGCACTTGGAACAATTTCTGGATGTTCTATTCTATTTCATTGATCTATTATGCCACATTCTTTTAACAACAGAGGATTTGCAATATGTTTTAATATCAACTAAAGCTAAACTCACCTCCTCACTCTTCATCAGAGTTTTCTTGCCTATTCTCACCTCCTCACTCTTCATCAGAGTCTTCTTGCCTATTCTTTTGTTTGTTTTGTTTTGTTTTTTGCCACCCCTCAAGTGTATGCACCTAATAAATTTTTTTTCTTTTTCTTTCTTTTTTTTTTTTTAAGACAAAGTCTCACTCCGTTGCCCAGGCTGGAGTGCAGTAGCATGATCTCAGCTCACCGTAACCTCCGCCTCCTGGGTCCAAGCGATTCTCCTGCCTCAGCCTCCCGAGTAGCTAGGACCACAGGCGCGTGCCACACCTAGCTAATTTCTTGTATTTTTTTAGTAGAGGCAGGGTTTCACAGTGTTAGCCAGGATAGTCTCCATCTCCTGAACTTGTGATCTGCCCGCCTCGGCCTCCCAAAGTGCTGGGATTACAGGCATGAGCCACTGCGCCTGGCGCCTATTCTTGCTAATTTATTTTTTCATGTTAAAATTAAAATTCGCTTATCTAATTCCAGAAAAGGTCTCTTGATATTTTAATTGAGATTGTGTTAACTTAATAAGCTAATGTAGGATTATTTGGCATCCTTATGATTTCAAGTCCTCTTATACAAAAACGTATGTCTATTTGTTCATCTAATTTTATCTCTTTCAGATTATCTGAATGTAGCATTTATATGTTTTTTGTTATATTTTCATCTATAAATTTTAGCTTTTCTGTTGTATTGTAAATGATCCTTATTTGTTTGTGTAGTTGAACACTCTTAATGTCTATGTATTAATGTTATTGACTACTATACTTTAGCAAATATTATTTTTCTTTGTAGTTTTTCCATTTATTATCTTGGGATTTCCAGCTATTAAATCATATATCCATGAATAAAGACAGTTCTTTCTTCTATCTTTTCTTTTCTTTTTTTTTTAAAGATGGGGTTTCACTATGATGGCCGGGCTGGTCTTGAACTCCTGACCTCAGGTGATCCACCCACCTTAGTCTCCCAAACTGCTAGGATTACCGGCTTCTTCTATCTTTTCTACCTTCTACCATTTAACATCAAATACTTACGTCTGTTATCACTTGTTTAATTGTAATGGTTAATGCCTCTAGTCCATGATAAATAATAGCAAATGTGGATATCTTTATTTTATTTCTGACATTAACAAAAATGCTGTTTGTGCCTTCTTATTAAGTATGAAACTAGATTTTGGGCTGAAACATACATATTTTATGCTAACAAAGCATGTCCTTAATTTTGACTTTATTGAGTCTTTAAAATTATGAATGTGTGAATTCTGTCAAATGCCTCTATGGAGATAAGCCTATGATTTTTCTTCACAGATCTGTTTATACGGTGAATTACATTAATAAACTTCCCAACACATAGCTGTTTTTACATTTCTGGAATAAATCTCTGTTTGCTTAAGTGTGTCACTGAATTTTGTTGCTAATATATTTTATTTACAATTTTTGTACGGATATTCATAAGATTGTTTTGTAAGATTTTTTAATGCAATCTTTATTAAGTTTTGGTGTCAACATTATACTTACTCTGGAAAAAGAATTTGGAGGTTTTCCTTCTTTTCCTATTCTCTGAAAGAGATGAGGTAGCATCAGAATTAAAATTTTCTTCTTTGATAGTATTCTCCTATGAAACTATCTGGATTGAAGCCTTTTGGTGAGAAAATGCCGAAAACTTGCCTAATGATTGTATGTAAATTGGTGTGTTTAGATTTTCTAACTTTATAAGATCAGTTTGTTGGTTTTGCTTTTTTCATCAATTGATTTTTTAAGTGTATAACCCAGAGGTTTTTAGTATATTCACAAGGTCAAGCTACCATCACCTTCTAATCCTAGAACATCTTCATCACCCCGTAAAGAATCCCCATACCTGTTAGCACTTACACCCATCCCTCCCTCCCTTTATCTCCTCACAACCACTAATCTGTGTGTCTACAGATTTGCCTGCTCTGGACATTTCATGTAAATGTCATACACACGTGGCCTTCTGTGTCCAGCTTCTTTCACTTAGCATAATGTTTTCTAGGTTCATCCGCTTTGTTACATGTATCAGCACTTCATTCTTTTTTATAGCTGAATAATATTCTATTTTATGAATATATTATATTTCGTTTATCCATTCAACACCTGATTGACAGGTGAGTTGTTTCTATTTTTTGGCTATTATAAATAGTGCTACTATGATCATTCATCCACAAGTTTTTGTGTGGACATATTTTTTTCATTTTTCTTCAGTATATGCCTAGGAATGAATTTGCTGGGTCATATGTTAACTCTACATTTAACTTTCTCAGGAACTACTAAACTGTTTTCTAAAGTGGTTGCGCCATTTTATATTTCCACCAACATTTGCTATTTTTCATTTTTAAAATTATAGCCATCCTAGTGGATCTAAAGTAGTATTTCATTTGGTTTTGATTTGCATTTCCCTGATGACTAATGATGCTAGCATATTTTCATATTTTTTTTGGCCATTAAATATCTTCTTTAGAGAAATGTCTGTTCAAATACTTTGTCCACATTTTAATTGGGCTGTCTTTTTATTGTCAGTTTTTTATACATTCCAGATGCTAGACGCCTTACCAGATATATGATTTGCAAATATTTTCTCCCACACTGTGGCTTGTCTCTTTATCTTCTTGACAGTGTCCTTTAAGGCAAAAAAGTTTTTTAATTTTGGTGAAATTCAATGTATCTATTTTTGTCTTGGGTTGCTTGATTTAGATATTGTATCTAAGAAACTACTGTCTAATCCAACATCACAAACATTGACACCCATGTCTTCTTCTAAGGGTCTTATAGTTTTATCTCTTTATTGAGATCTTTTATCTTTTTTTTTTTCTTTTTGAGACAAGAGTCTTGCTCTGTTGCTCAGACTGGAGTGCAGAGGCGCAATTTCAGCTCACCGCAACTTCCGCCTCCTGGGTTCCAGAGATTCCTCTGCCTCAGCCTCCCAAGAAGCTGGGATTACAGACATGTGCCACCACATCCAGCTAATTTTTTTTGTATTTTTAGTAGAGATGGGGTTTCATCATGTTGGCCAGGCTGGTCTCGAACTCCTGACCTCAGGTGATCTGCTCACCTTGGCCTCCCAAAGTGCTGGGATTATAGGCATGAGCCACTGCCCCCAGCTTTTTATACATTTTGAGTTAATTTACATATATGGTATGTGGTAGGGTCCAACTTCATTCATTTGCATGTGGATATTCAGTACTCCTAGCAGCATTTGTGGTAAAGACTATTCTTTTTTCTATTAAATTGTCTTGCCACCTTTATTGAAGATCAATTGACCATAAATGTAAGGGTTTATTTCCAGACTTTCTATTCTATTCCATTGATCTATGTGTCTAGCCTTACACCATTATGCCAGTATCACAGTCTTGATTATTGTAGCTTTTTAGTAAATTTTGAAATTGGGAAATAGCAGTTCCACTTTGTTATCTTTTTTCAAGATTGTTTTGGCTATTCTAGGCCCCTTGCATTTCTATAAAAATTTTAGAAGTAACTGTCAATTTCTTTAAAAAAAAAAAAAAAGACTACTGGGATTTTGATAGCGATTGCAATGAATCTGTTAATCAATTTGGGGAGTATTGCCATTATAACAATATCAAGTTTTCCAATCTATACACATATGACTAGGATTGGTTCCAGCAAATTTTATTTTACTAGAAAGTCAATTGCTTTAGCTAGATGTTCAAATTTGCTTGTATAGAGCTGTATGAACTACTCTCATTATATTTTAATTTTTCCTATGTTTTAATGATGACGTCTCCCAAGTTATCTTGTGTATTTGTACTTTCCTAAATAAAACACTGCTAGTGGTTTATCTTTCTATTAGCCTTTCACACACAAAAACAAAAACAAACTTTCATTTTTGGTTCCTGCTGTTACCCTGTTTCCCAGCCCCATTAATTCTGTTTTTAATCATCATTCATTTCTCCTTTCTGCCTTCTTTCAGTTTACATTTTTTTCTAGCTTTTTTTGAGTTGGATTGCTCTATTCATTTTTTTCATGCTTTCATCTTTCTTTATATAGGCATTTAATGAGTCTTAATTTGATTGTGTCTCATAGATTCTAATATCATTTCCATCTTTTCCTTTTTTTTGAGATAGAGTCTCACTCTGTCACCCAGGCTGGAGTGCAGTGGTATGATCTTGGTTCACTGCAACCACTGTTCTTGGGTTCAAGCAATTCTCCTGCCTCAGGCTCCCGAGTAAGTGGGATTATAGGGGTCCACCACCATGCCTGGCTAATTTTTGTATTTTTAGT
Source organism: Aotus nancymaae (assembly GCF_030222135.1). NCBI lineage: Eukaryota > Metazoa > Chordata > Mammalia > Primates > Aotidae > Aotus > Aotus nancymaae. Next base: position 29,149,124 of record NW_026988445.1, on the reverse strand, counting down.
AGAGACAGGGTTTTGCCATGTTGGCCAGGCTGGTCTCAAACTCCTGACCTCAAGCGATCTGCCTGCCTTGGTCTCCCAAAGTGCTGGGATTATAGGCATGAGCCACCATGCCCAGCCTGTCATTTCCATTTTCAAATCTAGTTTCTATTACTGTTATTTTCTTTTAAGTTTTAAATTTAATTTTCCTAAAATCTTACCTTTGAACTAAGAAGGGTTTTTTATTTTATTTTATTTTATTATTTTTTCCATAAGACAGGGTTTCACCATGTTGGTCAGGCTGGTTTTGAACTCTCGACCTCAGGGGATCCGCCCGCCTTGGCCTCCAAAGTGCTTGGATTACAGGCGTGAGCCACCGCGCCCAGCCCAAGAAGAGCTTTTTAAACATAGACTTTAAAAATGTTTTCCAGGTTAAGATACAGATTTAGGTATGAAAGAGATTTCCCAGAGAGGCTGTCAAGGAAGATGAAGCTCTAGTAGACATTAATAGTCCAGATAGAAGATAATTGTCCTGAAACAGAGGCTGAGAAGAAAGAGTCAGAGATGTTGGATGAAAACAAACAATGTTGGATGTGGTGGCTCACACCTGGAATCCCAGCACTTTGGGAGGCTGAGGCAGGTGGATGATTTGAAGTCAGGAGTTCAAGACCGGCCTGGCCAACAGGGTGAAATCTCGTCTCCACTAAAAATACAAAAGTTAGCTGGGCGTGGTGGCACATGCCTGTAGTTCCAGCTACTTGGGAGGCTGAGGCAGGAGAATCGCTTGACCCCAGGAGGCAGAGCCTGCACTGAGTCAAGACTACGCCTCTGCACTCCAGCCGGGGCAACACAACGAGACTGTCTCAAAAAGGAAAAAAAAGAAAAGAAAACAAAAGACAATGGTATGAAAAGCAAAGGAAGAGACAAGTCACAGCCTCAGGAAAACTGCTTGAACGGGATGGGACGGGGAGATGGAAGTCAAATTACAAATTGCATGTTGAAGAAGCAACAGAGTGCTCAATAAAATGCAAACCTTTTTTTTTTTGAGACGGAGTCTCACTGTGTGCCCCAGGCTGGAGTGCAATGGTACAATCTCGGCTCACTGCAACCTCTGCCTCCCGAGTTCAAGTGATTCTCCTGCCTCAGCCTCCTGAGTAGCTGGCTGGGATTGCAGGCGCATACCACCATGCCTGGCTAATTCTTTTTTAATATTTTTAGTAGAGACGGGTTTTCACCATGTTGGCCAGGCTGGTCTCAAACTCCTGACCTCATGATCCACATGCCTTAGCCTCCCAAAGTGCTGCGATTACAGGCGTGAGCCACTGCAACCGGCCAGAGCAAACTTTTTTTAAGATTCTTAGTTATAAAGAGAAACACAGTGAATCATAAGGCATTAGTCGGAGGTTTTAGTGGATGGAATTTTGTTTCGTTTTGTTTTTATGTAGGAGATGTTTGTGGGAGAGGATATTTTGAAATAATAATAGAGGCCTTTTCATCCATAATCCTTTATGTCCTTCTCTCAGCGTAGACAAGGGCATTCCACGTTCACTGACTCAGAGAGAGGATATCTCGGCAGAATACAATTGGCAGGGTGAGTGCCCAGGAAAGCTTTGTTATGAAAAGAGACAGTAACTTGCCAGGGTGTGGCTAAGGCGCGTGTGCTACCCACACCTGCCCCTTTGGAGACATCATGGACTCTGCCTGGCTGGGGGCTGGGGGTTCATAACGGCCACCAGGTCCGGGTAGGCTGGAGAGGCCCCGGGTGTGCCAGCTGTGGAGACATCGTGGACTCTGCCTGGCTGTGGGCTGGGGGTTCCTAACGGCCACCAGGTCCGGGTGGGCTGGAAAGGCCCGGGGTGTGCCGGCTGTGTCGCTCTTTCGCATGCAGTTCCAGACGAGCCACGTTACGCAGCAGCTCTGAAGCTCACCCAGAATCAAAAGCACTGCTCGGGTCCACATGCCAATGGAACTACCACCCTACAGCTAGAGTTTGCTTTCTTTTTTTGTTTTGCTTTTTTTTTTTTTTAATCCTGAGATGTTTCCCAGGCTGGTCTCGAACTCCCAAGCTCAAGCAATCTTCCATCTCAGCCTCCTGAGTAGCTGGGACTACAGGCTTGCACCACCACACCTGGCTAGGGTTTTCTTTCTAAAAGCCCAAATCTAGTCTTCTGCCTTCTCAGCATTATGGATTTGTATCGCTTACACAACGAAATCCAGGACCCTAGCACACTGAACAAGATCATCCACTGAAGGGCCCCGCCCACCTTTACAGATTCATTTTCTAATAACACCACACAACTAGTTACGTACCCTCAGCTAATATTATCAGCACTGTATACAGAAAAAAGACAATGTCATATGCATTACAGAACTCAAATAATAAATACATTTTGTCATCAGTAAGTTTATAACTTAGAGAGACAGAAATATAAGATTTCAGTAAAAACCACGCACTGTTAGAGTTACGTGAGCAAAGGAAATACGGCATAAACGAGCTCTCAGTAGAAACTGGAGCTGGTACAAAATGAACTCAGTAGTTTTTTTTGTTTTTTTTTTAAGACGAGGTTTCACCATGTTGGTCAGGCTGGTCTTGAACTCCCAACCTCAGGTGATCTGCCCACCTTGGCCTTCAAAGTGCTTGGATTACAGGCGTGAGCCACTGCGCCGGCCAGTTGAACTCAGTAGTTTTTTTTTTTTGAGATGGAGTTTCGCTCTTGTTACCCAGGCTGGAGTGCAATGGCGCGATCTCGGCTCACCGCAACCTCCGCCTCCTGGGTTCAGGCAATTCTCCTGCCTCAGCCTCCTGAGTAGCTGCGATTACAGGCACGAGCCACCATGCCCAACTAATTTTTTTGTATTTTTAGTAGAGACGGGGTTTCACCATGTTGACCAGGATAGTCTCAATCTCTTGACCTCGTGATCCACCCGCCTTGGATTTGGCCTCCCAAAGTGCTGGGATTACGGGCGTGAGCCACCGCGCCCGGCCTCAAACTCAGTAGTTTTAAGAAAAAATAAACAGTTGAGTGTCATTTCTCAGTAATCACAAAAATGAAACAGAAGGTGGCTATGGGTTAGGAGCTGGCGTAACTACCATCCCTTTAAATTAACCAAAAGCTTCCTTGAATTACAGCATCTACAGCCTGGCTTCTGGCCTGGTTTCATTACAGCATGGCACCTCTAAACACTTGTTTCTAACTCCTTTAAAGATGAAAATAATGAATCCCCACGCTACCTGGACCCTGCTACTATGACCAAACCTTCTCCCCTTCACAGCCATTTCAACAGCATGCACCCCGGTCTTGTTTCTCTTACCCCTCCCTTTCAGACATATCGCTTTACTATACATGAAGATGAAATGGATGAAGTTTCTGTTACTTCTCCTATCTGGGATACTGAAAACACTGAATTCTATTACTACAGTTGACTATGGTCAAAATGGAGTTTACTTGCTCTGTGTATAAAGTGGTACCATTAGTTACTAACCCCTACCTTCCTGCAAACAAATTCAGAGACAATTTCAGAAAACTCCTGAACTCTCTCATGAATCTACACAAATGTATCTGATATCCACAGCTGGGGACTCATGGAGAAGTCTACGTCATGCTTATCAGAGGTAGCAAAGCGACGCTGGCTCTTCTATACCCCATCAGCCCTCCCTGAATGGGGCCATCCTGTTAACCAGTTTCCACCTGGGACAGTGCTCACCAAGATACCTAAAGGACCCAAACCCTTCCCTGGGTTCCTGTGGAGCAAAATCAATAATGGCGCTATGTGAGGATAACAGTCACTGCTGTAATGAACTCCAGCCTCCAGTGGCTTAACACAATAGCCATGGAGGTGGCTCACATAAAATCCAAAATGGACTTTCCTGATCTGTGGATGGCTTTCCTCCAGAAACTCGTACAGGGACCCAGCTTTTTCCATCTTGTGGTTCCATAATTTTCAGATGGCTTCTAATGTCACTCTATTGGATGTATCAAGCTGTAAAAGGAAAAACACCTCCCACATGGGAAGTTTTCATGGACCAGGCCTAGAAGCGGCACACATCACCTCCATCCACATTTCACTGGCAAAAACTAGGTCACATGGTCTAGCTAGACCATAATTCCCAGCTCCCCTCTATCTGCAAGAGAATCTAGGAATTACAGTCTAGCTATATGCCCAGGAGGAGAGGAAACAGAATTAGCCAACCACCATGACATGAATTACTAGCACTACCAGGGAGGGGATGGTAATAAAACAGCGAGTTTACCAGAATTCCAACTGCTGGCCTAGAAACTGGGTTGGAATGGCCTAATATTAGGCTCGAACACCCTCATTAGGAGTGGGGCGTAACTATATCAGATGAGCAGTAAGGTCTCTGCCAAATCCACGCTTCCCTCCCGAGACTTTCGGAATGTACAGGTTGCTATGCTTTGTACCATTTGATCTGCCTCCCTATGCAAAGCTGCTTGAAGCAGAGATGGCTGCTTAACCAAAAAAAGGCATCCCCCTGTAGGCCTGCAGGAGAGGGGCTGATGCAGTTGGGTCCTGCTCAACAAAGGCACGCGCTACCGAATACCGACAAATGACCAAAGCAGACTCTTCTTCTTTCTGCCTCGGGGGTTTTAAAGCAAGACATACAGATGGAAGAGAGACGGAGGGGAACGGCACAGAGAGAAGGCAGGGCGCAGAATCATAAAGCATCTGAAGCCACGAGGAAGCAGATGCAGAGGGGCAGGAGACACAGCAGAGATCAAACCAGGAGCAAAACAGGAAGAAACTGGAAAAGCAGAAATAAAAGCAGGGAGTAGAGTCACCAGCCTGTTAGATTACTAGTTGATGTGGAGTCAACAGAGTGACTTGAAATACTAGAGCCCCTGTGTTCCCTCAATGGCAACAAACGTCACTGCAGTGTACTGAGCGGCTGCAGCACCACGGTGGGTTTCCTGTCTGTTGGTTGGTTGGTTGGTTGGGTGGTTTTTATTTTTTGTTTTGTTTTGTTTTTTGCTATTCCTTATAGAAATAAGTTCCTTCTGTTAAATGGCATGGTATTTGCATGTAACCTATGCACATCCTCCCATATATTTTAAATCCTCTCTGGATTACTTACAATGCCATCTATCACTTATTTCCAAATCTGTCTTTACAATAAACTTGTTCTGAGAAAACTTAAAGAATACTTGGTCCCATCCAACCTGACAGAGCATGACCAACAGAATGAAAAGGAGCCCAGTTTCCAAACAAGTCTGGGCCACAGGAATACACAGTAATGCTTTCTTGGTTTGTGTCTATTCGATGTTTCAGAGCTCATAATGAAACCACCGTGAGCTATTCTTCGTAATGCATTGCATTAAGTCTTCCACACTTTTCAAGTGAATCTAACATTACTTTCCTATGTTAAGGAATAGGTTGAGGCTGCAGGATGTACGAATCTGGAAGCCACAGAGGGTACACACCCAGAGGCCACAGGAATTTTATACCCAGAGGCCTCAGGAAGTACACTCCCTGAAACCACCAATACTCAGAAAGCCTCTGTCTCCCTACTTTTAAATTCACACAGCAAAATTTGCACCTGATCTAGACATACAGTAACAACAGGCTGGGCACGGTGGCTCGCGCCTGTAATCTCAGCACTTTGGGAGACTGAGGCGGGTGGATCACTTGAAGCCAGGAGTTTGAGACTGGCCTGGCCAACATGGTGAAACCCCGTCTCTACTGAACATACAAAAATTAGCTGGGCTGGGCATGGGGGCCCATGCCTGTAATCCCAGCTACTTGGAAGGCTGAGGCAGGCAAATCACTTGAACCCAGGAGGCAGAGGTTGCACTGAGCTGAGATCATGCCACTGCACTCCAGTCCAGGTGACACAGCGAGACTCCATTTCCAAAAGCAACAACAGACGGGGCTGAGCATGGTGGCTCACACCTGTAACCCCAGCACTTTGGGAGGCCAAGGTGGGCGGATCACCTGAGGTCAGGAGTTCCAGACCAGCCTGGCCAACATAGTGAAACCACTTCTCTACTAGAAATACAAAAATTTCTAGCAGGGTATGGTGGCGGATGCCTGTAATCCCAGCCACTTGGGAGGCTGAGGCAGGAGAATTGCTTGGACCCAGGAGGCAGAGGTTGGAGTGAGGTGAGATAAGGCCACTGCACTCCAGCCTGGGTGACAGAGCGAGACTCTGTCTCAAAATAGAAAAGCAGACAGATAGCTATAATCCACAGTCAACCAAAGTTGGCCTCCAAAGTTACAGAAATGGTCGTCTATTAAAATACCCAGTTACGGGCCCTGAACAGGGATGCCGGAATCCAAGTGTTATTTTTCTTGTCACAATGCCATCCTATTAACTTCCGTCTATAAAGCCCAGCACATAGCTTACTGGGATTCCTAGGACCGACCCCATGCCATTTGCAATGTCCTCCAATACATTAATGCTTATGGCATTCCTGCCACTTAGCCTAAGCTTGAACTGGAGAGCTACCTCCATTCCAGACGCCTGAACGCTACTGAAAAGACATGAAACGAGCTTCATCACAGATGTGGCCCCACTCCATGGGAACCACCACTCCATGGGAACCACCACTCCATGGGAACCACCACTCCATGGGACCCACCACTCCATGGGAACCACCACTCCATGGGACCCACCACTCCATGGGAACCACCACTCCATGGGAACCATCACTCCATGGGAACCACCACTCCATGGGAACCACCACTCCATGGGACCCACCACTCCATGGGAACCACCACTCCATGGGAACCACCACTCCATGGGAACCACCACTCCATGGGAAACATACCATATTACGGAAGTAAGTAACCATTTCAGTGGAAACAGGGTATAAGCGAACAGTACACATGCATTGCCTTGTACATGCATAGAATCTGGAGTGACCCCTGGACACCAGTGTTTTAGAGGGGAACTAGATGATGGGTGGAAAAGAGTTACAGAGACTTTTCTTTGTACTTCGTTCTCTTCGGATTTAAACATGTGAACATATTATCTACTGAAAAACTTTTAAACTGTAATCCCCTTTCCTGATTGCTACCTTCATATTCTGTAACTGCTTAATTCCACTCCTCTCTCACAAATCTCACATCCGCATCTTTAACAAACTCCTCTTCCTGTCTCGGTCAGGGTGGGTTTCTTCTTTATCCTGCCTACCATCCTGCTCTCAGGACCTAACTATAAAGATGGACATAACTCCTCTCCCAACAAGAAAAATATATTCCTCTTTAGGAAACGGTAAAGAGAAAATAAACTGGGCTTCCAGGGTTTATTTTTTGGCAGTGTAGGAAAGAAATAAGATCTTTGAAAAGTTCCACGTTAATAATTTTAGCCTTGTTGCAATTACAGCAACATCATATTACAAACAACCTAAATTGCCAAAATCAGGAAATATATGAAACTGTGGTATACTTATACATTGGAACACCTCTTAGCCATGAGAAATGACTGTGTAAATTTATAAGATGACATTCAAGTACAAAATATTCAAGTACAAAACAAACATTTTAAAGATAAAAAAGCCTGGGCACAGTGGCTGACGCCTGTAATCTCAACACTTTGAGAGGCCGAGCAGGCAGATTGCTTGAGCCCAGGAGGTAGAGCCCAGCCTGGGCAACATAGGGGACACTGTCTCTACAAAAACTAAAATTTAGCTGGGTGTGGCAGTGCGTACCTGTAGTCCCGGCTACTCAGAAGGCTGAGGCAGGAGGATTATAAGAGCCCAGGAGGTCGAGGGTGCAGTTAGCCGTGATGGCACCCACTTCACTCCTGCCTGGGTGACAGAGTAGGACCCAGTCTAGAAAACATCCATGAGCACTTCCTGAAAAAACAAAATCGTCAAGAGAATCTACACAACAAAAATAAATTAAAGAATTCAAGGATGGAGAAAAAAATGAGAAAATATGGTTAGCGGTAATTTCGTTCAAATATACAAAAAAAAACTAAAAAAAAGTGTGAATACTAAACAAAGTATGAACATTCTACCTTGTCAGTGTAAAATAAAAATATACCTAAGATAAACTGGGGGGTGGGAGAAAAAATATAGAAAGAATTTTGGAAGTGCAAATGTCCTTATCTTTCACAGCAAGTAATCAACTGACACTTTTTATATTTGAAACAGATCATTTAAAAAAGCATACAAGGACTACAGTCTCTTAACGTTTTTATCAAATCTTTTCTGAACTCAAAATAAATAACGTCTCTAGTGGCTAAGAAACATTTGAGATTCCACAATTTCTTCAATTTAATTTTTTTCTTTTGTCGCATTCAAGTAAAATTAAAGTAACTCCTTCCCACATGAAGATTATAGTCTAGATTTTTTCTTCCATAACTTTTTCCTTCCTTTCCTTTCTTCCTTCTTCCTTTCTTATTAATTCCCCACCCTTCTATCCATTTACTCCATTACCATGGATAGAAAGAGCTCTAGAATAATAGCTGTCTGACATTAACAATTATTATTTCGGGAAGTAGAATTTGGAATGTTTTTTTTAATTCTCTTTGACTCTTTTCTTTAATTCCAATTCATCAAAAGAACCATGATAAACAAACCAATTCTTAACAAAGCAACTATAAAGTGAGATGGTAAAGAGATAAGATATAAATCACTCTTTTAAAAATATTTATTTTTATGTATAATTGTAAAGTATTTCACAGAAAAGTACAGGAAAAAAGATGACAGCAAATACCAGGATTTTTTTGTGTATGTGAGGCAGAGTCTCACTCTCTCACGAGGCTGGAGTGTAGTGGTATGATCTCGGCTCACTGCAACCTCCGCCTCCTGGGTTCAAGCGATTCTCCAGCCTCAGCCTCCCAAGTAGCTGGGATTACAGGCATGCGCCACCATGCCCAGCTAATTTTTGTATTTTTAGTAGAGACAGGATTTCACTGTGTTGGCTAGGATGGTCTTGAACTCTTGACTGCAGGTGATCTATCTGCCCTCCTCAGCTTCCCAAAGTGCTGGGATTACAGGCGTGAGCCACCGCACATGGCCCGCCAATACCAAGATTGAACAGATGTTAACATCTTGCCACATTTTCTTCAAAACTTTTTTCCTAACAATGAAACAATGCAGAAACAGCTAACATTCCACCCCCCTTCTCCTTTCATCTTCAGATGCAACCACACCGCTATTCTGAGGATAATGCTTATCATTTCCATGCCTATCTTTGTATCATAAACAATATTTACTATTATTTTGTGTATTTAAAACGTATATATGGTACTACGTTTCCTTCTTTTGTAATTTTTTAAACTCGACGTTGTTTTTTGAGATTTATCCAAGTTATACAAGTAGTCTTAGTTCACCACTCACTTCATTCATACATAAACTTGTTTTTGCAATTCATTTCTTACTGAGGGGTGTGTGGACCTGACAATCCCCATTCCTCTTTTATGTTTTTCCACTGCACAAGTGCAGACCCAGTAACGTTACCATTTTTACAAACTCTCTGAATAGCTTCCAGCTTGGGGAAACTGCCCACGCAATCTCTCCACGCTGCCCACACTGTTTACTACCTGATAAACGTGAATTGCAAAATGTCGTTTTAATATCTCTTCAAAAACAGAACTATATGTGAAGAAGTAAAAGTAGTATTTATGCTATCTCCAGTGCTCCTAGGAAAAGTTATTTCTAATCCATTACAAATAAATTCTTGTTACTACTTCTTACTGAATTTTAGACAGGACCTAGTACACTCAAGACTCCTTCAATTGCTACCGAAGCTTAAGTCTCCCTATCGGTGAAAGAAATGAATATTGGATACCATAAGCCTCAGAGACTCATACTGAGTTGAAGATCAAAGCAATGAAAAAAGAGACTTGCTATATTAGCAAGTGGATACTTGGTGCTGCTGGACTGCAAAATTCATGTAAAGATTAAGAAAATATTAGGAAAAGGCTGAGCATGGTGGCTCACATCTGTAATCCCAGCACTTTGGGAGACCGAGGCAGGTGGGTCACCTGATGTCAGGAGTTCAAGACCAGCCTGGCCAACAGGGTGAAACCCCATCTCTACTAAAAATACAAAAATTAGATGGGCATGGTGGTGGGCACCTATAATCCCAGCTACTCAGGAGGCTGAGGCAGGAGAATTGCTTGAACCCAGGAGACAGAGCCAACATGGTGCCCCTGCACTCCAGCCTGGGAGACAGAGTGAGACTCCATCTCAAAAAAAAAAAGATTAGGGAAAAAAATCCCCTATAGATGGGGCAGGTATGAGGTAAACACAGTGAAATAGTCCATTCTCATACTGCTAATACTGCCATGAAGAAATACCCAGACTGGGTGATTTATAAAGAAAAAGAGGTTTAATGGACCCGCAGTTCCACATGGCTGGGGAGGCCTCACAATCATGGTGGAAGGCAAAGGAGAAGGAGAGGCACATCTTACATGGCGGCAGGCAAGAGAGCGTCTGCAGGGGAGCTGCCCTTTATAAAACCATCTTATTCACTATCACGAGAATGCCATGGGAAAAACCTGCCCCTGTGATTCAATTACCTCTTACTGGGTTCCCTCCCACGACACGTGGGAATTATGGCAGCTAGAATTCAAGATGACATCTGGGTGGGGACACAGCCAAACCATATCACACAGAATAGTCTGGAATACTAAAAATAAGATCACACTGTAAACGCACTGAAGCATGGGAATAGGACAGACGGCTGTGGCTGGGGAAAGGTCGGCACTTTTATTCCAGGATTGGGCCCTATCTCATCTTAGCTCACCAAATTCTTAAGTATCAACATGTTCTGAAATTGATTAGAATGGAGTGTTTAAAAAAATGTAAGTTGATATTTTTTATTTGATATTCTTATATTCTTGTGGCTTAAGTGGTACAGGAATTTTTATTTCAATTTTATAAATAAGGAAAATGAAATAAAAAGAAACTGGCACATAGAAAATCCATGCTAGAGCCAGCAACTGATTCTACTGACTTATAGTCTACTTTTATTCTGTTAGATTACAATAACCTGGATTTGTTTGTGAATAAGATTAGAGTCGCTTTCAAATTAAATTTATCAGCTACATAGAAAAATTAGATTCTTTCCTTCAGAGGTACTCGTTGTGGGTGTATTTTTTCCCCACCAAATTAGCTTTACTTAGGGGAACCTAATTTCTTCTACTAAAACTACTCTAAATGATGTTTATCTCCAAAAATTAAATCTGTACTCCAAAGGTGTATAATTTGACTGAATTAAAAAAAAATTCTGCATGCCAGAAAGTAAAAGTAGAGTGAAAAGACAGATGACATACATATCATGACTAAGGCTGAGATCTTTCATACATAAAAAGATAAATAATTCAGTGAGAAAAATGGGGAAAAACATGAACCATCAGTTCAAACAAAAGGAAATACAAATAGCTGTAAGAGAGATGAAAGACGCTCATAATTGAGAAAGTAAAAATTAGGCCAGGTGTGGTGGCTCATGCCTGTAATCCCAGCACTTTGCAAAGCCAAGGATGGTGGATCATCTGAGGTCAGGAGTTCAAGACCAGCCTGACCGACATGGTGAAACCTCGTTTCTACTAAAAATACAAAATTAGCTGGACGTGGTGACATTAGCCTGTAGTACCGGCTACTCAAGAGGCTGAGGCAGGAAAATCACTTGAATCTGGGAGGTAGAGGTTGCGGTGAGCCGAGATCATGCCATTGTACTCCAGCCTGGGCAACAAGAGTGAAACTCCATCTCAGAAAAAAAAAAAAAAGCAGAGACTCAAACAGATATTTATACACCAATATTCACAGCAACAGCGTTATTCACAACAGTCAGAAGATGAAAAAAACACAAATGGCCATCAATAGACAGATGGATGAACAAAATGTGGGAAAAAACACAATGGAATATTATTCAAAAAGGAATAAAATTCTGACACATGCAACAAGGTGGGTGAACCTTGAGAACATTACACTAAGTGAAATAAACCAGACACAGAAGGACAAATATTGTTTCTTTTTTAAAAATGGAATGCTGCACAAATGTGCATGTCATCCTCGCACAGGGGCCATGCTAATCTTATCTGTATTATTCCTATTTCAGTATATGTGCTGCCAAAGCAAGCACGAAAGGGACAAATGTTGTACTCTTCCATTTATATATGAGGCGCCTGGGATAATCAGACTCACAGACACAGAAAGTAGCACGGTGGTTGCCACGGGCGGCAACAGGGAGAGATACAGAATTATTATTAAACGGGTACAGAGTTTCAGTTCGGGAAGGTGAAAAGCCTAAAATGGATAGCAGTGATGGTTGTACAGTGATGTTAATGCCACAGCATTCTATGCTAAAATGGTAAACGTTACGATATCTATATTTTACCACAGTAAAAAATACACGCAGGCAGACACACACACACACAAACACACACGTACACACACGCGCACACACACACACACACACATATTTGCATGGAGACTCTCTGGAAGAATTAGAGAAAATTGTAACAAACCTTGCCTTTAAAGAGGGGAACTGGATAGGTAAAAAACAGGTTTATTTATCACTGTATATTATTTCCACCTTTACAATTTTATCCCATGTACATATACCATCTATTCAAAAATTTAATTTTTGATCAGTCTTCTTAACTTCTAAACACAGAGCAGGAAAATATAAGTGAAAATGCAGCCAGGTGGGCTCATGCCTGTAATCCCAGCACTCTGGGAGGCCAAGGCAGGTGGGTCACTTGAGACCAGGAGTTCGAGACCAGCCTGGCCATCATGGCAAAACCCTGTCTATACTAAAAGTACAGAAAAAAAAAAAAAATAGCCGGGCGTGGTGGCATGTGCCTGCAATCCCAGCTACTCGGGAGGCTGAGGCAAGAGAATCACTGGAACTCAGGAGGTGAAGATTGCAATGAGCCAAGATTGCTCCATTGCACTCCAGCCTGGGCAATAGAGTGGCATTGTCTTAGGAAAAAAAAAAAAAAAGCCAGGGGAGGTGGCTCATGCCTGTAACCCCAGCAATTTGGGAGGCCGAGGCGGTGGATCACTTGAGGTCAGGAGTTCAAGACCAGCCTGGTCAACATGGTAAAACCCTGTCTCTACTAAAAACACAAAAATTGGCTGGGCGTGGTGGCTCATGCCTGTAATCCCAGCTACTTAGGAGGCTGAGGCAGGAGAATCACTTGAACCCAAGAGGCAGAGGTGGCAGTGAACCAAGATTACACTGTTGCACACCAGCCTGGGTGACAATGGTGAAACTCCGACTCAAAAAAAAAAAAAAAGTCTGTGTTTTACGTGAGGCAAAATCATAATGTCCCTAATTAGTGATATTGAAAACCTCCCCACTGGTTTTCAAGGAGCTAGCTTTCAAAAACTATTTAATAAGGAAATGAAAAAGGAAAAAATGCTTTAGATCATAAGCAATCAATATGGAACATATGGAAATAATTAAGAAGTTCTAGCCCGGTGTGGTATGTGCTACAGTCCCAGCTACTCAGGAGGACTGAGACGGGAGGATCCCTTGGGCCCAGGATTTCAAGGCCAGACTGGGCAACGTACAGAGAGCCTGTCTCTAAAATAAAATACATATTTTAAAGTTCTTATGAGAGTTTTGTTACATATAACATCGCTCATCCAAATTAAACGGGGGAAAAACAAGTCTGAGTTATTTACTTTAAGAACATAAGCCGGGCGCAGTGGCTCATGCCTGTAATCCCAGCACTTTGGGAGGCTGAGGCGAGTGGATCACGAGGTCAAGAGATCGAGACCATCCTGGTCAACATGGTGAAACCCCGTCTCTACTAAAAAAATACAAAAAATCAGCTGGGCATGGTGGCGCGTGCCTGTAATCCCAGCTACTCAGGAGGCTGAGGCAGGAGAATTGCCTGAAACCAGGAGGTGGAGGTTGCGGTGAGCTGAGATCGCGCCATTGCACTCCAGCCTGGGTAACAAGAGCGAAACTCTATCTCAAAAAAAAAAAAAAGAACATAAAATGGGACCGGGTGCAGTGGCTCATGCCTGTAATCCCAGCACTTTGGGAGGCCGAGGCAGGCAGATGACCTGAGGCCAGGAGTTTGAGACCAGCCTGGGCAATGCAGCAATACTCTGTCTCTACTAAAAATACAAAAATTAGATGGGCGTGGTGGCAGGCACCTGCAATCCCAGCTACTCAGAGGCTGAGGCAGGAGAATCGCTTGAACCCTGAAGTTGGAGGTTACAATGAGCTGAGATCGCACCACTGCACTCCAGCTTGGGCCACACAGTAAGACCCCATCTCAAAATAATAATACAAACTATGTATATATACAAAGTAGAATAATTATAATAGCTAATATTGTTCTTAACTTTAAATCCCAAGCTAATATTGTTCTAAGAGCTTTATAAATGTCCACTGAAAAGAGTGGTTCTCAAACGTTTTGGTCTGAGAACTCCTTTTACTATCAAAAATTATCAAGGCACTCAAAGTGGTTATGTTCGTATGAGTTATTACTATCTTTATTATCATATTAGAAATTAAACCTTAAATTTTAAAAATATGTATTTACAATTTTAAAAATGTGTATTAAAAATTTTTTAATGTGTATTTATTAAATCATTTAGAAATCCTACATAAACCCATATGTTTACATAAATAGTTTTTATTTTTTTAAACTACATTTTCCAAAACAAAAAGTATATTTAGAAGAATGGCCTTGTTTTCCGTATGTACGATGTAAATATATAATGCCTGGTTTCACAGAGGACAGCTGGCTTCTCATCTCTAGTTCTGCATTCAATCTGCTACAAAACTGCACGTCATGTCGCCTCAGAAAAACTCCAGTATACATGAGGAAAGAAACCCCTGTTTCCTGTCTCTTGTCTCAAAGAAGGAGGAAGTAAAAGTTGAGACACAGCAGGCATGAGGTCAGTGGCCTGGAGGTTAAAGATTAAACCCCACCAACCCTTAAGATCTCAGGCAATCTTAAGGGTGGGGGCGATATGGAGAAACGCCCTCTATTGTTCCCATTCAATCTTGCTTAAACCCCCATGCTTACTTCATCCATCGTGACCCCCTCACATGTACTTTCTAAAACTGTAAACCCAAGACCTTTTCACATGTAATATCTAGAGTTGTGAGCCTGTATAAAGGCAGAGGTTCCCTTTGTTAGAGGAGCATGGCTGTTAGGCAACTATGCCACCTTGCTCCCGGCCGAATAAATCACCCCTTCCTTCCCAGTTCCGTGTGCAAGAGGTCTGTTTCTTTCAGCCACTCCTGCTTCATATACTCTTGGGAAAAATGAGAATGAAAAGAACAAATACTGTCTTAAATTTACTATGAAAATAGTTTGACTTCACAGACCCCTGAAAGGGTCTTAGGGGCACTTTGAGAACTACTTATTTATACCATCAAACCTGTGAGGCAATGTACAAATGGAGGCACAAAGAGAATAACTAAGGTACCGGCAGTCACAGAGCTGGGATGGGAAGCCGGGAAGTCTGAATCCAGACCTCAGGACTGCCCCTCTAAGGTGGAAGGGCAGTGGCAGGGGCCCATCTCACAATGCTTTTGACAGTGGGCTGGTGGTTGCCCGGCATTTGCAATACAAGACTTTCCTTTTATCTAATGTGATAAAAGTTCAAATTAAATATTTCAATTTGTGCAAAGCAGAGATAAGGGAAAGGGAGAGAAGCCACCACAAAACTCTAAAACCTAGACCTCTCAGGGGGCCTAGGTCACTCTCAGACCTCTCAGGGGGCCTAGGTCAGCCCTACACAGAAGCACCAAACTTCCACCTGATAAAGCAGTTAGCGGAGGAACAGCCAATGCCTGGGGGCTCTCCGGGAAAGCTCTCTCTGGCCTGCCCACAAAAACAACTGCTTAGCTTTACAAGATTATCTTAAAGTGTTTCCCAAAATGGGCTGGGCTGATGGTTCATGCCTATAATCCCAGCACTTTGGGAGGCCAAGGTAGGCGGATCACCTGAGATCAGGAGTTTGAGATCAGCCTAACAAATATGGTGAAACCCCTGTCTCTACTAAAAATACAAAAAAAATTAGCCGGGCATAGTGGCACACGCCTGTAATCCCAGCTACTCAGGAGGCTGAGGCAAGAGAATCGCTTGAACCTGGGAGTCGCAGGTTGCAGTGAGCCAAGATTGTGCCACTGCACTCCAGCCTAGGTGATAGAACAGGACTACATCTCAAAAAAATAATTATAATAAAAATAAATATCTCCCTCCATTCAAAGACACTTCTTCACACCACTCAATCCTTCTTTTTTCCCTTTTAGTGGACAAATAATAATTGTACAGATTTATGAGATATGCAGAATGATACTTCAATACTTGTATACAATGCGTAATGAGCAGATCAGGGTAACTGGCATATCCACCACCTAAAGCATTTCTCATTTCCTTGAGTTGTGAACATTCTAAAAATATATAATAAATTATAGTTAACCGTATTCACTCTCTAATGAGGCAGAACAATAGAACTCCTTCCGTTTATCCAGCTGTACTTCTGTATCCATCACCCCACCAGCCTCTCCTCCCCTGTCTAGCCTGTCCTCTAACACACAGCTCCACTCTCTTCTTCCATGTTTTAGCTCCCACACAGGAGTGAGATCATGTGGTATTTATCTTTCTGTGCCTGACTCATTTTGGTGAACACAGCATCCTCCAGGCTCACTCAGGTTGCCACGAATGACAGGATTTCATTCTTTTGTATGTACTTTCCTCAATCCTGACACAGAATACTGCCTTCAATCCTTAATTAAAATGTTTAAAAAGAAAGATATTTAACTATCAGATATTAAATCATTTTATAAACTGACAACAGTTAATATAGTATTGAACTAGTATAAGGCTGAAAGGTACAGTGATATAGTACATAAGATACGGCCCAAATTAGATCCACTTCTATAAAATGTAGCATATTATAAAGAAGGCCTAACAATTCCTGAAGTAGAATAAACTATTCAGTAATTTGAAAAAAAAAAAAAAAAAGTCTATTTAGACCTTCACTTTTTTTTTTTTAAATTTTTTTTCTTTTTAAAGATGGGGTTTCACCATGATGGCCAGGCTGGTCTTGAACTCCTGACCTCAGGTGATCCACCCACCTCGGCCTCCCAAAGTGCTAGGATTACCTGAGCCACTGGGCCTGGCCTGGACCTTCACTTTTAATCATCGGCCAAAATACACTCTAGATAGATCAACTGTTTTTACAAATGGAGAAAACAGGCTGGGAGAGGCAGGCCCGGACCTTACTCATCCCTGCGTTCTCAGAGCCACGCTGGGGGGTGCACAGTTGAACTGGACGGCGCTGCCAGCAAAGAAGAAATGAACTTGAGCTCCTACTTGGTTGCTAACCCATTGTGTGGTCTCTGGCAAGCCTTTTGGCTTCTTTGTCCTGAAATTTCTCTTTTTCTTTCTTCTTTTTTTTTTTGTTTTGTTAAGATGGAGTCTCACTCTGTCGCCCAGGCTGCAGTGCAGTGATGCAGTCTCAGCCCACTGCAACCTGCACCTCCTGGGTTCAAGCGAGTCTCCTGCCTCAGTCTCCCAAGTAGCGGGGACTACAGGTGCAAACCACCACCCCCAGCTAATTTTTTTATTTTTTTGTATTTTTGGTAGAGACAGGGTTTCACCATGTTGGCCAGGCTGGTCTCAAACTCCTGATCTCAAGTGATCCACCCACCTCAGCCTCCAAAGCTTAATTTCCAATTTATAAAGAGTAGTCGAGTCCAGTGGCTCCCACCTGTAATGCCAACACTGGGAGGCTGAGGGGGGTGAATCAGCCTGGGCAACATAGCAAGACCCTTGTCACTACAAAAAATAATAATTAGCTGGGTGTGGTGGCAAGTGCCTATAGTCCTAGCTGCTTGGGAGGCTGAGGCAGGAGGATCACTTGAGCCCAGGAGTTCAAGGTTACAGTGAGTTATGATCAAGCCACTGTAATCCAGTCTATCTTTAAAGATCCTATCCTTAAGATAATTTTTTTAGCCAGGCGTGGTGGCACGTGCCTATAGTCCAGCTACTCGGGAGGCTGAGGCTGGAAGATCGCTTGAGCCCGGGAGTTCTAGACTGTAGTGCGCTATGCCGATGGAGTGTCCACACTAAGTTCGGCATCAATATGGTGACCTCCTGGGAGCGGGGGACCACCAGGTTGCCTAAGGAGGGGCGAACCGGAGGCCCAGGTCAGAAATGGAGCAGGTCAAAATTCCGGTGCTGATCAGTAGTGGAATCGAGCCTGTGAATAGCCACTGCACTCCAGCCTGGGCAACATAGCGAGACCTCGTCTCTTAAAAAAATTTTAAAAATAAATAAAAAGTATTAAATAATAATAATTTTTTTAAAAAAAGAATAGATGGTAATGATACCAGCAGCATGAGAACATTCATTATAAACTTTAAAGTGCAAATGAACATAGCAATAATGATTAGAAATCTACATTCATCCAAGTTGTTACTCCTCAAATATACTCAGCATCAATATTTTATTTTTTTTTCTTTCTTTTTTTTTTTTTTTTTGAGACGGAGTTTCGCTCGTTACCCAGGCTGGAGTGCAATGGCACAATCTCGGCTCACCGCAACCTCCTCCTCCTGGGTTCAGGCAATTCCCCTGCCTCAGCCTCCTGAGTAGCTGGGATTACAGGCACGCGCCATCATGCCCAGCTAATTTTTTGTATTTTTAGTAGAGATGGGGTTTCACCATGTTGACAAGGATGGTCTCGATCTCTTGACCTCGTGATCCACCCGCCTCGGCCTCCCAAAGTGCTGGGATTACAGGCATGAGCCACTGCGCCCGGCCAGCATCAATATTTTAATGCTAAAAACAATAATAATTTTCTTAGTAACCATCTTTAATTAATAAAGCAGACCCTTTAAGTTGTAAGAACATACACTTTCCCTCAGGGCCTCAGTAAAGTTATTTTAACTTCCAATGGAAAAGAAGATGCAGCCATAAACATGTTTATTTTTACTGAATTGGCCCTTTTACCAAAAAAGGCCTGGCATCACTGCTCTCAGGGATTGGGGGAAAAAGCCTGGCATCACTGCTCTAAGGGATTGGGGAGATTTTCCTTTCACTGCTACTGTCAGGAAGCCTGAAGGCAGGAGAGAAGCCCCTGATGTCTTTAAAGGGTAGGGGTGGGAGTGTGGGCAATGTAGCATAGCAAAAGACTTGGAGTTAGAAAAACCCTGGTGTGACCTTGAGCAAACTATTTACCGTCTCCTCATCTCCGGAAACTGGAGATTTCTTTAACCCAGAAATAAAAAAGATGAAAACGAGGTAACCCACATGAACCCTCTTCCACCCAACAGCAGGTAGTGTATCAGAGGGCAAGCCTCAAGCAAATGCTGGTTTCTTTTCTCTCCTTCCCCTTCTCTCTCATAAAGCCTTATTTCCCCTGACTTCTCTATCAACACCTCTGTCCCCTGCCCCCAGGAGGAGAACCCTTCAAGGAGAGGTCTGAGGTCAAGGCACTTGTCATTCCTGTATTTAGTCATTCACATTGCAGGCCAGGGCTGCCTGCTGCACCCGGACTCAACCCTACCGCCACCACCAGCACCCCACCCACTCATTTCCTACTGGGACACCCACAGTAAGGCCTGGGGTTCCACAGTGTCATTCCCATAGAATGCAATGTGATCAGAGCCACTGGAGCTGTATGGTGCTGCCCGGTGCTCCAGCCCTGACGGCACTGGTTTATAAGCATCTAACAGTTCCTCTCCAGCACCATTCTTAAAATTACTTCCCATTGCTTTGCTGGCCTCTGTACTAGGTTCTGGTCCTGAGATTCTAATCTCATCAGATAACCCTCATTTAGCTTGGCCTCCTGAAGGAATGGCTCCACTGCCTTTTTTTTTTTTTTTTTTTTCGAGACAGAGTCTGACTCTGTCGCCCAGGCTGGAATACAGTGGTGCAAGATCTCAGCTCACTGCAACCTCCGCCTCCCGGGTTCAAGCAATTGTCCTGCCTCAGCCTCCTAAGTAGCTGGGACTACAAGCAAATGCCACCACACCTGGCTAATTTCTGTATTTTTAGTAGAGACGGGGTTTCACTATGTTGGCCAGGTTGGTCTCGAACTCCTAACTTCAGGTGATCTGTCTGCCTTGGCCTCTCAAAGTGCTGGGATTACAGGTGTGAGGCACCGAGCCTGGCTTCACTGCCTTTCTTTGATGTGTGTAACACAAATGCTACAATTCTTCTGAGCGTCTAATCTCTTCTAATTTTTGAGGGGTTTTTTGTTTTGTTGCAGTCTCAAGCGCTGTCCACCATTTCAGATCTACCAGTATTCATGTCTTTCTCTTGTCTTTTTATGTTTTTCTGTTTTGGTTCTTTATGCTGTTTTACAGGAGGACTGTACCATTGATAAGCATTATTAATCTTTCCTTGCAATATACTATTCGTGGCCTTATAATACATACTTATGTGTTTTACAAAGCAAATGCTCTTCATTCACTCAACGACTATTTCCTGAGTGCCAACTACATGCCAAGCAGTAAAGATAAAAAGAGTTCATCTCACTCACAGAGTTTACAATTTATACATTGGAACAGGCAATGAGAATATAGTATATTCTTCATACCAGAGTATGAAGAATAAGTACTTATCAAAGCAATAGCTAGCAAAGACATTTTACAGAGCACAGAAAATAAATACTTAAAATATCATAATAAATCCAAGGTACAGTATAAAAAGAAAACAAAATCACTCTCTTGTATTTTATGATTTGTATCAGTAATTTAGAAGTGTAACCAAAAAAAAATTTCCAAACCTCACATCCACTGTATTAGTCGACTCATGGTCAAACACTTCAAATGCCTCTTTGATTTTTTTGTGAAATTCTGCTACTACTATCTCTGCAAAAGACAAAGTAAATAAAAATTATTTTACTTTAGCTTTGAATTCAAAACAAAAATTACAATAACCAGACTAGAAACCTTAATAAGCAAATATATGAGTGACTGTTTCCTTATCTTTATGTATCATTTAGCATGTTTAACTTCCTCTGGAGATGTCAAATAATACACTATATTTTTAAACATTTTTTTCTGAGAAATAATACACATACTGTAAAGGTGCTCTAATCTGAAGTACACAGCTTAATTAAGTGTTTACATATGCATATACTCATGGAACCACTCCAATCACGGTAAGAGAGTATTCCCAGCAGCGGCCTCTCTCTCTCAAGTCCTTTGGGTAGAGTCCTAGCCTGAGAGGCAGAGTGAATCCAATAAAACAGATATTGTGGGCCGGGCACGGTGGCTCACACCTGTAATCCTAGCACTTTGGGAGGCTGAGGCAGGTAGATCACTCCAGGTCAGGAGTTGGAGACCAGCCTGGCCAACACAGTGAAACCCCATCTCTACTAAAAATACAAAATGAGCCAGGTGTAGTGGCCCATGCTTAGCAAATTTTGAGACTTAATTGCATTATTCCCTTTATTCTTTCACTCAGCCAAACACTTTGGAATTGGCCTTGACCCTTTTCTTTCTCTCTGTACCTAACATCAAATTTATCAGCAAATCTTGTTGGCTCTGCTCTTTATAATATATCCAGAATCGGATGGGCGCCGTGACTCACACCTGTAATCCCAGCACTTTGGGAGGCCAAGGCAGGTGGATCACCTGAGGTCAGGAGTTTGAAACCAGCCTGGCCAACACACAGTGAAACCCCATCTCTACTAAAAATACAAAATTAGCTGGGCGTGGTGTTCATGCCTATAATCCCAGCACTTTGGGAGGCCCAGGCAGGAGGATTGCTTGAGCTCAGGAAGTCAAGGCTGTAGTGAGCCATGATCCCAGTACTGCACGCCAACCTGGCGGCAGAGCTAGACCTTGTCTCAAAGAAAAGAAAAAGGTCTCAAAATTTATCAAACAGTAAGTACAATAGGACACCCAGAAAGAAAGAGATTAAGTATGAATTTAGGTAATTATTTCAATTAGAAATATTATATCACCAAATAGTAGAAAATAGGAAATTTTTAGATCACTCCATTCTCTTAACCCTGTCATAACCACTAATTATTTTGCTGTGTTTTCTTCCAATCTTTCTTCATACATATTCTTTTATATATAGCATTGAATAACTATCACTCATTCATTCAACAAATATTTACCGAATAAACACTACACACCAGGTTCTGTGTCAGGTGCTTTCTATACTTTTACAACCATAGAGAAAAAAATAAACCAAAGCTGAGAGGCTAAGCAACTTGCCCAAGATCACAGACTTATTAAGTGGCAGAGCTGGACTGAACCCAGATCGTCCTCACCTGAACAGTCCTGCCCTGCTCCCCACCTCACCCCACCCCACCCGTTACTACTTAACTCCTCAATTCCTTCATGTAAATGTTCTATTTTCCCAGGTTGCAGCATAATTTACACAACCTTCCATTTTTAACAGTTCCAAAAGAAGATACCACAATTTATTGATATTATTTTTTCTTTATTATAAATAACACAGCAATGAACTTTCACTAATTTAACAACAAATGAATGTTGGCTCATTATTGAAATTCACACTTCTTTGATTACAAGTGAATCTGAATAATGATCCATACGTTTGTTTACCACCTCTGTTTTCTATGTTATGAATGGTCTATCCGTGTTCTCTCCTCAACTCTACTGGATCTTCAATTATTTCTTAATAATTCGTAAGAGCTGTTTGAATCATAAAGACACAACCCTACGTTGAAGTCACTGCAAACAGTTTTTCCAAAATGAAAACAGCTCCATTTCCTCTCTGATTATCGAAATCATACACAATTAATGGAGGAAAAAAAAAGACACAGATGAAAGTTTAAGTTAAAATCACTTCAAATCCTACCCAGAGTTAACTACTTTTTTTTTTCTTTTTTTTTTTTTTTGAGATGGAGTCTCACTCTGTCACCCTGACTGGAGTGCAGTGGCATGATCTTGACTCACCTTAACCTCCACCTCCCAGGCTTAAGCGATTCTGCTTCTGGAGTAGCTGGGATTACAGTCGCGTGCCACTACTCCCCAGCTAACTTTTGTATTTTTACTAGAGACGGGGTTTCACCATATTGGCCAGATTTGTCTCCAACTCCTGACCTCAAATGATCCACCTCCCTCAGCCTCCCAAAGTGCCGGGATTACAGGTGTGAGCCCCGCACCTGGTCCAGAGTTAACTACTTTTAATGTTGTTCTCTAATCTAATTTCTTACTCGGCAATAAATTGGATCTTTCATTCTCAATAAATATTCATTACTTTATTATTTTTAGTGACTGCCTGATACTCCATTATAGAGCTTTATCAAAATGTATTTAACCAATCCCCTAATTGTGGAAGTTTAGGTTGCTTCTGATTTTTCATTATTATAACCAATAGTTTATTGAACAATCCTGCCCAACTCGTTTTTGTACATTTGTCTCATCTCTTTGAAACTCAGTGAGTTGAACGCAGCTGGACTAGGAAGGTTCTTATTAGCCGTAACAGTATCACGGGAAAATCCCTCTGGTTACACTACCACTGCACAATGCTGATGTTTCGTTTTAAAATTTAAGGTCATTTTAAAAGTACATTATCCTTTATTTTTAAGTAGTCACAACTGTTGAGATTTCTTCTCATGCTTTAAAGTTTAGAAATTTACCCTTTGAAAGGCCCAAGAAGGAGAAAAAGAAAAATCAGCCTTTTTCTAAAGGTCTGGCAAATAATTAATTCTGTTTTCAACAATTTACAGATAGATTTACTGTGGTTTTTAGTTTTAGACACCGGACAACACACTGAATAATCCATCTGAAATTTATTTTGATGTGATTCAAAGTGAAAGGTTAAATTTGCTTTTCTTAATTTACTGAGAGCTTGATTCCTTTCCTTGCACTTTATCATGTATTATAGTCTTTTATGTGATTGAGATTAATTCTATCGATTGTGCATGCTATTGATTCTATTCTGATTTACATTTCTAGTCTCCTGCCATGACAACAGTATTTTATTTATTGCCACTCTATTAGCCTTTTTGGGAACGTTCATCAACACCAATTTATTCCAAAGGAAATATAGAAATCCATATACAATTTAGAAATTCCAAACGAACTACCATTGAAAGTTTTATTGCTATTGCAATCAGCTATACATTGAGAATTAACATTTTAGAATATTTAGTTTTCACATCTAAGGGAGGTATATTTAGATACATATATCTCTTTATAGATCTCTAAATTCAATATTACATATTTTGAAGTTCCTTCTCTAAGTCACACACAATCCCCCAAGAAGATGATGCCTGAGTATTTTATGGATTTTGTAGATATTGTGATGAAATCTTTTTTTGAACCCTGTAATTTCAAGTGTTTGAAGTAAACATTGAATGTTTGCTATTGATATATATCTCCTGAAAAAAATTTAATTAAAATCCTTCAGTTGATTATTTTCTATTTTCTAATAACACATTTTGCATTATTTTCTTATTGTATCTTCTTATTTCTCTGTCATGACTTATGGCTCTGGCCAGAACTACCAAAGGAACATTAATGCATAAAGTAATAATCCATTTTATAAAAACATTATTATTTAATCATCTGGAACACTAATCTTTTACCAATAAATATAATGCTGACTTTCGTTTTGAAACAGGTAAAACTCCAGCCTGGCCAAGATGGTGAAATCCTGTTTCTACTAAAAATACAAAAATTAGCTGAATGTGGTGGCGTGTGCCTGTAGTCCCAGCTACTGCAGAGACTGAGGCAGGAGAATCGCTTGAGGTTGCAGTGAGCCGAGATCACGCCACTGCACTCCAGCCTGGGCAAAAGAGCAGGACTCCATCTCAAAAGAAAAGAAAAGAAAAGAAAAAGGTAAAACTTTTAATTTATAATTTTATCTTTCCATTTCTAAAGAATAGACACTATTTTTTTAGTTTTCAAATTTTTTATTTGCATATTTTAAAAAGTGTGCATTTCAATAATTAAAATAATTTGAACAAAAAAATGGCACTCTGATTAAGGTACATTTACAGCCTGCAAGGCACTAATTTTTAATACCCTCTTAGCAATGTTTTCTAAACTCTGTTTGGTTTAACACTCATTCCTCACGGTGCTTCTCTTGGAACTCCTGACCTCATGATCCACCTGCCTCAGCCTCCCAAAGTGCTGGGATTACAGGTGTGAGCCACCGTGCCCGGCCAGTGCTTCTCAATAAAAGGCTTCAGTGACCAAAAATGTCTGAAACCTCTGAATATTATGGTTTATGCATAATATTTATATGTAGTTTTATATAGAGATTTATAGTGTGTATTAGTATATTAAAGTCTTTGGAATGTTCTACAATAATGAAACTTTGTTTACACAGCATTGATCAGGGAGCCTCTTTTTTCAAATTATCATCTATCAGGAATAATTAATGCCTTAACTGAAATCGAGGACTTCCCTAATTCAGGAATCCTCACCCACTGGGCACTGGAATACAAGTTAACCATCCCTAATCTGAACATCCTAACTCCAAAATGCTCCAAAATCCAAAGCATTTTGAGGTCCCAAGCATTTCAGATACAGGTCACTCAACCTGTATAGTATACACACAGTAACCTTCTAATCAAAACACAGCATTGCAGGCAGAGACTGAAAGTCAGGCGTTTGCTGTTGCTAACAGCCGACACAGGTGTTCTGATGATGCTACTGTGCTGCTTAAGAACCTGAACACTTACTTTTTCACTTCATTAATGGTACTTCATATTTTTTACTGCTAAGTACTTCTGTTTAAATGAGCGTAAGAAGATGACTGCTCATCCATATAAATTCATATCAGTTTAGGGTAGGGAATGATGGCGATGACAACCAGAGACTGTCCTCGTGGGTGGCTGACATAGTGATGGTTTTGCTTTCTAATGGCTCTACGTACAGAAACTTTGTCTCATCTATAAATTATTTAAAATATTGCATAAAATTACCTTCAGGCTACGTCTACGGGGTTTAGATGAAACATAAATGAGTTTCCAGTTTAGACTTGAATCCCTTTCCTAAGATATCTCATTATGTATATGTAAAGATTTCAAAATGCAAAAAAATTGGAAATCCAAAATACTCCTAGTCCCAAGCATTTCAAATAAGGGATACTCAGCCTGTAAAGTGGATAGATTAAAGGCGCACCCCAAGGCAGGACGCGGTGGCTCACGCCTGTAATCTTAGCACTTTGGGAGGCCAAAGTGGGCAGACTGCCTGAGCTCAGGAGTTTGGGACCAGTCTGGGCAACACGGTGAAACCCTGTCTCTACTAAAATACAAAACACTAGCCGGGTGTGGCAGTGTGCACCTGTAGTCCCAGCTACTCAGGAGACTGAGGCAGGAGAATCACTTAACCCAGGAGGCAGAAGTTGTAGTGAGCCGAGATCACACCACTGCACTCCGGCCTGGGTGACTCCATCTCCAAAAAAAAAAAAAGGACACCCCACAATATATTGATCCTCTTATCTCTCATCTCTCAGTGTGGCCAGATGAAGCCAGGCAGCAGAAAGCAGTCTATTCCAGAGCTTCCCACAGGGGGACCGGGCAGCGCAGGATCCAACGCCATGCCCCCTGGTCTGCACAGAGGTAACAACAACAAATGCCATCAGGCACCCACTGCTCCACATTGCCAAGTATGCGATGTATCACGTGGTCCTCTACTTCAGAGGCCAGCTACAGAACGCACCATTACCCATGACAGAGCTAATGGAGGAGCCCGAAGAGCATAGTGTTCGTTCCAGTGTGCACTGCAACTAGTTCAAACCGACAGGGCTCCGGGCTCCGGGAAGCAGCACCAAATCTTTATCTTCACATACTGTTAGCTACTTCCATGCCTCTGCAACTGATACATGCTTTCGGTGGCAGCCAAGCTTGTTGTGTGGCCCTACAAACACACGCATGAGAGGCCGGGCGCAGTGGCTCATGCCTGTAATCCCAGCACTCTGGGAGGCCAAGGTGGCCAGATCACCTGAGGTCAGGAGTTTGAGACCAGCGTGGCCAACATGGTGAAACCCCGTATCTACTAAAAATACCAAAATTAGCTGGGCATGGTGGTGCGTGCCTGTAGTCCCAGAAACTCAGGAGGCTGAGGCAGGAAAATCATTTGAATCCAGAAGGTGGAGGTTGCAGCGAGCCAAAATCGTGCCACTGCACTTCAGCCTGGGCAACAGAGGGAGACTCCGTCTCAAAAACAAACCAAAAAAAAAAACACATGCATCATATATAAATTAAATCTTCATTACTTTGAAATAACTGATATGAGACAGTTCAACTCGATTATCAGAAAATGTTCTCAGTTATATTGGTAAATTAAAGGAAAAGTTTTTAGAGGATGTAAGTATAATTTCAACTGGTTTGAACTATTCCAGGCAGGAGTGTCGGTCACAAAAGCACTGTGAAAAAGCAGAATCACTGGGAAACTACAAAAATTTTTGCGAGGGCCAGGTGCAGTGGCTCATGCCTGTAACCCTAGCACTTTGAAAGGCCAGGCTGGGGGGACTGCTTGGGCCCAGGACTTTGGACCAGCCTGAGCAACATAGCAAGACCTCATCTCTACACACACACACACACACACACACACACACACACACACACACACACACTTAAAAAAAAAAAACAATTAGCCAGGCATGGTGGCACATGCCTGTAGTCCCAACTACTCGGGAGGCTGACATGGGAGGATCCCTTAAGCCCAGGAGTCGCAGGCTGCAGTGAGCTCTGATGGCACCACTCCACTGCAGCCTGCAGGACTGTGCTCTGAAGAAAATTTTTTTAAGTGTGAGAAAGTGTTAAGAGATTACATTTTTTAGATAGGTAGGGGCCTAGTCCATACTTTAATTTAAATTTTTTTATGGGAAAAATGCTTTTACATTTCTACATGAACCGTTTCTCATTGGTAGAAAATGATCAAACATTGAGAAGCTCACACTGTAGACTTTTTAGGATCAGGAATTGAGTATAACTATTTCAAGCAGAAAGTCTGAGATTCGGAAGCAAGAACAAGTTCCACCTGAAGAATTTTAAATACATCTGGGACTTTTAAAACAGATTCAGCATTTTTAAGTTTCCTAATACTCTGATTTACTTTCTATACATTTTTTTAACTTTTTTTTATTTTTATTTTTTGAAACGGAGTTTCACTCTTGTTGCCCAGGCTGGAGTGCAACGGCAGGATCTCGGCTCACAGCAACCTCCGCCTCCCGAGCTCAAGTGATTCTCCTGCCTCAGCCTCCTGAGTAGCTGGGATTAAAGGCGTGCACCACCACACCCAGCTAATTTTGTATTTTCAGCAGAGATACGGTTTCTCCATGTTGGTCAGGCTGGTCTCCTGAACTCCTGACCTCAGGTGATCCACCCGCCTTGGCCTCCCAAAGTGCTGGGATTACAGGCATGAACCACCGCACCCGGCCAACATAATTTTTTTATAAAATCAAGCCCCATATAGATGTCCCAAAGCTCATCTAGTTTTACCCCAGTGTGCCACACAAATATCATTTTCCATGTTCAGGGTGTTTGCTTGCTTTAGAGACAGAGTTGCGCGCTGCCACTAGGCTGAAGCACTGAGGTGAGACTATGGCTCACTGCAGCATCAAACTCCCAGGCTCCAGCAATCCTCCCGCCTCAGCCACCTGAGTAGCTGGAACTACAGGCACAGATCACCATGCCTGGCTAATTTTTTTAATTTTTGTTTTTATTTGTAGAGACAAGGTCGCTCTGTGTTGACCAGGCTGGTTTTGAACTCCTGGCCTCAAGTGATCCTCCCACCTTGGCCTCTCAAAGTACTGGGATTACATACATGAGTCACTGAGACTGGCCAATGTTTAGGTTGTAAAGTGATAAAAGCTGGGAAGCACTACCATAAAGTCATTAACTCCATGGAAGTCCCTTTGAGAACTGGCTGCTCATTCTCCCATGGCTTACCTATGGCAGGGACTTGGAGAACGTTGGCAATATAAAGCTCCCCACTGCTGCTCACAGCCCCTTACTCCTAACCTGCCATGTTTTTTTCCAGCTTCACGAATGAAGAAAATGTTCAAACATACAGAAAAGTTGAAAACTTAGTATTACAAACAACTCTATACTCACCACCTAGATTAAACTATTGTTAATATTTTGCCATTTTTTGAGTCCTCCTTCTATGTTTGTCTCTGTCTCTAAATCAATTGCAGACATTAGAAGAATTCATCCCCAAATACTTCAGCATGCGTCTCCTAAAAATAAAGGCATTCTCCTGCATAATCCCAATGTTATTACATCTTTAAAAATTAACAAAAATTGGCCGGGCGCAGTGGCTTCACGCCTGTAATCCCAGCACTTTGGGAGGCCGAGGCGGGTGGATCACGAGGTCAAATGATCGAGACCATCCTGGCCAACATGGCAAAACCCCGTCTCTACTAAAAATACAAAAAATTAGCTGGGTGTGGTGGCACATGCCTGTAATCCCAGCTATTCTGGAGGCTGAGGCAGGAGAATCCTTTGAACCCGGCAGGTGGAGGTTGAAGTGAGCGGAGATCACGCCATTGCATTCCAGCCTGAGAGACAGAGCAAGACCCTGTCCTAAAAAAAAAAAAAAAAAACAGACTCTCATCACTTCCAGCTAAATTAATGTAGTCACGTCCTGCCTTTTTGCCTTTAGTCTCCTTTCTCTCATTTCCCATTCCACCCATCAAACCATAATCCACATTTTGCTAGCATGATCTTTCTAAAATGCAAATTTAACAATTTGACCCTCTGGTTTAAAATCCTCCAATGGTTTGCAAGACCTTTCAAATTAACATTCAGACTCCTTAACCAGACACACAAAGTCCTTTACGAACTAGGCTCCTACCTAGCTCAAAAATGTGACCTCTTAACACTTTCCACACAGATGCCCTAGGCAGGAAATCCTGGTAGTTTCCCAGTGATAATGGTTTTTCACAGTGCCTTTGTGACTGACATTCCTGCCTGAAATACTGCTCTCCCCTTTCCTGGTTATCTCCCATTCATCACTCAAGTTTAGGAGTAATTTACCTTCTGAAGGCTGTCCTTCTCTTTTTTGTTACGTACCCTCCTACGTAATCATGCAGCGTACATGCTATCTCTATCATAACAGTCTATCAAACTATATCATAATTAGCAGTTTACTTGTCTCCCTTTCCATACTGTAAACACCTTGAAAATAACTCTGATAGTGCCTGTAACCTACTAAAAGCTCAATAAGGCCGGGCACTGGTGGCTCATGCCTGTAATCCCAGCACTTTAGGAGGCCGTGGTAGGCAGATCACTTGAGGCCAGGAGTTCAAAGCTAGCCTGACCAACATGTTGAAACTCCATCTCCCAAAAATTAATTGGACATGGTTGCACGTGCCTGTAATCCCAGCTACTTAGGAGGCTGAGGCACCAGAATAACTTGAACCCAGGAGGCAGAGGTTGCAGTGAGCTGAGATCTCACCACTGCACTCCAGCCTGGGTGACAGAGTGAGGCTCTGTCTCAAAAAAAAAAAAAAAAAAGAATTAATACCAATCTACCAATCCTTCACAAAATCCTCCCAAAAACTGAAAACACTGCCCAACTCATTCTATAAGGCCAGTATTAACAAGATTTAAAAAAACAAAGACATCAGAAGAAAACTACAAACACATCCATTATAAATATAAATGCAAAATCCTCAACAAAACACTTGCAAAACATCCAGCCACCTTATGGAGGATTATATACCATGATCAAATGGGATCACCCCAAGAATGAAACATATGAAAATCGATCAACATAATATACCACATTGATAGAATGAGGAGGGGGGAAAAAACCACATGATCATCTCAATAGACAAAGGAAAAGTATTTCGCAATACATAACATCTTTTCTTTTTTTTTTTTTTTTCAGAGACAGGGTCTCGCTGTGTTGCCCAGGCTGGAGTGCAGTGGCTATTCACAGTTGTAATCCCACTACTGATCAGCACAGGAGTTTTGACCTGCTCCAATTCCGACCTGCTCCATTTCCGACCTGGGCCAGTTTACCCCTCCTTAGGAAACCTGGTGGTCCCCCACTCCCAGGAGGTTACCATATTGATGCCAAACTCAGTGCAGACACACGATCAGTGCACTACAGCCCAGAACTCCTAGACTCAAGCGAGCCTTGCACCTCAGGCTCCCGAGTACTGGGACTACAGGCACGAACCATCAAGCCCGGCACAGAACATCTTTTCATTATAAAAACACTTAGAGGCTGGGCGCGGTGGCTCACGCCTGTAATCCCAGCACTTTGGGAGGCCGAGGCGGGTGGATCACGAGGTCAAGAGATCGAGACCATCCTGTGGTGAAACCCCGTCTCTACTAAAAATACAAAAAATTAGCTGGGCATGGTGGCGTGTGCCTGTAATCCCAGCTAGTCAGGAGGCTGAGGCAGGAGAATTGCCTGAACCCAGGAGGAGGAGGTTGCGGTGAGCTGAGATTGCGCCATTGCACTCCAGCCTGGGTAACAAGAGCGAAACTCCGTCTCAAAAAAAAAAGAAAACTAGGAATACAGATTTGGTCATAGCACATTATGTACACGTATCAAAATGTCACACTGTGCTCCATAAATATGTACAATTATTATATGCCAATTAAAAAAATACTTAAGAATATTGTTTAAGGCCGGGCACAGTGGCTCACATCTGTAATCCCAGCACTTTGGGAGGCGGAGGCAGGCAGATCACGAGGTCAGAAGTTTCAGACCAGCCTGACCAACATGGTGAAACCCCATCTCTATTAAAAATACAATAATTAGCCGAGCGAGGTGCTGCACACTTGTTTTTTTTTTTTTTTTTCTTTTTTGCAGAAAAGAAAGAACAGTTAGAGAGATGCAGCAGAGGAGGAAGGCAGAAAAGAGATGAGATGGAAGAGGACATGATAGATTTCTCTTTTTTTTTAGAAAGAAAAAAAAGAATCAAGAAGAGGAGGAAAAAGAAAGAGAAAAAGAGAGAGAGAATGTGAGTATTGCTTTCTTGCCCAGGCTAGAATGCAATTTAGTAATGAGTTTTGAAAACCTCTTTTATACCGATAATTATACTTAATGATGTAGTCAGGAAAAAATAAGGGAAGAAAATAACAAACAAACAGCCAACCAATATTTCATTTAAACCTATGATATGCTATGCGATTACTGAGGAGTGATTTACTTCCAATTATGTAGTCACTTATGGAATAGGTGTGAGGTGGTAATGTATGTTTTATGTATATGAAGTGGAGAGTTCTATAAATGTTTATTAAGTTTACTTGTTCCGGGTCTGAGTTCAAGTCCTGAATGTCCTTGTTAATTTTCTGTCTCGTTGATCTATAGAATCGTTAGCTCTTCTTGTTACATTAATCCTTTTGCCATTATGTAATGTCCTTCTTTGCCTCTTTTGATCTTTGTTGCTTTAAAGTCTACTTTATCAGAGGGGAGAATTGCATTTCCTGCTTTTTGTTTATTTATTTTTACTCTCTGTTTGGTTGGTAAATCTTCCTCCTTCTCTTTGTTTTGAGTCTTTGTGTATTGTTGCATGTAAGATGAGTCTGGATGCAGCATACTGATGGGTTTTGGCTTTTTATCCAATTAGAATATATATAAGTTTAATACTGGTATTTGATGCTAGCTGGCTGTTTTGCCCATTAGTTGATGTAAATTTTTCATTGTGTTAATGTTCTTGCTTTTTGATATATTTTTGGAAAGGCTGATATTGGTTGTTCCTTTATATGTATAGTGCTTCTTTCAGAAGCTCTTGTAAAGCAGGCCTGGTGGTGGTGAAGTCTCTAAGTACTTGTTTGTTCGCAAAAGATTTAATTTTTCCTTCGCTCATAAAGCTTAGTTTGGCTGGATAGGAAATTCTGGGTTGAAAGTTCTTTTCTTTAAGGATGTTAAATATTGGTCCCCACTCTTTTCTGGCTTGTAGGGTTTCTGCTGAGAGATCTGCTGTAAGTCTGATAGGCTTCCCCCTATGGGTAACCTGACCTTTCTCTCTGGCTGCCCTTGGTATTTTCTCCTTCATTTCAACCCTAATAAATCTGGCGATTATGTGCCTTGGGGTTGGTCTTCTTGAAGAATATCTTTGTGGTGTTCTCTGTATTACCTGAAGTTGAATATTACCCTGCCTTGCTAGCTTGGGAAAGTTTTCCTGAATGATATCCTGAAGAGTATTTTCCAACTTGGATTCATTCTCTTCGTCACATTCAGGTACACCTATCAAACGTAAATTAGGTCTTTTCACATAGTCCCATATTTCCTGGAGGCTTTGCTCATTCCTTTTTATCCTTTTTTCTCCAATCTTGTCTTCTCGTTTCATTTCACTGAGCTGGTCCTCGACTACTGATATCCTTTCT
This sequence comes from Aotus nancymaae, assembly GCF_030222135.1. NCBI lineage: Eukaryota > Metazoa > Chordata > Mammalia > Primates > Aotidae > Aotus > Aotus nancymaae. The sequence goes on along the minus strand of NW_026988445.1, from coordinate 29,115,957 downwards.
TCTGCTTTATCAATTCGACTGTTTAAACTTGTGCATACTTCGCGAAGTTCTCGTGTTGTGTTTTTCAGCTCCATCAATTCACTTATGTTCCTCTCTAAATTGTCCATTCTCGTTAGCATTTCATCAAACCTTTTTTCAAGGTTCTTAGTTTCTTTGCATTGGGTTAGAACAAGTTCTTTTAATTCACGGAAGTTTCTTATCATCCACATTTTGAAACCTGCTTCTGTTACTGGAACACACTCGTTCTCCATTAAGCCTTGTTCCGTTACTGATGAGGAATTGCGATCCCCTGGGGAGGCAGAGGCACTCTGATTTTGAGTATTCTCTGCCTTTTTAGGCTGCTTTCTTCCCTTTATTATATATTTATCCCTCTGTCGTCTTTGTAATTACCGACTTTCTAACTAGGTCTCTGAGCGGACGTCCAACTTTTTGATTCCCAGCGCCGAAATCTGAGCAATCCACTGCGCCGGCCAAAACAGCGGTGTTAAGATTGATGGTGCTTTTCTGCCCGGGAATCTCCGGACTCTGCACCAAGAACTGCCGCTCTAAGGCGCCAGCTAAACCACCGCACCGGCCACAAGAGTCGCCCTGGCGACCCGTGGGGCTCCTCCACTGGGAATCTCTTGGTCCGTGAGCAACAAATATTCGTCTGAAAATGTGGCGTACTCTCGTTCTCTGTGCTTTCACTGGGAGCTAGGTGCCCGAGCTGCTAGTGATCAGCCATCTTAGATCTCTCTCCCTGCACACTTGTAATCCCAACTACTTGGGAGGCTGAGGCAAGAGAATCACTTGAACCTGGGAGGTGGAGGTTGCAGTGAGCCGAGACTGCACTGCACCACTGCACCCCAGCCTGGTTGACAGAGCAAGACTCCGTCTCAAAATATATATATATATAGTTTAAAAGAAAACTAGGAATAGAAGGGAGCTACTTCACCATGATAAAAGGCATTTATGAAAAACACAACTAACACCATACTTAATGAATGGCAAAAGGTATTCTGCACGCCCTTAGAATAAGCATGTTTTAGAAAGGAAATGTCTATTTTATGTTAACTCGCACACATGTTAAAAGGAGTTTCTACTGTATTTCAGTAAGGCTACTTTGGCCTAAATATATAGCATAGATGCCAAAAGCATGCAGTTTTGGGAAATGCTAGAGAAACAACCAATGTACAAAATATCCTTTAAAAACATATAATTCACAGGCTAGGCGCGGTGGCTCATGTCTGTAATCCCAGCACTTTGTGAGGCGAAGGCGGGCGGATCACCTGAGGTCAGGAGTTCGAGACCAGCCTGACTAACATGGAGAAACCCTGTCTCTACTAAAAACTACAAAAAATTAGCCAGACGTGGTGGCACATGCCTGTAATCCCAGCTACTTTGGGGGCTGAGGCAGAATCGCTTGAACCTGGGAGGTGGAGGTGAGCCAAGATCCAGCATTGCACTCCAGCCTGGTTAACAAGAGAGAAATTTTGTCCCACTAAATAAATAAATAAATAAATAAATCACTAACATATAATTCACTGGGTGTGGGGTGCATGCCTGTAGTCCCTGCTACTCAGGATGCTGAGGTGAGAAGCTCACTTGAGCCCAGGAGTTTGAGACTGGGCAACATACTATCTTTAAAAACAACAACAACAAAAAGGTATATGTGTAAGTTTTGAATGAGAGGACTTTGAATCAGGATTTGTTACTGACACACGGTGTCAGTAGACTTTTACTGTTCTTTTCGTTTTGTAGAACACAAATTCCTAAAGCGTTTCCTGTATACTTACCTAGAATTATTCTGAAAAATATTTAAGAGTAAGAACTATAACAATTTCGTCATGTAAAAAAAAAAAATCAATCCAAAGCTGGGCACCATGGCACATACCTATAGACCTAGCTGCTCCATAGGCTAAGGAAGGAGGATCACTTGAGCCCAGAAGTTTGAGATCAGCCTGGGCCACAGAGTGAGACATCATCTCAGGAGGAAAAAAAAAAAAAAATCAACCCAAGAAGGCAAATACTCTATGAATAAAATATTGTTGGATATAGTCTAATTCTCAGAACTCCAAGCCACCAATAGTGACACATGCCTATAGTTCCAGCTACTCAGGAAGCTAATAGCTTGGGCCCAGGAGTTCAAGTCTAGCATGACAAAATAGGGAGACCCTCTCTCTAAAAACAAAACAGACTGGGCATGGTGGCTCACATCTGTAATCCCAAAACTTTGGGAGGCTGAGGGAGAGGACTGCTTGAGGCCAAGAGTTCGAGACCAGCCTGGGAAACATAGTGAGATCCTGTCTCTACAAAACAGTTAAAATTGTAAAATTTAAATTTAGCTGGGCATGGTGGCTCATGCCTGTAGTCCCAGCCAGTTGGGAGGCTGAGGTGGGAGGATCACTTGAGCCCAGGAGGTCAAGGCTGCAGTGAGCCATGGTTCCACCACGGCACCCTAGTCTACTCGACACAGCAAAACCCTGTCTCAAAAAAACCCTCCAAATCCTGTCAGTCAATCTTCCCCAATAGGAAAACATAATGTCCCATTGTTGATAAGATGATTACAATAGAGATAACAAAAGAGGCCAGAAAGTATGTTTATTTTGCTGGTTAAGAGCACTGACCTGGAGCCAGCCACCACTGGCTTTTCCACGTACTAACTGCGAGACCTTGGGCAAGTTACTTAACCTCTCTGTGCCCACATCTCCCCATTTGTCCCCTATTAGTCCCAGCTACTCGGGAGGCTGAGGCAGGAAGAGGGCTTGAGTCTGGGAAGTCAAAGCTGAAGTGAGCCAAGATAACACCACTGTACTTCAGCCTGGGCAACAGAGCAAGGATGTGTTGGAGAAAAAGAAAAGACACTAAAGAAAAACGAGGAAAAGTTCAAATTCTTGCTCCTTAACTTCCCTAAAATGAAAGAGAGTAAGAGAATGCAAGTTGGGGACAGGTTCAAGATTTTTTAATAAGACACAATGAAGGAGTTTGGATTTTATCTTCAGGACAATAGATATCAACTGAAGATGTTTAGGGAGTATCTGGCTGGATGTATAATCAATGAGGGTAACTTAACTGGAAGGAAGCAAGGCTGGAGGCAGACAGACAGTGAAGCAATTCACACAGTGAGAGGGGAGGAGGCGGGAAGATCACAAGGTCAAGAGATCGAGACCATCCTGGACAACATGGTAAAACCGCATCTCTGCTAAACATACAAAAATCAGCCTAAAAATACAAAAATTAGCTGGGCATGGTGGTGTGCACCTATAGTCCCAGCTACTCAGGAGGCTGAGGCAGGAGAATTGCTTGAACCTGGGAGGCGGAGGTTGCAGTGAGACGAGCCAGCCTGGCGCCTGGCGCCAAAGACAGACTCTGTCTCAAAAAAAAAAAAGAACATTTACAACAGAACATTTTTAAACACTTTAAATATCTAATAGTTAGGGAAACCTTAAATAAATTATAGTCCATAAGTATTAATGTTAGGTTAAGTTGGTGCAAAAGTAATTACGGATTTTCCAATTACTTTTTTTTTCCTTTTTTTTTTTTTTTGAGACAGAGTCTTACTCTGTTGCCCAGGCAAGAGTACAGTGGCACAATCTCAGCTCACTGCAACCAACCTCCACCTCCTGAGTACAAACGATCCTCCTGCCTCAGCCTCCCGAGTAGCTGGGATTACAGGCATGCGCCACCACGCCTGGCTAATTTTTGTATTTTTAGTAGAGATGGGGTTTCACCATGATGGCCAGGCTGCTCTCGAACTCCTGACCTTAAGTGGTCTGCCCACCTCAGCCTCCCAAAATGCTGGAATTACAGGCAGGTGCCACCACACCTGGCCCAAGTATTGTTAATGGCAAAAACCACAATTACTCTTGCACCAACCTAATATAACAAATGCAACTCTTTTATATGTTTTTAAGAAATACTTGTGACATGAAAAAATGTGTCTAATATAGTAAGTGAAAAAAGCTGGACATAAAACCATATTCAATATAATCTCAAGTTTGTAAAACAAAATACAAATCTGCCTACAAAAAGCCAGGAGGGAAATACATTAAAATGGCAAAATTCACTTTAAATTTTAGATTGAGGTTTCTTAAGAGCATGCTCATCCTGTGGTAACGTGCTAGAAATGCAAACCTTCAGACCCCATTCCAGATCACTGAGGCTGAAACCCAACAATCTACATTGTAACAAGCTTTCCAGATGCGTTTCTTCTTTTTTTTTTTTTTTCCTAAGAGATTAGCGTCTTACTCTGTTGCCCGGGCTGGAGTGAAGTGGTGGGATCATGGCTCACTGCAGGCTCGAACTCCTGGGCTCAAGCAGTCCTTAACCTCAGCTTCTGAATAGCTGGGACTACAGGTGCGTGCCACCATGCCTGGGTTGCAGATGATTCTGATGCACTCTAACGTTTGAGAACCACTGCTCTCCATAAGGGGATCATGAGTGGATTTTATTTGCTTCCTTATGTAAATTTCCACTGGACTTCTCTGTGTGAAGCATGGAGGATTAGAGCATTCATTTTGAAGTCAGACAGACTTGAATGTGAGTGCACGCTTCATGACCACTCGGTAGTAATGTGACTTTGGTGAGGAGAACTCTATCATCTGATGATTAAATCTCAGTCTTTTAGTGGACCTGTGTCAATGGGCTGTGACCTTCACAAGTGTTTTTCGGCTTTTTCCCATGCCTTGAGATAAGACCAGACTAGAGAGCACTGATGGTGGCCTTTTTATGTAGAATGCACTAGCATATTCAAAAGGGTTGCTTTCTCCTCCCCCTGCTAAGCCAAACTTGCTTGGCTCTTCACCAGAATAACGGTGGGGTTCCTAGAAGTGAAGCCTGAGGAAGTGTGAGGGACCTCCTAAGACTGCAGGCCTCCAGGAGTTTCTGACTCTCATCATAGTCCACATGCAACCTGCAGCAATTTGTCAAAATTAACAAATATTTCTTTCTTTTTTTTTTTTTTTTGTGACAAAGTCTCTGTCACCAGGCTGCAGTGCCGTGGTGCAATCTTGGCTCACTGCAACCTCCACCTCCCAGGTTCAAGTGATTCTCCTGCCTTAGCCTCCTTAGTAGCTGGGATTACAGGCACATGCCACCACACCCAGCTATTTTTTTTTGTATTTTTAGTAGAGACGAGGTTTCACCATGTTGGCCAGAATGGTCTTGATCTCTTGACTTCATGATCCTCCCGCCTTGGCCTCCCAAAGTGCTGGGATTACAGGTGTAAGCCACCGTACCTGGCCAAAATTAACAAATATTTCTTCCAGTTTCTGGCTCCAGGAACAACCAGAGTGGTGAATTCCAAGTGCTGACCTTTGGAGCTGAAACCGCAAGTCAATTTACCTACCTAAGCATCCGTTTCCTCATGTGTGGAAAGCGGGTATCAGAGGCACCTACCACAGACATTTACTGTAAGGATTAAATGACATAATACATGTAAAACATTTAGCCCAGTGCCTACTTCAAAGTACATGCTCTATAAACGTTAACTATTGGGGGGTTTCACCCCAACATTGTTAGGTACTTCCTTCATGAAATTCCCCCTACTTGGCTTTTGTGACACTATTCTCATTGTCCCACGATTCTGTAATTCTGCTTTCAATCTTATTTACAAGTTATTTTTCTCTGTTCAACTACTGGGTTTTACTCACGGTTCTGATCCTAGTCACTTCTTTCAGTCAACATATTTTTTGGGGGGTGGGGATGGAGTCTTGCTGTGTTGCCCAGGTTAGAGTAAAGTGGCACAATCTCAGCTCACTGCAACCTCTGCCCCCCAGGTTCAAGCCATTCTCCTGCTTCAGCCTCCTGAGTAGCTGAGATTACAGGCACTCACCACCACACCTGGCTAATTTTTGTAATTTTAGTAGAGACAGGCTTTTGCCATGTTGGTCGGGCTGGTCTCAAACTCCTGACCTCAGGTGATCCACCTGCCTCGGCCTCCCAAAGTGCTAGGATTATAGGCACGAGCCACCATGCCCAGCCTCAGTCAACATTATTTTTCTTTCTATACATTTGCTCTGGACATTCTCAACCATTCCCAAGACTACAACCACTTATAGAGGGATACATTCAAGCCAACCCAACACAGATCATTCTCATTTTTTTTTTTTTTTAAAGACGAGGTTTCACCATGTTGGTCAGGCTGGTCTTGAACTCCCGACCTCAGGTGATCCACCTGCCTTGGTTTCCCAGACTGCTGGAATTACAGGCATGAGCCACCACGCCTGGCCTCATTTTTTTTTTTTTTTTGAGATGGAGTCTCACTCTGTCACCCAGGCTGGAGTGCAGTGGCACGATCTTGGTTTACTGCAACTTCCGCCTCCAGTGTTCAAGCGATTCTCCTGTCTTAGCCTCCCAAGAAGCTGGGATTAAAGGCGCATGCTACCACGCCTGGCTAACTTTTTGTATTTTAGTAGAGACGGGTTTCACAGTGTTGCCCAGGCTGGTCTTGAACGCCTGACCTCAGGCAATCCACTTGCCTCAGCCTCCCAAAGTGCTGGGATTACAGGAGTCAGCCACCGCGCTGGCCCTCATTCTCCATTCAGTAGATACTTAAGTAGCAAGCACATAGTGCTACCTATTTTATGTCTCAACATGGATGTCTCACAGGTACCTCAACTCAACATGTAGAAGACTAGAACTATTATTTACATAGCTCTGTGATTCCTCTTTATTGTTACCCAACCAGAAACCTGAGTCATTCATGTCCCTGACCTGACTCAACATTCATATCCATCCTATTACAAAAATCTATCAGTTTCCTCTAGCCTATGTCCTTGTTTCATTCCTGACTTCTATTACTTTAGTTCAGGGTCTCCTCTTTATGGACAAACCTGGAGTCCCAGTGTCAGGCCGGTAGCCTCACCCAAAAGGTTCTCTGATGCCCACCCCCCTTCCTTTTCCCTGCCTTCCCGCTGCTGTGTGCTCCACCCAGGAACTCTCCAAGTCAACCATGCCCCAGCTAATGCAATCCTAGCCAGCTCTTGCACCGGAGGACTCACCCAGCCACCCAATAGCCAACGACGGCCTGCCCCGTTCCCTTCCCGTCCTCTTAGGGCCAATCAGAGTGCCTTGCTGTTGCTCAACCCCTATGCCATAAAAACCCCACACTCCGGGAAGTCGGCGCGACTTCTCCGGCCATTTGTGTCGGACCGCAGAACCTCGCCCAGGAGCCGATTAAATTTCTTTATTTCAATAACTGGCCTCAGTTGCCTCATTCGAACCTCGGTTGCTTCATTCAAACCTTACACCCAGTATAGTGGTCCATCTAATCCACTGAACACACTTGCTCAAGTGATTTTTCTAAATAACAAATACAACCGACTCTTGTTAAAAAATCTTTTTTTTTGAAACAGAGTCTTGCTCTGTCACCCAGGCTGGAGTTCAATGGCATGATCTCAGCTCACTGCAACTTCCACCTTCTGGGTTCAAGTGATTCTCCTGCCTCAGCCTCCCATCCTGTCAAAAAACTTTTAATCACCCACCAATGCTTTAAGAATAAAATAAATATCCATCTCCTAACCTGTCCTAAATTTCAGCCATATTGAATTTTCACGATTTGAAGTATGTCATTTCTTCTCTTCCTGAAATATCCTTCCCCTACTTGTTTTCTGGGCTATTACACCTTGGAACTGGGAGACATGGCTCATGCCCATAATCCCAACACTTTGGGAGGCCAAGGCAGCCGGATCATTTGAAGTAAAGAGTTCAAGACCAGCCTGGCCAACATGGTGAAACCCATCTCTACTGAAAATACAAAAACTGGGCCGCCACAGTGGCTCACGCCTGTAATCCTACCACTTTGGGGGACTGAGGCCAGCGAGATCATTTCAGGTCAGGAGTTCAAGATCAGCCTGGCCAACATGGTGAAACCCCCATCTCTACAAAAAAATGAGCCAAGCATGGTGGCAAACACCTGTAATCCCAGCTACACGGAGACATGTGAGTTGCTTGAACATGGGAGGCAGAGGTTACAGTGAGCCAAGATTGAGCCATTGCACTCCAGCCTGGGCGACAAGAGCAAGACTAAGTCTCAAAAAAAAAAAGATAATCTTGAGTTACCTCCTTCAGAAAGTCAACTTTTACTCAACATCCAGCAAATACTGAGCTATGTGCCATGCTCTGGGTATATAAGAGCAGATAACAGCATGAGCATGACCCCTATCCTCTTAGAAGTTAAGCGTCTAGAAGGAGAAGCAGACATCAAACACATCCACAGGTAATTAAAAAATATAGTGTGAAAGAGAAAAAAAACAAATAGCTGTGAGAGGGAGTAAAAGGAGGCTATAATTTAAAAAGGGTGTGTGTGAACAGGTGACTCTCCTCGGGCACCCAATCATTGTGTATGTGCAACTATCACAGCATTTATCACATTATTGCATCATTATCTCTTTATCTGCCTATCTTCCTCATTAGATGGAAATTCTTCAAACTGAAGGTCAGAGAAATTGACATTAACAAGCAAAATCTTAAAAAGAGAAAAAAAAGGCAAAGTCCAAATTCTAGCCTAGGTTTTTAAGCTCCCAATTTCACTGGTGCATTTAAAAAAATAAATTATGAGCCAGATTCGGTGGCTTAAGCCTGTAATCCCAGCACTTTGGGAGGCCAAGGTGGGAAGATTGCCTGAGGCCAGGAGTTTGAGACCAGCCTGGGCAACAAAGCAAGATCTTACCTCTACAGAAAATAAAAATGCTAGCTGGACACAGTGGCACGCCCTGTAGTCCCAGCTACTTTGGAAGCCAAAGTGGGAAGATCACTTGAGCCCAGAAAGTAGAGAGTGCAATGGGCTATATTGAGCCACTGCACCCCAGCCAGGGTGACAGAGTGAGATCTCATCTTTTTTTTTTTTTTTTTTTTTTTTTTGAGATGGAGTTTCGCTCTTGTTGCCAAGGCTGCAGCACAATGGCGCCATCTTGACTCATGGTAACCTCCACCTCCCGGATTCAAGCGATTCTCCTGCCTCAGCCTCCTGAGTAGCTGGGATGACAGGCATGCACCACCACACCCAGCTAATTTTGTATTTTTAGTAAAGATGGAGTTTCTCCATGTTGGTCAGGCTGATCTTGAACTCCCGACCTCAGGTGACCTGCCTGCCTCAGCCTCCCAAAGTGCTGGGATTACAGGCGTGAGCCAATACGCCTAGAACTCATCTCTTAAAAAATAAAAAAAGTAAAATAAAATTACGTTTTTACACTCTTAATATCTATAAAATCCATACGAGGGGTTTACAAAGTGTCGTCAAGTACAGGATCTGGTAAACACATTTTCACAAGTGGGTAAGAATCTTTTGTTTTTTTGAGTCTGTCACCCAGGCTGGAGTGCAGTGTTGCGATCTCAGCTCACTGCAACCTCTGTTTCCGAGGTTCAAGCGATTCCCCTGCCTCAGCCACCCGAGTAGCTGGGATTACAGGCACCTCCCAGCACATCCAGCTAATTTTTGTATTTTTAGTAGAGACGGGGTTTTGCCATGTTGACCAGGATGGTCTCAATCTCTTGACCTTGTGATCCCCACCCCTCAGTCTCCCAAAGTGCTGGGATTACAGCTGTAAGCCACCATGACTGGTCGAGAATAATTTTTAATTAGCATACTTAAGTGGGTTTTAAAGTTTTGTACAACTGACATTAAAATGAGATTTTAAAAATAAGTGCCCCTAAAAGTCTAATCACCCCGCTGTCATCTCCTGGGCACCCCGCATAGTCCTTATCCGTTTACACATATAATTTCTATAAATTTGGCTGCAACCCAACAAGCCGACATGCAGTAGTTTATTTTGTATGCCCCATTTGTCGGACATGAAAGTTTTATCTATATTTTCAAATTGATAGATAACTTTACATTGATCATTTTTGTGCTTATAGCTTTTTTATTCTTTTCAGAACATATTTCTAAGGATAAATATCCAGAAGTATATTTAAAGCCCAAAGCATGTGGACATCACTTCTTCTTTTTTTTTTTTTAATCACTTCTTTATCATTATTTATTTTTAGCTAAGACGAGGTCTCACTGTGTTGCCCAGGCTGGTCTCAAACTCCTGGTGTCAAGCAGTCCTCCTCCTACCTTAGCCTCCCAAAGTGCTGAGATTACAGATGTGAGCCGCCTCGCCCAGGCATCATCATTTATTCTTTAACACAAATTTCCAAATTGCCTTCAAAAAACAATGAACGAATTTTTTTTTTCAGTCTGAATGTACTCAACACTTTCTATTTGATTTATTAAAATGTGGCAAAATAGGCCGGGCATGGTGGCTCAAACCTGTAATCCCAGCACTTTGGGAGGCCAAGGCAGGTGGATCAGGCGGTCAGGAGTTCGTGACCAGTCTGGCCAATATGGTGAAACCCCGTCTCCATTAAAAATAAAAATAATTCAGGTATAACTTTAAGACTGGGTGTGGAAAATAAAATAAAATTAAAATTAAAATAGCCGGGCGTGGTGGCAGGCTCCTGTATAATCCCAACTACTCGGGAGGCTGAGGCAGGAGAATCACTTGAACCTGGGAGACGGAGGTTGCAGTGAGCTTAGATCATGCCACTGCACTTCAGCCCAGGCCACAGAGCGACACTCCATCTCAAAAACAAACAAACAAAAAAAGTGGTAAAATATACATAATGTAAAATTGACTGTATTAACCACTTTTCACCATGTAGTTCAATAGTGTTAAGTACATTCACACTGTTGTGCAACCAATCTCTAGATCTTCTTCCATCTTGCAAAACTGGAACTCTGTACTCCTTAAATGACTTCCCATTTTCCCCTCCCGTAGCCCCAGCCACCACCAATCTACTTTCTGTCTCTATGCATTGGACTTCTCTAGGTACCTCGTGTAAGTGGAATCATACAGTACTTGTCTTTTTGACCGGCTTATTTCACTTAGCATAACATCTTCAAGGTTCATTCAAGTGGTAGCATTGTCAGAATTTCCTCCCTTTGAAGGCTGAATAATATTTCATTGCTTGTAAATACCACATTTCGTTTGTTCATTCATCTGCTGACGGTCACCTGGGTTGCTTCCACCTTTTACCTATTGTAAATAATGTTGCTATCAACAAGGTTGTGTAAATATCTCTTCCAGACCTTGCTTTCAATTATTCTGGATATATACCCATAAGTGGAATTGCTGGGTCAAATGGTAATTCTATTTTTAATTTTCGAGGAACCGCCATACCACTTTCCATAATAGCTGCACCATTTCTCATTGCCACCAACAGCCCAGGAGGGTTCCAATTTCTCCACATCCTCACCAACACTTATTATTTGGGGGACTTTTGGTGATAATAGCTTTCTTAACCGGCGTGAAGTAATATCTCGTTGTCCATTTGATCTTTAAAATTATGAATATTCTTAAGACATTTTTGTAAACTTTATAAATCAGTGCAAAGACAAATTTCAGTCCAGTTTTTCTTCAAATATTTATTAATTCTGAATTAGAGGAAACAAATTAGGTTTCAAAAAGCTAGTTTTCTTCTTAGGTTAGTCTTACCTAGATGTTTATATTGGTTTAAAACAGGAAGAAAACGTATTAAACTACCCCAGAAATATGCATGAATGCATTATATATGATCTCAATTGATAAGACTTAAAGTTTTCGTAACTATTATTTTTTGTGTGTTTTGTTTGAGATGGAGTCTCGCTCTGTCACCCAGGCTGGAATGCAGCGGTGCGATCTCAGCTCACTACAACCTCCACCTCCCAGGTTCAAGCGATTCTCCTGCCTTAGCCTCCCAAGTAGCTGGGATTACAGGCGCCTGCTATCATGCCCATCTACTTTTTTTATTTTTAGTAGAGATGGGGATTCACCATGTTGGTCAGGCTGTTCTCAAACTCCTAACCTCAGATGATCTGCCCGCCTCGGCCTCCCAAGGTGTTGGGATGACAGGCAGGAGCCACCTCGCCTGGCCAACTCTTATGTTTTATGTTAAACAGATACTACTAATTACTAATTTGTTAGATATGTACCAAACACTTTCCTTTCCATTGATTCAGCCCTTTATTTATTTATTTTTTTAATTTATTTTTTTTTTGAGATGGAGTCTCCCTCTGTTGCCCAGGCTGGAGTGCAGTGGTGCGATCTCGGCTCACTGCAATCTCTGCCTCCCTGGTTCAAGTGATTCCCATCTCAGCCTCCCGAGTAGCTGGGACTACAGGCATGCACCACCACACCTGGCTAATTTGTTCTCTATTTTTAGTAGAGACGGGGTTTCACCATGTTGGCCGGGATGGTCTTGATCTCCTGACCTTGTGATCCACCCGCCTCGGCCTCCCAAAGACCTGGGATTATAGGCATGAGCCACCGCACCTGGCCAATTTTTTTTTTTTAAGACAGAGTCTTGCTCTGTCGCCCAGACTGGAGTGCAGCCGTGCCATCTCAGCTCACTGCAACCTTCGCCTCCCAGGTTCAAGCAATTCTCCTGCCTCAACCTCCTGAGTAGCTGGGATTGCAGGCATGCACCAGCACACTCAGTTAATTTTTTGTATTTTTAGTAGAGACGGGGTTTCACCATGTTGGGCAGGCTGGTTTCGAATTCCTGACCTCGAGTGATCCACCTGCCTCAGCCTCCCAATGTGCTGGGATTACAGGTGTGAGCCACTGTCCCTGGCCTCAGCATTCCTTTGATGCCAGGCACTGTGGTAGGTGCTGGGGATGTAAAAATGAATAAGAAAACATTATCCCCATTACAACATTTTGAAATAGGTATCATTATCCCCACTTTACATCTGAAGAACCTGAAGCTCCTTAGGTTCAGCATCTCTGCTAAGATCAGATCATTAGAGCTTGGGGAAGATGGGATTCAAATCCAGGTGTTACTTCAAAGCTCAGCCTTTGTAGTATCCCACAGACTAAACTCTACTCTATCAACAGTTACTATCAGACCCAGCACGGTGGCTCATGCCTGTAATCCCAGCACTTTGGGAGGCCGAGCAGGCAGATCTTGAGCTCAAGAGTTCGAGACCAGCCTAGCCAACACTGTGAAACCCTATCTCTACATATTAAAAAAAAATTAGTTGGGCATAGTGGCTTGCGTCTGTAGCCCCAGCTACTTGGGAAGCTGAGGAGGGAGGCGATCGCTTGAGCCCAGGAGGTCGGGGCTGCAGTGACCCATGACTGCACCATCCTGGGCAACACAGGAAGACGCTGTCTAAAAAAAAAAAATTATTTAAGAGAACGTTTTTTATAAAGTAATATACACCTGTGATTTGTTTTTTACCTTATATTTCCAAATGTTGGGTTTTCCAAAGAGTAGAACAATGAAGGAAATCAAGAACAAAACCACGAACCTCGTGAAACCTCTTCCATCTAGGAGTCGACAACTGAATTAGAGGCACTTTGTCAAGCAACGTTATCAAAGCATGCAAAGTAACAAAGAATATTTCAATACAAACAAAAATAGTAAATCATAGAGTGAGCTTGTAATATCTACAGCTTACTGAAAAGTTAACATAGTTTTCAAAGCTCACTGGCTGCCAAAAGTTAGAATTTGATACCTAAGCACTTTGCTTCTTAAATGTGAATCTAATTACAAACAGATCCTTGCAAGCCTATATAAAATTCTCTAAGAGACAGAAACAATAAGATTTAAGGAGCCAAAGAATCAACAATTGCATTGATTCTTTGTTTAAACTGACAAAACAGAAGGAATAGAAAGAACAAAACAAAAAATGTTCTGGCTGAGGAAACTTTGGAGATAATAAAACTTCAAAAATAATTTTTCTTACCCATTTCAAACGTTCTTCTTTCAGTTAAAAAAGTGATTTTAGGCCGGGCACAGTAGTGACTCATGCCTGTAATCCCAGCACTTTGGTTAAAACATAAGCTGTCTTTGATTAATTCAAATGTTCTGAATTCAACAAATATTTATTGATTACCTACCATGTGCCAAGCACTCTGCACAATACTCAGTATTAACAGATCAGAAATGGTCCCTGACCTTTTGGAACTTACAGGGTAATGAACATATCCTTCAAATTATCCTTTCTTTTGTGTGATTCCATGGTCATCAAATGACTTCTGAAATATAAATTCACACTACCCAAAGCTTAGTACCCATAAAACAATATATTACATTACCAAAATCAGCCTTCAGGTCAATGTATATACCACTATTTAAACTAATAAATCATTCAGGTTTGCACATCAGTCTCTTATGAGTTTAGCTGAGTGAATCCTAAAAACTTAATCAATTCAGATTAATTGGTTAGATGTAATTTATGAAAATTCAAAATATAGTAGCTGAAAATCAAATATAGTAATGGACTATTTCCATAAAAACTCTTATCACCAAAGTGAGTCTCTACTTATTTTATACTCTGACAAAATGCCTTTATTTCATCATACCCTTCAAACTGCAATTAGTTAATTCATAAAACTGTTAACCATAAATGAGATATGCCATATGAGTGCTTCCCGAACTTTAATGTACATACAAATCACCTACAGATACGTTAAAATGAAGACTCTGATTCACTAGGTCGGGGGTGGCCAGTGATGTCCAGGCTGCTGTCCACAAACTACAAAGATACACACCTAACACAGTGGTTGGCACGGAGTCTACGCAGCCCAGTTAACTATTCCCTCCCATTTGTATATATCTCATCTCCCTTACTGATCTCACCTTTCTTGGGAGCAAAGGCAATGTCTTTTTCATTTTGGTATCTTTCAAAGTTCTAAGTAGAATGCCTTATCTACATGATGGCATTAAATATATGGATTCTGAATGAATGGCAGCCAGCTTTTAATAGTCATTACTTCTTCTATGAGTTATCGACAGAATTGTTTCTCTGAATTTTTCTTAAATAGAAAAATGTTCAAAAGTTGAAAAATCAGGAAAGCTCTCAATCTATTTTTTAAAAAGGATAAATATTGTATTAGTACCATATTCGTGTTTTTGTCTCATGCTGACCTAACCAAGTCTTTTTTAAGAAAACAAGTATCTGGCTACTTGGCCCCAAAAGACAAAAAAAAAGAAAGAAAACAAATATCCATAATTACCTTTCTAGTTTCTCTCTTAATGGTTTTCCTTTTTTTTTAATAAAGAACAAAAATAATTTATTCATTTTTCTGGGGAAGTCTTAAAAGTAACCTTTTCTTTGTATGTAAGGGCATCTTCATAAAGGTAATACCTATAAAATAATCCTGGCTTCTCAGATTAATATTATACAAAATCACAGGATTCTTGTTATCAATAGGTAGACGTTGGCACAGTTTCACGTTTCGCCGCCTATTTTCTGTGATCACCGTAACAAGTGACTAAATATCCCAGGGTTCGTTTATTCGTTGTTAACCTGACCACACTAGGTTCCATGCTGAGAAAAATGGCATGAGAGGGTGTTTTGAGCACTCGAGAAGGAAAACAAAGGAGAAATATATTTTCACTTCATAGTTGTTATACTGTTTCACGGGTTTTTGGATATTGTTTTGTCTTGGTGACTTTGCCAACTACCAAACACAGTTATTTTTGAGTACCTACGGTCATGGTAACCAAGGATTGGGTTTTGATCATATCATAAATCATACCGCGAATTGAAAACAACATGAACGGTCTGGCCAATAAACGTCATCCCTTTTTGGCGTCTCGGCGCAGGCAACACACTGATGCCTCTTGATCTGGCGACCTTACGCCTCGGAGCGCACAGCGCCTCTGCAGGCGGCCACCGCGCGGGGCCGGGTGGTCCCCGGGGACCGCGGGAGAGGCCACCCGCCCCCGCCGTACAGTGGTTCCAAGGTCTCCGCCTGGTTTCGGGTTTTCGTCTTTATTAAGATTGCCGTTTGGGGGTATGTCTTTGTTTTCTAAGACTCCAGGCCGGCTGCTCGGCGCCGGCCGGCCGCAGGACAGGCATCTCCGAGGCAGGAGAAA
This sequence comes from Aotus nancymaae, assembly GCF_030222135.1. Taxonomy (NCBI): domain Eukaryota; kingdom Metazoa; phylum Chordata; class Mammalia; order Primates; family Aotidae; genus Aotus; species Aotus nancymaae. The sequence goes on along the minus strand of NW_026988445.1, from coordinate 29,100,129 downwards.
CTCGGAGGCAGCGGCTGTGACCTCCAGACCGTCCTCCCGCGTCCTTATTAAGAAGGCAAAATGGTGGCGGCGAACGCCATCAGGCTGCGCCAGGGCGGGGTTTCGGCGCCAACAGGATCCCGCCAGATTCCGGCGGCCAGAACGCGTCCCCACCCGGCCGCCCCCGGGGCCCACGGCCCGGACGGCTACGGGCGAGGCGCCTGCGGCACCGAGAGCCCCCGAGGGTGCGGAGGCGGCTGCAGCTTCCCCGCGGCACTGAACAACGACGCCATTATCAGCAGCCCCAGGCGGCGCCTTCGCTGCAGCCCGCGCCGGAGCCCAGGCCCGGCCTCCGAGGGAGGGGAAGAAGGACGCGGCGGGAGGAGGGAGGAGGAGGGAAGAGGAAGGAGGGAGGAGGGGAGAGAGGCGGGGCGGAGCGGCGGAGACGGGGACAGCGCGGCTGCCCCTGCTGGGTGGGTCCCTCCTCAGGCCACCGGGTCCCTGCGGGTGGGGACTCCAGATAGACGAGGGCCCACCCCCACCCGGCGCTTTGCCCAGCAGCCCGGGGTCGCGGCGGGCGGCGAGGGCAGCGGCTCCCCGGTGCCCCTGCCTTACCTTCCCTGTCCTTCTCGTCCGCCATCTTGCTACGGAGCCGGTCGCCTGGGAGATGCCTAACGACAACCTCGGCCTCAGGGTCCCGGCCCGCTCAGCGCCCCGGCCCGCTCAGCGCCCCGCGGCCAGGCTGGCCGGGAGGAGGGGCCGCCCCGAACTCCGGGGGAGGAAGACCCTGGGGCGGGGCGGACCGGGGCGGGGAGGAGGCTCCGAGCGCGCGCCCGGTCCCGGCTTGCCGCCACGACCCTCACGCAGCGGGAAGACCAGAGGCGCCGTCTGCCACCGGGAGCCGCGCGCCGCACCACGCGGCCTCCAGCCTTGTCCCTGCGGACCCGAGGCCTAGCAGTGTTCCTGAGTCACACGGCCCCCAGCCCCTCCTTTCCCTTATTTCTCATCCTTTTGGGGACCGCACGCGCGCGCACACACACCCCTCTCCCCCTCCTGTCATGTTTGTGCGACGTGGCTCGGCTCGGCTTTTGTTGTTAACTGCAGATTTTGAAAAGCAGCCAGAGAGCTAGGTGAAGAGCTGGGCTCCCACGGGGGTGGCAGAACCAGCCCGCGGCCCAGCCTCCCGGTTTTCCCCGGCCAGTCCTCACCGCCCTCTCCCGGAGAAAGCCACAGCGCAGCCTAGGACGGCCGAAGCTAAAACGGAAAAACTGGGCCGGGCAAGAGGAAACCAGAGCCATTCGACTGTTATTACTACAGGAGAGAAATAGCTGTAGAAAAACATGCGCAAAATAGGCGCAAACATTGCGTCGTCAAGGCTGAGATTTCTAATCCAAAATAGAAGGTTCTCATAGCAACAAAAACGTGCCCGTGTTATGCTCAGTATTACATGCGGTAAAATGTTCTTAGTTGAAATTGGACAGGACCGCTGGTTAAACTTAGAATGGAAGAAGTTTTAAATCCTGCTTTCCGGAAACTGCAGCTATAGCATGAGGTTAAATTTTTGTCTTATTTTCAGGATAAGTTTACTATACTGGAATGTTTTCCTTTTATAAAGAGCTTTGAATAAAATACCGAATGATGTGGTTCAAATGAATACCTATTTTCAAAACTAATCTTAAATGGTATTTCAGTGCATATGTTACGTAAAAGCAATTTATAAACTATTAACTGTACATTTAAAGAGGCCTTCAAAATACAAGGTATTCGTATTTAATGACTTAGCAGTTTGAATGCTTTTATTCTGGTTCTATAATCTCTCAAGAAATCCTAAAACTGACTATATTTTTCTTTATTGAAATAACGCATTTTTTCTGTAGAAGATGCCCATTTGATGCTGTGATCGGCACCAAATTGAAATTGAATTGAATAACTTGAACAGAATATGAATTCAATATTGAAACAATATGAACAACATTACAAAATGGCTCATGTTAGACATTGAATATAAAGAACTGAATCATTACAAAATGGCTCATGTTAGAAGATATTTAAAACGAATACAATCTTGTACAATAAATTTTTAACACACCAAAAATAACGAAAAGCCATTAGCATTCATTTATCTAAATATCATAGTCGATATGATATAAATATTTGTGTTTAAAGACTCCCTCTCTACATATGGAAATGAAGGGCTTTGAAATAAGTGTAGGAAACCCTGGGGTTGGTCTCAGGCTTACTATTCACTATGCTTTTTCCTGTGCTATTCACAGTTTCCTTTTTCTGGAATGCCTTTCCCTGCTCTTTCTCCTGCCAACATTCACCCTCGCACAGACACACATTGTCCCCTCCTGGTTGTCCTGCAGGATGACCTTTTGTTTTTGTTTGTCTTTTGTTTTTCGAGACAGGGTCTCGCTCTGTCACCCAGAATGGAGTGCAGTGGTGTGATCTCTACTCACTGCAATTTCCGCCTCCTGGTCTCAAGTGACCCTCCCAGCTCAGCCTCCCAAGTAGCTGGGACGGGAGGTGCTCACCACCATGCCTGACTAGTTTTTGTTTTGTTTTGTTTTGTTTTGTTTTGAGACAGGGTTTCACCATGTTGGTCAGACTGGTCTCGAACTCCCGACCTCAGGTGATCTGCCCGCCTTGGCCTCCCAAAGTGCTGGGGTTACAGGCGTGAGCCACCACACCCAGCCTAGTTTTTGTATTTTTTGTAGGTAGGGTTTCTCCCTGTTGCCCAGGCTGGTCTCAAACTCCTAAGCTGAAGCGATCTGCTGCCTGCCTCTGCCTCCCAAAGTTCTAGGATTAGGTGTGAGCCACCGTGCCTGGCCAGGATGACCTTCTTGAAGTCACCCACTCCTTGAAGCTTTCTTTCCCTCTCAACCTCTTCCTCTGTGGCCTCACACTCATAGAGCCTCCCAAATTTATTTGCAATGACTTCGTTCACTTGTTTCCACCTACCAAATGGTAACCTCTTGAGGACAGAAACAGCTTTATTCATTCATATGTCCCCAGTGTCTAGTGCAATTTTTCTGTTTGCAATAATACATGTCTTAAAAATTAAGATAGGAGTTAGTCTTCTCAGTGACTTTTTTTTTAAAGACCTAGATTTAGCACTTACTGTGTGTAAGACAGATTTTCCTTTTATGTTATATTTTTGTATCAGTAAAAGTATTGGGCCAGGCAAGGTGGCTTACACATAATCTCAGCACTTTGGGAGGCTGAAGCGGGTGGATGATCTGAGGTCAGGAATTCAGGACCAGCTTGGCCAACATGATAAAACCCCATCTCAACTAAAAATACACAAAGTAGCCAGGTGTGGTGTCTCACACATGTAATCCCAGCTACTCAGAAGGCTGAGGCAGAGGAATTGTTTGAACCCGGGAGCCAGAGGTTGCAGTGAACCGAGATCCACCATTGCACGCCAGTCCAGACGACAGAGCAAGACTCCATCTCAAAAAAAAAAAAAAGTCGGATGTCAAGTGGAGAAAATGAAAAAAAAAAAAAAACTACTGGTGCCAGGCGCGGTGGCTTACCCCTGTAATCCCAGCACTTTGGGAGGCCAAGGCAATGGATTGCCTGAGGTCGGGAGTTCGAGACCAGCCTGGCCAATATGGAGAAACCCTGTCTCTAATAAAAAAATTACAGAATTAGCCAGGCATGGTGACAGATGCCTGTCATCCCAGCTACTCAGGAGGCTGAGACAAGAGAATCGCTTGAACCCAGGAGGCGGAGGTTGCGGTGAGCCGAGACTGCACCATTGCACTCCAGTCTGGGCAACAAGAGCGAAACTCCATCTCAAAAAAAAAAAAGTACTGGTAGTTCATGTTAATAAAATGGAATCCTTTTTTTTTTTTTCTTCCCAGCAAATATATTCTATCATAATAAAATGGAATTCTTATATAAATATGTATAAATTAAAAACTATTATTTTAAGACTTGAACAGATTTCTCTGCAAACCCCCTTATATTTTTATATTTTTTAAACTAACGGTATTCAGCAAAGCTTTTATTATTTAATTTATTCAAAACGACATTAATCTTTATTTCTCTGAACTCCTACAACACATTTAAAACAATACTGTTTCTCTAGGTGTGGGTGAGTAAAAAAACATTTAATGTATGTTAATTAACTCCCCCATCCCTCCACCTCACTAAGGTTTGAAGATAGGAGCTTACACCTTTATAAACCACCACCCCCTTTTTTTTTTTGAAATGGAGTCTCACTCTGTTGCCCAGACGAGTGCAGTGGCGTGATCTTGGCTCACCACAAGCTCTGCCTCTGGGTTCAAGCAATTCTCCTACTTCAGTCTCCCTAGTAGCTGGGACTATAGGCGGGCACCACCATGCCCGGCTAATTTTTGTATTTTTAGTAGAAATGGGGTTTCATTATGTTGGTCAGGCTGGTCTTGAACTCCTGACCTCGTGATCTGCCCACCTCTGCCTCCCAAAGTGCTGGGATTACAGGCGTGAGACACCATACTCAGCCTATAAACTCCTTTTATATACCCACAATGCCTAGCCTAATTGGGTCACATATTAGGTGCTTTATACATACTTTTCAGCTGCCTAATTAGCTGATTAGACATAAAAGCATATAATTCTGGAAAAGCTTACACAAGGTGAAAATGGTTATCCAAATAACAAAATAAAGGCTCACAATGCCAGTGAGTACATCATCTGCATTATGCTGATATTGACTCCTTCTTTTAATTCTTTTTTTATTTTTTTATTTTTTTATTTGTTATTCTTTTTTTTCTTCTGACTCCTTTCAACTCTCTTTCATTGTAGAAACCTGACCGATGATTATATTACACTTTTAACTCTTGAAATATCATTAGCTTGCTTTGGACTATGGAAAACTAACTACAACTATTTTTATTCCTTAGAATATGTTTTGCAGCCAGGCACAGTGGCTCATGCCTGTAATCACAGCACTTTGGGAGGCCGAGATTGGCAGATCACGAGGTCAGGAGTTCGAGACCAGCCTGGCCAAGATGATGAAACCCCGTCTCTACTAAAAATACAAAAATTAGCCGGGCGTAGTTGTGTGTGCCTGTAGTCCCAGCTACTCAGGAGGCTGAGGCAGAAGAATTGCTTGAACCTGGGAGGCAGAGATTGCAGTGAGCCAAGATCGTGCCACTGCACTTCAGCCTGGGCAATAGAGGGAGACTCCGTCACAAAAATATATATATATGTTTTACTTCTGAGCTGTAGCTTGAATAACTTGTAATATTGTATGCTGCTGAAGCATGTTTTCACTTACACATCTCATAGTGATTTTAGAAATTTAGAAATTTAGAATTGGAAAATCATTTTGATCCCACCCATGGATATATAAACTTAGGGCTAAATCAGAAAAGCAAGCACATAGTTTGAGGCAATGACTTATTTGATTAATTACTCTGAGGAGCCAGATGGATATGTACAAGTTACGTCCTTTCGCATGCCTGAATGTATGGTGAGTTAAATCTGTTCAGGCAGCCATCAATGATGTGCCCATGAGAAACACAGAAAATGTTTCTTTTGAATGCAATTGACTCAGTTCGCTAAGATATGAGTGAAGTGGAAAGGGCAGGTGGTGTGAGTAACACAAAATGATAGTCTAAAAACCTTCACACCATGCTTACTTTGCTAGTACGGAGATCACTGGAATCTCCTTGGACTGGGAATAATTTAAGGAAAAAGAAAACTGGATTTTCCTTGGGCGTTGCCATTTACTAATCTCATGATCCTGGTCAAGTCATGTAACGTCTTTAAAACTTAGTAAACGCATAAAAATAGAAATAACAATGTCAAAACTTCCTATTTTAGCATTTTCACAAGATGCAATAGATGTAACTGAAAACTTTGAAGAGTTTAAATAATTTGCAAGGCAATCTCCTGAAATAAGCCCCCATTCCACTTAGGAAGGAGCACTCAGAGGTCAAACCCCACCTCTGTCCTAAAATTCACCTTCCACTTGGAGAGTTTGCTTTTCTGATGCTTCAAATGCACAATAGGAGATGGTCAGGCTCCAGGGTCTCTACTCTTCACTGCTTTACTCTGCTGCCCGTATGACGTGCAATCTAGTTTACACCATACAGCTTATCATCTTCAGTTTATGGCCCCTTCCTTGTTTCCACCTTGCTATTCAGGAGGGCCCTTAAGCCTGCCTAGATTCCTTGAGCTGTAGAGGCAGGACAGTGAGAGGGAGGCAGTTACTTCTCTGGTCTAATTCCAGTTTCCTGAGGGTACATGCCTTCCCTGAATGATCAACATCAAAAATGTCCAGCCCTTCATGGAAGACACTACCCCCCCATAGATGAGTCCCTGAGCTTATGATTTCAAAAGGAAATCCTTATCAGAATACAACAGAATAAGGACATAGTTTCATTACAGAGTTACAATAATAAAAGTAGTTCTTTATTAAGCTGCATGAGGTACTTTGTATTAGTATCAGTATTCCTGTTTTACAGATAAAAATACTGCATCTTCACATAAATGTCTGGCTTAAAGCTCACAGCCAGTAAATAAGAGAGCTGGCTAGGAATCTAGTTCTGATTTCAGAGTCACTCTGTTTTATTTGTTTGTTTAAGACAAAGTCTTGCTCTGTTGCCCAAGCTGGAGCTCAATCTCACTGCAGCGTCAACCTCCCAGTCTCAAGTCATCCTCCCACTCAGCCTCCTGGGTAGCTGGGACTACTTGTGGGCTAACCAGGATTAACCATGCCCAGCTAATCTTTTATTTTTTTGTAAAGATGGGGTCTCCCTATGTTGCCCTGACTGGTTTTGAACTCCTGACCTCAAGCAATCCTCCTACTTCAGCCTCCCAAAGCGCTGAGAATTATAGGCATGAGCCACTGGGCCTGGCCATCACCATGTTTTTCTGCTTCTTTATAAAATAAGATATTGTTAGATCCTTTTAATAACCCAAATATTTAGAGAAGAATGTTAAGGGCAAACATTCTCCAGAGAATGAGTCACCTCTCGCTCTGCTTTGCTTTCTTTTTTACTGCTTCAAAATATCAACCCAAGCGTCTGGCAGAGACTCTTAGAGACTTTAAAGAAACCAGATAATGACACGTACTCTGTCCTTGTCTGGAAAGACAAAGAGTGAAACGAACCGTCTGGCCAAATGCTGGCTTTTGGAAGGCAGGAGCGCAGGCAGCATTGACACTTCCGCCGTGACCTCGTAGCGGGCTCTCACCTTCATTCTTCTCTTTGCTTCCCGCCTTTCTGCAGCTCTACGTTTCAGGCCTCTCAGTCAAGACAGCGACATTTAATTGTGTTAAATTCTTGGCCCTGGACGCGATCATTTTCAGCACCGAAGCTCGTTCAAGCTTTCCAGGGAGACCTGGCGCAGAAAGCCCAGATGGGAGCGTTTGTGGGCAGTTTGCAACCACAGCTCTTAAAGCGTTTGGAAAAATCACACCCTGGCCCCGTTTCTCTCAAAAGCACGCATTTCTTTCTGTTTCTCTTTAAAACAGACTTTGACACAGCAAGTCACTATTTAACTCATTACTTAAACACTTCTTGTCCCAAGCAGCATTTTTCAGGCACACTTATTACCAAGCAATAAGTCTCTGGTCTATATTCATTGAAAATAAGACCTTCAAGATGAAGGATGGTAGCTGATCCAAAGATTTAATACGTGTTTATGATTGCTCACACAACCTCTTCCTCCTCATGTGTAAAAATAGAGGAAAAGTGTAAAAATATGCTGTTCATTGATGGTGGAATGTTTTGTTAGTTTCAGCTCCAAAAATAAATCTTTGAAATTAGGTTTCATTTATGTTAACATTTATATCAGGAGATAATATAGAAGAACAAATAAATGGTCTTAGGAGGTAAAGGGGTCCAGGATTGAATCTCAGTCCACTACTCATTAGCTAGAAGACTTTGGACACGGTACTTCCTCTCTGTAACGTCAGTTTCCCCATCTGTAAAATGGAGATAAGAAGATGATTCGGCAATTTTTTTTTTTTGAGACAGTCTCACTCTGTCACTGAGACTAGAGTGCAGTGGTGCAATCTCGGCTCACTGAAACCTCTGCCTTCTGGGTTCAAGCAATTCTCATGCCTCAGCCTCCCAGGTAACAGGAATTACAAGTGTGTGCTGCCACCAGGCCTGGCTAATTTTGTATTTTTAGTAGAGACAGGATTTCTCCATGTTGGTCACGCTGATCTCAAACTCCCGACCTCAGATGATCTACCCGCCTTGGCCTCCCAAAGTGCGGGGATTACAGGCGTGAGCCACCACCACAGTCTCATGTATTTTTATTTTATTTTTTCTATTTAAAGAGTTTTACTTCTGAACTATGGGGAAAGAAATAGGATAATACAATTAGCAAGCAGAAATATTGTAAAGGTTCTAGAATTTTAGAAAATTTTTACAAACATGGTTCCTGATGCAGAAAGTTCTTGAGTTCCTCTGAGATGGTAAGAGGGTATGCCTGGCACATGGCACGTGTGCCTCCTCTGTCACCCAGCCATTCCCATCCTGCCAGGGCTAGAATTCATTTTCCTTCCCAGAGTTTCCCCAGATGAATGGTAGTTCATGAGGCTCTCATAGGACAAAGGAAAAATAGCCTGGGTCTGAATAAACAGTTATAGATACATGTATACAGTATGTGGATTTTTATTTTTATTTTATTATTTTTTTGAGACAGAGTCTCGTTCTTTCGCCCAGGCTGGAGTGCAGTGTGCAGTCTCGACTCACTGCAACCTCCACCTCCTGTATTCAAGCGATTCTCCTGCCTCAGCCTCCCAAGTAGCTGGGATTACAGGCGCCCACCACCACGCCCGGCTAATTTATGTATTTTTAGGAGACACGGGGTTTCGCCATGTTGGCCAGGCTGGTCTCAAACTCCTGACCTCAGGTGATCTGCCCGCCTCGGCCTCCCGAAGTGTTAGGATTATAGGTGTGAGCCACTGCATCCAGCAGTATGTGGATTTTTAAATTGCAAAACACAATCAACAAGCAGATAAGTAGTAAAAAGTGAATTCGTACTATGTTTTATATTACGGCAATTACAATACTATTTTGAGCTTCAAAATTGAGCAGAAGGCCGAGCACGGTGGCTCACGCCTGTAATCCCAACACTTTGGGAGGCCGAGGCGGGTGGATCACTTGAGGTCAGGAGTTCAAGATCAGCCTGGCCGACATGGTGAAACCCTGTCTCTAAAATAAAAAATTAAAAAAAAAAAATTGAGCAGAAAATTCAACAGACATAGTAGCTCATGCCTTCTTTGGGAGGCTGAGAGGCAGGAGGATTGCTTGAAGCCAGGAGTTTGAGGTTAATGATCTTGCTGTGTGACAGAGTGAAACTCTGTTTGTTTGTTTGTTTTGAGACACAGTCTCGCTCTGTCACCCAGGCTGGAGTACAATGGCGTAATCCCAGCTCACTGCAACCTCCACCTCCCGGGTTCAAGCTATTCTCCTGCCTCAGCCTCCCAAGTAGCTGGGATTACAGGCGCATGCCACCACACTCAGCTAATTTTTGTATTTTTAGTAGATACAGGGTTTCACCATGTTGGTCAGGCTGATCTCAAACTCCTGACCTTGTGGTTCGCCCGCCTCAGCCTCCCAAAGTTCTGGAATTACAGGTGTAAGCCACCCCGCCTGGCTTGAAACCTTGTATCTTATATTTTTAAAAGGTTACTGTATAGGTGGGACAAGGGAAATAAATCGAGCAGAAAATGACTCAATGCAGTACCTGACCTTGACCGTGTAGGCCTGGAGTATGGCCACTTACACTTAATACAATGCTTCAGAATAACAGTCCGTTGAGACTAAACATTCTCATGAGTTGGAAGCTAACTCCTTGTAAAGTTCCACATTACCTAGTAACTGCCCTAGAACAAGCATCTGCAACCCCATTCTCAACAGAGAACATCACTAAGCAATGCACTGCAAACATATGACGGTAAAAAATCTTCAAGGTTTTGTGGGCTTTTCTTTATATTCTTCCCCCACCCTTACCCCCCGCCGCTTTTTTTTCAGGTCAGCTATATTTTCAAGGAGGTAAGGGAAGGTGTGAGATCTGGAAATGAATAGTGGTGACAGGAGAGAGAGGTTAGAAAAGGAAGTTATTTTTAGGAAGGCTTGGATGGAAGGGAAAAGTCAGTTGCATTTGGGGCATGGAGCTGGGGAAGTGAAGCCGAGGGACAGCTAGTTAACTGTTGAAGGGTTGACTTCATTCTCCAGTCCCTCTCATTTCTTTTTTTTTTTTTTTTTTTTTTTTTTTTGAGATGGAGTCTGGCTCTGTCATCCAGACCGGAGTGCCGTGGCATGATCTCAGCTCACTGCAACCTCCGCCTCCTGGTTTCAAGCGATTCTCCTGCCTCAGCCTCCCGAGTAGCTGGGACTACAAGCATTTGCCACCACGCCTGGCTAATTTTTGCATTTTTAGTAGAGACAGGGTTTCTTTTCTTTTTTTTTTTTTAAGACGAGTTTTCACCATGTTGGTCAGGCTGGTCTTGAACTCCCGACCCCAGGTGATCCTCCCACTTTGGCCTCCAAAGTGCTTGGATGACAGGCATGAGCCACCACGCCTGGCCTGAGACAAGGTTTCACCATGTTGACCAGGATGATCTCAATCTCTTGACCTTGTGATCCACCCGCCTCGGCCTCCCAAAGTGCTGGGATTATAAGCGTGAGCTGCCGCGCTGGTCTTTTCTTTTTACATATTTGTAATTGTTCCTCAACAAGTAGTCAAAGGAAGGCAGGCACAAACTCCTGGGGGCTCTTGTTCATTTCAGCCTCCCTCTCCATTCTTGGAGGGGGATTATTCACTCAGCATTCGGAAAATGCTTCTGGAGCACCTACTTACTAGGTACACAACTATCTTCTAGAATCTTCTAGGTGCCACATGGAGCACACAAATATGAGAGCTGCTTCAGTGGTTGCTGAGGTCCTTTTGGAGCTGGTAAAAATGACCCACAAACTTGAAATACTCACCCGCCAACGCTACACCCTCCTTCCGATGGTGCACAGCACAGACCTTCACCATGCCCACAGCACACCCAGCAATGGCTTGTATCTACCTGTTTTGAAGATTATCAACTGACAAAAAAAAAAAAAAAGAAAGAAAGAAAATTATCAACTGACAATCCAAAATGCCGTAGAATGTCATCAGAATAGACTAATAGTGTCTTTCCCAGGAGACAAGTGGGGGGTTATTCCTATTTTGAAAGAGCAAGGGACTATGGATTTAAGCAATTTGGCTAAGTTTATTCACTAAGTTATTTTATTTCGGTGCCTTAAGTGGGTCTCAAGGCCTTTGAATTCATAGACTCTAAGTAGAATATTAACTAGAAATGTCATACTAGTTATGGCTCATTTCAAACCAAATAACTAAACCTAGTACTTCATTTTTTGGCCTTGATTTAAAAACTTTTTCATGTTGTTATATGATTAGGAAAAATACCATTTTTTTAGAGATATAACCAATAATTTAATACTTTAAAAAATTAATGGTAGGCCGGGTGCGGTGGCTCATGCCTGTAATCCCAGCACTTTGGGAGGCCGAGGCGGGTGGATCACGAGGTCAAGAGATCGAGACCATCCTGGTCAACATGGTGAAACCCCATCTCTACTAATACAAAAAATTAGCTGGGCATGGTGGCGCGTGCCTGTAATCCCAGCTACTCAGGAGGCTGAGGCAGGAGAATTGCCTGAACCCAGGAGGCGGAGGTTGCGGTGAGCCGAGATCGCGCCATTGCACTCCAGCCTGGGTATCAAGAGCGAAACTCCGTCTCAAAAAAAAAAAAAAAAAATTAATGGTAACAAACACAAAATCTTCCCTGAATGATCTTAAAAAAAAACCATGCCTGTGCAGAATTGAAGCTCATGTATAGCTTCTTTTTTTTTTTTTTTTTTTTTTTTGATAGAGTCTCACTCTGTCGCCAGGTTAAAGTGCAGTGGTGCGATCTCGGCTCACTGCAATCTCTGCCTCCTGGGTTCAAGTGATTCTCTTGCCTCAGCCTCATGAGTAGCTGGGATTACAGGTGCACGCAACCACGCCTGGCTAATTTTTGTATTTTTGGTAGCGACAGGGTTTCACCATGTTGGCTAGGATGGTCTTGAACTCCTGAACTCGTGATCCACCCACCTCGGCCTCCCAAAGTGCTGGGATTATAGGCGTGAGTCACCATGCCCGGCCATGTATAGCTTCTTTTTAACGGCTTTCTCTTTAAAATTTGAGTGCTCAAAAGACTGTGACCCTGTCTTTCTTTGTATTATTATTTTTTAATGATCACTTTAACAATGAACAGCATGACAGGAAAGCCGGGACCCTAGACTCCTGCATTTTATTTCTGTTTTTGCTCCAGTTTCACTTAGGAATGTTAGACCTGTATGCTTCCATTTCTTTAAAATGGGTTTGACGTTTTTACCACTTAACACTTTCGCTTTGAAATCTTAGGATAATCATTGTCCTATTTTCCATAAGTATCGCCTAGTGATAACACTAATATAATTTGAGGATCGAAAAGGTTAAATAGGATCACTGTCTTGATAACGTTAAGGGCAAACTTCACTCCGATCCAGGCCTCAGACAGCCACGTGCCCTCCAGGTCTACTGTACTTTTCTGTCTTTACTAAACCATAATTGGGCCAAACAGTCCAACCCTGGCGGATCCTGGTCCTTCATGCTTCCTAACAGTCCGTAGCAAAACACTACTGCTAAAATGAAGTAGATGAGAGATCTCAGCTAGACGCAATCCTGTCTTTAAAGAGGACTATGCCTCAATATCATTCTATCTTTGTTTCTATCATTAGATTTTATTTTCAGAGCACTTTTAGGTTTACAAAATAATTAAACAAAAGGTAGAGCTCCCCTATGCCTCCTTTCTGCCTGCCTCCCCGCCAGTTTCCCCTACTATTAACATTTTAAATTAGTGTAGGCCAGGCACTTTGGCGCACGCCTGTAATCCCAGCACTTTGGGAGGCCAAGGCGGGTGATCACGAGGTCAGGAGTTTGAGATCAGCCAGGCCAACATGGCGAAACCCCATGTCTAATAAAAATACAAAAAATCAGCCAGACATCGTGCCATGCACTTGTAATCCCAGCTATGCGGGAGGTAATCCCAGCTATGCGGGAGGCTGAGGCAGGAGAATCACTTGAAACCAGGAGACAGAGGTTGCAGCGAGCCAAGATCACAACATTGCACTCCAGCCTGGGTGACAGAGTGAGATCCCCCTCTCAGAAAAAAATTAAATAAATAAATCAATAAATAAATCAGTGTAATCTCATTCTTTCAATTCTATCATACACACACACACACAGACACACACACGTATGTGTGGGTGCGGTATTGAACTTCAGGTCTCAGGCAATCCTCCCACTTCAGCCTCCTGCGTAGGTGGGACTACAGGCACACACACCACTGAATCCAGTTTATTTGATAATATTTAAATAATTAGAGACAGCTATTGCTTTGGCAAACAAGAAAATAAGTATTTTAGTGAGCTTAAGCAGTCAGACTTATTAGCTACCAACGGAAGAATTACTTTGACACCATTTATACCCAAACTAACCTTACTGTATTTGATAGGAATGCTTATATGTAAATAGCTGTGCAGCTAGTTGGGGGCATGATTTGCAATCGAGCATGGTAAAGAAAGCACTCGACTGGCAACGCTAACCTGTAGACTGAGGTTCCGCTCCTGTCTCTTCCCTCACTTCATGACTTTGGCTGAATCTCTTAACTCTGTGGAATTCTGGGTTGGATTAGAAAATCTAAAAGAGACTTTTCCAGTTCAAAATGTTATTAACTGATTAATCCCTTGTTTTCCAAAGTGAGTGGAAGGCTATTTTATGCAGCTGACAATTTCTATTTATATATATATAGTTGTTTTTATTTTAAAGTATATTTAAAAATCTGCCTCAAACTCAGATTTCACAAGTATCATTGCTTAAGATGAAACTACATTTAAAAAATTGCTCCATTTATGTCAAATTAAAGAAAATGTTGGTATCTAATAGTACAAGTAACATGGACCTGACAAAAATCAGAAGTAAAGGGTGGCGAGGTGCAGTGGCTTACACACATAATCCCAGCGCTTTGGGAGGCCAAGGCAGTAGGGTGGCTTGAGACCAGGAGTTTGAGGCTGCAGTGAGTATGATCGTGCCACCACACTCCAGCCTGGGAGGAGACCGAGAGAGAGAGAGAAAAAAAAGATGCAAAGTGTATTAGTTCATTCTCGAATTGCTGTAAAGAACTACCCAAGACTGGATAATGTATAAAGAAAAGAGGTTTTGGCCGGGCGTGGTGGCTCACACCTGTAATCCAAGCACTTTGGAGGCCAAGGCGGGCGGATCACCTGAGGTCGGGGGTTCAAGACCAGCCTGACCCACATGGTGAAACCCCGTCTTTAAAAAAAAAAAGAAAGAAAAGAAGTTTAATTGTCTCACAGTCCCACAGGCTGTACAGGAAGCACGGCTGAGGAGGCCTCAGGAAATTCACAATCATGGTAGAAGGTGGAAGGGAAGCAGACACGTGTTACAAGGCTGGAGAAAGGGGAAGAGGGAGCACGGGGAGGTGCTACACACCTTGAAACAACCAGATCTCGTGAGAACTCACTATCGTGAGAACTCACTATCACGAGAACAGCAAGGGGGAAATCCACTCCCATGATCCAGTCACCTCCCACCAAGACCCTCCTCCAACATGGGGGCTTACAATTCCACACAGGATTTGGGCATGGGTGCAAATCCAAACCTTATCATAATGTATAACTGAAAAACATTCAGCAAATACTGGATTAATTAATACATTAATCCATCCAAGACATCCGTCTCCATGTCAAAGACAGCTGTATCCCAGAACTCTTTTTTTAAACCTAAATAATTTGCCTCGATTAATGAACAAGTACCTTAGAATTTACAAGTGAAAGAAAGCACAATAAGAAAAGTATTAGGTTGGTGTAAAAGTAATTGCTGTTTTGCTGTTAAAAGTAATGGCAAAAACCGCAGTTATTTTTGCACCAACGTAATACGCTATCAGAGAAAAGCTTTCAAGTTAAGTAGCACAGACTTCGAGAGCAATTACATCTGATTCCAAAATACCCCCAACTTTCCCTGAAATTACACAAAGCCAACAGGGCCAATTTGCAAATAAACAGAAGGGATGACTTAACGTTTTTCAGGCTATAACCATTTCCTCATATTATTTGGCATATGTAATCTGACATATTAACCATCAATTTATCCAAGTATTCAAGTTCATTAATAGCTCTTTCCTAAGCAAAATGCTGTCATGATTCTATCTTTAGATAAAATCTATCTTATTATCTTATTCTCTGCAGCACCAACTGGCCTTCCATCTGGGAGGAGGGTAGAAATTTGTTTTTAAACGTTTTTCATTATTTATTTATTTATTTTATTGAGAGAGGAGTCTCACTATGTTGCCCTGGCTGGTGCCAAACTCCTGTGCTCAAGGGATCCTCCTGCCTTAGGCCCCAAAGTGCTGGGATTACAGGTGCACTCCACCATGCCCATCTTGGAAATTTGACTCTTATTTTCACATGAGATTTCCCTCCCTTACCTCAAGTATCTTTTTTTTGCGGGGGGGGTCTCACTCTGTTGCCCAGGCTGGAGTGCAATGGTGCAAGCTCAGCTCACTGAAACCTCCGCCTCCCAAGTTCAAGCGATTCTACTGCTTCAGCCTCCCGAGTAGCTGGGACTATAGGCGCCCACCACCACACTCAGCTACTTTTCGTATTTTTTGTAGCGATGGGGTTTCACCATATTGGCCAGCCTGGTCTCAAACTCCTGATCTTGTGATCTGCCCACCTCCATCTCCCAAAGTGCTGGGATTACAGGTATGAGCCACCACACCCACCCAGCCACCTCAAGTATCTAAAGCTTGTGGTCTTTATGTAATCCACATGTGAACCATGTAAGGCCAAAAAGAATAATGGGTCTTATTCATCCTTATAAGCCACATACCTTTGTTGAATGTTGGAAACAAATACCATTGAGCCACAAATTTAGATAACTTAATTATGGATAAACCATGATCCACTTCTGCTAAATATATACTTAAGATACCGGTTATTTGCAAGTTTCATATGTCCAGTTTTCTGGATTTTTCCATGTTCTAACCATAAGAAGTCAGAAGGCAAAGAATTTGACACATATGTCTCAGTTCTGCTACGTGAGGTATAATACAGTGCTGTATCCCCTCAGCTCTTTCAGAGAGGGGACAGAGGCACTGCACTTAAACAATTATTTCTGTGGTATTCCAAGCTGTCATTTCAATACCGGCTATTTAATGCAATGTCCTGTATTCAAAGATTCCTTTACTAACCTCCTATTTAAGTTCAGGCAGTCATCAGTGATGTATGTTGATTGTTTCTTTGTCAGAAAGCAAAACCTTTTTTTTTTCCCTTAGCTCCTGGGAAAATCAGTTCTCAATTACAGTAATAGGATTAACTCAAGTATTTAGTAATATCTGATGCCTCAGTTACTTTTAGAAAATGGTAATAGCGGGTCGGGCGCAGTGGCTCAGGCCTGTAATCCCAGCACTTTGGGAGGCCGAGGCAGGTGGATCATGAGGTCAGAAGTTCAAGACCAGCCTGGCCAACATGGTGAAACCCTGTCTCTAAATAAATAAAAATAAAAATTTTTTTTAAATGAACAAAAAAAAAAGAAGAAAGAAAATGGTAATAGCTAATGTTTAGAATCCTATGTGCTAAAGTTGTAGCTAGCATATAGGACTTTCACAGTCACAATGACTCTATGAAGTGTATACTATGACATTTTAGAACACTGTGACCTGGAGAAGTGAGACTTCTTGTCCAAACACCCACAGTATGGGCTGGGCGCAGTGGCTCACGCCTGTAATCCCAGCACTTTGGGAGGCCGAGGCGGGTGGATCACGAGGTCAAGAGATCGAGACCATCCTGGTCAACATGGTGAAACCCGGTCTCTACTAAAAATACAAAAAATTAGCTGGGCATGGTGGCGCGTGCCTGTAATCCCAGCTACTCCGGAGGCTGAGGCAGGAGAATTGCTTGAACCCAGGAGGCGGAGGTTGCAGTGAGCCGAGATCGCACCATTGCACTCCAGCCTGGGTAACAAGAGTGAAACTCCGTCTCAAAAAAAAAAAATACACCCACAGTATTGACCAAACACAAGTAGCCTGACTCCAAAATCGGCACTACTAACCAGTCTCCTGTGCTTTTATCCTCGCTTACGCTTCTTCACATGGTGTTTTACAAATAAATACCTTTCAAGCTTTTTTTATTTTTATTTTTTGAGATGGAGTCTTGCTCTGTCGCCAGACTGGAGTGCAGTGGCGCAATCTCGTCTCACTGTAATCTCTGCCTCCTGGGTTCAAGCGATTCTTCCGCCTCAGCCTCCCGAGTAGCTGGGACCACAGGCGTGTGCCACCATGCCCGGCTAATTTTTGTATTTTTAGTAGAGACGGGGTTTCACCATGTTGGCCAGGATGGTCTTGATCTCTTGACCTCGTGATTTGCCTGCCTCGGCCTCCCAGGGATTGCTTGTAATCCTCAGGGATTACAGGCCTAAGCCACCGCATCCAGTCAGCTTTTTTTTTTTTTTTAAGGACAAAGTTATTGCTCCTAAATTATCGATTGTGTCATAAGTCTTTCTGTAGGCTCTTTTGGTGTTATTTTGGTGGGTTTTTAAAAATTATTTTTATTATTTTTTAAAAATTATTTTTATTATTTTTAAGACAGAGTCTTGCTCTGTCGCCCAGGCTGGATTGCAGTGGTGAGGTCTCAGCTCACTGCAAACTCTGCCTCCCGGGTTCAAATGATTCTCCTGCCTTAGCCTCCTGAGTAGCTGGGATTACAGGCATGTGCCAACATGCCCAGCTAATTTTGTATTTTTAGTAGAGACAGGTTTCACCATGTTGGCCAGGCTGGTCTCAAACTCCTGACCTTAGATGATCCGCCCACCTCGGCCTCCCAAAGTGCTAAGATTACAGGCGTGAGCCACCACCCCCGGCCTGTTTTGGTGTTTTTAAAAATATGGAACGCTTCATGAATTCATGTGTCATCCTTGCTCAGGGACCACGCTGATCTTCTCCGGATGGTTCTTCTTTTATATTTATGATGTATCTGCTTTTATGTTTGTATCTTATGGAAAGGTTTGTTTGATGTGATGTGCCATTACTTCAATTTATAATAGACATCGCTCAGTCATTCTCTTCTTCAAGTACATGGAATAAGATTATGTGATTTAAGGATACACATTTCATGGCTTCCTCCCTAAATAGTCACACCCACAGCTGAAGCACCCACCCTAGCAACTGAGAGAAAAGTAATTGTGTGCTCTGAACCACAGTTTAAAAGTGGGAGGCTGAATGAGAACCTAAGCTCCATGCCTTTCCTGAGTCCTTGGCACAGTGATTGCAGTTTTATCTGGCATACCAGCTCTGGGGGTTTCAAATGGCAGAATGGCAGCATTTACCCAACTTTCCAAGGCTGCCACTGTACGTTTACTGAGCACAGAGGGAATCGTCATGAAGGTGGCTTCTGTCCCCATCCTTTCTAGTTAGTTATCTACCAGTCTGTCGCCCAGGCTGGAGTGCAGTGGCACCATCTTGGCTCACTGCAACCTCTGCCTCCTGGGTTGGAGCAAGTCTCCTGCCTCAGCCTCCCGAGTAGCTGGGATTACAGGTCTGCGTCACCACACCCTGCTAATTTTTGTACTTTTAGTAGAGACGGGGGTTTCACTATGTTGGCCAGGCTGGTCTCGAACTCTTGACCTCAGATGATCCACCCACCTTGGCCTCCCAGAGTGCTGGGATTACAGGTGTGAGTCACAGCACCCGGCCTGCACCCCAAATATTTTAAACATTTACCAGCCTCTCTTTTCCACCTAAAAATGCTAAGAAACTGCATATTGTGTAGTGCATCTAGTATGCATTAATAAGGACCAAAAGCTCAGCCTTCATGGGTTTGTAAATGGTGCTATTACAGATAAATAGGAAGGTGTCCCTTAGTTTATTTATTTGCATGAATATATATACATATATGCACATATGCATGTGTGTGTGCTTTCTGCTATAAAGGAAGAACAGAACAAAGCTGAAATGGAGGTTGGATGATCTCATCCAGAGCATCCCCTGCTCATGCCTGCGCTTCCTTTTCTCTTTGCAATCACTCCTTTCCATGTTGTCCGCTGCTCTCCACGACTCAGTATCTTAGATTGAATTTCTGCTCTTGCTATGTTTAGAATCTATTTTTAACTTGGCCAACTGATTTACTACGGAACCATGTGAGTGTTGCTATTTTCAAATACATAATAGTTGTCCCCAGAACCCACTAAAAACTCCATAGAGAAAGCATTGTATGCCTGCCTCAGGCTGTGGTGCGTTCTCCAGAATGTAGGGTGATGATTTCAAAACAAAGTAAGCATTTACTGAGTTCCTAATGTATATCAGGAAACAGGCTGGGTGCGTATTTATGTTTTCTTAGTTAGTCCTCAAAAAAATCCTGTGTCGGTAGAGACTTCTTGCCTGATCAAGCACATCGTAACCCTGCATGCAAGTATGAAGGTCTGTACTGCGTGCAGAGATCGTGGGTATTCAGGCCAATCCATCCTGAATTCAGATGCTGTCTTTGCCACTTGTTAGCTATGTGGACTTGAGCAAATTACTTACCCTCTCTGAGGCTCAGCTCTTTCATTTGTCAAATAAGAACAATGATACTTCCTTGCCGATGCTATAAAGAAATATTAACAGAGTTGATGTAGTATATTAGACGCTTCTACAGAATCTGGCACAAGCGGCAACACAGGATAAAAAGTAGTTACTGCTATTTTTTTTTATTATTCTGAGATTTTTTTCATGTTCTTGAAAAGAAAAAAAAATTCAGAGAGTTTGGAAGATGCAGGTGAAACTAACGTGTCGTTAAAGGGTCACTACGCTGCTCCTAGAACTCTTTGACCTGGGCAGTTTCAATCTGAGCAGCTGGAAGCTGCAATAATCCAATGTGGCTTTGGAACAACTGCCAGGCCTTTCATTTGGGGCCTTTCGCCCCTGGGAGTCTTCACACATCTGGAGGAACGTCATGAGTAATCCCTGGTTATTGTTTAACAGAATCTTAGCTTTGAACAGGTGTGCCTTTGCCTGCTTGGTCTCAGCTTAGGAAGAAGCGGCTCGTCATACACCTACAGGACAAATTCTTGGTTCGTATATCTATATCCAGCTGGAGCTGAGTTAAAAACCACTTGTGATGATTTCAGAATCCCTACAGTAGGCTGTAATCCCAGCACTTTGTGAGGCCGAAGCGGGCGGATCACCTGAGGTCAGGAGTTCGAGACCAACCTGACCAACATGGAGAAAACCCGTCTCTACTAAAAATACAAAATTAACCAGGCATGGTGGCACATGCCTGCCTGTAGTCCCAGCTACTCAGGAGGCTCAGGCAGGAGAATTGCTTGAACCCAGGAGGCGTAGGTTGTGGTGAGCTGAGATCTCGCCATTGCGCTCCAGCCTGGGCAATGAGAGTGAAACCCTGTCTCAAAAACAAGAATCCCTACAGTGCTCTCTGGGAGACCAACGGGGTGCTGATCAAGGGCACAGGGAGCTTTTCTGGATGGTTTTGAGTTATGCCTTGTGACTGAGTTTTCCCTGAATGCCAAGCAATGTAACAGATTTGCTCTACCTCCTCTGTTCAAGTCTCAGTTTGGTTTTCTTTTCTGCCTGCTGCGGAACTGTTAGTTAACATTAGGAGACACTGATACAAATTTCTTCAGTTTAAGGGCAGGACTTAGGAAACCTTGGCTACTGAGGTCGATGTGGAAGGAAGAAGGGGTCTTATATTGGCCGGGTACCCACTATAGTGCCAGGAACTTCACCAGGGAGGTAATACCATTGCACCAGGTAAGCTGGGGAAGCTTTCCCCAACCCAGCTGTATTTGCTTAGCAGCAAATCTCACATGTAGCTTATTTCTGTTTTCTTTTCTCTTTCCCTCCCTGCCTTCCTCTTTCTTTTCTTTCTCCCTTTCTTTCTGTTCCTTCCTTCCCTCTTTTTCTTTCTTTCTTTTCTTCTGTCCCTTCCCTTCCCCTCCCCTCCCCTCCCTGCTCCTCCGTTCCCCTCCCCTCCTCCCTCTCCTCCCCCCTCTCCACCCCTCCCCTCCCCTCCCCTCCCTGCTCCTCCCCCCTCTCAACCCCTCCCCTCCCCTCCCTGCTCCTCCATTCCCCTCTCCTACCCCCCTCCTCCCCCTCTCCTCCCCCTCTCCTCCCCCTCTCCTCCCCTCCCTCCCTGCTCCTCCGTTCCCCTCCCCTCCTCCCTCTCCTCCCCCCTCCTCCCCTCCCCTCCCTCCCTGCTCCTCCATTCCCCTCTCCTCCCCCCTCTCCTCCCCTCCCTCCCTGCTCCTCCGTTTCCCTCTCCTCCCCCCTCTCCTCCCCTCCCACTCCTCTGCTCAAGTGGCTCTTTCAGTTTGGTTTTCTTTTCTGCCTGCTATGGAACTGTTAACATCAGCAGACATTGATACAATTTCTTCAGTTTAAGGGCAGGACTTAGGAAACATCCTCTCCCCTCCCCCCACTCCCCTTCCCTCTGTTCCCTTCCCTTCCCCCCACTCCCCTCCCCTCTGTTCCCTTCCCTTCCCCCACTCCCCTCCCCTCTGTTCCCCTCCCTTCCCCCCACTCCCCTCCCCTCTGTTCCCCTCCCTTCCCCCCACTCCCCTCCCCTGTGTTCCCTTCCCTTCCCCCCACTCCCCTCCCCTCTGTTCCCCTCCCTTCCCCTGTTCCCTCCTCCCCTCCCTTCCCCACCCTTCCCTTCCTGCAGGGTCTCATCTGTCACCCAGGCTGGAGTGCAGTGACACGATCATGGCTCACTGCAGCCTCTACTTCTCACGCTAAGCAGCCTCCCAAGCAGCTGGGACTATAGGCGCATTCCACCACACCCGGCTAACTTTATGTTTATATTTTGTAGAGATGAGGACTCACTGTGTTGCTCAGGCTGGTCTCAAACCCCTGGGCTCAAGCGATCCACTCACCTCAGCCTCTCAATGTGCTGGGATTACAGGCCTGAACTACCATGCCAGGCCTTTCATACATAGGTTAATAGCAAATTGTTTTATATGATTCGACAAGAAATAAATCATTTTCTTCTGGTAATCTGAACAAAGTGAAAAGAAATTCTGAGTCTTCATCCACTGAGTGTCTGCTGATAATCTGTGTCTCCAGGGTGGCGTGCAGTGGCTCATGCCTATAACTCCAACAATTTTGGAGGCTGAGGCAGGCAGACTATTTGAGCCCAAGAGTTCAAGACCAGCCTGGGCAACATGGCAAAACCTCATCTCTACCAAAAATGCAAAAAATTAGCTGGACGTGGTGGCGCATGCCTGTAGTCCCAGCTACTTAGGGGGCTGAGATGGGAGGATCGCTTTTCCCCTGTTTAGACAAGGTCTCACTCTGTCACTCAAGCTGGAGTGCAGTGGTACAATTATAGCTCACTGAACATCAGAATCCTGGGCTCAAACAATCCTCTTGCCTCAGCCTCCTGAGTAGCTAGGACTACAGGTGTGCACCACCACGCCCTACTAATATTTTAATGTTTATAGAGACAGGGTCTCCCTGTATAGCCCAGGCTGGTCTCAAACTGCTGGCCTCAAGTGATCCTCCCAAGGTGGGAGGCATTATAGGCATGAGCCACTGTCCCCACCGATATTTTCAATGTCTGTCTTGTACACAATCTTGTTTAGAAAACTCTTGTTTTACATGCCTTAAATAGGCAGTCAGGGTTAATGTAAATTGTTGATTGTTCATAGACAATTTTGTCAGCAACGATCAAATATGCAATCCAAAACTTATACATTTGCCCAAACTATTCTGAAAAAATAGATTTTGAATTTTAATATCTAAATCTAGCTTACTGGCCAGGCGCAGTGGCTCACACCTGTAATCCCAGCACTTCAGGAGGCCAAGGCAGGCAGATCACCTGAGGTCAGGAGCTTGAGACCAGCCTGGCCAACATGGTGAAACCCCATCTCTACTAAAAGTACAAACATTAGCAGGGTGTGGTGGTGGGCACCTGTAATCCCAGCTACTCAGGAGGCTGAGGCAGGAGAATCACTTGAACTCGGAAGACAGCGATTGCAGTGAGCCAAGGCTGCGCCACCACACTCCAGCCTGAGCAACAGAACGAGACTCTGTCTCAAAATCAATCACTCAGTCAATCAAGCTTACTATCCTGTTCATTGTATCTTAAAAGTGTTCCTGTTTAAAATTTTGGTGGTCTTGGTAAAATATTTGCAACGAATTGGGCATCTTTGTAGAAACAGTTTAGTTTTCATTTGAATGCCCAGCAGGCCAAGATTAGAAATTGTTATAAAATAAATCTATTTTAATGTGGTTCATTTAACTGACTTAACTAATATATTATCAGACCTGAATGGAACTTTTCAGGGAATTTAGTTTGCCTTCTTTGTATTTAAGGCTTTCAGATTTTATAGAAAGAAACTCTCAGTGAAAAGGATAGTGTTAATTAATATTATTTTTCCACTATTTAAAAAAGATTATTTTTTAATCAATAATATATGCACATGGTACAAAATTCAAAAGTTGCAACAGCTATATAGTGAAAAGGCAGCTTTTTCCTTTCTTTCCCCCCCATCCACCTGATATCCCTCTCTAGAGAAATAAGCAGTTTTTTTCTCTCTACTTTTTAAAAACCAGATGCAAATATTTAAGTTCTTTGAGCAGTGTCTGGTTACCTTCCTTTTAGAATAACCAAAAAATCAGCATAGCACAGCATCTTTCCAGAATCCTGTACAAAATGTTTACCTTACATATAAAGCATGGAGAAAATGAAATTTGCTTATTTTTCACTGAGCCCTGGAACAGTCTTCTACTGCATATTAATACAATAATGATAGTAAGCTATCATTACATGTAACTACAATGACCATATTTGTATATTTTAAATAAATAGAAAACTGGTTTCATTAAAATTAAAGATGATGAAATAGTCTCCAAATTATTTGATAATCATTTTTGTATATAGCATTTCTCTGATTTGCTAATTATTGAATGAAAATTTCTCATGAATTTATATAGGAATTGAAAAAAATCTAATTTCCCCTAACTGAAAATCAATCCTGCTTTTCTAATTTTTTTTTTTTTTTTTTTTTGAGACGGCGTCTCACTCTGTCACCCAGGCTGGAGTGCAGTGACCCGATTTCGGCTCACTGCAACTTCCACCTCCTGGGTTCAAACAAATCTCCTGCCTTAGCCTCCCGAGTAGCTAGAATTACAGGTGCCCACCACCATGCCTGGCTAATTTTTTTGAATTTTTAGTAGACACGGTATTTCCCCATGTTGGCCAGGCTGGTCTTGAACTCCCAATGTCAGGTGATCTGCCCACTTCAGCCTCCCAAAGTGCTGGGATTACAGGAGTGAGCCATCGCCCGCGGCCTCTGATCAACATGTTGTTAATGCTTGAGACCAGAGCAGTGAGTATAATATGGCAGGACTTATAAATAACTATTGAATAAATAATTGAATAAGGATAATGAATAATGAATAAGGATATTTCATTGTGCTGATCATATCTTTATTTTATTTTATTTAATTTGAAACAAAGTCTCTGTCCTCCAGGCTGAAGTGCAGTGGCATGATCTCAGCTCACTGCAACATCTGCCTCCCAGGTTCAAGCTATTCTCGTGCCTCAGCCTCCTGAGTAGCTGGGATTACAGGTGTGAGCCACTGCACCCGGCCTGATCATATCTTTAGCTGTCACAAAGTTTAAAGTCATTGTAATTATACCGAACAACAAATTTACAATTAAAAAATTATAATAGGTAAATATAATAGGTCAAATCTAAAGCAATGCAATTTAACAGGGATAAATGTTTTTCGTTTTTTGTTTTTTTTTTGAGACAGAGTCTCACTCTGTCACCCAGGCTGGAGTGCAATGGCGTGATCTCGGTTCACTGCAACCTCCGCCTCCCAGGTTCAAGCGATTCTCCTGCCTCAGCCTCCTGAGTAGCTGGGATTACAGGTGCGTGCCAGCACGCCCAGCTAATCTTTGTATTTTTAGTAGAGATGGGGTTTCAACATTTTTGCCAGGCTGGCAACAGGGATAAATGTTAAATCCTAAATACAGGCTTCCACAATCATTGTAATACGAAAAGATATGAGCATTAAGGCTTGAAGTGTGGAAGGAAGGAAAGACAGAGAGAAGAAGGGAGGAAGGGGAATAGAAGAAAGCCAGCTTTATACTTTAGTGGATCAGAACCTCAAAATGTGGCCAGTTATATGCTACAGTTGCTGAATGAAATGCATAGATAATTAACGAACAACGTAAGGGAGAGGAGTCCTCCTCTTTGCTGTTCAATAGTCAGACTTCAACTGAAATATATTTCAAATTCTGGATACCCCATGTTAACAGAACAGTGTCAGTCTGTAGAGAATGCATAGGAAAGTAACTAGGGTGATGAGTAGATCTGTGACACATGATGGTATATGGAAAATAAATCATATCTACAGGACAATCCTGGACCATAGACTCCCAGGGTTTGAAAAATCCTCAGAGATTATCTCACCTCCCTGTCCACCTGCAGATTGAACCATTACTTGTGACTTTTACACATATCTCAATGAGATCATAATATAGAATTGTTGGTCTAGAACCTAGATTAGTGGTTCTCAGAGTGGGGACCTCAGACCAGCAGCATCACTATTAGCTGGGGTATTGTTAGAAATATAAAAAACAAACAAACTAAATATACAAAACACCTGGATCCCACTCCAGATCTACAGATTCAGAAACTGTGAGGGCAGGGCTCAACATTCTGTATTTTAACAAGCCCGCCAGGTGATTCTGATGCATGAGAAAATTTGAGAACCATTACAAATCATCAGATGTAGGTATTTAGCCTAAAATCTCTTTTTTAAATTGACTATTACTATTTTTGAGATTGAGTCTCTGTTGCCCAGGCTGGAGTGCAGTGGCACGATCTTGGCTCACTGCAACCTCCGCCTCCTGGGTTCAAGCGATACTTGTGCCTCAACTGTCTGAGTGGCTGGGAATACAGGCATGTGCCTCCGTGCCAGCCTAATTTTTGTATTTTTAATAGAGACGAGGTTTCACCATGTTGGCCAGGTTGGTCTCAAACTCCTGACCTCAGGTGATCCGCCCACCTTGGCCTCCCAAAATGCTGGGATTACAGGTGTGAGCCACCATGCCGGGCCACATTTTTCACTCTTGAGTTGAGTTTCTTGTATATTCTGCATATTAGTCTCTTGTCAGATGAATATTTTGTAAATATTTTCTCCCATTCAATGGGTTATCTCTTCATTCTGTTGACTGTTTCCTGTGCTGTGCAGAAGACTTTTAGTTTAATACAGTCCCATTTGTCTATTTTTTTCTTTTTTTTTTCGAGTCAGTGTACTCAACCATTTGTCTATTTTTGTTTCGGTTGCCTCTGCTTTTGAGGTCTTAGCCATAAAATATTTGCCTAGACCAATTAAGTGGAAGTTGTATGTGTGTGAAAAAATATATACATATTTGCCTAGACCAATGTCCTGGAGTGTTTCCTGTGTGTTCTAGTAGTTCTATAGTTTTGGGTCTTAAATTTAAGTTTTTAATTCATCTTGAGTTGATTTTTGTGTATAGTGAGAGACAGAGGTCTACTTTCACTCTTTTGCCTATGCATATCCGGTTTTCCCAGCACCATTAACTGAAAAGAATGTCCTTTCCTTAGTGCATGTTATTGGTACTTTTGTCAAAAATCAGTTGGCTATAAATATATGGGATTTACTTCTGAGTTCTCTATTCTGTTCCATTGGTCTATGTGTCTATTTTTATACCAATACAATGCTGTTTGGGTTATTGTAGCCTTGTAATATGTTTACAAGTCAGATAGTGTGATGCCTCCAGCTTTGTTCTTTTGGCTCAAGATTGCTTTGGGTATTCAGGCTCCTTTTTGGTTTCATATAAATTTAAGGGTTGTTTTTCTTTTGGTGAAGAATGTCACTGGTATTTCGGTAGATTGCATTAATCTGTAGATTGCTTTGGGTAGTATGGATATTTTAACAATGTTAATTATTCCAGTTCATGAGCATAGGGTATCTTTCCTTTTCTTTGTGTACTCATCAATTTCTTTCATTAGTGTTTTGTAGTTTTCCCTATAGAGAGCTTTCACCTTCTTGGTTAAATCTGTAGGGTTTTTGTGTGTGCATAATTACTATAAACGGGATTGCCTTCTTGATTTCTATTTCAGCCAGTTCTTCATTGGTGTATAGATACACTACTGATTTTTTTTTTTTCTTTTTGAGATGAAGTCTGGCTCTGTTGCCCAGGCTGGAGTGCAGTGGCGCGATCTCGGCTCACTGCAACCTCCGCCTCCTGGGTTCAAGAGATTCTCTTGCCTTAGCCTCCTGAGTAGCTGGGACTACAGGCGCGTGCCACCACGCCTGGCTAATTTTTGTATTTACAGTAGAGATGCAGTTTCACCATATTGGCCAGGCTGGTCTCAAACTCCTGACCTTGTGATCCGCCCGCCTTGGCCTCCCAAAGTGCTGGGAGCCACCGCGTCCAGCTAACACTACTGATTTTTGTATGTTGATTTTGTATCCTGACACTTTACTTAATTTATCTATTGGTTCTAAGAGTTTTGTGGTGGAGTCTAGGTTTTTCTATTTTTTTTTCTTTGTATAAGGAGCCTGATGCCATATAGGTTTTTATAAATATAAGCATGTCATCTGCAAAGAGGGAAAATTCGACCTCTTCTTTTCCAATTGGATGCCTTTTATTCCTCTCTCTCTTGCCTTATTTGTCTTGCTAGGATTTCTAATACTATGCTGAATATGAGTGGTAAAAGTGTAAATTCATACTATGTTGAATATGAGTGATAAAAGTGTAAACCCATCTTATAACCTTTTAATTAATACAATGCTTTCAATGTCAGGCACAGTTTGTTTCTGTTGCTTGTGATATATATCTACTTGTTCCTTAGTGCACATTGTATATTCAGTGAGATTTTTGGCTTATTATATCTCAGGTGATCCTCCCGCCTCAGACTCCCAAAGTGCTGGGATTACAAGTATGAGCCACCACACCCAGCCCACTCCTGGGTTTTAATTTACCACTTACTTGCTATGTAATGAAGGGCAATTAATTTAATCTCTACAGGTTCCTCACCTTTAAAATGGGGATAATAATAGTACTTATTTCCCAAGGTTGTTTTGAAGTTTAAATGAGTTAATACCTTGCCAGACATGCAGTTCACACGAAGTAAGTGTTCATCGTTATTTGTCTTCACAGCACTATCACTGTGAAGCAGCAAGCAGTCCAGAGTCTCTGAATTTAGAATTTAGGTTCTAGGCTTCTAAATGATGGATTCCAACACAGTACATCGCTTTTCCATCCAGCAAAAATCCTACTCATTCATCAGTGACTCAAACTCAAGAACCGCTTTCTCTGTGAGTCTCTCCTCATCTCTGTGTGACCCTGCTACACAATCAACAATCAACATGCTTTTTTTTTTTTTTTTTTTTTTGAGACAGAGTCTTACTCTGTCGCCCAGGCTGAATGCATTAGCACGATCTCGGCTCATTGCAACCTCTGCCTGCCAGGTTCAAGTGATTCTCCTGCCTCAGCCTCCTGTGTAGCTGGGATTACAGGTGTGCACCACCACACCCGGCTAACTTTTGTATTTCCAGTAGAGATGGTTTCACTATGTTGGCCAGGCTGGTCTTGAACTCCTGACCTCAAGTGATCCACCTGCCTTGCCCTCACAATGTGCTGGGATTATAGGCGTGAGCCACCACACTGGGCCTCAACATGCTTAATTGAAGATGTCATTGATTGTAAGAGGAACCATTGTTTTGTGCCTCATTAAGGAAAAAAACCTGTCAATAATAATTGTGAGGCCCAGCACAGTGGCTCATGCCTGTAATCCCAGCACTGTGAGAGGATGAGACAGGCAGAACACTTGAGCCCAGGAGTTCGAGACCGGCCTGGACAACATGGCAAAACCCTATCTCTACTAAAGATACAAAAAATTAGCTGAGCATGTTGGTGTGCACCTGTAGTCCCAGCTACTTGGGAGGCTGAGGTGGGAGGATTGCCTGAGTCTTGGAGGCAGAGGTTGCAGTGAACCGAGATCATGCCACTGTGCTGAAGCCTGAATGACAGAGTGAGACCCTGTCTCAAAACTAATAATAATAATAATAATTATGATGATGAGACACCATCTATTGTAAGATGCATCTGGATTTCAGAGACATTAGTGTACATCTTAGAATAAGTGAAACAAGATACTCCTTCCCTTAACTGGGCGTAGGTGGCATGCTGTGGGTATCTCTAACGAGCACACATTGTCCTACATCGTAGTCGGTTGTTATTGGGGCTGCTTTCCCTCGTCACTATGAGTAACTGTAGGATAGGGAATAGAACTAGCTAACGTCGCTATTTCAGTGCTTACTACTGTGCTTGGCGCAAGATAGATATTCAATACCAATTTGCTTAATGTAAATTGCAGTCCTAGTACATAGCGTCACAGTGGACACTGCGAGGAGAACACTGAAAATGAAAGTATATGGCTGACTCTGCATAGTTAGAAAACTCCAGTGACCCAACAGCTCAACTAGACACACACTGGCGAATTAGTCATCTTGCTTTGAGGCACAGAAAAACAAAAGATGTCACAGACTGCCTTCCATATTGGCACTGCTTTCCCCAGGAAACAGGGACCTTGCCTTGCTTGGAATTGTAGCAAATACATATACATCTTATGTAGGTTTTCAGAGACAGACGGGCATTTTGCCAGCAGTGACGATGAACAATAGTGCTAGAGGCCTGAAGATGTCCACTTTCAAATCAAATATCACGAAGGACACGTTCCTCCCTAGGGTGCTGGTGGATACACCTATTCTTTGGTTTCTCTTCCCTCCTTCTGAAGGCCTTGAATGACCTGCCTTTTAAAGTATAAAAATAGGTGCCCAGACTCGACTTTGAAACAGTTCAAGAACACAGCATCACAGGAATCCCAGATTCTATAAAAATTTTGGCCGCATTTTCTTTTTTCTTTTCTTTTTTTTTTTTTTGAGGTGGAGTCTCACTCTGTCTCCCAGGCTGGAGTGCAGTGGTGCAATCTCCGCTCACTGCAATCTCCACCTCCTGGGTTGCAGCAATCCTACTTCAGCCTTCCGAGTAGCTGGGATTACAGGTGCCCGCCACCATGCTCAGCTAATTTTTGCATTTTTAGTAGAGACAGGGTTTCAACATGTTGGCCAGGCCAGTCTCGAACTCCTGACCTTGGGTGATCCGCCCACCTCAGCCTCCCAAAGTACTGGGATTACAGGTGTGAGCCACTGTGCCCGGTTCACGGCAGTTTCATCCCTGCAAATACTGTGACCTTTGTCATTTCAAAAGCAATACCACTGTTTTTTATTTTGTTTTGTTTGTTTTTGCTTACCTTTCATCCATTGATTAATTTTGTTTTTTTGTTGAGACGGAGTTTTTGCTGTTGTTACCCAGACTGGAGTGCAATGGCTCAATCTCGGCTCACCGCAACCTCCACCTCCTGGGTTCAGGCAATTCTCCTGCCTCAGCCTCCCTAGTAGCTGGGACTACGGGCACGTGCCACCATGCCCAGCTAATTTTTGTATTTTTAGTAGAGACGGGGTTTCACCTTGTTGACCAGGATGGTCTCGATCTCTTGACCTCGTGATCCACCCGCCTCGGTCTCCCAAGGTACTGGGATTATAGGTGTGAGCCACTGCGCCCGGCCTGATTAATTTTTTTTTAAGACGGAGTCTTGCTCAGTCACCCAGGCTGGAATGTAGTGGTGTGATCTTGGCTCATTGCAACCACTGCCTCCCAGGTTCAAGTGAATCTCCTGCCTCCGCCTCCTGAGTAGCTGAGACTATAGGCATGCACAATCACTCCCAGCTAATTTTTATATATTTTATTTTTTATTTTTTTAAAAATAAAGACGGGGTTTCACCATGTTGGTCAGGCTGGTCTTGAACTCCCGACCTCAGGTGATCTGCCCGCCTTGGCCTCCAAAGTGCTTGGATTACAGGTGTGAGCCACCACACCCGGCCACTAATTTTTATATTTTTAGTAAAGACGGGGTTTCACCATGTTGGCCAGGCTGCTCTCAAACTCCTGACCTCAAGTGATCTGCCTACCTCAGCCTCCCAAAGTGCTGGGATTACAGGCATGAGCCACCATGCTGGGCCTCAATTAATCGTTTTATTTTATTTTTATGTTTTTGTAGAGACAGGGTTTTCCTACGTTGCCCATGCTGGTCTTGAACTCCTGGACTCAGGAGATCCTCCTATTTTGGCCTCCCAAAGTGCTGGGATTACAAACGTGAGCACTGCATCCAGCCAAACAATCAATCTTTAAACAAAAAGGAAACTTCGAATAGTGCAGAAAAACTGCTTCTAGAACCTTCTCTGTTGTCCTAGAGCATGAACACTGCAAAGTGGTGGTCTGGGGAACACAACTGAACCACTTGGAAAATGTGCTGAAGACGAACTTCCTCTCTCTCCACTGACAAGGAATCTTTAAAGGAAGTTCCTGGCTGGATTTCTTAATGACATGACAACTAAAGACAAATGCTGATTCCACCTTTTCTCTTTCTCTTTAGGTGTATAAAGCCAAAGAGAGGGCAGGAGCAGTGCTTCCCGCCTTTAATCCCAGCACTTTGGGAGGCCGAGGCAGGTGAACCACTCGAGGTCAGGAGTTCAAGACCAGCCTGGCCAACATGGTAAAACCCTGTCTCTACTAAAAGCATAAAAATTTGTGGTGGTGGCGCCTGTAATCCCAGCTACTCGGGAGACTGAGGCAGGAGAATCGTTGGAACCCAGGAAGCAGAGGTTGCAGTGAGCTGAGATTGAGCCACTGCACTCCAGTCTGGAAGACAGAGAGAGACTGTCTCGAAGAGAAAAATAAATGAAACCAAATAGAAGAGAGTGGATGGTCCATGTAACACTATGTATATGCCTTACCCATAATTTTCCTTCTAAGACATGTGTATGCTCCATGTATGTCACCTTGCTTTGTATCATATGACCCTGTAACCTTGGCCACACCAGACTGTACTGTGAAACAGCTCCTCCAAAGGCAGTGGGCTATAGGCAGGCATGGTGGCACACGCCTGTAATCCCACTACTAGGGAGGCTGAGGCAGGAAAATCGCTTGAACCCAGGAGGCAGAGTTTGCAGTAAACCAGAGATCATGCCATTGAAAGAAAGAAAAGAAGAAAGAAAGAGAAAGAGAGAAGGAAGGAAGAAGGGAGGGAGGAAGGAAGGGACGGAGGGAAGAAAGAAGGAGGAAAGGAAGGCAAGAAGGAGGGAAGGAAAGAAGAAGAGAGAGAGAGGGAGGGAGAAAGAAGAAAGAGGAAAGAAGAGAAAGAAGGAAGGAAGGAAGGAAAGAGAAAGAAAAGAAAAAACAAAGAAGGAAAGAAAGAAAAGGAATGGAATCTGAGGAAATGCGGTAGGAGCATGAGCATGACACTAAAGTGAGTGCAAAAGCCTCGGCTCCAGAGAGAAGGTCACTGAGCTGCCGTTGCTTTTTTTAAAAACGTTTTTTTTTTTGAGACAGAGTCTCGCTCTGTTGCTCACTGGAGTGCAGTGATGCGATCTCGGCTCACTGCAACCTCTGTCTCCTGGGTTCAAAGGATTCTCCTGCCTCAGCTTCCTGAGTAGCTGAGATTACAGGTGTGCACCACCATACCTGGCTAATTTTTTGTATTTTTAGTAGAAACGGGTATTCACTATCTTGGCCAGGTTGGTCTCAAACTCCTGACCTCGTGATCCACCTGGCTTAGCCTCCCAAAGTGCTGGGATTACGGGCATGAGCCACCTTACCCGGCCGAGCTGCCATTGCTTTTTAGAAAACATTGGTTGGAATTACTGTTTTCGATTTTTTTTTTTTTTTAGAGACAGGGTTTCACCATGTTGGTCAGGATGGTCTCGATCTCTTGACCTCGTGATCCGCCCACCTCGGCCTCCCAAAGTGCTGGGATTACAGGCGTGAGCCACCATGCCCGGCCGGAATTACTGTTTTCTATGAAGCCTACATTTTCTGCTGGTGAGACATTTCTTTGTTTCTTTACTTTCCTGGCATTTTTATGTATTTTAAAATAACTTTTCTTTCCTTCATGTTAATATTCCAAAGACAGCCACTATTAACAGTTTTAGTGTAATGTTCTCGCATATTTATTTTAATATGGCATGTTCTGTAACTTGCTTTATTTACTTAGCAATAAATTATAGAGAGAAATATATAAATTATACTTTTCAACATCTGCATAGTTTTCCATTGCATCGATATACCACATTTTACTTAACCAATCTGATACTGATGAATGTGAGGGCTATTTCAAGTTTTCAAAATAACAACCAAAAATACTAACGTCAGCCGGATGCAGTGGCTCACGCCTGTAATTCTAGCACTTTGGGAGTCCCAGGTGGGCAGATCACCTGATGTCAGGAGTTCAAGACCAGCCTGGTCAACATGGTGAAACCCCATCTCTACTAAAAATACAAAAATTAGCTGGGTGTGGTGGTGCACGCCTGTAATCCCAGCTACCCAGGAGGCTGAGGCAGGAGAATCACTTGAACCTGGGAGGCGGAGGTTGCAGTGAGCTGAGGATCACGCCACTGCACTCTAGCCTGGGTAACAGAGCAAGACTCTGTCTCTAATAATAATAATAATTCCTATAAGTCTACAT
This sequence comes from Aotus nancymaae, assembly GCF_030222135.1. Taxonomy (NCBI): domain Eukaryota; kingdom Metazoa; phylum Chordata; class Mammalia; order Primates; family Aotidae; genus Aotus; species Aotus nancymaae. The sequence continues at coordinate 29,066,487 of NW_026988445.1, read as the reverse complement.
GCCATGTACCAAGGACTCAGAGAGAATTAAGACATAGTCCTCAATTTCAAGGACAGGACAGATCTATGAAAAATGAACTAGAAACACAGAGCTGGGGGCACCTAACCTGTCCTGATGGACCTGGGGTGGATTTCACAGAGATGATATTTACATGCAGACTTGAAAGGTAAGTTGACATTTTCCAGGTACAAAAAGAAGGGGAAAAGCATTTCAGGCAAAGGCACAGGAGTGTAAAAGGACCTGGCAAAAAGGGATGTGGCTGATGAGAGAAGTTCCATGCTTTCGGAAGACAATGGTAACAGGTTTTGTCAGAAGTGTCCCATCTGACGAGCATCTTTTATGAGCCATGTCTCAAACTGGGTTATTTCTGTCTTCTTTCCCTGTCTGGAACGTGCTATCCAATATGGAGGTCACTGGCCACCACATGTGGCTATTGAGTGCTTGAAACATGGTGAATGTGACTGAAGAACTGAATTTTTAATTTCATTTTAACTTAAATGTAAAAATGGATACATTTGATTTAGTTGTTGGAAAATTTCTAGTATGTGAAGAATAATTTGGTTATGTGAATCTACTTCTTCAACTATAAATTTTATGCACTCTAAATACAGATCAGGCCGGGTGCAGTGGCTCATGTCTGTAATCCCAGCACTTTGGAAGGCCGAGGCGGAAGGATTGCTGAAGGTCAGGAGTTCAAGACCAGCTTGGCAAACATGGTGAAACCCCATCTCTACTAAAAATACACACACAAAAAAATTAGCTGGGCGTGATGGCGCATGCTTGTAATCCCAGCTACTCAGGAGGCTGAGGTGGGAGGGTCCCTTGAGCCCGGGAGGTGGAGGTTGCAGTGAGCTGAGATTGCACCACTGCACTCCAGCCTGGGTGACAGAGTGCGAACCTGTCTCAAAACAAAAACTAAAACAAAAAACCCAGAGAATGTAACATGTCCCGTTGATGACTTTTTATATTGATTACATGTTGAATGATATTTCAGCTATATTGGGTAAATAAAATATATTATTAAAATTAATTTCATCTGTTTTCCTTTTTAAAATGTGGCTAGGAAAATTTTTGAATGACTCGCATGGCTTATACTGTATTCCTATTGACATTGCTGATCTGGACCCTCCTCACTCCTGCTTGGAATTCAGTAATAGTTGCCTAACTGTTCTTTCGGCCCTCCTCAGTCCTGCTTGGAACTTGGTAGTAGTTCCCTAACCGTTCTTTCTGCCCTCCTCAGTCCTGCTTGGAACTTGGTAGTAGTTCCCTAACCGTTCTTTCTGCCCTCCTCAGTCCTGCTTGGAACTTGGTAGTAGTTCCCTAACCGTTCTTTCTGCCCTCCTCAGTCCTGCTTGGAACTTGGTAGTAGTTCCCTAACCGTTCTTTCTGCCCTCCTCAGTCCTGCTTGGAACTTGGTAGTAGTTCCCTAACTGTTCTTTCTGCCCTCCTCAGTCCTGCTTGGAACTTGGTAGTAGTTCCCTAACTGTTCTTTCTGCCTTCTCTTGTTCTACAGACCCTCTACTAGTTTCATCCACTCAAAACACTATTTTAGGTTTTGGGGATGGGGTCTCACTTTGTTGCCCAGGCTGGAGCGCAGTGGTACAATCATGGCTCACTGCAATCTCCACCTTTTGGGCTCAAGTGGTTCTGTCACCTCAGCCTCCTGAGTAGCAGAGACCACAGGCATGCGCCACCACACCCTGCTAATCTTTTCAGATTTTTTGTAGAGACGAGATCTTGCTATGGTGCTCAGGCTGGTCTCGAACTCCTCAGCTCAAGCAATCCTCCCACCTTGGCCTCCGAAAGTGCTGGGATTATGGTGTGAGCCACTATGCCCAGCCTTCAAACACTACTGTTACCAAACTAGGGTGCAAGTTCCGAAATCACTTCTCAGGTCCTTGGATGTCAGCTCCCTTCTCCCTGGTCTGCTTTATGGGCCTTCTCCAGTTCATCCATCCTCCTTTCAAATCCAGCTCATTCTTTTCTTCTCTCTGTTCCAGAACCTCAGCTCAAGAAAAGCTAAAAACCCAGATTTCTATTTGGAAATTTCTGATTTGCAAAATGTTGACAACTCTGACAGAGACTGCCTACCCAATATCCATTTTCCCCTTTTCTTTAGAATGCTGCTTTGAATCTGGGCAACAAGCTTCCTGGATGAAATAATACATTACCCAGTCTCCCCGGCACCTTGGGTGGATAATAAGACAAATGGAGAAATTAAAGGCTTTTGCCCTCCCCATCTTTCTCCTTCCTGATAGAATGAATGCAAATGGCTGGAACCGTGGCAGCCACTTTGTATCATAACACAGTATTGAGAGTGAAAGCCGTTTGTTAAGAATGGTGGAGCAGAAAGATAGGTGCGTAGGTTCTGGCTGACTCGGGAGCCACCAACTTGAATTGCTCATCTTTGGTTTTTCTTTTACATGAGAGAGGAACAAACTTCTATCTTACAGAAGCCATTCATTTGGTCAAACCAAATTTGATAATGACTTCAATGGTTTAAAAAGCACTGTGAAGATGCAAACAACAAAACAAGCACAAAGCTGCCTACGGCTCACCCAAAAGCATCTGGGCCTCAGTTCCCAATGCGAGAAATTGGTTCATTTCATTAAATCATCTATGAAGCCATTTCCAGGATTAAAACTTTTTTTTTTTTTGAGACGGAGTGTCACTCTGTCGCCAGGCCAGAGTGCAGTGGCACGATGATCTCAGCTCACTGCAACCTCTGTCTCCCAGGTTCAAGCAATTCTCCTGCCTCGGCCTCCCAAGTAGCTAAGATTACAGGCATGTGCCACCAAGCCCAGCTAACTTTTGTATTTTTAGTAGAGATGAGGTTTCACCATGTTGGCCAGGCTGGTCTCAAACTCTTGACCTCGTGATCCACCCACCTTGGTCTCCCAAAGTGCTGGGACTACAGGCATGAGCCACCATGCCCGGCTGATCAAAACTTTTTATACACATTAATTTAATCATCACATAAATGAACGCCTGGTGTTTACCAGATACTATTTTAGGTGCTGGGATACAGCAGTGAGCAAGAATATACATTACACTCCTCTAACAGTTGCACTGTGAATCATTCAGCGCCGATCTTTAAGCCAACATCAGTCACTCACACAACTACGTGAACAAGTCCTTTAATTTCTGTGTTCTGATTAGTCTAATCACCAAGCAGGTTAATAATTCTTTAGCTCAGCCGGGCACGGTGGCTCATGCCTGTAATCCCAGAACTTTGGGAGGCTGAGGCGGGTGGATCATAAGGTCAGGAGTTTGAGACCAGCCTGGCCAAGACGGTGAAATCCCATCTCTACTAAAAATATAAAAAATTTAGCCAGTTGTGGCCTCAGGCACCTATAATCCCAGCTCCTTGGGAGGTTGAGCCAAAGCATTGCTTGAACCTGGGAGGCACAGGTTGCAGTGAGCTGAGATCACACCACTGCACTTCAGCCTAGGCGACAGAGTGAGACTCCGTCTCAAAAAAAATAAAGTGCTTTAGTTCGGCTGGGCGTGGTGGCTCATGCCTGTAATCCCAGCACTTTGGGAGGCCGAGGCGGGAGGATCGCCTGAGTTTGGGAGTTCGAGATCAGCCTGGGCAACATGGTGAAATCCCGTCTCAACGAAAAATACAAAAATTAGCTGGGTGTGGTGGTGCACACCCATAATCCCAGCTACTCTGGAGGCTGAGACAGGAGAATCACTTGGACCCGGAGGCAGAGGTTGCAGTGAGCTGAGATCATACCACTGCACTCCAGCCTGGAAGACAGAGTGAGACTCTGTCTAAAAGAAAATTTTTTTTTTAAATTATACTTTAGGTTCTGGGGGTACATGTGCAGATCATGCAAGATTGTTGCATAGGTACACATGGCAATGTGGTTTGCCGTCTCCATCCCCCCCATCACCTACATCTGGCATTTCTCCCCATGTTATCCCTCCCCAACCTCCCCACCGCTCACTAGCAATAGCTAATATGCATTGAGTGCTTGACATAGATGATCTAATTTAATCCTCACAGGAGGCGATCCCCAATTTTTTTAAAAAAATAAGAAGAAATTAGGTAACTTGTTCATAGCTATTTAGCACTAGAGACAGTCTTCAAAAATCAGTTCAATTCTCTGGACACTTTGAGGATCAAATGAAAATAATGAATGTGAAAATATTTGAGGAAATTAGCAATTCCACCCAAATTCTTTCTCTAACAAAGGTTGCTAGAAAGAGAAGGAAAACAAAGTTTCTAAGTAGATGACGTGTGTTACATAAATACAGAGCTCACACTTACTACTTCCTTCCTGTCAGACACACTGCCAAGGGGTATTTATCTATTGACTACCAGGAATCAAATAGTGGGCTATGTGCTGAGGACACAGAGATGAATGAGAACAGGTTTACCGTAGAAATGAATCCACCAGGCCAGGCACAGTGGCTCACGCCTGTAATCCCAGCACTTTGGGAGGTTGAGGTGGGTGGATCACAAGGTCAGCAGTTCGAGACCAGCCTGGCCAATATGATGAAACCCTGTCTCTACTAAAAATACAAAAATTCCTGGCTTATACGAAATAGCAGTAAGACTGCCTGTAAAACACACACACACACACACACACACACACACACACACATTAGCTGGGTGTGGCGGTGGGCGCCTGTAATCTCAGCTACTTGGGAGGCTGAGGCAGGAGAATCGCTTGAACCCAGGAGGTGGAGGTTGCAGTGAACAGAGATCGGGCCATTGCACTCCAGCCTGGGCAACAGAGTGAGATTCCATCTCAAAAAAAAAAAAAAAGAATCCACCATTTTTAGGGAATATGATTTATTGTTAGCATGAAGCCTCAGCAGACAATAACATCCTGCCTTCTTTCTATATATTCTAATGTGTGTACCAACTTATTATAATTAGCTGGGTCACTGCCCTAATCAATATCCCTGAGACAATCAATATTCCTTAAGTCATTTCACCTTTTGGTTATTTTTTCAGTCTTGGAAGAAAATAACCTCCACAAAAATGCTATGAGGAAAATTTAAAAATATTAACTTCTGCAATCCTTGTTACATGTGACAGCTTGAACATAAGTCTTCATGTCATCTCTCCCAAAATTGCACTAAAATGAGAAAAACTGATAACAAACACATTTAAAATTTACCACTGGTCAGAGACCATTTTAAAGGCTTGTGATATATTAATTGGTTTAATCCTCACAATTAAGGTACTAATCCAGTGAGGGTAGGTACTCATATTATCCTCATTTTACGGAGAAGATTCTAAAACTTTCTAGAAAGACAAAACAGGTCACACATAAAAGATCAAGAATTGGAGTAACACCATATTGCTGTATGTCAACATAAAATCAGCACTCGTTTGCTCAACAGAAGAAACTGCGCGATGCCTTCAAAATTCAAAGGGAACATGTTTTTCAAACTAAAATCATAATCCCAGCCTGTAGCAGAAAAAAAATAAAAACATTTTCTACTGTGGTCTTGCACAGCAAAAATTTTATTTGTTCCATGCTTTTTCTCAGCAATTTACTGGAAGATGTATACTCCTCCCCCTCCCCTCTACACACACACACGCACACACGCATGCACGCACGCACGCACACATGCACACACGCACGCAGAGCAAACCAAGAAAGATGAATACTTGAGATCCAAGAAACAGGAAATCCCACACAGCAAGGAGTTCAAGAAAATTTCCAAGTTGTTAGTGAAGAAAAACCCCAGGTGCATGGTGAGCTCAGAGAGCAACCAGTCCCGTTCAGAATAGGCAGAGAGGGTTCTGGCAGGAACACGTTCAAGAAAAAAATTAAACTAATGGGTTATTTAATGTATTTGATCAGTTTACATCTTTACTGGAACATTTAGGGTTGATTTAGTAGTAAGTACACAAAAAATGAAGTCAATAAAAAAGTGAGGCCGGGAGTTTGAGACTACCCTTGGCAACATAGCGAGACCTCATCTCGAAAAAAACAGAAAAACTGGCCGGTGTGGTGGTACGTATCTATAGTCTTAGCTGCTTTGGAGGTCCAGGCAGGAGGGTCGCTTGAGCCCAGGAGTTCGAGGCTCCGGTGAGCTATCATTGTACCACTGGACTCCAGCCTGGGCAACAAAGCAATACCTTGTCTCTAAAAATAAAATAAAATATTTAAAGCAAGGCAATTATTAACTAGGAAAAACACATTTAAACCATTAAATTAAAAAACAATGGCCATGTGAGGTGGCTCATGCATGTAATCCCAGCACTTTGGGAGGCTGAAGTGGGCGGATTACCTGAGGTCAGGAGTTCAAGACCAGCCTGACTAACATGGTAAAACCCCAACTCTACTAAAAATACAAAAATTAGCAGGGTGTAGTGGCAGGCGCCTGTAATCTCAGCTATTCGGGAGGCTGAGGCAGGAGGATCACTTGAACCCGGGAGGTGGGGGTTGCAGTGAGCTGAGATTGCACCACTGTATTCCAGCCTGGGCAACAGAGTGAGACTCCATCTCAAAAAAAAAAAAAAATTGGCCAGGCGCAGTGGCTTATGCCTGTAATCCCAGCACTTTGGGAGGCTGAGACGGGTGGATCACGAGGTCAAGAGATCAAGACCATCCTGGTCAACATGGTGAAACCATGTCTCTACTAAAAATACAAAAAATTAGTTGGGCATGGTGGCGCGTGCCTGTAATCCCAGCTACTCAGGAGGCTGAGGCAGGGGAATTGCCTGAACCCAGGAGGAGGAGGTTGCGGTGAGCCGAGATTGCGCCATTGCACTCCAGCCTGGGTAACAAGAGCGAAACTCCGTCTCAAAAAAAAAAAAAAAATTAAATAGTAAAAGTTAAAACGCATTAGGAAAAACAAAAAAAATGTACAGAAAAAATGTAATTAGCTGTAAACTACATAATGATGTAAATGCTAACCATTTATGTAACAAAATAAATAAACTGATCATGGTTGCCTCTGGACAGTGGGTTGGGAAGGTGGGGCAGGAAATGCTGTTTTTCATTATAAATGTAATGACTCTAATGTCCTAACTTCAATTCTTTAACCTAATGTATACAAATTACATTTAAAAATTACTATAACTGGCCTGGCGCAGTGGCTCATGCCCATAATCCCAGCACTTTGGGAGGTTGAGGCACGAGGTCAAGTGATTGAGACCAACCTGGCCAACATGGTGAAACCCCATCTGTACTAAAATACAAAAATTAGCCAGGTGTGGTGGCGTGTGCCTGTAATCTCAGCTACTCAGGAGGCTGAGGCAGGAGAATCACTTGAACCCGGGAGGCAGAGGTCGCAGTGAGCCAAGATCACACCACTGCATTCCAGCCTGGCGACACAGTGAGACTCTGTGTCAAAAAATAATAATAATTTACCATAACTTACGTAAACAATCCCCTGGCTTTTCTAATGGCCAGATGTATCAAGTCAGATTCTCCAGCCTGAACTTACAGTCTCTCTACAATCTGTCTCCACCCTCGCTGTATAAGCTTATGTCTGATTTTGTTTTTTGCCTATCTTGTAGTCTTGGTTTCAGTCAAGAACTCTTCACTTGGCCCTTCCTTAACGCCTTCCAAACAATATCCACCTGGCCTGGGATGTGCTCCCTTGTATCTGATCCAAACCTCTACCAGTGGATGGAAGAAGCACTAGAGTGAAGGTTATTCTCTGAGAACATTAAGAAGCACCAAAATGTAGTGAATGAGCTCAGTAGATTGGTCATTGGGTAAGCTGAGAAAGAATGAGTTAATAGAAGAGGGATAGTCTACATGTATCTAGAAAAGTAAGTTGCTGGCCGGGCGAGGTGGCTCACGCCTGTAATCCTAACACTTTGGAAGGCCAAGGCGGGTGAATCACCTGAGACCAGCCTGGTCGAGGTGACCTGGCCGAGGTCGAGGCACGAGGTCAAGTGATTGAGACCAGCCTGACCAACAAGGGGAAACTCCGTCTCTACTAAAAATACAAAATTAGCCAGATGTGGTGGCACATGCCTGTAATCCCATCCCAGCCACTCGGGAGGCTGAGGCAGGAGGATCAATTGAACCCAGGAGGTGGAGGTTGCAGTGAGCCAAGATCACGCCACTGCACTCCAGCCTGGGTGACAGAGCAAGACTCCATCTCAAAAACAAAACAAAACAAGTAAGTTGCTGAATTATTCAACATAAATTCATTAAGTGCCTACCATGTGCCGGGGCATATTACCCTGGTGCATATAAGAGGAGGAGGTAGAGTTAAATACCCAGCATTCAGAGGGGCAAAAGTATTATAATGAGATTCTAGAGGACTAGAACTTTCTAGAAAAAGAGAAGTCAATAAACAACCACGAATGTCTCATCTAGTAAGCAGACATGGTTTCTGTAGAGAAGGACATTATAGGCTTGATGATACTGAGAGAATGGTTTATCAAAGTTCTATTTTGTCAGGCTAGGTGCTTTATATTCATTAAACCCGAACCACACAGTAGCCCAATGGGATAGCTATTATTATTTGCAACTTACAAATGAACAAACTGAAGCTCATGAAAGCCAAGGTCTCACAGCCAGTGTCAGAGGTGAGATTTTAATGCCCATTCTTGTTCCGCTACAGTCCACAGCCTCCACAGCCAACTAAATCATGCTTCCCAAGCAACCTTCTGATTTAATTTGACGTCATGTGTAGGAAAAATACTCTGGTTGGTCAATATAATCTTACTTTACTAGGCAGTTGTAATCATAACAAAAATATTGACTGATAACACACACTGAACATTTGTTGGGTCCCAGGCTAAGAATTCCATGTGCATGAATTAGAAACTATAATCCCTCCTTTACAGATAAGAGAGCTAAGGCATAAAGGATGTTAGTGTAACTTGCCTGTGGCACACAGCTAGGAAGAGCGAGAGCCTGTGCTCTTAATCCCTCGATGTATTGCCATCTAACGTACACAGTATTATTGAAAATATGACCTCTTCATTTGAATAATATTTAGTGGGCACCTACTCCACGGCTCGGGGCTTGCTGGGAGAATATCAGTGAAATATAAGACCTAGTCTCTGTCTTGAAAATGTTTACAGTTTAAGTCAGGAGGCAAGATATACGTAGTAAAATTGTTAGCTAACAATCCAGCTTTATGGGCTTTTTAGTTTTTGTTTGTTTGTTTTTTGAGACGGAGTCTCGCTCTGTCACTGAGGCTGGAGTGCAGTGGCTCGATCTCGACTCACTGCAACCTCCACCTCCCAGGTTCAAGCGATTCTCCTGCCTCAGCATCCTGAGTATCTGGGATTGCAGGTGCGCACCACCACACCCAGCTAATTTTTGTATTTTTTGTAGGGATGAGGTTTCACCATATTGGTCAGGCTGGTCTCAAACTCCTGACCTCATGATACACCCACCTTGGCCTCTCAAAGTGCTGGGATTACAGGCGTGAGCCACCATGCCTGGCCAACAATTGTGCTTTGTATGCAATTAAGTACTAAATTGATTAGTGCAACCAATAAGGGCGTTGGGATTTCAGAGAAGAGGAGCTCATTGAGAGCTGAAGCAGAAATGAAGTTGGGGTTGGACAGAACCCAGCAGAAGAGGAGAGGATTGGAGAAAAGAAATGAGCATGGTGTCTGGGGGAAAGGGACCAACTAGACCCAGCGGGTAGAGTACTAGGATCCACCAACAGCTTCCTCAGCAGCCTCACCTATGAAATTCTCAGGTTCGGAAGCACCCTTTTAGGGCTGCTGATCCAATGCTCTTTCCAATTCAACTTCTTTTTTTTTTGAGACAGTGTCTTGCCATGTTGCCCAGGCTGGTCTGGAACTCCTGGGTGAGCCTCCCTCCTGAGTAGCTGGGATTGCAGGTACGCATCAACCTCTGGCCAATTCAGCTTTTTTTTTTTTTTTTTTTGAGTCAGAGTCTTGCTCTGTCGCCCAGGCTGGAGTGCAGTGGCGTGATCTCGGCTCACTGCAACCTCCGCCTCCCAGGTTCAAGTGATTCTCCTGCCTCAGCCTCCTGAGTAGCTGGGATCAACAGGCGGCTGCCACTATGCCTGGCTAATTTTTGTATTTTCAGTAGAGATGGGGTTTCACTATGTTGGTCAGGCTGGTCTTGAACTACTGACCTCATGATCCACCCTCTTCAGCCTCCCAAAGTGCTGGGATTACAGGCGTGAGCTGCTGCACCCAGTCAATTCAGCTTTTAAAACAAGAAAGTGCCAGCATGGGAGCCTGATCTTCAGGGTTTAACCCCTTCATCTCCTAAATTAGCTCCTCAGAGATTCAGGGGCTAGGACACTGTGTGTCACTGGAAGGTAAAGCAAAATGTGTCTTGTTCATCACCAAATCCCAGCACCTCTAACAGGGACTGCCTCTTGCAGGCACTCAATCAATGTTTATTACACAAGGAAGGAAAGGGCCTGCGTAGACAGCTGTCAGTGTAGCGCAGCAGTTAATAATGCGAGGGGCGCAGGGAGGGGTGGAGCCCAAACTCCCAGCTTAAAGTCTGGCTCTGCCATGTGCCAGCTGTGAGATCTTACACAGTCACTTCACCTGTCTGTAGCTCAACCTTCTCATCTGTAAAATGGGTCTGAGAGTATCTTCCTCCTAGGGTTATTGTGACTATTAAATGAATTAATAGACACAAAGCACTTAAAACAGGGCTGGCATCTATTAAGAGCTACTTACATTGCTCTTATCAATAGAACGACCTCCAAAGCCAGACCTTATGGTTTGAAGCCTATCTCTGCTGCTTATCAAGAGAGTGGCTTCTCTGAGCTTCAGCTCTTCCATTTGCAGTGTGGATATTATACTCATATAACAGTATCCATCTCATAAGGTCATCATAAGGATGAAATGAGTTAAATGCATACGAGGCACCTGGCCCAGGCCCAGGGCATACCTCAGTAACATAAGACTATTATCCTCCCTGCTTAGTCACTGGGCCTTTCCTCCCACTCCCGCTACTGCAGCTGGCAGGTGGCTAGCACATTTCTGAATTAGGCAAGACTTTATTTATGGAGTTTGTGTAGTTCTAACACTATCAGTTCCTCTTCAGCTTCCTTCTAGGGTAATCTGTACTTTAAAATAAACTTTAGACTTTTTATTATGCAGAGAGAGGAACATAGTGAACCCCCAGGTACCCCTCACTCAGCTTCAACCATTATCCATCATGCCACAATGACTTTCTCTCCTTACTCCAACTAGATTATTTTGAAATAAATTTGACATATAATTTCATCTATAATATTTCAGTATGCATCTTTAAAATAGAAAAAATATTTTATTTAATATCTCAAAGCACACCTTGAGAAAAAAAATTTTTTTTTTTTTTTTTGAGATGGAGTCTCACTTTGTCACCTAGGCTGGAGTGGTGCAGTGGCACAATTTTGCCTCACTGCAATCTCTGCCCCCCGGTTCATGCGATTCTCCTGCCTCAGACTCCCAAGTAGCTGGGATTACAGGCACCTGCCACCATGCCCAGCTAATTTTTGCATTTTTAGTAGAGATGGGCTTTCACTACCTTGGCCAGGCTGGTCTTGAACTCCTGAACTCGTGATCCTCCCACTTCGGCCTCCCAGAGTGCTGGGATTATAGGCGTGAGCCACCGCACCCAGCCACTCATACAGATTTTTATAGTAATTCCTGAATATCATCAAAAAGCCAGCCAGCATTCAAATTTCCTTGATTTTCTCATCAATTATTTTATTTTACTTTTGATTTTTGTTTGTTTTGAGATAGGGTCTTCTTCTGTCATTCAGGCTGGAGTGCAGTGGTGTGATCATGGCTCACTGCAGCCTCAACCTCCCAGGCTCAGGCAATCCCCCCACCTCAGCCTCTTGAATAAGTGGGACCACAGGCATGTGCCACCACGGCTGGCTAATTTTTTTATTATTTGTAGAGAAAGGGTCTCACTGTGTTGCCCAGGCTGGTGTTGAACTCCTGGCCTCAAGTGATCCTCCTGCCCCAGCCTCCCCAAATGCTGGGATTACAGGCATGACTCACTGTGCCCAGCCAAATTACTATTTTTTTGATTTATTATTTTATTATGGTAAAAGATACATAACAAAAAGTTTACCATCTTATTCATTTTTAAGCCTACAGTGGCATTAAATCCATTCGTAACCTTGTGCAAGCACCACCATCATCAATCTCCTTAACTCTTTTTTACAATCTTAAAAAAAAACCCAGCATCCAACTAAGGTTCAGACATTGCTTTTGTCTGAAGTTTCTTGGTCTCTTCTGATCCCCGGGTTTCACGGCCTCCTTTTTTACCCCCTTGCAATTTATTGTTGAAGAAACTGAAGGATACGTGTTGCGGGGTTTCTCACATTCCAAATGTTGCTGATTGCTTCCCCATGACGTCATCTAGTACCTTCCTCTGACTCCTGGAATATTACATGGTCTTTCATAATGTGTCAAAGACCTGTGATCGTGTCAGAAGGACACAGGACCACTGGCTGAAAGTGCGGTATTTTGGTATAATAAGAAATAAGTAAAGAAATACCGTAGCACATTAAGACACGTCAGGTATGGTGACATCCACCAGTTGATAGTAATGCTCCAAAAATAGATTGATTGGTTACCTTTTGAGAATGCTAAGGAAACAACTCTTTACTCCAAATACAATAAGAAAGGATCAAGTATTTATTCTGCGTTTCCTGTACGAACTGTATCTCATAATTAAACCAAATAATTGATGGAAAAAGATCCTGCTAAGTGAAAGAAATGATACAATTAAAATGTTGCCAGTTTTAGCCGGGCATGGTGGCACGCGCCTGTAATCCCAGCTACTCTGGAGGCTGAGGTAGGAGAATTGCCTGAACCCGAGAAGTGGAGGTTGCGGTGAGCCAAGATCGTGCCATTGCACTCCAGCCTGGGCAACAAGAGCGAAACTCCGTCTTAAACAAACAAACAACAACAAACATTGCCATTTTGAACCCCCTAATGAAATAATATATCTAAGCAATGATTATCAACGGCTGCTAAAACCAGAGGTGAAAAACTGAAGGGGCAACTTTATAATGGACATTTCGGGTTGACAGGATCCGGGCCCACTAATCAATCTCAGCGTCACTGAAAGACACCCAGCTGGTATCATGTGCACTCAATGTGACAGTAAGAAGTTTGCAGCCTATGAAATAGACATGCCCAAAAATCTAATCTGACTCTGAGCAAGCCTCTCGGGGTATCTGCCAGCTTAAAGGTAGTTTACTTTTTTTTCCAAAATAAGCAAATACTAAATGAAAAGCCAAGGCAAATCCTTAAGCACATGTAAGCTGAATACCTCCTCACGGTGAGCGCCCTAACACAGTCCTAGGAAGTACATTTAGGCCCCCCAGTTATAAAACCGTCACATCCCCGAGAATAGCGCTGCCTACGACAAGTGGAAATTGCAGAGCAGACGGGCCTCTGGACTTCCGGATGGGCACGGGGTATCTTTTTTTATCCTCATCTACAAGGTACACTCGTTTCACACATGACACGGCTTTGAAATACGCGGTTACTGTGTTCAGGAAAATGGTGTGACAGAGGCAAGCTGGCATCTGACAGCAGCATCATCCGTCAAGAATCCCCGCGGATGTGAAAGGCGAGTGGAGGGGGCTCTGGCGCGCCCAGGCGGCTCGGGCCGGCTCCGCAGCCCCCGCGCGCACGTGACTCGGCGTGGGTGTGCGCCCCGCCCCGGAGCTGCAGGCGGCGCCACCGCGCGCAGTTGTTGTCAAGTGGGTTGGTGCCTGCCCGCGCCTGCCTCCGGGGGTCCCGCCGCGCGCTGCCCGGGAAGCGCGGGGCTGGTCGCACACGCTGCTGGCCGGCCTGGTTATTTCTTTAAACCTGTTTGTCCTTATAATCCGATTCCGGAAATCCAAGCCCCGTAGGCTTCTCCCTATGCTCCAGTCTCAAATTCTGCATTCCTGAGCAAAGGCATGTGGACTCGGATCCCATTCTGACACATAACTAAATGACACATATTTCGAAAACCCGCAGCTCTCAAACATTTGACCAGTTGGCCACCAGTGCCTAACATATTGCACATTTTGGAGTCGTTTAGTTCTCTGCGTTCTACTTCAGAACGTTGGTACCTTTTTCATTATTATTATTTGTTTCAGGGATCACATAAAAACTATGAATTACAACGAATGAAATTATAATACAAAAATGGGTCCTAGAGTCTTACCTTAGGCAGACTATCATTATTTTTAACATACAGGAAGATTTCAAAGTCCACTGGATTCTTTCACTTACTTTTTTGCTTTTGAATGCATAAAAGAAACAGCCAGATAACACCTTTTCAATAATTAATTTTAAAAAATTATTTGATTCCTAAACCGTAGAATTCACATCTTTTTCTGCTAAGTTCTGCCACAAGCTGGCAAAGGATTCAAGATGTGTCCTGGCATTGATCTCGGCCCTCTCTGCCATTCTCATGGAGATGTGGTGAGCAGTTCCCTCTTACTGGTAGTATTTAGTCTCGTTCTGTGAATTCGACTTTCTTTTCTTTTTTAAAGGAGATAGAGTGGGATACAATACACGTGGCAGCTGAGTCTGAGCTTTTTTGATTTGCAGGTGTTGAATGTGAAGGCAAGTTTCCTTGTGCTGGATGAAAGGTAAAAGGCTCAGTTCCTAGTTTACCATCAGCTCAGGGCAGAATAATGATACGAGGCCTGACATTTAATACACCAGTGATCCCAGATATTGGAGCTGAGAGCTTTCTCAACAAAGCAGGAAGCAGAAGAACCTTACAGCAGTGTCTAACTTTAATTCACAAAAGTGAGGGAGCTGTGAGGTGAGGGTCAGCTATCAAGTGTCTCTTCAACACAAGAACTGCCAAGCAAAGAGAACCATGTGTACGTCATAAATATGAGCCCACAGAGTGCATGGAGTGTTTAAATGCAATGTCAGAGTCTGCCTGTGAAGAATTGTTTTAGATAGGTTTTTTTACCCAACCCTGGGGGACTCTGCCTCATGGGAACAGTGTCTATGCTGCAGTCTCTAAGCAAAGAATAGACTGAGATGCCTTTTGTATGTTATAACTGCATGTTTTTTTCCTCCCTCCAAGTTGCCTTACCCCAGCAGCTCTCTTTTCATAAGATATCCTAGTGGATTCTTTAGGAGGGGAGGGGAGAGTGTGATTCTTATGCATAGCAGCTGTCATTTTCATGTACTCGCCCTTACTTGTGAGTGGTGCTTACAACAAAATATTATTAATAACTTCAATCCACTCATTATCTTGCTTTTTGGTTTATTTTGACAGCCACAAAGGGATATTACTAAGGCTCTGCTTCAAACCAATACCATGATTGTTAAAGTTTCAAATGTGTATTTCATAAGCTATGTTGCTAAGGATTTTTGGTGAAAAGATACAAAATATTATTTGTGGCCAGCATGGTGGCTTACACCTGTAATCCCAGCACTTTGGGAGGCCAAGGCAGGTGGATCACGAAGTCAGGAGTTTGAGACCAGCCTGGCCAATATGGTAAAACTCTGTCTCTACTAAAAATACAAAAATTAGCCGGGTATGGTGGCACACATCTGTAGTCCCAGCTACTCAGGAGGCTGAGGCAGAAGAATCTCTTGAACCCAGGAGTCGGAGGTTGCAGTGAGCCAAGATCATGCCACTGCACTCTAGCGGGGGTGACAGAGTGAGACTCCATCTCAAAAAAATAAAAGTATTATTTGTTAAGTATCATCCTTATCGTGACAATATGCTGAATATGGCTTCCACTTTTTCCAGTGCATTAAGAAGGCTGTGAGATTCTCAAGGTCATGGCCACCTCATTCCCTTCCAATGTTCTGACGCTGCTAGGACTGCAGGCTGTGCTTGGAGAATATTTGCTAAATAGACGAACGGCTCTTATTTCAATTTAGTTCATTTTTTTGTTTTAAGAAGCAGGCACTGGTGAGAAATCATGGAGCACAACTAAAAAGAAAACTTTTAAAATTTCAGTTCTCCAGAGACTGTGGGAGGAGAGGAAGTTCTACCTGTAAAATAAAGACTTCCCTTAAAAAATAAATATGAGGAGAAACTAAAACCTGAAGTGGAGAAATGAGATCCTGGGCTTGATCTAATAAGCCATGCCTGCCCACAATCAACTGGCTATCTTAACGGAACCCAAGAAGTGAATTTATCATGCTGACATTCAAAAACCAAACGTGATGATTAGCTCAGGTTCCCTTAGAATAATCTGCTTGTAATTACACGTAAGCAGCTACTTATTATGCTGAATTAATTAATTTTAGAATAAATTAATCTTAATGTATACTGATATGGAGCATTATTCCGTGTCTGAAAATTAACCAGAATTTGTTCTTGGTTGTGAGAGAGAGCCTTCGTACTGCACTGTGCTGTAATCTATGTTGGATTCTTTGACGTACAAAGAAGTTACCAACTTTTAGAGCTGGAAAGAATCTCGGAAATCTCATGCTCCAACTGCTTCAGTTTATCCAAGAAGGAACTGAGGCCTGGAGTGCTGAGAGGACACGCACCAAAACGAACAGGTGACTGGAGTGCAGGGTCACAGGCTCCAGCTTCTAGTCATCGATGAGCGTTCCGTCCCAATCCCAAAGTGCTGGGATTACAGGCATAAGCTCCCTTCTTTGCGACAGAACCTATGTCAATTACCCCTCTAAGTATTTCATTTGGGGTTTCTCTCCTGTTCCAAAACTTTTAAAACATTGTATTAGAGAATTTCTAAATAATAATAATAGTCATAGAATGCCCTCAAATTCATAGAAGCATTACGTATTATACGCAAAATTATGATATAGAGGACAGTTCATTTTTTGAGATAGATGTATAAAGAAAAAAATGTAAAAGAGGTTTTGACAAACTTGCTCAAATCAACTTTTTTGAGTGTTTTGTTTTGGTTTGGTTTGGTTTTGAGGTGGAGTCTTGCTCTGTTGCTCAGGCTGGAGTGCAGTGGTTCGGTCTTGGCTCACAGCAACCTCTGCTTCCCAGGTTCAAGTGATTCCTGTGCCTCTGTTCCCGAGTAGCTGGGACTACAGGTGCACACCACCATGCCCAGCTAATATTTTAGTAGAGACAGGGTTCCTCCCCACTAAAGCCTGTTGGTCAGGCTGGTCTTGAACGCCTGGCCTTGGGTGATCAGCCCACCTTAGCTTCCCAAAGTGCTGGGATTACAGGTGCAAGCCACCACATCCTGCCATGAACTTTTTGAGTTTTAATCATGTGTACCAACATAAAGGATCAAGCTTGATAGTAAGATAAGGGTGCGATCTTACTAAATCTAATCTAAACAATCTAAAGAGTGTCAGTCAATGATTTTCAAACTTTTATTCTTAAAAATATTGCTCAGAACCCTCAAACACCGTAACAGATCAAAATGGAGCTGCTCTGGTTAAAGTTGAAAAAAGAATCCCAGCGGCTTGGCCTCCTCTTGCCTCCTTCATTGGAGGCCATATGGCTCAGTTGGAAAAACCAGTGATTTAAAGGAATTCTTAGAAGCAGTCAGAACTAAGCGTAGACAAACAGTGGTGCATGAGTGTGCTAAGCTGCTTATGTTCACAACCAGTTTAATCACTACAGCATGACGAATTTAGCTTTGCCTCTGCGATGGTAAGTTCAAGTATACTCTTCTCTTGCATTTTTTTGTTTTCTTTTGTTTTTGTGACTCCGCTCTGTTGCCCAGGCTAGAGTGCAGTGGTGTGATCTCTGCTCACTGCAGCCTCCGCCTCCTGGGTTCAAGTGATTTGCCACCACACCTGGCTAATTTTTATATTTCTAGTAGAGACAGGGTTTCACCATGTTGGCCAGGCTGGTCTCAAACTCCTGACCTCAGGTGATCTGCCCATCTCAGCCTCCCAAAGTGCTGGGATTACAGGCATGAGCCGCCGCGCTGGGCCTCTGTTTCCTTTTTATAAGTTCTATATGTTTTACTTCTTCTTTCATTCTCTGTAGCAGAGTTTTAAACTATAAGGAGTGTAAGAATCACCCGGGAATCTCCTTGAAAATGTAGCTTCCAGCCGGGTGCAGTGACTCATGTCTGTGCTTTGGGAGGCCAAGGTGTGTGTATCACAAGGTCAGGAGATCGAGACCGTCCTGCCCAACATGGCGAAACCCTGTCTCTACTTAAAATACAAAAATTAGCTGGGTGTGGTGGTGCATTCATGTAATCCCAACTACGTGGGAGGCTGAGGCAGGAGAATTGCTTGAACCCGGGAGGCGGAGGTTACAGTGAGCCAAGATTGCCCTGCTGCACTCCAGCCTGGACAACAGAGCAAGACTCCATCTCAGAAAAAGAAAAAGAAAAGAAAAAAGAAAAAAAATGCAGCTGTAGCTTCCCAGCCTCTTTTTTTTTTTTTTTGAGACAGAGTCTTACTCTGTTGCCCAGGCTGGAGTGCAGTGGTATGATCTTTGGCTCACTGCAACTTCTACCATCCAAGTTCAAATGATCCTCTAACCTCAGCCTCTCAAAAAACTGGGACTACAAGTGTACACCACCATGTCTGGCTAATTTTTGTATTTTTAGTAGAGATGGGGTTTCACCATGTTGGCTATGGTGGTCTTGAACTCCTGACCTCAGGTGGTCCACCCACCTTGGCATCCACCCACCTCGGCGTGCTGGGATTACAGGTATGAGCCACTGTGCCCGGCTACCGGCCTCTATTCTGCAACTTCCCTCTCAGGAAATCAGGGGTACAGCCCATCAATCTGTACTTCTAACAGCAATACTTCAAGTGAATCATGAGCCCTCATTGAGCAACGCCGTTCAGGAGCGTCTCATAAAATGCCTTACATGAGGCACTTATATATCACATTTATTTCTTGAATTTAATTTTCATCATATTAATTAAAGAGGGGCTTCATCTATTTAGGTCCTAATGATTATGCAAATTATGACAGTACTAATTGATAATCCAGCGATTCTACACTAAATTGGAATGGGCGCATAGGTTTTTATGGAAAGTACTTCGAGTAAGCGGGAACCTTAATACAGTAAAGTCATACATTGAAAAAGCACCAGTGAGGCTGGGCACGGTGGCCGGTGCCTGTAATCCCAGCACTTTGGGAGGCCAAGATGGGAGGACTGCTTGAGGCCAGGAGTTCGAGACCAGCCTGATCAACATAGTGAGACCGCATCTCCAAAAAGGAAAAAAAATGTGATAGCATTTTTCTAAATGAAATCAGCTACTAACGTTATACTTAGGGGTAAAATCCCACAGACATCCATTTACAAATCTGAAACAGAAGTGTAAAGTGTGTTCCCCTCATCACCACCATTATTCAATGTTGTTCTGGTGGTTTTAGTCCATGTAAAAAGATGATGAAAAAATTAGCCTATTAGGAAAATGAGATGAAATTATTCCCTTTTTTTTTTTTTTTTTTTGCAGTTGCTATGTCTGTGTAGTTAGAAACCCCAAGAGAATCAACTGAAGCACTGATGGAAAGGATAAGAGAATTCATATAGGGTCAGTTATAAGACCAATATTAAAAAAATAGCTTTCCTATGAACCAGTTACAAAATAGAGTGGGGAAAGTCAAAATTTCAGCCAAAGTGTATATAAGTCTAAATACAAACAAAATGAGAAGTGTAAGGAACCCTTAGGAAGAAAATTAAGGATCTCTCCTGAAGCACACAAAGATTTGAATAAATGGAGAGGCATGTCCTGTTCCCAGTAGGAAAGATATAATATTCAAACACTGTCTCCAAATTCATCTATACATTTAACTCCGTTTCAAAGAATCCAAAAGAATCTTACTGGGAATTAGCAAAGTGACTCTAAAGTGAATCTAGAAGAGAAAATGCATGGTGGTATCCAAATACAATGTTAAATTTGGCAAAGGTTCTCTTAAAAAGGAACATTCACATTGATTCCTTCTCTTTTTTTCTAACTTTGTAGAGTAAAATTGCCTCCATTTAATCTTCATTTGATAGTTGGGAAACTGAGGCACAGTATGGCTACCTTTAAAAGGCCATTTCCGGCCAGGAGGGGTGGCTTATGCCTGTAATCCCAGCATTTTGGGAGGCCAAGGCAGGCAGATCGCTTGAGCTCAGGAGTTTGAGACCAGCCTGGGCAACATGGCAAAACCCTGTCTCTACTAAAAATAGAAAAAAAATTAGCCAGGTGTGGTGGTGTGCACCTTTAGTCCCAGCTACTCAGGAAGCTGAGGTGGGTGGATTGCTTGAGCCTGGGAGCCAGAGGCTTCAGTGAGCTGAGATCTTGCCACTGCAATGCAGCCTGGGTGACAGAGTGAGACCCTGTCTCTAAATAAGTAAGTAAATAAAAGTCCATTTCCCATGAACACTCATGGGATTGCCATGCTCTCTCTACTAGACCAGTGCTATCGTCAATTACATTAGGTATTTTCCCTGTCATTATTCTTATTTATTTTTTCTCAATACATTTTTGACTCAGTGTCTGACTATCCCATGGAAGTAATAAAGCCCGGCCCCAGTATCACTTCTCTTATCTGTCATGATAATGCAGACTCTCATCTCTATCTCTTGGAGAGGAATTGCGTGCATCCCAGTCACTGCGATTCCTACACGGCTCAACGTGTAACCTATTTTTATAGTTCTCTGCAGATCCACCAGTTTCCCTTCTTCCTTCATGTTTTCCTTGATCTAGAGTAAAATACAGCTTTCCCATCAGAAGTTATTTTTGCAAGGATTCTGTATACTTGGCCTATATTTAGTCACCTGAATCCTCTTACCTGTTTCAGTTTTCACCATGGAAATTGAACTCACTGAAATATCCAAATTTCTATTTGTAGCCAAAGAATCTGGTAGTCCCCAAGAAAAGGGTGATCACCAAATCATCACACTATAATTTTTAAAATAACTGTTACTGAAAGCACTAAAAGATTCCTGGTAGACTTGAATTAAGTGCGACTTTGTATGTATTTTACTACTAATAACAGCAGCTAACGCCTGTGAAGTGTTCACTGTGTGCCAGCTGCTGCGCTTTCCGAGCACTTCACATGCATTAACTCACAGTCTCAACAACCCGATTCTTCAGCTACATTTATCATCTCCATATTACAGATACAGAAATTGAGGGACAGAGAGATAAAAGCCACTTGCTTACAGTAAAAAGCAAACAAATAATCAAGAACAGGCCGTGCATGGTGGCTCACGCCTGTAATCCCAGCACTTTGGGAGGCCAAGGTGGGCAGATCACTTGAGGTCAGGAGTTCAAGACTAGCCTGGCCAACATGGCAAAACGCCATCTTTAAAAAAAAAAGAAAAAAGAAAAAAAAAAAACCACAAGAACAACCATAGCAAAACAACTGCTAAAAGACTGAGCTGGATATATTTTTCTCCTTCCATGCAGATTATAACTGGAGCAGTTAATAACTACTACAGTGCACATTTAAAGCAGTAAATTTCAGATTGCATAGTTTTTCTTTAGACCTGTCACTCACCCAAAATACCTGTACTAATTTTGCATTTTAAAAACCTATAATTGGAAATTAAGACCCTATTCCATTTGAAAAATATATCTGTGTATTATGTGGGACAGAGATCACCCACTCAGGAGTTTGCAAATGTCCCCAAATTGCCTTTCTAGTATTAGAAGAGCTTGACAGAAATCTAAAAAGCTTGCCAGGTTTCCTTTTCTATCCTTATCTTTCCAAATAACTAACAGTGGAGACCCTGTTCCCACTTAATGCAAGTGGTTGCTTTTTAAGGTTTTTCTGCCTGGCCATGGTATTGGCTTTCCACACAGGTGCTGCTGTTGTGACTCCAATCTAGCAGTTAACCTAGCCATTTTAAAAAATTTATTAAGCCAGGCGTGGTGGCTTCTGCCTGTAATCCCAGCACTTTGGGAGGCTGAGGCGGGTGGATCACGAGGTCAGGAGATCGAGACCATCCTGGCCAACATGGTGAAACCCCATCTCTACTAAAAAATACAAAAAATTAGCTGGGTGTGGTGGCGGGTGCCTATAATCCCAGCTACTCAGGAGGCTGAGGCAGGAAATCACTTGAACCTGGGAGGCGGAGGTTGCAATAAGCTGAGATTGCCCCACCGCACTCCAGCCTGGTGACAGAGCAAGACTCTGTCTCAAAAAAAAAAGTATTAAAATGATGATATGCACCTCTTATATAGTTGCTGTTCAGTAATACTTTCTTGTTTGGATGGTTGGTTGGATGAATGGATGGAAGGAAGAATAAATAACCTCATTCTTCTTTGTGTACCTTGTGATTTGAGAGGGCCAATTATCAGAATATAAAAGACGAGTGGTCTCTGGGTGCAAAGAAGTAGACTTCATTAGGGAACTGTACTGGGAAGTGTAGTATTGGAAATGTTGAGCCTATGAAGGAAAGAGAAAATCCACAGTAGCATCAATATGAATGCACGTGCACCCGGGAATCCTGGTGATCGAGGGGCCCTGCTCCTTGCTTGTGCCTTGCTGTCCTCTATCGCCTGTTTTGCTGTTGTTTTGTATTTTTAGTAGAGATGGGGTTTCATCACATTGGCCAGGCTGTTCTTGAACTCCTGGCCTCAAGTAATCTGACCATCTCATTCTCCCAAAGTGTTGGGATTACAGGCGTGAGCCACTGCGCCCAGCTCTGCATCGCCAGTTCTCAGCTGAACTCAGCTGAACGGTGATGAGGATCTCACACTCCCGGCTCCCTGCTCTGTTTCCTTCCCTCCTTCCTCGTCAGTCCCCCTACGATGCCCAGGCTGGTCTCCAACTCCTGCGCTCACGTTTTCCTCTCACCTTGGCTTCCCAGCATGCTGGGATTATAGGTGTGAGCCACGGTGCCTGGCCTGTGCTGTGTATGATTGATGGTGACTGTCCCCCCTGCCTTTGGTTTCTGAAAGATTATACACTTCATAACTATACAGAATCACTCCAAATGGATTGATTTTGTGATGTCACAATTTTTGTCCATGTAAGCAAAATGAAAATCCTGGCAGTAATTTTTCTTAATACCTTTCCTTGGAAGGTTATTTTTAAAAGTTAGTAAAATGGCAATTGGAAGACTGACATCCTTTCCACTTATTACTTTTTTTTAGGACAGTCTCACTGTGTCGCCCAGGTTGGAGTGCAGCGGCAGGATCTCAGCTCACTGTAACCTCTGCCTCGAGGGATCAAGAGATTCTCCTGCCTCAGCCACCCAAGTAGCTGGGATTACAGGCTCCTGCCACCATGTCCGGCTAATTTTTGTATTTTTAGTAGAGATGAGGTTTCACCATGTTGGCCAGGCTGGTCTCAAACCCTGGCCTCAAGTGATTCGCCTGCCTGGGCCTCCCAAAGTCCTGGGATTACAGGCATGAGCCATCACGCCCAGTCCACATATTACATTTAAATGTAATTTTTTTTTTTTACATTCTTGTGGATATACTAAATGCCACTGAACTGCACCCTTAGAAATGGTTAATTTTATGTCATATGATTGCATCTCAATAAAAAATAATTCACGGCCAGGCACGGTGGCTCACATCTGAAATCCCAGCACTTTGGGAGCCCAAGGCAGGCGGATCACCTGAAGTCAGGCGTTCGAGACCAGTCTGACCAACCATGGTGGTCACTAAAAATACAAAATTACAAAAATACAAAATTAGCCGGGCGTGGCGGCGTATACCTGTAATCCCAGCTATTCTGAAGGCTGAGGCAGGAAAATCACTTGAACCCAGGAGGAAGAGGTTGCAGTGAGCTGAGATCACACCATTGCACTCCAGCCTGCACAAAAACAGTGAAACTCCATCTCAAAAATAGTAATAATAATAATTCACATACAAATTCACCATTTTAACCATCTCACAGTGTATAGTTCAGCAGTTATTGTTTTTTAAAGCATATTCACAATGATGTGCAACCATCACTAGTTTTTTCTTGCCTCCAGTCATCCACTAACATCACCACTATTAATTCCAAAACATTGTCATCACCTCTGCTCCCAAAACGCCATACTCATTAAACACAGTCACTCTCCGTTCTCCCCTCCCACAACCCATATAAAATATGAATCTACTTCTAGGTCGGGCATGGTGGCTCACGCCTGTAATCCCAGCACTTTGGGAGGCCAAGGCGGGTGGATCACTTAAGGTCAGGAGTTTGAGACCAGCCTGGCCAACATGGCAAAACCTCATCTATACTAAAAATACAAAAATTAGCCGGGCATGTCGGCAGGTGCCTATAATCCCAGCTACTTGGGAGGCTGAGGCAGGAGAATTGCTTGAACCCGGGAGGGGGAGGTTGCAGTAAGCCGAGACTACGCCACTGCACTCCAGCCTGAGCGACAGAGTGATATTCCATCTCAAATCAAACAAACAAAACCTACTAATCTACTTCTGTCTTCACGGATTCGTCCCCTTTGGACATTTCAAATGAATGCAATCCCAACATGTGCCCGTTTGCATCCCATATGTTGGGATCACTTAGCATAATGTTTTAGGTTCATCTGTGTTGTAGCATGTTGTAGCATCTAGAAAACATCATTTCCTTTTATGGCTGAATAATATTCTGTTGTATGACTTTACAATTTATTTATCAGTTGATGGACATTTGAGTAGTTTCCACATTTGTGCTTTTATGAATAATTCCTTTTTTTTTTTTTTAGATGGAGTCTCTCTCTGTTCCCCAGGCTGGAGTGCAGTGGCATGATCTCAACTCACTGCAACCTCTGCCTCCTGGGTTCAAGTGATTCTCCTGCCTCAGGCTCCTGAGTAGCTGGGATTACAGGCTCCTGTTACCACATCCAGCTAATTTGCTTGTATTTTTAGCAGAGATGGGGTTTCACCATGTTGGCCAGGGTCGTCTTGAACTCCTGACCTCAAGTGATCCACCCGCTTTGGCCTCCCACAGTGTTGGGATTGCAGGCGTGAGCCACTGCGCCTGACCTTTTACGAATACTTCTCTTATAAACATGTGTTTGCAACTTTTTGTGTGAATATGTTTTCAGCTCTCTTTGATACACACCTGGGAGTTGAATTGCTGGACCACACGGTAACTCTAGGTTTAACTGTTAGGGGAAATGCCAAACTGTTTTCCCGCAGCAGCTGCCCCACTCTGTATTCCCACAAGTAGCGTGCAAGGGTTCCTGCTTCTCCACATCCTTGCCAACACTTGTTATTCCTCCTCCCCCTTTTACTTTAATTATAGCCATCCTAGTGGGTGTTATAAGCGCTATCTCATTGTGGCTTTGATTGGCATTTTCCTAATGACTAATGACGTTGAGCATCTTTTCATGAGCTTGCTCATTGGCCAGCTGGTTCCTTCTTATTCTTCAGGTTTCATTTTCTCAGAAACAACTTTCCACAGAGCATGGTGGTGCATGCCTGTAATCCCAGCTACTCAGGAGGCTAAGGCAGGAGGATTGAGTGGGTCCAGGGGTTCAAGGACAGCCTGGGCAACATACATAGTGAGACCCGTGCCTCAAAAACAAATAAATAAAGATAAAAAGGAGAAAATAACTTTCCCAACAACCTTTTGAAAGTAAACCTTTCCTCTCTAATTATTTCCTAGGGTTCTGTTGGTGTCCATAGAGTACTGATCACATTCTGTGATCCACTCAGCCAAGCCAATTTCTGGCACATCGTAGGGGCCCCATACTTATTTAATGAACAAGTCAATCCGAAGAGTAATGAGACATAAGAATCAAGCAGTGTTAGGCCTGCCATGGTGGCTCACTCCCGTAATCTACATTTGGGGAGGCCAAGGCAGGAGGATTGCTTGAGGCCAGGAATTTTAGACCAGCCTGGGCAACATGGTAAAACCCTGTCTCTACTAAAAATACAAAAATTGGCCGGGCGTGGTGGCTCACGCCTGTAATCTAAGCACTTTGGAGGCCAAGGCGGGCGGATCACCTGAGGTTGGGAGTTCAAGACCAGCCTGACCAACATGGTGAAACCCCATCTGTATAAAAAATAAATAAATAAATAAAAATACAAAAATTGGCCAGGCGTGGTGGCAGGAGCCTATAATCCCAGCTATTCAGGAGACTGAGGCAGGAGAATTGCTTGAACCTGGGAGGCTGCAGTGAGCTGAGATCATGCCACTGCACTCTAGCCTGGCTGACATGGTAAAACCCCGTCTCTACTAAAAATCCAAAAAATGAGCAGGGTGTGGTGGCATGTGCCTGTAGTCCCAGCTACCCAGGAGGCTGAGGTAGGAGGAGAATCGTTTGAACCTGGGAGGTGGTGGTTGCAGTAAGCTGAGATCGTGCCACTGCCCTCTAGCCTGGGTGACTGAGCGAGACTCCATCTAAAAAAAAAAAAACCAAAACAACGAAAAACCGCTTTTTGTCTTTCTGGTAAGTGACATGGTAAGAGATCCTCCTCTTCTCAAACTACCTTTTGGGATGTTTGTTCTGCATTTATTTATTCATTTATGTATTTATTGAGGTGGGGTATCCCTGCTCTGTTGCCCATGCTGGCATGATCATACCTCACTGCAGCCTCGAACTCCTGACCTCAAGCAATCCTCCTGCCTTAGCCTCTGGAATAGCTGGGACTACAGGCGTGCACCACCATACCTGGCTAATTTTTAAATTTTTTTTAAGAGACAGGGTTTCCTTGTGTTGCTCAGGTGGGGCATGAACTCCTGAACTCAAGCGATCCTCCCACCTCAGCCTTCCAGAGTGCTGGGTTATAGGCACCAGTCACCGTGCCTGGCCTGGCCTGTTTTTAGTATGTGGCCCCATACTCTTGGGCCACAGTTTACTGGACCAGAAGTATTTCACTCTAAATTTCTAATACTTTTTTTTTTTTGAGACAGTCTTGCTCTGTTGCCCAGGCTGCAGTGCAGTGGCATGATCTTGGCTCATTGCAACCTCTGCCTCCCAGGTTTGAGTGATTCTCGTGCCTCAGCCTCTGGAGTAGTTGGGACTATAGACGTACACAACCATGTCAAGCGAATTTTTTGTGTTTTTAGTAGAGACGATGTTTCGCTACGTTGGCCAGGCTGGTCTTGAACTCCTGGCCTCAAGTGATCTGCCCACCTCAGCCTCCCAGAATGCTGGGGTTGCAGGTGTGAGACCCACACCTGGCCTCGAATGCTTTTTATTTTTTTTTTTGATCCCAGATCCCTGTTCTTTAGAATGCTTTTTTTAAAGTAGACTTTTATCGGATGTGTTTCATAGTCTAAGATGGTCATGTCAAGTATTAGCTTTTAATTCTTAAAGAGAGCAAGCATTTACCTTCTGTGAACATTTAAAGAACAGCCAAACAGGATCAAACTGTTTTCAGATCTAGAGACAACATGAAAACAACCCCAAGAAGAGGGTTCAAGTGTTTTCCCCTCACAAGGCTTCAAGGAGAAAACTTCTGTTTTTACTTTTATACTATGACTTACTTATGTGCTGTTCCAGTTAAAGGATAATACGGTTTGTCGTGTGGGATTAAAAGTCCATATTCTCGGTCACACTGTAGGTTTCCGCTGCAACTCCTTGATCTCTGTACCTCATCCTCCTTCTTATCAAGGCTTTTTTTTTTTTTTTTGAGACGGAGTCTTACTCTTTTGCCAGGCTGGAGTGCAATGGCATAATCTCGGCTCACTGCAACTTCTGCCTCCCTGGTTCAAGTGATTCTTCTGCCTCAGCCTCTTGAATAGCTGAGATTACAAGCCCCCACTTTCATGCCCAGCTAATTTTTGTATTTTTAGTAGAGTCAGAGTTTCACCATGTTGGCCAGGCTGGTCTCGAACTCCTGACCTCAGCTGATCCAACCACCTCAGCTCCCAAAGTGCTGGGATTACAGGTCTGAGCCACCGTGCCCGACCCTTACCAGGTATTTTAGGTGGCCAAATGCTTACCAGAGGTAAATGACTACATATAAAATATTTTTGAGATTTTTGATGAAGGTTGAATGTCCCCTTTAGACCAGTGGTTCTCAATCAGAATGATTTAGCTACCAGGAGACATTTGGTAACATCTGAGATGTTTTTGATGGTCACAACTTGGGAAGGGTGGTCCTTCCTATACAGCGGGTAGAGGCTGTGAATGCTACAGAGTGTCCTATAAAATACACAGGACAGCCCCCCACTGCCCCGCCCTACAACAAAGAATTATCTGGTCCAAAACACCACTAGTGCTAAGGTTGAGAAACCCTGTTATAAAGTAAAGAATAAGCCAATGATCTTTGAGCCACGGAAGGGGTGTTATTTCTCTCTCTCTCTTTAATATCCTTTTATACAGAAATATCTTAAGAGTTAACAACAACAAAAACAAAAACATTATAAGGATTCCAATTATATGACATTCTAGAAAAGGTAAAACTATGGTGACAGTAAAATGTTTGGAACTGGGCACAGTGGCTCACACCTGTAAATCCCAGCACTTTGTGAGGCCTAGGCGGCTGGATCACCTGAGGTCAGGAGTTGGAGACCAGCCTGACCAACATGGAGAAACCCCGTCTCTACTAAAAATACAAAATTAGCCAGGCGTGGTGGCGCATGCCTGTAATTCCAGCTACTCAGGAGGCTGAGGCAGGAGAATCACTTGAACCTGGGAGGCGGAGGTTTCAGAGAGCTGAGATCACGCCATTGCACTCCAGCTTGGGCAACAAGAGCAAAACTCCATCTCAAAAAAAAAAAAAAAAAACTTTGGTGATTGCCAGGGGTTGGGGGAGGGAGTGATGAACAGGCAGGACACAGAGGACTTTTTAGGGCAGTGGAACTGCTCTGTACATGACTGCATTGGTAGGTACGTGTCATTATATATTTGTCAAGACTCAGAATGTACAGTACCGAGAGTGAACCCCAATGTGAACTGTGGACTTTGGGTGATAGTGATGTGTCAGTGCAGGTTCATTGATTGTTCATTGATCGTAACAAATGTAAAGCTGTTGGGCACTCTGTGTGTTGACAGTGGGGAGGCTGAGGGTGGGGTAGACAGGACGCATATGGAAAGATTGCTTTCTGCTCAATTTTGCCCAAATGGCACTAAAAAAATAAAGTCTATTTTTAAAAAAGTTAATTGGAAAAACAAAACATTTCAGAAACATGGATTTTCCACTGTGAGATGTTATTTGCAAAAAGAGGATTTAAAAATTCACAACGAATGTTTATAACTAAACATATCTTTCACTATAAAATTCTGAAGGTTGTGTCAGTACTAAAGACAAGCGTCAACTGTCGAGGCCTGGCTGGAAAGCAGTTGCCAGTTTACGGTCCATGGAACGCTGGTTCTGCAGGATGCCAACGGGCCTTACTTGAAGGAAAGTGGGAAATCCAGGTGTGGTTTCTCATTTTTGTCTTTTTCCTTTCGTGAAGAACTCCTCAGGGCCTTCCAGAGGCTAATGTTCATTGTAAGAACCCCATGGGGGTTTACTGCAGGCAGCATTTCCCAAACTTCTGTGACCATAGAACCCTTTCTTTCTTTCTTTCTTTCTTTCTTTCTTCTTTCTCTTTCTTTCTTCTTTCTTTCTTTCTCTCTTTCTTTCTTTCTTTCTTTCTTTCCTTTTTTTTTAATACAGTTTTGCTCTTGTTGCCCAGGCTGGAGTGCAATGGCACGATCTCAGCTCACTGCAACCTCCACCTCCTGGGTTCAAGTGATTCTCCTGCCTCAGCCCCACAAGTAGCTGGGATTACAGGCATAAGCCACCACGCCCAGCTAATTTTTGTATTTTTAGTAGAGACAGGGTTTTACCATATCAGCCAGGCTGGTCTCGAACTCCTGATCTTGTGATCCGCCTGCCTCAACCTCCCAAAGTGCTGGGATTACAGGTGTGAGCCACTGCACCCAGCCAGAACCCTTTCTTTTTAATAATAATAAAAAAAAAAATTTACCTGGCAGGGCATGGTGGCTCCATGCCTATAATCCCGGCGCTCTGGGAGGCCGAGGTGGGCGGATCATGAGGTCAGGAGTTCAAGACCAGCCTGGCCAACAGGGTGAAACCCCATCTCTACTGAAAATACAAAAAATTATCAGGTGGCGGGTGCTTATAGTTTCAGCTACTCAGGAGGCTGAGGCAGGGGAATTGCTTGAACCCGGGAGGCAGAGGTTGCAGTGAGACGAGATCGCGCCATTGCACTCCAGCCTGGGTAACAAGAGCGAGACTCCATCTAAAAAAAAAATGTAGATTTAGGGGGTAAATGTACAGATTTGTTACATGGATATCCTGCGTAATGCCGAGGTTTGGGCTTCTATTGAACCTGTCTCCCCGGTGTGAACATAGCACCCCCACTAAGTAGTTTTTAACCCTCGTCTCCCTCCTTTTGGAGGCCTCAGTATCTATCGTTTCCATCTTTGTCTACACATACTCAGTGTTCGGCTCCCACTTATAAGTGAAAACATGCGGTATTTGATTTTCTTTTTTTTTTTTTAATTGAGACAGAGTTTCACTCTTGTTACCCAGGCTGGAGTGCAATGGCGCGATCTCGGCTCACCGCAACCTCCACCTCCTGGGTTCAGGCAATTCTCCTGCCTCAGCCTCCTGAGTAGCTGGGATTACAGGTGTGCACCACCACGCCCAGCTAATTTTTTTTATTTTTAGTAGAGACGAGGGTTCACCATGTTGACCAGGATGGTCTCAATCTCTTGACCTCGTGATCCACCCGCCTCGGCCTCCCAAAGTGCTGGGATTACAGGCGTGGACCACCGCGCCCGGCCCAATATTTGATTTTCTGATAGAATTCTTTTCTTTCTTCTTCTTCCTTCTTTTTTTTTTTTTTTTTTTTTGTAGAGATGGGGGTTTCCTTATGTTTACCAGGCTGGTCTCAAACTCCTGGGGTCAAGTGATCCTCCTGCCTCGGCCTCCCAAAGTGCTGGGTTTGCAGGTGTGAGCCACTGTGCCTGGCCCATGAACGCTTTTCTTTTTCATTTTCTTTTTTTTTTTCTTTTCTGTGGTTTGTAGAACACTTTTCTTAAGGAACGTCTCAATGGACTATTTTGGATGCACAATGTTGAAGACACAGGACAGTGATCCTGGTGGGTTAATAACGCGGTCTGCTCGGCTCAGGTCTCCCCTGTGCAAGGTTTCCTTACCTGTAGCTTCCCCTGTGCCCGGTTTCCTTACCTGCAGGCTCCCTGTGCCCGGTTTCCTTACCTGCAGGCTCCCTGTGCCCGGTTTCCTTACCTGCAGGCTCCCTGCTAGCTTATCTTGGTTGTTGTCCTCACTGTTCTCAATACTGCAATCTCCAAATCTTGCCCCATTCCCCTAGAACTCGAGTGCAAAGACACCGTGGGGTGCCCCCAGCAGAGGGGATGGCATGCTCCTCAGCAATTTCATCACAGTGTGACCAAGGGAGCCTCCCTTGGGGGCGCTTCCAGCCCCAGGCTTCATTCACATGAGGCTAGTCCTGTCCGAGTCAAGCTTCTGGAAAGCTTGCAGCCTCATGGGCCTGGAGCTTGCCTAGCTGCCTCTAAGAAAGAAAGGTATTGAATTTCATTCTCTTCTCGTTACGAAGGAAATTCAAGTCCTTTTTAAGGGTATGGGGTAAATTTTCCAAGTAAGCTTCGCTAGGCCTGTCTTCTGACACCACCCCCACCCAGCCTCCCTTGCCTGCATACAGGGGAGTTCCTGTGTTTTCGTGAGTGGGTGAGCCTGCGCTATTCTGGGTCTTTCTCTCCTGGCTGCCAACAGAGCAGGTGTTTTTCATGGAACACGAGAGCTGCCAGGATCCACGCTGCCT
Source organism: Aotus nancymaae (assembly GCF_030222135.1). NCBI lineage: Eukaryota > Metazoa > Chordata > Mammalia > Primates > Aotidae > Aotus > Aotus nancymaae. The sequence goes on along the minus strand of NW_026988445.1, from coordinate 29,035,018 downwards.
CCCCTTTTGTGCTTAACACTTGTGTCTGGGCTGTCTGGTGCTGCCAGGGCTGGAGTTTTATTTCTCTAGCCTTCTTCTCCCATTGCATGAAAAGATGAAGCAAGCTGTCAGACAGATCCAAAATGTTCTCCTTTATCTTTTTTTTGTTTTTGGAGATGGAGTCTCGCTCTGTCGCCCAGGCTGTAGGGCAGTGATGCAATTTCAGCTCACTGCAACCTCCACCTCCCAGGTTCAAGCAATTCTCCTGCCTCAGCCTCCTGAGTAGCTGGGATTACAGGTGTGTACCACCATGCTTGGCTAATATTTGTATCTTCTTTTTTTTAAGAGATGGGGTTTCACCATGGTGGCCAGGATGCTCTCAATCTCCTGACCTCATGATCCACCCGCCTCAGCCTCCCAAAGTGCTGGGATTACAGGCATGAGCCACTGTGCCCGGCCTAATATTTGTATTTCTAATATAGACTGGGTTTCACCATATTGGTCATGCTGGTCTCAAACTCCTGACCTCAGGTGATCCACCTGCCTTGGCTTCCCAAAGTGCTGGGATTACAGGTGTAAGCCACCATGTCCAGCCTCTTTTGTCTTTATAAGGGAGAAAGAATTTCCAATTTTTGTTTTCTTAGTATTTCAAGTGGAATATCTGGTCATCCCCTTTAGAAGCATTTCCCGCACAATGCTATTTGAAGGCGGTTGGCTGCTGTGTTTCGCATCATTAAACATTGAGGAACTACTGTATTCCAGGCACTCTACTAGGCGCTGGGGATGAAGAGATGAGTAAGGCATGACCCATAACCAGAGGGTGTAACCAACAAGAAATAAGCAATTTCCATAGAGTGAGCAGTGCTGTAAGAGTTCTGTGCACAGGGCCTGTGGAGCACAGGGGCAAGCAGCCCACCTACCTGGGGGTTTTGTGGGTGAGGGGAGCAGAAATAATTTTTTTTTTTTGAGATGGAGCCTTGCTCTGTAGCCCAGGCTGAAAAGTGCAGTGGCATGATCTCGGCTCACTGCAACCTCTGCCTCCCTAGTTCAAGTGATTCTCCTGCCTCAGCCTCCTTAGTAGCTGGGATTACAGGCGCACACCACCACGTCCCACTGATTTTTCGTATTTTTAGTAGAGACAGGGTTTCACCGTATTGGCCAGGCTGGTCTCGAACTTCTGACCTCAGGTAATCCACCCACCTCAGCCTCCCAAAGTGCTGGGATTACAGGCATGAGCCACTGTGCCCAGACCTAGAGATAGGGTCTTGCTATGTTGCCCAAGCTGGTCTTGAACTCCTGGATCCTAAATGATCTTCCCACCTCAATCTCCCAAGTAGCTGAGACTACAGGCATGCATTGCACCCAGCTTGTAAGAGACTTTTGCTGGAAATTCTAGCATGATACATTGCATTTAGCCTACCAATCAGTATTGTATTTTCAACTTCTTTTGTATGATACATATAATTGTGAGCCTTTTACTTATTTCCATCTTGTTTGGGACCTTCAAGATTATTGCTAGATGGACAGCTGCCAGCACTAAAGTGCTCATTTTGTCAAAAGTAGCAAGAGAAAAGTCCCAACAGAAAAAAGTCTTTCGAGGTGTCTTAGGAATCGGATGAGAGTAAATCACATTTGGATGACATTTTAGAGCTTAAAATGCACTTGCATATATTGTCCGATTTGATACTGACCATAATCTTACCTAGAAAGGGAGATTGCTGATTACACACGGCAGAGTCAACACAGGTTTGTCTCCACGGCTTCCTGGAGTCTACGAAAATGACAGAAAAGAAATAAAATGAGTCCAAACCCATACCATCAAAGACAACAGGAGAGACTGTAACAGCGAATAACAGCAGTACCTTTCAAGACTAATCCTAAGAAGCGAGTAACTCACAAAGGACAGGGAAGCGGAACCTGATCAGAGGAGCACGCTGATGTGCACTGAACACCGGTAAAGGCTCGGGACTGGGAGAGACGGGTTCTGCCAGGTGGGGCTGGAAACAGAGATTGGTTCAAACCTGTGGAAGATTTCCCATCACGCTCCCTCCGCCTCTCCACACAGCCAGGTGAAAACTCCTACCCTCTACTCTGCCCCTGCCTGCCAGAGTCCAGAGGCTAATTTTTAGAGAAATTGAACTGTAGGGGTCCAGATTCAGGAACAGCTTACACTCTGGAAGGCAGGAATGTGGCATCAGGCTGAAAGCAAGAGGGGTTATGTGAAAGTGCGGGCAGGCCCTATCCCTGCCTGGCCCCAGGGTGGATGGTAGTCCCACCCTTGTTCTCAGATAGAAGAATGAGTCTTTCTTGGAAAAATTGTTCCATTAAAATACTAAAGAGCTGGGCCATGTGTGGTAGCTGATGCCTGTAATCCCATAATCCCAGCATTTTGCAAGGCCAAAGTGGGAGGACCTAGTGAGGCCAAGAGATGGAGGCTGCAGTGAGAGCATAGGTGACAGAGTAGCAGAGTAGACACTGTCTCTAGAAAATAATAATAATAATAAGGCCAGTACGATGGCTCACACCTGTAATCCCAGCACTTTGGGAGGCCAAGGTGAGAAGATCATTTGAGGTCAGGAGTTCGAGACCAGCCCAACCAACATGGTGATACCACTGTCTCTACTACTGTCTCTACTAAAAATACAAATAATTAGCCGGGTGTGGTGGCCCATGCCTATAATCTTAGCTACTTGGGAGGCTAAAGCAGGATAATCACTTGAACCTGGGAGGCGGAGGTTGCAGTGAGCTGAGATCGAGCCACTGCACTCCAGCTTGGCCACAGAGGGAGATTCTGTCAAAAAAGAAGAAAGAGAGAAAGAAAAAAAGAAAATAGCTCTCTGGGCAAGCATGGCCCTGTCACCCTGGAGTGAGGTTCAACATTGCCAAGTCTTGCTTCTGTTTCCTCAGCTTTGTAGTGAGTCACTGCTTAATGTGAATGGTCCTGCAGGGATTGCTGGGCATTCCCTGATCCCATATGAAAGACAGGGACTAAAATAAACAAGCAAATGGTAGGGGGAAATTAAAAAAAAAAAAAAAGGCAATGCAGGAAATGGACAAACACTTCCAGAAATAGATGAAGTTGATGTTCTCAGAGAGATAAGATAAAGTGACAGCAACTTTTATGGAAAATGAGGCAATTTCCTATAATATAGAAAGGAATGGGCAACAAGTGAGAAAATAATTTAAAAATAAAGGATTATCCAGATAGTCTAATAGCAAACTAATAGGTATTTATTTATTTATTTATTCATTTATTGAGATGGAGTTTTGCTCTTGTTGCCCAGGCTGGAGTGCAGTGGCATAATCTTGACTCACTGCAACCTCTGACTCCCAGGTTCAAGCGATTCTCCTGCCTCAGCCTCCCGAGTAGCTGGGACAACAGGCAAATGCCGCCACACCAGGCTAATTTTGTATTTTTAGTAGAGACGGGGTTTTATATTGTTGGCCAGATTGGTCTTGAACTCCTGAGCTCACGTAATCCACTCTCCTCTGCCTCCCAAAGTGTTGGAATTACAGGCATGAGCCACTGTGCCTGGCCAGGAATTTAATAAGTAGAATATAGAGAGAAGAAAATTAAAAAAAAAAAAAAAAAAAGACAAAACAAAAAAACCTCCCAGAGCAGGAGAGCAAGCCTCTGGATTCAAAGGGCCTGTCCAGAAAAATGAAGAAAAAGGTCTACACTAAGTCATATCTTCATATTTCAGAACAGGCTGGGCACGGCGGTTCACACCTGTAATCCCAGCACTTTGGGAGGCTGAGCCCAGGAGTTTGAGACCAGCTTGGGCAAGATGATGAGACCTCATCTATACAAAAAATCAAAAAATTAGTTAGTATGGTGGTGTAGGCCAGTGGTCCCACCTACCCAGGAGGCTGAGGTGGAGGATTGCTTGGGCTTGGGAGGTGGGGGCTGCAGTGAGCTATAATTGTGCCACTGCACTCCAGCCTGGGCAGCAGAGTAAGACCCTGTCTCAAAAACAAATAAACAACAAAAAAAATCAGAACACCAGAGATAAAGAGAAAACATTGGCCGGGCACGGTGGCTCACACCTGTAATCCCAGCACTTTGGGAGGCCGAGGCAGGCGATTCACGAGGTCAGGAGTTCGAGACCAGCCTGGCCAATATGGTGAAACATCTCTACTAAAAACACAAAACTTAGCTGGGTGTGGTGGCGCGCAGCTGTAGTCCCAGCTACTCCGAAGGCTGAGGCAAGAGAATCACTTGAACCCGGGAGGTGGAGGTTGCATTGAGCTGAAATTACGTCACTGCACTCCAGCCTGGGTGACAGATCGAGACTCTGTCTGTCAAAAAAAAAAAAAAAGAAAGAAAGAAAGAAAAAATGAGAAAACATTAATCCATAGAAGGAAAAAAGTAAGTGTTACACATAAATCTTCTGGAATCAGAACGGCAGTGGAATTCTCAAGAACAGCATTGGAAACTGGCAGACAACAAAGCAATGATTTTGAGGAAAAATAATTCTTTGAACTAGAGTTCTCTGCCTTGCCAGACCATTAATCAAATGAGAGAGTGACATAAAGACATTTTCACTTCCCAGCCACCATCCCCCTGGAGCCACCAGAGACTACGCTCCACTAGAATGAGGGGGCAACCCATGAAAGAATAAAACCAGAGTCAGGACAAAGGCGACCTGACCCTGGAGAGAGGCGACAGGGACCTCCGGACGGCAGCTGCACCCAGAGAGAGCCAGTCTAGAAAGGAACAGGGGCCCTGAAGCCTCCAGTGAGGGTCCAGGGAAAAACGGACACTGATGTGTAGATGATTTCATGTGTGTTTGACCACATAGAAAATCTTAGGCAGGGGGGTTTGCAATTCAGATGAAGGGTGTGGAAGGCAATAGTAATAGTGATGTGGGAAACTGAGCAAACAGGAAATAGTGTAAGAAAGAGATGGCTGGGCACAGTGCCTCACACCTAGGCTGAGGCGGGTGGATCACGAGGTCAAGAGATAAAGACCATCCTGGTCAACAAGATGAAACCCTGTCTCTACTAAAAATGCAAAAATTAGCTGGGCATGGTGGCTCACGCCTGTAGTCCCAGCTACTCGGGAGGCTGAGGCAGGGGAATTGCTTGAGGTTGTGATGAGCTGAGATTGCACCATTGCACTCCAGCCTGGGCAACAGGAGTGAGACTCCATCTCAAAAAAAAAAAGAAAGAAAGAAAAAGAAAGAATGTAATGGAAATGCATCACTTAGCTCAACAGTGAACAAGACTATCATGGTAATAATAGGGTCAATAATAAATATTAGCTTAACCAATATCTTGATATAATTATGTTTGCAGGGTTGAGAAAGTAAAAGTGGGAGTGTGGGATAATATGAGAGGCGAGGCGGCTCAGGCCTGTAATCCCAGCACTTTGGGAGGCGGAGGTGAGTGGATCACCTGAGGTCAGGAGTTTAAGACCAGCCTGGCCAACATGGTGAAACCTCGTCTCTACTAAAAATACAAAACATTAGCTGGGATGGTGGTGGGCACCTGTAATCCCAGCTACTCAGGAGGCTGAGGCAGGAGAATCGCTTGAACCTGGGAGGCGGAGGTTGCAGTGAGCCAAAATCGCGCCTTTGCACCCCAGCCTGGGCGACAAGAGTGAAACTCCTCAAAAAAAAAAAAAAAGAGAGAGAGACTAGAATACCTTCATCCTGTCTGGGCGTGGTTGCTCATGCCTATAATCCCAGCAATTTGACAGGCTGAGGTGGGTGGACTGCTTGGGTGCAGGAGTTCAGAGGCCAGCCTGGGCAATGTGGCTAAACCCTGTCTGCAAAAAATCAAAATAAATAAACAAATAAATAGCCAGCTATGGCGGCACGTGTCTGTAGTCCCAGCTACTAAGGAAGCTGAGATGGGAGGATTGCTTGAATTCGGGCAGTAGAGCTGCAGGGAGGGAGGCGTGGTCCTGCCACTGCACTCCAGCTCGTGTGACAGAGTGAGACACTGTCTCAAAATAAGTAAATAAGAGATGTAGGTGTCTCGTATTGCTTGTGTTTCTTTGGGGAACCCTGATTAATACAGCATGACTTCTGCCATGGTCTGTCAGTCAAAGCAGTCACAAAGATGGTTAGAGGGGAGGAAACAGAGCCCCCTAGCCCATTCTGTGGGAGAAATGTCATGGTCTCATTGGAAGAAAAGCCCTGTGAGCTGGAGATACTGTGACCGTCTTTGAAAAATACAATCTGTCACAGGCAGGGAATTACGTTTTTCTGTAATAAAACTTATAGTACATCTCACTATTTATTTAAACACTGTATGAGTACCATTTTTATAAAATGATAAAAAATTTTAAAAATACAAGTTTAGTGGATATAGAAGCTATTCTTACCATGCTTTGGGAAGAAAGGAAAATGCTGTCAGAATGGTTAAGAGAATGTCTGAGTTAAATTAAAAAAAAGAAAAAAAAAGAAATCTTGTGGCAGAAGCACAGAAAAAAAAAAAAAAGAAAAAAAAAGAGAAAGTCTGAGTTAGGCCTGGGATTCAAATCAGATCCACTGATCTTGATTCAGAGCTCTTTCCTTTATTGCTAACCAGAATGATCAAGAAGAGTCACTTCATTTATATTAATGACCACAGCCTATCTCAATTATAATAGTTAACAAGTGGGCTGGCTCTCCCACCTCAGCATGCCAGCTTTACCTGTTAGCCTGAATATTAATACAAACTTTGAATGCAAATGATCAAATCTCAACTAACCAAGATCAAAGCGAAGACACTGCGCTGTCTAATACGATGCTTTGCATGTCTGGACATTGAATTTGTTTCTTAGGTGGCCTGTCCTGGAGCTGGAGTCGCACTTAGAGTCATTCAGGGTGACTCTGTCTTTTTATTATTTATTCAATAAACTTATAAATTATTTAATAACAGGGTCAATATTTATTATTTTGTAATAATAGCAATATTATTACAAAATAATATATTTTAATAATAATAGTAATAGCATAAACTCATGGTAATAATAGGATCAATAATAAATATTAAATACTATTGACCTTATTATTACTATTATTGACCCTATTGCTACTATGTAAGTCTTGTTCACTGTTGAGCTAAGTAATGCATTTCCATTACATTCTCTTTCTTATACTATTTAATTTCCCATTTGCTCAGTTTCCCACGTCATTATTACTATGGGATAATAATAACGACAGAGTAGGCTTGGAATTTTCAGTGCCACTTAAAACACACACGCACGAACGCACGCACCAGCCTAAAACAAAACAAAAACGAAAACAGAGTCTTTCAAATAAGGCTCTGCCCAGATCAGGAATGCTACCCTTGCCTACTCGCTAAACATATACAGGCACAAACCACCGAGTTTCCCAGGAGAGGACTGAACTTGGGCCTGTGACAGCTCAAGGCATGAGCCACTGCTCTTCAAATCCATCCCCATTGCCAGCACATCGCTCACTCTGCCACTGACTCACTCCTTCTGAGGAGCGACTGCCATTCCCAGACCACAGCCAAGGACGAGGACACAGCTCCCGGGTGGTCAAGTATATTGGTCATGCTTGAACCTGGTCCACGAGGCAAGAATGCCTCATGCAAAAACAAAAACAAAAACATGAGCTGCAAATTGAAACAGGAGGAAGTGGAAATTGAAACAGAAGTGGAAGAAATTGCAAATTGAAACAGAAGTGGAAAAGCCCCCTTCAGATTACATACTTGAAATTTTTTTTTTTTTTTTGAGATGGAGTTTCATTCTTGTTGCCCAGGCTGGAGTGCAAGTGATGAGATCTCAGCTCACTGCAACCGCTGCCTCCCAGGTTCAAGTGATTCTCCTGCCTCAGCCTCCCAAACATCTGGGATTACAGGCATGCCCCACCACACCTGGCTAATTTTGCATTTTTAGTAGAGACAGGGTTTCTCCGTGTTGGTCAGGCTGGTCCCGAACCCCCGACCTCAGGTGATCCACCCACCTCAGGCTCCCAAAGTGCTGGGATTACAGGCGTGAGCTACTGCGCCCGGCAACTACATACTTGAAATATTTAATGAAAGTTGCTCCTGCTGGCTTTGTTGAAAATGATCTTTACAACTTTCTGATCGGACAGATAATGCATCTGATAATCTGGACTCAAGTTATGTGACCATTAGTGAAATTTAGGTAACTGTGCCTGGCAGGAGTTGAATAATTCTAAAAGTTACTTTTGGCTGGGCGAGGTGGCACATGCCTGTAATCCCAGCACTTTAGGAGGCCAAGGTGGGCAGATCACCTGAGGTCAGGGGTTCAAGGCCAGCCTGGCCAACATGGCGAAACCCCATCTCTACTAAAAATACAAAAATTAGCTGGGCATGGTGGTACACACCTGTAATCCCAGCTACTCAAGAGGCTGAGGCAGGAGAATCACTTGAACCCAGGAGACAGAGGCTGCAGTGAGCCGAAATTGCACGATTGCACTCAAGCCTGGGTGACAGAGACACTGTCTCAAAAAATAATAACAATAAAATTAAAGTTACTTTTTTAAAAATGCAGGGCATAGAGGGAAGAAAGAGGAAGCAAGAGTGGGACACAATCTCTCAGAAATTCCACTGCAGGCGGGGCGCGGTGGCTCATGCCTGTAATCCAGCATTTTGGGAGGCTGAGGCAGGTGGATCACCTGAGGACAGGAACAAGACTCCGTCTCAAAAAAAAAAAAAAGAAGAAAAACAAAAGAAATTCCACTGCAGGCCGGGCGTGGTGGCTCATGACTGTAATCCCAGCACTTTGGGAGGCCGAGACGGGTGGATCACAAGGTCAGGAGTTTGAGACCAGTCTGGCCAACATAGTGAAACCCCGTCTCAAATAAATAAATAAATAAATAAATAAATAAATAAATAAATAAATAAATAAATAAATGAATGAATGAATGAATGAATGAAGGAAGGAAGGAAGGAAGGAAGGAAGAAATTCCACTGCAAATATAAGGGCTCAGGATAGTCTTCAAAAGAATCCAAGTCTGAAATGTCAGAAACAAGGGAAAGCATTTTCGGCAGTGCTAGGCAAGGTGAGTTGGTGGAGAGGCTGTGACAAGTGGAGTGGTTATAACCGAAGAGCAAGGGGTGGGTGTGTGAGGGTCCATAGGAAAGGACGCGATTCCTCGTGAGCCCAAATTAGGGCTGCAGAGTAGAGCTCAGCCTTGAGACAGGAAAATGGAAATACAGCACCCAATGGGAGGCCAGTAACAGGAGCTGCACCATGAACCTAGGAGGGATTTGTTAGAACTCTGTGTTTGTGCAAAGCTGAGTTAGGAGGTGATATCCTCACTGTTCATTATGGGCTGAATTACATCTTTTCAAAATTCATATGCTGACATCCCAACACCAAGGACCTAAGAGTGTGATTCTGTTTGGAGACAGGGCCTGTAAAGAGTGTGAGGTTTGTTCTTGCTGAGCTTAAAAGGAAGAAACTGAGGCCAACACAAGAAGATCCAATATAAAGGAATTTATTCAGGCTCCTGGGCGAGGCTCTGTGGCCCGACAGGAGGGGCCAGAGAAGTCGCACAGACTCCTCTCAGATGTGGGGTTTTATAGGGAGTGGAAGAGCTCGATTGGTTGTGGGAGAGCAGGACTACTATTGGGTAAGGTTACAAGCCTTTGTTTGCATACAGGACTCGGCTGCTATTGGCTAGAAAGACTCGGCTGCTATTGGCTAGAAAGATTCGGCTGCTATTGGCTAGAAAGACTCAGCTGCTTATTGGCTAGAATCACAAGACCCTGCTTGCATACTGGGTTCTTTAAGGGAAAGCCAAGCTGTGCGAGAAAGGGAAAAGGGAACAACCCGAGCATGTCTGAGCTTTCAGGAAAAAGGCAGGGGGGTGTGCGTCCGAGCTCCCGGCGAGGCAATCAGCCTTACAAAGAGGTAATTACTATTGAATGTGGTCATATGTGTGGGCCCTAATCCAATCTGACTGGTGTTCTCATAAGTAGAGGAAATATGGACAACACCAGGAATGCTTGCGCAGAGAAAAGGCCGTATAAAAACACATGGAGTAGCTGGGCACTGTGGCTCACGCCTGTAATCCCAGCAGTTTGGGAGGCTGAGGCGGGCGGATCACGACGTCAGGGGTTCGAGACCAGACTGGCCAACATGGTGAAACCCCATCTCTACTAAAAATACAAAAATTAGCCAGGCCAGCACGCCTGTAGTTTCAGCTATGTAGGAGGCTGAGGCAGGAGAAGCGCTTGAATCCAGGAGCAGAGGTTGCAGCAAGCCGCGATCGCGCCACTGCACTCCAGCCTGGGCGACAGAAGGAGACTCCATCTCAAAAAAAGAAAACGCAGGGAGAAGGCAGCCTCAAGAGAACTCAACCTTGCTGACACCGTCATCCTAGACTTTCAGAATGAGTTCTGCTGCTTAAGCCACCTAGTCTGTGGTATTTCTGTTAGGGCAGTCCTAGCAAACAAGTGCTGTGTTTTACAACACCGTGTCGCCTGTGATCTGAAACTTCCCCTAGCTGCAGCAACACTGAATTGTACCCCTGCTCTGACTTAATTGCTGAAGCCACAGGGAGCATGAAGTAAAAGGTAGAATACCAGAGAAGCAGTGGGGGCAGGGTTAAGACTGAGGATGTTGGTTTTCATTGGAGAAATTGCCTTTCCTCTCACTCATGGGACTGCAAAGACGTGCCTCAGACTCCCACAGAGGCAGGTGAGGACCAGCTTCATGTATATCTTTTCTTCCTTTTCTGTTCTTTCCTTTCTTTTCTTTTATTTCTTTCCTTTCTTCCCTTCCTCCCTTCCTTTATTTATTTATTTATATATTTATTTATTTGAGAGGAGTCTGTCTGTCACCCAGGCTGGAGTGCAGTGGCATGATCTTGGCTCACTGCAAGCTCTGCCTCTGGGGTTCAAGTGATTCTTCTGTCTCAGCTTCCCGAGTAGCTGGGATTATAGGCGTGCACCATCACACCTAATTTTTGTATTTTTAGTAGGGACAGGGTTTCACCATGTTGGCTTGGCTGGTATCAAACTCCTGGCCTGAAGCAATCTGCCTGCCTCAACCTTCCAAAGTGCTGGGATTACAGGCGTGAGCCACCGAACCCAGCCCCTCCATTCATTTATCATCCACATTTTTATGTTATGTCTAGGAAGACCTTTCAAATGCATGGGTTGATACAAATTTTTGATGAGAAATTAAAATAAAAAATGCACTGCAGGCCGGGTGTGATGGCTCACACCTATAATCCCAGGACTTTGGGAGACTGAGATGGACAAATCACGAGGTCAAGAGATCGAGACCATCCTGACCACCATGGTGAAACCCTGTCTCTAATAAGAATACAAAAATTAGCTGGGCGTAGTGGTGTGTACCTGTGGTCCCAGCTACTAGGGAGGCTGAGGCAAGAGAATCACTTGAACCCAGGAGGTGAGGTTGCAGTGAGCCGAGATCGCACCACTGCCCTCCAGTTGGGTGACAGAGTGTGACTCTGTCTCAAAAAAAAAAAAAAATGCACTGCTGATGAATGTATTTATTTTGCTCAAGTATGGAAAAGAGAGTTCTCTTGGCCACTAATGCCCTAATTAAAAAATAAAGCACATTGTGAGTGGAGAGCCATACTCTATATAAATAATAAATGAAGCCTTAGTTGGGGACACAGGTGGAGCTGACTAACTGGCAGCAAGGGCATGTTCTTTGTGGCTTCTTTGGCTCTGAGGAAGCACATTTTTTGAGACCAAAAAAATAGATAATCAACTACAATAAAGTGACATGGAAAACTAACTTTACAAATATAATATTCTGAGAGGCCAGAATGGGAGAAATTGGTAGAGAAATGTATCCTCCTGGATGTGAACTGGGTCATCTGAAAAGCTTTGACAATTGCTCTGAAGACTTCAAATCTTATTCTGGAAGCATGTTGAGACATCAGAAGCGCTAAGAGCTGGGCGTGGTGACTCATGCCTGTAATCCCAACAGTTGTGAGGCTGAAGCAGGCAGATCACAAGGACAGGAGTTCAAGATCAGACTGGCCAATATGGTGAAACCTGTCTCTACTAAAAATACAAAAATTAGCTGGGCATGATGGTGTGTCTCTAGCAAGTAATCCCAGCTACTTGAGAGGCTGAAGCAAGAGAATTGCTTGAACTGGGACTGGGGAGGCAGAGGTTGCAGTGAGCCGAGATCGCACCACTGCCTTCGCGCCAAGAGGTAATCATAATGGTAGTTTATTAACTTAACTCTGAAAGCCAGAGAGAAGAGGATATAGGACAGGAAGGGGCCCATAAGTAGGAATAATTCAAGATAGAGATAAATAGGAACTGGATGAGGGCAAGAGCCATGAAAATTGGGGAAACATATGGATTTTTCCAGAGATATTCAAAGATAGAAGCAAGAGGACCAGGTGGCATTAAATTTAATGACATTAAAGACCATTAAATTAAAGGTTTAGGCTGGGCACAGTGGCTCATGCCTTTAATCCCAGCACTCTGGGAAGCTGAGGCAGGTGGATGACCTGAGGTCAGGAGTTCAAGACCGGCCTGACCAACGTGGTGAAACGCCGTCTCTACTAAAAATACAAAAAGTAGCCAGGTGTGGTGGTGCATGTCTGTAATCCCAGCTCCACCAGATGCTGACATCGCTTGAACCCACGAGTTAGAAGTTGCAGTGAACTCAGATAGCGCCATTGCACTCCAGCCTGGGCAACAGAGCAAGATTCCAGCTCAATAAAATAAAATAGAAAAGTCTAGGGAGACAGTAAAGTCAAGCCTTCTGGCTTACATAGTATATTCATTTTCTATCGCTACTGGGACAAGTTATCACAACCTAGTGTCTTAACACAAATTTATTATCTAACAATTCTGTCTGTCAGAAGTCTGAGAGGGTCTCATTGGGCTAACATCAAGGTGTTGCAGGGCTGTATTTCTCTCTAGAGGCTCTCAGGAGGAATCTGTCTTCTTGCTTTTTCCATCTTCTAGCAGCTGTCCACATTCCTTGGCTCGCGGCCCCCTTCCTCCATGTTCAAAGCCAGCAATGGCAGCCTGTGTCCTTTCCTTCTGCATCTCTGGCCCTTCTTTCACAGTGACCTCTCTATCTGATCACAACCAGGAAAGGTTCTCCACTTTAAGGACTCGTGTTGACTGGACTAGGCCCACCTGGACAATCTGGGAGAATCTTCACATCTCAAGATTTGTAACCTTAATCACATCTGCCAAGTCCATTTTGCAGGAATCAGGACATGGACATCTTAGGGGGACATTATTCAGCCTATTGAATAGCCTATCAAACAGCAGAGTTTTTCCAACTGACTCATTGTTGGGTTGTGAAATTAACTTAATAAGGCACTACTATATTGAAAAGGGGAATAGAAGTTCAGACAGTACAATGTATTAGTCAGAGTATTCATGTCTTGTGAAACTTCTATCTAGTTTTTTATGTGTATATCTAGTGGATTGTGATATAACATATATTTCTTACTGGAGGTCGTGGGCAAAAAGATTTGAAATCTACTGACTTCCACGACAGGCTGATGAGCGTATTAAGCAAGATGGGACACAACACTCATAGACAATGTTTACTGAAAGTTTGTCATGAGCCATGTGTGCTCTAAGGGCTTGACTTGCATTAACCATGTAATCTTCCCAATAACCAATAAGATAGATATTGTCAATATCTCCATGTTCAAATAAGGAAATGGAGAAAAACATGATTGTCTTGCTGAAAGTCACACAGCTAAAAAATGGCACGGCTGGAATTCAGTCCCAGACAGTTCAGCTCCTCATTCCCAAACCTGTATACCTGATGCCACGCCGCAGTGTCTAGAAGCACCCAAGACCTGAGGAGAAAGGCAACCCTCCTCTCTGGTTCGTCCAGCTACCCTGAGAACCTTTGCCCACGCATAGTATCCTATTTAAAATAGGAAATGCTGGCTGCTGCAGGGCCTCGTGCCTGTAATTCCAGTGCTTTGGGAGGCTGAGGTGAGAGAGGATCGCTTGAGGCCAGGAGTTGAGACCAGCCTGTGCAACATAAAAGGAGTGTGTCAGAAAAGAAAGAAAGGAAGGAAGGAGGAAAGAAAGAGAGAAAGGGAAAGAAAGAAAAAGAAAGAAAGAAAGAGAAAGAGAAAGAAAGAGGGCGAGCCAGGTGCAGTGGTTCATGCCTATAATCCCAGCACTTTGGGAGGCGGAGGCGGGTGGATCATCTGAGGTCAGGAGTTTGAGACCAGCGTGGCCAATGTGGTGAAACCCCGTCTCTACCAAAAATACAAAAATTAGCTGGGTGTGGCGGTGGGTGCCCATAACCCCAGCTACTCAGGAGGCTGAGGCAGGAGAGTCACTTGAACCCGGGAGGTGAAGTTTGCAGTGAGCCGAGATCACACCACTGCACTCCAGCCTGAGGGGCAGAGTGAGACTCTGTCTCCAAATAAAAAAGAAAAAAGAGCAGAAAACAAGGTTCTTACATAACTGTAGGTATAGGTGTGTGTTGGAGAAGAGGAAGACTCAATCCAGAGTCTACAGTGAGCTTCCCTCTTCAGGCTAACAACCTCAGCCCAGAAGTTGAGCATAATGTGTAACACTCGGAGAAAGATCCAAGCTGGCTGATCACTAGCAGCTCGGGATTATAGCTCCCAGAGAAAACGCACAGAAAGAGAGGACGCCACACTTTCAGACGAATTTTTGTTACCCACGGACTGGAAGATTCCCAGCAGAGGATCCCCATGGGTCGCCAGGGTGACTCTCATGGCCAGTGTCGTGGTTTTGCCGGCGCCCAGGCACAGCGGTTCTTGGTGCAGAGTAAACAGGACTGATCGATGTTTGGAGCTCCGGGAAGGCAGAGTCGCTCATTTACCTGATTGAAGAAGGGACTCAAGAGGGAAGCCAGACTGGAGATTCCCTGGCAGAAAAGCACCACGAATCTTGATGCCACTGTTTTGGCTGGCGCAGTGGGTTGCTCAGATTTCGCTGGGAATCAACAAGTTGGACGTCCACTCAGAGACCTAATTTGAAAGTAGGCAATTACAAAGACAACAGGTGGATGAACTTAAAACGATGGGAAGAAACCAGCATAAAAACGCTGAGAATACCCAAGATCAGAATGCCTCTCCCTCTACAGGTGATCACAGTTCCTCATCAACAAGAGAACAAGGCCTGATGGAGAACGAGTGCGTTCCATTAACAGACTTAGGCTTCAGAAAGTGGATAATAAGGAACTTTAGTAAGCTAAAAGAACATGTTCTGGCCCAATGTAAAGAAACTAAGAACTTTGAAAAAAGGTTTGATGAAAAGCTAACGAGAATTGACAACTTAGAGAGGAATATAAGTGAATTAATGGAACTGAAGAACACAATACGAGAACTCTGCGAAGTATGCACAGGTTTTAACAGTCGAATTGATCAAGCAGAAGAAAGGATATCAGAGGTCGAAGACCAATTAATGAAATGAAACGAGAAGACAAGATTAGAGAAGAAAGAGTAAAAAGGAATGAGCAAAGTCTCCAAGAAATATGGGACTATGTGAAAAGACCTAATTTATGATTGATAGGTATACCTGAATGTCATGAAGAGAATGAATCCAAGTTGGAAAATATTCTTCAGGATATTATTCAGGAAAACTTTCCTAATCTAGTAAGGCAGGACAATACTCAACTCCAGCTAATCCAGAGAACACCACAAAGATATTTCTCAAGTAGAGCAACTCCAAGACACATAATCGCTAGATCCACTAGGGTTGAAATAAAGGAGAAAATTCTAAGGGCAGCTAGAGAGAAATGTCACATTACCCATAAAGGGAAGCCTATCAGACTCACAGCAGACCTCTCATCAGAAACCCTACAAACTAGAAGAGAGTGGGGGTCAATATTCAATATCCTCAAAGAAAAGAATTTTCAACTCAGAATCTCATATCCCGCCAAACTAAGCTTCATAAGTGAAGGAAAAAGAAAATTTTTCGCAAACAAGCAAGCACTCAGCGATTTCATCACCACCAGGCCTGCTTTACAAGAGCTTCTGAAAGAAGCACTACAAACAGAAAGGAACAACCAGTATCAGTCATCCCAAAAACTTACCAAAATGTAAAGAGTATCTCTATAATGAAGACTTTACATCAACTAATGGGCAAAATAGCCAGCTAGCATTAAATGACAATATTGAACTCACAAATATTAATATTCATTCTAAATTTAAATGGATTAAATGCCCCAATCAAAGACACAGACAGGTAAATTGAATAAAAAGTCAAAACCCATCGGTACGCTGTATCCAGATCTATTTCACAAGCAACGACATACAAAGACTCAAAACAAAGGGATGGAGGAAGATTCACCAATTAAATGGAGAGGAAAACAAAACAAAACAGGAGTTGTAACTTTCCTCTCTCACAAAATAGACTTTAATAGTAACAAAGACTAAAAGAAACAAAGAAGGACATTACATAATGGTAAAAGGATCAATGCAACAACAGGAGTTAATGATTATAAATATATACGCACCCAATACAGGAGCACCCAGATACATAAGACAAGTTCTTAATGACTTATAAAGAGACCTGAACTCCCGCACAATAATAGTGGGAGATTTTGACGCCACATTGTTAATATTCAAAGGATCAATGACATAGAAAATTAATAGGGACATCTATGATTTGAACTTAGACCTGGAATAAGTAAACGTAGTGAATTTTTATAGAATTCTCCACCCCAGGTCCACAGAACATAACATTTTTCTCAGTATCGTATTACACCTATTTTGAAAGTGACCACATAATTGGAAGTAAATCATTCTTCAGCATTTGCATAGCATTTCACAGACTTAAATGAAATATTGATTAGCTGTTTGTTTGTTATTTTCTTCCCTTATTCCTTCCTGTCTCCGTTGTTAAGCACAATTATCGGCATAAAAGAGGTTTTTAATACCTACTTTTAGATTGCATTCCAGCCCGGGCAATAAAGCAAGAATCCTGTTCTCTCTCCCCCTTTTTCTTTCTCTTTCTTTCTTTCTCTCATTAAAAAAAAAAAAAAAGTGTAACACTCACCATTAAAACTAATATATATGAAATTACTATTTTTCCCCAAAGGTCCTTAGTAATAAAGAAATTAATAAAAGGTAAACTTTATGTCAATATATGACATATCATAAATACACATACATGAACTATGTTTCAATGGAAGGTATTCTACTTATTACTATAGTAACTACATTAGTCCATTTTCATACTGCTATGAAGAAATACCTGAGACTAGGTAATTAATAAAGAAAAACAGCCGGGTGCGGTGGCTCACGCCTGTAATCCCAGCACTTTGGGAGGCTGAGGCGGGTGGATCACGAGGTCAAGAGATTGAGACCATCCTGGTCAACATGGTGAAACCCCGTCTCTACTAAAAATACAAAAATTAGCTGGACATGGTGGCACGTGCCTGTAATCCCAGCTACTCAGGAGGCTGAGGCAGGATAATTGCTGGAACCCGGCAGGTGGAATTTGCAGTGAGCCGAGATTGTGCCACTGCACTCCAGCCTGGGCAACAGAGCGAGACTCTATCTCAAAAAACAAAAAAAGAAAAAGAAAAAGAGGTTTAACAGACTCACAGTTCCTCATGGCTGGGGAGGCTTCACAATCATGGTGGAAGGCAAAGAAGAAGCAAAGTCACATCTTACGTGGTGGCAGGCAAGAGAGCATCTGCCTGGGACCCACCCTTTATAAAACCATCAGATCTTGTAAGACTTGTTAGCTATCATGAGAACAGCATGGGAAATACCTGCCCCCATGATTCAATTACCTCCCAAAAGGTCCCTCCCATGACACATGGGTATTATCAGAGCTATACTTAAAGATGAGATTTGGGTGGGGACATAGGCAAACCATGTCAGTAACCAAAGAAAAATTAAGTGATTAACCACCGTGCTCCTTGCTGTGAAAATAAGAGAAAAGGCACGGACTCTTTTCCCTTGGACTAGCATAGAAGTAAAACCGATCAAATTATTTCTCTTTCTGATCAACATTGTCCCATATCACTAACTTCACAAAACACTTAGAAAATTTTATTTCTTGATCCACACATCAAGGTAATAATACCTTTCTCAGAATTGTGAGAATTTGATGAGGCTAGTACACCAAAATTAATTTGTAAACTACAGAGTGCTGAGATGTGAGATAACTATACTTGTAATTTCATTTACTTATCAAACACTGATACAATGCCGGGAACTTGGCATTGTTTTAAGTGCTTTGCAAGTATTAATTTATTTAATGCTCATAAAAACTCTAAGATATGTCTTGTTTTCATTTTTTGGATGAGGAGAAAGCTGAGGCATAGACAGGTTAGGAAACTTGCCTGAGCTCACAAAGCAACCAAGTAAAAGAAAAAGCTCTCTTCCTCTTGTCATCCCAGCCCAGTGCCAGAGTCTGTGTTAGCTGGGATTACAGGCACCACCACCACACCTGGCAAATTTTTTTGTATTTTTGGTAGAAACAGAGTTTCATCATGTTGGCCAGGCTGGTCTCGAACTCCTGACCTCAGGAGATCCATCCACCTTGGCCTCCCGTAAAGCTGGGATTACAGGCGTGTGCCACCTCACCCAGCCAAGTCTATGCTCTTAACTCCTCGGCTGTGTCACATCTACTAGGGATATTAGAACGAGACCTCTGCCTAGATGTCAGAGGCATCAGGCATATGGAAGCCAAATGAGACCTGCAGCTTTTGATGAAACTGTTGTCACCTCTCTACCTCTTTCCAGTTTGTCTAAGTCCATTTTGTGTTCTTTAACAGATATCAAGCCTGGGTATAGTTTCTGGAGGCAGGGAAGTCCAAGGTTGAAGGGCATCTGGTGAAGGACTTCTTGCTGCATTATCACAGAAAGGCAAGAGAGAATGAGAGAAAGAGAAGAGAGAAGAGAAGGGGACAGAGAATGAGAGAGAGAGAGAGAGAGAAGGGAGGGGCTGAACTCATCCTTTTGACACAACCCAGTCCTGAGATCAGCATTAATCCATACATGAAGGCAGAACCCTCATACCCTAATCACCTTTTCAAGTTCACACCACTCAACACTGTTGCTTTGGGGATTCAGTTTGCATCACATGAATTTTGGGGGCCATATTCAAACTATAACCTTGTCTATCATTGAAAATCTGGGTTTAAAGGAGTCCTTCCTCCTGATGGTAGCTGCCATATGACATCAGACCTTGAAAATAAATAATGTTCTTTTTTTGATTTCCAGTAGCTCTGAAATAAATAATAATAATAATAATGTTCTTTTCATTTTTTTTTTTTTTTTTTGAGACAGCATCTCGCTCTACTACCCAGGCTGGAGGTCAGTGGTGTCATCTCAGCTCACTGCAACCTTCGCCTCCCACGTTCAAGCCATTCTCCTGCCTCAGCTTCCCCAATAGCTGGGACTACAGGCCTGTGCCACCAGGCCCAGATAATTTTTGTGATTTTAGTAGAGACAAGGTTTCACGGCCGGGTGCGGTGGCTTACGCCTGTAATCCAAGCACTTTAGAGGCCAAGGCGGGCGGATCACCTGAGGTCGGGAGTTTAAGAGCAGCGTGACCAACATGGTGAAACTCCGTATTTAAAAAAAAAAAAAAAAGGTTTCACTATGTTGGCCAGTCTGGTCTTGAACTCCTGATCTCAAGTGATCCACCCACCTCAGCCTCCCAAAGTGCTGGGATTACAAGCGTGAGCCACTGCACCCGCCCAGGAATATTCTTGTTCACTCTGATTAACCTCGTACTTTTGGTGTTCCCTTCTTTTTATAAAGGCTTCTAATTTTTTATTACACGGTATGCTGCTTATCTAAAGTATACTTCCTTACTTTATAAAAAGACTGAAGTTGATTCAGTAGAAAATAAAGGAAGAAACCAGAAAACATGATCACCATTTAAACTCAGGTGGTGGACAAGTGGTGTGCGATTCCTTGTTGAAACCGGACAAGTAATGCTTGCTGTCAATGGTGCCCAGAAGGTTTTGCGACAGGTGGGGAGTGGTTCTCAGGATTCTCGAACATGTGACCCAATGGCTTCTGCTAAACTGACCTTTATGCTTGTAATGTGTCTCCCACCTCAGAGTCAAGTGTAACTGTTTTCTGGGACTTGGGCTTTGTTGGGTGGAAAGGTATAAAATAGAACCATTTGCTGAGACATGAGGGAATAAAAGCCAGAAATGAACAGTTGAAAATAGTCAGTAACACAAGGATAAAGAAATTGAAGGAGTTGTGTTGATTCAGGCAACAGAAAGTGAGGAAGAGATGGCTGATTACATGAAGGAAAGGCCGGGCACGGCAGCTCACTCCTGCAATCCCAGCACTTTGGGACGCCGAGGCCGGTAGATCACCTGAGGTTGGGAGTTGGAGACCAGCCTGGCCAACATGGTGAAACCCTGTCTCCACTTTAAAAAATATGAAAATTAGCCAGGCATGGTGGCACGTGCCTGTAATCCCAGCTACTCGGGAGGCTGAGGCACGAGAATCGCTTGAACTAGGGAGCAGAGGTTGCAGTGAGCCAAGATCGCACCATTGCACTCCAGCCTGGGTGACAAAGAGAGACTCTGTCTCAAAACAACAACAGCAAACCACAAAGATAAGGGGAAAGAGAAGAAAGGGTGAAAGTCGTGGGATCTCAGTGGTAAGAGGAGATATTGTGTTGTTTGTGGGAGCATTTTGTAACCGGGAAAGGCCTAAGCAAATACTGAATTTTTGTCAGTATATTATTTTTGATTTAGCAAATACTGAGCACATATTAAGAGCTGGCTGCTTACGGTATAAAGATAAATAAGACTTGGCTATCTAGTTAAAACGTGTCTTATACACAAGGGCAATTGAGTTTGAATTTTTAGTCTATTTTATATACATTAAATAAGTCCAGGAGTGAACTTTATGTCTTACCAATAGCAGGCACTCTATGAATGTTTATAGAATTGAAATACTAGAGTTGGATAGGAGCTGGTTCAAAATTATTCATACATTTACTTAGCACTTTTTTTTTTTGAGACAGGGTAACGCTCTGTTGCCCAGGCTGGAGTGCAGTGGCACAATCTTGGCTCACTGCAACCTCCACCTCCCGAGTTCAAGCCATTCTCCTGCGTCAACCTCTCAAGTAGCTACAGGCATGCATCACCATGCCTGGCTAACTTTTGTATTTTTAGTAGAGACAGGGTTTCACCATGTTGGCCAGGCTGGTCTCGATCCCTTGACCTCGAGATCTGCCTGCCTTGGCCTCTCAAAGTATTGGGATTACAGGCATGAGCCATTTTTTTTTATTATGGTAAAATACACATAATCTAAAATTTGCCATTTTAACCATTTAAAACATTTTAATTTTTTTATACCAACTTCTTGTCCAACAGGTATTTTGACCATTTGTAAGTGTACAGCTCAGTGGCATTAAACACATTCACACTGTTGTGTGACTATCACCATCATCCATCTCCAGAACTTTTTTATCTTCCCAGATTGAAATTCTGTATCCATTACATGATAACTCCCCATTCAACCAATTTTTTTTTTTTTGAGATGGAGTTTCACTCCTGTCACCCAGTCTGGAGTGCAGTGGTGCAATCTTGGCTCACTGCAACCTCTGCCTCCTAGGTTCAAGAGATTCTCCTGCCTCAACATCCCAAGTAGCTACAGGCATGCGCCACCATGCCTGGCTAATTTTTGTATTTTTAGTAGAGATGTGGTTTCACCATGTTCACCAGGTTGGTCTTGAACTCCCGACCTCAGGTGATCCGCCCACCTTGGCCTCCCAAAGTGCTGGGATTACAGGCGTCAGCCACCATACCGGGTTCAATCAATTTTTATATAGTCCTTCAACAAGTATTTATTGAGCACCTACGATTCAGCCCAGTTCTCACTGTGGGAGGTCTGGGTTATAGAATAAATGACAGGGTACAATCTAGGAAGGAAGATAAACATAACCAATAACAGTAGGTAAAGAGCTGGCCGGGCGCAGTGGCTCATGTCTGTAATCCCAGCACTTTGAGAGGCTCAAGGATCACTTGAGCCAGGAGTTCAAGACCAGCCTGGGAAACATAGTGAGAACCCCCCGACCTCTACAAAATAATAAAAAATATTAGCTGGCTGGTGCATGCCTGTAGTCCTAGCTCCGTGGAAGGCTGAGGTGGGAGGATCCCTTGAGTCTGAGAGGTTGAGGCTGTGAGTGAGCCATGATCGCAACCATGATCACACCACTGTATTCCAGCCGGGTGACCGAGTGAGATCCTGTCTCAAAAACGAAACGAAACAAAAACGGTGAAGAGCTAATGTTTGCAGAACGCTCCCAAGCAGCAGGCCCTTTGCACTGATGCACTCCTTTGAGGTAGGTATACATTCCCAACAGTTCCCAGGATCATAAGCCCGCCGGAACGGGAGCTGTGGGCTGTGACTGGGGAGGAAAGCTCGTTCTGGAGGACATTCGTTGGTCTGGGCAGTCAGGGTCATGCTGAGACCTAAAGGCTGAGTCGCGAGTAGAAGGCCAAGAGCAGGAAGGACACCAGGGCAGGCTCTGGGACCAGATGGGTCCCTTCAGGGGTGATGAAGCTCAGGGAAGCCTGAGATACGGCTGGAGAGGCAGCAGGAGCTCCCTCCCTCCAGGAGGGCCCAGGGGAAGGTTCCTGCCCTATCTCCAGGGCGCTGGGAAGCCACCGAAGAGCTTGCAGCAGAGCCTTTAAAGATCAGTCACTCGGCATCTAGTAAACGAGTCTAATAAACAAGTGATTCATTTCTCTGCCATTCTTTATTATCACGCTGATGGCATATACACTAACTTTGAACCACCTGTGATAGAAAAGTCACTAGTAGTTACATTGTAAAATCTTTCGGTTTTTATGTCTAAAGTTCCTGTTCTGGGAATTCACATTTCTCTAAGTAAACGATAGAACCAGGCCGGCGCAGTGGCTCACAGCTGTGATCCCAGCCCTTGGGGAGGTAGAGGCGAGGGGATTGCTTGAGCCCAGGAGTTTGAGTCCACCACTACAACGTATAACGAGATTCTGAAGATCTGACAAATGGAAAAAACTGGAAATGAGTCTTATTTTGCAGCCCACCAAACCTCCCCTGTGTTAGGAAGAAATTATAGCACTTTTCTGGTAGATACAAAGTATAAGCTTAAACTGTAATTGGCCTCCCTCCCTCCCTCTCTCCATTTGTTGATTCAAATCTTCCCTGGGGGAAGGGAGAGAAATTCCTGCAGTTCCTTCTGGACAAGCATAAATTAAGATTCTGTTTACCAAATGCTTCATTAGACTGCCTAGACAATCTTATCAATCATAACTTGAGATTTGCTTCAAGCTTATTTGTTGTCGGAGTGTGGGGCTGCCTGAGTATATTGGATAAAGTCCAAGTTTGGAAGTTCAGCTTCTGGAGTTCAAAACATAGATCCCTTAAGCACTTCCAAAGTGAAACTCCATTCTACATCCTGAGACTGTCCTGCATTTTTTTTTCTTTTTTTTTTTAAAAAACGGAGTCTCACTCTGACACCCAGGCTGGAGTGCAGTGGCTGGATCTCAGCTCACTGCAACCTCTGCCTCCCAGATTCCAGAGATTCTCCTGCCCCAGACTCCCGAGTAGCTGGGACTACAGGCATGTGCCACCATGCCCAGCTAATTTTTGTATTTTTAGTAGAGATGGGATTTCATCATGTTGGCCAGGCTGATTTCGAACTCCTGACCTTGTGATCTGCCCACCTTGGCCTCCCAAGGTGCTGGGATTTCAGGCGTGAGCCACCACGCTTGGTGAAAAAACCAAACCTTCCACACCAGGTGTGGTGGTTCACGCTTGTAATCCCAGCACTTTGGGAGGAGTTTGAGACCAGCAACAAGGCGAAACCCTGTCTCTACTTGAAAAATACAGAAAATTAGCCAGACACAGTAGTGTGTGCCTATAGTCTCAGCTGCTTGGGAAGCCAAGGTGGGAGAATCGTCTGAGCCCAGGAAGTCGAGGCTGCAGCGAGCCAAGATTGTGGCACTGCATTCCAGCCTAGGCGACGGTAGTGAGACCCTGACTCAAAACAACAAACGGACCAAAGCCAAAAAACCTTTCTGCCTCCTTTTCCCCAAAAGTCTGTATTTGATAAGCAGGTAGTAATTACGTAGCATTTTACAGGTTAGAATTTTTACGTAGGTGATTCTTACACCTCCAGGGTCGACAGGACAGTGGTAATTATTATTTTACAGGTTAAAAGACTGAGGTTGAGAGAGGCACGCAATGCTGCCCGGCTGGTAAGGGGTAGAGTTATTTGCTAAACTGTGTCAGCTGTCACAGGCTCATTCATTCCGTATGTTTCGCGTCCTGAGTGCTTACCCTCCAGGAGATGACAAAACCAACTAGACATCTAGCTCTGGCCCCCATGAGAATGTCGGTCAGTAGGAGAAATAGACACAGAGACAGAAATTTATGAAACCATTTTGGCTGGGTGCAGTGGCTCAAGCCTATAATCCCAGCACTTTGGGAGGCTGGGGTGGGTGGATCACCAGAGGTCAGGAATTCAAGACCAGCCTGACCAACATGGAGAAACCCCGTCTCTACTAAAATTACAAAATTAGCCGAACGTGGTGGCACATGCCTGTAATCCCAGCTACCCAGGAGGCTGAGGCAGGAGACTCACTTGAACCCAAGAGGTGGAGGTTGCAGTGAGCCGAGATCACACCATTGCACTCCAGCCTGGGCAACAAGAGCAAAACTCCATCTAAAAAAAAAAAAAAACTGAGATCTTAGGAGCTCAGAAAGGGCACATCTAATCCACTCAGGGGTGGTGAGGATGTCTAGAGGTAATTCAGAAAATCTTCCTAGAGGAGGTGACACCTAAAAATAATCTTTTTTTAGAAGTTTTTTTTAGCTCACTGCTGTCTTGAAATCCTGGGCTCAAGAAATCCTCCTGCTTCAGCCTCCTGAGTAGCTAAACCGAGTATTAAATAGAATAAGCAAGGCCTAGCCTCATACAATCTCAGAATCCTTGTGAGGATGAGATAATGAGCTGTTTATATGTTGAATAAATGAGAAATGGCCCATGGTGGCTTGCACCTATAATCTGGGCACTTTGGGAGGCAGAGGTGGGAGGATCACTTGAGACCAGGAGCTCAAGACCAGCCTGAGGAACACAGCAAGACCTTGTCTCTACAAACAAATTTTTTAAAATTATCTGGATGTGGTAGCTCGTGCCTCTAATCCTAGCTACTTGGGAAGCTGAAGTGGAAGGATCACCTAGGCCGAGGAGCTCAAGGCTGCAGTGACTAAGATTGTACTGCTGCACTCCAGCCTGGGCAACAGAGCAAGACCCTGTCTCAAAAAACAAAAATAAATTATATAGATGATAATTAATTAATAGCTGATACAACTGGGCAGGGATTCGGGGAGATGGCAAGTGGAGAATATGGCATCATTACTTCTTGCTTAAAACCAAGAACGTTGTAAAATTCTCTTTCTCTCTTTCTTAAGAGCCACCTAATGAGACTGTGCTTCCTTCCACGCATCGCCTCCTCTGGGGCTCCGCGTTTCACTTTGTGACTACACGCTGCTGCAGAACGCTCCTTGGTGTTCTGTTCAACCTTACCCTAATGGTATAAAGATGCAGGGAGAAGAAACACCTTCCTAAGCCTCACGTGTTGCTAAGGTTTGCTTTGGTTCTTTTTTTTTTTTTAAAGGTCCAAAACTTTATTAACACCTGAATGCTTTGGTTCTGTGACTTAATTCATGTGCCTTTTAATCTGAATTGGTCACTCTTCGGCTGAGGGAGATGAAAGAAACTGCTTCATGGTTCAATACCTTCATATACACCTGTCCAAAAAGCTGAAAAATCTGCTGGGCGCCGTGGCTCAGGCCTATAATCCCAGCATTTTGGGAAGCCAAGGTGGGCAGATCACCTGAGGTTGGAAGATCGAGACCAGCCTGACTAATATGGAGAAACCTCGTTTCTACTAAAAATAGAACATTAGCCAGGCGTGGTGATGCATGCCTGTAATCCCAGCTATTTGGGAGGCTGAGGCAGCAGAATCGCTTGAACCCAGGAGGCAGAGGTTGCAGTGGGCCGAGATCATGCCATTGCACTCCAGCCTGGACGACAAGAGTAAAACTCCATCTCAAAAAAAAAAAAAAAAAGCTGAAAAATCTCGACATTGTACAGCTCTTTTCCTCTTAGTAAGCATAGTGCCCACATCACAAAACATTCCATCTCCTTTCTAGTGGTAGCACTGTTTAGAGAATTAACCCAGATGGTTATAGTTGCCAAGACTGTGTGGTCAGGTCAGGGTCCAGACACCACTGGAGTTTTGAGAAAACCCTAGCAATCTCAAACAATCTTTCTTCACAGCCCTCTTTACCCTTCCCAGATTAGTTGATCCATTTGACCTGGGTCAGAGTGGCCTTTAGCACTTCTCACCTGTTTTGTATTTTTGGGTTTTTTTTGAGACAGAGTCTCACTCTGTTGTCCAGGCTGGAGTGCAGTGGCACAATCTCAGCCCACTTCAACCTCTGCCTCCAGGGTTCAAGCGATTCTCCCGCCTCAGCCTCCCAAGTAGCTGGGATTATAGGCACCTACCACCATGCCTGGCTGATTTTTGTATTTTTAGTAGAGACAGGGTTTCACCATTTTGGCCAGGCTGGTCTTGAACTCCTGACCTCTGGTGATCCACCTGCCTCGACCTTCCAAAAATGCTGGAATTATAGGCGTGAGCCACCATGGCCGGCCCTCACCTGTTTAAATAACCTCCTAACTGGTCTGCCTGCCCGTGCTCCCTTCAAGATTCTTTTACCCAAGGCTTCCAAACATATGAGCAAAGGTGTTTTTTTTGTTTTGGGCCTACATAATGTTGGTTATCTCTAAAATTCAGTAGATATTATATAAAAATAAAGGTCTTCCCCACTTCTCTTAAACAAATAAAAAATGCTGACGATCCTGGATCCCATTCCCAGATGGTCCTAGGTGGTTGCTCCCTTTCCATAGAGGCCCTCACTCCAGTTCACAATCTCCATCACTCTCTATGGTGTCACCGACCTGGAGCCAATACATGACCTTGTCATATATTATCACATGGCTGCTATTACACCTGTTGCTATTTATTTATGTTTCCTGCTTGCAACATGTGTGAACACGTGAGTTTTCAACACTCTGATGCCTACATGATCTTCCTAAAATTCAGACCTGATCGTGCTTTTTCTTGGCTTAACATTTGTAATCCCCTCACTACCCCTCTCTTTATTAGTGGATGAAGCTCCAACTTCTTAGTTTGGCTGCGTTCTTCTTCTTCCTCTTTTTTTTTTTGAGACAGAGTTTTGCTTTTGTTGCCCAGGCTGGAGTGCAATGGCATGTCCGCCTCCCGGGTTAAAGCGATTCTCCTGCCTCAGCCTCCCGAGTAGCTGGGATTAAAGACGCAAGCTACCACGGCCAGCTAATTTTTGTGTTTTTAGTAGGGATGGGGTTTTACCATGTTGGCCAGACTGGTCTCGAACTCCTGACCTCAGGTGATCCACCTGCCTCAGCCTCCCAAAGTGCTGGGATTACAGGCATGAGCCTCCATGCCTGGGCCAGCTGGGTTCTTCTTAATTTACCTCTTTGTCCACTATAACCATTTCCTCGCCCTGTTCCTGCTCCTACAACCATGTCCATTCATACTGAATTCTAGCCACAGGAATAATTCTTGCCTCTATGCTTTTGTAAAGGCTGTTCCTCCTGCCTGGAACGCCCTTCCCTCTCTCTCAGCCCTGCTCACTCTTTGAAGACTCAACTTAAGTCCCCTTGCCCCCAAGAAGCCCCTTGCTCCATTTCCTGTACTGAATACATGCCTCTATCACATATGACTCTTGTAATTTCATCATTGGTTTGCCTGTCTTTTTCTCCAGGACTCTATAGTATAAAATTTTGCTGGAACCGAGTACGCCATTTATAATTTTGAAATTCTAATAATTTCAACTTTTTGGTGCAGGAGAAAGAGCTTGGGCACAAAAGTCAAGCAGCCCTGATTTGATATCTCAGTTTACCATTTATTAATCTTGGCCAAGTTTCTTAACCCCTCTGATTCTGTTTCCATATCTATAAATTGAGAATAATAATTCCTACCTTACATAATTGCTCTGAGGATTAGAGGTATTTTGTATAAATGCCTGGTACAGTGGCACAGACATCAATCACTGGCAGTTAATAGCACAAATAAATGGATCAGGAAAAAACACACCAGACTTAAAAAATAGCTTATTTAATGTGTGCTTAGGTGGAGCAAAGTGAAAGCAGGAGAAAGGCGGAAAAGTTATGAGTATGCACAGTGTCTTGGCAATTAGGACAGTTCAGGAGACACCTTTAATTTGATTTTTTCCCCTAACCTGACAGCTTTTGATGGAAGACTTGCTTAATTATCAGATGGCAGAAGTCTGCAAATGATAGGCAGCTCTGTATATAGAATAAGGAATATGATACAAGATCATCTCAGCTAATTACTGTTTGCTTGCAATGTCGTACAACTGGCTTCTTGAGTGTGTGTGTGTGAAGTTTTGTCTTGTTTTGTTTTTGCACATGTGAATGTTTGTGGGGGGGAGGTATATCTGCCACCACATACAGCTGATTTTTGTATTTTTAGTAGAAACGGGGTTTCACCATGTTGGCCAGGCTAGTCTCAAACTCCTGACCTCAAGTGACCTGCTCACCCTGGCCTCCCAAAGTGCTGGGATTACAGGCGTGAGCCACTTCACCCAGCCTACATGCACTATTCTTAACGCAATAAAATTGTTTTAAGGAAAAAAACCTTGATGTGCTTGTGAAACTTTTTAGTTTAGTAAAGCGCCCAGTTTATCAAGTTGCAAAGGTGCTGGTTCATTCAGGAATTTGAATTCTTCCTCATAGTATTTTGAACCAAAGTTTCTTATGAATAGGTAACACTTTTCCCTCAATGACTGGTGTTTTATGAAACTTTTCAGCTTTTCACATTGGGGTAAGCATGATGTCAGGTAGGATCAAAGTCAGAAAGAAGAAAAGTGTTTCATTTGGGCTTAAAAAATATAACTTGTCCACCAGGCATGGTGGCTCACGCCTGTAATCCCAGCACTTTGGGAGGTTGAGGTGGGCAGATCACTTGAGGTTGGGAGTTTGAAACCAGCCTGACCAACATGGAGAAACCCCATGTCTACTAAAAATACAAAAAATTTGCCAGGCATGGTGACACGTGCCTGTAATCCCAGCTACTCAGGAGGCTGAGGTAGGAGAATAGCTAGAATCCAGGAGGCAGAGGTTGCAGTGAGCCGAGATCACGCCACTGCACTCCAGCCTGGGCAACAAGAGCAAAACTCAATCTCAAAAAAAGAAAGAAATATAAATTGTCTAGGTGCAGTGGCTCATCCCTGTGATCCCAACATTTTGGGATGCCAGAGTGGGAGGATCACTTGATACTGGAAGTTTGAGACCAGTCTGAGCAACATGGTGAAACCACATATCTACAAAAGTAATAAAAAATATCATCAGGTTGTGGTGGCGTGCACACCTGTGGGCCCTACTTGGGAGGCTGAGGTGAGAGGATCCCCTGAGCCTGAGCCTGGGAGGTTGAGGATGCAGTGAGCCCTGATCATGCCATTGCACTCCAGTCTGGGTGACAGAGCAAGAACAATACCCTGGTCTCAAAAAAAAAAAAAAAAGAAAGAAAGAAAGAGGAGAGAGAGATAAACTGAGTAGTGGCTGGACCCAGTGGCTCACACCTGTAATCCTAGCATTTTGGGAGGCCAAGGTAGGCAGATCACCTGAGGTCAGGAGTTCGAGACCAGCCTGGCCAACATGGTGAAACCTTGTCTCTACTAAAAATAGAAAAATTAGCCAGGCATGGTGGTGCACACCTGTAATTCCAGCTACTCAGGAGTCTGAGGCAGGAGAATGTCTCAAACCTGGGAGGCAGAGGTTGCAGTGAGCTGAGATAGCACCACTGCACGCCAGCCTGGGCGACAGAGTAAGACTCTGTCTCTAAATAAATAAATCAATAAACTGAGTAATTGTGAGGGGGTGCTGGGAGCCAGGAGTTTACAATCTGATGGGAGAGGCAGTCACGTAAACAACTTGAGAACAGTACAGTAGGGGCGAAGGCAGCAGAGTCACAGAGTGTTGAGTTTTCCATGGACAGAGGTCACAAGTAGGTCAACAGTTTGTCATGTATGACTGTGTAAATGGTGAATGTACTGGATGCCTGTGAATTTGATAATCCATTGGAGAGAATGGTTATTTCCTTTGTGGAAGCTGAGTTTTGGTGAACGTTAGCTGTCTTCACCTGGCAAATATTTTAGTTATCAGGAAAACCCTGACATCTTATTATTAACTACATGATTCGAATGTTCCTACCACTTTTTTTTTCTAATTGGCACATCTTATTTTACAGAAGTTACATAATTTACATGAAGATGGAGATTCATAACATCAAAGATAAGATGACTCAAATAAATGCCATTTACTTTAAAATGTTTAACCTATTAAGCTGGCTACAGTATGTGCCTGTAAGTCTCAGCTACTTGGGAGGCTGAGGTGGGAGGATCACTTAAGCCCAGGAATTCAAGTCCAGCCTGGACAAAGTTGCAAGACGCAAAACCCAAAACCTTAAGGCTATTGTGGTACACAAATGTCATGTAAACAGAAATATATTGCACCATTTAAAATTCAAAGCCTATAGTACTGAACACAGTTCAGTACCTATAGCACAGTAGTTCTTTTTCTCTGCAACCTCCGCCTCCCGGGTTCAAGTAATTCTCCTGCCTCAGCCTCCCAAGTAGCTGGGACTACAGGCGCACACCACTATGCCCAGCTAAATTTTTTGTAGATTTAGTAGAGATGGAGTTTCACCATGTTGGCCAGGATGGTCTCGATCTCTTGACCTCGTGATCTGCCCACCTCGGCCTCCCAAAGTGCTGGGATTACAGGTGTGAGACACCGCACCCGGCCAAATACTTTTTCTTTTTAAGATGGGGTTTCATCATATTGGTCAGGCTGGTCTCGAATTCCTGACCTCAGATGATCTGCCCGCCTTAGCCTCCCAAAGTGCTGGGATTACAGGCATGAGCCATCACGCCCAGCTATAGCACTGTAGTTTAAAGTTCATGTCTGCTAATTAATTGTAAAATACTGTGAGACTCTAGAGCAAAGTTTTTTTTTTTTAAGACAGAGTCTTGCTCTGTCACCCAGGCTGGAGTGCAGTGGTGTGATCTCAGCTCACTACAACCTCTGCCTCCTGGGCTCAAGTAATTCTTCTGCCTCAGCCTCCTGAGTAACTGGGATTACAGGTGTGTGCCACCACGCTGGGCTAATTTTTTTGTATTTTTAGTAGAGATGGGGTTTCACCACGTTGGTCAGGCTGGTCTCGAACTCCTGACCTCTTGATCTGCCTGCCTTGGCCTCCTAAAGTGCTGGTATTACAGGCATGAGCCACCGTGCCTGGCCTAGAGCAAAGTTTTAAGTATAACAAGTAAAAGCTAAATATGAATAAACTATTATTTCAAAGTTTAGCGATGCTTGCCCGTTTACAGTCTTCTTCAAGTCAGCAAAAATGAAACTCATGGAAGGTTCTCCTTGGGATGGCCTCTACAAATCTAGTTTACTCTGCCTTTTTTCTTTTTTCCCTGAAATAGGGTCTGTCTCTGTCACTAGGGCTGGAGTGCAGGGGTGTGATCACAGCTCACTGCAGTCTCAATCTCCTGGGCTCAAGTAATCCTCCCACCTCCGTGCTCCCTGATAGCTAGGACTACAGGCGTGCGCCACTACATTCTGGCTATTTTTTTTTTTTCAGTAGAGGCAAGGTCTCACTATATCGCCCAGGCAGACCTTGAACTATGGAGATCAAGCCATTCTCCCAAATGGGCCTCCCAAAGTGCTGGGATTACAGACATGAGCCACCATGCCAGGCCTGATCTGCTTCATTTAGAGACAAGAAAACTAATATTCAGAGACAGCATGCAATTTGCCCAAGGTCACACAGTTGGTTACCATAACAGCGCTAGGCCTAGAAGTCAAATCTGACACAGGTGTGTTTATTTATTTAATTTATTTTGGAGACAAGGTCTTGCTCTGCTGCCCAGGCTGGAGTGTGGTGGCATGATCATTGCTTACTATAGCCTTTTTTTTGAGACAGAGTGTTGCTCTGCTGCCCAGGCTGGAGTTCAGTGGCATGTTCTGGGCTCACTGCAGCCTCTGCCTCCCAGGTTCAAGTGATCCTCTTGCCTCAGCCTCCCTAGTAGCTAAGATTACAGGTGCACGCCACCACGCCCAGCTTATTTTTGTATTTTTAGTAGAGACAGGGTTTCACCATATTGGCCAGGCTGGTCTTGAACTCCTGAACTCAGGTGATTCACCCACCTTGGTCTATTGAACTGCTGGAATTACAGGCGTGAGCCACCACAACCAGCCTGCTCACTGTAACATTCAACTCCTAGGCTCAAGTCGGCCTCCCAAGTAACTAGGACTACAGCCATGCCTGGCTAATCAAAAAACATATTTTTTTTCTTTCAGAGACAGGGTCTTGCTATGTCGCCCAGGCTGGTCTTGACCTCCTGGCCCCAAGAGATCCTCCCACCTCTAGTCTCTCAAAATAGTAAGATCACAGGTGTGGGCCACTGCACCCAACCTACATACTCATGTTTAGATTTTGCTTCACTTATTCCCAGATTGACATCTTACCACAAACAGTTTATTAATAACTTACAAAACATTTGCGGTTACAATTTCCTTGATAAGATTTAGTATTAACTACTCGATCATAGTTTTTTTAAAATTAATTAATTTAGATGGAGTCTTGCTCTGTTGTCCAGGCTGAAGTGCAGTGGCGCCATCTTGACTCATTGCAACCCCCACCTCCTGGGTTCAAGCAATTCCTGTCTCAGCCTCCCAAGTAGCTGGGACTACAGGTGTATGCCACTACGTCTGGCTAATTTTTGTATTTTTAGTAGATGGGTTTCGCCATGTTGGCCAGGCTTTTCTTGAACTCCTGACCTATGGTGATCCACCCACCATGGCCTCCAAAATGCTGGGACTACAGGCATGAGTCACGGCGCCCGTCAATCATAGATTTTTAACTGCCTGAAATTGCTCAGTGTGTCTAAGGAAGACTGCTATGTATTGAGATTTTCCTGTGTGCCAAGGACTGTACTCAGTTATTATTTGTTGAATCTTCCCAGCAACTTCAGGTGGCGAGTATCATTTTTATACACGAGTAAACTCAGGCATGGAGAGAAAAACAGCCTGTGCAAAATCACATAGTGACCACGTGGTACAGCTTTGACTTTCCGAGTTGAAAGTTTGTGCTTCTAACCAGAACTTGGTACATCCTCCCTTGTAACTGGGCTTTCCTGTTTGTCTATGTCAAAATGTCTACTTTTAGTACATAACTTGGAGGTGTTTGTAACTCTTACATCTTTTGTAAAATACATTGGAAAATGTATCTCAGTGTATTTTGTGCTTCTTTAATTAATTTAAATAGGGCTTGATTGTGCTATACAAAAAACACAAACACAAATATGAAGTTAAAGCTGAGCATGGTGGCTCATGCTTGGAACCCCAGCACTTTCGGAGGCCAAGGCGGGTGGATCACTTGAGGTCAGGAGTTCGAGAACAGCCTGGCCAACAGAGCGAAACCCTGTCTCTACTAAAAATACAAAAATTAGCTGGGTGTGGTGTGGTGGGTCACACCTATAATCCCAGCAATTTGGGAGGCCAAGGCGGGCAGATCATTTGAGGTCAGGTGTTCAAGACTAGCCTGGGCAACACAGTGAAACCTCGTCCCTACTAAAAATACAAATAATTAGCTAGACATGGTGCAGCTACTAAGGAGGCGGAGGTAGGAGAATCGCTTGAACCCAGGAGGCAGAGGTTGCAGTGAACCAAGGTTGTGCCACTGCACTCTAGCCTGTGCGACAGAGTGAGACTCTTGTCTCAAAACAAACAAAACAGAGTGAAGTAGAACAGCCTCTCGAGTCCTTTAAGCATTCTTGTCCCTTCTAGTCACTCTGCTAACAACATTCAATGTCTTCCCACCTCCTGGAGGTGTTTTAGTCCATTTGAGTGGCTGTAACAAACACCGTAAGCTGAGTAGCTTGTAAACAACAGACGTTCATTGCTCACAGTTCTAGAAGCTAGAAAGCCCAGGATCAAGGCCCTGGCAGCCTCGGTGACTGGCGAGGACCCAGCTCCTCACCCAGGGCGCCTTCTTGCTGTGTCCTCTCAGGGCAGAAGACGTGAACTCTGGTCTCTTCAGCTCTGTATAAAGGTTCTAATCCCATTTATGAGGGCTCCACGCTCGTGACAGTTGCCTGCAAAGGCCTCACCTTCTAATATCGTGGGGGATTAAGTTTCAACATAGGAATTTTGTGGGGACACAAACATTTAGTCCATAGCGGAAAGCAAGAGCCAAAGCCTTTTACAAAACCACCCACAAGGCTGCTGGTGGTCAGTTTCCTCTCTGCCCTCTCTCCGCTCCTAGCCACTTCCCAGCACCACTGCAGGCAGGGGGCTCTGGGCTCCACCTCTTCCAGGTATTTGCTCAAATGTTACCTGAATTCTTTTGTCTTCCTCCCCCAACCTCCCCAGCTTTATGGAGGTATAACTGGTATACAAAAACTGCATATAACATACATATTTGGTGAGTTTGGACAGATATACACACTCATGTTACCATCACCACAATCAGGAAAATGAACATATTCATTACCTCCAGCAGTTTCCTTGTATACCCCTGTCCTTTGTTTTTTCCCCTCCCTTCCCCCTTCCCTCCCCTTCCCGCTTCCCTTCCCCCTTTCCCCTTCTCCCTTCCCTTCTTTCTTTCTTTCTTTTTTTTTTTTTGAGACGGAGTTTCGCTCTTGTTAGCCAGGCTGGAGTGCAATGGCGCGATCTCGGCTCACCGCAACCTCCGCCTCCTGGGTTCAGGCAATTCTCCTGCCTCAGCCTCCTGAGTAGCTGGGATTACAGGCACGCGCCACCATGCCCAGCTAATTTTTTTTGTATTTTTAGTAGAGACGGGGTTTCACCATGTTGACCAGGATGGTCTCGATCTCTTGACCTTGTGATCCACCCGCCTCGGCCTCCCAAAGTGCTGGGATTACAGGCATGAGCCACCGCGCCCGGCCCCCTTCTTTCTTTTGATAGATTTTTGCTCTGTCCGCCAGGCTGGAGTTCAGTGGCACTATCGGCTCACTGCAACCTCCACCTCCAGAGTTCAAGTGATTCTCCTGCCTCAGTCTCCTGAGTATCTGGGATTACAGGTATGTGCCACCACGTCTGGCTAATTTTTGTATTTTTAGTTGAGATGGGGTTTCAACATGTTGGCCAGGCTGGTCTTGAATGCCTGACCTGAGGTGATCCACCCACCTCAGCCTCCCAAAGTGCTGAGATTACAGGTGTGAGCCACTGTGCCCAGCCTTGTTTTTTTTTTCTTTTTTCTTTTGGAGGGATAAGAACATTTAACATAAGAGCTACACTCTTTTTTTTTTTTTTTTTTTTGAGACAGAGTCTCACTCTGTCGCCCAGACTGGAGTGCAGTGGTGTGGTAATCTCTGCTCACGCCAACCTCCACCTCCCAGGTTCATGCAATTCTCCTGCCTCAGCCTCCTGAGTAGCGTGCAACCATATCTGGCTAATTTTTTGGATTTTTGGTAGAGACAGGGTTTCACTGTGTTAGCCAGGATGGTCTTGATCTCCTGACCTCGTGATCGGCCTGCCTTGGCCTCCCAAAGTGCTGGTATTACAGGTATGAGCCACGACGCCCGGCAAGATCTACACTCTTAATGTTTTTTTTTTTTTTCTTTTGAGACAGGGTCTCCCTCTGCTGTCCAGGCTAGAGTGCAGTGGTACAATCATGGCTCACTGCAGCCTTGACTGCCTGGGGTCAAGGGATCCTGCTACCTTGAGTAGCTTGGATTACAGGCATACCACCATAGCCACCTAATTTTAATTTTTTGTAGAGATGGAGTCTCACTGTGTTGCCCAGGTTGATCTAGAACTCTTGGCCTCAAGCAATCTTCCCAGCTTGGCCTCTCAAAGTGCTGGGATTACAAACATGAGCCACCGCACCTGGCCAGCAAATTTTTAAGTACAGGATACTTTGTTAACTGCAGATCTCTGGAACTTCCTCATCTTTATTACTATAAAATGTTTTTTGAGAAGGTACTCAAAAAGTATTTCCTGAACGAATTGTGTGACAAAGTGTAGCATTTCCTTTGCTTAAACCTCAGAAATGTAAGGTAGAATGCAGAGCACCAAACTTTGTAATTACCTCTCACAGATCAATTATTCATAGGTCATTCCTGAGTCAATTTTTTGTTATGGAGAATTAACTTGTCTCCTCCCCCATGAGATATGCTGGATAGCATCTAGGATTTCACAAAGGGGGAATTTAAAGTGTCTTATAGGTCCTTCAGAGATTTAGAGAAAGTGACTAGCACTTTAATGGGTCTCCGTAGAGCAGGCCTATCATGATAGCATTAAAAATACAAGAAGCAAAAATGGTCAGTAAGATGTCACCATTGATACTTTGAAGTGGTAACACAGAATATGGAATGGCATATTCCTGCTATTTGTGAAAAGGACAGATAGATGATGGTTCTTTGAGCAGAAACTGTTTTTCTTTCAAATGTTGTCTGATGGAAAGCCCATTGGTGTGGGAGTGAGGGTCCCAACTTCCTGGGCTGTAAAATGAATAGGCCTGAAGATGATCTCCAGGCCCCATCCAGCTCTAAAACTCTGCAAAGCTTTTACAGATAAAGCCACATAACTTTCTCGTGTGCATCAAAAGTTGTATTTCCTATTTATTATTGCAACTGATTTAATGTTCCAAGAGTGACTGTTAGAGATCTACTATATGTAGATATACAAACTTTGTTTTCATAGTTTAGTGTTTTTCAGTAAATGAAAGTTGTTTTCATATTACTAATATTTAAAAGTGTAAACAGTATCTAGGACACATAAATGTAAAGAATCATCACAATTGTATTTAACTCTGATTAAGGGATGAATTATCTAGTTTGGGAACATGTAAGTCCCCTGTAGCTCTCTTCCCATTTTTGAACAAAGAAGGTTCAAATTCCAGTTTGTGGCTTATTTATAACCTTCAAAGACATTATAACCAAAGGCTAAAATGAGCTTCTGGCACTGTTTGGAAGTTTCTATTTTGGGGGCTCTCCTCACCATTTAATTTGAACTGGGGATTATCAGTAGCACTGTACATAGTCCACTAATTTCATTTCACAAATGTTAATATTTCACGTATACATGACTGCAAAGTATGATACAATGCTTCATAAAAGCTATTTGAAAAGATAATTCAAAAATAAAATGTATTGATCAGTTAAATCATATTAGCCTACGGGAGAAATTTCAACGTCTATACTTCGAAATTTCAAATTAATATTGGGACAATATTATTGTGCCACCTAGAGCACCAAACCGTGGGTATAAACCATCTCCGTCGTGAGATGGAACACTGGCTGGACACCGCAGATTATCTGGGGCTTAAGATGTTAACCTCTATCACAAATCTAAAGTCTGACTTCCCTATGTAAAACTTCAAGAACATCACATCTTTAATGAGAAAACGTAAATTTCTAACATACAACAAAATATCAGGTTTATTTTCAAGAGGGTTAGTCCATTTTTCTTTTTACAAAATCACAGCCCTTGATTTTTATGAACTTTAAGTTTCAGAATGATTTGGTCAAGAGTATTTCTACAGGAATAGTAAGAGAATCGAAGTGTATGACCTCGCTGGGTCTCACCCTCACTGTTAGTTACCGGGACTTCATAGGCGGATGAGCAGGTTCTAAAGTGGACAGAACAAGGTGGTCCGTCTTTGCGGTAGGTACAGAAAACTTGGAAGTGCAATTCTGAGGCTTCTTCAGGGTTATTAAGAGCTTGAGACCAGCTGCCCCGAAAAGGCTGGTAAGTGAGGATTTACACTACGGAGTAGCAAGCAAGCCTCTTGCTTCCCAGGCCCTGCACCCGGGTGTGCAACAGACAAAGAACAGCTCTGCCCTTGCCCTTCCCGAACTTAGAATCCAATTCGCAAGGCTGGACTTACACAAATTAAATCAAATAACAGGATTATGCGGAGAAGAACCCCTGCGTATAACGGTTGACAGCGTGTTATGCCACTCAAAACTGAAACACGATTTTAAGGAGTTTTAAACGAATGGCTGGAGACCCATCTAAGAAGGCAGATCTAAGATGGAAGAAAAGGCGGACTTGGGTTGAAATGCCAAGTTGAGGACTGAAGAAAGCATTTGGATAAAGCAGCCTCCAGGCTGGGAAGGCGAAAAGCAAGACGAGTAGAGCCACCAAAGCTCCAGAAAGGCCAACAGATTGTGCAGTGGGTCGGTTTAACTAAAAGGCGGTTTCCTTTTCCTCCATTTGCTGAGTCCCAATTGGAAGCGCACTGCGCGGCCTATGCCGCGCTCTCGGGCGGGGTGCGGCGTGGGGGCGGGGAGATAAGTACGGTAATGGGCGGGGCCGAGCGCGGGCGCGCTCCGGCTTTCCCCCGGCGCAGCGCTCCCGTCAGCGTAAGGGGCGGGGCGCTATATTACGTGCGCGGCGCCGCCCCTGCGAGAGGACGTTGCGTGCTCGCTCGCGCCAGGCGAGTCTCCGCGTCTCCCTCGCGAACTCGGTGAAAGGAATTGGCGCCGTTCGACATCAGGCGGATCCGCTCTGCAGCACGAACCCATCTCCAGCCGCAGCCGCAGCCGCCGCCCGGGCCGAGGAGCAGCCGCAGCAGCCGCCACCAGTGGCCGAGTGAGCGGAGCCGAGTTCGAGGCAGCGCCTAGCGGTGAATCGGGGCCCTCACCATGAGTTCCTCGCCTGTTAATGTAAAAAAGCTGAAGGTGTCGGAGCTGAAAGAGGAGCTCAAGAAGCGACGCCTTTCTGACAAGGGCCTCAAGGCCGAGCTCATGGAGCGGCTCCAGGCCGCGCTGGACGACGAGGAGGCCGGGGGCCGCCCCGCCATGGAGCCCGGGAACGGCAGCCTCGACCTGGGCGGGGATTCCGCCGGGCGCTCGGGAGCAGGCCTCGAGCAGGAGGCTGCGGCCGGCGGCGACGAAGAGGAGGAGGAGGAAGAGGAGGAGGAGGAAGGGATCTCCGCCCTGGACGGCGACCAGATGGAGCTAGGAGAGGAGAACGGGGCCGCGGGGGCGGCCGACTCGGGCCCGATGGAGGAGGAGGAGGCCGCCTCGGAAGACGAGAACGGCGACGATCAGGGTTTCCAGGAAGGGGAAGATGAGCTCGGGGACGAGGAGGAAGGCGCGGGGGACGAGAACGGGCACGGGGAGCAGCAGCCTCAACCGCCGGCGACGCAGCAGCAACAGCCCCAACAGCAGCGCGGGGCCGCCAAGGAGGCCGCGGGGAAGAGCAGCGGCCCCACCTCGCTGTTCGCGGTGACGGTGGCGCCGCCCGGGGCGAGGCAGGGCCAGCAGCAGGCGGGAGGTAAGAAGAAGGCGGAAGGCGGCGGAGGCGGCGGTCGCCCCGGGGCTCCGGCGGCGGGTGAGTGCTGCGTTGTACGTTGCGCGCGGCGGGAGGCCCGCGCGGGGTGGGGACCGTGCCCCAGGCCTGCCGGAGCCCCGCAGGGGGAGGGAGCCCCCGGGCGGGCGGGGGCCGCGGCGAGGCTCGCGGGTGGGGGAGGGGGCGCGGGGAATCCCAGATTAGCCGAGAGGCCTCGGGCTCGCGGGAGGGGGGTGCGCGCGTGTGACGGCGGTGGCAGCGCCTCCATTATGTGGCTGGAGAGCTGGGGGGAGCTGCAGCTGCCGCTGGAGGGGGAGGAGCCGCGGGCCGGCGGCGGGAGGGAGCTTCGTCGGCCCGCGGTGGCGCCGTCGCGCTGCGTGCGCGCGGTGCGGGCACATGTCTCGGGGGGAGGGGAGAGGCCCGAGGTCCCGGGGCGGGCGCGCTTTGGCGGCTTCTCGCCACTGTATTGTGCAAGGAGCGCAGGGGCTCGGCGTGACGTCACTTCCGGCGGGAGGTGCCGGGCGGGGCGGCGGGCGGAAGATCAGTACAATGCGGCCGCGGGGAGCGCGGGCCCGCGGGGGAGGGGAGTGCCGACGCGCCGGGCTCGACGCCCCCGCCCCAGCCCGCTCGCTCGCTCCTCGCGCGGTCTTCGGGATACACGTGGGCTCCGGGCTTGGGCCGTGCACTTTCCCTTTGGCTTTCTCGAATCATCGAGGAGACTGGCAGAATTAGTAACGTCTTTAGACTGCGTCACTAGCGCCAATCCAGTTCCTAGTTGATTGTTCTTTGAAGTCACATTTGAGTCCTCGGTTAAAACCTCATTTAAAAAGCAGGGTAAATCGAGCTGCTTTGTGCCTCGGCCTCGGAAAAGGGTGTTGTGTTGTTTAGCGGCTTGATCTCTTATGGGGGTGTTGTGTGTTTTAGGGGATGGCAAAACAGAACAGAAAGGCGGAGATAAAAAGAGAGGTGTTAAAAGACCACGAGAAGATCATGGCCGTGGATATTTTGAGTACATTGAAGAGAACAAGTATAGCAGGTATAGGATGCTCGTCTAGTTTTACTCGTCACCACTTACTGGTTTGTTGATCAGAAAGCTGTATCAGGAGACAATTCTGTCTTTCAGAGCCAAATCTCCTCAGCCACCTGTTGAAGAAGAAGATGAACACTTCGATGACACAGTGGTTTGTCTTGATACTTGTAAGTGAAGCTGTTTCTCCCCAATTATGAAATGCAGTGATGGTTTTTCTTTTTCTTGGTTCCAAAATGTTAGAAAACTTAATGCAATCTACGTTGAGGTTAAGTGCTGAAAACTTCGGTTAGGTTTTTTTAAAAGCAGGAAGATAATGGTTTATATTCAGAAGCACGTAGTTTAATATTTAGCACAGCATCAGTTGTATTAAATGGAATATGTTACAGGCTCTAGCAGTTTCATATTTTTATGACTTGAAAGTTCTCATTCTTAGGAAATGTAAAATTAATGCCAGTTTTTATTAGCTGACGGAAACTTGTAAAACTACCTATAGTTCAGACTACAGGCTCCTACAATAAAGTAATTAATTTTTTGTGGAATTCTATTAAGTGAGCTATTTGGGCTAGTTATATATTAACTAATGATTTTTCCCATTAGCACACAAATATATACCCTATTCTAAAAGATTGTAATATTACTTTCAATAACTGCTCTTTGTTCTCAATTCCAGTTCAGTAGCTGCTGCTTTAAACATAAGTTGATTTCTTCCAAAGACCTGAGGCAGCAGCAGTGGGCTATCACTGGGCCACTAGCTTTCTTCAGCAGCGAAATGGTATCAATGACAGTGCAGCACTGTAAATACTGCTACTTTACCCAGTTGGGTTGCAATTGAGTATGAGGAAGTATTGCAAACCTCTAAGTGGGCTTTGTTGTTGTTATAAAAACTGTAGTTGGTTTAGTGATCAGAATGCACAACTCTGATAAGTAGACCAAAGGATAGAAATAACTTTGAAAAGTATCAGCTATGGTGTCAGCCTGCTCTGTTAGATGTAAGGCATTGAAGCTTAGCTTCTCATGTTTTCTTGTACAAATTGGTTTTATTCAGATTTGTAAGAGTGTAAATGTAAAACTCTCTTACTGGAATATCCTTTATAGAGGGTTGAGATAGTCATCTGAGCCTTTTTAAAAGAAAAAACGACAGGTGAAAAAGAAGTTGTCAAATTCTCAGTTGCATAAATAAAAAGTTGCTAGGAATTGGCAAGGTAGTGAAGTGGTGACTCACAGGTAAATTGTGAGATTTTTTAGCAAATAGGCTAGGAGTATATCAATAAGTGCAATGTTGAATTCAAACATAATTGTTGAGTTAAAGTCTGTTGATTGAGGCAATTCTAATTTAAGAACAATTCCAAACTGTAGATTTATTTTTCTCTCATCAGTAAAAAGAAAATCGAATTCCAGCTTGTCTTTAGCTGTTCAAGTGAGAAGTCTGAGAAGGTGCATGCTAATGAGCTAGTGACCCATAGGTAGCTAGATTAAAGACACTTTGGATTTGGATAATCTGGGAAGCAATTAATCCCTAATTGTTGGACAGGCAGTCCTGGGTAAAGAGGACCTAAAATGCTGTATTATTAACAGCATTAGACGGCCAGGTTTGTACTTCATAGATTTAGGCTGTCTTCACAGCCTAAGTCATATTTTAGAAAGTTTTAGAAAAAGAATTTAGGAGCTAGAGCCCTGGTGCAGGATCAGCAGCACTCATACTCCTATTTTAAAATAATTTGGTCGTGGCCTCCCTTCAGTTTTAATGTGGCACTGGTAAATCTACCTGGTTCTGGCATGCTTCACTTTGATTTCCTGCTGTCCTCTACTGCTTGCCTCTAAATCAAGGTAAAGAGCAGAGCAGGTATGTATTAATGTCACATTGTCTTGATTATTTTAAATACTTAAAAAATATACATGTTAAACCTTGGTATTAGTTTCATAGGTGGTTTACTTTTCAGTACATAATTTAACAGGAGTGACTTGGTGGGAGTGGGGCTTTAAACTGAAAATTGGAACAACAGCATGATGCAGAAAAAAATTGTGCAGCATTAAGTAAATGCAGAAATTAAATAACCAAGTTTTATCTACATAGCAGATATATTTACATTGGATGTCAAAAGTAATACAGTATTTGATATAATTACAGATAATTGTGATCTACATTTTAAAATATCAAGAGATCGTCTCAGTGCCTCTTCCCTTACAATGGAGAGTTTCGCCTTTCTTTGGGCTGGAGGAAGAGCATCTTATGGTGTGTCAAAAGGCAAAGTGTGTTTTGAGATGAAGGTAAATGCAATTTTATGATTTGTTTAAGACAAAGTCTCACTCTGTCACCTAGGCTGGAGTGTTGTGGTGCGACCTGAGCTCACTGCAACCTCCGCCTCCTGGGTTAAAATGATTCTCCTTGTCTCAGCCTCCTGAGCAGCTGGGACCATAACAGGCATGTGCTACCACACCTGGCTAATTCTTGTATTTTTAGTAGAGACGTGGTTTTACCTGTTGGCCAGGCTGGTCTTGAACTCCTGACCTTGGGTGATCCACCCGCCTCAGCTTCCCAAAGTGTTGGAATTACAGGCATGAGCCATAGCACCTGGACCTTTATATATACATACATACATACATACATACATACATACATACATACATATATACATATATATATATATATATATATATATATATATATATATATATATATATATATAGACAGGGTCTTATAATGTTGCCCAGGCTGGTCTTGAACTCCTAAGCTCAAGTGATCTGCACACCTGAGCCTCCCAGAATGCAGGAATTACAGGTGTGAGCCATGACAGGTGGCCAGTTTTGTGCGGTTTTTTTTTTTTCCCCATTTGCTTCACACTGCTAAGTATCAAAAGTTACTTATTTTTTTTTGAAGCGTCCTATGAATTAAGAGGAGCTTGGAACCTTCATTTTGTGACAGTTAATCTAGTTTGTTTTAATATCAGAACTTGTCATGTAGAGCCAGGCTATTTTTTATTTACGGTACTTCTTTTTATCAAGCATTTGAAAGGGCCACCAAAGAGTTAAAAATAAAATTTGGTTAGATTACTGGTTTTGTTGGTAAGAAAAACATACTAAATGTATCCTTTAAGTGGCTTTAAGTTGAAAACTGACAACATGTACTTTAAATGGGAGTCAAGTATTACTTCAATTTCAAGTTACAAGTGCATCAGTTTAAAGTTCTTACAAATATTGAGGGTGGACTAGAGTTGTGCCTTCTCTTTGTATTTATAGCTAGGGAAAGATTAGCCCATGGCCCAATGAAGTAAGCCAGAGTTTAGGGGTTATCTCCTTGGTTTATAGTTTTAATATTTAATGATTTGACTTTCAGGTTACAGAGAAGATTCCAGTAAGGCATTTATATACAAAAGATATTGACATACATGAAGTTCGTATTGGCTGGTCACTAACTACAAGTGGAATGTTACTTGGTAAAGTTTCTTTTTGACTGCTGTGGGCTTATGAATGTTTCAGAGCATCAGTATTTTTTAACTAAGAGTAGAGGGCATTCTAAGCCTTTTGTCTGTTTTTATCTATTCTGCTAATTCTATACTAGGCACAGGCTAAATTTTAGTTTTTGTTCCTTTATTGGAAGTTACTGACTAGTGGTTGAAATAGAATTTTACCCATGACATGCAGATTGTCAACTAATTTGGTTTCTGCATATATTTCCTAACTTTCATCAATTCTGGTGCAGAGATAGGAAAGTCATTGTCAGTGACAGATGATTAGGTTGTACACTCATTTCTCTTGTAGCTTATATCTTTAGTCAAATAGATGGTCTTTGGGCTATTTTAAAAATCTACTTCACAAAGGTTAATTATTTTCTTAGGTGAAGAAGAATTTTCTTACGGATATTCTCTAAAAGGAATAAAAACATGCAACTGTGAGACTGAAGATTATGGAGAAAAGTTTGATGAAAATGATGTGATTACATGTTTTGCTGTAAGTTATAGCTAAATTTCTATTTATACATGGCAAGTTAGTAGATATATCTAGAAACTTTTAAGAAGCTTTATTGAGGTCAGTCTTCAGTATGAGCAACATAAATACACCAGTTCTGAGTTAGTTTTAAAGACTTT
Source organism: Aotus nancymaae (assembly GCF_030222135.1). NCBI lineage: Eukaryota > Metazoa > Chordata > Mammalia > Primates > Aotidae > Aotus > Aotus nancymaae. The sequence continues at coordinate 28,990,603 of NW_026988445.1, read as the reverse complement.
GTTCAGCAGTTGAATTGGGAAAATATAGGACACTTTTTGAGGAACTCACTAACTCATTCTGACTGAAAACAATAGACATGAAATTGACCTAGAAAATTTAGTCTAGCTTCTAGGTCAGCATTGTGTCTGATTCTGGAGACTTGATTGTTTATAACCATCAGATTTCTTTTTTCTTTCTTTTTTTTTTTTTTTTCCTTGAGATGGGGGTCTTACTCTGTCACTCAGGCTTGAGTGCCATAGGTTGATTTTGGCTCACTGGAACCTCCACTTCCCAGGTTCTAGTGATTCTCCTGCCTAAGCTTCCTGAGTAGCAGGCATGTGTCACCAGGCTCAGCTAGTTTTTGTATTTTTAGTAGAGATGGGGGTTTCACTGTGTTGGTCAGGCTGATCTTGAACTCTTGACTTAATGACCCACCTGCCTTGGCCTCCCAAAGTGTTGGGATTACAGGTGTGAGGCACCACACCTGGTGAGAAGGGGTTTCATCATGTTGGCCAGGCCTCCCCAAAGTGCTGGGATGAGCCACCACACCAGGCCTTAACTGTCAAGATTTCTTTTTTTTTTTAAAGATGGGGTTTTTTTTTTAAAGATGGGGTTTCACCATATTGGTCAGGCTGGTCTTGAACTCCCGCCCTCAGGTGATCCGCCCACCTTGGCCTCCAAAGTGCCTGGACTACAGGCGTGAGCCACCACACCCAGCCAAGTGTCAGATTTCTTTTAACTGTTGGTAGCCCTTAGAGGCCTCCTAATAGTTCTTTTTTTTTTTTTCTGTTTTTCTTCGCATGTCCTTGAATTAACTAATAGTTCTTTAGCCTGTAACTTCCACAGGATAAACTTTGCTTCTCATTTAATTCTTGAGTTTTTCAAAAGTTTATAGGAAGCAGATTTTAGTTGTTGGATTTTTTTCTGTTTAACAGAACTTTGAAAGTGACGAAGTAGAACTCTCCTATGCTAAGAATGGTCAGGATCTTGGCATTGCCTTCAAAATCAGTAAGGAAGTTCTTGCTGGACGGCCACTGTTTCCGCATGTTCTCTGCCACAACTGTGCAGTTGAATTTAATTTTGGTCAGAAGGAAAAGCCATATTTTCCAATACCTGAAGAGTATACTTTTATCCAGAATGTCCCCTTAGAGGATCGAGTTAGAGGACCAAAGGGGCCTGAAGAGAAGAAAGATTGTGAAGTAAGTGATTTTTTTTAACTGTGGCATTTGAATATTGCTTGCTTGGCACAAATGACATTGAGAAGAGCTAGATGATTTGTTTGTTTCCTTTTTGTTACACATATTGCTTTCAATTGGGTTTTTCTCTTAAGTAGCTGTGTTTCCCCTTTGTGTTAACTGTTAATCTTTCCATAAACACAAATTTTTTGTCCCTTATTAGAAGGACTGAAAACCTAGATACTTAAATTGGCTTTAAAAGACAGTATTTTAAAGATTATTAGGTGGTGTCAAATGACTAGACAGTGAAATGACATTTCTGTCTTCTCACTAGGTTGTGATGATGATTGGCTTGCCAGGAGCTGGAAAAACTACCTGGGTTACTAAGCATGCAGCAGAAAATCCAGGGAAATATAACATTCTTGGAACAAATACTATTATGGATAAAATGATGGTAAGTAAAATGTTTAGGGCTTGATCTCAGTGTTTATAAAATAGACCAGGAAAGGCTGGAGCGTAGGGGCTCAAACACCTGTAATGCCAGCACTTGGGAGGCCAAGGTGGGTGGATCGATCACCTGAGGCCAAGAGTTCGAGACCCACCTGGCCAACATGGTGAAACCCCGTCTCTACTAGAAATACACAAATTAGCTGGGCGTAGTGGTGGGCGCCTGTAATCCCAGCTGAGGGAGGCAGGGGCAGGGAGAATCACTTGAACCTGGGAGGTGGAGGTTGCATCGAGGCGAGACTGCATCTCAGGAAAAAACAAAACAAAACCAGGAGGTATTCTAGGTAAACCTTTTGCCTGTTGTCTTTATCCATTTTGTTAATATTTTAGAGATGAGAGGTAAGGCAAAATTAAGTTGGTTCCTTGGCTAGGCTTCTCTCTTATTTTTTTCCATAGTTTTTTTGAGCTCTTAACATCTAGCAGCTAAAAAGAATTGAGTAGGGTCTTGTTACATAGTTAAGTGATCCTGTTTTTGTAGCAATAATGGACAGAGGTATACTTAAAATTATAAAATGTTGCATACTTTCCATATAGATATGAGTTGAATTTTAAAAAGCATGACTTTAAAATTCACAAGTTCAAGGGAAAATTTTAACTTTTGAATATATATAGGTGGCAGGTTTTAAGAAGCAAATGGCAGATACTGGAAAACTGAACACACTGTTGCAGAGAGCCCCACAGTGTCTTGGGAAATTTATTGAGATTGCTGCCCGTAAGAAGCGAAATTTTATTCTGGATCAGGTATGCTGTAGCTTTGAAATGGAAAAATATTAACTGATAACTGAGATAGATTGGTGTAGAATTAATAACGTTTATGGTTATAAACACAATTTCTTTTTTTAAAGACAAATGTGTCTGCTGCTGCCCAGAGGAGAAAAATGTGCCTGTTTGCAGGCTTCCAGCGAAAAGCTGTTGTAGTTTGTCCGAAAGATGAAGACTATAAGCAAAGAACACAGAAGAAAGCAGAAGTAGAGGGGAAAGACCTACCAGAACATGCAGTCCTCAAAATGAAAGGCATGAAATTTAATTCTGTGACTATGTTAAATATTTAAAAGAATTTTTCCCCATACATATTCTGCTTATGTAACTATGTTAAATCTTTATGGTTTACGTATCTGAAAAATTTTTTTTTTGCCAGCAATACTGTTTCAAGAGTTACAATGGCACTTGTTAAATATGCCTGTATGTTTGGTCTATTTCTGTTTAGGAAAATAAGTTACTAAGCCTCAAGAATTGTTAGCTTTAGGGTTGTGCGGATTTGTGGTGGGTTTCTAAGTTAATAATATGACTTTGTTTACTGCAGGAAACTTTACCCTCCCAGAGGTAGCTGAATGCTTTGATGAAATAACCTATGTTGAACTTCAGAAAGAAGAAGCCCAAAAGCTTTTGGAGCAATATAAGGAAGAAAGCAAAAAGGCTCTTCCACCAGAAAAGAAACAGAACACTGGCTCAAAGAAGAGCAATAAAAATAAGAGTGGCAAGAACCAGTTTAACAGGGGTGGTGGCCATAGAGGACGTGGAGGATTCAATATGCGTGGTGGAAATTTCAGAGGAGGAGGCAAGTTAATTTTGAGTGTTCTGTATTCCATCCAGGATTGAAACAAGTGATAATTTTACAGTTTGGTTGATTTGAAGTAGCTTTGAAAGAAAAATTGAAAAAAGAATTTTGGATATAGTTTGGATGTAACTGTAGTTTCTTCCTCATTAATGCTATGCTGTCACAGTAACTAGTTTAAAGTATTGATGTGATTTGATAATTATTTTTGGAGAAAAAGGAACAGTCTAGAGGAATCCTAAGTCTTTTGTATAAGTAGGTAGTGTACAATGCAATTAAATCAAAACATCTCTCGTTTTTTAGCCCCTGGGAATCGTGGCGGATATAATAGGAGGGGCAACATGCCACAGAGAGGTGGTGGTGGCGGTGGAAGTGGTGGAATTGGCTATCCATACCCTCGTGCTCCTGTTTTTCCTGGCCGTGGTAGTTATTCAAACAGAGGGAACTACAACAGAGGTGGAATGCCCAACAGAGGGAACTACAACCAGGTAATGCAGTATTCCTGGAAGCATGATATCTGTATAGCTTAGCCTGTAAAGTTGTGAGCTTTATGTTGGGGTATCTTAGTAATCCATAAGGAACATGATAGATATGCATTGACATAAGGAAAATTGAACTAGTAGTGGTGAAATGAGTCAACTTAATTTTGAGTGTTTTCAGGTGTACTAATTAATGAGTCAGATGCATTTCTCCTAATGAATAAAAAATTAAAACATTAGAGACCAGTAGAGGGTATCCCAAATGTGGTATTGCCCCCTGAGATTAGGGGCTAGCAATCTATTTTTGCTCCTCTCCCACCTGCACAAATCTATCTAACAAGCAGTTGGGGCTCAGAGCTCTTAAAAAATATTTCCTTTTTGTAGAACTTCAGAGGACGAGGAAACAATCGTGGCTACAAAAATCAATCTCAGGGCTACAACCAGTGGCAGCAGGGTGTAAGTAATTTCTTATGTGCTTATGTACATTAATTGTATTTTGGGTTCCTAAGATGTGTCAGTCTTGAAAAAGATCTTGTCCAGGGATTGAAAAGTTTGTAAGTGTTAATAGGTTAAAGTGTGAATCGTGTTGTAGAAAGTAGCCAAAATCTATCTTTTGAAGGCAAAATGGGTTGAAGATTGCTATGAGTTAAATTTTTTAATAAAGTAATATTATTTAATATATATGGTTCTTTTTACTGCTAGCTTTAATTGTGTAAACAGAGTCATGTGTTTCCTTTTGTAATGTGTATTGATAATTACGGGATATTAAAACTAACTAAATCTGGTTTGGTAGAAATGAAGTACGACAGGTATAAATTTGTTTCCAGCAAATTACTCTGAATTAGATTCATTGTCATTTCCTAAAACAGTTTGAGTGGCTTATTGATGTTTTTTCTTTAAAAACAAAATTTTCTCTTACAGCAATTCTGGGGTCAGAAGCCATGGAGTCAGCATTATCACCAAGGATATTATTGAATACCCAAATAAAACGAACTGATACATATTTCTCCAAAACCTTCACAAGAAGTCGACTGTTTTCTTTAGTAGGCTAACTTTTTAAACATTCCACAAGAGGAAGTGCCTGCGGGTTCCTTTTTTAGAAGCTTTGTGGGTTGATTTTTTTTCTTTTCTTTTTTGTACATTTTTAATTGCAGTTTCAAAGTGAATCGTAAGAGAACCTCAGCATTGTGCACGATAAGAGAATGTGTCAGTATTTCAGGGTTCTACATTTTATCTGTAAAATGTGACTTTTTTTTTTTTAATCACAACAGAAGTAAAATGTTGCTTTGTACCTGGTGTCTTTTATTAAGAATTTACTCCCCTCATTTCTCACAGAGAATAACAGTCGGGAGTCATTGTCACAATATAATAGAAATGTTAGCAACCAGATTCATGTAAGGACTAAGAAGTCCTCATGAATTGCATCAGACTCTGTACTGCTCATATTACACTCCATCCTCTCTGTAGTTTGCTGGGTAGTGGAGGGGGTAAGCAAAATAGTTTCTGACAATAACTGGGAAGACTTTTAAAAAATAACAATGGAATTGGTATAATTGGGATTGCAAATTAAAACTTGGAATTAAGAGAGAGAAGATGGAGTGTATGTAGAAGGGCTGTTAAAAATGTAAAACTTGGTTGCATTATTTGTGGAGGCTCAAACTTGTGAAGGTTAAATACCATAATTTTTCCATTTGTTCTGCATTTTGATTCTGAAAAGAAAGCTGGCTTTGCCCATTTCTTATTAAAAAAACTTGTTGTAAATCCAGTTGTCTAATGGGATCTATATGAAGTTAGCCATGTCTGTATGCCCTTCTCCCACAAAATACTGTATAACTAGTGTGCTTGTAGTAGTTAACTCCACCATCTTTGTAAGCTAATGAAATTGTGAGTCACCCATTTATATCTTAATTTTTAATCATGTCAGTTCTTGAATGGGTATCTCCTTAGCCTGCTGATTTCTTTTTCTTTCTAAAGAAAGTGGGTGGAGAAATTAATTTAGACGTTTGTTTGCAATAAAAAGAATTCATTTTACTCTTGTTTTGGGATTCTCGCCATCAAGGTTCAAAATCCCTTTATAAACTCCCAAGAGGAGAAATTTTAAGTGTGTGCTTTCTGGACAGCTTATTCTTTACTCTGCATAGAACATTTAGGTTTTAAAAACTTAAATGTATACTGACAATTGATATATAATTATGAAGTAAAGTTGAATTCTTCCCTTCCCCTCCCCCCCAGACAACTTTTAACATATTTAATGAGGGGAAAAGGTACTGGCTGGGAGAAGTTAACACTTGAGTTTATCGTCATTACAGAATGCTAATGCTGTCCTCAACTGATTATTTTATATACATATATATGATACATGAAACTCTGGGAACAGATGCTTTTAGAAGCCATCATGCAAGCCAGTCATTGATGTCACTGCTACACAACACTGCTAACTTGACTGTAGCCATGTAATAACATTAGATCCCCTAACTGTAATTATATTGGGTTTGCACAGAACACTTTAATCTTCCCCTCACCAATGTGAAGTGAGGAATCAGGAGTCAAACTGTAGAACTAAAATTTGACTTCAGTCTAGTGTTTCCTTGGTGTTTTGAGGTTGCTTTTGGTAAGTTTAGGTTTGCTATATTTCTGATTGGTTAGAATTTTGTTTTAGCCCCTTAAAATCAGACTTTTAGTATGAATTCATACTCCTAAGGAATTTTCTTGCTGTAAGCTGGAGTTTTAGGTGATGTTAAGGTTCATCAGTTGAGGAATCTTTGGAACAAAAGCTAATCCTTAGTTAACATAGGATATTTAACAGTCGAAGATAGTGTCATGGGTTTTTAACTTTTTTAGCAAGTAACGCTAAGAACCACTGGCCTGAGCTACTCTTCATTATTAGGATTGCATAGGCTAACCTAGAGGAACAGTTACCGGCTTTGAATGCTAGTCAATGTTGAGGTGTCCTAAAGTTTTCATTTGTGCCTTTAAAAAGTCTTAGATGCTGGGCGCGGCGGCTCATGCCTGTAATCCTAGCACTTTGGGAGGCCGAGGTGGGTGGATCACCTGAGGTCGGTTCAAGACCAGCCTGGCTATCATGGTGAAACCCCCATCTTTTGAAAAAAAAGTCTTAGATATACCTTCTAGTTCAAAATTGCTTTTTAAGGAATTCATTTTATAATTGCAGTGGGAAAGTAGTGGTCAAGTAACACTAGGTAGACTAGCATGTCTGTGTAGCCCAGAGAATTTGGGGAGGAGAGAGAGAATAGGTAAAAATGGTGTCCAGAAAAATGTTAGAACCTTAAGTAGTCTCTCAAGACTAGAATTAATAGAATTGTCTATACTTGTATGGAAAAAATGTTATAAAGTGTTTAAGGAATTCAGAGAAGGGAATGTACCAAATAGCAAGCAACAGGGAGAAAATTATGTCAGTTAAGAAATAAGATGTGAATGAGAAATCTGATTTATTGCTCATCTTTCCCCTGCCTCCCTAATGGCAAGCAAAAATCTGAACAACCGAAAACACAACAGACGTAGTTCTGGCCAAATCCTAACTACCCAGAGGAAACTTAATTGTGAGATTGCTGTTGATTTGAGGGGTGCTTTCACTGAGAGGTTATGTTTTCAAATAGAATAACATGCTGAGTGAAAACGGGTCTTGGATTGGTCAGCTACAGTAGTACAGAAACAGCATAGAATTTGAGAAACAACACTTAAGACAGCTATAAAAATGATGTAAATAAAATTAGGTGGAAAGTTTTCCCTCCAGAGCTTTTGAAGGGCTCTGGCTCTGACCAGCTTATGGCCTTGAGCAAGATGAAATCATGAAATCAATTTGACATTGAAATGGCAAAAGGAAACTATTAAATATATAAAAACAAACTCATTTGCCTAGGATAGCTCCTGTCTAAAAATAAAGGCTGAACCTAGACGTTCTTAGCACTAGCAAGGTATTAAAGCTTAAAAGGAATTTTCTTTATATTTTAGGAAACATAACTATAATCCGTATTTTAAGGGATTTTCACCTTGGGATTTTATATTCATCAACAGAGTATATTCTGTATTTAAAATTTGTCTCCTTTGTGGGAATTGAATGACATGTTTTTTGATAAACTTAATTCATAATATAAATTAACTTTTTATTGTAGGATCATGTGAATAATGGGTTCCATTGCACAAATAAAAATGATAATATTTTAATAGCTTCTTGGGTAGTGGTGTAGACATCTTGGATAAAGATAATTGTAGATCTTGTATATTTGATTTAAAACTAGAATAAACAGGGATAAACATCTCTTAGAGCCCAAGTGGTAGTGTCTAGCATTGGATACAGTAAATGGATGTTTTACAAAGTGTTTCCATAATTCTCTTTGTATATGTAAATATAAAATGTCTTGTTTTCGAAAGTGGATGGAACTTGGCTGGGTGTGGTGGCTCACCCCTGTAATCCTAGCATTTTGGGAGGCCAAGGCAGAAGGATCACTTGAGCTCAGGAGTTTGAGACCATTTGGGCAACATAGTGAGAACTTGTCTCTTAAAAAAAGTGGATGGAATTTGTAGCAGAGAATTATCTACTTCAGAATACTCATTTGAGATATTCCCCTGGAAAGATGAACACAATACTGCATCTTAAAGTGATTGGAATCTAAACTTTTTCATTCATTTGTGATCCTAGAGCTCTGAGAGTGAAGTGTTCAGAGTTTGAATAATTGGGTTTAAGTTTTAACATTTTAGTGATAGTTAATAAAAGCAAACACGTTGAGGCCTGACAGTGGGTTGCAATACCTATGCACTGGGACTCATACCCAGCCTAAATGGTGAGGGAGTGAACATGAGTGCTTTGAGCAAGGATTGGTTAACTACCTGAGATCTCTGAAACCGTAATTTGAATTACTAATTATGTAAACCACAAGGCTCTTCGAATTGTTAACTGCCTAAATTTACCCTAAAATTTAGTTAATGCTGCAGTATCTTTACTACTTACAGCTTTTTTTTTTTTTTTTTTTTGGGCTACAGCTATTCAAGTTAAAATTTTAAAGCATGAAGGTGATAGATCCAGCTAGTATGAGTGCTTGAGTTGGTAGTTACATAGGCTGCTCTTGAATCATCCTGTTTTCTTTGCCTTTGCCTAGTTACTAGTACTACAGGTACATATTTGTAAAACAAGCATTATTAAATTTTGTCCAGGTAACTCATGTTGGAGTGACCTTTGTTACTAAACTTGTTAATTAGAATAAGCCCTTGAGAATTTGGAAGTGAGCTATACTACTACTGATGTAGTATATATCCCTTGAGTGTGTTGGAGTAGATTAAAAGCCCAGGGGTCCCTGAGAGTCTCAATTCTGTTTTTGAAATTGAACAACAGAAACAATTCATCTTAATACTTTGTTTTCATTATGTTTGCATAATATGTGTGCTGGTTTATTTGGCGTCACACTTATGTCAATCTCAAGTCACACAGAAATAGCCTCAGAGAAGAGGTGAGGTGGGAAATGGATGATGCATTTACATTATTGAGTAGGACTATACTTTCACATCCTAAATCATTGACTAAAAATGTAAATGATGGAAATAATTTCTATTAGTTACTCCAGGTATCTAAAGTCTATATAATAGAATCAGGTGTTGATTGTAAGCCTAGTGTTGGTAGGGAAACATGTTGAAGATGGGCCAGGACGTCAGTAATCACTACTAGGTTAGGCAAGTTATTAAAACAGGCAACATAACCATGTTGTCAATTTATAGTTACATAATTGTTGATTAGGAATACTTTCTTTTTCATGTCAGGATTCAGCATATACTTGGGTCTTGACAAGAGCAGGGGTTTTGCTTTTAAAGCTGAATTCTGGGCATAAGAAGCTATATACTGTAGTTGAAAGTGTGAAGAAAATGGCAGTGTAGTCTAGTCTCCAGAGAAATGTCTTCTGTAAAGGTTCAGGGTCCCTGCATCATTATGATCACCATACTGTGCCAATGACAGTCTACATTATTGAAAGATAAAGCAGAGATTGTAGGGTGGAGAGTTCACATCTGACAGAGAAGTGCTGCACTATTGTGGCATGTTCTTTCTTGATTATAACAGTTCCATTTTGAGCCTTGAAGTAATTGAGTTTTGTCTAAAAAAAAATATGTTGCAAACACTTAAAGCATTTCCACAAATTGGTGTCAGCCAATAAATAAATTTTTTTTAAACACCAAGAATAGACATGGCTCGCATAGACGCCAGTTTATAAGTGTGGCATTAATGCTATAAAAGTTAAAGCACAGAGAAGATGAGATAAAATTATATCAAAAGAGTTATTGGGGCTTATTTAACTGGGAACTAAAATCTTTTGAGGCAGCTTGTATCCTATATCTCAGTTGTTGGTAAGGAATGTTGAGAGTCATGGTCAAATAAAAGAATAAAATATTCCAATATAACTTTTTTTTTTCTTGAAAAGTAAAGCAAACAAATGTGCTGATTTACATTTCATCTCCTTTTCCTTAGTCTGTCCATGTGAATGTGCTGTGTGGAAGAGTTAAAGGGCCCAACTAAATGTTCCAGTCATTCCAATAGGTATTCCAAATTAATTGCTGCTTGTACATTTAATGGTTATGTTAGGCTTCCAGAATCACTTTAAATAGGACCCTATTTTTTAAGATGAGGGAAAAGAGTAATTGGTAACCAGATAGACAGTCTCTATAACAGAAAAAAAGCTGTTTTCTCCTGCATATCTGAGGTAAAGTGTGCATTTTGTGTGTTCTTAGCAATTGGCAGTCTTCTTGATTAGGTGTATACAGGTGTACGTGCAAATAGACCTGAGTCCTATCAAAGTTAGATTATTTTTCTGATTTTATCTGTTTAGCTTTTGGCAATACATTTATTTTGATACCCACCCTACTTGGAAGAGTGTAAGTACTTCCTTACAACGTTCTGCTGTAAAATGGTGCCTAGGAGACCTTTCTGTCCTTGGTTGCGCAAAACCTTTTTCATTTCTACTAAATTCACAAATACTAGAAATGGTTTTACTAGCTTATGAAAATTTGGAAAATAGATTGACATCTTTTTCGAGAATGAAGTGATAAGTTCGTATATTGAAGTATATAAAGTCAACTAGGAAGTAAATTCAAGACCGAAGGAATGCGAGGGCTTCTGTGAGCTTTGGTTGTGTCAGTCCAGAACATGTAATTTTCCATTTCCCTGAAAAAGACTTTAGAGGACATTTATTTTCCCCACTGTACACTCCAGGATGTCTTTAGGTGAAATGAGAAGGCTTGGGCTGTCAGAGTTTGCTTAATAAAATACAGATCTACTCACAAATAAAAAGCAGTTTATTGGTTTCTGAATAGTAGGCAGCTTGTGGTTTCATAACCATTTCTGTTCATTTGAGAAAAATCGTAAATCTACAGAAGAAATATTCATTTCAAAAATAAGCTTTGAATTTAGTTGGTAAGGCATATATGTTTTATTTCATGTGACTTCATGGTATCAGTGAAGAAACATTTCTATGGAAACTTACTGTTTAAGAAGCCAATATATGCAGAGATTGATTACTTTGATATCATCTGAGGGTGTGCCATTATAATAAACAGGTGGTTGACAACATACAGGACTTAATTCCTACAAGAATTAAGAACAGATAACCACCCATTACATTGACCTTTGTTTTAAAGTGAACAATAGAAACCTCTCAGAACTAGTATTTGCCTATTAATCAGTGTAGCCTTCTCAACATAGAAGTACTTAAATGTCCTTATTCTAGAAAATGGAAGTGTAGGACAAATGCAATGGTTGAAAGCACTGAAAAAACTTGTAAAACATCTGTAGTGCTCACGTAAACTTTAATACTTTGAAAACTATCTTCATGATTTTTTTGTTCTAATGGCTTCCTTTTTAAGAAAACATTTTTAAAATGCTTAAAAATGGAACTTAATGTGTAAAATAAGTTGTGTAAAATGCCAGTATTTGCGTGGTAGAGGATATTGGTATACTATATTGGCCTGGCTTGATGACTACTGGACTGTTTTAAGATACCTACTTCCAAAACTTATTTTATTCTAGAGGACCACTAAAAACCAGAATTACAGCAATCATTTTAATTTTCTACTTTCCTTGTTAAGGTCTTCTGCTTACCCAAAGAATAGTGTATATCTTTACATGACTTTTAAAGGGGTATCTTGATCCCCATCACAGATTTTTATCTAGGAATAGAAGGATTCAAACCCTATTTGATCCCTAGCTCTTTGCTGAAAAGTGCATAAACAGGAATCCTGAATTTATTATATAGACCTCCTCGCATTATGTAATCGAAGCAAAGGGAAACCAGCGATGGAGTAGAGGTACGTAGACTAAACAGATGCTTGCAAATCAAATGATGCTACGTAGGGATAGTCACATTTTCCTGTTGCTAAACTTAGTCAATATAAATCACAAGTCCAGAGAAGAGCTAGTTAATTTTAAATTCCCCGAGGTCCTTTTACTGAGATGGAAAAGCACAAGTAGTCAAGGAAAACCACAGAGGGAGGGCGAGGGAAGGGGAAGTGCGTAAAGCACTTGTTTTTAAAAGTAGGTATGATAGATAAGCCACAAGTTTTTAAGACGACTAATAACCATAATTCTATTTTAATCAGCTATTTAGCTGGTACCTACTGCTATATCACCTAGTGTGACATTTTGGAATTAATGGAACCATGAAGGAAGCTGTACACTGAAGGTTCCAAGTGGTCCTGGAAGGTAGGTGACTCACAGTTTGAAATTGGAAGGTGTGAAAGTATGGATGAGAAGGGAAGGGGAACCTGGACTATCTTTTAGTGAACATTTGGTAATTTGGTCTAGCATTTATTGACTATTTTGTGCCAGATACTTGGATGAGAATGTAAAGATAAAAATGGCCAAGGTTTTTGCCAACGAGACACTTAGGCTGTATGTGACTGTACCAGACACTGGTGACTGAGAGAAGTGCCAAATACTGTTAACAGATAAGACAGAAAATAGAACTTAAAAGGTGATTGTAATTCTCAGAGGCTAATGAGCAAAATAATGGAAAGTTACAGAGAGAAGGTAAAAAGGCATTCCAAGCGAAATGAAAAGTTTGAGTGTTGGCATGGATATGGTATAAAGGTCACAGTGCATTGAAGGTTTGGCAAAGAAACTAAATACAGTTTGGATGTAAAGTTGGATAGTAAGGTAGAAATTTATTGGAGAGACTGGAACTGTCTTAACAGTCTCCTTATTGAGGGTGGGTGTTAGTCTTTAGTAAATTTATTAATACACTTTGTAAAACCTTAATAGCACAAGAATAAAAATTATTAGTGATCATGTAAATACCTGAAATGTAAAACCTTAATAGCACAAGAATAAAAATTATTAGTGATCATGTAAATACCTGAAACATATATAATCCAACCAAATATGTTACAACTTTGTTTTTATCCAGGTTTCCAGTTTATGCAAACTTCTACTGTGAAAATGAGCTAACCTTGTTACTGGTGAAGGCATTGGAAATTTTGCCAGCCAAGAGAGCTTCTCTCTTACTCAGGGTAAGATGTCATTGCAGTGTGCTAGCACTGGAAGGTACCCGTTATACATGTTATATATGTTACACGTCAGCCCTCCGTGTCCTCCAGTTCCGCATCCTTGGATTCAACCAACTGTGGGTTGAAAATACTGGAGGTAAAAATCCAAAAAATAACACTGTAACAACAGAAGTTTAAAAACACATAGTATAATAACTATATTTACATAGCATTTATTTTGTAGTAGGCATTGTAAGCAATCTAGAGATGATTTAAAGTATATGGGACAATGTATATAGCTTTTTTTTCTTTTGAGACGGAGTCTCACTCTGTTGCCCAAGCTGGAGTGCAATGGTGCGACATCCACTTACTGCAACCTCCGACCCCCAGGTTCAAGAGATTCTTGTGTCTTAGCCTCCCAGGTAGCTGGGACTATAGGCATGCACCACCATGGCGAAACCCTATCTCTTCTAAAAATAAAATTTTTGTATTTTTAGAAGGGTTCTGCCGTGTTGGCCAGGCTGGTCTTGATGAACTCCTGACCTCAGGTGATCCACCTGCCTCAGACTCCCAAAGCGTTGGGATTACAGGTGTGAGCCATCATGCCCAGTGGAATTTTTTTAACAGTTACTTGGTTATGACCAATTTGGATAATGTAGACTGCATGCAACTTTGCTTTGTGCCACTAAGAGTGGGCAAACTGTCTTTTCCTTTTTGTGAATCAGTAAAACTTTTCCCTCAATGTGTGTTTGACAGTGTCATTCACTGCTAAGTTAGGGCATTTGGTAAACCACACAGCCTCTGCGTCACAAGCCTTCTAGCAACAGCTGCAAGAAAAGGTGGGCATGGGAGGGAAAATGCTCTTGTGAATTGAACTGGAGCAAGCTCCATTTTTCTTTAGAAAAAGACATAGATCAAAATACTATTTTTTTCCTTGGTCTGTTTCTGACTTCCATGATATATCAAAATAATAGGACCAGTAATGGCCACAATCCTGTTGACTGCAGGTATCTTCCTTCCAATATTTCTTGTAAGCATTTCTTAAGGATCTAGCTTGTGTTTTGTTATTAATAGATTTTCTTAAAAGTACTGTACTGATTAAAACCAGAAATAACTTCATTTTCCTAGAAAGGGAGAATTTCTCCTGGAGGAATAAATACTGAGGATTTAGTTGCATGCTGTGGCTATTCTTGTATTTTAAGTAATATTTTAATGGGAGCAGCTGATTGACTTATTAATGTAAACAATCCTAAGTAATTCTGCAATTCTTTTTCTCTTGCATCAGTCTCCCAAACAAGTTCCGTGTGCATATTTAAATTCAGAACTAAACTAATTATACTTAAAAATTAAAACCCTGCATACCTCCCAAAAGTTTAGGGCAGTTAAAAACAACTCTTTTGGAAGATGACTCAAATTGTAAGAAATGAGAAAACACTGTCAAATGATAGATGCATTTAAAAAGTGATTTGCAAAGCGATAAAATCCCTTAGTTTTAAGTCTTGTAATGACATTAGCTGCTACAAGAAGCCAGTAAGTATTTGCTTGCTTTTAATGGTATCCTAATAAGGTTGAGGTTTTTGTTAAGGGAAGTTTACTTATCATTAAACTCTAAACTTATTACAAGAAAACTCTTTCCAAGTACACACTAGGGCTTTTTTTTTTTTTTAACACTAGGTTTTTATTGGCCCCACTGCCAATAGATTCTGTCCACATTTTAAGTATGAGAAGTCCACTATATGTAAGATGTAATAATCCTATACTGGAGGTAGATATAGGGCCAGAATTAATTGCCAAGTTTTCATTCCATACAAGTGTGGGAAGAAAATGACTACAACTTAAACTTTATTTACTTGATTGAGAGCTTACTATACATGAAATGTTTTATGTGGTTGATCTTAGCTGCATTCACACTGACTTCAGGGAGTCTGGTTTTCTATGCTCAAGGTGGTTCAATTGCTGCTGTTACGGCTGTTTTGTTTTCTTTCAGGATCGAGGTGGGTACCTTCATATAATAACTTATTTTTCATTCCTTGTCTGGTAATTCTTTGCTGGATTTTTTGCTTTGCATAATTATACCTACAATGAAACCTTGGAAGAAAAGAATATGAAAAAATTATTAATACAAAGTCCTACAGAAATTAATTTATGGAATTTCTTTATAAATCACAAAACGTAAATACTTACAGATGACTACCCAAGACTGAAAAACATGAATGTTCTAATTTGGAGTGCTAATTTTGGGCAGTTTTGGTGTTAGAATACCTATCAACACATTCTTTTTTATTATGAAACAAGGATATCTACATAACAATTTGTAAAGTGATAAAATGCTTTATTTTTTCTTTTCTTTTTTTTAATGGAGACAGGCGGTGGCTCGCCTCGCGGCGGATTGCCCACCCTTCCCCAAGATCCAACTATGAACTTTTAAAAAATCCATTAGTTTGGCCGGGCGCGGTGGCTCATGCCCGTAATCCCAGCACATTGGGAGGCCGAGGCGGGCGGATCACGAGGTCAAGAGATTGAGACCATCCTGGCCAACATGGTGAAACCCTGTCTCTATTAAAAAATAAAAAAATTAGCTGGGCGTGGTGGTGCATGCCTGTAGTCCCAGCTACTCGGGAGGCTGAGGCACGAGAATTGCTTGAACCTGGGAGGCGGAGATTGCAGTGAGCCGAGATGGTGCCACTGCACTCCAGCCTGGCGCCTGGTGACAGAGCAAGACTCTGTCTCAAAAAAAAAAAAAAAAAAAAATCCATTAGTTTTTAAGTCTTCTGATGGCATTGGTTATTACAAGAAACTAGTAAGTATCTGCTGTATGCTATGTCTACATAAAATGATTTCTGTCACCTTTAATAGATCACTCTAGAACTTCATGTATAAAGGAACCACATTGTATGTATATACTGTAAGGTCTGCCAAATATTTGAGATTCATCCACATTTTATATTCACTCATCAATAGTTGTAAACACATTCTTAAGGTAAGGGAAAAGGTTGAGGCTTTTCTATGTGAAGTGTAGATACCACAGCTTTCTTTTTAATGGGATGTCTAACATCATGCATTTATCTGTTCAAGCATTTTAAGACAAATTTCCATGAAAATGTCCTTAAAAGTCAAGATTCATTCTTCACTGAGGGTGAGAATCTCCCAGTGGGAGATTGCTCTGAAAAGAGCGTGTACTTTTTGAATTAGATAACATATTATAATCATGGATGTTCTTGAATACTTAGCAAACATACCAGCATCCCAAAGTCACCAAGATAAATCCTCCTACTCCAACATCACATGATCTTCTAATTCTACCTGTCAAAAATAAGCATAACACTATAATCAATTAGAATTATTTTATATACGTTACTCCATCTAGAAAAAAATAGCTAATCACATAAATGCTTTTTTAATACATAGAGAAATAAAAAAGCACAGATACTCACTAGTTAACAAAAAATGTCCAAAGCCAGCCACAACAGATCCTAATGAACCATACAGTATTGAATCCCGGGCGCAGGGAATATTTTCAACATCTAAAATTCCTAGGAGCTTAAAGGGCTAGAATAAAAAAACAAAACAAAACAAAACAAAAACCCTAGATTGAGTAAGAAAGTTATTTTATTTTAGGGTGGTTTGACAAAAGTTACACCATTTCTTTTGTTGTAGTTAAGGGTTTAAACTAGAATATACCATGTGACAATCTCAATCAGCTTGCATTGTATTTGCCCTGCTTTGGTATGCAGTCTGAATCTTTAAATCTGAAAACCTTAAAAATTGGACCAGAACACCCTAAGCAATAGGGTAACATTGAGCAGTATCTTAATTTGCTAACCACTTGACTTGGAAATAGGAAACATTTTATTTTATGAGCTCTTTAAATGAGTTTATTTAGGAATATGGCTATTACTGAAATTGGAAGCAGCACAGTTTGCTTCAATAACTCCAATAATTTGGGAAGCAGAAACAGGAAAATAATTCGTTTGCTTACGTAGTGCTGTTTAAAATTCCCTAATAATTACCTTTCAGGTTTTATTAATATTAACTAGGCCAACATCAACTGTGGTTGTAATAAATAATTTCATGTTAAGATAAACATGAGCAATATATTCGGCTCTTCTAGTCTCTGTTTTCTTGCCTGTGAAGTGAGGTTGCACTTGATTATATTTGATTCTTTGTTCATAATACATGGTCATGACAGCTAGGTACGGCAAAAAACCTGGGAATCCAGAGAGCTGGATTTTTGTCTCAGAACTGCCACTAACTTTTGTATTCTGTAGGTTATTTTAATCTCCATGGTCTCAATCTGTAAAATGAACAGGTTGGTTTAGATGATTGAAGTTCCTTTAAGTGCTAAAATGACTTCTTTTTCTACAGTCTTGGTTGTATTTATGTATTTCTTTTTCTCAGTATGTTTAACTGAGATGTCTGTCACTCTAGGGCGGCGAGACAGACATTTAAAAGTAACAGTCACACTGCTGAACTGGCATTTCTGTTAACACAAAAGTTTAGAAAACTCATAACTGTTTTCTAAAGTGTATATAAAGTTTTCAGTAAGACAGCTTTTAAAAGGAACCACTGTCCATTTAAAGGTTTCATAGTATTGTTTGGGGCAGGACGTTAAACTAGAAGAGGATTCTGTAGGATGAGGTGATACCTAGAAAAGAAATGGGGAAAGGACAGTAAAAGGCAAGTCAGATTAAAGGTTGAAACATGAAGATACTCTCAATTGTATTTCTGCCTATGTTTGCTGCTTTGGCTGAAGCATCTGCTGGAAGAAAAAAATGTGATTTGGTTCATAATAAAGTAAAAATTATTTGCTCTCTTGGATCATTCTATGTCATTTTTTTCTTTTTCCCCTCTCCCTATCTGGCTCCCTGCCCCCACCTGCATGCCTAACATAGGATTGCTTCAAAGCTTTTTAGTACAGTTCTTCACATTACCAAGAGGTTGGGGGATTTCATTTAGCAAAAAGACTTTCTCCATCGGCTTGAAAGCGCAGGGGACACATGATCATGGGGATAGTGTTATGCAGATGGGGAATGCTGGACCTTGCGCTCCAGTCCAGGGCTCTAAACTATTTCCCCAAGGATTGGATGCTGGGGCCAGAGGGTTAGTACCAGTTTTATCTAGTCTTAGGTGCCAAGATGCAAGTGTGAGATCAGCTTCTACCACAGAGTAGAACGAAGTACTTTCTTTTCTTTTGTTTTAAGACAGAGTTCTATAGTCTCTGCTTCCCGGGTCAAGCAATAATTCTCCTGCCTTAGCCTCTGAAGTAGCTGGGACTACAGGTGTGCACCACCACACCCAGCTAATTTTTGTATTTTAGTAGAGACAGGGTTTCACTATGTTGGTCTCAATCTCTTGACCTCGTGATCGCCTGCCTCGGCCTCCCAAAGTGCTGGGATTACAGGTGTGAGCCACTGCGCCTAGCCTAGAACTGAAGTATTTTCTAGTCCTACTCTCAGATTATGATCAGATCCATGATGGACCATGGGATTTTTTTTACCTGATTGGGGAAACACTGATTTAGAAAATTTTAATTTTAACAAAAGCAAACTTGCAAACAATAGGAGAATATCTCAGCTGGCTTGAAAGGCAAATATCTAAATAGAAGCTACACATCCTATTTAAAATTGTGCCTTCTAAGACGAAGCCAACCCCCAGCAAAACTATCTGGTCTAGGATAACGGTGGTTGATCTCATAATTAAGAGCTGCTGGTTGGAGGGGGTATTCGTACCAGGCTCTCTACATGTTTTGTGATTTTCCAGCCTCTCTGTCAGATTACCTCTGAAACACTTAAGATGCTAATAAGTGTTGGCAGGAGTGGAGGCAGAAAAGTCAGTTTGACCCCAAAAGCCTATGAGATCCATTGTGCCAAACCACATAATTAAGAAATAACTAAGTCTGGAGGGTTTCAGGGAGCTTTCCAGTTGTCACATATCTAAGGAGGAGTACCACTAAGTCAGTAAATACATGCAATTTTTTATCAAAACTGGGGAAGAATATACAAAGACTTATTTTAGGATGGCAATTTTCCCTTTCATAGACAATCTTCAGCCTCCTGGTAGAGTTGGAGGTTAGACTACTAGTGACTTGGAGTGTGTATACCTTTACGGTTAAGTACACTGAGCTGTCAGATGCTCAGAAGTGGAGATGAATGAAGGATCCCAGGCATAACTTCCTTTGAAGTAGTCTGTTTATATACAGAAATATTCTGTCCAGAATATGCATGCCTTTAACATTTCTATCCCTTAAGTAGCCTGCAAACTTAAGGTTTAACTCTTGCCACTAACAAATGTTAGATATTTTTAAAGTTTAGATTTAGAAAAGCAGCTTTACCAACTCACCTTGATGGATCTAAGGAAAGCTTGAGATTTTCAAGCCAGAATGTCAATAATGGATAGAAATAGATCTGATCAAATTATGGCCAGTTGATCTTCCACCACTAAATCTGCTTCAGTGCCTGTATTTGCCTTTCTTCTGGTTGCAAAGGATGAATTGGCCCTACTCCCTATCTAAAACTTGAAGGAGCACAGGCAGGAAGACCAGTTAGGAGGTTAAACAGGTGAGGGCCAGGCATGTTGGCTCACGTGTATAATCCCAGCATTTTTGGAAGGCTGAGGCGGGTGGATCACCTGAGGTCAGGAGTTCAAGACCAGCCTGGCCAACATGGCAAAATCCTGTCTCTACTAAAAGTACAAAAATTAGCCAGGCATGGTGGCATATGCCTGTAATGCCAGCTACTTGGGAGGCTAAGGCAGAATCACTTGAGCCCAGGAAGTGGAGGTTGCAGTGAGCAGGGATTGCACCACTGCACTCCAGCCTGGGCACCCACTCCGTCTCACACACAACCGTCTGTACACCTGTCTCCCCTCACCAGCCTCCTAAACTACCATCCTGGTTTTCTGCTCCCTTTCATAGCAAAACTTTCTAGGTGTGGTTTTCTACTTAAAACCTCCCATTCTCCCTTTAACTCGCTTTAGTGAGGCATCTATCCACTGAACGCCACTTGACAACAGTCGACTCAGAAAGACACCCACTTTGCAGTCTGCCTTACTCTGCATCTCAGCATATGTGGCACAAACTATCATTTGATTTTGGAACTGTTTTTACTTGGCTTCAAATACAACGTCTCATGGTTTTGTATTTCATTGAATTTTTGTTGCTGTTCCCTCTTTAACAGTGCTGATTTTAAGTGCCACTCAACCTCTTGTGGAATCTAGTCTCTTCCTAGGTATCTCAAGGCTTTCAGTTAAATGCTATTAGATGATGCCTCCAGATTTCTAGATCAAACTGTAATCTCTCCCAGCTTCAGCCTCATTCATCTGCTTATTGAACCACACTTTTTTTTAAAAAAAATATTGTCATACTTGGCGCAGGGGCCATGCTAATCTTCTCTGTGTTGTTCCAATTTTAGTATATGTGCTGCCGAAGCAAGAACTGAACCACTTTTATGTATAAAAAGCACCTTGTACCTAGTACTTGCAAAATAATTTTCACCTCCAAACCTGCCTCTTAATGGCACACTACTTGACCTATTTTCAGACCCAAAACCTGAGTCATCCTTGATCCCTTCACCAAATCCATGTTCAATATATTAGCAAGTCTGGAAGGATCTGCATTCAAAATACATCCTGAACCAAACCACTGCCCACCAACTTCACTGCTAATACAGGTTGAGCATCCCAAATCCGAAATGCTCCAAAATCTGCAGCTTTTTGAGCACTGATACGACACCAAAAGAAAATGCCTTTTTTTTTTTTTGATTTGGGAAGCTCAACCTGTACTATCAAATCACATCGATCTACAGTACCTGTTAGATCTTGATTTTATTCATAAAAATGTTATCAGATGACTATAATAAACCTGCTGTGGCTTTCAATTATGCTTAGTTTTTTTTTTTTTGAGCTGAAGTCTCACTCTGTTGCCGGGCTGGAGTGCAGTGGTGCGATCTAGGCTCACTGCAACCTGTGCCTCCTGGGTTCAAGTGATTCTCATGCCTCAGCCTCCCAAGTAGCTGGGATTACAGGTATGCACCACCATATACAGCTAATTTTTGTATTTTTAGTAGAGATGGGGTTGCACCAGGTTGGCCAGGATGGTCTCGATCTCCTGACCTTGTTATCCGCCCGCCTCAGCCTCCTTGTGTTGGGATTACAGGTGTGAGCCACCTTGCTCGGCATGCTCAGATTCTTAACCATTGCTCCAAAGGGCCCACATGATCCTGTGCTCTTTCAGCTCCCACTCTAGTCCACTAGTCCAGGCACAGTGGCTTTGCAAGTGGCCTCTAGCAAGCCGAGATGGTTATTACTGAACACATGCTGCCTTTCTCCTGGATCTTGACATGGTTGGCCCAGTAACAAGTCTTGCTTATTGATTCCCCAGTAGAATGTCAGCTTCTTTTTTTTTTTTTTTTTTTTTTGAGACGGAGTTTCGCTCTTGTTACCCAGGCTGGAGTGCAATGGCGCGATCTCGGCTCACCGCAACCTCCACCTCCTGGGTTCAGGCAATTCTCCTGCCTCAGCCTCCTGAGTAGCTGGGATTACAGGCACACGCCACCACGCCCAGCTAATTTTTTGTATTAGTAGAGACGGGGTTTCACCATGTTGACCAGGATGGTCTCGATCTCTTGACCTCGTGATCCACCCGCCTCGGCCTCCCAAAGTGCTGGGATTACAGACGTGAGCCACCACGCCCGGCCTGAATGTCAGCTTCTTAAAGGGATTTTTCCTGTCTTGATCAGCCTAGTACCTAGTTTAGTGCCTAATACTTAGTAGATACTCTGTAAATATTTATTGAATGGGTGAATTAAGAATTTACCTGAATGTGAATTTACCTGTATGTACCAAATTTCACATTTTAAAGTTTCTTGAAGGACAAGAATGTGGCAGAGGATGGTTTTCAGGGGCTAGTTCTATTAAGGTATGCCAGCTGGGTGATTCACATTTTTACTTTAGGTTTACTAATTCTTATAATAAAATAATCCTTCTCCCTGAGTTGTGCTGGAATGATCACTGACAAATTTTTTCTTTTTTTGTGTGAGATGGAGTCTCCCTCTGACAACCAGGCTGCGGTGCAATGGGGAGATCTCGGCTCACTGCAACCTCTGCCTTCAGGGTTCAAGTGATTCTTATGCCTCAGCCTCCCAAGTAGCTGGGGCTATAGGCGCGCGCCATCATGCCCAGCTAATTTTTGTATTTTTAGTAGAGACGGTGTTTCGCCATGTTGACCAGGATGGTCTCCATCTCTTGACCTTGTGATCTGCCCACCTCAGCCTTCCAAAGTGGCTGGATTACAGGCATGAAACACTGCGCCCGGCCCAAAATTCTTTTTTTTTTTTTTTTTTTTTTGAGACGGAGTTTCGCTCTTGATACCCAGGCTGGAGCGCAATGGCGCGATCTCGGCTCACCGCAATCTCCGCCTCCTGGGTTCAGGCAATTCTCCTGCCTCAGCCTCCTGAGTAGCTGGGATTACAGGCACGCGCCACCGTGCCCAGCTAATTTTTTGTATTAGTAGAGACGGGGTTTCACCATGTTGACCAGGATGGTCTCGATCTCTTGACCTCGTGATCCACCCGCCTCGGCCTCCCAAAGTGCTGGGATTACAGGCTTGAGCCACCGCGCCCGGCCCCAAAATTCTTTTTTAAAACCACCACAGGCTTCCTTTCCGCCATTACCTTGGGCTGTTAATTAGTCATAGCTTATATTAATTTAATTAGCTTTTTGATGAGCTCTGATAGGTACCGCTGGTTTCATGAGCAATTTCTTTTGGCTTCCACATCTATGCTGTTTTGAGGTTTATAACTGTTCTTCAACAACTACAATACTGTTTTGCTACGTACTGATGAGACAAATAGGTCAATGTTGATCTTTTTTTTTCATTAAATTCTTTTAAAAAAATTTCCAATGGATTAAACTACCTTTATGACCTTTAAAAACAGCTGTTATCTCCTATCCAAAAGTCCCATTCAAGATTCCAGTGTTTATCACAAAGCTGAATCTAGGATTTACTGTGTAGTTATGGTACACCATGAAATATAAAGTTTCAACCAAGGATTTTTTTTTTTTTTTTTTTTTTTTTGAGACGGAGTTTCGCTTTTGTTGCCCAGGCTCGATCTCAACTCACCACAACCTCCACCTCCAGGGTTCAAGCAATTCTCTTGCCTCGGCCTCCCAAGTAGCTGTGATTACAGGCATGTGCCACCATGCTCGGCTAATTGTTTTGTATTTTTAGTAGAGACAGGGTTTCTCCATGTTGGTCAGGTTGGTCTCAAACTCCCAACCTCAGGTGATCCACCCGCCTTGGCCTCCCAACAGGCATAAGCTACCACCGCGCCCGGCCACAAAGAGCCTTTTTTTTTTTTTTTTTTTAAAACACTAAACTTATTCCAAATGGGCAGTGGACGGGACAGTAAAAACAGATGAGGCACCAGTGGTAGTATGTAACTTGACAAAACTTGTTTGATGTTAAATTATGAAAACAATTTATACAGTATTTGCTAAAATTAACTATATGATTTTGCGTCTTGGCCAAATTTAGATGGAAGCCTACCAGAGAAGCAAGCCAGAGCAAGAAGTGAGCAAAATTTCCAAGCTGAGAGAATATTTTAAAAGCATATATCATTATCTGGGAAGTATATATTAGGAGCCATTTAGCACACAGTGGGTCTTCTATAAATATCTGCTCATGATTAGCCAATATTACATCTCCATAATTTATACTAAAATATTTTTCCTCTTGCATTATCCTTTTCTGAACACCTGTTCTGTCCTGAGGATATAAATTGAGTTCCCTGCTCTTAATAAGGAGCCCAGGCAAAGACAAAGATCATTTATTACCTTCCAATATGATAAACGTAACGACGTACAAGATCCCTGGGAAGACGGGGAAAGCACTTAAGTCATCTTTAGAGAAACAGGAGCCCTTCCAGGGAGAGTGTTTCGTTTAGCTTTACTATATCAAGAATTTGGGTTTTATCCTTAAAGAGATAGGATAGGCTGCTGGAACTGGATGTTAGGCAGAGGGATGAAACTGTCCAGTTTACCGGTTGGGAAGGACCAGCGGACAATAGTGGAAGGTGGACTGAGGAGACGGCATCGAGACGGACACCAGCTAGGGAGGCCACTGGTGACGGGGGAGAAATCTCAACCCTTCAATTCAATGTAGTACAATTAAGGCATCCCTCAGCAATTACTGTCTCCCTCTACGTTAAATGTGACGAATACAACATTAAAGACAAGGCACCTGTCCTCAGAGAGCTTTTTAGTCTCTACTATTAGCCTTTACTAGCAAATTACAGTGCAGTGCCCTTAGCAAAAAAAATTTCTCTCCAAAAGATTCCGTATTGTTAGCTTATTTCATAGTGACTACTGCTGGTCCCCTTCTCCCTCTAGTTTTGGTCAATTTTGTCCCGGCAACTTAGATTAAAATGTCTAAAATGTCCTATTAACAGGACTAGGAACAGTTAAAATAGTTTCAAACCCAAGGGTGGCAGAGAAGCCAGTGACACGTGCTCCGGACCTAGGAGCTCCGCGGAGGCTGTCCTTACCCACCGCCCACCCCGTTTTCCCACCCGCGGCGCGCGCTCCGCCGGCCACTGGGTTACCTTCCGCTTCCCGGGCTCGTCGGGCTCCGGCACGGCGGCCATGGGGACGACTCCGCGCCTCCACCAGCCCTGCGCGGCCTGGGCCCCCAGAGCTGCAGCCCGGCCAGCGGCGCCCCTCCCCGTCCCGCCCCTGCGCGCCGCCGCAGCCCACCCCGTCCCCACGCGCCGGCCGCCATCTTAGGGAACGTTCGTAATGCTCCGCAGTGGCCGCGCCGCCCCGGCGCCTAGGCTGCGAGGTCCTTTGTTCCATTGAACGGGTCACACTTTCTTCCCAGCCCAGCACACAGCCAGCAGGGCTGGGAGCGCAGAAGGAGAAGGGTTCGGGAAACAAACCGGCTCCCTGATTGCTGTCAGGGCGGGGCGGAACCGGGCCACACTGCTCCACTTCCCGCCCCAAACCCCCCCTCCGTCCCAACCGCCATTTCTAACCGTCTCCCACGCGCGCGCTCACGTGCACGAGCGCCGGGCGCGCGCCGAGGGGTGGGGCCGCGGCGGAGGGAGCGGGCGCGGCGTTGCTGCTTTGTCCCGCGGGGTGGGCCCCGCCGCGGGGGTCGGCCCGGCCCCAGCCCCCAGCTTGCCCCGGCCACCGGCCCGGAAGTCGCTCCGCGCTGGCTCGGCGGCCCTCGTCCCCTAAGTGTCCTTTGTCCTTCCGTCCACGGGACGAGTCCTTGGTGTGCAGGCGGCCCCACTCCGCCCCAGCAGCCATTTAGTCCCCAGTGCCTGCCTCGCGCAAACGGGGCTCCCACGCCCGCCCCACTTCCTCCCTGTTATAGTTTCATTACTAAGTGGCTTTAAAATACCACCGCGCAGTTCGCCTGAAGGAGACTGGGGACAAAATGGAGGGAGCAGCTCGCTAATGTACATGCGTCAGGACGTCGGTGTCCGCGGGGAGGGTGTGCAGGGGACGAGGTCTTCCGGCGTTCCAGAAAAAATGGCTCTGCAGCGTGCATTTTTGATGTGAAGTCGTGTTCCACGTTTCACTCCTACCTACGACTGCGGCATAACGAGAAACAAAATACTGCATATTGGAGAGCCCAGTCGAGAACGCGTGCATGCAAGGTCGAGCCCATTTTTCAGCGATCAAAATAATGCAGTTCCTTCTAGTATTTAGTTTTTCCCCTTCAACCTTATGCCTCCGTTATTTATGTACTTTTACATTTCACGTTTAGGCTATGTGTATTTCGAAGGGCACTCCTGGGAGACTGGACTTGTAGAGTATGTCATTGTGCAAAGTCATGCTGCTTTGAATTATGCTACTCGCTGGCACACAGCACTCCATGTTAACGATGTTGAATTGATATTAGTACCGTTCATTGGGCGGTTTTTTAAATCCATAATGACCTGACTTTCATGCCCGTTTAATACCTTTCTACAATGCCAGTAAAATACACAGTGTATAGTATGTATTTATGTGTGAGAGTTAATGTTTTTAAAGTGAGGTTTTTTGTTTGTTTTTTGAAATTGGCGTTAGAAACTACGTACTGCTCTACTGTTTGCTAGGGAAAAGAAAAAAGTCACCCTACTGGTGATACCCTGCCATTTCTGGATTCTCAGCTGAAATTCTAATGCTGACTATGCTTTGAACTCCAGGTCTGAAAGGTAGTGTTTAAGGTAGTAATATTCTTGGAAGGAGTGAGGAATTCTTTTGAAGTCATTGCTGATTATGTTGTAAAAGGAGGGAAAACTGGAAAAGGACCAGGTAAAACACCACTGAATCATCCTATTTTATGTTTTATTGTGACTTTGAAAAATTGCCAGAGTAGACACTGTAGAGGTCCATTTCATTTGTCTTTGAGAAATATTTTCATATGGATGATTATTTTATTTTATTTTATTTTTTGAGACAGAGTCTCACTTTGTTGCCCAGACTGGACTGCAGTGATGTGATCTCAGCTCCCTGCAACCTCTGCGTCCCGGGTTCAAGTGATTCACCTGCTTCAGCCTCCGAGTAGCTGGGATTACAGGCATGTGCCACCACACCCTGGTAATTTTTTGTATTTTTTGTAGAGACAGGGTCTCTCCATGTTGGCCAGGCTGGCCTCAAACTCCTGACCTCAGGTAATCCTCCCGATTCGGGCTTCCAAAGTCGTGGGATTACGGGCCTGAGTCACCGCGCCTGGCCTATTTAAAAATTTTTATTTTCACAAAATTGCATAATACTTCCATTTTTAATTGTTTAACAGTTATGGAATGGAAAGCAAAAATGACTTCTTTCTCTCCTTTTTAAAGAATATATTACTAATAGTTTGATGTCTCTTTCCAAACTCTTTTTCCTTCTTCTTAAAAAAATATTATTTGTAGAGACGTTGGGGGTGAGGGGGTTGGGTCTCACTATGTTGCCCAGGCTGGTCTCGAACTCCTGGACTGAAGTGATCCTCCTGTCTCACCCTCTCAAAGTGATGAGATTACAGACATGAACTATGGAGCCTGGCTTTTTCTTTTTCTTTATTTCTTTTCTTTTTTTTTTTTTTTTTTTGAGACAGAGTTTCACTTTTGTTGCCCAGGCTGGAGTGCAATGGTGTGATCGGCTCACTACAACCTCTGCCTCCCAGGTTGAAGCAATTTTCCTGCCTCAGCCTCCCAAATAGCTTGGATTACAAGCAGGTACCACCATGCCTGGCTAATTTTCTACTTTTAGTAGAGATGGGGTTTCTTCCTGTTGGCCAGGCTGGTCTCAAACTCCCAACCTCAGGTGATCCGCCCACCTTGGCCTCCCAAAGTGCTGGGATTACAGGTGTGAGCCACCATGCCTGGCTGGCTTTTTCTTAATTAAATATTATCACATGAATACGTATATTTTGTCTTCATTAAAACAACATGGGAACATAATAGAAAATGAAAGGCTGTGTCACACTTGCCTCCACGCCTATGTATACATGCACCTGTATGTGATACATAGCTAAAATGACACTGCACTACCTCACTTGCATTCAGCAGTTTACTTTTTGCCCTGTATCTGGGAATTTTTTTGATGTATGAACCACAAATTTACTCATTTGTTTTAATGACTGCTTAGTAATCCTTTCACTATTTTCTTTGATTGACGTTTCTGAAAGTTTCCATTTTTTGTTAATCCCCCAAAAGTGCTTCAGTGAGCATCTTTATGCATGCATATATATCTGTACATGTTCAAGTATTTCTGTAGGGTAAATATCTGGAAGTGAAATAACTGATTTAAAGGGGTATACAAAATTTAAAATGTAATACATACTGCTAATTTGTCCTCCAAAAAATACTGTCAATCTGCAGTCCCGCATCAACTGTATGTGAGAGTTACCTTTTTCCTCATCTTTTCAACACCGCATATGTTCACATTTTTTAATTTGGGGGAGGGTGGGCATGATGGCTCACACCTGTAATCCTCTTACAATTTGAGAGGCCAAGGCAAGAGGATCTCTTGAGGCCGGGAGCTTGAGACCAGCCTAGGCAAAAAAGTGAGACACCTCACCCCCAATCTCTGTCAAAAAGAAAAATTAGCAGGTCTCAGTGGCACGTGCCTGTAATCCCAGTTTTGGGGGGTGGTTTGGGGATGGCTGAGGCACTTGGAGGGAGAATCACTTGAACCCAGAGCTTGAGGATGCAGTGAGCTATGATTGTGCCACTGCACTCCAGCTTGGGTGACAGAGCAAGACGCGGTCTCTAAGCTGAATCTGATGGGGTAAAATGGTAACTTACACTCTAAACTTTTCCTGATTGCTAGTATGCTTGAGCATTCTTCCAAATGTTTATTACCATTCTTTCTCTGAGAATTAACTTTGTATAGCTTTTCTGTGTTTACAAATTTGGGGACAGCACTTTGGGAGGGCAAGGTGGGCAGATCACTTGAGGTCAGGAGTTTGAGACCAGAGACCCCATCTCTACTGAAAATACAAAAATTAGCCAGGTTGTGGTGGTATGGGCCTGCAGTCCCAGCTACTCAGGAGGCTGAGGCAGGAGAACTGCTTGAACCCCAGAGGCGGAGGTTGCAGTGAGCTGAGATGGTGCCATTACACTCCAGCCTGGGTGACAGAGTGGGACTCTGTCTCTAAATAAATAACTAAAATTGGTTGTGTATGTGATTTTCTTGTTAAAGCAGCTCTTTACAATTATAGCTTTCAGTCCTTATATATGTAATGAATATTTGCTTCACGTTCACCTATTTGTTGTTTTTGTTTATGGGGTCTTTTATTTCTCAAGCATTTTAATTCTTTTTTTTCCTGGTAGGATCAAATCTGTCAATGTTTCCTTTTGTGGTGTTTGATCTTGTGAGTTGCTTAAGTAGGCGTTCTTGACTCATAATGAAAACATGCTTTCATGATTTTGAAAATAATCATCCTATAGTCCCTTTCTCATTCATAATTTTGAATATTTTTCTTCGAAAAAGACCAACTTTTGGTTTTACTAAGTCTAATTTTAATTTAATTTTATATTTTACATTTTAAAGTTTACCTGATATATTCTGTTGTATTTTCTTTTAGCTTTTTGAATTGACTACTTCATTCACTTATTCTCCTTTTTTTTTGGTTTTTAATGAATGTAGTTATGACTATAAAATTCGCTCTGAGAATCATTTTATCATTTGTTATATCAGATTATCATAGAGGTAATTTCCCATTATTTCCTAAATTTTGTATAATTTCAGCTTTTTTTTTTTTTTTTTTTGAGATGGAGTCTTGCTCTGTCTCTAGGCTGCAGTGCAGTGGCGCAATCTCTGCTCACTGCAACCTCCGCCTCCTGGGTTCAAGCAATTCTTCCGCCTTAGCCTCCCGAGTAGCTGGGACTACAGGCGCGTGCCACCACACCCGGCTAATTTTTTTATTGTATTTTTAGTAGAGACGAGGTTTCAGCATGGTGAGGATGGTCTCGATCTCTTGACCTCGTGATCTGCCCGCCTCAGCCTCCCAAAGTGCTGGGATTACAGGCGTGAGCCACCGCGCCCGGCCATGATTGCAGCTTTTATTTCACAAGTGAATATGTTTGGGTGTGCTTTTGTTAGTCATTTCTAATTTTTGTTTTATTTTGTCTTACACTGTGACCTGTTCATTTCTACTTTTGGGAGTTTATTGATTGTATAAGAGGTGTGTGTGTGGTCTTACCTAAAAGATGTTATTTCTGACCTGGTGTGGTAGCTCATGCCTGTAATCCTAGCACTTTGGGAGGCTGAGGCCAGTGGATCACTTGAGGTCAGGAGTTTGAAACCAGCCTGGCCAACATGGTGAAACTCTGTCTCTACTAAAAATACAAAAAAAATCAGCCGAACATGGTGACACGTGACTGTAATCCCAGCTACCCCGGAGGCTGAGGCATGAGAATCGTTTGAACCCATGAGGCAGAAGTTGCAATGAGCCGACATCACTCCACTGCACTCCAGCCTGGGCAGAGGAGGGGGCCTCCATATCAAAAATAAAAAAAAGAAAGGTGATATTTTGTTCATGTTACATGGGGATTTGGAAAGAATGTGCATTCTCTATAATAGCATTAAACCAAGCTTATTGTAATATGTTGTATATTATAGTTTTATATAGATACGTAAAATATAATAGCATTCAATCAAGCTTATTATCATTCAACCATCTTTGTATGGTAATGGTTTTTCTTTTTTTTTTTTTTTTTTGAGACGGAGTTTCGCTCTTGTTACCCGGGCTGGAGTGCAATGGTGCCATCTCGGCTCACCGCAACCTCTGCCTCCTGGGTTCAGGCAATTCTCCTGCCTCAGCCTCCTGAGTAGCTGGGATTACAGGCACGCGCCACTATGCCCAGCTAATTTTTTGTATTTTTAGTAGAGACGGGGTTTCACCATGTTGACCAGGATGGTCTCGATCTCTTGACCTCGTGATCCACCTGCCTCGGCCTCCCAAAATGCTGGGATTATAGGCTTGAGCCACCGCGCCTGGCTGTAATGGTTTTTCATTGCAAGCAGCGGGCTCTGACTTTGGTTATCACGAACAAGAAGAAAAGTTCCCCTGTTGGGAGGATGTGGAGAAAGTTACTGGATTGAAGGGAAAGTCGAAGAGCCAGGTCTGGAAAAGGACAGCATCCTGGACAGGTCTAGGGCTCTAGATCACAGGAGCAAAACGAGTGACTCTGCAGGATTCCCTGCTGGGACTCATCTGATGCCTGCTATTGTGCTTTGCGTTTTTACTGTGTTGTCTTGTGAGACTTACTCCCTGTGTGTCTGGTGGAGGATACAAGTTATGATTCCAGGCTGGGCGTGGAGGCTCACGCCTGTAATCCCAGCACTCTGGGAGGCCGAGGTGAGTGGATCACCTGAGGTCAAGAGTTCAAGACCAGCATGGCCAACTTGGCAAAACTGTCTCTACTAAAAATACAAAAATTATCCAGGTGTGGTGGTGTGTGCCTGTAATCTCAGCTACTCTGAAGGCTGAGACAGGAGAATGACTTGAACCTGAGAGATGGAGGTTGCAGTGAGCTGAGATCGCACCACTGCACTCCAGCCAGGGGGACAGAGCAAGACTGTCTCGAAAAAAAAAAGTTATGATTCCAGAAGTGGATTTCTGGAGTGAGGTGGTCATGTAGCTTAGTGGCGGTGCAGAGTCAGAAAAACTCTTCTCTTAAAGGGGTGCCTTCCCTCCCACTGGCTGAAAGTCTCCCGGCGCAGTGTCAGGAATCCTATCCTAGAGAGCTGTGGTTATCTGCAGGTTACAGGATGGGCGGAAGGGAACTAGGGATGCCACTTTAGGGGTTTGGGATGGGGCCCTGCTGGCAAAACTTGCTTTTTGAGGTTCCTCTGGCTTTTGTGGGGTTGTTTTTAATCAGGTATGTTGGGTTTAGAAATCAATGTGATTCCAAGCGTCTTCTACTCAGAAAATTTTAACTGTTTTGGTTTGTTGCTGCTGCATTATCCTGGCTTCCCAGCAGTTATCAGCTTATTTATATATATGCATTTATATACATAATAAATAATAATTGTATACTTATATCAATTTATATATAATAATAAATATATGTATAAATATATATATTTTATTTTTGAGACAGATCTTGCTCTGTTGCTCAGGCTGGAGTGCAGTGGTACGATCTTGGCTCACTGCAGTCTCTTCCTCCTGGGCTCAGGTGGTCCTCCCACCTTAGCCTCCTGAATAGCTAAGACTACAGGCACACGTCACCATGCCCAGTCTAGAGAAGGGTTTTGCCATGTTGCCCAGGCTGGTCTCAAACTGCTGAGCTCAAGTGATTTACATGCTTCGCCTTCCCAAAGTGCTAGGTTACAGGCTTCAGCCACGATGCCAGGTCTTTTATATTCCTTTTGTCATTTCAGTAGGTTTTGGAGGAAACAGTGATTAAAAAGTCTGTGTTCAGTCATCTTCTATAACCAGAAGTCTGCCTGAGTAGTATTTGTCTGTGTGTGTACTTGTATGAGTGTGTGCCTGTGTGTAAGTCTAATAGTACTACAGGGCTTATAAAGAAAACCAGCTGGCTGGGCGTGGTGGCTCACGACTGTAATCCTAGCACTTTGGGAGGCCAAGGCAGGTGGATCACGTGAGGCCAGGAGTTCGAGACCAACTTGGCCAACATGGTGAAACCCTGTCTCTTACTAAAAATACCAAAATTAGCTGGGCATGGTGGCGGGCACCTGTAATCCCAGCTACTCAGGAGGCTGAGACAGGGGAATCACTTGAACCTGGAAGACGGAGGTTGCAGTGAGCCAAGATTGTGCCGCTGCACTCCAGCCTGGATGACAGGGCAAGACTCTTGTCTCAATAAAAAAAAAAAAAAAAAAAGCCAGCCGTTTTCTGTCTGCATGTGTCTCTCTCCTCTGGAGTTCTGCACCATGCAGGTAACGACTTTGATCTCTTTTGGCCCTTTCTTCTGCCAGTTTACCTTCGTATTTCTAAATAAATGTTCACTCTCTGATTTCTTAATTTTTTTCATTTGAGGTGTTATCTATTGATAATGAATATGTAGCTCCCTTTTCTGCCCGCTTCTCTACCCTCATCCTGTCTGTGGTTACGTCACATTTAAGTAAGTTGAACCAGCATTCAGTGTGTGCATTGTCGTGATGATGTAAATATTGCTCATAGCTGAGCCATGCACAGTACTATGATTTCATTTCTTGCAAAACTTTTTATTATTCCTGGAGTTAATAATTGTTTTGTTGATTTGTTTAATTTTGTTGAAGCCAACTCTTACTGGCTCCTGAGAGCCGGTTGTGGGCATCCCTTGCCAACTCTGCATTCCAAAGTTGGTCGTTTGAAATCAGCTACGGTGGAAGTATTTATATGCCACAGGAATCAATCAGTGCTACGAATCAGGGCCTCTTGTTTTTTGGACTTTTTGTTGTTATTTTTCAGAGAGATAGTTTACCAATACACCACTGAATGTACCTATCCATTTTTCCTTGGAAATTCTCTCACAGACTTAAAAAACTCTCCACAATGTGGTCAAATGTATCACGTGATCCACCTGTCAGTATTTTTTCTTCGAAACATCTCTTCTGGAGTTTCTCTCCTACTCCAGTCTGTGATGGCTGCTTTCTTCTTTCTCTTTCTCTTTCTCTCTCTCTTTCTGTCTCTCTTGCTCTCTCTCATTCTCTCTGTTTCTCTTGACAAAGTTTCCCTCTTGTTGCCCAGGCTGGAGTGCAATGGTGCGACCTAGGCTCGCTGCAACCTCCTCCTCCCAGGTTCAAGCAATTCTCTTGCCTCAGTCTCCCTAGTAGCTGGTATTACAGGCGGGTGACATGACGCCCAGTGAATTTTTGTATTAGTAGAGATGGGGTTTTACCATGTTAGTCAAGACTGGTTTCGAACTCCTGACCTCAGATGATCCACGCGCCTTGGCCTCCCAAAGGGCTGGGATTACAGGTATGAGCCACCGCACCCGGCTGATGGCTGCTTTCTAAGACTGATTCCCACTTGTCCTGGAGGTTCTTGTAACCTCATGCTGAATCACCTACCCCTGCATTCCACATCTTTCTCTTTCTTCATTTACGCCTTCATTTTGGAGAAGAGTATCTTTCAGTAACTTCCTGGAAAAGGGTTGCAGAGAAGGTAAATATTTTAAGATCTTATATGCCCCAAAATATTTTCGCTCCTTTCAACTTCAGTACCTGATTAAAACTGCATTTCTAGAATTATTCTCCACTAGAATGACTATCCCTCCTAGATCCAAAGCAATCTCCTATATAACCATAATTCTGTTATCACAGCTAAGAAAACTAGCAATAATTCCAGAATACCATCTAGAATGTAGTACACATTCAGAGATCCCCAATTGTTCAAAGAAATTTTCCCAGTCTTTTGTTGTTTTTAAACAAGGATCTAATGCTGCCTGTGGGTGCTGTATCTCTAGGTTTCTTTAGTCTAGGACAATCTCCCCATCTTATTTATTTATTTATTTATTTATTGAGACAGATTCTTGCTCTGTTGCCAGGCTGGAGTACAATAGTGTGATCTCGGCTCACTGCAACCTCCACCTCCTGGGTTCAAGCAATTCTCCTGCCTCAGCCTCCCGAGTAGTTGTGAGTACAGCTGCCCGCCACCATGCCTAGCTAATTTTTGTATCTTTAGTAGAGATGGGGTTTCACCATGTTGGCCAGGCTGGTCTTGAACTCTTGACCTCAGGTGATCTGCCCGCCTCAGCCTCCCAAAGTGCTAGGATTACAGGTGTGAACCACCTCGCCTTGTCCTTATTATTATTTTTTTTATGATGTTGATTTTTTAGAAAGTCTAAGGCAATTGTCCTGTAAAATGTCCCACATTCTGGATTGTCTCTTGGCGTCATTTAACTTGTCTATCTACTATCCTTTTCTTTCCTCTAAACTGGAAGTTAAGTCTCCGGCTGCCTAATTCAATATCAGAGCCACAAGCCTCATGTGGCAAATAGAGCTGAGGAACTGAGTTTAAATTTCATTTCATTTTAGTTAATTTGAATTTAAACTGAGAAGCTGACACTCAATTCAGCGATTGGAAAAATGTAAGTGTATGTGGAACAACTTGGAGCCAGTTTTCAGTTGAAATTTTATGAAAGCTAAATACAGATCAAGTATTTCCAATGAAAATCTAGCATCTGAATTGAAACGTGCTTAAAGCATAAAAATACATGCTGGAAATACATGACTCAGTACAAAAAAAGAATATAATGGCCAGATCAATTCTGTTGAAATTCTTGCATAGAGCAAGAAGAGAAAAGGAATGTAAAATATTAATTTTAAAATATGGATTACATGTTGAAATACTAATGTTTTGGATATACTGGCTTAGTCAAAGTATGTTTTTAAGTTAATTTCACCCATAGGCTTTCGTTGTTTTGTTTGTACTTTCCAAAGGCAGTTATCAGAAAATTTTAAATTACCTAAGTGGCTCACATGTATTTGTATTGACATGTGCGGGTCTGGCAGCCCGATTCAATTTAGGTTAAACATTTTGGGTAAAAACCCTTCTAGATGATGTATTTAAAAGTGCATCACGTTGAAAGGCACATATGTCAGATTGTGCTACCATTAGCGATGCAGCTTTGATCACTGGGTTAAGATAGAGACTGCCAGGACTTGCCATTGTGAAGATACCGTCTCCCTTGCAATCAAAAATCCATGCAAATATCCTGTTACCAAAAATCTGTTCACCTAATAGTTTTAGCATTTTTTGAAAATGCTAACCCTAACCCTAATCCGGGTGGATGACTTGAGGTCAGGAGTTCAAGACCAGCCTAACATGGGGAAACCCCATCTCTCCTAAGAATATAAAAATTAGCCAGGCGTGGTGATGCATGCCTGTAATCCCAGTTACTAAGAAGGCTGAGGAAGGAGAATCGCTTGAGCCCAGGAGGTGGAGGTTGTGAGCTGAGGTCGCACCACTGCACTCCAGCCTGTGAGACAGAGCGAGACTCCATCTCAAACAAACAAACAAACAAAAAAATGGTGACATTATTCTGTCAGTCCACTTACTAGCTAGCATTCGTCTATAAAGAACTCCCTCCTCCCTTTCCATATACATATATATATGAAATATTTATTATTTAATGTGTTTTAATTAATTACAGTTATTCTTTTTGATACCCAAAGCCTTTCCTTGAACATTCTGTGGCCATTTCTTCAAGGAAATCTTGTTTGTTTCAGTGGGGATTAAGTTGCTTCTTAAAACCACTTGAGATAAATTTTTTTTTTTTTTTTTTTATAAAGACAGGGTTTCACCATGTTGGTCAGGCTGGTCTTGAACTCCTGACCTCAGGTGATCCGCCCACCTTGGGCTCCAAAGATCTTGGATTACAAGTGTGAGCCACCACGCCTGGCTGAGATACATTTTTTTTAAGTATAAGAAAAACATTAAGCCCAGGCACAGTGGCTCACACCTGTAATCCCAGCACTTTGGGAGGCTGATGCGGGTGGATCACTTGAAGTTAGTAGTTCAAGACCAGCCTGGCCAACAAGGTGAAATCTCGTCTCCACGAAAAATACAAAAATTAGCCGGTTGTGGTGGTGCATGCCTGTAATCCCAGCTACTTGGGAGGCTAAGGCAGGAGAATTGCTTAAACCTGAGAGGTGGAGGCTGCAGTAAGCTAAGATCATTTCACTGCACTCAAGGCTGGGCGACAGAGCAAGACTCCATCTCAAAAACAAACAAAAAACAAAAGAAAAAACCATTGATACAATTTTATTAAAGATAGTCACTAATGCTTTGTATATACATGTCAGTTCTATCTACCTTGCTGATCCTAGAATCAAAGCATTACACCTATTTTCCAGCCATTATTTTCTTCAGTGCATATTAAAGCTATATCTTGGCTGGCCTTAGGTTTCACATCTGCAAAGCCGAGGTTATAATACCTCTCCGAAAATGAGGACAAGAGACAGAACATGCAGAGTTCTGGGCTCATTCTTGTTGCCGTTGGCTGCGCTCTCCCTGGAGGCCCAGGCTGGGGAAGCCTCTGCCCCTCATCATGATCGACAGCTCCCCAGTTCCCAGCGCTTTTTCTTTTTTTTAATTTTAGTTGTATCTGACAGAGAGACCCTGTCTCAAAAAAAAAAAAAAAAAAAGTGGTATGTTCCGTGGCTGTATGAGGGTCGTTAGTCAATTTTTTCTGACATATATCCATATGAATTTGCGATTAGTTGTCTCGAAGTGCATAGAAATTACTCATATTTCTAATACATTTATTAAACACTGATGAAAGGATACTTATTAACTTTTTTTTTTTTTTGAGTCAGAGTCTCACTCTGTCACCCAGGCTGGAGTGCAGTGGCCTGATCTTGGCTCACTGCAACCTCCACCTCCTGGGCTCAAGCTATCCTCCCATCTCAGCCTCCTGAGTAGCTGGAATTACAGGTGCACACCACCACACCCAGCTAATACTTGTATTTTTAGTAGAGATGGTGTTTCACCATGTTGGCCAGGCTGGTCTCAAACTCCTGACTTCAGGTAATCTGCCTGCCTTGGCCTCCCAAAGTGCTGGGGTTACAGGCTGAGGCACCTCATCCAGCCTGGAATAGTCAATAACTTTTTAACTCATGAATATTTAAGGACTTTGACATAACTCCTTTTGCAAATTTTAAAATTATTTTCTCCCACCTAAACCAATATACATTTACATTTGGTTTATATGTGTATATAAAAACATGCACATTTTATCTGGGTGTCGTGATGCACACCTGTTATCCCAGCTGTTCAGACGGCCGAGGTGGGAGAATCGCTTAAGCCTGCGAAGTGGAGGTTGCAGTGAGCCGAGACTGCACCATTGCACTCCCACCTGGGTGATAAAGTGAGACTCTTTCTCCAACAAAAACAAAAAACAGTCTGATATTCACTAATTGAATAATTGTATAACCTTAAGCAAATCTCTTAACGTCCCTGACTCAACATCACCCTGTGAGGGAGAGACTCTAATACCTCATTTTACAGAGGAGGAAACAGACCCAGTGAGGTCCAGTGACTGGATTAAGGTGACAGAGGTGGAGAGTTGAGGTGCAACTGTGGATTCAAGGTGCTGGCAAGAAGTCCCCCAGCTCCCAGCCCCTCAGTGGCCCTCACTACCTGCCATCTCCAGCAATGGTATAAACCCCAGTGTTAATACAATGTAAGGTACTACTTCTTTTTCTTTCTTTTTTTTTTGTTTTTGAGATGCAGTTTCGCTCTTGTTGCTCAGGCTGGAGTGCAGTGGCGCGATCTCGGCTCACCGCAACCTCCGCCTCCCGGGTTCAAGTGATTCTCCTGATAGCCTCCTGAGTAGCTGAGACTACAGGTGCGTGCCACATGCCCAGCTAATTTTTTTATATTCTTGGTAGAGACGGAGTTTCACTATTTTGGCCAGGCTGGTCTCGAACTCCTGACCTTGTGATCCGCCTGCCTCAGCCTCCCAAAGTGCTGGTATTACAGGCATGAGCCACCACGCCTATAATCCTTTTGTCACTAGGGTTAACATTTTTAATGTTATTATTTCAAAATGGAGTTTTCCTCTAAAATATGTGGTTTTCAAAAAGTTTGTTGAAATCATCAAGTATGCTTTTATTCATATAGGGACTTTTTTGTTTGGTCAAAACTCAGGTCTAATTTTAAATTGAAAGTGAATTGAAAAAGAGGATTTTAAGTGGACATTTTCTTTATAGCATCCTTTATGGAACTTCTGTTTTGCATTTAGAATGGGAAAATTGTATTTGAAGGCGAATTTTCAAAGGCACAAGATGTTAAGTCCTAACCCTGCTGAGGCAGGAGAATTGCCTGAACCCAGGAGGCGGAGGTTGCGGTGAGCCAAGATCACGCCATTGCCCTCCAGCCTGGGTAACAAGAGTGAAACTCCGTCTCAAAAAAAAAAAAGAAAAGAAAAAAAAGTCCTAACCCTGAGAACTGTTTCACTGGCAGTAATACCAGCTAATTAAATTTTAAAAAAGGGAGACAAAAGGAGAAAAAAGTTAAAAGTAACAGCAAACAGTTAGGGAGCCACTGAACTTCTGTGCAAACTTATTTGGGTTGATTTTGTTTGTTTTTTGAGATGGGGTCTCGCTCTGTTGCCCGAGCTAGAGTGCAGTGGCGTGATCTCGCTCACGGCAACCTCCACCTCCCAGGTTCAAGCGATTCTTTGTCTCAGCCTCCCAGGTTGCTGGTACTACAGGCGTCCACCACCATGGCCGGCTAATGTTTATATTTTTAGTAGAGACGGGGTTTTACCATGTTGGCCAGTCTGGTCTCAAACTTCTGACCTCAAATGATCTGCCTGCCTCAGCCTCCCAAAGTGCTGGGATCACAGGCATGAGCCACCATGCCCGGCCCCTTAATTGGTTTTATTTATTTTTATTTTTTGAGACAGAGTCTTGCTCTGTCGCTCAGGCTGGAGTGCAGTGGTGCGATCTCGGCTGACTGCAACGTCTGCCTCCCGGGTTCAAGCGATTATCCTACTGTTACTGGAAAGGGGTATCAGTTCAGACCCCAAGAGAGGGTTCTTGGATGTTGCGCAAGAAGTAATTCAGGGTGAGTCCACAGAGGAAAGTGAAGGCAAGTTTATTAGGAAAGTGAAGGAATAAAGAATGGCTACTCCATAGACAGAGCGGCCCCGAGGGCTGCTGGGCTGCTGGTTTTTTTTTTTTTTTTTTTTTGGAGACAAAGTCTTGCTCTGTCACCAGGCTGGAGTGCAGTGGCGCAATCTCGGCTCACTGCAACCTCTGCCTCCTGGGTTCAAGCGATTCTTCTGCCGCAGCCTTCGGAGTAGCTGGGACTACAGGCGTCCACTACCATGACCAGCTAATTTTTGTACTTTTAGTAGAGACAGGTTTTACCATGTTGGCCAGGATGATCTCGACCTCTTGACCTTGTGAACCACCCACCTCAGACTCCCAAAGTGCTGGGATTAAAGGTGTGAGACACTGCACACAGCCAGACTGTCCATTTTTATGGTTATTTCTTGATGATATGCTAAACAAGGGGTGGATTGTTTATGCCTCCCCTTTTTAGACCATATAAGGTAACTTCCTCATGTTGCCATGGCATTCATAAGCTGTCATGGTGCTGGCGGGAGGGTAGCCGTGAGCACAACCAGAGGTCACTCTCGTGGCCATCTTGGTTTTGGTGGGATTTGGCTGGCTTCTTTACTGCACCCTGTTTTATCAGCAAGGTCTTTATGAACTGTATCTTGTGCTGACCTCCTACTCATCCTGTGGCTTAGAATGTCTAACTGGCTGGGAATGCTGCCCAGCACACCACAGTTATTTTACCTAGCCCCTACTCAAGATGGAATTGCTTTGGTTCAAATGCCTCTGACATCTCCCCCCTCCCTTTTATAGGAGAACCCTTAGTCCTAAGCTGGCAGAGGGATGCAGATCCATCTTCTGCAACTTCTTCAGGCTGATTGGGGCAACGATACTCCTGCTGAACTACTGGGCCTTCTGCATTCAGGGTAGAGAGGAGCTTAGTCAGAAAGCATTACTCTGGTGAGGGCTATTCTTGACTCTTGAGTTCTGACAACCAGTGAGATCTGGAAGATTATTAAGTGTTCAGTTTAAGAAAACGTTGAGTAAGCTTATCCTCATTCCTACACAAAGAGTACAACAACAATATATTCCACAACAGTAAAGCAAAATAAGTAAAATTATTCCAAGTAAACTGAATTAGAAGGCTTGACATCAGCTGGGCAGCTGTCGGAACTAAGCTGACATGGGGTTGTTAGCAATTCCAGTGCGTGCCCCGAATGAGAATACCGATTCATTTTTTACGTTACCCATCTCCCCACACTTTTTTTTGAGCTGCAGCCAGAGATCACTAGTTTGTTCACAGGAATAAGCAGGGTTAGCTTAAATTGCAGAAACAAACTTAAAAACAACTGATGAGACTAGAATCTACTAACAGGTGTGTTATAGTTCTTGAAACATAATTTTTCTCTCTCCAGTTCCCCATTTTTACTAAACACGAATCATGGTAAGACTGATTTGCTTAATTATACTTGGCCTGATTATTTGTATAAAATGCAGCAAGAATACCTATTTTTCACACAAGGTCTTTTTAAATTGGCTTTGATGGAACTCTGTTCTATAGAAGAAATCTTAGATAAGACTTGGGGTTTTTGGTTACCTCTGTGGCATACAATGATTTTATGTAACAATTATAATTAACAACATACTAAGTCATATCAGAATTATAGGAGTTTCCTATTACTTTGGAACACATACCAATAACACATTTATACAAATACAACCCAAAGAAAAGCAAACACCATTTCATATTTGACAATGTTTCTTGTATGATTTTTGTACCAGATAAGCCAACTTTCACCTTTGTATTAGTGTATTATTAATGTTAAACCCAATTATTTTAGTGGTGCAATCTTGGCTCACTGCAACGTCTGCCTCCCAGGTTCAAGTGTTTATCCTGCCTCAGCCTCCCAAGTAGCTGGGATTACAGGTGTGTACCACCATGCCTGGCTAATTTTTTTTTTTTTTTCACACAGAGTCTTGTTCTATTGCCCAGGCTGGAGTGCAGTGGGATGGTCTTGGCTCACTGCAACCTCTGCCTCCTGGGCTCAAGCAATTCTCCTGCTTCAGCGTCCTGAGTAACTGGAATTACAGGCATGTGCCACAATGGCTGGCTAATATTTTGTGTTTTTAGTAGAGACAGGATTTCACCATGTTGGCCAGGCTGGTCTTGAACTCCTGACCTCAGGTGATCTGCCCACCTTAGCTTCCCAAAGTGCTGGGATTACAGGCATGAGCCACTGTATCCAGTCAAACCCAATTCTTTTTTTTCTTCAACTTTTTTTTTTATCAGAAAGAAGTGGTACAAAACCAAACCCAATTCTTTTTTTTTTTTTTTTCTTTGAGATGGAGTTTCGCTCTTGTTACCCAGGCTGGAGTGCAATGGCGCGATCTCGGCTCACCGCAACCTCCACCTACTGGGTTCAGGCAATTCTCCTGCGTCAGCCTCCTGAGTAGCTGGGATTACAGGCACGCGCCACCATGCCCAGCTAATTTTTTGTATTTTTAGTAGAGACGGGGTTTCACCATGTTGACCAGGATGGTCTCGATCTCTTGACCTCGTGATCCACCCGCCTCAGCCTCCCAAAGTGCTGGGATTACAGGCATGAGCCACCGTGCCTGGCAAACCCAATTCTTAATAAAACCTTATAGACATATTTATCCAATTTTAATGTTAGACCATAAGGTAAGTTTCTCATAAACTTTTTCTAACCCTTTACAATTTTTGTTAAAGAGTAGATCATAAGCAGATTTTTGCTTTAAGAAAAACCTGTTGTATTTTTTTCCAATGTTTAATTTATGGAAAAGCCCCTTTAACTTTAGCCAATATGTTGAGACACAGCAAAGCAGGTACATTGAACAATTTCCGAAAGTCAGAGAAGCAGTTTATGATTTTAAAGCATTTAGCAAATAATATCTGGCCTGCATAATTTAAACCAAATATTTACTTTTTTTTTTTGAGACAGAGTTTCACTCTTGTTGCCCAGGCTGGAGTGCAATGGTATGATTTCGGCTCACTGAGACCTCCGCCTCCCAATTCAAGCGATTCTCCTGCCTCAGCCTCCTGAGGATTCAAGTGATTCTCCTGCCTCAGCCTCCTGAGTAGCTGGGATTACAGGTGCGTGCCACCATGCCTGGCTCAAAGTTAGCCTTTGGGTCAGGTGTTTCCACACTATAGTCCCTTCTGTGGTGGCCAGAAAGATATTACCAGAAAGGGGTCCCAACCCAGACCCCAAGACGGTTCTTGGATTTTGCACAAGAAGTAAATGAGGGCATGTCCATAGAGTAAAGTGAAAGCAAGTTTATCAGGACAGTAGAGGAATGAAAGAATGCCTCCTCCACAGGCAGAGCAGCCCCGAGCGCTACCGGTTGCTCATTTTTATGGTTATTTCTTGATGATATACTAAACAAGGGTGGATTATTCATGCCTCCCCTTTTTAGATCATATAGGATAACTTCCTGATGTTGCCATGGCATTTGTAAACTGTCTTGGCGCTTGTCCGAGAGGCGGAGGTTGCAGTGAGCTGAGGTTGCGACATTGCACTCCGGACTAGGCAACAGAGCGAGACTCTGTCTCAAAAAAAAAAAAAAATGTAGAGACAGAGTCTCATCATGTTGCTCAGGCTGGTCGCAGACTCCTGGGCTCAAGTGATCCTCTCATGTTGGCTTCCTGAGTCATTGGGGCCACAGGCCTGTGCCCCATACCTGGCTCCACTGTTTCTGGCCTCAGGCCTCTTCACTTCCACTCCGAATAATTTTTTTTTTTGAGATGGAGTCTCACTCTGTCTTCCAGGCTGGAGTCCAGTGGCGTGATCTTGGCTCACTGCAGTCTCCTCCTGGGTTCAAGTAATTCTTGTGCCTCAGCCTCCCAGGTAGCTGGGATTATAGGCGTGAGCCACCACACCCAGCTAATTTTTGTATTTTTAGTAGAGATGGGGTTTCACCATGTTGGCCAAGCTAGTCTCGAACTTCTGACCTCAGGTGATCCGCCCATCTCAGCCTCCCAGAGTGCTGAGATTACAGGCATGAGCCACTGCACCTGGCCATCTTTCTTTCTTTCTTTCTTTCTTTTTTTTTTTTTTGAGACAGGGTCTCTCTCTTTCACCCAGCCTGGAGTGCAGTGGTGTAATCACAGCTCACTGCA
Source organism: Aotus nancymaae (assembly GCF_030222135.1). Classification (NCBI taxonomy): domain Eukaryota; kingdom Metazoa; phylum Chordata; class Mammalia; order Primates; family Aotidae; genus Aotus; species Aotus nancymaae. The sequence goes on along the minus strand of NW_026988445.1, from coordinate 28,947,297 downwards.
GCCTCAAACCCCTGGGCTCAAGGGATCCTCTCACCTCAGCCTCCCAAGTAGCTGGGACTACGCCGTGCACAACCAATTTTTGTTCTGGCTTTTCAGAGACTGTGTTGCTGTGGTGCAGGCTGGTCTCAAACCCCTGGTCTCAAGCTATCCCCTGCCTCAGCCTCCTTGCCCACTTTTTTCTCCCTTTCCTCTGTACCAGAGGAAGAGCTGTTACCAAATTCAAGGCCAGTTTCTTCATCTGGAATCTCCCTACCATCCCTTCCTACCTTCTCAGGCTCCCCCCGCTTTCACAAACTTTCCTGTCTGCTGGCTTAGTCCCATCAGGCTGTAACCAAGTTCCAGTCTCTCCAGTCTGAAGAATTAAACACCCTCTTTCAACCTCACATTGTCCCCTCTCTACTCCCTTACCCCTTCTCCCCTACAGAGTTAAATTTCTTGAATAAGTTTTCTGTTGCCTTCAGCCCTGTCTTGAGAACCTGACCTTTACTTACTCCTTAATCTGGTCAGCCTGGCCTCTGCCTTCATAGGCCCCTGAAACTACCCCTGCAGAAGTTACTGGTGGTCTCGGTGATGATAAATCCATAGGCTACTGTTTATTATGTAAACATAGCAAAAACTTTGCTATGGGAGATTTCAAACATGTCTAGGGAGAAGGAACAGTGAACGCCCCCGTGCCCCACGCTCGGCATCCACAGTCACAACTCACGGCCAGTCTTGTTGCCACCATCTCCACCTGCTCCCTCTCCCTCATCCTGGCTAATTTTAATAAAAACACCAGATAGCATATCATTTATCCCAAAACATTTCAGTATATGTTTCAAAAACATAAGAATTCTCTAAGGCCCATTTTCAAGTCGTTATTTTGACCAACTCTATCTGACATTGTGGTTTATTTCTTGAAACTCTCACGTCCCTAAACTTTGATGACACCATCTTTTCTTACTCTTCTTGGTTGCTTTCCAGCCTCTAGTTGACTTAAAAAAATTTTTTTTTGAGATGGAGTCTCGCTCTGTTGCCCAGGCCAGAGTACAGTGGCTTGATCTCTGCTCACTGCAACCTCCGCCTCCTGGGTTTAAGCGGTTCTCCTGCCTCAGTCTACCGAGTAACTAGGATTACAGATGCCCGCCACCGCACTTGGCTAATTTTTGTATTTTTAGTAGAGTGACAGGGTTTCATCATGTTAGCCAGGCTGGTCTTGAACTCCTGACCTCAAGTGTTCTGTTTGCCTTGGCCTCCCAAATGGCTGGGATTACAGGCTCGACCCACCACACCCAGCCCTTAATCAAACTTTTCTTTGTCAGCTTTTTCTCCTTGGGACTTTGCCAGGGCCCTGACCTCCCTTCCCACACTGCCCAGCAAGGTCAACCCTTCCAAGGCTGCAGCCACCATCCACAGGCCGTGGCTTCCTTTGTAAGCCTGTGGCCTCATCGCCTTTTCTGAATTCCAGACGCTGCTGCCCAACTCCCCACCCGGCGGCTCTCCCGGCACCTCTCACAGGCACTGGACCTTCACATCTTTCACACGCCTCATCCATCCTCTTTCCCACCAAACCTCCTTGCTGTGTTCCTCCTAGTCTGCCTTCACTTCAATTCATCAAAACTCATGAGATTTGAATGTAGTTTACACCATTTGCATAGGTTTAAATTTGGGATAAAATTTATTTATTTTTTATTTTGGAGAAATTTAAAAATGCCTGCCAAGAGAGGAAATGGCATACTGAGCGCTCACACACTCTTCATTCAGCCTCACACACACACACGGCTCACCTTATTTCATCTGCTTCCCTCTCCCTCCGCTCGTTTGTTTCTTTAGAATTTTTTTTTTTTTTTTGAGATGGATTCTTGCACTGCCATCCGGGCTGCAGTGCGGTGGCGTGATCTCGGCTCACTGCATCCTCCACCTCCTGGGTTCAAGTGATTCTCCTGCCTCAGCCTTCTGAGTAGCTGCGATTACAGGCACCTGCCACCACGCCAAGCTAATTTTTTGTATATTTAGTAGAGACAGGGTTTCACCATGTTGGCCAGGCTGGTCTTGAACTCCTGACCTCATGATTTGCCCACCTCAGCCTCCCAAAGTGCTGGGATTACAGGCATGAGCCACCGTGCCCAGCCTTTTAAGCCTATTTTAATCATTCCCCTTACCTACCATTCCCCATGTCATTGATTTTTGAGATTGAGTCTTGCTCTGTCACCCAGGCTGTAGTGTAGTGGTGTGATCTCAGCTCACTGCAACCTCCACCTCCCAAATTGAAGTGATTCTCGTGCCTCAGCCTTCGAGTAGCTAGGATTATAGGCGCACGCCACCACGCCCGGCTAATTTTTGTATTTTTAGTAGAATGGGGTTTCACGATGTTGGCCCGGCTGGTCTTGAACTCCTGACCTCAGGTGATTTGCCCACCTCAGCCTCCCAAAGTGCTGAGATTACAGGTGTAAGCCATCACACTTAGCCCCATGTCATTTATTTTTGAAGAAACCAGGTCTTGCCTGTAGAATTTCCCTATGTCGGATTCAGCCGACTGATTTCTGTTGTCTCTGTGTTTTCCTCTATCGTCCATATTTCCTGTAAACTGGTAGGCAGTGCTGGAAGCTTAATTGGATTCAGGTCTGCTTTTGTTGGCGAGCATACGTCATAGAGCTGCCCTGACTTCCTGTTCCTCACTCTCAAAAACGGCTCTGTGGGCTGAGATGGAGAAGCCTGCTCCCTTAGAGTTTCTCAGCGACCGTTCGCCTGATGTTTCAGTAGCTGCTGCTGATTGTCGCCTAAATACATTATTTCATTAGTTGCTACCATTACTTCTAGATTTACTAACTTTTTAAATTTTTATTTAAAAAGAACTTTCCTGGCCAGGTGCGGTTGCTCATGCCTGTAATCCCAGTACTTTGGGAGGCCAAGGCGGGCGGATCACCTGAGGGCAGGAGTTTGAGACCAGCCTGGCCAACGTGGTGAAACCCCGACTCTACTAAAAATACAGAAAGTAGCCGGGCATGGTGGCACATGCCTGTAACCCAGCTACTTGGGAGGCTGAGGCAGGAGAATCACTTGAACCCCAGAGGCAGACGTTGAAATGAACTGAGCGCTTGCCATTGCACTCCAGCCTGGGTAACAAGAGTGAAACTCCATCTCAAAAAATAAAAATAAAAAAAGTTCGGATGCGGTGGCTCATGCCTGTAATCCCAGCACTTTGGGAGGCTGAGGCGGACAGATCATGAGGTCAGGAGTTCAAGACCAGCCTAGCAAACGTGGTGAAACCCCGTCTCTATTAAAGATACAAAAAAAAATAGCTGGGTGTGGTCACACAAACCTGTAATCCCAGCTACTTGGGAGGCTGAGGCAGGAGAATCGCTTGAACCCAGGAGGCAGAGGTTGCAGTGAGTGCAGATCACGCCATTGCACTCCAGCCTGGGCGACAGAGCAAGACTCTGTCTCAAAAAAAAAAAAAAAAAAGAACTTTCCTCCATGAACTCTTTGGTTACTTTGAAATGCAGACTCCTGGGCATGACGGCTCATGCCTGTAGTGCCAGTGCTTTGGGAGGCTGAGGTGCCAGAATCACTTGAAGGCAGGAGTTTGAGACCAGCCTGGGCAACATAATGAGACCCCATTTGTCTAAGAAGAGGAAAGAAAGAAAGAGAGAAAGAAATAGAAAGAAAGCAGGTGAGCAAGAGAGAGAGAAGAAAGAGGGAGAGAGAGAGATACAGACTGGATGGGAAGACACGGGATCAATGCTTGGCTCGTTCCTTTCATTTGCCAACTTTCAGCACAATGTGTTGGTCCCTCAGCAACCTCCAAAGACAAACGATGAGGGCTTTTTCGTGAGGGTGGAGAGGGCTTGATGCGGTGATATATCATGTGTCGTATAACTTTCATATATTTTATATACGGTTTATATGCTTTTTATAATTTTGTTGTTTTCAATCCATCGCAGTGATTGTTCTTTTTGATGCTCAAATTGTTCCATTTTTTACTTCATCCGACTGGTTCCTGTATCTTTGATAAGATTCAACAGGTCTTTGATAGTTTCCTTCCTTCCTTTTTTTTTTTTTTGATTTGTTTATTTAAATTTTAAAAAACTTCCCCCCACCCCCCGTGGCTCCTTACGGACCCAAGCTAACTTACTTTCAGACGGAAAGGGTATCCCTGGAACGTCTTGTACATTTTCTGCCTTGGACCTGGACTCAACCATTTGTCCTAGTGGGTGTAGTACTTGGAACCCAAGAACCACGGCCTAGGAGAGAGCTCACTGCCCCTGAGAGCCATTGCGTCTAGGCTCTTTCAGTGGTCAGAGGTAGAAAAAAAGCTTCAAAAATTATGAATTCATCTTAATATTCAAATTAGGACATTTACAATCTGGGCACTAAGAATAGTCATTGCTAGTAGGTATCATTGCTTGTTTTTTTTTTTCTTGATATAGAGTCTCACTCTGTCACCCAGGCTGGAGTGCAGTGGCACAATCTTGGCTCACTGCAACCTCTGCCTCCCAGGTTCAAGCAATTCTCCTGCCTCAGTCTCCCAAGTAGCTGGGATTACAGGCACATGACACCACACTGGCTAATTTTTTATGTTTTTTGGTAGAGATGGGGTTTCATCATGTTGCCCAGGCTGGTCTCCAACTCCTGACCTCGACTGATTCGCCTCCCGAAGTGCTGGGATTACAAGTGTGAGCCACCTCACCGGGCCTAAGTTTTATGTATCTTTTCTCATTTAACTCTCACAATAACCTTATGAGGTCAGTATTATTATCCTTATCACCCATATTTAATGGAAGAGAGAACAGAGGCTTAGGGAGGTTCATTAATTTGCCCTCGGTCACACAAGAGTGGCTGAACTCGGAGGCCACCTTGGTTCCGTCAGAGGCCAGGACCTCTGCTTAACCCTGCATTAGCGGTGGCAGAGGAGGTAGAGGAGGTGTCCCGGACACAGGGGTGGGCCTCTAGGGTCTGAGGCTGGCAGGGGCAAGAAGCATCCTGGAGTTTCGGGACCCTATGGGGGTACTTAACAGACCCAGAATGAAATGTGTTCCCGAAGCTCTGGGGAGTGTCCCTGAATTCTGGGGAGTGTCCCTGAATGAGAAAGGCTGGATTTTGGCTCCGGAGATGAGGCTTGGGATCCTTGGAGAGGACCAGGGCTTAGCAAAGTGCCGTGGCGTCCATCGAGTGGGGATTCTTTCACTGCAAATCTCCAAGTGAGGTCCTGCCAGTTCCTCCCGTCCTCTTTACTTTTGTCATCATCAAGCAGCAGTCCACCTCGTCACCACCAAGGCGCTATCATCACAGCAGGAAGGATATGTGATTCCAGAGTGCTGCTAATGAACTAACACATGAAATCTCAAAGAACAGCCATGTAACTGGGCATGGTGGCTCACGTCTGTAATCCCAGCACTTTGGGAGGCTGAAGCAGGCAGATCACCTGAGGTCAGGAGTTCGAGACCAGCCTGACCACCCTGAAGAAACCTTGTCTCTAATAAAAATACAAAATTAGCTGGGCGTGGTGGCACATGCCAGTAATCCCAGCTACTACAGGAGGCTGAGGCAGGAGAATTGCTTGAACCCAGGAGTCAGATGTTGTGGTGAGCCGAGATTGTGCCATTGCACTCCAGCCTGGGCAACAAGAGCAAAACTCCATCTCAAAAAAAAAAAGATATATATATATATATATGGCCATGTATATTACACACATGGACACAGTATCACACATTTGGGCTGGCTGGAAAGGCATCAAAACAAAATAATTGCAATCAGAGCTAAAGGTTAGGATTTACCGCTGTATTATTTATTGCAGCCTTGTAGAGAAAACATCTTATTTTCTCAGCCTGTGAACGATTCATGACTTGTTTCCTCAGCAACACAAAGCATCTGAGGTCTGTGATTTAACAGGAAGAAGTTGTATCACCTGTTCTTCCCCTTTGAGAAAAGATAATAATCACAGGAGAGCTGTTTTCTCACCTGAGAGGCAGGGCTGCTGAGCTTTGTCTAAGTGCATATCAATAAGATTCCGGGAACCACAGCCCTTTCCACGCCACATGTAAGGAAAGACGGCTCTTAGATTGACCTCACCCTCGCTCTCAAGCCTGGGCCCTGCGAAGGCCATCTCTCATTCCTCGTTGGCCCTTGAAGGCTGGCCCATCACTTGCTGTGTGGTTCTCAGTTCATCCATAGCCCAGCGATACCTTTCAGGGAGGCTCCAAATAGCTCCCACCTGTTTCTCTCCCTCCACCAGTGGGCTATCATCTCATTAGAAGACCACCGCGAAACTTTTCACCTTCCATTCTCCACACGCTGAGTCTTGAGATTTTTTTTTTTTTTAAAGATGGGGTTTCACCATGTTGGTCAGGCTGGTCTTGAACTCCCGCCTCAGGTGATCTGCCCGCCTTGGCCTGCAAAGTGCTTGGATTACAGGAGTGAGCCACCACGCCCGGCCAGTCTTGAGGTTTTTGGGCCAAGTGCAGTGGCTCACACCTGTAATCCCAGCACTTTGGGAGGCCCAGGCGGGTGGATCACTTGAAGTCAGGAGTTCAAGACCAGCCTGGCCAACATGGTGAAACCCTATCTCTACTAAAAATACAAAAGTTAGTTGTGTTTAGTGGCAGGTGGCTGTAATCCCAGCTACTCGGAGGCTGAGGCAGGAGAATTGCTTGAACCCCGGAGGTGGAGGTTTCAGTGAGCGGAGATCGTGCTTTGCACTCCAGCCTGGCGACAGAGTGACACTTCTGAAAAAAAAAGAGAGAGAGAGAGAGAGAAAGGCAAGGTGGCTCACGCCTGTAATCCCAGCACTTTGAGAGGCCAAGGTGGCAGATCGCAGGTCAGGAGTTTGAGACCAGCCTGACCAACATGGTGAAACCCCATCTCTACTAAAAATACTACAATTACCTGGGCGTGGTGGCATGCATCTGTAATCCCAGCTACTTGGGAGGCTGAGGCAGGAGAATTGCTTGAATCCGGGAGGTGACGGTTGCAGTGAGCCAAGATCATGCCACTGCACTCCAACCTGGGTGACAGTGAGACTCCATCTCAAAAAAAGTCGAGGTTTTGTTACCATGGTTTATGAGGTTTTGTTATAATAACTCATTAAATACATTAAAGCTTATCTTAAAAGAGGATAAAGCTACAGTATTTTCAGTGTATACCCTGTATGTACATGCTACATGTTGGACCTGACTTTCCAAATACAGTTCGCCAGCATTGGCACGCACTTACGTGGCTCATGATCAAAGGGCAATGAATGAGTCTGCTTAATCCCGAGGCTCAGGTGGCATTATTGAAGCATTTAGCATCCCCTTTCATCAGTGGCAGCGCCGCACGTGCTGCGGGCAACAAATTGCGCGCCCTAGTGGCCAACACGAGTATTTTGTATTACAATATTAACCGTAAAGTGTAAAAACCAAGTTACAAAAACCCACCGCGTTTTTGTTCTTGGGGGAAGATTCCACAGATTTCTGCCATCTACTTTCTTTATGCCTCTTTTAAAACTTTCTGTTGGAAAATAAAACATAAATACAGAAAATCATACAAAAATGAATGTATAGCATAATGAAGGCAAACACCCTTGTAACTACCATCCAGGTCAAGGAATAGAATTTTGCCAGCCACCGAGAGCACCCATGGGTCCCACCCTTATGTCCCAACCACCACCCCCCCCAAGAAAACCACTAAGACAATCACTTGCTTGTCCTTCCCTCCTTCCCTCTTTCCTTCCTTCCTTTCTTCCTCTCTCCCTCTCTCCCTCTCTCCCTCTATTTCCTTCAAAGTTTTACTCTTGTTGCCCAGGCTGGAGTGATTATGGCTCACTGCAACCTCTGCCTCCCACGTTCAAACGATTCTCCTGCCTCAGCCTCCCAAATAGATGGGATTACAGATGCGTGCCACTACGCCTGGCCAATTTTTTATTTTTATTTTAATTTTTTTAGTAGAGACGAGGTTTCTCCATGTTGGTCAGGCTGGTCTCGAACTCCTGACCTCGGGTGATGATCCGCCTGCCTCAGCCTCCCAAAGTGCTGGGATTACAGGCGTGAGCTACCGTGCCCGGCCTGCTTGTGTTTCCTTACAGTAAACACCTGGGACTCTGTGGTTGTCCGGTTAAAAAATTCATGGCTGGGTGTGGTGGCTCATGCCTATAATCCCAACATTTTGGGAGGCTGAGGCAGGAGGAGTTTGAGACCAGCCTGGGCAACATAACAAGACCCCATCGCTATTTTTGAAAATTAGTTATGATTTAAGTCTCTGAAGCTACAAGTTTCCCCTCTATCTCTTTCTTATCCTTACAATTTATCTGTTGAAAAACCTGAATGCTTTGACCTGTGAACTTTCCCACAATCTGGATGTTGCTGATGAAGTATTCTTAGTGCGGTTCAGCATGTTCTGGACTTCCTGCGATTTAGCAGCTGGATCCCAAGGTATGATAAGACAGGTTCAGACTCTTTGGCAAGACTAAGTCGTGACTGGATCTTGAATCAGGAAACACAAAACATCAGTCGACTTTCTTGCTGTGTGAATAGTCACTGACGCTCAATCCCAAAATCCATTTGCTCATTGGGAATTACAAAACCACAATATTCTCATTCTACTACTTTTTTTAAAATTTATTAGTTGCAAAATTTTCTTCTTTTTTTTTTTTTTGAGATGGCGTCTTGCTCTGCTGCCCAGGCTGGAGTGCAGTGGCGCAATCTCAGCTCACTGTGGTCTCTGCCTCCAGATTCAAGTGGTTCTCCTGCCTCAGCCTCCTGAGTAGCTGGAACTACAGGCACATGCCACCACGCCTGGCTAATTTTTGTATTTTTTTTTTTTTAGTAGAGATAGTTTTTCACCATATTGGCCAGGCTGGTCTCGAACTCCTGACTTTGTAATATGCCTGCCTTGGCCTCCTGAAGTGCTGGGATCACAGGCGTGAGTAGCCATGCCTGGTCTGCAATACTTTCATAAAGAGGTTCCTCCTCTCATCTACCATTAGGTTACCCAGTTGTACAATTCATGTGGAAAGTCAGGAAAAGTGCTGGATTCTTTTCTCGTATAAGTTTTCTAAGATGAAGAATGGGTCCCCCAACCTCCCCTCTCCAAAACAGAATTGGTTCCCTAACATCCTCCAAATCTGATTAGTAACTTATGGATTTAAACATATTTGATCATTTTGAGTTCCTTGGAATTACTGAAGCATAAACTGTCTCATCTTCCGTAAGTGGATGCCTTTTCCCGTTGGCTCCTGAATCCTTTTTACAGGACCCTAGTGGTCTTCCATAGTTTTGTTGCTATCTGATATGACTAGATGATCTGACAAAGGTCAAAATGTAGATTTTCTGCCCCAAACCAGGAATCAGTCATTTTTCATGAAGCATTTGTTTCATTTAGTGGGAAGTGGTGTTTCATTTAGTGGGAAGTGGTATTTCAGGACAATGATCTAGGCATAAAGGTACCGACTGCTACTGTGCTGGCCTTTGCTTTGTTTCTGGGCCTTTTCAGTGAAGATTTTGCATATATACACATATGAATACAATAGAAAATATCTCATGCATGTACACTGATACTTTACATTCAAATTCGGAACACAGGGAATTTGACTTAACTTCTGCCATCTTGAGAATCCTGTATACACTTTCTTCCAAATTGAAAATATGATTCTCGAAGCCAAAATATAGAATGGAATCAGAATACCTCAGCCTTGCCCATTTGATTTATCCTCCATTATCCACAACAGCATCAGAGCTGCAATACTAATATTACCATCACTAATATCATTAGTAAAAATGCTTTTTAAAAAAGCTTTTTGTGTGTGCTTGCTCACATACCATTTTTTTTGAGACGGAGTCTTGCCTGTCACCCAGGCTGGAGTGCAATGGCGCGATTTCGGCTCACTGCAACCTCCACCTCCCAGGTTCAAGCGATTCTCCTGCCTCAGCCTCCCTAGTAGCTGGGACTACAGGCATGTGCCACCACACCCGGCTAATTTTTCTATTTTTAGTAGAGATGGGGCTTCACCACTTTGGCTAGGTTGATCTTGAACTCCTGACCTCAAGGCGATCCACCCGCCTTGGCCTCCCAAAGTGCTGGGATTACAGGCGTGAGCCACCGTGCCAGGCCTTTAAATGTATTTTTAAATGTTTTTGTCTCATTTAAAAAAAACAGCAGTACTAATCTGGGCACAGTGGCTCACATCTGTAATCCCAGCACTTTGGGAGGCTGACTTGTGGGTGGACTGCTTGAGTGCAGGAATTTGAGACCAGCCTGGGTAACATTGTGGGATCTCATCTCAAACAAACAAAAGTTGCCGGGCATGGTGGTATGCACTTGTAGTCCCAGCTACTCGGGAGGCTGAGGTGGGAGGATTGTTAAGCCTGGAAGGTTAAGGCTACAGTGAACTGTGATTGAGCCACTGCACTCCAGCCTTGGTGACAAAGTGAGACCTTGTCTCAAGAAAATTAAAATAAAAAGTGAAAAAATGGCATTACTCTACACTATCAGAGCACGTGGTCATTACAAAGTATACTCACTCCCTTTTAACTCTCACTTGGTCTTTTTTTTTTTTTTTTTTTTTTTTGAGACAGAGTCTCACTCTGTCACCAGGCGCCAGGCTGGAAGTACAGTGGTGCAATCTTGGCTCACTGCAACCTCTGCCTCCCGGATTCAAGCAATTCTCCTGCCTCAGCCTCCCGGGTAGTTGGGACTACAGGTGCAAGCCACCATGCCCAGTTAATTTTCTTTTTATTTTTAGTAGAGACGGGGTTTCACCATGTTGGCCAGGATGGTCTCGATCTCTTGACTTTGTGATCCGCCTGCCTCGGCCTCCCAAAGTGCTGGGATTACAGGCGTGAGCCACCGTGCCCGGCCTCACTTGGTCTTAATTCCACACGTAACTACACATTTAATGGCTACCACTAGTCTTTATTTTGATGCCTGAAGAGAGCAAAAGTTCTATTCAGGTCAGGTTCATTTTCTTTGTAAAAAGAAAAGGGAAAAACAAGACCAATTATGCCCGTGTTGAGATGGTTTACACGTCGTAGATAGCTATGGCATTTTATAAGCCTACTTAATATATTTCTTGAGCTCTTTGCACATATTTGTTGGAGAATTTCACATTTATTTATTTATTTATTTTATGGTGAAAAGATATACGTATCTTTAGAATTAGCCAGCTGGACTCAGTTCAGATGATCCCGATTTTGTTGGCGAAATCCAGAGCACGGTCATGAGGATCCTGTGGAACATGTGCCTTTTCTCCCCGTCAGGCCGATCAGGGTGTCGACCTCAGCCACGTCAGTGCCACAGAGCTTCTTCACAGCCCGTGGATCTGGGACTCGTTGGCTTTAATGTCCACAGTGAACACAAGTGTGTTGTCTTCCATCTTCTTCAGGGCAGACTCAGTGGTCAGCGGAAACTTGATGGTGAGAGCGCCGCGGTCAAGCTGGCTTCTCCTGGGCGCTCTGCCGAGGATGCTTGTGCTGCCTCCGGGGTCGCAGCGTCCTGGGCCTGGAAGGTGGGTGACAGCGGATCCTGTTTTTTTGTGACCGTGGACGCCTCAACACTGCCTTCTGGGCCTTCAAAGCCTTGGCTTCGGCTCCGGCTTTAGGAGGGGCGGGAGCTTCCTTCTGCGCTTTCGGTGCCATCTGGGGAAAAGCGGATTTCACATTTATGACCCTCCGTCCAAGCCTTGCGGTTGCTGTTGATGGCGGGGACGGAGGAGAAAGGTCTCCTTCCTCCCTGCTGGTACTCTAGACCACTTTCTCAGCCTCAGCGCTTTTGACATGTGGAGCAGGATAATTCCCTGTGGTCGGGGTGCCGTCTGTGCCTTGTAGAGTGAGTAGCGCGTCCCTGGACTCTACCCATTAGATGCCAGTAGCACTGTCACCCTGATTGTGACAACCAAAAACGTCTCCAGACATTTCCAAAGGTCCCCTGGGGACAAACTTGCCCCTGGTGGAGAACCCCGCCCCCGTCGCTTTTTTGACCCTCATAGATTTGCACACATTGCAGTTCAAAGCACTTGCCCCTGAGTGAAAGGGACTGTTACAAGGTTCAAAGTCCAGACTAATGCTGTCTCATCTTCAAGCAATATTAAAATTCTTGAAAGGAAAGGAAATATGTAGCAGAGAGCTAACTTTGTAACAATTATCTTCTTCTTTTTTTTTTTTTTTGGAGATGGAGTCTTGCTCTGTTGCCCAGGCTGAAATGCAATGGCGCGATCTCGGCTCACTGCAACCTCCGCCTCCCGGGTTCAAGCAATTCTCCTGCCTCAGCCTCCCGAGTAGCTAGGATTATAGGCTCGCACCACACCTGGCTAATTTTTGTATTTTTAGTAGAAACGGAGTTTCATCATGTTGGCCAGTCTGGTCTCGAACTCCTGACCTCAACTGATCCGCCTGCCTTGGCCTCCAAAGGTGCTGGGATTACAGGCATGAGCCACTGCACCCTGCCAACAATTATCTTTATTATAATAATAGCTAACATAGTATAATGACTAACGTAGTGTAACATACTCACACAATTCACAAAACCCTTTTCACTTATGCTATTTATTGAACTAAGTGGGAATTCTTAAATCTTCCCATTCTAGAGATGAGAAAGCCAAAGCCCAAAGCAGTGAAATGTCTTGCACAAGGTCAGAGTAACAGCAGCAGAGTGAATGACAGGTTCTTGATCAGGCGCTCATCTTCACTGTGTCTTGGGTCATTGACTATCCTTAATGCACGAGAGTAGACACACACACATGCACGTTCATGCAGACAGCCTTTTCTTGCTGTTGCTAGCCTTTTGGATGACTCTTACAAATTCCATGTAATTACATTTTATTTCGACAATGAACCAGGAATCCACCATTAAGGGAGGTTCACGATGTTATTGCATATCTTACCACCAGGTGTCGCCATAGTATACTCACACGTGTTTCTTCCATTGGTGAATTCCTAATTCACTAAATGCTCCAAGGATTGATCAGCTAATTTATTTAGTTTTTGGAGACAGGGTCTCACTATGTTGCCCAGGCTGGAGTGCAGCGGCTATTCACAGGTGTGATCACAATGCACTACAGCCTCGAACTCCTGGGCTCAAGTGATCCTCCTGCCTCGGCCATCCTCGTAGCTGACTACAGGTATGTACCACTGTACCCAGCCAGCTGATTTGAGTAAGTGTATCCTGCAGCTGGAAACAGGCCAAAGAAAAGAATGAGAATTGACAGATGAGGAGGACCAGGTGCAGTGGCTCACGCCTGTAATCCCAGCACTTTAGGAGGCCAAGGCTGGTGGATCACTTAAGGCCAAGAGCTTGAGACCAGCCTGGCCAACATGGCGAAACCCCATCTCTACAGTCTAACAGCACTGTCTAACCATTTGAATGTGGTGAATTTTTTGCTTCTCTGTGGTAGGGGATATCACAAAAATTATAGTTATGGATGGACCTTTTTTTTGGAGACAGAATCTTACTCTGTCACCCAGACTGGAGTGAAATGGTGTGGTCTCGGCTCACTGTAGCCTCCGCCTCCTGGATTCGAGCAATTCTCCCACTTCAGCCTCCTGAGTAGCAGGGACTACAGGTGTGTGCCACCACACCCATCTATTTTTCGTATTTATTTTTTGGTAGAGATGGGGTTTCACCATGTTGACCAGGCTGGTCTCCAACTCCTGACCTCAAGTGACCCACCTCCCAAAGTGCTGAGATTACAGTCATGAGCCACTGCACCCAGCAGTGTTAGTATATTTTATGTGTGGCCTAAGACAATTCTTCTTCTTCCAATGTGACCCAGGGAAGCCAAAAGTCTGGACACCCGTGGAAGGCATCTTAGCATCAAGGACCAAATGACTTTTCAGATAGGAAGGGCTGTGCCACAGGCTCTGAGATGGAGTTTGATGTGCAAGATGTTTATTAAGGGGTGCCCTTGCGATCAGCAGTGATGGAAGAGAGGAGGCAGAAACAGGAGAGGGCAGAGAGAGAAACTAAGCTATGATGTAGGCCAATGACAGCCTTAGCCAAGCCCCAAAAAGCTCTGCAACAAACACGGCCCTTCAGAGTCCTCTTGAGTTGGGCCAGGATGGCTAGACCTTTACGCTCCTGCCCTTACAAGCAGCGGCTGAGGCCACCCTAGACAGGGTGTGAATATGTGAAAGTGAATATTGAGGGCCGGGTGCAGTGGCTCATGTGGCTCATGTAGCTCATGTAGCTCACGTCTGTAATCCCAGCACTTTGGGAGGCCGAGGCGGGCAGATCATCTGAGGTCAGGAGTTTGAGACCAGCCTGACCAACATGGAGAAACTCCATCTCTACTAAAAATACAAAACTAGCCGGGCGTGGTGGCACATGCCTGTAATCCCAGCTACTCGGGAGGCTGAGGCAGAAGAATCACTTGAACCCAGGAGGTGGAGGTTGTGGTGAGCCAAGATTGTGCCATTGCACTCCAGCCTGGGCAACAAGAGTGAAACTCCGTCTCAAAAATAAATTAATTAATTAAAATAAAAATTAGCCAAGTGTGATGGTAAGTAGGTGCCTATAGTCCCAGCTACTTGAGAAGCTGAGGCAGAAGAATCCCTTGAGCTGAGGAAGTTGAGGTTGCAGTGAGCTATCATGGCCTTACTGCACTCCAGTCTGGGCAACAGAGTGAGACCCTGTCTCAAAAAAAAAAAAAATGAATATTGAAATATTAATACTAAATCAAAATGGCATGCTTTGGGGATTACTGACTTTATTTTTCCCTTGGGGAATTTTCACCTTGGGCTAGCAGAAGCCAGAGTTCCACGGTTCTCAAGCAGCTGGGACGAGAAATCTTCCCTTGAAGGGCGATCTGGTGTGGGCATGGCAGGGTCTCCCACTGGATACAAGACATTGTCATCATCGGGGGAGGGAGCTATGTGGGCAGGTGGGAGTGACAGCAACTGAGGGCGGTGGGTCCAGAGGGGAAAAGAAGGGGGACCACAGGGGAAGGGGCTGGCGAGGGCAGGGTGTGTGAGAGGAGGCTGCAGAAGGGGAGTGGTCATTTCTCATTCCGGCCTACTCCTGTCTTGCTCATTCATGTGGAGGACGGAGCGTGAACAGAGTCGGGAAGAAGGAGAGAAGAGGGGAAAATTGTCACACAGTTTGTCTCCAAGGCTTTCATGTCCTCAGTGGCTCCAGCTGTTGCTAACCCTCGATGAAATCTGACTTTGTAACTGACTAGCCACCATAAAGCCCTCCAGGTGGTTGCCTGGCTCCTCCCTGGCTCCCCCAGGCCCCATGTCTTGCTGCTGAACACCGTGAGTAAATGCTTTGTGTTCTGCTGCGTCTTCCCCACTCGAGTTGATTGTATTGAATCGGTGATGTCTTGGGGCTTGTACTGATCTTAGAAATAACTACGGTTTCTGCCATGTTGTTTTAGGTTGTACATAGTCACAGATACCTTCTTGGGGTTCAAGGATAAATGTACACGCTGGAGAAGGTGAAAATGAACTGTAAGCATTTATTGCTATTTTGAAATGAAACTCAGGCCGGTCGCGGTGGCTCATGCCTATAATCCCAGCACTTTGGGAGGCCGAGGCGGGTGGATCATGAGTTCAAGAGATCGAGACCATCCTAGTCAACAAGGTGAAACCCCATCTCTACTAAAAATACAAAAATTAGCTGGGCATGGTGATGCGTGCCTGTAGTCCCAGCTACTCAGGAGGCTGAGGCAGGAGAATTGCTTGAACCCAGGAGGCGGAGGTTGCGGTGAGCCGAGATCGCGCCATTGCACTTCAGCCTGGGTAACAAGAGCGAAATTCCGTCTCAAAAAAAAAAAAAGAAATTAAACTCGTTTGTTGTAAAATTTGTTGTAAAGGGCCGGGGTGGTGGCTCACACCTGTAATCCCAGCACTTTGGGAGGCCAAGTGGGCAGATCACAAGGTCAGGAGTTTGAGATCAGCCTGGTTAGCACGGCGAAACGCCTTCTCTACTAAAAATACAAAAAATTAGCCGGGTGTGGTGGCAGGTGCCTGTAATCCCAGCTACTTGGGAGGATGAAGCAGGAGAATTGCTTGAACCCTGGAGGTGGAGGTTGCAGTGAGCTGAGATCACGCCACTGCACTCCAGCCTGGACGACAAAGGGAGACTCCATCTAAAAACAACAGCAACAGCAACAAAAACCATATTTTCAAATATTATATAATATTCTATCAATGTATTAACGATTATTTACCTGTTCTCCTCACAAGACACTTAGTCCACTTAGGTAACATTCTTGGTGTAGCTGGGAGTGAAAATCTCCTTATGCACTTTGCGTTGGGATTCTATCCTTTAATGAAACACTCTGGAGCACAGAGCCTGTTCTCCGGCTAAGGTTATGAGCATGGGAGAGAGGAGAAGAAGGGAGAGTCTAAAGGACCTTGGGCTGCAGCAGTCTGTCCTTGACCTTGTGTGTTGGCTTCTGTCTATCTCCAGCAGTCTGACCAAGGGCCAGCTGGGTTTGAGAGGCTGGGGAAGGCTTTGCTAAGTGGGGAGAATATTTTGAATTTTGCTCAATCTTTTAAGATTTAAAATGTTTGCAGTGGGCAAATTTCTGCACCAGAGGCAAATCTCACGTCCTTCCCTCGGTTATGGCTCTGTGAATAGCACACAGTGCAAAAAGAACAGTGACAGAAAGCCAGATCCCATAACCTGGAGTCATCCTGCTTTCAGCCAGGTTCTCTGCTAGGTCTGTGACTCAAAGGAAATAATAGTGGACAGCGAGAGTCAGGAAACCTCGCTTCTAGTCCCAGCGCTGCCCCCAGCTAGTTGTGTGATGGGAGATAAGTCATTCTACTTCCCTGGGCCTTTCTGCTTCTTCCTTCTAAAAAAGATGGAGGGCCGGCATGGTGGCTGACGCTTGTAATCCCAGCATTGTTGGAGGCCGAGGCGGGCAGATCACCTGAGGTTGGGAGTTTGAGACCAGCCTGACCAATATGGCGAAACCCCATCTCTATATAAAATAAATATATAAATAAAAATAAAATAGAAAAGATGCACTTTAGGCCCCGCACAGTGGCTCATGCCTGCAATCCCTGCAGATCACCTGAGGTCGGGAGTTCAAGACTAACCTGGCCAACATGTCAAAGCCCTGAAAACCCTGTCTCTAGTAAAAGTATCAAAAATAATAATAATAATAATAATAAAAGAAATTAGCTGGGTGTGGTGGCATGTGCTTGTAATTCCAGATACTCGGGAGGCTGAGGCAGGAGAATCGCTTGAATCCAGAAGGCAGAGGTTGCGGTGAGCAGAGATCACACCACTGCACTCCATCCTGGGTGACAAGAGTGAAACTCTGTCTCAAAAAAAAAAAAAAAAGATGTGCTTCAAATGCACAGAAATGGCTTAATCATAATCCTTGTTCATGACATAATACTTCAGTCATTGACCCACGCAAAACTGTTCATTCGTTCATTAGTTCGTTTATGATTTAACATCTATGAATACATCACTCAACACGAAAACCAGGTCCCTATTTGCTTACTAGCAATCCTTCCCGTCTTCCCTCCCCACTCCCTGCCACCTTAGGAGGAACGGCTCTTCCAAGTCATACTCATCATTCCCTTACTTCCCTTGTTATATCGTCTTGTCACGTGTGCACGTATTCCTAGAAGGTACACCTTCTTTGTTCTGGTTGTTTTCTAATTTTATAAAAAGGGCATCTTGTGTGAACACTCTTTATTATATTAATAATAATATTATTATTATTTTGAGACTGAGTCTTGCTCTGTCACCCAGGTTTGAGTACAGTGGTATAATCTTGGCTCACTGCCACCTTCGCCTCCTAGGTTCAGGCAGTTCTCATACCTCAGCCTCCCGAGTAGCTCAGACTAGAGGCGCACACCACCACACTCAGCTGATTTTTGTATTTTTAGTAGAGACTGGGTTTTGCCATGTTGGCCAGGCTGGTCTTGAACTCCTGACCTCAGGTGATCCACTGGCCTCAGCCTCCCAAAATACTGAGATTACAAGTGCCAGCCACCGTGCCTGGCCCTGTGGGGATAATCTTTTAGTGCTTATTTTTTTTTTACTCAAAATTAGAGATTGACCTATATTTGCAGAAGATTCAAGATGGTCACTAATTGCCCAGTTGAGCCCTGCCTGAATTTCTGACCCCCAAATTAGAAAATACAATAAAGTGACTGTTTTAAGCAATTACATTTTAATCTGGCTAAATTTTGGGGTGGTTTGTTACACAGCAGTAAATAACTGGAAAATATGACCGCATGAAGTCGGTATGTACTGTTCCATTCTGACTGTAGCGTAAGTTCTTTATCCATTCTCCTGCCAGTGAGCTTTTTTTGGGTTGTTTCCATGGTTTTCTATTATAAATATGTTTTTATATTAAAACATTATATTAATTAATACAATTAAAATTATATTTTATTATAAATATGTTTTGGGTGTACAGATGCGAGCGTTCCCTTGGGTATATACCTAAAAGTGGAATGTCAGATTGCAGGATATGGAACTGCTTAGCTGGCCAGGCCCAGTGGCTCACGCCTGTAATCCCAGCACTTTGGAGGGCCGAGGCGGGCAGATCACTTGAGGTCAGGAGTTTGAGACAGCCTGGCCAACAAGGTGAAACCCCGTGTCTACTAAAAATACAAAAATTAGCTGGGTGTGGTGTCGGGCACCTGTAATCCCAACTACTCGGAAGGCTGAGGCAAGAGAATCGCTTGAACCCAGGAGGCGGAGGTGGCAGTGAGCCGCGATGGTGCCGCTGGACTCCAGCCTGGGCAACATCGCAAGACTCTGTCTAAAAAAACAAACAAACAAAAAACCCCAAAACCCCCAAATGCTTAGCTTTACAAGATTATCTTAAAGTGTTTCCCAAAGTGATGGCTGGGTGCGGTGGCTCACGCCTGTAATCCCAGCACTTTGGGAAGCCGAGGTGGGCGGATCATGAGGTCAAGAGATCGAGACCATCCTGGCCAATATGGTGAAACCTCGTCTCTTACTAAATATTCAAAAAAAATTACTACCTGGGTGTGGTGGCACGCACCCGTAATCCCAGCTACTTGGGAGGCTGAGGCAGGAGAATTGCTGGAACCGGGAGGCAGAGGTTGCAGTGAGCCAAGATTGTACCATTGCACTCCAGCCTGGGCAACAGAATGAGACTCTGTCTAAAAAATAAAATAAAATAAAAAGTGCTTCCCAAAATGGTTCTCTGTGACCCCTCTAGTGATGGATAATGGAGCCCGTGTGCCCACGTCCTCTCTAGCACTTAGCATTGTCGGGCATAATTTTAGTCCTTTGGATGCAGTTACCATGTGTTCACATTGTGGTCTTGATTTGCATTTCCCTGATTGCTAATGAGACTGAATATTTCTCTGTATGTTTATCAGTCATATGTGTTTTCTCTCTTTTTTTTTTTTTTTGAGATGGAGTTTCACTGTTGTTGCCCAGGCTGGAGTGCAATGGCACGATCTCGGCTCACCGCAACCTCCGCCTCCTGGGTTCAAGCGATTCTCCTGTCTCAACCTCCCAAGTAGCTGGGATTACAGGCATTTGCCACCATGCCTGGCTAATTTTGTATTTTTAGTAGAGATGGGGTTTCTCTATGTTGGTCAGGCTGGTCTTGAACTCCCGAGCTCAGGTGATTCGCCCACCTCGGCCTCCCAAAGTGCTGGGATTACAGGTGTGAGCCACCGCACTCGGCCCATATGTGTTTTCTCTCCTCTGAAATGCCTACTCATGTCTTTTGCCTATTTTTTTTAAAAAATGGGTTATTTGTATTTTTTTATTGTTGTTGCTGTTTACTAATTTTTTGGAGTTCTCTTTTTCTTTTTTTTTTTTTTGAGACAGAGTTTTTGCTCTTTTTGCCCAGGCTGGAGTACAATGGTGCGATCTTGGCTCACTGCAACTGCAACCTCTGCCTCCCGGGTTCCAGCGATTCTCCTGCCTTAGTCTCCCAAGTAGCTGGGATTACAGGTGTCCGCCACCACACCCGGCTAATTTTTTGTATTTAGTAGACACGAGGTTTCACCATGTTGGTCAGGCTGGTCTCGAACTCCTGACCTCAGATGATCCACCCACCTCGGCCTCCCAAAGTTCTGGGAGCCACCATGCCTAGCCCATATATTCTTAATTCTAATCCATAATGCTATTTGTTGCAAGTATCTTCTCCCAATTAGTAACATGTTTTTTCACTTTCTTTAAGATGTCTTTGGTGAATAGATATTAATTTTAATATTGTCATGGCTATTAATCTTTTTTTTAATAGTTGTACTATTTGCACCTTAAGAAATCCTTCCCTGGCTGGGTGCGGTGGCTCATGCCTGTAATCCCAGCACTTTGGGAAGCTGAGGTCGGAGGATTGCTTGAGCCCAGGAGTTCAAGACCAGCCTGGGCAACACAGTAAGACCCTGTCTCTATAAAAAATAATAATTAAAAAAAAAACCATCAATAAATTGAGGAGAACTGACATCTTTATGATATTAAATTTGCTAATTCATGAGCATGGTATCCGTCTTCATTTACTCACAGATTTTTTAAAACCTTTCAAACTTTCATAATCTTTCCCATACAGCCTTCTGATTTCACATCTGTCCATGAAATGTTTGAGTCCTTTTCAATTATAAATATTGCCTGGTTTGGCTGGACATGGTGGCTCATGCCTGTAATCCTAGCACTTTGAAGCGGGGGCAAAGTGGGTGGATCACTTCAGCTCAGGAGTTTAAGAGTAGCCTGGGCAACATGGTGAAACCCAGTCTCTACAAAAAATACAAAAAATTAGCCGGGTGTGGTGGCTCATGCCTGTGATCCCAGCACTTTGGGCGGCTAAGGTAAGCGGATCACCTGAGGTCAGGAGTTTGAGACCAGCCTGGTCAACATGGTGAAACCCTTTCTCTGTTAAAAATATAAAAATTAGCCCATGTGGTCGTGCACACCTGTAATCCCAGCTACTCAGGAGGCTGAGGCAGGAGAATCACTTGAACCCAGGAGGCAGAGGTTGCAGTGAGCCAAGATCATGCCACTGCACTCAAGCCTGGGTGACAAAGTGAGACTCTGTCTCAAAAATAAAAAAAAAGAATCCCAGGCCTTAGCGACAGCTAGGATGAGCTTAAAGGGATCATGAGCTGGTTCCGTAATCTCTGGCAACATTTTAATGGTCACTCTGGTGGCCTCAGGTTGACGGAACATTTTGCAAGTGAATTTCCTTTATTTTATTTACTTATTTATTTTTATTTTTAATTTGGTAAAATACACATAACAAAAGTTACCACCTTGGCTGGTCACAGTAGCTCACACCTGTAATCTCAGCACTTTGGAAGCCCAAGGTGTGTGGATCACTTGAGGCCAGGAGTTGAAGACCAGCCTGGCCAGCATGGCAAAACCCCATCTCTACTGAAAATACAAAAATTAGCTGGGTGGGGTGGCGCATGCCCGTAATCCCAGCTACTCCAGAGGCTGAGGTACAATAATCATTTGAATCCAGGAAGCAGAGGTTGCAGTGAACTGAGATAATGCCATTGCATTCCCTGGATGACAAAGTAAGACTATCTCAAAAAAACAAACAAACAAAAATTACCATCTTCATTTTTTTTTTTTTTTTTTTTTTTTGAGACATAGTCTTGTTCTGTCACCCAGGGTGGAGTGCAGTGGTGTGATCTTGGCTCACTGCAACCTCTGCCTCCTGGGTTCAAGCGATTCTGCTGCCTCTGCCTCCTGAGTAGCTGGGACTACAGGTGCATGTCATCATGCCGAGCTAATTTTTGTACTTTCAGTAGACACGGGGTTTCCCTATGTTGGCCAGGCTGGTCTTGAACTCCTAACCTCAGGTGATCCACCTGCCTCAGCCTCCCAAAGTGCTGGGATTACAGGTGTGAGCCACCATGCCTGGCCCATCATAACCATTTTTCAGTGTTCAGTTCAATAGTATTGAGTATATTCACACTGCTGTAGAAGCAAAGTCTCCAGGACTTTTTCATCTTGCAAAACTGAAACCTTCCCATTAAATGATAACTCCCCATGTTTCCTCTTCCAAACCCTGGCAACCAGCATCTACTTTCTGTATTTATGAGTTTGACAATTTTAGATCCCTCATATGAGTGGAATCATGCGATGTTTGTCCTTTAGTACCTGGCTTACTTCATTTAGCATAATGTCCTGCACTTCCGTCCGTGATGTGGCGTGTGTTGGGATTTCTTTCCTTTTACGGTTGAGTGAGATTCCATTATCGGTATTTCCACTTTCTCTTGATCTTTCCGTCCACTAAGGGACACTTGCATCGCGTCTACCTTTTGGCTGCTGTGAGGAAGGCTGCTATGAACGTGGGTGTTTCACTAACAGTACAGAATCCACCTTGGAAGCTCTAAAGCCTTCCTGGTGAAGGCTAATTTTCCCCTCAGCACTTGCTTACAGTGAATGGTGATGTTTTTAAACAATGATGAAGTGCCCTTGAGAACCATTCCTGAGGCAGATAAGTGTAAGAAAAGCAAGAAAACCTTTTTTTTTTTTTTTTTTTGAGACAGAGGCTTGCTCTGTTGTCTAGGCTGAAGTGCAGTAGCATAATCTCAGCTCACTGCAACCTCTGCATCCTGGGTTCAGGAGATTCTCCTGCCTCAGCCTCTGGAATAGCTGGGATACAGGCGTGTACCACCACACCTGGCTAATTTTTGTATTTTTAATAGAGACTGGGTTTCACTATGTTGGCCAGGCTGGTCTTGGACTCCTGACCTCAGGTGATCCGCCCGCCTCAGCCTCCCAAAATGCTGGGATTACAGGCATGAGCCACCGTGCCCGGCCTATTTGTCTTTTAGATTATCCTTTTTGAGTGCATGTGAACTGATATCTCATTGTGGTTTTAATGTGCATTTTCCTAAGAGCCAATGGGCATTTTTCACTATATAGATATATTTTTTTAAATGGAGTCTTGTCATGCTGCCCATGCTGATTTCAAATTCGCAGGCTCAGGTGATCCTCCCCACTCAGCTTCCTGAGTAGCTGGACTGTGGGTGCACCACTGTGCCCGCTGGGCATTTCATGTGCTTATTGGCCACTTGTATATTTCTTTGGAGAAATGTCTAGTCAGATATTTGACTACTTTAAGATTCTGCTATTTGTCTTTCTTTTTCATTTTTTAGATCTGGTGACCAGGAAATAGTGTTAATTTTCTTTTTGAGTTGTAATAGTTCTTTATATTTTGGTTACAAGTCCTTTATCAACTATATGATGTGCCAATATTTTCTCCCAGTCTGTGGGTTGGCCTTTTCACTTTCTTTTTTTATTTATTTTAATGTATTTTTATTTCATTTTGAGACAGGGTTTCTCTCTGTTGCCCAGGCTGGAGTGCAGCGGCATGATCATAGCTCATCGCAGCTTTGACCTCCAGGGCTCAAGTCATCCTCCCCTGACTCAGCCTCCAGAGTAGCTGGGACCGTAGGTGCGTGACATCATGCTCTGCTACTTTTTGTGATTTTTCTTCTGGAAGAGATGGGGTTTCACCATGTTGCCCGGGCTGGTCTTGAACTCCTAGGCTCCAGCAATTCACCCACTTTGGCCTCCCAAAGTGTTGGCATTACAGGCATGAGCCACTACACTCCGTCTTTGATTTTAATTTAATTTTTATTTTTTGAGTTGGGGTCTTGTTCTGTTGCCCAGGCTGGAGTGCAGTGGCATCATCGTGGCCCACTGCAGCCTGGATCTCCATGTCTCAAGCAATCCTCCTGCCTCGACGTCCGGAAGAGCTGGGATTACAGGCATGAGCCACTATGCCCAGCCCTTTTCACTTTCTTGGTAGGATCTTTTGAAGCAGAGAAGTTTCTGACTTGGATGAAGTGCAATTTATCTACTGTTTTCTTTGTCACTGGTCCTTCTGGTGTCATCGCTGAGCAGGCTTTGCCTAACCTAAAGGCATGAAGCTTTTCTCTTGTGTTTTCTCCTGAGTTTTGTAGGTTTCGCTTTTACATTTAGGTCTCTGATCCATTTGGAGTTTTTTGTGTATTGTGTGAGGAAGAGGACGTCCAGCTCGCCTCATACAACTTGTTGAAAGGATTATTCTTTCGGCATTGAATTGTCTCGGCACTCTTGTCAAAAACCAATTGACCATAAAGTGAGGATTTATTTCTGAACTCTCTGCTTAATTCCATTCATCTGTAGGTCTGTCCTTATGCCAGTTCCACACTGCCTTGACTTCTGTACTCTGTACTGTTTTGAAATGGAGAAGCGTGAATCCACCAACTTTGTTCTTCTTTTTCAAGATTGTTTTGGCTATTCTGGGCCCCTTGCATTTCCGTATGAATTCTAAGATCAGTTTGTCAAAAAAGTCAGCTGGGATTTTTTTTTTTATAATCTCAGCTGAGATTTTGATAGGAATGGTATTGAATCTGTAGATTAATGTGGGGAGTATCACCATATTAACAGTATTGAGTCTGCCTATTCATAATGTGGGATGTCTATTTATTTAGTTCACCTTTGATTTCTTCCAACAATATGCTGTAGTTTTCAGAGTGTAAGTTTTGTATTTATTTTGTTACATTTATTCCTATTTTATTCTTTTCAATGCAATTATAAATAGAACTGTTTTCTTAATTTTACATTTGTACTGTTCATTGCTAGTATATAGAAAAACAATTGATTTTTATATATTAATCTTGTACCCTGCAACTGAACCTATTTATTAATTCCAATAATAATTTAGTAGATTCCTCAGGATTTTCTACATGTAAGATTGTGTGATTTCAAATAGAGATAGTATCGCTTGTTCCTTGCCAGCCAGAAGCCTTTCATTATTTTCTGGCCTAATTGCCCTCCCATCAGATATTTGGGGCTGTCGTTATCATCTGAATTGGCTGAGCCCTTGACATTCCAAATGTTACACATTTAGATCCGTGGGTAGAGGTTTGGGCTTCTGGGCTAAGCAGAGCTTTCCTTTTGACAAGCTGACAGCCCCTATCAGAGTGAGGATATCAGCTTTTCTCCCGAGCTCTGCTAATTAACGTTTCAGCGGAGGAGTGACCCACGGTCAGTTTCCTCCACAGTCAAAGCTGGCCTTGCGCCTTTGAATCCCCAAAGGCACACACACCCGGCAGTTCACTTGAGAGGGTCTCTCCACCTCTGCCGTCGCCTCCAGCCACCTCAGTCTTCTTTGCAGCACTCTCTGCTAATCCCTGCCACTCAGCGGTTCTCCCAGGACCGAGCTCCTTTTCTCTGAATACTTAAAACACACTTGCACAGTTCTAAGACTTTTGACAGTAGAGAAATGTGGGTGTATTCTCATTTTGAACCCAACAGAAAAGATGTAGGATCAGTGAGATGCTGATGCAGCTACCTGTCAGTCATGCATGTGAACACACACACGCACACACGCACACAGAGTCGGATTTCCTGACAGAGGGCAGAAACTCTCCATGACTGTAGTGGGAGGTAGCAGAGACTTTTATCTTCTCTCATGTCACTTTTTGCACAGAACCCACTGCTGTGCATGTGTAGACAGCAGGCCTCATCCAGGGAACAGCCCGGCGGCCTGGGATCCAGTATTTCTGAGCCCCTCGTGAGCAGAGCAGCCAGGCAGGACCAGAGGTGTGCTGCCCACCTGACGAAGCAGAGAAGGGCAGAATGGCCTTCACCTTCGCTACTTGGGACCCTTGCTCTCTGTCCAGCAGACTGGCCAGGTATACAGCAATGGTGATGATTTTTCCAGCACTGACAATCACTGGGTGAGCCGTGGGCTGCTCTGTATTCAGCTCTCCTGCCAAATAGAATTCAATCGATATCTCTGAAGTGCCAACACCCAGCGCAGAGCAGCTGTTACACATCCGTCCCCCGCACCGCACTGGGTTCTTTCTCCATGATGGGGAGGAATGGGCGGAGGGTCTGCTGATGTGCTTGGTTCCTTGCTGTCCGTGGTGAGGGTTTCTTTTGCTGGCCAATCTTTGCAGTTAAGCTGATCACACTGCAATCTGTAGTTTGACAGGGTGGTAAGCTTTGCATCCAATTTCTACATAAAATGATAATATTGCGAGCACTTGGTGGTGGGAGGGCTTAACTGTTTAGAAAGAAAGGACTTTCACTTCCATCCTCAGCTATTTACCCCTCAGGCCCTGAGAGGTTCATTCTTCTCACAGGGAGTAATCAGAGAAGTCACCCCCACTTCCCCAAACCACCTCTTCCCACCGTAAGTGGAATGGCAACCCCTACCTCTCAGGTTCAAGCAATTCTCCTACCGCAGCTTCCCGAGTAGCTGGGACTACAGGTGTGCAGCACCACACCCTGCTCATTTTTGTGTTTTTGGTAGAGACAGGGTTTCGCCATGTTGGCCATTCCTTGCCCCCTTGACATAGAGTCTTCTGCAGATTGGCATGGTGGGGGCCTCCCTTTTCCATCAGAGTCCAGGCTTAAAACCATATAGAGTTGCATAAATTAAAAGTCACTGTTGAATTCAGTGCTAATAAGTCTCCGCAATGATGGGAATATTCTTTAGCTGCGTTGTCTAATATGGTAGTCACTGGCCTATGTGACTAGTGAGCACCTGAAATGTGGCCAGTCATGCTGAAGAACTGAGTTTTTCGTTTTATTTCATTGAAACTTTATTTACTTATTTAGAGACAGGGCCTGCTGTGTCGCCCAGGCTGGAGTGCAATAGCGTGATCACAGCTCACTGCAGCCTCAATCTCCCGGGCTCTAGTGGTCCTCTCACCTCAGCTTCGTAAGTATGTGCACCACCACACTCACCTCATTTTTTTTTTTTTTTAATTTTTTTTTGTGGAGATAGGGTCTCGCTGTGTTGCCCAGGCTGGTCTTAAACTCCTGAGCTCAAGCAATCCTCCTGTCTAGGCCTCCCAAAGTGCTGGGATTACAGGTGTGAGCCACCACCCCAGCCATTTTTTTTTTTAGATGGAGTCTTGCTCTGTCACCCAGGCTGGAGTGTAGTGGAGTGATGGATCTCAGCTCACTGCAACGTCTGTCTCCCGGGTTCAAACAATTCTCCTGCCTCGGCCTTCCGAGTAGCTGGGACTACAGGTGTGCGCCACCATGCCCAGCTAATTTTTGTATTTTTACTAGAGAAAGTCTTTGTCATATTGCCCAGGCTTGTCTTGAACTCCGAACTCAAGTGGTCCTCCTGCCTTGGCCCCCAAAGTGTTGGGAATACATCCAATTTAAAATTAAATATCTGGGGGTCAATTACGCTTGACCCCCAGACGTTTAATTTTAAAGAATCACATATTGGCTGGGCACGGTGGCTTATGCCTATAATCCCAGCACTTTGGGAGGCTGAGGCAGGAGGATTACTTGAGTTCAGGAGTTCAAGATAAGCCTGGGCAATGTGGTGAAACTCCGTGTCTACCAAAAATACAAAAACAGCCTGGGGTGGTGGCCCGAGTCTGTGGTCACAGGTACTCAGGAGGCTGAGGTGGAAGAAGCGCTTGAGCCTGGTAGGTGGGGGTTGCAGTGAGCCGAGATCGCACCACGGCACTTCAGCCTGGGTGACAGAGTGAGACTCCAGAATCACATATGGCTAGTGGCTATGGTATCAAACAGCACCGCTCTATATAGAAAACATAGAGACGGCCGGGCGCGGTGGCTCAAGCCTGTAATCCCAGCACTTTGGGAGGCCGAGGTGGGTGGATCACGAGGTCAAGATATCGAGACCATCCTGGTCAACATGGTGAAACTCCGTCTCTACTAATACAAAAAATTAGCTGGGCGTGGTGGCGTGTGCCTGTAATCCCAGCTACTCAGGAGGCTGAGGCAGGAGAATTGCCTGAACCCAGGAGGCGGAGGTTGCGGTGAGCCAAGATCGCGCCATTGCACTCCAGCCTGGATAACAAGAGCGAAACTCCGTCTCAGAAAAAAAAAAAAATAAACAAAAGAAAAAAAAGAAAACATAGAGACACTTGGCTGGAAGTGGTGGCTCACACCTGTAATCCCAGCACTTTGGGAGGCTGAGGCGGGTAGATCACGAGGTCAGGAGATCGAGACCAGCCTGGTCAACGTGATGAAAACCCCGTCTCTACTAATAATACAAAAATTAGCCAAGCGTGTTGGCAGGCACCTGTAATCCCAGCTACTCAGGAGGCTGAGGCAGGAGAATTGCTTGAACCCAGGAGGCAGAGATTGCAGTGAGCCAAGATTGGGCCACTGTACTCCAGCCTGGTGACTGAGCAAGATTTCATCTAAAAAAAAAAAAGAAAAAACACAGAGACACCAAAGGCCTCCCACGTCCAGACATCTCTACTCTTGGGACAGTGGTGCAATAAAAAGGCATCATCTTGAAAAGTTCGAGAGATCTAAATAAATTTAAGTCTTTTTGTTTTTTTTTGCTAATGAGGAGAGTGTCAATTCCCTTAAATAATTTAACCATCAGGCAAATGTCTCTTTGCAAAGAAAAATTTGGAGTGTTTTAAAAATTAGGAGGTTTTCTTTTCTAAAAACAGTATCCTATTAAATAAAAATTTAACAAAAACAAAAGGATTTGGGGATTGCAGAAATAATATATTAAGAGGAATTGTAGTTATAAATGATATAAGAATTTGGATTGATCTGAATAACCTCCTTCTTGCTAAATCAAGCTTTCCTTCATCTGTCAGCATTTTCCTGAGAAATGAAGCAGTAAAACTCTGCTGCAGTAACTTGGATACGTGTTAGCTGGGCTATACCAGTGGTTCTCAGACTTAGCGGTACATTAGAGTCACCTGGGCATCTTTAATAAAACACCGGTGCCTGGGCCCCATCCCTAGAAACTCTCATTAAATTCTAATTTCTCGGGGGATGACTTGGCGGACGTGGGCGAGCATGTCGGCTCTAACTCAGCTGGCGTCTTTCGCTGCCGTTGGTGGCCACCTTTTCAGAAGTGGCCGCGCACGGGCTGCTGGAGATGCTGGCGTCCGTCATGCTGGTGGTGGTGTGCACGTTGAGCCCCGATACAGACAGCTCCCCCAGTTGACCAGAACCCAGGTGATCTGGGGCGAGACCTTAAGTGCAACCATGTGGTTCTGGATTCTATGGCGCCTTTGGCATGACGCAGAACCCGTGCTGGGTCACTTTCCGTATCCTGATCCTTCCCAGTGGACAGATGAAGAATTGGGTATCCCTCCCGATGAGGACTGAAGGTGTAGACTCAGACTCACTCTTTACAAGATCCAGGTGAGGATTTCAAGGATTATCGACTTCATATTGTACATTAAAGTTACAAATTAAAGTGGCTTGGTCAAGAATGAAAAAAATTCTAATTTCTCATGAGTTCTATCCATGCTGAGCCCAGACCAAACTTTCTAGGTGACTTTACTCACTAATTACTGATCTAACTCATCACTACCAGTGGATTCTAATATCCAGCCAGGGCCGAGTCAGGTGATGCTAGTTCCACACCCGGCCAATTTTTGTATTTTTTTCGAGACGGGGTTTCATCATGTCCAGGTTGGTCTCAAACTCCTGAGCTCAAGCGATCCTCCCACCTTGCCCTCCCAAAGTGCTGGGATTACAGATATGAGCCACCGCACCCGGCCTCTTTTCTTCTTTTGTAAATTAGCCGGTCTGCGGTTTTCCGTCACAGCAGCAAAAAGCAAACTGAGACAGGCGGTTCATGATGCAGATGAGCACCCACCTGTTCTGGATTCAGGAAGGGAGAGCACGCTTTTCTCCTCATCTTGGTAAGATTTCTTTCACCAGGCATTAGAAGAGCAGAGCCTGTAGTTTTCAAGGCTAAGGGCTTGATCCCATCAATAAGCACTAGGAGGGGGATGGAAGCAAGCTGAGATGTATGTATTTAAAGGGCAGAGAGGACCATTACCAAGTGGAGCATGGGGGCTTGCAATATTTTGCAATTGCATTGTAGACCTGTTAGTTCACAGAAGTCTGGTCAGTTGCCCCACTGACCCCTGGAGTTTGAGGCATCCATGTAGAAGCGCCATTTTTGTGGCTATTTCCATCACAGACTTGTCACCCAGAAAGCTTCAGGGAGTCTATGACTAAATACACCAGGATGTGCCAGTCTTTCTTTTTTTTTTTTCTGAGAGGCAGTCTCGCTCTGTCACCCAGGCTGGAGTGCAGTGACGTGATCTTGGCTCGCTACAACCTCTGCCTCCTAGTTTCAAGTGATTCTCCCACCTCAGCTTCCTGAGTAGCTGGAACTACAGGTATGCACCACCATACCAGGCTAATTTTTGTATTTTTAGTAGAGACAGGATTTCATCATATTGGCCAGGCTGGTCTGGAACTCCTGACCTCAGGTGATCCACCCGCCTCGGCCTCCCAAAGTGCTGGGATTACAGGTGTGAGCCACCACGCCCAGCCTAGGATCTGCCAGTCTTTAAGGATCTGTCCTGATGAGACGTCATAGTTTCTTTGGATAAGCCTGATCCATGGCTGTCCCCTTATCATCAGATGAGACTTCCATAGGTCAATTTGGCCCCTCTGTGTTGCAGCTAAAGCACGTTTCTTCCGTGTTAGCTTCTTTGGAGACAGTGAACAACCAGTTTGCGTCCTTGCAATCACAAACAAGCTGCTTTTAAATCATCAGTGAAGGCTGGGTGTGGTGGCTCACGCCTGTAATCCCAGCACTTTGGGAGGCTGAGGTAAGCGGGTCACTTGAGACCAGTTCGAGACCAGCCTGGCCAACATGGCGAAACCGTGTCTCTACTAAAAATACAAAAACAAACAAACAAACAAAAAAACAGGAGAAAGGCAAAATAAAGAAGAAAAAAAAATCATCAGTGAACTTCTTCCCAACCTAAGAGTCAAGAACCTACAACTGCTATAACATTTTTTTTTCTTTTTAAAAGAAATGGGGTCTCACTGTTATCCAGCCTGGAGTGCAGTGCTGTGATTATAGCTCAGTGCAGCCTCAGACTCCTGAACTCAAGCCATTTTCCTGCCTCAGCCTCCCAGGTAGCTGGGACTACAGGCACGTGTCACCATACCCCATACCCAGCTAATTTTTAACCTGTTTTTAGAGATGGGGTATAGTTATGTGGCCCAGGCTGGTCTGAAACTCCTGGGCTGAAGTAATCCTCCAACCTCAGCCTTAGGAATGGCTGGGATTACAGGCGTAAGCCACCACATCCATCTTCTGACAACTTTTCTTATTACTAATACAAATAATTTCCATTCTCCAAGTGTCTGCTCTGCGTCAGGCACTGTTCTAATTACCTTTTACACAGTTTCATTTAAGTCTCCAGGAGTTCTATGAAGTAGGTCACATTATTCTCATTTTACTGGTTAAGTAACTGAGGTTTAGGCCAGGTGCAGTGGGTAATACCTGTAATCCCAGATCTGTAATACCAACAGAGTGGGACTCAGTCTCAAAAAAAAAAAAGGAAACTAAGGCTTCGAGATGAAATGTTTTTCCCAGCATGAATATCCCGTGCCAGAGGCTGAGGTCAGCCCAGCCCTGCCGGCCGCCTCGGCATGCTCTTTGCTGCTTTGCTGTTTCTCCAGTGGCTAGAAGGAAGGGAAGTCAGAGAAGGGCCGGACTGCAGTCATGTCTGCAGTACCTGAGAGTGAGGGCTCCGAAAACCATCCTCAGAGGTGACTGCTAAGATAGGCTATGGGATCATCCCATTTGCTTCAGCCTAGACCTTCCTGTCAGTAAAACAGCCCACATTTGTGAGCACTTGCCACGTGGCTGCTATGAGCTCCCGTTGACATCAGGACGTGGCAGTGACCCAAACAGAAAGAATCCCCACTCCCAGTGGTGTTTAGAGGGAGACAGACAATTGACAAGATTAGTAAGTAGAGCATATAGTTTTTGGTCTTTGTTTTTTTTGAGGCAAAGTCTTGTTCTGTTGCCCAGGCTGGAGTCTAATGGCATGGTCTCGGCTCACTGCAACCTCCACCTCCCAGGTTCAAGTGATTCTCTTGCCTGAGCCTTTCAAATAGCTGGGATTACAGGCACCTGCCACCACGCCTGGCTAATTTTTGTATTTTTAGTAGAGACAGGAGTTCACCATGTTGGCCAGGCTGGTCTCGAACTCCTGACCTCAAGTGATCTGCATGCCTCAGCCTCCCAAAGTGCTGGGATTACAGGCGTGAACCACCGCGCCCAACTGCAGATAGGATGTTTGATGGCAGTAGTGCTAAGGAGGAAAAACAGCGGGCAGGGTGGATAAGAAGTGCTGGAGAGGGTGAGCCTTTTCAGAGCGGCCCGTCTCGGGCAGTGGAAAGTACCAGCTGTAAAGTCTGCTGTGTGCTCAAGAGGGTCAGTATCGCCGCAGCAGAGGGAGTGGGGCCAGCAGGGAAAAGAGGCGAAGTCAGGGAGGGGCTGCGGCCCACGCCAAGGTCTATAGCTTTTCTCTAACTGAAAATGCATTTAGAGAAGGCTTTTGGCTGGGCGCAGGGGCTCACGCCTGTAATCCCAGCACTTTGGGAGGCCGAGCCAGGCAGATCACGAGGTCAGGAGTTTGAGACTGCCTGACCAATGTGGTGAAACCTTTTCTCTATTAAAAATACAAAAAATTAGCTGGGTGTGGTGGCACATGCCTGTAATCCCAGCTGCTTGGGAGGCTGAGGCAGGAGAATTGCTTGAACCTGGGAGTAGGAGGTTGTGGTGAGCTGAGATCGCAGCATTGCACTCCAGCCTGGGCAACAAGAGTGAAACTCTGTCTAAAAAAAAAAAGAAGAGAAGGCTTTTAAGGAGTGAAGTGACAGAATTTAATCAGATCGTCCTGAAAACTTCGGTGAGTAGGTTGCAGGCGGGGGAGGGACCTGTGAGGACATTACTGTCGTAATACAGGTGAGGAATGCTGGTGGCAGCAGTGGGGGAGAGGAAAAGGAGTCTGGTTTGGGATGTATTTGGAAGGTATTGCCGACAAGGCTTCCTGATGAACTGTGTGCGTGGGGTGAGAGTGGAAGTTGAGGAATGTCTGGTCTGAGCAACTAGAGTAAAGTTGCCTTGACGTGAAGTGGGGAAGGCTGTCACAAGGCCGCTGAGCCGAGGGAGCTCCGTGAGGCTGGAGACGCCCGTCGTCTCAGGGCAGTGGGTAGGTGGTGGGGAGCTCAGGGGAAAGGGTCTCCCTGAAGATAAAAATTAGAGAATAAGGCTGGGAGCGGTGGCTCACTCTTGTAATCCCAGCACTTTGGGAGGCTGAGGTGGGTGGATCACTTGAGGTCAGGAGTTTGAGACCAGCCTGGCCAACATGGTGAAACCCCATCTCTACGAAAATACAAAAATTAGCCTGGCATGATGGCAGGTGCCTGTAATCTCAGCTACTTGGGAGCTGAGGCAGGAGAATCACTTGAACCCAGGATGTGCCTAGAAAACTAGCTTCTAGAGATGGGAGGGGCCCGCTTTCCAACTGCCCCGACCATGTCCTCCATCTGTCCGGCTGACTCCCTCAGCACCCCGATTCCAGCGACCCTGTGAGCCCACAAGACCACAGTCCTGCCTGCAGAGACCTCACCACCTCCTCACTGTCCCGGCCCCCATGTCCTCCTCACTGTCCCGGCCCCCATGTCCTCTCCTTCCTCCCGATCCCATCACTATGGTGGTTCAACTGCTCATACCCCCGACTTCCTCACCTCTCTTTCGCTTTGAGGTTCTCCCCTGATGAAACCACAACCCTTTACTTGAATTCACAGGAGTTTGCTGGGTTTGTTTTATGCTGGTAACTTGTGGGTGGGGAGCAGAGAGGGGTGTGTCCTGTCCCAGGAGAGGCGGCTGAGGAGGGTGTGTTTGGGGGGCAGGGTAGAAAGGTAGAACCCTGCTGGCCACCACCCCTTAGACCAGCTGAGGGGAGCTGCTTGTGTCTGCTGGAATCGCAGTTTGCAGGGGTGTCCTCAAAGCTGTCCCTCCCTGGGGATCCGCAGACCGCCTGGGAGTCAGCTGTGCTGTCTTCCTGCGTGGTACCGCCGTCTCTGTAAGTGACTGTGCTCTTTGCCATGAAAGAAACTCTAACTGCTCTCACTGTTAGCATTTTACCGCCCACCCTCCATCCTCCTGCTGTGATAACTGTGCAGGGTGGGGTCTTGATTTACTTGACTTGGTATAAAGAGGCATAGGACTTTGGGAAGTCAGTTACCTCTCTTGGGCCTAGGTTTTCTGATCTGTAGAAATGAGTAATAATTTATGTTTTTCTATAAAGCTGCTAAGCTTAATGCTCAAATGAGATATTTATGAAAGTGCTTTGTAAACTGCAAGCTGAAAAAACAGGTTACCTGTTATTGTCTTATCTTTGTAGAAGTAATGGCAAATGAGTACAAGAAAGATGGGGGGGAGAGAGAGAGAGAGAGAGAGAGAGAGAGAGAGAGAGAGCACGCGCGCGAGAATTACACCCTGTGTGGAAGGCAACTCTAAATAATCTAAGTCTTAGAGGAGCCAGCCATCCTAGACCAGATTCCCATAAAAATCAAACCAGGAAAAAATAAAGAAGAGAAGTTAAAGTTCATTGCTGGAAAACCATGTTTTTCTTTGAGCCCCGGTGGGAGGAGGTTATTATTTTAGTGCAGGAAGAGGACTGTAATTCAGTTTTCCCAATCAGAGCCTTCTGATGAGTTACCGTGATTCACAGGCTATGACTCACATATTAGAATTCTCACTAGTATATTACCAATAGTTTATATTCCTTAAAAAGGAAACAAGATGAAGAACAGATTACATAATTATTTTTATTTCAGCTTATACCTTGGGTTTATCTGATATGATAATTTCAGAAAGAGGAAGTTTCTCTCCACCTGCAAAGAAAAAACATCTCATTACTTTATTCAGGAATCACATTTCCAAAATGCTTGTTAACCTCAGTATTTTTGCTGTCACACTTGGTAAACTACTGTGAAGGAAATTAATTTCTTTTGTTATTAATTTTTTAAGAAAATGGGTTTCACTCTGTCACCCAGGCTGAAGTACAGAGGTGTGATCATAGCTTACTGTCACCTCGAACTCCCAGGCTCAACAGTCCTCCTGCCTTAGCCTCCTGAGTAGCTGGGACTGCAGGCACACACCACTGCACCTGGTTTGCTTGTTTGTTTATTTATTTATATTTTTGTGGAGACAGAGGTGTCGCTTTGTTGCTCAGTCTTGTCTTGAACTCTTGGCTTTAAGCAATCCTCTTGCCTCAGTCTCCGAAAGTGCTGAGATTACAGGGGTGCTCAGTCACTGCACTGGGCCAGAAATTAATTTTTTTTCTTTTTCTTTTGAGATGGAGTCTTGCTCTGTTGTCCAGGCTAGAGTGGAGTGGCATGCAATCTCGGCTCACTGCAACCTCCATCTCCCGGGTTCAAGCCATTCTCCTGCCTTAGCCTCCTGAGTCACTGAAATTACAGGCACACATGACCAGACCCAGCTAATTTTTGCATTTTTAGTAGAGACAGGGTTTCACCATGTTGGCCAGGCTGGTCTCAAACTCCTGACCTCAAGTGATCCACCTGCCTCAGCCTCCCAAAGTGCTGGGATTACAGGCATGAGACACCGTGCCTGGTTCAGAAATTAATTTTTCTTTTTTTTTTTTTAGATGGAGTTTCGCTCTTGTTACCCAGGCTGGAGTGCAATGGCGCGATCTCGGCTCACCGCAACCTCCGACTCCTGGGTTCAGGCAATTCTCCTGCCTCAGCCTCCTGAGTAGCTGGGATTACAGGCACGCGCCACCATGCCCAGCTAATTTTTTGCATTTTTAGTAGGGACGGGGTTTCACCATGTTGACCATGATGGTCTCGATCTCTTGACCTTGTGATCCACCTGCCTCAGCCTCCCAAAGTGCTGGGATTACAGGCGTGAGCCACCGCGCCCGGCAGAAATTAATTTTTCTAAGGTCAGCAATAAAAATAAATCGGTGTGAAGCACCCTCGCCTGTAAGATTTCTTCATTATCAATAGCCATTCTGAAACACAGTTATTAGATGTTTTTGAATTATGTTTTGTGAATTATATTTTCCAAAATTAAAAAATCTACCAGTTCATCAAAACACAATTAAGTACTCTCTTTTCTACCACCCACTCATGTCATCCAAAAGATCAATCGAGTGTAATAAAAACATCAAGCCGGCCACACTAAAGTTATTAGAATGGCTGGGTGTGGAGGCTTATGCCTGCACTTTGGGAGGTTGAGGTGGGAGGATCATTTGAACCCCAGGAGTTTGAGACCAGCCTGGGCAACGGAGCAAGATCTCATCTTCACAAAATACACAAAAAGTTAGCTGGGCATAGTGGTGTGTTCCTGTGGTCCCAGCTACTCAGGAGGCTGAGGCAGGAGGATCACTTGAGCCTGGGAGGTCAAGGCTGCAGTGAGCTGTAACTGTGCCATTGCACTCCAGCTTGGGCAACAGGTGAGACCATGTCTCAAATAAAAGAAACAAACATTTTATTTATTTCATTTCATTGATGTCGAGCTTACATAATCACAAATATTCTAATCTGGGAAATTCAAAACGTGTTGATGATTTGAATGTTGTCTAGATTCTATTTAAATGTCTCCTGTAGAATGTAAAGCTACACACTTCCCACAGAATAAAGGTGTTTATGTGCTTTTTGAGTTCCCCCACTTTGACTGCATCAGGCCAGGTCTACGCCGACTTCATAGGATACTGAAATAATGATGATGAATGTATATTATTTATCTGAGTAACTACAGTGGTTTGGGCATTTTGCATATACGCCATATATATATATATGTATATATATATATATATATATATGTGTATATATATATATATATATATATTTTTTTTTTTTTTTTGAGATGGAGCCTTGCTTTTTTGTCTAGGCTGGGGTGCAGTGGCATGATCTCAGCTCACCACAACCTCCACCGTTTGAGTGATTCTCCTTCCTCAGCCTCCTGAGTAGCTGGGACTATAGGCACATGCCACCATGCCCGGCTAATTTTTGTATTTTTAGTAGAGACGGGGTTTCACTATGTTAGCCAGGCTGGTCTCAAACTCCTGACCTCCTGATCTGCCCACTTTGGCCTCCCAAAGTGCTGAGATTACAGGCGTGAGCCACTGCGCCAACCTTTTTTTTTTTTTTTTTTGAGACAGAGTCTTGCTCTGTTGCCCAGGCTAGAGTGCCATGGTACAAACCTGGCTCACTGCAACCTCAACCTCCTGGGCTCAAGCAATCTTCCCACCTCATGCTCCCAAGTAGCTGAGACTACAGGTGTGCACCACCATGCCTGGCTAATGTTTTTTTTTTTGAGATGGAGTCTCGCTCTGTCACCCAGGCTAGAGTGCAGTGGTACAATCTTAGCTCACTGCAACCTCTACCTCCTGGGTTCAATCGATTCTCCTGCCTCAGCCTCCCGAGTAACTGGGGTTACAGGCATGCGACACCATGCCCAGCTAATTTTTGTATTTTTAGTAGAGATGGGGTTTCACCATAGTGGCCAGGCTGGTCTCAAACTACTGACTTCCTGTTCTGCCTGCCTTGGCTTCCCACAGTGCTGGGATTACAAGTGTGAGTCAACATGCCCAGCCCCGGCTAGTTTTTTGTTAATAATTTTTTGTAGAGATCACGTCTTACTTGTTTCCTATGATCCATGTTAGAGGAAGAAAAAATAAAAATAAAAAAAAGGAGATCATGTCTCACTATGTTGCCTAGGCTGGTTTTGAAATCCTGGGTTCAAGAAATCCTTTTGCCTTGGCCTTCCAAAGTGCAAGATTACAGGCGTGAGCCACCATGCCCAGCCTCATATACACATTTTAGTTCATCCCACAACACTGAGTTTGAGAAACAAGCCTTAAAGAGGTTAAATCATCTACCATCTGAGTGAGTGGGTGGCTGAGCCAGAAGCCTACACCGTGTCAACCTTCTCCCATCATATGACACGATGCCCAAATAAATATTCTACCACGTGGAAGGATAAACTCAATCTGAAGAATTTGAGCAAGGCACTGGATTCAGACCAACATTTTAATTTGGAGCCCAAATCATTTGGATCGGTTCTCTGCCTTGGTTAACCCAATCAGTGGATTTCTACTTCACTGGCTGCCAGTGGGTTAGGGTCTCAAAGAATACACACTTGGAAGAATTAAGAGGAAAAAAAATCCTTTGGACAGTATGTCTTCAAAAAATGAACCAAAACTCCCTTTGGGGTATTGGTTTCCCCAAACAATCAGATGAGAATCAGGTCTTAATTACATCAATTTCTTGCTACCCAAAATTTCAAATCAACGATGTTCAGAAGGAGACTCAGAAAGCAGGACAGCAACAAAAATGGAAGAAACCCATTGGCTGCAAGGTTCTTGCGTGATGTTACCTCAACTAGGTCATCTTCTCCTAGCTTGACAGCTGTGGCACCTGCTGATTGGATGGCGCTCCTGTGCTTTTGGCAGTGAGTGTCCCATAGCCAGAGCTCACTGTTGTCCTTACTGTCAGGGACTTCTCTTGAGGCAAAAGAGATGCCCCCTAAACTAACTGGGCTTTAACTTAATGGAACTGAAACGGGAGCTGCATGATCCAACTTCCTATCCAGAGATTCTGCGAGGCTGAAGAATTCTAGCCAAGAAAACATAAGCTTGTTGGAAGGGATTTCTAGCAGTATCTTCTAAGACATTTGAGTGGATGCTTCTTGGAGACCACATGCCCACTCCCATTACCCCCAACAAAATATGCTGAACTGCCAGCCATGGTGGCTGACACCTGTAATCCCAGCGCTTTCAGAGGCTGAGGCAGGCGGATTGCTTGAGGCTAGGAATTCGAGACCAGCCTGGGCAACATGGGGAAACCCGTCTCTACTAAAATTACAAAATTTACGTGGGCATGTGGCACACGCCTGTAATCACAGCTACTTGGGAGACTGAGGCAGGAGAATCACTTGAACTCAGGAGGTGGAGGTTGCAGTGAGCTGAGAGCATACCACTGCACTCCAGCCTGGGCAACAGAGCGAGACTCTGTCTCAATAAACAAACAAACAAATAAATAATGTTGAATTGAAGCATAGTATACATCCAGAAAAGGGCATAAATTCCTAGTGGATAGCTCAATACATTTTCACAAGGTGAACACATCTGTGTAACCAACATCAAATCAGAAAATAAGACATTACCATTAGCCAGAAGCCCCCTCAAGCTCCTTCTCTTTCTCTCCAGAGCAGACACTCTCTTGACTTGAGTTGTTACAGAATGTATTAATTTTGCCTGAGTTTATATTTTATGTAATTGGAAGACAATGTTGTACCTCGTGATGGTTAATTTTACGTGTCAATTTGACTGGGCCACAGGGTGCCCAGACATTTGGTAAAACCTTATTCTGTGTGTCTGTAAGGGTGTTTGTGGATGCAATTAACATTTGAATTGTGGACTGAATAAAGCATATTGCCCTTCCCATTGGATGGTGGGCCTTATCCAATCAGTTGAAGCCCTAAATATAACAAAAGGCTGCCCCTCCCAAGACTAAAAATGATGCATTGGCCAGGTTCAGTGGCTCACACCTGTAATCCCAGCACTTTGGGAGGCTGAGGCAGGTGGATCATGAGATCAAGAGTTTGAGACCAGAGCCGGGCACGGTGGCTCATGCCTGTAATCCTAGCACTTTGGGAGGCTGAGGCGGGCGGATCACCTGAGGTCATGAGTTCAAGACCAGTCTGACCAATATGGTGAAACCCTTTCTTAAAAAAAAAAAAAAAAAGTTTGAGACCAGCCTGGCCAACATGGTGAAACCCTGTCTCTACTAAGAATACAAAAATTGGCCAGGCATGGTGGTGCGTGCCTGTAATCCCAGTTACTTGGGAGGCTGAGGCAGGAGAATTGCTTGAACCCGGGAGGCAGAGATTGCACCACTGCACGCCAGCCTGGGCGACAGAGCACGACTCCGTCTCTAAATAAACAAATAAATAAAATTCTTCCTGCTTGATTGATTTTTCTCCTGCCTTTGGACTCAGACTAAAACATCAGTTTTTCCTGGGTGTTGAACCTACCAAACATTGGGTTAAAACATCACCATCAGCTCTTCTGGGTCTCCAGCTTGCCAACTGCAGATCTGGGGACATCTCGACCGCCATAATTGTGTGAGCCAATTCCTTATAATAAATCTCTTTACATGTCTATTGCTATGGGTTGAATATTTGTCCCTTCTGAAGCTTACGTTGAAATTTAACCTCTAATGTGGCAGTATTGAGAAGTGGGGACTTTAAGAGGTGACTGAGTCAAGAGAACTCTGCCTTCATGAGTGGATTAATCCATTCATGAGTTAATGGATTGATGGGTTATGATGGGAAGGGGATGGATGATTTTATAAGAAGAGGAAGAAAGAACTAAGCCCTCTTGCCAATGGCCTGCATTGCCTTGGGACTCTGCAGAGAGTTCCCACCAGCAAGAAGGTCCTCTCCAGATGCAGCCCTTTGACCTCGTACTTCTCAACCTCCAGAACTATGAGATAAATTATTTTCTTTTTTCTCTCTTCTTTTCTCTTTCCCTTTTCTTTTCTTTCTTTTTTTGAGACAGAGTCTTGCTCTGTTATCCAGGCTGTAACACAGTGGCACAACCTTGGCTCACTGCAACCTCTGCCTTCTGGGCTCAAGCAATCCACCAGCCTTGGCCTCCCAAAGTACTAGGATTGCAGGAATGAGCCACCACACTCTGCCAGATTATTTTCTTTATAAATTACCCAGTTGTGGCCGGGTGCAGTAGCTTATGCCTATAATCCTAGCACTTTGGGAGGCTGACATAGGTGGATCACCTGAGGTCAGGAGTTTGAAACCAGCCTGGTCAACATGGTGAAACCCTGTCTCTACTAAAGATACAAAAATTAGCCAGGCGTGGTGGTGCGCATCTGTAATCCCAGCTACTCAGGAGGCTGAGGCAGGAGAATCGCTTGAACCTGGGAGGTGGAGGTTGCAGTGAGCTGAGATCACGCCACTGAACTCCATCCTGGAAAACAAGAGCAAAACTCCATCTCAAAAAAAGATAAATAAATAAAATAAATACAAATAAAAGAAATAGGCTGGGCACAGTGGCTGACACCTGTAATCCCAGCACTTTGGAAGACTGAGGTTGGTGGATCACAAAGTCAGGAGTTCAAGACCAGACTGGCCAAGATGGTGAAACCCTGTCTCTACTAAAACTACAAAAATTAGCCAGGCATGGTGGCAGGCACCTGTAATTTCGGCTACTCGGGAGGCTGAGGCAAGAGAATAGGCTTGAACCCGAGCAGCAGAGGTTACGATAAGCCAAGATTGTGCCACTGCACTCCAGCCTGGGTGACAGAGTGAGAATCCATCTCAAAATAGGTAAATACATAAAAAAATAAATCACTCATAAAAAAAATAAATCATTTAGGCATTCTGTAATAAGCAACAAACAAATGGACTAAGACATCTCTGTCTATATTCGTTCCTATTAGTTCTGTGTGTCTGGGAACACTAATACATACCCTGGCTGCTTTTGCGTTTTTACCTAATGAACAAAGTCTGCATTCATTAGCAGGCTTGAACTGAGCACTGCGGCATGTGGCGCACTTACCGAGCATCTTTCCTGTCTTATAAATGAAACGTTTATTTTCTCCAGGATCATAGCATTGATGAAATTGAAGCATCTAGAGGAACGTGGGTTCCATTTGCAATCTAGTTGAGATGGCATAATTCATGTCTCCTCAAATTTGGACAATTATAAATGACTGAACCAGCAAGTGTCAAATTCCACCTATACCATGAGTATACCTAAAGCAAGCACCTAAACCCAAGCTGCTAGCCAGATGCATGCTCACTGAATGGATAATTTACCTGACTTTATGGTGAGCTAAGAACCAAACACACTCACAGTTCAAAAAATTTTTTTAAAGTGGATTTTATGAATAAAGACTTTGTGGCTACCTGTTATGCCACAGAGCCTGATGTGGCCTTCACTTTAATACTTCCTGAAATAGACAGTAGTGAGATGGAAGAGGCAGGAGAAATATACGTCTGGGGCCAGTGAGTCAACACAAGCATTTCCGTGATAATTCTCCACACTGGCCCATTGATCAGTCACATATTGGAGTATAATCCAAATGCTGGTCAAGGTCTCATTGTCCACCTGACTCCTGCCTGCCTCTATCTCAAAACCTCACATTACCCTCCACAGAAATCTTGGCCTGCTCACTGGTTTCCACCAGAAATTCACCCAGACAGCTGTTTTTTTTTTTTTTTTTTTTTTTTTTTTTTTTGCATTTTAATAGAATTTTACCGAGGGTTTGGGGGTAGGGGCATCTCATTTTAGTACAATGTACAGCATCCTTGTCTCATTGCTCATTCTCTTTATGCTTTCCCTTTTTCTCAGAAGCTCCATAAATTACTCTCCTGACCTTATGGCAAATAATTCAGCAAACGTCTCTTGTTGTTTGAGAATGCCCTGGGAGGCCTCGTTCTTATCAAGCTTGTCAGTGTGCTTCTTCCAAGAACACACAGTGCTTTCCCAAAGAGATATAACAAAATAAAAAATTTCCTCTTCTCATTATACCTTGACTGATAACATGA
Source organism: Aotus nancymaae (assembly GCF_030222135.1). Taxonomy (NCBI): domain Eukaryota; kingdom Metazoa; phylum Chordata; class Mammalia; order Primates; family Aotidae; genus Aotus; species Aotus nancymaae. The sequence continues at coordinate 28,905,056 of NW_026988445.1, read as the reverse complement.
TTTCTATTGCTGAGCGTTAGGAAGTAGGCCCAGGGAGAGACCTAGGATAAATAAGATGATTCCTCCTCTCAGGGCATTTAGAGTCAATGGAGAGATGATGGCTAAGCACGAAAGAGTTGGAAATATTCCACGACAGGCTACGTGGTAATGTCTATGCACTAAGGGTCGAGAATAGTGCCAGGTCAGCTATGTTTAGCCAGGGGAAAAGGGTCTCCAGGTGGGTCTTGTAGGATGGGTTGAATTTGGTTTGGCTGAGTGGTGGGAAAAGAACAGCTCAGGGTGAGGACACAGAATCAAAAACATTGTGAGTGTGGCAAGAAGGAGTGCGAGTGTGGTACAGATGAGAAAGAAACCCGGTTGGGAGAATGGGACAGAGTGTGAGTGTGAGTACCGATGAGAAAGAAACCTGGTTGGGAGAATGGGAGGGAGTGTGAGTGAGAGGACTGATGAGAAAGAAACCTGGATGGGAGAATGGGAGGGAGTGTGAGTAGTGATGAGAAAGAAACCTGGATGGGAGAATGGGAGGGAGTGTGAGTGTGAGTACCGATGAGAAAGAAACCTGGTTGGGAGAATGGGAGGGAGTGTGAGTGTGAGTAATGATGAGAAAGAAACCTGGATGGGAGAATGGGAGGGAGTGTGAGTGTGAGTACTGCTGAGAAAGAAACATGGATGGGAGAATGGGAGGGAGTGTGAGTGTGAGTACTGATGAGAAAGAAACCTGGTTGGGAGCACGGGAGGGAGTGTGAGTGTGAGTACTGATGAGAAAGAAACCTGGATGGGAGAATAGGAGGGAATGTGAGTGTGAGTACTGATGAGAAAGAAACCTGGTTAGGAGAACGGGAGGGAGTGTGAGTGTGAGTACTGATGAGAAAGAAACCTGGATGGGAGAATGGGAGGGAGTGTGAGTGTGAGTACTGATGAGAAAGAAACCTGGTTGGGAGAATGGGAGGGAGTGTGAGTGTGAGTACTGCTGAGAAAGAAACCTGGATGGGAGAATGGGAGGGAGTGTGAGTGTGAGTACAGATGAGATAGAAACCTGGTTGGGAGAATGGCAGGGAGTGTGAGTGTGAGTACTGATGAGAAAGAAACCTGGATGGGATAATGGGAGGGAGTGTGAGTGTGAGTACTGATGTGAAAGAAACCTGGATGGGAGAATGGGAGGGAGTGTGAGTGTGAGTACTGATGAGAAAGTAACCTGTTAGGGAGAATGGGAAGAAGTGTGAGTGTGAGTACTGATGAGAAAGAAACGTGCTTGGGAGAATGGGAGGGAGTGTGAGTGTGAGTACCGATGAGAGAGAAACCTTGTTGGTAGAATGGGAGGGAGTGTGAGGGTGAGTACTGAGGAGAAAGAAACCTGGATGGGAGAATGGGAGGGAGTGTGAGTGTGAGTACTGATGTGAAAGATACCTGGATGGGATAATAGGAGGGAATGTGATTGTGAATACTGATGAGATAGAAACCTGGTTGGGAGAATTGGAGGGAGTGTGAGTGTGAGTACTGATGAGAAAGAATCCTGGATGGAGAATGGGAGGGATTGTGAGTGTGAGTACGTATGAGAGAGAAACCTGGTTTGGAAAATGGGAAGGAGTGTGTGAGTGTGAGTACTGATAAGAAAGAAACCTGGTTGGGAGAATGAGAGGGAGTGTGAGTGTGAGTACTGAAGAGAAAGAAAGCTGGATAGGAGAATGGGAAGTAGTGTGAGTGTGAGTATTGATGAGAGAGAAACCTGGTTGGGAGAATGGGAAGAAGTGTGTGAGTGTGAGTACTGATAAGAAAGAAACCTGGTTGGGAGAATGGGAGGGAGTGTGAGTGTGAGTACTGATGAGAAAGAAAGCTGGATGGGAGAATGGGAAGGAGTGTGTGAGTGTGAGTACTGATGAGAAAGAAACATGGTTGGGAGAATGGGAGGGAGTGTGTGAGTGTGAGTACTGATGAGAAAGAAACCTGGTTGGGAGAATGGGAGGCAGTGTGAGTGTGAGTACTGATGAGAAAGAAACCTGGATGGGAAAATGGGAGGGAGTGTGAGTGTGAGTAATGAAGAGAAAGAAACCTGGATGGGAGAATGGGAGGGAGTGTGAGTACTGATGAGAAAGAAACCTGGATGGGAGAATGGGAGGGAGTGTGAGTGTGAGTACTGACGGGAGAGTAACCTGCTTGGGAGAATGGGAAGGAGTGTGTGAGTGTGAGTACCGATGAGAAAGAAACCTGCTAGGGAGAATGGGAAGGAGTGTGAGTGTGAGTACTGATGAGAAAGAAACGTGCTTTGGAGAATGGGAGGGAGTGTGAGTGTGAGTACCGATCAGAAAGAAACCTGGTTGGGAGAATGGGAGGGAGTGTGAGTGTGAGTACTGATGAGAAAGAAACGTGGATGGGTGAATGGGAGGGAGTGTGAGTGTGAGTACTGATGAGAGAGAAACCTGGTTGGGAGAATGGGAAGGAGTGTGAATGTGAGTACTGATGAGAAATAAACGAGCTTGGGAGAATGGGAGGGAGTGTGAGTGTGAGTACCGATGAGAAAGAAACCTGGTTGGGAGAATGGGAGGGAGTGTGAGTGTGAGTACTGATGGGAAAGAAACCTGGATGGGAGAATGGGAGGGAGTGTGAGTGCGAGTACTGATGAGAAAGAAACCTGGATGGGAGAATGGGAAGGAGTGTGAGTGTGAGTACTGATGAGAAAGAAACCGGATTGGGAGAATGGGAAGGAATCTGAGTGTGAGTACTGATGATAAGGAAACCTGCTAGGGTGAATTGGAAGGAGTGTGAGTGTGAGTACTGATGAGAAAGAAACGTGCTTGGGAAATGGGAGGGAGTGTGAGTGTGAGTACCGATGAGAAAGAAACCTGATTGGGAGAATGGGAGGGAGTGTGAGTGTGAGTACCGATGAGAAAGAAACCTGGATGGGAGAATGGGAGGGAGTGTGAGTGTGAGTACTGATGAGATAGAAACCTGGTTTGGACAATGGGAGGGAGTGTGAGTGTGAGTACTGATGAGAAAGAAACCTGGATGGGAAAATGGGAGGGAGTGTGAGTGTGAGTACTGATGAGAAAGAATCCTGGTTGGGAGAATGGGAGGGAGTGTGAGTGTGAGTACTGCTGATAAAGAAACCTGGATGGGAGAATGGGAGGGAGTGTGAGTGTGAGTACTGCTGAGAAAGAAACCTGGATGGGAGAATGGGAGGGAGTGTGAGTGTGAGTACCGATGAGAAAGAAACCTGGTTGGGAGAATGGGAGGGAGTGTGAGTGTGAGTACTGCTGAGAAAGAAACCTGGATGGGAGAATGTGAGGGAGTGTGAGTGTGAGTACTGCTGAGAAAGAAACCTGGATGGGAGAATGGGAGGGAGTGTGAGTGTGAGTACTGCTGAGAAAAAACCTGGATGGGAGAATGGGAGGGAGTGTGAGTGTGAGTACTGATGAGAAAGAAACCTGGTTGGGAGAATGGGAGGGAGTGTGAGTGTGAGTACTGCTGAGAAAGAAACCTGGATGGGAGAATGGGAGGGGGTGTGTGAGTGTGAGTACTGAGGAGATTGAAACCTGCTTGGGAGAATGGGAGGGAGTGTGAGTGTGAGTACTGATGAGAAAGAAACCTGGATGGGATAACGGGAGGGAGTGTGAGTGTGAGTACTGATGAGAAAGAATCCTGGTTCGGAGAATGGGAGTGAGTGAGAGTGTGAGTACTGATGAGAAAGAAACCTGGATGGGAGAATGGGAGGGAGTGTGAGTGTGAGTACTGATGAGAAAGAAACCTGGATGGGAGAATGGGAGGGAGTGTGAGTGTGAGTACTGATGAGAAAGAAACCTGATTGGGAGAATGGGAAGGAGTCTGAGTGTGAGTACTGATGAGAAAAAAACCTGCTAGGGAGAATGGGAAGGAGTGTGAGTGTGAGTACTGAGGAGAAAGAAACGTGCTTGGGAGAATTTGAGGGAGTGTGAGTGTGAGTACTGATGAGAAAGAAACCTGGTTGGGAGAATGGGAGGGAGTGTGAGTGTGAGTACTGATGAGATAGAAACCTGGTTGGGAGAATGGGAGGGAGTGTGAGTGTGAGTATTGATGAGAAAGAAACCTGGATGGGAAAATGGGAGTGAGTGTGAGTGTGAGTACTGATGAGAAAGAATCCTGGTTGGGAGAGTGGCAGGGAGTGTGAGTGTGAGTACTGATGAGAAAGAAACCTGGATGGGAGAATGGGAGGGAGTGTGAGTGTGAGTACTGCTGAGAAAGAAACCTGGATGGGAGAATAGGAGCGAGTGTGACTGTGAGTACTGATGAGAAAGAAACCTGGAAGGGAAAATGGGAGTGAGTGTGAGTGTGAGTACTGATGAGAAAGAATCCTGGTTGGGAGAATGGGAGGGAGTGTGGGTGTGAGTACTGATGAGAAAGAAACCTGGATGGGAGAATGGGAGGGAGTGTGAGTGTGAGTACTGATGAGAAAGAAACCTGGATGGGAGAATGGGAGGGAGTGTGAGTGTGAGTATTGATGAGATACAAACCTGATTGGGACAATGCGAGGGAGTGTGTGAATCTGAGTACTGATAAGAAAGAAACCTGGTTGGGAGAATGGAAAGGAGTGTATTAGTGTGAGTACTGATGAGAAAGAAACATGGTTGGGAGAATGGGAAGGAGTGTGTGAGTGTGAGTAATGATGAGAAAGAAACCTGGATGGGAGAATGGGAGGGAGTGTGAGTGTGAGTCCTGATGAGAAAGAAACCTGGTTGGGCTAATGAGAGGGAGTGTGAGTGTGAGTATTGATGAGAAAGAAACCTGATTGGGAGAATGGGAAGAAGTGTGTGAGTGTGAGTACTGATGAGAAAGAAACCTGGTTGGGAGAATGCGAAGGAGTATGAGTGTGAGTGCTGATGAGTAAGAAACCTGATATGGAGAATGGGAGGGAGTGTGTGAGTGTGAGTACTGATGAGAAAGAAACCTGGATGAGAGAATGGGATGGAGTGTTTGAGTGTGAGTACTGATGAGAAAGAAACCTGTTTGGGAGAATGGAAGGGAGCGTGTGAGTGTGAGTACTGATGAGAGAGAAACCTGGTTGGGAGAATGGGAGGGAGTGTGAGTGGGAGTACTGATGAGAAAGAAACCTGGTTGGGAGAATGGGAAGGAGTGTGTGAGTGTGAGAACTGATGATAAAAGAACCTGGCTGGGAGAATGGGAAGGACTGTGAGAGTGTGAGTACTGATGAGAACGAAACCTGGATGGGAGAATGGGAGTGAGTGTGTGTTTGAGTACTGATGAGAGAGAAACCTGGATGGGAGAATGGGAGGGAGTCTGGGTGTGATTACTGATGAGAAACAAACCTGGATGGCAGAATGGGAGGGAGTGTGAGTGTCAGTACTGATGAGAAAGAATCCTGGATGGGAGAATGGGAGGGAGTGTGAGTGTGAGTACTGAGGAGAAACAAGCCTGGTTGGTAGAATGGGAGGGAGTGTGAGTGTGAGTACTGAAGAGAAAGAAATCTGGTTGGGATAATGGGAAGGAGTGTGTGAGTGTGAGTACTGATGATAAAGATACCTGGTTGGGATAATGGGAGGGAGTGTGTGAGTGTGAGTACTGATGAGAAAAAACGTGGATGGGAGAATGGGAGCGAGTTTGTGTGTGAGTACTGATGAGAGAGAAACCTGGATGAGAGAATGGGAGGGATTGTGAGTGTGATTACTGATGAGAAAAAAACCTGGATGGGAGAATGGGAGGGAGTGTGAGTACTGATGAGAAACAAGCCTGGTTCAGAGAATGGGAGGGAGTGTGAGTACTGATGAGAAAGAAACCTGGATGGGAGATTGGGAGGGAGTGTGAGTGTGAGTCCTGATGAGAAAGAAACCTGGTTTGGCGAATGGGAGGGAGTGTGACGGTGAGTACTGATGAGAAGGAAACCTGATTGGGAGAATGGGAAGGAGTGTGTGAGTGTGAGTACTGATGAGATAGAAACCTGCTTGGGCAAATGGGAGGGAGTGTGAGTGTGAGTAGTGATGAGAATGAAACCTGGATGGGAAAATTGGAAGGAGTTTGAGTGTGAGTACTGATGAGAGAGAAACCTGGTTGGGAGAATGGGAGGGAGTGTGGGTGTGAGTACTGATGAGAAAGAAACCAGGTTGGGAGAATGGGAGGGAGTGTGAGTGTGAGTACTGATGAGAACGAAACCTGGATGGGAGAATCGGAGTGAGTGTGAGTGTGAGTACTGATCAGAAGGAAACCTGGTTGGGAGAATGGGAGGGAGTGTGAGTGGGAGTACTGATGAGAAAGAAACCTGGTTGGGAGAATGGGCCAGAGTGTGTGAGTGTGAGTACTGATGATAAAGAAACCTGATTGGGAGAATGGGAGGGACTGTGAGAGTGTGAGTACTGATGAGAAAGAAACCTGGATGGGATAATGGGAGAGAGTGTGTGTTTGAGTACTGATGAGAGAGAAACCTGGTTGGGAAAATGGGAGGGAGTGTGAGTTTGAGTACTGAAGAGAAAGAAACCTGGTTGGGAGAATGGGGGGGAGTGTGAGTGTGAGTCCTGATGAGAAAGAAACATGGTTGGGTGAATGGGAGGGAGTGTGAGTGTGAGTATTGATGAGAAAGAAACCTGATTGGGAGAATGGGAAGAAGTGTGTGAGTGTGAGTACTGATGAGAAAGAAACCTGGTTGGGAGAATGGGAGGGAGTGTGAGTGGGAGTACTGATGAGAAAGAAACCTGGTTGGGAGAATGGGAAGGAGTGTGTGAGTGTGAGTACTGATGATAAAAATACCTGGCTGGGAGAATGGGAACGACTGTGAGAGTGTGAATACTGATGAGAACGAAACCTGGATGGGAGAATGGGAGAGAGTGTGTGTTTGAGTACTGATGAGAGAGAAACCTGGATGGGAGAATGGGAGGGAGTCTGAGTGTGATTACTGATGAGAAACAAACCTGGATGGCAGAATGGGAGGGAGTGTGAGTGTCAGTACTGATGAGAAAGAATCCTGGATGGGAGAATGGGAGGGAGTGTGAGTGTGAGTACTGATGAGAAACAAGCCTGATTGGGAGAATGGGAGGGAGTGTGAGTGTGAGTACTGATGAGAAGGAAACCTGGATGGGAGAATCTGAGGAAGTGTGAGTGTGAGTTCTTTACAGAAAGAAACCTGGTTGGGTGAATGGCAGGGAGTGTGAGTGTGAGTACTGATGAGAAAGAAACCTGGTTCGGAGAATGGGAAGGAGTGTGTGAGTGTGAGTACTGATGATAAAGAAACCTGGTTGGGAGAATGGGAGGGAGTGTGAGTACTGATGAGAAAGAAACCTGGATGGGAGAATGGGAGAGAGTGTGTTTGTGAGTACTGAGGAGAGAGGAAACCTGGATGGGAGAATGGGAGTGAGTGTGAGTGTGATTACTGATGAGAAAGAAAGCTGAATGGGAGAATGGGAGGGACTGTGAGTTTGAGTACTGACTAGAAAGAAACCTGGATGGGAGAATGGGAGGGAGTCTGAGTGTGAGTACAGACGAGAAACAAGCCTGGTTCGGAGAATGGGAGGGAGTGTGAGTACTGATGAGAAAGAAACCTGGATGGGAGAATGGGAAGGACTGTGAGTGTGAGTACTGATGAGAAAGAAACCTGGATGGGAGAATGGGACAGAGTGTGTTAGTGTGAGTACCTATGAGGAAGAAACCTGGCTGGGAAAATGGGAGGGAGTGTGTGATTGTGAGTACTGATCAGAAAGAAACCTGTTTGGGAGAATGCAAAGGAGTGTGTGTGTCAGTACTGTTGAGAATGAAACCTGGTAGGGAGAATGGGAGGGAGTGTGTGAGTGTGAGTACTGATAAGAAAGAATCCTGGTTGGGAGACTCGAGGTATTGTGACTGTGAGTACTGATGAGAAAGAAACCTGGTTGGGAGAATGGGAGGGAGTGTGTGAATGTGAGTACTGATGAGAAAGAAACATGGTTCGGAGAATGGGAGGGAGTGTGAGTGTGAGTACTGATGAGATAGAAACCTGGTTGGGAGAATGGGAAGGAGTGTGTGAGTCTGAGGACTGATGAGAAGGAAACCTGCTTGGGAAAATGGAAGGGAGTGTGAGTGTGAGTACTGAAGAGAAAGAAGCCTGGTTGGGAGAATGGGGGGGAGTGTGAGTGTGAGTACTGATGAGAAAGAAACCTGCTTGGGAGAATGCGAGGGAGTGTGAGTCTGAGTACTGATGAGAAAGAAACCTAGTTGGGAGAATGGGAAGGAGTGTGTGAGTGTGAATAATGATGAGAAAGAAACCTGGATGGGAGAATGGGAGGGAGTGTGAGTGTGAGTCCTGATGAGAAAGAAACCTAGTTGGCTGAATGAGAGGGAGTGTGAGTGTGAGTATTGATGAGAAAGAAACCTGATTGGGAGAATGGGAAGAAGTGTGTGAGTGTGAGTACTGATGAGAAAGAAACCTGGTTGGGAGAATGGGAGGGAGTGTGAGTGGGAGTACTGATGAGAAAGGAACCTGGCTGGGAGAATGGGAAGGAGTGTGTGAGTGTGAGTACTGGTGATAAAGAAACCTGGTTGGGAGAATGGGAGGGACTGTGAGAGTGTGAGTACTGATGAGAAAGAAACCTGGATGGGAGAATGGTTGAGAGTGTGTTTGTGAGTACTGATGAGAGAGAAACCTAGATGGGAGAATGGGAGGGAGTGTGAGTGTGATTACTGATGAGAAAGAAAGCTGAATGGGAGAATGGGAGGGAGTGTGAGTGTGAGTACTGATGAGAAAGAAACCTGGATGGGAGAATGGGAGGGAGTGTGAGTGTGAGTACTGATGAGAAACAAGTCTGGTTGGGAGAATGGGAGGGAGTGTGAGTGTGAGTACTGATGAGAAATAAATGTGGATGGGAGAATCGGAGGGAGTGTGAGTGTGAGTACTGATCAGAAAGAAACCTGGTTGGGAGAATGGGAGGGAGTGTGAGTGTGAGTACTGATGAGAAAGAAACCTGGTGGGAAAATGGGAGGGAGTGTGATTACTAATGAGAAAGAAATATGGATGGGAGAATGGGAGAGAGTGTGTTTGTAAGTACTGATGAGAGAGAAACCTGGTTGGGAGAATCGGAGGGAGTGTGTGAGTGTGAGTACTGATGAGAAAGAAACCTGTTTGGGAGAATGCAAAGGAGTGTGTGTGTCAGTACTGTTGAGAATGAAACCTGGTAGGGAAAATTGGAGGGAGTGTGTGAGTGTGAGTACTGATGAGAAAGAAACCTGGTTGGGAGAATGTGAGGGAGTGTCAGTGTGAGTATTGATGAGAAAGAAACCTGATTGGGAGAATGGGAAGGAGTGTGTGAGTGTGAGTACTGATGAGATAGATACCTGCTTAGGAGAATTTGAGGGAGTGTGAGTGTGAGCACTGATGAGAGTGAAACCTGGATGGGAGAATTGGAAGGAGTTTCAGTGTCAGTACTGATGAAAAAGAAACCCGGTTCGGAGAAGGAGTGTGAGTGTGAGTACTGATGAGAAATCTGGGTGGGAGAATGGGAAGGAGTGCCAGTGTGTGTATTGATGAGAAAGATACCTGGATGGGAAAATGGGAGGGAGTGTCATTGTGAGTACTGATGAGAAATCCGGATGGGAGAATGGGAAAGTGTGAGAGTGTCTGTATTGATGAGAAAGAAACATGGTTGGGAGAATGGGAGGGAGGGTGAGTGTGAGTACTGATGAGAACGAAACCTGGATGAGAGAATGGGAGGGAGGGTGAGTGTGAGTACTGATGAGAGAGAAACCTGGATGGGAGAATGGGAGGGAGTGTGAGTGTGAGTACTGCTGAGAAAGAAACCTGGATGGGAGAATGGGAGGGAGTGTGAGTGTGAGTACTGATGAGAAAGAAACCTGGTTGGTAGAACGGGTAGGAGTGTGTGAGTGTGAGTACTGATGAGAAAGAAACCTGGATGGGAGAATGGGACAGAGTGTGTTAGGGTGAGTACTGATGAGAAAGAAACCTGGTTGGGAGAATGGGAGGGAGTGTGTGAGTGTGAGTACTGATGAGAAAGAAACCTGGTTGGGAGCATGGGAGGGAGTGTGAGTGTGAGTACTGATCAGAAGGAAACCTGGTTGGGAGAATGGGAGGGAGTGTGAATGTGAGTACTGATCAGAAAGAAACCTGGTTGGGAGAATGGGAGGGAGTGTGAGTGTGAGTACTGATGAGAAAGAAACCTGGTTGGGAGAATGGGAGGGAGTGTGAGTGTGAGTACTGATGAGAAAGAAACCTGGTTGGGAGAATGGGAAGGAGTGTGTGAGTGTGAGTACTGATGAGAAAGAAACCCGGATGGGACAATGGGAAGGAATGTGAGTGTGAGTATTGATGAGAAAGAAACCTGGTTGGGAGAATGGGAGGGAGTGTGAGTGTGAGTACTGATGAGAAAGAAACCTGATTGGGAGAATGGGAAGAAGTGTGTGAGTGTGAGTACTGATGAGAAAGAAACCTGGTTTGGAGAATGGGAGCGAGTGTGAATGTGAGTACTGATGAGAAAGAAACCTGGTTGGGAGCATGGGAGGGAGTGTGAGTGTGAGTACTGATCAGAAAGAAACCTGGTTGGGAGAATGGGAGGGAGTGTGAGTGTGAGTACTGATCAGAAAGAAACCTGGTTGGGAGAATGGGAGGGAGTGTGAGTGTGAGTACTGATGATAAAGAAACCTGGTTGGGAGAATGGAAGGGAGTGTGTGAGTGTGAGTACTGATGAGAAAGAAACCTGGATGGGAGAATGGGACAGAGTGTGTGTGTGAGTACTCATGAGAGAGAAACCTGGATGGGAGAATGGGAGGGAGTGTGAGTGTGATTACTGATGAGAAAGAAACCTGGATGGGAGAATGGGAGGGAGTGTGAGTGTGAGTACTGATGAGAAAGAATCCTGGTTGGGAGAATGGGAGGGAGTGAGAGTGTGAGTACTGATGAGAAAGAAACCTGGATGGGAGAATGGGAGGGAGTGTGTGAGTGTGAGTACTGATGAGAAAGAAACCTGGATGGGAGAATGTGAGGGAGTGTGAGTGTGAGTACTGATGAGAAATCTGGTTGGGAGAATGGGAAGGAATGCAGGTGTGTGTATTGATGAGAAAGAAATCTGGATGGGGAATGGGATGGAGTGTGAGTGTGAGTACTGATGAGAAATCTGTATGGGAGAATGGGAAAGAATGAGAATGTGAGTACTGATGAGAAAGAAACCTGGTTGGGAGAAGGAGTGTGAATGTTAGTACTGATGAGAAAGAAACCTGGATGGGAGAATGGGAGGGGGTGTGTGAGTGTGAGTACTGAGGAGATTGAAACCTGCTTGGGAGAATGGGAGGGAATGTGAGTGTGAGTAGTGATGAGAATGAAAACTGGATGGGAGAATTGGAAGGAATTTGAGTGTGAGTACTGATCAGAAAGCAACCTGGTTTGGAGAAGGAGTGTGTGTGTGAGTACTGATGAGAAATCTGGTTGGGAGAATGGGAAAGTGTGAGAGTGTGAGTACTGATGAGAAAGAAACCTGGTTGGGAGAATGGGAGGGAGGGTGAGTGTGAGTACTGATGAGAAAGAAACCTGGTTAGGAGAATGGGAGGGAGTGTATGAGTGTGACTATTGATGAGAAGGAAACCTGGTTGGGAGAGTGGGAAGGAGTGTGAGTGTGAGTACTGATGAGAAATCTGTATGGGAGAATGGGAAAGAGTGCGAGTGTGAGTACTGATGAGAAAGAAACCTGGTTGGGAGAAGGAGTGTGAGTGTGAATACTGATGAGAAACCTGGTTGGGAGAATGGGAAGGAGTGTGAGTGTGAGTACTGATGATAAAGAAACCTGGTTGGGAGAATGGGAGGGAGGGTGAGTGTGAGTACTGTTGGGAAAGAACCGGGGATGAGAGAATGGGAAGGAGTGTGAGTGTGAGTACTGATGAGAAAGAAACCTGGTTGGCAGAATGCGAGGGAGTTTGTGAGTATGAGTACTGATGAGAAAGAAACCTGGTTGGGAGAATGGGAGTGAGTGTGTGAGTGTGGGTACTGATGAGAAAGAAACCTGGTTGGGAGAATGGGCAGGAGTTTGAGTGTGAGTACTGATGAGAAAGAAACCTGGTTGGGAGAATGGGAAGGAGTGTGAGTTTCAGTACTGATGAGAAAGAGACCTGGTTGGGAGAATGGGAGGGAGTGTGTGAAGGTGAGTACTGATGAGAAAGAAACCTGGATGGGAGAATGGGAAGGAGTGTGAGTGTGTGTACTGATGAGATAGAAACCTGGTTGGGAGAATGGGAAGGAGTGTGAGTGTGAGTACTGATGAGAAAGAAACCTGGTTGGGAGAATGGGAAGGAGTGTGAGCGTGAGTACTGATGAGAAAGGAACCTGGATGGGAGAATTGGAAGGAGTTTGAGTGTGAGTACTGATGAGAAAGAAACCTGGTTCGGAGAAGGAGTGTAAGTGTGAGTACTGATGAGAAATCTGGTTGGGAGAATGGGAAGGAGTGCGAGTGTGTGTATTGATGAGAAAGAAACCTGGATGGGAGAATGGGAGGGAGTGTGAGTGTGAGTACTGATGAGAAATCTGGATGGGAGAATGGGAAAGAGTGCGAGTGTTAGTACTGATGAGAAAGAAACCTGGTTGGGAGAAGGAGTGTGAGTGTGAGTACTGATGAGATATCTGGTTGGGAGAATGGGAAGGAGTGTGAATGTGAGTACTGATGAGAAAGAAACCTGGATGGGAGAATGGGAAGGAGTGTGAGTGTGAGTACTGATGAGAAAGAAACCTGGATGGGAGAATTGGAAGGAGTTTGAGTGTGAGTACTGATGAGAAAGAAACCTGGTTCGGAGAAGGAGTGTAAGTGTGAGTACTGATGAGAAATCTGGCTGAGAGAATGGGAAGGAGTGCGAGTGTGTGTATTGATGAGAAAGAAACCTGGATGGGAGAATGGGAGGGAGTGTGAGTGTGAGTACTGATGAGAAATCTGGATGGGAGAATGGGAAAGAGTGCGAGTGTGAGTACTGATGAGAAAGAAACCTGGTTGGGAGAAGGAGTGTGAGTGCGAGTACTGATGAGAAACCTGGTTGGGAGAATGGGAAGGAGTGTGAGTGTGAGTACTGATGAGAAAGAAACCTGGTTGGGAGAATGGGAGGGAGGGTGAGTGTGAGTACTGATGAGAAAGAACTGGGGATGAGAGAATGGGAAGGAGTGTGAGTGTGAGTACTGATGATATAGAAACCTGATTGGGAGAATGGGAGGGAGTGTGTGAAGATGAGTACTGATGAGAAAGAAACCTGGATGGGAGAATGGGAAGGAGTGTGAGTGTGTGTACTGATGAGATAGAAACCTGGTTGGGAGAATGGGAAGGAGTGTGAGTGTGAGTAGTGATGAGAAAGAAACCTGGTTGGGAGAATGGGAAGGAGTGTGAGCGTGAGTACTGATGAGAAAGGAACCTGGATGGGAGAATTGGAAGGAGTTTGAGTGTGAGTACTGATGAGAAAGAAACCTGGTTCGGAGAAGGAGTGTAAGTGTGAGTACTGATGAGAAATCTGGTTGGGAGAATGGGAAGGAGTGCGAGTGTGTGTATTGATGAGAAAGAAACCTGGATGGGAGAATGGGAGGGAGTGTGAGTGTGAGTACTGATGAGAAATCTGGATGGGAGAATGGGAAAGAGTGCGAGTGTTAGTACTGATGAGAAAGAAACCTGGTTGGGAGAAGGAGTGTGAGTGTGAGTACTGATGAGATACCTGGTTGGGAGAATGGGAAGGAGTGCGAATGTGAGTACTGATGAGAAAGAAACCTGGTTGGGAGAATGGGAGGGAGGGTGAGTTCGAGTACTGATGAGAAAGAAACCTGGATGGGAGAATGGGAAGGAGTGTGAGTGTGAGTACTGATGAGAAGGAAACCTGGATGGGAGAATGGGAAGGAGTGTGAGTGTGAGTACTGATGAGAAGGAAACCTGGATGGGAGAATGGGAAGGAGTGTGAGTGTGAGTACTGATGAGAAAGAAACCTGGTTAGGAGAATGCAGTGAAATTATTACGGAACCTGAAGGCCAGACAGAGACGTGGACTGTGGGACCAGTGACAACGGAGATTCCCCAGGAGTTTCCTCGAGAAGAAAGGGACACACGGAAAGCCACAGCAAGAAGCCTTGCCTGATAGCTATGTGCAGGATACACTGGAGGGGATGGGAGACCAGGTTGAGGTGTGAATGTTTGGGATTAGGAGGGGCAATGGGAAGGGAGATTAAAAGGTGAATCTGCAAAAACTTAAGCATCACAGATCTCCAATTGGTCACAGGAATAGAGGAAAGGGTGTGGGGATCGCTCCAGCGTTCTGACCACTCAGTGTCCCCACCATAATGGAGCTTGAGCCCGGACACGTTTCCCACCCCCTGGAGGCAGTCGAGACCAGTGAAAGAGAGATTTAATAGAAGTTTGAGTTTGCAGAAGCCTATTTCTGGTCCACTGACCTAAAAGGCTGGGTGAAGGCTGTGTGGTTTTACTAGGCATTGTTTCTTGAAGTACCTGCTCTGGGCTAGTTTTATGACTTTGTTTACCCTCTATTGATGGGTCCTGTGCAAGTTAATGGGTCTATCGCCTCTCTGATGACTTGCATAGATCATTAACATTTTAACTATCGGTTTCCTTACCCTGATAAAGAGACCCACCTGCGTGACTTGATTGTACCCATTGTGTGTTTTCCGCTGCCTAAGCTTGTAGCCGGATGGCTCTCTCTTCCCTTTATTAAGATAATGGCATCTGTTCTGATAATTGAGATGGGACTAAGAATGCTTATGTAAATGATGTGGGACAAAGAATGTTCCTGTAAAATGAGGTAGGAAAAGATATATATACTAACTCAGTGTACAATAAAGTTGCTGGTTTTAGGGCCAGCCCTCCAGACTCCAGCTGTCCTGTCTTTTCTTTTCTTCCGCGCACTCTCTCTTCCAGGTATTGGGACCCTCTTGCAGGCCAAGAGACCCCGGCAGACGTGCCGCTCTCACCGGCCCCCGACAGAATTCTATCAGATAAATTTAACAAATAAAGTAATTAAAAAGAATCAAGCAGAGATTCTGGACTGGAAAAATGCAATTGGCATACTGGAGAATGTATTAGCGTCCTTTAATAGCAGAATTAATCAATCAGAAAAAAGGATTAGTGAGCTTGAACACAGGCTATTTGAAAATAGACAGAGGAAGCAAAAGAAAAAAAAGACTAAAAAACAATGAAGCACACCTAAAAGGAACTAGAAAATAACTCTGAAAGGTCAAGTCTAAAGACTTATTGGCCTTAAAGAAGAGACAGAGAGAGAGAGAGAAGGTGGAAAATTAATTCAAAGGGATGATAACAGAGAACTTCCTAAACCTAGAGAAAGATATCAATATCCAAGTACAAGAAGGTTAAGGAACACCCAAGAAGATTATCTCAAGGCATTTAATAATCAGACTCCCAAAGGTGAAGGATAAGGAAAGGATCCTAAAAGCAGCAAGAGAAAAGAAATAACATACAATGGAGATCCAATACAGAAACCTACAGGCCAGGAGAGAGTGGCATGACATATTTAAATTGCTGAATAGGCTGGATGCAGTGGCTCGCACTTGTAATCCCAGCACTTTGGGAGGTCGAGATGGGCAGATCACCTGAGGTGAGGAGTTAGAGACCAGCCTGACCAACATGGTGAAACCCCATCTCTACTAAAAATGCAAAATTAGCTGGGCGTGATGGGGCATGCCTGTAATTCCAGCTACTCTGAAGGCTGAGGCAGGAGAATCACTTGAACACGGGAGGTGGAGGTTGCAGTGAGCTGAGATCATGCCATTGCACTCCAGCCTGGGCAACAAGAGTGAAACTCAATCTCAAAAAATAAAAATAAAGTGCTAAAGGAAAAAAAGTCCTTTTATCCTAGAATAGTATATCTGATGAAAATATCCTTCAAATGTGAAGGAGAAATAAAGACATTCCCAGACAAGGGCTGAGTGATTTCATCAACATCAAACCCATCCTACAAGGAATGCTAAAGGGAGTTCTTTAATCTGAATGAAAAGGATGTTAATGAGCAATAAAGCAATAATCTGAAGGTATGAAACTCACTGAAAAGTGGAATATTACAACACTGTAACTGTGGTATGTAAACTACTCATATCTTAAATAGCAATACTGAAAGATGAACAAAAATAACTTTTCAAGATGTAGACTGTACAATAAGATATAAATAGAAACAATAAAATGTTAAAAACAAGGAGACAGAGTTAAAGGTAACACTTTTATGAGTTTCCTTTTCGCTTGTTAGTTTGTTTATGCAAACGATGTTATTATCAGTTTAAAATAATGGGTTGTAAGATAGTATATGTGAGCCTCATGGTAACCTCAAATCAAAAAACCAGCAGGACATAGTGCTTTATGCCTATAATCTCAGGACTTTGAGAGACCGAGGTGGGCAGATTGCTTGAGCCCAGAAGTTTGAGACCAGCTTGAGCAACATGACAAAACCCCATCTCTACAAAAAATACAAAAGCTAGCTGGGAATAGTGGACTGCACCTGCAGTCCCAGCTCCTTGGGAAGCTGAGGTGAGAGGATCACTTGAGCCTGGGAGGTTGAGGTTGCTGTGAGCCTGGTTGCACCACTGCACTCCAGCCTGAGAGACAGAACGAGACCTGGTTTCAAAAACAAAGCAAAACCAACACACAACAACAAAAAAACCCAAAACAAAACAAAAAATTAGATACACAAAAAATGAAAACCAAGAAATTAAATCATACTACCAGAGAAAATCACTTTCACTAAAAGGAAGGAAAGAAGGAATAGAAAAGCACAAAACAACCGGAAAACAAAGAACAAAATGACAGGAGAAAATCTTACTGACCAATAATATATTGATTGTAAATGACACACTTCTCAAAGGAAAAGACAGAGTAGCTGAATGGATAAAAAATAAGACACAGCCAGGTGTGGTGGCTCACGTCTGTAATCCCAGGACTTTGGGAGGCTGAGGTGGGTGAATCACTTGAGGTCAGGAGTTTGAGATCAGCCTGACCAACATGGTGAAACCCTGTCTCTACTAAAAATACAAAAATTAGCTGAGTGTGAGAGTGCATGCTTGTAATCCTAGTTACTTGGGAGGCTGAGGCAGGAGAATTGCTTGAACCTGGGAGGCAGAGGTTGCAGTGAGCCGAGATTGTGCCCCTGCACTCCAGCCTGGTGACAGAGTGAGACTCTGTCTCAAAAAAAAAAAAAAAAAAAAAAAAAATTGAAATAATTTAAAATATTTTCTCTGACCACAATGGAGTAAAACTAGAAATCAATAACAAGAGAAATTTTAGAAAGCATACAAACATATGGAAATTAAACAGTATGATCCAGAATGACCAGTGGGCCAATGAAGAAATTAAGAAGGAAATTGAACATTTTTTTGGAACAAATGATAATGGAAACACAACATACCAAAACCAATGGCTACAGCAAAGACGGCA
The DNA here is from genome assembly GCF_030222135.1 of Aotus nancymaae. Taxonomy (NCBI): domain Eukaryota; kingdom Metazoa; phylum Chordata; class Mammalia; order Primates; family Aotidae; genus Aotus; species Aotus nancymaae. The sequence continues at coordinate 28,887,694 of NW_026988445.1, read as the reverse complement.
CTAACAGAGAAGTTTACAGCTGTAAGCACCTACATCAAAAAAGAGGAAGAACTTGAACAATCTAACAATGCATCTTAAAAAATTAAAAAAGCAAGAGCAAACCAAACCTAAAATTAGTAGAAGAAAAAATATAATAAAGATCACAGTAGGCAAGGTACAGGGACTCATGCCTATAATCCCAGCACTTTGGGAGGCCGAGGCAGAAGGATGGTTTGAGCCCAGGAATTCGAGACCAACCAGGGCAACATACTGAGACCCTGTTTGTACAAAGAAATTTAACAAACTAAGCCAAGCATGGTGGCACATGTCTGTAGTCCCAGGTAATTGAGAGGCTGAGATGGGAGGATCACTTGAGTCCAGGAGGTTAAGGCTGCAGTGAGCTGTGAGTGTGCCAACACACTCCATCCTGGAAAACAAAATGAGACTGTCTCAAAAAAAAAAAAAAAAAAAAAAAAGCAGAAATAAATAAAATTGAAGAAAACAATGCAAAAGATCTATAAATTGAAAAGTTTGCTTTTTTGACAAGATAAACAAAAATGACCTACCTTTAATAAAACACTTGAACACTGAAAAAAAAAAAAAATGACCAACCTTTAGCCAGACTAAGAAAAAAGAGAGAAGATACAAATAAATGAAATCAGAGATTAAAAAGGAGACATTACAACCGCTACCACAGAAATTCAAAGGATCATTAGAGGCTACTATGAGCAACTATATGCCAATAAATGGGAAAATCTAGAAGAATGGATACATACCTAGACACAAACAACCTGCCAAAATTGAACCATGAAGAAATTCAAAACCTGAATAAATCAAAAACAAGTAATGAGGCTAAAGCCACAATAAAAAGTTTCCCAGCAAAGCAAAGCCTGGGACCTGATGGCTTCATTGTTGAATTCTACCAAACATTTAAGGAAAAAGTATTACCAATCCTACTCAGAGTATTCTGAAAATTAGATTGAGAGAATCCTTCCAGACTCATGCTATGAGGCTAGTATTTTCCTGCTGCCAAAAACATCAAAATAAGGAAAAAAAAAGAAAAAAGAAAACTACAGGCCAGTATCCCTGATAAAAATCCTCATCAAAGTACTAGCAAGGCCGGGCATGGTGGCTCACGCCTGTAATCCCAGCACTTTGGGAGGCCAAGGTGGGCAGATTACCTGAGGTCAGGAGTTCAAGACCAGCCTGGTCAACATGTGGAAACCCTGTATCTACTAAAAATACAAAAATTAGCCAGGTGTGGTGGTACACAACTGTAATCCCAGCTATTTGGGAGGCTGAGGCAGGAGAATTGCTTGAACCCGGAAGGTAGAGGTTGCAGTGAGCCAAGATCTGAGATCGCACACCATTGCACACCAGCCTGGGCGAAAGGGCAAGACTCTGCCTGAAAAAAAAAAAAAGACAAAGACAAAGAAACAAAGTGTATTAAATATTTGTATCTTAGATTTCAAACTATGAAACTACTACGTGAAAACTCTCCAGAACATTAAACTGGGCAAAAAAAAAAAAAAAAAGAAAAGAAAGAAAAAGAAAAACAACAAAGTGAAGAGACAATCCACCAAATGGGAGAAAATGTTTGCAAACCATCCATCTAAAAAGGGAATAACCAGAATATATAAAGAGCTCAAACAACCCTGTAGGAAAAGCCAGGCGTGGTGGCTCATAAATGTAACTCAGCACTTTTGGAGACTGAGGTGGGTGGATGGCTTGATTCCAGGAGATTGAGACCAGTCTGAGCAACATGACCAAATTCCATCTCTACAAAAAATATAAAAATTAGCCAGGCATGCATGGTGGCATGTGCCTGTAGTCCCAGCTACTCAGGAAGCTGAGGTGGGAGGATTGCTTGAGCCCAGGAGGCGGAGGTTGCAGTGAGCCAAGATCGCACCACTGCACTCCAGTTTGGGTGACAGATAGAGACCTTGCCTCAAAATAAAACCAAACCAACTAAACAACCCCGTCCCCACCCCCTGCAAAAAAAACAAATACAAAACCTCATAGGAAAATATCTAGTAAGCCAATTTTGAAAATAGGCAAAAGATCTGAATAGACATTTCTCAAAAGAAGACAGACAAATGGCAGACAGGTACATGAAAAGGTATTCAATATCATTGTTCATCAGAGAAATGCAAATTAGAACTACAATGAGATATCACGTTCCAGTTAAAGTGGCTTTTATCCAAAAGACAGGCAATAACAAATGCTGGCAAGGATGTGGAGAAAAGGGAGCCCTCAAACACTATTGGTGGGAGTGTGAATTAGTACAACCACTGTGGAGAACAGTTTGGAGGTTACGCAAAAAAAACACTAGAGCTACCAAACTATCCAGCAATCCCGGTGCTGGCTGTATACACAAAAGAAAGGGAATCAGTATATCAGAGAGATGTCCACTCCCTGTTTACTGCAGCACTATTCACAATTGCCAAGATTTAGAAGCAACCTAAGTGTCCATCCACAGGTGAATGGATAAAGAAAATGCGGTACAGATATACACTGTATGTGTACCATACACATCACTTGAACCCAGGAGGTGGAGGTTGCAGTGAGCTGAGATCACACCACTGGCGCTCCAGCCTGGGTGACAGAGTGAGACTGTCTAAAAAAAAAAAGAAAAAGAGAAGAGAGAGAAAGAAAAAGAAAAAAAGAAAGAGTATAATTAGATTGTTTTTGACACAAAGGGGTACCCCATTTACCCCGATGTAATTATTACACATTGCAGGCCTGTACCAAAATATCTCATGTATTCCATAAATACATACACATACTATGTGCCCAAAAAAAAATGTAAGGAAAAATTTAAAAATTAAAATAAAAAATTAGCCAGGCATGGTGTTGGACACCTGTAGCATTACCTATTCAAGAGGCTGAGGCAGGAGGATTCTTTGAGCCCAAAAATTTGAGGTTACGGTAAGCTAGACTTGTGCCACGGTACTCCAGCTGGGGTGACAGAGCAAGACCCTATCTCAAAAAATAAAAACAAAATAATATTTGATATGATGTGCTTGCTTTATAATTCTATGTATTTCATTTTTAATGTATCTAGAAACATTATTTTTAGAAGAGGTTCCTAAACTTCACCAGACTGGCAAAGGGGTCCCTGGCACAGAAAAGGTTAAGAAGCCTGCGAAGGTCTCATCCAGCTGGGTCTGTGCTCCTCTGAGTGAGGCTGCTGCGGTTCACCATAAATACGACTCACGCATCAAAGAACTGCCAAACATGGGACTCAATGCAACACGGTTGCCTGGAAACTAAAGCGCGATCAGATTGTTACTTTTTTTTTTTGAGGAAAGAAAGCGTCCAATGCCTGTAGAAGGCTAACCATGGTCTCCTTGCTCCTACATACCTCAAGACGCTGCCAGGAATTTCCAGCTCCTACCAGAGTGCAATCTTTCCTCCCCTGCACATAGCGGTCTGCTGCTGAGGGGTGGTGAGACAGGGGATCAGCACACTTAGAAATAATCATAATAATTCTTCCTGGCAGGTGCGGTGGCTCAGGCCTGTAATCCCAGCACTTTGGGAGGCCGAGACAGGTGGATCACAAGGTCAGGAGATCGAGACCATCCTGACCAACATGGGGAAACCCTGTCTCTACTAAAAAATACAAAAATTAGCTGGGTGTGGTGGTGCATGCCTGTAATCCCAGCTACTCAGGAGGCTGAGGCGGGAGAATCGCTTGAACTGGGGAGGCAGAGGTTGAGGTGAGCCGAGATTCTGCCGTTGTACTCCAGCCTGGGCAACAGAGCAGAACTCCATCTAAAAAAAAAAAATCTGGATGTCAAGGAAACCCAAATCCTGTATTTTCAGCTTCTCAGCAGCTTCATGCCTGAAAAGATGAAGTGCCAATGATTTGATTTGCAGACCTTGAGGAATGTTCCAGGTACAAAGGGTGTTAAGTATTCTACTATGGAGAGGTAAAATTTGTTACTTTCCAGAAATTTTTTAAAAAGTGCAACCTGAGAAATTGTACTGTTTATGTCTCTGAGATACCAGGTGAGCAGTTCACACTTAATTGATTTTGTCGCAGAGATTTTCTCTGTTCTTGCAAATGCTTTTGTAGGATGGGAAAGCTAAAAATAGAGCTGAAGATAACATTCATCACCTAAAATATACATAATTCTGAAGGTCTGCTGGGTAAGTGATTTCAGGGGCTGGCAATTCTCTGCCGAATGCCGGCCGTTTTCATGATCTCCTGGATCTTCACAACACCGCTCAGCACCCAGCACTGGCAGACGCTGACGTTCACGTTATCTGGTAACTGAAGCTATGTATATGTGGCACTCCAAGGCAGAAAGCATTCTCATTCATGGGGTAGAAGCTCACTCTGGATTTGAGAAATCCAAGTTTCAGTTGGATTTTCTAGTGAGTTACTATATGACCTTGAGAAATTGGTTCTCATGTGAAGTGAACAATCTTAGCCTGAGCTGGGCATGGTGGCTGTAATTCCAAGCACTTTGGAAGGCTGAGGTGGCAGGACCACTTGAACCCAGGAGTTCCAGACCAGCCTGGCAATACAGTGAGACCTCATCTCTACAAACTTTTTTTTTTTTAATTAGCAGGGCACAGTAGTATGCACCTGTAGTCCCAGCTACTTGGGCAACTGAGGCGGGAGGATAGTGTGAGCCCAGGAGATTGCGATTTCAGTGAGCTATGATTATGCCACTGCACTCCAGCCTAAGAGACAGAATGAGATCTTGTCTAAAAAAAAAAAAAAAAAAAAAAAAAAAAAAAAAAAAAAAAAAGTTGGCAGGCGTGGTGGCTCACGCCTGTAATCCCAGCACTTTGGGAGGCTGAGGCAGGTGGATTACCTGAGGTCTGGAGTTTGAGACCAGTCCGACCAACATGGAGAAACCCCTTCTCTACTAAAGATACAAAATTAGCCAGATGTGGTGGTGCACGCCTGTAATCCCAGCTACTCTACTTGGGGTGCCAAGGCAGAAGAATTGCTTGAACCCAGGAGGTGGAAGTTGTGGTGAGCTGAGATCCTGCCATTGCACTCCAGCCTGGGCAACAAGAGCGAAACTGTCAAAAAAACAACAAAAAAACATAATTCAGTAGAATGAATATTTCATATTTCTTGCTTTAAAGAGTTTGAGTGTGTTGAAGGGATAGATACCTCTGCATTTTACATATGATGTAATCCTCCACATCTATTAAGCTTGGGTACAATGGTGGGTATGATGGTGCCTTCGCCTCTGAATCAGTATAACTTTCCAGCTTCTGCACCCACGCCTCCGTAGCCAGAATCTCTGTCCCAATTCCTAGCTCCTGGGTGAGAGATTTTTTCTTTTTTAAAAATCTTTTTTTTGGCTGGGTGTGGTGGTTCACGCCTGTAACCCCAGCACTTTGGGAGGCTGAGGTGGGTGGATCATGAGGTCAGGAGTTCGAGACCAGCCTGGCCAACATGGTGAAACCCCGTCTCTACTAAAAATACAAAAATTAGCCAGGTGCAGTGGCAGGTGCCTGTAGTCCCAGCTACCCAGGAGACTGAGGCAGGAGAATTGCTTGAACCCGGGAATGGAGGTTGAAGTGAGCCAAGATCTCGCCACTGCATTTTAGCCTGGGTGACAGAGCAAGACTCCGTCTCAAAAAACATAAAATAAATAAATAAATAAATAAAATAAATATATTTTTTAAAAATAGGGACAAGGTCTCACTATGCTGCCCAGGCTGGTCGCAAACTCCTGGCCTCAAGTAATCCTCCCATCTTGACCTCCCAAAGTGCTGGGATTATAGGCAAGAACTACCAAGCCTGGTCCTGGGGGACAAAATTTCTCTGACCCAAGTTTGGGTTCTACCCTCCGGTGAAGCAGGAGATGTAAAAAGAAAAACAAGTTTCTCAGGCTGGCTCACTCCAAGGCCTAGAGGTAGGCGAGGCTCTGACCTCACTATTTACAAAGCCAAAGCCTTCAAAGGCCGGGCTCCAGAGCCTCCCCTCTCATCCCAGAACAGAGATAAGAACGGGTTTAACAAGTGCCCTCTATCTCCCCCGGCTTGTTCTTTGCTCTGTGGAGTGACTATGTTTTTGTAAAGGTTGTAAAAGCCCTGTAAGTTCCCGTTTTCCCATCTGTGATGTATGCTGAAGGCCAGAAGACTTGCTTAAGTTGCAATACCGTCACTACCTGATAAACTGCCTTTGTTCTGCCTCTGCGAGCTCACTTTTCCCCTTGCAAGTTTCGCCCCCTGAATGCGCAAGCCCCTTTGGTCACCTGCGTAGAAGTCCAGCCCGTCTTTGTTCAGGGCTCAGCATTTGGATGTTAATCCGCTGGGCCAATGGCCACATCAATAAAATCCTCCTGTTTCACCCAGCGGTCTCTCCTGCCCCCTCAATTCCTGCAACGCTGGCCTGAGAGGAGGGGGTCATTTAACAGGGAGGCTGAAGGCCTGGGGCAGTTCTCTTGGGAGGGAAAGGGGGCTGGGCAAACAGCCATTTCCATCTCCCTCCCTGTGAGGGGATGTACAGGCACCAGCCGCAAAAGGAAGCCATGACTGGACTGCCTCTTCCGGGATCCCCAGTTGCCGCATCTCCATAGGTGGGAGAGTTCTGAAAATCTCTCACATTGTAGCAGCCATTATCTACACCCCCGGGATGGAAGCCTTTCTTTCTTTTCAGAAACAACATGAATTACCTACCCACATATTTTCTTCTGAGGCTATGTTGGCTGTTGAGTGTTCAATAAGGAATTTGTTGACTGAAATGAATGTTGTGGGCTTTCTTAAATAAAACTTTTGCAGCCCTTGGCCCAAGTCCCTTTTTAACAAGGCAGAGATGGGGGTGGACCATGTATCCTAGCCATCGAGGGCTCTGCCCGGCTCATTTGAATCACCTGGATTTTCCGCCCAGCCTCCTCAGGGTGGTAGCTCTTCGGTGTGAGCCTCAGGAACTTTGAGGCTGCTGGCAGACCCACACGGCACGCTGCCATGATTCTCCACCCGACTCTGGTAGAAAGGCCCTGGCCCAGCTGTCCACAAAAGTTACCACGGGCCTTGGTGTGCTGCGGGCTGGATCACTGCCTGCTGTGCTGCTTTGTAGTCACGGCTATACCAAGAGCCTTACAGCTGTCCTTGGACTAGACGGGCCTAGCCTCCCAGCCTACATCTCTCTCCCATGCCGGATGCTTCCTGCCCTTGAACATCAGACTCCAAGTTCAGTTTCGGGACTCGGACTGGCTCTCCTTGCTTGTCAGCTTGCAGACGGCCTATTGTGGGACCTGGTGATCGTGTGAGTTAATACTTAATAAGCTCCATCTTATGAGACTCCATCTAAAAAAAAAAAAAAAAAAAAAATTCCGTATCTGTGCCTGATTCAAATCTCCAGACCTCCCTCTATCCCTGCCTGGTAGTTCCTAGTTGTCCCTCTGGGAGGGCAAGTCAATTTCCCAGTCGATCCACAAGGCAGGGTTCTATCCACAAGCCTTTCCTGGCTAGCCTGTCACTCTGCTCAGCTGTAGAGCGTTCACTGGCAAGTGTTGTTAGTGTCTGCACTTGTGAAATGGGAGTCTGCTGCTGCCTATCTCAGAGGCCTGTTGTGAGGCTGAAATGAGATCACGTGCACAATGACCTTACATTACATCAACCAGCGAGAGTTAACAAATGGAAGTGATGGTGGTGATGTTGATTCTCGTGATGCTGACTCAGACTATTTCTCCCCCTTCCTCATTCATCCACCCACCACCTGTGATCTTACAGGGTGGTAATCCTGCAAAGGTCTGCATTATAACATCAGAAACATACTTAATGTAAGCAGGTGCAAAAGAATCTTTCTTAGGTAGAAATATGTATCTCTAGGAAAATACCAAGCATGCTTCAGGGAGATAAAATCTTGAAGTCAGCCTACAAGTGTCAAAAAAAAAAAAAAAATCAGTAGAAAAGGGAAACTCCTTTGCCATGAACAAGGGGAAAGGACTAATTTTATTTTTCTTCCTGAAAAGATGAAGAAAGAGAAGTAGCAGGATTACAAGGAGTTGGTGGCCAGGTGTGGCTCATGCCTTTAATCCCAGTGCTTTGGGAGGCTGAGCCAGAAGGATCACTTGAGCCCAGGAGTTTGAGGAGTTTCAAAATGTTTCATGTTTCCTATGGGAGAGGGTTCTGTGAAAGTCAGAGAGAAGGTGGAGAGATCACATAGAAAGGGGAATTAGGGCTGAGCACAGTGGCTCACGCCTATAATCCCATACTTTGGGAGGCTGAGTCGGGGGCAGATTATTTGAGGTCAGGTGTTCTAGTCCAGCCTGGCCAACATGGCAAAACCCCATCTCTACTAAATATACAAAAAATTATCTGGTTGTGGTGGCATGCCTGTAACCTCAGCTACTCAGGAGGCGGAGGTTGCAGTGAGCCAAGATCACACCACTCACTCCAGCCTGGGTGACAGAGTGAGACTCCATCTCAAAACAAAAAAAGAAAAAAGAAAGGGAAATTAGGAGACAAAAGATTTGCAGTAATCTTGGAGGGAATGCTTTGGATTTCCACAGGCCTTGGATTTGGGAGGCTTCCAAGCAAAGACCCTGTCTGACATCAAGATTATACTAACATTTCAGTAGCCTTGACATACTGATGAAAGGCTCTACCCACACACAGTAAAGGACGGAGAATCTGGTTCCCGCATAATCGTCATTATTATAGCATACGAACATTCAAGGATGTAGTTACCCAATGTCTTTGGATATAGAATTTACTTTCCTAATAGGGGAGCAAGGCCTTTCCTATGATGCATTTATTTCATCAGAAGTTTATTTCAAAATATCTGGAGAAAACATTTGGTTCTCATAACAAAGAGCAATTTTGAAATGTGTACCTTGCAAAGTCTATGTATTAGAATAGGGTCAATATCTAAATACAGTCTGTTGTAGTTCATTCCAATTCCACACCTACTTTTGGACCAGTCACCTGGGTAGTGGCAGATGTCACCGTGGGTGATCTCATTCTCTCACTTCACGTCTTTGCTCACAAATGTGCCCCCATTCACATATAGGGATGTCACTGACCCCGCTTTGCTGGGACTGAGCACTGGCTTGATCTGCTCCTCCCAGGACCTGGCTGGCACTTCTCCACCTGCACCTGGTCATATGTCAGCAGGTGTCTGAGACGGGCAAAGGTGAAGAAGGCTGTCTCAGGGGTCAGGTCCCTTTGGCATGGTGCTCTCTCCTACAGAGCTCACTGACCTTTTGCCGTCCATACCGCGCACAAAAACAGAAGCCATCTGTTCCCTTCTAGCATACATCTTCGCATCCCAAGTATTCCTGGGAGTTTCCAGGAGTTTGGGCTCGCTGAGCCTGTCATTAGCTCTAGGCTTTGAGAAGGAAAGGCACTGATGGGCTCCTGTATGAGAACCCACACAGGCTGGGGAGTGTTTGGGGCAGGAGATGTGAGCTCTGTATGATTTTAACATATCAAATCAGCCTAACATGTACCTCTTAGCCTTCCAGGGTTTCCACTTGCAAAAGATTTAATTTTAGAATTTGAAATTTGATTTGGGAAGCATGTCAAATATTTAATATTAAAAATATTTGATCAAAATAGGATTATAGGGCTGGGCACAGTGGCTCATGCATGTAATCCCAGCACTTTGTGGGGCTGAGGTGGGTGGACTGCCATCGCAGTGAAACTGCAATTGCAAAATTGTAACTGAGATGGTGAAAGAGATCTGACCTAACCAACTCCATCTTGCTTTTGACCTCCAAGCTGTCCTTGTTCATTCCTGGGTCTAGACTGAACTAACTTTGAGTGGTACTTGTTTTTTTTTTTTTTTTTTTGAGACAGAGTTTTGCTCTTGTTGCCCAGGCTGGAGTGCAATGGTGGGATCTTGGCTCACTGCAACCTCCTCCTGGGTTCAAGTGATTCTCCTGCCTCAGCCTCCCGAGTAGCTGGGATTACAGGCAACTGCCACCACACCCGGCTAATTTTTGTATTTTTAGTAGAGACAGATTTCACCATGTTGGTCAGGCTGGTCTGGAACTCCTGACCTTAGATGATCTACCTGCCTTGGCCTCCCAAAGTGCTGGGATTACAGGTGAGCCACTGCACCTGGCTCAGTGGAATTTAGTTTATAGTTTGAAACAAAGATGATAGTCCTTTCTGGAAACAAACCCCCTTTTCCCTGGGGACTAGACTGCCTTTGTAGGACTAACAAATTAGTCACTTTTTTTCTTTTTTCTTTTTCTTTTTTTACTTGACATGGTGATTGTAGTTAGCTGTGTAACAAATTAGTTAAAAGATTGGAAATTATGGTCTACGAGTCATGCAGCTGAAGGATAAGATTCTGACCCTCCCTAGATTGCTCTTGGAGGTAACATCACTGTTGTAAAATCTAAGATCAGTGTTTGAGATATTTTGCAGACACTACCCAGATGGCACCACCCAGATCAATAAACTGGCATCTGATCTTATGGCCCCCCACCCAAGAACTGACTCAGCACAAGAGGGCAGCTTCGACTCCTGATGACTTCATCTCCGACCCAACCAATCAGCACTCCTAACTCACTGGCTCCCCGAAAGCCACCAAATTACCTTTAAAAACTCTGATTCCAAAATGCTTGGGGAGACTGATTTGAGTAGTAATAAAACTCCAGTCTCCTGCACAGCCGGCTCTTTCTCTATTGTAATTCCCCTGACTTGATAAATTGGCTCTGTCTAGGCAGCAGGCAAGGTGAATCCGCTGCGCATTTACAATAGGACTCCTGAAGACAGAGAGTTCATGTTAGTATCAAGCGCCATTTTCAGAAACACTGGTGGTGTTACAGTCTCACCAACTTGACACAATGTAGCAGTCTCTTGTTGTGATGTATCACTTGGAGTTCTTTGTTTCAGGACCAAGAGAATTCAGGAGTGTGGATACAAAGGGTGAGGTTGGAGCAAAAGTTTAATAAATGAAAGAAGAAAGCTCTCTGCTGCAGAGAGGGGACCCAGAAGAGGGTTGCTGTTTTTACAGTAGAATGCAAAGGCTTTATAGGAAACCGATGAGGGCTGGGCATCTCATTTGCATAATATGTGAATTTCTGGTAGCTCTGCCCCATCCTCCTAAGGTGAATTTGGGCCCTTAGCTTGAGTTACTCCATGTTGCTTTGTTCCCCTTACTACCTATGTGTCAGGGGCCGGAAATTTCCACTGCCCAGAATGAAACTGGGCAAGTCACCTGTGTAGCCTTTCTTATCTGTGCAGCTGTGGGCATGTCTTAGGCAACCCCCAGTGCAAGTTTCCTTATCTGTGCCTCCAGGCTGTTCTTTAGTTTGAAAGGATTCAACCGAGGACCCACCCTAACTGCCTGCCTGACAGGGTTTTTACCTTTCTCCTTTCTCAGTGGGGATGAGGTGGGGGGATAGTCACTGAATCCTGCCAACTACACTGGATACTTAAAAGGAAAAAGCGGAGGCAAAACTAATCTAAGTAGAGAGTTTATTTGGGCCAAGCTTGAGAACTGCAACCTGGGAGCATAGATTCAAGTTGCCCTGAATATACACTCCAATTAGCAGCAGTTACAAGTGGGTTTTTAAAGGGAAAGAAGGCCAGGCGTGATGGCTCAGACCTGTAATCTCAACACTTTGGGAGGCTGAGGTGGGTGGTTCATTTGAGGTCAGATGTTTGAGACCATTCTGGACAACATAGGGAAACCCAACTCTACTAAGAATACAAAAATTAGCCGGGTGTGTGGTGGTGGGCTTCTGTAATCCCAGCTACTCAGGAGGCTGAGGCAGGAGAATGGCTTGAACCCGAGAGGCAGAGGTTGTGGTGAGCCAAGATCATGCCACTGCACTCCAGTCTGGGCAACAGAGTGAGACTCTGTCTCAAAAGAAAGAATAAAAAATAAAGGGAAAGAAGAGGCAGTTCCTAATTTGTTACCAAGAATTTGCATTATAATTCTTGGTAACAATTGGCTGGGTGTGGTGGCTCATGCCTATAATCCTAGCACTTTGGGAGGCTGAAGTGGGTGGATCACCTGAGGTCAGGAGTTCAAGACCAGCCTGGCCAACATGGTGAAACCCCGTCTCTACTAAAAATACCAAAAAAAAAAATTAGCTGGATATGGTGGCAGGTGCCTGTAGTCCCAGCTATTCGGGAGGCTGAGGCAGGAGAATCACTTGAATCTGGGGAGTGGAGGCTGTGGTGAGCTGAGACCATGTTGTTGCACTGAAGCCTGGGCAACAGAATGAAACTCTGTCTCCAAAAAAAAAAAAAAAAAAAAAAAAAAAAAAAATCTCCATTTGTAAGAGTGTCTCCCTCCTGGTATCAGAAAGAGAAAAATGATTCTGAATCACTGGAGACTCTGATTACTGGAGAAGACGCTGATTTGATCTGCATAACAAACCTTACTCTCTTTTACTCTACTTTTCTTGGTCACTTCCTCTTTCCTGGCCTCAGCTATACCCTTCTATCTTTGTTTTAGTTGAAGATGGTAGGGCCAGGCATGGTGGCTCACACCTGTAATCCCAACACTTTGGGAGGCCGAGGTGGGTGGATCACTTGAGATCAGAAGTTCCAGACCAGCCTGGCCAACATGGTGAAACCTTGTCTCTATCAAAAAAACAAAAATTAGCTGGGTGTGGTGGTACGTGTCTGCAATCTCAGCTGCTCAGGAGGCTGAGGCAGGAAAATCACCTGAACTCAGAGGTGGAGGTTGCAGTGAGCTGAGATCACACCATCATGCTCCACCCCGGGTGACAGAATGAGACAAAATCTCAAAAAAAAAAAAAAAAAGTATTGGAGCAGGAACTAAAGGAAGTAACGCACAGCTGGAAGAGGGCCAGATGGGTGACTTAAGAGATTCGAGCGCAGTGTTCGGCCTTTGACTTGGGGTCTCATACATTGGTATGCTTCTGGGGGGTGTGTTCCTTCTCCCAATTCTCCCCTTGGGGTGGGCTGTCTGCATGTGTGGTGGCCTACATACTGCGTTTGAGAGCAGGGTCTGCATACGCAGTGGGTTTACCGACGTGTGCATACTCTTTTGAGTCAGTTGAGGGTTCCTGGAAGGAGGTCATATACCAGTTAAAGTCCGCCATTTTGCCTCTTAGTGCACATACTTGAGCTTACTCTCCCGAATCCTGAGAACTTATTGGGAAGCTGCCAATCGCCAGCCTCAGGTGTTTCCTACCTACTGGGAGACCACCTTTTCCTGATGCCTGCTGTGAACAATCATTATTTCAGAAGGACAGTGTAACAACCACCTGACCATCACCTGATGGCCATCTGACATTTCTGGTGGGGGAGGTCTCCTGCCCTGCTCATTCTCTGCCTAGCTACCTACTTTATCAAGCAGAGGTTGATCCCTACTTCTGGGAGTGGCGTCTGTCAGGAGAAAGACAGGAGACACATGTGGGGATGACCATGGGGAGGACCCAACATTTCCAGAACCCATTTCAGGTCTTGGGCATCCTCAATAGAGTTCACTTGGAGCGGTGGGGAGGGTCCCAGAGCAGACCCTTGGAGCAAGGTGGAAGGGCCAGGCCCAGATGGTCTAGGGAGATCGTTGAATGCACAGGGAAGGGCTGATGAAAACAGACAGCTTCAGGGCTGGGTTAGGTCACCCAGATCCTCCCTCTGGGCCTCTGCCTCTTGAATTGCTCTACTCAGTGGGCCTGCCTATCCTGAACAAGGCCAGCAGCAGAGCCCCTCAGCACCGCTGCTCTGTGCATGAGTTATTAAGGAGAAAATAAGAGAGGCAGGGGCAAACTTAGGAGCGTGAAGTCGTTTTCATTCTTGTGAAGAAGGAACCATGGGCACAGGCTTGTCCTCAAATTTTCTACTTTGCTCAGGGCATAGTGTGTTGGGCTGGACTAGATGATGAGTCACTTAAAGAGCATGAAAGGGAATACAGAAGGGACACACCTGAGGAGATGTGTTCCTCCCAGTGCTGGCCCTCGGTCCGCTGCAGGGCGTCTCCCTAAGGACAAGGACAGGGCTCTTTTAACACTTGGGCCTCTCTGGTTGGCCTCATGAACAGTCCTGCATACGTCCTACAACTTGTCAGCATTTGGAGGTACTCTAGATAGCTATTCTTTTCCAAGCAATTCGCATTCTTGTAGGAAATGCTGGATTTCCTGGTCTTTGCAAGGAACGGCTCAATTTCATGCTTTTCTGCCAGAGTACTGAGAGATGGATAACCTTGAAGTCGAGTTCCTTCGTGTCTATCTAGTAATAAAATTAATTTCCCATTTGGTAGGAGGACAACCGTTTCATTTTCTTTTTAAAAAATGTTTATTTTCATCAATATTTGCATTATATTTTAGTACAAAACACGAACACTTCATCCCACTCATGCCCCATGGAGAGGGGGCCCCACGGAGCTAGCTGCCAGCACAGCTTTGGGTACTGCCCTGTCCCTCCCTCCAGGGCTGTGCCCAGAGTAGCTTGCTTTTTCTTCTTCTTTTTTTTTCCATGCCCTGTAATTTCTTTAGTATTTTTTGTAGACACAGGGTTTCTCTATGTTGCCCAGGCTGGTCTTGAACTCCTGGGCTCAAGTGATTCGCCCACCTGGGCCTCCCAGATTTCGGAGATTACAGGCAGGAGCCACCACGACCAGCCCCCATAGTACCTATTACTAACTTTGCCTTGAATTTGAGAAAATTAACAAGTACAAAAATATACACATATAAAGAAGCAGAAAAAAGTTTTTTTTTTGTATTAGTTTTACAAAATTTCTTCAAAAATCTTGTGTTTGCAATCAGAAAGAAAAAATTTGATAAAAAAAAAATCAATCAAAATCCTGCAAGAAACCTTTGGGTGGGGCGAGATGAAGTAAATTAGGTTTTGAGATCTTTCCCGAAACTCTCGTTCCCTGTTAACAGGAAAGTGCAGAGCACCTGAAACCAGTTCACAAAATACAAATCTCCAGGGCAACACGCCTGAGGCGGAAACCCACGCCTTGACCAAGGGAAGGCTGCGCAGCCCCCTCCTCGTGGACGCCTGGCGTCCTCGCGGATGAGGATTTGGACCCCAGGAACTTCAAGACGTCTTCTTGCCCAGGTGAGGCCATATTTGAAAATCAGTCCACGGCGACATTTGGCTGACTTATTTGAAGGATTCCTTGCTTGGGTCGTTTGATTCTGGTGACCCCATCGGCCGCAGAGGTTGAGGGCTCTGCTGGGCATTGTGTGGTCACCAATGAGGTTTCCTTGGCAACCCGAGCGCGTCGAGGGGGCCTGTGGGCACATTCCCGGCAGAGGACGCGAGCGGCCCTGTGGAGTCATGGAGGCGGCCGCGGAGTTGTCCCGCCCGACGGTTCCCGAGACGCGGGCCCAGAGCTCCGAGATGAGGCCTGCGCGGCCTATGGCGGCGCCCCGGCCCGGTGGCCCCCGGCGCGGCGGCGCGCAGCATGAGCTGCCGGAGAAGGCGGCGCGCCTGAAGCGGGGCGCCCCTCGGCGCGGGGAGCCGGAGGCGGTCGGGCGGCAGGCGGCCGGCGACGGCGGTTCCAGCTCGGGCTGCTGGTGCTGGTGGCGGCTGTTCCGCGGCCCGCGCAGGAAGAAGGCAAAGTGCGCGCGCTCAGGCCAGGCGGCCCCGGAGCGCGGCCCGGGGGGCCCCTCGAGCCTGCAGAGGCTGCTCCAGAGGCTGCTCCAGAGGCTGGGGACGTGGAGGCCGCGCTACCTGCGGCGCGGTGAGCGGCCCGACCGGCTGGAGGAGATCCCGCTGCTGGTGCTGGAGCGCGCGGGGCGCGGACGAGACCGCGGCCAGGACGCAGAGCAGCGCCCCCGGGAGGCCCGCGCAGGCCGCTCCCGCCCGCCAGCCCCGCCGCCGCCGCCGCCCTCTGCGCCCCCTGTGCCCCCTGTGCGCGTTCAGCATTGGCTTTTTCTTGGTAAACAAAAGCAATAAATGAAAGTAAGCCCAACACCGTACGAACGAAAGAAAGGGAATGGCGGGGGATGTGCATGGAAACCAAGGGTTATCTTGAGGTTCACAGCGACCTAAACGGGCCGCGCGCGCCCTCCTCGCGGCCTCGCTTTGGCCCGAGGGCTTCGGTGGAGTAACTGGAGCCTGGGAAGCGGGTGCCGCGGAGCCCTGGGTTCCCCGCGCTGCGCAGCTGCTGCGGGCTGGGAAGAGCTGAATCCGGGGCCCATTGTCTCTTCCTGAGCACCGCAGGGGAGAAGGTGGGAAAGCAGTGGTTTTCAATCTCTGCAATCCTTTTATTGTTTTGAGACGGGAAAAAAACGATGTTGCCCAGTCTGGACTTAAACTCCTGGGCTCAAGCGATCCTAAGCCTCCCGAAGAGCTGGGAGGACAGGCGTGAGCTACCATGCCCCGTCAAAAAAAAAAAAGTTTAAAGCAGGATTCCGAGCTCCATATCCCACTTTGAAGTGAGCCAACTCTTTTATGTTTTGTTGACAGGCATTTAGGAACGGTGGCTTGGGGGGTGGGTGGGGCACGGCGAGTTTGGAAACTAGTGCCAAGAATTAACCGAACAAAGGGAAAAGACTCCAGCAGACTCCTCGATGGGTCTTTAACGTCTTCCTTTTCCTCATCAATAAAAACCTGCTAATGATACTCTGGCTCTACAGACTTGGGAGGATGAAAGGAAAATAGTAGAAGTGAGAGTGCGGTGAGGCCTCTGAAAGAGAGACCCACCTTAGAGGTAGTTACTGAACTGTGATAATGATGTCTCCGCAGGCTATTCCCAGACTAGTATCCACACCTCCCTTTTCCTTCACTGCCTCCAGGGCTAAAGCCGGCAAGCTAGCTTTTCACTAGCTTACCCTTTTCACTAGCAAGCTAAAAACGCCGAACCGTAAGTCTAGAAGCTCTCCACTTGACGGTGCTGCTGCTGAAGTGGCCTTGGCGTCCCTGATGCCTTCCTGGCAGGGATTTCCCCTCCTTCTTGACCTAGAGTCAACGCAGGAGAAGGGGCCAGCGCTTAGGGAGGGAGGTAAAGGTGGAAAGATCCTTGGAGGCCAGGCGTTCAAGACCAGCCTGACAGCACGGGGAGGCCTCCTCTTTACAAAGAAATGTAAAAATTTAGCTGGGCATGGTGGTGCGCGCCTGTACGCCCAATTACTTGGGAGGCTGAGGTGGGAGGATCTTGAGCGCCGGTGTTCAGCTGCAGTGAGCTGTAATTGTACCACTACACTCCAGCCTGGGCAACACAGACAGACCCTGTCTTTGAAAAAAAAAAAAAAATCACTGAGGGGGAAGGGTGGGAGGCAGAGGATCATGATGCCTGATCCTTGAACAATGAACCTAGGAAGATGGAAAAAAGCAGAAAAAGCCAGGCATGCGCCGGAAAGCCGGGGCCAGGAGCGGGAGTCCCATAGGAAAGAATTCTCTGCAATTCTGTGACTTGGGGTTGGTTAGATGCATTTTGTACTTTTACTAGCTCCTTTATTCTTGCCATTGCCCAGATAGATTAAATTGTTTCGTAGGTCTGTGATAGAGGAAGGCGTTTTTTTTTGTTTTGTTTTGTTTTTTTCTTACCAGAAAAGCCACTAAACCTCATAGCCAGCCCCATTCTTAGAAGGAAACTCATCATGTTATCATGCCTATAGCTGACTGGGCGGGGGGTCCCATGATGCCTGAATTAAAAGCTGTTCTATAGTGGCAGCCAGTTGAATCCTCTCTGCTTGAGGGGTTGAAGCTAAGAGGCCAATTAAGAGACCGCTAGAAGAAAAATAACCAAATTGCTGAATTCTCAAATCCTGGGATAGAGGTGCTGTTGAATAATGTGTAAGAAATTCCAAGTATTTAATGTTTTCTGGGTTTGTTTCTTTCAGAAAGGAAAGAGACAAACTAAAATACAGTTAATTCTCTGACCCTTAATTTGAATGTAGCCGTGCCTTTGCGTTTCGACCATCTTCCTCTTCATTGGGCTAAGGAAGTGGCCTGGATCGTGTCTGTCTGTGTGGACCCCTCTCTGCGCGCGTGTGTGCGCACGCACACACCACACACATACACTTTCTGTCTCTCTCACACACACACTCTCACACACACACCCTGGCTCAGTGTATAAGCACATGGCATAATGTAAATGCTCGACTTATTTCGAGAATTTATTAGGGTGGCTTTCTGTGTGTCCTCTCCCTTCCTGCTTCACTCTTGGGTATCCACACAAAGCCTTACATTTTTGGCACTCTGCTGCCAGCCTTCAGTTGGCTCCTCCTGGCTGTTGATTAGAATGGATCTCTCCCAGAGCAAGAGCACAGTGGTAGCTTCTACCAGATTTGCTGGGTTGATACACCAACAGATGTCTCGCATTAAAGCCCCAATTCAGCAGAAACATGGTCCTTGGGTGCAGAGAGTACACGGCTGCTCTCGATTGTTGGGGTTGAGTACCTCCAGGTAGGTGGTCCCTTCTGCCACTGTCCCCTACCCTCCCTGCCCCTAACCCCCAAGATTTGGAATTCGCAGTATTTGACGGTGACAACTTTTATCCGTGATCTTGTGGGGCTGCATTAGGACCAGTGTGGGGCTTTTTGCTCCTCCCATATCCATCTTCTTTCTAGCTGAAAAACAGTTTAAAAACCCAACAGAAATGTAGTGCCTCATTATTCAACCGTCTGTGGTTGAGTGTTTCTGGTGTAGATATTCCAGAAACATGTCTCTTGGCCACAGGAGGTAAGTCAGGTTGAGTTTTTGTGTCAGTGAAGCTCTTCTAGTTTCCTCTTTTAGAGACTTCTATCTAGCCTGAGATTCCTTTAAGCTAACTTTAAGGGAATCGAGGGGAAATACGCTTGTTATAAGGAAACGCTGTGGTGGAAACAGGGCTGGCTCATAACCCTGAGGTGCGCTGGAACTGGCTTCTCCCTGAGGGCGGAGCCTCCCTCCCTGCTCCCCATGCACATCTGCCCTCTTTCCTACCATTGATGATCAATCGAGCTCTGTATTTTCCCAGGCAGATCTGAGGGATGTGGTCTGATTGACTTTGGTAATTACCACCATTGCTGTTGGTGAAGCTAGGCTACTTTCACAGGTGTCTTCCTGGGGTCTAGCTGCCTTTGGATCAGGGGCCCTACCCTTGGTAGAGAAGCCTAGAACTGCTTTCCTGAAAAGGCAGTGAGGGTGTGCTGGGTGTGGCAGAGTTTTCATTAGAAGAGACTGTTGGGCCGGGGGTGGCTCACACCTGTGATCCCAGCACTTTGGGAGGCTGAGGCGGGCAGATCACCTGAGGTCAGGAGTTCGAGACCAGCCTGACCAATATGGTGAAACCCTGTCAAAAAAAGAATGTTGGGTAAGACAGGCACCATGATTGGTATGTTCCAGTTGAGTTATGAAAACTCATGGCTATCATCGTGTTTAAGCCCTGAGAGGAGCCCACCCATAAAGGAGGAGGATGTCTTCAGCAATTCCGCACCCAGAACTCTGTGAGATGGAGTTTCTAGAACTGCTTCTGCTCTAACAGGTGGCTTGGCCCTTCCATCTTGCTTCCCCTCTTTCTGTTTAACAATAAATTTTGGCCAGGTGTGGTGGTTCACACCTGCAATCCCAGCATTTGGGAGGCCAAGGTGGGAGGACTGCTTGAGTCCAGGAGTTCAAGACCAGCCTGGGTGACGTAGCAAGACCACATCTCATTTTAAAATAAACAACCAATCTTTTTCTTTGTGACAATGACAACATTACTCCTATGTTCACTGGCAGTTCTTAGGTGATCTGCATATAGTTTTGTGAGTTTGGCAGGACAAAGATTCTTACTATGTATATATATATTTTTGAGATGGAGTCTCACTCTGTCACCCAGGCTGGAGCGCAATGGAGCAATCTTGGCTCACTGCAACCTCTGCCTCTCGGGTTTAAGTGATTCTCCTGCCTCAGCCTCCCATGTAGCTGGGACTACAGGCATGCAGCATCATTTTTAGTAGAGACGGGGTTTCGCCGTGTTGGTCAGGCTGATCTCGAACTCCTGACCTCAGGTGATCCACCCTTCTTGTTCTCCCAAAGTGCTGGGATTACAGGTGTGAGCCACTGTGCCCGGCTCTTACTGTATTTTAAAATAAGAATACAAGGCTCAGAGAGGTTGTACTAACTTCTAATGATAAAACAGTGATTTGGAAATATTTCTTATTTCAAGTCCAGTGCAATTTGTGGATCAGAAATGCTGTGATACCAGAAGGCCTTTGTAAACAGGAAATTATAAGTTTCTGGAACATGGTAGGTGTGCTTATTGAGTGAATGAGCCAGTGAAAGAACCTCGGGGAATATGGGAAACCTTCCTTCCTTTGAAAAATCTTTTTTTCCCAAAGGGGAAATGTCATCAGCTTCAGAGCTTGAAGGCAGCTCTTTCTGTTCCACATAGTACAGGAAAGACACCAAAGGCCACACCATGTAATTTTGAGAATCCATTCACTCCGCAAAGTGAGACAACTTGCTACATGAGAATTTATTTCTCTTCTCCATATGGTTTATTTAGACTTCCGATCTTGAAGGAAAAGAAAAGGTACTATCTGTGCTGAATTAAATGGATCTCGCCAGCTTGTGGCTGGGGATGAATGAAGGGCCTCTGACTAGTAGGACTGGGGCTCCCCACTAATTATGGGACCCAGGGCCTGGTGTGCCCGAACAGTCTGGTGTGGTGGTCTTGGGGACCTGAAGGAAGGGGCTTGTGAGGGACAGGGGGCCCCATCTCACTTCACCCCCCAATGTCTTCGTGGAGAGGGATGTCAGCCTCTAGCAGACTAGTATCCAAAATATCTGGGTGGTAGTGGCTGGCACGGTGGTGAGTAGCTCATGTGGGAGTGATAGGGGCCGATCTATGATGCTGGAGTTCCTTGGAGCAAAGAATTCAGGAGACGCCCTGAACTGTAGCCTCTGAAGGAGAAGGGAAGGGAGGAGGCACTCTGGATTATCATTGATGAGCCCGAGAGGACCGAGAGGAGGAGCCTCAGCTCTGCCAATAACTGTCAAAATGCTTGCTTTGCCACGGTGCTCCAAGGTGCATACATAGGGCTAGATCCTGGTAGTGAGGCAGGCTTCTACCCCTGGGGAGAGGTAAGATTTAATGTAGCCCAATGCTTTTATTTATACAGGTACAGGTAGACCTTACTTCACACAGTTCTGTATTCCTGATAATTACTGTGTGACTTGAATTCTTCTTCTCTAGGACAGAGTCTTGCTCTGTCACCCAGGCTGGAGTGCAGTGGCGTGATCTTGGCTCACTGCAACCTCCACCTCCCTGGCTCAAGCAATTCTCCTGCCTCAGCCTCGTGAGAAGCTGGGACTACAGTCATGTGCCACCACACCCAGGTAATTGTATTTTTAGTAGAGACAGGGTTTCTCCATGTTGATCAGGCTAGTCTCAAACCCCTGACCTCAGGTGATCCGCCTGCCTCGGCCTCCCAAAGTGCTGGGATTACAGGCGTGAGCCACCGCGCCCAGCCCGAGTGTATTGTTTAGTGGCATTGTATGCACTCACACTGTTACACGATCATTCCCACCACTCATCTCCAGAACACTTCATCTTCCCAAACTGACACGCCACACCCGTTAAATAATGACTCCCTATTCCCTTCTCCCTAGCCCTCTGGTAACCACCATTTACTTTCAGTCTCTATGAATTTGACTACTCTGGGTCTCTCATATGAGTGGAATCAGATGTATTTGACTTTTTGTAACTGGCTTATTATAATGTGTTCACGGTTCATTCATACTGCAGTACGTGTCATCATTTCCTTTCGAAGGCTGACGGTATTCCGTTGTATGTACTGCATTTTTTATTTTTTTATATTTTATTTTAGAGATAGGGTTTCACCATGTTGGCCAGGCTGGTCTCGAACTCCTGACCTCAGGTGATCCACCCACCTCAGCCTCCCAAAGTGCTGGGATTACAGGCGTGAGCCACCACGTCCAGCCGTCCAGCCGTGTACTGCATTTTGTTAATCTGTTCCTCTTTTTTTTTTTTTTTTTTTGAGACAGAGTTTTACTTTGTTGACCAGGCTGGAGTGTAGTGGTGTGATCTTGGCTCACTGCAACCTCTGCCTCCTGGGTTCAAGTGATTCTCCTGCCTCAGTCTCCAGAGTAGCTGGGATTACAGGAACCCACCACCATGCCCGGCTAATTTATATCTATCTATCTATCTATCTATCTATCTATACACACACACACACACACACACACACACACACACACAGATAATTTTATAAATTTATATATTATATATACATTTTATAAATATATAATTACATATATGTATTTTTTAGATGGAGTCTGGCTCTGTCGCCCAGGCTGGAGTGCGGTGGCGTGATCTCGGCCTCGGCTCACTGCAACTTCTACCTCTTGGGCCCAAGCAATTCTCCTGCCTCAGCCTCCTGAGTAGCTGGGATTACAGGCACGCACCACCACACCTGGCTAATTTTGTATTTTTAGTAGAGACGGGGTTTCACCATGTTGGTCAGGCTGGTCTCAAACTGCTGACCTTGTGATCTGTCCACCTTGGCCTCCCAAAGTGCTGGGATTACAGGTGTGAGCTACCGCACCCAGTCTAATTTTTATATTTTTAGTAGAGACAGGGTTTCACCATGTTGGCCAGGCTAGTCTTGAACCCCTGGCCTTAGGTGATTCACCTGCCTTGGCCTCCCAAAGTGCTGGGATAACAGGCGTGAGTCACCGCGCCTGGCCAGTCCATTCCTTCTTCAGTGGACATTTGGGTGGCTGCTTCTACCTTTTGGCTACTGTGGATAATGATGCTGTGAACATGGGTAGATAAATATCTCCTTGAGGCCCTGCTTTCTTCTGGGTGTATACCCAGAAGTGCAACTGCTGGATTATATGGTAGTGCTATTTTTAATTTTTTGAGTAATCATCATACTGTTTTCCACAGCAGCTGCACCATTTCACATTCCCACCAACAGTAAACGAGGGTTCCAATATCTTCACATCCTTGCTCGCACTTACTATTTTTAGCACTAATTTTTTTTTTTCCTCTGTATTTTTAGTAGAGACAGGGTTTCTCCATGTTGGTCAGGCTGGTCTCGAACCCCTGACCTCAGATGATCTGCCCGCCTCAGCCTCCCGTAGTGCTGGGATTACAGGCATGAGCCACTGTGCCTGGCTCCCAGATGATTCTTAGGTATACTGTTTGGGCAACATTTTGGAAGGGGTAGGAGTTGTAGGGAAGAGCCTCAGTGGACCACTGCTTAATTTTCTTCCATATCCCAGGCCCACCTCCTGGGCCAAGCAGGCCTTTTCCCCTTGCCAAAAGTCTGCAGGCTGCCTGGGCACCTCTATGCAGAAGCAGTAGAAAGTGACTCTGGGGACCAGCAACTTGGCAGGAAACTAGCTTCGCAGGGGGAAGTGCACTTGTTTACCTGTCAGGACTGGGACTGTATCAGAAATTTCCTGTCTTCTGTAGCACCAGTAGATGGGCTTCTCCATGAAGCTGATGAAGTGTGAGCTCCAGGGCCCTCATTGGCCAAGCTCCTAGAGTTCCAGGTGGGGAAGAGAAGCCAGGTGGCCATCAGGAAGCCTTTCCATGTGCACATTTCGGGCAAACTGCTTAAAGAGGTCCTAAAAACAAAACAAAGTGCTGGGCATGGTGGCTTGTACCTATAGTCCCAGCACTTTGGGAGGTTGAAGTAGGTGGATTACTTGAGCCCAGGAGTTTAAGACTAACCTGGGCGACATGGTAAAACCTTGCCTCTACAAAAAAAAATACAAAAGTTGGCTGGGCACGGTGGCACGTACCTGTAGTCCCAGCTACTTGGGAGGCTGAGGTGAAAGAATCGCCTCTGAGCATGGGAAGTCAAGGCTGCAGTGAGCTGCAATTGTGCTGCTGCACTCCAGCACGGGTGAGGGAGTGAGACCTTGTCTCAAAACAACCCGAATCTCTGAGACTCTACAAATGTGTTTTCTTTCCTCATTCTTAGACACATATTGACTTTGATATTGTCTGAAATTCAGACCGTCCATTGTGGACACCAGTGAGCTAAGATGACGTAGACTTAAGGTGGTTCCTTGCTCCCAAAATGCCCTTTTCTGAAGCAGCAAAGTGGGGAAGGGAAAGGCAACTCTGATACATTGGTAGCTTCTAAGCGTACTACCAAGCAAGCCATCCCCAAAACAATGACCAGTTATTGTGTGGTTTATAACATAAGCAGAAGTAAAATATATGACAACAATTACACTGTGAAAGAGAGGAAATTGAAGTGTACCATTTTAAGGCTCTAATACACATGAAATACTAATAGTAAAATATTCGAATGTAATAGTGGTAAGCTAAACATGCATACTGTAAACTGTAAGCAACTGCTAAAACGTAAAGAAAACCCAATGACACATAACCAATACTGTAGACCTAATAGAATCCAAAAGAAGGAAAGAAAAGAGGAACAAAAAACATAGGAAAAATCGGAAAAACATAGTGAGTTGGTAGATTTAGACTTCATTGTGTTGATACTTGCATTCAATGTAAATGTCTAAGAACTCCAACTAAAAGGCAGAGATCGGGCTGGGCATGGCAGCTCACACCTGTAATCACACACTTGGGGAGGCTGAGGTGGGTGGATCACTTGAGGTCAGGAGTATGAGACCAGCCTGGCCAATATGGTGAAACCATGTCTCTACTAAAAATACAAAAAATTAGCCGGGTCTGATGGAGCACGCCTGTAGTCCCAGCTTTTTGGGAAGCTGAGGCATGAGAATCACTTGAACTGGGGAGGTGGAGGTTGCAGTGAGCTGAGATTGCACAAGTCAGCCTGGGTGACAGAGTGAAACTGTGTCTCAAAAAAAAAAAAAAAAAAAAAAAGGCAGAGACTGTCAGATTGAAATAAAAATGTAAGATCAAAATATGATGTATTTTAAAAACCCACTCTATAATGATGTACACATATTAAAAAGGATGGAAAAAATCTAAAACACAAATCATTAGAAAGTTGGTGTGGCTATAGCAATATCAAAGTTTAGTTCAGAACAAGAAATACAGGCCAGGCACGGTGGCTCATGCCTGTAATCCCAGCAATTTTGGAGGCCAGGGCGGGTGGATCACTTGAGGTCAGGAGTTCGAGCAGGCTAGCCAACATGGTGAAACCTCGTCTCTACTAAAATACAAAAATTAGCCAGATGTGGTGGCATATGCCTGTAATCCCAGTTACTCAGGAGGCTGAGGGAGGAGAATCGCTTGAACCCGGGCTGTGGAGGTTGCAGTGAGCCGAGATTGTGCCATTGCACTCCAGCCTGGGTGACAGAGCAAGACTCTGTCTCAAAAAAAAAAAAAAAAAAAAAACAAGGCAACATTGTTTCGGAGGTGTTGGTCAAAGGCGTACACAAATTTTCTTTTAAAGTTATATGGATTTGGGAAGAAGAAACAGAATTGTCATTATTTGCAGATGATACAACTAAGTAGAAAACTCCAAAGAATCTCAGATATGCTACTGGAACTAACAAGACAGTTGAGCAAGATTGTTAGATAAAACTCTGTCTATAAAAGTCAATTGCAACCACAGACTGGGAGAAAATATTTGCAAAATGCATATCTGATAAAGGATTTGTGCCAAAATATACAAAGAACTCTTAAAACTCAATAAGAAAACAAACAGCCCAATTAAAAAGTAGGCAAAAGATATGATAGACACCTTGTTAAAGAAGAGATACAGGTGGCAAATAAGCATACAAAAAGATGCTCAGTATCATATGTCCTTAGGGAACTGCAAAATAAATCCACTACTCACTTATCAGAATGAATCAATTCCAAAACATTGAGAACACCAAAGGCTGCGAGGATGCGGAGCAACAGGAACTGTCATTCATGGATTTTGCATTTTAGGAATGCAAAATGGTACAGCTACTTTGGAAGACATTTTGGCAGTTTCTTATAAAACATGTTTAATATGGGAAATTTATGTTTAAATTTTATCATATGATCCATCAATCATGCTCCTTGGTATTTACCCAAATGAGATGAAAAGTTCATACAAAAATCTGCACATGATTTTTTTTTTTTTTTTTTTTTTTTTTTTTGAGATAGTGTCTCGCTCTGTCACCCAGGCTGGAGTGAAGTGGCGCAATCTCTGCTTCTTGGGTTCAAGCAATTCTCCTGCCTCAGCCTCCTGAGTAGCTGGGATTACAGGCACCCACCACCACACATGGCAATTGTTTTGTGTTTTCAGTGGAGATGGGTTTTACCATGTTGGCCTGGCTGGTCTTAACTCCTGACTTCAAGTGATCTGTCTGCCTCAGCCTCCCAGTGTTGAGATTACAGGTGTGACATGCACGCCCTGTAATGGGCATGCCCGACCCCGCACATAAATATTTATAGCAGTTTTATTCATAACTGCAGAACTTGGAAGCAACCCAGATGTTCTTCAGGTGAATGGATAAACTGTGGTACATATCCGTATAATGGAATATTATTCAGTGACAAAGAGAAATGAGCTGTCATTTCGAGACACAGAGGAGCTGTAAATGCGTATTGTTGAGTGAAAGAAGCTAGTTCGAAAAGGCTACATGCTGTTTGATTCCAACAATATGACATTCTGGAAAAGGCAAACCTGTAACAGCGAAAAGACCAGTAGTTGCTGGGTTGGGAATTGGGAAGGGATGAATGGGTGGCGTTTTGGGCAGTGAAACTCTGCTGTATGATGTGTAATGTAGATATATGAACTCTGCATTTGGCAAAATCCACAGAACCGTACAGCACAAAGAGTGAACCCTGTTGTAAAGTAGGGACTTCAGTGAATAATAATGTATTCATATCGATTCATCAATTAACAAATGTAGCACACTAATGCAGGATGTTACTAATAGGGGAAACTGTCTGTGGGGAAGAGCGGCACGTGGGAACTCTCTACTATCTCCCCAGTTTTTCCTTGTCGCCCAGGCTGGAGTGCAATGGCGTGATCTCGGGTCACTGCAACCTCTGCGTCCTGGATTCAAGCAATTCTTCTGCCTCGGCCTCCTGAGTAGCTGGGATTACAGGCATGTGCCACTATGCCCAGCTAATTTTTGTATTTTTAGTAGAGACAAGGTTTCTCCATGTTGGCCAGGCTGGTCTTGAACTCCTGACCTCAGGTGATCCGCCCACCTTGGCCTCCCAAAGTGCTGGGATTACGGGCGTGAGCCACCATGCCCAGCCCCAATTTTTCTGTTAACCTAAATCTGCTCTAAAAAGGTAGTATATTGTTTTAAAATGAAAAGTCAATTGCATTTTTACATATGAGAAATAATGGATCAGAAAATGTAAGAAATAGAAGTACTATTTATGCTAGCAACAACAACAAAAAATGTAAGAATCCTAGGAATAAATCTAACAAAATGCATGAAAGCCCTTTATGGAGAAAGCTATAAAACTGTATGGAAAAATATTAGATATCAGTTCACACGGAGTGAGATATATCTTTTTCTTTTTTGAGACGGAGTTTTGCTCTTGTCACCCAGGCTAGAGTGCAATGGTGCTGTCTGAGTTCACTTCGGCCTCTGCCTCCTGGGTTCAAGCAATTCTCCTGCTTCGGCCTCTGGGATTACAGGTGCCTGCCACCATGCCAGGCTAATTTTTGTATTTTTAGTGGAGACAGGGTTTCTCCATGTTGGCCAGACTGGTCTCAAACTGCTGAACTCCAATGATCCGCCTGCCTCCCAAAGTGCTGAGATTACATTCGTGAGCCACCATGCCTGGCCAGAGTGATATATATCATGATCTTAGATAGAGACTTAACATCAGGCTGGGTGTGGTGGCTCATGCTTGTAATCCGAGCACTTTGGGAGGCTCAGGTGGGAGGAGAGTTTGAGCCCAGGAGTTCCTTCAAGACCAGCTTGGGTGAAAGAATGAGACACTCTGCCTCTACCATACTTTACAAAGATTCAATATCATAAGGATATTCTTGACCAGGTGCGGTGGCTGACACCTGTAATCCTAGCACTTTGGGAGCCACAGGTGGGCAGATCACTTGAGGTCAGGAGTTCAAGACCAGCTTGACCAACATGGTGAAATCCCATCTCTACTAAAAATACAAAAATTAGCTGGGTGTTGGGGCAGGCACCTGTAATCCCAGCTACTTGGGAGGCTGAGGCAGGAGAATCACTTGAGCCTGGAAGGTGGAGGTTGCAGTGAGCCCAGACCGTGCCATTGCACTCCAGCCTGGGTGACAGAGTGAGACTTCATCTCTCTCTCTCTTTTTTTCTTTTAAGCATGATTGTGATTATAGTGAGACTTCATCTCAAACCCAAGTTAATATATATACTCAGTGCAGTTCCAATATATGTACGCATGTGGGTGTTTAACTTGAAAAGCTGATTCTAAATTTATGTGGAAGAGTAAAAGGCAAAACAACAACAACAAAAAAAACCAAATAATAATTCCTAGGTTAGGAGAACTTGCTCTACCACATATTAAAACTTATAAACCTTTAGTAATTAAGAGAGTGTGTCCTTGGTCTGGAGAGAGTATTTAATAGGCTGATGGAACTACACAGAGTCCAGAAACAGAGTGAAATCTATACGGAAACTTGGCTAATGGAAAAGTAGGAATTGTTGAACAGTGGGTAAAGGACTGACTATGCACTCTCCGGTGTATTGTGTTAGGACAAATAGTATCCATACGAAAAAGACTACATTGGAGCCCTACTTCACACACACACAGAATCAATTGTGGCTGAATTAAAGATCAATGCAAAAGACAAAATAGGAGAAAATATAGGAGGGTCAGGCACCATCACTTATGCCTGTAATCCTAGCACTTTGGGAGGCTAAGGCAGGAGGATTGCTTTGAGGCTAAGAGTTCAAGACCAACCTGGCTATCGGAGCAAGACCCCATCTCTTAGAAAAGAAAAGGAGCATATCTTTATGATTTAGAGGGAGAGACAGAGCTCTTAAGATATAAAAATTATTTACTATAGAGAAAATTATATATTAAATTATACTGTAAGTTCTGGGATACATGTACAGAACGTGCAGGTTTGTTACATAGGTATACATGTGCCATGGTGATTTGCTGCACCTACCAACCCATCATGTAGGTTTTAAGCCCCGCATACATTAGGCGTTTGTCCTCATGCTCTCCCTCTCCTTGCCCCCGACCCCGCAACAGGCCTGGGTGTGTGATGTTCCCCTCCCTGTGTCCATGTGTTCTCATTGTTCAACTCCCACTCATGAGTGAGAACATGTGGTGTTTGGTTTTCTGTTCCTTTGTTTGCTGAGAATGATGGTTTTCAGCTTCATCCATGTTCCTGCAAAGGACATGCACTCATTCTTTTTTATGGCTGCAAAACTATTGATATTTTTGTCTGCATTAAAATGAGCTTCTGTTTCTCAAAATACCTTAAAGACAGTGAACAGATAAGTTTTAAACTGGAAGAAAATATTTGCAGCTACAGAACCATCAAAGAATAGTAGTCAGGATATAAGAAGAAACCCTACAAATAAGAAGTAATAAATAATCCAATAGAAAAGGGGGCAGAAGGCTGTGTGAGGGGCTCATGCCTGTAACCTTGGACCTTGGGAAGCCAGGGTGGGTGAATCACCTGAGGTCAGGAGTTGGAGACCAGCCTGGCTAACATGACAAAACCCCATCTCTACTAAAAATACAAAAATTAGCTGGGTGTGGTGGCGGGCACCTGTAGTCCCAGCTACTCAGGAGGCTGAGGTAGGAGAATTGCTTGATCCTGGGAGGCAGGGACTGCAGTGAACCAGAATTGTGCCATTGCACTCCAGCCTGGGCAGCAAGAGCAAAACTCTTTTATAAAAAAAAAAGCCAGACAGAGTTCCTTTTGGATGTTATTTTTGCATGGTGGTTATTTGCACAAATACTTTTATTCATTTATTTCCTAGAGTTGTAGGAGTCTAACAAGACCCTGTTGCTCAAGCAGAGTTGCAAATAGTGATGAATATTCACATACATACCCACTTTTCATAGAACGAGACAGTTTATTGAAAGTTCTTAACCAAATCCGTCAGACTCTTTGAACTACTCTTGTGATGCTGGGTGTAATCTTTCCCAGTGGCAGCGACGGAGTTGGGCACCAGTTTTTATCTCTTTGACTTTTTTAGTTAATTATAAAAAATATTTTTAAGGCCGGGTTCTAGAATTTCATTATATGACATTAAAAAAGTATAACTAGCTTCCGGAGCTGTTTGATTAGAAGATGGAGAGAGGGCTGAATAAGACTTCATTTAATAAAAGTGTAATAAGAATATCCCTTTTCTCTGCTGTAATAAAATTAAACATGCACCTTCCTTACAACCTACCAATCCCATTCCTAGAGAAATCCTTACATCTGCAGCAGAAGATATGCATTATAATGTTCATAGTGGCACTGGTCATAACGGCAATAAAAACTGGGACGAGTCCAAATAGCCATTGGAGGTAGAATGTATACATAAAACTATGGTATATTTATCCAACAGAATACTATACAGCAGTGAAAATGAATGAACTCTAACTATACACATTAATATGCATGAATTATAAAAATTTAACATTTTAAAGAACTGAAATTTATGATTCCATTTATATAAAGTTCAAAATAGTCAAAACCAAATCGTATCGTATTGTCCAGGGATGCATATGTAGGCAGCAAAAAAACAATTACACAAAACCAGGACTGTCGTTACCTTTCCAGTGTGGGGATAGGGAGCGGCTGAGGAAGCCCACATGTGCTGCCGATGTTCTATTTTTTATGCTGAATGGTGGGTTCAGGGAGGTGTTCATTTTATCACTCTTTAAATTGTACATATACTGGCCAGGTACGGTGGCTCACTCCTGTAATCCCAGCACTTTAGGAGGTTGAGGCGGGCAGTTCACCTGAGGTTAGGAGTTTGAGACCAGCTTGGCCAACATGATGAAACCCCTTCTCTACTAAAAATACAAAATTAGCTGGGTGTGGTAGCACACGTGCCTTGTAATCCCAGCTACCTGGGAGGCTGAGGCAGGAGAACTGCTTGAACCCAGTGGGTGGAGGTTGCAGTGAGCTAAGATGTTGCCATTGCACTCCAGCCAAATAAATAAATAAATAAAACATACACATTTTATACATTCTTTTGTGTACTATTTCACAACCAAGGTGTTTATTTATAGAGACAGGGCACAAATTCAGGTGAGCTTGCAGACTGGGAGATTGCCTAAAATGTCTCTGTATTTTCACTGAAGCATAAAGCGAGGTTCTCAGCTAAAATACATGGGGAACATATGGGGGAGGTGAAGACAGAAGCGTTGTCATCCAGGAGAGCAAGCTGGCAGGGAAACTGTAGTAAACCGTGGTGTGGTGTCGTGTGCCCATTTCAGGTTTGTGGACAGGATCATTAAACTCCGTCAGCCTGGTTGTGTGGTTTTTCTTCAGCAACATTCAGCTCATCAGGCTCAGATGCAGAGAGGTCTTAGAACAGTGCAGGGTTTGCCAGGCTATTCAAATGGAGAAAGGGGCATAGAAGTGGAAAGCGCTGAGAAGGAAATGATTGAATTACTGACGATGGAATTTAGGCTGAGTGAAAGGAGAAATGAAGATGGGAGGGAGGTGATGTTAACGAAACTGCTGGGTTTGATGGATTTGGGAACTTGGTAAGTCGAAGACTTTTGGAGCATAGGGTACTAGCGTGAGCTGGGAAGTTCATGGGTAGAGATGCTTAAGGTTTTTAGAAGTGGTTTAGAATGTTACTAGTGACAAAAAGTTGAAGGCTTCAAAAAATGGCTGATGTGAGATTAAGATATTGAATGGTTCTCAACTGAGAACTACCGATCCCCTTGGGGATGAAGTGTGGGGAGGGCACAGGGACATGGGATGTTGCAGACTCTGGAGGGGTGACAGGCTGGTCATGTTCAGGCAGGTGCAGAGATGCCATAAAGCTCGTATTGTGGAGGGCTGTCTAGCACAAATTATTGTCCTGCCCCAAATGACAGAGCCCCATTAAGAAACGCTGGGCTAGGGTACCGGACAGATCATCTAATGTGAAGTCATGGAGAATGATGACAGGAAATGCTGGAGAGAAACAGTATGAGCAGGAAGAAGAGCAACAGTGAAGGGGGTAGCTGGTAGAACTGGCTAGCACAGGTTTCACTGGAGCTGGAGGTTGTGAAGAGGAGAAATTATTTGGAAGCAGCAATTAGGAGATGGAGGGTACACTTACAGAGAGAGATTCTCAAGGGACAGCCAGGTTTCAGGTAAAGCCAGGTTTCAGAGAGGTAAAGAAACATTTGAAAAAACGGAGTCTATTGGGTCATTTGCCTGTCACAGATTGGGAGTTCCAGAGGGCACATTGGAAAGGCGCCGGCCACATAAGGGCGTGTAGAAGAGTCCTTGGGATGAGAGTTGGGATGGATGGCCTGGGGGCTTGGGCTTTCAGTGGTAACTCAGGCGTGCAGAATGGCCACCGGAAGCCTGGCCCTGGCGGTCTCTCACAGGAAGCTGATTCTCAGTTGGGACAATAGTCCAGAATCCTTAGTGCATGGATCAGGGGCTTCTAGGTAACTACTCCCTGTAGCAACACCAGAGGGCTCAAGATCATGGTTCATGTTTATTGGGGTGAGTACTCCTTGAATAATTTATGTTGCTTGGGTCGAACCCAGTAAAACTTTAGAAAATCTTACTGCGCCTCTACTGAATTTTAGATGAGTCAACTAGCGGGTCCTTCTGATATTCACGTTTCCAGGCTGCCCAGTTAACTCCTCCAGGAAATCCTCGTCTCTATGGGCAGAATAGGTTTGAACCACACGAAACTGAGTCTCACGAAATTCAGCAGTGCTTCTTAAACATTGATGTACTCACGAATCACCTCGGGATTTTGCTAAAATGCCGATTCTGATTTAGTAGGTCCGGGGTGGGAAGATTTGCCATTTCAGAAAAGTAGTATGATTGCATGGAAAAAGAGATGCTTTAGAGTTGGCTAAGTTCAAACATGGGCCTTTCCTATGCCATCTGTGTGGCCTTGGGCGAAAGATCTGTCAACTGTCTTTGTGTAAAGCAGGAATGATGTCATAGGTGTTGTGAGAATTAAATGAAACAATGTGTGTAGTACTCAGCATGGGCCTAAGCACAAAGCAGTGGTAAAGATTTTTTTTCTTTGTCTTGTCCTCAAAACCCACAAAGTGACCTTTTGTGGATTATCAACTGCTTGCCAGGGGGAAATGCTAGGGTATTCCTGTGGTGCCCACTCAGCTGATCCTGGCAGAGGGAGAGGAAGGCATGAGAGCTTTCCTCAGTCTTTGTTTACGTCTGTGTCTTGTAGCTTGGCTCCCGTCGATCGTATTCTAGTTTTTGATCTGAAAATCCCAGCCCCATTTCAGTGGATGTTCACTGTCCAGGTAGACTGAGTGCTAGGTAGACCAAATTGCTTTTCCTAGTTTGATTTGTTCTTCATTCCTCTATCAAACACATATCCTTCTTCCAGTAGAGTAAAGCAGGCCTCATTCACTCCACTCCACTTTGAGGCGCCTGGTGTAGCGGCTTTGGTAACTTTACTCCTGATTCTACCTATTTACAAGGCTATGAGGACAGCCTCATGGGTGGGGCTTCAGAAGCATCTGAAAGTTGCCCAGCTATAAATGCCACAGATCACCTGGAAGTTTGGGGTGTGAAGGAAACAGTCTGGTAGCCAGTGGTTTTGGTAGAACCAGGCAACTCTTCCTAAGGGAGGGGGTCAGGTGTCAGGGAGGAGCTCAAAAAGGAGGGTTCTACTCAAGTCCTCACTAGCATGGAACTGCTTCATTCTCTATTGGGACCATGACACCTTCCCAGATCAGGGCGGGGCTGCAGAATACAAATGGGCTCATCTACTCTCAGCAGAATGAATGCCTCCCTGAGCATGTTGAGAGGGGGCCCTTCTTTAGTTCCCCTCTTGGCCTTGACAGGAAGTAAGTGACCAAGGGACACGTATGAGAGGCCTCAGCAATTCTCTGGGTTTTGAATCCATAAGGAAGTAGCCGTCTGCCACTGATTAACTTCTTGGAGAATGTAGCAAGAAGCTGTTGATTTTTATTAGCACTGACTTCTGCAAAGTTATTATAGAAAAAGGTCAGTATCTGGGTGATTAGGAGAACGTCAGGAGCAGGTAATGAAAAATATACAACAAAAGACCCCCGTCCTCCAGATACTTGGCATTCTTTCTCCAAGCAAGATCCCAAAGTTGCTTTACCAGATTTGAATTTGCAACCTCCTTATTATAGTCTGTTAGGAACCTGTATTAGCCTGGGGGAAGAGTTGTCTGTTCTTGAGGCCTAACAAGTTGTAGATCATTCTTGCTTAGCAGAGTGGAAGGGCATTGACAGGCCACAAAGGCTGGTATTCATTGATTTAATAGTTAATTCAAGAGAATCTTTTTTTTTTTTTCGACAGAGTCTTGCTGTGTCGCCAGGCTGGAGTGCAGTGGCGCAATCTTGGCTCACTAGGTTTTAAATTAGTGGAGGAAAATATTGCTCCGTAGTGTGCAAAGTGGCCAGTGAAGGAGGAAGGGGAATGGGCAGGTTGGAGGGGCCGAGCAGAATAGCAGGTCCATGGGAAATGAGGAGCTCATTCTTTCAGGCTCCTGCTTGCTTGCTGCTTCAAGACAAGGCAGAGTGTGTACACGTGTCGGGGCTATTCCTCTGCAGGTCTGTCCCCTGCACTCCTGGGGAAGAGTCTGTTCTAGCTTGTCCCACCCTGCCTCCATTCCCCAGAAACCAGGGCTGGCACCCGCTACCTGTGAGCAGGTGTGGCTATGCTCTTTGACAGCTAAGGCACTGGCCCACAGATCTGAGCACAAGAGGAATGCAGGTGAATAAATGTACATGTGAGTATGAGAGGAAGACAGGATGGAGAGGGGCTGGCCATCATGTTCCTGCCGAGCAGGTGGGATCCTTGGGTTTTAAAAATACACCCTCCCACCCTGCCCAACACACATACACAACAGTCGTAATCTGAAAGTCAGAAAGCATGATAAAACATTTCTTATAAAAGTATTTTTTTAATAAATCAATGTATTTCAATGTTGTAACATGATAGCCCAATGCTATATCAAGGTAGCAAAAGTGAAGATTCCTGGTATTTTCATATAAACACTATGAATGACAGTACACTTGCATTCAACTTCACAAGAAATTATCTTCAGGTCCATGAAGATTCTTTGACAGCTGTAACACCTTTCAAACAGTAGAGATGTACGTGTATTGGAAGAGTAGACAATGAAAACCTCACAACTGAGCTGTGCTCTAAAACCATACTGAAGAAAAAGAGATACAATGGCTGGATGGCCAGCTTGCTGAACAAAAATCCAAATCTTAAGAAAATACAGCATATAACAAAGTTACAGAGTATCTTACAGAAATGGAGTCATAAGGAGACACACAGATTAGAAGCCTGAAGCAGTGGATGTGTTTCTACCCGTTTTGTGATGGAGAAGCCATGGATGTGGAGTCCTGCAGCTGTCTGTGGTGCTGAATCTCCTCATACACTCAATGCTACCAATGGACTAAAACCAGAATTCCCTGCTCTGTACAAATGCTGGTGATGGGTAACTTGCTCTATTGCTGTGGGTCAGAGCAACAGCTGGCTGGAGTTCAGGCATCAAGAAGAGGCTAAGATCATACACCACTGCCTTCTACACTCCTACAAAGTCACACTTTCCAAAGCTGATGCTCCCCTTGTAGGGGTTAAAAAACCCCAAGGCTATTTAAAACAAACAGTGGAAACCAGAAGCTTCTGACCCTCTAACATGTATTACTGTCCAACCCACCATGAGAAGTAAGTTTCACCTGGTTACAACAATGAGACTCCGTATCATATGTACATCAATGACCAGACTGTTCATAAGGGTTTTTCTTAACAGATCAGGTTGAGAATGATTCTTTTTCTCCAAGGACAAGAAAAAGCTGGCCAAATGCTAGCTAATTAAATCCATTCTCAATTTTGAACTGTAGAAAAGAACCTGACTTGAATGAGATTTTCTAAAGGAAGATATTTATTTCTCAACCTCAGGTATAATTAGATTATAAGGAATCTCATGTCCAGAATTTGTTAGTATGGTAATTGGCCTTAGGACACTATTTTTACTAGAACCCTTTACATTACTTTTAAACTCCAAATGCTGCAGATGAAAGTAAATACAACAAAACAACAATTAAATCACTGTGTGCTGGTTTGCTGGATTCTGGTCAAGCACAGATGGGATGTTCCTGATACTCACCGAGAAGCGTCTAACTAATGGCTACTCTTGGTGTCAGTAGCCCGGGTTTAAATCATATATACTCGGATGAAGTAGAAAAACTGTACTCCCCACATTATTAAAAATATTACAAGCAAACTGTATCAAAGGCTTTGTACTAACCTGGGTTTTGGTGATAGGAGTCTTTAGTGAACAAGTCACTGCTAGAACCTTAGTGTTTTGCCCCATATCTAATTTTTAGACCTGAACCAAGTCAACATCTCATCAAGTTTATATATTCCTTTCTTCTGTCATACCTCTTGAAACAAGTGCTCTGCCCCCTAAAGAACTGAGAGTAATGTGTAAAGGCTTTCCTCTCTGGAAACAGAACAGTCAAAGCATAAATTAGGTTAAGTGGCTTCACTGTCCTCAGGCCAATGCTTATAACCCAAGGTTTATTTTCCCTATGAACAGGGTGTGCTTAAGTTGATGAATCAAAATCAGCTTATGGAAAAGTTAAAAATATAGTTCAGTGAAAGGTATGTATCCTCACACAGAGAAATAGCAAACAGTCCCATCTAAAAGTTTAAATAAATGTCAATAACTTTAAAACTAGCTATATTTTATATATATATAAAGCTGAAGTCACTGCCTTGGATAATTTTACACTACATCCAATATTTCATGTAGGACATTCATTCTTAAGGCAGAAAAATTGAATTTGACATGTAATGACTTGGTTCTTACATCCAAGGCTCAAACTAGGAATAGACTCAAGCAGACAGACTCCTTGCTAACAAGGATTTATCTGTGGTGACAATTTCATTCTTAGAGTATGTTACGTAAGAGACATACATTTGAGAGAACATAAAAATATGAATCTTAAGACACACAAATATGATTTTTCAACGATTGGTCAATGAGACTAGGCATTCTATTACAATGTAAAATGACTCCCATGACAAACTCCAACATACTCTTTCTGATGTGGTGCATAAAGAGTATAAAATATCAAAGCATTACCTTTTTGGGGTGGACTTTAGATTCTAGTTTTCAAGGTCTAGTATAAAAGGTAGCCCGAATAGTTAAAAGCAGTTGAATATCAACTCATACTGCTACTCGGAAGGCTACCACTTAGGATATTCCTACACCATCAAAATCCTGTGCAAGGAGGAAATAAATGTGTATTAAAATAAAAAT
Organism: Aotus nancymaae; assembly: GCF_030222135.1. Taxonomy (NCBI): domain Eukaryota; kingdom Metazoa; phylum Chordata; class Mammalia; order Primates; family Aotidae; genus Aotus; species Aotus nancymaae. Next base: position 28,850,557 of record NW_026988445.1, on the reverse strand, counting down.
GAAGCCCCTCCCCCAATGCATGTGCAAAACACTTGTCAGTTACTACTAAGAATATCTTTAACAAAAAACAACCATAGAATGAGTGGTATCAAAGTCAGAGAGACATAGAACATACCACCCTGCCTACGTGGACGGACGCTGGGGATGAAACCAATTGTTCCACGGGCACCTTGGGAGATGTGCTACTCAGAGTGGAAGGGTGTGTGAAGAGGAACTGGACCCAGGGTTCCAAGCCCTCAGGGCTGTGTGCTCCTTCACCTCAGGCCAGTCTGGTTCTCTGCATCCTGGTGCCAACGACTTTAACCAAACACAAATCTGAACGATCATTCTTAAGCAGGTGATGGTGACTATAACTGTTTAAGTACCTTTTTGTGTGCCTATTAGTTATGCCATAGATCTGGCAATTGTCAGAAGTATACAAAGATTACCTGCCTAATTTTTGAAGACATGAAGATTCTCTTCTTTCATGGTGGCAGGAGTCCACGCAAGATTTGTAAACAGCGATACAAAATCCTGTAAACATAACTTAACAGAGCTTGTATAAAACAGAAGAAGTAAATCCAGATTTACACGTGGGTAAAAAAAACAGAGGGCAGCTTCTTACAAAGTTCTCCCTCCTCCGCCAAGTGATTTTTTTTTTTTTTTTTTGATTACAAATACAATCCTGAGCTGAAAAACTGGGATTTGGGGGAGAGCCATCTTTGCATACAAAATATCCAAAGGATGCTTACTCTGTTTACTTTTCTCTAGTGATATTCAACTGCCAGAGACAGTTCTGAATGTGTGATTTTGGAGACATTTATAGTTTAGTGTGGCGTCCGGGTCTGGAGCCTGCTGCAGTGCTTGTCACGGAAGCAGATGCGGCAGCATCCTCTGCTTCCTCCAGTTCATCCTGGAGCTCTTGGCTGACACTAGACTGCAGGGCTGCGGGTGTGAGCCACTCCTTCGGGAGGCAACTCTGTAGAAAGGGTATACAGGAGCTGAAGTAGGCAAGTCGATTGATCCAGCGAGGAATCTCTTTCCCACAAAGAATCTACAGAGGAGAAAGAGTTCTGTATTAGGCAAGAGAGGTTGAGGTTATCTGGTCCACTGCCAAGGAGTGGAGGGTGGGAGGAGGGAGGTGGCTGTGCAGACAAGCCACGGCGGACTAGCGTTCAGCAGTGCTACTCCAGGCTTTTGATAATAAACAGCTCTTTTCTCAGGATCTGGGGTCCCTACTGTTGGCTCCATTCCTTCCTTTCTAAAGAATCTTGTCAAGTTGCTTACTTTTTATATCTGTGAAATCAAGCTAATTTCACTTGGCTTCTTTCTTTGATTTCTGCAACTGCTTTGAGACAAGCTGAAAAGTACTTTGAACATACAGAAGACGCTTGTTAATACGTTATTAGAGTAATAGAAGCCCCAGGAAATTAGAGTCAATCTTGGACATTTTCCTGTTTGTGAATTCTCCTTTCTCACAGATACTTTTCTACTTTACTCCAGTGTCTATCACTCCATTTCTCCTGGTCTACATTTTACCCCTTTACTTCTCTCCCTGACCCACCGGTTTCAAGGAGCTCATCCTGGTTCAGGAAAAAACAGCCTGGGTGATAGAGTGTCTCAAAGGAAAAAAAAAGTGTAGGCCTGGCGCTGTGGCTAATGCCTGTAATCCCAGCACTTTGGGAGGCTGAGGTGGGTGGATCACGAGGTCAGGGGTTCGAGACCAGCCTGGCCAATATGGTGAAACCCCGTTTCTTCTAAAAATACAAAAAATTAGCCAGGCGTAGTGGTGCACACCTGTAGTCCCAGCTACTTGGGAGGCTGAGGCAGGAGAATCGCTTGAACCTGGGAGGCAGAGGTTGCAGTGAGCCAAGATCCTGCCACTGCACTCCAGCTTGGGCAACAGAGTGAGACTCTGTCTCACAAAACAAAACAAAAAGTGTTTTCCCAAATGAAGACCTGGTTCTGTGACTCCTCTGTAGAAGCAGGCTTATGGTCAGACAAGGCATGGAAGCCTGGCCAAGCTTCAGTCTGAGACACTAGCAGGGGTAGAAACGGGTGCCAGGAGGGTTCCTCCCAGCTGGTGATCTGCTGCTTCTATTTGCCCACTGCCCATCCTTGTACTGTCCTTAGGACTCTTGAGCCCTTCTCCCTACTCTTATTTCAAATAGTAAGAACTGGGTCTTTTATGACCCTAACTTTATTCTTGATTATCCTTTCTCGTGCAGACAATGGACTGGGCCCCACTGTCACTCTGTTGTTTCTGCCTCCAATTGTACCAAAGATTATGATCATGTGATCTCAAAGTACCATCTTAGATACCTATCTTAGGTAACGTTAGAAAGAGGTTTCAAAGTACCCTATATCTAAAAATGCACTAAATGTTAATAAGCTGCCACCTATAATTATACAGCATACACCTTTTCTCCCTAAAACAGTTACATTTATTTTAAATAGTAGGACTTTGTCTTAACTATACGGAAAGTGAGTTAGTCTCACTTGAGGGAAGGTAACATGTACTACACTTTTGATAACCAAGCACCTATCGCAGTGCCTGGGAGTACACAGTGGCTCATGCTGTGTGTTTGTGTGTGGGTGGGTGGGTGGGTGTGGGTGTGCGTGAGTGCGCGCACCTGTAGTTGCAGCTACTTGGGAGGCTAAGGCAGGGGGATTGCTTCGGCCCAGGAGGCTGAAGTTGCAGAGAGTCAAGACTGTGTTACTGCACTACAGTCTGGATGACAGAGTGAGATTTCGCATCAAAAAAACAAAAAGGAACGTGTATATCGGCCGGGAATGGTGGCTCACGCCTGTAATCCCAGCACTTTGGGAGGCCGATGTGGGTGGATCACAAGGTCAGGAGTTTGTGACCAGCCTGGCCAATATGGCAAAACCCCGTCTCTACTAAAAATACAAAAATTATCCAGGAGTGGTAGCACACGCCTATAGTCCCAGCTACTCAGGAGGCTGAAGCAGAGAGAATCGCTTGAACCCAGGAGGCAGAGGTTGCAGTAAGCTGAGATCAGGTCACTGCCCTGCAGCCTGGCGACAGAACAAGACTCTGTCTCAAAAAAAAAAATGTGTAGATCTGGGAGACAGCTGAGCTGAGCAATTACTTTCTACGATACCATTCTCATCTGTCTACTCTTAAAAATGCTGGCAAACAGGCTGGGCGTGGTGGCTCACACTTGTAATCGCAGCATTTTGGGAGGCTGAGGCAGGTGGATCACTTCAGGTCAGGAGTTCAAGACCAGCCTGACCAACATAGTGAAACCCAGTCTCTACCAAAAATACAAAAATTAGCCAGGTGTGGTGGGTGGTGGCACACACTTGTAATCACAGCTACTCAGGAAGCTGAGGCAGGAGAATGGCTTGAACCCAGGAGGCAGAGGTTGCAGTGAACTGAGATCACGCCACTATACTCCAGCCTGGGTGACGGAACAAGACTCGGTCTCAAAAAAAAAAAAAAAAAAAAAAAACTGGCAAACAAATATTACATTATATTTTATACCTGAGACATATTTAGAGATATCTTCATATTTAGAGGTTAATCATGTAAGTTGTGACTCAGAATATTTAGGTTAATGTGATAGCCACTGTTGCCTATTCAACAGCCATTTCCCTCATTCTCCTTTCCAAGTCCTCATTTCATTCAGTAATCTACCCTCCTCCATATATCCATGTGATACAGGTGAGGCTGACTTCATTCCAGCCCCTAAGGGTGTGGCTTGATTAGCCTAAAACAGAGTTCTTTTTTTTTTTTTGAGATGGAGCTTCGCTCGTTACCCAGGCTGGAGTGCAATGGCACGATCTCGGCTCACTCCAACCTCTGCCTCCTGGGTTCAAGCAATTCTCCTGCCTCTGCCTCCCAAGTGGCTGGGACTACAGGTGCACGCCACCATGCCAAGCTAATTTTTGTATTTTTAGTAGAGATGGGGTTTCACCATGTTGACCAGGATCGTCTCGATCTCTTGACCTCATGATCCACCCTCGGCCTCCCAAAGTGCTGGGAGTACAGGTGTGAGTTCTAGTTATAACCACTTGGTTTTGTAGAAGTTTTACTGAAACATAGCTTGTCTATTTGTTTATGCATTTTCTATGCCTCTTCAGCTACAATGGCAGAGGCAGAGTTGGGACTATGAGTAATTCACAAACCTAAAATATTTATTATCTGGCTCTTTCAAATAAAAGTGCACTAATCCTTCGTCAAGCCCAATTTCATTTACTGTTTTTTTTTTTTTTTTTTTTTTTTTTTTTTGAGATGGAGTCTCACTGTCACCCAGGCTGGAGTGCAATGGTGTGATCTTGGCTCACTGCAGCCTCTGCCTCTCAGGTTCAAGCGATTCTCTTGCCTCAGCCTCCTGAGTAGCTGGGATTACAGGTGCGTGCCACCGCGCCCAGCTAATTTTTGTGTTTTTAGTAGAGACGGGGTTTCAACATCTTGGCCAGGCTGGTCTTGAACTCCTGACCTCGTGATCCACCCACCTCGGCCTCCCAAAGTGCTGGGATTACAGGCGTGAGCCACCGCATCCAGCTATTTACTTTTGAGACAGAGTCTCCGTCTGTTATCCAGGCTGGAGTGCAGTGGCGCAATCTGGGCTCACTGCAACCTCTGCCTCCCAGGTTCAAGTTAGTCTCCTGCCTCAGCCTCTCCCAGGTAGCTGAGATCACAGGAACGCACTACCACACCTGGCTAATTTTTGTATTTTTAGTAGAGATGGGGTTGACTGGTTGGCATGTTGGCCAGACTGGTCTTGAACTCCTGACCTCCGGTGATCTGTCTGCCTCAGCCTCCCAAAGTGCTGGGATTACAGGCGTGAGCCACCATGCCCAGCCAAGCCAATGTTTTTAAAACTTTGAGTCATGACCCATTAGTAGGTCATTTAGCATTGCTACCTGAATTTTTAAAATAAAATAGATTGTAGGTAGTGAGGTTAACTATGACATGTCTTAGTTACGTGCCTGTGTGTGTATAAACTGGGTTACAATGTAAAATGTATTTTTCACAGTGGCTAGTCATCAAATAGTATTTGGTTTATATAGCAAAATGGATTTTGCATTTAAGCTCCAATCCAGCAATACCTCTTCTAGAAAATCAAGCATACAGATACAGTGGCAAAAATAAAAAGATGTATGTATGTACAGGGTTATTCATTACAACACTTTTTGTAATAGCAAAAGACTAAAAATAACCAAGTGCTATTAATAGGTTGAATAAATTATGGTACATCCACACAAGGAAGACTATTCAGCTAAAAAAAGGAGTGAGGACTATTTCTACATACTGCTACAAAATGCACTCCAGGATATACTATTAGTGAAAAAAGCACAGTGGAGAAAAGTGTATACAGGATGCTCTTGAAATATAATAGTGGAACAGGAAGAGAATAAAATTATAGACATTCCCATTCCAAAAGGAAGAAAATGGAAGGAATAAAGGAGTTACTAGTCCCAAGCAATTTTGGAATCCAACAAGGCAACATCCATTAGGTTTCAAGGCCTGGAAATAATCTTCTATGGCCCTTGGCTCTGCCCTCTGAAGATTCTATCCTTTGAGTCATCCTTTTTCTCCAGCCTATTAACTGCCTATAGAATTTTGACAACCCAAGTGCCTTCTTTAATTTTGTCCTGGCAAATTTTTCTGGGAGGCCGAGGGTGGATCATGAGGTCAAGAGATTGAGACGATCCTGGCAAATTTTTCTGGCAATATTTCTGCTAAGAGAGAATTCTCAAAACATTGTGGTTCTCCACATCCCATGGAAGAAGAAGAAAAAAAAGAAACCACTGTGGCTCTCTTGCATATGTCATGGGATTGAATCCATTTGAAAAGATGTTCCTCCACGGATCTTTTCTGAATAATCCCATCTCCATTCTTGGTTTCTGTTGAGATGGTTGAGAGGATCCACAAATCACATATTTAATTTCTTCTGCAGTTAAAGAAAAAAAAAGGTGGCCTAGTCATACCCGTGGCTTTCTCTCTGTAGCATCCTTTCCTAATAGTGAAGCTCCCAATTTCAGCATCCTTTGCAATCTGGATAGGCTGAAACATTTCCTTAATATTAAATGTTGATTCCTTTTTGTGCTTTAATAGTTCTTCCCTCAATTTATTGTTCTCATATTTTACTATAAGCAACAACAAGAAAGCAGGCTGCACCTTCTATACTGTGTTTGGAAATCTCCTCAGCTAAATATTATAACCCCACAGAAATAAATTCCAATTAACTGTAAAACACATGAATTTAACTGTATCTATTAAGTTACAATCTAAAGATGAAAGAACTACAAAAAACCTTATCTTTCTAGTACTCATATTGGTGGTGGTTATGGTGACAGCTGTTTTAGGTATAGAGGAGTAAAACAAATGAGCAATTATGTTTCTCATTGCATAGAACTTAGATTTTTGACCTGGGATACACAAACTGTAGATATATCATTGATGAGGTTAAATAAAAACCCTGTAGCCCAAATTTGTAGTAGATATTACTATGAACCTGTAAAAAAGTCCTAGTTTTGTCTACTGGGAAGACAAAAAACCAAGCTTGAAACAATCATCGAGTAGTAGTGAGCAATCTTAATGCCCAGATTAAAGTTTCTAAATATCTGCTAGTAGAAGGAAACAGTTCTGAGGTAGAAAATATATAGATGAGCCTGGAATATCTTGTCCTACCAGAAACAAAAGGCTGTAGAAGATTATTAGGGACAAATCAAAAGACTTAGGAGCCAACTTGAAGAGGCTCCCACGCATCAACGATGGGACAAAACAGTCATTACACTGATCTGAAACATATAAAATACTTTTAAATCTGGGGAGGAGAAATTAATGATGCTAAATTTTTGAAGAAAAATATTTTGGGGGAGAAAAAAAAAACCACTTAGTGAATACTAGGTAACTGTGTCAGGGATCCCCAAGACCCAGTTTTTCAACCTCCAGATTTGATGATGTTAGAGGACTCATAGGACTTAGAATATAGTTGTATTCACAAGTATGACTTATCACAGTGAAAGAATATGAAACAAAATTAGCAAGGGAAAAAGCATATGGGTAAAGTTTAGAGGAAAACAGGTTTCTACTCCAGCCTGAAAAATTACTTTGAGTCTTTGTTTCAGTGGGACTACCTGAATACAGTCAGCTAGCTCCATGTTGGTCCATGACATCAGGTTGTCAGGCTCACGACTGTGGATGGCATCTGCAGGCGTTCTGTGTGGGAAGCGCAGGAGCTGAGGCCACTCCCTGCTCTCATAGGTATGAGCACAGGCTCAGCAGCCTGTTTGAATTTAAAGTGCTTGCAGCATCTTAAAAATGTAGCATGTGAAGATTTTCTTTAGGAAGAGGAGAAAGTATTGAAAGACAAAGATGATCAGTCTTTGCCTCCTTTGAGATTCCCTAGGTGCCAGGGTTTGTTTTGTGGTGTTGTTACAAAATCAGTATGTTCCATTTAGCAATCATAGCTTCACATTTAAAAAATTCTCCTCTACTCTCAGCCAGACCTTTTGTCTGGAAGGGATGTATTAAAGAGGGACAAAAGTTTTCATCACAGGAAAATATTTTTATATAACTTAACCAGAAAGACATGCCATTTTAGGAACTGGTCAGAATTAAATCCTGAATTTTCAAAATATTTCAAAATGGTTTTAGAGAGCCACTAACCCTTTTGTCCTGATCATTCATTTAGTAAGTGGCCTATAGCATCATTCCATTTCTGGAGACAGTTGCATTTAGTAATCAAACTGCCTTACTAAGGTGTGCGCACCAGTAGAAAGGTAGTGGAGTAGAGGCAGATTTTAAGTCCACTGTTGCAAACTGCACCTAATCCAGGAAGTCCCAAGTAAACACAGTGAAGCTTCCCGGAGAGGTGGAGAGTAAGATGGGTAGACACAGGGGTCACAGTCCTAGTGATAATGCTTTCCTCTCAACATGTAGCTTTTGTCAATAATCACAAGTTAGGAATGCAATCAGTCCCTTTATAAGAAATACAGAACAGATCAGCAGTTGGACTTCATATGGTCTCACCAGATAAGCACTTTTCCATGGACACCTGTGATAATCCACATGGTTTCGTCAACATCCATGTTTTTATAGTGTTGAGCCCCACAGATGGGTATCCTAAATCTGCCTTGATCCCCAAGTAGAAGTCTTGTTCCCTGAGCCTGCATCTCTTTCGGTTTAACCCAGCTTGTGCTAAGGCTGAAATAGTGTATAGCAGATGTCAAGCTTTAGATCAAGTGTCAAGTCCAAGCAATTAGGATCTATGAATTCAGGATTCCAAAATATGCCAAGATACTTTTCTTTGGCAGCAGTAAAGCTGAGATGCCGAAGGGCCAGCATGTTTCCAAGGCCAAGCAAAAACCAAAGCTTTCCTAAGTGCTTTCTAAGACCCACTCAAATTTATGCACATCAGGCTACAGAAGCACCAGCCTCTAGGGTCAGACATCTGATTGTATATGAGCTCACTTGCAATTTAAAAAACTGCTTTAAAAACTTTTAAAAGTGTACATCTTCCTTTTTCCAGAGGCTCCAATGGGCAAAAATCATAGTAAATATCATCAGCTGTGAGACATATTTTGCTTTCAACAAAGGATTTAAACTTCCATCTATCCTACAGCAGCACAAAGCAAGGAAGTGCGTCCCACTAACACTTTTTCTTTGCAATACTGCCTATTGAGATAACCCCTCTAGCACCTGTGACATTACAAGCATAAAACATTTTACATCAATTTCTATCATATATCCGTAAGTGTAATAACTACAAAATACAAGGTCATTAACCACCTCCCCCTCCCCGCCCCCCACTGCCCCCTCCTCACTGCAGATGTATTCAACCCCTTGCAGTAAATTTAGCAAAAGGTTTTAAATTACAGTTGCTGGGGGAGACCCTCATTGGAATGGGGGTGAAGGCGTGTAGGTAAGGCTAACAACTGGAGTATGTCCCCTGCCCTGTTTTACTTTGCTCCAGCCCTGAGAACTGATTCAACCTTTTTTGCTCTTGTGAGGAAAGAGCACCATACATGTTTAACATTTTTGGCCCAAGCAAAGCTCATCTTTGGGAATTTTTGGGCCTTTTTTCTTTCTTCCCAGAGGAGAGAACTGAAGGTAATGCCTGGGCTGCACTTCGTTTTTCCCCTCACTTTAACCAGCTTGGCCAAAAAGTAGCCAGGTGATCTACTGAGTCAGTTCTCCTGGTGTTGAATCCACCATTTCAAATTCAACAGGTAACTTTTACCTTTCATAATAGGCAAGAGCTCAGCTGCTATTTCATATCATGGATAACTGAACAGCCACTCAAAGGTTTTCCATACCTCTATCCACTTCATCCTTTCTTTTCTCAGTCCTTTTTTTGAGAGAGTCTCACTCTGTCAGCCAGGCTGGAGTGCAGTGATGTGATCTCGGCTCACTGCAACCTATGCCTCCAGGTTCAAGCGATTCTCCTGCCTCAGCCTCCTGAGTAGCTAGAATTACAGGCGCACACCACCACACCAGGGTAATTTTTTTATATTTTTATTAGAGATGGGGTTTCACCATGTTGGCTAGGCTGGTCTGGAACTCCTGACCTCAAGTGATCCGGCTGCATCAGCCTCCAAAAGTGTTGGGATTACAGGTGTGAGCCACCACGCCCGGCCAGTCCTTTTGTTGTATTTCTGTGAGTAAAAGGTCTCCACAACCGCCCCCAGGCTTGGTGATTTGCTAGGACTCAGGAATCTGCATAGCATGCTCATGACTATAACTTACTACAACAAAAAGATATAAAACAAAATCATCAAAGGGAAAATAGACATGGGGCAAAGTCCGGAGGAAACCAGGCACAAGCTTGAAGGATCTTCTCCTAGCAGAGTCAGGTAGGATGTGCATGCTTAATTCCCCTAGCAATGAGGTGTGACAACACATGTGAAATATCTACCAGAGAAGTTCATTACAGATTCAGTACCCAAGACTTTTATTGGGGGCTGGTCAAGCAGGTGTCCTCTGCCAAAATCTCAGAGTCTCAGAGGGAAAGCAGGTTTTTTAGCATAAACCAAATTAGTTGTACAAACAGGTTAGACAAAGGGAGCCACCCTTATCAGTTGTAGGAATGGTGAGAACCTTAGAGAAGTCCAAGTTCCCAGATGCCAGCTTAGGGCCAATCCTGTGGGCAGGCCTTTCTAAGGACAGCAGTTTTAGGCCTATGATGATAGTTAACTCTTCTGTATAGGAACCAACTTGTTTTTTGAAAACAAGTAAAGGGGGAGAAAAAGCATCTATCTTGCCCTGTCCACCTAGGCTGGAGTGGAGTGGTGCCATCTTGGTTTACTGCAACCTCTGCCTTCTGGGCTCAAGCCATTCTCCCATCTCAGCCTCCCAAGTAGCTGGGACTATTGGTGCGCACCACCACACCTGGGTAATTTTGGCATTTTTTTGTAGAGATAGGGTTTTGCCATGTTGCCCAAGCTGGTCTTGAACTTGTGTGCTCAAGTGACCAACCTACCTCAGCCTATAATCCCAAAGTGCTGGGATTAATAGGCATGAGCCACGGTGCCCAGCTATCCTGCCTTTTCTATGGGGAAATGTAACTCAGGGTGACCAGCTGTATGAACTTTGTTTAGATTCGGATTCAAACTGTTAAAAAATTAAGACAATTGAGCCAGGCGTGGTGGCTCACGCCTGTAATCCCAGCACTTTGGGAGGCCGAGGCAGGTGGATCATGAGGTCAAGAGATCAAAACCATCCTGGCCAACGTGGTGAGACCCTGTCTCTACTAAAAAAATACAAAAATTAGCTGGGTGTCGTGGCGCGTGCCTGTAGTCCCAGCTACTCGGGAGGCTGAGGCAGGAGAATTGCTTGAACCCAGGAGGCAGAGGTTGCAGTGAGCTGAGATTACGCCACTGCACTCCAGCCTGGCACCTGGTGACAGAGCAAGACTCTGTCTCAAAAAAAAAAAAAAAAAAAAAAAAAAATTAAGACAATTGGGGAAATCTGAACATTGTACATTTGGATAATAAATCATGTTAATTTGTTTAGGAGTGATAACATATTGTGGCTATGTTAAAAAGAATCTTTATCTTTTAGAGTGAAATATAATTCAAATTAGGCTGGGTGTGGTGACTCATGTAGGTAATCCCAGGACTTCGGGAGGCTGAGGCAAGAGGATTACTTGAGTCCACGAGTTCCAGACCAGCCTGGGCAATACAATGCAACCCCACTGTCACAAAAGATACAAAAATTAGCTGTACATAGTGGCGTGTACCTGCAGCTCCAGCTACTTGTGAGGTGGAGGCAGAAGGATCACTTGAGCCTGAGTTCCAAGCTGCAGTGAACTGTGCACTCCAGCCTGGGCAATAGCAAGACCCTGTCTCTAGATGAAATCTGGGATTTATTTCAAAACAATTTGGGGCTAGGGTGGTATCTAAGTGACAGTTATACTAAGTCCCTATATATTAGTCTCTCTCCTTTTATGTTTTCTACTGAAAATATTAACTTTTAAAAGACATTTAGATTAGATGAGTGGCATCAGTAATGGTAATGCCAGTCCTTTTGCTAGTGACTGGTTTACAATTAGGTATTTGATACAATTCTGGCTGTAAAACATGGCTGCTTTTGGAAGGATAGGGAAAAGGGGGTTCCCAGAAAGAGTTTCACTGTTTCTGAGAGAGAACCAAAGGAAGAAAGCAAAGTCTTCCTCTGGATGTTGTGCTAAAAAACTGTTATAGCTATCTGAAAACCATACAGGGAGCTGGCCTGGGGGTTGAGCCAACATCCCAAAGATGGCAATTTAGAGCAATGAAAAAAGACCTTACATCCCATGACACTCACCAAATTGGAATGGAGCCTGCTTTATATTCTGGACTTGTTTTGTAAGATAACGTTTCCCAAATGTTTAAGCCAATTAGCACCCAATTCGAATGGACCTATCTTGTAGAGCAGAAGTGGCAAACTTTTCTGTTAAGGGTCAAACAAAAATGTTTTGGGCCTTGTAGTCCATAAGTTCTTTGCTGCAACTACTCAACTCTGCCACTGCAGCCGGAAAGCAGTCAAGAAAACAGGTAAACAAATAAGCATAGCTGAGTTCCACTAAAACTTTATGAATCTCTCTGGTCTCAGCCACAGAAGCGAGATGACGAAGGGAAAGTCGTCATTTGGAAAGCGTCACAATAAGATGAACACACTGTGCCACCGCTGTGGCTCTGAGGCCTACCACCTTCAGAAGTGGACCTGTCGCAAATGTGGCCACCCCACCAAACGCAAGAGAAAGTATAACTGGAGTACGGAGGCTGAAAGACGAAGTATCACCAGGACTGGTCACACGAGGCACCTCAAGATTGTATACCGCAGATCAGGCATGGATTCCGTGAAGGAACAACACCTCAACCCAAGAGGGCAGCTGTTGCGGCATCATCCAGTTCATCTGACGAATTCCAACCATTACTCATGCAATAAATGTATAATTTTTTTTTAACTATGAATACTGAAATTTGAACTTTACATAATCTGAACATGTCACCATATAGTCCTCTTTTGGCTTTTTTTCAATCCTTAAAAAAGAATGTAAAAACCATCTTAGCTTGTGGGCTGTACAAGGAGAGATGACACGCTAGGGTTGGTTTAAAGGCCAGGCTATAATATTTTGCTAATCCCTGCTGTAGAGGAAGCATTTGAACTGATAACATTATTGTGTTAAATGGTAATTCTTAGAATTTTTAAGAATATTAACAGAACAGTACACATATCAACAATCAATTATTAATAGAATTAGTGATGGTTTTGCTTATTTACAACTGGTTATATAACAGAGCCCTACACTATGTTGTCAAAGATGTAAAAACACATCAATTCACTAAACTTCATTAGAGTGCCTAATGCTAATTTGTTTGCCTTCATCATATGGGAGTTGCATCTATCATTTCAAATTCCATAGGTAACTTTTACATTTCACAATAGGCAAGAGCTCAGCTGCTATTTCATTTCATGGAACGTATGCCATATTTTACTAAACTCGCTCTGTATCCCTCACTATCCAGAATTCCAGTTCCAGCACTGCCACTAACAGGCTGGGTAACCTCGGCCAGTCACTTAACTTCTGTGTCTCACAATTTAACAATTCAGTGCTCATATGGGGAAAGGCATAAAAATTGTGGCCTAAAAAGATGGTTCCAAGGACATCTAGAATTGCTCTTTGGGCCCCAAACACAGAACGGTTTTGTGGTTAGACCAGGGCTGACATGGTGGTATAGATGCTCAATAAAGTTATTAATGTTTTTGAAGGACAGAATAAATTAGTACCAGAGGAAGTAATGATAAAGTGTAATAAGCACTGGACTATTAAGAAGTCGGGTCTAAACTGAATTCTGCATGAAAATCTTTGATAAGTTATTTTCCCAATTGGGGTCTGTTTCCTTGTCTGAAAATTAAGAGTGGATTAGGATGCTGTCTGTTTCTACCAATTTTAGCACTCAATGGATCTTTGAATGCATTCTATACAAATGCAATGTCTGGGATCAAGAAAGCTCAGACCTACCTTCCCCCTTGCCTGAAAATGGACTAGGTCGCTTTTATGGTACTGATGCATCCACTAGACTAGAGGTGTTTCTCAACTTTTTATGTTCATAGGAGTCATCTGGGATCTTGTTAAAATGAAGATGTGCATTCAGTATATCTCTGGTGGGGCAGAAACAATACATATCTTGGAGATGCTAATGCTGCTGGTCCATGAAATACACTTTGAGTAGCATGACAGCAGACTGTGAGAGTCTTGTTTGAAACCTGTGTTGTAGAAGCCATGAGGAAAGTAAAAAGGGCCAAGAACTAAGCATTTCTGCAGAGGAGGTCACTGAAATAGCAGCTCGTTTTCTCCTTTACACCCTTCACAATTTCTGTGGTACCTAGATGCTGCCACTGCAACCATCTGCTAAGAATCAGAAGCTGGGAAGCTGTTTCAAGAGCTATTTAATTCTCTAGACCTTATTTTACAATCTTCTTAATATCTTTCCTCCATTTTCTTTTTATGGTTCTTTAATTCTGATCTCGTTTTGATCTCCTGCTTGGGATTCAAGAATTGAGAAGGCAACTAAGTGCCTATGTGATATGTTAGCAGAATAAAATTTCAAGATGGAAAAGATGAATTACTTATGAATAAGAGCCAGAAAAAAAATTCAGGTTGAGAACTAAAATTCAGCAAACGAGAAACCTTAGTGGCTAAGAAGCAGAAGTCTCTAAGAATTTATTTTTTTAAAGTTAAAATTTCAGGTTGTAATAAAAGGGACTATTATTTGTACTCACTCACTACCCACTGCAAAATAATAGAATTACCATTTAAAACTGTGCAGACTCTCAACTTACCAACTCTGGAAAGGTCATTCATACAAGAGATGGAAACACAATGCCATATTGCATACAACACAAAAAATCAGAAAAAAAAAATGAATTAAGATCGAATATAGTGTGGGATATCAACAATAATGGGATAGCAAATATTAATTTGAAGAAATTTTAGGATAAAATGTAGTTTACCTCTGATAAAGCTGAAGAAAAATGATTGCAGTTTTTATGCATTAAATGATAAGCATTGCCTTTGTATTCTTTTCCCAGTTCTTCTACAATTTTTTCTATATCATCTTCTAGGAAGTCCGTGCTCCCTAAAACAACAGCTTCTCTTAAAGAACAAAGAGGAAAAAAAGAAAAATAAGGACATAGTTGTGTCAAATATTTACAAAAAGCATGTTTAAATACTTGCTTATTTCCAGGAATTTCCAGGAATATTACAATTGACATAACAACTCAGGGTTAATATAGTAAGAACAAAAATAAAACAAGATACTTTGAAAGTCTCAATTATTTTAGTTTCTACTTTTCTGCAATACTCTTAAGTACACTATGAATACCACAAAAGCACAAGTCATTTTCTTTATGAAACAATATGTCATTAAGTAAAATTATTTTCACAACTATTGTATTAGTACTATATTATTAGAGAACTGGATCCATGCTGCAAATATTCCTGCGTAATTTTACTTGCTATTAAAGGACTGGCCATGATCTCATGTACAAACAAACTTTTGAGTTAATCTGTCACTGTGCTCCATGAGACAAACTGACTAAATGTTTTTTAAAAAGAAGGACCCTGGCAGGGTGTGGTGGCTCACACCTGTAATTCCAGCACTTTGGGAGGCCAAGGCGGGCGGATCACCTGAGGTCAGGAGTTCGAGACCAGCCTGGCTAACATGGTGAAACCCCATCTCTAGAAAAATTATGATGGCGGGTGCCTGTAATCCCAGCTACTCGGGAGGCTGAGGCGGGAGAATTGCTTAAACCCAGGAGCCAGAGGTTGCAGTGAGCCAAGATCACACCATTGCACTCCAGCCAGCGTGACAGAGTGAGACTCCATCTCAAAATAAAGAAAAATAAAAAGAATGACCCCCAAACTACTACATTGGAAAGGCGAAAGACATTATTTAAGAGAAAGCAGAATTTTAGTCAGATAAATGTTAAGCACCCAAGAAAGCTCAAAATACTTAGAAAATCCTTTTATCAAGTAGTCTTGCCAAAAGAGAGCCCAAAGGAGTGGGTTCAGGGTGGTATCATGGCACTTATATACGTACATCTTTCAATTCAGTGATAGGCTCAGAGAACTATGAACTTAGAGGGCTTCCTGTGTAGCTCTCTACTGAAGTTGAATGTTATAAACTCATTTCGCTGTTTTTCACTTGGCAAGCCATCTATTATAGGCCCAGAAGTTTAAAGCTCCTTGAAACTAATATTCAAAATATCACTTTAAATATAAACTGCAATTAAGGAATGATTATTAACATAGCATCACTGCTTTTTATTATTCATAAGACTCCAGTGAACATTTATATCCATATATTTTAGGTTTATCATTACATGTAATACAATGTACCTTAACAATGGATTCTAGGCTAAAGTATCCCTTTCACTGGGACAATAAAGACATTTTTAATGTGCTAGGTAGGTAGGTAACAATAAAAAACCTTTTCTTCTTTCAAACAGGAGACTGAAGGGAAGAAATCATTAGTAAGGAATTTTCCTGGGCTGGGCACAGTGGCTTATACCTGTAATGCCAGCAATTTGGGAGGCCCAGGCAGGCAGATCACCTGAGGTCAGGAGTTCAAGACCAGCCTGGCCAACATGGTGAAACTCCGTCTCTACTAAAAGTACAAAAATTAGCCAGGCATCATGGCACATGCCTGTAATCCCAGCTACTTGGGAGGCTGAGGCAAGAGAATTGCTTGAACCTGGGAGGCGAAGGCTGCAGCGAGCTGAGATCATGCCACTGCACTCCAGCCTGGGAAACAGAGCAAGACTCCATCTCAAAAAAAAACAACAAAAAAAAGAGTTTCCTAAGGCAAACCTGAGTTATATAAAATGTCAGCAATTAAAAAAGTTAAAGAGACTCTAACTTCTTGGGTTTGTTTTGATTTATAGAATGAATTCTGTATACCTGAAAACAAGCTATGGCACCTAGACAGTGAGTGTAATAAAAATTATCCTCACTACTTACTTAAATTTAAATGTTTCTCCTAGTTCAGAAGCATTTCCTGGGGAAATTTCAAATATTCCAGAAAAGGGGTAAGGATGGCCACCATAAGCAAATTCTGAAAAGAGAAAACTCATAATTTTTAGTATTCATCACGTAAAATTTAACCAGAATGCTGAATTAGCTGTAATAACTAAGGGTAACAGTGATACCATCAAAATATTTTTCAGTTTATGCTTTCACAAATATCTCACTTA
This sequence comes from Aotus nancymaae, assembly GCF_030222135.1. Classification (NCBI taxonomy): domain Eukaryota; kingdom Metazoa; phylum Chordata; class Mammalia; order Primates; family Aotidae; genus Aotus; species Aotus nancymaae. Next base: position 28,833,861 of record NW_026988445.1, on the reverse strand, counting down.
GCTATTATTTGTATAAACAGTTGTCACAAAAGACCCAAAACTCAAATAACAAAAGACACTCAAATAACAAAGGCACTCAAAAGTATTTTTGACTGCCATATTTACTTTTCTAAAAATGGCAAACAAACAGAGAGTGACTAACATGCAAAGGTAAAGACAGTTTTCTCTGCGTATCTATACCATGCCAATCTAGGGAGGTGGTCAGGTCAGTGTTTTGCAGCTGTCTAAATTACAGTGATCTCATTTCAAACGCATACCTTACTGGAGAAACTATCTAGTAACACTGAGTTTCATGGCTTCTGGGATAAAGACTCTTGGTTTATCTCTGAGTAGGAAGAAATATTACCAAACCTAAAACACTACTCAATTCTCATTAAGAAAAAAAATAAACTGCTAAATTAACACACATACCTATCCACCCTCCCATCCACAATCTCCACAGCAAGTCTTTTAGCTAGGAGAAACTATTTTGACTGTACATCCAACTCATCAGATACAAACTGGAGAACAAAATGGAGAATAATTTTAGACCAAAAGTTCCTATAATTTTCTGATATCACAATTAGATAAAGAATTCCAAACACATGGTTAAATCAACCTCATCACTTTAAAAATATAACCTTAAAAGGTCTTGGAAGAAAACATAGGAAAGAACAGGCAGATACTAAGTTTACTTTTAATACAGACCTGTCTGAAAAAAGCAACAATGTAGTTTGAGAAATAAAGTGGTTATTTTGAAATATAATTTTTAAAGTCTTTTAATGACAAAATTTTACAAAATATTGTAGATAATCAGGTTGGAAAGGGTAAGATTATATTTGGATTCTTAACTTTCTCAATTATAGTAAGCGAAGTCACAGACCCATTTATTTAAAAAGCAATGACTAATTTTCAGGAATATATTAATGTTTGACTCTAGCTTTGCTAAATTTACATGAAGATGTCTTGAAACATGTTTCTAATTATTACTAAATCATTTTATGAAGGGAAGCAATGATTAGGCAGACAATAGAGCGATGAACTAGCATACAAGAACATTTGGGTTCAAGTCCTAGTTAATTATTAGCATTATGACTTTCAGCAGGTTCAGGCCTCAGCTTCTTCAGGTGGAAAATGGAGAAGATGCCACATGCCTTTATCTAACACAGCATGGTCATGTGGTTCAAAACCTGATGGCACTTCAAAAATGGCCATCATACAAATTCAAGAAATACACATGCAAGTTTGGCAAAAGCTAAATCAACCAAAAGAGTAACCCCATAGACTATGATCCCACCCATAGCAATACCTCCCAATCATGAAACTTTCAGCGAGAGCCCCTTAGTGTTTCTTGGGATTATTTGGTAGATGTAAAATAGAGCTTAAATGGCAGATGTTTTTATAGCCCACATTTAATATGCTGAACTGCACCTGGAAGCAGGTAAAATGGAATATTAAAAAAGACAGTATAACCACCATACTGACACATTTAAGTAAATGTCTTTTCTTTCTATTGGCTAAAATTGGTGTATAGTGTCCAGACATAACCCTGAGTAAATTGCAATAATATATTCTAAGAGGTCACAAAGACTGCCTAGCTGAAGTGAACAAAGGCATTTCTGCTATAGGGTGAGTTTATGATTCAAAATAATACATTAAATGAAATCAGCAATGTGATCTGTCTTATGCAGACCATTACTGTTAGTTACAACTTGATCAGGAGTAGATTATCTTGCATCAAGAGTAGGAATTAGAACAGAGGGGAAAAAACTGTTGAAAACACAGCTGCTTGGTTTGAGGGACTCCTGACATGTTTATCCTAATAAAGGATAATAAAGAGAATGAAGAGGGCTGAGTTAATGACAAAGGGCACGATTAGATGTAATCAATGGCAGGATTTGCTCAGCAATGTTTTTAGACTTTATAAACTTACAGACTTTATAGACCTATAGGTCTACAAACCAAATTTACAACTGAAATTCCCTCAGGAAACTGGTATTTCAAATCTGACACTCTCTAGCACCAACCTTTCCAACCAAAATTATTATTTTTATCATGCTATTTCGAAGTGCAAGGTTTCTTAGGAGCTCCAATACATATGAGGGCAAAACAAATTGTCATTGTATGACAATCACAAGAGGAAAGTATTTTTAAAAACATAGTATTTAGAATAAAAGAAAGTGAATGAAGTGAATGTGTATTTTGAGTACTTTCTCCCCAAATACATTCTACTTTGGGCATTTTTCCAAAATGCGGTATAAATGAATATGGGGAGATTTTCTTCTACTTTCTGTAATAACATATGGAAGTGGTTAAAAAAAGAGAAAGCACTATAGTTATGATTTTGCAACTCCTTAAAAGTAGAAAATCTTCAGAAAGTATATTTAGACTGTGTGTACACATACCTCTGCCATATACTTCAATTCCTGAATGAAAAACTCCAATTCCAATGGATGAGGTATATTCGTTCATCCAATACTAAGAAAAAAAGAAAAGATTCAGAATACCTGTTCATTTACAACTCAACTCCACATTACAGAAGTGACTACTCCCAAATCCTTCACTCTGAAACTCCCACGATAATGATCCGGTTGGTGCTATCCCTGTGCCTTTGCCTGTATCACACCCCATCAGAATGTCTTCCTGGGTCAAAATGATTGTCACAATTTGAGTATAAGCACATTATCTAAGGCTTATAGGGCAAGCAATACAATCAAAAGCTTAATCACTTTCGGGGGGGAAGTTATATAAGCACTCTCCTGTTAGTGACTTAAACACACACACACACACATACACACACAGAGTCTGCTTTCATATCTATTTTTCTCTTATCATATGCCTTTCTTTTTATTCTCTGGTGAGCTCCCTGAAAGCAGAGATATTCTTTTTCAACAAACATTTATCATATGTATCATGTGTCCTAATTCAGCCAAAAGTTTGATAATAGTAATAATGCTGGAATAAATAATACACAAAGGTTAGAACAACATTCTTACTTCTTAGCATTAGCATGTATAAACACCTCCCAGAAAAGGGAACATCTGAACCGAGTCTTTAGGAACAAATCAGATCTCCCAAGGTAGAAAACTGGGCCATGGGGCCCATGGGGATGGACAGAAATGCCAGGAAGAGGGAAGAGGATGTATATAGGAAATACGATAAGAAATTACAGGAAATGACTGTGAAAGGGGTTAAAAAGGTGAACTGGAGGGGGTTAAACCGAGAAGGTAAATAAGAGCTGACTAAACAAACACTTAGGTAACACACTCAAAAGTGTTGCAAACCTATTGGATTTCTCCCAGGTTAGGGGACAGATTACTTATCTTTAGTTGTTCTAGGTTTATGCAAGTCCTTATCTTGCTTCCAGACTCCTAGCCAGTCTTTCCTAGACCTACACACATTCTCATGCACTGCTGCAAGAAGCATAAATGAACAAGTCAGGTTTTTGGTATTTTTTCCTCTAAAATGTACCTGGGGTGGGGGTGGGGGAGGGGTGGATGAAAATAAAATAAAATGTATCTGGAAGAATTAAGCAATAATAAATAAATATATGAGAGAGAACAAGGATTTAACCCTGGTCTGGCTGTTTTTTTTTAAAAAAAAAAAGAGAACAAGGAAATTTCCCATCTAGATATCGAAATATTCATTTAAACAATATGGCACTGCTGCAGCAACTCATCCTGGAACAGACCCTTATATATGTAAGAATTTGATTTATGATAAAGGATATATTTAAGATTAATGCAAAGTATGAATTATTAAAAACATTGACAAAACATGCATAAAAATAAATTCATGTATCTAAAAATTCTAGTATCTAAAAATTACCATATATGGCTAAAATAGATTTTTAAAAATTTTAGGTGGTAAAAGACAATCTAAGTGAAGCAAAATCCTATAATTTACAGAGACAAACATCAAATGATAGTCATAAAAATGTACAACTTTTTATTTTATAAAACTACATAAACAAGATAAAAAATACAACAGAAGAGAGAATCTGTAATGGATATAACAAAAGATTCATATGAGAATATAAGTATCCCTCTTGATCTGAATTTTTTTAGTTCCTGATTTTGGACAGCCAGAATTTGGATGGCAAGTTAGGAAATGAAGGATACTTTTTTGTCTGAATCAATTTGATTTTGGAAGGAAAGTGGAAAGACTGCTTTTGGAAGGAAAATGGAAAGACTACATACATTCAGGATTCTTCAGAACATTTACACAAATCTATTTAATCCCGGTGTTTGAGCAGCCAAAGTTCAGATATGAGTATACTTGTAAATAATAATAATAAAAAAAAAAATTAGTGGCCAATAAACCTGAACTAACAATCTCAGTAGCAAACAGAAAAATACTAAATTACAACAATCAGGTGACATCCTTTTTTTATCCATCAGATTGGCACATTTTTTAAAAAATATATTTTATTGCGTTTTAAGTTTTGGGGTACATGCAAAGAATATGCAAGATTGTTGCATAGGTACAGACTGGCAAATATTAAAAACACTGCTAATACTGGGTATTGGCAAAGGTGTGAGGAAGACATTGCACAAGTGTAAATCAATGACAGTGACTTAACCATTTCACCTTCTGGAATCTGTTCTATAGAAATACTAGTACATATGCAAAGACATCTTCCAGGATATTAACTGTAGTTGTCTATCATACTGAAAAACTGAAAACAGTCTAAATATCAATAGAGAAATGGCTGATTATGGTACATTCATATTATAAACTATCAATCAGAAACAAGAATAAGGCTGACTTGGGAAAATAAGCTGAGTTTATTTTTTTAAAGAAGAAAAAAGAATGAGGTAACTCAATAGATGGGTATTTAAAAATCACATAAAATAAAAAGATCAAGTCAATAAGTATTGCATGATCACATTTTGGTAAAATACGTTAGCCTGAGAATATATTTACATGTTAAGTATGGGATGAGAAAACTACCAACAATTGCAACAAAAGAAAGGTCTGAAGCACACAGATCAACTGTTAGCAATTTGGGGGAGAGGAGGACTATAATGCAACAGTTTCGGTTTTAACTCCATACATTTCAGGATTGTTTTTCTGAATTTGATAAAAAGTGTTACTTTTATAAGATAATAGGTTGCACACATAAAAAAAATCATAAGATTATTAACTGCTCTTATGTTAGTAAAATGCTGATAACAACCTAAATGTTCATCTATAGGGTCCTAGTTACATAAACTATGATATATATAATGGAATATTATTCACCCATAAAAAGAGGGGGAAGGGCTCAGTGTGGTGGCTCACACCTGTAATCCCAGTACTTTCGGAGGTTGAGGTGGGAGGATAGCTTAAGGCCAGGAGTTCAAGACACCCCTGGGCAACACAGAGAGACCCAATCTCTTAAAAAAAAAAAAAAAAAAATTAGCCAGGTATCTGTGGTCCTAGCTACTTGAAGCTGCAGTAAACTATGATCACACCACTGCACTCCAGCCTGGGGAATAGAGTAAGACCCTGTCTCTAAAAAAATTTTTTTAAAGGGGTAGACGGGTGATGCTATTTTGGGAACTAAGAGGAAGAGGCAGTAATTTCCAGGATATATTTGTTAGGGAAACAAAAGCAAAGTACCAACTAACATATGGCAAAGACTTACGCTCCTGAACCTTCTCCTAGGCCCATCTATACAATTACTTGTAAAATCAAGTTTTAGCAAAGAATCTTGCTAATTCAGTTCAGTAAGAATCCCCCAACCCTTGCTATCTGATTACCTGCGTATCTGGTCAGGTTCCTCATCCTCCACCATCCCCCGGTGATGTCGGATTACCCTGGCGTATCTTCACTAAGAATCATGTTAGGTTGGTTTAGTCAGAATCCCCGACCCCCCATGTTCCTCTTAGAAATTTTCCATTCACTGACCCTCCAGCCTGCTCCTTGGCTGCAAATTCCCACTTGCCCATGCTGTGTTTGGAGTTAAACCCAATCTCTCTACTCCATTGCAAAATCCCATTGCCACAGCCCCTCTACCTATCAAAATGGTCTTGAAAAAAGTTTGCCTTACTATATACTTTAACAAGTATCACTGTTTTTTTTTGTTTTTTGACAGTACACTATATACATGCTTTTGTATGAGACTATATCTACATCTTACAGCCAGCAGCAAACAACTTCTGCAGGCCAAATCTGGCCCAACTTCTGTCTTTGCAAATAATGCAAGCTCATTTGTTTGCAAACTGTCTATGGCTGCTTTTATGCCACAATGGCAGAAAAAGTTTGTGTAAGATCCCTGTCATATGCAAATATCTATTTATTTATTTTTTGCAAAAAAGAAAAAGAAGAAAAAAAACAGAAAATCATGAAGATAGTTACCTACCAGAGATGGATGAAAGGGAAAAAGATAGGAGACTTCCTGAGAATATCTTTTTATATATAGTTTTGACATTTGAACCACGTAAATGTTTTACACAAAGTTAAATTTAAAAACAGAAAAAGAAGTACACCTCAAAAATAAAGTCAAATAAAAACAAATGAACCTAGTTGTGTATCAAATTGATAAACACACAGAAAATAAAAAAGAAAATAACTTCAGAATATAGTAGTCTGTCTATATACCCTTACTGAGATATATTCTAAGGACAAAATGAAGTGCCAAGAAATCCCAATACTGGTGTAATTCTAAAACTATTTTATATGTGTAAGGTCTTTCAGGCTGACTGATGGCACCATGGATGCCACGGTGACCCCTGTGACCTGCACGTACACCTCTGGAGGGCCTTCCGGAGTTAGAAAACCTGAATTAATTGGAAGACCATGAAAAGCGGAAGAAAGATCAACCCATGTAGCACCTAACTAACTTGAGACATTCTTCTATTGTTTCTTATTCTGGCCTCAACTGATAAAGCCATTGGACTTTGTATCCGACCTTGGTCAACCTCATGACTCCAGACCCTACAACCCCCTCCCAGTTTGCAAACCTACGACCCTTTCCCAGCTTGCAAAAACCGCCCTAAACTGTTAACTTCTGTAACTTTCCATTGCTTACCTCAAACCTATAACACCAACTCCTATCCCACCGCCCTCCACTGACTCTCTTCAGATGCAGCCTGACTGCACCCAGGTGAATAAACAGCCATGTTGCTCACACAAAGCCTGTTTGGGGGCTCTTCATTCAGAGTGCCCGTTTTAACAGTATGTACTCCAGGAGGTATAGTATGTATTTGTATGTATTAGTGGAAGTGTATGTAGCAGGAGGTGAGCAGCTGTGGATACAAGGCATCTAGGCTGTACGTTCCTTATGAGAATCTAACAAATGCCTGATGATCTGAGGTGGAAAACCATCCTACCTCCCTGGTCCATGGCAAAACTATCTTCCATGAAACTAGTTTCTGATGCCAAAAAGGTTGGGGACTGCTGTACTATAGTACAGAGCAAGTGAGTACATATACTGATGGTGGGAACCAGAGTTGTCAATGTAGCAGAGGGAGAGAAAAAACATGGAAAAGTTACAGAAGAACCCCGTGGTACTAGATTTTAACTGGCGGTACCTGTATGCACTCACATACATAATATGTATGTGAGTGTATACAGATGAGTGCGTGTGTGTGTGTGTGTGTATATATATATATATATATATATATATATATATATATATATATATATAAAATATAAAACCTAGCTTGTCCACTGAAGTAGAAACAAGGAACACACTGTCCAGATCTTGGTTTCTCTTCCTAAAAGGAGTCAGGACTCTGAAAAAATGGTTGATTCCAAGTTAGGGCAAAAAAAATGTGTAGGGTAAGAATTGCTCAGAGCATGATGGACACATGTCAAAATTATAGAGAAGCTGGCCTGAAGCTTCCACCTAAGTCAAAGTTTTCCCTAAATAACAAAGAAAAAAGATGAACATGAAAAAGAATAATGATAATGGACTACAGCATATTGAATAAAAAGATAATCCCAGAGTCCCTGGTAATACTTAAAAAAAAAAAAAAGTGAAGTGAGGAAAGCTCTTTTTTTTAATAGAAGAAAGCCAGCTAATACAAGCAGACAAAAGGGCAAAATTAGGCAATAACCATTTTGTTGCCACCAGTTGAGTCAGGCAAAGATCATGGATGATAAAACCATTATAAAGAAGAAGGTTGTTTAAGAATGATAGACACATTGTTTCAAAGTATCACCTCCTTCTCCCCTGCCATTTTTCCCCTTTTTTTGTACCAATGTCACTTGCCACCCCCCACCATTTTCCTTAAATAACAAAGAAAAAAGATACCTTTGCAATGGAAAAATATGGTGAATATCACCTTATCAATACTCAGTGATTAAACTGAGTGATATTAATAGTTAGACCAATTGATATTATATGCCTTTGGATGTGATGAAATACAAAAGCTACATTTGCTTTGCTAGTTTTCCTGTCAAATAAACAAGAAGGCAACCATAAGGAAAAATCAGGTAAGTCTGGACTATGAGACATTCCAACAAGAAAACTGGCTTTTTTTTTTTTTCCTGAGACAGGGTTTGACCCTGGTGCCCAGGCTGGAATGCAGTGGGCTCATCTTGGTTCACTGCAGGCAGGGCTCAAGCCATTCTCCCACCTCAGTTTCCCGAGTAGCTGGGATTACAGGCGTATGCCACCATGCCCAGCTATATTTTTTTGTAGAGAAAGAGTTTCATCATGTTGTCCAGGCTGGTCTTGAACTCCTAGGCTCAAGCAATCCACCTGCCTTGGCCTCCCAAAGTGCTGGGATTACAGGCATGAGCCACTGTGCTCGGCCATGGCTTGGTCTTTTAAAAAATATCAGTGACAGGCAAGTCAAAAGAAGGCAGAGGAAGGTTAGGCTACTCTTATGGCAATTAAATGAAGTGAATAAACCTTGGCTGGATCCTAGATTTTTTTTTTAAAGGCTAACAAGAACCATTATTGGAACAATTGGGGAAAATATAAATATAGACTATATATTCGATAATACTACATCAATTAAAAACTCCTTGGGTGTGATAATAGTACTATGGTTAGAAGAACACAGCTTTTTTTTTGAGATAGAGTCTCGCTCTGTCACCCAGGCTGGAGTGCAGTGGCGTGATCTTGGCTCACTGCAACCTCTGCCTCCCAGGTTCAAGCGATTCTCGTGCCTCAGCCACCCAAGTGGGATTACAGGCATGTGCCACTACACCCGGCTAATTTTTGTATTTTTAGTAGAGATGGGGTTTTGGCATCTTGGCCAGGTTGGTCTCGAACTCCTGGCCTCAAGTGCATCTGTCCTCCTTGGCCTCCCAAAGTGGTGCGATTACAGGCATGAGCCACTGTGCCAAGCCAGAAAATGTCTTCTTGGGAAATACATACTAAAGCATTTAGGGATGAAATGCTCTATTTTTGATTTACTTTCTATGTGAGTATATGTGTGAGAGAGTGTAGGACATGTGTAAGAGAAAGCAAATGTAGCAAAAGGTTAAAAACTGGTACATTTGAATGAAGGGTATATACAGATTGTATTCTTCCTTAACCTCTTTGGGAAGGTTTAAAAAAATTTAAAATAAAAAACTGGGGGAACTAAAGAGAATAATCTAGTCTCCGCCTCCTTACCACAGAGACGCCTTTCCAAGTGTCTTGCTATCCTCCTACTTGTGCCCCCTTTTCACAGAAAAAGATCAGCCTGGGCAACATGTGAAACCCCGTCTCTACAAAAAACAAAAACAAAAAATTAGCCGGGAATGGTGACATGCACCTGTAGTCCCAGCTATCCAGCAGGCTGATGTGGGAGGACTGCCTGAGCCCAGGAGGTCGAGGCTTCAGTGAGCTGTGATCGTGCCACTGCACTCCAGCCTAGGTGACACAGTGAAACCCTGTCTCAAAAAAAAAAAAAAAAAAAAAGAGAAAAGAGTGGAAAACATCGCAAGATATCATGCTAGTTCATGTAAAAATTTTGTTAGGCTTTTTCCAAGCAGTGGCTTCCTTGGCAGCCAACTTCTAGGACTTAAATTGCCTTTTCCAATTGAGAAATCCCATTGTTTATACAGTTTGCAACCAATAATTTGGTCTGTATACTGCTGATTTCCTTAACAACAGCACCGACAGGTTTTTGTTCCGGATGCAGGCAGCTCTATTTTAAAGTGGCCTATTCTCTTTTTACAGCATAGCTTCTCTTTCAAAATATAGAATATTTTTGAAAAAGAGATGTGTACATAATGGTTTGGCTACAAAATCAAAAGGTTTTAACACTTAGTAAATTGAACATTTCCATTTAATGTTTAATATCACTTAATTTTAACAGTCTCTTCTGTTGAGCAGTAAATAGCCTTCTGAAAGTGATTTACAGTAAATTTCTGTAACAGGAACCCAAATGTTTTATTAAAAAATGGGAAATAGTTTCATGAAAAAAAAATTATACCCAAATGTTGATTTTTTGTCAAGAATTAGGAGGAGAATGAATTTATCAGAGTGGGCATCCTAAACTCAGAAATCTTTTATTTTCTGCCTTTTCGCAAATGAAAATAATTTCTCCTATGCTTGAGGATTCCATGCTTAGAACTCCTATATGTTGCCTGGGTACTATACTCCTTCAATCTGAAATTCCCTTGTATTCAAGATTTTACATTCTTAAAAATAAAGGTATATGTTGATACATTTTGTAAAGGGGAAACTTAAAAGTATATCTGGTCAGTAGTTTGGAATTCACTGTAATGTGATGTGGCCTAAATAAAGTTTCTAAAGAAATGCTGATACAGTACAATGAAAATGAGTATCTGCTTGCTCTGCAAGTGGCAGCGTTACCTCCACTGTCAGATGGAAAGTCAAACGATCAGGTCGTGTTTCTGCTCAAGATTATAGGAAGCCCACAAGTTGCTAGGAAAATGATTTTTAAACCTAGAGATATACTCCTTTGGACAGTATTGAACAGTTTAAGTCCACCCCTCACTCCTAACATCATCATCAACATTATTACTGTTATTTTTTAGAAACAGGGTCTCATTCTGTTGCCTAGGCTGGAGTGCAGTGGTATGATTACAGCTTACTGCCTCCTCAAACTCCTGGGCTGAAGCAATCCTCCTTACTCAGTCTCCTGAGAAACTGGGACAAGAGGCATGCACCACCATGCCAGGCTAATTTTTTAACTTTCATTTTTGTGGACGCAGGGTCTCGCTATGTTGCCCAAGCTTGTCTTGAACTCTTGGCCTCAAACAATCCTCCCACCTTGGCCTCCACAAGTGCTGGGATTACAGGTGTGAGCCATGCCCAGTACTGTGCTCAGACTCATTGTTATTTTTTGAAGGCTCTGTTTCAATATTCTGTGCCAGGCCAAAATTAATGTTGATGTTGTAGTTCTTTGTTTTTTATGTTTCCTTGTATTTTCTATCCCTAGAAAGGCCCCCCAAAAGTTTAAGATTATATATATACATAAAAATATATATAATCTACTCAAGAAACTAGGAATAGATGGAAATTTCCCTAACCTGATAAAGAACATCTATGAAAAACCTCACAGCTAATATCATACTTAATAGTGAAAGACTGGGCCGGGTGCGGTGGCTCACACCTGTAATCCCAGCACTTTGGGAGGCCGAGGCGGGTGGATCACGAGGTCAAGAGATCGAGACTATCCTGGTCAACATGGTGAAACCCCGTCTCTACTAAAAATACAAAAAATTAGCTGGGCATGGTGGCACGTGCCTGTAATCCCAGCTACTCAGGAGGCTGAGACAGGAGAATTGCCTGAACCCAGGAGGCGGAGGTTGCAGTGAGCCGAGATCGCGCCATTGCAGTCCAGCCTGGGTAACAAAAGCGAAACTCCGTCTCAAAAAAAAAAAAAAATAGTGAAAGACTGAATGCTTTCCCTTTAACATTAAAAATAAGCTAAGAGTGTCTGCTCTTGGCACTCTATTAAACACTGTGCTGGAGATTCCGGTCAGAACAATTACTGAAGAAGAAAAAATTAAAGGTATTCAGAATGGAAAAAAAGAAGTGAAATTATCTCATTTTGCAGATGATATGATCTTGTATACAGGAAAATCATAAGGAATCAACTAAAAAATTACTAAAACTAATAAATAAGTTCAAAAAGATTGCAAGGTACAAGATCAATATATAAAAATTGATTGCATTTCTATACACTATCAATAAGAGATCAAAAAATGAAATTAAGAAAACAATTGCATTTACAGTTACATAAAAAATAAATGTACGGAAACATTTAAGAAGCTCATAACTTGTATCTGAAAAGTACAAAACATTATTGAAAGAAATTAAAGAAGACCTAAATAAATGGAAAGACATTCCATGCTCATGAACTGGAAGACTTAATACTGTTAGGATGGTAATACTCTCCAAATTGACCTGAAGATTCACTGCCATTCTTGTCAAAATCCCAGCTGCCATTTTTGCAGAAACTGACGAAGTTTAAAATTCATATGGAAATTCAAGGGACCTAGAAGAGCCAAAACAATCTTGAAAAAGTTGTAGAACTCAGACTTCCTGATTTCAACATTTAGCACAGAGCTACAGTAATCAAGACAGTGTATTACTGGCATAAAGACAGACATACAGATCAACGGAATACAATTCAGAGTTCAGAAATAAGCCCCTACATTTATGGCCAATTGATCTTCAACAACGATGCCAAGACAATTCAGTGGGAAAAGAGAGTCTTTTCAACAGATAGAACTGAGACAACTGGATATCCACTTGCAAATGAATGAAGCTGGTTTTCTACCTCATGCCATAGGTAAAAATTAATTTAATGGATCAAAGGCCTAAATGCAAGAGCTTAAATTATAAACTCTTGGAAGAAAAAATAAGCATATCTTCATGATCTTGGATTAGGCAACGGCTTCATAGATATGATGCCAAAAGCAAAAGCAACAAAAGAAAAAAATTGATAAAATGAAAGTTAGCAAAATTTAAAACTTTAGTGCTTTGAAGGACACTATCAAGAAAGTAAAAAGGCAAACCACAGCCCGGAAGAAAATTTTGGCAAGTCATATACCTGACAAGGTACTTACATGTAGAATACATAAAGAACTCTTAGAACTCAAGACATATAACCCATCTAAAAAAATGGGCAAAGGATCTAAAAAGACGTATTTCTTCAAAGAAGATATGCAAATTAAAACCACCATTATCTATCATGTCATGCCCACTCAGATTACTATAATAAAAAAGACAGATGATAACAAGTGTTAGTGAGGATGTGGAGAAATCAGAACTCTCATACATTACTGGTGGAAATGTACCACGGTACAGCTGCCCTGGAAAACAATTTGGCAGTTTCTCAAAAAGTTAAACCTAAAGTTACCACATGACCTAGCAATTTCGTTCCTAGGCCTATGCCCAAGAGAAATGAAAATATATAGCCACATAAAAACTTGTAATTAATGTTCACAGCAGCATTACTTACAATAGCCCAAAAGTGGACACAACTATGTTTATCAACTGATTAGATAAATAAAAAGTGGCATTATCCATAAAATGCAATATTATTTCTCAATAAAAAAATAAGGTATTTGATGCATGCTACCACAGGACTGAACCTTGAAAACATTATGCCAGGTGAAAGAAGCCAATCACAAAAGACCACATATTACATGACTCCATTTATATGAAATGCCAGAACAGTCTACACAGAAGGAAAGTAGATTAGTGGTTCCCTGGCTTGGAATTTGGAAAGACATGGAAAGTGACTGCTAATGGGTACAGGGCTTCTTTCTAGGGTGATGAAAATATTCTAAAATTAATTATGGTGATGATGGCTTCACAACTGTGAATATGCTGAAATTCATTGAATTGTACATTTTAGATAGGTGTACATTATATATAGTTCATCTAGTATATGAATGATATCTCAATAAAGCTGTTAATAAAAAATAAAGACTGTTATGAATAGAAGTAAACTAAATTAGCCAGGCACGGTGGCTCATGTCTGTAATCCCAGCACTTTGGGAGGCTGAGGCAGGTGGATCACCTGAGGTCAGGAGTTCGAGACCAGCCTGATCAATATGGTTATGGTGAAACCCTGTGTAAAATTACAAAAAAAATTAGCCGGGCATGGTGGCATGCACCGGTAGTCCTAGCTACTTGGGAGGCTGAGGCAGGAGAATTGCTTGAACCCAGGAGGTGGAGGTTGCAGTGAGCCAAGACCACACCACTGCATTCCAGTCTGGGTGACAGAACAAGACTCTGCCTCAAAGAAAAAAAAAAAAAGGAAAGTAAATCTACTAACTTGTACCAAATGGCAGAAGAGTACACCATTTTATAGTTGGCAAACCTAAAAAAAAACTCTTCTATATATACCTTGAGCCCCCAAGGATAAATATTCCTTTAGATACAGAACATACTTTGCTCCTTAAAATAATAATAATAATTTGGCATTATAATAAAGTTTTTCCTCCGTTAGGAAAATGTGAACAAAGAAATTCGTAAAAAAGTTTCCATTTCCCTGTTTTTATTATAAGACGTGGTCCAATAAACTTTACTATGAGGGAAATATATAGATTATGGGAATGGAACTATTAATGAAAAAAAGTGAAAAAAATGCTACGATAAAACATTTTCTAACAACACAAGACAGTCCAATTAGTTTCTTGAATTCTCTATGCCCAATCAAAAACCTTTAAATAGGTTACTTCTTAAATTACAGGCTGCATTCCTAATTCTAGCCAGCTGCCTTCTAAAAACATCTGCTTTTAGTCACAAGGAAAACAGGATATAAAAAAGGAATATGTCAAGAGAAGAAGCAAACAATTCTAAATATGTATTTTGGTCAGCCACTTCATATATGAACAGTAGCACATTTCTGAATAAATTTTTAGAATTTACATTATGAAGTAGATAAATTAGATGTTTTTCTTTGGTGTGACTTTTTTTCTTAATAGATTCAGAAGAAAAGAGGTAAGCCCTTCCAGGGAGGGTTGGTTACAGAAAGAGACGCCCTCCAAATGCTTCTGCTCCTGTTAGGGCTTCCTAGATCTATTATTAGAGAACACGCCTGGAAGGCTCAATCTTTACAAACTGGGCAGGCTGCCTGTGGAAGATGCAAATTTCATTCAAGGTCAGTATGCCTTATCAAGTCCTTCTGCCTCAAAGTCCTGCCAAAGCTATGCAGGCATAATATGGAGGAGGATGTCTATTTTAAGTGAATATTTAGTGAGATAACCATAAAAAGAAAGAAAGAAAGAAAGAAAAACAAAAAAGCATATGAGAACTGAGCCTTTTACTGAATGATTTCAGTTGTGAAACTATCCTACTCCCCCCACAATAATGACTTACTGTTGGCAGTTATTCTTGCTGTAGTAACTGCTATTAATTTTTTTTTTTTTTTTTTTTGAGACAGAGTCTTGCTCTGTCACCCAGGCTGGAGTGCAATGGCACAATCTCGGCTCACTGCAACCTCCGCTTCCCGAGTTCAAGTGATTCTCCTGCCTCAGTCTCCCGAGCAGCTGGGATTACAGGCATGTGCCCCACCATGTCCGGCTAATTTTTCTATTTTTAGTAGAGACAGGGTTTCAACATGTTGTCCAGACTGGCCTCAGACTCTTGACCTCGTGATCTGCCTGCCTCCCAAAGTGCTGGGATTACAGGAGTGAGCCACTGTGCCCGGGGAACTGCTATTAATTTTTGAAATTAATAGTAGTGTTTATCAATGCTTCTCTAACTTGGTGTGTCAGTTCGTTTTTGAGTTGTTATAAAGGAATACCTGAGACTGGGTAATGTATAAGGGGGGTTTAATTGGCTCACAGTTCTGCAGGCTGTATAAGCATGGCTCCAGCATCTGTTTTTGGTAAGAGCCTCAGGAGGCTTCCAATCATGGTGGAAAACAAAAGGACAGCAGGCACGTCACACAGAGAGAGCAGGAGCAAGAGAGAGAGAAGTGGGGAGGATCTGGCTCTTTTAAACAACCAGATCTCACACGAACTGAGAGAGAACTCACTCATCACTAAAGGGATGGCCCTATGTCATTCATGAGGGATCTGCCCCCATGATCAAATACCCGCCCCACATCCACCTCCAACATTTTTTTTTTTTTTTGAGACAGGGTCTTGCTATGTTGCCCAGGCTGATCTGAAACTCCTGACCTCAAGCAATCCTTCAACCTTAGACTCCCCAGGTGTTGGGTATTACAGGCATGAGCCACTGTACCTGGCCTGGAGGTCACATTTCAATATGAGATTTGGAGGGGACAAACATCCAAATCATATCACTTGGTTTTATCCTTTGTCATTATACGTCAAAACTTATGTCACATAGCATCTCTTCAGTAAAAATCTCCCTACAAAGGTCAAGAGAGCCTCACAAAATTGCAATGAGGAAATTCATGTTTTGTAGAATACCATACAATACTGGTATGTTTAACTTCATTTTACAAACTAGAAGCTATTTTTCTAACAGAAAATATTATAAATATGCAAAACAAAATCACAGCCAAGAACATGTGTCCATAAAAAACAAAACAAGCTGCTGAACAAGATATGACTGGATGTTAGCAAGATTTCTGCTGGATAAGCCTTCATTGATTTTGTTGTCTTAATAGTAGCAGATGCCGAAAGTTTAAAAACACTTACTTGGGAAAAATGGATAATCCAGGACATTTTTAGCCAAATAAAGCCCTAGAAGTTGGCTTTTTATTTGAACTGAGTTAAGACCACTTTTATTTCTAGAGCTTGATTCAAGTATAAGAGTACAGTTAGTGTTAATATTCAGCAGACTAGTTAAAGAACTACTGGTCTCAGACAACTGCAGAAGGTGGGATGAAGAGTTATATATAATGACACCGGGGGCCGGCCCTGCAGGGAAAGTTTAGCATGCAAAAGTGGTGCTGTACAAGGGAGGAATGCCACAGAACATTAGAAGCACATCTACTTAAGGAGGCTATATATTCAAGCTTACCCAGTGCCCAGTGCTGACAACTATATAATTCCTCAGGTATACGTGAACAATCAGATGTTTTCATTTCAATGTTAGTTTACAGTTTAATTCTTCTCAAACTCTTCCTAACATACCAAAGGAAACAGTAAAGCAGCCAGATGCTACCACAAAATAGTATCTCTTAAACCGCAAAACAACAGAAGGGTTACCACAACATCCCTATGTCAACCACCTATGTAAACCATTTGTACCGAAGATATCATTTGGTCAGTTTAATCTAAGGATCTCTTTCCCTTAGGGTCAAACTAGAAAGCCCACAATGTCCCTCTAGTTCTGGTTGAGATCACAAGAGCATTTCTTCTATTATATTTTAATTAATCTCAGAGATTACTGCTTGAATTTTAAAAAGATTATCCAAGTATTATAACTAACACAAATTGAAGCATTTGGACTGCAGGGAAGAAGGCAATTAGAATGAGTTGGGAGACTTAAGCGCTTTGCCTTGGTCCATCTGTATGTATTGGACAACTTTTTAAGGTACTCGATCTAAGTGTTTGATTCTAATTCAGAATCCTGGAGCCAGAACGTCTTGGTTGAAGTCCACTATTTGCTAGTTGTATGGCTTTGGCAAAGATAGTTACCTCTCTGTCCCTTGGTGTACTTACTTACAAAATGGGGATAACAAATACAATCTACCTCAGAGGACTGTTATGGGGATAAATAAATTAGTATGTCTAAAGTACTTAGAAGAGTGCTTGTCCCACAGCAAAGATTATGTAAGTGTAGTTGTAGCCGCAACATATATGTATTGGCAATATAATCCTTCTCTCAAATTTTGTTCTACTTATTGGGGAAGGTTGTATGCATGTGTAAATAGGCAGATCAGTTCTGGTTATCTAAAAATTTTCAAGAATTTTTGGGAGTTGCTGTCAAATTACCAAGAGTAGTGACTCACCAAAATGAATAGCAAACAATGGTAGAGTTAATTTGATTCTACTTTAAGACTCCTACAAGAATTATTTATATTCTTAAGAAGTATAGATTTCAGTAAAAGACCTCTTTAAGTAAGGCAGTGGTTTTAAAGGATGCTTACATATTCATGAGGGACATGAGCAGAGGGCTGGAGAACCACATCTCACTTTGGTGCTAGGACCTTACAGCCCTGTACTTCCTTAAGCCCATGGAGATGGTAATACACACTTACCTCTTCTGACATCAACCAGTGTCACTAAAGTCTAGTTTTTTTTTTTTTTTTAAAAGCAAGAATAAAGTTTTTATTATTAAGATTCTGAAAAGAAAAAAGTAAAATGTACAAGTTTAACAAAAATGGGTTTTCTGGCCAGGCACGGTGGCTCATGCCTGTAATCCCAGCACTTTGGGAGGCCAAGGTGGGAGAATCACTTAAGCCCAGGAGTTCAAGACCAGCCTGGGCAACATAGTGAGACCCCATCTCTACAAAAAAGTTAAACAATTAGCCGGGTGTGGTGGTGCATAGTCCCAGCTACTCAGGGTGCTGAGGTGGGAGATTAGTTGGAGTCTGGGAGGTAAACGCTGCATGCAGTGAGCCATGACTATGCCACTGCACTCTAGACTGGTCTTACTGTCAAAGTAAGACCCTGTCTCAAAAAAAAGGCCTTCCTTTTAAAATAATTTTAAAAAGCATTCTAGTATTAATATAATAAAAGGGAAGAGAAAAAATTGTAAAAAAATTATCCTCTTAAAATATGCGGAAGGCAATAAATACACAAGTAAGTACAATTACTGTTGGGCTCAATCTTGCCTCAATGCAAAATATTTTTTTGCATTGAGCCCAAAAGTAATTGTACTTATTTGTGTATTACCTAAATATTTCCATTCATTATTTTAAAGTATTGTTTACAGAAATGAATTGATTGTGCTATATTACTGTCACGTTATTCTTCAGATAGAGAATGTTCATTAAACTTCATTTTTGTCAATGATTTGCCTCATCAGTTTAATAAAATTTTATGCTTCCTGCTTGAAAGCAACATTGACAAATGCCATCTCTTTTGTCTGTAATTTAAAACACTTAATATAACCACTTAGGGCCTGGGCCTGACTTTCATGAAAGATAGTATTAAATAATCTGGGTAAGTATGAAGTATGACCATTTCTCCTCAAAAACTAAAATCAGTGTTCAAGTTAGAGGTTGAGTGAATTAAAGCAAGTGTTTGACTTACTTCTCAAAAAAGGGTGCTCAGCGAAAAGAAGACATTTCAATTATTGAGTTAAAAAGTCCCCAATCAACTGTGACTAGTAGAGACCGTGGGCTAATTGCTACAAAGCCATCTCATATGAAACTGTCTTTGATGTAAGTTTACACTGTTAAATTACCTTATGAGGTCTTCTTGGTACAATGCATTGAATCCAAGATAAAAACTGAGGACACTATTCAAGAAAGACCCCCCTAAATTGCACATCAGTTTAAATCTCATTTAAAAAAGAAAGCATACCAGCAAATCTATAAACAAAGCAACTTTTTTTCTTTTGAGACAGAGTCTCGCTCTGTCACCAGGCACCAGGCTAGAGTGCAGTGGCGTGATCTCAGCTCACTACAACCTCCGCCTCCTGGGTTCAAGCAATTCTCCTGCCTCAGCCTTCCGAGTAGCTGGGGCTACAGGTGCATGCCACCACGCCCAGCTAATTTTTGTATTTTTTAGTAGAGATAGGGTTTCACCATGTTGGCCAGGATGGTCTCGATCTCTTGACCTCGTGATCTGCCCGCCTTGATCTCCCAAAGTGCTGAGATTACAGGCATGAGCCACCGCATCTGGCCACAAAGCAACTTTGATTGAACAAAATATAGGCATACCTCCTGTGGTGTGTCCAGAACTTTGCTAGACAGTGGGAATACAAGGATGATTAATTCACAGTCATTGTCCATAAGGAGCTCTTTAAGTATGTAAACAATCACAATTTGATAAGTGTTAAAACAACAAATGTATACATAATCAATAACTCATTTTGTGGATGTCACTCTAAAATGTACTTTCAGCTTTTTCTTTCATAATGTAATAGTCCATGTAAACCATGTAAATTATGTCAGGGATGTTCAGGCAGGTAATTTACCCAAGATCACATAATGAGAGACTACGCCTTGGCAGCAGCCATGGCTTGAGTCTTCCAGCCCTCTAACCAGCTGCTTACCTCTGGAGGCCTGCTTCTCTCTGCTATCCTAATAGATCTCCCTAGCCTGACAGGCGACAGGTGAGAGCCCTAAACCATTGCACTAGCTCAGAGTAAGACTCAGGACCAGCTGGGCACAGTGGCTTATGTCTGTAATCCCAGCACTTTGGAAGGCTGAGGCGGGCGGATCACCTGAGGTCAGGAGTTTGACACCAGCCTGACCAATATGGTGAAACCCCGTCTTAAAAAAAAAAAAAAAAAAAAAAAAGGAGTCAGGACTGAAGAAGAGTTAGAACTGAGGAGGGGGCAGCAAGAGGCTGTACTTGACCTTCTCCTCCTTGGTCAAGCCTGCTTCTAATAAGAGGCAGTGTAATGCAGTTTGTGGTATAACCTGGAATCAGGATGCCTGGATTTGTATCCTACCCTCCTTTTTAGCTGTGTGACCTTGGGAAAGTTAACTTCTCTGTGCTACTCTAAAATGGGAATCGTAGCAACACCTAGCACATAGTATTAAGGATCATGTGATGCATTTTAACCTTTCATCAGTGTGACCTGGATGTGAGACCTAGAGTCAAAGGAGATCATTTTGGAGCTTTAATATTTGACTGCTCCCCTGGATTCTGGACTTGCATGGACCCTGTAACCTCTTTGTTTTGGCCAATTTCTCCCATTTGGAATGACTGTATTTATCCAATGCTTGTACCCACATTGTATCTAGGAAGTCACTAGCTTACTTTAAATTTTACAGGCTCACAGGCAGAAAGGACTTGCCTTGTCTCAGACGAGACTCTAGACTGTGGACTTTTGGGTTAATGCCGAAATGAATTAAGACTTTGGGGGACTGTTTGGATAATTGGTTTTGAAATGTGAGGTCATGAGATTTGGAGGGACCAGGTGTGGAACAATATGGTTTGGCTGTGTCCCCAACCAAATCTCACCTTGAATTGTATCTCCCAGAATTCCTATGTATTGTGGGAGGGACCTGGGGGAGGTAATTAAATCACGGGGGCTGGTCTTTCCTGTGCTATTCTCATGAGAGTGAATAAGTCTCATGAGATCTGACAGGTTTATCAGGTGTTTCCACTTTTGCTTCTTCCTCATTCTTCTCTTGCTGCCGCCATGTAAGAAGTGCCTGTTGCCTCCTGCCATGACTGAGGCACCTCCCCAGCCATGTGGAACCATAAGTCCAATTAAACCTCTTTTTGTTCCCAGTTTCAGTTATGTTTTTATCAGCACCATGAAAAGGAACTAATATAAAGACACTGCCTCTTCCCTCGGAGTCACTACAGAGTGGGAAACTTAAAAATCTTTATTGCTGTATTATTGTTTGATACCTACAGATGAAAAAGCAACAGGTCAGAATGAATGAGACTGAAATAAAACAGTTCTTGTTCACTTATTTGTTAGACTTAAAAGTAATGCATTTCTAAAGAAGTTCATTTAAAAGACAAACCTTCAGCTTGAGAGCACGATACAACACGGTTGATGGTTAATAGAGATAAATACTAAAGTAGATCACTAATTCTCCTCAGTATGAATGAATGAGGACTACAAAATATCATAGCATATTCATTCACTGATTGGAGCGATAGAGTAGAAAGTAAAAAACCTGATGAGGCAGAAGAGAGTGGTGACAATTCTGAAAGAGAAGTCCTTGTATAGATAGGAGAGAGGATGGGGTCTAGTATACAGTGGAAGGTTTCATTTCAGATAGGGACATGGACAATTTATTCCATATGATCAGAGAGAAGGCAGACTACATACAGTAAAACAGTGGTGGTGGAAGGATGAGAAAATTGCCTTTTTTTTTTCTTTCAGTGAAATAAGCTGTGAGGTAATCTCTGAAAATAAGCTGCGAGTAGGGAATGGGGAGAAAATATGACATACTGTAGTTGTCTAGGAGAGTGGGAATGTCAATTGACCAGAGAAATGAGGAGGCACTGCTAGACAGTATTTAGGGCTCTCTTGGGGTTTGTGGTCACCATTTTAAAGTGAGATCTGTCAGTATGGTTGTTTTCTCCAGCTCTATTCAGCTGCTGAGGTGTAGATGGTAAGCCGATTTTAACTAGGGAGACAGGTATGAGAGAGGGAGTGATTCTAACAGTAGAATGTAGAATAACCTAGATGAAGAGGGGAGCAAAGAAGTGATTATTTTAAGGAACTGGCTCACACAACTGTGGGAGCTTGGTAGATCTGAAATCTCCAGAGCAGGTCTGCAGGATGCAGATCCAGGGAAGAGTTGATGTTGCAGCTTTGCCTGAAGCCAAAATGTGTTCTTCTTTGGGGAACTTAGTTTTTCTCTTAAGGCTTTCAACTGACTGGATGAAGCCCATTCATCTTTAGGGGGGTAACTTCTTTACTCAAAATCTATAAAATTGTTACTTACATCTAAAAATCACCTTTGCAACATCTAGACTGGTGTCTGACTAAAACTGGGTACCATGGCCTACTCAAACTGACACATAACATTAACTATCACAGAGATATTCACAGAAAAGATTTAGGATGCAGGGCAGCTTTTAGATCACTGTACATCCGTGAATGCCATAGAGTACAGAAGTTAGTTCAGGGAGAGGTGTAATATAAGGACAAACAAAAAGAGAATCAGCACATTTCTGGGATATGGAGGAGATGAGATGAGGAAAAAGAAATACAGCATGATGGATAGGAGCACAAATTTTAGTGTTAAGAGCTCTTGTTCAAGACTGTGCTGTACCAACCACTATGGCATGACTCTGAGCATGTTTTTCAACTAGGCCTCAATTTCATCAACTTAAAAAGGGATAATAATATAAGGAAATGGCTTAGTACAGTGGTATACTAAACACACTAAAAAAAAAATCAGATATTATTATGGGAAGATTCAATATTGTAAGGGTATCAATTCTTCCCCCCAGATTTTTCATGAATGTAATGTCATTACACTTAAAATTGCACTGAAGTTTTTGGTTTTGACAAATTGCTTCTAAATTTTACTTGAAAAATGAATGAGCAAAATAAATTCCGAAAGAGAATAAGAGAAACTTACATCACCGATATCAACACTTGCTGGAAGATTAGTACAATTAACATCTAATAATGGTGTAGGAAGAGGCAACTAAAGAAATCAAGACTGAAGGTCTTCGAACAGACCTAGATATCCATGATAATTTAGTACAGCATAAACATAGTATGTGCCACAAATCAACAAGGGAAAGCATGGATTACTCAGTAAACAGCATTGGGACAACTGGCATTCCACTTAGGAACAAACACGTAGATTATTTCTATCATTTTTTTGCAAGGGAAAATCTTTCTAGGGAATGACTGAAAGATGAAAGGTTATAAAAGACAAACAGTTTTGACCACATATAACAAAATTTCTGTAAGGCAAAGGATACTTATAAATACACTTACTAAGCTTAACAGGGGATTTTAATTTATTTACTGTCATTTCATAACTTATATGCTTTGTCCTACTTTATTTATTTTTGAGACAGGGTCTTGCTCTGTCACCTAGACTGGAGTGCAGTGGCACAACACAGCTTACTGCAGCCTCAACCTTCTGGGCTGAAGCAGTCCTTCCACCTCAGTCTCTTGAGTAGCTGGAATCACAGGTGTGGGCCCGGTTAATTAATTTATTTTTTGTAGAAATAAGGTCTCACTACCACCTGCCTCAGCCTCCCAAAGTGCTGGAATTACAGGCCTGAGCCACAGTGCCTGGCTTTGTCTTCATTTCATATTTAACTTTTTGTTTTCTCTCTTACACCATATGGTTTATGTCTTCTTTGCTCTTTTCCCTCTAAGTCTGATTTTCTCCCAATAATAAGTCTTAATGAGAAAAATTTACCCATACACTCAAATAGAATTTTCCAAAACAAGAATTATATTTACAACACACCTCCTCCTATATAGAGCTGCTACAAGCTTTTACCTCTTCTCTCTCACCCAAGGTTTGTTCAATATAATATGAAAACTTAATTTTTAAAAAGCATCATGCTTGTTCTCTTCAAAAAGTAATTCTGGATACTGGCCCTGTTTTTAACCACATTTATAAGGTTTAGCTATGTTAAATGAGTATTTACACTGTAACCACCCCATTAAGTTCTTGAGTAATGCTTTAACCCCCAGAGTTATCTAGATATTGTCTATGTCCTTTTGTACATAAATGATAGCTGGAGAAGCTATAGTATTCAGACATAAGTCTTTTCCTTTTTAATACTCTGTAGATAATGCTCCACTTTATTTATTATTTAGCCTTTGGTGTAATGAAAGAGAAGTCTGAAATTAGCTTGATTTTTGTTCTCTTGTAACTTTTTGCCATCATGTATCTGCAGGAGTTTTTATTCTTAAAATTTGCAAGTTAGGAGAGAGATCCAAGATGGCTGATGATTAGCAGCTCGGGCACGTACCTCCCAGTGAAAGCACAAAGAACGAGAGGACGCCACACTTTCAGACGAATATTAGTTGCTCACGGACCAGGAGATTCCCAGTGGAGGGGCTCCACGGGTTGCCAGGGCGACTCTTGTGGCCGGCGTGGTGGTTTTGCTGGTGCCTTAGCACGCCAGTTCTTGGTGCAGAGTCCGGAGATTCCCGGGCAGAAAAGCACCATCAATCTTAACACCGCTGTTTTGGCCGGCTCAGTGGATTGCTCAGATTTCGGCGCAGGGAATCAACAAGTTGGACGTCAGAGACCCAGTTAGAAAGTCGGTAATTATAAAGACGACAGATGGACAAATATATAATGAAGGGAAGAAACCAGCGTAAGAAGGTAGAGAATACTCAAAATCAGAATGCCTCTCCCTCTACAGGGGATTGCAATTCCTCATCAGTAACGGAACAAGGCTTAATAGATTACACCTGTGTTCCAATAACAGAAGCAGGTTTCAAAACGTGGGTGATAAGAAACTTCTGTGAATTAAAAGAACTTGTTCTAACCCAATGCAAAGAAACTAAGAACCTTGAAAAAAGGTTTGACGAACTGTTAACGAGAATGGACAATTTAGAGAAGAATATAAGTGAATTGATGGAGCTGAAAAACACAACACGAGAACTTCGCGAAGCATGCACAAGTTTAAACAGTCGAATTGATCAAGCAGAAGGAAGGATATCAGAAGTCGAGGACCAGCTCAGTGAAATGAAACGAGAAGACAAGAATGCAGAAAAAAGGATGAAAAGGAATGAGCAAAGTCTCCAGGAAATATGGGACTATGTGAAAAGACCTAATTTACGTTTGATAGGTGTACCTGAATGTGATGAAGAGAATGAATCCAAGTTGGAAAATACTCTTCAGGATATCATTCAGGAAAATTTTCCCAACCTGGCAAGGCAGGGTAATATTCAACTCCAGGTAATACAGAGAACACCACAAAGATATTCTTCAAGAAGACCAACCCCAAGGCACATAATCGCCAGATTTATTAGGGTTGAAATGAAGGAGAAAATACTAAGGGCAGCCAGAGAGAAAGGTCAGGTTACCCATAAAGGGAAACCTATCAGACTTACAGCAGATCTCTCAGCAGAAACCCTACAAGCCAGAAAAGAGTGGGGACCAATATTTAACATCCTTAAAGAAAAGAACTTTCAACCCAGAATTTCCTATCCAGCCAAACTAAGCTTTATGAGCGAAGGAAAAATTAAATCTTTTGTGAACAAACAAGTACTTAGAGAGTTCACCACCACCAGGCCTGCTTTACAAGAGCTTCTGAAAGAAGCACTATACATATAAAGGAACAACCAAAATCAGCCTTTCCAAAAATACATCAAAAAGCAAAGAACTTTAACACAATAAAAAATTTACATCAACTAATGGGCAAAACAGCCAGCTAGCATCAAACGCCGGTATTAAACTTATATATATTTTAATTGGATAAAAAGCCAAAACCCATCGGTATGCTGCATCCGGGTCCATCTTACATGCAACAATACACAAAGACTCAGAGAGAAGGAGGAAGATTTACCAATCAAACAGAGAGTAAAAATAAACTAATAAACAAAAAGCAGGAGATGCAATTCTCGCCTCTGATAAAGTAGACTTTAAAGCAACAAAGATCAAAAGAGGCCAGGAATGACATTACATAATGGCAAAAGGATCAATGCAACAAGAAGAGCTAACGATTCTATAGATCAACGAGATAGAAAATTAACAAGGATATTCAGAACTTGAACTCAGACCTGGAACAAGTAAACTTAATAAACATTTATAGAACTCTCCACTTCAAATACACAAAACATACATTACCACCTCACACCTATTCCAAAGGTGACTATATAATTGGAAGTAAATCACTCCTCAGTAATCGCATAGCATTTCATAGGTTTAAATGAAATATTGGTTGGCTGTTTGTTTGTTATCTTCTTCCCTTATTCCTTCCTGACTACATCATTAAGTATATTATCAGTATACAAGAGGTTTTCAATACCCATTACTAAATTGCATTCTAGCCTGAGCAAGAAAGCAATACTCCCATTCTCTCTCCCTCTTTCTTTTCCTTCTCCCTCCTCCCCATTCTCTCTCTCTCTTTCTCTTCCTTTTTCCTCCTTCCTATTCACTCTCTCTTTCTGAAAAAAAAAAAAAAAAAAAAATTTGCAAGTTAAACCCGGTTTTGGTTGAATGGTCCTAACTTTTAAAAAGTTTTGCCTATCACTTGATCCTTTCACCCTTCTACTTGGAGTTCTGACTTTCTAAATCTTGTTATTTTCTCTTTAGCTCCCAATCTAACTCCCTTTCTAGTTACAAATTAGGAAATGGTGCTTTTCATTTTTGTGGAATCTACCCTAATCCCAGATTTTCCCCTTTCCGGTACTGCTTGTTCTATTTTCAATGATCCTCCTGAATCTACTTGATAACTTTAATCAGAAATTCCTTAAAAACTTCTCTTGTTTCTTGCTGTCCATTTACTTAACAGGTGGCATGTGGCCTGACTTTCAGCCTTTGTGTTTGCTTAACTCTGTCTGGAACCCTTTCTCCTCTCTACATGGTATACTTCACCTTTCAGGAATGCCTTCTCGGTAGGCCTTTCTTAATCACTCTATGTGAAACTGCAGTAACCGGCAGCTATACCGTCCTGACTTACACTGTCCCTCCCTTTCTTTGCTTTACTTTCCTCTTTAGCACTTATCACCACTTACTATCTCATGTATTTTACTTATTTATTAGCTTTATTCTGTTAATAGACAATTTAGATAGATCAGTTTGGCATTAACTTATTTAACTATTTTCTTAATAAAAATTTCAAAAAACAAAAGATCCTGTTTTCATCAAAGGGGATTGGGGGGAGAATATGATAGAAAAGATACCAGTTCTTCCTAAGTTAATGTATAAGTTTAGGCATCCCCAATTAAAAATATCTATAGACTTCTGGGTATATAGCCAAAAAAACTGAAAGCAGGTCTTGAACAGACATTTTTATTTTTATAAACCCATGTTCACACAGAATTATTCTTAATAGCCAAAAGGTGGAAGTAACCTGTGTCCACTGATACTGAAATGAGCTTGATTTTTGTGGTATATACATATACAGTAGAATATTAGCCTTAAAAAGGAAGGAAATTCTGATACATGCTGCAACATAGATAAACCTTGAGGACATTATGCTAAGTGAAATAAGCCAGTCACAAAACAACGCTGTATTTCACTTAAATGAGATATCTAGTCAAATGCATACAGACAGAAAGCAGAATGATGACTACCAGGGACTAAGGGGAGGGAGAAATGGACAGTTGTTGTTTAATGGGTGCAGAGTCTCAGTTTTGCAAGATGAAAAAGGTCTGAAGAATGGTTGCATAACAATGCGAATATACCTAACACAGTAGATTGTATAGTTAAAAATGGTTAAAATGGTAAATTTTATGTTATATGTATTTTAATACAATTAAAACAAAAAAAAAACCTACAGAATTTTTTCACAGAGCCTTACAAAGTATTCCTAGAAGAGGAAATGAAGGCCAAGAGAACTTCGGAATAATAATAAAGAGAAACTGGCCTAATCAGGTTCCAAATATAATGTGAAAGTATAATAATTAAAAGTGTGGCAATAAGGCTAGAATCAACAACTCTGTACGGATAAGAATTTAGCATTAGGATTAAGGATGATATCACAATTTAGAGAGGAAAGACTTTTATTTCAAATAATGTGGGGCCAATTAGTCGATTTTTAATTTATTGTTTTTAAGTTACTGTCACATCTATACCAAAATACATTCCAGATAAACTAAAACAAAGTTATTTTCATGCATCCCATTGCCCCTTTATTATTTTTGCCTTTCTTATAGTTTAAGATTATTTGGGCAGTTTTCACTTTACATTTTATTAACCAACTGGCTGATATTTGCACAATAATGTTGCTTTGGAATTCAAATAATCTTGTAGAAAATTTGACAGTCAACAAACGGGAAGTGCAAGTACATCCCATC
Source organism: Aotus nancymaae (assembly GCF_030222135.1). NCBI lineage: Eukaryota > Metazoa > Chordata > Mammalia > Primates > Aotidae > Aotus > Aotus nancymaae. The sequence goes on along the minus strand of NW_026988445.1, from coordinate 28,805,513 downwards.
TTAAAAATCTGGCCAGGTGCGGTGGCTCACACCTGCCATTGCAGCACTTTGGGAGGCCGAGGTGGGCAGATCACAAGGTCAGGAGATTGAGACCAGCGTGGCCAAAGTGCTGAAACCCTGTCTCTACTAAAAATGCAAAAAAGTTAGCCGGGTGTGGTGGCACGAAAAAGAAAAGAAAGAACAATCCACAAAACAAACAATTCATCTAAATAGCAGGCTCTCTGGTATTTTTTAAGTACTTGATCAAGTTTCAAACATTCTGTTAACTTTATCCATCATTATGAATGTGGCCATGGAACTGAGATACACTACAGTATGTCACTGCAAGTCTGAAGGGGTTTTAGTCACATACTCGGAACCTACTGACATCTGATTTTTATTTTTCGAATACTTCAAATTTTCCATTTTAAGTTAGTAGGTTAATATTTATTCCATGCCAAGTCAAGGAATTGCTATGAGGAAACAATTTTTAACTGAACATTTTTGGGTTTATATAACACTTTCATAAATGGCATTGTAGCAGAATGACTCCCCAAAATATTCCCAGAACCTTGCGAACATGGTACATAGCAAAGGGACTTTGCAGATGTAATTGAAATTATGGACCTCAATATCAGGAAATTATCCTGGAATATCTAGGTGGGTCTCAATTACATGGGCTCTTAAAAACAGAAAACTTTCTGTGGCTGGAGTAGAACAGATGGGGAGGAAGGTAAAGTCAGAGATATTTGAAGCATAAGGATTCCACACACCACTGCTGATTTGAAGATGGAGGACTGTAAGACACCTGAAACAACTGAGAGAGGATCCCAGCTGACAGCAGCAAAGAATGGGACCTCAGACCTACCACTATACCTAACTCAATTCTGTTAACAATCTGAATGAGCCTGGAAGCAGATTTGCCCCTAGAGCCTAACACCTTGATTGTGGGCTTGTGAAGACCACAGCAGAGGAACTGATCTAACTCACCTGGTCTCTGATTTACAGAAGTGTGAGATGATAAATCTGTGTTTTAAACCACTAAGTTTTGAGCACCTTTTTATTGCAGCAATAGAAAACAAATGTACATATGTATGGAGATTGAATTCATTTCTCACACAAACTAGCTGCCCCCAACACCCCCCCAAAAAAAAAAGAAAAAAGAAGACAATGCCATAAATCACGTCGGAGGGCAGATGTACAATTGTCCTTTGGCTTAGCTACACTCATGGGTCACTATTGCCCAAGAAGCATATTGATACAAGTAAATGAAGGTAAATTCCTTACCATTACAAAAAAAAAAAAAAGATGACCAGCTCCTATTATTCCTATTAACTAGTTAACTTATGTTAAAATTCAGGAACTGACAATGTTTTTGGAAAGATTATCTTTCAGAGTAATTAAGATCCAGCTTCAAGAAATAAACTTACTAAAAACATTTCCTCAGTCTAGTCCCATAGTGTGTTTTTTTAAGTTCTGTCTAAGAAAAATATCTGATGTTTTTTCCGTCCCATTTCTATTAATCCTCCCTTCCCTTCCATTTGGTCACCCTATTCCAACAATCAAAGCTAAAATCTAGCAATGCACTAAAGTCAAGGGACAAGAAAAAACAACCCAGTAATAGGTATTTGGCACAAAGAGGAGGGTCACATGATCTTTTCATGCCATTTAAGTACTGGCACCTCACCTAGTAACAACTGCCTAGGTAAAACCCCACTCATTCAACAGGTATTTATAGAATACCGTCTAGAGACAGGCCTGTTCTAGACACTGGTAATAGTATGATGCTATCAAAGAACTTACAGTCCAGTGGGATGCACAGGATAATACACGCAGTAATGGAGACATGTGGAAAGTACAACTAGGGGCTGGGCACACTGGCTCACACCTGTAATCCCAGCACTCTGGGAGGCCGAGGTGGGTGGATCACCTGAGGTCAGGAGTTTGACACCAGCCTGGCCAACATAGTGAAACACCGTCTCTACTAAAAATACAAAAATTAGCCAGGCGTGGTGGTGTGCACCTGTAATCCTAGCTACTCGGGAGGCTGAGGCAGGAGAATTGCTTAAACCCGAGAGGCGGAGGTTGCAGTGAGCCAAGATTGCACTGTTGTGCTCCTGCCTGGACAACAGAGCAAGACTCTGTCTCAAACAAAAAAAAACAAACAAACAACAACAAAAAAAGTACAACTAAGGCAGAGTAGTTCACTCAAGTCTGATAAATAAGACTAAGCTACAGCCAGAAGGAGCAGGAGGTTGCCGGTGATCAATGTTGGACAAGGACACTCTAGACAGAAGGACAAGCATGCATAAAATATGGGGTGTGGGATATAGCCTGTTTGGATAACTAAAAAATCTCATGTGTGAGAATAAAGGGTGTTATGTAGAAGAGGGAAGTGGACCTTTAACTGTCAGGTAAGGGCCACATCATAAAGTGCATTACACTTTATCCTGATATGTTTCAGAAAGGTTACTTTGCTAACAGAATGGAGGGAGGATTAAAATGAAGTAATACTAGAGATTGAAACTAGTAAGGAGGCTATTAGATGAATAGAGATGAGGGCCTGAACTTGAGAAGCATCAGTGGAAATGGGGATAAAGTAACCAATTTAAACAATATCCAGAAAGTAAAATATGTGACAGGCATCGCAGGTTCCCAGCAAATTGCCATTTCCAACTTCTTGCCTTCCTTACCTACAACACACTATAAAGGTTAGAAATGCCAGATATTCACTTACTCAGCTTCATCACAGTTGCAAACGAGTCAATTCTAGATAATCTCTTGGGGGAAGTAGTGTGGCTCTGATAAGTTTTTCCTTTCTATTGAAAGAACAGAGGTGCATGTAGAAAACGGCCCCAACTTCTTCCACCTTCCTTCTATGGCAGTTACTTTACAACTATGAGAGGACAAACCAAGGGCAAAAGCCAATGTGCTGAGGATGGTAGAGTAAAAGGATGGAAAGTCCTGGTTCTTGATGACACAGCTGAGCTGGTGAACTAATAATCCAGGGCCTGTTTATCTCTGTACTTAGTCTATCCTTCCAGCTTAAGCCACGGACTGTCAAGCTCTCTGTTGCTTTCAGACAGAATCAACCAAAATCAAAAACTCTGCAGGGCGTGCTGACTGACTGTAGAGGGTTTATAATAAAGAGAAATTTAAACTCACTCCCAGGTTTCTGGTTTGGGAAACCACAACAAAAGTGGTGGTCTTTGGGCAGTGGCATGGGGTGAGAAGGAAGAATTCAAGGCACGAAAAGGAGAAAAGGGAAGAAGTGTGTTCCTGGACATGCTGATTCAGAGATATTAAGGAATCATTAGGTGAGGAGATGTGTGATTCTGGAACTTGTTCAAAAAGTCTGAATTAAATCTGCAGATGTATGAGAAGTCTGATCTATTACACCTGCATGACCTCACACTCTGTTGGAGGAGTCTAATGGAGACAGGCGTCAAAGAGCAGAGTTCAGACAAAAATGTCCTTATTTGAAGAGTCCTAGAAAGTTTTTCTCTTCTATTATTTTAAGACTCTGAAGATGTATAGGTACTAATTTATAATAAAATTGGTACAGGCCGGGCTCAGTGGCTTATGCCTATAATCCCAGAATTTTGGGAGGCTGAGGCCGGTGGATCACTTGAGGTCAGGAGTTCAAGAACAGCCTGGCCAACATGGTGAAACCTCATCTCTAATAAAAATACAAAAATTAGCCTGGTATGGTGGTGTACACCTGGAATTCTAGCTACTTGGGAGGGTGAGGCATGAGAACTGCTTGAACCCAGGAGACGGAGGTTGCAGTGAGCCGAGATCGTGCCACTGCAACCCAGTCTGGGTGACAGAGTAAGAAAATAAATAATAAAGTTGGTAGAAACTTGTTTACACAATGAATTTACACTATAAAACACTGGCATATTTTTATCTTATAAAAATTCATTAGTCAAGATAACCTGAAAAGCACAAAATCTGGATCTATGAAAAATGAAGACTGCTAAAGTGACTACACCAGAGATCTGTCTTGGTATTGGAAACTAATCTGAATCACCTGCTCTGCTATGTACGTCAGTAAATTAGGAATATGTGAACAAGCTCATTCCCATGACTCAGAAAGTAACTCCAGGACATGTTTTATTGGTGGTAGATCACTCCAAAGTACAGAGAGGAACATAAGAGAAGGCAGCAAGCAATAATTTAGGAGCACTATGCATAATTAAGTAACCTTTTGAGGATTATACTACTCTTCCATGAGAAGGAAGTTAATACAGGTGACCCCAACAGAATTATTTTCATGCATATGACAAAGTTATGGAAGAAATGATCCACAGCAGCCCAATCTAGAGAATAGGAAAAATACAATCAGAGCTGGAAAAGGTGACAATCTAGCAAAGAGGCACAAGGACACATGGCAAGAGGTCCCCATAACCATGATTATAAGGGCAACCCTAAGGTGAATTTTCAGTTTTCATATTTACAGAGTTTGAACCAGATAGCTGATGTACTAGGCCTATACAGATAACATCAATCCTCATCCAAGGCATCTCTGATGAATAGGAAGAATTACCAAAGATGAAAGGAATTTACCCTTGGCATCAAGCAAAAATGCTTCAAAAACCAAAACTGACTTGAGAAAAATGAGTATAACAGACCAAAATTGGTACCTCAATCCGTTAGTCTTCATTCTAAAACAACTGATGCCACTGTTCCCCTTCATGAAAACTTTAAATGGTTTCTGCTGGCTCAAAGAGCCCCCTCAGCCCTTCACCCAAGCCCACAACTCTTCTGACTAATGAAGTTCTCATCAAACTTTCAGTTTTGGCTCCTTTCATTTATGCTATACTCTAATTATACTAGACCAGCTGATGTTTCCCAAATCCAACCCGTGCTTTCCCTGTTCCTGCCATGTTGTTCATGCCAACTGTTCTCTGCTCTTGTGGATGCTACCCATCCTTCGAGTTTCACACCTTTTAGTATTCCCTGACCCTACAACTACATATAGTCTCCTCTTTTGCATCCTTGTCTGCTCTTATAAAAACCATGCTATTCTGTCTTGAATTGTTACCACTGTTGTATATCTCCTTTACAATACTCTCAATTCCTTAAAGAAGAAAGGACAATTAACTCATCCTTGTGGTTTCTACCATGTCAAAATTAATAAGTAATGATAGATTGCTGAATAGTGACATAAAACACTCAAAGCCCTCAAAAGAACAGAAAAGATCAAGTTTATTAAAAGTCTAATAATTCAACTACTTATCATTCTGATAAACATTCAGATGCTTCATCTCCTGTTCACAGGAAAAAGCAATATAAAGACATAAATGTAGAAATTCAGTAGAGAAGATAGTGAATCAGATTTTGATCTACAAATTCTAGATATTTTTAGTTTTCTGGACAGGCCACTTATTCTTTTACCTGTCTGCTTCTTCCGTAACTACCTATTTTACAAACTTGATGTGAAAAATAAGATCTTGTTAATTAGTTAATATTTTAACATCGTTCAGAAGTCCTCCCTTAGAAAATATTGAATACCATCTCTAGCTTTTCCCAATCAACCACAATTAGCAAAGATTTTCCTGATTCACAGAATGCCTAAAGTGTAAAGAAGACCACTATATGCCAAAAAACTACATTTTCATTTTCACACGAAAAGTAAAACTCTCTTCCTCTATTCTCGCAAATTCTTTTAGACTTGAAACTGTGGCTTCTCGCCATTGTATACTCCTAATTTATAAAGGGGTTTAATATTCTAGGATAAAAGGCACTCTGATCTCAAGAGCAGAATATATTCTAAAAGACAGTAATAGCCTTCATGAATAGGGAGAGTGCACAAAAAAGTAAAAGGGCTGTAAGAGTCTTGAAAAATAAAGGTGTTCAGCTGAACACAAAAAGTTTAAATCCAGAAAATTATTTCTCAACCAGTGAAACAGGCCAAAGAACTTAAAAAGGGCCATGGTTTTCTAGGATCTTTTGTGGCTTAGTCTCCTCTAACTTTTTCTATCACGCTCCACTTTTCTCAGCATGTTAACCCATCTCCTTTCACCTCCAGGCTCACAAGAGAACTCAACAGAGGACTCATCTCAAGTGGTAGGGAGTTCCTATACCCTCTACACAATTCCCAGATATGGGATGAGGAATCTCTTTCTACCTAAGATATAACACTGTAAATTTAGAAACTTATATATAAGACAAGGGAAAAAGTTTAGAACTGCATAAGACTCCTGGCCTGTAGTATTTCTGCTCTCCTGCATCTTTAAGCCAACAAAAATAACAACGGGGAATTTTTCATTTGCCAGTCAACTTACAAGGAACTTTAAGCATTGCAGTCAAGAGGCAATCCATTCTACAGAGCAAAAACCGATCAACCCAAAGCAAGCAAACACACCAAACACGCATCTCAATGCAAGGGCAATTCTGTACCGGGTGCTTTTTCTGGGGACATTTCAACTGCAAAAAAACAGGCAAAGCAGTTCTTGAACTCGATTCTGCGCGCCTGCAGTACTCCAAAGTTAGATGACACCATAAACAACTTCTTCCTCTCCCTCTCCTGTGGTCACGTCACCTGTTGCATCACCTAGAAAGTGGTCTTCAGGGTCTAGGAAAGGAGCACCACCAGGGTCTCTAAATAATTCAGTTGGGCTATTTTCCTGATCAACGTTGGCCTCCTTCATATTTTAACGAGGTTGCCTTTGACACACAAGGCAAGGGTGTTTTGGCTCCTGTTCACCTTGGAAGAGATTCTAGTACAGGCACCCGAAAGCTGTGACTTTCTGGATTTGGAGGGGCTTGGGAGTGTTGAAGATTTAAACCAAGCAAAGAGATGTACGATTCGGCAGAAGCAGAGGAGCTGGGAGCGCAGGCGGTCGGGACGAGGGTCCTGGGGCAGCCCCGGGGGCCGGCAAGTGGGGTCGGAGGCGCGACGGAAGCTTTGCAGAAAGGACACCGCTCGTCAGCCAAGGGGCCGGGCCCAAGCTGCGGGGATGGGAGAGGTTCTAGCCCACCGAGCGCTGCCCAAAACCGTCAGGCTGACTGGGTTCACCCGAGCGTCGACAAGTGCGTGGATTAAAAAATAATACTACTTCTCCCTCCTTCTCCCCGGCTTCCCCCGAGAACTAAAGCAGAAGGCGGAGACGCGAGGCAGGAAGCGCCTGGGGCCGGGGTCCGAGCCCGACCGGCGAGAGGAAGCCGGCCTGGGCCAGGGCTCGGGGCCGCCAGGGGCCGCACTCACCATGTCGTACACGTTGAGCACCACTAACTGGTTAGCCCCCATCCTCCTCCCCGCGGCCGCCGCCTCGTCCTCAAGCCGCTCCGTCTCCGCGGGGCCGGAGGCCGCTCTCACCCCCGCGGGCGCTCCTGGGGGCCTGAGCCGGGCACTAAGCGTACAGCCCGGCCCGCGGCAGCCAGGGCGGAAGCATCTGGCAGCCGAGCCGCTCCCGGGCGCCGCCGACAGGAGCCTCTGTGCGGACGGGGCCGGACCGTTCGCGGCCCGCTCCGGCTAAGGCACCTCCCCTAGGCGGGAGACACGTGGGGAAAGGCGGGACTTGAACAATGGGCGGGCGCCAGGCGCCCCGGGGGCGGGGCCGGCCCGGCGCCGGGGCTCAGCCCGCCTGCGCCCTGGTTCTCGGCCGCCGCACCTCGGGACCTAAAATGGCGGCAGCTTCGGCGCCTCAGCGTCCAGGAGGAACGGGGCCCCAGGAAGACTACAGTTCCCAGCATGCAGCGAGGATTCCCCCTCGCTATTATAAGCGCAGAGGCGGAGTCTCAACAGCCCTCGACTCCAACTCCCAGCATGCCGCGGGGGCCCCGGTCCTACCAGACCAGGCCTCCCCGGGACACTACAGCTCCCAGGATGCAGTGCTTTGGAGCTGCGGCGGGTCCCTTGCAGTCCGCTGGCGGTGAAGTCTTCTACCTTTATTCACCCTCTCATCGCCGGTGCTGCTGCCGTTAGTAGTTCATGTGGCGTTGAGCTCGGTGAAGCCAACGAAATGTGGCAGAAGACTAAAGTGATGACCCTGTGTTTTCCAGATCCCTCCTCACTTCTTCTTTGGCAAGGGGAGGGGTGGGGAAGTGGAGGAAAACGAGTTACTGGTGTGGGATGAGGTGTCACGTGCATCCAGTTAATCCTCGATGTGGAATTTACATTTTGTGAAACTATCCTGCTGAGATGGGAAGGGTACAGTAACCGTAGTTTAGCACAATCCTGGGACGTAGCAGGCACCTTTGCGTTAATTCAACAAATATTCGCTGTGTGCTTAGCTTAGCACAACCCTGGGACGTAGCAGGCACCTTTGCGTTAATTCAACAAATATTCGCTCTGTGCTTCCTATGTGCGGGGCAGTGTTGTAGGCCCTCGGGGTTGCCGTGATAAACAGGAGCAGGAACAAACAAAATATCACAGGTATGTGCTTTGCAGAAAATTTAAATAAGGTGAAGTCATTGAGAGTAATCTTAAACTGGCTGCACGGGGAAGATCGCTGTAATGAGATGAGTTTTAGGCTGAAATATGAATGACAAAGCCAGCCCCGCAAATATGCGGGGGAGGAGTATTTCAGTCAAAGGGAACACGTGCAAAGATCTGAGGCACGAAGGAGTTTTCTGTATTCAAGGAAAACAAAAGACCACTGTTGCTGGGACCTACTAGGCAAGGAGGCAATGGTATTAGATGACTTGGGCAGGTAGACAGAGGCCAGATCCCAGAAGATTTCTAAATTCATAATAGGGGTTGTATTTTCAATGAAGCCATAAGTTTGGGCCAGGGAGTGAAATGAGCATGCGTGTGTTTAAAAATGATTACTTGGGTTGCTGTGTGGAAAACGGGTTTCAGGAGGCGGGAACAGGGAGATGAGTGTGGTAGACTGCAAAAATAGCCACAAATTATTTCCGGTCTCCCCCCACTGACTGCACTGGACTGTGACTTGCTTTGGACATGGGACATTAACATAATGCAAACAGAGGCTTAAAAAACACTTGTGAGTTGGAGCTTGCCCTCTTGCTGAATTTGGGAGTCCTGTGACCACCATCTTAGGAGTTTGGGCTAGCCTGAAGGATGCTGAGGGACACATGGTCAAGTCATGGCCTACATCCAGGTGACATCCAACCAACTGCAAAGCACACGAAGCTCTCCTCGACTCTCCTTCCCCTGGCCACAACCACACTGATCAGATGAACTGACCAGCCAACCCGCAGAATGTGAGAAATAATGTTTTAAGTCACAAAGTTTTGGGGGTGGTTTTGTGGCAAAAGTTAATTTAGACAAGCAGTTGGATGCTATTCCAGAAGTGCATGCCACACGGTGGCTTAGTTGTGGCTAATAGTGCTGGAGACCTGCTTGTTCCTGTGACTGCTATTTGCAAAGTTAATGGGTCTATCGCCTCTCTGATGACTTGCATAGATCATTAACATTTTAACTATAGGTTTCCTCACCCTGATAATGAGACCCACCTCCGTGACTTGATTGTACCTATTATGTGACTTGATTGTACCCATTGTGTGTTTTCCGCTGCCTAAGCTTGTAGCCGGATGGCTCTCTCTTCCCTTTATTAAGATAATGGCATCTGTTCTGGTAATTGAGATGGGACTAAGAATGCTTATGTAAATGAGGTGGGGCAAAGAATGTTCCTGTAAAATGAGGTAGAAAAAGATATATATACTAACTCACTGTACAATAAAGTGGCTGGTTTTAGGGCCAGTCCTCCAGACTCCAGCTGTCCTGTCTTTTCTTTTCTTCCGCGCACTCTCTCTTCCAGGTATTGGGACCCTCTTGCAGGTCGAGAGACCCCGGCAGACGTGCCGTTCTCACCGGCTCCCGACATCTGGCGACCACGACGTGGGGCCTGGACACGAGAGATAAAGTGACGCTCAAAGGTATTTGGAGTGAAGGCTGCAGCAGTAAGTTTTGGTCAATTTATAATCTTGTATATAAGTTTTTGATTTCAATTTAAGTATTCAATCTGGAGTAAAACATGGAGCAACTAGAGTCTAAGGACAATAAAATGTTTACTCAGCATTTACAGTCTATGATTAAGTCGCATGGTCATGATGTTAAACTGAAAACTGTGGAGGAATTTGTGCACATAGTTAGAGAAATTTGTCCTTGGGTACCCGAAGGTGGTGTATTGGATGAACCTACTTGGCATGTTATTAGGGAAAAAATTGAATACTTTTGCTTCTATAACAAAGAGTTACCTCAATCTGATGTTTTGCTTTTGTTTTGGTCTAAACTCCGTGGCTATGTTTGCCCTTCTCCCTCTTCTGCACCTCCTTGTACTTCTACAGCTGCTCTCTCCCCTGTGGCATTACATAGGTATTCTGCACCACCTCCGGTGGCTCAGGAGGAAGAGTCAGAGTGACACTCGGTCGACTCTCATACCGAATACCAGCCTGATCCATTGGAAACTTTGACGAAGGTTGTTATTGATTCAGCCAGGACTCCCCATACTACTCCACAATGGGTCCCTGGCCCGGTAACTTTTACTTTGCCTCCTGATCTTGCTCGACAGTTTCAGGATTTACTTTCGCTGTGCTCGTGTGCTGTCAGTAATCAGCAGTGCTTTCCTGTAGTACAAGGAAATGAAATGGGTGCAGGAAGCTATTCTACTGGGAGTGTGCCCATAACTTAAGGAGCCACAGATGCTGCTCCAATAACTCCCCTAACTCATGCTTTGTTATCTAATAAGAAAGGATTTGCTAATGTAAATAGTATGTTCCCTTCCCTTTTCCCTGTTATAGAAGTTGAAAATGCTCAGGGACAAATAGTCCATAAATATCAGCCTATCCCACCTGAAACTTTAAAAGAATCAAAAGAGGCTGTTCCTCAATATAACCCTACTGCCCCTTATACTATTTCTCTATTAGAAGGTTTGGCAAAAGAAGCCTTACCTCCACATGATTGGGGCCGCCTTACAAAAGCTTGTCTCTCAGGTGGAGATTATCTCCTTTGGAGAACTAATTATGATAATCGTGCTTCTGATCAGGCACAAAGAAATTGTACTCATCAAATTCTAGTTTCTTTTGATATGCTTACTGGCAAAGGTCAGTTTGAAGATCTTAATTTACAAGCACAACTCCTCCAGGTAGCCTATGGGCAGATTAACACGTTAGCCTTGCAGGCTTGGAGGCAGCTCCCGGCAACCGGGGTTAAGACTGAGGAGTTGGCAAAAATTAAGCAGGACCTGATGAGCCATATCAAGATTTTGTGTCCCGCCTTTTACAGGCAGTAGGCCGATTGGTTCAGGATGGAAAGGCTGGCACTTTGTTAGTTAAACAATTGGCATTTGAAAATGCTAATCCAGCCTGTCAAGCAGCCATACGGCCGAAAAAAGGCGCTATCACTGATTATATTCAGCTTTGTGCTGATATTGGGTCCTCTTATCAACAAGGGTTGGCTATGGCCACAGCTCAAGCTGGTATGTCTGTAGCTGCTTATGTTAAAAATCAAATGAGTAATGCTCACTATCAGCGCAGCAATCAATAATGTTTTCAATGTGGTAATACCTCAAGAATAGAAATTAATTGTTATTGATTTAAAAGACTGTATAAGGTTTGTTTTTAGTATTCCATCTACTAATTATGAACAACCTTGGGATAGATATGTATGGGTAGTGTTGCCTCAGGGCATGGCTAACAGCCCTACCCTTTGTCAGACTTCTGTTGCAAAGGCTATTCCAGTCCGACAACAATATCCTGACATTCTTCTTATTCACTATATGGATGATATTGTAATTGCTGCTTTGACTGATGTTCTTCTGCAATCCGCTTTTGTGCAATTGCAGAAATGTTTGACTAATGCTGGCTTTGTGGTTGCTTCAGAGAAAATCCAATCTTCTGCTCCTTATCTCTATTTAGGAGGAGTAATTAATCACAAAAAATATCTTAAGGAATTCCAAAATTAAATACCTCTCAATTAAAAACTCTCAATGATTTTCAGAAATTTTTAGGTGATTTAAATTGGATCAGACCTAGTCTCAAACTTACCACCGGAGACTTAAAACCCTTATTTAATATTCTAAAGGGACCTTCCGACCCTGCTTCACCATGCCAGCTTACTCCTGAAGCCATGCAAACCCTCCAGATTGTTCAAAAAGCCTTAACAGAACAAAAATTAAATAGAATTCAAGACTAGACACTCTGGAACTTTTGTGTGCTATATACACAGTGCACACCCACAGGTGTTTTCTGGCAGCAGGGGATATTAGAATGGCTACACCTCCCTGCTAGTTGTGGAAAGGTAGTGACTTCTTATTATGATTTGGTTGCAGCTTTGGTTCCTAAATGCAGGACTCGTGCCCTTGCTTTGTTTGAATATGAGCCTCCAGAAATTGTTCCTTATACAGGCCCTCAACAAACTTGGCTTTGGCAATTCTCAGAAACTTGGCAAATTGCTTTTGCTGGATTTCCAGGAAAATTAGTTGTCATCTTCCCGCTGATAAAAGTTTACAATTTTACACTCTTAATTAGCTCATTTTTCCTCAGATCTGTGTCAAGACACCTTTAACACAAGCACACCTGGCTTTCACAGACGGATCTTCATCTGGCATTGCTGCTGGCTCAGTTAATAATCAAACTTTTTCTTTTCAGACTCAGGCAACCTCAGCTCAAAGAGTTGAACTCCTTGCAGTGCAATTTGTTTTATCTCATTGGAATTTTCCTCTTAACATTTACTCTGATAGCCAATACGCTGTTCAACTTGTTCAGCACTTGGAGACCGCTCCCTTGTGCTCAACTAATTCCTCCTTTATCATTCACCTTGGAATCCCTCTGCAGGAATCTCTTCAACAGCGCTCTCATCCCTTTTTTATAGGTCACATTCGAGCTTATTCTAATCTGCCAGGACCTCTTAGTAAAGGAAATCAACAGGCTGATCTTCTCACTCATTCTATTTTTCCAGTGTTAACTCCTCTTCAACAGGCACAGGCATCTCATGCTTTGCATCATCAAAATGCTCGCAGTCTTTCTTTACAGTTTAAAATTACTTGAGAACAGACTCAACAAATTGTTAAACAATGCTCTGAATGTCTTCCTCACTTGCCAGTTCCTTTTCATTATGGAGTTAATCCTCAAGGACTACAGAGTGGCCATGTATATCAAATGAATGTCACTCATTTTACACCTTTTGGTAAATTTCAATATATACGTGTAACTATTGATACTTTTTCTCATTTTTTAGTGGCTTCTGCTCATACAGGTAAAGCTGCTAAAGATGTTATTGCCCATTGCTTATTGGTCTTTTCTATTTTAGGCCCTCCTTAAAACAGCTAATGCTCCTGCTTACACCAGCAAAGGATTTAATCATTTTTGCTTTCAGTTTCATATTCATCATAGTACAGGTATACTCTACAATCCACAAGGACAAGTAATTGTAGAACACGCTCATGCAACTTTGAATTTAACTGTACAAAAAATAAAACAGGGGGAGTCAGGAGCTGATTTACATAAGACTCCTCATACTTGGCTTAGACATGCTCTATATATTTTTAATTTTTTGATTTTTGATGCAGAAGGACGTTCTGCTGCTGAGCGTTTTTGGCACCCTAGTCCCAGAGCACAAGCTGAGGTGCTGTGGAAGGATGTCTTAACTAACAAGTGGAATGGACCTGATCCCGTCCTAATATGGGGGCGAGGACATGTTTGTGTTTTCCCTAGATCTGCTGAAAGCCTGTTATGGGTACCAGAGTGGTTGATGAAACATGGACCTCCTGTCGATGAGAAAAACCGGAACTTTGATCCCAAGCTTCAAATAGCTGCATCTAACACCACCAACTCCACCTCTTTGATACCGCCAAATGAAAGCATCGCCAGACACAGAACATCAACATCTTCCCTTGCCTACCTGGGGCCAGATGAAGCGTCTTTGCATTAAAGCAGCCCAACTTGTGAACTCACAGGGAATTTCAAAAACTTTGGCTGTAATGTTCATAGCCATGTTGGCTATTTTGACCTATAAATCATTTATGAACAGGCTTGTGTAGCCTCTCCTTATGGCATTCTATATGGGAATATAACTATAGATGAGGAAAGTGGACATTATTTTATAACTTGTCCCAACTGTGTTCTTACTAACTGTATTGATTCAACTGTATTTCCTACTCCTGTTATTATGATTGTTCATCAGCCTCCTTATGTTATGCTTCCTGTTAATCCTACAGGTTCTTGGTATAATGAACACAGTATGCAACTTCTTCATCAAATTCGAGACCTCATAGTCCATCCTAAACGCTTTATTGGTTTGCTTGTTGCTAGTATTTTGGCCATTGTTTCTGTGGTAGCTACTGCTGCTACAGCTGCTGTTAGTCTAGCTCACAGTGTGCAAACTGCTACCTATGTTAATCATTTGGCTCAAAATATTTCTGTCTCTATGGGTACTCAAATTGATATTGATAAAAAATTGGAAGCTAAACTTAATGTTTTGGAACAAACTGTTACCCTTTTGGGGGATAAAGTGTACAATATGCAATCTCGCATGCTACTACGCTGTCATGTTGATTTTAAATATATTTGTGTTACCAATACACCTTACAATGACACTGAATGGAGTTGGCCTCTGGTCAAGGCCCATTTGCAAGGTATCTGGAGTCATAATAACTTGTCCCTTGATGTTTTCAGGCTTCAACAACAAATTCATGCCATTGATTTTTCGCGCCAGGATCTTCCACAGGATGATACTGTCGCCCGTGATATTGTTAACACTTTGTTTTCCTGGACCCACAGTTATCACCTGCCGTCTTTTTCCAGCATTCTGGCCATTGGTGGCTGTGTTCTTCTGCTTGTCATTCTTCTGCCGTTTCTCTTTCATCTTGTGTTCTCCTCCCTCCAGCGTTTGCAGCTCAAAATATTTGAACTGCATTTAAGAAAATAAAGGAGTGGGAGATGTGGGGATCGCTCCAGCGTTGAGACCACTCGGTGTCCCCGCCATAATGGAGCTTGAGCCCGGACATGTTTCTCACCCCCTGGAAGCAGTCGAGACCAGTGAAAGAGAGATTTAATAGAAGTTTGAGTTTGCAGAAGCCTATTTCTGGTCCACTGACCTAAAAGGCTGGGTGAAGGCTGTGTGGTTTTACTAGGCATTGTTTCTTGAAGTACCTGCTCTGGGCTAGTTTTATGACTTTGTTTACCCGCTATTGATGGGTCCCATGCTTGTTCCTGTGACTGCTATTTGCAAAGTTAATGGGTCTATCGCCTCTCTGATGACTTGCATAGATCATTAACATTTTAACTATAGGTTTCCTCACCCTGATAATGAGACCCACCTCCGTGACTTGATTGTACCTATTATGTGACTTGATTGTACCCATTGTGTGTTTTCCGCTGCCTAAGCTTGTAGCCGGATGGCTCTCTCTTCCCTTTATTAAGATAATGGCATCTGTTCTGGTAATTGAGATGGGACTAAGAATGCTTATGTAAATGAGGTGGGGCAAAGAATGTTCCTGTAAAATGAGGTAGAAAAAGATATATATACTAACTCACTGTACAATAAAGTGGCTGGTTTTAGGGCCAGTCCTCCAGACTCCAGCTGTCCTGTCTTTTCTTTTCTTCCGCGCACTCTCTCTTCCAGGTATTGGGACCCTCTTGCAGGTCGAGAGACCCCGGCAGACGTGCCGTTCTCACCGGCTCCCGACAGAGACCGAGATAATTAGAATTTAAAGTAAACTCTAGTTGTGGAATAAAGTCTATGGAACTTGCTAATGGGTTGGATGTTGAGTTGGTTAGGGAGAGGAGATTCAATAATAACTTCTAGATTTTTTTACTTGGGCAACTGAGTGGATGGTTCGGCCATTTTTAAGATGTGAAACATTTGGGGGATGAGCAGGTTGGGAGGAGGAAAATCAAGAGTTAATGGTTCGATCATGTTAAGTTGGTGATACCTTTTAGATATCCATGGCTGTCAAGCAGTAGACACTTGGGGTTTGGTCGGATGACCTAAGAATACGTGTAGCTAAAAAGAAGTGGGTCAAGAACAAAGCTCTAGGACCCTTCCATGTAGAGGTCAGGTCAAGGATGAAGAGGAAGCATGGAGCTGGGAGGAAAATCAGAAAGAACATGATGTCAAGACTATTGGATTCAACAATATAGAGATTACTGGTAGCTTTGACCTGAGCGGTCTCTGGGAGGAGTGAGATTTAAATAACTGCTATAACAGTTTGAGAAGCAAATGTAAGGTGACAAAAGGGAGACAACTTAAACTTGGCGGCTACAGCTGGATAAGGCTGAGTGGTCAATGGAGGACATTTTGAAGATGGGAGATGCTGAGGCATACTTCCATGTAAAGAGAGAGAAATTGATGTAGGAGAGGGCAAGGTTTGCAAGCGCAAAGAGAGAAGCAGAAAGGACCCAGGGCACAAGTGTAGGGGTTGCCATTTAGTTAGTATGCTTCATCCATAGTGATGGCATAGGAGGCAGGTGCAGGTCCGCAGTGATGCCATAGAAGGCAAGGAGACAGGTGGGCAGGTTGGAAATACGGAGTGCAGGAAATGAGGGTGTTCTTTCCTTATGAGGCAAGAATATCATCAAAGAGCGAGACATGAGGAGAGGGGCATAGGGAGTTTGGAGAGAGAAGGTGATGTAAAATAGAGCAAATAAGTATACTGGGAAAATATGGTTTGTCAGATAATGTAGAGGGACAGTAAATGCTGTGTACATCATTATTATTTGACTGTCCTCTGGAAGGTTGTTGACAAAGTTCTAAAATCTGTTTTCGGTGTGTATCAGCTGCCTTGCTTCTCTTTCCTACCGTGCCATTCCTCCCCACCTAAACCAATTACACAAACTCCATAATCACGTCTGCTAAGTCCTTTTTCCTGCGAAAGGTGGCTTCTAAGAGTCACCCCAGCAGTGAGTTTGCCCCATCTCCATACAGGCCATGCTAGGGTCTTCTTAAATTCCACGTCCTAAGAAAATGCCACTAAGTCAGTTAATTCTTGCTTATCTAGTTTTACAGAATCAGTAGAGACCAGGCGCAGTGGCTCACACCTGTAATCCTAGCACTTTGGGAGGCCGAGGTGAGTGGATCACTTGAAGTCAGGAGTTCAAGACCAGCCTGTCCAACATGATGAAACCTTATCTCTACTAAAAATACAAAAATTAGCCAGGCGTGGTGGTGCAGACCTGTAGTTTCAACTACTTGGGAGACTGAGGCAGGAAAATTACTTGAACCTGCGAGGCAAAGGTTGCAGTGAGCTGAGATCGTACCACTGTACTCCAGTCTGGGCAACAGAGTGAGACGCTGCCTCAAAAATAAATAAATAAATGATCCATAGAATCTAATCCCACACATTCCCTTGGCTCTTGCTGGTACATACATATTAGTTTTTGTAATTCTTCACTCCTTATGCGGCCCTGTGTGTCAACAGCTGGCTTATGCTGGGACTCCACCCTAGTTTTCAGCCTGCCACACCAAGGAGAACAGGCAGTGGGCACCCGTCGCCCTGTGAGGCAGCCGCTTCTGCAGCGTCCTGTACACAGCCAAAGGACTAACCCCTGCTGGGGAGCGGTGGGCCGTCTCTGCATGCCCAGAGGTGGGCGGCAGGGGTGGAGGTCGTAGAGCTCAACATCTTCAGAGGCATCCGTCCAGATTTTCCCATCCCAGTTTTTAGGATCAAAAGTTTTCTCTACCAGGGCCTCAGCCTCCCAGTAGCAGACCTAAGAGGTTGTGTGCCGACATTTCTGGAGCCCTGTGACTCCCCGTCTTCAGCTTGCTGATCAGTTGTGTCTGCGTTTTCACTATTGGTGATGATGGCCTCTTTATGAGACACTCGGCTTCTTCTTCTCAGCCATTAGCTGCTATGGCTCGCCGTCTCTCACTGCCTTCTGCAAGTCATTAGTATAACTCAGTCACTGTGTTTGTTATCCCCATTTTCAAATGCCTTTACCTGCCATAGCATTCCCCTCCACCAGGACATTTTCTCAGGTCACTGCCAATTAAAGCATTAGCAATTGAACCGCCACCTGCAGCCAAAGCGTACCGCTGACCACATATCCCTTAGCATGGTTTCCTCTCTGCCTTCTGAGTGCTGAGTGAGCCAGTCCCAAATTACCACCTGACTGCCTGATTTCTCAGACCACTCACTTATGACTTGTGCTAATCCAGGTCCTCTGAGAAACAGTTACTAACATGGGATTAAATATTTGGCCGGGCACGATGGCTCACGCCCGTAATCCCAGCACTTTGGGAGACCAAGGCAGGTGGATCACTTGAGGTCAGGAGTTCAAGATCAGCCTGGCCAACGTGGTGAAACTCCATCTCTACTAAAAATACAAAAATTAGCCTGGTGTGGTGGTGGGTGCCTGTAATCCCAGTTACTCGGGAGGCTGAGGCAGGAGAATGGCTTGAACCCAGGATGCAGAGATTGCAGTGAGCCAAGATCGTGCCACTGTACTCCAGCCTGGGTGATAGAGTGAGACTCAGTCTCAAAAAAAAAAAAATTGCAAGGATTTCATTAAAGGGAAATGCTTGTGTGAAATGAAATAGGGAGCTGTGGAAGTTGGGAGAGTTATCAGACAGAAAGAGTGTGTGGGAGAGAGATGGTGCCGATTGAGATTGGGTATAGTTGCCCAAACTGCTGTGCAACCTAAGGACGGTTTGGTAAAGGCTTCGGGAGTCTCTGAACCAGGCTAAGAGTCCTGTGTCTACCAGCATTGGGTCTTCCTTACTATCCCCACTGCACTCGGTCACAGGTGAGGAGCAGCCTGAGGGGGCGTGGGCTTGGTACAAGTGTGGTGATGAGTTTCAGAGGGCAGCAGCTGATGCTTTGCATCAATTACACTCCTGCAGTGGGAGACTTGAGGGACAATCTCCCCGCCTCCGGGAACCACTGATCTTCCTGATAGCCTACCTACCACTGTTACAGGAGGGAAGCCAGAGTTCATGAGTAATGAACTTGCATGAAATACTCAATTCTTAGTTTTCAGCACAAGATCTAATTCTCTCATGCTGACTCGAGGATTTTGATCCAGTGATTACCTCTCTCTCTCCTGTATCATCAGTTTCTCCTAGCCACTTGCTTATTTCCACCCACATTCAGTAACATCTTCCTGTCCTCACTTCTGTTCAGGTGCCCTCCATTTCTTTGCTCCTTGTCAAAAAAAAAAAAAGTTGGGGTGAGGGGAGCTTCTTGAAAGAGTTGTGTATACTTGCCTCCACTTCTTCATTTCCCATCTCTTTGCTCACAGTAAGAGCAGTTTTGTTTTTTATGATTAAAGCATTTAAGTTCAATGTGGTAGAAGTAGGAAGAAAGCAAATAGCATCTAAAATTACCTCATTTTGTTAGGGGGAAGGGAAGGACAGGGAGCGATTTGTTAAAGCAGCAGTCCCCAACCTTTTTGGCACCAGTGACTGGTTTTGTGTAAGACATTTTTTCCATGGACGGGGTGGGAAAGTTGAGGGGTGGGAATGGTTTCAGGACGAAACTGTTCCACCTCAGATCATCAAGCATTAGATTCTCATGTGGAGCGTGCAATCTAGATCCCTCGAATGTGCAGTTCACAATAGGGTTCACCTCCTATGAGAATCTAATGCTGCAGCTGACAGGAGGTGGAGTTCAGGCGGTAATGCTCCCGTGGGGGTTGGGGACCCCTGCATTAAAGGGTACAAAATTACAGTTAGATAGAAGGAAGAAGGTCTAGTGTTCTGGGCTGGGCTCAGAGGCTCACACCTGTAATCCCAGCACTGTGGGAGGCTACTCGAGAGACTGAAGCAGGAGAATCGCTTGAACCCGGGAGGCAGAGGTTGCAGTGAGCGGAGATTGTGCCATTGCACTCCAGCCTGGGCAACAGAGCGAGACTCTGTCTCAAAAAGACAAAACAAAACGAAACAAAAAGAAGATCTAGTGTTTTATAGCACTGTAGGATGACCATTAGTTAATAATGATACGGAGTTTCAAACAGTTAGAAGGAGGATATTCAATGCTCCCAACACAAAGAAATGCGAACCTTTGAGATAATGGATGTGCTAATTACCTGATCTGGTCACTATACATTATATGTAGAAAAACAGCACTATGCACCCCATAAATGTGTACAATTATGTCAATTAAAAAATATTTTCCTCAAAAAAAATGACATCATTTTCAGTTCGGTGACTTCATTTGTCTTTACGTGCGTACGTGTCGGTTGACATCAAAGAACACTTCCCTGCTGCATTTCTGTCGTTGCCCTTCACCCCGGTTCTGAAGGCCTTATTTCTATCTCTCTGCATCTCTTAGTACAGCCCCGCGCCCCTGTCGTGTACACACACGTCCATGCCTGCACACACAATGGAAACAAAATGCTATGTATACTGGCGAAACGGGAAAGGCTCCCTTATCCCCCTTGCAGGGCGTGCGATGGGCCTGTGGCTCGCTTGTACAGTGCCCCACTGTGCAAACCTCTGTGGGGAGCATGCAGATGGGCAGATGGTGGGGCTCCAACCCGGGCAGTGTCCAGGGGTAGATGTTCAGAGCTGAAGCCCCAGTGGGTGTGTGTTACAGCGCGCCCTTTCCGTTTAGCTGTCTGTAGGCAGCTCGAGTTAGCTCGATTAGACCCCCGCCTTATCGCAAGGACGGAGGGCTTTCTGTATCCTGGGTTTCTTGTCTTGGTGCCCCAAGAATCAGTTCACATGTGGGCTTGGAGAATGGGTGCAAGATTTTATTGAGTGGAAGTAGCTCTCAGCAGATGGGGGAGCCAGAAGGGAGATGGTTTTCCCCTGGGTCGGCCGCCTGGCGGCCGGGCTCTCCTCCGGCCGTCCCCGCCAAACCCCGCGACGTTCTGCTGGTCCACGGCCTGCGGGTTGTGCTTCAACCCACTGCTTCTCTCGCCATCCAGCCGTCGGTGTGTTCCTTCGCTGATGTGTGCTCCACGTCCAGCTGCTAGGGTCTTGGGGTTTTTATACGCACAGGACGGGGCGTGGCGGGCCAGAGTGTTCTTGGGAAATGCAACATTTGGGCGTGAAGGCAGGAATGCCTGTCCTCACCCAGCTCGTGGGCACAGGCCCGAGGGTGGCGCCTTCGCCAGGGCCCCGCCTTTCTCTACCAAGCGCTTCTGGGCTGTAAGTCACCGTCAGACTTTCCTCCATGTTCTCGGTCACGCAACATTTATTTTGTTTACATAAAAATGGGATCATACTACAGATGGTTCTCTGTAGCTTGCTTTTCTCATTTATCAAAACCTTGTGGAAAAATCGTCTAAATCACTTAGCACAGACTATGTGGTCAACGTACAAGCATCATGTAGTCAACCATTCCTGTTCACCTGTTGGTAGGTGTTAATTCTGTTTCTAGAGTTTTGCCACAGCAACTAATGATGCCATCTTTCTGTCTACATATCTGTATCTATCTATATGTATATCATCTGTATCTATTCATCCATCCATCTACACCCACACACGTACCCTGATATATTGGTCCTCCCCATCCCACTCTGTGGAAGGATTCTAACAGCGGGGTTGCTGGGTCCAAGAGAATATGTATTTTTAATTTTAACAGATTTAGCCAGATTGCTTAAATAAACTATAGCAATTTACATTTCCTTCAGAACTGCAAGATAATTTCCTTCCCATCCCTTCCTCTCCCTGATTTCCATGGTGGGGGGGGAGGTGTCAAAATTTATTATTTTGAGCATCAAAGTCAAAATTTACTATTACCCTTTGGAGCTTTTGTCATCAGGTGAAAAATGCAGCCATGTTGTGACTTTGGTTTGTATCTTTCCAACTGCCAGCCAAGGTTGACCTTCTGTAGTGGATACTTACCTGATTATGAAGCCAGTCTGCCTGAGTCTGAATTCCAGCTCCATCACTTACCAATTGTATCACCTTAGTATATTTATTTACCTTCTATGTGCCAATTTCCTCATCTCTATAATGGGATAATAATAGTTCTTGTTTATAGAGTTATTGAGGTTTAGTTATTACAACAGTTCCTGGCATATAATAAACACCAAAAGAAGTTGTTTTAAATATATTTATTGGCTGTTTGGATATGCGCTTTCACGAGATGACCGAAACTTTGCTCATTTTCTGTTGGGCAGTTTGTCTTCCCCACCTCACCCCCGTCTAGTTTCAGGTCTTGTTTCACCATTTTCTTTAAACATTTTAAAGTTTTCTTCATATAGGTCATGTACTTCTCATATTAAATTTATATATTTTGTAACTACAATGAATAATTATTTTTATTTCTAACATATTAGAACTATTAGAGAGAATGGTATTAATTTGGCAATATTTGTCTAGTTAGAGCCATCAAATTCTCTTATTCTGGTTAAAACTTGTTGTGAATTTTGGACTTTCATAGCACATAATATTATTGAAAGAGAGGATTTTGTCTCTTTTTTCCCAGCATTGGTACTGTTTTATTTTATTTTTCTCTTGTGAGGTCAGAACTTTCAAAACAGCAGTGAACAGCAGGTATGTCTGTCTTACTCTTGATTTTGGTGAAGTGAGAAACTCTTTGTGGACAACAGCTTTGATCTCTGCCTGTGGAACTTCATCTTGTTTGTGATCTTCCATTCTTGATTGCCTGCACTGTGCATTTCAGACTTGTTTAGCCAGCCTCCACGATCATATAATCCCATTCTTTTAAAATAAATCACTTTAGAGGAGAGTTAGTGTACGTGCGCATGTGCGCACACACACACACACACACACACACACACACACACACACCCTTCCTTCTGGTTCTGCTTCTCTGGTTGAATCCTGACTGATACAAATACTAACTATTTAGAAGGCTGTGGTAATATTCGGACAAATTAAGAAGCTTATTTTGAGCATCAAAGTCAAAATTTAAAACTTAGAATTCAAATTTAGGGCCAGCTCTAAATTTTACAGGCTTATGCCTATAATTCTATCCAAGGCTGGAGGATTGCTTGAGTCCAGGAGTTCAAGACCAGCCTGGGCAACACAGCGAGACCCTGTCTCAAAACAATAATTAGAATAGAATAAAATAAACTAAAATAAAATTTAGAACATCAGCTGCTCATTTTTAGTATATCTTACATTTCATATATGAATTTACCAGTAGAAAAAATCTGTTTAGGGCAGGTTATTTAAATTCACACACCTTCGTTAAATCCTTCATACATAAATTAACTACAGCCATATAAGGTTTCATGTGAAAAGTTTCATGTAAAATGATACTTGACACACAGATATACATATATATATTTTCCAGTAGCCCTATGGTCTAGTATGTGAGACACATAGATATATTTTCAAAAATTCACTTTTATTCATACAAAGGATCATAACAGTCAATTTAATTTTTTCATGCCATATAAGAGTACATGGAGTACCTTTAAAATGAAGGCAAACACATAAAGGATTAATTTAATAACAATATATATATGAAAATATTTCTATTTTGGAGATAGTTCAAGAATATTTTTCAGATCTTGAATTGGTGATGCCTCCTATGAGCTTATATTTAGTATTTCTTGGTCAAACACACACTCTCAATATAGGCAGATAACACACCGTCCCGCTACATGCATATATCCGTCAATATAGTCATGTAACACACCATCCCGCTACATGCATATATCCGTCAATATAGGCAGATAACACACCATCCCGCTACATACATATATCCGTCAATATAGGCAGATAACACACCATCCCGCTACATACATATATCCATCAATATAGGCAGATAACACACCGTCCCGCTACATACATATATCCATCAATATAGGCAGATAACACACCATCCCGCTACATGCATATATCCGTCAATATAGGCATGTAACACACCGTCCCGCTACATGCATATATCCGTCAATATAGGCAGATAACACACCGTCCCACTACATGCATATATCCGTCAATATAGGCAGATAACACACCGTCCCGCTACATGCATATATCCGTCAATATAGGCAGATAACACACCGTCCCGCTACATGCATATATCCATCAATATAGGCATGTAACACACCGTCCCGCTACATGCATATATCCGTCAATATAGGCAGATAACACACCGTCCGGCTACATGCATATATCCGTAATAAACAAACTTCCAGTTTTCCTAGTTTGTCTTATGTTTTCTTGGAGGTTTGTGAAGTGGCTCATTAATATGTCGTCTATAAATCCTCATGTACCAAAAGTAGCTCAAAACAAGGATAGTGAAGAACAGCAGCATCAGGACAAAGAGGAAGGAAGCCACCAGGTAGACACTTGAACTGAAATCAGAAAAAAGATCATTAAATCATGGTTCACATTTTGGCTGTTATTTATTTAAACAATTTTCGAATAGCTAGCTACTATGCCATTGACAGAGAACAAAGATTAATAAGACACGCTGTCCACCCTCAAGGTGTTTACCTTTTAGTGTCTGAGGCTGACCAGGGAGGGAAATAGACAAAGTGATCAATGCAATGACAGGAGGAAATGAATTTCTTTTTTGAGACAGAGTCTCACTCTGTCACCCAGCCTGGAGTGCAATGGTGAAATCTCAGCTCACTGCAACCTCCGTCTCCTGGGTTCAAGCCATTCTCCTGCCTTAGCCTCCCGAGTAGCTGGGATTACAGGCAGGTGCCATCACACCCAGCTAATTTTTGTATTTTTTAGTAGAGACGGGGTTTCACCATGTTGGCCAGGCTGGTCTTGAACTCCTGACCTCAAGTGATCTGCCTGTCTCGGCCTCCCAAAGTGCTGGGATTATAGGCATGAGCCACCGTGCCCGGCCAGAAATGAAGTTTTGTGGGAACCACACACCACAGAAGGCCTTCCAGTGGAGGGAATGTTTGAACTGAGCCGCGGCAGGAGTTAGCTGGGTATCAGTGGGAGCAGGAGTTAGCTAGATGAAAATGCCTAAGAGTGGAGGAGGAGACCAAGATGGGAACATGTTTCAAACAAAGGGAGGAGCGTATGGGAAGACATGGAAACTTGGTAACACCTCAGGACCTCTCCCAGACATCCTGGACTGCAGCTCCTTCAGCGTGACAGGACCTCAGGTGCCAGGAGGAGTGGCTGCAGATGAGGACTGATAGGTGGGCAGGCCCGATGAGAAAAACTGCTTCAGTCAAGCTAGAGAGCATGGCTTTTAGCCTAAGGCAAGAGAGAGCTTCAGAGGGATGATATGGGATCGACATTTTACAGGGATGATTCTGGAGTGTGAAGAATGGATGAAAGTGAAGCATGAATGTGAGGGCAGAAAAACCAGTTATGAAGTATTTGTAATAATCCAGATAAGCTATGATGAGAGTCTTAACAAAATTAATGGCCAAAGAATTGGAGAGAAGTGGATATGTCTAAGATATATTTAGAAGTTAGATCCAATCAGTCTTGGCGATTACGACGTGGGGTTTGAGAAATATGAAGGAATAAAGGCTATCTCCCATGCTTCGGGGTTAGGTTACTGTGAGGATGGTGTTACCACTCACTGATGGGGGACATTCAGAGGGAGGAGCATTTTTTTGAGGGTATGTGCGAATCTGGTTGGCTTACTTTGGTGCATATTTGATTTAAGGTACCTGAGGGTCAGCCAGGGTGTGGTGGGGTGGGCGTGTGTGTGTGTGTGTGTGTGTGTGTGTGTACCACTTACTCTCAGCTAGGTGCCAGACATCTGCCTCTTCACCTGGAACTCTGCATGGGTGCTCTTTTTTTTTTTTTTTTTTTTGAGATGAGATTTTGCTCTGTTGCTCAGGCTGGAGTGCAGTGGCCTGAATACAGCTCACTGCACCCTCGACCTTCCAGGTTCAGGCGATACTCCCACCTCAGCCTCCCAAGTAGCTGGGACTACAGGCATGTACCACCAAACCTGGCTAATTTTTTTCTAGGGGGGTGGGTAGAGATGGGGTCTTGCCATATTGCCCAGGCTGGTCTTGAACTCTGGGCTCAAACAGTTTGTCCGACTTGGCCTCCTAAAGTTCTGGGATTACAGATATGAGCCACCATGCTGGGCCTGCATGAGTGCTTCTGATCAGAGCGGATTGATTTCTTAAGCCAGACACTGTGGTGCCTTCTATTTGGTATCCCAGTGTCTGACATTAGTTTTGGGGTCCCTTTTAAACTACAGTTATTTGTTTACAATGTTATAGTTTCCGCAGGTTTCCTTTGTCTCACCTTTTTCCTCTGTGGCTATAAACTTAACCTGGCCCAGTGCATGACTTCCTTCTTAGAATACAGTTAACTCACTTCACCATCTCATATCTGCCCAGCACGGTGCACAGTGCTAGCAATACAATGATGAGTGAAAATAGACTGGGTCCCCATCCTTGGGGAGCTGCCTTTTTAGTGGGACATAATTGTTAATCAAATAATGAGAAAATAAATAAAAAATTACAACTGTGGTAAGAACTAAGAAGGAGAAATATACAATGCAATGAAAGCTTCTTAAAGCAGGACTTAGCCTGCTAAATGGATCAAGAAACACCTTCATGGGAAAAGGAGAATTATCTTAAAATCTGACGAATAAACAGAAGTGAAGTTGGTAACGTTAAGTGAGGGAGATGGGGGAGGAGGATTCCAGACAGAGGAAATGGCACGTGCAAAGGTCCTGCAATGCGAGAGAGCCTGGAGAAGGACAGGACTGAAAGAAAGTTGCTGGGTCTGGAGCTAAGAAAACATGAAGGTCATGATCCAAGATGAGACTGGAGAAGTAGGTAGGGACTAGATCATGCAGGGATCATGTAGGCCAAAACTCCTTAAGGAGTTTTAATTTTATAGAAAGAAACTTGAATGTTTCAAGCTACTAAAAGTAGCATTTTGAAAAGATTACTCTGGCTCCAGTGAGGAGAATCAGCTAGAAGAAAATTGGAGTGGATGAGGGGAGATTGGTTAGGAGTCTATTGCAGAGACAGTGGTAGCTTGGATTAGGGTGGAGGTGATGGGGTAAGAAGTGGATCCATTCAAGGATGATTTAGGGGATTAAATGAATGGGAGACAGTTGTAGTTTGGATGAGCTAGAGAGAAACAGAGAGAGAGAGAGAGAAATGAATGTAAATCCTTGGTTTCTTGGTTTTGGTTTTTGACTCCTAGGAGTTTGGCTCGCATAGTTGGAGGCACATTTCATGGGATAAATTGTACAGGGAACACGTGTTTGAGGAAACACTGGAAAACAGGGTCACCATGTTGTTCAACTCTAGAGGGTGCCATTCCCATCATAACCCTTGTGAATGGATTTTCTTGGATCTGTGCAAGGACAATCTATATGGCCATATGTCATTGCCCTAATGGATCAGTTTTAAGGTAGATTAAATAATGGGATAGAGGAGCATGTGATTAGATCATGAGTTCACTTTTGGACATGTCCAGTTTGACTAGTCTTTGAGCCATCTAAGAGAAGTTAAGTAGACAGTCAGATGTATGGCTCTGGACTGCTTTTGAGATATGATTTGGGAGTCCTGTGTATATAGATGCTAATTGAAGTCATGATTGTAGATGAGCTTGCCAGAGTGAGAAGCTCAGAGGACAGGACTGAGCGTCATGGGAGGTCAACATTTAAAGGCTGCTAAAGGAGGCTGAGGCCTTCTTACTAGGGAGAGAGGCAGTGGCTATAGAAGGCTGGGAAAACCCATCGTGTGATACAACAGCCAAAGGAAGAGTCAACACTGAAGAAAGATCAAATAAGATGAGGACTGAAAAGTATTAGCTCAGTGAAGGCCAAAGCTATTGTAATGAGAACTAACTGGTCGAGTGATGAGATGGAAACCAGACCGGAGGGACTGGAGAAAGAGGGCCAGACACAGGGAAATGGAGACTGTGAGTCTAGACAAACGCTTTGAGAAGTTCTGTCCTGCAAAGGAGGGACTTGAGGGTCGCTAACAACCTATAAGAAGGATCTGGTCAAGAGGGAAAGTTGAATATACAGAAGAGAGAAGGAATAATTGATTTGAAAGTTTCCTTAGCAAGTGGAAAGGAACAGGGTGCAAAGCATAGGTGGAAGAATTATATTTAAAAAGGAGGAATAATATTTCCTTTGTTGTAACAGGATGGGAAGAAGAGAGGATGCATACAGAGGTTAGTAGATTTTTATGTTTGCAATCAGGAATACAGGGCATTCCTGGCTGATGGCTTCGAATTTCTTTGTGAGGGTGGAAAGAAGCTCATCTTGATTATTAAGGAGAGCAGGTTTGAGGAGGAAACTAATTAGATACAATCTGAAATCATTGCTACAGACCATGCTGCTCAGGTGTAGTCACAGAGAAAGTAGGTAGGTGGGGATTTGCCAGCGGGAGGAACAAATCCCAGAGGCTGAGGGTGTGCTGGTAAGTGTTCTTGAAATAATGGACTTTGAAATGTAAGGAAATGCAAAGTAAAAAAAGAGATTGAAAGTACAGGTGGAGGTTCCAGTAAGGGTGAAGAGGGGTTGCCGTGGGTGATTAACAAGCCAGAAGGACAGGAGGTTGTGGTCAAAGAATGGGATGTCTGCATTGGCGCTTTAGGAAGCCGGAAGTTACAAGTAATGACAGTCTGGAAGGTGTGACTATGGGAGTGGGCGGCTGAAGTGCAGCAGAGGAGGGGTTCACCGAGGAGGTGGTAAGGCCATGATTTTGGTTGCTGGATGTGAACACCGATGGTGGGGCTTGACGTGGAGAGGAAGACCGTGCGATGGGGCCAGAGTTGTGAGTGAATGAAGCCGACTCCGCAGCGGACATAGCGATGAGGACAGACAGCTGGGGCCGCAGCAGATGCCGTGGGCCTCAGAGGGTCGGGGTGTGTTTTGCGTCTTTTGGTCTTGTTTGACAAGAACGAGGATAGATAATGATTTGGAATTGTTTGACAAGAACCAGGGTAAATAATAATTTAGAATTGATAAATAATGATTTGGAATTGGCCCCTGAGGTACATGGGAGGTATAAGAAAATAGAAAATGTAAGAAAATCCTCCACTTGAGAGAATTGGAGGCAAAGCAGTGTCTTCAGGGAGAGCCTGGTTTCACCTGAGCAGAGAGGGAGGGCTCAGAGGTTGAAGATCTAGGTGAGTTCGCTGGTTAAATGGTGGCAATTCCAGACAGCAGAATGGAAACTTTGGGAAAGTGGCGGAGTTGAGTGCTGAGCTAGGAGCAGGGAAGTACCGAGCTCTCTGCCTTCGACAAACTCATCTCTAGTCACGACTCAAGAAAAGGGCTCTGGGCCGGGGACAGTGGCCCACACCTGTAATCCCAGCATTTTGGGAGGCCAAGGTGGGTGGATTACGAGGACAGGAGATCGAGACCATCCTGGCCAACAAGGTGAAACCCCGTCTCTACTAAAATACAAAAATTAGCCGGGTGTGGTGGTGAGCACCTGTAGTCCCAGCTACTCGGGAGGCTGAGGCAGGGGAATCACCTGAACCACAGAGGCGGAGGTTGCAGTGAGCTGAGATCAGGCCACTGTACTCCAGCCTGATGACAGAGTGAGACTCCATCTCAAAATAAATAATAAATAAAAGAAAAAAGAAAAGGGTTCTGTTGCTAAGAAAATATCAACCAGCAGCCAGCCCTTGTCTGCCTCTGCTACCCTTCAGGGCCCAGGTGTTAACGGAGGCTAAGCTACAGTCATAACAAACAGACCGTCCTCTATGCTGTGCTCAGGTCCTGGCTGCTGCACTCTAGCTGCTGGCAGGTGACAGCGGGGGCAGGCAGATGAGACCCTCCTCCTTCGCTCTTTCTCCTCTCCTCCCTAACTTCACTTGACTCCCTCTTCTGCTGGTGGGTACTTGGGTGGGCAAACCTTAATATTCACCTAAATCAAACATACCAACCCAATGAGGAAGAAAAGTCACTACAAAAAGGTTATGCATGTTTCCCAGAGTTATTTAGAAACAACTCTTGACTTCATTTGCAGATTATTCACACTATTAACATTCCATTAGCACAAATCTCCAGAAGTCAGTAATATTTACAGCACGGCCATGAGTAACTTACTTGTTTTTTTATGCCCTTATTTAACATCTCCCCCGCAAAAAACCCAAAAAACAAAACCCAAACACCCAAATTCCAAACACCAGGCCCAAAATTGAGTAGCAAAGTCATCTGGGGTCCTGACTTTAGTATTATGACCTGTAACTCTGCTCTCCAAGGGAACTGGAGCTGAGTCCAGGGAAATGCCTTTACTGTTTCCTAAACACACCAGAATGAGGGTCTGTGGGTGAAAGCTGACCCAGGCTTAGAGCAGAGGGCACAGCCACTGTCCAATCCCTGTCACTGCATTCCACTGTCTGCCAAGTAGGAGGAGCTGGGACATGTTTGATAGGAAGACAGTGGCTGTTGAGTGGGATGGCACAAAAGAGGACCTTTGCTGCAGTAACAGTTCTTAGGAATTCCTTCCTGTTATATCCCTGTATATACACATACAATTTTAGGATGTCATATAGGGGGGCAGAAGCTCCAGGGCTTCAGGGAAACAGCAAGTTTCATTTGGGAAGACAGATTTCATAGATAGCCCCCCAAAATCTAAATATATTAAAACCACTGACTTTGCAGTGAACACTTCATACAAGTGTTTTTTTGTTTGTTTGTTTTAGGATTCATTTGCATTGTATACTGTATAATAGTATTTTTCATAATAAGATTTCAGCTGGGGACCCTGAAACGTGACTGCACAGGCTCTGCTTCTGGGAGACATGGGGAAGAGGTGCTTTCCCTTCTTAGCTGCCACTTGTATCTTCTAGAAATTCCCTAATTAAAGTCCAATTAGGCACTGCTCATTACCTGGGAATCAGTCCAAACGTTTCTATTGCAAATATAGCTGTTAGATTACAGAAACTGCAAATTAGAAAAATAATATTAAAGATTAAATTAAGTACAATATATTTTAAAACTCTCCCCATGTCCCTGTGGTAACAATCAAACCATATATAATCCTAGTTAAGGTGTCATTTTCTTGACAAAGGATAGAATGGATACATTTATATAACAACCGTGATTATTTTTCCATATGTACATCTCAGGCTTCTCTGAGATTCCTCAGGAGCTCTCTATCCTAACAGCCTTACATCATTTTGATAGTGGTTCCCAAGGCAACAGTAATAATGATATTAATAATAAGTAATGGCAGAAATAATAAAAACAGCTAACATTTATGAGCATTAATACTTACTGAAAATGAATAGTGGCAAGTGCAGGGCTCACACCTGTAATCCCAGCACTTTGGGAGGCTGAGGCGGGTGGATCACCTGAGGTCAGGAGTTTGAGACCAGCCTGGCCAACATGACAAAACCCCTTCTCTACTAAAAATAGAAAAATTAGCCGGGCATGGTGGCAGGCACCTGTAGCCCCAGCTACTTGGGAGGCTGAGGCAGGAGAATCTCTCAAACCTGGGAGGCGAAGGTTGCAGTGAGCCAAGATTGTGCCACTGCACTCCAGCCTGGGCAACAGAGTGAGACTCCATCTCAAAAAAAAAAAAAAGCAAGAAAATGAACACGAATTGAGCATTGCTATGTACCAGGCAGGATGCCAAATACTTACATGCATTAACTTAGTTGATCCTCACAGCAACCCTTCCTTTTAGATGAGGAAACTCAGATGAGGAAGCTCAGATAGGTTAAGCAAATTGAGAAAGTTTACACAGCTGTTAGTAGCAGAGGTGGGATTTGAATTCAGGTTTTTCTGACCCTGGTGCCTATCATGTTCACCTGACGCAGGCTAACTCCTTCAGGAAGCTGAGTTTTGGAGCTCAATATATAAAACGGTATTCTCATTTCTAATGTTACCAAATATCTCTCATTATTAAGTATATTGCTTGGAATGAGGCAGGATATAGCTGAGCAAACATTTATGACATGACTTCACCTACCTACATGTGGGAGAAGACAGAAGAAAGGAACCGATTTTTGTTATTTGTTATGTGCTCAGCAAAGTTAGAGATTTTTACCCAGATGCTTCATTTACTCTTCAGAGTACTGTAAAACAGGTGTCATCGACCCATTCTACAGATACAGAATGGCTCAAAAAGAGCAATTTTCTTTAGACTGAATAGCTAGTAGTGGTGAAACTGGGATTCAAACCAAACTATTATATCAACTTGTGGAATTGGCATGTAAATACAACCCACAAACAACAATACCAGATACTGTATTATAAATTCTAGGCCAGGCATGGTGGCTCACGCCTGTAATTCCAGCACTTTGGGAGGCCGAGGTGGGCAGATTGCCTGAGCTCAGGAATTTGAGACCAGCCTGGCTAACATGCTGAAACCCTGTCTCTACTAAAATACAAAAAATTAGCTGAGTGTGGTGGCCTGCACCTGTAGTCCCAGCTACTTGGGAGGCTGAGGCAGGAGAACTGCTTGAGATCGTGCCACCGCACTCCAGCCTAGGCGACAGAGTGGGACTCCAACTCCAAGTCCAACTCAAAAAAAAAAAAAAATCTAATGAGTGATGCAGTCACCTATCACAGGAATCAGGAATGTTCACAGCAAGGTAACTACCAAGGCCCAAGACTGATCACAGAGGCTTGTTTTGGGTCCTAAAGGTTGGAGTTTAAATAAGTAAGGATGAAGGTGAAGGCATTCCAGGTATAGGAAGAGATGAGCAAAGGTTTGGAATAGGAATGAATCTGGTGCATGCAGAGGAAAGTAGAGAGAGTTCTGCATGTGTGTGTGTGCACGTTTGCACGTTTGCACGTGTGCTCATGCCTGCGCAGGTGCCCTCCACAGGGCTTTAATGAAAGGTTTAGGAATTTTGACTTTACCCTTTTTATTTAAAGGAGTCATGATTGTTTTCGAACTTAATTCAATAGTGGTTTGTAAAGTGATTTGGAATAGAGAGATTGGATGTAAGTGGGCCATATAGAAAAATTATAAATAGTAGTAAACAACCCAGCTCTGTGATAATGAGGTCTAGACTTGGGTAGAGGTGACTGCGACTGAAAAGAGAGCCACGTTGATTTTTGATAGAATGAAATTGTGACGGAATCAGCACGGAATAAACGCAATTGGAACTTTACAGTTTCAAAGTTGTTAGGTGCAGTGTTGTCAAATGGACTGGGTGGGTTGATAGCACAGTTCGGGTATTCTGCATCCTTACTGATTTTCTCTCTACTTGTCCTATCGATTTCTAAGAGAGGAGTGTTGAAATCTCCAACTATAATTAGGAGTTTATCTGTTTCTCTGTTTAGTTCTATCTGTTTTTGTTTCATATATTTTGAAACTGTTTTAAAGGTAAATCCATGTTTAGGATTATTACACCTTCTTTATCACTATGCAATGTGTCTCTTTAGACCTTCCTTGCTCTGAATTCCACTTTATCTGGTATTAATATGGCCAATCTTGCTTTCTTTTGACTACTGTTAGCATGGTTTATCTTTTTTTATGCCCAGCTATATCACTCTTACTGAGGTGTTTACATTGCAAGCATAACCCAGTTCTTATCATGCTCCATCTCAACAAACACATTGTTTGCAGACAGATTTACATTCTACCAAGTTCTAGAGAGCAATACGAAAGTGAAACTCAGAAGAGGAAGAGTTACATAGAAAAATAACTGCAGGATTTTGCTAACTTATATAAGCAATACCCTAAGAATATGTATAGAAAAAAATGAATTCTGAGAGTGTTAGACCAAGGAAGTGCAAGCATAATTCTAGGTCACATTCAGTTGTTGACATGAATGCATTAAATGAAGTAGAGATGCCAGAAATTCTTTATTATAATGTATAGAAGTAAGTCTAAAGGCTCAGAGAAAGGGGAATACTGGAGTGAGTTTATCAGAGGTGAACCACTCATTCTCCCTGAGATAGGACCCATAAGATACTGCATTCACCATAGCACTGAGAACCACATCGGTGACAGAAACACCAAAGGTATCGATCCCAGAACACTTCCCAATAAACTTCCTGCATGCTAACCTTCATCTCAGAGTTTCCTTTCCAGGGAACCTGCAATGGCTAGAATAACTCAATTTAAATTATTTGGTTGAACTGTTCAGAAGACTGATGAGTTTTGGGGACTGATAGAATATCATCATGAGATTAATCAATAGTTGCTATCTCCCCCACCCAATGTAGTCTCATCAAAGAAGCAAATCAATACCACCACCAGCATCTGATACGCAGCCATTCATTTAGTAAATTGTTCCCTCCTCCCCACACCACTAACGTATGCATGTAAACCTTTAACAAACTGCTATTCAAACCTGAATGAGTTTTGAATTCCAGACACTTAAATATATTACACTGTACAGAAAACAGTAAAAGTTAAAAAGTACATATGATGCGGGAGCTTTCACCACCATCTCCAACACTCAGATATCTGCACAGCAAAGAACGTGAGCTTTGCTATCTGACTGACTGAGGCTCAAGCTTTGTTTAGCTACATTCTCTGCGGCCCTGGGCAAGAAACCCAACAGGCAGAAAGGATGAGAAGCAGCTCACTTTCACCTGGGGAATCCTGTAGTCCACCTTCCTTCTTGCTTCAGGACCACAGCCACTCTACGATTCTGCTGTCATGGAGTTTGTTTTTATCATCATATCATAGAACATCATGCTGGTCCATTATACTGATGATTATAATCAGTGTGTGTGTGTGTGTGTGTGTGTATATATATATATTTATATATATACTGCAGATATATTAGTAAGATAAAGGAGACACGGCCAAGCGTTGTGGCTCACATCTGTAATTCCAGCAGTTTGGGAGACTGAGGCAGGTGGACTGCTTGAGGTCAGGAGTTTGAGACCAGCCTGGCCAACATGGTGAAACCCCATCTCTATGAAAAATACAAAAATTAGCCAGGCCTGGTGGTACATGCCTGTAATCCCAGCTACTTGGGAGAGTGAGGCACAAGAATTGCTTGAGCCTGGGAGGTGGGGGTTGCACTGAGCTGAGATCATGCCACTGTACTCCAGCCTGGGCCGCAGACCGAGACGCTGTCTTGAAAAAGAAAAAAAGATAAAGGAGGCAAGACCAAGTGTGATGGCTCACACCTGTAATCCTATCACGCTGGGAGGACTGCTTGAGGCAAGGAGTTCAAGACCAGTCTGGGCAACATAGCAAGACTTCATCCCTAACCAAAAAAAAAGGGGGAGACAAATCCCATTAGTTGTGTGGTGCATACTACACCCTGAGAGTAAAAGACAAGTTCCTGCTTTTTATACTTCCTTCCACAAGAAAGGGATACATCTTTTTACGGCACACTTCGGATTTTGGAGGTAACATGTACCACACATAATTTGGATGTGCTTCTCCAGATATACAGAGAGACCTGAAAGTCAGGCAGAATGGGATCCAGGGTGAAGAGCCTGTTTAGATGGTCCAGGTGATGCAGACAGGGCTGAGATGTGGCTCTTACGACCTGACAGATCTAAAGGTGCTTGCTCTGTCTATGACAGATGAGGAAGCGGTATGACTGTAGATGCTCTGATGGGGAACATCAGCAGATGCCGCCACAGTTTTGAAGCAAATCCAAGTACCCTTGGGCAAGTAACAGTTTTCTTGAGAAACAGCTCATGGCTGGGGTATCAGCAGAAATTGAACTTTTGACCTCCAAACACCAAGTAACCATGA
The DNA here is from genome assembly GCF_030222135.1 of Aotus nancymaae. NCBI lineage: Eukaryota > Metazoa > Chordata > Mammalia > Primates > Aotidae > Aotus > Aotus nancymaae. Next base: position 28,770,158 of record NW_026988445.1, on the reverse strand, counting down.
AACCTGGTTGCCTCTTATAACTGAGTGTTAATCTTATCTCTACCACCAGTAAGTCGGAAGTGCCCAAATGAACTGTCATTAGGTGCAAGCACAGAACTGGTCTTGGGATGCCTAAATGCACAAAGAAGTGCATGAATAGCAGACTCACAGCTCCCCTTTGCCTAGACATGGGGAGTTCTTCACTGACTATAAAGCAAAAAATAGGAGAAGCATTTACAGATTGCTCTGAATCCAGATGTGGACAGCTGTGGCACTACAGCTCCATTCAGATGTAGTCTTGAGGAACAGTGGGGAAGAAAAGGCCTCTGAGTATAAAAATCTTTAAGTGCTATATATTTTCCCACTTTTGCTAATAGGAGAGATGGGCTGAGGCCTAATCACGGGCAGAGGTAAATTTGTGGCTACATGGCCAGGACTTGGAAAAAACAAGGGTTGATGAGAAGAAATATTAGGGAAAAGTATGTAGATGAGATTCTTAGGATGAGACTAATATATCTGAATTTTTGGGTTATATGTGAATGTTTATCAAAAAGCCTTTACTAGAGAGGAAGCTCTTACTTTATCACCTGAACGCCATATGCTTATTCCCTTTCCCAGCTACTCGAATGCCTGCTTAATGGGCTTATAAACAATCTGGCTGTGGTGCCTAGGCTGGCCTCATAAGCATGGATTTCCCCTCACCTGGATACTACCACTACAAAATACCATAGAGTGGTCCCCCTTTATCCACAGAGGATAGTTCCAAGACCCCCAGGAGATGCTTGAAACCATGGGTAGTACCAGACCCTGCATATGACAGTGTTTTTCCTATACTACAAACCTATGATAAAGTTTAATTTATAAATGAGGCGTGGTAAGAGATGAACAATAACTAGGAATAAAACAGAACAATTATAACAATATGCCAGCATCACTGCTTTTGCACTTTGTGGCCATTACAAAGGAAAGTAAGGGTTACCTGAACACAGCAGTATTGCTTTAACGCTACACGGCTCTGATAACCTGGCTGGCTGTTAAGTAACTACCAGGCAGCTTGTGCACACAGCGCTGGTACACTACACAGAGAGATCATTCGCATCCCAGGCTGGACGAGGTGGGACAGTGCTAAATTCCATCACGTTGCTCTGAATGGCATACAATTTAAAATCTATGAATGGTTTACTTCTGGAATTTTCCATTTCATATTTTTGGACCACTGTTGATGGCAAGTAACTGAAATTACTGGAAAGCAAAACTGCGGATAAGGAGAAATAGCACGCAGGTACACCTTGCTGTATTGAGCTTCACTTTATCGTGCTTTGCAGATACTATGAATGGCACCAACAGACTTGCTCGATACAGGATTACCACAGACCTTCAATTTTTATGAACATCATGTGCTTACTTGATGTCTCTGTGTCACATTTTGGTAATTCTCACAATATTTTGATTATTTTTTATTTTATTTTTCAGATGGAGTCTCACTCTGTTGCCCAGGCTGGAGTGCAGTGGCATGATCTTGGCTTACTGTAATCAGCGCCTCCTGGGTTCAAGCGAGTCTCCTGCCCCAGCCTCCTAAGGAGCTGGGACTATAGGCACGTGTCACCATGCCTAGCTAATTTTTTGTATTTTTAGTAGAGACGAGGTTTCACTATATTAGCCAGGATGGTCTCCATCTCCCGATCTCATGATTCACCTGCCTCAGCCTCCCAAAGTGCTGGGATTACAGGTGTGAGCCACCGCGCCCGGCCTCAATTATTATTATTATTATTTTTAAACAGGGGCTTGTTCTGTCATCCAGGCTGGAGTACAGTGGCACAGTCACAGCTCACTGCAGCCTTGACCTTCTGGACTCAAGTGATCCTCCCCCTCAGCCTTCTGAGTAGCTAGGACTACAGATGCATGCCATCATGCCCGATAATATTTTTTAAAAATAATTGTTGCAGTGATGGGATCTCATGTTGCCAGGCGGGTCTTGAACACCTGGTCTCACTCAAGCTATCCTCTCACTCTGGCCTCCTAACATGCCAGCCTTTTCCATTATTACTATATCTGTTATACGATCTGTGGTCAGTGATCTCTGATGTTACTACGAAAGTGTCCTGGGGCACATGAACTGCGCCCATGTAAGACAGTGGACGTAATCAGTGTTATGCATGCTCTGAGGGCTCACTAACCCCAATCCCCATCTCTCCCCTCAGCCTCTCTACTCCCTGAGACACAGCAATATTGAAATTAGGCCAGTTAATAACCTTAAAATAGCCTCTATGTGTTCAAGTAAAAGGAAGAGGCACATGTCTCTCACTTTAAATCAAAAGCTAGAAATGATTAAATTGAGTGAGGAAGGCATATTGAAAGCTGAGACAGGCTGAGCGCGAGGCCTCTTGCACCAACAGTTAGCCACACTGTGAATGCAAAGTGTTTGAAGGAAAATGAAAAGTGCTACTGTAGTGAACACACGAATGGTGAGAAAGTGAAACAGCCTTATTACTGATACCGAGAAAGTTTGAATGGTCTGGACAGATTATCAAACCGGCTACAACATCCCTTAAACCAAAGCCTGATTTAGAGCAAGGCGCTAGCTGTCTTCAGTTCTAGGAAGGCTGAGAGAGGTGAAGAAGCTGCAGAAGGAAAGTCTGAAGCGAGGAGAGGTTGGTTTATGAAGCTTAGGGAAAGAAGCCATCTGCGTAACATGGCTGATGGAGAAGCTGCAGGAAGTGACCCGGAAGATCCAGCTGAGATGACTGATAAAGGTGGCTACACCGCTCAACAGACTTTTGGTGTGGATGAAGCAGCCTTCTATTGGAAGACGATGCCATCTAGGATTTTCTTTCTTTTTTTTTGAGACAGAATTTTGCTCTTGTTGCCTAGGCTGGAGTGCAATGGTGAGACCTTGGCTCACTGCAACCTGCACCTCCTGGGTTCGAGCGATTCTCCTGCCTGAGCCTCCCAAGTGGCTGGAATTACAGGTGCCTGCTACCACACCTGGCTAATTTTGTATTTTTGGTGGAGCTGGGGTTTTGCTATGTTGGTCAGGCTGGTCTCGAACTCCTAACCTCAGGTGACCACCCACCTTGGCCTCCCAAAGTGCTGTGATTACAAGCGTGAGCTATCACACCCAGCCTCATCTAGAACTTTCATAGCTAGAGAAGAGAAATCAGTACCTGGCTTCAAAACTTCAAAGGATAGGCTTTCTTGTTAGAGGCTTGATTCAGGCATGTATCCTTGCCGTCTTCCCTAAGGATTTTGCCCTTCGAAGCCTCGGGTTTTCTGATCTAATCTCTGTCTCTGCTCGGGCCCCCCGCTTGCTCCCCTTTCCCCTACGTGTTGCCTTGTGATTCAGGTCACCAGGGATACACAGATAACCCTAGGGAGGATAGAGTGTCTTTAGATAACTCCAATAGGATCTAATGAATTTGCACTTTTTTGGAATTTCTGGCCTACAAATAATTCCCTAGGTTTCCCACCAGTGTGGTCGTGCATTTAAACGGTGTATGCATGTTAAGTGTACTGTACAGGAAAGGTTTTCCCTGAACACTAAATCTGTCATATTGTAAGAAATTGAGGGCTATGTATATTTTTTAGTTTCTAGCCTGAATTGTAGCCTATAGAATTATGTTCTTTCACTTGTTAAAATTTTATATTTGGCTCACCACAGGATTATTGCCACTTACAGTGTTTCCGCAGGCACTGGAGGAGAACCTGTGTGCTCTGTAGCTATTGTAAGATGCGGCAGGTTCTCCCCACTCCCCACTCAATGTGCTTCTATTCCGAAGTGAATGAGAGATGGGAAATTTGAATCTTCCCTTTTCATAGTTGGTCTTAGTTCTGCTGAGCCTTTCACATGTGAACATCTTACACAGTAAATATGACTGTGGCGTTAACAGAGAAGCAGCACCCATTTTTACTACTACGTGGCTTAACATGTGGATCAAGTATTTCAAGTGGGACAAAACAGAAGAACTGGCGATCTGTTCAGATGTCGCTGGAACCACTGGCTCTGCTGGACTCACTGAGAGGTGCTATTTCAGTTTCCAGCGTGACACCTTTTATGGGAAATCAAAAGTAAGTTTGGCCACATACAATATTATCCTTACGTGCTGACTTTGGGTCTTAATTCCTAGATAAGCCAAGACTTCCTTTTACGTATCTCTTGACTTAAGTCAAGTTAATTAATAATTTTATTCACATTCCCCACTTGCTTATCTATTTTATGACTACTCGATCTACCAAATTCTGAGAAAGATATATTAAAGTCTCCTAATAAAATTGTGTTTTTGTCATATGCTTTCCCTGTTTCTAATACTTTTAGTCTCATGTATTGTCTGGCTTTTTGTTGGCTACATAAAATTCATGAATAGTTTATCTTCCTCATGGATTATACCTCGTATCACTATAAAATATCACTTTCTTAGTCCCATTTAAAGTCCCCTATTGTCAGTGTACCTGCAGGCAGCCTCTTACCTTCAGACTTTCTAGATGGGAATTAGGGATAATACTTGTTTCCCCATCCCCAAACCAGGAGAGCCATGTTAGTGTCCTCAAGTGGTTTTCTGAAGCCCCCTCTTCTTTTCTTTTCTCCAGGGGTAGGAAGGGAAAATGCACAGCATTCAGAAAACTCTCTTGGAAGCAATCCTCACTATTAGCCTTTCTTATGAACTCCCAGCCTTCTTTCCAAGCTGCCTTTGAATAGCTCAGAGGCTAATAGGAGAAATAACCAGTTTTGAGACATCCTCTTTTCAAATCCTGCATTGATAATCATGATTTTGAAACATGTTTGGGACCTGTTAGTGATGGACACCTTTAAATATCCTGTTTTACTGCATTTTTAAAAATTATTTTTTTCTTCATTTTTCTTTTATTTGAAGAACTCACTGCTCTGCCCCTTTCCTCATCCCCCCTAATTCCTTAACAGTGGGTATCTCCCAAAGCTCTTCCATTCTCTATTTAGAATCAGTCAGCTAACTTACGTATGCTCCTGGAATCACCATAGAAGATGATACATCTGTATTGTTAACTTTTTATCATCAGCTCTTCCTTCCCACTCCAGGCCCAAAGTCGAATTCTTAACTGTATATAGAATATCTTCACTTAGATATCTCATTGTCCCCTCAAATTCAAAGTCAGAACTCTTATCTCAATACCTCACCCAAAGAAAAACCACCCCATGACCTATTGTGGTCAAAGAAAATACCATTATTTTAATCACCTGGTCTAGAAAACATGAAACTCTATCGATTCCTTCTGTTTTTGCCTCATGAGATCGATATAATCTCTCGTCATTAGACTCTTTTCTCTTCTTTCCATTCTTACGGCCACTAGGCCTTCCTTTGACCTCCTTCCTTGTTAACGTCACCCTTCTTTATCCATGTAGAGTTTATTTTTCTTCTGTGCCATTCTTTGTGCTATTCTCAGACTGATTTCCCTAGAACTATGCTTCCATCACACCACTTCCCTAGTGAAGACACTAGCGAAAGTCTCCAGGACATGGGCTGAAACTTTCTTAAACATTATGAATTGCCTTAAGTGTGTCTCTCTCCTTTGTTTTCTACCTTCCTCATTCAGGGCACTTTCTGCCTTCCTTTGCGCCACCACAAGCCATAACCATATGCTAACATTTGGCTAACATTGAGCTCCATTCCGTTATTAGTGTGATTTCTTTCACTGGAAGCGTCTGTTCCAGTCTTCTGGCAATGTAAATTCTGCTGATGTTCTGTGTTCTCCAGAAAGTTTTCTTTTACTGCTCAAAATAGTACTTATCTTTCCCATGTCTGAATTACTATTGTGCATGTCAATGATGCAAATAATTATATTTGAAAAACATCTCCTGTATCTTGCTCGGATTTAACTTTTCTTGGCTTTGATGTGTACCCCGCCCCCGACTCCTCCTTCTCCAGGCAGCTTAATTGTAAGTACCTTGAAGGGCGAGACTGTGCTTATATTTGGATCTTTCATGGCAGCTGAACACAGGAAAGTCCTCAGAATGTAATTGTAAATTGATTAATTAACACTTAACATAAAATATTCTACCCACATAGAATGTTTCATGTGATTGCTATAAAATGAAAAAGCAAATATGTAAATAACAAGAATAACAATGATTGAATGCATAGTAGGCATCAAATAAATAAAAATTTCATTTTGAAGAAACAATGCTAAAACTATTACAATAACACATATATTCACCTATAGTTTGGATCCAGGATCTTCACACGAAATACATACATTCCAGAATGGCCTATGGGCCAAAATATATGGTTCTTATTAGAACTGTTGATAATCTCGTATGGTTGATTTAAGTCTCCTGGTTTTCCAATGCCATAAGAAAAACAGTGTTTATAGTTCTGAACAAGAAACAAAGACAAAAATCTTAAGGTCATTTTATGACTTTGATAAGCAAAATTATAGTCTCATTTATCTTGAAAAATTATTTAGAGATGTAATGGCTTTTCCCTTCTATTTTACCATTGCAGTGCTCTATAGCACTTTAAGAGCTCTACTGGGTTAAAATTTAATAAAAAATGAAGCTTAGTGAAAGCAAATGTTGTATTTATAAACAATTAAATTAGAGTGTTGATAATATGTAAGCATATTATTTTCCTAAATCAACAAAATACAAAATCCTCCAAAGATGCTTAACTGGGGATAGAAACAATTTTGATCATAAGGTACAGAAACAACAGTCAAGATGGTGTGCCCTTGGGCTTTCATCTTCCCCTCGGATTTTCATGTATCCCCGTTACCATTACTGTATCTTCCTATGGGTCTCAAGGTACAAAATGTCTCTTGCCTGCCTTTTTGAAAACACAGATGAAACAAGCCTGTATTTTAAAAAGCTACTTCGTTAAAACAAGTAAACTGAAAGAAAATCACTGTTAAAACTTGCAGATATCTGATCCTATTATTACGTGGCATTGCTTTTGGGTTCTTTTAGATCCTGTATGTTTTCACGCCCTACGTAAAGGACTCTTCCTCTACCATTCTTGATCTCTGAAAGCTTCTCATCTGCAGGAAACAAGAAGCCTTGTGAGGCGATTACTTTGGATGTATCTGAGCTTTTGTCTATCAGCATCCTTCAAGGTTGCTATGGTCTGAATGCATCCCTCAAAGTTCATGTGCTGGAAACTTGGTCCCAAAAGTTGAGATGGGAAGTGAGGTCTAATGGGTCCCATCAGGTGTTTGGATCACAGGGGCACTACTTTCATGAATGAGTTAATGCCGTTATCACGGAGTGGGTTCCTTAGAAAAGGATGAGTTCTGTCCCTCTTGCTTGCCCTCTCACTCACCCTCACCCTCTCTCCCCTTTTGCCTTCTGCCATCTGATGATGCAGCAGGAAGGCCCTCACCAGGTGCCAGCCCCTTGATCTTGGGACTTCCCACCATCCAGAATTATGAACCAATAAATTTCTGTTTATTATAGATTACCCAGCCTCTGGCATTCTGTTATAGCAGCACAAAATGCACTAAGACAATGGTATTTATCTTTTCCCTACATATCTTGAAGTATTTCTTTTTCATGAACAACTTCCCAGTCAATAGAACTTTGCGATCAATCAGCTCTTGCATAGTCTCAAAGACACTTCCTCATGGCAACTCCATGTACAAAAATGTTATCATGACTAGATGGTGATAATTACAAGTTCTAGAGGGAAGCTTATTGCTTAAGCTTATTACTGGGCCTATATCTTCAGTCTGACACACAGTAGTCAAGATATATTTGTTGAATTAATGTGTTTTTTGTTTTGTTTTGTTTTTAGGGAGGGGGTCTCACTCTGTCACCCGGGCTGGAGTTCAGTGGCATGATCTAGCTTACTGAAGCTTCCACCTCTTAGGTTCAAGCCATCTTCCTGCCTCAGCCTCCAAAGAGGCTGGGACTACAGGAATGTGCCACCATGCCTGGCTAAGTTTCACTTTTTTGTTTTGAGGCAGAGTCGCTCTGTCGCCAGGCTGGAGTGCAGTGGTGTGATCCCGGCTCACTGCAGCTTCCACCTTTTGGGATCAAGCAATTCTCCTGCCTCAACCTCACAAGTAGCTGGGACTACAGGTGTGCACCACCATGCCCAGCTAATTTTTGCATGGTTAGTAGAGATGGGATTTCATCATGTTGGCCAGGATGGTCTCGATCTTTTGACCTCATGATCTGCCTGCTTCGGCCTCCCAAAGAGCTGGGATTACAGGTGAGCCACCGCACCTAGGCTTTTTTTTTTTTTTTTTTCTGAGATGGGTTCTCACTATGTTGCCCAGATTTATTTCAAACTCCTGGACTTAATCCTTCCACCTCAGCCTCTGAAAGTGCTGGAATTACAGGTATGCGCCATGACACCTGGCCTGAAATTTTTGCAAGCTGTTTTATTCAGATGCATGGTACAATTCTGATTGTGCCTGCTGTTACTTTCCTGGATATCATGAAATGTGAGGATACAGACATATCTGACATACTATTACTTCCATTCCAATAATCAATTACAGTCATGTGCTGCATAGCAATGTTTTGGTCACTGATAGAACACATATACAATAGTGGTCCCATAAGATTACGACAGAGCTGAAAAATCCCTGTTGCACAAATACTTACCATTTCCTTACATTATTTGGTATAGTAACATGCCGTACATGTTTGCAGCCTAGAAGCAATCGGCTATATCATATGGCCTCGTTATATAGTAGGCTATACCATCTACCTTTGTGGAAGCACACTCTGTGATGTTTGCATAATGACAAAATAGCCTAACAAAGCATCTCTCAGAACATATTCCCATTGTTAAGTGATGCATGACTGTACTCTTCATTTTAAGTATCACCTTTTCCTGAGAGCAATGTTTGTGGATATTTGTCTTTTTTTTTTTGTCTGCCCAGAGTCCATTATCATTTTTAATAGAACTCTGGTTCCTCTTGGAAATCATGAGAATGAGGGTAATTCCAAGTCTCCACCTTTCATTCCAAAAGCTGACAGGCACAGATTCTTTTGCTCCCTACCCCAGGACATAGCTGGGGCAGTAGTAGGGCAGCTCTGCCAACCCAGGTTCTCTCCTAGGAGTGCGAATGAATGATGAGGGATGCGACAATGACAGCAGTGTTTAGAGGTCCTTCATCAGAGTGGCCGTGCCCCAGCCAGGGTGAAGGAGAATCGTTTGAGTAATAAAATTTTAGGCTAAAATGTGTTCCAGATAAAAATGTAACACGTTACATAACTGAGTTAGGAGTAACGTGTAGGCCATCAAGATGAGGAGGAGTTTTACATGCATATATTACATAGTAAAAATGAAAATAAAAAATGATTTTCAAAATAAGAAAGAAGATTAGGAGGAGAAGGTGGCTTACCATTTATATTCTGGTAACCACAGGTATGAGTTGAGCCAAAAACACAGTCTGACTAAATGGAGCAGAAGGCCCACTTGCTACTCAGCTGTGGGTACACCCTGCCTGGTTGCCTTGGCTATGGGTTCCTTCCTCATGTCAGCGGTACTGGGATGCGAAAGACCAAGGAAGTACATAGTAATCAGGGACAGAGAACAACACATATGTTCCAGCTCTACTTTGACAGACTTCTGGGAAAAGTGTGGAAGATATTTGTATAGAAAGTAAAGGATGAGATCATAAGACGAACAGAATTTTGTTGTACATGGTGTTGTATTGACCTGTACTGTCAAGGAATTTTCATATAACACAGGCTTGTCATATCTCCTTTGGCTTTAGTTAGCATCACTGTAAAGACTCTTAATGTTTTGTCTGCCCATGTTGCCATACTTGCCCTGTCTGGTGGCAGTCTTTCAGGGAAGGAAGCCCCAAGAAAGCAGGGGAGGGACTCCACAGCTTGAGTCACGTGCTCTAGAAACACAGCTTGAACAACCTGTGCCGAGCTGAGGAGGCTTTCCCTGTGTGTTAGTTTGTTTTCTGTTGCTTATAACAGAATACCTGAAATGGAGTAATTCGTGAGGAAAACGAATTCATTCCTTTCCAAGGAGGCTGAGAAGTCCAAGGTCGAAGGGTGGCATCTGGTGAGGGCCATCTTGCTGGTAGGGACTCTGCAGAGTCCCAAAGTGTCACAGGGCATCACAGGGCAAGGGGGCAGAGCATGATAGCTCGGGTCTCTCTTCCTGTTCTTATAAAGCTGCCAGTCCCGCTCCCATGAAACCCATGAATCCATTATCCCATGAATCCATTAATCTATGAATGGATTAATCCACTTATGAGGGCTCTGCCTTCATGATCCAATCACCACTGAAAGGCTCCCCCTCTCAATGCTGTCGAATTGGAGATGGAATTTTAACATGAGTTTAATTGGGAACGCACGTCGTATAGTCTAAATGTTCAGAAACTGTGTATATCATTACAACGAAGCATTGCTAGTAAAGACTTAATAGCCTTGTATCATTATATATTTTTGTATATAGACAGGCAGGACTATTTACACTGTTTCCTATTTAGTTATTTCTTAATATGAATGATGGTATCTATTGAGTCTTGCTCTTTTTTTCTGTGTCACTGCCAGAAAGATAGCACTCACTGCTGGTACTTCCTATTACGTTATTAAATTCCCCTCCCCTGCCATTATTGTCTTCTCCCCCTTCTTTTTTCATGTGAAAGTCAACTTGATCAAATCACCCAGTCTCTTAGGAAACAAATCTCCTGGCCAGGCATGGTGGCTCACGCCTGTAAATCCCAGAACTTTGGGAGGCCGAAGTAGGTGGATCACCTGAGGTCAGGAGTTGGAGACCAGCCTGACCAACATGGTGAAACCCCGTCTCTACCAATAATACAAAATTAGCTGGGTGAGGCAGCGAGTGCCTGTAATCCCAGCTACTTGGGATGCCAAGGCAGGAGAATCGCTTGAACCCAGGAGGCGGAGGTTGCAGTTAGCCGGGATAGCCTCACTGGACTCCAGCCTGGGCAACAAGAGCGAAACTCCGTCACAAAACAAAACGAAACAAAACAAAACAAAAAAACAACAACTCCCCTAGCCTCATGCATGATACTCAATTTTTAGCCAAGGACTTCTCAATCTAGTATTTTCAGCCACGTCAAGAAACTCAAATCCAATTCTGTATCATATGGATGCAGACAACCACTCAGTATCCACATTCTCCCTCTCCTTCTCAATCTCCAACCTTAACAGAAGAACCTGTGAAAATGCCACTTTAGCTTATGAACCCTTCAGTTTTTTCCCGAAGAATTTACAGGCCCCAGAGCTACTTCCCTGATTGTTTAAAAATGTAGGCGTCATTCATTCTTGTAGAGTCAGAAGGACTATGTAGCAATCAGTGTAGCTCCAAGAACTGAAAGGCTTTCTATTTCATTTCAGGTGTATGTTTCAGGGAGAAAGCTGCCCTGATTGCCATGTTAAGACATAGTGTAGCCTTATTCATGAGGGCATACCTAGTCTTTGTGGGTACCTGCTTTCTATTATATTCAGACTTCAGACTGAATTCACCCTTTCAGTGGCGAGCTTTATGTTTCTCATGTAGTAGAATCGAACATTTAGGGCCTGGCGTGGGCACTCCAGAGTCTTTCTAGACTGTATGCTACTGTTTCAATTGTTCTTAAATGTGGTCCCCAGATCAGCAGTATCAGTAGCATTGAGGTGCAAATTTTTCGGCCCCATCCAAGATCTGCTGAATTAGACTCTGGGAGTGGGACCCAGCAATCTATTTTAACAAGTTCTCTTGGTGGTTTTGATGTATGCTGGAGTTTGAGAACCATTGTACCATATCATACCGATTGAACCAAGAATCTTAGAATATTTAGGTACCTTTTGTAAGATTTGGGGATATCATCCTCACCTATCATTCACACCTATTCCTAACTCCAGACCCTTGGATGCCCTTCAACAAAAAGTCAGGAGGGTAAGTTTTGTTTTAACTGATTTAATTCCTTATGATTTTAATGTTTTAATTTTTTTTTTTTTTGAGACAAGTTCTCACCATGTCACCCCTGCTGGAATGCAAAGGCCTGATCAGGGCTCACTGCAACCTCAACCACCTGGGCTCAAGTGCTCCTCCCACCTCAGCTTCCTGAGTAGCTAGGACTCCGGGCATGCACCACCTTGCCCAGCTAATTTTTTTGTTTTGTAATTTTTGTAGAGATGGGTGTCTTACCATGTTGCCCAGGCTGGTCTTGAACTCCTGGGCTCAAACAATCCATCCGCTTTGGCCTCCCAAAGTGCTGGGATTACAGGCATGAACCACCATGCCTGGCCCCCTTATGATTTTTAAATACTAGAAAATTACTCTTTATAATAGGTATATCATGTATAATTAATTAATTTAGTCCACAAATATTTATTGAGCACCTACAATAGATCAGATGCAGAGAACAAAACAAAATTTGCTTTCCTCATGGAGCTTACATTCTAGTAAGGGAGCTAGATAATAAATAAGATTTTAAAAGTAGGCTATGTAATGTGTCATATAGTTATAAATGCTAATGATATTAAATAAAGTAGAGGAGGGAGGCTGGGCACGGTGGCTCATGTCTGTAATCCCGGCACTTTGGGAGGCTGAGGCGGGTGAATCACTTGAGGTCAGGAGTTTGAAACCAGCCTGGCCAACATGGTGAAACCCCCATCTCTACTAAAAATACAAAAATTAGCTGGAGGCGGTGGCACATGCCTGTAGTCCCAGCTACTCGGGAGGCTGAGGCAGGAGAATTGCTTGAACATGGGAGGTGGAGGTTGCAGTGAGCTGAGATTGTGCCACTGCACTCTGTCTCAAAAAAAAAAAAAGAAAGAAAGAAAAGAAAAGAAAGAAAATAGGGAGGGGAGAGATGGACTTTCATGAAAGTGATGATTAAATTTTTCCATATGGTGCCAGGGAAATCCTCATTGATGACCTGATTTTTCAGTAAAATGTGAAGAAGCCAGGGAGCTAGGTAGTCTTTACAAAGACTCACTCTTGATGTTTTTACATGTTTAACAGATATTTAGTAATCCGAAAACACATATTTACAGCAGTGAAAATTCAAATAGAATCAACAAAAGATCAAACAGAAATTAAGATGAAGCATTTAAAAAATACTATGATACCATTCAATATAAAAATAGGATTTGATTTACCAAAACAAATTTAAATCCAAAGTATTTCTATCAAGTTTTTGTTAATAGCAAAATGCCAGATTAGTTATTCAAAACCAACAATCTGCAAGGTAACGTTTCTCTTACCTCAGGTCCCCAGACTTCTTCTAACGGGAGGTGCTTGTTAAGTTTAATCATTGACTTCCATGTCTGTGCTGTATGTAAACAACCGCTCTGTGGAAGTATTGCATATATATGTGGGTAGGTAGAAGTTTTCATATCAACTTATTCCTAAATATTTAATGTTTTATGCTATCGAACATTTTGTATTTTTAAAACTTTCATTATTTAAATGTTTGCTGGTATACAGAGGAATAACTGACAACTGATTTTTGTATGTTGATCTTGTGTCTAGAGAATTGGTTTTGAGACAGTCTCACTCTGTTGCACAGGCTGCAATGCTGTGATGATCACAGCTCACTGCAGCCTCGAGCTCCTGGGCTCAAGTGTTCCTCCTGCATCAGCCTCTTAAGTACCTAGGACTACAGACGTGTGCCAGCATGCTTGACTAATTTTTAATTTTTGTAGAGATGGAGACTTGCCATGTTGCCAAGGCTGGCCTCGAACTCCTGGCCTCAAGCCACCTTCCTGTCTCAGCCTCCCAAAGTGTTGGGATTACAGGCATGAGCCACCGTGCCTGGCTGAGAAAATTTCTTAAACTCACTTAGTAATTCTAATTGTTTCATGTGAACAGTTGTGTCATCTGTCAATATGACAGTTTTATGTTTTTCTTTCCCATCCTTATACCTTTTGTTTTTATTATATTTTTATTTATAACGAAGATCTTCAGGAATCATGTTGTATAGAAGTGGTGATAACACCTGAGTTCAGGAGTTTGAGACCAGCCTGGCCAACACAGTGAAAACGGTCTCTACTAAAAATAGAAAAATTATCTGGGTGTGGTGGCATGCGCCTGTAATCCCAGCTACTTGGGAGGCTGAGGCAGGAGAATCACATGAACCTGGGATGCAGAGGCTGCAGTGAGCTGAGATCACACCGCTGCACTCCAGCCTGGGCAACAGGCGAGACTCCAGCTCAAAAAAAAAAAAAAAAAAAAAAGTGGCGATAACAGCCACCCTTGTTTTGCTCCTGATTTCAAAGTGAAAGTATTCACATTTTTACCATTAAATATAATATTTGCTATAATTTTTTGTATCTATATTTCATTAGGTGAAAGATGTTTCTATTTGTAATTTTCCAAGATTTATTTATTTATTTATTTGTTCAGAGATGGAGTCTTGCTCTGTTGCCCAGGCTGGAGTGCAGTGGCGCTATCTTGGCTCACCGCACCCTCCACTTCCTGGGTTCAAGCAATTCTTCTGCCTCAGCCTCCCAAGTAGCTGAGACTACAGGGGTGTGCTACCACACCCAGCTAATTTTTGTATTTTTAGTAGAGACAGGGTTTCACCATGTTGGCCAGGCTGGTCTCGGAGTCACCTCAAATGATTGCCTGCCTTGGCCTCCCAAAGGGCTATAATTTTTTTTCTGGAAGTGATCAGTTCCAAGATAGGAATTGAGCAACAGATACAGGCATGGATAAAGCAGAAAATGGGTGTTTAAAGTTGCCCTAACAGCAAGCAGAAACAATACTGGGGAAAATGAAATACAGATAGAGCTACAGAGAAATAGATATTGGCAAGATGGTGGCGGAGAACTGAATTACGGAGCTCGAGCTGGATAGGAAGGGAAGGGAAGAAACATGAGAGTGAGCGAGAAGGAGAAAGCAGAAGGTTCAGTACAGCAGACGTCCAGGTTGTATGAGAGAAAGTGGGAGACTGGAGTAGTGTGAATAACAGTGAGAGAGCTACAAAACTGGGGGTTGAGGCAGAGGAGGAACTGTTTGAACTGAAATGCAATTTTTTTTTTTTTGAGACAGATCTTGCCCCGTCACCCAGGATGGAGTATAGTGACATCACAGCTCATTGCAGCCTTGACCTCCTGGGTTCAAGCGATCCTCCCATCTCAGCCTCCTGAATAGCTGGGACTATAGGTGTGTATCACCATGCCTGGCTAATTAAAATGTGTGTGTGTGTGGAGATGAGGTTCCACTGTATTGCCCAGGCTGGTCTAGAACTCCTAGGCTCAAGCGATCCTCCCACTTCAACCTCCCAAAGTGCTGAGATTATAGGTGTGAGCCACCACCCCCAGTCCTTAAATGCAGTTTTGATAGGGGCAGCTATATTAGTCAAGATAGTCTCTATGTGCTGCAATAATAAATCCCAACTCTCAGGGGATTTACAGAATACAAGTTTAATTCTTGATCACATATAGTCCAATGCAGATGCCCCCGTTAGATGGTTCTGATGGTGCCTCTCCTCAAAGCGGTAAATTAGGAACCAAGGCTTTTGATGTCTAGTGGCTCCTTACATTCCAGCTCTCATCAACTCCAGCCTTACTTGTTGCTATAATACACTGATGAGAGGTACGATGGAAAATGTGAGGGTTCCCGTGATTCCTTCTTAAGCATTTCATCTGGAAGTGACACATATGACTTCTGCTCACATTCCAGCCATGAGAACCAGTCATATGGCCCCTCCTATGCTTTATCTTTCTGCTAAAAGAAAGATAGCAGGCCCCATCTTCTGTTTTCTCCATGCCTGTATCAGAGTTGCTCAATTCCTATCTTGGAGCTGATCACTTCCAGAAAAAAAGTTATAGCACTTTGGCAGGCTGAGGGAGGCAATCACTTGAGGTCTGCTCTGAGATGCAAATGGGTCTGGGAAATGTAGTCCTTGTTTAGAAAGTTCCCCAGTAATGACCCTATGGGATGGATGGCAGAATTCAGGAGTCAACTATGATTGTTTCCAAGGCAGGAAGAAAAGATCCAGTTCTCAGTATAAGATATCAGTAAGTAGGGATGGCATAGATGTCAACTGAATGGCAGGAGCCTCAAATAAATGGAGTTTTACTTAGAGCGAAGAGATAATGACTTGGAAATGATACTAGATCTCTTGGTGGCCTTTTGGCTAAGATCAAGTGCAGGAATGATACTATGGATGAGGGAGAACATCAAGCCCAAATCTTACCCTTAAATATATGGGGTGAGAGAAAGAGTACTCTTGGTGTGATAGAATGGTGGGGAAGGGGTTATCCTCCGAGGCACTTTTACTGAAGAAGGATCTACAGCATTTAACCTTGAGGTATAATGGAAAGCTTTGCGAAGGAAGAGTGTGACGGGAGTCTGGACCAAGGGGAAGATGGATGTAACAGTATAGGGCTGAGACTGTGCAGAGGAAGCAGACCAGGAGAACTGACGTACTGGGTGCTGAACAAGCACAGGTGGAATGTGTGGTGGGATGGATGTATTTGGTTACATAATTGAAAGACAATTGCTGGGTGCGGCAGCTCACACCTGTAATCCCAGCACTTTGGGAGGCTGAGGTGGGTGGATCACTTGAGGTCAAGAGTTCAAGACCAGCCTGGTCAACATGGTGAAACCTTGTCTCTACTAAAAATACAAAAATTAGCCAGGCGTGGTGGTGCATGCCTGTAGTCCCAGCTACTTGGGAGGCTGAGGCAGGAGAATCACTTGAACACGGGAGGCAGAGGTTGCAGTGAGCCAAGATCACACCACTGCACTCCAGCCTGGGCAACAGAGCAAGACTCGAGAGAGAGAGAGAGAGAGAGAGAGAGAGAGAGAGAGAGAGAATTCTTGCAATACTCTGGGGGTGGCAGGTGGAACTCAGTTCTCTTGGCTGCCATCTAGGTGGGTTATACTTCTGGATAATTAAGGTGTCTGGTAGATAAGAACATTACTTTGGAAAGAGCCATCCCTGTTTTTTTTTTTTTTTTTTTTTTTGAGAGTGAAATCTGTGGGGGATATTAGAAATCAGTGCTGAGAACTTCTAGAGAGGCTCCATCACGACAGGAGGTCCTCAGGGCAGAAAGGCCCACACAGGGAGGGGACATGTGTGGATTGGGAATGGTAAGGACACTCTGTGGCCCACAGAGTGAAAGGACAGAATAAGGGAGATTCAAGGAGGCCAAGAGCAACCAGCCACGGTGTGTGGAAGAAAATCAGGAGGGTGTAGGGACACTGAAGCCAAAGGGTGGGGTCGAATGATGCAGAGAAGTCAAGTGAGATGAAGCCTGGAGTGTCCGTTTGACTCAGTGCAAAAGTAACAAATGTCCTGAAGCCAAAGCAGACTCATAAATAATCAAACACTGAGCATAGTTTGGAGAGAAAAGAAGACTCATGTAGTTGCATCATCCTACTGCAAATGTTATTTTATTTTTTCTGACCCCTTTATGTCTGTCTTATGTGACAACATCTTTTTTTCATAAATGAATTTTAGTAGCCATAGAATTTAATTTAGAGGTGATTTTTTTTCTACCCACTGCTGCCTTTTTCTATGTTCCTTAGATCGCTTATATATAATTTTAAAACAGAAAGACATTGTCTAGTTGCATGCTAAATTCTGGTTAAATCCAGAAACGCCATACCTGCGCCATGGTATTATTAAAGCTATAGTCAGCCCTGCCGTGTATTTCCCACACTATGAAATTTGCTTCGACGTCTTTAACATAGCCGTTATCATCAAATCTGAAAGAAACAGCAAACAGAAAGATACTAGTTTAATATGAAATCAAGTGGTTAAGAGTTCCAGCTTCCGAGTCAGATGTGCTTAGCTTTAAATCCTGTCTTTATCACTTTATAGCTTTGTGACTCTGGGGGAGTTACTTAAACTCTTAATCCAGTGCCTTAGATCGCTCGGCCACGCTACCTACTAGCTAAAACTCTTGAAGTCTCGATTTTTTTTTCTGTAAAATAATAACAGTACCTACTGTATAGGTGTCTTTTGACAGCTGGATGAATACACAGATGTTATTTCATTCAGCTCTCAAAATAAAACCTGATAGTAATGAAGGAGAAATGTTTTACTTTTTGACCAGTTGGAACTCTGAGTTCTCTTCCTTGGACAGGGGCCATCTGTTGATCAAGTGAGCTAGCTTAGGCACTGCTGCCATGGGTGTTAGCAGGGAGAAAGACAGAAGGATGTGATGGATGGAGAAGGGGCAGAGCAAGGGCAGAGCAGGATGCCCTAGTGTCCTTTAGCTCATATATTCAGTGGCTGCCTATTATGTACTAGATATACTAGAGAATGAAACCACAGAATGACTATGATGGCAACGGAGAAGCTGCAGAGCCCCCTGGGAGGAGGAACCAGCTGGAAGGTGTGGCTGAGTCTGGAAGGATCAGAGGTGTCGGTAAGCTGAGGCAGGGCTGAGAGGTGGATGTAGCCTGTGAGCTCCCTGGATCTATAGTCATACCTCGCCCATGCTCAGAGGATGGATGACAACTTCTGCCAACAGCAGGCACCGGCAAGGAGAGTCCGAGATGGACTGGGTGCCGCTGCCTTGACGCTGAGACTGGAGACACAGGACCCATTGGGCTCCTTTACCTCAAACAGTGCGTTTTCAAAAGGACTGTGGTGTTTCATATTAATATATTTTTTTCCTGCTACCATGGGAACACAGAGGCTTGAGATCAGAGCTAAAAGTTCAGTTAGTGATGAAGTCATGCCTTTGTATACCAGAACTTGCGACTGTAAGAATGGTTACATGTTTTCCTTCTCTGTCAGTTACTCGCATATTTATGAATGAAATTGGGTAGAATTTCACTTAGGATCTTAGCATCAGGCACCTGCTTGGAGGCCGCTGGCTCTGGGACTGTTGTCCCACCTTCTGATAAAACTTGCTTCACTCACAGCTCTGTGTCTATGCACAGAAAATAGCAGCTCCTCGACAGTGGCCTCTAGGCACTGTCTACATCTCTGCTTCTATCGCAGTTGTATCTGGCCTTCTAGGGCTGCTACAACTTGCTACCGTCCAACCCTTGTTATTAAAAGCATTTATTGTCCCATTCTTACACACTGGGGACAAACACTTTAAATGTCAAAAACTGGTACCTGAGAGGTTATTTTCTGTCCATCCTATTTAGTTTTGAGAAATCATAAGGAAATGAACTCACAAGGTTAGTTCTCAAACAGGCGTGACTAGCTAGAGATTGCAGAGTGGGTGTTTGGCTTCTTTTCTGATGGGAGGAAGGCCACAGAGAATTGTAAAACTCGAATGAGAGCTCTGGGACCCTTTCGCTACAGACAAATGCACACATGTGTAGGCATACATGCGTTTTTGTATAGTTTCAGAGATTCAAAGCTCTAATTCTAGCAGCTTTGGAAAAAGCAGGATGTTTGCATCTTCCAAAAGTCATCAGACTCTCGAATTATTATTATTTATATATATTTTAGAGATGGGGTCTTGCCCTGTTACAGAAACTGGAGTGCAGTGGCACAATCATAGCTCACTATAACCTCTAACTCTTGGGCTCAAGCAGTCCTCCTAACTTTAGGACTACAGGTGTGTGCCACCACATGCAGTACATTTTACATTTTTTTGTACAGATGGGAAGTCTCACCATGTTGCCCAGGCTCATCTTGAACTCCTGACCTCAAACCATCCTCCCGCCTCCGCTTCCCAAAGCACTGAGATTACAGGTGTGAGCAACTATGCCTGGCCATATTCTTAAATTATTAAGAACTAGTTGCAAGCTGTTTATTTTATTTTTAAAAAATCTTAATTGAACTGAGCGGGCATCTTTTGCAAGCGCAATATGCTACAGTGCCATCTAGTGCCAATAAGTATAAATTACATGACCCATAATTTCTGGGTTTGTAAAGATCTTTTATAATGTTTTATTTATACCATTGAAAACATTTGAAACAATACTTGTCTATGTAAGCATGACTTATTTTCATCAATGTTTTTCAATGTAGGGTATAATACTAATGAAGCCTAAGAAATGCAGAAATGTTTCTAGTTGGCAACTCTTCCCTGCAATTTGTAACTTTCCCATGATGGCAGCTCCATTTTGGGAATTGGGAAAGAGACCTCTTTGTGGACCTGCAAACCTGTTAGACAATCCTGTGGCTGTCCTGTTGTATTAGCCATGACTTTAATTTTCTGTATTCTGATGCCATAACTTCTCGGGCCTTGACCCTGGGGGGTCTGCGGAAGGTTTGCCTATGAATTCACGTAGGTTACAACTTTTCCCTGTGGCTAACCTGGGCATTAAGCAGAGTTTTCTAGTCTCTCTCTCTCTCTTTTTTTTTTTTTTTGACTAGGTAGCTCTTAATATATCCTGAATTTATCAAAGAGCCTCTTGGCCTCACAGAGCTTTAAAACCTGGCTTCTAATTTCTAGTTCTATTATCCTGAGCCAATACTCCTAAGCTGATACACAGATAGGCTGAAGAGCATTGCTCTAACTTTCAGTTCTCTCTTCACTTCTGGAGAGTGTGCCTTCTTTCTTTCAAGCTTAGTTATGTACAAAATATTTTTGTCATGTTTCATCCAGGCTCACATGTCTATCGTGGGTAGGGAGTGACTTAACTTAGCTCAGTCTGCTATATTACTATAATCAAAATGACTAATTTTTAACCTTCCTTTCTTTATCTGCAAACTGTAAACAAGCTCATTATCTTTCCTCATTAAGAAAATCCAAATCATATTTTGTTTTTTTCTCTATAGGTAAATTCCTGTCTCTTTCTTCTATTTTCCAGCCAAAAGTTTAAAACAGTGTAGACTACATTTGCCTCTACTTGAAAACTTCTGATATATTTTGTAAATCCCCTGCAGTCTGGCTTCTGTTCTCACCGTTTCATAGAAACTACTCTTCCTTGAGGAACAATAAGGAAGCTGCTCCACTGCCTTTGAGTGAGTGAGGTGACGTTTAATACTAGAAATGTAGCAGAGGCAGAAAATCAAATAGAACCTCGTAAGTCACTGTGAGGGCTTGGCTTTTACTCAGTGATAAGGATTTTGAGCTTAGGAGCAAGGTGCTTTGACTTTGTTTTCAATGCTTTACTCTTGCTGCTACATGGATGCATGAGTGGAAAGAGAGAGAGAGCAACGAAAAGGCAATTGTAATAATCCAGGTCAGTGACGACGGCCTGCGTCAGCATAATAGCAGGTACTGACAGATAGAACCAACAGGCTTTCTAATGGACTTAATGCAGGGTATAAGAGAGAGGGAGGAATCAGGGAGATTCCAAAGTCTTGGCCAGATCAACAAGAAGGATGGAGTTGCTATCACTTAAAATAGGGAAGGCTATTGGTGGAGCAGGTTTTGAGGGGAAGATCAACAGTTCAGTTCTGGACAGGTTACGTTTGATATATCTATCCAACATCTAAGTGGAAAAATGATATGTGTATTTAACATCTCAGTGGATGTGTGAGTCTGGGGTTCAGGAACTGTATGTGTTTACGTTTTATAGACAACTTTGCAGTTAGATTTGAGCCATGGCAATAGGTTCCAGATAAGGGATGTGGGTGGAACCACCTCTAGTTCTGAGCCTTTACATCACATACAATCCTCCAGTCTTTTTCCCACACACGGCGGCAGACGTGGAGAGACCATGTCCAGATGCTGCCGCTCTATATATTAGACCATGACGTGGAGAGTTGGGCACTGGGATTCTAGGGTTTATTTGTTACTGCAGCATAGCCTACACATACTTGATGGGTACAAGGGGAGATGGTCAGGCTGTAGATGGTGTTGGGGTACATCAATATATCGAGACATCTAGGCTCATGCAACTGGATGACGACATTCAAAGAGAAAGCTAAAATGAAGAAAAGAAGAGAAATCCCTGAGCCTTGGGGCATCCCAATACGAAGAGGCCAGGGAGGGAGGGAGAGAGGTGGGGAGGGAGGGAGGGAAGGAGGTGGGTAGTGGGTAGGGGTGGAGGGAAGGAGGGGTGGAGGGAGGGGGCTCAAGCTTCTAAGGGGGAGCCTTTGTAGTTTGAGTGACAAAAGAGGTAATTAAATATGGGTGATGCTGGAAAAAGCAAACATGTTTTTGTTTAAAAGTGTGTCCAGTGCCACACCGCGGAAAAGGGAGGTAAGCATAAGACTGGGACCAGGCTCCATGGTCTCTGTGGGTGGAAGACAGAGGAGGTGTCTGGATCCTCTTCCACAGACACCAGTGAGAACAAAGGCATCATCTACAGAGGGGAGACATGGATGGAGCAATTGGAGAGTCCCAGGAAGTACATCCCTGGAACAAAAATGATCTCCACTGGTGCTAAAAAGAAGGCAGAAAGAATTGGCCACTGCCTTATTTACTCACAAACCAGAATTATCTCATGACTTCATGTGTACTGTAGTGTAACTGACTCCATACATCAGAATTCAGCTCATGAATGACTGGCAGAATATTTTTGTTGGACAGCCCTGATAAGTAAGACTGGCTTCTGGTTAAAGGAACATGATCAGTTTTTTGAATTTTGACAGTAATTTGGACTCAGTAAATGCTATGCCTGTTTCCCCTTCTAAGGATATGATTGGACCTGATGAGTAATGTTCAATTTTTCACAAAGAGGAGAATGGCATTCCCAAACCTATTGGAGACTGATTTTTAGTTTGATGTGTATGACTAAAGTTATATGAATATATTTTAGTATGAATATGTTTTAATACTGGAGAAATCCTTGCACTGTCTCAGAACTGAGCAAGACTCACCTGTTTTTTAATTTGTGTTCATTTGCCAGTGAAAGACAAAGGCTTAAGATAAGATTGCATTGTTTATGTTTTTCGTCTTAATTCTGCTAATCTAATTAGAATTCCCTGTATCTAAAATGCTGCTTTTTATTTATTAAAAGGCATTTTAATGGTTTATGTGTAATATTAAATAAAAACACTTCTTACATTTATAGATGACACTTGTCACCTTTTAAAAGTCATCGTGACAAGAAATAGTTGCAAGTTAAACTGCTTTCAAACTCTTTACTAAGTTTTAACTAGGATTGTCTTTAAACAGCTATTCTCTATTACGTGTGATTGGCAATGGTGCTTTGCCAACTTATTAGAAGGATTAAAGCAGAGGAGATATATACAAAATTATAAGTTATAGGTGATCATAAGACTTAAGAAAATTAAAAACAAAATCCCAGATCATGAAAAAGAAAAAAGAAATCAGAGAGGAACTAAGAAATCAGGGGGGTGCTACCAGCAAAGAAGCAGGAAAATGGGACCCTGAGCTCTTCTGGAAGCCAGAGGAAGAACATATTTCAAGTCAGAGCAAATGATTGTGTCAATTCTTGTTAATGAGATCAAGGAAGTGGCCAATGGTTTAGCTGAATAGATGTCACTGATCATGTTGGCTGGCAGTGCCAATGGAGTGGTGAGCACAAATGCCAGACTGAGGGCGATTTGGGAGAGGATGGAAGAACAGTTGATGACAGTGACCACAGAAGCTGAAGGGCTAGGAGGGTAAAGAGATGGTTTTGTTTGTTTGTTTTGTGATTGTGTTTGTTGATTTTGTTTTGCTTTATGTTTTGATGGGAGAAAGACCTGAATATTTGTATGATGAGTCAGCAGAGAGGGAAAAGTTGATGATGCAGGAGAAAGAGGAAGACAATTTCAGGAGTAATGTTCTTGATTAGGAAAGCCACTGGGGGTCTAGCTTACAAATGGAGGGACATGCCTGAGACAGATACCCAGACAGTTCATCTACAGTAACAGGAGGGCAGACAGAGTTCCTGGAACATTTTCTTGAAGATGGACAGATACGGTGATGGAAGTTTGTAGAGGATCCCTTCTAACTGGTGTCACCTTTGAGTCATTCATCTTCCTCATTCTCTTTCCCGTACCACCCACATCTATGCATTATCCAGCCCTGCCTATTATAATCACTAATTTTCTTTCTTTTTTAAGAAAAAATTAAGTTCTGGGATACATGTGCAGAACGTGCAGGTTTGTCACATAGGAATATGTATGCTGCCTCCATCAACCTGTCATCTACGTTAGCTATTTCTCCTAATGCTATCCCTCCCTTTGCCCTCACCCCCCGAGAGGCTCCGGTTTATAGAATCACTGATTTTCTTTTTTTTTTTTTTTTTTTGAGATGGAGTTTCGCTCTTGTTACCCAGGCTGGAGTGCAATGGCGCGATCTCGGCTCACCGCAACCTCCGCCTCCTGAGTTCCAGCAATTCTCCTGCCTCAGCCTCCTGAGTAGCTGGGATTACAGGCACGCGCCACTATGCCCAGCTAATTTTTTGCATTTTTAGTAGAGACGGGGTTTCACCGTGTTGACCAGGATGGTCTCGATCTCTTGACCTCGTGATCCACCCGCCTCGGCCTCCCAAAGTGCTGGGATTACAGGCTTGAGCCACCGCGCCCGGCCAATTTTTTGCATTTTTTTAGTAGAGACGGGGTTTCACCATGTTGACCAGGATGGTCTCAATCTCTTGACCTCGTGATCCACCCGCCTCGGCCTCCCAAAGTGCTAGGATTACAGGCGTGAGCCACCGCGCTCGGCCGAATCACTGATTTTCTTATACAGGATTCTTCTTTGTCCTTGTTGCTATTTCAGTCATCTGTTTTCTCTTCTTAGTGATGCAGGTGAACCCTAAACTTGGGGTTCCGCTTGGGAGGGTTCTTGTCTTTGCTCAGGAAATAATTCAAAAGTGAGCTGACAGTGAAAGAAAGCAAGTTTATTAGAGCAAAGTGTACAGCAAAATGGCTGCTCTGTAGATGGAGCAGGGCTATCCCATAGGCAGAGTAGCACTCACAGACTGCTGGCTAGCTATACTCTATACTCCTAAATATATGCTAAACAAGCGGATGGCTATTCAGGAATTTTCTAGTAAAGGGGCAGGGACTTCCTGGAAGCATACAAGAAAACCTCTGAGTCATTGCCGTGGCATTTATACTGTCACGGTGCTGCTGGGCATGTCTTATGCAAATGCATTATAATTCCAAGTCCTGGCTAGTTTTGGCCAGTTTCTTGTCTACATCCTGTTTTGATCTGCAGTGTTGTGAAAACAAGTCCTGCTGATCTCCCACCTCACGGGGACTACCAATACAGTTGACTGGCTGATCTCCCTACTTAGATTTGTTTCTCTGAAATTCATCCTCTACACCTCTCCCAGAGGGAGCCAGCTAAAGCAAGTATTTGATCATGCCCCTCCACCATAAGACTTGATAGAAAGCCTCCCGTGGTCTGGAATCGACCTAGCTCGGTCCCCGGCTTCTCCTGAGACTTCAGGACTTACTTTATGCCTCAACAATATCACATTGCTTGAACTATACATTTTCTTCCTCCAACCATCTGTTTTCCTTAAAAGGCTTACCCAGCGGAATTCAACATTACTCTCTCCACCTCTCTCCTTCCCTCCTCTGCCTCTAGCAAAATATTCATTATCCTTTAAGACTCAGTGACTCAGCTCAAATGCAAGTCTTCTGGAACATTTCCCAGAGCCCCACTCTCTTTATAGCTGGGTTGGAATCTTTTGAGTTTCAATACCAACCACCCACACTGCTCCATTCTATCATTACACTTAGCATATCTGTGTGTATGTTTATCTGCTTTATCAGACTCTTCTGTTTTTGAGGGTAGAAATCTTGTCACTCATCTTTCAATTTCCAGGGCCTAGCACAGTACTTGGTGCAAAGCAGCTGTTTAGTAATGATGAACTGAGAGTATACTTCTCCGAGAGAGATTAAGATCTTTTAACCCTGCGGGGGTTAAGCATGATATAACTAAAAACAAAAACACAAACAGACTAGACCTCTGGCAGGGAAAGCTGTGCTTTGGGTGCCCAGGAAAAGCAGTGACATGATTAGGTGTCTAGAAGAAGATCAAAACTAAGAAAGCAAGCAGATTAGCCGGATGGCACAGAGAGCCCTGATGCAGACTGCTGGAGTATGATTTAAGACGGAAAGGGCACACGACGGAGTCTCAGAAGTGCCATGGGCAAGGGGTAGAGGCCAGACCATGCTGGTAGAGGCCTACAGGATCCCAGTGGGGAGAGTTCTGGTAGCAAAACTACATTGGAGCGCCGGATTCCTTACTTCCATATCTACCCACCTTGAGAGATCTCAGAAACTGTCTGCAGCCTAAGAGGCCCCAAAAGCTGAAAGCCTTGACTAAAAAATTTTTTTGGTATTTTAGACATGGGAATTTTACTTCCAGCAATCTGTCTTAACAGCATACCTGGACTAGTGTCCGAACATGTACACAAATGAATATTCATTATTATCTATTTACAATAGCAAACAATTTGGAAATATGAGTCATTTACCTCATATTTTTCCTATATTTTAAATTTTGTAACAAACTGTATCACTTTTATAAGAATAAACCAGGAATTAAAGAATAGAGCCAGAGAAGAAAGAAAATACAAAATCACTTGGAAATGTTTTCTTAATAGCATTTCATTCATATTTTTATTATGAAATGTTATTTGTTTTTGTTGTTTGAGACAAGGTCTCACTCTGTTACCCAGGCTAGAGAGCAGTGGTGCAATCTTGGCTCACTGCATCCTCTACCTCCTGGGCTCAAGTGATCCTCTCCTCTCGGCTTCCCGAGTAGCTGGGACCACAGGAACGTGCCACCACGCCTGGCTAAGATCCTCCCCTCTCAGCTTCCCAAGGAGCTGGGACCACAGGCACACACACCACGCCTGGCTAATTACTTTGATTTTTGTAACGACAGTGTCTTGCTGTGCTTCCTATGCTGATCTCCATTTCCTGGGCCCAGGCCATCCTGCCTCAGCCTCCCAAAGCACTGGGATTACAGGTGTGAGCCACTGTGCCTGGCTGAAATATTGTCTATAAGAACTGAGTTAGGAATAATATTTTCGAAATGTCCTCAGTGTACTTGTTAGGAATCTAGTTTCTTTCCTTATAAGCTTTCATTTATTATCGGCTTGTGGAAAGAGGAGTTTTATCACCTGGAGAGAGTAGTTCCTACCAAATAGGCAGGGGTGCTGGTAGGAGCTTGGGGAGAGATTCAGAGGGGATAAAGCAAGGCCTTTCTTAAGACAGGCTCTCAGCTGTCTTCCCCATTGAAATCTCAGCTGCCAAACTGCAATGTCCCTCAACATGCAGGAACCGTCACAGCCCAGCTTTGTATAACTAGTACTGAAAACTAAGTCTCGCATATATTGAGTAGTCAAAAATACGTATTTTTAGATGCATGATCAATTAGTCTTGTTTTCATACTTTCAGTTTGAAAGTTTCAATATAAGTTAAAAATGTTGATGAGAATATACTTACAATTGAACCAGAGGGTGAAACTTTTCTGTGAACTCAAGCCTCAGGGGGCAGCCATATTCTTCCCAATTATACCTTACTTTCTAGAAAAGGAAAAATACTTTAGTGATTTTATAGATTTGGTCCACTGACAAAATATTATAGTTTCTTACCAAGTTTTTAGATAGTGGATGCCTCAGATATGACCTGTAAAAAAGATATTCATCATTATTTATTTCTCTTTCCTCTTTTCAAACTTAAAAACTAAACCCATGACTTTGTTTAGGTAAGGAGGTATCACAAAGGTCAAGTAGATAAATATAAGATACTGAGCGCTTACTATGTTTCAGGCACTTTCCACACCGATTTCCACACATATTAACACGTTCTTACAACAACTCAGGTGTGAATTACTGTCCTCTCTTCATAGGTCTCCTGCTATTCGAAATTGTGTGAAACTCGCTCAAGGCTACAAACCTTCCTTTGCCACTGAGAAGGGTGGGTGATGATAAAGCCCATGTCCATTGTTCTATTCCAGTGCAGTTCCTTCCAGAATATTAGCAGATAAAGAATAAGATACTTCAGAATCAGTAACAATAGATGTGTGTTTTAAAACTTCGGACGTTTCCTAATTTAGATTTCTCACCATAGCAGAATGCTTCACGTTCATGAACTCAAGGACTTACTCCTTCAAAGTCACCTCCCTCACATTCCGTCTTCTCAGTTCTCACACTTGAATCACTGTTACCAGCCACATGTCCCATATATTTTACTATGCTCCAGGGGACGGACTCAGGAAACTCCCATCACAGTGGTAGAGCCTATTTCATATTCTTGCCTTTCAGGCACAGCTGCCACCTAGACACTGAAAGGTGGTATCCTCACCAACTATTCACCATTTTCTTCTCATCCTTGTGTTTCACCGACTGCTTTCACCGAGCACTGCAACCTGGAGCATCTAGGTTGTGGCACTCCTCCACCCTGCCTTAATCAACGAAATCACTTAAAGAACATGCCTACCAGTGAAACAGTCTTTCATTTGTTTTAATTAAATAGAATCAGAAAATTTCACAGCTTTTCAAAGATGCTTGTAAATATTTCAGAGGCTGTGGACTTCTACATTTTGACAGTCAAATAAATATTTAACATTTAAAAAATGAAGATCTTTATCTTACAAAGGTAAAAGTCAAATTGTGTTTAGTTATATCTTTAATACATCACATTATTAAAAATAAATATGCATACAATTAAATATAAATTAAATATAAAATCGAGAAAAAAGTTCAGTTACTTGATGTCAGGACTTTCCGGGTAAATATATTACTTCTAACTAGCTGAACTACAGTCATGTAGAATTTGAGCCACTGCGCCTGGCTAATTTTTTGTATTTTTAGTAGAAACGGGGTTTTGCCATGTTGGCCAGGCTGGTCTTGAACTCTTGACCTCAGGTGATCCACTTGCTTCAGCCTCCCAAAGTGCTGAGATTACTGGCGTGAGCCACTGCACCTGGCTTCAGTCATGTAGAATTTGAAAAAAATTATGTAGGGAAAGACATTCTTGTATATCTTCCTTAAATTAGAGGGAACAATATGGGATTTGAGACTACGTATATATAAATGAGGCTTGCTTTGTTTATCCAATTAAATTGAAGGGGGAGACTGACCCTTTTTCTTATATGTTTCAGAGAAGTTAATTGTACCATGTACACATTTTACTTAGTGCTAAAACTGAGTGGCCACTGTCCAGCCAAACATGGATGCTAACAGTAATCCACTGAGTAAGTACTGACTGTAAAGTATTGGTACTATGTTAATATAAAACTCAGTGCTTATGTTAAAAAATGTCTTACTTTTCAATCACGTAAGAAAAATCATGGCGATGACATCCTTTTTTACTAAATCTACGAAAAACAAAACATAATGAAGTTGTAATATCATTATTTCTTATATAGTTGCACAAACATTTAATCATTTAACTCAATGATTCTCAAACTGGAGAGTGTCACAGAAAAATCATCTTCTGAATTAGAATCTCTGGTTAGTGTGTGGCATCAGTATTTCTGTTTTTAAAACATTAGTTTCGTAAATGTTTCAGGAGATACCAGAATTTGAAATCTACTGATTTATCTCTTATATTTGGTACATGCTTATTAAAAATTTATAGAAGATGTAGGGCTTGGGGAGAGGTTGCTCAAAAGATAGACAATTTGAATTAGATAGGAGGAGTAAGTTCAAGAGACCTATTGTACAACATAATGACTTTAGTTCATGATACATTGTATTCTTGAAAAATGCAAAGAGAATAAATGTAAAGTGTTTTCTTCCCACCAAACTAATAACTATGTGAGGTGATGCATAGTTAATTAGCTAGATTCAGTCATTCCACAATGTATTTTTAAAACATCATGTTGTGCATGCTAAATATGTACAATTTTATCTGTCAGTTCAGAACAAAAACCAAAAGCCCTCCAAAACAGAAAGAAACAAGGGTTGGCAAGGAAGCAGGGAAACTGGGATCCATATATGTTGCTAGTGATAATGTAAAACAGTGTAGCTGCTGTGGAAAACACTTTGGAGGTTCCTTAACAAGTTAAACACAGGATTACCATACAACCTAGCAATTCCACTCCTAGGTACATACCCACAATAATTCACACAGGATTACCATACAACCTAGCAATTCCACTCCTAGGTACATACCCACAATAATTCAAAACAGGTGTTCAAACAAACACTTGTACACAAATCTTCATAGCTTCCCTATTCACAAAAGCCAAAAGGTAGAAACATCCCAAATATCCCTGAACTGCTGGATAGATAAACAAAATGTGGTATATCCATTCAATGGAATATTCCTCAGTCATAAAAGGGAATGAGGGACTAATACATGCCACAACACAGCCGAATCTCAAAAACAGCCTAAGTAGTGCAGTGGGACACAGAAGGTCACACATTGTATGATTCCATTTATGTGAAATATTCAGAGCAGGCAGATCCATGGAGATTATGATTTTGAGACAGCAGATTATCGTTGTCAGGGGCTGGGAGAAAGGGAGAATGGGAGACGACTGCTAATCGGGTACAGAGTTTCCTTTTGGGGTGACAAAAATATTGTGGAACTAGATAGTGGTGCTAACTGTACAACATTCTGAAGGTACTTAATTCCATTGAATTGGTAAATTTATATTCTGTGAATTTCATCACACTTTTTTAAAAGCAGCTATGTGTTACAGAACAGATTTTACATCTGATTTCTAAAAAAAAATAAAAATAAAAATTTTAAAAAAGCAGCTATGGTAAAACATGCACAGGCACACACAAAAATAAAAACTCATATAAAATCTATCAAAATGAAAGCAAATTTGTTTGGACTGTTTTATTAGACACAAACTTTTTTTTAAACCCAAGATTTCTAGTTGCTCCTTGAGACCGTGCAGATAAGAAGTTATGTTAAGGGTTAACATAATTTCTGGTTAGGGTTCATGCAGACAGAAGAAGGCTATATGGTCTTTGAAATTATAGAAGTTTTTAGTTAAGTAAATTATTCATCTGACCATTTTAGCTGGCTGCTGCCAATGTAACTTAGAAAGAACTCTCGTCACCACCATTTTTAGAAAGACACTGGAAGTCTAGACCGTCCCTCACGCTGAACCCAAATTGAACCCCAAGAGTTGACAACTCTCCTTCACTGACAAATCTCCTGGATCTCCAGAAGTGTCTTGGTCCCCATGCTACTGCAGGTCTCCCTTGGTGACTGTAAAAACCACAGGCCCGCTGCAACCTGAGCCAAAGATACTAGAGTTTTAGGGTTCCAGAGAAGTGGGTCATTGACTAAGAGGCCCAGAGTAAAGTCCTAAAATCTGTGTTTTTAAAACATGTTCTCTAAGTGATTCTGATGAGTAACTAAGCTTGATAATTACTATTTGGACCCGTCTAGAAACAGACTGCTTCAAGCTACTCTCCATCTCACTTTGGAAGGAAATCAGGGGCCTGAGAAGGAATTCTGCATGCAGTGGTACTGGGAATTAATTTTGGTAATATGTTTAGAGCAGTTATTCTCAAATGTTAATGTCCCTCATAATCTCCCGGAAATTTTATTAAAATGCAGATTTTGATGCAGCAGCTGTGGGATGAGGCCTGAGAATCTGCATTTCTAACAAGTTCTCAGGTGATGCCAGTGTTGGTCCATAGGCCATAATCTAAGGAGCAAAGATGTAAATCCTCCCTGAAATAGGAGGATGCAGGCTGTATAAGTCAGCTAGCCTTTTTGCATTTCCTGGGAAAGGAAATACGGGTGCAAAGATGTTAGGAAATGCAAATTTAGGAAATGCTGAATGAGATGCAAATACTTGATTATCAATCCAGCAACTGATTAATACAACTCAGTAATAATCAAAAGATTATTAGAATGACAGAGGAGTAGACATTTGTTTTGGAAGAGAGCAAGTAATTTCATAAATAGATAAGAGTCAATGTTCCCCCACTCTCCCTCCCACTTCCAACGAAAGGAAAGGAATCACAATAAATTTCTGTCTCTGTATACATTTAGCCTCAGCTAAACAGATTTCTGTATGCTGCCTTTGAATTCCTTCCACGTAGAAGAAAGAGAGCTATGGTGAATGGAAGACACAGAGTCCAATGTGCTTCATTGTGAATCATAGTAAAACCGACAGACTTCACACTTTGGGATTCTCTAGAGCAATCACTGTGGTTCTGCTAGGCTTGTTCTAAGAAATTTCCCATAGAAAACGGTGCAGAAAACTGAGGCTTCTCTGATATGGGCGGAAGCATTCTCTAATGGAAATGAAATTACAACTGGTTTGAGAAGGATGGAAAACAGGTGTTTCTCTGGGTTTTTCTGGGAATGAGCTGTCGACTGAAGGATTGAGAGGCAACAATAAAGGATAGAAATTGGTTTAGTAAAAGGAAAGGTGAAAAAAAACGCTGGTAACAGAGAAAGAGGCTAATTCTTATTTTTAGTATGATTCAAATATAGTATTTGATTTGGCAAAAAGTTTAAACCAATTGAATCTAGATACGAACATCAATTCAGTTTTGGATTTCATTGTGGATGTGTCAATCATTATGCTTTTATCACTAGTAATTATCATTTAGTTCAACATTTGTTTTAAAACTTAAAGAGTAACACAGGTCAAATGGAAGCATACTTACCCCTTAACTGCAATGAATTTTTTATCATCACAGCCAACAGCTATTTGGAACACCTAAAATGAAGTAACTTAGGTAGTGAGTTCCGCGGTTCTAATTCACATGATCTAAAATATTATGACAGCTAAAACCAATTACATTTTTGATTTAAAATAATAACTTTGAAAATGTAGGGTTCTCTTATATTACTGCTCTGCACTGTTTTCCTCCTCTTTCTTTGATCACTTTTTTTCTTTGCTTCCTTTTGTCTTTACTGCTCAGGAGGCCCAAAGTTTGGGTCTCTCCTTTCTTATGTTTGTATCTTAGGGAATAATTGATCCACATTCATCTTTTTGGTGGTGGGGACAGAGTCTCGCTCTCACCCAGATTGGAGTGCGGCGGTGTAATCTCGACTCACTGCAACCTCCGCCTCCCAAGTTCAAGCAATTTTCCTGCCTCAGCCTCCCAAGTAGCTGGGATTACAGGCATGCACCACCATGCCCAGCTAATTCTGTATTTTTAGTAGAGACAGGGTTTCACCATGTTGGTCAGGCTGGTCTTGAATTCCTAACCTCATGTGATCCACCCGCCTCAGCCTCCCACAGTGCTGGGATTATAGGCTGGGATTACAGATTCCACCACACCAGGCCCAAACTCATCTTTTACCTGCTTCTCTACAACCATGACTGTCAACTCCCTTCTTCCAGTTTGTACCTCTGACTCAGCCAGCAGGTTTCTATAATCCATCCAGCTACTAATTTGACTTTCTGTTTTCACGTTAGTAGATCGTAATTTCTCAGGGTACTGAGCATCACGTGAAATGCATCTTACTGTTGTTATTCCTGCTTTAAGCAGCAATACTCTGTATTCGAAGGAGCACTGGCCACAGGCTAATTATTAAATATTAAACCACTGTCCTCATTTTATGGATATTTATTCTAAACATTACTCCTAATTGCTTTTTAAAAGAAATGCACATACGTGCTTTGTTTGAAAACAAATGACCTGTGGATGCGACAGCTTTGTTAACACAGCCCATGCTCCGCTGTAAGTAAACTTTGGGATACAGTGGAGAAAGGCAAGCGCAAAATCAAACAGTGGCATTATGTAGACAGGCTGTGTCATGATGCTTTGTTTCATGGCTGGAAACGCCCAAGAAGGGCATTTGATATGGAAAAGGCTAAGTCTCAACCAAATAAAATCCCACTGGAATCTGATGCAGTAAGTATATTGCCTCTATCCCCAAATATACCCCTACTGTTAGTAGCAATTTTTACCTTCTCTTTTTAACAGATTCAATACTTTTACAGTAAGAACAGGGTAGAATGAATATTACACACAAAAATTAAAATAGAATTTCATAGAACTTTTCTAAGAAGATGGCTATGTCTGGTAGCTGGAATGCATTATATCTAAAGATGAGACTATTAAATCTCAGTTATTAGGAAAATGAACTGTTGCAGAATCTCTTACCATGCTTGCAATGCGTAGGTATATGTTGCTTAAAAATAATATACAGGTTACGTGGAACAAAAATACAGTTAATTACTATATAGACATTAAAGGAAGGCTTACAAAGATAGTGAGAGTCAAAAATAAAGTGGATGAATGCTTTAGATTTATTTATAAGAACTGTCAATTTTCCAGTCAGAGAGTCATTATTTCTTTGTAACCACAGTCCTGCTTCTCCCTCCACTCGGATAGCTACTTCCATTTTTACCTGACCCAGAATGTAAGGGTCTAGACATTCTGCCTGAAGCATGTCCTTGGGTGTTGCACATTTCCACAAAGCAAATCTGAAAAAACCCTAATACTCCCTAGCCTATGAGAAGGACTTGGGGGTCAGGAGGGTGGGGAAGAAGAATGATGTCCAGCCAAGTTTGGTGGACATGAAGAGTTGACCCTGCTAAACCAAGACCTTCTAGTCTTTACGTCAAAGGCATGCTCCACAGCGGGAGTTCATGGATTTTACTTCTGGGCCACTTGGTTTCATGCACAGGGCCTGATTCGTTCTCTCAACTCTACCCGCAGTCCTCACCACCACCATCATTAAATCTTTGCTTTCCTGATCAGAATCATTGGTTTGCCCTTCATATTTACTGAATCATCCATGTAACGTAAGGGTCGACCAAAGCGCTCACATCTATCACGGTCAGGATCCACCATTACTTGATGATCTCATTTGCAATATTTCTTCTCTTTCTTGTCCTAGTTGACAAAAGTCACCCTACGCCTCAGGACCAATAACCATGGCTAGGATTGAAAACATGAGTTAACCTGTAGGTGGATATTGAAAAGGAGTTACAGGTACAGTGTGGGGAGCACGAATGATCCTTTTTCTAGAGTACGCCCTGCTGCAGGGTTGACACGTATTCCCCAGAACTGGACACCTAATCAGAGAGATTCTGACATAGAGCCTAAATTAATACATTTCTTCTCAGTGCAGAGTTGGAGCAGGACAGCTCCTGCCTTAACCAAGAGTTGGACACAGCATATTTCTTCTAACCAGACAGGTTAACTGACCTGAGACAGGGATTCTAAAGGCCCTCAACACAAATGCTGTTAGATAATGCACTGGACAAAGTTGTAGTCATCCCTCCCTGGAAAAATTCACATTGGAGGGATTCACTAAGGCCCTCTGGGGGCTGGCCTACATTTCTGCATTTCCAGTTCTCGATGCATGTTGAGAGTGAGATGCAGTCTTGTTGGAGCTGCCAGTTCTATTTGCTGCTTTGCTGCAGGCTATGAAGACTAAATGACAAAGACAGTAGGCTCCTATTCAAATAGCGCAGTCCAGGTCCATTTGGTCCAGCAGGCTTAGCAAGGGCCTAACTTCATGCAGTGGGCTAAGTCTGTAGGCCATGGTTCTGTGTATACACAGAGCTGGGTCCTATTTCTCTGTAATATTTATCTGGGAGGCTGATGGCTTGCTAAGTCATGAGTATGGGAGCACAAGGAAGGGAGCTTGTGGTTGAAGGCATACTTAGTAGTTGCATACATGTTTTGATTTCCTTGGCTGATTAGAGGACCTGCCTCCACAAGGCCACATTTTCCTGTTGCCTGAAAGGGCTACTGCATCTTTCTTCAGTCTATTCAGTGGATAGGTCAGGACAAAGTATCTGCAGCGGGCTCAGGGGGTGACTAGATTTGACCTGTCCATCTCTGCAGGGTACCAGAGAGGAAACAAAGGAAGAAGCCAGTATATGAGATAATTGCTATGTAATAGGCATTGTTTTGAGTACTTTATATGAAAATCTCATTTAATACTCTCAACAACCCCATAAAATAGATGGTACATTTCCCCTTTTACAGATGTGACAACTGAGGCTCAGAGTAAGTAGCCCACCCAAGCCAGCAGGTAGTAGAGCATGGATCTGAACTCTGGTTAGATGAACCTGCTTTTGTAATGTCTTGGCTAGGCAGGATAGAATGAATAGGGATCCCTAAGAAATCTATAGGTTAGAGAAGGGTGGAGGAAACCATGGTGTTTTGGGAGGGCATCCTAAAGGAAGAGGGTAAAAGCAGTTAAAGATAGAAAATGCAGACTAGGCTAGGGCAGGAACCTGCTAGGCTGTGGTTTCTTACTTCCTACGTGGGGTAAGCTGGCATGTGGTAGGCAGACAGGGGAACTGTTGGTGTGCAACTGCAGGCAATTTCCTAGGGAAGCAGTGTGTGTCTGCACTGCCCAAGGACGGATCATGTCTGCCTCAGTTCAAGGCCCCTCTAAATGTATGGAACGTTGCCCTGGCAGGAACACAGCTTCCTCATGTCTGCGTTCTGACTGGGAGGGGCCAGGTCCTATTTGACTTTGTATTCCCCATATATAACACAATGCCTGATACTGGTATATAATAGATGCTCAATATACGTTTATTGAATGTTAGGCTGAGAAGTAATAAAGAGAGGAGACAACTGTGAAACATAGACTCAAAAGAGGTGGAGTTGTTAAGAATTTGTGTTTAATTTCACAGTAATATAATGTAATATAATATATAATAATAATAAGTTCAGTTACCTGAATACTCTGGTGCTATTTCATTCTTCTCTGCCTTTTCCTGGAAATGTTTTGCATCTGCCTGCTGAATCCATCACTAGTCATTTTGTGTATCCCTTTCTTTTCACCTTTTCCCTCCCCATCACAGGAAACTTCCTTAGTTTGCTTTCTTCTGGGCTATCTGAGAACTGTGTATACCTCGTTCTCTTAAGCTAGTTCGTATTTACCTCTAGGGAAGGTACTCTGTCTTTTTATCTTTGTAACTCCCATAACCCAGCACATAGGCTGAAACACAGAAACAGAGTAGGCATACAATACACTTTTTTAAATGAATAAATGATCTTTTTTGTTTAAAAAAATATGAATAAATGATTTTTGAAGAAATAAATGGCTGTGACCGGCAGTCTTCTTTGACAAACCATATCCAACTTTTGTCATTCCCACTAATTTTCAGTTTTCCTTTACACAATTTTATATATCTTTATAACTTGAGAACCTAATAGTTTTGCATTTTGTATGTGTTTATATATCCCACTTTAGGTGATAAACTCACAGAGGGCAGAAATCTTCTGTCTTCAAAATGAAATGATGCTATTTTTTTTTTTAACAGAGTTTTTCTGTTGTTGCCCAGGCTGAAGTGCAATGGTGCGATCCTGACTCATTGCAACCTCTGCCTCCTGAGTTCAAGCAATTCTCCTGCCTCACCTCCGGAGTAGCTGGGATTACAGGCACGCGCCACCACGCCTGGCTAATATTGTATTTTTAGTAGAGACAGGGTGTCTCCATGTTGGTCAGGTTGGTCTCGAACTCCTAACCTCAGGTGATCTGCCCACCTTGGCCTCCCAAAGTGCTGGGATTACAGGCATGAGCCACCCCGCCCAGCCAAAATGATGCTATCTTTACAGTGGAACATTACACAGAGTTGCTAAGTAATAGGAGAGTGGTATTGTATGGAGGTGTTGTATGCATTATTTGGTTTACCACCTATACATTCTTCAAGTAAAATATTTGGGTCTTCAACCCATGTCACTCACCTTTTGGGGTACTGAACATGCTTTTGAATATTCACTAGGTCGAACTTGAATCATCACAAGCCCCGTGTTGTTGTCTCTAGGAAAAACAATCCGTGCAGGTTATTAGATCATGTGATAGATAGGCATGACACTGTCTTTCTGTAGATTATATGCAAAGTCCCATGTGCACTATGTGATTGAACTCCCACACAAATTTCTCGAGGTCTGGAGGATAGTGCTGGTGGTAACAGCTCTCTGCTTCTGCTAAGGCAGCTCTGTGTGGTGGTCATGTTGTAAAGTGGCTCCCACCTCATGGTATCCCGTTTTGGCCACCATTGGGTTAATGGGATGGGAAACAGAAATGAGCATCCTACCAGCATTTCAGCCACTCTATTTCATTAACATAGTCCCTGGAAAATGGGGCTGTGCTGCTGACATCTTGACCTGCCTGAAGGTAGCAACTACTGTGTGGGTTCCTCCTCTGGCCCCTACACGTTTTCCCCTCATATTGATAACACCTTTGGAGCAATAAAGAGTGAGTTGTCAAATTAGTTTTCTGAGCCACATTCAGCTGTGTAATATAATCTGACTGGGATTGAAAGCTAGGTCAGATATAATGCCTTACTATGAAGTGCACATGAATCATTTTGTGTTCAAGCAAAATGTGAGGGCTAAAAAAAAATAGAAGAAAATTTGAAAGTTTTATTTATACCTACACCTGCGAAGGTTGGTTTTTGTCAAAAAAAAACCCCATAAAAAACAAAAAACAAAACTGGGGACAAGCAAACATAAAAAATATCCTGGACAATTTTATTTGTATTCTATAGAAATGTAAATCTTAGTAAATATCCACAAAACAAAAAATATCCAAAGGAACCTACACCATTAGAAGCATAAAGAGGTAAGTTGGTGGATGAAAGGGAAAGGAATGAATTGAGCCTCTCCTGGCTACGGAGTCTAAAGCAGCATTTTCTCCCTACTTTTCCTGATCAGTCTTATCACTGATATATATATATTTCTGTTTTCTTTTCTTCATAGCACTTACCAGTATTTGGAATTACTTATTTGATGATTTGCTGTTTTCCTACTGGAGAATGAGTTCCATGACATTAGAACTTCATCTTTCTCGTTTACCATGTATTTTAAATACCTAGAAAATGCTTGGCATAGAGTAGGTAGTCAAACTCAGTTGGAGTAGCACCAGACCAAAGAAAAATGGATTTTCCTAGGGAAAATATGCTATTTTTCCAAGAAAATACTTCCAGGCTGTAATGATAGCCATAGGAATGCCTTAACACAGAATTCCATGTCGGCTGTCTTCCTTCAGGTAGCCTCGCTGCAACCTTTCTGCAGGAGTCAAAGATGGCATTTTATCTGGCTCTACACATAGGTAAAGAGTTTCTGTGATATCAGAGTTCCTGTTTTTGCTAGTGATGGTATGTGGATACTTTGAGATGAGAACTGGTGATAAAACATGTTTGAAAATTATTCAGTTAAGAAATAGCCCATTTTTTTGGCATCTTCATTTGGATGAATGAGACCTTCAGATAGGTCATGTTTCTTATTAAACTATGAAGAGTATTTTACATTTTTTACAGTTAAATATTAATTTTAATCTATCCAGCCATTGAAAGGAATTTGAAATTTGAATATTTAAAAGGATATGTGGCCATTTAAATAAAAGAATACCTATAAATCAATAACCTGAATAGGATATTTGATACTGAGAAAGTTCTTTTAAAAGTCATACTTACTGCATTCCGAAGTAATCATCGGTTCCCTCATAATTTATCTTCTGATAAAACGTTAGTAACTGAAAAAAAATTTAAAAATTTACATAAAGCAGGGAAATTGTGGGGGTGGGGGTTGTGATCCCACTTTAGTAGATCACAAAAAGCTATATAGCTTTCCACATCTAGGCACATAAAATGTCTTCATTAGGGTACATAATGATGCTGATCACTTGTAAGTGATCAACAAGATTGAATGGTGGATAGACAGATGCGTAGATATGTAAGAAAGCAAGTATAATAAAATATGAGTCCACATAGTGGGTACAGAGGTGTTAAATGTAAAATTCTTTCAACTTTTCTATATGTTTGACATTTCCATAATAAAATGTTGCAAAATTGTAATATAAATTGAATTTACAGCCTCACCAAGAATCTCACATAAAAGTAATTCTACCTGATAGAAATATTTACATGTGCTTTTCAGGAGGCATATACTAAAATATTCATTGTTACATTATTCAGAATAGCCCCCAAATAGAAACAAACCAATGTTCATCAACAGCAAAATGGCTGAGTCTCCTGTAGTACATTCATACAGAAGAACACAATGATCAGTAGTATGAATGAATGACAGTTACAGAAAACAACATGGACTTTCTTTTATTTTTTTCATTCTAGCCTCATTTATTTTTCATATTTGTAGCTCTTTTCTCTAACATTGACAACTCTGGCTCTGATTATTTACAATATATTTAATTATTTGATCAAATCTAGGATATACATAAAGTAATTTCATAATTGTTAATCCATACCTCTGTGAAAAACAAATTTGTTAATTAGAAAGCAATGCTTAGGGGCCGGGCGCGGTGGCTCAAGCCTGTAATCCCAGCACTTTGGGAGGCCGAGGCGGGTGGATCACGAGGTCAAGAGATCGAGACCATCCCGGTCAACATGGTGAAACCCCGTCTCTACTAAAAATACAAAAAACTAGCTGGGCATGGTGGCGCGTGCCTGTAATCCCAGCTACTCAGGAGGCTGAGGCAGGAGAATTGCTGGAACTCAGGAGGCGGAGGTTGCGGTGAGCCGAGATCGCGCCATTGCACTCCAGCCTGGGTAACAAGAGCGAAACTCCGTCTCAAAAAAAAAAAAAAAAAAAAAAAGAAAGCAATGCTTAGAAACAGTTTTTCCTTTAATCTCACAGGATCCAGCTACCATATGTTTTCCAAAGTTGCTTAGGTTAGTTCATTTCTTCTTTTTTTAAAATTATTATACTTTAAGTTCTGGGGTACATGTGTACAACATGCAGGTTTGTTACACAGCTATACATGTGCTGTGGTGGTTTGCTACATCCATCAACCCATCATCTACATTAGGTATTTCTCCTAATGCTATCCCTCCCTTATCCCCCTACCTCCTGTTATCCCTCCCCTAGCCCCCCACCCCACAACAGGCCCTGGTTTGTGATATTCCCCTCCCTGTATCCGTGTGTTCTCATTGTTCAACACCCACTTATGAGTAAGAACATGTGGTGTTTGGTTTTCTGTTCTTGTGTCAGTTTGCTGAGAATGATAGTTTCCAGCTTTATTCATGTTCCTGCAAAGGACATGGACTCATCCTTTTTCATGGCTGCATAGTATTCCACAGTGTATATGTGCCACATTTTCTTTATCCAGTCTATCATTGGTGGGCATTTAGGTTGGTTCCAAGTCTTTGCTATTGTGAACAGTGCCACAGTAAACATACATG
Source organism: Aotus nancymaae (assembly GCF_030222135.1). Lineage (NCBI taxonomy): Eukaryota > Metazoa > Chordata > Mammalia > Primates > Aotidae > Aotus > Aotus nancymaae. The sequence goes on along the minus strand of NW_026988445.1, from coordinate 28,729,441 downwards.
TGCAAGAAAACAACATGGACTTTGATAAGCATAATATTCAAAGACAAAAGCAAGACAAAAATACAATATATGTAGATATTTATGTATGGATGTGTGTATATAATAGATATGCAATTACTTCGTTCATATGAAGTTCAAAAATAGACAAAGCTTAGCTATATTATTTAGTGAAGAGCAATGGTGTGATCTCGGCTCACTGCAACCTTTGCCTCCTGGGTTCAAGCGAATTTTCCTGCCTCAGCCTCCCCAGTAGCTGGGATTACAGGTGCCTGCCATTTGCATTTTTAGTAGAGATGGGGTTTCACCATGTTGGTCAGGCTGGTCTTGAACTCCTGACCTCAGGCCATCCGCCCACCTTAGCCTCCCAAAGTGCTGGAATTACAGGTGTGAGCCACCACGCCTGGCCAAAAAGTAAGAAATCATTACCACAAAAGTCAGACTAATGCTTAACTTGGAAAAGGGAGACAATTCTGATCAGGGAAAACACAGGAAGGCTTTGGGTGCTTCTGATGTTACATACTTTTTGATTTGAATGGTAATTACCCGGGTGTTTGTTTTATAATAATTTGCTGAATTATGCATAAATGTTGGGTATTTACTTTTGTATGTGAGTGTTATATTCATTTTTTAAAAACGAATGATTAGCTATGATGCTTAGCAATGTACTGGCCACTAATTAGTCTGTGAAGTTACAGTGACCCAGTCTGCATTATATAAGCAAGGTGTTTTCATAACACTATTGTACTTCATTGAATCTAAATTGCTGTAGGATGTAACACTCGTCCTGTTTTCAGAGATGTTAAATGTTAAGAAAAAAGTGCCTTATTGAGCAGATCACTTGTGTTCAGGAGTTTGAGACCAGCTTGGCCAACATGGTGAAACCCTGCCTCTACTAAAGAAAAAAATACAAAAATTAGTCAGGCGTGGTGGCACACAGATATAATTCCAATTACTCGGGACGCTGAGACACGAGAATTGCTTGAACCCGGGAAATGGAGGTTGCAGTAACAGAGGTTATGCCACTGCACTCCAGCCTGGATGACAGAGGGAGACCCTGTCTCCAAAAAGAAAAAAAGGAAAAAAAAGTGCCTTAGAATTGATAAAATATGGTGGTTGTAGTGATAGCAGTAGCAGAGGAGTGGTAGTAGTGGTAGTGTTTGTAATAATGCATACATACAGTATTTACTATGTGCCAGGTTCTTTGCTAAGTCCTTAATATGTACTAACTCATTTAATCCTCATAAGAACCTCATGTGTCAAGTTGAAAGAAGGGAAAAAAATTTAGAAAAAAAGAACCTTATGAGGTAGGTACTTTCATTCTATTATTATTCCAATTTATGGATGAGAGAATTACAGTGTCATTTGGTAGTAAATGATAGAACCAGTATTTTACTAAAAATGCAAATTTTGTATTTTTGCAAAATGCAATGTTTCATTGCCATTGGTCATTTGTATATATTTTCATGAATAATTAGTATTTTGAGGGTCTGAGTTGCAAACACACAAATATACAGTTGACCCTTGAACAACACAAGTTTGAACTGTGCAAGTATACTTCTACATGGATTTTTTAAAAATTAGCATACTGGAAAATTTTTGGGAGATTTGTGGCAATTTGAAGAAAACTTACAGTTGAACCATGTAGCCTAGAATATTGAAAAACTTAAGAAATGTTAGGTGTTTCATGAGTGCATAAAACATATGTGGATACTAGTCTATTTTATCATTTGCTACCAGAAAATATATACAGATCTATTATAAAGTTAAATTTATACACGCTGTATTATGTGATAATTTCACAGCCACCTCCAATTGCTACTGCTGTGAGCTCAAGTGTTGTGAGTATCTGCTTAAAATGCTGTGTGACGCTAGACATCCTGTGGGCAGTTTGTCCTTCCAGTAAATTGCATATCACAGTAAAAACTGATCTCTTGTGGCTCTTACGTATTTTTTAACCATGTTTACTGCAATACTGTAAACCTGGAGTAACACCATGGACCCATACAAAGTGCCCCTAGTGATGCTGTGGAAGGTGCTTCCAAGCAGAGAAAAGTCATGACATTACAAGAAAATGTTGTATGAGAGAGAAAATAAAAAAACAAAACAACAAAAGGAAATGTCGAATTGATTGATATGTAACTGTATATATATACACACACATATATACAGTTATATATGTATATATATAGGTTTTTCAAATATGTATGTATGTATATATACACATATAGATAGATGTATATATGCATATTTTATATATATAGAGAGAGACAGAGAGAGAGAGCACTAAATATATATATCTGTAGACTGAGGTCTGCAGCTAGGTTGCCCGTATTTCAGGTCATTTATCTTGTAAACAGATGATGTAAATTTACAGTATTGATAAACACAGTACAGTATTATAAATGTATTTTCTCTTATGATTTTCTTAATTGCATTTATTTTCTCTAGCTTACTTTATTATAAGAACATAGCATATAATACATAGAAAATATGTGTAATAGGCTGTTTATGTTAGGCTTCCAGTCAACAGTAGGCTGTTAGTAGTTAAGCTTTTCGGGAGTCAAAAGTTATACCATGGCCAAGCATGGTGACTTACACCTGTAATCCCAGCACTTTGGGAGGCCAAGGGGGGCAGATCACCTGAGGTGAGGAATTTGAGACCAGCCTGGCCAACATGGTGAAACCCTCTCTCTACTAGAAATACAAGTATTAGCTGGGCATAGTGGTGTGTGGCTGTAATCCCAGCTACTCGGGCGGCTGAGGAAGGAAGATCAGTTGAACCGGGGAGGTGGAGGTTGCAGTGAGCCGAGATCACATCACTGCACTCCAGCCTGGGTGACAAGAACGAAACTTCATCTCAAACAAACAAACAAACAAACAACTAACCAATAAAAGTTATACCTGATTTTCGACTGGGCAGGGGTTGGTGCCCCAATCCCCACATTGTTCAGGAATCAACTGTATACTTACATCAGATTCTTGGAAAGAAAACCATCAGTTAAATATATCCTTTTATTTTGGTACATTATCAATCCAGTCTTATTTATCATATTTTACTTTTTCCCTGTATCATCTTCCCCCATAGCAGACAGCAATATCATATATCAAACAGCTATGTTTGTATCCTTGAAAATATACCTTTGGTATCTTTGTATCCTTGAAATATGTGTAATGCCTTTTTGTTTGTTATTTATGTGTATGTATTGGTGCTATTCATAAATATGACATTGATAGTGCTATGGTCTGAATGTTTGTGTTCCTCTAAAATTTGTATGTTAAAACCTAATCACCAATATTAGGCGGTGGAGCCCTTTGGGAGGTGATTAGGTCATGAGGGCAGAACCTCCTGAATAGGATAAAAGAGGCCTCTTTTATAAGAGCACTAAGTGAGTGGCCTTGCCCCTTCTGCCATGTGAGAACATGGTGAAAAGACATTGTCTATGAGGATGGGCCCTCACCAGAGACCGAGCCTGCTGGCACCTTGATCTTGGACTTCCCAGCCTCCAGAACTGTGAGAAAGAAAATTTCTGTTGTTGTAAGTCACCTGGTTTGAGCTATTTTTGTTATGTAGCCCAAATGGACTAAGATAGATTTCAAATAGTTTCTTATAATTTTCATTCAACTCTGTGTTTTAAGGTTTATCCATGAGACTCCATATAAATGTAAATTCATGTTGTTTCCAAATCTGTTTATGCCAGATTATATTATTATTTTAATTAAGTAATTATACGTAATATTATAGATTGATAAAATAAGTATCAAATGAAAGTAGAGTTACTGTTTCTTTGAGAACGAAGTTGATTTTTTTGAAAAATTTTGATAAAGCACATAACTGAGGAGATTGCTGAATTAGCAAATAAGAGCAAAGTAATACTAAAAAAATGGAAAAATATTATAAAATTCTAGAGCTTCAGTTGCTTTGCCAGTGCCTTTAAGTATTTTTTTCCTTTATCTTAAAGAAACTGAAATAGGAACTCAAAGATGATGCATTATGAGCAAGGTTATACAAAAAAGGAGATGAGGAGCTATAATAAGTGGACCTGTTTTAAAGAAAAGGCTTTGGTCCTATATGAAAAGATTGTCTAATAAATGATTGTTCATTTAAATGAAACTAACATGTTTCACATATATTTAAGTGAAAGTAAAATATTTCACATAGATTGGTTTCACTTTTTATGATTCTCTGCTTTCACTTTGGAATTGACTGACCACTTCCATTCAATTGTATCAGATAGCAGACCCACTATTATATGTGCTTAAGGAAGCTGAGCCTAGAAAGGGAAGGTGGGGAACAGACACTGCCACTTGGGTTACACAGTTTTCAAGAAGAAATTAAAGTAACTTGTGAAATGCTCACATTATGATATTAATTGGAAATACACTATGCAACATAATATACACAGTATATTTATACCTATATTATAACATGGTTTGCAAAGATGGCTGCAATAATTCGTCCCATTCCCATATGCATGCCTCTTTACAGTGTAACTTGCTATTTCTCCGTAAGAGGTAGAGTTTATATCCCCATCCTATGAGTTAGGGATATGTGGCCTAGCCTAGGTTCTGCTCTCACTGTCTTGGAACACTGCCCCTAGACTGCCATGGAAGAAGCCAGGTCTAGTCTGGAGGATAACACTAAACCTGGCTTATCCGGCACAGTCAAGTGTTCCAGCTGAGGCCCAATAGATTAATGAGGCCGTCTTAGGTCCTCTAGTTGCAGATGAATTACTGGATGCCCATACCACATCAAAGAACCCAGGTAAAACCAGCAGAACTGCCCGGCTACTCAGAGCTCAAACTGAATTGACTCATAGAATTGGTTGTGGTTGAAAGCAATTTGGTTTTGAGGTGGTTTGTTATACTACAATAGATAACAGAAGTCCACAGGAAAGCCATGCATTAAAAAAAAGTGAACAATACAATCGACAATCAGTGAGTTTTGAAGGAATGTGTTACTAGTTTTTAGGTGGCAAAGAGGGCTTGGATATTAAAAGCAAAAATAATGGCTTGTGAATTAATGGCTTATCATGTTACTAAAAACTCAGCCATTCCTCGACATTTTCCCAGCTGAGCCTAGAAGGGAAATCCATTTATAAAAATGTTAATATTACACTTTTATACTTATTAACACCAAATAAAGAAATTAAAAATATTAACTTACCAGAGTTTTGGTGCAGTATCCAAAGGCAACTTCAAAGGAAATGTTATGTCTCACTTCTAATATTTTTGGGCCATAGGATTCCATAATAACATAGAGGCCATTATTTTCTGGATAGACTATTTGAGTCCAAACTGTCAGAGCCTCTCCCTTGTCCAAAAAGTAAAAAACATGAGCAATATTATTATGAAATGCCACGTATGGGCATTTGTCTTTTGTCTTGAACGCTATACTTTTTGCTTCCAGACCTACGGGATAGTCCTGTGTTTGTATCACGCCATTGTCAAAAGCATACAGGAAGTATGTATGACCAGATGTATTTAAGAAAATGAATGCTTTTGTTGTGTTGCTTGTCCATAAATGCAGCTTTACTGCATCTCCAATATTAATCTTGGAATAAAATATTTCATTATTTTCCATTTTTACCAAAATATTTCCATAATAATCTGGAAAAAAGAGAAAAGTTTATGTTAGTCTAAGTAACCATAAATCATGCTGTTTTAGTTAAGTGTACTTTCAACCAAAATAATTTGTTTATAATGACTATTTACATACTTTGAGAAAGTCAGAACGTGCAGGTATGAACCCATAACTACACTATACTGGGGAGCTTCCCTCCCACTTCATTGTAGAGTATTCAGTTTTCTTCTTGAATACCATATCACTTTTTTTTTTTTTTTTTTTTGAGACGGAGTTTCGCTCTTGATACCCAGGCTGGAGTGCAATGGCGCGATCTCGGCTCACCGCAACCTCCGCCTCCTGGGTTCAGGCAATTCTCCTGCCTCAGCCTCCTGAGTAGCTGGGATTACAGGCACGCGCCACCGTGCCCAGCTAATTTTTTGTATTAGTAGAGACAGGGTTTCACCATGTTGACCAGGATGGCCTCGATCTCTTGACCTCGTGATCCACCCGCCTCGGCCTCCCAAAGTGCTGGGATTACAGGCTTGAGCCACCGCGCCCGGCCCCATATCACTTTTTATATAACATCGTTTAGCATAAAAAGGAGCTGGAATTCATGTGTTAAGTATTAATGAGGATGAGCACGGCAGGAATAGTGTTATTAGGAATTCTGCATTGTGTTGTGGGTTGAATTGTGTCCCCCTCAAATTCTTGTGTTGAAGCCCTAACGTTACTCCAATGAGACTGCGTTTGGAGATAGGGCCTTTCAGGAGGTAATTAAGGTAAAATGGGCTAAGAAGCAGGGGGTCCAAGTCCAGTAGAACTGATGCTGTATTAAGAAGAGGAAGACATGCCAGGGATCCCTCTGGGCACACAGAGAAGAGATGTCAGGGATCCCTCTGGGCACACAGAGAAGAAAGGCCACTGGAGGACACAGCAAGAAGGCAACCGTCTCCAAGCCAGGACTAGAGGCCTCATCAGAAACCAGTCTTGACAGTACCTTGATCTTGGACTCCTAGCCTCTAGAAATAGATAAAATCGCCGGGCGCGGTGGCTCATGCCTGTAATCCCAGCACTTTGGGAGGCCGAGGCGGGTGGATCACGAGGTCAAGAGATCGAGACCATCCTGGTCAACATGGTGAAACCCCGTCTCTACTAAAAATACAAAAAAAAAAAAAAAAAAAATTAGCTGGGCATGGTGGCGCGTGCCTGTAATCCCAGCTACTCAGGAGGCTGAGGCAGGAGAATTGCCTGAACCCAGGAGGCGGAGGTTGCAGTGAGCCGAGATCACGCCATTGCACTCCAGCCTGGGTAACAAGAGCGAAACTCCGTCTCAAAAAAAAAAGAAATAGATAAAAATCTAAATTTCTATTGTTTGAGCTGCCCAGTCTGTGGGACTTTGTTATGACATCCCTAGAAGGCTAATATAGCTGGGATGAAAACATGGAGGTCAGCGGGGGTGAGAGTGGTATAAAATATAGCCTACTTCTGCAGGTTCACTCAAAGTAATCAACTTTCTCCACGTAATATTCTGCCCAAGTCACAGTGGGTCATAGAGGGTAACTATCTTCAACTCTTTAGTTCTGTTGCTATGTCTGTAAAATGACCAGTTGGACGAGCTGATTTCATAGCTTTCTTTCAAGATATGACATTCTCTGTGTACAGCCTCTAGGAATAAACTTTCTTTTCTTTTCTTTTTTTTTTTTTTGAGACTGAGTTTCGCTCTTGTTACCCAGGCTGGAGTGCAATGGTGCGATCTCAGCTCACCGCAACCTCCACCTCCTGGGTTCAACCAATTCTCCTGCCTCAGCCTCCCGAGTAGCTGGGATTACAGGCACGCGCCACCATGCCCAGCTAATTTTTAGTAGAGACGGGGTTTCACCATGTTGACCAGGATGGTCTCGATCTCTTGACCTTGTGATCCACCCGCCTCGGCCTCCCAAAGTGCTGGGATTACAGGTGTGAGCCACTGCGCCCAGCCCATACTGTGGGTGTTTGGACAAGAAGTCTCACTTCTCCAGGTCAGGGTGTTCTAAAATGTCATAGTATACACTTCATATAGTCATTGTGACTGTGAAAGTCCTATATGCTAGCTACAATTTTAGCACATAGGATTCTAAACATTAGCTATTACCATTTTGTTTTTTTTTTGTTGTTGTTCATTTTTAAAAATTTTTTATTTTTATTTTTTTAGAGACAGGGTTTCACCATGTTGGCCAGGCTGGTCTTGAACTTCTGACCTCCTGATCCACCCGCCTCGGCCTCCCAAAATGCTGGGATTATAGGCGTGAGCCACCGCGCCCGGCTCAGGAATAAGCTTTCTTTAATTGTTAAAAGACCACACTTGGAGAGGACTGGCTGGAAGGAAGGGGAATACGTAGCGTCAGGAAGGTTCAGGTTGTGTTGTGTTTATGCATCTTACATTTGGAATCAGAATACATCAGTAACATTTTTACAAATTACCATAAATTACATTCTACTTAAACTTACCTAATCAGAAATAAGTGCAGTAGATCATGAGATGGAAGGGGAGAAATGTGAATGGATGATATAATAACATATATTTTTATGCTGAGTGAAAAAGTAATTGCAGGATGCATACAGCATAATGATATATAACATTCAAAAGCTCAGGAAACAATATGTTGTTTTTGGATTACATATAATGTCCAAATTGCTTCGTGATATGGTCTATCTGTCCTTTAGCCAGGTCTGTCTCTTGCCATTTTTTGCCTTACACTGTGTTATCTAGTCAGACTGACCTCATTTCAGTCCCCCAGACTTGCCATGTTCTTTCCTACCTCCACATCTTTGCACATGCTGTATTCTCAGCTTGGAATACTGCCTTAATCCCCCATCCTAAGCGGTGAAATCATTTTTCTAATACATATACTCTCTCCCTAGTTTTCAGCTTAGAAGTCGTTTCCTCCACGCGTAGTTTTCTGATCCCATACATCTGGACTGATGTTCCCAATATTTGCTTTCATAGCCCCTTCTCTTTTCTGATCACACTGCTGACGACAAACATTATAAATGATCCTTGCATTAAATATGAAGTTAAAATGAGAATTAAGAATGATTTAAAAGATAATGACAATAAGAACATTATATGGAAAAATCTCATGGGATGCAGCTAAAGCCACATGAAGTTTTCTTCATTCATAGCCTTTTGCTTGTGTGTAGTTTTAAATGCTTAGAAAACAAGAAAGACTAAAAATAAATGAACTATTTAATTTGGTAAGCAGGCAAGAGATGACTAATTACAAAAAGAAAGCAGAAGTGAAGAATCAATAATGACAAAAGTAGAAATTAAGGAATTAAATAAAAAAGAAAGTAGATAAAATTAAGAATTCTTTTTAAAAGGAAAACAAAACCAAAACAAAAACCTAAGAAAATAGAAAATTCCTTGCAAGCCTAACTAACAAGGGGGTGGGGGGCAAGCAATACTATACATAAGGAAGAGAATATAACTGCAGATACATAAGAAATGTAAAAGTTAAAATAGGATACTTTACCAATAAATTAGAAAATCTAGATAAAAATGAATGATTTCCTAGAAAGATACAAACTTCTAAAATTGACTCAAGAAGGAATAAAAGATTAGAATAGATCAATTAGAGAAAATAAAAATAATGAAGAGATACAACATTCCTGGCTGGAAGACAAGTTTTGCAAACATCTATTCAACAACTTTACTGAATGCCTACTATGGGGCTATACTGTTCTAGGTACTTGGGAGGAATACATTCGTGAAAAAACAGAAATTTCCTTCTCTTGTGTAGCTTACAATTCCAGCAGAGATGGCTTCCAAGAAACATGAAAATAAATTATTTAGTACGTTAGGTAATTAGGGATATAGTGATAAAAAAATATAGAGCTAG